>NC_047573.1:15945000-18445000 GCF_011004845.1 Esox lucius | reverse complement strand
AGTAAAGCTAATTTCCAAACCGTAGGTGGGTCATGTAGGCAGAGAGTGTCAACCTGTTTTACTGGGTTACCTGTGGAGGTAGGGATATGCTGGCAGCATGTAGTAGTTCAGTGAAGGCTCTGTTGTGTTGGAGTCTGACCGTGCTGAATTCATCACTTATTGCCAACGGAGACACGAGATTCATAGCAGATAAACGCTGACCAATGACTGCAGTGGATGACAAACAGACAGCAGAAGAAGAGTTAACATAGAAATTGATAGAAAATGGTGGCTAGTATAATGTCTCCCACATGCTTTCTGGCAAACTCTAGCTGAGATTTGATTGGAATGTTTAAAATGGCTTTCTTTTTTCCCACTCTCCCATAAAGGCCACATTTGTGAAACACCCAGGTTATTGTTGCAGCATGCAGTGTCCCCCTGCTCAGCTGTGGAAGGCTGTCTCTCTTTTAGACCAGTGCCCCTTTTAGACCAGTGCCCCTCACACCTAGATTCTCCATATCTTAATAATAGATTTCACTGTGCTCTGGGGGATATTCAATGCCTTAGAAATGTGCTCATATCATACCCTAATTTGGTGCTCTTCAAGAGCTTTATTCCAGATTTGCTTTGAATTATGTTGTTTTTCTAGGTATTAAATAGGTACTAACCAACCGTGGGACCTTCCAGATACAGGTGTATTTCACCTGAAATCATGTGAAACACATGCACACAGGTGGACTCCATTCAACAAATTACTTCTAAAGACAATTGGTTACACCACAGTTAATTCAAGAGTCAAAGGGGATGAATACGTAGATAATCAATAATTATGAATTAAGTACTTAATTGAATTATATCAATCAATTACAAAACAGGAGTCAAACTGTTTTGTAATTGTAATTAATTTAGACATTATGGACTTTTTTTGTATACCTCCGTGGCAAAACAATTTTGATTAAATGCATTTTTATTTCATGTTTTAACACTATAATATGTGGAAAGGTAAGAGGCAAATGAATAATTGGAGCACTACAATTAAGTACATTTACAACTACTAGGCGTACAAAATCGAAATATTCTAAATAACTCTAAATATCTCCCAAAAAATCCCAAGAGGCAGCAGTCTGAATATGTAAAACCATTGCTAATATACATCTACATTGCATCCAATTGACAAGGTTCTGATATAATTACGTCCTCATTTACCTTTGAACAGCATACGAGAGCGGATTGGGTCGTTATCATAGACAAAGCACAGGTGTTCCAGCAAGGACCCAAGGAGCAGATGATTTGGGATGGCTGAGGCAAAGTCCTGGATGGATGGGTATTGCTTACCAGCCATCAGAACCTCACAGCTTTTTGAGTCTGAAGCTGTGGTGAAACAGAGAAGGACAAAACCGAACAAGAAAGAACAGTAAGTGTTTGGATCAATAAAATTGTGGTTTCGGTGGCTATTAACCAAAAGGCTGCTGGTTCAAATCCCAGAGTCAACAAGATTATAAAAATGTGTCATTGTCCATGAAACCCTAAGTGCTCTTCTAGGTTGTTGTGGATTAGAGTGTCTGCTTAGTGACTACAATGTACAGTTCGATAGCCTAGAAGTAATAGATGATGGGCCAGGACATGATGGCCCTCAATGTATAGATATGTCTGTGATTACTTGAATACCCTTTAAAAGGAAAATAAGCTTTGTAGTTTAACATTTGAAATAGAATGTGTTTCTTACCTTCAGCAATAACATTGGCAATTAATGCAGCGATTTCTTTCGACCCTAGGTCCATTTTGTTTACTGGTATGTGTGTTATTACATAGTTCAAAATGAAATGTCTTCATTTGCAAGATTAGGCTAAACACTCTAGGGTAAGGTAGCCCATCTTGTTTATCCATGCCAGGGTGTGCTCAGTTGTAAGGCTTATCTGTCCACAACAGTCCCCAGTCTCCTCCACCCCAGGACGTCCAGAGGGTATAACTACAACTCCATGTACTTTAGGCATCTCTCATACTTGTGTTGCTTTATTCTGTTTTCTTAAATCAGTGAATGCCCCGGGTTTGACAACAGAACCATATGATGTCAGTTGTGCTTAACTGACTGTCATCAACTATATGTATTCTACTCTAGCTACATTAAATAGCTTTTATATGGTTGCGTCTAGAAGAGAAGGGGCTTAAATTAAGATATTATTTCTGGGGCTACAGAAACAGTCATTTGTTTCCTCTTGCCAACTAGCTATCAAGATAACAGTAGTAAACTAGGACTGCAACTAACATCATTTGGCAACGTAACTAACAGATGTTCTATTTGCCCCAACCTGCTTTTACAAATAAAATGTTTTGAATTTGAATAAACCTGTTGTTTGCTGATCAACTACAGTAATCAAATTCGTGAGTGCTTGAGACTCGGCCACACATTTTCTGCAATGCTGTACTGTAGAACTGTAGCTAGCCAGTTAGCGTGCCATATTTGAACAATATCAGGTGTCTATCAACTGACTTACTGTCAAATTCAACATCATCGTCGTCTTCAATGTTGGTCAAATTAAACAACGTCCTTTCATGTCTTTTCGTGTTGGTGGGGGTTAGATTTCGACGAATCAATAAGTTGTTCATATTAGTGCTGATACTCGAACTTTCCTCTTTGATCCCTTGTTTCGGAGAGCTACACATAGCTAGCTTACCTACGACAGCGACTGGAGAGTTAAGCTTGTTAACCTTTTAATTATGAAAACATTTCCACATCTAACTGGAAGAAAATACTTTCTTTAAAATTTCCCATTTGGTTGACATGCTTAAAGAAAGAATTCGAAAGCTCGTCAATATCCCATATGGTCAACGATCAGCCATGTTTCCTACAACAGACGCACTAAGGGACCATCGGAATAGTGTATATAACGAGAAAAGAAGTCCAGTCTACTTATTAATTGACAGTAAGAAATAATGAATGGAGGCCGAATTTGAAGTGATGAGATTGTTTCACATGTATTTGTTAACGTATCCATATCATTGTGTGCAATCCATTAAATACTGTATTTTTTTTGTGTGCTGGCAGCATTATTTAGGCTACTCCCTGATCCCATGAACCCAGCTAGAATGATGAAATGTTGTCAGCATACAATTTTAAATATAAAGTGAACCGGAGTTAAATGGTGTTGATAAGAAAAACATAATTTTGGTTTGTGGTATTGAAATCTAAGATAACGCAGATAGAGAATATTATTTTCAATGTAATGTATAAAAATGAGGTGGTTCGGGCATCTGGTAAGGATGCCCCCAGGGCGTCTTCCTAGGGAGGTGTTCCAGGCACCTCCAGCTGGGAGGAGACCTCGGGTAGGCCCAGGACTAGGTGGAGAGATTATATTTCGACACTGGCCTAGGAACGCCTCGGGATCCCCCAGTCAGAGTTGGCAAATGTGGCTCGGGAAAGGGAAGTTTGGGGTCCCCTGCTGGAGCTGCTGCCCCCGCGACCCGATACCGGATAAGCGGATGAAGATGAGATGAGATGTATAAAAATGTTAGAAAGGTTTGGGGATTGAGAAGGTGGACGTGTTGGCTAATCAAGCCGGTAGAAATGGAGATACAGATTTAATGGTTGCTATATGAGTAAAGGAGAGGCTTAAACAATGATTTGGTCTAAGATGAAGAAGTAGCAGGCATTATGGGACACAGAGGAAAATGGAAGACACTACATTCAGGGACAGGCTGGGACGGGGAGGGTTGCAGGAAGAAAGAGTAAGGAGGAAATACTTTTTACTTGGTTAAGAGTGGGTCACTGTGGGCACAATAAGTATCTTCACATTATGGGTAAACATTTGACAGGTAGATTTGTGATTGTTTTGAATCTGTGTAGCATGTCCTGTTAGACTGTATGAATAATGAAAGAGAAAGGGTGACGTTGACAGAAAGTATGAGAAGTCAAGGGTTCAAGGGGTTGTAAGAGCACTTTGTTACAACCGTTGATGTAAAAAGGACTTTATAAATACATTTGATTGATTCAAATAATGTCACCTAGGGGATGACTGGAAAATATAATCAATAAAGTTAGTTTACGTGTTAAGGTTTTTAAGAATAGCAAATATATAGTTTTCATCGCTGGTTCACACTCCAGTACAGTAGGTGTCGGTAATGCACCATTAAAGTTGGATGCCAACCAACGTTAAACATCGAAGAGGAGGCAAAGAAGGAGGAGGAAGATGAAGAAGAATGATTAATGACTGAGCCAGGGACCGGTCTCTCTCCACTCAATTTCCATTCTATTTAAATCAATTCACTTTATTGGCATGACGCACATGTACATATTGCCAAAGTACAATCACAATGTTTGAACATATATATACACACACACACACACACATATATACACACATTTTGGGGGGATAATCAATAGATAAAATTAAAAATGTGCAAATACACACAAAAACAACAACAGAGAACTAAACAGTGGAAAACAGTGAGACAGGTGTGTGCTTGGTCAGACACTATCCCTCTATTTGTGGCAGTAATATACTGCGCTGCCAATACACAGCTCTCCATGCTCTCCCCCAACAGGATAGGAAGCCCTAAAACTTTTAATGATCCCTTTAAAAATGGGGAAATTATTGCTTCTGATAGCTTGGTACTTTTTACATCGTGTAAGGAAGTACAACTGTGTATCAGGTTCTGCTATGGTGCAGTGGTCACGCAACCTTTCCCTCCACTCTGACACAGACCTTCCCTGTTTCTTGTCGACATTCCATTCCAGTTGGTGGCAGTAATGAACGGTAAAGCTGGTTACCAACCACCATATAAAACCCTAGAAGATGAATAAGCTTCCAATCAAAAATGTTTTACACGGACGCGCGGAGACATGCATACATTGGCAACATGGAGGTCTAGTCTGTGCTTTTGCAGATAAAGTAGACCATTTTAGAAGAATGGTTATTATTTTAGATGAACGTGTAAATCTTCCTAGGTGTCAAAATGTGAGAGTATAATTAGCCAGCTCTTCGGCTTGCTTGTTTAAAGACTGCAGAGAATCGCCTTGACTCCTGTTGTCCCAGCTGAGCATCTAGCTAACGTAGGTAGTTACAGTATTAAAACAGCAGGTCACTGCACCTTAGTTACAAAAATATATTTGGCTGAATTCTTATACGAGTCGAGATGACGGATCCAAGGTGAGTGGTCACCGTTACTGTAGAACACATACAGGTTTCCTTGAAGTTGCTCCTTGATGTTACACCGAACTGCTATTGACCAACGTTTTGTATCACTAATACAAATACCTACACACTTGATGTACCAAAACAATATTATTATTATTCTTATTATACATTTTTGCAGTTCAGAACCGGCTGGAGCAATCAAGGCAATTGACAGGCACTCAGTGCATCAGATCTGCTCTGGGCAAGTTGTCTTGACCCTGGCCACAGCTGTCAAGGAACTGGTTGAGAACAGTATTGATGCAGGGGCCACCAGTGTTGGTAAGTGTCTTGCAATTCCTGGCAATGGTCTAGACACAATGTGGATAGAGTTTTGTCTGATTCCAGCCCATGCTGCAGCAGTACATGAACACTGGAGGAAGTAGCTTGGACCCCCACACCCCCTGGGCCACACATTAAATAGATTTTAATTCTTTACAATTATACTTTACAATTATAGTTGTGGGTGTGGAAGAAGTGTTAGATTTGAACAGAAGAGAAGTAGAGGAAGATACTTTTTTTTGTTGTTGAAGAAAAGTAGATGAGAGTTCTTTCTAACAACTGTGTTATTAGATTGGTAAAATATTTTTCTCTTACAATATATAATTTCACGTACTCCAAAGTCTCCAACAGAGGCAATCTGGTAGTTAAATCATACTGGTGCTGGGTAAAGTTTGTGATGCATTTGACCCAGGACCAGTGGAAGCACCATGATTGCAGGTTGAGGTAACAGGGCTGATGGTTTGTGAGCGACCTGTCTTGAACTTCAGCGTAATGTAAAGGAGGGAAAGGAGTGTGCTGATCAATACATTGTAAGCCTATTAATTACATGGTAACACACACCAGTCTATTCTTAAGGATGTTCCTGTCATTTAACTTGTTAGGAACAAGCGTTCTCTCCCTAAAAAGGCTATTAGGCAGAGTATTAAAAAAGGATATAAATAAATAGCTTCATCCTTTTGTTGTGTATAGCATTTTTGGGTATTTCATTGTGAATGCATGCAGATATTGAGGTTACATGATTCCCTGTTATTTAATTGTTTCTACCTATTATTTTTAGACATAAAATTGAAGGACAGCGGTACAGAACTTGTGGAAGTGTCTGATAACGGTAAAGGAGTGGAAGAAGCAAATTTTGAAGGACTGAGTGAGTATAAACTTTTCTGAATAAAAAATAAATAAATAAATATATATATATATATATATATATATATATCTAGCATACTGTATTATTGTGAACTGTATTTATGGGATACTGTAACTGTACTCATGCCCTTGATTTTATCTTCCTGTTTACAGCCTTGAAGCACCACACATCAAAGCTGAGGGATTTCACTGACCTAATCCATGTGGAAACATTTGGATTTCGAGGAGAAGCCCTCAGCTCTCTATGTGCCCTCAGGTAAAGCAGTGTTCCATCTCCAGGTTGGCTGAAGAGTATAACTTAACTATCTTAATTCCAAGGCTGAGTTCCAGTTGTCAGAGTGAACATGAGAAGTACATTGTCCCAAGAGAATTAGTGAAATCTCCAAAAAGGCAACAAAGCAGAGTCTGATCTGATTCTCAGGGATTACAAGTGAATTTTGGGTTGCAATGTCCTCCATTCATGCTTTTACTCCCTGGCCGTAAGTCTACAGCATTCTACACTCATTGAGAAGAAATTGCCAGCAGCAAACTATAATCACTGCCATGGCAACGCCTAAGTGTGAATTACGAGCTGGGGGAATAGTGGCTAGTCTTTTCCAGTAGTTAACTTGACTGATACAGTCTCCACTTACATGATGTCCACAGTCTGTAGCATGCAAGTCTTTAAAGCATCTAAGGAAGAGATGGGGATGTGCTCTCATATGGACATTTGAAGATTAGCCTTTTTCAGCTGACCTCTGTTCTTCCCCCAGTGACCTCACTGTGGTGACCTGTCACGAGGCTGCCCAGGTGGGCACCAGGCTAGTGTTTGACCACAGTGGTCACCTGACCCAGCGTTCACCCCACCCCAGGCAGAAGGGCACGACGGTCAGCCTGGGTCAGCTCTTTTATACCCTGCCCGTCCGACACAAAGAGTTCCAACGCAACATCAAGAAGGTCAGTCATTAATTACTTAAACCAAATTGTAGTTTGGTCCTAGAGAAAGTGGTGTATCATTCTTGCACTGTACATTAGTGAACCTTAACAAACCAACTGATTTAATAAAAACTGTCCTTTAAATGGAATGTCATTAATATCTTACCTTTTTCGATTCTGCTATTACGCAGCGTTTTCCACAGAGAAATGGTGTAGGGAATGCATAAAGGATTGACTCTTCTTGTGTGCAGGAATACACCAAGACGATTTGTGTGCTCCAGTCCTACTGCATCATTTCGACAGGGGTTCGTATCACCTGCACCAACCAGACAGGACAGGGCAAACGCACCCCAGTCCTCTCTACCAATGGCAGCCATAGTATGAAGGACAACATCGGAGCCATATTTGGCCCCAAACAACTGCAGAGTCTGCTCCCGTTCCAGCAGCTCTCCCCAACAGACACCGTCAAGGAAGACTATGGACTAAGTAACACTGAACTGCCAAAAGACCTCTTCACCATCTCTGGTTTTGTGTCGCGAGGGGACCATGGTGTTGGCAGAAGTGCCACTGACAGACAGTTCTACTACATCAACAACCGACCATGTGATCCTTCTAAGATCTCCAAGCTTGTGAATGAAGTATATCACATGTTTAACAGACACCAATATCCGTTCATAGCATTGAACATCACCGTTGCTTCAGAATGTGTGGATGTGAACGTCACCCCAGATAAGCGTCAGATATTTCTACAGGAGGAGAAGCTGCTGCTTGCGATCATTAAGAGTTCTCTCATTGCCATGTATGAGAGTGGCGTCAACAAAATCAGCCTCAACCAGATATCCTTCTCCACAAACAGTGAACACACTTCAAAAGATTTCTACAGAGCAGCAGAGCTTTCACCTGATGTGGAAGGATGCCAGATAGTTCCGGCATCTGAGACAGCTTTGGAAACTAGACATGATTCGAAGGCTGTGGTACCTGGCCCTTGGCCGTCTCTCAACTTAGCTGGTCTAAAGACTGCTTTTTCCATGCATACCAGCCAAGGCACTGGGGCTAAGTCGACCACCACGAAAGCAGTTAACACTGGTCCAACCCAGAAGAAGCTGCCATCTTTCTTCAGAGGTGCTGAGAAGAGTCAGGAGGAGCGAAAGTCAAGTTCACTATCTCCTTTCGAATCCAGTGAAGGTGCAGGGAATTGTTCCCCTGTGGGGAGGTCTGTTCTGGATGGGTTCAGGTATGGAAGGAAGACGGACAGCGACCTAGACCCTGGGGGAGAGAGCCTCCTGTCAGAGAGCAGCTCTTCCTCAGCCGCACCAGACAGCCTCTGTGCTACTACAGGGTTAGAGTTCACCTCGCCAGAAGTAGCTGTAGATGACAAACCTGATATAAAATGTGAGGTGCTTGATGAACCTTTGGATGAGGAAGACACAGTTGAAAGGCACATTGACCGTCAGATTGAAGAACATCTTTCAGAAGCAGCTGATGAGACAGATGTCAGTCCTGATGCCAAGAAAGCTAAACTGGAGGATAGTTGTTTCTCCTCAGAGAACAAGAACACTCATTCTGTCTGCTCTGAGGTAACCTCTGGGACTAAGATGGATGCCCCAGTCTGCTTACAAAAGAGGGCAGTGCCACTGCAGTTCTCCTTCCAGGAGCTAGGTGGCAGGCTGAGGAAGCTGCAGGAACAGCAGAGACAGAAGGCGGAAGACCAGCTGCGCTACAGGCGCTTCAAAGCCAAGATCAGTCCAGGAGAGAACCAGAGTGCAGAGGATGAATTAAAGAAGGAGATACGGTAGGTAGGGGGTCTACTGCTGTTGCACATTTGTAGGTAGGGGGTCTACTGCTGTTGTACATTGGTAGGTAGGGGGTCTACTGCTGTTGCACATTTGTAGGTAGGGGGTCTACTGCTGTTGCACATTTGTAGGTAGGGGGTCTACTGCTGTTGCACATTTGTAGATAGGGGGTCTACTGCTGTTGCACATTGGTAGGTAGGGGGTCTACTGCTGTTGCACATCGGTAGGTAGGGGGTCTACTGCTGTTGCACATTGGTAGGTAGGGGGTCTACTGCTGTTGCACATTGGTAGGTAGGGGGTCTACTGCTGTTGCACATTGGTAGGTAGGGGGTCTACTGCTGTTGGACGTTGGTTGGTAGGTATGGGGTCTACTGCTGTTGGACGTTGGTTGGTAGGGGGGGTCTACTGCTGTTGGACGTTGGTAGGTACAGAAGTGGTACACTTTATAATACTTTTATAATACTTGTCTATTTGTTTTGGCATTGACCTTGCAAAGTGCTCGATTTCTTTCTTTTCTTTCCTCCACAGTCAAGTTGAAGTATGTTACAGTAAGGGATGTTTTTTATAGTTATTGCACAGTTTGTAAAATATCTCTCTGTCATCCCACAGCAAAGACAGTTTTAAGGCTATGGAGATAATCGGGCAGTTTAACCTGGGCTTCATCATCACTAAGCTCAACTCTGACATCTTCATGATTGACCAGCATGCCACCGACGAGAAGTACAACTTTGAGATGCTTCAGCAGCACACTGTACTCCAAGGACAGAGACTCATAGTGTAGGAAATCCCTATTAAATGTAATCCCTGTTAAGGATTGAAGTTGTTTATATTGACAACCTGAAATGTTGGTTTTAAAATAAGATATTTTATCCAGCCCACAGAATCTTCACCTTACTGCAGTCAGTGAGAACGTTCTCATGGAGAATCTTGATATTTTCAGGAAGAACGGCTTTGATTTTCTCATAGATGAGGACGGTAAGTCAAATGGAAAGTACCAAAATATTTGTATTTTGTGGGAAGATGAATCCTTTCAAATGTGCGCCATGAGAAATTAATGATTGTCCATTTAATTTCCATTGTTTTTGTAGACCCACTTACCCCAGCAACTTACATTATGGAGCGCATGTTTTTTTTCTTTTTTTTTTCTTGCTGGCTCCTTTTGGGATTTGAACCCACCAATATGGCATTGCAAGGCCAATGCTATACCAACAAAGCTACAACATACTTAAGCATTTGGACAGGGTCACTAGTGTTGGTGTCTGGTGAAGCCATGCTTTTGTGTATTTGGATCTGTGCTTTGGGTCTAATGGACGCCTGACGGTTTTGTGCCAAAATTGCCTGGTATTTGGAACTGTTCATAATTCCCTCCATCCTGACTAAGGCCCTGGTTCCAGTTGAAGAAAAACAGCCCCAAAGCATGATGCTGCCACCACAATGCTTCACTGTGGGTATGGTGTTCTTTGGGAGATGTGCAGTGTTGTTTTGGCGCCAAACATACCTTTTGGAATTATGGCCAAAAAGTTCAACCTTGGTTTCATCAGACCGTAACACATTTTCCCACGTGCTTTTGGGGGACTTGATGTTTGTTTTTGCAAACTTAAGCCAGGCTTGGATGTTTTTCTTTGTAACGGAAGAAAAGGCTTCCGCCTTGCCACCCTACCCCATAGCCCATTCATATGAAGAATACGATAGATTGTTGTCACATGTAGCACACAGCCAGTACTTGCCAGAAATTCCTGCAGTTCCTTTAATGTTGTTGTAAGCCTCTTGGAAGCCTCCCTGACCAGTGTTCTTGTCTTTTCATCAATTTTGGAGGGACGTCCAGTTCTTGGTAATGTCTCTGTTGTGCCATATTTTCTCCACTTGATGATGACTGTCTTCACTGTTTTCCATGGTATATCTAATGCTTTGGAAATTATTTTGTACCCTTCTCCTGCCTGATGTCTTTCAACAATGAGATCCCTCTGATGCTTTGGAAGCTCTCTGCGGACCATGGCTTTTGCTCTGAGATTCAACTAAGAAAATCTCAGGAAAATCCTACTAGAACAGCTGAACTTTATTTGTGATTAATCAGTCACCCTAAATGATGGCAGGTGTGTAATGACTTCTATTTAACGAGTTTCAATTTGATTGGTTAATTCTGAACACAGCCACATACCCAGTTATAAGAGATTATGCACACTTATGCAACCGGGTTATTGTAAGGTTTTTATTTTTCCCCCTTGAAGATTTCAGTTTGTTTTTTGAATTGTTCACATTATAGGTCACATTAAAAGTGGAAAAAGTTCTGACATTATTTATCATTGTCTCATTCCTTTACATCACAAAAACCTGGCTTTTTATCAGGGTTGTGTAGACTTTATATATACTCTGTATATACACAATAGGTTTTGTATCATGCCAGGTAATGTTCCTATTGGTTTTCTAATTCTGAATTCCATTTTGTTGTGTTCCAGCCCAGGTAATGGAGCGGGTGAAGCTGGTGTCCCTGCCTACCAGTAAGAACTGGACATTTGGTCTGGGTGACATCGAGGAGCTCATCTTCATGTTGAGTGACAGCCCGGGAGTAATGTGTCGGCCTTCTCGCGTCAGGCAGATGTTTGCCTCCAGGGCCTGCAGGAAATCAGTGAGTGTTAGGTTTTTATCATGTATTTTCAACAATATACAGGTGCTGGTCATAAAATTTGAATATCATCAAAAAGTTGATTTATTTCAGTAATTCCATTCAAAAAGTGAAACTTGTATAATGTATATATTCATTCCACACAGACTGATTATATTTCAAGTGTTTATTTCTTTTAATTTTGATGATTATGACTGACAACTAATGAAAAACCCAAATTCAGTATCTCAGAAAATTAGAATATTGTGAAAAAGTTCAATATTGAAGACACCTGGTGCCACACTCTAATCAGTTAATTAACCCAGAACACCTGCAAAGGCCTTTAAATGGCCTCTCAGTCTAGTTCTGCAGGCTACACAATCATGGGGAAGACTGCTGACTTGACAGCTGTCCAAAAGACGACCATTGACACCTTGCACAAGGAGGGCAAGACACAAAAGGTCATTGCTAAAGAGGCTGGCTGTTCACAGAGCTCTGTGTCAAAGCACATTAATAGAAAGGCGAAGGGAAGGAAAAGATGTGGTAGAAAAAATTGTACAAGCAATCGGGATAACCACACCCTGATTGTGAAACAAAACCCATTCAAAAATGTGGGGGAGATTCATAAAGAGTGGACTGCAGCTGGGAATCAGTGCTTCAAGAACCACCACGCACAGACGTATGCAAGACATGGGTTTCAGCTGTCGCATTCCTTGTGTCAAACCAGTCTTGAAGACAAAAAGGACTGGACTGCTCCTGAGTTATGTTCTCTGATTAAAGTAAATTTGGCATTTCCTTTGGAAATCAAGGTCCCAGAGTCTGGAGGAAGGGAGGAGAGGAACAGAATCCACGTTGCTTGAAGTCCAGTGTAAAGTTTCCACAGTCAGTGATGGTTTGGAGTGCCATGTCATCTGCTGGTGTTGGTCCACTGTGTTTTCTGAGGTCCAAGGTCAACGCAGCTCTCTATCAGGAAGTTTTAGAGCACTTCATGCTTCCTGCTGCTGACCAACTTTTATGGAGATGCAGATTTCCTTTTCCAACAGGACTTGGCACCTGCACACAGTGCCAAAGCTACCAGTACCTGGTTTAAGGACCATGGTATCCCTGTTCTTAATTGGCCAGCAAACTCACCTGACCTTAACCCTATAGAAAATCTATGGGGTATTGTGAAGAGGAAGATGCGATACGCCAGATCCAACAATGCAGAAGAGCTGAAGGCCACTATCAGAGCAACCTGGGCTCTCATAACACCTGAGCAGTGCCACAGACTGATCGACTCCATTGCTGTAGTAACTCAGTCAAAAGGAGCCCCAACTAAGTATTGAGTGCTGACATGCTCATACTTTTCATGTTCATACTTTTCAGTTGGCCATCATTTCTAAAAATCCTGTTTTTGTATTGGTCTTAAGTAATATTAAAATGTTCGGAGATACTGAATTTGGGATTTTCATTAGTTGTCAGTTATAATCATCACAATTAAAAGAAATAAACATTTCATGATTGTTTTTTTGACATACTAATCTTGATCAAATATATTTAATCAAGATTATGCAATCTATGTACCTTATTAGCTCTGGTCGAATGCGTTTATGTACTGTCTCCCTCTTAAGGTGATGATTGGTACTGCTCTGAGCACCACTGAAATGAAGAAGCTTGTGGTTCATATGGGGGAGATTGAGCAGCCATGGAACTGTCCACATGGCAGACCCACCATGAGACATCTTGCAAACCTGAACATCATCTCACAAGACTGAAAGTTACTTTGGTTTTTAACTCAGCCCGGCCAACTCAACGCTTCTACAACGTGTTTACAATTTACATTTCATTAATTTACAGTAGCAACACCATACTGTTTTTGAACTAGTTCTTTCTGGGAACTAACCCACAACCTTGGTTTTCAGGTTTATTGCTCCACATCACAGCATTTTTGCTTTTAGCAAATACTGTCATGTGAAATCGAGGCCTGTTAGATTACTTTTCTTCAAATGTTGAATGGGGGAAAAAATTATCATAGTGATGGAAATGTTTGTCTCTGTACCATTATTGTTTATTTTCCAGCATGGGCAATGTCATTGTCTTCATATGATTTTACTACACTTAATAAGCGCCTTGATCACCCAGGTATGGAGATGGAGATTCGATCACATGGGCAACCTAGCCATCAGGAGGGATCAGCCAGTGAAATTGGAAGACCCACCCATTTGTCTCTTATCTTTGTTTTGTGGATGCCTTCATTAGTGTTGTCCATTGAAGTTGAGTCCACTCACTGAATAGAATCATGTGATCTCACAACATGGCAAGTCCTAACCAGTTATAAACATTCATGCAATCCCTTAGTGATTTTGTCATTGCTTAAACTGCCGATTGGTCAGAGACCTTTATGGTTTTGTTTTCTGGATGTCTTTTAGCCATCTCTGTGTTTTATCTACTGTGTTTATGTTCGGCCTTCAAATGTGTACTATATATTTATACAAATGTGGAAGTATATCTTTAATAAAATAAAAAACACATTAATCCAGTTTTAACCAAACACTGATCAAGATTACGGTATACATTTTTTGAGTTTGTAAAAGAGTTGGCTTTTTTGCAATAACCGAGGATCTCCTTAGCAACAGGCGACATAGTTGCTATGCGTGGTATGTTTACGGAACTGCTTCGTCTTCGTGACGGGAGGAAATAGCGAAGCGGGATTAAAACGAATCTTAAACTCAGTAAGTTGACTTTCTGGATGTGGCTCCCATGGTGGTAGTACATCGGATCCTCATGCTTTAGATCAACAGTTGGGAAAGACACCGATTTAATGACTGCTTCCTTTGCGTCCCAACTACCACACGACGACAAACACCTTCAGAGAAGTGACGATGAATTCGATGAGGTCCTTTCTTTATCTAATATTATTGTCCAGAGGTAAACCAATACATATCTCTAACATCTACAGTATATGAACATGAAACGATGCTTTAATATTGCTATTGTTTTTCTTGGCCATTGTCTGCAGTCAGACCTTATGCTATGGCTTATTTGGCTACATGATACAATCTATGTTCACTCAGGTATGAAGGAGAGAAGTATTTAGAGCAGTTCCATGGTGAAGGCGTGGCACATTTTCATGGAGGACATGTATATAAGGTATTGCATTATTTCATTGCTTATGGTGTCACATTTTAATCCCACTCTGCCTCAAATAAACCAGCAAACATGACATCAATCATTCTTTGTTTTTTAAGGGTATGTTTTCCAAAGGATTCATGCAAGGACATGGTGTGTATACTTGGGCAGGTGGTGTAAAATATGAGGTAATTCTATCCACCACCTTTAAAATATAATGTACCTGATTTATCAGTTGATATAACAATGCTTTTTCACTGATCCACAAAGCAGTGATTTGTTATTTGACAGGGGGAGTTTGCATTTAATATGCCCATGGGCCATGGGATATATACCTGGCAGGATGGAAGCTGTTATGAGGGAGAGGTGTTTAATGGACTCCGCCATGGTGTGGGGACATTCACGTGTGCCAATGCTTTAGTAAAATACAGAGGGCAGTGGCATCACTGCAGAAGACATGGAAAGGTATGATACTAATGCGTTCATTTGGGTTCCAATAAACCTGCACCTCACTTGTTGTCCTACCGCAGATCTCTATTTGTTTAATTAGGGGACAGTTTACTATAACCAGGAGGAGACATCCTGGTATGAAGGAGACTGGGTGAACAGTAAAAGAGAAGGATGGGGGGTACGATGGTATGTGAACTCATGTTTTGACAGTGCTGCACATCATCTTCTGTGTATGGCTGTCATACACCTTACATGTGTTCTCTCTGCTGCCAAAGTTACCCATCTGGAAATGTGTATGAGGGCCACTGGAGGAACAATATGAAACAAGGTCAAGGCAGGATGTGCTGGCACCAGCTGGGTCAACAGTACACAGGGACATGGGAGAATGGGGTCCAGGTAGTCACACCAAATCATCCTAGTCTCCACTGATATGAGAAATGAATAAACACAATATTAAGTAATACATTACTTTTCTAAGAAAAGCTTGAATTCACGTCATGTATAACCGATTTATGTTAAACCCTCTTCTGCCTCTAAGCACGGACAGGGGACCCACACATGGTTCCTGAAGAGAGTGCCTGGCTCTCAGTATCCCCTGAGGAATGAGTACGCTGGGAACTTTGTCCAAGGGCTGAGGCATGGCAAGGGCAGCTTCTTTTATGCCAGCGGGGCTGTTTACAAAGGCGAGTGGAGGAGCAACAAAAAACATGGACAGGTAAAAGTGAGAAAAACGCTAATATATTGTACTTATAGGTCAGTTTGGAGTGCAAATAATAAGACCTTTTTTTTTTTTTTTTTTTAGGGGAAGTTTGTTTTCAAAAGTGGGCATATATTTGAAGGAGAATTTATCAATGACCACATGGTAAAGTTTCCGGCCTTCTGCCTGGATCGTTCAAACACTCCTGATCTGAGTGGAATAAGAACACACACTCCGGGTCCTGAGGATGGTAAAGTCACTGGTTCCTCTGTACCTGTGAATCAACTGCATGAGCTGGTCCAGGTTTTGTTCAATCTTGTTTAAAACATCAGTCTTGTTGCATTTCAGGAGAATCTACTAGAAGAGCATTAGGAGAACACACCATCTGTAGGCCAGCCCTGCTTGGGCCTGATATGGCTCGGGACATCTCTGCTTTGCTGGAGAACCTCCCAGAGAACCAGAGAGAACAGAAGTTCAAAGAGGTCTGTGGGACTGACTAAAACAGCATTAGGAAAAATCGATTTAAACGTTTATAAATTCAGTTGTCTAATGTCCATGTTGTAATCAGCTATATGGAAAAACAGGTGTTGTACGCCTCTCCTCTCTGTACCAGGTGGAGTTTGTGGTGCTGAGGCACATAGCTGAGCTGAGGACCATCTATAGCTTCTACAGTAGCCTGGGCCGTGATCAGTCGGCAGACAACACTTTCCTGCTCTCCCGTCTGCAGCTCTGGAGACTCCTCAAAGACTGCAGCATCCACAAGCAAGGCATCACCCTAGCCCAGATTGACCGCTACATCTCTGGTGAGAATACAGAGGAATAACCACGTCAGTTACTCGCCCTGATGTTTGGCCAATTCATCCTGCTCATTCATCCTGTTCTGTTCACTTGCTTCTGTGTCAAGACCATCAGAACTGTTACATTTTCCAATTCAACTCATTATAAAGCAGATGATGCCCCTTCAGAGATCCATTCTCCCTTCAGCACCATGCTGTTCAGAAAGTTCATCAGCTGTGTCGTCATCCTGGCCTACAAGATCTATCATAAGGACATAGAGTAAGATAAATGTCTCTCATACTATTGTGTAATACTTATTACTGTAGTGACAACCTAGTGTCAACATCACCCAGCTTCACTTACTCCTGAGCCTCTGTCCTTTATTTCCCAGGCCCTCTGATAACATACTCGTGTCCTGTTTCTCCAAGCTGATGAGAGAGAATATCATTCCTAATGCAAAGAACGTAAAAGGTACAACATGTGTACACACGCTCCACTGTTAATTCGTTCTCAACGCTTCCCCACATTCACACTCGCTCTTTTGTGAATTCTGAATTCAGGGCGATTGTTTCCCAACCCTCTGCATGCCGTGATTGCTGTCAACTACATTGAAAGGTGCTGGGACATCTACAAGGCTTTCTGCAGAGTCAATCCAGCTCCATTTGGAGATCAAACACTGACCGTCAGGCACTTCATATGGATGTTCAAGGTATTACATGCCATGGTCATTTATTGGTCATTGACTCTAGTAGAAATAAAAGACTTAACTAATGTCAGACACAATATAGTAACTTGATAATAAACAGCTGTGAACAGACTGATGGCCTGAATTAAGTCTTGTGTTTTCCTAACAACCCTATCGGAGACATTATTAAAAGTTGCATGAGACTTGGTTTACTGTTCTACCACCAGGACCTGGGACTGTTTGATTCTAAGATGACTACAGGAAAACTTGTGCAAATCCTCTCTGTGGAGAACCCGGCTGTTTATGACCACTCCCACTACAACCTGGATCTAGAGGTGACCGAAGCCCATCAATGACTGATTTAATGTAGTTACTGTAGAGGGCTTCCGGATGGTACAGCGGTCTAAGGTGATTCCTCTCCTGACTATGTTGTAATGCCACTGTCCGGGGCTCCCACAGGGGGCTAATTGCCTTGGCACCCCCCAGGGTGGATCGGTCAGATTCTGGACAGTTGTCTCATTGCATTCCTGCAAATTGTTTTTTTCAGCTTGAGAATGTTCTCTTCAAGCACCCAGGTACAGTTTAAAAACGTATGGTTCAGCAAGCAGCATGATAAATAGAATGGTTTGGCAATATGTGTTTTTGCTGTACAATTAAATGGTTGAGGGTAGAAAACCAGAGTCAATGGTGGACTTAGGTAATGTTTATTATCAATGTGAATTTGGCAGTTGAGAGACACCAACTTTACCTTATGGTGAACCTGGTTCTAGATGACACTCCTGGAGTTCTTTGAGGCACTGCTGGGATGTGCAGATGTCTGGGATCTGAGCGATGTGCAGAGCTCTAATGACCAGGTGGAGAACTGCCCTTTAACTGACACCAGAGACAACCCACTACAGAGGTCCTCACAAAACACCTTGTCTTTGAGTGGACCTGCTGTGAAGCCACCCAACCCCAACATCTCTCCTGACGTTGGGAGCTCAATTGAGTCCATTGAGGTTGGTTTGACTAGTTTTCATTCAAATGTCAAATTTACCATACAAAATGTAATTTCACCTTTTGTCCAAATCTAATTCATTTAGTTGAGAAAGTCTAAGGATGTTCTCCAGCTGTCTACACTTGAGGTGGAACCTAAGAGGCCTACAGCAGTAGGTGATCTTAAATCACAGACCGAGGGTGTGTGCTCTTTAAATGTTTACTACATCTGTATAGCCTAACATACATTCAGCCGGCCACATACCAGTAGTTGCTGCATTATTGAGAGTTAATGTTTCAGAATCAGGTGGTGAATCAGCAACATACTCATCTGCCAATGAGACGACAGAAGGAACAACCATGGTGAGCTTATCATCGGCAGTAGAGCCTAAGGAGTCAAACCACCCTACCAGTGACCATCCTCTGAGCCCAGGTAGGTCTTACAAAGGCTGAGTCCATACTGTGCCTGGCTCAAGTATTCACATCCCTGGCCAGTTCTATCATATTACTAAATTACAAATGGTACATTGGCATTTTGTTCTGATTAACTAAAAACATCACTAAAATTCAATCAATTTTTTTAAGGTGGCATTGGGTTGATGTTGGGAAATATTTTATCTGACATCTGATGCGTAAGTATTGAACCCATGTGCTATGTCATTTCCCTGTATTGCCCTAACCATAACCCAATGTCCTTATCATTGGCCCACCCCATCTGGAAACCACTGAAGTAGCAATTTGTTCTTGCTTTTTAATGATTATCTCCCAAGAGCACCTGTGGTTGTTTGACAGCTTTGGAATACCTGAAGCACTCCTGCTACCAGTTCTTATTTTTTCCCCTAATCCACATAAAAACAATGTCACCATGGAATCATTGCTTTGTGTCCATGTTTTATAATAAAATAGGAACCAATTGTTCACATACCATTTGCAATTCAGTTCAATTGGTTTTACGTTGGAATACTTTAGCAAGGCCCTGTATATCCACAAGTGTTTTATACGGGGTGGCCATGTCAATCCCAGCCTGGTCGGTCTCCTACGCAGAGGCTGTTGAGAACAGGAGTGGTGTTGGAGGGAAAAGGTCCGGCCCAGCCGAGACAGAATTGGACTGCTGGATCCAGAGGACCCACCATTTCTTCTCCCAGAGGTTCTTCCCAGCATACGAGTACAGCCTGGCCCTGAGGAAGGAGGTTCTGGATGACAAGCTCAAGCAGGCGGCAATTGCCCGCATCGCTTTAGCAAAAGCAAAAGATGTCGCTAGGTACAGTGAAACACCATGGGGATTGACATACCACCCATCCAATTAAAACACTTTATTTTTTTACTATATATATATATATTTTTTTTTTAACTTGACGGACTGAATACAAACTATGCACGTTAACTACCAAAATACATGAATTGTGACTATCCCTTTCCAGGTTGAGGGAGCAGTGGGAGGCAGAAGAGGAAGAAAAGAGGGAGGACGAGGAGGCTGAACAGGGTGAAGGGCAAGAGGATGATTTTAACCCCTCTCCAGCAGCCCAGACACCTGCTGCCTCCACCACCTCAGTTGTCATGACCAAACAGCCTGGCAAAGTGGCCAAGAAGAAATGAACTCCCAGCTCATCAAGGAGTCTGGGCTACAGAGTTGGGTGCGCTGCTGTGTCAGGTTAAACCTAGTCCTTGATTAAATACATACAATTTACCAGAGATAACCAATTCAGATTTTCCTCACCTATTTATTATTTACCACCTTAGCTTTAAACATTCTGACGGTCTTAGCTGAATCTAATTAGTGATCAAAAGGTGGAATCATAGGTTGTGTTTAGATGACACTGGTGATGTAACGCACCTAATTCTGTCATTAAAATAATGCTAGTATAATCTAGTTGTGGAATTCCAGATTCAGATGCTTTAGGAAAAGTACCCAAGTAGAGAAATCTACATTTATTATTTACAAACAGTTGATTATGAACTAAACCTGAATACCCTGGAACTATATGAAAAGTGGTTAGTTTTAAGAACATGTTGACTTTCTGGTATTTAAATAAAAACATACTGGTAAGAGACAGCATACAAATAGTTCAAAGAAAGTGACAAATGTTACAAAACACTTTTCTGACAATTATTTTTAGAAGAACAAAAACTGCATGAAACTATTTTCTTTAAAATGGAAACATTCTAATTTACAATATTTCCGTTGTGCTCATTACTGATTCCCCAAATCATTTAAAACATTTGAGCATTGAAATGGGTGGAATTGATCCACTCTCACCTAAATACTAACGGTAACAATTCATTGCAGAGAACTGTTTCAGAATGAGTTTGCTGTAATGAGTTGGTCTGAAGTATTTGAGCATTTTATAACAGTGAAAGTAAGGCCACATCTGTGACATTTCCCTGTTAGACAAAAATCTCTTAAGTAAAATGTAGGCAATACAAAAATGCTGTATACACAAACACACAGTCGCAGTCATGTAAATCAGCCCAATCCGTTGCTCACAATCCATTAGAGGGAGGTGTGAACGACATGAGGTCACTGGGGCACACAGACTGTCTGACTCTGTCCATTGGATCAGGGGTGAACAGCAACAGGTCAGACAGTGGCTGGAGAGAAAGAAAGTAAACCAAGATGAGGGAACAGAACTTATTTGGAAAGCATGTTAGAATTTGACAGAACTGAGAGAAACAAATTCCTAATAGTAAAATGAGAACGCCTAAGTAAATCACACGTTATATTGAGGCCTTAAGTTCTCTGGGAAAGCCACTTTTAACGTCCTGCTAAGGGTCTGCAATTTAGAAAATGCATTCAACAGTGCTGAAGTTAAGATTGCAATATTCAACATGTAAAATGAAAAGACAACTTTCTAAGGGGTCTGCTCTCCCCTCATGACCATTACTATGACTTGGATGAAAGTCTGATCACATTGTAGGCCAAATGTATGCAGAAAGAAAATTACAAAGGATTCACAAACGTTCAGCATTGCTTGTCATTTTAGTAAACTATTAAATGTTTAACATTATTATTTGAGGATGTGATAAGGAAAGGTATTCTCTGTAATCATTAAATGGCATCCTTTCTATTTAAATTGAAATAAGACAGAACCTTGGTTTGCAACAGTTATTATTGCTGAAACCGTAATGAAACTTCAGAAGAATACGGTTTCAAACCAAGGACCAGATTGGGTAATGACAGAATCACAAAACAATTGCTATGAAGACCGCTCCAAATCTCAGAATGATCTTCTGGACATTATAGAACCATCTAGTCAAAAGGTCTAGAGATCTCACACACACACACACACACACACACACACACACACACACACACACACACACACACACACGTAAAACTAAGATATTAACCTTTGTGGTCCGTGGGGTGAACATTTGTGCCAAATTGGAAACCGCTGTGATGGGAGTGAGAGAAAAAAAAACATCACCACCAGAAGGAATAAACCATTACCAGGACAAACCATTTCTCACTAAACCCAGGTGAGTGCACAGACAGACAGCCCCAACTACCTGTGGGAGATGACACATTATCCTGAGGTGCCCCTCCAGACGAAGACACCGGACTCTCCATTTCAATGTCTACAACAGCGGGCGACAGCATCTCAGCAACACCCAGCTCCTGTGGCGACAGGCTGCCCCTCGCTGTGGGTTGGAGGTAGAGCTCGAAGTCCAGCCCTGGAAGACCCTGGAGTAGAGGAGACACGTAATTCTCTCCTCTGAACTTTGTAACCTAGGAAGAACTGACATGCTCTTCCACAACGTCTTTTGAAAAACCTACCCCGGTGATAGAAGTGTCTGGAGTCATGGTCATCGGCACACCGGCACCAGGAGAGTCGCAGAGGGAGACACCCGGCGGAGGGGAGGGCACCAGAGGAGGGCTGGCCACGGTAGGTCCTGCACAGACTGGGGTGTGGGAGACAGTGAGGCTGAAGGCATGGCACTGGACTGGGGGGGACTCTGTTATGGAGGTTCCCAAGCATGGTGGTGAGAGGGGACCTTCTGAGGGTGAGGTGGATTGGTTTGAGGAGACTGAGGTAGGTAGTTTGGTATGGTAGGCCTGTTCACTGTCCTGGGTGGAGGGAGAGGGCAGGTCTGGCTGGACAGCCACAGGACTGCTCACTTCATGCATGGCCAGGAGGTCAGATTTACCAGGCTCCTCTGTGGCCACTGATTGGCTTATGGCTTCTTGGTGCTGTTCATTTGTCAGCTGCTGTGTGTTGGATGTTGATTGGCAGATTCTCTCTGAGTCACAGCTCTCAGTGCTCTCCTCAAGACCAACAGCAGGCTCTGTAACAAGCGGAGATCGGTCACAAGCTACATCTTCCTGCATGCTATCTTGCTCCGGTTGGTCATTCTGCCCAGAGACTTGCTCTGGTTGGTTGCTGGGGCCGTCCTCTGACTGTGACTCCTTGGAAACATGTCTGAGTGGGGAGACTCTGGACAGGCTACTTTGGACAGGGGAGGAAGGTGTGAGGGACAAGTTGGAGCAGGCAGGGGTGAGCATGAGAGGTGAGGAGCACGCAGCATTGGAGAGCCTGGTCATGCGAGGTGTGAAGAACTTGGGGACGGAGCAGAGAGATGCCCGAGTGGGCGTGGCTGTTACACGGGAGGGTCGCCTCGCGGAGCCTAGGAAAAGACAGAACACGCTGCAGTCACTCCTAACCAGCTCTGCTTTCCCAGGTCCATCACACAGCCATCTTATTCATGCCATTTCCTCCATTAAAACATCTTCACATTACATCAGTTAAATAATAAATGACAATTAGCCGACGCTTTTACCCAAAGCGACTTAGATTCACGTGTATACATTTCACATGTCGTTGGCCGCAGGAATCAAATCCCGGTTATACCGCCGAGGGGGTGTGAGCCTCACCTGTCTGTTTGGCGGGACTCTCCACCTGGAAGAATCCTCCCTGGAACACCACCGGGGGCTCTTGAGGGGCCGGCCCAGGCTCCTCCACCGCAATGTCCGGCCCTGCTACCTTCGATGCCCGTTCCGCGTCGGCAGCTTGCTGTTTGGCCTTGATGGCAGCCTTGATAGCAGCCAGACGAGACTTGGCGGCGGCGCCCCCGGCAGGCTTGGGCACCGGAGCGCCGGGTGGCTTCTTCACCACCTTTCTTGGTCTCGGCGGTGGCCCGCTCTCCTCCTGCCAGCCCTTAGACTCCGCCTCCTTTAGGGCACCAAACTTCTTGTTCACATCTTCTACCTGAAAAAGGTTCAACAAGACGATTTAGACTCACATTCAACCTTTTAGTATGTCATGATTATTTCCAGATCTAGTTTAGCTAGCAATATTAGTGTAATACACCAGCGTCTGTGTATCGAGTCACACACCTGGTAATAGACCATGTCCCAGAAGCCTTGCAGGTCGGTGCAGGTGATGATTTTATCTCCTCGGCCCAGCTCGCAGTCATCCATCAAACCAGTGAACTGACCGAACCTCTCCTTCATCAACAGCCTGGCCTGTCCCACTGCAGTCCGCATACGGTCACGCACTGCGCGCGCACACACACACACCAAATGCATTGAGAGAAATCCATCGACAGCAAAATCAACCCCACACTTGGATTCTTTTTTTTTAATCCATCAGAATCAGGTCACTCACTCTCTTCAGGGATAGAAGAGTCATCCACCCGAAGCTCCCACAGCTGACAGAATCCGGTCAGTTTCTCCATCTCACTGACCACCACCGACCTGAGACACATCACACACACAGGATATACCAATACACTGACACATGAAGGTAGATGTCCCAATGGTTTCATAAAATATACTCAAATCTAACGCTGACCTGAAGTAGGACAGATCGTGTGCTGGTTCCTGGGGACTGGGAGGACACAGAAGGGCCAGAGAAGGACCGCGAGGTGGGGAGTGAACAACCGGCTTGACAGAAGAGGCAGCACTGAGCTCCATCTTGTGAACTAGGTCATCAGTGGGCCACAATGGAACAGGAGGCAGCACAAAGCTGAGGATGAAAAGGGGCACATGTGAAAATGTTATTTTCCTGTGTTTTATACATATTTTAGCACATGGATGGAATACCACCCCCAATGCAATCTTTTACAATTCAAACAGACATTAGTAGTATAACCATGAAACTGTAGTCACTGGATATATCAAATTATACTCATTTGTAGGGTTGTGACAGTACGCAGAAGTCACGGGTTGGTATGTACCGCAGATTTTAAGTAACCCTGTACGATTTCAGTACAGTGGGAAAAAGACATGCAAAACATAACATTTTCATTTATGACGTTTTCCCAAACAGGAGACCTGAATGATACGGGAGGGTCTTCAAGACCTGGCTCGTCGTTTGCATTCGTCATATCTATTTACGAGGCTGCATAACATGCTATATCTCAAATCGCATACTAAATACAGTATGCCAGATTAGCATGCGAGAAGATATGTCCATAACCACAGAACGCCAAAAATACTATGCCAAACTTTCCCAGACATTTCTGCTATTTTTGGTGGACTTTCCAAGTATGCATCCGTGCATGTTTTTTGGGGTAATACAGACCACAACCCTTGAGCAGTAAAAGAGGGGTCTCCTCGATTCTCTAGTCTTTTCACTTAAAGAAAAAGTCAATTAACATCACCAATGTTGATGTCATTCACGCATGAAGGAAAAACTAACGTTGCTGTGCCATTGAAATGAAATAGCTTTGGCAGTGTGAAGTTTGTTTTTAGTCTTGCTAGCTATTGCTGAATTCTTATCCAAGTAAGATACTAGTATGACTGGCTTGTAAGCTATAAAAAATGGCCATTGGCAAATGCCAAACACTTCATACATGCTATTTGTGGTGCAAGTAAACTTCATAAGAAACGTGTAGTCAGTTTAATACAACCGCTTAATGTCTAGCTAAATATTCAATAGTCTAACTTAATTCATACAAAATTATCTAATGTTGAGATGCAATTTTATGAGAAGTCGACCCAATACTGGCACACTAGCTAACTATATACTAAACAGTATGTACTTTTAGTAGGTACAGTCTGTAGTGTGCGATTTGATATTTAGTCCTAGGCAACTTCAGTTGATAAGTTATGGCTCCAAAATGCATCTCCTGGGGGAGTTCATAATTTTAGTTCCGCACACCAAAGTAACGAGCGCAGTTCAAATTAGTCTGTATTAATTTGGATCACAGCCCGTACCAAACCGAACGTCCTGTACAGAACAGCACGGATTTGTGTACCGTTACACCCCTAATCGTTTGTGTACTGATTCACTCATACCCAATTCTTCTGCAGCGTGGATCACCTTCATGAAGGCTAGACATAATGGAAGACAGTGGGGGAAGATGATGTACCCTCCATGTGTATTCTGTCTTCTAAAATAGTCATTTGTTTAAGTGGGACATCTGCTGAGAGTTTGAGACTGTTGTTCACTTTCGTTTGCCCAACAAGACCTGGTTTTCATTCATTTGACATTCACATGTGTGTGCAAAGCACATGCCAAAAATCACACATTGGCCCATGCCTACTACACACAAAGGATCAGTCCTTTTACGGGGCTCAACGTTAGCATTTCCTGCCACTGGCCCTGGGGGAGGAATCACTGCTCAACTCTTGACTGGCCAACAGCATACAATACATTTTAAAAAATCCAATATTAAATTGTTTTTGTAGTGGCCAAATTGGGACAGTGACTTGCTCGTTTTATTAGTTCTGACTTGACTTTTCACTGGCCCAGGTCCATCGTTATTGTCAAGCCCCAATCTATGCGTAGTTCTGTCAAACAAAGTTAGTTAATTGCAATTTTTTTGTGTGTTCAAATTTGGTCCTAAATTAAAAAAATAAATGAAAAAGCAGTGCTTTGTGTTAAAGACATCATGTAAACTATGGACATTGCTTGATTGGAAATAAAATAACCAACTTTTCTCAAGTCGGTCCATTCAAACAAGCAGGACTGGCCCTAGCCCTTTGGGGGCCCTAAGCAAAATTTAATTTGGGGGCCCCCTCTTCGCTATTGGTCCGGGGCTCACTAGCGGACAGGGGCCCTAGCGACCACCTACGTCGCTTATGCTTAGTGCCGGCCCTGCAAACAAGGTATGTCATGGCCTTTCTTCCCTTAAATTATCACATTTTCTTCCCTCAAATTATCCCACTGACTGGAAGAATCTATTGGTATCCCATATAAATCTAAATAGAAAGTTGCTGGTCTTTGATCCAATGGCACTACCATCTTCTACCATTGTGTTCTTCTTCGAGTGAGAATGTTAGAATGGGGTTCAGGTCAGGGACTGCAAACAAGTAGCTTTTTTGATAGGCGTTTGGCCACAGCCAAATACATGTCTTTATTAATTTGATTAAGGTAGACAACTTAAATAGGCAAAGGCATAAAGTAGGCACGGTAGCCAGAGATGTTCGTCCACAAACTTAAATAAATTACATATCTGATCTTTATTCATGCTCAGTATAGAAGTTGTTGGTTATGCGGTTATAATGTTTTAGTGGAAATGCGACCGGCGACAAAAGTAATGTCTAGCAACGACAAAATAACGTACCATGCTAAAAGCAACGTTAACATGTTGATTCATGCTGTCTCCAGGGATCAGTTTCAGAAAAGGGTCAGAGAGGCACGGCTCTTGTAGATATTACAATTTCCAACTTTGGGCAGCGCGGACTGATTAATCGCACACGTTAATAAGTTAATTATGCCCTAATCTAGATCAATCCATATGTTCTGCCTCCACCGGCTACAGTGGACATTAAGTGCCAGCAGGGGTCATGGTGGCTTTGCTAACGTTGTTCTCAGCATCCCAAACGTTAGCCACCTCAGGTAAACAACGCTTTAACTTTGCCAATACCTTTTTTCCAGTGATGTTCACCTTTCTCTCACTGACTGGACTGCGTCATCACAAAACTCTGTGGTTGGCACATGCTGCTTGTGGGACTTGTACTTTCTAAACTATGGGGGGGGGGGGGTTACCGTAGGTTGTCATCCTAACTCACACACTGTGCTTGTAAATAACTTTTTGTGACAAATGAAATTATGGAAAAGGGTACCTGGGTTTGAAGAAGGAATCTGCAGAACGGGGGGTGAGTGGTGTGGGCTTGAAGGAGGACAGGCCTGCTGGGGCTTGGAACACAAAGTCCTGGGGGGCGAACGACGACAGGACAGTGGCTGGAGGAAGGAGTGGGTTGGCCTGGGCAAGATCTTCCATCTTATCCTCCTTCTTCTTTGCAATTGGGGGTGGGGGGCTAGCTGCTTTTGTCTCCTTTTTGGCCTTCTCCGCTTTGGCAGCAGCCTGATTATTGTTCTCCACATTCCCTAAAATGCAGAACTAACATGTAGAAAAGCAAACGAGGCATAGTTCTGCTGAGACGTCAACTGTTAATGCTTACCCCTGGTGTTCCGACCTCGGCCAGCAGGTGGTGCTGCAGCCTGCTTGGTATTTGATGTGGTCGTGGCACCTTTGTTCCTCACCACAGGGATGACAGAGGCCAGAGGCCTATTAGCAGACCTTGTGGACGGGGCACTCACTAGTGGTTCCACTGCAGGGAAAAAAATAAAACAACAGTTGATATAGAATGAATGACCTTCGTTTTAAATTCAGACAAATAATTGTCTAAATAAACAGACTAACACACGGAATGATTTACAGACTGATGACATGGTTAGGATTGTTACCTATAGTGGTTCTGGTCTTCCTGGTTGACCTGACCGCAGCTGGTTCAACTAAAACCAGACCTGGTAGAAATCCATGGGTCAACAGTTAATACATACAGGTGTACAATCAGAACCCCATTAAGAGATCATACAGGGTAGAAGAATTGATAAAGGGGTGAACTAACCTTTTTTTGAAACCGGGACAGTGCTGATAGGCTGTGGCACCTACATTTATGAAACCGAAAACACAGAATAAGATCAATAATACGGGGATTCCAAAAACAGGTACAGTTCCTGGCAGAAATTTAAAAAAATGTAACAGCCTTAGATATAATGCCAAACAAATGTAGACCTGACAAAAACTAAAAGAAATGACCTTTGGGGCCTGCTGCCTCACGGTGGAGCGAGTCACTCTGGTGGACTGAGGTTGGGCTGCTGTCACGGCCTAGTCAAGGCAAAAGCAAAGCCACGTAATGGCAGTGGAAGAATAATTAACAACACCAGTTTGTCTGTTCTTAAAACGCTTTTGGGCACATCATCCTCTGGTGACGAGTCAAAAACATAATCAACTCAATGACAGAACAGTGACTCCCAAGGACAATGCATATGATACCTATAGGATGTCAGCGGAATACTGAGTCAGTGTTAAGCTGTGCTCTCTCACCCGGGCTTTGGTGGCGGCAGCTGGGACCTGGGGCAGTGAGGCCAGGGGCTGGGCCCGGTACAGGCCAACCTTGAACACCCCCTTCTTCTCCTTCTCCCTCCTCTCCTTCTCCTTCACAAGCTCCTTCTTCTCTTTGTAGTGGGCAAGCTTTTTTCTTCGCTCCTCTACTGCAGCGTCTGAGAAAAAGAACGAGGGAGTTGGAGAGAAAATAGATCAGTGTGGGATTACATAATATTAGTGGGAGTGGATGAAGAGGCATGAGGGTGAAGTTTGCCCAGGCTTATATTTTGTAAAAGATACTCCATCGTTTCAAAGATATTTTAACTAGCTAACATGGTCCAGTTACGTTAAAGGCCGGCTTAGGGCATGTATGCAGTCAAACCCCGTCAAGTTTCAAAATAAATAGGCAAATGGTGTGCCTTTGGTGGTTCATCAGTGATATTGACTAAATACTCCCACTCTCCAGACAATGCTATAGTATCTGGAGTAGGGGTATGCCGACCTAGCAGCCCACTCAGTAAGTAAGTCATTATCACAGGACACCGTAGACGGAAGCTAGAGCATAAGAAATGCACTTTGGAGCAGAAAAAAATAATTCAATGACATGGTATGATGGTGCATGGATCAGTTTAACTGTTTTCTACAAATATATGTTTACAACAGAAGTATTACAGGGGGCTTATTTTCACTTGCTGTGTTTGGTAGGGATCCTAACCATTGTTTTGATAGAGATGGTGTCATTAATATGGCTGCTCCACTCACTACGTTGTTGTAGGGTGCAATGTCACAAGAATTTCATTGTGCAGGACGACGCGGTGTTGTTCGCTGTATTTGACAAATAAACCTTGAAACAATGGTGGGTGTCAAATTAAAAATAATATTATCAATGTGTAAAATATAATTTTAACTGTAAAGTCAATCCTCTAAGTCTAATGGTCAAACTCAAGCACTGCAAATCCACTAAGAAGACCCAAACTCAGGCACTGATATGAGGTACGGTCACTAAATCAAAGAGGGCAGGAGAAAGGACGGCAAATTATTACATTTCCATCCCATAGGCCTGCGTAGTCTAGTGCCTTTTTTGGACATAACATACATGTTTTAAATGTTCACAAATGTTTCAATAATCAAAACATTAATCCATATCGTTTTTGCTCAAAGCATGTCTCCTGTTGTTATTATTTATTCTGAGCTGCAGTTTTGTTGATAGTCTAAGACCTACTACAACATATTTAAGGGACTCTATACAATAACACGACTCGTCTCCCCTTACTGAACGACACTGGTATAGTGCTAGCTAGTCCAGAGTGGTTTAGGGTTGGAAGGATATTAAAGCGAGTGTAAAGCCAGTATAAGGATATTACAAGTAATTGTACCGCCCGGAGAGAAAGTTTAAACTGTGAATGTAAGTCATTGAAACATTTTGTAGAAAAATATTATTTGAAGCATTAAAACATTAACTGCAGATGTCACCTTTTGCTTATTTTTATTCTCGTAATACAGTAAACATACTTACATATTACCCCTCAAATGCAAAACGTTAAAACGGGTGAAATTCCCCTTTAACGTAAAAATAGCAACTCACCTCTTGCTTGTTTTGCATTTGACTTTTTTTCCATAATTGACACATTCCCAACAGACATATCCTGTTGAGAACACTCCAGCTCAGGGACTTTGTCCAGTTGCCTGCGGATATTCAAGGCCTTGTCTCGGTTTTCTTTCTGGGAGCGAGACCGTCTGCGAGACAACTTTACCCGCAGCATATCCACACTCGTGTCCCGTTCACGCAGGTAGCCAAAACGAGCCTCCATGATACTGTGAAAAATATACAGAATTTATATATACCGATTGAAACTATTACTTATATTCAAAGATAAATATTGGTAATCGTTTGGCTATATAGACAATGTTTTCTAAATATATCTCTGGCAATACAGTATTTTACTGTTGCAAATTAGCTAGCAATCGATTGGTCAAAAAGGCTGTGTTAGTAGTAGTCACTGTAGGCTATTGACACGAATAAGAACATTTCACCAAAGTATTTTATCATTGATTGTGCACCTCTGGCTTACCTGTTGAAAAAAGTTGATATTAGTCCTGATATCCAAGCTTTAGTTGTCAAACTAGCATCTCTTATTGACGAAGAACTAGCTAAACTACACAAGCTGCTAACAACATGGCGGTTCAATTTTGAACATTCTACTAGGAGACGGTGATTGGCTGAAAGTTACATTTCCGGTAGAGAACGTTGCATTGATAGGGCTAGTTAGAGATTCGAAATTTAGCGAGTTCGTTTGGAGGGAGTTCCTCATTGGATCATGCATTGCAAGTTACCACACCACATCGCTGGGGTCCTGGATGTCAACAAATATATTGTATATACAGGTGCTGGTAATAAAATTAGAATATCATCAAAAAGTTGATTTATTTAAGTAATTCCATTCAAAAAGTGAAACTTGTATATTATATTAATTCATTACACACATACTGATATATTTCAAATGTTTATTTCTTTTAATTGTGATGATAATAACTGACAACTAATGAAAATCCCAAATTCAGTATCTCTGAAAATTTGAATATTACTTAAGACCAACACAGAAAAATGATTTTTAGAAATGTTGGCCAACTGAAAAGTATGAGCATGTACATCACTCAATACATAGTTGGGGCTCCTTTTGCTGCAGCAATGCAGGTTGGCATGGAGTCGATCAGTCTGTGGCACTGCTCAGGTGTTATGGGAGCCCAGGTTGCTCTGATAGTGGCCTTCAGCTCTTCTGCATTGTTGGGTCTGGCGTATCGCATCTTCCTCTTCACAATACCCCATAGATTTTCTATAGGGTTAAGGTCAGGCGAGTTTGCTGGCCAATTAAGAACAGGGATACCATGGTCCTTAAACCAGGTACTGGTAGCTTTGGCACTGTGTGCAGGTGCCAAGTCCTGTTGGAAAATGAAATCTGCATCTCCATAAAGTTGGTCAGCAGCAGGAAGCATGAAGTGCTCTAAAACTTCCTGGTAGACAGCTGCGTTGATGTTGGACCTCAGAAAACACAGTGGACCAACACCAGCAGATGACATGGCACCCCAAACCATCACTGACTGTGGAAACTTTACACTGGACTTCAAGCAACGTGGATTCTGTGCCTCTCCTCTCTTCGTCCAGACTCTGGGACCATCATTTCCAAAGGAAATACAAAATGTACTTTCATCAGAGAACGTAACTGCAGCAGTCCAGTCCTTTTTGTCTTTAGCCCAGGCTAGACGATTCTGACGCTGTGTCTTGTTCAAGAGTGGCTTGACACAAGGAATGCGACAGCTGAAACCCATGTCTTGCATACGTCTGTGCGTGGTGGTTCTTGAAGCACTGATTCCCAGATGCAGTCCACTCTTTATGAATCTCCCCCACATTTTTGAATGGGTTTTGTTTCACAATCCTCTCCAGGGTGCGGTTATCCCTATTGCTTGTACAATTTTTTCTACCACATCTTTTCCTTCCCTTCGCCTCTCTATTAATGTGCTTGGACACAGAGCTCTGTGAACAGCCAGCCTCTTTAGCAATGACCTTTTGTGTCTTGCCCTCCTTGGGCAAGGTGTCAATGGTTGTCTTTTGGACAGCTGTCAAGTCAGCAGTCTTCTCCATGATTGTGTTGCCTACAGAACTAGACTGAGAGAACATTTAAAGGCCTTTGCAGGTGTTTTGGGTTAATTAGCTGATTAGAGTGTGGCACCAGGTGTCTTCAATATTGAATCTTTTCACAATATTCAACTTTTCTGAGAGACTGAATTTGGGGTTTTCATCAGTTGTCAGTTATAATCATCAAAATTAAAATAAATAAACACTTGAAATATATCAGTCTGTGTGGAATGAATGTATACATTATACAAGTTTCACTTTTTGAATGGAATTACTGAAATCAATACACTTTTTGATGATATTCTAATTTTATGACCAGCACCTGTATATTTGTTGACCTGTAACACCAAGTATACATTTTTAATACACAGAGCCTCTATATCACCTATAGCATTGAGTAATTGCCTTGTTTGGCTGGAACTTTAGGGAGGGCCAACCAGGCACGATTTACCAAAAAAGGCACCACAGCAGACAGAAAGATCACATTACTCAACCCACTCATGTTGAGTATTGTGAAAAAAGGCTGCCATGACGTAATGCACCCTCCTAGGGATGGCATGGTGAGCGAGAGCAAGCCAGTGACTCAACCACAGAAATAGGGTCAGGGGCAGAGAGTACCAGTGGCAAGACGCTAGCTGTGGTCTGGCAGGGACAGCAAATGTGCTTCTTCACTCCAGTGCTTTGCCATTTACCTTTAAATGCCGCAGCCAAACTGCTCAATAATAGAAGCTATTGGGAGGAGATTACTCTTTTTTTTAAGTCTTAAACATTGAGCCTTTTCATTTCACACAGGTCTCAGTTTCAGTCTCATTTGTTGTGGTAATGTTGGCAACAGCAAATGTTGTCAATGGTGTAGCAAAATGCTGGTACATCAGCGCATAATGTAATTTGTCATTTTAAGTAACACTAACATTGAAAAACTGTTAAACAAGCACATACAGTGGGGAGAACAAGTATTTGATAACCTGCAAAACTGGCACTGTTTCCCACTTACAAAGCATGTAGAAGCCTGTACTTTCGATCATAGGTACTCTTCAACTGTGACGGAGTGACGGAATCTAAAACAAAAATCCAGAAAATCACATTGTATGATTTTTAAGTAATTACATTTGCATTTTATTGCATGATATAAGCATATGATATATCAGAAAAGCAGAACTTAATATTTGGTGCAGAAACCTTTGTTTGCAATTACAGAGATCATAAGTTTCCTGTAGTTCTTGGCACACTCCTCCATACAGACCTTCTCCAGATCCTTCAGGTTTCGGGGCTGTCACTGGGCAATACGGACTTTCAGCTCCCTCCAAAGATTTTCTATTGGGTTCAGGTCTGAAGACTGGCTAGGCCACTCCAGGACCTTGAGATGCTTCTTATGGAGCCACTCCTTAGTTGCCCTGGCTGTGTGTTTCGGGTCGTTGTCATGCTGGAAGAACCAGCCACGGCCCATCTTCAATGCTCTTACTGAGGGAAGGAGGTTGTTGGCAAAGATCTTGCGATACATGGCCCCATCCATCCTCCCCTCAATACGGTGCAGTCATCCTGTCCCCTTTGCAGAAAAGCATCCCCAAAGAATGATGTTTCCACCGCCATGCTTCACGGTTGGGATGGTGTTCTTGGGGTTGTACTCATCCTTCTTCCTCCAAACACGGTGAGTGGAGTTTAGACCAAAAAGCTCTATTTTTGTCTCACCAGACCACATGACCTTCTCCCATTCCTCCTCTGGATCATTCAGATGGTCATTGGCAAACTTCAGACGGGCCTGGACATGCGCTGGCTTGAGCAGGGGGACCTTGCGTGCGCTGCAAGATTTTAATCCATGACGACGTAGTGTTACTAATGGTTTTCTTTGAGCCTGTGGTCCCAGCTCTCTTCAGATTATTGACCAGGTCCTGCCATGTAGTTCTGGGCTGATCCCTTGGATCTTGCATGGAGCCCCATTTTCGAATAATTGCGCCAACAGTTGTTGCCTTCTCACCAAGCTGCTTGCCTATTGTCCTGTAGCCCATCCCAGCCTTATGCAGGTCTGCAATTTTATCCCTGATGTCCTAACACAGCTTTCTGTTCTTGGCCATTGTAGAGAGGTTGGAGTCTGTTTGATTGAGTGTGTGGACAGGTGTCTTTTATACAGGTAACGAGTTCAAACATGTGCAGTTAATACATGTAATGTTATTGTTATGTGTTATTAAAGAAAAAATAACATGTTTGTGAGAGCCGGAATTCATACTGGTTGGTAGGTGATCAAATACTTATGTCATGAAATTAAATGCTAATTAATTATTTAGAAATCATACAATGTGATTTTCTGGATTTTTGTCTCTCACAGTTGAAGTGTACCTATGATAAAAAATACAGACCTCTACATGTTTTGTAAGTAGGAAAACCTGCAAAATCGGCAGTGTATCAAATACTTGTTCTCCCCACTGCACCTCACATTTCCCTGCTAAACGTTCTCATCAACAGTCTCCATATGGGGTGTATTCCTTCCACCAAATAAAATCTTTTAGGTTCTATAGTTTTTATTAAATGTAGGTCCCTCCTCATTTAATATTTTTTGACAAAGAACTTGGATGGACCAACCTACATTTGTCCAATTGAAAACTAAAACTTCTTGTTTTGTGGAATGAATGCAGCTATTATTTGGTTATCTGATAAGAATTTTACATTTCAAGGTGATCTAAGATCTCTTTTAGAACGGTTCTGAAGAAGTTTGTTTTCTTGCTCATTAGGACAGGATGCTGATCCTAATGGAGATCCTGACGCGGTCTGTTCTTTCTCGTCAGGCTTTTTTTAAGACAAATAAATGTGTTACATGGACCAATGTTTTAATCATTTATGTTGGGGCATAAGTTTGCACTGTGTTACAAACCACTACTTTAGACATGATAGCATTATTGGCATCATTGTTCAAATGATACAAAACAATGAACAGAACAAACATCATGTTTGTGCATTTATATATTCAATTCATTTAGTCATTATAATGTCATGGTCTCTCCTTAAAAACAAGTAAGACCAATGATCAAAGACAAACATCTGAGAGGGACACAAACAAGAAGACAATCTATATAAATAAAAACTAAAAAGTTCATGTAGAGTACAATTAATGTACACTTAATTACATGAATAAAGATAAAAACAAATGTATTAAATAAATCTAAAGAAATGATGTGAAAAGCTTATTTTTATTTATTCATTTATTTTTTACAATACAAACAGTAAGAGATCAATGGAATGCCCACGGCCAATTTCCCGTGAGGATAGCACAAAGACGAGGTCATTGGCATCCATTCAGAAAACAGATACAAATATGGATATTTGTCAAATCCATCATAATGGGTCTATACAGATTCTGGATCTAACCCCCACGGGGGGATGAGTGCAGCTTTTCCATAGTTTAGATCGAACTCTCATCTAATCAATGCAATTATTGCATTACATTGACGCTGTCATAATACCCTGTAATTTTGACAGTTTTAGTGTAGTCAAATAGTCCATGGCTCTTTCTTAGGTCCCTCCGAGTCTTGAAATTCCATCTTATTTTTCAATCCAAGAAGAAAATGTTGTTGAACTGTGTTGCACAGAGCCTCTTCACTTCCTCTGTTGATTGAGATAAATAAAAACAGCATTGAGATCAGCCAGCATAACCCAACAACAATTTGAAACGAGCAAAAAAATATATAATACACTGGAAAAAGAAATGTACATTCATCTATCAATCTACAGGAATCTGGCAAAATATATAAAAATAAAAACAAATAGTGTCTTAGTATCGTGTTAAGGCCATCAGAAGCCTCAAGAAATGCTTTGTTTCTTAGCTTAGAAATGTCTGGAAATCTACTAGAGAGATGCAACACCAATCCTCCATATTTCATTCTATAATTCTGAGTTATTTGTATTGTGGTGAAAAACTTTGTCTCGTGCATAGTTAGAATATGTGTGACCATTCAGTGAACACTTGTTCCTGGTGGACAGGGGCATTCTATCAGGAGAGAAATGCTTCATCACAGTGAAGGTGGTCACACAGACGGACTGTGTATTTACTGGCAATCTACTTTGTATCCCTCATTTACAATGGTAACTCCTTTATTTTGGCAGGTGTTGGACATACCGTTAACTTCAATCAAATTGGCATTCTTCTGGTTCAAGATGACGTAGAGCTCTCTCTGATCCGACTTCTTGCCGACCACCCAGTAGTCAGTCATAGCCTTCACAATAATCTCTTCATCTTCATCAACACTGAGGCAACATACAAAAAAAAACAAATGAATACAGGAAGACGATAACATACAGTTCTTCCACAGGTCTGCCAAAACGAGGCCACATGGCGCTAATCCAAACAGGAGGTTAGTTCCGTTGGGGTAATTTCTTGTTGTGCGTGGGGCATACCGGGCAAAGTCACAGTTGATATCTCCTAGGATCTTCATGAGGTCTGGGTGTACAGAGGTCAGAGAGACACTTGCTGTCTTCCTCATGTGGATGGTGCTTTTCTCTGCCAGGTTCATGTGGTTGAAGTAGATGAACTTGAACTGGGGCTCCTTTTCTGGCCTATATCAACGCAGAGAGGAGGGCGGTCATTACAAGGTTCAGAAGACAGTTAAATTGCCTTTTTAAACTACTTTGCAGAGCTAAGCGTGGTTGCCAGCTTAGACATTCAACAAGAGTTGCTGGACCCATACGCGAAATATTAATATGAAAGTAACATCAGAACCCAGAGCAATGTTAAGTGGAAAAGTTCCTGAATCAAAGAAAATAGGCAGCTGGCACCATTTTAGGGAATTACAGGCGTGGCCATGATGGGCCATACCACTAGCAATTCAAGTTCCAGAAAATGAGCTTCAGTCTCTCACTTTGACTGACATCTAGCAAGATGCACATTGACAAGTTGAACCAATGGCTCAGTAAGGGACAGCAGAGAGAGAGAGAGAGCAAGAGAGACAGCGAGAGAGAACATGACACAAACAAAACCAAAAAGCATCTTGATTCTCCTTCCTCTAACCAACATTAGAGATGAGTCCCAAGCATCGGGGGGAAATGGCAAGAAAGGACTGTAGATTATTTATGATGAGAGGAGATTGCTGCGTTAGTACGTTATAGGGAAAAATAGAATAAGTAGAGAGCCTCAACCAGAGGAAACGCCATATAACTAACAATTCAAGAAGATTCTATTCTATGGGCTTGTTCATATTATGAGACATATGCACATACACAGACACATTGGAGACATACCACGCAGGATTGTGTACGTCACTCGAGGTAAAATCAAGTGATATACATGTGCACTGCAAAGTAACTTCACACAATTTAGTAAAACTCCAGAGGGGCTCTATCAAAAATGCCTTCTTTGACGTCTCCGAAAATGTAGCATAGTGCAGGGAAAGCAGCAAGACAGAACAGTTGAATATCTGAGGTATCCACAGCCTTAACTGGAGAAAACCCCATAGAATATACAATTAAAAAGAACAGCAAGACAGAATTATTGACGATTTACCGTTCAAGAAGATTGACACGTTCATCTCTTAATTATTAGTAGGGGATATTGTGCAGGAACTATGGTCTTGTTTACACTAAATAGAGCATGGGATTGCTATGTATTTAAATTTTATTTTAGGACATTAATAAATCTTCCCAGGAGTGGTCATCCTGAAAAAATATCTCCAAAAGCACAGCATACAATAGACCAGGAAGTCACAAAGAACCCCAGAACAACATCCAGGGAACTGCAGGCCTCTCTTACACTGGCTAAGATCCATTTTCATGACTCCACCCTCAGAAAGAAACTTGGAAACAATGGAACAAGAGGCAGTGTAGCCAGGCTGAAAGGACTGCTCACTATACACAACATGAATGATGGTCTTTAGTTTCCCCAATAGGACCTGGATAATCCTCCAGTTCAGGAACAACAGATGAGTCAAAAGTAATAGTTTTTGGCCAAGATAAGCCATGTTGTGGCTGGTGAAAGAACCACAACACTGCATTCCGGCAGTCATTTACATAATAATGGCTAACCATAAACATGAGTTTATACCTTGGAAATGCCAAAAAAAACAACACAGATTTTATTCATGTATGCAGTTAGCTGATCTAATAATAATAATAATAATGCCATGGAACTTTCAGCTCAAACAACTAAGTCATGGTTGCATACATTTTACATTTGGGTCGTCACGGGAACTGAAACTAACTATTCTTGCATTGAAGCACCTTTCCTAACCAACCTCTCCTGGGTTAAACACAGGCTGTGAGTCAGCTGCCTGAAAATGTTGGTAGCCGTTACTACTACTATTTCTTTTTATTACTTAGTGTTAACTGTGGCAGATATATATATATATATTAAAATATCTGCCACAATATATTAAAATATCTGCCTTAATTAACACTAAGTAATAAAAAAAATAGTAGTAGTAACGGCTACCAACATTTTCAGGCAGCTGACTCACAGCCTGTGTTTAACTGAAATATTGGATGTTTTCACCCCCCTTATTTAATACTTGGTTGAAGTACCTTGGAAGTAATTTCAGCTGTGAGTATATTCATCCAGCTTTGTCTCCCAACTAAATACAAAATATTAAGGCTACATGTCATTTTATCATGTGCACATACCCATAACAACAACAGAAAATACTCCTATTTACCTAGGTGTGTATGTAAATAGGAGTAACTCCTAATTTAAATGCAAGAAACGCTGTACTGGCTTTGGGAATTAAAACAACAAAATGTGGGGGGAAAAAGTTAAAAGCGCTGTTGAATTTTAGGATGACATTAAGAGTAATTAGCACTGACCCTGATATCCTGCGGTTGACATTGTACTGTTCACATATGTCCGAGGCCAACAGGGTGAGCTGAGGACCCACCAGACTGTCCAGCTGCTCACAGAACTCCCTGGTCAGTTCCATCGAAGCTGGGGGAGAGGGACCATGTAACCACAGTTAGAACTTGGGCATCAATTATAACACCGATCATCAATACAGCAATCCAGCTTGCATTAGCATACTCACCACTGATCATGAAACAAACTGCTGCACTCATTGCCTGAAATAGAGGGCAGACAATGCGCAGTTTGAATATAATCGGCCAAGAGAAAAATAGTACTGTTGAGAACTGAACTAAATGTACAAATAGTTTACAACTTATTGACAAAGAAATGTACAATATCCCTAATTTACAATTTATAAAATACATAATTTAAATATGCCCTTTGAGACCAAAAACTCCTTAAACGAATACGGAGTAACTATATAGAAAATGGGTTACGGTTTGGAAAGCAGCCATTTCCACACCTTATAAACGATCAGATGCAGTTCCTCATAACTGTCCTTTGTGTTGACAAATATTCTGGGAAATCGAAATTTGGCCTCCGGGTCTTTGATGTTAGCAGGTCCTGTCAGAAACCTGAGGGCAGAGAGGAGATAAGATGCAGAAGGCATCACATCTCAATCACTGTGTACGGTATGGTTGTTTTATGATCATAATCTATAACAAAACAGTTTTACCTTACATATAACAGCATAGAAATTGCCTGAGACCAAGTAAAGCAGACTTGATTGGGTTCTATAAACCAATTGCAACTCATACAATGTTAATTTGTATCTTCAGAAGGTTAAATCAATCTCTCAGAAATGGCCAACAACTTAAGCCAAAAACCACAGCGAAATATATCCAATCTGGTTTTGTTGGAGAACGTCACAAACTAATGATAATTAAAACCCAGTTGGAAGGATGTCATGGACACTGAAGCGACACTGTCATCCTGAAGTATAGTCGATGATTAAGGGCATAGTGCTGGCATTAGGCCTACTGTAGATACATCTTGGTTTCTGTGCGCGCCACGGTCATAATTTGCACTGTCATGTCACAGTTCTTCCCTGCCCTTGAGGCCTTTGCTGGCGAATCTCCTGGTTACATTATCCCCTGGCTCTGTGTATCCCAGGAGTCAGCCCGGTCCTGGCGTGTCCAATTCCCCTCGCAGTCACGAGTCAAAGCCCGGGAGCTGCTCCCTCTCAGGGGTCACCCCTCCACTCCCCCTCCTAACAACGGCTCTGTTTCAATGCTTTGAAAAATGCATATGAACCAATCTCTGGGCATCTATTCACATCTAATCTTCAGGTTTATTAATATATTTATTTAGAAGGATTCTGATTACAGCCGCTCCGTTTCCTGTGCGTTGATAATACATGACAGAGCACAAAACAGCCACAGACAAGACACAGGACATTGTTACAGCAAACTGATAAGAAAATGTCAGGGAGAAAGAAGGAGAGGTAAAATGAAAACGATGACTCGGGAATGGTATATAAAAAAAAAAAAAGATACTAGTTTCAGGAGGACCAACATTTTGACAGCCACTCCATAAAGGCTGCAACATAGCTGAGTAGCTTGTATAGTAAAACATTTATTTAAAATTGTTTCTACTTTCTTTCTGCAAAGCAACTTGACACTCCAACCCACTTTCACTCATCTAGCTGTGTTGAATAAGTGATATCCAAAGAGGACAGGGCCTGTAGAAAGTATAAATGTGGACTCAAACCTTGTGTTATTTCTACACAGCTGTACAACTAATCTTCTGGACCTGCCACCTAGGGGACTGGCTAGACTGTGGAACACCTCTGCTACTCTAACATCTTATTCCTACCCTCCACCTCTGCTACTTGGCTAACCTCCGGCAGAGAGGCCTCCTGGGGGAACTAGGCTACAGAGACACTGTGGATTGGCTTGGCTCTCCATTCCTCTCTCTGAGTCAATCCACATTCATTTGTGTACGTCTGTACGATGGCAAGTCTCATTATTGTCAATAAAGTATAACCGTGTGGTGTCGGAAACGCTGATCACTAATCCTCAAAGTGGTTCAAACAGTTAGACTTGGGACTGGAAATTACACCGGCCCAGAACACACTTTAAGAAAATGCAACGACAATGGTACCTTCTTGACAATGTCCACAGTATCCCCATTCCTACCGTACCATCAATGATGACTGTTTGCTTTCATTTGATTATCTAGAACCTCCCTTGCTACGTTCAAATAACAATATATCAGAACCAGGTTCAGCCTAGAACAGAGACCTGGAGGGAGGAACCAGGTGCAGCCTTGTCGGTACACCTAGAGGGTGACTAAGGGAATAAAGGACTTACCTCCCGTAGTGAAGCAGATTCCCTGCCACCTCTGGCCTCAGGGGAGAGTCTCTACCAGCCAGCTGGAGTGAGAGAGGGAGGGTGAGATTAGAGAGACACCAAATCTGCTTGGGTACAAAAAAAATACATCATTATCGACAACATCTGAGCCAGTGGGGTTAAAATGTGTAGTCAACTGTAACTGTGCTTGTTACACAACAAGTCATTCTGACAAACAACACACACAATTAAATTGTCATTTTCCATTTATAGTTATTTGCACTAAAGAAATTGCAAATACTAGCTAGTTTGTAAGGACATACAACTCCAGAGAAAATGAAGAGACCACTGTACCCTTTTCTTTCCTTTCCAAAAAAGTCGAAAAGGAAGGTTTTGAATGAGGAACAGAAGGGTTAAAATTAAGAGACCACTGCAAATTGAACGCTTCTGTTCCTTAATTTTTTCCGGAGCTGTTTTATAAACAGAAGTTAAGAAGAATCACCAGTTCTGAAAACATGTTTTGAGGAACTGCCCTTTCAAATGATCCTATGAACATTTATCTTGTCTCAACTGGTTTTTTTTTTTTTTTGTTACAGAATTGTCCGGGTGCTGTAAGAGGTCTGACAATGATGAGAGAAAATGTAGCTAAAGGATTTGAGTTATAGAAAAACAAAAGCTGGAGTGTGGAAGCAGCTTACAAACGCTCCCATCTGCTGATCCCCCTCTCACTCTTTAATACCCTTTAATTTATCAGGTAAGTTGAGAACTCATTTATAGCACAACCTGGGAAGCATTTGGTTTAACTTCCTATCTCAGGCTCAGAGATTCCATCAAGCAGATTCGATCTGCTGTTCAGATGCTCTATCGGCTACCCCGTCTCGATCTCTCACCTCTGGTTCGGAGTGTCTGGGGAATAGCGAAGTCGTCAGGTACTTGTACAAGATCCGCATGTCATCTTGCTCTAGACCACTCCTTCATTAAAATAAAATTGGGGAAAGCCCTCGGTTAGCAACAGACCCTACCTGTTCATGGTGACAGTCTCTTTAAGCGTGACTTTACACAAGTCTTTGAAGAGTTTTGATGAACTAAATATATCTCCGTGGCTTAACATTTTTTTTCAAATCATGTGATTAGCCATCAATGAAATAAATACAATTACAAGTACAGTTACATATCAATTCCAACTGACAGTTAAAGTGGGGTCAGGACAGGAATATTAGTAATCTGATTAGTTTGCTTGTGACGCCTCTCCATGCCCTGGCCAACTCCAACCCTAACCCAGCCTAATGGGATGAGTAGCGTTGGAGGGATGCCCAACATGACTGCCGGGGTCCTCCACGCAAGCTATTTATACCCCCAGGCCTTGGCATGCATAACAAACACACAGGAGGGAAACCCCAACAAAACCCCCACTTCCCCTCCCTGGCTCAGGCGTTGTGGGAAGGCCTGAAGAAGTGTGACTGCACACAGGGCCAGGTCTGCGTAATGGAAGAGCAGCCTGTGTCTTTAGATCAAGAGAGGATACGATTCAGAGCATATTCAGTTTAGGTTTTTTTTCACATCATTTTTCAGCTTAAATTACTAACCATGTATTTTCATATTGTATGCTATATTTGGCTTTAGTACCATATGAGCTGGTCGTTGTACAGGAAGGTTGTGTATTTGATCAGGCTAAGGCTCTCCTCCACTCTGTTGACAAAGGACTGGATCTTCAGGTAGGTCATCTTGTCCAGAGGGAAGAAGGCGATTCCGCCAAACACGTCCAGCAAGTCACAGGACTGCAGGTGCAACGTCTGTAGGTACTGGAGGGATCCAGGGATAGAGAACAGTTACACACAGTCTGGCTGGACGATGAAAGGTAAGAACAACAACATGGCGACGTTTGGTTAGCAGCCATGGTGGAAACTGGTGTATGGTGAGGTGTTAGCTGAGAACATGGGTTCCTAAATATTTTAAGCTTGAGATGCAAATTGACCTTCTCCCATGAACCAAAACTAAGATTTTTACATGGGAGACTCCAGTGTTTTTTTTTTGCCTTTGCATAAACAGAGCTTTATAACCTCGGTGGGAATTTCACTGAACACCTTGATACTTCCTTCTTTTAAAAAGTCACATAACATTCGATGAATGAACCGGTGATTGAACTTGTATTTTTGCAGACCAGATTACTTTGTTCGCATTACAAAGTGATTGCATAATACTAGATTTTATTCAAGTCTTTCACAAATGGACAACCGCTTACGCCCATTCAAACTTCACTGATTAATGTTTAGTTTCGGACAGAAAATAGCTACGGAAAGCTGATTTTCTAAAGAGGTATGTAGCACTGTTGTGAAACGATTAGTAGCCATGTATGATTGGACAAAAAAGAGCAATGAAGGCACTGTTGTATAAAAGAGAAAATTGAGTTTCACGTTTCATCTTTTGCCCAAATTCAGGGGTTCACCAGAATTTGATAGGCCCCGGCGCTTCAGTTGACAGAACAGAGTTTCTTGAAAACTGATCTGTTCAGCAGGTACGCTGCTGTCTCGGAGCACAAAGAGAATGAACAGTCAGAAGCATCATGATGCCAACAGTTGTAGGAGGAGGTCCTCCCACTGCTCACAAAGCTTAAGGGTCGGCAGACCACACGTGCACAGTGTAAGCGTGGGCGCAGTTGGATGTTTGGAGCAGCGGACCCCTTTTGGTAACGTAATACCCTCACAAGGCCCACTCCATTCACAAGGGCCGATGGCTGCATCCGAGGAAACATAGATAACTAGCTAGACTTTTAGCTACCCACATCTCCATGTAAAGTAATCAGATGCATTAACATGCTTATCCCCTGTCTAACGCTTAACCATACTGGTGTAACCTACATTATCCCTTCCAGGTTGATAGGTTGCATATATGCTAGAAATAGGAGACTATCATCATGCTTTGGTTGTAGACAAAATAAGCACATGGCTAAAGAGTTGGCTACAACTCAGTTCTATCATATCACTAAATCCATAATCCCTAATTTCTGCTTGACTAAAATGTTTCGAGGCATTCCTGTTTCACTATCTACAGTTGCTAAAATGATATTTGGTTCAGTGAATAACTGGCTACTTTGACACACTGGCTATATACAGACATATACTGATTGGAACGTGTGTTATAGGCATATCCCATTATGCTGCGGTTCTGGACAGAAAAGCGGGATTAAGAAACATAAAGGCCTGTACACTACTGGCCTGGTCAATAGGCTGCTTCTTTTTCAAGCATCAGTAGCAAAAGTATTCCTGTCCAAGGTGGATCTGTGTTCGATCAAACCTGAAGGTGTTGGTTTACCTGCTTACTGCTTATGTTGCTGTACCCAAAGACGAGAGGGGATGCTCTCTAGAATTGCTAGAACAGTGACATTCAACCTGGCCAGAATATCTACACCATTCATCTCAACTTGGGTCTTTGGGTTACATACTGAAAAGGGAAGCCCGCTGTAGGATTAGAGAGAGGACGGCTTGCACTAATTGGCCAGACATTAATAATGAAGACAGGTCACTGGGAGTTGTATAATGGGGGTCCTGTGTAACAGAGTTGGTGGAGCATGGCGCTTACAATGTCAGGTTTTTAGGTTCAATTCCTATCTGGTGCTAGTACCAAAATGTTTTAAGACTCAGGCATGCACTACTGTAAGTTGGTCCTGATAAGAGCGTCCTGCTAACTTGAACTGGATGTAAATGTCAAATATAATTACGGTCATTGGGCTTGGCTTGTATTATGGCAAAACAAAAACTTTGATACGCTTTCCTTGAGAAAGGTACTCTTTTTGAGCTGTAATAATTATTGGGCGAGGCAATATGTGGGGAAGGTCACTTAAGAAAAGCCTCCAAATGGCAGCGTCCAAACTTCACGAAACGCTGAGGTTCAAATCTCGATGGCTGATGCGTGCGTTCTTTCAGTCTCGTGAATGAAAATATGAGGGGGATTTCTGGTGTAGAAGGAAGAATGTCACTTTGACTTGATGCTGATGGCAACGCAACACGATGCTTGTAATGTATCTGGGCCGTTAAGGACAGAAAAACATATTTTACCTTGCTAGCTCTGACATTCAATACGGCAACCTTTCGATTACTAGAAAGACTTTCTAAACGTTAAGCTATCTCCCACTGCTATCTGACCATTAGCGAAGTGGGATAGCAAGCACACAATTTAGTAGTTCAGAACATAGGATGTGATAATGTTCACAATAAAACAGGACAGCTCTTTTCTAAGAAGTCACTGTATGTCTAAGATATGACTCACATACACACATAGACATTATTATAAGAAAGTAAAGGCATCAATCATTTAAAAAGCAGCACCTGCCGCTAAGAGAACACTGAAACTACACGTGGGTGATTTCTGTTTAAAAAAAGCTTGAACCAAAAGTACATTAACCTCTCAAAATCATCCCCAAAGTACACTAACCTCTCAGATAAAACCCAAACTACATTAACCTCTCAAATCAAACCCAAACTACATTAGCCACATTCAGTATTTAAAACAAATGGTCTATATGTATTAAGCATTTGGTTTCAGCTCACCACCCGGTAAAAACTACCATCAGTGATAATTACATGAATCTACGTATTACATGAATCTACGTATGTGTTGCGTTTTACCCTGTAGAAGAACTTTTCAAGCTTCTGCATGAGGAGCTCCACCCCACCGGTCTCCATCGCCCTGACAAATGTGCCGTTGAAGAGCTGAAGAGCAAAGAACAATCCGAAATTTCAAAGCTGCTATATCCCCCCCCCCAAAAAAAACAGATAAAAACACAGGCTTACTAAACATTAGGACCGTACAGCATCTTTATTATGTTCCATCAGTGCCTGATCTAAGAGTAACAGCGTTAATAGAAGTGTGTGGCGTTATTCTTTTCATTTGCTGGTGAAATGAATGCTTGCCTTGTACATACTGTAGCACTGCCGTAATACTGCACCATAAACTGTGTCCTAGAAGGAAAAAAGACCATATTGTTAATAACAGAAGTCAAAACACCCTTACTGAAAACATTGCTTTTGTTGAGGTATAGGCTGAAGTCAAGACAAGTCATTCACTTTTAATAAGATCTTGAAGCCCACAATATTTAAGTGAAAACAAATTACTGATATAGACACAAGGGCAGTGGAAATGTTTGACAAAAAAATGAACAAAATAAGACGTACAAGTATTTCCTCTTCCTGATATTCTATGGTGGGAGGTTTGCCATCTTTATTTGTCTTTTCAACCCACGGATTCCGCACCACCTGGATATTCAAACAAGGACAAATAGAGGAGAGGCTTTATTTCTTCAAATGTAACCTAGGAGACCTAATGACATGAGTCAGCAGAAGGCGCAACACATTTGCATTTATGTACGGAAACCGTAAATGAGAAACAACAGCTTTTGTCAAAATTTCTTGTGACAGGGACCTCCAAACAGGCCCTTATTCCCCTGGGGGAAAAAGTGGGTAAACACAAAATAATCAACCATCCTTTTTTTGTAAAACACATTTTTTGATAATATCTATTACCCTAACACATGGAATTATAAAGAAATAGCATGGCGCCTCACTTCATTCTCTATTTTAGCACATACTGCATGTATAAGAAACAATGACAGACATGATGAAACATAATTTATCATTATGGATGCATGGTAAAACATACCAAAAGACCAAAATATAGACTGTGTTTTGTTTGTGGCAACATGACAAAAAGAAGACTCCATCTTCTAGTTGAAGAATTAAATATAAGCATATTGTAAATATTATAACATTATTTTAATATATTGGTATGATTTTATATTAGCAAAAAGCCAATATTTAATAGGCAATGCTGTATCATAAATACAGTCTAATGATAACAGCGTTGTGAACCCATTTACCTGTGACTGTCTAGAAGATACAGCACTGCCTCTTGTGCCTTGCCTTATTGGTTAATAAACACACCTAAATAACGCACAGAAATCTAAAATCTGTCAAACCTAAGAGAAATCTGAAGTGTTAAGGTCTATGGTTTAAGTGAAGGCACTTTGTGACAACTGCTGATCTAAAAAGGGCTTTATAAAATACATTTGATTGATAGAAATGCATCTGAATGGTATTTGGAAGTCATCAAGTATCCATTTTGTGTAAGGGTCCATGTCTATCCTGTTCTTGAGACAAATACAGCTTCAAATCTGATGCTATAAGTGAGTATTTACAGAAGACATGCTTTGAATGCTCCGGTGACCAGAACCTGTCCACAGGTTTGAGAAAGACTGAACAAGAACACCAATGTACCATGACAATCCAGAAACTGTCCTCTGCTTCAAAGAAGAACTGCCTGTTCTTCTGTGTGTGTAGGGATTTAGCCGGCTTTGTTGGACAGAAGGTTCTGGAAAATAACAAAGATGGAGATTAGGATAGCATGGCAAAGATCAGTGATGAATAAGTGTTTCAAAAATGACAGTTAATAAGAATTTACACTAATAAAAGTCGGTTAAATGGGAGTTAAAAATTATAATTCTACCTTCAATAGACTTGTGTATGTGTTCTTCACCAATTATGTAATTAATGCATTTCTTCCATTAATCACATGGCTCTTTAAATGTAATTTGGTGTAACAGAAATTGACTTTAAAAATACTTATATATGACTATTAGAATCCAGCTTATGGATATTCGTGGTCATGACAAGCAATATCCCAAATTTTAGCTTTGACATGGTTTAAACTGTTGATGTTATTCAATTCAGAAACAGCAGGAAAATGTCCAAAACCTCTTTGCTTTGATAGAGTTAAGATTGTTGAATCCTCACCTCCACGAATGTGAATAATATGAGATCTAAAATCAGTGTTACACCACCTGACCGTGTGTTACACCACCTGACCGTGTGTTACACCACATGACCGTGTGTTACACCACCTGACCGTGTCATCGTAACAATGACAGACCGATATTCCACATCAAAAGGTCACAAATGATCAATTTCCTTTTTTAAGTTTAGCAGAAATGATTTGTCTTCTGTAAGTTTAAGAAAACCCCTTGAATATATTTTCTGAATGGAATATTATAAAAGTTCACAGATGTAAAGGTAGATAAAGATTTTATAGATAAATTAGCTTGTGAATTAAGTGAAAATCCTATAAAAAATGTTAAGGTCAGTACAGCACACGAGTAGAGCATGATAATGCTTTCTATCTCACTGAAATGAACTTCCCTTTACTGTACAAAACATTACTCAACATTCAATACTACTGTACTAGTAAAATGTACTGTGCTCAACTGTACTGTAGAGATTCTCCATCGAGCTAGATTTTTTAGTCCAGGATTAGGCTTGATCTCAGGCAGTACAACTGGCCCATAACATACTGCCTAGAGACATGTATATATATCTTTGAAAATGCAAATATGAACACTAAAATGGACGTTACGCCACTAACACACCCAACTAAAAAACAAGATGAAAACAACAGTTCGCACCTACCTGGTAAACTGTACAATGGCCTCACAAAGGCCGACATTGCGGATCTTCTCGTTCTTCTCAACATCACTAGGATGATAGAATAAAATCTTCTTCTCCTCCTACAACAGATGCATGAACAGTTTCCATGAGACACAACATTTTGTTGTCCACTTCGCTGACAGACAGAATCATTAACAGCGGCAAACATTTAGTTATTAAATAGTTGATACCTTCTTTCATACTAAAACTGTGAAAGAAAATACATGGCAACAGTAACAACCAAAGACAGCTTACCTCACCCTCTCTTGGTCCAAATGAAGGATTATAGACAAAAAAACTAAGCAGTGATGGGTTGTAAAGTTTCTCTTGCATTCCTGAAGCCATTCTTGGACTGCAACAGAGAATGATGCTGATGAGCTATCTATAAATTAACAGACTCAAACATCTATCCTTTGTTACTGCAATAAGACAGTGGTTTTACCTGATCATCAGCATTAGTGTGGTGTTTCTGGTCTTCCGTTGGATAGTAAATTTAGCATGCCGTGTGGCTGCAGACATTAAGAACATCACATTCATAGAGAATCATTCATCTACACATCATAGATAATCAATCACTGAGGTTGGTCTGTTAGACTTAAAAGCTTAAATTTCATCAAAACAAAACGCTTACATATACAGTGTTTTCAACCATGGATAAACGAAATGACAAGTTCTGTTTGCGCAGCACATTCATTACACTGTGTTACAGAGCATTAACACTGTCATTTGCCACAAGCCAGTTAAGCGACAGCTATAGTGCGGTAATGTAGCTAGATATCCTAACTAGTCACATTAGGGAGCGACAAAATTGCATGACTAGATTATTCCTCTAGTGGCTTTCTAACAGGCACTGCAGCAAGCTGTTCTATTAACCATGCTGCTGACACAGGCGAGATCAAAGCTGGTTGTTTGAGAAAGCCTTCCATGTAGCTACATCATTTGCTACGTTCGCCAACTCTTGTTGGAGCTTTTAAACAACTCCACGACACAGCTCAGCTCGCTAACTAGCTAGCATAGAAAGTAACATTAGCCTGGTTAGCCTGGTGTGGAATATCTTTACCATTTGACAAGACAAATATGTTTCAGAACAAAGAAGCTAACTTTATACCAAGAAAACATTCAATTCAAATATACTGTAAGTTAGTGTAGCAATTAGCCGATGTCTGGTGGTCAGGCATACCAAGCTGTTGTTACTGTCTATATGCGACGTTAGTGCTGTCAACAATGAATAGCTACAACAACATAGCGATCTGCAAATGCTATTTACAGAACACGTGAATTTGACAATATAACTCAAAGGAACTACCGACCTTTTACTGTATGAACTCAACACGGACAGGTCATGTCGTTTGCTGTGAAAATGAATAAGATGAAAGTAGACAAGCTGCGATCAGTGACAAATCTCGCAAGATATGCACATACTTCCTGCTTACAACATCACTTGTGTTACAGGAGAAACTGCTCAGCTGAATTTTACGTACTAAAACTACGGTTCCACATGCATTCTACCTGAATGCACATTTCGGCTTAGGGGCACAGTGAAACATTTTCCACAGGGGCCCATGATGTACTTACACTACTAGCAAGCTAGTTATCCAAAGGACATGCTGGACCACATAAATATCTGAGTCCCCTATTTACCAACAGTGTTCTTCAAGCTGGGAACCTACACATGTTCCTCAATGCTGTGGCACAACACTCTGGTCTACAACTGTTAAAAACTCACATTTTGACAGCATTCTGTCTGTGGCTCAGTACTGTGGGCCCTTGCCTTCGCTACCTGAATGCATATTTTGGGCTGGGGGCCCTGTGAATTATTTTCCACAGGTGCCCAAGATGATGTACCTACACTACTCCGTCTCTACATTCAAGTCAGTTGTGCTCCTCCATTGTACTCACCTTTCCTTGTTTCTGTTGGAGATTGGGTTTCTGCTTGCTGATGGAATGTCAACCAAGCTATTGACTACATGGAATTAGATCATGGTGACACCAATGCTGCACACAATGCACCTGTTTTCCATTAGATTTTTTATCAATAATTGTATTTGTTATGTTGTGTATAGATTTGTTTATGAGACATAAAAGTAGAGCATTTTCTCATAATTTCAAACCTTTTGTAGTTCATCCAATTTTGATCTTCACGATTTATTGACTGCAAACCAATCGTTTTGATCTACTATGATACTCAAGATCTGGACTCGACAGTAATGTGTTTGAGCTAATGTCTTTGCATACAGCCATGTTAGTTTTACAAATATGTTGTTTTGACATCACTTAAAGACAGGTACATTAAATATATCTTTTACTGCTTTGAAAAACACCACATAAGTCTGTTTCTTGACACTGTTTTTTAAATGTAGAAAGATTGTTAGGAAAATATTGATAAAAATTTTATTGTCATTTTGAAGGAGAACAATTTGATAGTCTTGATAACCATTGATTTGTCTGTTTGAATACAAATGGATGATGGAACAATTAAGCAAGTGGCAAGAAATTGCCTCCTGTCAAATTCAATCATATCATTATTGTATAACATTTAAGCTACAATTTGAGATGGACTAATGATCAGTCATAATGTGGGAAGTGGTTCTGTTAATTTCTTTTGTCACATCTCTTTACATTTAATGAATTCAACAGAAACCTGAGAGGTGTAGTCTCTACAAGGAGACACTGAGAAGCCCTGTCACTCTGCACCCACTGGCCCCTCCCATTGTGTCAACCAGATTGCTTTAACTCTTTAACACTCTTACTAAAATCCATATCTATTTCTGGATAAACAATGAGCAAGATCCCCTTTTAAATTTTTGACATTTGTATCAATCATAAAATGAGGCATATATTGTTAAAGAGACAGTGATGAAAAACCAATGTCCATTTCTGGAAATCATTATTCATCACCTAATCATTTATTCAATACTAAAATAAATGTACAGAACAAATTTTGTAAACTCAAGGATAATTGTCTATGTTCGTTGGCTATTTTCCACTCCTCGATGCAGGTCACCATGAACACACGTACACACACATGCGCGCAACATAAGTGGACTGAACTGCAAAATGAGTCTTGAATGCCTTGTGCCCTGAAATGAATTTAGAGCATGATTACAAGTTTCACTTGAAGAGTACAATGCTTGTGTAGGTTGTAGGATTATGTGTTCATTCACATTTATTAAATGCTTTTTGAAGTGCTACTACATATATTTCATTGTATTATGTATTTGATCTTTCATTATTTATTGAACTTTTAACATACATGAAAATGTGTTTATTTTTCATGTGTGTTGCCTGTAGGCCATTACAGTGAAAAAAGTAAGTTGTCTGTTTAAATTAAGGTTAAAAAAGAACAAGAAGAAGGTGAGAATGGAGCATCCTGGTACATGGAATGGAAGAGAAAGTGTCACACACACACAAAAAAACACACACATACACACCTAATCTGGACAAGACAAGGTGTTATCCAATATAGCCTGGGAGACTGGTGTCAGGTGAGGTCAACTTCTGACTTTTACTAGCTGCTTGCACTAAACATGCAGGGAATACAACAGAAAGAGCTCCTGTTACACCTGTTCACAAATAGCAGCGGTAAAGATTATCCCTTTATTCTGAAAGTCTGAAAGTAAATTTTACCTCACAACATGCCTCACAAAAATAAACAATTATATAAACATTTTATGTCTTGATTGTGTAAGTCTTCACAGCACAGAGCTATGGCTGCCAGTGCAGATGTGAATTGTGACATTTCTATTCATTTCTTATCAAGATATCTATTGTAGTAATTCATGTAATTTGAATTATAAACATGTTATTATCCATAAACTATCTACTGCATTTAGGTATTTGAAAAAGTATATTTCACATTTCATGAACATTTCATATGCTGAATGGACATTCTGGTATTTTCTATACAGGTCACTAAATACACACACAAACACACACACACACACACACCTAATTTGGTGTAGAAAACCCAAAGTGTTCTCTAATGTAACCTGTCAGATAGACTGGTGTCAGGTGAGGTCAACGTCTCACTTTTACCAGCAGCTACTTGATTTAAGCATGCCGGGAATACAACAGAACAGCTCCCTTTACACTTGATTGCTAGGATCAGCAGACACGGTTTTCCCTTTCCCGTTTGACCCAGTTATCTGAATGGGCACCACAATGGTATCTTGTTTTCTGTTTTATGTGCAGATGTCCAGCACTGACTTCACACTGTGCTGCTCTACATCCACAAAGGATATACATTAGATGTAAAGATATTGTATTTATACAATCAACTCAACATTGTCATGGTGAAAGAACAGTTTTAGAAAAAACTGCAGACCAAAATGGAGATAAAATTCAGTTTAATCCTTACTTAAATCTGCTTACCAGGATTGAATATTCCTCTTGCTGTGGTATGCTCAGTATAAAGGTTGTGGCGGAGTTGGTATTTGGGGAGGCCAGCCCCAGGTTATAGATCGGGGTTGGTGGCTAACTTCCTGACAGGTCTAGCCCCTGGTCTCGGTAGGCCGAGGTTGTGCTAGCCCATCTGCTGTGGAGGAATCCTGGAGGATGGCTTGATTAGAAAAGTAGACCCCTGGTCAAGGACCAATGTTGGAAGCTAGTCTTCCAGCTGGATCATCCCCAGATGCTGCTATTCAGTTAACAGTACATGGCACAAAAACAGGGTTGCGGGTCTGATTCCCAGGTGGGGCCAGTACGAAAACGTGTGGACCACTGTCACTAAGAATGAGAGAGTCTCTGCTAAAATACTTTAATGTCAATGAACTGGGCTCACCCTTGCACTCCTGCTGACGGAGTTGTCCCCCTGGTCATGCATTGGGGTGGAGCTGGCAACCGATGACTGGATGGCTGGAGGGTGGATGGATGAACACACACACACTCCATCAAGTACAGGGGAGTAAGTGTGTGTGCGCATATACAGTGAGGCGTGTTCAGCAATAAGTGTGACTTTGCGAACACAACGTGTCAGGACGTTAACTAATGCTAACAGAGCTATCGGGACCACCCAAATGTCAGGAGGTTGTGTGACATGGTTGTCAGGACAACCGCAGAGTGTCAGAAGGTTGTCCTTGTTGCCAATACCTACTCTGTTTGCTGGAACCACTGGCTCATACAATCAGTAATGCACTCAACGTAACCTGACAGTGTCACACAGCAGCTTTCCACTATGTTTGCATTTTAGTCAAATATCAAGTGAGGATTAGCCCAAATGCTATTTTTAATCCAGGACAGGATTATGTACAGATTATATTTGACTTTACATAGATAGAGGAGCACCTTACATGTCATTAGTTACATTGTGTCATATAACCATTGTAAATGTGTGTGAGATGTAAAAAAAAAAAAAGAATCACACACACAATGCGCCACTATAAGTTACCATGTGTTTATTAATATCTGGTCAACAATGTGCTGTGCATTGAAGGATACATGGGGCAACACATCTATACAACCTTCTAGAACGTAATCAAAATGCAAATAAAAACGGTTTCATCGTGTCACTGAATGTGGTCGGGCTCTGAAAAAAAAGACTTTTGAACGGCACAATTCAAGCAGAAGAACAGAGCAAACCGAATTGGTTAATCTACTGTGGTCTTGAGGAAATAGACTGGAGGCTGGAGGCAGAAGATAAGAACAACACCTGCCGCTCGCTCTGTTCCCATGGAACCCTCAGGACTGGACCATGGTCAGAAACTCTGTGGCAAGAAAGAAACACCTAGAGATTACTTGAGGTTGCTTGAGATTAGAATGTAGAAATGAGGTAGATAAAAAAGAAAGGTAATTATCCAAATCAATTGAGAAGACTATGGTGTAACCGCACTCTCTTTGGTCTACAACTGTCAATACCATTGGGAGGTAAACATTCCCATACACCTGAATCCCCCCACCCTTTCTACACAGTTTAGTGGTATCCAATTATAGTTCCAACCTCGTCTCATCAGAACAACTCCCAACAGGCGTTTGGAGATGGCAACATGCTTCCTGTGAGTCATGTCCTTATTTGCCAGTCATTCATTTCACACCAATCAGCAGGAAGCGAAGGGAATCGGTATGTGTGGGGACTCGCTCCATCGTCTAACAACCTCAGTTAGCTTGCAGGGCCAGAACCATGTGAGGAATTGCTAGAGCATACTCAGTCAAGGAATTCCTGCCTATGAAGCCTCCCGCACTCTAGGAATTATTGGCCAATATTCACTATGTGAGTTCTTTGCTGATAACTGAACATAAATGTACAGCATGTATGGTTTAAAAGCATTATTTACAATTTAGAGGATTACATTGCAATATCCAATACATGACCACATGTTTTAATATTAATTGGTTTGTAGAATCGCTAATAATTATTGAATGCATACATCACCGTTTTTCAGGTCATTTGTTTTGCCCCCGCACCAGAAAAAAGCGGCGGGCAGCTGAAGTACAACAACAATTAATTCAAACCTAAACGTACGTAATACAAACAACTCAAACTATTGGTTGTTTATTGGTTGTTTTCTCTTTGAGAGTCACAAAAGTGTTTCTGTAGGTTCTCTACAGATCTACTGACCTTAAACCCTACCCAAACCTTAGCCTTTATCCTTACCCTAAACCTTATTCTAGACCTAAACCTAACCTTATCAAGCATTTTAATGTTTTTTGATAGTATTACTATCCATTACCATCCACATTCACCGATGGAAATTGGGAATAAAGTGTAATTGAGATAATTGCCAAAAAGTTGCTAGAATGACACATTTTCAGAGTTCGGAATAATGTTTAGTGTGCAGTCTTAATCCTTAATCCAGTTATATGATACTACATTAGCTATTTCAGCCAGCCCAGCCCTTTACATATTATTAAAACTGGTAACCATTTACAGTCCAAACGTGGATTAAAAGATAATTTTAAACGTGAATAAAAGACAATCCCAATGCCTGATTCTGGTTTTGCACACTTTTCTTTGGGCTTGATTATTCTGTACATGGTACAAGTATAGGATTTATCAGCAATAATTTTGTATTTTAAGTTTCAGCAAAGTAATGACCATACACACTTCGGCATGCACTCCACATGTCGGCATCACTTCCTCTGTCATTCTGCTTTTCCTATCTTTGGGTGGGGTTATTGTATTTCATGTATGGTTTTGTATCTTAAATTGAAGATTTTGACCATTATGGGTAATTAGGATCATGTGGAAACATCAACGTTGTGCATTAGCACTGACGCTAAAACCAAGAGGGACATATCATTACGGTGATCTGCTGGTGTGTGTAAAATGGGCGTAATACCAATCGAAATGTTTCTATGCATACCATCATTTTACATTCTTTTCTACACAATATTTATATAAGAGTATACAGGACTTGGCTTGATCTGTGTCTGCAGGACCAGCCCTATTTTCCATAGCCAACTTGTCTAATCAGCTGGCTCTAACTAAAAGATATCCATCTGTGTTGAAAGCATTATCTCCTAGCCATGGCTGATGCCAAATTTGTGAGTGTTTGCTTAGAATCCATAGTGGTTTTCCATACTAGAACAAACTGGAGGGCATTTCAACAATGTTAGCTGCCTGTATCCTTTCTTTTGGAAAACTGACAAAAGTGTTTCCCCAATGCTTCCCAAAATGTATTGTGGATCTCAGAGAGTCTTGGTCGTCTCGCATACGAAAATCCCTACAAGGAAATACCAATAGCCTAAAATAATGTCTTGGCAATGACTTGATAATGATAATGTCCCAATCTACAGCTGGTTGCAGATCACCTTCTACTCCGATCTTGCCATCGTTGTCGTCATCGGCCGCAGACAGGAAGCCTTTGCATTCAGTGTCAGTCAGCGTCCGTGCCCCTGGGACAAACCGCTGCAAGAAGAACCTGGGAGAGCACACACACACATAACACACACACGTAAACACACACACACACACATAACACACACACACAAACACGCACACACACACATAACACACATCATTTCTTTGCCTCGCAAACATAGGAATGCTTCGGAACACACACATTTTATTCTTCCAGCAAAGCCCTAAAAGGCATACAGGTTTTTTGGATCCAGTTAAACAAGGCTGGAAAGTAATAAAGCTTGGATATACCCAATACTATATCCAACACATCCAGCTGGGTAACATTCAATATTTTTCTCCTCAATACCAACGTCCATTCACTACAAATTCAAATTCCTATTATTCTCACTTCCTGACGGGCAGGTGACTCGTGATGAGGGAATGCAGCAGCACGACCATCACACTCCCTCAACACAGGCTTCTATAGGGTCCGTACTTAATCCCCTCCTGTACGCTCCGTTTTCCCATGACTGCACCGCCTACACACCACTCCAGCACCACCGCCCAGTCAGCTGATGACAGAGTCGGTAGGCCTGATTGCCCATGGTAACAAGACAGCCCACAAGGGTGAGGAGAGACCTGGTAGCTTGGTGCCAAGACAACCATCTCTCCCTTGACATCAGAAAAACAAAGGAGCTGATCACGGACGACAGGAAACCAAGCGCTCCCCCATCTACTGTACACTGGTGGGGCTGAAGCGGAGCAGGTGGGGAGCTTTAAATCCCTCTCTGTATACACCACTGAGTAATGGACGGGATCCACGTAGACACACCACAGTGGTGAAGAGGGGGAGCTAGAGCGTCCACCTCGTCAAAAGTCCAATGGTTCTGCAGTTCAGCGTCTTGACAGGTTGCGTAACCGGTTGGTATGGCAGTGGCACCGCCCTATAGACCAAGAGCCATCAAAGGAAGGTGCAAACAGCTGACTTCCTTACTGGGACCATGCTCCCCGACATCCAGAGGAAGGTCCACAAAAGTATAAGACTCCAGCCACCCATTTAAAAGACTGTCCTTTATTCTACCACACTAAGCTTGTACTATCAGCGTGGTCGCCATTTGCACAGGACCCTTTAAAACTGATTTGATGCAAACACACACACATTAATTTGCACATACCAGGTTCACATGTATACTACTGCCGCACACATTCCTATATGTACATGAATCTGGACTACTTTGTAACCCTACACATCGACTTGATACTGGTATTGTCTATATATAGCAATGCTGTTGTCAATTGTTATTTGTTATGTACATATCTCATGTTTGATTCCATATTTAATTTAATTTGTATTTATTTTTACTGCCTAGTCCTATCAAGTTCTCTTTTTATATCTGCATGGTTGTGAAAGTCCTGGGGGTGTTTCAGCGTTATTCTACACCTGTTATTCACAAACCATGTGATCGGTACATTTTGATTGGAAAACTTGATTTGAACCTCCCATGAATTCAATTGAGTAATACTGTTGGTGTCTTAAGTTCTGCTATCTGGCACATTTATGTAATGTATTATATAATTCAAATATAATAATGACCTTTTTTTTTTTTTACACATGGATTATGTCAGGAAAAAGGCTTAATGGTAACCTTCCATTAAACTGACAGGGGAGAGGAATTTTTACATGTTATCTCATTCCTATTTGTTTGCGAGGAAAAACAGGTCATTGTTTTAAATAGTATTAAGGCTCCTGTCACTCAGAAATGCATTGAATGCTCCCTGGTTCAGCAGGTCGCTTCTGGCACAGTTGGTGCTTCTGGGCCTGTCAGCATGTAAGACTGTGTTGCTGGAAACGCCAAGGTCATGGGTTAAAATCCCGTAGGGATCAAAAAATCTTCATTAAAATGCCATGGCATGGTCCTCACTAGACTGTCAGAACAATGTATTTGCTTAACCTTGTCCACATATAGCCAGCTGAACATTTGCGTTACCCATAAGTCACTTAAAATAAGGGTGTCAGTAAAATGACCGCATCATTTGCATTCCTATTATATTTTCCTTATATGACACCCAGGTAATTGGTCCCAAATGGTCCCACTCCCAAAGGATTAATGTAAATGTCATACTTGAGCTCAGCCTCCTCGATGTAACCACTATTGTCGCTGTCAAGGATCTGGAAGACATCTTTGACTTCCTTGGGAGACTTGGAGGACAGGCCACACAGCTGGAAAAACTTCTTGAAGCTGAAAGACTCTGGGGCTGACACAGGAGACCACACACATGGACACACACAAACACACAGACACGCATGTGCACCCACCCACACATGAACACACACACGTGCACGCACGCACACACACACACACACAAAACACACATTTACAGACACATATGGGCACCCACGCACCCACCCACCCACCCACAAACACACACACACACACACACATACACACATGCAATGATTAGAGTTCAGGTAAGGTTGACAAGCTGAGGAGCTTAGAAGGTAGTGTGGCTGCATTCCAGACTGGAGATCTCTCCCTGTGTGTCTATTTACAGGCTGGCACACAAACACTCTTCCCAAACAATCCTCTTCACTCCAACACGTGGACCAGCATCCTCAGGGTACAAAATTATATTGAAATAGTCTGTGGGCTACTGCCAGCCTACTGCAGAGTAGGAAGCAGTACTCTTCCATGAATAACTCCTACAGTAAATGATAATAGCCTGTTACAATCTTACCATCTCACTGTTCTATGAATAGCTCCTACAGTAAATGATAATAACCTGTTGCAATCTTACCATCTCACTGTTCTATGAATAGCTCCTACAGTAAATGACAATAGTCGGTTACAATCTTACCATCTCACTGTTCTATGAATAGCTCCTAGAGTAAATGACAATAGCCTGTTACAATCTTACCATCTAACTGATCTATGAATAGCTCATACAGTAAAAGACAATAGCCTGTAGTGATAACAATCTTACTATCTGTCTCTTCAGTTTCTTCAGTTTCTTATCCAGATATCTGAGGTAAGACCTACCTTGGAACTCCTTGACGGCGTTCTCTATAGCCTCCGCAGAAAGGATTGAAGTGAGTGACATATTAACCCTGTAAGACCAAGGAAAATCTCAGTGCATTTTTTGTGAAAATTAATTAAAAAACATATATATAAACACACATACACGCATCTACACTGGCACACCTGCACAAACTCATTAACGCGCGCGCACACGCACATGTACATACACACACACACACACACCGTGGCTGTTCAACGGTTCAAGGAGGCAGCAGCGTGGTTGTTCAACGGTTCACTTGCTTTTGAGAAAATCTATTAGTAATCCAACACTGCCTTCAAAGGGTTGAATAAAGCAGCTAGATCAGAGAAATCTGTAAAATAGGCTGTTACATTGAAAACGAAAGGTTTCAGAGTTAGATTTTCTTCAGAATATTTCTGAAATCATTTAACTAAATAAAATATATTTTGGCTGCGTTTTTCTTTTTTCCCCTTCTTTGCTCGGATAATCAGAAGACTCCCTAATGTCCCTGTTTTGAGTCTGCTTTTAGAGTAAACCTGTCTGCTGTATGCAATTGGAATTCTTATCGAAATAAAACACTCTCCATAAATACAGAGCAACATTTCTGGACGCAGGTGCAAATTTGTGTCTGCAAAGTGGAGTCCACTAAGCAAGGTCTCAAAATGCTTCCAAACAAATTCGTTTAAGAAACATTCACTACGTGAAAAAAACAACTAAGTGTTGTCAACCAGGTAAATTAACCTGCAGCTTCCTCTGCGGCATATCACCTGAGCAGCTATACCTGAGCATCCCTCACTCCGCTCCCGCACTCTAGCATCTATCCAAAAACTCCTATAGTCTTTATCTTACTCACCGCTTTGATGATCTCGCCTCGCCGTAATTCAAAGCAGACTATGTAAGGCTTTGTGGTAACTGATAACAGCCGATGAAGACTTATATAGCCTATGGACTGGATGCTCCGACGATCAGCAATGCTTGAGTTACCTGTCCGAGTATCAAATTATCACAACCAGGCCCCTCTCCAATTCCTTACCTAACTAATTAACAGTTATTTATATCCGCCTTGACCGGCTGAAGCGTGTAAATAGCCGCTGTCTGGAACCTGTAAGGTCCTTATATTATATCAGGTAGACAAGTAGTTTACACACATCTCTCTCTCTCTCTCTCTCTCTCTCTCTCTCTCGTGCTCTCTCTCTCTTTCTCTTTCATTTTCTCTCTGTTGCACTCTCTTGCTCCCTCTCCACACACAAAGAAACACACACACATTCACACATGCACTCACGCACACATTCACACACGCACACATGTACCTGTAAATGTTGTTTTTTACTATAGTTAATATGCATAACATCAGAAAAGTATTATGGCAAATCAATAAATACCTTAAAATTGGCATTGCAGGTTAGTAACCTAAGTAATCCCAAAATATGAAAAATATATATCTTCTCATGCTTATGTGATCTTTCAGACATCCATCCATCAGCAAATGGCATGACAATAACATAAAGTATTAATTGACATTTTCTATACTGGTAGGATATAACTCTTGTGGGTAATGAACAGTGTTCACTGTGCAGCTGAGGAGCCAATGCACAGTATTCTACCTGCTTTATGAATTCACTCATTCTACACTGGCTGACAGTCCACTGTGTTTCCACCTGATCCCTATAACAACAAGCCTGACTATGGAGAGGATGCGTAATCAAGCAGAGCAGGCATTCAAAACATCCGGCACCGCAACATCATCCCTAAGAACCTCATTCAGCAAATACAAAATCAGGGTTGGGGGACAAGCAATTTACACACCAAGTACAGGGAGCATTACTTAAAAAAATATATATATATTTTACAGTTTTACAGGTACAACACTGATGATGCTAACAGACAGGACACTGATTAGAATGTGACTAAACGTAACTATTTGGCCCCCCCTGGTGTCTGTCGAGGAGATAAAGTTATTCTCGTTTTAATGGACTGATTTTCTTTTTGTGGGGGGGTTGTATGGTATCGTGTTTACAGGTTGGGTATGAAATGCTTATCATTAACAGTGTGTGTGAAAGAGGGCTGCTGTGTTAACTTGACAACTTGACCCCATTGTCATTAAAAGTATCATAGCAACCGTGACAAACGGTATGCGATTCAATGACATTTTGCGTTAGTCATCTTTAGTGAAAACATTTTTGGTTGCCTTTGCTGCGATGCTTTAATACATTTACTTGCCTTTCATGTTACAAAGTACAATTACCGTAACAACAAATGGCCCATGATTTTAACAGAGGGTTCAACATGCTAGGGTATGTGGATAGTTGTAGGTGGACTGTTCATCTGGCAGGATTGACCTCTACTTCCCAGCAGCGCTACTCACCAGGATCATTAGGTGTCCATGATGGGAGGAGTCAGAAATAACCATTCCTGCAGACTGGACAAGACATTGCGCTTCTGCACTGCATGTTGACGGAAGAGGTGAGGATGGACTCTACGAGTGATGTGTAAAGACGGGTCAGGATTGATTGGAAGATCGTCTCGTCTTTCGGCTGCCGTATGTGGTACGATACGTCCGCCGGCAGGCCTTCGCGGTGATCACTGTAGATGTCCTCCTCCCACCTGAGACTGTGGGAGATGAGGGACCCTAGGGATCTTTACGATTCAGCTGAACTGTCGCGGATGACTGGCCGCCGCCGCCCGCAGCGCCTTCTCCTGCCCAGGTGCCGCCGCCTCGTCCCACGGCGCCCTCGCCTGTCCCGGCCTCAGCGGCGCCCTCGCCTGTCCCGGCTCTCCCTGGCCCTCCGCCGGCTCTCCCGGCTCCTGCTCCCCCGCCGGCCGTCAACCCTCCGCCGGCTCCCCCGGCTCCTGCTCCTCCGCCGGCTGCCGACCTGCCGCCGGCTCCTATTCCTCCGCCGGCTCCCCCCTTCTCCTATTCCTCTGCCGGCTCCTATTCCTCCGCCGGATCCCCCGGCTCCTATTCCTCCGCCGGATCCCCTGGCTCCTACTCCTCCGCCGGCTCTTCCGCCGGCTCCGGACCCTCCGCCGGCTCCCCTGGCTCCTGCTCCTCCACCGGCTCCTATTCCCCCGCCGGCTCCCCCGTCTCCTGCTCCTCCGCCGGCTCCTGCTCCCCCGCCGGCCGTCAACCCTCCGCCGGCTCCCCCGGCTCCTGCTCCTCCGCCGGCTCCCCCGGCTCCTGCTCCTCCGCCGGCTGCCGACCTGCCGCCGGCTCCTATTCCTCCGCCGGCTCCCCCGTCTCCTATTCCTCTGCCGGCTCCTATTCCTCCACCGGCTCCCCCGGCTCCTACTCCTCCGCCGGCTCTTCCGCCGGCTCCGGACCCTCTGCCTCCCCGGCCTGTCCCTGCGGCTCCGCCTCCCCGGCCTGTGCCGGCGGCTCCAGGCGCTGAGCCTCTGCCGGTCCGGGTGTGGTCGTCCCGGGCTTGCGGTCGGGAGCCCGCGCCTTTGGGGGGGGGTACTGTCACGTCCTGGCTGTGCCCCTAGCCATCTCTGCGCTGGGCTCGGGGCATAGCCAGGACAGGACAGGAGGTGGCCTTTAGCCACCTCTACTCCTTTTTTTGGTTTCCCCAATTGGAGGCAGGTGTTAGTTATTGCCTCCAATTGGGGACCCTATTTAAGTTTAGTTTGTAGGCCCCAAGGCGTGGTTCATTTTGGTTTTGTTTATCCTGTGTAAGGAATACCCACGTCACTGGTTGCTGCCTTTTGTTTTGTTGGAGTCTTTCTTTATTTTACATTAAACATGGATTATCTTCACCAACTCTACTCTGCGCCTGTGTCCTTCTCACCCCACGACCGTGACATGAACTAAGAGCTGAGCCCTAATGGGGATAGCTGTGGGGAAAGGGCATTTTCCCGACCCTGTGAATTCATCAGAACCTGTTTTAATGTATTTTAATGTGCTAGTCATTAAGAACAACGTTTTATTTTTCTACAATGATGGCCTATTCACAATACACATGATGTTCACACACAATACAATTTGTAAATAAAAAGGATGATTTACCAAAATTATAATAGACAGACACATTTCTAAAAAAAAATATTTTTGTTACTATGTTACTTTTATCCAGAGCAACTAACAGTAGTGAGTGTGTGCATTTTTATCCTGGGCCTCATGAGAATCAAACCCTCTACCCTGGAACTGCATGCAAGGACTCATTATTACAGGTTATACCAGGACATCATTAACAACATTGTGACGTTCCGTTACTGAGTTTGGCTTTAGTGTTGGTTAAGGCCTGCTAAATAAATGTAGTTTAGTTCTTCCCCTCGGCTGGTGGAACACAACACCTATGACTAGACCAGCCTTTGTGTTGTACTGGACTTGAATTGGGATGATACCAGCACACTATTCTGCTTATTTATTTGCTGATTTAACTGTTTGGTGGAATATATAATAAGTATAGGACAGAAGTGTGGAGTTATTTCAGATACTCTTTAGAAAGGAAGATCTTAATTTGTTTTCAGAAAATGGGCGGGGACTACCCTGAGTCGAGGACAGCGAAGAGCTTTGATTGGTGTGACAGCCAAAAGACCACAGGTAGGAGACTGACGTGTTGGGTTGGGATTTTAAGGTCGGAGCTGTATCTTCCTGAACCACAGCAATTCACGTTTATCAAATCTGTGATTTGTCGATATCTCAGAGACCATATATGTCAATGCAATACATCCTGATATATTTTAAAGAGGACATCCTAGGTATTTATGGGACATGATATGTTTGGGGGTGTGACTTAATCTTCCTGTTTTTTCACAGCACAATTTACAAGCACAATTTACAAAAAGAAAGTGGCTCATTTTGTAGTAAGACATGTTTATCATTTTTAGATCCTTTTAATATTGTTTCTAGTAAATCAACCTCTCGGGAACTAACCATTTTTGACATGAAGGATGAAAGGTCAGATCAGACAACAGCTGAGGAGAAACCAGTTTTCATGCAAGATAAAGTGACCCGTCACCCGAAGCATCACATTGGGTTCAGGCTTCTTTTTATTTAGCATCACATATGATATAGAAATGTAGATAATCTTTAAATATAACTAAATCATTTTGTGTACTATGTTTTCTAAGATTCGTGTCTGTGTTGGAGGAACACAGACAGGAGATTTGTTTTCGCCGTGACATCTGGCATTGTCAAACCAGTTTACCGTTGATTCATCCATCCAGAGAACATTGCTCTATTAGTTTTGATCATTACCCAGGTGTTGTCTGGCAAACGACAGTCAGGTCTTGATATTCTTTTTTTGAACACCTTTTTCTTCCTGACCTCCCATGATGGCCAAGTTTTTTCAGTCTCTTCCTGATACTCAACTTGTGCACTTTGACAATGATTGTGGAAGGAGATGCCTGTAGACCCCTGGGATTCTTAGAGACTTCGATGAGCATCTTTCACTCAACTCTTGGGCTGTATTTGGTGTGACGATCTGTTCTATGCAGATTGCCAGAGTTCTGGACGTTTCTCCATTTACCTCAATAATGGTTCTTCTGGGGGCCTTAGATAGGTATTTAGATCTTGACATGATGTCTTACTACACCCATGTGGTTAAGGCCGAATCACACCAGGTTTACAATTTTAATGGAAGGCTGGGCCCTCCTAAGTTACTCTCTAATGGTTTCCTAATCATTTGTACCTGTTTTGGTGCTCCTGCCTTAAACTTTTTCACTACAGTAGATATACAATAAAAAATAATAATAATAATAGGTTTTTAATGTGTCAAACACTACAGTGAGGTAAAACAGTTTCCCCAGTAGATCTTTGGTGGGCTCAGTTGGGTTGCCTAAATCCAAGAAATTGTTTGACTTGGATGCCACCTAGTGGATTTTCTCTTTCAATACAGAACATTCATACCAGACATCAAGATTAAAAATCATTCAACATATACAGTTGGATACTGGGTTTGAAGTCTAATCCTTTATTTATATACATTTTCTAAAACAACGGTATAATACATTTGTGTAAGTGGTTGTTGAGGGAATGACCTGGAATGTTTGGGCCAATACTAGAAATGTTGTTTAGAACCAACTGTCCAGAAACTGGAGACAATGTCAGTGCAAGAGGCTACGTGACAGACAGCTTTCTGTACCATGAACTGTTGATACAGGACCTGTGGCCTTGGGTTCCCCCGATCTGGAAAATCTGCCAACTCAAGCATGAAGGATGTGCTTAGGTTTTTGAGTGGCCGCAGGATATGCAATGTCAGGACCTTAATGTCGGGCAGTGACTTTTAGTCAAGATCGGCAGAGTACATATATCTTGCTCAGCACCAACAGCAACAAGATGAGAGCTGTGTGGGAGGCAACCTTGATTTTTTTTTATTGCGCAAGGCACTACATGATCATGAATGTTTGATATCAACAAATCTCATCGTTTCTTTTTATCAATGCATGGTTATTATTTTGGATGGAGGACTAGATCTTAAATGCATCTTGACTTTATCTGGATTCTTGTGTATGGTGACTCTAAACTCATAAGAGGTTTTTGTAGTAAAATGATATTCCACCGTTCCATGTTTAAATGCAGTTCATATCCGTAATTTCACTTGAATTAATAAGAGAAAGAATGTTCTACAACGAATTCCCATTAAATGTGCTTTTAGGCCCAGGACATTGGTTTTAATTAAATGCTGTTCTTGACATGCTTACCGACAAAAGCACCATCAAGGTAAAGCACAAAGAAATACACTGATTACCGCATATCCATCAACAAATAAATATAAGACACATATGAAGTACCTATTCTTTTCTCTTTGTACACCATTATGTAGCCAATGACTGTAGTGAATTTGACACTAGCCCTGGCATGAATAGCCTATTTTTGTCTTTCGGTTAGGGTTGTTGTTGATTTATTATGGCTTGGGTAAGCGCTGCTACTCTGAACAGTAGATAACCTAACATTGATTTGAATGTTTGAACTTTTAGTTTCTCTGGAGTATGTTAAATGACCAACATGTAAATGTAAAAATGAAAGCTCTTGCTTAGCCCAGCGCAGCTCCTTGATTGTTCTGTCCACTTATCAAATTCACTTAATTTCATTTCAAAGTGGAAATTACAGGCTGTGGTGATTTTTGGGTAAGTTATATAAAAACATTGTAGGTGCCATACAATAGGCTAGTGGGAAAGCCCTTTTCTGGGTCAGTTGATAATATTCCCCTCTCAACTAAATTAATTGTGTACTGTTATGCAGAGTGGTTAGGAACTTAAATGCAAACTCAAAAGAATAAGACGAAACGCCATATTGAAAAAGAACGTTTATTCTTTTCTATACCAGCTGACGTCCATTGCCCAAAAAGTGCACCATTGATTTGACAGTAAGCAAAACTCTTAACGAGGACAGAGAAGACACAGCCACACTACATTTACATTCATAGTGGACAGAGAGATGCACTATGGGTAGACAGTCAAAAGCTATGTCTAATTTGGCACCCTGTGACCGGTATAGTGCATTGCTTTTACCCACAAGCCTCTGGGAAAACGCTGTGCACTATAAAGGGAATAGGGTGTCATTTCAGACACAGCCACAGTCACGTGTGTATAAAAGTGTTGAGATGAAAAGAGGGAAGTCTTGGGTGGTTCCTTCGGATCAAGAGGTGTTGGTCAGGTCTTTATTTATGCCTTGATCATGGCGGCGAACTCTGCGAAAGTGAACATCGCAAAAAAAATGTATTAATCATTTGAATGGTCCAATGATGTCAACAGGCTCAATTACAACTGCGAGTTTACAGACTTGCGAAGATCATGTCATTGTTGTTACATTTTTTTTTTTTAAATATTTCTCACCATCAACTCCGATCATGCCATCACCGTCCTTGTCTCCATCAGCCAGGAAGGCCTTGGTCTCAGCATCGGTCAGGGCTCTGGCAGATGGGGAGAAGTTCTGCAGGAACAGCCTGGATGGGTACAGAGCAAGCAGAGTGAATACAAACTACGCACCAGTTTTCCTGTTCTATTTTGGACTTAAAGTTCTGCTCTTTTTTGCCCCAACATTTAAAAAGTAGTTTGCTCTATTTAGAGTGCTTTAAGTTCACTCTAAGCATTCCATTAGAACTGTGAGCTGGGAGAGGCTTGAGGGAGAAAGTCAAACCGCAATAGTAGGAGTTAGATTCCAAGTGTAAAATCTGAGGGTTCCTTACTTGAGCTCATCCTCCTCAATGAAGCCACTCTTGTCCTGGTCAATGACGTAGAAGGCCTTCTTCACGTCATCAAGGGACTTGCTTGCCAGGCCAACCTTGGCGAAGAACTCCTTGTGTTTGAAGGAGTCAGCAGCTGTAGGGAGATCAGTTATCCATTTAGCGCTTAGCAGATTTTACAGTCCCATCTATATTAAATAGTGCTGTGTACAGGGCTCGGTCAGCTTCTACAGGGCTGGTCCGAAGGCAGTGATGCCACATATTTCCCTGAAGGCAGATGTTTAATCCTTCATTACATCGCTCATTTTCCCATGCTACATTTCTCCCATCTATATCCTAAGCTTCCACAATACATCCACTGCAGAGAACGCCGCCCACAATGTTAGCATGTGAATGATCAGACCGCTTTCTACTTAACCCAGTCAATTTCAACAGTTACTGAAACGCTCGCTTTCAAATTCATCGGTAAGAAAAGATCTCAGACCTTGCCAGTGCTTTAAGCAATTTTCAGTGAGACAGCTTGTTATCTGCAGGTCAATGTGTGGTGCAACAGAGTGGCGTGTAGGTGGTGCTATGGGCGGCGTGTCTGTCACGGAGTTACGGGCGAATGTCTCCGGCTGTTTACCTGAGCATGCAGCGAGGGCTGCAGCCACATCAGCATCCTTAAGACCGGCGAAGGACATGATTAGCTGTGGAGGCAGCAGAGAAGATGCCGTTAGATCGGATGGAGCAAATACATTGTTAATTAGTTCCTCAGCTGATTCAGAATTTTAGCTAAAACTACTGACGTAGAATTATGTGCATATCCAAGTTGCATATCTGGAAAATTGAAAGCCTGTATTAAACAATTGCGTTCCCCTGATATAAATGAAAATAACATAGTTATTCTGGTTAAAACATGGTTATTTTTGTTAATAATATCTTTAAACCAAGTCTGATTCTATTGGTGAATTTAGGTTCTTTTTGTTAGTTTTGGTTCTTTTGGTTAGGATAGGTTCACACTGCAGAGAGCATCAGGATGGATAATCCTCTATTCCAAAGCCCGGAATTGCAGTCAATTAATTTTATATCATTCCAATGATGTAGCCTAGTGATTTATGTTGAATGATGTCCTTCCATTTGGTTTCTTGTTTATTCCAATGGGTCAAAAAAAACTTTTCCTGAGTTTCTTTAATTCAGATGGCATTTTTAGTAGAGATCTCGCCCATGTTCTGTTCCATAGGAAGGCGTAGTAAAGCCGAAGGTTTGAAGACGCATGCAAGATGCTGTCGATCTGACAAAGCTCATCCCTCTGCAACACTCACCTCAGGTTTGGCTTTAAGGCTAGAGTGGACTCGTTAAGATGATTCTGCCAACTGGTGTAAGCCCCACTGTCCAAGACTTCGACCTTATATACTCTACTCGAACGAAATATGAGGCATATTGTAATGGACACCACATGCAAAGCACTCAGTTGAAAATGTGTCCAGTAGTCAGGGTCCATTCTATTTATATATGCATAAACGCTTAAAAGGTACTTGTATGCAAAAGTGCTTAATATTAAACCGAGCTAATAATATATGCTGCTGATATGGATGAAATACACTCGCTGCAGATGCAGATTTATATCGAGTGAAAGCCATACGGCTGATGAGCTAAACGTACATTATAATATGTTATTAATTGAATTCATTTTCTTTGTTTAAAAAATCTATTGCAAATATCTTACATGGGTCTGAATATCTTACATAAGTCTTTCGTTTCGTTGATATTTACATTTACATTTTATATTTAATACTTTTATTTGTTAATGTATACATATATATGTCACTGAAAGTTGGTTTGGGTTCTCTAGCTCTCTATATGACGAAACACATCAATCCAGTTTATCAGTTTAAACGGGCAGGTCCAATTGCTCTTTCTAAATAAAAAATTGGCAGGCGTAAAATTGCTGAATGAAGTTCTTGCGCATTCACGTGTGGAACAAAAGTAGATCCCATGAATTACGAGCGTGCTGTTTTTCGTTCGTGATCGCAAAATAATTCATACACATAATTTGCATCATAACATTTTCTGTATGTGGGATTTGTTTATAGTCGGATGCACTCACTCACAACTCTAAATGGGGCCTAATTATGGAAGGATCATTCAGAGAATACTTCACATATACTTATTCCAATAATTGGTTTGATATCACTGGCAAGTAGAACAATTTATTGGGGAATATTTTTCCTGAATATTCCTGAATATTGTTCAATTATCTATGCTTTTGGAAAACAAATCAGGGATCTAGATTTCTTACAAACTTATGTTATATTGGCTCTAGCGTGTAATTAATCTATGAACACAAAACCAATATGAAGCCAAACTCCGTAAGCTAGAGAACCCAAACCAACTTTCATTGACATATTTGAACTATAAAATGTCAAAATCTTTAAAAAGTTACCATTGCTCATTGGCTTGCAATAGCAGTACCAACTATCACTAACTGTTGAACCAGCAAATGAAACCAAAGCAAGTTTAGGTTATCAAATCAATCAATTAAATACAATATATGTTTGCTTGACAAAACTTCTAGCATTTAATATTGAACAGTTGAAGCTAGAGAAAAATAACAACATGTTTTACTCTTCCTGCTTCTCCAACTATAATCAGACACTGCCATTACCATTGCAATCACTAGCAATACTATACATTTGTTAAAGAATAATAATACTTAAAACAAACACACAAGTATGCGTGTTGTAAATTGTATGTATCCCAGTCTTCCATCATTAATAATGATAATAAAACCAATCTTTATGAATGAGTCAGTCCGGGGGGAAGAGGCCAAGGGACCCTGGTATGAATGTATTTGGCACAAAGGCTTGATTGAGTCATTCGTCCCCTCTGTCTAATTGAGGAGTGCCTGGTGTTATTTTGGTCCCTTTCACCTCTCCCACTATCCTCCAAGCCGTTTCTCATTATGGCCATGCTGCTATTTATGAGAACAGTGAAAAGTGATAGGTGTACTCCCACCGTCATTCAAACGTCCAGACCTGGGATGGGCTATTACGTAACAGCTAGGCCTACAGTACCGTATATCAATCCAGTTTGACTCAGTATGCGTACTGTAACAGTGTGGATGGATCCAAAGAGGCTCTCGATTCCCTGTCGATTCACTGCAACATATGACGTCCGGTAGTGCACTCTATAGGGAATGTGGTATCATTTGGAATGTAGCTGACAAGGTGTAAAACTGTGTCACCGTGCCCTTGATCAAGGCACTTAACCCCAAGTTGCCCTGGGAGCTCTGGACCTGACCCTGGCCATGACCCCACTCCCTGCAGGTTTCTCTGGGGGAGTTGGGATACACAAGAAACACGTTTCCATTGCAAACGGGACCCCTCCCCCCAGACGGCAGATGGCTGAGGTGTAGCTTTGTAGTGCAGTGTGAGAAGACGTTTTACAGCTATAGCTGCTTATAACGCGGCACACAGTTGTTGTCATTTTATTTTCGATTGTTGTGGACATCAAATAGTGTACACCAACAGTTAAATGCTTACTCATGGGAAATTATAATTTCATTCAACAGAAAAAATATATAGAAAATCTGTATACATGTTATATCCAATCAATTATAAATAATACCTGTAATTAAATAGGGATAGACATATCATTTTATGATGCATCACATATCATTTTATGGTACATCACAACAATACATAAAATGACATGTTTACATGGTAAAGGCACAGTAATATTTATCATTTTTATCAATCACGCCCTCCTTTACCCATTCTTGACCCTCCGAATCGTTTGGCGTGACCCCCAATCCCTGAACCCCAGTCCCTGAACCCTGACATTCACTGACAGACAGATTCCACGTTGACACAAATAGTGTTTCCCCTTCTGTTCTTCTCCCTCAAACATCGTACTTTGTAGGTATTCCTGACAATATTTAACCAGTGTTGCTGTAAGATGGTTTTGTCAGAACAGTGGACGACCCATTCTGAAACTCATGACTGAATCCAAGCCAATGTGGGGGATTTTAACATTCTGAGAGAACGACATTACGAATATCTTCTACTGAATTTCACCTTCAATTTGTATAAAAAATATATATTGAAATACAGCTTCTGTGCATTCTAACTGTAAACAAATAGCTGCAACTAAAATTTCAGGGTGCAGTTTGTTCACTTCAACCTCCATCTCTACATAAATAGAAGTGTCCTTCTATGTCACTGAGTATGACAGTCTCTCCGTGTGATATTTGAGAGAGAAACATGTTCATAAATGTGCCTCATTGACAAAAACAGTGTAACTTGGGAGTTCTGAAACCCTAGCCGAGTGCTGGCTCGCAGCCTTTGGAATGTGCTGGCTCTGGTCATGTCCAACGGATCCCCCAACTGGTCAGCCCCCTAAAGAAACGGCTCCAAGAGGCCAAGCTACTGGCAGCGCCTTTCTGAACCAGCTATGTAGTCTATATCTATCTCTTATATGCAGTGCAAGCAGGTCGATCCAAATAGGTCGAATCTATTTGTTCACATGATGTATGATGTATGAGTAAAACATGATATATGATGTATGAGTTCAACATGATGTTTGATGTATGAGTTCAACATGGTGTATGATGTATGAGTTCAACATGATGTATGATGTATGAGTTCAACATGATGTATGATGTATGAGTTCAACATGATGTATGATGTATGAGTTCAACATGATGTATGAGTTCAATATATACACTTACTTGTTGCTTTTCTTTTGTGTAGGTTTTCTTTTTTATAATTGCATCATTATTAGTGGGTTTTATGGTCTTTGCTGCACAATGTCCTTGTTTTCTGAAAGGCACTATCAGTCCCAGAAAATACTCCTATTACTTCTCAATAGCCTCTGGAGTGACGTGTGTGAAGGGCATCATGGAACAGCTTTATGCTGCATCAATCCTGTATACTACAATATTCTAAATAATCGTAGCATTGTTTTCCTTCCTACTCTTCATGAATGTGCTTCTTCGGTTGTGTCTCTCCGTGTACCATTACAAACAATTAACAACAGAAGTCAGCGCTAATCCAAATGTCAATTTATTTCAATTGTCAAAAAGTGCAAAGGGATGGTGGTAAACCTCTGCACACCGGCTGAATGCGAACATAAGACGTATTTAAAAAACATAACAGTCTACACGCTTTTGGGGGTGTGGGGTTACAGTCAGTCTGTGCGACATTCATAAATACAAGGAATATAAAAAAGATACAGCGTGACAGGCAACAGGCCAGGATAACTTCAGCAGCAGATTTCTGGTTTGATGAAAACTGAGTGATAGATGACTTATGCTTTCACCAGGGTAACAAACTCTGTGGACACAAGGCAGAAATCACAACTATTACATGATGAAAATGCATCGTATTAAATTGTGGCAAGGCATCCATAAGTAATTCTGTCTTCCTAAAAGTAATTACTTGTTACAATGATGTGGTTAAATTTGTCCCCTCCCCCTTCAGAAAGAGAGTCAGTGAATGCTGTAGAGGCTAGTTTGATTTATATGTGTAAATATGATTTGTTTACCATCGACTCCGATCATGCCGTCACCATCAACATCTCCAGCTGCAAGGAAGGCCTTGGTCTCTGTGTCTGTCAGAGCCCTGGCTCCAGCAGAGAAGGTCTGCAGGAACAGCCTGGAGAGAGAGGACAGAAGAAAGGGATTTGGACATCTGCTTTTTAAATGCCAATTCATGGCTTTTAATTCTTAAGTTGAATTTGAATAACCCTCAGATTGACCCGTGGATCTATTTCTGCTAAAATGTTGACATTTGTGAACCTCATCAGAATAGGCTGAAAGGAGTAGCCCAAATGTGAAGTTACTTTTCAGGGTGGGGTTTTTGTTACCCTTATGTAATCAAATTACTATAAAAGGTGGTGCGGGAAAAGCAAGGAATGGTAAAAATGTGTGTTCACTGCCGTTTCAAGAGTGGTGTTGAATTGTACTGGACAATATGAATTGTATGGACAGTATCATCTGGTTTAATAGGAGACTTACTTGAGCTCCTCCTCCTCAATGAAGCCACTCTTGTCCTGGTCAACCAAGTAGAAGGCCTTCTTCAAATCCTCATCGGACTTACCGGCCAGGCCAACCTTGGCGAAGAACTGCTTGTGGTTGAAGGAGTCGGCGGCTGTGAGGGAAAAATACATTGGTCATCATATCTGGTCATCATTTGCCCTTGAACCCCTGTCTGGCCTGCTGAGGTCAACACACCTGCGAACGCCTGCAGGGCGGCTGCCACATCCTCGTCCTTCAGCATTCCCTTGAAAGCCATTTTAGATTCTGAGAAATTAGAGGAAAAATAATATCTGATGAACATGAATATTTGCCAGAATATAAGTAATCCCAATAATATCAACTCTTTTGACCACAAATTAAGTCAAATAAATGCATTTAGAAGGAATGTATATGTAGATAGATCTTTTCCCAATTGAAGTGGATAAGAAATAGTTTTTTCATCGGTTCTGAGTTGTTTGTAGCCTACGGGTTTACATTCAAATCTCCTCTATGGGTAAAGCCAGAGCCCTCATTAAGCCAAAGCCTCTATAGCAATATGGTGTGACCTTTAACCTGTAGCTCAACTAGACCTGTTTGTCAGATCTTCCCTTTCCTTGACTTCCAACAGCTCTGCAGCCTGTTTATATTCTGTTTCTCAACCATTAGCACACAAATATCCTGCCATTGACCGTAGTTATTAAACAGAAAGGTCCTTGATTCCTTGTGCACCAAAACCCATGACAGGAGTCCTTCATTTCCGTCTCTCAGGTAAACGCTGAGTCCCATTAAATGAACTCATCATTTTTTACTCCAACTCCAAACGCATTCCAGGCAGAAACTTTTCGCTCTTCATTTTTTATGGAATGTATTCCGTGATGAAAAGTCTTGGCACGTTGTCGAGGTTGAGAACCACTGGCGGTCAAAACGTTAGAGCATCAGTCCTCTTGAGGGAACTCACCTTTGGAGGATTAGTGGACGAGTGGCAAGGAGGGTGCTGTAGCTCAGTGTAGGGCCGGATGAAGCAGCGCTCCCATAGCTCACACATTATATACCCTCCTTCTACAAGGTGTAACACACACCGTGTGCTTAGGGTTAGTTTGGAAAAAATGTGTCTCGTGGTCAAATTGTGCTATTTTTATCCTTTCAACTATGGATATGCATGCAGTCCTTGGGCGAAACGCAAGAGAGGCATTTTTGGGCGCTAAGCTGCTATACTCATTCAGTTGCATGTTGGAGGTAAAATGTCTGCAATGCGGTTTTTTGAAACATGACCCTTTGTCTGCAATAACGACAACATGGCAGTTGGGAAACTCAGAGTTCCTGAAAATGTATGTTTTGTATGATTTATATAAACATTTTACTGTTTTGAGATACTAATAACCATAATAAATGGAAACTAAAGTATATATTGCTAATTGCAATATTCATATAACGTAGGCCTGTTTAGTCCAGTTCAGCATTTTGTACATCATTCTAATGCTAGAAAATATTGCGCTTGTCATATTTGTAAAAAATAAAAATCACCCCCAAACAAGTGCTTGTCACATTTAAACGTGTTAGAAGTTGTTGAAAGATCAATATGCAGTATGATGTTGACAGTTGGTCAAGATGATCCGGAAGGTTCCAAAGTTTTGAGTGAAAACCCAATCCTTCATCTTCCTTCCGTATGGCTATAGGTTCCATCCATTGAGCCTACAGTGTATTAATAATCATGAGTAGAAAGTGAATTGGTTTAGAAGATCTGCTACAGTTGGATTAAGATGAGAAGAATATAGACTTGACTCTTTACCAGAGGCCACATGCTCATATTCACACAAGGAGCAGCCTGTCAAGGACATGACTGGGATACATCACATACTGTCATATGAAGACAGGTGCTATAATATTTATGGTGAAACATTTATTTATTTATAAACTTTCCATCAGAGAAAGACAGCTGAAGGCGACGAAAGGGTTAAGCCAAAGAGACTTTTGTATATTGGTTTACAATATCATATTTTACTTTATTAAAACTGAAGCACCACTTGTACTGACAGACAAAGGCTGGACCAAGTTGGTACTGAGAAGATTCGCGGAGACCATGTGCGGCTTCTCTTCAAACTAAAAGAACGCCAAAGTCAGAGATTTAAAAAAAAAATGAAATGGGTTAATTCCACCTGGTCAATATATAGAATGTAGAGTTTTCATTACTTTTTAATTACATTTCAAACTGGGTTTCTGATCCATTGATATTTGAACTGCTACTAGAATCATAACTGTTAGGCCCTGATTGCCTAGTTAACCCACTGTCCAAGTCTACCTCTCCATCGCCAACCTCATCCCAGGCTAAAGGGAAGGCTCTGGTCTCAGCTGTCAGGGGACGAGCCACCTAAGAGAATTTCTGGATGAAAAGCCACTAGTTGATTTCTGGATTAAATAGACTCTAGTTGACAGGTTGGGTGTTTAGGGGTATCAGTCTGTTGGATAAGTTTCTGGTATTGAGAAACTGGAGATTTTTGTTTTATTTCAGCTATTTTGATAATGGGTTCACATTCCCAACAACATGTGTATGTTATACTGAGACACAACTGTAGCTTGTGCTGTTCTATGTAGCCACTCTTGTCCAGGTCCATCAACATGAAGATCGTAACGTATTGTGACCAAAGGAGTTCTTCTGTTGAAAGCCAAATGGACAATGCATAATGAAAGGTGAGCAAACAAACTACTGATGAGTGAAAGGAATAGCTCAGATAATTAAGATTTCTTCTCAGTTGCATTTCAGTTAAGTCTTTAAACAATAACATTTGTGTTGCCCCAGTTATAGATATAGAATAGACTATTTATCAGATAGACAACGCAATTTCAGGAATATGAAATTCCCAATTGCCATTAAGTTACAGAAGAAAAAAAAAAAAAAAAAAAACCAGTTATAGATATAATGTTTTACCTCTGCAAGCATTTTAAACTTGAGTCATATTTGAAGCAGCAAGGACATCTGTAAGAGCAATACTAAAGGTATATAGATGGGAAAGCGATGTTGCTGCCTGTGGTTATATCCTAACTGTTTGGAAGGTACATAGCTACTGATTATATGGCCCTTGTGATGTCATGCTGTTAGAAAACAGCAGCATTTCCCTGTCAAACACAGCTGCCTAATGTGCACCACTGTAACAACGTTTTTAACTGGCACTTTGAAGAGACAAACTGGGTTCAAAAAGTGTCCTGTCTGACATACATAAATCCACTCTTGCCTGTTTTCACACTGCACACTTCAAACCCTAATGTGGGATTTGTTGGAAACAGTCACTGATTACGATAAAGGATCAGTAGTTTTATTGTTGTTGTATACAACTGATTTATCATTTTTCCAAACAGGAGACAAGTTCTAATTGTTCGACCAGATCTGCTCTCCTCTCATTCTCTACTGCTCCACTTCCATTGCTCAAATTCCCTTTTCTGCTGTCTCGTTTTATATGTTTCTGGTAGCTTCCTCCAAATGTTAAAGCGCTGTCTTTCTGGCACAGGTTCCCCAGGCTTAATTATAAACATCCTGTTATTCGGAGGCCCTATCACGTTTGGGCTTTCCCCTGCGATGCGGGTAAGCTTGCCACAGTCACGTGTGGAGGTAAATCACTTATCTGGAACTTTGTCATGTGAGGACATTAGCTTTTGATTCTTCAAATCTCTAGGGTCAGTCCTACGTGTTGCTGCTTTTGCAGCAGGGGCAGCCACAGCTGCTAGTGACTGATAGATGTTGGGGAAGTGTTAATGACTGACGAATGTTGAAGAGCGACCTCCCCGTGAGGCTGTGAGGCGGGGCTTCACTGAGCAGCCACCTGCCGCAGTACTGACTCATTCACAGGTGGCCGAACACCACTTTGTCCTCTGATATCCCGGAAATAGGTGATTGGCCGCTGCCTTGGTAACAGTACATGGTAATGTACAGGGTAATGTTCACACTGTGCAAATGTTCCCTCCTGAGAGTCAGATGTTATCGTACTGAACTGAGGCTTTAAGGAATCATGACTTGATGTATTCTATCAATTCCTAATAATAGAAGGAGCCCAGCGAGTGCCAGGCTGATGGTTGAGGTCTGTGTGATGGGTGTCAGTGGAGGCCTTAACTGAGCACGTGCGGTCGGAGGACAGGGCCTGTAGTGCTCGTCCGAACACCAGTGACGTGAGCCGGTTTCCTCAGGATGGACGACAGCATGCCTCTCAGCCGGGGGGGGATGAGGAAGCACAAAAACATCCTCCCCCCCATACCAGCCCCCGGCCACGGCCTTGTACCTTCACCATGCTTCGACACTTGTTTTCAGGAAGGCCAGGTTTCCTGTGTGATGGAGGAAGGACGGGGGCTGGTGGGGGGGTAGAGGAGAAGAGGGATGGGCGCTAGGACTTGATTTTACAGAATTACTTCAAGTTTTTTCTGTGCCTGTGTAGGTTGTTGGGCTGTCTTGTTTCATCTGCAGGTAGGAGCAGCTTGCTGAGACTCATGAAGAAGAAGGAGCAATGACGGAGGAGAGGCGAGGAGTCTTAGGAGAGGAAGAGGAGAGACAAAAGGTCTAAGGAACAAAGGAGGCCTCTACTACATGAGGAGCCACAGTGGTATGTCATTGTGAAATTATCAGTTTTTGTTGTTGAGATATTGGGATTCTATGGCTGCTTTCTGTTGAACTGGTTAATAGAGCTTAGTTTATACACTTTGGCAGATATATGATAGCTTTGAGATATAACAAGAGTTCTTTTGTTTTATGTAATGGTTAGCTGATGCATCCAATGTGAAAGGATTTTTCTAGGCAAAAACAATTATAAATATTATGGGGTTTGGGGTCATTTAGAAATGTCCTTGTTTTCCATGAAAACATCCATTAAATCAGTTTGAATAGGAAATATTGCAAAATGAATAGGAAATAATGAATAGGACAATTGTGTGCTTCTAACATTGCTTCTGTCAAAGAATATTCAATTTGCAGCAATTACAGCCTTTCAGAACTTTGGCATTCTAGATATCAATTTGTTGAGGTGAATAGATATCACCCTATGCTTCCCGAAGCACCTCCTACAAGTTGAATTGGCTTGAGGAGCAAGCGACTGAGTTGAGATCAAGTGACTGTGCTGGCCACTCTATTAGAGACAGAATACCAGCCGAATGCTTCTTCCTTAAATAGTTGTTGCATAGTTTGGAGCTGTGCTTTGGGTCACTGTCCTGTTGTAGGAGGAAACTGGCTCCAAGGAAACACCATTCACAGGGTATGGCATTGCGTTGCAAAATGGAGTGATAGCCTTCCTTCTTCAAGATCCCTTTTGCCCTGTACAAATCTCCCACTTTACCACCACCAAAGCACCCCCAGACCATCACATTGCCTCCAACATGCTTGACAGATGGCATCAAGCACTCCTCTAGCATCTTTTCATTTTGTCCGCATCTAACAAATGCTCTTTTTTGAGATCCAAATACCTCAAACTTTGTAATGTATTTGCCATCTTGCTCAGTTGTGCACTGTGGCCTCCCACTCCTCTTTCTATTCTGGTTAGGGGCAGTTTGCTCTGTTCTGTTCTGTGAGTACTACACATTGTTGTACAAGATCTTCAGTTTCTTTGCAATTTCTCGCAAGGAGTAGCCTTCATCTCTCAGAACAAAAATATTCTGATGAGTTTTAGAAGAAAGTTCTTTGTTTCTGGATATTTTGAGCCTGTAATCGAACCCACAATTGCTCATAATTTCTAAAGGGTTTTCTAATGATCAATTATCCTTTTAAAATTATAAACTTGGATAAGCAAACACAATGTGCCATTGGAACACAAGACCGACGGTTGCTGATAATGGGCCTCTGTACACCAGCTACAATAGTCATTTACAATATTAACAATGTCTACACTGTATTTCTGATGAATTTGATGTGATTTCAAAGGACAAAGAAATTGCTTTTCATTCGAAAACAAGGACATTTTGACCACAAACATTTGAACAATAGTGTATATCCTCTTGGGAGATCTGTAATCCAGCTTTGAAGATCTGTCAACCTGCGAACTGTGAAAACACTATAACAGATGCTGGCACGCTCGTTAGTTCAGTGGGGGTGGGCGGGGGGGGGGGGCACTCACACGTTCCTGATAGTAAAACACATTAGGCTCATGAGGGATCTCCCCCAGATCCCTGGACCATGATCACCACCTCGTTGTATTAATCAGCTCATGGCTGGCTAGGATAGTTTGGTTCTATTTCAGTTTGGTAAGAGCTGAGTGCTGTTGCCAGGGTTAGGGTTATGTCTCTCTGACAGACATGGGGATGGCCTCTCTGCTGCCAAGCCAGCCAGCCTGTGTCAGTATGATCTTCTAACTCCCAGGGTAAGAGACGTTGAGAGCATGCTGACCAGCTGGGTTTTGGTCTTTTGCGAGCATACTTTCTCAGTGTTTTTAATGCATCGGTCCCACTACTTTAAAAAAGACTGAATAAACAAATGTCTGTAACGTGCTCTAAATGAATGCAAACATCCAGTTTAAGTGTTTGTAAGAAAACTTGAAAAGAAAAAGAGTAATGTTTTGAAAAATATGTTTGCAGATGAAGAAAATATCAACAATGACATGTTGTGTAGCCTGTTTTGTAGACCTTATTGTGACCAGTGTTAATGTCTTGGCAAAGTCACAGCAAGTATATCTTGGGCTCAGCTGCTGAGCTATGCAGTCTTCTCCAGTTACACTCCTACACAGAGACCCGAAATGCTGCTCGGCTAGCTAGCGCACTGAACTCACTAGCTGGCGGTCAATGGTTTAGGCTTTGGGTTTTGTCTCTCTGCCATGTTGTACAAAATATTGTCATCAGGTAATTACTTTGGACAAATGTAATTTAAATTATTGGTAATAGAATGTTGTTTTGTTAAACATTCAATCTCTTGATGAGATGAGAAACAGAGACAGACTGAGAGAGAGAAGTTAGAGTCACTGCTTGAACTCCATCTATCCTGGGGAAAGTGATTGGTCTTCTTTTCTCCTGGGCTCAGTTACATCTTTTTCTATTTCCATCGGGCCAGCTGTGGCCAGCACATACCAAGGGGGAGCTCAGATTCAGCCAAGATGCCCCCCCAACCCTCCAATCAGGTAATCCCACATCCCTTATCCACCCTCACCACCCCGAACTGTTTTATTTCACTCCACTGATGATTTAATGTCCATTAAACAACATTTTAGTGTGTGGGTGTGTGTTGGGTGGAAGCCCCGGAGTGACCAAACCCACTTCTTGCAGCTATCAGTCTGCAGGAACCAAAGCAAAACAAAGTCGTTCTCTGCCTGATTGCTGCTTACGTATTGGTCCTCAGCGCTCATGTTCCTTCTTACTCCAGTCTAAAGTACTGCCAGACTGGCTGAGTAGCCTGACTCCTCCAAACAACATCCTAAGCCCCTCCCTCACACACACACTGACTATGAACTAGTTTACCCTGGAGTTGGGACAAGAGACAAAACACCACAGAACATTGTTTTGCCCAGGGATGGAAAGTAAGTAAGATGTGAGGAAAGTTTTCGTTATCTTGCATCCCACTGTTGGCTTGTCTCTGAAGCTGCTGGAATTGGTGTTGGATGGCCAATAGGGGGCACTTTCCCCTCTTCTCTCCGTTGACCAAATCCCAATACCCCAGTGTTGTGAACGGGACATTGCCACGTGTCAGGTGCCTTATTTTGTCTGGGACATTACATGGGTGTCCTGACTCTCTGTGGTCACTCAAGACTTCCTGGGAATTACTGTATGAGTGGGGTTGTTCTCCTGTAATGGCCAGATGACCAGTGTCATAGCAACATGGCTACCTAATCATCCTCAGGAAATAATGTTAGATTACTACAACACAAGGTCTCTACAAGGTTGTTTCTTGTAAGACTTCTTCTAATGTTTGAAGCCTCTACTTGGTGCCAGGTGACTCTGCCAGATGATGAGCACTTCACTTCATTTTCATTCTGTTTCTCGGTGAGTGACCTTAAAGAGTTGTTGGTCAGATTCAGACAGCATTTTCTCACAATGCATCTTCTGTCTTTAATTTACACGGTTCCTTCAAATCTCTTTTTGACATTTTTTCTAGTCATCGCACAAGATATAAATACCCTTTGGACAGCACAGCAAAATACTCACTCCCGAGCCAAATTTATTTCTAATCAACTTTGCTTCATTTTATGGGTAATGTCTCAACCAACAATTTGTTTACTTGAGAAAAACCCCCACCTGTGCCAGTAAATGAGACCCTTTGGCTAGCGCCCTGCCTGGGCCACGATCCTGGGCCACGATCCTGGGTCATCATCACCCGATCAGGTATGACTGCATTGGCACAAAAGATGTCCCATGTGTGGCGTCCAAGTCCCCAGGACCGCCAGTGAACAGCCCTGACTTACAGGGTGCATTTGACTAGTCATATCCCTGCAGGGCGGAGGGAGACTTCCACACCCACACACCCACATAGACACACACACACACACACCCACACACACATCACCCTGGTGTGATCACAGCGAGTTATTACGTAAGCCTGTGTTAGCTGGCATACGGTATCTCCCTGAGATGGTTGTTAAGCCTTTGGGTATCGGGTTCTCATTCTACACCTCACATTGGCAGGTGCAGCGTTCTCTCTCTCTCTCTCTCTCTCTCTCCCGATTCGCCCTCAACCCTTCTTCTCCGAGAAGACAATTATTGGTCTTTCCCTGGTGTTACATCCTGGATAGGAATGGAGACTGACTGTCAGGCCCCTTCAACCGTGTTAAGACATCTGGTTTAAACGGGCTAATCAAACAGTCCAACACTGGAGCCTATTTAGGTAATGGTTTTAGAGTAATCATTTAAGTTTCATCTTTGTGGTTTAGCCGTTGGCAGCCGCTCGTTACCACTGAGGTGTAGATGGCGGCTAGCCACTCTGTTTAAAAAGCAACAAATGTTAATAATAATTAAGCTACAATAGTTTTTTGTCCGGTACTGTATCCTATTAATTTGATGTAGAACTGATGTTGGTCTTTCTAGCCTCCTGGTCTCCATCACTCTACCTTCTGTTTCCTGTCTGTTTATATGGTAACCAGGGGTTACCCTGACTCATTAGATTTGGACTGAAATATAGTTGCACCATGCAACTGGAGTAGGGCTCCTCAAATCCCAGTTGGCTTCAAGTATGAGTGTCATTCTCCCTCTCTCCCTCCCTCTCTCTCTTTGGTGCGGTTGGCTGGGACAGGGACTCCCATGGGCAGCTTGGAAGAGATTGGGTTGGAGGAGGGCGAGTTAGGGCTGAGGGAGGCTGCATGCATCTTGAAGAGGTCTGCATGCATTTGACACGAGACCAAGCCTGCAGAGGTGAAGGATTGGAGGAGCTCAGAGCGCGGATATTTAAGTGTGGCAAATTAGCAGCCTGTTGGCCAGTCCTTGGAAACCACAAAAAACAATTCAGTTCCAAATAGTGCTCCACTCAAGCAATGCTTGGCCAGTATGTCAGTCATTAGATCAGGCTACTGTGTGTAAACTATGTCCCTGCAGGCCAGCTGTCCCAGTGGGCCTGTTTGTGTCTGCGAGTGGTTGTGGCTGGGTAAGAGTTCTGTCAAGAAGGGGTCCAACTCAAGCTCTCCATAAACACTTCACACCATCCAAGTGTTCTACAGATGTCTGTCTTGGATTAGGAATGTGTGTGTGTGTGTGTGTGTGTGTGAGTGTGTGTATGGCTGTGCAGTTCAGAGGTGACAGTCTAGCTGTTCAACACTTTCTCAACAGTCCTCTTTCTCTTGCCTTTGCAAGCAGATTTCTCGGCGATTGTGTGTTCCGCGTCTCAATGCTCAAGTTATTGCTATAATGTGGATTTGCTCTAAGCTGGCGTCCGGGTTGAGTTACAGCGTGGTGAGACAAGTGTTAGTGGACTGCATGCGCTGCATTCACGTTCCCCTATGTTTAACTTTATATGGCACAGTCTTGAAATGGGTTTCCTGTTACCACATTAGGGGAGTTTCACTATACTTTCGACGCACTTTGCCAATTTTTGTGGACTCAAACAAAGTTTGCAATATCAGCACGATAATATTTATTATATCATACACTGAAACTATTTTAGCCATGTGTTGGTATTCCTGAAATAAGATTATACAGGTTGATGATGTCATGAAACTCATGTTCCTCTTCAAACGGGGGCTATTTGATCTCTTGATCTCTCCTCCTCCTCACCACGGTAACCAGTCAGAACCAAGGCCGAGGGGAGGGCTGCCAGTCTGACTCCTTTATTTTTAAATAGTTGTGACACAGCAACAAAAAGCAGCACAGCATCATCTATTAGACTTGGATGACCCTATATGGTCCACTTCCATCCTCTACAAACACTGCCTGATCAAACCAAACTCATCTGGAGGGGGCCTCCTAGTGGTTGAGGGCTGTAATGACAAGACAGTGAGAGTGGAAGGAGGTTGGTTCCATGAGTAGGTTTCTGGTGTTTTTTTAATAGTCTATACTCGATTGTGGACAGGTTAGTGAAATCTTGCTTTATTTTATTGCATTTTATCCACTGGTTATTACTGTGTAGTTTTACTCTTGAAATTGTTTACCTGGCACTTTAAACAACACCTCTGAAACTAAGCCTTCATTGTTGTAATAATATTAGAAGTAATAGCACTAGAGCTAGTAGTTTTAATACATTTTATTAGAAACTTGGAATCGTAGATTAAATTTTCAATCACAACATTAATCATAACCAATATCTACTGAAATAGTAAAATCAGCTAATTTGCAAATGTGGTGCCCTTCAGGGGCATAGGAACTGTCAAGGAGGTCTGCCACCGTGTGCTCTTCATGGAAACCCTACTGAGGGTTTAAAGGACTTCTCTGTAGCTGGTGTACGACCCGCCCAGAATTATTCTGCAGGCTCAGTTCTGTACACGCTCCAGCTAAGTGGTCAGGATTTATGTGAGGCCAAGGTGCCAGGAAAGGGACTGCAGACTCCAGACCCAGAACAGGTCTCACGTAGACAATGTGTATGCCCAGTAGGTCTGCTGTTTAACATCTCTTCATGTTATTGAGAATGAACGGTGTCCTGTTGGTGTTTGTAGTCCTAGTATTTCCCTAGCTGCTATAGAGAATGTCCTGAATCCTGACATTTTATGTTTTTGACTGTCGGACACAATGATGAATTGATGATGATGATGATTGCTGTACTTTCCTGGTTTCAAGTCAACGGAAATACTCATTACCGCTTCTATCTGTTTTTACTTTAATCACTGCTAAATCTGCTGTGCGATTCACCCGATTGTGCTGATGTGCTGTAGACTATCAGGGTACCTGACACAACGTCTTGCTTTTCCAACAGGAGGATTGGAGAGAACTTTGGAGGGAGGCCTTTTAACGCAGGAGAGATGCTGTGATTACAATGTCCCCACAGGTAATGGACATACAGTGTTGCTGGATTTCCTCCTATTTAGGGATGGATTCAGGGTATCTACATTTAGCTTGTAGGTTGTGGGCGGAGCTTCTCTTACTGCTACTGTACAGTGTGTTGTAGTGTAGAGTTCCTCATCCCAGTAATCCATGCACTGCCTCTACCAAGAAATGATATGCCTATGGAGAAGTGTGTCTATTCACACACACGCACACACACACACACACACATAAACTCAGCCACACACGTGCAAGAACACGCAGTATGCAAGCACACACACACGCACACACACGCACACACGCACACACACACACACACGATGTGCAAACACTTGTCACTTGCCCAAAATGGCAGCACATTATTGGCATCGTTCTTGCTAGTTCAGCCTTATCCAGGTCTGGACTGGGAAAGAGCAGGTGTAGTGCTGTCAACAGAGGCTCATAAATACATTACCAGCTCTGGAAAATGTATCTTAGAGTCATGTCATCATATTAAAGCAACTCTGTCAGCAAACACACTTAAGACCCAATAATCTGCAGCTAAGATCCTAAGATAGTATTTGTAATGGGAAGAATTAGTGTGAAGTAAAATCGTCTACAGCTTAATTGCATTTCTTTATTGGCCATCGGTACTGGCTTAAAGTGAGATTTGAGGCGACAAAATTAGCAACTCTACGACTCAGCTCATGCTTGGGATATTAATTCACACACAATATTTTTGACACCTTGATTAATGGGCGAAAATAATGAAGAAGACGTAACACTCTCCTATGTGTGGTGCATTATTTCATTGACACAACGAGCTGACATGTTTACCACTTTGGCTGTTGTTGTCTCAGTGTCTTGTTTCACTGTTACCCCCGAAACTGCAGAATGAGAAGCAAGAAGCCACATCTTCCTGGCGTGTCCAAATAAAGGCTGTAGACGGGACTGCTAAGGGTGGAGGACTAATATTCCTTTTTACCCAGAGTGCAACGAGGCATGGTCTGACCGGTGGAAGAGCAGAGCATCGTGTGGGCGCACTACTTGGAATATGCCCTGTGTGAGTATGTTTTGCATGCTCAGAATAAGCCTGGCTAGCTCCAATTTCCCTCTTCTCATGGATTGCTCGGTGTCACTTGTCGTCCGTCGTCTAGATATGATGATTCCGCGCCTCTAGTGTAAATGGATAGTCAGCTATGTAGGTTTCCTCCTCCCCACCAACACACACACACACACAGGTTTTATGAGCATATGTTACAACTCAATTGGTGTAGCAAACTCACAGCCGTACCAAGTACAAAAAGAAGTTGACACCCCTCTGTAATTTTCGCGTAGTGTAGGGCATGGGTGTACAGCAAGTCTCCTATTGGCCCACTCTGTCTCTTATTCTGCCCAGTAGGGCCTGCACGTCTCCCAAGCTGCTGCATTGAATTCTGGGACCGTCGCATTGCATTTCTTCAAGGGGTCGTTAATTTTGAAGATCTGAAAGGCGGTAGATATTATTACCCTGGGCAGGGGTACTGTATTAATAGCATGTGTGGAAGTGAAAAGTTGATATTCTATGCTTTGCCACAGATAAAAAACAAAACAATATATGAGGAAATGTAACAGCTATCCAACAAATCTACCCACTACAACTGAAACCAGAACAAAGACGGCTGTCGCTTTACAACCGCCCATTTGGTCCCATTCTTTCAAAGAAGGGAACTCATAGATACTTCAGTTCATTAATGAAATGGGCAATGGTGTAAATTTATATTGAGAGGTTGAATAAACAGATTGACCAAAAATTGTTTAGACTACATTTGAACATATTATAAAATATATATTTTGGCCTTTTTCAAACTTAGCCTATATCATAGCAGTCCAGTGGATAGAGGTCAGAAACCGGTCCGTGCATTCAGCTGGCCTGAGAGAACAACATGGGTTTGCAGACCAGATAATGTGATGGCTGGGGCAGACAGACTCACTGGGAGTGGGAAACACACAGAGGAAACACAAACCCATTCTCCATCCCAGTAAAACACCATCCATCCATCTCTCTCCACCTTATTTCCTCCACTCGTCTCCACATCCGACCGTTCTTCTGCAGGTCCAGGACCTGAAATACCAGGTGGTGTGTCCCCCTGGAAACAATATCCTGACGCTGCATGAGTGTATCAAAGAGAACTCCAGCATCAGTGATTTTGTTGCCAGAGGGAAGACAGGAACTGCCAGACCTTAAACCTAAACGCTCCTTTAGAGAAAACGGAAATGGAATCCTTGCAATGTCAATATTGGACATCACTCCACTGAAGTTGACATGTGTAAGGTTGTGGTTAGGGTAAGGGTAGGTTAAGGCTAGGGTTAAGAAACTGTATGAAACACCCTTTTCTCCATGAAAATGTATTTCACCATATTTATCTAATTCCTTTCGGTAGTATTCATTTAAATTAATCTGGGTGTTGTTACGCACATTAGGTTGAATCATGACATTAGGTTGAATCAAATTTGAGACTTGGCTAATGTCAGTCAAGTGACAGCTGAATAATTTTTCTAGCTATTCTGTCCTGCTGATGTCTTTGATCTCTGACACTAACTGTTATTGCTTACAGGACCACTAGAGGCCGCTCATGGCCAAATGTGATTGAGATATGACGCTGTGTTGTAGATATGCTACGGGTGAGACTGTAGATCCATATTTCCTTCAAATCCTCCAGTATACTTCCATTTCTGATTTTGCAGCTTCTGTGTAAGTTTTTTGTTATGTGTGTGTGTGTTGTGTTTTTGTGCGTGCGCTTCTGTGTTGTCCTCTCGCTGTCTCTTGCCAGGCTCTGTTACATTAGCCAGGCCATTAATCGATCAGCCTGTTCTCTGCTCTACTCCCGGTCGTGCCCTTGGGACTGATTACTGTATATGTGAGCTCCCTCTTTCTCCTCTTCTCACTGTTCACCTCTAACTCATCACAGGAGCCTTTTCTCTTTATTTTTCACTCTCTCTCTTTTTCTCTTTATTGCTCTGTCATCCTTCTCCTATTCTCGTTTACGTCTTCATCATTTTTCTCCCTTTCTCTGTTTCTCTCTTTGTTTTCCTATTTGATCCTCTTCTTTTCCAGCAGGGTCTTTTGTCCTCGCTCATCCGACCATTGCGGTAGAATGGGGCCATCGAGCCATGAGGTACAGTAGGCTGACCTTTTCACTTTGATGGTAACAGCTATCAGATATGTCTGGGTGTTAGGAAGTTGCAACACATGTTAGTTCCGTCGTGATGTTATAACACGTTAAATGACATTTGTTTATCCTATGTATGCTGAACAGAGTTACTTCACTTCGGAGGCGGAGTTACCAGTGTCCTGTTGCCGGGGGGACCCTCAAATTGTCAGCTACACAAATAGGGGTGTGGTCGTGGTGGAGAAGTTGGATGAAGAGAGTGACCAATGGTATGTTTCTGTTTCTGTCACTTTTAACTTTCAAGTGTTATTTGTCAATCCACAGAAAACAAGGTATTCAAGCTTGTACTTTATGTTGTTTTTTTCAAGATGGTGCCACCACAGATCAACAGAGTAATTAAATATATAAATAAAAACATGATGATGACACAAGAATAATAAAAATAGTGACGTGAATAAAGACAAAGGTGCAGATTATGATGCTGTATTTGCAGTATTTACACCTGTTTAAGGTAGGGAGTGTGTTTCCATAGTGCAATAGTCTAAGCATTAATGATCAGTAAAGTCTGAGCGTTAATGATGAAGTCCGGTAGCAGCAGTTATGAAGTGCACGTATAACATTAATGTGCATCGGTATTTGTGTGTGTGTTTGTTTTTCGTGTAAGGTTACTGTGTTGTTTGTGATCAGTCCTGTTCCTATACTATAAATATTTACAGTTATTAAAACGCTGAGGTGGCATCAGCCCAACCGAAACACAGATTCAATCTTAAAATCTTCCGTGGAAGAAATGGATGGTGTGGTAATGCAAGGAGACACGTTTTGAGTTCTGCTGGAAGGTTTATGGGGATTAGGACTTAATTAAAAAATTAAGTGGCCACTCCACCTTTTTCTTTCCTTTCCGAAAAAGTTGAAAAGGAATGTTTTGAGTGAGTAACAGAAGCGTTCAACTTGCAGTGGTCTCTTAATTTTAACCCTTCTGTTCCTCACTCAAAACCTTCCTTTTTGACTTTTTTGGAAAGGAAAGTAAAAGGTGCAGTGGTCTCCGGAGCTGTATATATATATATATATATATATATATATATATATGAATCCTTTTAAAACCATGGTCCGAGCTGAAATTAATGCCTAAATGTAACACCATGCCAAACCATTCCCTCAATACTGGTTGGTACACTAAAACCAATTATGGCAACACCCATGTTGTCACAGACAATATAGGTGTGTGTGTGCTTGCATACTGTGTGTTCTTGCACCTGTGTGGCTGTGTATGTGTGTGTGTGTGTGAATCACATTTCTCATTGGTTAGTAAAGGCCATATTTCGCAGACTTTTCTACAAGACCTTCTGCAAAGTTGGGAGGAGGTGTCTGAGAATCAGATTAAATGGTCTGTGAAAATTGCATATTGGTTGAGCAAAAAAAAATCATACTTGTTTTAAGGTTAATTTTGCATAGATGATTTTGTATTTTAATGTGGAGTACCTATGTAGCTTTCCCCCAAAATAATGGAAAAATATTTGATATGACAGCGAACGTGCCCTTGGTGTGATTGTGCATAAAAGCAGTTTCTACAGATTTTAAAGTTTTCTATAAAATGCAGTAAGGAATAAGGTTTTATTTAATTATTTAATTATTTGCCTATTTTGTATAAAAAATATTCATTTTATTTTCATTATTGGAAAAACAAAATGTTTACCCTCATTGTCCATTTTCCTACAGCACACTGTGCTTACCCTTACAGTTGTAGATCAGATGTAGATGTCCAGAGCAAAACCAAAACCACCTCCTGAGACTACTGAATATAGAAAAAAAAATGCTCACTGGAAATATTTAAGGAATTTATTTGTATGTACACCCGATAAGGGTGACTTCTTTATGGACTTGTTAGCATGGTTTTTCTTTGATCCCGAGCAACTTAATGAATATATTTTCATGTTGGTTCCCTGTGGTTGCAATGAATCACCTTGGCATTTCAAGCACAATATGTTTTTTACATCTTGGCTGATTTTGTCATATCAGACCTGCTTGTTCAAATGTGTTGAAGGAAGATATCCAACAATTGAAATATTGTCACACACACAACCTGCACTTTTTAGTTTAGATCAGGCCTTCTCATTTGGTTGTACTAGACCCAATTTTTTGTGTTTAAAAACAAAATTGGAAAAGATAATCCATTTTGAACTGAAACACCTAATACCTGGTAGAAATTGTTAATGAAAAATGTATCTTCAGTATTTTCAATATAGAGATCCATATATAATGCCTATGCTTTTTAGCAGATTCTGTGGCCTCAAACAAATGAGCTTGTCATCATTCCTCATGCAGAATATTAGGAACATGGAATTATTGAAAATGAAAACGTTGGTGTTACCTTGTCTAATATAGACTGAACAAAATTATGAACGCAACACTTTTGTTTTTGCCCCCATTTATCATGAGCTGAACTGAAAGATCTAAGACTTTCTCTATGTACACAAAAGGCCTATTTCTCTCAAATACTGTTCACAAATCTGTCTAAATCTGTGTTAGTGAGCACTTCTCCTTTGCCGAGATAAGCCATCCACCTCACAGGTGTGGCATATCAAGATGCTGATCAGACAGCATGATCATTGCACAGGTGTGCCTTAGGCTGGCCACAATAAAAGGCCACTCTAAAATGTGCAGTTTCACTGTATTGAGGGGGTCCGAAAACCAGTCAGTATCGGGTGTGACCACCATTTGCTTCACACAGAGCAACGCATCTCCTTCACATAGAGTTGATCAGGTTGTAGATTGTGGCCTGTGGAATGTTGGTCCATTCCTCTTCAATGGCTGTGCGAAGTTGCTGGATATTGGCAGGACCTGGAACACACTGTCGTATACGCCGATCCAGAGCATCCCAAACATGCTCAATGGGTGACATGTCCAATGAGTATGCAGGCCATGCAGGAACTGGGATGTTTTCAGCTTTCAGAAATTGTGTACAGATTCTTGCAACATGGGGCCATGCATTATCATGCTGCAACATGAGGTGATGGTCGTGGATGAATGGCACAACAATGGGCCTCCGGATCTTGTCACGGTATATCTGTGTATTAAAGATTCCATCAATAAAATGCACCTATGTTCATTGTCCATAACACACACCTGCCCATACCATAACCCCACCGCCACCATGGGCCACTCGATCCAATACACGCTGTCTGCCATCTGCCATGTACAGTGAAAACCGCAATTCATCCGTGAAGAGAACACCTCTCCAAAGTGCCAGACGCCATCGATTGTAAGCATTTGCCCACTCAAGTCGGTTACGACGACGAACTGCAGTCAGGTCGAGACCCTGATGAGGACGACGAGCATGCAGACGAGCTTCCCTGAGAGGGTTTCTGACAGTTTGTGCAGAAATTCTTTGGTTATGCAAACTGATTGTTGCAGCAGCTGTCCGGTGGGCTGGTCTCAGACAATCTTGGTGGTGAAGATGCTGGATGTGGAGGTCCTGGGCTGGTGTGGTTACATGTGGTTTGCGGTTGTGAGGCCGGTTGGATGTACTGCCAAATTCTCTGAAACGCCTTTGGAGAGAGCTGTTCAATTCATGGGCAACAGCTCTGGTGGACATTCCAGCAGTCAGCATGCCAATTGCACGCTCCCTCACAACTTGTGACATGTGTGGCATTGTGCTGTGTGATAGAACTGCACATTTTAGAGTGGCCTTTTCTTGTGGCCAGCTTAAGGCACACCTGTGCAATGATCCTGCAGTCTGATCAGCATCTTGATATGCCACACCTGTGAGATGGATAGATTATCTCGGCAAAGGAGAAATACTCACTGACACATATTTAGACAGGTTTTTGAACAATATTAATGAGAAATAGGCCTTTTGTATACATAGAGAAAATTTTAGATCTTTGAGTTCAGGTCCTGATAAATGGGGGCAAAAACAAAAGTGTTGCGTTTATAATTTTGTTCAGTGTCATTGCTACATTTACAGTCAACATAACATGAACAATTGTTTCCAAATATTATTTAGGCCCACAGTATATTTTTTATGTGAATATTAGGTCATTGAATCAAGAGGTATTACAGGAGTATTTCAACTCTGAACATCTAGGAGTTGGAGATGTTCTCTTGGTTGGAAACTCAATGTTGTTTAGTCTTGCACTCTGATCACTGAAATAAAGATTAGTATAGTTCTTTTGCATTTGTATGTTCAAACACAAACATTTCAGTTGTAAACGTGTCACGTTTTATGGTTTTACAGTGAGTATCCTTTCCTGTGGGTACCCACTGCCTCTGTGTGTGTGTTCCTCTTGGGTTTGTTCCTCACAGCCTTCAGTGAGTCAGCATCTCTGTTTCCCTTCCTGAGTCACTCATTTAATGGTTGCCCGGTGGCAGCAGAACGGAAAAAGGTTCATATTGCGTATTCGCCTGCGAGGACGGTCACCAATATTTATTCAAGGCCTGCAGAGTGGCCAGGAGAAAATAATTGATCTACATTCTCCTGCGATAGCCAGGGGGCCGTGTCATCAGCCGGAAAGGAGACGCTTACTAATCAGTTTTTCCTTTTCTCAAAGGTGGTTCACTGTCACCAGTGCCCTGGGTCACACAGAGTAAAAGGAGACAATGGATATCTGTTCTTTGTATAAAATACAACGCTGAATGTAGAGCAATATCACATAATCTACTTTATTTCATTTGAAAGAGTCCATGCATTTTTCTCCATGCAGTTATGAGGACTACCACTGCTGGATCTCCTCAGGTGAGAAGAGCCCCAAGGTCAGCCCCACTGCCCTCAACCCGTTGACCCCCCATCCCATCCCTGCATCATTAGAAGGGGACGAATGTGGGCACGGGAGGAAGGTGTCTTTCTTCAATGATGTCACTGTCGACGTCTTTGATCAGGTGCCTGCATCAGCCGTGCAGATGTCTGGCATTTCATATCTGAGTCGTTGTTTTACCAGCAGTATCAGAATAAATCATTTTGGAACATTCTCCATAGGAGAGTCCCACCAGGGAGTTACAGGGTCTCTGGCCAGACGATTGCAGCAAAGAAACCCACAGTGGATCCCTAATGACAATTTGCAGAGATAACCCTAACATCACTGGTCAATCTCCACCTCCGCCAGGCAATCACCTCGGCCACCCACCTCAGCTGTCAACATCAGGGGTGTCTTCGGAGGACATTGGTACTGTATGTCTTTAACTATATATCGGGATGTTGATCCCTCCATCTGGTGGTGATTGTCCTGTTTATCCTCCTGTCTATCTGCCTGTCCGCCGTCTATCTGGGGTGTGTGTGTGTGTGTTTATGCTGCCCTACAGGTGTCAGCTTGGAATGGGAGGATGACTTCTCCGTCCTGGAGAGCTTCCCTCAAAACCGCTATGGCCGAGCACCATCTCATCATATCAGAGTCGAGTGCACCGTCGGTACCGACCCGCCGGTCCTCTCGCACCTCCACGTTGGAGGGGGAGCGGTCCATTTAGCCGTGCCTGTTCTCAGTTGAGACCTTCCAGTCTGGTCCTCACCCGCGTCACTGCCACTGACTTGGAGCACTGAGGCAAGTGATTGTCTGCACACACTTGTTTTCCTGTCGCCCAGAGCCTTCGGCTCATGGAAAAAATGACTTAGCCTCTCTATTTCCTCCACCCCCACCTCCACCTTCCTTTTTCTGATGACTCAGTATTTAATGGATTTTTAGCCGGAGAGTTTAATTTATTCTCTCCATCGTTCCTGACCACCTGGCGGCTGGTTACGCAGACATCTCGAAGCTTTGTGACAGTGCATCTGTCCGGCTCCATGAGCGGTAACTGTAAATACTGACTGGGCCGTGCAGGAGCTGGCAGCTCGGCTCTACAAAATTGAAACAATCCTGTGGCATCGGCTGAAGGTAGAAGCGTGTTATCCTGTCTTCAAATCATTCAGCATAAAGGCCTTATTGTTCGAGCCGGCCAACAAACTTTTACTGCTGTCTTATCACTTACACCGGTCATGCTCTCCTGCAACATTCTGCATCGGGCCTCACAGAAGTCAGGCGGCTTTTGGGTTTGAAGACACAGTGACTGGGCTGTTTCACTATTTAAAAGCCTTAGGGTTTTTCCATAATGTTAATTGTTATTGTAATCAGAACGTTATGACTATGTAGATTTGTGTGATGGACAGGGAACCATGAAGGGGAGAGGTAGGGAATGAACAGGGGAGACAGAGAGAGATGGAGGCAAAAAGAGAGAAGGGCCATTATTTGTCCAGCTATTTCAAGGGGTGTCCTTGAATCTGTGTGTCGGGGAGAACTCTATGGCCAGTATTTGTGCCAGCTTGTAAGAGCTTAGTTTTATTTTGCATTTTTACAGTATTAAGGTATGCTAAACACTGTGTAGTTAGCCCATGGGTGAATTACTAACATAGTTTTAGCCTTAAGAGAAACTGAACAAACAGAAAAGTTTCCACAGAACCTGCAGTGTGGTTTAATTGATTAGAGGAAACCTGGGGGGACCAGATCTAGTGTTCACACACACATACATACACACATACACACACACATACACATACACGCACAAACGTGTATTTCTGTCCTTGTGGGGACCTGAGACCTAAACCTGAACCAGAAATCTATGTTCTTGATTCTCTAGCTCTAAAACTAAACTTAACCTAGCCTAGACCTTCAACCTAACCTTAAACCTAACCAGTAATGACTAAACCTGAAAGTAACCTAAGTAATAACACTATGTGCAATTTAATGTTTTTTCCCAAACCTAAGCCTGAAATAGCATTTTTCTGAGTGGGGACTGGACCAAAAGCCATACGGTGACGCACTTTTTTCCTATCACTGTGGGGCAATGAAAACCATGTCCTCTATCTTACCCGAATATAACTTTCACGTAACCCCAACACTAATGTCTATAATTAACCTATTCCTAATATCTAACCCATAATAATCCCTATACCTAAAAGTTATCCCAACTCTAATGCCAACTGTAAATTTGTCCCTAAACCTAAGACCTGAGAAATCTTCCAAAAGACTTGTGGGTAACCAACCCCCTACACACACACACACACACACACACCAACATACACATACACATACACAGACATACACACTCTGTCACACATTTGCACAAGAACAAATAAACACTCTAGAACTCAAGGACAAGGACATCACTTCTGGCAATGTAGCTACACATTTTTTTTTGCTGCTGGGATCTGAACACCTGGTCTGACTTTGTCTTTGCATAACGATAGATGTGTTTGTGGAACAACAACACCATGTCTTACAGAAGTCTGACTGGGTTTCTTTGTTTTACACCCAAGATGCACCAGTATGGAAGAAAATTATTGAAGGATATTATTGTGTTTGCTGAGGGAAGACATTGTGATAGAAGACAGAACAACAGAAGAAATCTACAGTGGAACCACTAGGCCATGCTACTCATCCTCCCTGTGTAATCTATGGTCTTTACCAGGCTGTTCAGACTAACCATACCACCGTCAGCTGTGTGCCTTTCAGGGCTGGGTCTGCCAATGAGGATTAGCCTACAGCACATATTCAGAGGAGGGGTCTGGTGATCAGTAGATAACAATGGCAACCCGGTAATCCTGTATTGAATCAATGGGTGCAACAACAGAAATTGGATAATTCACAAAGAAAGAATTAGAAACCCAAATCAGATGTTTTGGTAAGGATGTTGGCTAATTACTATACTGAGTACTAGTTTTCATTATTTCCCCTTTACCTGTGAGAAGTGTATCTCAATGATAAGTAATACCATGATGCTGCTACAACAGGTCAGAGACACACAGGACAAGTAACATCATATAATTAGCATTGTTAAAACAATATCTGTTTTAACAATACAAAAACAATTCTTAGCATAATGCTAAAATGTCTGATCTGGCAAACAATGTAAAGTGGGGCTGACCTTGGGGCTCTTCTCAACAGGTGTCATCTGAAAACAAACTTTTAGATTAGAATATTTTTTGCTTGATACATTTGTTGGATTATGCAAGAGAATGTCAAAATAGTAATGAGTAATGAATCAGTCAGTCTACACAGAGCAGTTGCAAGCACAGCCACTGAAGGCCGAGACTGAGCAGGTTTTGGGTGGTTGCACCCCTTTCTCGTGTATGTAAATGCAGCGTAAAATTATTTTCTTTATTTTAAAGCAAAATGTATTTACAAAAAGACCTTGTTCAGTAAGGAAATGTATGTAGGTGACAACCTGAATTCCCATCAAAATCCAGGACACCGCTCTTTATCTGTTCCCATAAAATGTTTATGTGCTATAATTCAGTCAGTGTCTGATAAAAAACAATTTAATGTTTGTCGTTTCTTCTTCCTTTGTTCAATTATGAGTTTAAAAAAAAAATTGGAATCAGTTTCTCAATCAGAATCTGCATGAGATCAGGACAACTTACTCATGTAAGCCGCAAGTATAAACGAGGCTTTAGGCTTAGCACAGCCAAAGAAAACCACGTCCGGAGTCGGAGCGCACTCCCATTGGCTAAGCGAGCGCTACGTGTACATTTCAGCAGCGACAGGTACCTCACGTGTGACAGTTATCTTTCATCCTCGAAGTAGAACGACAGACGCTTCTTCCAATAAAAACATTTAATTAATTCTGAGGATATATTGTTCCACAGCAAAAGCTATTCCTTTATATCCAACTTTTATTATTAACGGTAAGTTACATTTCAACTGGTTTTCCATTTGCTTGTTTCTTCATAAAAATCGAATTAAGTTGTATACCTTTTAGATGTGCAGTGTTTTCTAAACTTATTTCCAGCTAGATATTTAGGCTACTTACGGAAATCATTAGCGAGCGTAGTAGAAAGCGTGTGAGTATAAATACGTAGGCTTATTTAAGAAATATGTTGAATCAAATAATCGTGAATAATAAATATATATATACGTGGCTATTTTTGTTTGGGTATATTATGTGTTCATGCGAACGTGGGGTTGTGTATGACTAAAGGCCAGCTCAGATACTTCAGACACGTGATGAAACTGAAAAACGTTAAGATGTTGAACAGCCACTTGCAGTGATAACTGTCACCATGGTACGTTGGCCATCTGATGAAGCATAACATAGGCCGGCAGCCTCAACAAAGACACGTTTCACATCAGTTACGCATCATAGATTCAGCGTATATCTCACACAGACAGACTTACGGTGAACAGAGACGTGTATTTTACTTTAAAAAGGCAATCTGCTTTTTCTACACCGGTTTTAAAAGTATTGATTCCCATATATTCATAGATTTTAGAGAAATGTCACATAGCCTATAAATGCAGCATGAGCTCCGTTCAATCATCAAACCCTAACGAAAAACGAAATTGTGAAACAAAACAATGTAGGCATGTTGCCTGAAAAAGTGGATCTAACTACTATTTTGGTCAAGGATGCTTGGAGTTTTTGCATCCCTACATTTTCTTAGATTGAGAGTAGTTACATTTCCCTCAGCTGTTTAAGAATGTGTGGCAGAGTGACAGCTTGGTTCCTGTTTAAAATGCAGATTGTTCCTCTGAGTGTTTTTTTTTTTGTTCAGTCAAACGGTCAATGGGCAGAGTGAGGTGGAGCACACTGCCTGTTCTTCTGGCTGCCGTCAGTTATTAGAAAGTAACCTTGAGTTGGGTCCTATCTGGAGCCATGGGTCGCCTGCTGCAGGATAAGAGAGGGTTAGATTACACACCCAACATTATGGTGTTTTCACACACTGGCTGATTAGAAACTGTCTCTCCCTCTTTTTTTGCACTTCAGAAGAAAATATTATTTTTTTACTGCTAGGAAGAACAATTATTATAGAGTCACATTTCTGTCATAACGTAATGTAACATTATGCTGGTAGTCCTCATCCAGCCTCATCATCCACAGTGGGATTAGTTGCTGTGCAATGTAGTCAAACGTTCTATAACTCACGGTGGCTAGCACATTTTTTGAGGCTATTAACAAAATAGAACTTTTCATTTTAGCATTATTTTGCAGATGTCCAAATCATCCAAAAGACTGTAAAGCTCAACAAGGTCTCAGTGATGATTTGAACATGATGCATGAAAAAACACTAATATTGATCCCTCAAATTCCACAACATCAGGGGATAAAAAAAATGCAAATTTCACTGCAAGGATTTGATTCCAATTTGTGCTGATTACTCAAAGAAACATTAGTGTCCTTACCCCATTAACTGTCTGTAGTCTAGATAAGGGGGTGTTGGATGATAATGTATCGACTGACCACTTAATATTGTATTATTATGATGTCATTTTAGTTATAAATGTACATGCTCCTACAGAATGGAGACATGCTTTTGATGCTAAGGTGTAATTCTACAGGAGGAACTTTCCCACTCTAGACTACACACAGTTAATGGGGTAAGGACACTAATGTTTCTTTGAGTCATTTGGGTGAACTATCCCTTTAAGTGTTTTTATAAACTGTCTCACTCTGGCTTTAAGAGGAAAGGCCCCAGATCTTTGTTTGATTATCTTATCCCAGACAAGTCTTTTCTACAACCACTTGTTTTTTTGCTGGCAGTGTACAGAAGCTGAATCAGGCAGAAGGATGAAGTCTAAAGGGAAGGCCTCCAAGTCACCCAGGAAACCCTGGACCGACCCAGACCATGAACCGGAGACAAGTGAGACCAGTGAACCAGGCTCCAGCGAACAGGAGGGCTCCGAGGCATCGGTCCGTATAAGAGGCTCCTGGAGGGGAGTCCTGAGAGGAGGGGACCGGGAGCGAGGAGGAGGGGGCGCCGCCCGCGGCCACCACAGGCGCAGACGGTCTCACAACGGTGGCAAAGAACGGAATGTCCGGCGGCTGGAGAGCAACGAGCGGGAGCGCCAGCGCATGCACAAACTCAACAATGCCTTCCAGGCTCTCCGAGAGGCCATCCCGCACGTCAGAATGGACAAGAAGCTCTCCAAGATCGAGACGCTGACGCTGGCCGAGAACTACATCAAGTCCCTGACCACCATCATCCTGGGGATGTCCAGCACGTGCCTGCCTGCCGGGGAGACCGCGACGGAGACCAGCGCCACACGACTTCTCCAGTGTTACCAGCAGCATCTGGAGGAGGATGGGGAGGAGAGCTTGTCTCAGTTCCTCAACCAGATCCACAGCTTCAGCCAAGGCAGTGAAAAATCCAGCTAAAAAAAACATCCAGTGGGCGGGGAGGGGGGGCGCGGGGGGGGGGGGGGCACGTTGACACGCTGCACATGATATTGGGCGCTATTCCTCTGGACTCTGAGGTAGCGTGTCATTGTGTGGGGATTAGGGTCTCATTGACTATACTGGGCAGGGCTAGTGTGCTTCAGTGACACAGTACGCCAGATATAGAACTGAGCTGAACTCGTTAGCGCTTTAAGAGTGGTGGGAGGTGATTCTGAGCAGTTTACTTCTGGCATTGGTCTTCAGAGAACCTAATGGTGGAGTAGAGGTGAAGACAGACAGGCAGCTTCCTCCCACCTGACGGGCTGACTGCAGCAGATCGCTCCAGGGGGCTATGGAGTAGGCCCCACAATGCTGCAGTCAGGCCACCGTCACATCATTCATAGAAAAGTGAAACATGATTTGTGATGAATCTAAAGGTGGACACTTCTGACCGACCTTAGTCAAGGAACATTCAAGTGCCATTTCATTTCATGTTATCTTTCCTTTTTCTTTCCTTTTTCTAACTGATGATTACTCCGGGCGGGGGGGGGGGGGTATTATTTGGTTAGAAATGTGGTTATTGTTTCGTTAGAAATGTATTCTCAAATTATAGTTACTCCTCTAACAACCAGCATACACTGTCACCCTGAGACCCAAGCTGCGTGTGTAGGACCAGCCATGCTACAGATGAAGACGTATCTTCAGCCTTTTAGGAACAATGTGGGTTTTCCCAACCGAGGACTGCCTCTGGACACAACAGTCACATACACACAGGACAAGGATATGGTTACTACCGTCTTTAGTCAAATATCGTAATGTTTAAGTAAGGAAAAGAAAATACACCCTAATGTACATAGATACATGGATAACTATAGATACATATTTAAATGTATTTCTTCTGCCTGGGGGGACACAGGGATCTATTGTATTTTGACACAGGAAGTTCTGAAGTTACAAATGGGAAGGCCCGTAGGTAGGGAAAACTGTCTCAAGTGTTGAAACAGGGTGCCTCCTCCGGGGAGATGTGTTCTGCACAGATGAAGATCATGTTTACTAAGTAGCTCTATCTTTGTGATTAGCTACTGTGAAACTACTTATGTTCTGTAAATGTATTTACAGTTCCAGAGGAACCCAAGTGAACATGGTATGTAAAAAGATCCTCTGTAGCTCATTTGGGAGTCTCTTCCAGTCCCAGGGGGTTGGGTTTGATTCCTAAGAACACCTGTATGAAAACATCAAGACTATTTCCCATTTTAAAGGCTAAATGGCAATTATTCCATTAAAGTGGTAGTGTCTGTAACAGGTTAATTTGATTACAAAGACATGTATGGTGCTCTAATAGCCTGTGTTTGGAAAATACTGTTTGTACACCCAGCTGAGAGTTCTTGCATGACACATTATTTTGCATCATGAAAACAAACAAAGAAGAATCTTCCTTATTAGTAATCACATTTATTGATAGGACATTGACCATGCACACTACTGAAAGGAAGAAATCTACAACTTGGTAATAGCCTTTTTGGGGTTAAAACAGTACCTGCTAACAGTATTCTAGTTGACATTATTGTCAATACAAACTGTGGAATCATTTAAAGGGAAAGTTCCTCCTGTAGAATTACACCTTAGCATCAAAAGCATGTCTCCATTCTGTAGGAGCATGTACATTTATAACTAAAATCACATCATAATAATACAATATAAAGTGGTCAGTCGATACATTATCATCCAACACCCCCTTAGTATTGGGAACTTCCAAAAGAAGTCATAGAACCAGTTTTTTATACAATTCATTAATTGTAGTTCAAGGACATCTGTCATACTGGCTTATCGTTTTACATTTACAGCAGTAATAATAATGCCCAGATGTGATTGTTTCAGCCACTGTGGTTCATGATTAATAGTGAATAAGATAATAATATGGCTAATACAACTTTTACAACAATAACCCATTCTATACATGTTAGTGTGTGAGAAAGTATTTATACCTTTCCACATTTTTTCTATTTTTTAGCATGAACTGTACTGTTGAGTTCCTGCCACAATATCTCAAGTGGATTTAAGTCTGGACATTGACTATGCCATTTAAAAACAAAATTTGTTAGTATTTTATTATAATTAATTTAAAAGAAAAAATGTCCCCTACATGTCTCCTTTTTCAATTTCTTGCGTTCTAATTTGCGAAGATGGATCGTTTTCACAATGCTCGCTTAACCAGGAAGTACTTGACAGCATCTATGCATTCAGAGGAGAGCGCATCCTCCGCCCAACGATTTAGCTTGCAGATGCCGACCTACCACCAGAAGTTGCTAGAGTGCAACAAGATATGCTCTCCAACATCCTACCTATCCACCGTGAACCTTCACTGGCCTGTGCTAGACTCATGGGCTCTGTTGGTATGCCACCACCAGGATTAAAACTAGCCGCTAAGACACCCCGATAGAGTAAGGCAGCAACTAAGGCTGCTACGCTATGCAGGCACCCCCAATTTTTTGCTTTTCACCAATTTGTATGTACATTTGCATGTGTGTTTTGGATCATTGTCTTGCTGCATGATCCAGCTGCATTTAAGATTGAGCCCCAGGTTCTACACTTAAGTAATTTAAGTTGCTCAATTTACAGGAGTAATTTGGGTCAACTGTCTTGCTAAACGATAGAACAATAGGTGTGCTACTTTTTCGGCTCATGGAATCAAATCCAGCAACCTTTTAGTTTTTCCTGGTCAGATGTTTTAACATATCAAACAAAATTCATAGTAATTTACAGGATACTTGACCTTAGATATGGGGTCAATATGTGGAATGCAGCCTTAATGAGATGCATGTCTTCTCTGTATCACTGAATTCTAAAGACAAATTGAAGGCAACCTGTTTGTGAGCTGAAGATAACGTGCAGCTGGTTCAAGTAAAAAGAGAATCTGAAACTCAAAAGAAAGTCTAGTTTTTGTCAATGCCCAGCCCTAAACCTAATCACGAAATTGAAACAAGCAGTACATGCAACAAACCCCCCAACACAAAAGTCTTTCCCAAGAGCAAATATGTACAGAAGAGTGGGCCAAAATTCCTCACCGCACAATTTCTGCAGAAAGCTTTTACTATGCTTGGCAAACCAACTAAAATTGGCAAACCAATTATTGAGCATAACTGGATACAGTTTCACACAGAGGAATTGAGTGTTGCACAACTTTGTTCAATACAGAAAATTAGCAACAAAATGATGTCCACTCAGGTTAATTTTATGTGATGATAAGTTTTGGTTTAGGAACTGATAACAATCAGTTTTAAAAAATATGAACAATATTGAATCTGGAAGGGAGAAAATACTTTCTCGATACACTGAATACTATATACAATACCGGTATATAGATTATATATAAATATATAATTTTTTCTTCTCCACTAACACTGTGCCTTTTCGGTCATTACTGTTACAATCACTGGAGGTCAAAAACAACCAAAGGACAGCATTTAGGAGAAATATCTCTGGAGAAATAAAAAGATTCACATTAAAGCCTCACAAAGATAATTGACGTTCCAAGCAATTCCCACGTGTCTCCAGTGTAGAACTACATATTGCACATTTTCTCCACAAAATAAGAACTATGTGTTATTTTCTAATGTAATGTAGAAATGTTGCATAAAACAACAGTCCCTAAGGAACATGGCCATAGAAACTCTTCACTGTAGCCAACACCAGGACAAACTAGAGGGAAAGGCAACTAGCCATAACAGCACCATCTTATCAATCATTAAGAACCACATTTCTCAGGAAATGAACACACTGTTTTTGGTGTGGAATCTTTACCTGTTGCCAGCAGGTAAAACCTTGTGTATAGGAACTTCTTATAACATACTATTTGGAGAAAGTCACAAATATTTGGGCTGATTGCTGTTTCACCCATGTTTACAGTGAGTACCTTCAAAGCCTCATACATAGGCCCCAAGCACATTAAATGACCTTATGTTCTTTTAAAAAGATAAACCCATAACCAACCTAACATAAATAACACATTTACTCACATTCAATACTGTAACCACTGTTACACACACAGAAAACAACATTAAACCAAACACAAAAGAACTATGAATAAAACACAACTTCAGACCACAAACTTAAATAACAAAGATGCAATGATAAAATACTTTAAAAATGGGAACATAAAGAAATGGCTCAAGATGATCCGCCAGTTGTGATGAGAAAAGGTGATTGGCTGGGTGAAAGTGAGGGCAAAGAGCTAGGGTTCAAAGGTCAGAGCCTTTGAGGCTGAGACTGGAGATTGTGTTGTAGATGGAGTGTTGCATTGTGGACCACTTGACAAGAGAGTTGGGTTGTGGTGAGAACACCAGGTACACTGCCCACCAGCCAGTAGTGTGGGGGGGGGGGGGGGCGGCAGGTTTAACACTGGACAGCGTTGCCGTTCTCTGTGTTCCCGGCGGGCAGCGGACGAGCGGCGAGTGTTGACGGTGGGCGGAGGGCGTCCGTCAGGGAGGGCATGCGGACACGAGGAGCCTCAATGTTGTTTCCCCTCACAGTGATGTGGTCCCAGCCGCCCTGAGAGCACACAACAGACGGAGACAGTCACACAGTCAACCCACCAAGAAAACCTCTGAAAGGTTCCTGGGTTAAGGTGTGAGGTTAAAGGTCTCACCCCGATGCCGTAGTCCCAGGCCTGTCCCTTGGGCTCCATGGGCTGGACCCCCAGACGGTGACACACCGTCCCGCAGCTCAGACTGTGGCTTCCCTGCACCTTATCCGCTATGATCCACACCTACGACAACGACCAGGCTCAGTGACCCAACACAAAAGACCAAAACCCAAGTCTCATTAGAACCAGCGATTTTTCGCCCGGCTCGCAGGGCAGCTCCCGCTCACCTGGTCCAAGGGTCCAACGGAAACCTTGCGCACATTGTTGGAGATGTGTTCCCATGACGACCCCTGGGGGTAACTGGGGGTCAGGCCCTGCCTATACCACAGGTTACCTGGACGGAGAGCGCGACATTAAAAACATAAACACTCAAACGAGCAAAGGAATAGTAACGAGGGAACATTTCAGTACCGTTTTCATCCACAGTGTAGACCGACGTCCTCCCTACAGACACCTGTTTGAGCTTCTGCCGGGCTGGAGAAGGGATGTGGTACCAGCAGTCCCCTGGGCAGAACAATAATACGATCTCATTACACAGCCCAAACATCCAGACGTCAGCCCTGGGTTCTGCGGGGGGTTATCTGACTGACCTGCAGGGTTCTGCGTGGACACGGATCCCCTGTAGAAAGCAGAGCCGTCCCTGGCGATGGCCCAAACCTGGCTGGCCCCCCCGATGGAGATGGATTTAAAGGGCTGGTCGGTGCCCACGTGGAGCCAAGACGTACCCTGGAAGAACACACAACCGCTGTCTCACCCACCAGTGTGTGTGTATTCATTCTTCTGTGTGTACGCGCGTGTGTGTGTGTGTGTGTGTGTGTGTGAGAGTCTCACGGCAGGCGTGAGCAGGGTGACCCCCAGTCGGCAGAGTACATCTCCCTTGTTACTGATCGCCCACAGAGGAATCTGCTCTACAACACTCTGATCTCCACATGGGAGGATGGTCACGTCACTCAACGGAATGGGCGGGACTTCCTGCCACGGCCCTGTGGTTGTCAGTTTACACTTCCTGTCAGAGATAATGAAAGGGTTGTTGAAACCAGGCTGGAACCAAACTATGCCCATATGTGTCCTTAAGATCGGGGTTGAAGAACTCCGCAATGGTGATCTAAGGTCAGCTGTTGTGTTTTCCAGTGCCCAGTGGTTAAGGTTAAGATATAGTGCAGGTAAAATAAATCTGATCTGTGCTCATGGACCAGAGATGAAAGCCAGGGTTGTTTAAACGTTAAACTTTGCAGAGTTGGCTGAGTGAAAATAAGACCATTGTGTGCTTACTAAATAAACAGTGTTGAAGAAACAGAGCCATTGTGATGTGGTGTCATGACATTCAGTACCTGGCCCATCGCCTCCGGCGAACAAAGTCCTTCAAGGTCTTGTAGCCATGATAGGACCTGGAAGAGTCAATAAAGACGGAGGGAATGAAAAGAAACGATAAAAACATAAACAAACACATTTCTACAGTTGCTCTTATAAAGGCAAAAGGTAGAGCTCCATAAGAATGAACACGGGAACCTCAGAAGCACGTACGTGGGAAAATCAGCCGCGTACTGCCAACCCTCTCTGTCCGTCCCTCCCGAGACGCCGTAGTCAACGGCCCACTCCGTCACCTGACGGAGACAACGGTTCGCGAAACAAAAGCTCTGTTAGGTTCAGTTTAGTCTCGTTTCAGTCGTACTCTTCCAATGAGAGCAAAATGGGTGACGTGGTGTATTCTGCCGCGGTTCCCCACCCATGTCCAGTGAGGGGACGGAGGCTTGGTGCTGGCCTTGGTACACTCATGCAGTCCTGTGGCGTCGCTCCACATGTAGCGGTCCGTCGGGAGTCCCCTGCTGGTGTACCCTGTGACCGGGTTCCACCGCTGGTTCTCATAGATATACACACTCTTCACGTCTGTCTGGGTGAAGATGTTGTCCGTACTGCTGGCCAGGCCTACCAAACCGGACCAGAGAGACAAAGCGCAGCTAACATATAGCGAGCGATAGCGACGCCCTCTACCATTCTGGATCAAATTGAATAGAATGTTCTCCTTTCCCTGTAAATTGGTCAGGTTCTGTGCATGCTTTAAGTCCCACCCAGTAGGTTGGTGTTTGTTCTACATTCAGTGTGTTTACCCTGGAAGAATCCTCCTCCGTAGCCCCCGGTATACACCCACGCAGTGTGGTCATAGCCCAGCCCCCACACCACCCCCACACTGTTACACTCCACCAGACGCAGATGGCCCCCCACCTGACGCCAGAACCTGCAGACACACACACACAGATCTATAAATACTCAAATAATACACACAAGATATAGTTGTGTATGTGAACCATTCATCTGTGGTGTATAAAGCATTGATCTTACATCTGATCACAGGGTGTGGGGTATGGACAGGCCTCCAGACTGGGCCAAGGTTCGCTGACGAAGATGTCGCCTTTACAGGTGATTGACCAGATGGCCTGTTTAGAGGGGGGGCCCTGGATCCCGCGGGAATCACAACACGACACACTCAGTAGAGCCAGCTGGGGGCAGGGAGAAAGGCAAAACATCAGGACTCCATTATTACAGTTTTTTAGTGGCTTTTGTACTACTTTCAGAAGTATTGTTGATTAAAAAGTTTGTTGATTAAACTGACACGTTTATGGTGATATAAAATGAGTGTTGGGTTCAGGTGTGGAAACAGGGTGTGTTGGGTTCTGGTGTTGATACAGTAGTATGGGTTGGGTTCTGGAGACAGTGTGTGTTGGGTTCTGGTGTGGAGACAGTGTGTGTTGGGTTCTAGTGTGGAGATAGTGTGTGTTGGGTTCTGGAGACAGTGTGTGTTGGGTTCTAGTGTGGAGATAGTGTGTGTTGGGTTCTGGAGACAGTGTGTGTTGGGTTCTAGTGTGGAGATAGTGTGTGTTGGGTTCTGGAGACAGTGTGTGTTGGGTTCTAGTGTAGAGACTGTGTGTTGGGTTCTGGTGTGGAGATAGTGTGTATTGGGTTCTGGTGTGGACAGGGACAACAGAAACCAACCCAGTCATGCATCTCCATCTCAGTGGCAGCAGCCAGTTTGATTGGCCACCTCTGTTTGGTCCTCTCTGCTGTGTAGATGGCAAAGGTGTGTTTGGAGTCATTCAGCACGGGCACCAATATGGTCACCTCGTTGATGAAAGCATGAAGGTACTAGAGGGAGACAAATCCAAATGAATTACCAACCACCCATAATGTCATGGCACACACAAATATATACACATGTACACACATACACACACACAGACACACTATAAATGATTGTCCTCTCACTTTCTTCTCCTCATTGAAGTTGTAGTAGAGGAAGACAATGCCGTCCTTGTGTCCCTCTGGTCCTGAGAACTGCTCCAGGGCAAACCTCACATCCACCCACTTATGGGGTTTCCAGTCTCTCCACCACTGCATTGTGCCTTTCTTCACCCACACAGACTGTCCCGGAGGGGGGGAGAGCGGGAGGGGGGGGGGGGGGGGGGGGGGGGAGTTTGAGGAAGGAGGGAGACTAATAAACATCTATACAACAAGGATGTGTCATCAACAAACCAAATTCAATTACAGCAGCTAAAAAAACCCAGTCATTTGTACGTTTTTAAAAGTTGTAAAGGACTTTTAAAGTTGTCAGTACCTGTTCTATGGCTTGTTCGTAGTGTTTGAAGTTGTCAATCTCTCTCTTGGAGCGCTCGTTGAGCTGCTCGAAGATCTGCTTCCGCCAGGCTGCTGTCTGGGCTGGACTGACGGACAGACTCATGGCCTGGATGGATGACGTCAGGGCTGGGGGAGACCAAAACACTTCATCATCAGTGTATGAGGAGGGAAACAGACAAAACTTTAACAGCAACATGTGAGGAAACTCAAAAATTACCTGGGAGTTGAACACTGGTCCAAGATTAACTGAGCAAAAACAAATGCTAAAACCTCAGAAATCTTCCATACACATAGAAAGCGTCATTCTCTCAAAATAAATCCAATGATTTCATTCATTCAAACTGACCGACTTTCTTAAAGAATCTGTAACTAAGTAAAATTGCTGAAATGGTTGTGTTGCGTATGTGTTTTTGGGGTCTTGCTCAACTTATTTTAAGAACAATTAAACACGGTGTATTAGCAGTGTCTCTGTCTGAGCCTCACCAGTGACAGAGTTGAACCAGTTCAGCTGTGTGTGACAGTCCACAGCACAGCCTCCCCCGCTGACCCAAGCCCACAGAGGGTGATCATCAGGCCCATACAGCCCCTCCAGGCCCAGCATGCATGTGACCACAGAGGACAGGCTGCAGGTGTCAGAGCTGTCCCCTCGTCCCGCTGCAGGCCCCACGGCCAGGTGTGTCTGGGCCTCTTCCAGGTCCACGGTACTCCACTGGGGGTCCCCAGGCCCTCCGGACTGGCTGGGGGACAGAACCAGGGCCGGAGGGGGAGACTTGGCCTCGGCATCCCCGGGAGTGACCTCCTCTTCTGGGATGGAGGTAGCGGCGGCACCATCCCGTTTGGTCTCGCGGTCTGAGAGCATCTCGGAGATGAAGCTGTCACTGGTGACCTTCGGGATGCGCGGTTTGGGGGCTTCCGGGTCATTAGAGAGGTGCACAGAGGGAGGGGACGAAACACTGGCCCCCACCTCATGGACGGCCCTCTGAGGATCGGCCTCTGTGTCTGAGTCCTCACTCATCACTGACTGGGCTCGCACCTCACCGCTGAAGAAACATCCAGCACTATGGGCCGGACGGAGACAGAAAGGGTGGGAGAGAGACAGACAGGCAGGAAAACAGAGAGTGGGAGAAAGACGCAAAGATGCGCGAGATGGACAGAAACAGAGATATATTTATAGATCAACCGATTTTTCTGTCTTTATTTTTCCTTTTCATTCATAGTTGAAGAATGTGCGCATTGTAACAAAACTGCATATACAGCTCCAGAAAAATTAAGAGACCACTGCAACTTTTTCTTTCTTCTTCAAAAACGTTGAAAAGGAAAGTTTTGAGTGAGGAACAGAAGCGTTCGATTTGCAGAAGTCATCATTTTAACCCTACTGTCCCTCACTCAAATCCTTCCGTTTCCATATTTTGGAAAGGAAATACTTTTTTTTTTCCTGAGCTGTATATCTAATGATATACACTAACATTTTCAAAGCCTTTCAGCCTTTGCAAACTTTTGTTATTTTAATTAACTTCCTCTGACTTGTTTTTCTCTTGCTTTGTCAATGCAAACAAATGTTTCCAATGCCAATAAAGCCCCTTAAATTCAAGTTTCAAATAGAAAACTAAGAGAGAAAGAGATACAATGACAATGCATGTCTGTGTTTATGTTTGTGTCTGTGTTTGTTTGTCTTTGTGTTTGTCTGTGTGTTTTTATATGTATGTGTTTGTCTGTTTATACTTGTGTCTGTTTATGTGTGTGTGTGTATGTTCATGTCTGTGTGTATGTAGGTACTCTATGTGTGTGTTTATGTCTGTGTGTATGTAGGTACTCTATGTGTGTGTGTGTGTGTGTGTGTGTGTATGTTCATGTCTGTGTGTATGTAGGTACTCTATGTGTGTGTGTATGTTCATGTCTGTGTGTATGTAGGTACTCTATGTGTGTGTGTATGTGTGTATGTTCATGTCTGTGTGTATGTAGGTACTCTATGTGTGTGTCCACAGCCCACCTGTGCAGACTGCTAGTGCTGGTGGAGGAGTTGGGTCTGATGTCTCCGTCTCTGGGCACACTGACAGCCTTCCAGGCTTTACCACTCAACTCAGTGGAGGTCACACCCTGACGGAAGTACACGGCCCGGTCTTCCCGGCTGATGGCCCACACCTGGACAGAACAGAACACATGGGGGAACGAAGAAATAATGTGTTAGTTATCATCAGTACTGTTTTTATAATTATACATAACTTCATAATTCATGCATGTACACTGTCGGAAATGAAGTTTTGGCTACAATAAGTTTTGGCTACAAGATGAACTAAGGCAATGTTCAGTGTAGCCCAGTGGGTAGAACACAGTGCTTATAACACTGGGGTTGTGGGTTTGATTCCCGGGGATAACAAATCCCCTAGTGGTCACACTGCCACATTAGTTTGCAGTATTTCAATAAAGACAAACCCAGAGATGTTTTATTCTCTCTGACATCACTGCATATCACGTGTTAGAAGGAACGTAGGTTCTACCATTTCTTTACCAAGATGATGGATGCTCACTTCTTCTATTGATTAAAACAGTAAGAAACAGTAAGGCCACCCACAGCGCTGTCTCACTCAATACAGACTCCAGCTTTAGACCTACCGCTCCTTACCTGGTCATTGAGGCCCACGCTGATCATGACCATCTCCCCGACCATACCGATCCAGCCGGAGCCACAAGGATTATGGGAGTTGATGCCACGCCTGAACCACACCTGACAGGTACAGAAATATGCTCCCAATCAGAGCTAAGATCGATATTTACCCACAGTAATAATACCCAATCAGAAATGAGGACGAAGAACATCATTTCCATAACATCAGTGTTTATTTCCTTCAGTTGTTGATTTCAGCTCATGTTCATTATAATGTCCAGTTACAAAGCAAATGAAGCATACAAATAAGCGTTCAGCTAGTGTTACCTTGTTGTCCTTGGTCACGGCCCAGACTACGCTGACCCCCACAGCGACGTGGATGGTCCCCACCTCTGGGTTAGGAGAGTCCACAACTACCCAAGAGGAGCCTAATGAGAGGAGAAAAGACTGTAGAAAACCCACACACAGACAGACACCGAAACCTGAAAGTAAACCCAGCTCTAACACCACCCCCAATTCCATGTTTTCCCCTAAATCTAATCTACAAGCCAGACAGTGCAATTTCCCTAGTGGGGAACTGCCCATTTCTCCATCTTTCTGGGGACATCAGTTTCCCACATGTGCACACAAACCTGGATCACAGGCATACTGGCGCGCTGTATGTCACACAGGCTCTCTCTTAAATGATGTTCAAAGGGGCTTTATTTTCCTGGGACACATTTGTTTATGTGGCCAAAGGAAGTGGAAAATAAGTATAACCACTTTATTTTGTAAATCTAGAAACATTCTACTTAACAAAAGTCAAATAAACCCTTAAAAAGAAAAAGTAAACATACAGCTCTGGAATAAATTAACAGACCAACTGCATCTTTTTTTCGAAAAAGGTTTTGGGTGAGGAACAGAAGGGTTAAAATGAAGAGACCACTGTTCCTCACCCAAAACTTTCCTTTTCGACTTTTCGAAAGGAAAGAAAAAGGTGCAGTGGTCTCTACATTTTAACCGGAGCTGTAGTCACACCAATGTTTCAAAACGACAGACATTTTTCAAAACGATAAAGATATTTTATGACAGCCACACAAAGCAGTTGAAGAAGAAAAAAGTTTAAATGCAAGAATTACTAAAAAAAGGTTGAACTACAGCAGTGGTGAACTACATGATGAGCTACAGTATGTATTGTAAACCTGTGTCACAAACCAAGCAGCTGTGACTGCACATCGCATTTCGCCAAACAAATATGGGAGTTAATCAATGTTAGATGTCAATGTGAGGTTTTTGGTTTTTCTGGCTTTAATCTGATCAAATATTTGGCAGGAGATTACGAAACGGAGCTCTGTAATTTTATCGGCGGTATCAACATTTGTTGAATATTCAGTGGGTTCTGATTGTCTTTAATAATGGATTCTACATTTATTCAATCTGCATTTACAACAGCCATCTCTCTCTTTTTCTCTTAAGAAAACATGCTGGCTCTCTTTCTCTCTACCTAACACACACACACACACGCACGCAGTGGGCAGACACTCCCCTTCGCAGCCACCCACCTTGGGGGCAGTCTCTGGTGATGCCTTCCCTGACGATGAGTTGTCCTTCCCAGAGCACGGCCCAGACCAGGTCCCCAGGACCACAGCTGATCTGCACCACCTCCCCGGGCAGGGACACCTCTTCCCAGCTCATCCCCTCCGGGGTGTGGTGGTGGATACCTCCACGGAACCACACCTAATGACACACATCCAACACATAGTCAATGAAATGGGATATGTGTGTGTGTGTGTGTGTGTGTATACAGTGAACTCCAAAAAGAATTTGGACAGTGAGACTTTTTGTTTCTTTATCTCTGTATTCCAGCACTTTGAATTTAACTTTAGCTGAAAACAAATGAATTGATTAGAATGCACTTACTACTCAACTGTGTGGCAGTTTCACTTAAAATGTATGAACTTCCTCTAAGAGCATCCGCTAAATGACCAGAATGTAAATGATACACTGACCATTGGGTTAAAGTACAGACATGTTGATCTATTTGTATGTAGTCCCACATTTTAGGGTACCAACCTTATTTGGATAGATAAATGTTGCATACAATAAAGATAGCATGTTAAACTTTTGGTCGCATATCATACACCAGAAGTATGTGACCCCTTTAACCAGACACTGGGTATCTTCCCAAGTTATGTTCTGCCAGAACTGTATTGCAGCCATCTTCAATTGTTGCTTGTATATGTAAGAAATAAGGTGACGGGGGTGTGCTCATGTCTATGAACAGCTCTTGGTATACTGGCAATATATCACAAACCTAGAATGCAGTGATGCGCAAATCATTTATCTTTATGTTTAATTGGAAATATTACAAAGACAACATATCAAATGTTGAAACTGAGAAATGTAAAAAAAAAAAAAAAAAAACACCTATTTTGAATTTGATGCCAGCAACATGTGTTTACCACTGTGTTGGAGCTACTCTTCTTTCAACAACACTCCGTAAACGTTTGGGAACTGAGGAGACCAGTTGCTGTAGTTTTGAAAGTCAAATGTATTTCCTGTTCTTGCTTGATATAGGATTTCAGCTGCTCAACAGTTAGGGGTCTACTTTGTGGTGTTTTTTGTTTCATAATATGTCCAACGTTTTCAGTGGATGACAGGTCTGGACTGCAGGCAGGCCAGTTTAGCACCCAGACTCTTTTACTATGGAGCCATGCTGTTGCAATATGTGCAGAATGTGGTTTGCTATTGTCTTTCTGAAATAAGCAAAGCCTTCTCTGAAAAATACGTTGTCTGGATGGCATCATATGTTGCTCCAAAACCTGTATATTGTGCAGCATTAATTTTTATTCTTCAGACCACAGGACAGTTTTCCACTTCGTCTCAGTCCATCTTAAATAAGCTTGGGCCCAGAGAAGGAGGCGGCGGTTTTGGATCTTGTTTATATACGTCTTCTTCTTTGCATGGTAGAGTTTTAACTTACATTTGTGGATGCAGCAACGTATTGTGTTCACAGAATATGGTTTTTGGAAGTGTTTCTGAGCCCATGCACTGATCCTCACTACAGAATTGTGTCTGTTTTTAATGCAGTGCCGCCTGAGAGCCCAAAGAACACGGCCATCCAATATTGGTTTTTGGCTTTGTCCCTTGCATACAGAGATGTCCCTTTTAATACCCAATCATGTTACAGACCTTTTGCCAATTGACCTAATAGGTTGTGTTGTGGTAGACTTTTAGCTTCTTTTCTAGACATTTGTTGCCCCTGTCCCAGCCTTTTTGAAATGTGTTGTTGGCATCAAATTCAAAGTGGGCATATATTTTTCAAGAAACAATAGCATTTTTCAATTTCAACATTTGCTATGTAGTCTTTGTACTATTTTCTATTGGATATATAGTTTAAATGATTTGCACATCATTGTATTATTTTATTATTGACATTTTACTCAGCGTCCCAACATTTTGGGAAACTGTCTTGTATTTCCCAGTGATATTTTTGGTTTATTTTGGTATCTATCAATTCACAAATAACGTTAATATGACAAAACTGCAAAACCACCATGTATAGTCCTAACCTTTCTCGACACAGGACATTGACTGGGATTGAGTGGCCTGAAGCTTCTAAGCTTCTATCACTTCAAGTTCTGTCACCACTCAAAGGCCATTGGAAGACAATGGGCTTGTCAAAGGATTTCAGCCATGTCCCCAAGCTATCAGTGTGCACGCGCGTGTCTCACCTTGCCCTGTAGAGAAACAGCCCAGAGGGACAGCCTCCCCCTGGGTTCCTCACTAATCTCCCATCCCCCACAGCTGATGTCATTAAAGGGGTCTGGCAAGGGACCACTTTGACCCTCTGACGGGATCTGGCAACGCAAAGACAAACAGGTGAAAACGCATAGAAGATACAAAGACACCCATGGGGGCACATGTCGGGTACATACATTCAAATGCATATGGATGCGTGGATGGGCCGACAGACACTAGTGCACAACCGTGCAGTACAGCTGAAGTACACAGAGACGCTACACACGGGAGACATTTGGGCACTGCTTACGACAGGTGACCGGATTACTCCAATAACACACCTTGGCCCAGGTGTCCGTAGCCTTGTACCTCCTGTAACGGATCCATCGCCGGCGACGGACACACGAGTTCCACTTCTTGTCTATGGTGTAGGTGGCAGGGAAGTCTATGGCGTAAGTCCAGCCCTGCCGATACACACAGACAGAGGCACAGACACATGACTCATCGCGTAGGGACAGACCCGGACGACGGGGAGGACACAGACAAAAGGATGGAAGGACAAGGAGATAGGGGAGAGAGATGGACAGAGTGGAGAGACGGGGAGAGAGATGATTAGAGTGGAGAGACAGGGAGAGAGATGGACAGAGTGGAGAGACGGGGAGAGATGGACAGAGTGGAGGGACGGGGAGAGAGATGGACAGAGTGGAGAGACGGGGAGAGAGATGGACAGAGTGGAGAGACGGGGAGAGAGATGGACAGAGTGGAGAGACGGGGAGAGAGATGGACAGAGTGGAGAGACGGGGAGAGAGATGGACAGAGTGGAGAGACGGGGAGAGAGATGGACAGAGTGGAGGGACGGGGAGAGAGATGGACAGAGTGGAGAGACGGGAGAGAGATGGACAGAGTGGAGGGACGGGGAGAGAGCAAAAGTGAATGAAGGACAGAAGACACAAAGAGAGAAAAAGGTAGAGAAAGACAGAGCTACAGAGATAAGGACACAGAAATACAGCCACACACACACACACACTGTGAAAGAGGAACAGAGAGACAGAAAGGAAGAAAAACAACAGACACTCACTCCTTTCTCTGTGGGCTCTCCTCCAAAGTTCTCATCGATGTACCAGTCCCCCTCCCATTCCCAGTTGGTCGAGGGAAGCAAGAAGCCATCCAGAGGTTTGTGTTCCAGCCCTGTGATGTCACTCCACTGCCAACGGTCACTCGGCAACAAGCGATCCGAGAAGTTATCCACAGGATTCCATCGCTGAGACACAAAGAGACAGAGAGACAAAGAAATACAAAAAGACAGAGAGAGAGAGGGTTACAAGGATTATAAAACAAACCAGCTGGAATAAAAGCACAAACAGACACACACACAAATCAAACACACACACAACACACGTACCTGGTTCTCATACGCCTCTTCCTGGTAGCGTATGGGCACATCACTAGCGTGGACATTCAGGTAGATGTGGTGGTCACAGGCGATTCCCCAGCAGCACTGTTGAACTGCCGTCAATCTCTTAAACTCTAACACTGCATCGCAACAGTGCTCCCACTGCTGCCCCCCGGTGGACAGGCTGAACACGCGGCCGTACACGTCCACTGCCCACAGGAGGGACACAGGCATGGTCAGACCTAGGTGGAGGAACGCCGAGTCGCCAGAATAACAGACTGTCACTTGACAGAGCAGGACTGGGGGAGACCAGGATGGTGAATAGCAGAAAGAAAGAGTCTAGTATAAAGATAATAAAGAGGCTACGTAGAGGGGCAGAGTTAGCTGACATAACCTTTCTTCAGCAGTTCAGCCAAGACACCCCAAACTGATTGGGTCACTCTGTGGGAAAATTGGTTTCACTCCAGCGTCGTAGCTTGCTGGTCCAGGGAATGATTATGGCAGTACATTAAGCCAGAGTGTCTGACTCAGCATGCTGACTGTCGGCCTGTTTATCCCACAGGGCCCCATCGTAAGACAGAGGAGGCAGGAAGAACTGGTGTCTGTCTGTGTCTATAGAAGGAATGAAGGGCACTGAAATATCTGCACTGCGCAACTAAGAAGACTACGAGGGTTTTCCGACTCTGTTCTTGTCAGACAATAGTTTTTTTATTACTCTGTGCAGTTTACTTACATTACGGGAGCAGTGTGGATCCTCCAAAAGATGTCAAATACTACAAAAGAGCCTCTGGAGTGAAGCAAAATGAGACTCTCGAGAGGTTCACTTCTAATTATTTCCACATGTAGCAGTATGATAGTGGAACACAGTTTGCCCCATTTCCTCAGCCCTTCACCTTAGTGCAATAAACAACCTTAAGTAAAATGAATCAGTGTTAAGGTTTAGTTTGTGGTAGCTTTCATGCCTTTTTTTTTTTTTTTTTAATTTTCAAATTGTATCTCTTCTTGTGATCAATTGGATGGGTAAAAATGTATACAAATGTATAATCTATAATTATGTTCCAAAAACAAATCCACTTTCCTAACCCTGTCATTAAGAGTGTAATATTTAGGCTACTGCTTCTATAATCAATAGTGGAGATTTCTAGGAAAAACCCTATAAAGATAAAAGGATTTTTGTTATAACACTTTATAAGAGCCTACATATAATAAAGATGTTATTGGTAGAACGTAGAGGTTCCTGGCAGATCTTTTCAAGGTAGAACGATCTTCAGGGGATTCTTTTATGCAGTGGTTCTCCAACCACTCCTCAGCTTCTCAGTGAAAGTGCCAAGAAGTCAACATTTTTTTTTTTAAACAATCCCAATGAATTGTTGTACAAAGTAGGTTTTTTTTCGAAGTATGCATGACACCAGAGGCCCTTGGTAGAAGTAGGAAGACCAACATGTAGCTGTTAAAATAAACCGGAGCAATAGAACAGTGCGTCGTTTACATTCATTACTACACTTCTCAGGTAGTCTGGGATATTTAACGTTAATGTTTATTACTGTGTACTATACATCACAGTCTACTGACCATAACGTTAACCATAATATTAAAAATTAAAAAGGGAGATTTGCAGAGTTGTTCTGGCAATGTACAGTATCGCCTGCTGTAGCCCCATCATGTCCAACAATCAATAAACAGAGTCTTGATCGACTTGCTGTCGGAAGCAAGCTGTTTGGAATCGCCCAGGGACACTTGACCGTAACGCCGCGCATCCAGCAAAACGCATCATTGAATCTCATACTGGCAAATGAATCTAGTTTGTAACACTGAATGTATCCGAAAGGTGAATTATCAAAATGAGTACATTAGTTCGGCACGTTTATGACTTGGCTTAGCTTGTTATTAAGTAGGCCGACACTGTTTAGCATATTTTTGCATACCATCAATTTATTGCAGTAAATAAACCTGTCTACTGCTGATATCAAACCTACACTTAATTTCAATGACAATCAACGTACATGACATGAAAAAAAATAGAATATATGGCTAGCACAGAGTACCAGCTTGCGGTTACTTAAGGCACAAGGAAGCTTTCCACTGCAAAGCTAGAAATTAAATAGCAAGTTAGCAATAGCGCATCCCTTACCTTTTGCTCCCTCTCATAAACGGTGTGGCAGTTCTAGGATGTCTATGTAATTCGTTCAGAATAACAGGGTGAACATACCATTTACTCAAAACAACCACTACGTTTCTATTAAATTGTGATCTTTCTCTAATCCGAAACAGGAAGTATGGTGTTTTACTGTTAACGCCGATTGGCCGGGGTTGGCCAATGCACCACAAATGAAACATAGCTAAAGTTGTCCAATAGGCGACGAGGCTAGCAAAATACTGTATAAACTGTTTCCCCTTTATCTGTGGGTGTAGCCCGTTATTGCCCCACACGTTTGATAAATCAGCGCGGATTTACTGATAGTTGTTTTGTTGAGGAAGAGTAATTTACTTATGGTTAGCACTCGAAAGCCTGACCCATAATGCTTGGTATTTAGGCAACACACTGTTGTCGATCTGTGACAACAGTAAGGGGGCCTTTTCCTATTACCCCCACGTAACCAAACAAACAAAAAGGACACAGACACACATACACTCACTATACACGCGAACACACACACACACACACATTGCTTTTGACAATCCCCAGTGTTATGTGACGTTTTTTCTGGTTTATGACTACTGTAGTAGCTCAAACTAACTCTAGTACATAGGCATCTTTATCTAGAGATGCATGTCTGTGTGTGTTTATAGTAATCCAATTAATGAATGTAACATATTTTCCTATTTAGTAGGGCATGCCAGAATGTTAGTCTACTAATTCATTCAAAATAAATACAAATTCAATAAAGGACAACCAAAGCTTGTTATTCTTCATGTAATCATGTATTAGGGACAAACAACAATGTGGTCACTTCAGCAAGTCTTCATACAGACACAGAATGGCAATACAATGTTAAGCGTATAACACATCTGATACAGACCCTGATTCATGTCAGGTCTGTCTTCACTATGAGATAATACATTACATTAGTCAATACAGGCTGGTAAGAAATGAGACGTTTTGCCCATGAAACATTCATGAAGTTGATACAGTATGAGTACACACTGAGAACCATCCTAATGTTCATAACTTAAAGTTGCTTCCTGATCACCTTGAGAATGAATGAATACAATCTGAACAGAGATAGAGGGTGGACTTTTTTCTAATACTAACTTGGGATGGGAATCATTAATGATCCTGGGCAGCTGTGTGAATTACTCTACACAGAATGGAAGAGCAAAACCTGTAAACTGTTTAAATGTACTGTGTCTTCTGCATTTTTAATACAGTTTTATGAATATAACTGAGATTCATAGTGACAAATTTAAGCCAAAGAGAAAATGGCATCCTGTTATTGTACAAACATCATGAACTTTTGAACAAGTATGAAAACATATTATTAAGAAATAACCTACCAGACTGAGTCCACATGTCAATCCACATGTTAATTGAGTATGGCAAATCAAAAAGTAATTTCAATCCATTTAAAACATAATTAATGATAGCTATATTCATTCTTTCATAAACTCTCACTGTTTCCAGTCAATACACACATGGTAAGTTGTGCCCCTCTTTTCCCAACTAAAGTCTCTCTCCCGTCATTCCCTCTACTACAGACACAGTATTGATTTATTAAAAACTGAATGCAGAAGAGTCAGGAAGGAAACCTGGATTTTAGTCTGTTTCAGAACTGCCCATATTCCCAATAAATGCACTGCTTTGTTTCACTGGAGTGGAGCTGATTTGCTGAAGCAGAGTTGAATCCAGGCTTTCTGGACACGTTGATGGACAGAGATTCTGGAGTGTCGATTGTGCAGAGGTCCTACACTGTTTTGACGGTCTGCCTCTGCTAGACGAGGGGTGCAGATCTGTCGTTGGTAACTGTAGGCCTCAGTTTTACAGTGGCAAAAGGATTCCCACCTCTGGAGATGCAAAGAAAACCCACTCCGGTCATACAGGTAACTTGGTGGAAGTTGTATCCTTACATAAGTCATATCATGAAAATATCCTTATCAAATATCCGATATCACAGCATACATGACCCATATGAAAGCGTGATGGTCAAAGCTATTGTATGACTTACCCCAGAAAGGGAGGCTTTCCAACCCCATTCGGTAGAGAGACCTATTTATACAAAAGAAAATATACACATTTAAAAGTGAAGATATAGCACATGCTGTGCATATTTACTGTGTGCTGTTTTGGCCTCTTGTAGCAGAGATTGCCCTAGGTTGCCTTTAATTGTCTCTAGTCAGACAGGTTGGATGAGGATGTCAACTGTCAACTCACACACTCACACACACACATGCAGTTGCTATGTCACTCATCAGTAAGGAATTCTGGGGTGTACAGAGACAGAGGGTACAATGACCTCAGGTTTAATATCTGGAATCTAGAATATCTAGAACGTACCACCACGGCACACCTCTTCTCTGAACAGATACAATTTGGATTATGACCCCACGTAAGTCAGTGTGACAACACTGGTTTTAACAGGGGTGTTAACTGATTACGGAGCAGTTTTAGCATATGCATATGCTTTCTCATCAACAATTATCTGCACTCGCAGAAGGTTTACAGTCCATGTCAAACATTTTGTACATCCCCGTTTTCAAAAACGTTGGGAGGCTGTCTAAAATGGAAATAAAAACAGAAGGCAAAGACGTGCAAACCATTTAAAACATATATTCAATAGAAAATAGTACAAAGACACCTGAAAAATATATGCCTACTTTGAATTTGATGCCAGCAACATATTTCAAAAATGCTGGGACAGGGGCAACAAAAGACTAGAAAGGTTGTGTAATGCTAAAAGACCCGGTGGTATATTTCACAACTAATTACGTTAATTGGCAAAATGTCAGTAACATGACTGGGTATAAAAAGAGCTTCCCAGAGAGGATTAATCTTTCAGAAGTAAAGACAGGGAGGGGTTCACCACTCTGTGAAAGACTGCATGGGCAAAACGTGCAATAGTTTAAGAATAACAATTCTTATTGTAAAATTGCAAAGAGTTTGGGGATGTCATCATCTACAGTACATAATATCATGATAAGATTTAGAGAATCCAGACAAATCTCTGTATGCAAGGGACAGGGCCGCATACCATAATTGGATTACTGTGATCTTCGGGCCCTCAGGCAGCACTGCATTAAAAACACACAGTGGAAATCACTGCATGGACTCAGGAACACTTCTGAAAACCATTGTCTGTGAACACAGTATGTCGCTGCATCCTCAAATGCAAATTAAAACTCTACCATGCAAAGAAAAAAACATATATAAACAAGATCCAAAAACACTGCCGACTTTTCTGAGCCAAAGCTCATTTAAAATGGACTGAGGCAATGTGAAAAACTATCCTGTTATCTGTTGAAACAAAATCTGAATTTCTTCCTTGGAATCATGGACGCTGTGCTTTCTGGGCTAAAGAGGAGAGGGACAATCCGGTTTGTTATCAGAGCACAGTTCAAAAACCAGCATCCATGATGGTATGGGGGTGCATTAGTGCACATGGCATGGGTGACTTGCATATCTGTGAAGGCACCATTAATGCTGAACAATATATACAATATATCTTTTGTTTTTATTTGCATTTCACGCAGTGTCCCAAGTTTTTTGGAAATGGGGTTGTATGTCAAATTAAATAGAAACGGTAAAACCTGTCAATTTCAGAATAGCTTGAAGAGAAACACCAAATGACACAACTGAAATAGAATACACAGGAACACGTTGCATAAACCTTGGGTGAATTTATATCAACACTGTTGGTGTTTGCTCCTTGGGGTTTCAAGCTGGGTGCTCTGTAATAGCACTTTGTGACAACTGCTGATGTAAAAAGGGCTTTATATAAAGAAATAAAGAAATAGTATTGATTTTTTAAATTTGATTTAGTTGTTGCATTATAAAGGGATAATGCCCAAGGCCTACTTTGCCCTATGCCGTACATTACCACTACCCTAATATTCCACTAGAGGGCAGTCAGTGTCAGAGGGATGGTACAGGGGCAGCTATGGACAGGTTTAAATCACAGTCCGTTAAACTGACAGCGACAATAACAAATGCAAAGTGCAAAGTCATGTCTCCAAGATCACATGATCAAATGTAAGGGGGGGTTGGACTTTCTAAAAAAGAAAGGGTGAGAGGTGGGAAATTGCAAATGGGAAACGGGAAGAGCAGATAGGGTACAGTAGGAGAGGGAACGGGAAGGAGGGAGGGAAGCTCACTCTGTTGCGATTGTATCCCTAACGTATTTCTCTTAAAGCTCTGAGAAAGCAGTCCCAGTACACACAAGGGCAAGAGAACATCAGAGAGAGAGAGAGAGAGAGAGAGAGAGGGAGAGAGAGGGAGAGAGAGAGGGAGAGAGAGGGAGAGAGAGGGAGAGAGAGGGAGTGAGGGACAATTGCTCTGTACACCATCATTTCTTAATTATCACAACCAGCTGACACAGTGAAGGTCTAAATGAAGCTCTGTGCCTGAGCAAAGTTCTGTAGAGACCATTCCCCTTCTCTCCTTGCGTTTCCCAGCATGCATGCAGACTGACAGACAACATTAAACCAGAAACATGGGTGTGGGATTTTCACCCCAGGTGGATTGTTTTCCAGCATGTGGACTGACAGAATTAATCTAAATGTTTCAGATATACCACTGGTGGTTTAATGCTGAAACAGAGATCAACAAGCAAGCAGCTGACTGTACTGTTAGTACTGTAGTGGGACCAGGTACTGACCGTGGTTTTGGATGAAGGTGTGAAGGCACTGATGACAGGACTACTCTCCGTTCTGTCACTATAGTCGGCGGGTGGAAGTAAAACAAGCTCCTCCTCTTCCTGTTCTGGAAAACTGGCAACACTCAGACTACGCACCGACATCTCCACACTGAAAATAAACACAGTCCCATACACACACGCACACACACACACACACACACAGACATTAGAACGTTGCCTAAAACGTGGCCCAAATAACCACTGTTTTTACTGAAAAGTGACTTATATACTAGCAATGAGTAGGCACAATATCTACTGGTAAGATAATGAAGATGTATTTGCCTGGTTTACCTGTTGGTGACCAATGGTTCATTATATGGTCGGCAATAAGATGAGGGAAACCAGCCTCGTCTGAAGGAAACACAAAGACACATGACCAGTGACAATCACACTGGAAATTGGATAGGTCGGATTCTAGCCATGGCTGTTTTATCTAGTTGAGCAGTAATAACTATCTGTGGCCCGACAGGCACATTCAAGCTCAGTCTCGGTTGTTGGCTGAGGAATGCAGTAGTGAAAACGTCCTTGTTGAGTGAGCAGAGTAATTAGAAGTCTGAACTGCTCAAACCGTCCCCTGCTGTGAAGAGGATGCGTTGAGCAAAGGCTGACAATAATTATCAGGTTGTGAGGATACCAGTATCACAATACTCAGTAGTATCGTAGTGAAAACAAGCATACGTGGATTAAAGTATGGATTTAAAAATCTGCCCTTAATGTGGAACCAAACTAAGCATCATCAGATTGTCATCCAGACTCCCATTTAGTTTCCTCACAACAGCACCCAGTATTTTACCAGTAATATGAAAGGACAAAATAGTTTTGCTTTGTTTCTTTTTTTTTTTTCATAGAAAATGACTTAAAAGGTAATAAATTGTATAATACCAAATATTATACTCATATTGAACAGGTTTCTAGGAAAACACATTTGGCAGTTCCTTGCAAGTTGTCCAGTCTTCATGAATACATTAAGAGCAATTTCATTCCGAGAGCAATAATAATAGCTGCCAATGTTAAAGGGAAAGAAAATTGATTTCCTTTAGAAATTTGCATCAGAGTAAAAATGATAAAGGAGGCAAATGAATAACAATGCTTTCACATGGGATCTGCAGGATGTTTCTAGCAGAGAAAATGTAAACAGCATAATATTCCCCACTCGCAGTTTTATTAGTTTTCTGCATATTAGTAGGTAATTGGTAGCAGAGGGGGGTGGGCGGTATTGTTAAACCACAGGGGGCCGGTTGCAGTTTATCTTATGGAGGTGTTAAGGTGTAAATTGATTTACCTGAAAAACATGAGAGAACCATTTATACTGACCTCATACTTGCATGCTGGGTAAAAACAGCAGGAACCATTCACACAGACCATATTCCTCCATGTTGGTTACTGGGTGTGTGAACATGCAGACATTGTGACTAGTATGTCTTTAGTGGCTTTACTTTTTCCCAGATTAAAAAGCTCTAGACGATAAAAAGCAAGTTTTTAAAAATGCTCGCACCGCAAAAATAATGGTGTTTTGGTCTGTTTAATAGGACTTAAACTTGCTGCTTAAAGCTCTCTGAAGGCTTCCCACAGACACAGCAATGAAGTCACTGCCTCTTATTTATGTCAGGGTTCTAATCCTGTACACGGCATTTAGACAGAAAACAGGGATCTGTGAGAGGTAGGTGTGAATTTGTTCTGCACCATCTGGGGTTGGTGGGGAGGATGGAGGACAGGGATATGGTATATGTATATGTATAGGGTATATGTACTGGGTATATGTATAGGGTATATGTACTGGGTATATGTATAGGGTATATGTATATGTATAGTGTATGTGTATATGTATAGGGTATATGTATATGTATAGTATATGTGTATATGTATATGTATAGGGTATATGTATATGTATAGGGAATGTGTATATGTATAGGGTATATGTATATGTATAGTGTATGTGTATATGTATAGGGTATATGTATATGTATAGTGTATGTGTATATGTATAGTGTATGTGTATATGTATAGGGTATATGTATATGTATAGTGTATGTGTATATGTATAGGGTATATGTATATGTATAGGGAATGTGTATATGTATAGGGTATATGTATAGTGTATGTGTATAGGGTATATGTATATGTATAGGGAATGTGTATATGTATAGGGTATATGTATATGTATAGTGTATGTGTATATGTATAGGGTATATGTATATGTATAGTGTATGTGTATATGTATAGGGTATATGTATATGTATAGTGTATGTGTATATGTATAGGGTATATGTATATGTATAGGGAATGTGTATATGTATAGGGTATATTTATAGGGTATATGTATAGGGTATATGTATATGTATAGGGAATGTGTATATGTATAGGGTGTGTGTATATATATAGGGAATGTGTATATGTATAGTGTATATGTATAGTGTGTGTGTGTGTATGTATAGGGTATATGTATATATAGGGAATGTGTATATGTATAGGGTATATGTTTGGGTATATGTATATGTATAGGGAATGTGTATATGTATAGGGTATATGTATATGTATAGGGAATGTGTATATGTATAGGGTATATGTATATGTATAGGGAATGTGTATATGTATAGGGTATTTGTATATGTATAGTGTATGTGTATATGTATAGGGTATATGTATATGTATAGAGAATGTGTATATGTATAGGGTATATTTATAGGGTATATGTATAGGGTATATGTATATGTATAGGGAATGTGTATATGTATAGGGTGTGTGTATATTTATAGGGAATGTGTATATGTATAGTGTATATGTATAGGGTGTGTGTGTATGTATAGGGTATATGTATATATAGGGAATGTGTATATGTATAGGGTATATGTATATGTATATGTATATGTATATGTATATGTATAGGGTGTGTGTATATGTATAGGGTATATGTTTGGGTATATGTATATGTATAGGGAATGTGTATATGTATAGGGTATATGTATATGTATAGGGAATGTGTATATGTATAGGGTATATGTATAGGGTATATAATATGTATATAAAGGGGAAATCTTATGTAATCAAACCCATGCTGCAGCAGTATACACTCTTCAAGAAGTATAACAATGAAAGAAAAATAGTATTTAACAAAAAGTGAAATAACCTAACAGTTGCTTTAACCAATTCATAAAAATGTATTCAAAAGGAAAACAATGTGTTTGTAATGTTATATTAGTACTGCTCTGGTCTCATTTCTCTTCTCTCTTTTCCTTTCTCTCCTTTTCTGGTTCTTCCCCTCTCTCTTTCTGATCTTTTATCTACATCATTAACGACTAAAATTAACAGCTAGAGAGATGGAGACAGAAGCAGGCAAACATAATTACCAGCGAGTCTTTACAGCCTTACGGCAGCTACTCACCTCATCCTCTAGTCCACCTTTCTAAGTAACACAGACACAACTGGTATAACAACAACATTATTGTCAGACCTGAATTTGAACGGCTTAACAAAACATAATGGCTGCCAATATTCCCGTGTGCTACATTCAACTGGTTCCTGCCTCTACCTCCAAGAAGTACATTTCCTGTTACTTTTGTTCACTCATAATTGATCGTTATTTGTCAAATAAAACAAAACCAGTCACGTGAGGGCATAAGTGTGATGAAGAGGAAAGCCACATATTTGTGGTAGTACATCATTAAGGTGATATAACCTCCAGCAAGTTCTTACTAGATAGAGCTGACTATCACGTCTAGCATTCCTTACAATGTATATTAGCATAGCACAAATGAACAGAGACCAGTATCACCAGTGTCCCTTCACTCACAACTGTTGATGATACCCTCGATTTTTTGTTCTTTATGGTTAAAATACAAACAACAATACCAACTACGGAAACTGCTTGACTGTTGGATGCTGACATAGTACAACTTTGCAGAAACCTTCAACGCAGTATTATTCTAAAGGTTAATACATATTGAAAAGGATGTGGAACGCTTCTAAATAAAGCTTCATGAAGTGTGTAACAAAGCTTCATAAAGTGTACAATAAAAGGTAATAATGGGACTTACTGCCGGTTCTTTTCCAACTCTCCGTACAGCCACCCGTCCTTCTCCTCCTGAATTAGCAGCACGATGATGTCGCCTTCATCGAAGGAGAGGAGCGTGTCGTTGTTGCCAGCCTTGTGGGGGAAGATGGTTCTGACCCGTGGCTTCCTGGCTACGTTCAGCCCCGAAGCCAGAGACACGGCCGGGGACAGGGACACACTGCCACCATCCTCCGAACTGCCCTGGTCTATAAGTCCATGTAAGAGGAACATTAAACTGGGAAATGTGGTTTCACTACACAGTAGAAAGTATATAATGTCACTCTGCAAACCAAACTGCCCAATCTATAATTTAGGCATTAAACAACACAAAACAGAGAACAAATGCTTGGTTAAGTAAGAACTGATTAATTTGCAGTAGTAAAAATGACAAGCAGCCCAGAGGGGCACATCTGAATATAATTTTAACTGTAATCAACCTCAAATAATGCCTGACCAGAGATTAAATTACAGTTCCACTGAGCTTTTAGTCCAAGAATAAGCCATACATAGCCGTTAGGTGAGTGAGCGGGCCCTCAAACTAACTATCCTATTGGCCCAAATCCCTTGGAATGTTTGTTGTGATCTGATTAAAAAACTAAAAATACAAGTATTGTCAGACAACAGTCAGGTTCAGGCAAATCCTCAAACCGGAGTGTAAACTGTGAAGCGGCAGTCATACCTGAGTTATGATCAGATGTGGATGTTGATGTGATGGAGGTTCGGGGGACATCCTGGTTGAACATGTTAGCCAGTGGGCTGATCTGGGCCTTCAGCTGGGGAGCTGGTGGTGGAGCCATCATGTCCCTGTTGTTCTGAGGATGGAAATAACACAAGACAGGACACAGGATGAAGTCTTAATTACATTCTCACAGTACAAGAGGATACCATTTATTAGAAGTCCTGAAACCAAGCAAACGAAGAGGACGATGATATCTTGTCCTTCTCTTCTGATAGCACTGTGACAACAGCAGAGACATCAGGGCAACATCCCACTCACCTTGTTGTTGCGCGCAGCGAGAGGAGAGGATTCTGGGGTCCCAGACATGGGGGTGCGGAGACCCTCTATCATGGACATCACAGTGTCTGGGACATTGGTGACATCACTGCATTTGTCCTGCCAGCTGGGAAGTTTCACTGCTAGCAGCTCTTTGGCCTAAAGGATATTTTGAAGGGATAGAATTCATATGATAGTTTGCAACCATATACTGACAGTACATGAAGAAGCACAACTTTTTTTATGGAGAAACTCAATAAAGTATTAGACAATGACACACCGCCAGGACAGGAGAAGCAGAGGTTCAAATGCTGAGCAAGACATGACATGTCCTCTTAGTTATTATCAGAATATATGTGGGCCTGCTTGCTGGGAGACCAACCAGAGGTAGATTTGAATGACTTTCTGTTGCTGAAATGCAGGAAGTTGTCCTAATGCATAGAATGACATCACTTTTTAGTCTACTTAAACCAATGTAACAACCCTCCCTTCACCTTCTCATGGAAGCTAGCGACATAGTTTGAGAACATGCAGTGTTTGTCAACCAAGAAGCAGAATCGTCTCTTCTCCTCCAGAAGAGCCTCTCTACAGCCATCAGCGATGAACTTCTGCATCTCACTCTGCCGGGAAGAGATGGTTTCCAAATACTGAGGGAAGAAGAGGGGAGACTAGTGAGTCAAAGTTACTCCACCCTCCATACAGTAGACAGTCATTCACCCTGTTACTCCACCCTCCGTACAGTAGACAGTCATTCACCCTGTTACTCCACCCTCCGTACAATAGACAGTCATTCACCCTGTTACTCCACCCTCCGTACAGTAGACAGTCATTCACCCTGTTACTCCACCCTCCGTACAGTAGACAGTCATTCACCCTGTTACTCCACCCTCCGTACAGTAGACAGTCATTCAGCCTGTTACTCCACCCTCCGTACAGTAGACAGTCATTCACCCTGTTACTCCACCCTCCGTACAGTAGACAGTCATTCACCCTGTTACTCCACCCTCCGTACAGTGGACAGTCATTCAGCCTGTTACTCCACCCTCTGTACAGTAGACAGTCATTCAGCCTGTTACTCCACCCTCCGTACAGTAGACAGTCATTCACCCTGTTACTCCACCCTCCGTACTGTAGACAGTCATTCACCCTGTTACTCCACCCTCCGTACAGTAGACAGTCATTCACCCTGTTACTCCACCCTCCGTACAGTGGACAGTCATTCAGCCTGTTACTCCACCCTCTGTACAGTAGACAGTCATTCAGCCTGTTACTCCACCCTCCGTACAGTAGACAGTCATTCACCCTGTTACTCCACCCTCCGTACAGTAGACAGTCATTCAGCCTGTTACTCCACCCTCCGTACAGTAGACAGTCATTCACCCTGTTACTCCACCCTCCGTACTGTAGACAGTCATTCACCCTGTTACTCCACCCTCCGTACAGTAGACAGTCATTCACCCTGTTACTCCACCCTCCGTACAGTGGACAGTCATTCAGCCTGTTACTCCACCCTCTGTACAGTAGACAGTCATTCAGCCTGTTACTCCACCCTCTGTACAGTAGACAGTCATTCACCCTGTTACTCCACCCCTCTCTACAGTAAACAGAAATCCACACTGATACTTCATCCTCTCTACCGTTTACAGTCATCCACCCTGTTACTCCACCTTTTTCTATAGTAAACAGTTATCCACCCTGTTACTCCACCCTTTTTCTACAGCATCCAGTCATCCACCCTGTTACTCCACCCTTTTTCTACAGTAATCCAACTTTTAACTCCATCCTCTCCACAGTAGACAGTCCTCCACCCGGGTGGAGTGTTTGGTCATCAGTAGAACACTAGAGAGCAGGCTATCGTTTGGAAAGCAGAATACACACCTCAGGGAGTGACTCACAACTGAACCAGCCTCACAAAGAAGACCCTGGAACCTGACATCACACACACGCACATATACAAACACACGCACGCAAACACACACGCACAGACACACACACGCGCGCACACACACACACACACACACACACAGACAGGCAGACAGACAGAAAAAGCTCAACTCTGCCCCTCCTCCCCTCCATACCCTCTCCCTTTTTCCGGTTGTCATGACGACAGTGAAAACCAGTTTGTCTCTAGGGTTCTGGTTTCGCAGTGGTGTCACAGACCCTCCTTTAATGTCTAGCCCAATCCCCCGCCCCTTTTCTCCACCGATGATAGGGCCACACCACCTAAACTGTAGAGCTTCATTCCTACTGCGAACAATCACTGGAGGACAAGACAGAGAATGTGGAGGTAGGGAGAGAAGATACCATGATACAGACTTTACAGACAAAAGGGACTGAGCTCAGCTGTTCTAGCAAACCCATAGAGGTGGAAAAAAATAATGTGGGCAAAGTTCATGCTAATACATGTATATTTCTATCAAAGCCATTCATGCAATGCTTTAGAGTAGGCAGGTACATTCCTTCTCCAAGCACATTTACATTCTGACAAGAAGAGCACAACCAAGGATAAACTACAAAATCCAGTGTGATACATCCTTTTAATGTGCATGGGGGTGTCTATGGGTTATCTCTTTATCTCGTCTAGTTAACAGGAGTCAAATTCATAGGGTCATGCAATACATGGAGAAGCTGGAGTTTCTGTCTGTATATTGCAAGCCAAAACACTTAACTGTCTATTAGTTACAAGATAAGACTAGATTGCAGCCCCCTTTTCAGAGACTGTCTATCATAGAAAAAGATAATTTAAATAGTGAAACAAAGGTAAAAACAGCATAACAACTGAAAATACATTAAGAACAAACAGAGGGACAGAAGTATTTTTAAAGCCTACAGTTAGTGCTTCTCAGTTCTCACTCAGAATAAGAATGAAAAAGGTGTTGCTGCTCAATATATTGAGTCCCTTCCTAAAAATAAAACCACCTCATATTCTGACAGTCAATAAAGTCTGGCTGTTGTGATCAGTCAATAAATGAGGAACGAAGGAGGAGTTACTGCACAGAAAGCCTTGTCTCAAGCAGATTTAGTTCCATCTAAAGTAAGCCTTGTATCAGGCAGACTGACTTCCATCTAAAGAAAGCCTTGTATCAGGCAGACTGACTTCCATCTACAGAAAGCCTTGTATCAGGCAGACTGACTTCCGTCTAAAGAAAGCCTTGTGTCAGACAGACTGGTTTCCAATCTGCAAGCAGCCTTGAATCAAGGAGACTGACCTCCATCAACAGACAGCCTTGTATGCAGTAGTGCTAACCTTGTAAAAAAAAAAAAAAAGAAGGGGGAAATAATAAATAAGAAGCCATAATGAGTTTCATCTACAGACAGCAGCTCTGGGAATCCATCTCCCAACCTACTGATTACCTGAAAAGGTCTAAGTGTTACTGCGTTAAGAAGATTATTACTGTGTGCCCTCTGAACACTGTCAGTGGCCTAGCAGCAGCCAGGCAACACACCCAGTCTTCTCTATTCCAGGGGACAATACTGTCTTTATCAACTCTTTATCCTCCACCAGACCCTCTATGCCTCTGATGCCTTTCACTGAGTGTATACTACCAGCTAATATCCAGACCTGCTCCCATCACCTAAGTGCCCACTTCATTCACCAGAAGTGGCTGTCTGAGTGCACCCTGTCATTCAGGTGCACACTCTCTTAAACCCACGTAGGAGCACAGTGTTACTTCAAGAGTGGACAGTACTCCTATTCCTGGCAGTCACTGAAACACACTCTCCATTCAGTTGAGGTCAGGGGCCTTTGGTCACTTTCCATGGAAGGTGAGAAGGCACAGCACATAAATCCAGAACCAGTCAACCGTAAGATATGGGCATTTTCTACTGTATAAGGGAGCGTTCTCATCTACTTTAGTACAAAGAATCTACATGCAGTGTGGTGGTACTGTTCATGTGTAGGGTTAACCTACCTTCCACCCACTCATGTTTATGATTTTCCGTGGGCTTATCCCCAAGATCTTAATGTGTGTCAATTATTACTTTATTGGAAGCCCTAAGCTAAGTTTGCCAAACAAAACAAGGCAACCATGGCAACGAGCAGTCATAATGTTCTGTCTGATTTTCTAATATATTGACACTGGACACATGAACAAACAGGTGGTTGTGGACTTGGTGAGGTCAACTTACAGTGCCCTCTACATGCCCGGTCCATCCGTCTGACAAACTCAGAACTCCCAGAATGCCAAGCACACACTGACATCACTGGCAAAATGGGAACTCTAGTCACTATGTCAGCTCTCTGCTGAACTAGGCCCTTGTTTGAGAATAGAGAACATCCCTGTGATTCACTGAGCCGCCGACTCACCTCATTCTCCTTGATCTCGTACTTGGTGGCCTGTTTACCCTGGCTCTTACGCCGCAGCTTCTTCAGGTCTGTCTGAGAGCGCTCCAGGGAGTCCTGCTTCAGCTTGTGCTCAGACTGGTACCGCTTGAAGGTGGCCTGGATAAAAGGCATAGAGGGTAAGATACTGTATGTTGGATGGAGAGGTGGAGAAGGCTTGAAGGCCAGGGGAATATTTAGCAGGAGAGGAGACTGGTTTAAAGTGGGCACTCGCACAAAGAGATGCAGATACGCAAACACTCACATTTACATTTTAATCATGCAGCAGACACTTTTATCCAGAGCCACTTACCTGAGCAATTAGAGTTAAGAGCCCAGCTCAGACATTTGTTTTTGGCTTGTCGACTCGGGGATTAGAACCAAAACCATTCGTTTACTGGCCCAGAGATCTTCATTATTATTGCACACACCCATAAACCCACATATACACACAACCCCCCACACAAACACATACACACACACATTCACACACACACACACACACACGTTTCAAGCTATTGGATTGCGCCTTGCCAAGGTCCGGTACCAAAAATCCAATATTGGTGAGTGTTCTTACAGTCATATATTTGACATCCATTTCTGTTTTCCTTTCCAGCTCAGCAATGATTTCTCTGTGGAACCGCTTGAACTGAAAATAAAAGAAAGAACCCTGTTAACATGGATATATAACTGTTTAACAATAAGGTATGGATGATAAGATGGTGACCTCCAGATAACAGGGATGTGGCTAATCCAGAAGAATGTAGCTGTTATAATGGCTTTCTAAGTGGGTGGAATTCCAATGACCAGCCTATCTTAACCTCTCCAATGAGTTAACTATTGACTTCCGCCCTCTTTCCCTCAGGCAGGTCTAATAACTACATAGCTTTCAGATATTAAGAACAAATTGTTTTACTTTTAATGAATAGAAATGCAGAAACAGTTATAAATAATGTGAATACATTATAGGTACTGGTAGTTAGTAGTAGTTTCTATTAATTGTACACCTATTCATGTTTTCATGTTGTTGATTCATCATTTTCTTTGCATCATTTGACTCTTATTCATATAATTTTCGTTATTAGAAACATTTGCATTGTTTGTTTTTCCTACAAGTGTTTGTTTTAGAGATGGTGAATGTAAGATTTTGTCCTTCAAAATAAAAGAAATATTAAATAATTATAAACATGCTTCCTTGGTATTTTGTTGAACTACAGCAGCTGAGTGAAAGACAAACACAAGCCTTGCAAATATAACACAGAAGCCTAACTCCGGTTCTGAAATTCAATACAGGTATATCCTAGTGAAAACAACCTTGAAAACAAGACCAAAATATTCTAAATTTAAGTCATGGATATTAACCAACAACCACCTGCTGTTTAGACTATAGACTGTTGAAAAGGCTGGCTGAGGTACGGCATTTTAAATGAGTATTTGTGGGTGATTTTATATTGTCTAAGAGCACGTTAGGTCTTGTTCAAGTTGGGTCTTGTTCAAGTTGGGTCTTGTTCAGGTTGGGTCTTGTTCTTGTCACAGTTACAACAACAGTGACAACTTCCAGAGTCACTTGACATCCTGCAGATAAGCAAAGCCTCTCAACCTTGGTCCTCAAGATTAGACACATCAAACAGAAAAGTAAATATCATGAATGTCGCAATATACCACAAGAACCAACACGACAAGATGAGTGCTCCACAATGACTAAAACAGGACCAGTCGTCTGGGGCTTGGGTGGAATTTCGCTCCAGGGTTAGTGGTTGATCAGGGAGTGTTTATAGCATTAGCTAGGCTGTAATAACTAAGCCACTGTGAAAATAAGAGTCATATACAGAGGACCTGCGTGTAGCGTGTGGGGGTGGCCATGAACACTGACGCAGCTCCAACCGAACTGCAACTCTTACGCTCAGTCCGACACTTAATTAACAGCGATATGGTGTTGTGTATTACATAACACAAATAAGAAGGAAACATGTACTAAGAGAAGAGGTGACAGTGGATCAGCAGGGTTACATACGTTCTCCTCCAGCTCCAGGTGGACCTTCCTGTGCACATCAGAGATTTCCATCAAAACGACACCTGTAGATAGAGATCATGTTTATATATTTATGTAGCATACTGCTAAGGGACCCTCCAGCCAAGGTAGCAGGCATAGAGAAACGTAGTGAGTAAGTATTTCTTTGGTACTGCGTCTCCGGCTACTTGGATTGCTCCGTCGTGGTGTGAAGTGTAACCTGGGCATGTCTGCTTTAGGCCGGGTGCTGTTTAATTATTAGTCAGGGCCAGGATCTATCGAAGTTGAATCAATGACAACCAGGCTAAAGGAAAGAATTCTGGTTGAATGCGCTGAGGACATCTTCAACGCTTTCTCCTCAAACAGCTTGGCAGCAAAAACATCTCTAAAAGCTTGTTCGACATAGGACTGGCCCGAGACACATCACATAAACAACTGGGTTTAACCTTATCAAAACGGCATGTGTATTTCATGTCTCATTAAGTCCTGCAACTAAGCAGTCACTACTGATCACATCCCCATTGTCAGACAGAGACAGAGAGAGAAACATCCCCATTGACAAAATCCCCATCGCACACTATAGAGGAATATGGCACAATAGCAGTAACTACTGTAAACAGGCACAGACAATAACAGCGAGGGCAGATGGAGACACAATGGAGTGTCATCTAGAGGTTCGGCAGCCCGCTGTACTAACATGTTCTAGAATTAGTCAGAATTCAGTTCTAGAACCATCTGCCACTGGGTTTGTTGACTAAATGTTATTTTGTGCTGTCTGAGCTCGTCCTCGTCCCCCCCCCTGAAACCACCTACGACATGCAACCCGACCAACCCACCGCCGTCGTCACCTCAGGATGATTTCACTTCCCTGAAACCACAACTGAGCCTGGGGAACCATGTAAAGTAGACACTTAACCCAAACAAAATCTAGACAGTAGGCATGAAAACGCTAACGTGCACACACACACACACACACACACCTGGTGTGACCCCAGGCTTGCTCATACAGAACCGTATCTCTGTGGCTACAACAACATTGCCCTCTGAAGGTCAACAGAATTTACTGGTAAATGCTACCATTGTATGGGGAGGGAGAGAGCCTGGAGAGGGAGGGCTGGGTACTGGTCTCTGGGCAGGCTGTTTGTACAGCACCAACAACAGCCTGCTGCAGAGTGACAGACTGCTTAGCAGTGAGAGGGCTGACGTTCATCATCACACACACCTGCTGATTGACTCTGTGATCTTACAGGGCGTGAAACTGGTGGACACGCAAACATCACATAATCAAACAAACACACACACACACATATGTTTTACAATACTTAAGGCAACCCAAAATATAATTCCTATTTTTCTAAACCTTTAACTTTACCCATACTCTAAACATAAGGCATAACTCTAACCTAAACCTAACCCCAACATTAACACAAATTCTTACCTTAACCCTAATTGTAACTTTGACCCTAAACCTAATTCCTAAACAAAAAATAGTATTTTTCCTCATGGGGAACAGCAAAAATTACATTTGGTCATTCCAAAAATAATTAAACCTGCACATATACAAACACACATACTCTCTTAGACTAAAACAAATTAAATGAAAAACCATTAGAGCCCTCTGCTAGATTATAAAGCAGTGGCTAAATCAGGCTATCCGCTATCATGTATAATAAACCTGTGTGAAGAACATTTTGGACAACTTCACCCTTTAGAAAGGTTAAGCATCCTACTGCCCTCACATGAATCATGCTGTGACGTTTCCCGACTATGTCTATCCCCTACTCATCACTAATCTCCGCCCCCCACCTCTCTCCCCTCCCTCTCTCTCCCCCTACCTATCTCTCCCTCTGAATCCTCTTAATAACACCCCCCACTCTCTCCTCCTCCCTCCCTCCCTTCCCCTCATCTACAGTATATCCTCCTCTCTTCTACTCCTCTCTCCCTTTATCTCTTTATATTGGCCCTTTCTCTCTCCCTTTTTCTTTTTGCCCTCTCCCCTTTTCACTTCCATTCTCAACCATTGCTTCCATCATTCTCATCCAACTCCTACTACTCCTCCATCCCTCTGTTCCTCCTTTCCCCTACTCCTCCATTCCATTCCACTCCCTCCCCCTACATCCCTTTACTCCTCCATCCTTTTACTCCTCCATCCCTTTACTCCTCCATCCCTCTACTCCTCCATTCCCTTAGTCCATTCTGCTGTTCCTCCATCCCTACACTGCTTTGCATCTTAAGCTGTTTTAACCAGCCTGATGACTTGATAAGGACATTTGATCCTGTAATCCTCCATATAGCCCTGGTCTTATCTCAGTCATCTGTGTTCAACAAGGTCTTATGAAAACATTCAGCAACAAAAAACACAGAAAGCAAAAAGAAGAGTTTGCCAAAACAAATTGTTTAATGTGGTAATCTCAATCCCCATCTCGATTGCTTATTTGCCATTGAGGTGATTTTTAATCTCTATGTGGTCTCCCCCCCCCCTCCCCCTCCCTCTCCCTACCCCCCCCTCCCCCTCTCTCTCCCCCTCCCACTCTCTCTCCCCCTCCCACTCTCTCCCTCCCTCCCTATCTCTCTCCCCCTCCCACCCTCTCTCCCCCTCCCTCTCTCCCCCCCTCCCTATCTCTCTATCTCAATGAAATTACAGTTGTGCCTGTCCCTACTGTCTCCAGATTGAACACATGATGGGATTTTATGTTCCACATGTGTTTCATGAGTGGTGCAAAAAAGCACATTCTAAGAAGTTTAATTGGGATTTCTGCGTTCTTATTGATTCTCAACCAAACTATGGCGGTATTGAAAACACCCAAACCCGGTATACCTTCAAAACCCCTCCGCTCCGGGACTTCTACTCAACCAAGAATATTAGCTATACAACAGCTGAGTCAACGTATCATTAAACATTGTGAATAGGTGAATAAGGTGAGCTAGTTCAAAACTATATAGACCCACCAGTGGGGCCAAACAGTGTCGTTGTAGATGCTGGATATCTATGGTAAGATGCATCCTCCACCCATGTCGTAACGTGACCCCGTGGCATCCTTTGCAGGCATGGCATACATTAGACAGACACAAATCCGTGAACACGGATTATCACTCTAAGACAAAAAAAACTGTCAAGGTATACAAACATTTGTCTGTTATAGCGCCACCGTATGACTGAGACAGATTTCCTTGCATTCAATAAGTCTTGACAGTCTTTAAATGTGTACCAGTGAGTTCCATGTAATCCTGTGTAGCCCATATTGTAGAGCATTATGTTATCTACACTAAGGGGAGTGATAAAGTGCTACAAGGGGACTCTATGGAGAAAAACAATATAATGCACGGTAGGTACTCACTACTGTTGCTGTGGGTAAGACCGTCTGCCAAACGAAACCAGGAAGTCCTGTGACTTTTTTGTTTCCATTAATGCTCCACCATTGACACAAGAATGTTTATTACCTAATAATGGCCATATTGTTTTGTTACAGGTAATAATCGGAAATATATTACGTTGAGTGACCTTTGTCCATAGAAGCCACATGTCAGTTTCCATATCAGTTTTGGGCAGATCAGCCGTTCGATGTTGGAGTGGTGGCGCTTTTCAAATTGTTTTTTTAAAGATACCTTTCTTCCGTCTAGCTTTATTCAACAGAGACGGGGTGGAAAGAAAACCTGTTTTTTCCTGAACGGGTAGATAATCGTGTGATGTATTATGTACAGATGGAGACAGGTGTCATTGTGGAAGACAGTGATGATGATACCTTTATATTATATTAATCACAGCCAATCTGCTTCTAAATGAAAATGGCATCGGTCTAATCATGATAATGGTTTTACACTGACTAAATAATGGCCTGATCGTTATTCTTGGACAATCCTGTGAGTTGTGGCCTCCAGGTTTTATGGTGGAGCTGATAGAATTGAATACTGCTGTTGTCGTCTATAATATTCTCACTAGGTGATGTGGAAAAACAAGGATGTGAGCCTCAGCCAAAAGAACACCTGCCAATCCTTTCTCATACATCTGATAAGGCAACACAGTGGGGAAACTCATCAGATGAGTAATTACAACAGATTTCAAAGTTATCCAGTGACCATTACTACTAATATATTACTACCAAACTGACTAGCATAGCCAGTGGCTAACCACTTCAGTCAACTCAAACCAGCGTACAGGACGACTAACTGATCTGGCCATGGGTACTGAAGGCAATGTAAACAGAGCAGCGGCGTTTGAACATAAATCTGGATACTAAAACAAGATGTCACGGTTATAAAAAAAAATCAATAAAACAAGGATCTCCTCTTTAATCTTTCAGGGTGCATCATTGAACATGTCGTAGCGAGAGTCTGGCTCAATATAGCCAACACCTATTTGAGTCACGGACAAAGATATTGCAATCTGGATTCCACACCTTCCAATGCCAGGAAGTAAGAGTATTATGTTGCCATGGTTGGACATTTCCGTTCACTAATACACATGAAACGGATCGTAGATCATGGCATTAAGCTCCAGGCCTATCGGGGTACAGTAATTCCCCATTTCCCAATGCTACTGAACCTTGACTGAAATAAAGGTTAAATAGCTGACCAGAATCTTCCAAGCAACTCCTCCGTGGAGATGCAGCAAGAGTTTTGAGACAGTGACTTCAGAAACTGATAAAAAAAACTGATCGAATTTGCTAGAACATAGAAAAAGATAACTATATAGAAACTGCCAGTTGCTAAGCAATGTGTCACTAGGTGGGCGGGATATAAATTTCCCAGGAGGGTGGATCACAACCGAACATTTGAGAGTCCTCATGCACCAGACCGTTCAACAACACTAGTGAACCCATTTTATATAGAACGGCCACAAACACTCAACCAACATATAAAACAGATGCTACTGAGAACCAGGGAGGATGTGTATCGTCAGTGTGGCGGATAGAACTACCTGTGGCATCATGGGTGAACGAGCAACCAATGGCCCAGCTGCCTACAGGTTCCCTGGAGTTCACTTGCCCAATTGTTTTCATGAAGTGTTCATCTTCTCGTTCATACATACACAGCCACCTAGTGACATTAGATCAGTGACAACTCCAAAAGAAGTATAAAGACAAGCATGTGTTTAAAACAGGATCAACATGTCCGTCCTTCATGAACTCGACACATTCCTTAAAAGTTGATGTGAGTTAGAGAGAGAGGGTAATACAGTATTTGTCCACTGGGGATCCTTGACATGCTGACATGCTGACACCAGGCTCTAGGACGGGTCATGCCTATCCTCCATACTGATGGACGGATGCCAGAGAAATGATACACAAAGCTCCCCCACAAGTTGGAACTTCAACAACAGAGCCTCAAGAATGACCATTTCAACCAACTCTGAACCAAAAGCTGTCACCAAACTCACTGAGCTCACTATCACAAGGAAACAGCCAACAACTCCTACTGGGCTCATGCTGTGAAATTGCTGGCGTTTCTGGATGCACTTTTGTCCAAGTGACAGCTCGGGTTCAATGCATAAAAATAAAAAGAATTGCTAGAGTTTTTGACAAAGAACTTGCGGAGAAAAGGTGGAAGGGCGTGTAGCAAACCATTCTTTCTTCAGTCATTTTTCAACCCTTGACTCTGCATTTTTATTTTTAAAGAGGGTGGTACCGTAATGTGACCCCTATAGAGACCTGTATTGGTGTTGTTAGTCCAAATAGAGGACATTATGATTAGAGGTCAGCTTACACTATAAATAGTCAACACATCATTTGACATCTGCAAGACCAACACTCACTGATATGGGGACAACATCAGATGTGTGAAAATGCTAATTCATCATTTACCTCACCCGAAGGAAAGCTTCCACAGAATGGAGAGATGAATGTGCCCATACCATGAACCAGTTGAACATACAAAATTGCAGGAGAAGTGTACAATAACTCGCCCCTAAAGGACTATTAAATTAATAGTATGTACTACCAGACGCTCTTTCCATAGCGCTGAATGCCAGGAAGGAGACTGGCAGTCTAGGTCCCTCATGGTTTCTCTCTGCCCCTGTTGTTTGTAGAGCCGGGTCATTCTACTCTATTCCACTGAGACACAATAGAGTCAATAAAGCCACTCCATTAGTTTGGGCCTGAATGGAGTCATGTACTGTACTTTGAATCCTATTAATACCACCTATTGAGTTGACGGAGGTTGATGACAGCGTGATACAAAAATATGTGATAGGACTAAAAATAGATATTTTGTTTAAAGGTATTTCCTTTTGATTTAGATCTAAAACATCTGAAATCCCACCGTTTTTTTTTAAGTGAAAGAACTTCTTAGAGGTTATCAGTCACTGTTATCAAAACACCAAGATATGACGTAATATGCTGATTGTCCTGTTAATAATACCATTTGCCTTTGTCAATGTCACAGCACTAACCAGGAGGTAACATAGGCCTGCCGTCACACATCAGGCAGAATGGATATAAGGTATATATGGGTTTATATCTGGTATATCTGGTTTGATGCCGTTTGAGAAGTACAAATTGGTCAAATAAATCATGTATTTTACTTCATTTAAAAATCTGTCACAACTTCATTAAAGTGTATTCATAGGATACATTTGAAACCTGGAATGAAGGCTAAGACAATAGAATGGGCTATGTAGTGACACTGAACAAATACTGCTGTACTATTACAGGGTATTTTATAGCCATGTAGCTGAATGCATTCCAATTGTATTTGCAGTGTCACTGACTGGCACATGCTGCTCTATTCACTGTTCTTTGAAACTACAGAGACAACACACCTACGAAGGTAGGTAATCTCTAAGCAATACCTAATGACTTAATGTATTGTGATGTAAAGTCAAAGAACAAAACCCAGACTATCTGGGCTAGAGGTCACTTTCATCTTCACGCTAAGACAAGTAGTGTGGTTCACTAAAATGACAAGGCCTCTGCCAAAAAATACATCTTAAGGTATTGAAACAAAATGTTCCAGCCAATTAAACAAAGGATTACACTCAAAATGTCCTACAAGATTCAAGTTCTGGCTCCTATTGACAACAATACAAGCTTTACTCTGGCCCCCTGAGAAGGGGAAGAGCAGAGCTGGGCAGCAGATGGAGGGATAGCTAGATGGAGGGAGGTGTTGGTGGGAGCACTTGTCCTCCTCCGTCAGTATGTTTGTTCTGTGTGTTTGCGGCCGGCTCTGTGTAACGTGGGAGACAGTTCTCACTGTCTGGCTGGTGACCTGCATCACAGCAGCCATTCGGGAACAGCGGAAATAGTCCAGACACGCAATGAAGTCACAGAATGGATATTACTCATTCCAGACCAATGTTCCGGGTGTTCCATTTGGTGCTCCATTTTGGAATGTAGGAGTACACTGGCTTGAAGCACTTACTGATCAGCTGCCATGTCTGCTAAAAAACATAAAATGACTACTCTATCAGACAACGTGGACAACAGCCTCCCTAAAATAATGTCAGCAGCCGCTGTCACCTAACATTCCATCGGGGAGACTTGTCACCGTATTAAGAGGCTACTCAATGGATCACTAAAATTGCACAGAAACATGAAAAATGGATCTCATCAGTATATCCAGCATTTTAACATAATGAGGTCTCATTTTCAACATCCAGTGTGGAAATAACAGCCTGTGTGGATGTGTGAGGGTGCATATGTGTGTTTGGGAACTTACCTAATTCTCTGGAGACAGGGGACACAGAAGCGGTCTCTCCTATCTTTGACACAGCGTCAAAGTATGCCTTTCCAGCAAGCGTCATCGCTGTGAGGAGACAGACACACCCACGTTAATGGATCTCCTTCATATCTACAGAATATGACACATTCACATTTCAGTCATTTACCAGACGCTCTTATCCAGAGCAACAGTAGCGACTGCTGAGGTTTCTGATATCCTTCCTTCGAGGGAGCCGTGTGTCTTGAACCAGTTTGTGACTGTATAATTCACTTTTCTTCAAATGGTCAAATTAATAAACTGTGGTTGATGTAGCCACAGGCGTAGCCACAGGCGTAGCTATCAGGGGTGCAGGGGGTGTGGCTGTCCCGAGTGGGAGGGGGGCCTGCGGCTGGGTGGGGGGCACATGCTCGGCCTCTATGATAAATATAGTTTTTATTTTGTGTGTTTCTAGGTGGTTATCACAGTCAGATGTTGGCTGTGAGGTTAACCTGTAGCAGGATCGGCTTTACATGTGTATTTACCACATCTTAATTTTTCATCTCGGGGGGGGGCTGTAAGGGCAGCTTGCACCCCAGCCCAGCATCACCCCGCTACACCAGTGGATGTTGAACAAAGTGACTGGAGAGAACCCTGACTGAGAACTCTCTTCCCCTAATTGAACTGAGCAGAACCCTTCATCAGACCCAATGTTCCCTGACTGTACCCCATAGAACCCTTCATCAGACCCGTTGTTCCCTGACTGTACCCCGTAGAACCCTTCATCAGACCCATTGTCTCCTGACTGTACCCCATAGAACCCTTCATCAGACTCACTGTCCCCTGACTGTACCCCGTAGAACCCTGCATCAGATCCATTGTTCCCTGACTGTACCCGTAAAATCCTTCATCAGACCCGTTGTTCCCTGACTGTACCCCGTAGAACCCTTCATCAGACCCATTGTTCCCTGACTGTACCCACGTAGAATTCTTCTTACCAGCTACTGATTTCTCATAGTTCTTCCCCAGATTGACCAGGTTCCTTAGGCCTGGGTTGAACTGCTCCATCACATTCTGCAAAACAGGGAGTGAAAGAGAGATCAGTGGGCTGAAAAACAAAGACTAAACAGAAAAACACTTGGCAAGGAACAGTGACAATTCCTAACATCTTTATTGTCCAGTAGGACAGTAATACTGATTTCTCGGGAATTGCAGTTTTCCTGTTCTCTTGTTTTGGTGTCAATGAAATCACAATAAACAATGTGATGTAGAAATATTTTTTTTATGACAGACTCAATGCCATTATGTCATGTAAAGTTGTTCATGTTTATTGTGTTCATTCTATAAATAACTTCAAGTTGAAATAACACTGTTCAATCATTAACTCAAACCTTCACACTTTACAGCTCTGAGGGAGCGAAGTCCCAGACAAAGTATTGGCAGCAACAGGGCCAGGGTGAACCACAGCTATTCCCACTCCTATTACTCTTTCAATTCCCCAGGCACACCCTGAATAGAACAATGGACTGCCAGGTATTCATTAGGACTAGTTGCACCACGCAAGACACAGGGAAACAGAAAACAGGTTTCTCTTCACTCTTCTCTTCAGCTGAAACTGTGGCATGTCAAAAACTGTATAATTCCTGTTACTGACATTCGACTTTACCTGCAGGACAGGTGGGGCTGCTGCCGGGAGGGTGGGGGATGGTTGAGGAATAGCAAGTGCACCAAAAGGTGTAATTATGAGCCAACAAGATGATGACGATTATTAGGTCAGATTTTAGGTTGACAAACTGATTTGAAAAGCTATTTTGGAAAGAAATTGAACTTTTTATGCTACTCTACTTCACAGCATGTTTGCATTCGTGTGCTCTCTGGGCTGAACAAATCACCGGCAAGTCACAAGCGCGCTGTGGAGGTTGATAGTTATGTTACGGAATGGGTTCATGTTTCTCACAAAAGTATTGGTTTATGGTGGGATTCTGGTGACAATTAGCATATAACAAAAAAGCAGCTTACCTTGTAAGTACTTTCGGTCAGCTTATTCACGTCGTCGGCATCCCGAGACATTTTGGCAGTGATTTCGCAGTCCCCAGAATATAGAAAAAAGACGCAAACCAAGCCAGTTACTCCAGGTCTATTGAATTATTTTCGAATCCAATGATAGGCGTGTTAGTTGTTCCACAAGTCCGTTACACTTGATGGCATCCAGTATTTGTCACACCTCGCATGGAGACGGAGAGCAGAAGCGCAACTTATGTGCGCTGGTGGCCAAATCGAGTCGGCATCAACCGCTTCGCTGCCTGAACCGAGACTGTCAAACTTCACCTTGTGTGTCCGCGAGGCGGGAGGCAGAAAAGGTAGTGCCTGTGACGTCACTGCTTTAGTCAAGCACTTTCGGTGCTGTGCTGTTGGATCACCAACTTGATATTGGCAATAGGGGTTGGTTGCTCACTCCCTACGTCTCTCTCTCCGGAGGCACTTCTGTTTTTGTACTTTACATTTCACTGACATTTCACCATGTCAGTCATATGAACCTCAACGTGCAAGCGTGGTTAATCGCTGGTTGTTTGGAATGAAGGCATATTATAATTTTCCTAAAAGCCTACAGTACACCACCGTGAGTCCAGGCTTTTACGCATAAAGGACCAATTACGCACCGTTATGCTCGGCAATCAAATGAAGCCCCATACCAACGTCGTAGGTTTGTGTTGTATATTGGGTGTGTGTGTGTGGGGAGGGGGGGGGTAAATGAATCCCAGGATTTTCACTCTCTTCCAAGGGGGTCGCATTGACCTGTCTGCATTATTGGGGGGGGGGGGGGGGGGGGGGGGGGGGGGGGGGGGGGGGGGGTCATGACCCCCCCGTCCCCCCAATTCTACCCCCCCCCCATTCTATACATGACTATCAACAATAGGCTTATTCACACAATATGATTCATCTATAAAGGATCCATAACTCTGAAGGACATTTACATAATTAAATCCTAGAGTGACGTCGTTGTTCACTGAGCGGAAGAAACCAGACCGATAATTCTGGCATGTCTCTGTATATGGCTCCATCGTGCGGTCATAACAACAGGACAAATATTGCTCATGTCAAAGGTCTAGCTCTTTCATAGTCCCTTATGTATCTCTAATTTAGACTGCGTCATACTTAATAACAACATTGTAAGAAAATAACATTGGCCATTCCTGTGAAGCGTACAGCACGTTAACCATAACCTTGGTGAGGTGAATCAATTCTAATACTTACACCATGGACCGCTACATAAGACAGCGGCTCATTGTATTTCTAGAGGCACATGGTTAAACGCATGGACGTGATTTGAATTCTGGCTTTTATGTACATTTGGGAAACTTGGGCAACTGATGGCAGTGGTCGAGAAGGCAATGAATGAATCTATCAGACATGACTGTAGATTTTCTTTTTGATTGTGGAAAGGTGTTTTGAGTATTACAAAAACTGCTATCAACTTTTACTGATTGGACACGCTCAAATGTTTCGGTAAATATTATGTTTTTCTTACTATTGTCTTTAACTAGAAAAATACTACATAGAAACTTTAACGTAGCCTCATTTTGTGAACATTATGTTTTCAGAAATATATTTGCGGTGGTGGTCGTGTCGCTTTCCATGGTTCCGAGGACCCTGGTTTTGGGCTATGCAACAAACGGTTTGATTCATTTGGGTAGGGTATACTTTTACGCATACATATACATTGTAACGGGATTCATAATAAGCTCAATTAAAATCACTTACCAGGAGAAATACATTTTTTTTTTTGCAATCTTTCATTCAGAAATAACAGCTAACAATATGATTGCCCAGCTAATGTTGAACAAAAATCTGAATTGGTGTTAATACCTAATTTCCGTATTTTTTATTATTAAGAAAATGTTGCTGGGAAGCTCGTGTTCATTCAGAGGGAAGGGAATGCGACGTATGTGCGCGAGAGGGAGCTGGTTTCGGAGGTTTCAACCGAGACCAGGTTCGAACTGTACGATCCAGGGAACACGTTACGCGACGTTAGATTCAGCTATATCTGGGACATTGGTAATGGGTATGTATGAGGTAAAAAAAAAAAAAGGCCTAAATTGTGCAGAATATATCCAGATCCTTTAGAGTCGTTGGTCCTCGCTTGTGGAACCTCCTCTTTTTTAGTCTCATCTTAAAATAAAAGTTCCAGTTAGTTTAACAAACACCAGGTGCTGACATTTATGTCTTTATCAGCACAGGGCATTATTTTCTGTCAGGATGTCTTTTTTGTGACTCCAAGATTCAACCAACTTTTATCTACTGCATGGGGAATGCTTGGGGTCAAAATGCACCCTAATCCAGGGAGGTTCATCACTGCCTCTGGTGATTTAAACGTCTTATTCGTTGCTCTAATGGTGAAGATGTTTATTTCCAGGCACGTATATTCTTTTTACAGCCATTGCCTAATTTAGCAAGGTCAGCAACCCTTTTCTTTTTTAATTTGTGTGTTCTCTAACCTTGTTGATTTATGAATTACGGAGTTTGGCTTGTGTATCACCTCATATACATTATAGGTCAAACGTTTTAGAACACATACGTTTTTCCCGTTTTTATTGAAATTATTTTTTTCCAGTTTAATGTCTTGATGACTCTGAAATTAAAGCACAGAAATAAACTATTAATTATTACATATTAGCATATTCATTATTACAATTATAATCGTAATATGTTCACCTGGCACAGCCAGAAGAGGACAGGTCACCCCTCTGAGCCTGGGTCCTCTCTAGGTTTCTTCCTACATTTTGGCATTCTTAGAGAGTTTTTCCTAGCCACTGAAATTCAACACTACTGTTGTTTGCTCCTTGGGGTTTAAAGCCAGGTGTTTTGTAAAAGCACTTTGTGACATCTGCTGATGTAAAAAGGGCTTTATAAATACATTTGATTGATTTGATTGACTGTAGCACAGTGTTTCTTAATCCTAGTCCTGGGGACCCAAAGGGGTTTACGTTTCTGTTTTTGCCCTAGCACTCACACACATGATTCAAATTAAAGACTTGATGACAGGTTGATTACGTCAATCAAGTGTGTAAGTGGTAGGGCAACATTTGAATCAGGTGTGTAAGTGGTAGGGCAACATTTGAATCAGGTGTGTGAGTGCTAGGGCAAAAACAAAAACGTGCACCCCTTTGGGTCCCCAGGACTAGGATTAAGAAACTTTGCTATAGGATGAACCCCTGACCAAATGGGCGGACACCAGAGGGTTTTGCATGGTGCTACAAAATGCTGTGGTAGCTGTTTTGGTTCCGGATGCCACTCTGTGCAAGTTACCAACTCTGGTTCCGGAAAAAGAGCCCCATAGCATCATGCTTCCTCCTCCATGTTTGACTGTATCACAGACTGAGGAACCATCCTTTTCCCTATGATGTACAAAAACCATACATGATGAGTTGAGGATTTCAAATTTTGATTTAGATCCATAAGATCAAGTGGCAGTGCTTCATGGCCAATGCAAACTGCTTTTTCTTATTTTGACATCTTAGCAATGGCTTTCTTACTGCCACTTACTACTGCTTGCAGTACACTACTGTCCAAATAATGCTTAAGAGGGTGTAGTAACACAGTCTGTTCCAACGCTGCTTTTATGTAGACAGAGGGTTTGTAAGTAATCAGCAAATTTAGGGACACCTGTAGGAATTGTTTGCATCAACTTTCAAGGCTTAATTTACTTCCATTGCTGCAGAACAGCTGTAAGTTGTTAACCCATTTATTGTTCCCTCCCTGAAAATGGCCTCTTAACTTTGAAATGTACGTTATTTTTTGTAAATCTCTGACAGTTTACTGCTTATTGTTGTCCCATTTCATGTTATTCACTGGACTTGAACTGCTTACATTTAAATAAAAACTTGAAAAATGGGATTATTTTAAATCCTTTGAGCGGTTGTCTATATACCCCATTGAAACATTAAGTCATGGATCGCTAAAGGTTTTTCCTAATGAATCAGATTAAAAAAAGATGTCAGTTGAGAGAAACGTTTATCTTATCTTTACCAAGAGATCCAATCATTTTGGATGGAAGTATATATTTTTTATTTTCGTAGTTTAGGCTTTAAACTGTAGGTTATTTCAACATGCTATGGTTGTTTTATTCTGGTTTTGTAAGGGAGGTGTTTAAGGGATCAGAGCCGTCTGTGCACTACAACTACTCATGTTCTGGAAGCTACACTCTGCAACTGAAAGTGGGGGCCCACGTTAACAAAACCTACACTCCATTAACAGGGGTATATACAATGGATCTTACTGTTTTGGGTAGGTTGACACACTTAGTAGGCAGTACATTCTTTTAGATTTTAAGAATTTTTGTTTTAACATGTGTGTTTGAAATGTTGTTTTGACAATATTCAGAGGACATCTTGCATTTAAATCCGGGCTATTTATTCATTTGAGGACTTCTGTGTTGTAATTCACACTTGGTTTGAGGTGTATTGCAAATCCCCACTGTTTTCTAGATGCCATCAGAACTATTGAATTGAAGGGCCCTTCGAGTTTCCAGGTTTTCAGAAACAACAGTCTGGATGTTCGTGTGGATGGAAGGTGGGTCAAATGTCTCAGAACGCCAACACAATTAATACACATAACAAGGTTTACACACATACCACAACCTAATGCATTACACATGATTGATGACAACAAACTTAACACATGATTTATACACACCCTAAAACATAAAGCATGATTAATCAACCACATTAGCTCATTTATTCTATTTTGACTACTGTTACTGCTGGTTTTCTATGTATGCAAACTCTCATAACCTTTGTCCTCTTCTTTCACTCCCCCTCTCCCCTCTCTGTCTCTCACTCTTCATGTCTCTATCATTTCCTATCTCTCTTTTTACCTCTCTCTTTTTCCCCATCTACCTCACTGTCTCACTATCCCTTTCTCTCTCTCTCTCTCTCTTGCTCTCCATCTTTCTCTCTATATATATCCTCTCTCTCAGTCTTCCAATAACAGTGTGTTGGAGGTTCGTGTATAACTGTATACCAGCAGCCCTTCAAAGCTGTCACCTGACCACGCTGTATGACAACACACTGAGACTGAACCACACCTTCTTGGTTCCAGGACTCCACTGTCTGGACATTAGTGCCTACAACAACATCAGCAAAATGCAAACCTCCTGCAGCATCTTTGTGTGGAGAGATCGTAAGTCAGATTATCATGTGATCAGTGGGTCTGGTCCATAAGTGTTAAGAGAAAAGGAAAGACATAAGTACCATTGTGATCATGGTGAAGGAATGCAGATAGGGAGTTCTGGACTAGATCAATTTAACACCAGGAGCCACACCCCACATTGCACATGACTGTGGTGAATTGATTTGTGGAAGGTTGTATGTGGAAATACAGGGTTAAATGGGAGGTTCAGGGAGCGTACAGACATAACATGATTAAGCCAGGGCTAAATTTATGATGAATGAAAGGTTGTGCAAACGTGATTCTGTGGGGTAAAGACATGCTGTGAATCTTGACTAATCATGGGTATTACCAGGGGGTTATGACATTTTCCATTGGGCAGTTAATTCTAAATAGAAAATCAATTCTGTATGCACAACCTCTGACTGAATTCATGATTTACAGTAGGATCAAAGTATGTTTCATGTTTTATCTACCATTATACCATATACTGTAAAGAAAGTCTCTCTTTGTCTCTTCACAGCCTTTAATAACCTGCTCTTCATCCTGCCATGTGCTGGGATCATGTTGTCCATCCTCGCCTTCATCACTATTGTAGTCTGCCACCCTAAGAAACAACAGAAAAACAAACCAGAGGTAGGATACTGACCAACAGATGTGTCTAGCACGCTAGCCCCTTTCTCAGTACTCCCCCCAAATAAGTGATGTCTTTCTACAACATATCCACAATAGGGTGATCTATACGTAACACATTGAGCCACAGTGTTATACTGTTAATGGCTTTGTGTCAGCTTCGGTTTTGCACTTTACTCTTTCAATCCTAATGAAACACTGGCACATCAGACCCCTATAAAACACAATGATTGTGCTGAAGTCTTCTGGTTTCTAACATTGGCTTGAACTAGTACTTAAATATTCGTTAGTATCTGAGATGAACAGGGACTGAGTTGGCCCTTGTTCAAACAGCTCTAGCGCCTGTTTTAAAACACATGAAAATGTATATTCTCGCTATTGTGTAGGAGGATCTTTTATGTAAAATGGCCAACAACCAACTTCACATTATCGTTGTGGCTGTGTACAGCACACTCATTGACAGTGAATTGCATAGGGTATTTGTACTTCAATTACTTCAACCTTTTTAGACACCACAGCACTATAAACACCTACAGACACTCAAGTGTATTACTGTTTATCTTTATACTGGTTTGTTTATTTATGTTACAGATTAGCACTAAGGCCACTTACTCCAGCACGGACGTGGAACTTCAGCCCAAACAGGACCTCCATGAATTCAGTAGTGATCTAAATGTTTCCAGTGAAGATAACGGAGAGGTCATGCCCCTTCTCTTGCTGCCCGGGGAGAGATCCTATTCATAGGCCAACTAGCTTTCAATTACATACTTGGCTTTGTGTTGGTCTGATTCAAGTCAATTATTAATTATTTGCTAAAATAATTTGGTTTCAGATTAATATAACATTTAACTAAATTACTTCAGAGATGTGATACTGGTGTGTCTTTTGGTTTGGATCCTTATCTTGCGTTAATCTGCCTGTGAGGATCCTGATCCAGGCAGTTTTACAGCATTGTATCCCACAATGACATGAGATGAGAGGTACCAAGCAGTGCTGCAATGGGGAACAGCCCTAATGGTTGTCATATTGAGCTACTGGCTGCCACCAAACCCACGTTTCTTCCAGGCTACAGAGATGGGTTTGGGTCAATCCAGAAAAGAATAAAGTAACAATCAATGTCCATTGTTATATTTACCAATTTTTACATCAGGTTATTGTTCCCTGAAAAGCATGTATTTATTAGGTAATTGGATGTTTTTCTTCGTTCTGTATGTATCTTGCTGCTCATGACTATAACCAACATGCTGCTGTCATGTGCTGTAGATGCACCATTGTGAGGTATTTGAATGGTATTAAACAACTTTACTAAATGCGCTAATGTGAGGTATTTAAATGATGTCAAACAACTGTATTAAATGCACCAACCATGGTATATGTAACATAAAATCAGATTATGATCTTAGAGAAGGCTATATATTTTTTAACTCTTTGTTAAAACACTATGAACATAAAATAAGGCAATTTCAATGATCTTGTCAGGTGGATGGGGAATGTACGATAGACAATCCCCAGTGGTTAGAACATCTGACCAGTAACTAAAAGGCTGCTAGATTAAGTATTGGAGTTGGAAAGGTGAAAAGTTCTGTCTTTGAGCGAGGCGGTTAAATCTAATGGCTCCGAGGACATTGTTTTAAATGACAGGGTTTACCCATGGTAAAATATAAATGACTAAAAATAAGCAAAGCAAACAAACAGGAGACAGGTCAGTGTGAGGAGAAATTAGAGTCACAGTTCAGACATAAGAACAATGAAACATCTTCTCACAGCTTGAGGGAATCAACACAGTCTGCGCCTGCTTTAAAATCTCCACCATTGTTCCAATAACCAGAAATGCCAAGGTGACCTACCCAAATACCGCCTAGTACCACTAGTACCACACCAGTCGCCACCAACTGCTTTGTAAGGCCGATCACATACCAAATCACTGCCATCATACACACCATCTGAAACCACTGCAATTTGCATCTGACCAACAGCCACAGATGACACCATCGCCACAACCAATCTGGACAAGAGCTATGAGGTTGCTTGTACCCTCCTGCTCAGCTCTCAACACCACCATGTCCAAAAATCACATCAGGTAGCTGGGGGGCCTCATCCTGTTGCACTGACCCCTGAGGGCAGGAAATTCACTGACTTTCACTATCACAGGGGCCTCCAGAGGGAGCACACTGAAGGAGCCGGGTGAGAGGAGGACAGACAATATTAATGCCTGGAATGGAGTGAATGGATGAAACCATGATGTGTTTAACACTATTCAATTCATTCTGTTCCAGACATCACTGTGAGTCCATCCTCTACAATGTAGAGCTGTCTGTCACCTGATGACTATGTGGCCACCTGTAACATCGACTCAGTTATCAGGTTTGCTGCTGACCCAACAGTGTTTGGCTCTGATCTCCGTTGACAATGAGACAGCCAACGGGGAGGTGTTCAGGGCCCTGGTGGGATGGTGCCATGAAGGGAAATAACCTCTCTTTCATCGTCAGAACTTCTGCAGGCAGAAGAGAGAGAGCCACCCGCCCTACACAACAACAGGACGGCTCCAGAGACGTTTCAAGTTGCTCTGTGTGCACATCACAGAACACCTGAAATGTGGTGAAGAAGATGCAGCAGTGCTTCTATACCCTCAGGTTGGTGAGGAATGTGGTATGTCCCTGAGAACCCTCTTATTATGGAATGTGTTTTATTGTTTTATATTTTGAGATTATGTTTTTATTCACCTGATGAGGGTTGGCACTATTTAGAGTCATCTTGTTTTTGGCATGGGTTTTATTTGTGCTGGTCACTTTATTGGTCCGGATATCTTTCACCTGGCCTGAGAAAACTAATATGAATTAGATGCTACTGCTAGCACAGGGCTTCAGTTGGGATTGAGAGATTTCTATTTACTTTTACCCAATTTTTCTCCCAGTTTTTGTGTAATCCAATTCGTGATTGAAGGCCATGCTTCTTTGCAACAACTGCCATGTGACACTCCATGTTGAGATGTTTTTCCCAAAGCCCATTCTATGCTATTCTAGGTCTTATCATCCTTATGTGCCGGAAGGAAGCACTCTCTGGCCTTCTACCTAGATTGACTAAAAGGTGCCCTAGATGTCACAAGGAGTGTGAAGGAGATTCTGAGATCAACAGTTTTATTTGTGTCTACTGCTTTTTGCTACCCAGAATGCGATCAATCTTTTGTGTATTGAGTAGGCTACTTAATTGCCATCTAGTGGGAGGCTGATGTTACAACCTTTTATTTAATCCAAAATACTACATTTTTAAAAATTTAACCCGAAATCATCATTAATATTTGACGAGATCAGAAACACAATGTATATAGAGACATTTTGTGACTGTCAAATAATAATAAGTCTTTATGATGCAAAGTGATCTAAAGCTAAATTAAATGTTCTGATCTTCTCAAACCTGACCTGTTTTTGAGTAAAGGACTGACAAAAGCCAGATCAGCAGCAACTCATTCCAAATCACGTGATTCCCATAAATATTTTTTTCTGTGCTTTAAGCCCTTCATATTGTCTCTCAAAGAGATTGTTTATTGCCATCATGTGGCAAAGTGATTTTAATTTTTTTATCTAAACAGGGGCCCAGTCCATACTGACAAACACTTCACTAGGACCTTTGTGGGTTTTACAGTTTTGCACAATGTGATATAACTCCAACTTTCAGTCGTAAGATTCACCAAGTTACTTATACTAAATAAATCCATCTCAGATCTCCAGCGGATAGGGTGTAGGAGTGAATTTTGGATGCGGTCAAGGACTGACAGAAATGCATGTTAGATGGATAGCCTACTCTAAAACAATAATAAATATACTGTATCTGTGTCAGTTGATCTTTATTTGAGCTAAAACTGGCTTAAAATGAAATACATAGTTACAAATAAAATATAATAGACATCTGCGTACATTTTCAATATATAAAATGTATAATTGTATGCAATGTTATACCCAAGTTGGTCAGACCGGTGCAGGCGGATCCTTTACCTATTTGGCGCGATCCACTACATGCGCTGCGCAGTTTACCGCGAGATTGTTTGTCTAGTAACAATCCCATGTAGCTTCAAAAGACCATCGAAAACGATGGTCTTACAACATCGAAGCCTGTCTTGAATATCATTCCGCGAGGTACTATTTTGATGAGGATGGTTTTTATCAGCCTAATTAGACATCACATTACGATTGTACATATATGTTTATAAAATTGTTTAAAAGGAATGTATACATGAATAGAATTGTTAAAAGAATAGAAGTGCAAAAAGTGTATCAGACGGTAGAATACACAATACATTTGCAAAGACTGGCTCTCGACCGGAAGTTACAGAGGTACTCTTTCCTGTCTGTGCTAGTTGGTAAGTTTAAATGAGAGGCTTTCTTTTTCATTTACATTCCTTGAAATACACTGTATATTTCTCTTTGCATGCTCATTTTGCGATGATGAAGTTCTAAACCAGCGAATGCGTTCTCAAAAAGGAAAAAAATAAATGTATTTTGTCCAAATACTTGCTAGACAGGGATGTCAGGCAGGGCATAGCGAGAGCGGTTTTGGGAAGCCAGCTAGCTAGCATGCTAACGCGACTGTTTACTAGACAGTATGGTTGCTTTTTGAGTTTTATTTGGAAGTGTGTAGTTTAGAGCAGTAATTAATTGATGATTATCCGTGATAGAAAGATACCTATATTAATGTGTATCTACTATGGTGTGTTTCATTCTACCGCTACCTAGCGGATGATGTCATATTTGTGCGACTGACATAAACGGGAGGCATGTTCCCTATGTGTGATGCTAAAAGCTAGTTGAGTCCAAAAACTTTGTTGTGAAATTTTAGTAAAGTTATAGATATTTTCAAAAAAATCATTCTCGTCCTGATAATGGGTACTGCGGTAATAGTTCTGTAATTGTAATGAGTACAACAAGATTATTTAGTTCCTTGCCGTCTTTCTAGACAGTTTTTCTCGTTTCGGTTTAGATAGACTTGTTTAGTAGCTGAGTTCTTAGCTACGAATGGAAATCAAATACAGTATACTCATGTATTTCCTCTATATCCTCACAACAGCCCAAGCAGCGCAGATACATTTTCTGTGAGATTGGTGCAGACTTGTGTCTGCCCTGCCCTATCGCAGCCCTGTCTCTCCCAGCGGGGACCATGGCCTTTGTGCCGACCCCCAGCCCCACAGTGGTGGACCAGACCACCCTCATGAAAAAGTACCTGCAGTTCGTGGCAGCCCTCACAGACAACAACACACGTAAGTGAGGATTTGGGCATGGTGTCGTAGTCCTTGGAAGATGTGGTTTAGGTATAATCTCCTCAGCGAGGGCTTTGTGATGAGAGCGATGTGCTTTAGTCTAGAATAAGGTACAGTGTGTTTGTGAGAGTGAGTGAGTGACTGCATGTGAGTTTGTTTGGTAAATGTACCTTGTAACAATCTGGGCGCTGAAAGTAAAACTGATAAGATCTGATAATGCCTGTCTGCTGAGAGATTAGGATTATGGGGACTCTATATGCCATATGAATCACTTTAATGGTTGTTTTACTGTATCCAATCCCCAGCTGATGAAACCAAGTTGAAGATGATGCAGGAGGTTAGCGAGAACTTTGAGGTGAGTCCGGACGGTAGCTAAAGAGCGGGTATCTCATGTCTGTGTTGCTACTACAACTGCGTGTTCTAACATAGGTTGCGTATCTTCATTACGCTTTAAGACTGTTCTGACATTAGTGATGTCGCCTTCATCTCTTTCAGAATGTGACGTCATCACCGCAATACTCAACCTTTTTGGAACACATCATCCCTCGCTTCCTTACCTTCCTCCAGGACGGAGAGGTGCAGTTCCTGCAGGAGAAGCCCACACAGGTGTGATGCTGGGGCAGGTCTCCTCGTAGCTTTTGTCCCATTCTAAAACCACTGAGGTCGCAGGGGTGGCTATGAGAGAAACGTAAAGAACATCACCTTTCTCCCTCCATTGTCCCCCAACAGCAACTGAGAAAACTGGTGCTGGAGATCATCCACCGGATCCCGACTAATGAACACCTGAGACCTCACACCAAGAACATCCTGTCTGTCATGTTCCGCTTTCTGGAGGTGAAATGCTACAACATTTTATGAAATACATGGTTTAGGTATAATCTGCTCAGCAGGGGCTTTGTGATGAGAGCGATGTGCTTTAGTCCAGAATAAGGTACAGTGTGTTTGTGAGAGTGAGTGACTGAGAGTGAGTGTGTCTGACCATGTACCTTATATCAATCTGGGCGCTGAAAGTCAAACTGATAAGATCTGAAAATGCCTGTTTGCTGAGAGATGGGACAGTGTGATGTATTTTGCCATAGCAACAAATACATTTCTTTTAGAAATGTATTGCACTTTGTTCACACGTTTAGTCCGTTGTGTAATTCTCTGTTTTAAGTGTGTTGATTGACTGAGTGTTGTATTTGCATTGCGTGCTCCTTGTTTTCAGATTGAGAGTGAGGAGAACGTGCTGATATGCCTGCGAATCATCATTGAGCTGCACAAACAGTTTCGTCCCCCAATCTCTCAAGAGGTGAGAACCATGGCTTCGTTATCGTCCGTGTTGTGTTGATGATTGGCAGAAGGCTGATCTCCACTGTTTCCTCTTTCCATTTTTCCTTGAGTCTCCTTGACTCCTTTTGGAGTAAAAGCATAAAGTCCGAGGAAAATCTTCTCAGACCTCGTTCTTTGTCTTTTGCGATGGTTAACTGACCCTGGATCCTCTATTCACAGATTCATCACTTTCTGGACTTCGTGAAGCAGATCTATAAGGAGCTGCCTAAAGTTGTGGTGAGACAAGCAAACAGCATGTGTATTATAGTTGTGTGTGTGAGCTGGGAAATAGTTGGCTATCTGAAGATGTCTGAAATCTGTTCTCACCTCCTTTCTCATGCTGCTGTAACAAACCTCCCCTCAACCCCTCTGTCTGGTCCCCTTCCTCTCCCTTTCTGCCTCTGTCAGACCCGTTACTTTGAGAACCCTCAGGTGATCGCTGAGAACACAGTGCCTTCTCCTGAGATGGTGGGTATGATCACGTCCGTGTTGGTGAAGAGTGCCCCGGACAGGGAGGACAGTGAGACGCGCACAGTGAGTACAACTCCTCATGTTCCTGGCCCTCCTTTTATCACCACTTGGTGGTGTAGAAGCACTGGCAAAGCCCTTCAGACCACATGGGTAGAATTGCAAGGCAGTGCGCTGAAGGGGTTCATCATAGCGTCTGTTCTGCGTGGACTATTCGTTTTATTTTTATCTGTCTGTATCGTTGTTCCCTGATTGTGTTCTGTTGGTCTCGTTCCACCAGCACACCATCATCCCCCGAGGGTCCCTGTCCCTCAAGGTGCTGGCCGAGCTGCCCATCATTGTGGTGCTCATGTACCAGCTGTACAAACTGAACATCCATAACGTTGTGTCAGAGTTTGTCCCACTCATCATGAACACCATCATGCTGCAAGTTTCCCCTCAGGCCAGGTAATAACTGTCTGACTTTCTGTCTGTCTGACTTTCTGTCTGTCTGACTTTCTGTCTGTCTGACTTTCTGTCTGTCTGACTTTCTGTCTGCCTGTTTATGTCTCTGTCTGTCTCTGTGGGTGTCTGTGTCCTTTTCATACTCACTGTGAGTATGATGAGGCACAGTGGGCTAGCTAGAGGGCTCATGTTATTAAAATGACTTCATTTAGTTAAGTGTTATAGGTGTCTAGCTGCTATTTCTTAATGTACTCATACATTTTAATAGAGCTGGCACAAATAAAACAATCTCCGTAGAATGGATGCCCTCCTGCAGACAATCAGAATTGCTTTTTTCTACTAAAGACCCATAAGAATATGAAACAATTATTAAAGCATTCATCATTGTTATAAAATGTACGTTACCATTGTTAGCTTTGTCTCTCTATTTATTCTAAACCCTAACATGTAACTTTCAGGCAACACAAACTCTATAACAAGGAGCTGTATGCTGACTTCATTGCTGCTCAGATAAAGACCCTGTCCTTCCTGGCCTACATCATCCGGATCTACCAGGTACATCTTCAGCTCATGTTGCTCTGTTCAACTTCTCCTTTGGTTTTCCGTCTTGCATTTTATCTACATAAGGAACGTTGAGTTTCATAATGTCCTGTTTTCTAAAATGTGTTTTAATGTGTGTGTGTCCTTGCCCAGGACCTGGTGGGGAAGTACTCCCAGCAGATGGTGAAGGGCATGCTGCAGCTGCTGACCAACTGCCCATCTGAGACGGCCCACCTCCGCAAGGAGCTGCTCATCGCTGCCAAACACATCCTCACCACAGACCTGCGCAGCCGTGAGTACGCACACAAACTCGCACGCGCACACCGAGAGAGATGTATTCGGACTCCCCCAGACTTATTCTGACACTTGATATTCATTGTGTTACAGAGTTCATTCCTTGCATGGACAAACTTTTTGACGAGTCCATCCTGATCGGGTCTGGATACACGGCCCGGGAGACACTGAGGTGAGAAAGCCCTACAGGAACCCAAACCTCCGCCTGCTTTATGGTTCCATGTCGCGGCCACGGTTCACCGGGCCAGTGCTTTTTCCATAATGGTCCTTTCAGGATAAGTGAACATCCAGACGGCCTTTATTCCTTTTGCTCCCTGGAGCTTTCAAAACCACAGCAGTATGGCAGGTGTTTCTGAAGTTTCCACCTTACCTTTTACATTAATAGTCAATTGTATTCACTCAACTGGAATCACAAAGGTTCAGAGATCTCACAGTTGTTATATCTGTGGTTAAGTTGGGGAAAGGAAAGAGGTGTGTTAAAAAGCGTGGGCACGTTCAATGTACAGATAGTAAGTCCATCCGGATAAGAGCATTTAGTGTCTGTTTAATAATTTAGCGGACTTTCTTTTCTTTTTTTATCATAGTTGTCTTTAGGGACGTTCCTGACTGAACCCACATGAGTTTGTCAATCTGTTCTTTTGAGCAATCTATTCGTTGACATTTTAAAATTGTTATTTAATAAAAACCCTAGGTTTTAATAAAATCAGCTCAGTGCACAGAACTTGTCTAATGCTTTAAAAGTGTGCTGAAGAATAAAATATCACAAAACGTGATGAACCAAATTATTATTTCTATTTGGTTCTGAGTCTTTAGCAGATAGCTCTTTAGCAGTAGCAGGTTAGGGCATGCCATGCTTTGTTAAATAGCTCTTGGAAAAACTGAGAAACAAAAAACATACTAGGCTATTCTGTGTAAACGGGAGCCTTTGTGCACCTCATAAGCAAGATGATACTACTTGTTGGAGCCTAACCAACTTGAGTTTTGTTAGCTGAACTCAATCGGGGACAGCTTTGTTGGTTGGTGGTCGGCTGTTGATAAACCGACATTATAGATTCCTCCAGCAGTGAGTCTGTAGTTTTGCCTTCAAGTGAACTGTTCATTCCAATGGGTGGCAGTGGATCTGTACAACGCGCGTCTTCCTGATGGTTCAAAGATCTAAATCACATATAACTTCTCCTTCTGACCTTTTTGCCTCTTTCATTGTTATTGCCCTTAACCTTTGCCCTCTACCCCCCCCCCCCCCAGACCTCTGGCCTACAGCACGCTGGCAGACCTGGTGCACCACGTCCGTCAGAACCTGCCCCTCACCGACCTGTCCCTGGCCGTGCAGCTGTTCGCCAAGAACATCGACGACGAGTCCCTGCCCAGCAGCATCCAGACCATGTCCTGCAAACTCCTGCTGAACCTGGTGGATTGCATCCGCTCCAAGAGCGAACAGGAGAACGGCAACGGGCGGGACATACTGATGAGGATGCTGGAGGTAAGCCTGGACGGACGGGACGGACCACGCCGCCGACCATGGAATTGGCTGCTGTCGCCTGTAAGTCGCTGATCTCTCCACTTCGTTTCCCCCTCGAAGGTGTTCGTGCTGAAGTTCCACACCATCGCTCGCTACCAGCTCGCCACCATCTTCAAGAAGTGCAAGCCCCAGTCGGAGATGGGCGTGGTGGAACCCCAGGGAGCGCTGCCCGGCGTCCCGGCCACCCCTGCCCTCCCGGCCACACCTGTCGCCACCCTGCCCCCCCCTGCTCCCCCCACGCCTGTCACCCCCGCCCCCCCTGCTCCCGCCACCCCGTTCGACCGGCCGGGGGAGAAGGAGGACAAGCAGACGTTCCAGGTGTCGGACTGTCGTAGCCTGGTGAAGACCCTGGTCTGTGGGGTGAAGACCATCACCTGGGGTATCACCTCCTGCAAGGCCCCTGGAGGTGAGAGGGGCCGAGAGGAGAACCCTCCTATCACGCTCTAAGCAGACGCTTAAGAGTTGGCGAACAGATCATGCGCGCCTTTCTACGTTGAAACCGGCGTGGGGACAAAAACCTCCCGGCGTGTCTAATTCATTTAATGTGTTTTAGGAAGGGTGTTCAGGGTGAATGGACTCCTGACTGACTGTGTGTGTGTTGTGTTGCAGAGGCCCAGTTTATTCCCAACAAGCAGCTTCAGCCCAAGGAGACTCAAATCTACATCAAGCTGGTAAAATACGCCATGCAGGCCCTGGACATCTACCAGGTATGATTGCTAGTGTACAAGCAGGTCTTATTAGATTAGATTACATTCTACTTTGTCATTGAACAAGTACCGTACAATGAAATGCAGTTAGCATCTAACCAGAAGTGCAAATAGAAGAGGGCAGAAAGGTATTAAGTGTTGTGTATGTTGTCTTGTGGCTTTTACAAGTGGGATAATGGTTCTGCGGGTACAAATGCCAATTCTATTGTCAATTGAAGGAGTAAGGTAGCATGTGCAACTGGGATGCAGAGATAGCAGCTATGAGCTCCCAGAGGTAGACATATATATGTAACAACTGAAAAATGCAACTACGATGGCAGTTCTGAATGTGCAATGAAGGCAAATTGAATGTGCGAGGTGAATGTGCCACTTGAATGCAGGGATAGTAGCAGTGAGGTTCCCAAGATAGGATATGGAGATATGATAGGATAAACAGTAGACAAACATAGTTCATGTCAATGTTACAGTTTATGTAACAAAGCCCTACCCCCTTTCAGCTAGCTATGAATTGTTCAGGTTATTACTCACTAGAAACTCCGGGTCATACTGATACCTACTGTACCTGTGTATGAGAGCTAAATTCAGGATTTTAACACAAGGCAATCTTAAGACTGTCTGTTTATAGATTGCTCAGGGTTACTGTAATAACCCTTGTATAACAGCATCATGTCCCCCTCTCCTGCCTGAGTAGACATTGGTCAGGGTTACTGTAATAACCCTTGTATACCTGCACCCAACCCCCCTCTCATGCCTAGGTACAGATTGATCAGTGTTACTGTAATAACCCTAGTATAACCGCACACAACCACCCTCTCCTGTCTAGGTACAGATGGATTAGTGTTACTGTAATAACCCTAGTATAACCGCACCAAACCCCCCTCTCCTGCCTAGGTACAGATTGCCAACAACCAGCAGACATACGTCAGGGTGGCCAACTGTCAGACGGTTCGTATGAAGGAGGAGAAAGAGGTGCTGGAGCACTTTGCTGGGGTCTTCACGATGATGAACCCCCTCACCTTCAAGGAGATCTTCCAGACAACGGTTCCTTACATGGTGGAGAGGATCTCCAAGAACTATGCCCTGCAGGTATCCATGCTCTCTGGAGTTCCATAAAAAATTGCTATATAGGAAAGGATGGGGTTACAGTTATACGCTTATTTTTATGCAACATTTCGGCTTTCCAGACCATTATTGAACACAGTCCTTAGCAAATAATTGGTCATAAAAAATTTTGTGGACTAATGTGCAAACCATCTCCTTGTTCCAGATTGTGGCTAACTCGTTCCTGGCTAACCTGTCAACCTCAGTCCTGTTTGCCACCATCCTAGTGGAGTACCTTCTGGAAAGACTGCCTGAGATGGGCTCAAATGTAGAGCTGTCTAACCTCTACCTCAAGCTATTTAAATTGGTCTTTGGCTCTGTTTCACTGTTTGCTGCTGAAAATGAACAGATGCTCAAGGTTAGGATGATTGATGTTTTGCTGAACCCCTTTTCATCATTTCTAAGCCACTTGTAACCCCTGCCCAAATTGAAAAGGGTTGTTCAGAAAATGATCCGGATTGAACTGAAATGTAGTCTACATTAGTAGACATTTAACCTTTCAAAGTCAAATCTCCACTTGTATGAAATGTATGAAATGTTTGAAACCCTTGAATCCTGTTATTGTTTCTTTCCCAGCCCCACCTCCATAAGATAGTGAACAGCTCCATGGAACTGGCACAGTCTGCAAAGGAACCCTACAACTACTTCCTGCTTCTCAGGGCTCTGTTCCGTTCAATTGGTGGAGGCAGTCATGACCTGCTCTATCAGGAGTTCCTGCCCCTCCTACCCAACCTGCTGCAGGGTAGGCTCCACTGGTCACACAACTGCCTTTCTGATATTCGTCCAAGTTTGTAGCTTGTCTTGTGTACGCCCTTATCTGAAGACAGACACCGGTGTGTAACGGTCCGCCAAACTCACAGCAGGGTGTGGATTTTGGTATTGGTTTGACATTTTTTCCCCTCCCAGCACGGAGGGTCAATGAATGCCATTCACTGTTCAGTATTGGCAGTGTTCCATAGCGGAAGATGGCGGTTAGAGCATCTGACCCGAAAACCACTCGGGGGCTGCAAAACCTTGTATTTATTTACATTTCTAATGTCCATCTGCCCATGATGGGCAGGATCCATCCTGCTGTCACTGTTTTCACCTTCACCTGGGCTCCCTCCTGAGGTATTTGCATATCCTGTTCAGTGGAAGGGACCTGCTTTGACGATGAGAGACCAGCTGATATATAAATAATTAGGATTCATATATTTATTTGGAAAAGACAACAGCAAAACAACTCCTTGGGGTCCACACAAAACTTAGAACATGGAATATTGCAAAACATTCAAAAGAAATAGAAAGAATCATTCTAAGGGTTGAGAATGGCAGTTTCGTAATATTTGAGCTGTGTTTGTGGCACACGTGTTGTCTTGGGGCTGCAGTGAAGTGATACCCATAACCATCTCTCCAGTTTGGCATGTCTGGCTTAAACTGCCTCATTCTGAGCGGCTGCTGCCTGTTTACTGAGATGGAGGCAAGCGAAAAGGTTGCAATGTTTTTTTCATGAAGTGCTTAAAGTCCCTATCTCAACCACTGGGCTCATATCCATGGCTGTAAACTGAAGACTGTAAAATGAAATCCATAAACATACCCATCTGTCTTTTTTTGTACTTTTCCACGGGTAGAATCGACTGCTTTCTTGCTCTCTCTCTCCAATGCAGAGGGGTGTTGGCACCGGCGTAAGTTATATTGCTAGAAGTTATACTAACGGTTGTCTGGAATGTTCCGGATATCAGGTTCGGAATACATGCCCGGTCACACCCCTGCACAGGTCAGATGGGTAAAGACACAGTGGGATGTCAACCACATGCCACACATTACATGACTTCAGTCCCCCCCCCCAGGCCTCAACATGCTCCAGAGTGGTCTCCACAAGCAGCACATGAAGGACCTGTTTGTGGAGCTGTGTTTGACGGTGCCTGTCAGGCTGAGCTCCCTCCTGCCCTACCTGCCAATGCTGATGGACCCGCTGGTGTCCGCCCTGAACGGCTCCCAGACGCTGGTCAGCCAGGGCCTCCGCACCCTGGAGCTCTGCGTGGACAACCTGCAGCCCGACTTCCTGTATGATCACATACAGCCTGTCAGAGCCGAGCTCATGCAGGTAAGGACTTGTGCCCGGAGTTAGACACATGCACATACAGATACATTAAATCAGAGAGACCCCCCCCCCCCCCCATCGTGTTTCTGCTGACCCCTCTTCCTGGTGCTCTCCAGGCTCTGTGGCGGACGCTGCGTAACCCGGCGGAGACCATCAGCCACGTGGCCTACCGGGTGCTGGGGAAGTTCGGCGGCAGCAACAGGAAGATGCTGAAGGAGTCCCAGCGGCTGCAGTATGTGGTCACTGAGGTCCAGGGTCCCAGCATCAAGGCCGAGTTCACTGACTGCAAGGCCTCCATACAGCTGCCCATGGAGAAGGTGAGGCCCCCGCTCAAACCCAGGGTCTCAGCACGGGGACACAAACGCTCTGAAGGATTTCTGTTTATTCAGCTCTGGCTTTTCTGTTTCAATGCAATCACAGGGCAGTTTTAAGCGGTCATGGCGAGAATTACTTTCTCATTTTCGGGGTTTAGCAGGCGCTCTTATCCAGAGCGACTTCACGTTTGTAATAGTACTTGTGTTGAAGAATGGGATATTTCCCGAAAGTAAGGAATCCTGGTCCTGATCAGGACACTGCTGAGATTTTTTACCGGGTGCCCGACTGCACATACGCTGGGAAATGTAGTTGCACGATAAATAATACTGAATAGGTTTTAAAGCCGACATAATACATTTTTCACAGCACATCTGCGCTCTTAAAATTACCTTGCAGGTTCCACTGCGAAATATTTAGGCTTCTACGCGTGGGGAAGGGATGCACTGTAGACCTGTGTGAGGAGACGTCCCGAGGTAATTAAAGACCTCGTCAGGCTGCCAGTTCCTGATCTCTTATCCAAGCCTGAATAATCTGTCTGTAGGAAGTGGCGTGACGACACCCTTGTTTACTCTCGGGAGACTCCGGCTCTATCTGCTGCTAATAAAAAGGCACGCGCCCGCACTGTCATTTCGGGAATTGAGTGGGTGCTTCAAAGATGGCAGCTAGAGATAGTGCCCCCCCCCCCCCCTCTTCTCTGGAAGTACTGGGCATTTGCATAATTTCTTACCCCGACATTTGTTTGAATGGTAATGAATGGAACACCGTTGCGTTCCATCTTTTTTTGCTTTTCTCGGTTCCCTCTCCTTTGCACTCCCTCAATCCCTTTATTTTCCAGCTCTTTCCTTCCCATCTCTCCCTCTTTGTCTCTGCCGGCCTTCTCTCCGTCTGTTTCTCCCTCCTCTTCCTCATCCTTTTGAAGTCTCTTCAAAGCCTCTTTGAGCCCTCTTTATCTAAAATGCTTTCTAATGTCTTTGTCTATGTGCTTTGTTGATGGGATGAGTTAATGTCACAGAAGCTGCATAGCCCCTGTGTGCTGACAGGGCTAGTTGAATTTAATGATGCGCTCTCCTCCTTTATCCCTCCTCTCCCAATAGACACACCAGCTTGCTCTCTCTCTCTCTCTCTCTTTCTCTATCTCTCCCTCGCTTGTTCTCTGAGTGGCGTTAATTAGTTCATTTTCTCCCTCTTTACGTCTCTGGCTGAGTTGGCTTGTCGGCTCATAATCGGCCTGTCGAAATGGCCTGTGCTCCGGCTGTCCTGACACAGTGTGTTGGGCTTCTCTCTCCGTGACAGGGTAGTCAGTGCCGGGCTCCGTCAGGACGTCCCCCTGCTGCCTCAGCGCAGAACAAGTGGAGTTCTTCTACGCAGATTCGGTGTAACTCCCAATGAATTCAAATTAACGGTCGACTTGGTCTGTTGTAACAGCTCTTTGATCCTCCATGGTCAGCGAATGGATTTCCTGTAGTGAAGGCCGTGTTTTGCTGTCTTGTTGGTGTGGATGTTTGAATTAAACCTTTCTTTCTCTCCTTGCCCCCCCCCCCCAGGCTATCGAGACCGCTCTGGACTGTCTGAAGAGTGCCAACACTGAGCCGTACTACAGACGACAGGCCTGGGAAGTCATCAAGTGCTTCCTGGTGGCGATGACCAGCCTGGACGACAACAAACACGCCCTGTACCAGCTACTGGCTCACCCAAAGTAATATACTATCTCTTCTAACGAGCCCCTGAAATCCACCCCATGCCTCGTCTTCCTGTCCTGCTTTCCCTCCCCTTAATATGTTGCTTCACATGTGAAGCCCCCCCGCACCCCCCGTGGTTGCAGCAGCTCATTAGTCTCAGAAATAGAGTGAGGATTGGGATGGTGTCCGGGGACAGGGCTTAATGACCGGGCTGCTTACACTCCTCTGAGATGTGTGTCAGTGAAGATGGTGAGGCCATCAGGCGTCCTGGTCTATGACGTCCTCTCTTCTCAGCGCTTGTCTTTCTCGCGCTTGCACTTCCGTTGTCTGTCCCTCTGTCCGTTTTTCTTGCCGGTCGGTCGTCGCGAAAAGACCTTTCGGTCAAAGCGTCCGAGGGCTCTCTTTTATATTGCCAAATGCCAAGAAGGGAGAATGGAGCTGCGTTGGAATGGCAGGGCTGTGAATGATTGTGAAGTGATCTGGCAGTCCTTCTTACCCTCTGCCTCCCGACTCCGCAACCCCACCCCCCCCCCCCACCCCAAAGCGAGTCCTTTAAATGGCGATAATGAAATGGGGCGATCCATCAGCGCCAGCCGTGGCATCTGGCATTATAAAACACGGGCTCAAGTATGGAGAAAACAGCCTTTCAATCATTTCAGCCTGTCCCCTTTTAGCCAGCCCCAATAACACAGGGACGCGTGTCCCTTCTGGGGGGGGGGGCCCAGAACCGCCGCGGAGACACGGGGACAAAGACGGATCCAGGCAGGCAGGCGGGCGTAGAGATCGTCTCTGTCGGCCACGGGCAGGGACAACAGATGATTGGCCCAGAGACATTTAGAAAATGTCTGTTATAACAGAAGGAAAACAAAGATGATGTGACAAACCCTCTAAATGATGAATTACCCTTCTAATACCCTGTGATGATAATGTTAATGTTCCAGTTCCTCTGCTTAATGAATGTCCTATGACGGCATGCTAATTGAGTGTGTTGCGTGTGTGTGTGTGTGTGTGTGTGTGTCCAGTTTCACAGAGAAGTGGATTCCCAACGTGATCATCTCTCACCGCTATAAGGCCCAGGACACACCGGCCCGCCGGACATTTGAACAGGCATTGACCGGGGCGTTCATGTCTGCCGTCATTAAGGACCTCCGTCCCAGCGCTCTTCCCTTCGTGGCAAGCCTCATCAGACACTACACCATGGTGGCTGTCGCCCAGCAGTGTGGTGAGAGAACAAGTCTCTCTTTCTTCTTGTCTTGTTGTGAGGGGCACTGAGGCGAACTACCTTCAGGCTGTGTTTAAACATGTCTACCCCGAGCTCTTCACGCCACTTCTGCTCCCTCGGCCGTCCAATCCCATCGAGATGGAACTTCCCGCTCAGTCAGTACAAGCTAATCTCTGTCCTGGAACAGACTTCCCCTTTAGCGCTAGGAGTTGCTGAGTCTCTGACTGTTTGCAGAAATCTTCAGAAACCCTACCTGTTCAAAGATAAAATGCCTCGATAGTTCCTACCACCACTGTGGCCTTTCATTTCCTAATACTTTAATTTCCTGTTATTTCGTCTTCTTTCACAGACTTTGCATCTAGCTACTTTATTGAGTATATTGTACTTACTATTCCTGGGCTGTGTGGCATTTCTATTTTATGTTACTCTGTATAAAGCATCTAATAAATGACTAAGATGTCAATGTAAAATGCTGTCCCCTCTTGCATTTCGGACCTGTCTTTTCCCTTCCAACTTTCTTTGCTCCTTTTGTCTCGCCCCAGGTCCGTTCTTACTGCAGTGCTACCAGCTGGGTAGCCAGCCCAATACGGCCATGTTCCACAGTGAGGAGAACGGTTCCAAGGGCATGGACCCACTGGTTCTGATTGACGCCATCGCCATCTGCATGGCGTATGAGGAGAAGGAGCTGTGTAAGATAGGAGAGGTGGCTCTGGCTGTTATCTTTGACGTAGCCTCCATCATCCTGGGTTCCAAGGAGAGGGTGAGCCTGAAAGTCTTATTGATTCTTTTTCAAATGGACGTGTTTTAAATAGACCATGAACTCGCCCTTACCCTAAGGTTCTTTATTTTGTCAGTAAAAACCAGTATTTCCTGTTAGCTCATTCTGTTATTTTCTGTTCCTTCACCGCCACCACCACCCCCCCCCCAGGCGTGCCAGCTGCCCCTGTTCTCCTACATCGTGGAGCGTCTGTGTGCGTGTTGCTATGAACAGGCCTGGTATGCCAAGCTAGGCGGCGTGGTGTCCATTAAGTTCCTGATGGAGAGACTCCCTCTGATCTGGGTCCTGCAGAACCAGCTGACCTTCCTGAAGGCTCTTCTGTTTGTCATGATGGACCTGACTGGAGAGGTGGGGATAATTTGTCCCAGACACTAGGCGTCTGCTTTATGTTGAGAACGATACTTTACCAAGTAGAAACCATGGCGTTAACGCGTTATTTAACTCCTACGGCGAGGCGGCCGCTGAGGCATGAGGTGATTTAGCAGCGGGGACTTTGGATCATTACCGGGTAATTATTCGTAGACATTTTGAGGTTATTATGGAAATTTTCCCCTCCAGGTATCCAATGGTGCCGTGGCCATGGCCAAGACCACCCTGGAGCAGCTCCTGGTGCGCTGCGCCACCCCGCTGAAGGATGAGGAGAAGACCGAGGAGCTGCTGGCGGCTCAGGACAAGTCCTTCCACATGGTCACCCATGACCTGGTTCGGGAGGTGACGTCCCCCAACGCCACAGTCAGGAAGCAGGCCATGCATTCTCTACAGGTGCTGGCCCAGGTCACGGGGAAGAGTGTCACAATCATCATGGAGCCTCACAAAGAGGTAAGGTTGGGCCGTCGGCGCCCCCTCCTAAAATGGAGAGATGAAGAGGGGAAAGACGGGTTGGTTTCAAACGTGATGAAGAATCAATAAGTGGCGTTAAGGATAGTTGTCTTGCCTCTTTTAAATAACGTTGTTTGTGAAACAACCCGATGTGGCAGTTGAGGGATCATAGGCCCCCTTCAACAATAGTAAAGCATTTTTGACTGATACATCCCCACACAGGTGTTACAGGACATGATCCACCTAAGAAGCACCTCCCCCTTATAACCTCTGTGCCCCCCCCCCCAGGTGTTACAGGACATGATCCACCTAAGAAGCACCTCCCCCTTATAACCTCTGTGCCCCCCCCCAGGTGTTACAGGACATGATCCACCTAAGAAGCACCTCCCCCTTATAACCTCTGTGCCCCCCCCCCAGGTGTTACAGGACATGATCCCACCTAAGAAGCACCTCCCCCTTATAACCTCTGTGCCCCCCCCCAGGTGTTACAGGACATGATCCACCTAAGAAGCACCTCCCCCTTATAACCTCTGTGCCCCCCCCCCAGGTGTTACAGGACATGATCCCACCTAAGAAGCACCTCCCCCTTATAACCTCTGTGCCCCCCCCCCCAGGTGTTACAGGACATGATCCCACCTAAGAAGCACCTCCTGCGCCACCAGCCAGCCAATGCCCAGATTGGCCTGATGGAGGGCAATACCTTCTGCACCACCCTCCAGCCGCGCCTCTTCACTATGGACCTCAGTGTCATGGAGCACAAGGTCTTCTACACGGAGGTGAGAGTTCATGGGGTCAGGTTTTATGGGTGTGGCCATGAGAACACACTTCAAGGGCTACTTTGTTGCATTGATTATTGATGTCCGTAGTAGACTCGATCCATAGTCATTGGTTTCTGATTCCGTCTCTGGACGTTTCCACAGCTGTTGAACCTTTGCGAGGCAGAGGACGCTGCTCTGATGAAGCTGCCCTGCTACAAGAGCCTGTCCTCCCTGGTGCCTCTGCGCATCGCTGCTCTCAGTGAGTACCTCAGGTTGTCTCGCTCTGTCCCTGAGCGAACCACGCCCTTCAACACGGCCTGCATGCTTGTACACAGGCAACATCGCCCAATCCCACACTTCTGTCTCTTAATGGAAATAAAACAGGAAAATGATGTGTGTGTGTGTGTGTGTGTGTGTGTGTGTGTGTAGATGCCTTGGCAGCATGCAACTATCTGCCTCAGTCCCGAGAGAAAATCATTGCTGCCCTGTTCAAAGCCCTCAACTCCACCAACTCTGAACTGCAGGAGGCAGGAGAGGCCTGCATGAGGAAGGTCAGTACACTGGGGGCCCATGTAGTCCTGGACCTGAACGTTTAATTGGTTGTGATACCAGAAGCCCGGTGGGGTGATGGATCCATTCAGCGCCGTGGAACGGGCCCATCCAGCACCACAGACCGCACAAGGTCTACCTCTCCGCTGGTGGGATAGGGCAAGCCAATGGAATTGCAAAATTTTAGATGCTATTTCTGTATTCTCAAGCAATGCTTCAGCAGTGATTGAAAGGATATGTTATTGGAGGTGTGTTTAAATATTTGATGTAGTGTGTAAAACAGCAGTTAAAAAAAAAAAATCCACATTACTTTGGGGTGTTTAGCTGAAACCACCGACGCAGAGACCAAGGGGCCTTATGTCTCCACCCTGCTCTCATCTGCCCCCGTCTCTCCCCACCCAACCTCCACCCGGCCTGTCCTACATCTACCTACCTCCCTCCTTTCCTGCCTCCTCATACCGTCTTCCCTGAGCTAATACTAATGAATGTTGCCAGAGAGTGGTCGATACAGGATGGAGTGTTTGTTCTGAACGAGAAGAGGAAAATGAATGTGGCTGCCATACATCATCTGTCTCTCTCATCGTGTGTCTGTGTCTCTCTCTCTCGTTCCTCTCTTTCTCTCTGTTTCTCTCTCGTTCATCCTCTCTTCCTCTCTCGTTCATCCTCTCTCTCTCTCTCGTTCATCCTCTCTCTCTCTCTCGTTCATCCTCTCTCTCTCTCTCGTTCATCCTCTCTCTCTCTCTCTCTCTCGTTCATCCTCTCCCTCTCGTTCCTCTCTCTCTCTCGTTCCTCCCTCTCGTTCCTCTCTCCCCCTCTCATTCCCCTCTCGCAAAGTGCGTATCTATTTGTCTCTGAGCGTCTCTCTGTGCGTCTAGTGCTGGCCTTTTTGTTGTGGCTGTCCTCTTACGCAGAAAAAAATAAACCATGAGTCATGGCTGCACAGGTGGCCTTAATAAATAAAGCCTGTTCTTAAGGCAGTGTGTTTGTCTTGGTTGTGTGGTCCAGTTTCTGGAAGGGGCCACCATCGAGGTGGACCAGATTCACACCCACATGCGTCCCCTGTTGATGATGCTTGGGGACTACCGGAGCCTGACCCTCAACGTGGTCAACCGCCTCACGTCAGTCACGCGCCTCTTCCCCAACTCCTTCAATGACAAGTTCTGTGACCAGATGATGGTAAGGAAGGCGACGCCGGCCGACTGTTACGGTTTAGATTTAATACATACTATGTCTCTTTCAATTCTTACTAAGTCCACCGCTCTCCTGTTCCCCTCCCCAACTCCTCCCCCTCTCAGCAACACCTGAGGAAGTGGATGGAGGTGGTTGTGATCACCCACAAGGGCGGCCAACGCAGTGATGTCAGTGTGAGTATGAACACTCAGGAGTCGGCCTACAGATGCAGGCAGGCAGGCAGGCAGCTCCTCGGCAGGCAGGCAGCTCCTCGGCAGGCAGGCAGCTCCTCGGCAGGCAGGCAGCTCCTCGGCAGGCAGGCAGGCAGGCAGGCAGCTCCTCGGCAGGCAGGCAGGCAGGCAGGCAGGCAGCTCCTCGGCAGGCAGGCAGGCAGCTCCTCGGCAGGCAGGCAGGCAGGCAGCTCCTCGGCAGGCAGGCAGGCAGGCAGCTCCTCGGCAGGCAGGCAGGCAGGCAGCTCCTCGGCAGGCAGGCAGCTCCTCGGCAGGCAGGCAGCTCCTCGGCAGGCAGCTCCTCGGCAGGCAGGCAGCTCCTCGGCAGGCAGGCAGGCAGGCAGGCAGGCAGGCAGCTCCTCGGCAGGCAGGCAGCTCCTCGGCAGGCAGGCAGCTCCTCGGCAGGCAGGCAGCTCCTCAGCAGGCAGCTCCTCAGCACGCACGCAGGCAGGTAGCTCCTCAGCGCGGCCCACTCCAGATGAGAAGCGAGTGGCCATATTACAATCAATGATTAATTAGGCGCCAGCCAGAGGACAGAGCCAGCAGCCCAGTCTGCCTCTCTGCTCGTTATCTCTTGGTCAGATAACCTTGTTAGGCCGGGGCAGGAGATCCCACTTTCCTCTGGCCTTTTACTTAATGTCATCTATATGGTGGCTGATGCTCTTCTTATGGGGCTCACGTCCTGTGCAAGTATTCATTGACTGTAGTGGCTTTACGTAGCTAGGTGGTGCTCCCCTCTCATTTTTTCTGATTTAGTATTGGTTGATGAACCTCCGCAGTTTCACTCCCTTCACCAGTTCTCTCTGAACCCAGCATTCTGTCAAAATGACCTAGCTGAAATCTCCTTTCTGAACCAGACCAATCAGAATCTAGCCGCTATATGTGGCATCAATGTGTTTTGTTTTGTAGGCTAATGTAGGATGTAGGCTACGTTCCCCTCGGTCTGATTTCTCCTCATATGCATTGCAGTAGGAGGAGCAGGGTTCAGTCTACTCAAGTTGTATTGTGGTAAAACACTTTGCATATTTGCCGTCCAGAAATGTGAGGCTGCGACCTAGGCTGCATCATGGTGATCAAATCGTGAATTAATAGAGAACCTTGAGGCGTATATGTTATGAAAGTGGAGTGGTATAACAAACCCATGTGCAGAACACCTCTTCACAGAAGCTTCTGGATTCACCGTGGCAGCAAATAAAGGCCTGAGTAACAGACCTCGGCCAGCCTGGTGGGGGGGGGGGGGGTGCTGCTGCTGTCTGCCCCTTGCAGAAAGAACATCCATTAAATCTTTCCCTCTCGGTTCTCCTCAAAGGTAGTGGTAATGAGATGTAAATTGGCCCTCTGTTTGCCAGCTTCTCCTCCTCTGTTGGGGGGAGCTGATGGCCGTTTCACAGCGAGGCCAGGGACACCAGGTCAACCAGCCAGGTGAATGAGGAGAGCCGAAACAGGGAGGCTGAGTGAGGGAGAAGGAGGGGGGAGGAAAGTTCAGGGGGCGATGAGGGAGTGAGGCGCTGAGGGACCGAGAGAGTCCAAACGAAGTCTGGGGCGAGGAGTCTACATTTTAATTTGTTTGTTTAACCAGTCTTGTGTTTTTCCCTTGTTCACTATGAAAAGGTCTGAGATCTCTAAGATCTTTGAAACTGTCTTTTTGCTTACACACATCCATTCCATGCCATCCCTCATACACCCCCCCCTTCCCCACACCCACAGACACACAACGCATATATACACACACATACACACACACACACACACACACACACACACTGTTTTGCTGACTATTTCCATTGTTTTCCATTCCATTCCGGCACAGCCTGCATTGGAGGGCGTTGAGGTGAGACTGGGTCCAGTGTTGGTGACTGGGCGTCACTGTGGTTAACCATGGTTGAACCGTTGTGGTGGTGGTGGTGGTGGATTGTACTGTCTGTATCCCTGTGTGCTGTGTGGTTGCTTGACCCTGACGTCGCCTAGTGATTCACCCCATGTTAAAACAACCCATTTTCTAGCCCCCATTTCATTTGAAAGGAAGTTAATAATAGGTATGTCATAGAAATCAATCATCATGTCAACAAGTTGATGATGGTGCTCTCAGCCCCTCTCCCATTTTCCCAAATAACCAGTGAGCACTCCCCTGCTACTGTGCAGGTGCCATTAGTTCTTCAACCCCGGAAACCGCTCTCCCCTAAAAAGCCCTGTGGCCTAGTTCCAAATCGGTTCCCTGGACACTGTTCCCTGGGAACTGGTGGAGATCTAACTACTCCTCAGATCTCCAGCTGTGTCTGAGGGTTATGGCGGACTAAGGGAAACATTTGGAATTGTCTACAAACGTACTGCTAATAAAATCTGTTTGTCCAAGGCTTGAGGGAAAATGTCTTCATACTGACTCTTATTTTCTCTCCACCTTCTCTCTCTCTCACGCACACACACTTTTTCTCTCACTCTGTCTTTCTCTCTCACTTTTTTTCTATCTGTCTCTCATACTCTTTCCCTCTCTCCCCCTCTTCAGGAAATGAAGATATGTTCTGCCATTATCAACCTCTTCCACCTGATCCCAGCAGCTCCCCAGACTCTGGTCAAACCTCTGCTGGAGGTTGTCATGAAGACTGAGAGGGCCATGCTCATAGAGGTACTAGCCACTTCTCTCCCCCTAAATGTTTTCTCTCTCTGATCACCGCCCCATCTCTCATCTGCACCCCCTTCTCCCTCCTCATCTCTTACCTCCTCTCATCTCCTTCCTCCCTGGGTTTTGTCCCCTGTTCCATTTCTTTCTTTCTTTCTGTGTATGTAATGACCTCTTCAGATGTTTGATCTCCCGTTTGTCACGGTTAACTGCCGGTCCCCTTTCCCCCTCCAGGCTGGCAGTCCATTTAGGGAGCCCCTGATCAAGTTCCTGACGCGTCACCCCTCCCAGACCGTGGAGCTGTTCATGATGGAGGCCACGCTTAACGACCCGCAGTGGAGTCGCATGTTTATGGTGAGATAAACCCCTTCCCGCCTCAGGCTCATTACTCACCACCATCTTTAACGCTGTCCAGGAGACCTTGTGTCACGCCACTTCTGGCCCTTAATGTTTTCTTCGCTGTTAGTATTTTGCTCAAGGTGTGCTCGTTCAGACATTTTGCTCTATGGACTCCAGGTAAAAAGATGTTTCCCATAATTCCCTCTCCACTGTTGTGCTGCAGAGTTTTCTGAAGCATAAAGAAGCCAAGCCCCTCAGGGACATGCTGGCCTCCAACCCTAGCCGTTTTGCCCCCCTGCTCGTCCCTGCTGGCACTGCGGCCACCGCCAGGCCAGGCTCCCCCTCCACCAACACTGCCAGGCTGGACCTGCAGTTCCAGGCCATCAAGGTGAGGACACTAATGGCGAACGTGTTTACATAGCTGTCTGACTTGGGACACAAGTTCGTTGACCTTGAATAATCCTACTTTAACTAATCCTTAATCTTACCTTAATTTAACAATCACACCTAAACTTAACCCTAATGTCTAAATGTGACCCCATTATATATTTTTTTCCTCTGAACCTAGCACTCTTTCAAATTGGGGACAAGAAATGATTCCCTATTAGTCTGTTTTTCAGATTTAACCTTTTTTGTTCCTGTTATATAGTTAAGTCAGAAATGCACACATCTTCCTTAAAATTATTGCTTTAATTTGTTTTGCACAATTTCTTTCTGCTGAAAAGAATAGCTGAAGTGCAAGCAGCCGTGCAATGTCATTTGACAAATTAGGTCTCAAATGCTTGTTTTGTTATTCTGCTCAAGGCCTACAGAATATTTGGTTGTAAGCAAAACTCAATTATTTACTGTTGTTTCTGCCACAATGACCATTATATTAAAAAAGGGCTCCCACTCAATAGGTCAACAAAAATAAGAAAGAAAATTCTGAAAACCTCAGTGTTCCCTGACTAATAACAGTGATTTCATTAGTAACACCAAACCTCTATAGACAAAATAGTACTTCTACAACAGAAATTGCAGGCCACAAAATGTTGCTGACTTGTGCAGCAATAAGCTTAGTTTTTATCTCTCTGATCCCCTTTGTTTGGATTTGGTCCAACCGGCTCAATATTGGATCAGGTATTGATTTTTAGTGTTGTTGCCATTACCAGAGTATTAAGCAGGTTCAATCGGGCACAGGTTTAATCATTAGGAGACCTTTAGCCTGCATGTCCACCTTTACATTTTGCTGTCCTGAAATTAACACTTGATTTCTTCACTGAAGATCTACACAACCTAGTCCACATTTCCAAGTGCATTTTATAGACGTTTCTCTTGATCCATAAGTCACCCCAACCATGACTTGATACTTGGTGGAGGCACCATAGTATGGGAGGCGTGTATACCTCTGAGACAGTGCTGTCAGGCATTGCTTACACCTTTCTGTTCCTTTGTTTTGCCCTCCGACCCCTGGGTGTGCTAACTCTGAACTCTGAACTCCTCAGATTATCAGTATCATAGTGAAGAATGAGGAGGGCTGGCTTGCGGGTCAACACTCTCTGGTCAGCCAGCTCAGACGTGTCTGGGTCAGCGAGGCCTTCCAGGAACGGCACCGCAAAGACAACATGGCCGCCATCAACTGGAAGGAACCCAAGTTACTGGCCTACTGTCTGCTCAGCTACTGCAAGTACGTAACACAGACTTAGACAAAGTTTGAAACCTCAAGCTTTTATCTGAATCTCACAATGTGTATGTTTATGGTTTGCTAAAAGATTGGGAAAGGGTTTTTCCGTTTCTGTAATCGCTGAACTCTGTGCCCCCTGCCACTCCAGGCGTAACTTCAATGAGATAGAGCTGCTGTTCCAGCTGCTCAGGGCTTTTACGGGTCGGTTCTTATGCAACATGACTTTCCTGAAGGACTATATGGAGGAGGAGATCCCAAGGACCTACAGCATCGCCCACAAACGAGCCCTCTTCTTCCGCTTTGTGGAGTTCAACGACCCACACTTCAACGATGAGCTCAAAGCCAAGGTAACCGCCCCCAGCCTCCTCTGCTTACGTGACGTCTGCAAAAAACAGGAAGTATCTGACCTCTGAGGCGGAGTACCCGCTTGGTAGTTGTTTGCCTTGGTTTGAGACTGGCCTTTGATCAGGAGGCCACACGCGGTTGGCCTGTTAGCATGTCTGAGACAAAATACAAGAACTACAAGGAAGCACCGATACCCGAGTCTGTTCACGCCACTCATAACGGTGGGATAGAGCAGCGCCCAACCAGATGTCTGGATGCTTTCTCTACGACCCCACGCCACTCATAACGGTGGGATAGAGCAGCGCCCAACCAGATGTCTGGGTGTATGGGAACGCTGCATCTTCTCAAATGCATTCGGGGACACAAATACATGTGGTGAAAGAACATAATAAAGGGCACAGAGAAAAATTCATTCAAAGTCAATATTCTCCGCGAACTCATAACAGCGAGAGTGTACCTTGCTGATCTTCAGTGTTTTAATTTCAGTTGAGCAGGCCCCTGTTTTCCCCTGATTAATTCCACATTCTGCTGCTCATATAGATATTTTTGTCTTAATTGTTCTCCTCTAGCGAGGAGCAGATGGTGTGGTGTGTGTGGTGCGTGTGTACTCCAGTGACTATGCGTGTATTTTGTGTGTGTGCGCGTGTGTACCTCCGCTGACATTTTAAATAATTGACTTAAGCTTTTTTTTTTCTTTCTCTCTTTTCTGGAAGTCAGCCTCTGTAGGGAGAAGGCCTGTTGTGTGCAATAACACTTGGCAGATGAAGTCTGTGTGAATATTTCACTTTAATTGAGAGAGCAGCCAGGACCTCCACATTCGTAGGGTGATTCTCAAATGACACACTATTTTTCCTTTGGAGCACTACTTTTGACTGGAACCTATAGGCCTCTCATAAATGGTAGTGCCCCAGATGGTAAACTGTTTAGGGTACTGGTTGGCATGCCGACACCGTTTTTCTGTAGACACGCAGCGTTAAAAAGAATCCTGACCGGTGGGATGGAAATAGGAACTCTTGGTGAAATTGCATTAATGTCAGCCAATAACTTTTACATTGGACATGGTGGGATTTCTTTGGTCAGTACATTACTTATGCCAGAAATGGCTGAGAAAATCTCTGATTGTGCAAATATATTACTATAATTGCCATCCAATCAAAGTAAAACAGTTTTTACACAATTATACTGTATGTTCTGGGCCATTCATCAGTTCTCAAAACAAAAACTAAATTAACATGAGAAATTAGCGGTGAAATAATTTGGATGCAAAATCAAGTTTGAGGAACATATTCAGGAAAGTTTAGGGTTACTTTACTACTCCTGAGAACATGAGGATAAAGAGAAACTATTTAGGATATTTATAATCTGCATATGGGGTTATTTTACGATCCACCTAAAATGTATTTGCGTTTTTGTTAAACCTCTCATTATTGCGATAAAATTCATGGCGGGCCTGCATCTTGTATGATCAGTAATAGCTCATACTCTGAACTAGCAACGGGTTATTCTTTATCATCGTGCATATTAATTATGGCCATTCAATTACTATCTATGAAAAATAGATGTAACCAATATTAAATCAAGAAAACAAGCGTTTTCTCAAATGTCAACCTTAAGTTGTATATTTGACAACCAGGACAACTAATCGTGCTTTTCCAGCAACCCAACTGTGATGAAAGCTCAATATTAGGGATTGTGGCTCTAAAAGATCCTCCTCAATTTGCCATGTGGGATCCCAAAAACACGGAAGATGAAACAGTTGATGGGTTCGCTGTGCGCATTCCAGACTAACTGACCGGCTTTGCAACTCTGAGGATAGGGAAACCATGGCGAGTCAGTAATCTAGCTCTGTTCCAGTTTACTTACACACAGGCAACTAACAAGTATGTCTGGAAAAGTTTGCAGTGTGCAACCAAAAAATGGATCTCCGCTTTCCTGCAACACTGGATGTGTTAATAAAAACACAACCTGAATCGGTGCCACCTGTCAAAAACGGGCACGGTGCAAAGTTGTTAACATAAATCAAAGTGTGCCAGTTTATTTGAAAGCCTTAAGGTGTAACAGTTAGGTCATATTTAATTCAAGTCAGTTGTGGTGCTGACCTTTGATGTACATGTATTACCACATTGGGTCTATGGTCCCATGTATAAGTGCCTTCTATAATTTGGGCAATGAAGCATTTTTTCTTTTGTCTCAATACCTCAGAATGTTTGTTTTAAAATCAAATAACTATATTCTCGTCTTATTTCAGAGTGTTGGTGTGTGTATTGGTTTTAGTCACGGTATATCTTCTCAGGTGATATTGAGTCAGGCCAGATAGTGTGTATGGTAGTGTGTTATAGGGTCAAAGATGTTTCTGCACCCTGCCTGATTTATTCTACTGCTGCCATCAGCAGTTGCGCCATCATTGAAGAGGTTTGAGCTGGATTCCTGTCGCAGACACATGCCCAACCCATAATACTATATCCTCTGTGTTTCACAGATTAGGTGGTAATGTGTGGCCTTTGGGCAGTTTCTTCTTGCCAACACACTGGTACTTGTTAATCTGTGTTAGCTTGCCCCAGTACCTTTCTCTCAAACTCTGCAGGCTGTTACAGGTTCTTTTTAGTTGGCGGTTATTTGCCCCTCCCGTTAAGCTAATTTGTCTTTTGTGCCTTGCTTGGTTGACTGTGTAGTTCTGGTGGTGAAGTGTTGTGTGGATGTAAAAAGATGAACACAAAACTCCCTACCTGGGAGGTTTAAACTTTCCCCAGCCAATAACCACAATAAAACCTCCATGCTCCTGATCTGCCACAAGCCAGAGCACGACACAGCTGGGTGTCTGTTTTGTGCAGCCCTTGTCTGAACTCCAGGCACTGCCCGTATACAGCAACCAGGATTTGAACACATGGTGTCAATGATTGTGACGTTTTTCTGTCTTTTTGACATTTCAAAACATATTGCCAAAAGCACGTTGGTAATAACCAGTTATTCAATTTAGGAGAATTATCGAATTAAAATCAGTATAAACGTGGGAATCATAATAGTATAACTGCATAGACAAGATGACAACAACTACTATTACTACAACAACCCAGTGGGTTAACAACAGCAGGCAGTTTTATAGTGTCTCACTGTCCCTCATCATGTGACTGTGACATGCTGCTTTATAGTGTCCCTCATCATTTGACAGGCTGTTTTATAGTGTCTCACTGTCCCTCATGTGACAGGCTGCTTTATAGTGTCTCACTGTCCCTCATGTGACAGGCTGCTTTATAGTGTCTCACTGTCCCTCATCATTTGACAGGCTGTTTTATAGTGTCTCACTGTCCCTCATGTGACAGGCTGCTTTATAGTGTCTCACTGTCCCTCATGTGACAGGCTGCTTTATAGTGTCTCACTGTCCCTCATGTGACAGGCTGCTTTATAGTGTCTCACTGTCCCTCATGTGACAGGCTGCTTTATTGTCTCACTGTCCCTCATCATGTGACAGGCTGCTTTATTGTCTCACTGTCCCTCATGTGACAGGCTGCTTTATAGTGTCTCACTGTCCCTCATGTGACAGGCTGCTTTATAGTGTCTCACTGTCCCTCATCATTTGACAGGCTGCTTTATAGTGTCTCACTGTCCCTCATGTGACAGGCTGCTTTATAGTGTCTCACTGTCCCTCATCATGTGACAGGCTGTTTTATAGTGTCCCTCATATGACAGGCTGTTTTATAGTGTCTCACTGTCCCTCATCATGTAACAGGCTGCTTTATAGTGTCAAACTGTCCCTCATGTGAGAGGCTGTTTTATTGTGTCTCACTGTCCTTCATGTGACAGGCTGTTTTATAGTGTCCCTCATCATGGGACAGGCTGCTTTGTAGTGTCTCACTGTCCCTCATGTGACAGGCTGCTTTATTGACTCACTGTCCCTCATCATGTGACAGGCTGTTTTATTGTGTCTCACTGTCCCTCATGTGACAGGCTATTTTATAGTGTCCCTCATGTGACAGGCTGTTTTATAGTGTCTCACTGTCCCTCATGTGACAGGCTGCTTTATAGTGTCTCTCTTTCCCTCATCATGTGACGGGCTGTTTTTTTAGTGTCCATCATGTGACAGGCTGTTTTATAGTGTCTCACTGTCCTTCATGTGACAGGCTGCTTTATTGTCTCACTGTCCCTCATCATGTTCCAGGCTGCTTTATTGTCTCACTGTCCCTCATCATGAGACATGCTGTTTTGTAGTGTGCTGAAAGCCTATAGCTCACACTTTTTTCCTCCCTAATTGGATTTGTTTTTCTTTATTTGACAGAATTTTAAACACATTCAAATGTTGAGTAGTATTCTCTTCTTTTTGTATTTTGTGAGGTATTTCTGTTCTGTCTTTGTTTCTTTCATATTGCATTAATCACATAGTCTTTCCTCTACAGGGAGACAGGTTTTCATTGATCATCCTTTCTCAATGACAAGGCTGAGCTCACTGAGCCTGCACTTTGTCAAGGTTTTTCTATGTATTTGATCAGTAACCATGGTGGAATTGTTTGCCCTGCTGTACTGTCAATTTAGTTCCAAATAACACTGTGTATTGCTTTGTTCTTGTTATTCCTAATACAGTATGTTTTGTTTTGACTGTGTTGTAATTTAGTTTTAATTGATCTGGTCCTGAGGCTTTAGAGTGTTTGTTGAACAGGTCTGTGAACTCCTCCCCAAGACCAGCTTTATCATACAACACATTTGTTTGGTTAGTCTTGGCACTGAATGTCCTGGTAATTATGAGTTTCCAGAAAGTACACTTTTGCTTTTTTCGTTTTTATAGCTTGTGAATTTTATAACTCTGCCCTACTTGCATTCTTAGCCGTGTTCCTTTGTACATGTAGGAGAATTTTGTTGGGAGCTTTTCTCATTGAGGGATGTCTCGTTGTGCAAGTGGACGCCACACCTCGCTCCCATGAAGGGCAATTGGTTCAATGACACATTCAATTAACTTGACAAATTATAATGGGTATTTCAATAGTTTTTTTATGATCTGGAATGCCCTGAATGCTTTCTCTTCATTCGTTGGTTTCCCTCTTGACCTTATCTTTACACCTAAATACTTAATGTGTGAGATACTACTATGTATTTCTTCAAATTGAAAACTGGTCTAATTCCATAATTTGGAAAATCATTCATTTGGTCTTTCGGGGTTTCGTGACCCGGGTGTGGCCGGTCCTGGCTCTGCTGTGGGTGACCGCAGGCAGGTTAATTCTGTACACTGACATGAGAGGCTGAGGGCATTTTTAATGTTGGTGTAAGTATTCACAGGGCTGAGATAGCATCCCTGGCCAAGGTCAGGCCCTTGAGGCATTTATTTGGTTTCTAATTTTGATGCTGTGAAACCAGTCTACATTCATTTAATGATGTCATGTTTTTACACCAATTGAAATACATTTGTAGAACAGTCATATATGCCAAATAGTTTTTTCCAAAATCAAATAAGCAAATAGAAATCTGTAAGGTGTTAATGGGTTATTTCCTGCAATATGTTGGTATAAATCCACTATGGTCATTGAAGTTCCTTACATGGAAGTTGAGAACTCATTTATTTTATTGTTGAAAACCTTCCTCAGGTTACTTTTCATACAAAGGCCCCTCATAATTGTAATCAAAAAATCTTGCTTCCAGATTACAGGGATACATTTAAATGGTTTCATCACAGCCAATTGAAATGCTACAGTTCATTATCTCATTTAGGATGCCATCAGGTCTGCATTTGTGTACTTATGGTGTTTGTCTGGATATATAGTTTATGTACTGCAAGATTATATATTTTTTTTTACTGTGAGTCTGTGGAATCCAGAAAGTTCTTTTTTTTTTTTTGGTTACGGATTGGGTTTTGCTGTTCTTCAAAAGCGTTTCTGTGCATAGTTGACGTTGTAACGCCTACAGCTTAGTGGGTTGGGAACCCGTGGGGATTTCTCATGTGTTTAGGGACAATGTAATTGGGCTGTGATCAGAGCTGAATCTAAAACAAAAATCCATAAAATCACATTGTATGATTTTTAAGTAATGAATTTGCATTTTATTGCATGATATAAGTATTTGATTCATCAGAAAAGCAGAACTTAATATTTGGTTCAGAAGCAGGGATTTTGGCCCACTCCTCCATACAGATCTTCTCCAGATCCTTCAGGTTTCATGGCTGTCGGTGGGCAATACGGACTTTTAGCTCCCTCCAAAGATTTTCTATTGGGTTCAGTTCTGGAGACTGGCTAGGCCACTCCAGGACCTTGAGATGCTTATTACGGAGCCACTCCTTAGTTGCCCTGGCTGTGTGTTTCGGGTTGTTGTTATGCTGGAAGGAGGTTGTTGGCCAAGCTCTCGCAATACGTGGCCCCATCCATCCTCCCCTCTATATGGTGCAGTCGTCCTGTCCCCTTTGCAGAAATGCATCCCCAAAGAATGATGTTTCCACCTCCATGCTTCACGGTTGGGATGGTGTTCTTGGGGTTGTACTCATCCTTCTTCTTCCTCCAAACACAGCGAGTGGAGTTCAGAGCAAAAAGCTCAATTTATGTCTCATCAGACCACATAACCTTCTCCCATTCCTCCTCTGGATCATCCAGATGGTCATTGGCAAACTTCAGACGGGCCTGGACATGCGCTGGCTTGAGCAGGGGGACCTTGCGTGCGCTGCAGGATTTGAATCCATGACGGTGTAGTGTGTTACTAATGGTTTTCTTTGAGCCTGTGGTCCCAGCTCTCTTCAGATCATTGACCAGGTCCTGCCATGTAGTTCTGGGCTGATCCCTCACCTTCCTCATGATCATTGATGCCCCACGAGGTGAGATCTTGCATAGAGCCCCAGAACGAGGGAGATTGACCGTCATCTTGAACTTCTTCCATTTTCTAATAATTGCGCCAACATTTGTTGCCTTCTCACTAAGCTGCTTGCCTATTGTCCTTTAGCCCATTCCAGCCTTGTGCAGGTCCACAATTTTATCCCTGATGTCCTTACACAGCTCTCTGGTCTTGGCCATTGTGGAGAGGTTGGAGTCTGTTTGATTGAGTGTGTGGACTGGTGTTTTATACAGGTAACAAGTTCAAACAGGTGCAGTTAATACAGATAATGAGTGGAGAACAGGAGGACTTCTTAAAGAAAAACTAACAGTTCTGTGAGAGCCGGAATTCTTACTGGTTGGTAGGTGATCAAATACTTATGTCATGCAATAAAATGCAAATTAATTATTAAAAAAATCATACAATGTGATTTTTCTGGATTTTTGTCTCTCACAGTTGAAGTGTACCTATGATAAAAATGACAGACCTCTACATGCTTTATAAGTAGGAAAATCTGCAAAATCGGCAGTGTATCAAATACTTGTTCTCCCCACTGTATACATCACCCTTTGATTCTTTCTCTGTGCCAAGAGGTGAGCACTGACTTCCCCCACAGTGTCCCACTGAACCTCACCCCAGAGCACTCACCCAGACTTTGCCCCCCACCCCCCCCACCACCACCACCACCACACGCACGCGCACTGTCCCACTGGAACTCACCCAGGCTTTGACAGAGCTACAACAGATCTTTACATGTTTATTAATGTCACAGTCATGGTTATTTCTATGGGAGGATTTCAACAGAAACATTATGGCTGGTTATATCATAAGCTCATTAGATCCAGTAGTGTTCCTGTGCTTACATTTGAGTCCCCACATATAAGCACGTCTTCCCTACATCTTCAAAGATGGGAAACATTTCCTCTGAGAACCACTGGGATTGTAGAATGCGGATATACTAAATATTCTGGAAAGGAATGTCTCTCTTTGTTTTTTGTCAGTACTGTTAATCTTTTTATATTTTTCTTATTTCGGGGGATCAATTCATGTTTGTGGTTTGAATTTGTACCAAATGATAAATCGTCCAGAGTCTCTATAGACAGCTGTGTGTCTGTGACGGCACAATTACCCGGCCTGCCAGACAATGCGTGTCAGTGTCAGCCTACCACCGTGTCTCCTGCAGAATGAGGACATCAACATTTTGCGCTCCAGTTTCAAACTGTTTGTTGAGTTTAAGCCCTGGGTGATGCACATGTTTACTCATAGTGCATTTGTGGAGAAAAAATAAATTGTATATATTTTTCAACACAACAGTCCAAAGAAATGTAATAGCTAAGTTATTTTTCATTCTGTCTGGTGCAGATGAACTGGAGGAGCAATTGAATCCCACTCAATCCCATAGAGTTGTCTGGCCCTTTAAGGGCCCCTGTCTAGCTGCACAGGTCCTGCTGGGGGTTCCTGTGGAGGGGAGATGTACCAGGTTTGCTGCCTCTAGTCTGGTAGAGGTGGTGATGTTCTGGTGGTGGGGGCACCATGTATGTTGGATTTGGGTGGGGGGGGTGTTCTGGTGGTGGGTGCACCATGTATGTTAAATGAGGGGGGCGTGGAGGGGGGTGTTCTGGTGGTGGGTGCACCATGTATGTTAAATGGGGGGGCGTGGAGGGGGGTGTTCTGGTGGTGGGTGCACCATGTATGTTAAATGGGGGGGGGGGGGCGTGGAGGGGGATGTTCTGGTGGTGGGTGCACCATGTATGTTAAATGGGGGGGGGCGTGGAGGGGGATGTTCTGGTGGTGGGTGCACCATGTATGTTAAATGGGGGGGGGGGGCATGGAGGGGGATGTTCTGGTGGTGGGTGCACCATGTATGTTGGATCTGTGTGTGGGGGGGGGGGGGGGATCTCGGTGGTGCACTGACATGCTAGAGGTCTGTTTCCGTCCATCTCGCTCTGCGTCAAGTCGGTCTGTTTGTCTTGGTGCTTCTGTAGCCGTCCCTGTTTCTCTCTCGCCTCAGGCACCTCCTCTGCTGTAGTAGATAATGCGAATGTCTCCTCCAGTCACACACTCGGAGCGGAGCTGTTAGAGGAGGACACTAATCATCTAATGGCACTAAAGTAATGTTGGGCGGTGTCTCTATGATTGATATCATAGAGACTCTGAATTAATGGGAACAGATGAGACCAAATGACACCTCTTCGTGTGTGTGTGTGCGGGTGTGTGTGCATGTGTGTTGATGTAGTATTTCCATGACGCTGCCACATGATGTCTCTACTGAAAGACGTCCTGCCTGGAGTATGATGTATAGTTGTGGGTAGGAGTTCATTAGGAGATAGGAGCTTTAATAAATGCTCCCGTTAGCCCTGGGATTCAGCAGCTGACTGCTTCATTATGCGTTTGTCTTGAATGTCTACCTCTGAGATGTGCTCTTTTGTTACTGTGGATTGAAAAGCCTTTATGTTGACTGAAATGTGTAGCTAAATGGCTAAAAAGGAGTTGTTAATTTCCATTTGTATGGCTTTAAAACAGTTGCGTTTTATTTTACCCCCATTCAATCTCATACAGTTGTGCTCAAAAGTTTATATACCTTTGGAGAATTGGTAATATATGTACCATTTGTAAAATAAAAAAAACATGAGTGAGCAGGCAAAACACATGTATGTTATTTCTTATGGGATTCACATTCATCTGTAGGTTATAACAGAATGGCACAATCATAAAATAAAACATGGCAACAAAGAAAATAATGAACCGAACCCTGTTCAAAAGTCTGCATGCCCTTAGTTCGTAATACTGTGTATTGCCCCCTTTAGCATCAATAACAGCATGCAGTATTTTGCAATAGTTGTTCATGAGGCCCTGAATTCTTTCAGGTGATGTACAGTGGGGCAAAAAGGTATTTAGTCAGCCACCAATTGTGTAAGTTCTCCCACTTAAAAAGAGGAGAGAGGCCTGTAATTTTCATCATAGGTACACTTCAACTATAAGAGACAAAATGAGAGAGAAAAAAATCCAGAAAATCACATTGTAGGATTTTTTTATGAATTTATTGGTACATTTCTCTGTAAAATAAGTATTTGGTCACCTACAAACAAGCAAGATTTCTAGCTTTCACTAGTAACTACTTCTTTAAGAGGCTCCTCTGTCCTCCACTCGTTACCTGTATTAATGGCACCTGTTTGAACTTGTTATCAGTATAAAAGACACCTGTCCACAACCTCAAACAGTCACACTCCAAACTCCACTATGGCCAAGACCAAAGAGGACACCAGAAACAAAATTATAGACCTGCACCAAGCTGTGAAGACTGAATCTGCAATAGGTAAGCAGTTTGGTGTGAAGAAATCAACTGTGGGAGCAATTATAAGAAAATGGAAGACATACAAGACCACTGATAATCTCCCTCGATCCGGGGCTCCACGCAAGATCTCACCTCGTGGGGTCAAAATTATCACAAGAACGGTGAGTATAAATCCCAGAACCACACGGGGGGACCTTGTGAATGACCTGCAGAGAGCTGGGACCAAAGTAACAAAGGCTACCTTCAGTAACACACTATGCCGCCAGGGACTTAAATCCTGCAGTGCCAGACGTGTCCCCCTGCTTAAGCCAGTACATGTCCAGGCCCATCTGAGGTTTGCTAGAGAGCATTTGGATGGTCCAGAAGAGGATTGGGACAATGTCATATGATCAGATGAAACCAAAATAGAACTTCTTGGTAAAAACTCAACTCGTCGTGTTTGGATGAGAAAGAATGCTGAGTTGCATCCAAAGAACACCATACCTACTGTGAAGCATGGGGGTGGAAACATCATGCTTTGGGGCTGTTTCTTTGCAAAGGGACCAGGACAACTGATCCGTGTAAAGGAAAGAATGAATGGGTCCATGTATTGTGAGATTTTGAGTGAAAACCTCCTTCCATCAGCAAGGGCATTGAAGATGAAACGTGGCTGGGTCTTTCAGCATGACAATGATCCCAAACACACTGCCCGGGCAACGAAGGAGTGGCTTCGTAAGAAGCATTTCAAAGTCCTGGAGTGGCCTAGCCAGTCACCAGATCTCAACCCCCTAGAAAATCTTTGGAGGGAGTTGAAAGTCTGTGTTGCCCAGCGACAGCCCCAAAACATCACTGCTCTAGAGGAGATCTGCATGGAGGAATGGGCCAAAATACCAGCAACAGTGTGTGAAAACCTTGTGAAGACTTACAGAAAACGTTTGACCTCTGTCATTGCCAACAAAGGGTATATAACAAAGTATTCAGATGAACTTTTGTTACTTATTTTGCACTATAATTTACCAATAAATTCATAAAAATTCCTACAATGTGATTTTCTGGATTTTCTTTTCTCATTTTGTCTCTCATAGTTGAAGTGTACCTATGATGGAAATTACAGGCCTCTCTCATCTTTTTAAGTGGGAGAACCTGCACAATTGGTGGCTTGACTAAATACTTTTTTGCCCCACTGTAGCTGTCCATTCGTCTTGGCAAAATGCCTCCAGGTCGTGCAAAGTCTTTGGTCGTCTTGCATGAACCGCACGTTTGAGATCTCCCCAGAGTGGCTCAATGATTTTAAGGTCAGGAGACTGTGATGGCCACTCCAGAAACGTCACGTTTTTCTGCTGTAACCACTGGAGGGTCAACTTGGCCTTGTGCCACTGGAGGGTCATTGTCATGCTGGAAAGTCCAAGAGCGTTCCATGCAGAGCTTTCATACAGAACAATGCAAATTGTCTGCCAGTATTTTTTGATAACGTGCTGCATTCGTCTTGCCATAAATTTTCACTAGATTCCACATGCCTTTATAGCTCACACACCCCCAAAACATCAGTGAGCCACCATCATGCTTCACAGTGGTGATGGTATTCTGTTCACTATAGGCCTTATTGACCCCTCTCCAAACAGAGCTTATGGTCACTCCAAATTACAGTGTGCCAGAAGCTGTCACGTGTGCCAAGTTGTTGTCAGGCATATTGTAATGGGGCTTTTTTGTGGCATTGGCGCATTCAAGGCTTTTTTTCTGCAGCTCATTTTTGTTCAAGTATCGTCGTATTGTGCTCCTTGAAACAACCACACCGTATTTTTCCAGAGCAGACTGTATTTCTTTGTATCCTGAACTATTCTCCTGGCAGTTTTGGCTGAATTCTTTCTTGGTCTACCTGACCTTGGCTTGGTATCAAAAGATCCCTGAATTTTCCACTTCTTAATAAGTGTTAGAACTGTACTGACTCGCATTTCCAAGGCTTTGGATGTCTTTTTATATCCTTTTCCATTACCTTATTATGCAGGACTTTTCACAGTTATTTTCTGTTACCCATGGCTCAGTATTTAGCCTGCTCAGTGCATCCACATGAGAGCTAAGAAACTCATTGACTATTTATACATGGACACTAATTGCAATTTAAAAAGCTACAGGTGTGGGAAACTCCATTGTGTGTCACCTTGTGTGTCTGTAACAAGGCCAAACATTCAAGGGTGTGTAAACTTTTGATCAGGGCTATTTGGGTTATTTCTGTTATCGTTATGATTTAAAAAGGAGCCAAACAACTATGTGATAATGAATGGGTTCATATGATCACTATCCTTCAAGAAAATAAATTATAATTTGCATGATCAGTCATATTTTCAATATCAATGCCAAGATTTCACTATTTCTGCCAGGGTATGCAAACTTGTGAGCACACTTGTACATTCATCTTTACAATGACTACAGCTGTCCTGTTTCTCCTCCGTCAGTTCTGTCATTACATCCTGTATTTGTTTCCTAGGTGTTGCAGCACATCCTCAACCCAGCATTCCTGTACAGCTTTGAGAAGGGCGAGGGGGAACAGCTTCTGGGACCTCCTAATCCCGAGGGAGACAACTCTGAGAGCATCACTAGTGTCTTCATCACCAAGGTACTTTAACAGACCAACTACAACCATTACTAGCCCTTTCCCGGAGATAACATGGGGACTACCAAAATAGTGTTAAATTTACACTTTTCAAAGTGTTGATGAATTGTTGATGAATGATTTCTGCTCTTCACCTCAGGCTGGTTGCTGTTTTGTTATCAATTGACGATATTCTCACCCATTTGACTATTCTCACTATACTATTATTCTGAATTGTCTAAAAATGAGTCTCAATTTCCAATAGGACATTATTAGCTGGGCCGGAACAGGGTTGTCCTTATGTCCTAGCGTTTAACAAATAATAATAAACTGTCAGTCACAACATTGACAAACAAATCTCTGCTTTCACAGTGGCTTGTATACTGAGATGTCTGGGCTTATTTCATTGAAAGCACATACCGGCTGTTGCCTCTCGCTGTGTGACAGGTTGCATTTGCTTCGGACTCTGTATGCAGCCCTGCTCCTCCAAGCTAGCAGGCACTTCATTTGGGAACGGACAGTCGAACACTGCATCGAAAAACAATTAAATCTGTTCACCGCCATAAATAGTAACGCGTTTCATGGCGCGTATTTCACTGACACCCTGTCACTCTGCATGGGTCAGACAGGACTGAAGGAGAGGTTTTGGAAAGGCAATGTCAGCCGTACAGTTATAAAGATACAAAGGACCCACAGCATAGTTCTGTGTTTTATTCCATGATCATGATTGGAGCATATCAAAACCTGTCCATTCAGTAGGCTTAATAATAGTCAACATAAAAGCAGTTATGAAAATGAGTAATTCATCTTCAATCTTTTTGTATTTTTCAATTTAAACCTTGTTTTCCCAGACTTGAGCTGATACTGTACGTGTACAGCCATGCATAATGCATATGAACGTTATGCATGCAACGTCTAAATGCTTTGAATTAATCAGCACTTTGGACATTACTGTTCAATTTGCATCGTTCACGGTGCTTCCTAGCCTCCCATCAGCTTGGCTCTACAGAAGAGGACCCTCAACTGCCACACCGCCTGGGAGGCTGGAAAACCGTTATTAAAGTCAACTTTCTTTGAGATCATCCTGCTGCTAAGCATTCTGTGAAATTTGATCAGGACCCCTCCTTAGGTTTTCACACTCTGGGTGACTACTCTGGGTGACTTCAACGTGAATGAAGACAACACAGTCGGGTAACAACAGCATAGAGTGTTGAATTCAAATAACACTTAATTTCTTCACCACAGGGGGTGGAAACTGACCTTGCTGTGATCCACACTGAGTTATCACTCAACAGAGCTGGGTAGTGACAAGATAAAGGGAAAATGATTGAAATTATCACTTATCGTAGCCATTTTACTGATATTGGTTATTACGAAAACGAACCAATTCCAGAGATGGGTGAAGTTTTACATGAAATAATAAATTAACAGTGGTCCGGGTATGTTATAAATGTATCGTTTTATTTATAATTAACACATCAATTTCACTCACTGGATTTTCTTTCTCGTATTGCCCGGCTCGATCTTCTCTTCCCTCCTCTTCATCTGTTTCATCCATCGACCTCTTTTCTTTGTTTTATTCCATCATCTTCTCCCTTTCTCCTGTCCCTCTCTCTTCTCTCCTCCTTCTCCCTCCCTCTCCTCTCCTGTCATCCCTCTTGCTGTCATCCCTCGCACATCTCCCTCCTTCCCGTCTCAAATCCTATTCACCCTTCAGTGTGTTATGTTCTGGCCTGCCTGGCACTAATGTCACCATGGCAACAGTAAAGGTCACAGTGTTTGTTTGTTCTGAACCCAATCTAATCATAGTCTCTGACTCACTGTCTTACTAATACTGGATGTGTTACATTCCAAGGTCCACCTACGGAAAAGATCTTCAGAAAAGTTTCTTGACCCTGGACAAAAATGCAAGAAAATGTCAAATGCACTTTTAAATTAATGGCACTGTTTTGGTTGTCAGTCGTACACAACTTCCAACTGGTGTTATTTTCGCTTTAATCCAACTCCCTCAAATAGGAGAAAAGTGCGGTCTGTTTTGGAACAATTACTGTTAACTGCCTTGGTCAAGGGCAGAACTTTTTTCGACTTGGCGATTTAATTCTTGGCCCAACGCTTGGCTGTCAATCAACCTTATAGTTATTAGTTGAAGGATATGTGATCTCCAAAAAGAGAGAGCCTTTTAGGGTTAAAACAGCTCCCAGGAAGTATTGGGATGAAAGAGCAGTTGCCAAAGCAGAATAGTCCGGTATCATTACTGGGTAGGAGTTACTTTTTTTAAAACTACATTGACTGTTCATTGTAATGCGTAATTGCAGCACCTCACCTTGCCCAGAAATTTGGAAATAAACTTCCCTTTCGAAGGAGCAAGAAAATGACTTGTCATTCTGCCCTGTCCTCTCAACAGGTCCTCGACCCAGAGAAGCAGGCAGACCTCCTGGATTCCCTCCGTATCTACCTGCTCCAGTTCTCCACCCTCTTGGTGGAGCATGCCCCCCACCACATCCACGACAACAACAAGTCCCGGAACAGCAAGCTGCGGCGCCTCATGACGTTCGCCTGGCCGTGCCTGCTGCCCAAGGCCTGTGTCGACCCAGCCTGCAAGTACAGTGGGCACCTGCTGCTGGCGCACATCATCGCCAAGTTCGCCATCCACAAGAAGATTGTCCTGCAGGTGACTTTAAAACCACATTTAGCTTGTCAGACTATTGCTGTGGGCCACGCCGTTGGTGTGGTGTTTGAGGTTGCTGGTCCGTTGGAAATAAAACCATGTAGGAAGGATTTCCATGCTGGGTTTTTTTCCAGTTTGACATTGAGCGGGTCTCTTCCGCCTGTGGTTTTAGGTGTTCCACAGCCTGCTCAAGGCCCACACCATGGAGGCCAGGGCTATAGTCCGCCAGGCCATGGCTATTCTGACCCCGGCTGTGCCGGCCCGAATGGAGGACGGACACCAGATGCTGACCCACTGGACACGCAAGATCATCGTTGAGGAGGGACACACCGTCCCTCAGCTGGTCCACATTCTGCATCTTATTGTCCAGCACTTTAGAGTGAGTACGCCAACACACGTACGCACGCACGTGCACACACACAACACGCGCACACCCTGCGTGTTCCCTAGCACAGTGAAGGGGATTAGTCAGTATAATTGTATTTTAAAAGACCGTCTTATTGTAATTCTTCTCCTTGCTACACACTTCATTACGGAGCCAGGGGACAGTTTAGAAGTGTGGAACCATGTCAAGCTCGTTCTAGATTGCTGTGACACACTGCTCTCTGACTGAGAGTACTCATCACATCGTCATAGCACCGGAGAGACGACTGTGCAATGATCAAGTGTGTGTGTGTGTGTGAGAGCCTCCGTCATGCTTTTTGTCTGTGGTTGAGAAGTCTAGAGATAATCACTCTTCATCTGAACATCTCTAATCATCTCTGACAATGTAAGCCGCACTCCCTCTCTCCTGTGTGCACGTGCTGAAAGGCCTTAGACGTGCTTTCCATCTCTGGGCTTAGAAGTCCCGGCTGGGTCCATTTTTTTTTTCTTTTTTTTCTTTGTTTACTGCCGGCCCGACCAGAATCTCTTGTGGCCTGGACTTGGTGTTGTTTGGAAGTGTTGTGGTCATGCAGGGCTGACATGACAGCCTATATAGTTGTCCATTAGACACCTACAATACTCTGTGTTTTGATGACATCTGCTAATTATGATATCTGTTCTAAGCTTTAATAGATTAGGGTTGTAGATTTTAGCAATTAAAGTCATGTTTATACAATGCAATACAATTGCATTGTACTGGCTGCATTCAGTTTTCTTTTCAATTGTCATTTTGAGTTGATTGTTGGGGGTAATGGCGCTTTTCCACTGCATGGTACCGACTCGACTCGCCTCGACCTTACCCGCTGTGGGAGCTTTTTCATTGCATGGTACCAGCTCGACTCGGCTTTACACGGCTCGCCTCGGTTGATTTTCCACTGCAGATAGTACCCTTTACCCGCCCATAGTGACATCACAGGAAAACTGCCATGACTGCACCTCCAACGCGACACACACGGGAACAACAATGGAGATATCCTACACCTAATACCGGCGAAAAGCCAGCATTTGCCATCTAACGTAAACCCTGCAGTGAACAGAAAAATCTCTAGAATGAACTCCATTAATTTTCTTTTAAATTGACGAGCTTTGAACGTGGAAAATCAAAAGTAAACTAAATCTGGATTGAAAAACGGTGAAAAAGTAGTTGCAGTGTTAAAGATGACGTAACTGCAATGTTATGTTAGATTTAAGCGTATACACCTAAGATTTCAACGCCAACACATTTAATACAACCTACATAACCCCTCCATATCGATTAACAGGTGTAAATAGTTGCTTTATTAATTGCCGGCTATAATACCAAGCCGACAGACTCAAGAGTAGCCTGCTGTAGGCTACGCAAGGCAGCGTTTATACTGGTAGTAGCGAGGAAGCGCGCGTGAGCGGTAACTTTGGTCTTAATACATTGTAGACTGGAAAAATAGTGAGGAAGCTTTATAGGCTGCTTCTGTTTGCTTGACCTTACTACTTTGACCAGTGCAATGTATGCCAGTTCGCCTATAGAAAAACCCAGAGGAAAAAGACGAGGTAGGTTCCAAAAACAGCGCGTATTGTGGGTCTCACGGGGATAACGAGTTGATTTCAACGCCAGTAAGTCCAGATCGAGAGGAGTTTTGTGAAAATACGATCGCTTAAATTACGAGTCTGGCCAATGCACTGGCACTGAAATTAACCCATTTCAATGCGTGGACTCCTGGCACAGACGCGCAAAGAGGTGCAGTTCTCGTCTTAACCGTTCTCTGACACTGGACGGCTAACACACTGAGTCACTCTTGTCCAATCAAAAGTGTTCCGTGTTTTCACGTCACCTTTTGGTATCGCCTCAGCTCGGTTTGAACCTTGACGAAGCAGGTGCTAAAAAAAGTATCTGGTACCAGGTACTATCCCAACTTTTGTCCAGTGGAAAAGCAAAAAAGGCGAGCCGAGTCGTGCTGGTACCATGCAGTGGAAAAGCGCCATAAGAGGCATCTGCCTGTACTGGCTAAAGGCTGGACTTTAAACAATAGCCTGCATATTGCTAGTCATTTATGTAATGTTTTCTACTTAGGGTTTCGTTTTGCAAATCGCTTTCCCTAAAATAAATATACTTGATGGGATTGATGTGTTTTTGCGTGCGTGCGTGCGTGCATGTGTGTCTGTCTGTCTGTGTGAGTGCGTCTGCCACTCTGGGGTTTGAGTGTGTGAGTGCAATCTGGGTAAGTGCAGGAGTGATTCCGAGGCCTTATTAAGCTGTGGAAATCAGCTCTGTTTCTACCTTAAAGGCAATATTTAGGTTTTACCTATGTCTAAGTTATGACTAAAGTATTACTAAGGGTGGACTTAAAATCTACAGGAGGTTAAAACGTTCTTTTTCAGTCAAAACCCTCACTTCAATCTTATACCACTTTCCTGTCATATAAAGAATAAAATCCCTGAATAAAAAAAAAAATCTACCTGTCTGTGTTGTAGTGGTGTCTAATAGGGATGGGCACGGATAGTCGAATATTCGAATACCCAAAATGTTGTATTCGAATACTGTATTCAGTTAACCCCCATTTTCTATGTATATGTATTTTTCGGTAGAAATAAGTCGACTTGAATGTTATTTTTCTAAATACTTTAAACATTCCAATCTACATTTTTTACACATGACGATATACCATGACATTTAAAAAAAGTATAACGTTTTAAGTCGTTTTTAGAACATGCACTCCTTCACACATGTTTGTTGTTTACATTCCTCAATCAAAGCGGTAGTAGTGTGGTCGGGCCCAGTCAGTCAGAATAATGCAATATATACTACTTAGCCTACTGTTAGTAAGTGGATGAAAGTCAAGTAATTCAAGGGAAGATGGAATATATTTACTGAATAAATGTTACCTCTGTAAAAAATATTTGGCCATAAAACGCTATGTTAGTGTTCAGCTGTGGAATGAAAAGGCGGTTGAGAGTGCAGAAAACGGTGATTTAAGCAAATAGCATATAGCCGGCAAGCTTAGCTAACTAGCTTTTAGTACTGTAGTTTTGCGTGTCAACCACACCGCTTCCCCCATATACGCAGTCGTGTTTTTGTCGCACGAACGGCCAATGAGCCGATGTTACATGAGAACAACACCCTGTCCTTCGCACGTTATGTAGTAGCGCTCATGTGGTATCGGTAGTTTTTAGAAACATTTATTTTGGTTTACCGAATACTATTCGAATAACAACACATACTATTCGCTTAGTAAAATATGGTCCAATGCACATCCCTAGTGTCTAACCCTCTGTTGTGACCAGGTTTATTATCCTGTTCGTCACCACCTGGTTCAACACATGATCAGTGCTATGCAGCGTCTGGGCTTCACCCCCAGTGTCACCATAGAGCAGAGGAAACTGGCTGTGGACCTGGCCGAGGTCGTCATCAAGTGGGAACTGCAGAGGATCAAAGACGCCCTGGTACGCACACAAACTGTTGCTCTGTCTCTCTTTCTGTTATGACTTGGAGAATTATTTGTTTTAGAAATTCACTTTCATTGCTTTACTCTGAAATGTTTGTCGTGTGGCTGTAGGAAGTTGATTGTTGAGGCGTTTAACGGACTAAGACTTCCCCCTTTTCCAGCCGGAGGTGGAGGGGTCTGACCCCGGGGTCAGTGGGGAGGGGACCAGCACAGCGGCCGGCGGCGGGGTGAAGAGGGGCCTGTCCATGGACTCAGCTGCCGGTCAGGACGTCAAGAGGTTCCGCACTGTCACCGGGGCCATCGCTGCGGTAACACCGCCCAGCACTAGTGTACGTATGAGGAAGGCAAAATATCACCCCCCGTCAGGAAATGGATAACCCGCTGGTGGTCGGCGACACAGTAACGGCTTCACCTTGCTCTCGGATTGACTTCACTGCAAACAAATATCTGTCCTATCAAGTATATTTAACTTGTTTTCAGGTTAAAAAAACAAATCTAACCATCCTTAAAATAAATGATTTGTGTGTGTAGTTGTTTGGGCGCAGTCAGTCCATGCCTGGAACAGAGACCCTCCTTACCAAGCCAGTGGAGAAACAACACACAGACACTGTTGTCAACTTCCTGATCCGCATCGCCTGCCAGGTACAGCCCATCCTGCTAATGACCCCCTGGGTAGTATGAGGACTAATGTCACCTGCTGCTGTAGGCACCGTGGTACATCACGGTCCTCTTGATCCGTCCTTTGACCCGGCGAACTTGCACTAAAGCTGACCTGTGACTGTGCTTGAAGTGCTAGCATTACCACTGACCTGTGACTGTGCTTGAAGTGCTAGCATTACCACTGACCTGTGACTGTGCTTGAAGTGCTAGCATAACCACTGACCTGTGACTGTGCTTGAAGTGCTAGCATAACCACTGACCTGTGACTGTGCTTGAAGTGCTAGCATTACCACTGACCTGTGACTGTGCTTGAAGTGCTAGCATAACCACTGACCTGTGACTGTGCTTGAAGTGCTAGCATAACCACTGACCTGTGACTGTGCTTGAAGTGCTAGCATTACCACTGACCTGTGACTGTGCTTGAAGTGCTAGCATTACCACTGACCTGTGACTGTGCTTGAAGTTCTAGCATTACCATTGACCTGTGTCTCTGTGCTTGAAGTTCTAGCATTACCACTGACATGTGGCTCTGCTTGAGGTGCTGGCATTTCAGTTATTTGACACTCAAACAGCTTTGGATCTTTTCCTCAGTTTTTCAAAACCTTCAGCGTTTGAAAATGATCATGGTACTGATAATAACGATGATGTCCGTGATGATTTTTCGTCTCACCAGGTGAACGACAGCGCCAATGTGGCAGGTTCCCCTGGTGAGCTGCTGTCTCGTCGTTGCGTGGGCCTGATGAAGACAGCTCTCAGACCTGACATGTGGCCCAGAGCTGAGCTCAAACTGCAGTGGTTCGACAAACTCCTCATGACCGTGGTAAGGCTTTGCAGAAAGTGCCCATGTTAGCTGTTTGTTCTGGTTTTGCACTGAGTTTGAGCTCTTCTAGTCAGGCTTTGAAATAATCTCCAATCAACCATGTATGCCTGTACTCTTCTCAGTGAGTGACTTGGTAAATTGTGTTTTTGTCCGGTTTCTGTCTGCTAGCGGGCCCTCAGTGAGCTATTCTGCTCTACTTAGTTCCAGTCAGTCTTGTGTTTGAATTCCTTTGTTCCTTATCTGTTCCCTGTCATTATTTAGTCATTATGTGAACCAGCAGCAGTCAGAGCCTCACACAGTGTGCGGGAGATAACTGAGTCAGTCCACCCCCCCCCCCCCCACCCCCCCCCCCCCACACACACACACACGCGCACACACACCTCTCATCTCCCTATTCAGAGTCTTCCTGAGACCAGGTTATCTGACTGCCCCCCCAAATGTCTGTCTGTGATGGTTTTTCTCTACAGCAGCCACCCTCTCCATCCGTCCCCGCTTCAACCTTACTTCAGGGGTGGCGGGTGCGTGTGTGTGCGCGCGTGCAAATCTTCTCCTTCCTTCCTGCGACTGAACAGTACCTGCCCAACAGTCTTATCCAGACTAATGAACAGTGTTGTAAATCGGGTTTGTCTTTTATCATCCCATTGTGCTGCCATGTCCGTGATTAAAGAGACGGCATTAGAGGGCGGAACGCGTGCACGCACACACGCGCACACCTATCTAAAACCCATCTGGGACTAGGCCTTATTCTGTCAGTGCTGAATCAATACCTTTTAACTTAGACCAGAGAGCCTTATCAACCAAGTCACCTTGTTCATTATTACACGTGAGTCCACAGGTTCCAAATCATCTTTCTATCCCTCCCTGTCCCCCGCCTCCCTGTCCCCCGCCTCCCTGTCCCCCGCCTCCCTGTCCCCCGCCTCCCTGTCCCCCGCCTCCCTGTCCCCCGCCTCCCTGTCCCCCGCCTCCCTGTCCCCGACCAGGTTGAACAGCACTCCTAAAGGATCCATTCAAATAATTCCTGTATTTCCCTGACCAAGGCGCTCTCTCCCTCCCTCCTCTGTGTCCCTCCAGGAGCAGCCGGCCCAGGCTAACTTCTCCAACATCTGTACGGGCCTGGAGATCCTGTGCTTCCTGCTGACAGTGCTCCAGTCCCCAGCCATCCTGGCCCATTTCAAGCCCCTCCAGAGAGGCATCGCTGCCTGCATGACCTGCGGCAACACCAAGGTTCTCCGGGCCGTCCACTCGCTGCTGTCCAGGCTCATGAGCATCTTCCCCACAGAGCCCAGTGAGTCCCTCCTATCCCTTTTTCCCGGACTGTCGCCTAACGTCCCTGGCCTTCAGGTCATTTCTTGACCCTGAGCGGATCGCCGCGTGGCCACCTTTTTTGGAGAACTCCACTTTGGGCTGGTAAGCCAAGTCTTTATTTCCCAGCTGTAACCGAATGTGGCGTCTTTTGTCCCAGGCACGTCCACTGTGGCGTCCAAGTATGAGGAGCTGGAGTGCCTGTATGCTGCGGTGGGGAAGGTCATCTACGAGGGACTCACCAGCTATGAGAAGGCCACCAGCAGTGCTAACCCCACGCAGCTGTTTGGTACGAGCCCTGCCCACACCCAGTCTGTCCTGCCGTGTCGCTCCTCCCCTGGGACACGCCCACTTGTACACGTGACTGATCTCTGGGTCTCTGGCCAGCAGTTACAGCTCTGTCTGTCTGTCTGTCTGTCCTTAAAATGTAAATCAATGGGCTACGTCGGGTAGGTGAGCAGCTGGGGCAGTTAAAGGCGGCTGTCTCTCAGAGGGGAAATACCGATTTCTCTTTCACTCTATCTTCCGATAACCGTTTTACGCAGGTTTTCCAAAAAGCTGTTTTACTGACACATGACGATAAAGTCTCAGTTTCCCCAGAGGTGATATTATTTATTCATGTAAACGGCACAGAGTGACGAATGGTGGAGGACGCTAGGAAAGGTAACACTTATAGAGTTTCCTGAAATGGCCACAGTGGCCAATAACTGCCTTGATGCCGTGTCCTGTCCTCCTAGGCTCCTGTTACTCTCCCTCTGCTGGTATGATGCATATCTCCGGTCCCTAGGGGGTTGTGCAGAGAAATTCATTACTCTGTAATGCTGTCAGGTTTCTTCCTGTAAACACCCTTGTAGTACCAGTGCCCCTCACAGACCCCTTAGTCACCGGCGTGTTTGTATTTGCTGGTGTGGATGTCCATTTCTCCTCTCTCCCCCCTCCCTCTAACTGTTATATCCTCTCTCCCCCCTCCCTTTACTGTTATCTCCTCTCTCCCCCCTCCCTCTAACTGTTATATCCTCTCTCCCCCCTCCCTCTAACTGTTATATCCTCTCTCCCCCCTCCCTCTAACTGTTATATCCTCTCTCCCCCCTCCCTCTAACTGTTATATCCTCTCTCCCCCCTCCCTCTAACTGTTATATCCTCTCTCCCCCCTCCATCTAACTGTTATCTCCCCTCCCCCCTTCCCACCAACCGTTGTTCCCCTCCCTCCCGCCATTGTCTCCCCCTCCCCTCTCTCTAACCGTCGTCTCCCCCCTCCCTCTAACCGTCGTCTCCCCCCTCCCTCTAACCGTCGTCTCCCCCCTCCCTCTAACCGTCGTCTCCCCCCTCCCTCTAACCGTCGTCTCCCCCCTCCCTCTAACCGTCGTCTCCCCCCTCCCTCTAACCGTCGTCTCCCCCCTCCCTCTAACCGTCGTCTCCCCCCTCCCTCTAACTGTCGTCTCCCCCCTCCCTCTAACCGTCGTCTCCCCCCTCCCTCTAACCGTCGTCTCCCCCCTCCCTCTAACCGTCGTCTCCCCCCTCCCTCTAACCGTCGTCTCCCCCCTCCCTCTAACCGTCGTCTCCCCCCTCCCTCTAACCGTCGTCTCCCCCCTCCCTCTAACCGTCGTCTCCCCCCTCCCTCTAACCGTCGTCTCCCCCCTCCCTCTAAATGTCGTCTCCCCCCTCCCTCTAACCGTCGTCTCCCCCCTCCCTCTAACCGTCGTCTCCCCCCTCCCTCTAACCGTCGTCTCCCCCCTCCCTCTAACCGTCGTCTCCCCCCTCCCTCTAACCGTCGTCTCCCCCCTCCCTCTAAATGTCGTCTCCCCCCTCCCTCTAAATGTCGTCTCCCCCCTCCCTCTAAATGTCGTCTCCCCCCTCCCTCTAACCGTCGTCTCCCCCCTCCCTCTAACCGTCGTCTCCCCCCTCCCTCTAACCGTCGTCCCACCCCTCCCTCTAAATGTCGTCCCACCCCTCCCTCTAAATGTCGTCTCCCCCCTCCCTCTAAATGTCGTCTCCCCCCTCCCTCTAAATGTCGTCTCCCCCCTCCCTCTAAATGTCGTCTCCCCCCTCCCTCTAAATGTCGTCTCCCCCCTCCCTCTAAATGTCGTCTCTCCCCCCTCCCTCTAAATGTCGTCTCTCCCCCCTCCCTCTAAATGTCGTCTCTCCCCCCTCCCTCTAAATGTCGTCTCTCCCCCCTCCCTCTAAATGTCGTCTCTCCCCCCTCCCTCTAAATGTCGTCTCTCCCCCCTCCCTCTAAATGTCGTCTCTCCCCCCTCCCTCTAAATGTCGTCTCTCCCCCCTCCCTCTAAATGTCGTCTCTCCCCTCTCCCTCTAAATGTCGTCTCTCCCCCCTCCCTCTAAATGTCGTCTCTCCCCCCTCCCTCTAAATGTCGTCTCTCCCCCCTCCCTCTAAATGTCGTCTCTCCCCCCTCCCTCTAAATGTCGTCTCTCCCCCCTCCCTCTAAATGTCGTCTCTCCCCCCTCCCTCTAAATGTCGTCTCTCCCCCCTCCCCCCAAACGTCGTCTCTCCCCCCTCCCCCCAAATGTCGTCTCTCCCCCCTCCCCCCAAACGTCGTCTCTCCCCCCTCCCTCTAAACGTCGCTTCACCCTCCCTCTAACCGTTGTCTGTCTCCTCTCTCTCAGGAACGTTGATGATCCTGAAGTCAGCCTGTAGTTACAATTCCAGCTACATTGATCGGCTCATCTCTGTGTTCATGCGCTCGCTGCAGAAGATGGTCCGAGAACACCTCAGCCCCCAGCAAGCCACCCCCGGAGCCACTGAGGCCAGCACAGGTAGGGAACACACCTGCCAAATACACACCATACACACTCGCAAACAACACACACAATTGTTTTACAGTCTACCTGGGGACCTCAAAAAATAAATCTTATTCCAGATCCTGTATTATTCCTAATCCTTACCCCAATTGTAAATATGAACCTAAACCTAAGATTAAAGGAAAAACGTAAACATCATGGCGACTGACAGTGTCCCCTTTTAGTTAACATTGTGGGTGTTTCTGGGCCCCACCGGTATAGTTCTGCCTGCACACACACCTTTCTTGTGTGGACCCCAAACATCATTCCCATTCGTCTCAGCACAAGGAGTTGCTAGTCACGGCCAGTGCCACCAGAATTTGACCTTCCGTCCAGATGAGGCAGTTGAACTGTGACCTGGACCCTAATTCTAACCCTGACACCAATTACAACGTTTATCCCTGACCTGAAAATAGCAATGTTCCTCATAGAGACAAAATGTCCCCTCAAGGACCTTGTTTTACTCTCATTTGTTTTTTTTGGGGGCCACCTGGACTGAAGAGCATGTACACAGACACACACACACACACACTCACACACACAGCTTCAGACTAACTTTGTAGAACCCATTTTCTCTCCCTGTAGAGCGTCCAGCAGGGAGTGGCAGTGGCTCGCTCAACACAGCAGCCGTCCGGGAAACAGGTACAGGGAGAGGACGCACGTGTTTAATTTGTTTGACCAAATACCTGTTTTCAGCTGCCAGAATTAGTTCTGACAAGACCGAATTTAAAGTTTGCACTGACACAACTGTAAAAAAAAATAAATATTATTGTTGAGACAACACACACGTATTTCCCTGTACCCCCTAAAGATTGTCTGAATGTGACCCCGCCCCCAGCAGCCCCACAGGGACGAGGTCAGGTTCCTTCTGTCACTTCCCAGCTCTCTGCTCTATTTCCCCCAGTCAGCAGCCATTAGTGCTGTCCCAGTCCTATGCTACAGTGTCTCCTAGTTACAGCCTTATCCAAGGCAGGTGACATTTCAGCCGGCTGACCTTAGCAAACAGATTGGCCAAGGTGGATGAAGATGGCGGGGTCTTCCCCCTTTGCCGCGGTTGGCTTGTCTTTGCTAGGTTTGCGGTAATAGGTATTGATTTTTGTTACTCTTTACTCGTATCAGCGTTAACGGAGTACACGTGATCCTACTTCCTGCTCCAAGACGGCGTCAATTTGCAGAAACAAAAAGTAGGATTGTGCTGATTTATCGTCTCGCCGTTGTTTAAGGACAGACACAATGACATCGTATCTACGTTGAGCTTTCTTCACCCCCCCCCCTGCAGGGCTGGGGGAGACCAGAGGCTCTGGGTTTTTGGAACCATGCAGTGAGGAAGCTGTAGGAAAGCCTGAAAAGCGAATGTTTTCAGTTTCTGTAAGCCCTGCTCAGTGTTTTAGGCTAGGTCAGAATTCCCCTAATGTGTATGTGTGTGTGTGACACAGAAAGGCTGGTTACGTCACAATGAGTGTGTGTGTCCTGGACACCTCCAGAAATCCCCCTCAGACCCAGAGCTCAGGTGTCTCCGGTCTGTCTGGCCCTGTGTCAGTATGAACGGCAGGAAGGTCAGGAAGATCCAATGGGCTGATAGACTCACTCAATGGGAATTATCCACGTCTCAGACCCCCCCACCACCACCACCCGCTGGCCCACCCGCTCAGTATAGTGTGGCTACTGAGTGCTGATTACTGAGCCCACGCAACTCTGGCCCTGCTCCTCCTAAACCTGGTCATGGTAGTGTGAGGCTGTCAGACACTAATGTCCTGCATGTCCACAATCCGCAACACAAGTTCACTCATTTGCACACCTTGTAGTGGACGTTGGAAACGGACAATAGTGGAGTACTTGAACTATGACCCCTAACTTCTCCCCGCAGTGATCCGCGTTTTGGCGATTCGGGACCTGGGAAGGCTGAGTCTGTCTGTCATGACCTCAGACCCCTAATTTCTCCCCACAGTGACCAGTGAACTAGTGATGCTGTCTCTGGCCCTGGTGAAGACCATCATGACTTCTGAACCCTAACTTCTCCCCACAGTGACCAGGGAACTAGTGATGTTTTCTCTGGACCCAGTGAAGACCATCATGACCTCTGACACCTAACTTTTCCCCACAGTTACCAGTGAACTAGTGATGCTGTCTCTGGACCTGGTGAAGACTCGTCTGTCCGTCATGTCCATGGAGATGAGGAAGAACTTCATCCAGGTCATCCTCACTTCACTTATTGAGAAGTCGCCTGATGCCAAAATCCTCCGTGCCATCGTCAAGATCGTGGAGGAGTGGGTGAAGAACAACTCTCCGATGGCAGCCAACCAGGTAATGGGACCTGTCAGTCTTAGATCACGTTTACCTTCAGCCATTTTGGAAACCCAGTGAAAATCAGGACGAACATTTCTGATAGTCTCTGTGACAACAACTAGCCTGCGAAACAGTCTGGGAACGAGGAAGCTCCTTGCACTCACTAGGCTTTAATTTAGAGGATAGCCCGGTGGAGAAAAGTAAAGAGGGGGGAACTAGGACCAAATGTGCTTCACACTCCTTGATCCAGATGCACCAAAGATGAATGAACTGAGTCCGTGGCTCTCTCCCTCTCCCCTCATTATCCATCCCTCTGTCCATCCACAGATGCCCAATCTCCGTGAGAAGTCCATCCTGCTGGTGAAGATGATGACCTATATTGAGAAGCGTTTCCCTGATGACCTTGAGTTAAACGCCCATTTCCTGGACCTCGTTAATTATGTCTACAGGTAATTACCGCCATTAATCAGCTCGGCCGGTACGCGGGGTGTCGCTACCTGACTTCATCCATCGAGGGGGACGGGACGGGGTGTAGGGCAGTATATATGCCAGGTCACCGCCCACTCCAACCCTTTATCCGTGGAGAGGGAGGGGTTGAACGAGAGCGGGGGTATGCCTCACACCCTGCTCTCCTTATTTCATGGGGGTTAAAGAAATGGGGGGGGGGGGGGATACAGAATTATGAGGTATGGTATAGGAGTCTCTCAGTTCCAGGTCATTGTTTTAGAGTGTAGCAGACTGGTCAGAAGGGAGTCCAGTGTGCCAACTGAAGGACAACTGACTTCTGAGGCCAGTGGTACTCATCCTACCTGGGGCTCGGACCAAGCACGCACACGCCCGGTCCTCTCGTCCTGTCCTAAGGACAACCGATCCCTTTTTCCTCCATCCTAGACATCTGCTCTGTACGTCACATGACTTTAGACACAAAAAAAAAGCAGCAAAACTGGTATTGACGCATCGCTGTCCTCATCACATAAAGATAAGGGAACGAGCAGCTGCTCCACAACGATGCCTCTGAATAACTAGATGGTTTAGGAGCTTCAATATAATAGACTCACTGCTGGGAGACTGGTTTTAAATAGGACTCTAGAGGCCCATTCGCCAGGCCTGTGGAATGATCTAGGAATTATTGTATAGGTTATTACACATCGTTTAATGTGGGCCGTTACCCGTTTGACTATTCCGCTAGGATTATCTCCGTCATTAAAGATAAGATGCTCCATTTTTAAACATTAACTTAAAGTAACTGCATACTACCCTGTTTCACATCAGTGACCTTCATCGCCTCTTGTCCTCCACTTACTGCCATTAAGGTTTTAGCTACGTTTGTTTCTCGATTTTTATCTAAGACCTTGGTCTGAAACACATTAGCAGGAAAACGCTGTATAAGGGAATTAAGCCGCGGTCCTGAACCGTTTTTCGTTCTATAAATGACAGTTACATGAGGGAATGTCTGCCCTCTTTGTCCAAACAGGGATGAAAGTCTCTCAGGAAGTGACATCACGTCCAAGTTGGAGCCGGCCTTCCTATCAGGGCTGCGTTGTGCCCAGCCTATGATCAGGGCCAAGTTCTTTGAGGTGTTCGACCTGTCCATGAAGAGACGCGTGTACGAGAGGCTGCTGTATATATGCTGCTCTCAGAACTGGGAGGCCATGGGCAGCCACTTCTGGATCAAACAGTGCATTGAGGTAAGGAGATCATCTAATCGTGACTGTTTTGATGTCAGCTGGAGACTTATTAAATACTCCAGTTAGGACAAAGCCCTTTGTAAAATGGTTGCTGAGTATAGCTTTGAACTTGAACTATGTCTTGTTTTTGAAACAAACAAAAAAAAAGACCTCATGCATTTGTATGTGATTTATCTTGCTCATGCAAATGTCTGTGCCTTGTTTTCCCCTTCAATGATAAATGTTGATGTTGACAAAAATGTTGTGATTTAGTCTGCCCTCAGCAGAATACATAAAACGCATGTTTTTAACTCTAGATTTTTGGGCAACATCTGGTATACCTAGATAAACAATACTACATAACAAAACACCTCATAAAGCTACTATGCAGGCCTATCCCCAATGCAATCCTCTGTGTGCACAGCACCTTACCTCTCAAAACATACCATTGTCTATTGATGATGTTTGGACAGGTCGATGGGACAATGTGTCAGTCCAAATATAGATCAGCCCAATTCTACAGACAACCTCACGGAAACCATGCGAGGTTCTACATAACATTGAGATCTGATCAGTTTTTCCTGTATTACTGGATGGGACATTTTGAAATAAACTGTAAAGTGTATCTAATTTTTAAACATGTTTTTATCAGTGAGAGTTTTGATGCATGTCTTGTCTGGACTTTTCCAGATTCTATTTTAATTAGTTTTCCCTCTCCTTTGGTACTATACAACTCTCCTTGAGGGATTTTGTAAGGGTGTTTGAATCCCGTGTGCTATGAAGGCCGCATATTCAAAAGATTTTGAAAAGACATTGGAATGTTGTGAAATGCTTCTCTACCCTCCTGCATTGTTTTTCAGATTTTCTATCAAAATATATGCATGAGAGATTCACAAGACTGTGACTTTTGAGTCATAGAATGTTTCTGAATGCTGCCCTCCACTCACAGATTAAGCTATTGAAATAAAATGAATTGCAGTGTAGTAAAGCAAGGTTTTTTCATTGTTGAAGAACCATGCTAATCACAGCAGAAGCCATTTGTTGTTGGTGTTATTCATCAAGTTCAGGCCACTCTTTCAATAGAAGCATTGATTTTCCAAACTCAATTCTAGGATGCCATACTTACAAATTAAAGGTTGTTTTAATATTTCGTATCTGCTCAGCAGATTCTGCTGCTAACAAGTTGATTTTCTTTCACATGATTACAATACATTTTCTCTACAATTATTCTTAGAATTGCTGCACAATGGCTTTGTCTTTGTGCCCTGGCATAAAAATATTTAAAAAAATACAAATCATACCTATGAAGCCATCACAAAAATGATGAGGGATGAATAGAAAATGTATAAATTATGCTGTAATAAATTCACACCAAATACAAACTCTTTCTGTACATTATTCCTGCCTGAATATTAATGTAGTAAATAAGGTATTAGATTTTATCAACAAAACTGCAACTGAGAAATATTTCACAACAATAGGACACATGACTCAAGCAAAACATTTTTTTGTAAGAATTACTTAAGCAGATTCTGCCAAAATCACAGTCTATTAGAAATAATCATACATTTTTATAACAATTGCTGGAAAATATATCAGTTCTTCCCAAATAAAATTATGCTGCTGTTGGTATTGACACACCAACATTGTAGAGTCCTCCAGCTTCATTTTTATCTCTTTTGTGGCGTTTTGGCATTCCTGTAAACTACAACAGCGTCGGAGAGCTGAAACCTGGGTGACAAATGTACGCCAGCATTACCCCATTATTTTCCCAGGAGTAACACAGAAAAGCAAAGAAAACAGCACAACTTTGTCTTCCCAGTGAATTTAAGCACCGCATAGCTGCAGTCTGATCGAGCTGATATGCACCCATACTGTGGTTGAGAAAAGCGGATTTAAGTATCCTCTAAGATGCTCGATCCACGTTACGAATGTCCCTTGCTTAGTTCCCACACAGTTAGATTGTAAGACAGTTTGTGCCATGTTTACTTAGAGCTTTTTTATTTTCGATTGTGCTCTCGTCACGCATTACGTATTCTACCTGGATTAGTGTACTGTTGACGGTAAATGTTTCCTGACGTACAAGAACCATATCGTACAGTGACCTTCAAACTGCAATCAGTACCATACTGGCCTAGACGCTCTCTTGTCCCCCTAATATATAATGGATGCTGTGCAAGCTTCACACGTTTCCATCCCCCAGCCTCCTGCCCAATTCTCCCTAGCCTTTCCCCTGTGCTGAACACGGGAGTTTGCTTCTATACTGCGTTTCTGCTTAAGACACCATGTTGCAGGGCTGCTTTGTAGGAAGATTGTTCCTGTAGTTTCAGTGTGTCAGTCACCACTGGCCTGATTCTGAGTTAACTAGCCATTGAGATCCACCATAAAACTAAAATTGATTGGTCAATTGATTAGTTATATACTGAAATTTCAATAGTCACATGCAATATCTAATCTGGCCCAAGGGGAGGTGCTGTTTTACACATGAAGAGTCTTTATAATGCTTTACCCACCTCAACTCTTATGATCTATTCTCTCGCTCTCTCTCCATGTCTCTTTCCGTCTCCCTCTTTGTCTCTGTCTGTCTATCCTGTGCGTTTGACTCCATGTTATTTTTTCTCCTGTCTCCGTGTTAGCTGCTGCTGGCGGTATGTGAGCATAACAGCATTATTGCGACCAGCTGCCAGGGTTCCATGCTCCCCTCCATCACCAACGTCATCAATCTGGCCGACAGCCATGACCGTGCTGCCTTTGCCATGGCAACCCACGTCAAACAGGAGCCCAGGGAGAGGGAGAACAGTGAGACCAAGGAGGAGGTGAGGACTTAACACAACAGGAGTCACTGAGACAACCAGGACACAGCAACGTGGACTTACAGGCACATTATCCCAACATTACTATTTTTTCTTCTCAGACGAATAACATCTCTAGTTCTCGTTGTTCGTCTGTATTTCCTGCTGTAGCAAAACTGTTTTCCCAAAAGAGTTAATGCAATATTCACAGCAGTTTTATATAACGGTCAATATTACCAGTTTACCTGTCCTCCCCCACCTCATCATGATATTCATCTCTACAAGGGAAAAGACTAAGTGCTTTTGCATAAAACAAGAAATGATTAAATACCTGTTCATGTTGCCTGCGCTTCATCTCTCCTCCCATCTATTCCTCCAACTGCTCCGCTCCTTCACTTTTCTTCCCAATCACTTCCATTCCTCTAATTTTTCTTTTCTCTCCTTTTTCCCCCACTCCTCCTTTCCCCACATTCCTCCTACAGGATGTTGAGATAGACATAGAACTAGCCCCAGGGGACCAGACTGCCATCCCCAAAACCAAGGAGCAGGCTGAGAAAGATGCAGGCAACCAGTTACACATGCTCACCAACCGCCACGACAAATTCCTCGATTCCCTCAGAGAGGTTAAGGTGAGATGTAACACCAGGATGCGTGTCCTCTGTAGGTCAAGTACGAACCCTCACACAGTCAAGACTTTGGCTTTGAATGCTCTTTCTTTATTTGATAAATGATTCCTGTGGGAAAGGCCTAAAAGGTAAGTTGACCCTTAACCCTGCTGGTCGTTCCACTGGAAATGTACAGTGGTTATAAAATGTCTACACACCTTTGTTAAAATGCCAGGTTTTTTTGATGTAAAAAAATGAACTTTTTCCACTTTTAATGTGACCTATAATGTGAACAATTCAATTGAAGAACAAACTGAAATCTTTGAGGGTGGAGAAATAAAAAAATAAAAACCTAATAATAACCTGGTTGTATAGGTGTGCACACCCTCTTATAACTGGGGATGTGGCTGTGTTCAGAATTAACCAATCACATTCAAATTCATGTTAAATAGAAGTCATTACCCCCATGCCATCATTGAAAGTGACTCTGATTAATCCCAAATAAGGTTCAGCTGTTGTAGTAGGATTTTCCTGACATTTTCTTAGTTGCATCTCAGAGAAAAAGCCATGGTCCACAGAGAGCTTCCAAAGCATCAGAGGGATCTCATTGTTGAAAGATATCCGTCAGGAGAAGGGTACAAAAGAATTTCCAAAGCATTAGATATACCATGGAACACAGTAAAGACCATTATCATCAAGTGTAGAACATATGGCACAACAGAGACATTACGAAGAACTGGACATCCCTCCAAAATTGATGAAAAGAAGAGAAGAAACCTGGTCAGGGAGGCTTCCAAGAGGCCTACAGCAACATAAAGGAACTGCAGGAATTTTTGGCAAGTACAGGCTGTGTGCTGTATGTGATAACAATCTCCCATATTCTTCATATGTATTGGTCATGAGGTAGGGTGGCAAGACGGATGCCATTTCTTACAAAGAAAAACATCCATGCCCGGCTGAAGTTTGCAAAAACAAATATGAAGTCCCCCAAATGCACGTGGGAATTTTTTTTATGGTCTGATGAAACCAAGGTTGAACTTTTTGGCCATAATTCCAAAAGGTATGTTTGGTGCAGAAACAACACTGCACATCACCCAAAGAACACCATACCACAGTGACGCTTGGTGGTGGCAGCACCATGCTTTGGGGGAGGTTTTTCTTCAGCTGGAACCGGGGCCTTAGTCAGGGTGGTGGGAGTTCTGAACAGTTCCAAATACCAGCCAATTATGGCACAAAACATTCAGGCATCCATTAGAAAGCTGAAGATGAAGAGGAAGTTCACCTTTCAGCACGACAACAACCCAGCACACATCCAAATCCACGAAAGCATGGCTTTACCAGAAGCTGATTAATGTTTTGGGATGGCCCAGCCCGAGCCCCAACCTGATTCCAATTGAACATCTGTGGGATGATCTGAAGAGGGCTGTGCTCAGGAGATGTCCTCGCAATCTGGCCGATTTGGAGCGCTTTTGCAAAGAAGAGTGGGAAATTATTGCCACGTCAAGATGTGCCATGCTAATAGACTCCTACCCAAAAAGACTGAGTGCTGTAATAAAATGAAAAGGTGCTTCAACAAAGTATTAGTTTAAGGGTGTGCGCACTTATGCAACCAGGTTATTGTGAGTTTTTTTTTTTTCTCCCTCAAAGATTTCAGTTTGTTTTTCAATTGAATTGTTTACATTATAGGTCACATTAAATGTTGAAAAATGTCTGACATGATTTATCTTTGTCTCATTCTTTTACATCACAAGAACCTGGCATTTTACGTTAACCTCTTATTGTCATTGTGTCAGATGTTGACCAGTGTTTGCCATGTTGTCAGACATTGACCAGTACTTACCTTGATGTTGTCATTGTTGCGTCAGACGGGGGCGCTACTGAATGCCCTGGTACAGCTGTGTCACATCTCCACCCCCCTGGCAGAGAAGACCTGGGTACAGCTCTTCCCTCGCCTCTGGAAGATCCTGTCTGACCGGCAGCAGCATGTGAGTACCGTCAGGTCAACCAGCAGGAACATGCTGCTACTTTCAGGGAGGGCTTTTACCGTTTTAACAATGCCACTGATTTCCAGCGTTGTTGGCTGGGTACTGATTGTCCCGGTTAGGTAGGACTCCAACCAGTTCATCAGAATGGAGTAGGCAGTTGAAAGTTCCACTTGTTTGACTATATTAAAATAGTGGAAGCCCTCAGTGACTATAGCCATGCTGAAACAGGCTTTTGGGCAACTGGAGGAGGTATGTTCTTACCTCCTCCAAAAGAGATTAAGTCCTTCCCTTACAGAGGGTATTAGTTATGTGTCTGTCTACTGCATTATTCTTCATTTATGTGGTAAACTCAAAGCAATGGTTGTCACATCATCATGGAGGTCAAAGGTGTGCCTCATTGTCTCTATCCTTATCTTACTTTTAGACACATAGGTGTCCAGAAGGACAGAAAGAAAGTTCCCCCAAATGTACATTTAATCAAATTGACCCAACTATATAATTAATCAATACACAATGAAAATAATAAAGAATGGTTTGGTCACAGAAGATCTGTAGCATCTTAAAAAAAGCTGTGGATTGTTTTAAACGGTGCTTGTAGGTGAAAGGCCCCCCACAGGAAATACCAAACCGAGGATTGTTGTTGTTACTACTTTCCAAATTGTATTCTAAAATAGGTGTTTTTCATGGACTGTTCAAATAATTACTAAGGATATTAGAAATCATAGTGAATTTGTAGAAAATAAATGCTTTGTTGGATCATGGTGCAAAAAAACAAACGCTGTACTAATTATCTTATTTGTACCAGCCAATAAGATCGATATCTGCGGCGAGTGTATGTGCATTCACTCTTTGTGATTTGGCTCGTCATTTAATGCACGTCACATTGCACGCTTTTTCTTTCCTTTTGTTGCCTGCTTGAGTAGATAGTTGCGGACAATGTAGTTTTCATCTGTTGGTTCCTTTGGCAACCCTGTAATTTTGGCCCATGTATGAAAGATTTGAGTCTCCAGTCATTCATTTTAGTAGAATTGTAGTGAGAATGAAGGCACAGAGTAACCTAGGCCTTTTCTGTACACATTAGAAATAATTTGCCGTCTTACGTATGTCTGCAAATGTGATGCTAGACGTGTTGACTTATCAGTGTGCCTTTTCCTGGTGAAAGTTAGTTTCTCCCCGCGGAAACCCTGTGCACTGCCGCCTCTGCTTACACATGACTGACAGACACTGGTTAGACCAGACTGGTCCGCAACCCGCTTCTCTCTCTTAAGAGCCACCCCACGCACACACACACTTTAGTGACATTGGTTGGCTGACCTTGGCTGTCCCGTTTCTGCCTTAAAACATGCCATTCTCTCTTAATGAGGAACCATTCATTTATGCAAAATATGGAAGGAAAAAAACGTAATGAGTTTAACGAACCAGATGCCTCCAGTATTTAGAGCCTCATTTAAGGATTCTGATTTGAAGTGATTGAGCTATTAAGTCGGTGAAATGCATTGGAAATATAACCAGATGTCTTAATGATTATGTTTGTCACTCAGAGACCGACAGGGATCAAGACATAAATAGGTTGCATATTTACGCTGATAATTATCTGCTTATGAATATCTTAATTTGGTTTTAGAGTTCTGGAGGAAAAGAAAAATCTATTCAAAGCATTTAAATAGAGTGATTATTTTTGCAGAGGCTGTCTCTTGGATTTTCATGCTACGGTTGCTAGCGGTGGCTTCCGATTAGTTCTGGCTCGGTTCTGAGGCGTATCGCGGGCTTCGGGCCTCAGAAAAAACATTTCCAACGTGTGCTCTCTCTCACCCCCCTCCCCGATGTCCTCCCTGTAACCCCACACCCGCCCCCTTCCCCCCTGCAGGCCCTGTCTGGTGAGATGAGTCCGTTCCTGTGCAGTGGCAGCCACCAGGCCCAGAGGGACTGCCAGCCCAGTGCCCTCAGCTGCCTGGTGGAGGCCATGTCCCAGTGTGTCCCCCCCATCCCCGTCAGGCCCTGCGTGCTGAAGTACCTGGGCAAGACGCACAACCTGTGGCTGCGGTCCACCCTGATGCTGGAGCAGCAGGCCTTCGAGAAGGGCCTCAGCCTGCACAACAAGCCCAAGCAGAGCACCGCCGAGTTCTACGAACAGGAGAGCATCACGCCGCCGCAGCAGGTCAGACAGCACGCCGTTCCCTCAGGACACCTCCGCTCCGGGGGAGCTTGTCGGCTGTTCCCTCAGATCTTTATACGGGCGTCTCCCTCTTGGCTAACGAGGACCAACGGTAGATTGATTCTTTTGTCTCGGCCCGATAGGAGATCCTGGACTCCCTGGCGGAGCTGTACTCCCTGCTGCAGGAGGAGGACATGTGGGCGGGGCTGTGGCAGAAACGCTGCAAGTTCCCGGAGACCTCCATGGCCATAGCCTACGAACAGCACGGCTTCTTTGAACAGGTGAGGCCTTGAGGACCGATGGGCTTGTTGGTGTCGAGTTCCACGAAAGGGTTGCTTTCTATCTCCCTATTTGTTCATCCACAGGCCCAGGAGAGTTACGAGAAGGCCATGGAGAAGGCCAGGAAGGAGCAGGAGAGGAGCAACGCCTCCCCAGCCGTCCTACCGGAGTACCAGCTTTGGGAGGACCACTGGATACGGTAAATAACGGACACATTCCCCACTCTTGTTTCTTACTAGAAACTAGGTTTAAAAGAAAAACAGGAACAGCTCCTAACCGCCACAGAATAAACAGCGTGGGCAATAAGACGGCGCCTAACGACCCCTGTGGTCCCTGTTTTCCCCAGCTGTTCCAAGGAGTTGAACCAGTGGGAGCCCCTGACGGAGTACGGCCAGTCTAAAGGCAACACCAACCATTACCTGGTCCTGGAGTGTGCCTGGCGGGTCTCCAACTGGAACGCCATGAAGGAGGCGCTGGTTCAGGTAGGGACGCTTCCACCGTCAGCCGGGCCAAGGTCGTAATGCAGCGCGCCTCTAGTTTGACTGACGTTAGTGAGCCCAATTGACAGCCGTCGTGTTTATATATATATTTTTTGAAGCGCGGTAGAGGAGGGAACACTGAAGGGGCTGACACGCGACACGGGGCCCCTTCCTGCGCCTTGGAATTCGGCCACGACGGCGGCATCTCATTAAGCCGCCCGGCAACAACTTCAACTAGCAGCTTCTCTCGCCCTCTCCTTCATTCTCTCTCGCTCCTTCTCACTTCTCCTCGTTCCTCCTCTCGGGTTTCGTGTAGATCTAATGCACTTGTGTCTGTGAGTGAGTAATTGGCCTAACATCTGTTGTATGGTGATGTGTTAGGCGCTGCTGGTGGAAGACGGAGTAGATCAGGCGTCTGCTGTAGTGCAGCCTCTCCCCTCCGGCTCTGAGGATGTCTGTCGGTTCCATTGGCCCGGCTTTCAATTAAACGGCCCGTGATAAGGCCACCGCTGTCTACGGGAGATTCATCACACGTCCCCTTGCCCGTGATAAGTGCACGTTGACCGATCGTTGTAATTTTCTCCGCCATCGACAGAGACAGTGCGAGGCGCACGCGTGTGCACGCACCCTCCTAATGGCGTTGCACAGGTTAGACCCGGTAGAAGACAGACCCCCCGTGGGCTATTGTCAGTGTTGTAGTTAATGCGCTCGATGGTCTGATCAATACAGTGTTTTTCCCGGGCTCACCTCTGTGTCATCCTGAGTATTCATGAGGCGCTGAAGCTTTTACAACGCTGGCCATGGCGAACGGATGGACGGGGTGCGCCCGCGCCGTCGGTTCCACGCCCAGCCCCGCCCTCTGACCCCCCCTTCCCCCGTGTGTCCAGGTGGAGCTGAGCTGTCCGAAGGAGATGGCCTGGAAGGTCAATATGCACCGGGGTTACCTGGCCATCTGCCACCCGGACGAGCAGCAGCTCAACTTCATAGAGCGCCTGGTGGAGATGGCCTCCAGTCTGGCCATCCGGGAGTGGAGGAGGCTGCCTCACATCGTCTCCCACGTGCACACACCGCTTCTTCAGGTGAGGGAGCGCACACACACACGCGCACGCACGCAACAAAGGCCTCGACTTGGTCGTACACACGTTACATATGACGTGTCTGAACTGTTAATGAGGAGAGATCGTTTGTATTGGGATCACTGTATTACAAAATGAAGAGTCCATCTGTGACTCCGGTCAATTCAGCCAGGAAGGATTGATAAAGTTGTCTGTATTTGAAAATGAAGAGTGGAAAACACTAAGTCTAATAAAAACCATTAGAGTCGACGTGATGGAAACCGAGGACGTAGACGGAGGACAGAGAGAGACAGACTATTAGGGGGAGGAAAATAAACGAGAGAGAGAGGAAGGGAGAGAGACCAGAATAACGAGGAGAGAGGGAGTTGTGGGGAAGGAAACTAGAAAGTTGCAAGACAGAAGAGGAGAGGCAGTAAGTTTATACTGCAGCCAGTAATTACTTTCCCTCCATCAGATAGTGTTTGATTAAATACCTGCTCCAAAATTACATTTATATGATAAATGGCCACTCCAAACTGAAGGTTATAAATGTGCCATCAGCTGATATTAACAGATAATTTTGAGAATATTGTACTATCCAATTTATTTTGTTCTTGCAGATTTGATTTCAGGAAGTCTACCGAGCAATTTAGTACATTTATCTTTTGAAAGCAGGTATTTGAATTGAGTACCAGTTTATTTTTTTTGTATGTGGCCCTATTCTTTACTATATTGGTGGTAAACAACATCCTGGCCCGCTTTCTAAAATCAGCCCTCGGATGTTTCTTTAAGGACCCCAGCTCACACTGGGGTTTCAGAAAACAAAGATGTCTGCCTTTATAAATAACTGGGATGAAAACCCATTTGCAGTCAAGCCACCAAAATCTGGGACTTTCCGATGGCTTTAGATCGATAAATGTTTCACCGGCTATATTAATCAGTGGCTTCAGAATTACTATTGATTGATGATTTGATGTAATAAAATGCATGGTTGTGCGGGCACATATGCCGGCAGATCAATTGCATTTAATATCTAAGGTTTAAAACCTTCGCAAAGCACCGAGCCCATAGTGTATGATCTTCAGGGTTTTCAATCGTTCAGTGTTCTATCTGGACCAAGTGATTAGCCATTAAAGGAATCAGATTTTCTGGCCCAGGCCCTAATGTCACGTCCCTAAAGGTAAATAGTTCATAAGACACTGATCCATCCATCTGGTGCTGCCTTCTCTGACCTGATTTCGAAGAAGGTTTTTCCAATAGTCATCATAAACCTGTAATACAGTTGGCTAATGGCTTTGGAAGTGGCCCGGACACCTGGTTTCTTTATGGTTGTGGATAACCCCCCCCCCCCCCCCCCCCCCAACAGGCTGCCCAGCAGATCATTGAACTCCAGGAGGCAGCTCAGATCAATGCAGGCCTTCAGCCGGCCAACCTGGGCCGCAACACCAGCCTCCACGACATGAAGACTGTGGTGAAGACCTGGAGGAACAGACTGCCCATCATATCTGACGATCTGTCTCACTGGAGCAGCATCTTCATGTGGAGACAGCACCACTACCAGGGTACGCACACATGCACATGCGCGCACCCACACACGCACATGCGCGCACCCACACACCTTCATGTGGAGACGACAGCACTACCAGGGTACACCCACACAAACATGCGCACGCATGCACGCACGTGCCCACACAAATCTTCATGTGGATATAGCCCCACTACCAGTGTGCTTTCTGTTCATAAAATCACTTATTTTAATTTATTATATATATAGTTTATATAGTATATATATAGTTTGCCTAATGATAAATCTTATGTTATCAGCCAGTTCTATTGTCCCATTGCGACTCTGCCAGTGCGGTCATTACCAGAGTTGCCCCCACCACGGCACACTGGAGCATATGATTGGTCTAGTTATGAAAGGGATAAAGGGGGTTGTTGCATGTTTTAAAGAAACACCTCTCATGTTTCAAGTGGAGCAGATCGAGTGCGGCTGAATGGAGAATGTTCTTTCTCCAGTCGGTTTATGAAGCACTATAAATTATTTTGCTGTGTTCTTGTAGGCTACAATGATGTAAACAAATGAGTTTGCTCTCATTACAATGGCAGACTGCTTGTATGATTTTGTGTTGACTACATTTACGGAAGTGCGGTCTCATTTGGTGATTGACATTTAGTAGGCTAAAGTAGGGTGATTGTGACAACAGTTAGACAGCAGGGAAGTTGGATAGCGAGACCAGATTTGTTAATGACATTTGTGTGAAACAGACTGTGCTCCCTTAATTTTTAATTTGATTCTAGATGGGGGACAATAAATATATGAAATCAGTTTTAGGGGCAAATTTATGTCAACTTGTCCTTCATTATATTTTAATCATCTATTTAATATACACTAATCGCTGTACAATTCCCGTTGCCAATGAGCTAAATATTGGAGATAGTATGTTTGTCAGCAGGAACACTGTTATTCCCCATACTAATTGTTTTAGAAAGTATGTTTATCAGCAGGAACACTGTTATTCCCCATACTAATTGTTATAGAAAGTATGTTTATCAGCAGGAACACTGTTATTCCCCATACTAATTGTTATAGAAAGTATGTTTGTCAGCAGGAACACTGTTATTCCCCATAATAATTGTTATATTCCATGTCTTAACAAATATGTGTATTTATTACAAATTAATATGCAGTCCATGTTGAATTCAGTGTCAATGGCTAAAAGACATACAACCAAATAAACAAACTGGAAAAATTGCAATCTAACAGGCATAAATGATATCCCTTATCGATGAAGAGCACAATCTGAACATGAACATTTATTTGGTTCAACAACTTTCATGCAAAAAAAAAAACCTGACAGTGTTTCATATTAATAGCCATGCTCCCATCCAACTGGTGACAAGTTTCTATGCGAGTATTGTAAGATTTTCTCCTATTAATAAACTCAGTTCCACCAAATGACTTCCACCAAAATAGTGGTCTGTGGTGACTGAGTGCGTGAAATGTAAAGTTAATGTGCTTCTGTAGCAATTTAGCTTTTTATAACCTAATTGTTAGCTATATTGAAGTCATATTCATAGTTATTAAAGAGCCAGTTACACAATGAAGATACTGTTTGTAAGCTTTCTCAATGTGTGTCTAGTGAACACACATACACACACACACCATAATCATTGCACAGGATGGGGCGTCTCCAAAAGGCCACAGTAAACTCAAACCCTCAGGCTCATTCTCCCTTCCCAAATGTCAGCTCTCTAAAGTGCCCATTCTCTCTGCATGTTACGCGCCCACACACACACACACACACACACACACACACACACACACACTGAGGGAGGGAGAGAGGATGTGAAAACACAAGGGATGTTGTTCATAAAGTGCTTGATTTGGGGTCTCAGAAAATCAAGTATTGAAAAGATTTCCTCAACTGGTCCTTGAGAAATACTTAATGCTATTAAAATGATTTCTTCTCAGTTTTTGTGAGATTGAGAAGTGTTGCTATATCCATTGGTGGGTGCTATACTGGTCTCTTGCTTTCATTCAAGTAAAACCACATGGACCACAGCAGATAACGTCGGCATCAACTTGGCTTTTGCTTTCATAGCTTTTCTTTGTAAAGGATCACTTTCTTGTTAAAATAACCTTTAGCGTTTGAAATGGTGTGACTTCATCATAACATTTTAAAATGAATTTTTGAATGCCATTAGCAAAGCTTATAAAACGTGGTGGTTATCATTCTATAGTTTTGTTTTTTTCTATAATTTAAGTATTATGTGTAGAAAGTGTAGTTTCTTAAGAAATCTACCACTTAATAGTCCTTGAAAGTCCTTCAGTATCATTTGTCACAATTGAACCCAGGAGATGGAGCAAGAGCTGGAGATCAGTAGGACAGATGAAACTCTGAGGGAGGGGAGGGAGAAGGTTGAGGAGGGAGGGGAGGGAGTATGTACGGGAGGGAGGGGGTATGTACGTACAGGAGGGAGGGGGTATGTACGTACAGGAGGGAGGGGGTAGGTACGTACAGGAGGGAGGGGAGGGAGGAGGTACAGGAGGGAGGGGAGGGAGGAGGTACAGGAGGGAGGAGAGGGGAGGAGGTACAGGAGGGAGTAGGTAGGTACAGGAGGGAGGGAGGAGGTACAGGAGGGAGGGGGAATAGGTATGAATAGGATGGATATAACGGTCCAAACAAAACTGAAATAGAAAAGTACACTCAGAAGGTGGAAGATGGAGCACATTTGAAGTAAAGAGGATATGAAAGGAAATAAATGGAGGGAGAGTTGTGTGCATGACAAGTCTGGTCTCCTGTTGTCTCACAGCATCCTTTAAAACATGACACGCACACACACTGCAGTGGCAGGCTCTCTCCTGCAGTGACTTTGAAACTAAACAGAGGCAGCCACAAAATATGTTGTCTGAGGCAACTTCAGTTCAAGCGACTCTGAAACTACCCATTATGATGACAAATGCAACATTTAAAGTTTATAGAACATGCAACACTTGAAATCCGTCCTTAAAATTATAATTGCCGTTGGTTTGGAGAAAAAAAAAAGATTAAAAGAGGGAAATAAGTAGATAAACATCTAACCCTGTTATGTCTCCTCTAAAAGAACAACAAAGCGACTGTGTTTGTTGTGTAACCCTGCTCCCTTCTCCCCAGCCATAGTGACGGCGTATGAGAACAACACGCAGCACGACCCCAACACCAGTAACGCCATGCTTGGTGTCCACGCCTCAGCCTCCGCCATCATCCAGTATGGCAAGATAGGACGCAAACAGGTACCGCACTCCCGGGGCCGTCCGTGGAAACGCCGTTTACCAAGACCCGACGTTTACCAGAGGCTGGTTTCGTTTCGCTTTTCACTTGGGAAATGTAATCCAATTACTGTGTGCGTGTGCGTTCTGTCAGGGTCTAGTGAACGTGTCTCTGGACATCCTGAGTCGTATACACACCATCCCAACAGTGCCCATTATAGACTGCTTCCAGAAGATTCGCCAACAGGTCAAATGTTATCTGCAGCTGGCTGGGGTGATGGGCAAGAATGAGTGCATGCAGGTGAGGAAGACCACTGTTTTGTGACAGTGATTTTTTTTTTTTTAACAATGGCGCAGCATCTTAAGTTAAGGCTAGAATGCTATGTAGGAACCGGGGCTGGTCTCCTAATTTACAAGGTCACCTTCTAGTACATCGCAGGGCCTTAAGGAAAGGTACACCGGCATTAAGATTCCTTCAGACCGGAAGACAGTCAAGAAGTAAACCAAGACTTTGTTCCAATGCCTTTGAAATGCCTTTAGTGATGTAGTGTTTTTCACCTGTCCCTGCAGGGCTTGGAAGTGATTGAGTCCACCAACCTGAAGTACTTCACCAAGGAGATGACAGCTGAGTTCTACGCTCTCAAAGGCATGTTCCTGGCCCAAATCAACAAGTATGTGCTCAGAAACGCTCTGCTGGCTGTGATTACTGACATGACTGATTGAGCTCTTCAGGCTGACTTGGTGACAGGCTCAGGTGTCAGTCTCAGAGTATGTTTCCACCTGTCGTCGTCGTGCGTCCCGTTAGTCCCTGACTGTAGGTGGTGCCTGGAGAGACCCCCCCACCCCCGGTACTCTTCCCCAGACACGCACAAGCACACCCACAACCCCCTCTGTGCCCTTCTCCAAACTCTCATTTACACCCCCACACACACACACACATACACACACACACACACACACACACACTCCCCATCAGCCCTGACATGATGACGGTGCCCTGCAGGGGTGAAAGACAAATTGGGGACGGCTTATTAAATATCCGCTCCCGAATAATAAACTTGCCGGCAATTTACTGGAATCTCTGGTATCAGCAGAACTTAGCCTCACCTCAGCAGTAGGGCGTTAATGCATTCATTAAGAACTCGCACACTTCCACCGCGGCGCGGGAACGACACGTCGGAGCCTGGGGTAGAGCGTAGGGGCGGGCAGTTAAGTGGGGTGTTTGTGTGACTTGACACTCTGCTGGGCACCCCCTCCTCCGTCCCATCTCTCTCACCCGCTCCTGCTGAGGAGAAAGTGTTTATGTACTTTGACACGGCCAATGTGACGCGCACATCAAGGATGACGGCGAGCCAGGGCCTGCCCCAAACTCCCACAGCAATCAGCCTCCATGTTTCTTTATCGCGACGCCAAATGGGTTTTTCTAATAACACATTATAATTGACTGGCCCGGGAGCCTTTTTCCACTAGGTGTGCTCCTCTTAGTCCTGGTGGTTTGAGGTAGAAAACGCCCCCCAAAATGGCGGGGCTGTTTGACTCTGCCCTGTTGAGCTTGGGTTCCTTGGCTGTTGAGCACATCTTTATTTTGACTGAGGGGCAGACACTCGGTTTGTATTGGCTGTCTTGGCCCCTGTTACTTAACATGATCATTTTTCATGTCTTAGTGACAGAGATGCAATGGGAAGTGGCTGATGGTTGATATTTTTCAGCAGCAAAGACGAGTAAAGAGTACGTCCGACACGCCCCACATTCTGCCTGTCAGTCTCCGTTTGGGATTTAAACGGAGCATTTATACCCCACATAGACAACGGACCTTGATCGTCAGGTTGTAGATACTGCCCACACTGAATCATTAGTCTCCCATTGGAATGGACAGCTTGACAGCTGTTATGGTTTTGTTGTGAAGATACTTGTTTAAACGGCGAGGTCAAGATTCTGGAGAAGAAAAAAATTCTCAAAGAATCCTTAGGGATTCTCAGGTGAGCTTGCCTTGGATTCTTTGTACGTTGTTAGTCTCGTCTGGTGGAACCTCTCTACAGAGCAGCAGTTCACAGAGCTTTTCCACGTGACATGTTGAAGTGAAGCTGTTAGCCTGCAGTGGTCCTCTGGTATTGACGCTCATTGATCAGCTCTGTGTGAAACAACAAAGCTGGATTCGCCGTACTCCAGCACAGTAAATGCCCCAGCTTGTCACCGACTGAGAGTCACTGACATGCTACATTAAGTTAATACTGGCTGTGTTCGTGAGAGAGAGCTTTGCAGATGAGGGGAATATGTATGTACGTATTCCAAAGATCATAATTAGTCCCCGTCTTTCTCCATTCCTATCCCATTTCCCGTCTCCTTTTCTCGTACTCTCTCCCTTAATCTCGTCATTCTCCCCTACTTTTCCCTGCTCTCCTTTTCTCTCCATCCATCTCATCCCCGTTCCTCGCCACATTTGACCTGTGTATTTCATCTCAATCGATCAGTCAAGTGTATTTCATAAAGCACTTTTTACATCAGCAGTTTACAAAACACCTGGTCTGAAACCCCAAGGCGCAGTGGCTAGGAAAAAAATCCCTACAAGGGGTGAAACTTAAGAAGAAGTCTTGGGAGGAAGCAGTCACCGTGTGGTGGCCTGTCCTCTTCTGGCTGTGCTGTGTGATCATTTTAAGAGTCCAAATTGTAATAATCTCCACCCTGTCTGTCTCCCCTCGCTCCCAGGTCAGAGGAGGCCAACAAGGCGTTCTCAGCGGCAGTCCAGATGCATGACGTCCTGGTGAAGGCCTGGGCCATGTGGGGGGACTACCTGGAGAACATCTTCGTCAAAGATCGTCAGCTGCACCTGGGCGTCTCCGCCCTCACCTGCTACCTGCACGCCTGCCGGCACCAGAACGAGAGCAAGTCACGCAAGTACCTGGCCAAGGTGGGTGACCGCTAGAGTAAGACCTTCTAGCATGGTAGCATTAGCTGTGAGCAGCTGGTGATACGGAGGATCACAAATGGTGAGAATAATAGTGGTTTGGTTTATTGTGGACGGTCTCCCGGGGAGGAGCGGTTAAACAGTTTGAAGGCCTGCATGGTTCAACCGTGGAAGTTTAGACTCCTCCACTGGCTTCTCAATTCCGAAGACGAAATGGAAATGGACGTTTTCCTGTTTCTATTTCACTGTGTGGAGAATCCTTATCAGAAGAGCATCTATTCTTAACCACAAGCCACTCTGTATTCTGTTGGGGGTTAATGTCCTGCGGCAGTCTGTAATGCTTGAATGATCTTCCCTGGTTGACCAGCCTCCTCACCCCCCCCCCCCCCCCCCCCCCCCCCGCTGCCTGTTGTCGTTCTCCAGTGATGTGACGGGGTTGCCGTGTTACGCTTTCCTCTAACGATTAGACCAGGAAGTGCCATTATGACCAGGGACCTGGGACCTCCCGGGGTTAAGAGGTTAATGGCTCTCATGTCACTTCAATCTAAACACCGCCTGCTACAGTGATCAGACTGACCCTCGCTGAAAGCCAGACCCGACTCGGCTCCAGCCAATCAATAAATACACACTCTGATCCTCTGCTGCTGCCTCTAGAGGTCAGGGCCCAGTTGACAGTGATACCGGAGACCGCGACAGACCTCTGGAGCTAATAGTCCTACAGCGAAAGCTATTTCAGAGGGTGTTGGAGCTGCGGCGCCCGGCCGTCCTGGGAATGTGTCAAGACGAGTAAGCCCACGCTGTGAAGGTGGTCAGTGTACCCCCCGGTAACGCCCCAAAACGGGTTGTATCGATGACAGTCCCTTGACTCTGTTACGGCCTGAAGTAATCACACACGTAATCAGGGCCATTAGCTCCCATTTGCACTGGGCCGGCGTTTCCGGGGGAACGACATTAAACGGTGTGATGGGAGTGGGTGTGGTCTGGCGTTGGACGGAGAGGGAGAAGGGGGCCTTACGTCCCAAATGTCATCTTGTTCGCTTGGTAGTACACCACTTCTGGTCAGTAGTAACGTACTGTACAGGGGACCATGTAGGGAATAGGGTGTCATTTGGGAGTGGTACTTGGTCTGATCCTGGCAGCGTTTAGAGCCTGATGGATGAGCAGAGATACCCAGTGATTATCCGTAATTATACACAAGCTGTGTGGCCTGGCTGGCTGACTGATGGGGGGGTAGAGTGGCTGAGGGGGTGGGGGGGTTAATGTCTCCATCTACAGCCCCTCAGGAGGGAGGATCACCTGCTCTGTGCCCCCTCCCCAGCCACCCCCGCTCAAAGCGGCTAGAGCTTTCCAGGAGAGCTTCTTCCTCTGTTACAGTGTAGCTGTGGCTCTCATCTACCTGGAGATTATATTAGAGGGATCAAGTCCATAGTGTCCTGTTGGTTTTTAGTGCTGGCTCCTCCCCCTGCCAGATATCTCCCTCTGACAACTTTTTCTCTTTTCTCGCTCCTATCATTTTCTCTTCCCTTTATCAGGTGCTGTGGCTACTCAGCTTTGATGATAAGAACACCCTGGCAGACGCTGTAGACAAGTACTGTATTGGAGTCCCGCCCATCCAGTGGTTGGCATGGATACCACAGCTTCTGACTTGCCTGGTGGGGTCGGAGGGCAAACCACTGCTCAACCTCATCAGCCAGGTACGACCTAGGACCACTCACCACACACCTACTCTGAGATCCTAATCCTAAAGATTCTTTGTTTTGTTTGTCTTTTTAACCTCCTGTTTTAGGCTACATATGTCTTATGTTGTTTTTATGTCCATAACCTGTAGTAGAATCACTATCATTCCTGGTTTGAAAGCGCGTGGTTTCGATGATATGGGGCTCTAGGCTTGGCTTGGATTGTTGACAACATGTAAAGGGTCGTTTCTATCGATGTTTACCTCAAAACATCTATGTGTTTGTGCACTGTGCGCTGGTTTTCTTTCCAACACTCAACATTGTTTGTGCTGTTTAGGTAGTGAATTGTAGCCACGTGAGTGTATATGTGAAACAGCTCATTACAACACACAACAGCTAGCTACTACTGAAAAAACAGTTGTTGCTCAAATGGCAGCAGCTTGTCATTTTTGATTTCTCACCATTCCGAGTCATACCCACACAATGCTACGTTGCAGTGAAATGGAGTTATTCCGTAATTTTGACTTTTTGCAAATGTATTGTTTCACAAATGTTTGTTTTCTGTATAGAGACAGTAGTGAAGGTGAGGACTTTTTGCTGAAGGGGCAGTGGTCCCGATTCAGACTCGTTCTTCAGCAGTGTATGCCCATTCTAGGCCGCTCAGAACACTGACAGTTTTGTCGTACGTCGTGTTTCTAGTTGCTAGCAGGGATCGACAACAGACTTTCCTACACCAAGCACCAACACAAAGCCCTCCTTTCATCACTCCGAAACGGCTTATTTCCCTTCAGTATCTGACCTCTTTCCCTTCTTTGTCTGACCTTGCATCTGTCTGTGAATGGCGCTGAGGAGAAAAGTGTGTGCTCACGCAGACACATCAGCCTAATCAAGATAGATTTACAGCACTCAGTGCCAGAGTAGCCTCTCTCCAGCACTTTCTATTTATCAAATTAACCATTCAGATTCGTCGACTCTCGTTTGCTGACTTTCCCCACGTCCCCTCACTCCAATGAGCCTTTTTCAATTATTTATGGAAGGAATGATTATTCAGTTAATATCCAACGCATCCACAGTGCAGGAACAGCGCTAGCAATTAAAAAAGGGGACTAATTAGATTTCCCTTAATGGAGTATTATTTCCGAGCAAATTAAAGAGGCGTGATCTTGAACGCCCAGTTGGCCACGTCCAACTCCTCTGAACGTCCCGTCACAGGATGGAGGGAGACTGTCGGACGAGGGTGTTGGAGGCTTTGGGGAGAGATGGAGAGGAGTGATTGAAAGACGGTTGGAGCTGGGCCTCATTAATACCACCTGAGTACTCACAGAATCTAGTTAAAGTGCCTGCCTCATCTCAGGATCTCTGTAGCTCTCACATGAAGTGGCAACAAGGCGTGTCAATCAAGCCCATATCAAGTTCCTAATGGAATAGAATTATGGCTTATTTAGTTATTAAATCAGGCGTTTTCAATGAAAATTAGGTTTGGTATTTGGGGATTTGTTGGGTGAGGAGCACCCCCCCCCCTTCCCGTATGCTTCCTCGCCCTCTGATCAGTGAAGGGTATAGGGTTGACTATCTTTCTGTAAAAGAGAAAAGCAATAAAGCACCTTTTAAAGGATGGAAGCCTTTATCTCAACCCTGCTGAATAATTGAGTGCTTCTCCGTGCGGTGTGGGTGCGGCCCGAACGGTGGGATGTTTTGAAAACGGACAGTGAAATATTAATGAAGGTTAGCCCCGAGGGCTGGAGGAGAGCTGAATCACAGCCGTAACAGTCCTACAGAGAATCTAACACCCCTCCCCCCTCCTCAACCCGCCTGCAAAATATGACATCCTTCATCTCCCATTAAGAGCCTGATCTCTCAGTTCTCTCCGTTCTTTCTTTCCTCCTTTCATCTGTAACGCTCTGCTTAGCTGCCACTTAGAGCTCCAGCCCTCCACCCCCGCCAGCCCCCCGCTCCTCGGCGTCTCCATCCTTTAATGGCCCAGAACAGCCCTCCCTCTGTCCCTCCTCTGCACTGTTAAAGTGATGCTAAGCCCCGGGTCGGTGAGGTTCCTCGTCACGTCTCCCGGCTACAGCTCACCCTTGCTTCAGGATCAGGGGTGTTGGGTGTCAGTCTAATGGGCACCGGGAGGAGCTGTGGTCCGGGCTCGACCGCGTCCGTCTCACCGTGGCCACGGGGAGCTCGTTTCCATGTCCAATATGCTTCACCTCCCAGGGGTCTCCGTTACCGTGGCGCTGAGGTCACACCTATAGCCGCCCACCTGTCTTGCGTTCTTCCAGTCGATCGACGAGGTCTGTGGAAATGTAGATTATGGACATCGCTTAGTTGAGGAAGCAGACGCTTTAAGCAGACCTGTCAGTGTCTAGCCTTTTAGGCAGCCCGGTTTCGTTCTCTGTTTGTGGCTCCTGATCTGCTTAACCACCCTCCATCCCCTGCAGGCTTTCATATCATAGTCCATCTCTATTCCACCTTGGAGAGCTGCTTCTAGGGTATCAATGTTGGGTATTACCTCCTACATACAGTGCTGCCCTTTGTGCAGTGTAGCCCCTGCGGGTTGCTTCTTCTTTGAAAGGTAATCTGACTGTGAACCCCCCCCCCCTTGTCTGCTAGGTGGGACGAGTGTACCCCCAGGCCGTTTACTTCCCCATCCGCACCCTGTACCTGACGCTTAAGATAGAGCAGAGGGAACGCTACAAGAGCGGTAAGTGTGTTTGAATGTTAGAGGTGAGGTTATGTCCCTTTCAGACGTTTAAAGTGAAGGGTACGTCTCTTTCAAGAAACGTTCTCCTGGTGAGTAGGGGATTATGTATTCACCTTGTAGATACAGGGGTGTTCTAGCTCTGCTTAAAAGTCATTATCAAACAAAGGAATGACTTTGTTTTGGGAGGCTTTGAAGAACCTATTCAGAACTCGTCAATGTCGTGTTCTCTTTGCCTCATCTCCACTGTCCTGCCCGCCTCCCTTCTCCCTCCTCATTATGCCCCGCCCCCCTTCTCCCTCCTCACTATGCCCCGCCCCCCTTCTCCCTCCTCACCCCCACTACCCCCCCTTCTCCTTTCTCACCCCCCTCCTCACTATGCCTCCCCTTCTCCCTCCTCACCCCCCCCTCCCCCCTTCTCCCTCCTCACTACCCTTCAACTTCCCTTCCTCCACCCCCTGTCCCTTCCAGATTCGGGCCAGCAGCAGCAGCAGCCCAGTTCTGTGGGGGCCCAGACCCACTCAGCGTCGGACCCGGGCCCCATCAGGGCCACCGCTCCCATGTGGCGCTGCAGCAGGATCATGCACATGCAGAGGGAACTGCACCCCACCCTGCTCTCCTCCCTGGAGGGCATCGTGGACCAGATGGTCTGGTTCAGGGAGAACTGGCACGAGGAGGTGAGGCAGGGCCACCCAGGGTGGGGTTAGTGTGTGTGTTAACCCTGGCATAGGCTGGATGCGCCACCAGTGCTCTGTTAGTGTGGCAGCTATATCTGTTAAGTCTGTGGCTCGTCTGCCTACTTACTGCAAAGCTCTGTGGAAGGCAGGGTTTTTATGATTCCAACAAGGATTAGCTCAGACTTTTCCAATCGAAGCAAGCTTAGGGACTTCAAAATTAATATTTGCTGTTAACATTTACGCTGGACTTGCTGAAGCCTTGGCTAGATAGGTACTTTTTGGAGCTCTTTTTCCAACATTGACCAGAAAGGATGGCTACCCTGTCTTGGACTGTAGATCATACCCTGTGTAGAACTGTAAATGCACGCCCCGGAAGTCTAGCCCCCCCCCCCCCCCAAACGTTTAGATCCGAAACACCCCCAGAAGTATAGATCCGACCTCTAGAATTCTAGATCCAACCCCTTCTTGAACTATAGATGATTCCCTTTCTAGCCATTCATTCCAAGGTGTTGCGATTGAGAGGGCTGACATGACAATCGCTTTCAAATGGACCTCAACCCTGCTTGACATTCTGGGTGGCAGGTGGATTGCAGGTATGTTAGGACCTGTCCTGCCAGGATGAGTAAGATGGCTTGGGCAGGACACCAGGTATCTGTCCTCTGATGAGTAAGATGGCTTGGGCAGGACACCAGGTATCTGTCCTCTGATGAGTAAGATGGCTTGGGGAGGACACCAGGTATCTGTCCTCTGATGAGTAAGATGGCTTGGGGAGGACACCAGGTATCTGTCCTCTGATGAGTAAGATGGCTTGGGCAGGACACCAGGTATCTGTCCTCTGATGAGTAAGATGGCTTGGGCAGGACACCAGGTATCTGTCCTCTGATGAGTAAGATGGCTTGGGGAGGACACCAGGTATCTGTCCTCTGATGAGTAAGATGGCTTGGGGAGGACACCAGGTTTCTGAACTTGCTCGGTGTCAAAAGATGTAGAGTGCTCAGGCTGAAATGAATGACACGTGACCCCCTCCCACTCCCCCCCCCAGGTCCTGCGACAGCTCCAGCAGGGACTGTTTAAGTGCTATTCCGTGGCGTTTGAGAAGAGCGGCGCCGTGTCAGATGCCAAGATCACGCCGCACACGCTCAACTTTGTGAAGAAGCTGGTGAGCACGTTCGGCGTGGGGTTGGAGAACGTGTCCAATGTGTCCACCATGTTCTCCAGTGCCGCTTCGGAGTCTCTGGCACGTCGAGCCCAGGCCACTGCTCAGGACCCCGTGTTCCAGAAGATGAAGGGACAGTTCACCACAGGTACCATTTACTGTCAGATGTGTGTTTATTAGCTGCCTTCTGCTCTAGGTTGGATCCAGCCTTTGGCCTAGAGGGAGATGAACACAGACGTTTGGGCTGTCAGTGATGTTATACATCTGATGATACTTGACGAAGTCACACTCTGACACTTGTTAGATCTAGTCAGGATTGTTGGTCTGTAGAGCAGGTATTCATCTATTCTCCCATGAGGTCCCCCCCCCCCGCTGTCCCAGGTCTAGAGCAGCCCCTGATTAGAGAGAAAGAAGCAGTGATCCAGAGTTGAGTTTTATCGTAATCCAGGGCTGAATTTTGAATGATAACCTGGCCTGTTTCCTACCTTGTGGGTTCACTGTTTTCTACTGGTGCTGTGTGAGACTGTTCCAGACAGCCTGACCGTGTGTCTGTTTTTCACCAGGCAGAAACATCATGGTGGTGTTTCAGGACATAATTGGGGTTCTGAACCAGATTATTTCATTTAATGGAGGGCTGAGGTAGAGGTGTGCGTGCGCGCGATGGTGTGTGCGCGTGTGTGTGTGACCAGATATTCTCATGTTTAGTGACCCATGGTAAATCATAGTGAGGACATTTTGCAGGTCCTCACTTTTATAATTAGTTTTTTTAGGCTTGGGGTTAAAGTTAGGGTTCTAATGTGTGATAGTGTGTGTTTAGTGTGCGCGTGTGTGTGTGTGTGTATGTGTGTTTGTTCTGGGTGGTGTGGGCTGTTGATTATACAGGCATTACACAGCTCTGCTAATCCAAGCCACTGACTCTCCCTCCAGGCTGGTTTAGTGGTCATTTTGGTACACACAGGCTTGTGGAGAAAAACCTAAGAGTGCTTACTGGTACTCCAAGGAGATTTGAAACTGAACTGAAGGGTGTTAAATAGAGCAGTAAGAGCACTGCTGAATGACTGCCGACATTTTGTATTTTATCTCAGCCACTGTTGGATCTGAAATCAGCTGCCGATTGCGTTTAAAACAATACCCTGGGCACCGTTTATTGGAAATTCAATTAAATCATGAAGCAATCTGTTGATCCCTCCTAAGGATGTTTGTGGTCTTTAGTCACTGACCCATGAGATCATCATCATTCTTCACTCTTCAAATTCTTATTCAGAGTTCAGCTCAGGAAGTCAGGTGCAGGCCGGCCCCGTAGAGACATCTCTAAAAACTCTTCTGCTGGAGACTGTATGACAGTATGTATGTACATTCCCCCCTCAGATTATATAAACACCAGGTTTAACCTTCAGTTGACTGGCCGCGGGTTTAAACTCGTCCGGCTCCCTTCCTGTGTCCACATAACGTGCCTCACAGCTCTGTGTGACTGAGTACACACGCTACCTGTTCCCCCCTTTATTCCCTGTCCACCTCCACACAACCCGGCTCTCCTCTTTCCACCCCTCCTGCAGTTCCCTCGTGACTTTCCCCTCCCAGCTGCACAGGCGAGCTGAGCTAGTATGTCGGGTCGCAGCGCTGTGTTCCTGCAGCAGCGGACGCTTTTGAGTCAAGTACTAAAGAAGTGTATGAACTAGTTGAGTACTGGAGAGAGGGGAAAATAAAGAACGTGACACCCAGACGGGGGAAGCAAGAGACAGATTGTGAGACGGATTCCGGGGGAGACAGACTCTGAGAGAGGCAGGGAGGGAGGGGAGAGACAGAGAGGGCGCCGGGTGAGGGAGGGAGAAGTGTGTGGCATTCATGAGCGGTACCAGATGTGTGGGTAGCGGGTGCCAGCTGTGTTGGCTCAGCCATGCGTCACTGGAGCTCCGGCTCAGAGGGTGCTTGCCTGGCGACCGGCCGCCGCTCCCCAGCTGTGCCCACGCCAACTGAGCGTCGCAGAGAAACCGGACGAGCCTCCGGAGCGGAACAAACAGGGTTTACAGCCCAGCACTTCTGCCAGCAGCCAACCTCACCGTCGCCCGCCACCGCCCCGCAACGTTAACCCCCGCCCCCCCCCCCCCCCCCCCCCCCCCCCCCCCCCCCCCCCCCCCCCCCCCTTGCCGGATTTGTGGGCCGGAAAATCAGTGTTTATGTGTGCACACAACATTTGGCAGAAGAGACAGGGAGGAGAGAGGGAGCATTCAAATCCAATTATGAGGAATGCTCGTTGCATGAGTTATTGGTTTAGAAATTGATCCACTCCAGAGCTCTCTAAAGAACCCTGGAATTATTTTACATAACTACTCTGTTCACAGCAGCCAGCGCATGTTTCTGTTGGTGGAGTTTAACTCTCTCTCTGTCCAACTCATAGAAACTGCAGTATATTGGCACCTGTTGGCCCCCCCTTAATGTGAAGCCTGGGAAACTGCAAAAATGGATAAATAGAGGTGGGCTCACATTGTAAGTTCACTGTAAATCTCAACACGTCAGAAGAGTCCGATGCATTGCTTGGCCCGGAGCTGCAAAGGTGCTCACTAGATTAGTGTAGTAGCTGCAACACTGCATGAGGATGGTTGCGAAAACCGCAATTAGAACATCTTAAAAAAATCTTTGTATGCCGATTTTTGTGAATAGTACACGCTTTTACAAAACATTTTTCAGATTTTCTTCCGGGAATTAAAACCCAGAACATGTCCAGGCTGCAGTGTCTCCTCGTTTACTTGCCTTTTACCAAAATAATCGAGGCAGTGATGAAAATGTGTGTAATAAAAAGACAGCCACTGTTCATCTGTTCTGTTTTGTAGGTTATACATACTTTAATGGCACTGAAGCATTGGCAAGTTATTAAGACTAGCCTTTTTCAGTTTCACTTCCCCTAGGCTAGCAAATAGCGGGCAGGTAAAATGGGTACCACAAAGGAACATTGGATTTTTAAAAAGGTTTATTTAAAGTGCTCAGGTTCACGCAGAGAGAGATTTCAAATGGCAAGGCCTTTCTTTCTCTGATACACTTTCATGGTTTCATTACAACAACCAGAGCACAACAGCCTTGTGAAAATGGACCAGGTTTTGCCCAGTTGATAAAGATGTCCTGGGGGCACCACTGTTCGTTTTAAAATGGAAAAAGAGTACCCTTTCTTGTGCCTTTTGTTATACCTGTCCCTCCCAAGAATATGCACATACTGTATGAGTGGTGTCTTGAATATGGAATGTAATTCCTGTTCTTGTGAGGACTTGTGATTGTATCAGTAGAATAGCTCCATGGGGGAATTAGTGGAAAAGGTGCAGCAATGGTTTGTATGGCAACAAAGCGTGTGTTTCTACCTTGTACTTTTTAGTCTCACCTTTGCTGTCATTGGTTGTTTCTCTAATTGCTTCATATATGTCCATGGAAATCATTCTCCTGTTTTGTCTTTGAACTTTAATAGACAGAATCTATTTGCAACATGTTCAGAATACCAGTCATGCCAGACCTTTAACGGCATGCCTGAACTCAAGCAAACCAGCTGAATTTTGCTGGTTTAAATTACATTTTCAGCATAATTGCATTCTTGTACTTTGTGAATTTACTGTTAGCAGTACATTTTCAATATTGCTATCCAAGTAGCATGCTTTAGCACACATGTTAACTAGTACAGTATTGGTCAGCCAGTATTAACCAACACAAAACAAAATGGCTCAGGAATTCTCAGCTTCAAGAAGAACGAGTACATGTCATTCCCCGGCTTAGGGTGCCATCTTTTGCATCTAACTCTGTGCTCACTAAAGATCTCATGACACTAATCTTAAGAGTAGAGCTGCTCTTCATGGTACAAGCTGACTCGTTTGTTCTCTTCAACTTTGTGGTTTGGTGAATTCTTCTGAAGAATTACTTCCAGTCCAGTTTCTAAAATAAAAACATCTAAAATATAGATAAAGACCTCAGGAAACTTTATGCTGATTCCTAATATCACCGTGTGGTGAAAACCGCTCCTAACTCCATACTCCCGTGAGAGTCCAATGAGTGACAGCGGAGGATGAGGCGAACAGGATGCTGGCAAATGTCATCCAGCTCAAGCTAGCTAAAGTGGTGCTCAGCTCAACCTGTTCTTCATATTGCGTTAACATTGATGCGTTGTGGATAGTTGCGAAGATCAAAAATAAGTTTAATAATACATTTCAACATTAAAACCCCCAAAAGATTTTCGGGTTGTTATCCGTAACGGTTACTAGAAATAAGACACTAAATCGTTGTCCACATTGTGTTGATATTTGAGGAGTCGAAGGTCATGCTTCCTACCCTTTAATGCAACCTTTGAGTTTCTTGGTTGTCATTACAGGCCTTGGTGTTGACTTCTAGAAGGTCATGTACATCTACTTAAACTTTCTCTGTTCCCATGCAGACTTTGACTTCAGCGTGCCAGGTTCCATGAAGCTCCACAATCTGATCTCCAAGCTGAAAAAGTGGATCAAGATCCTGGAGGCCAAGACCAAACAGCTGCCCAAGTTCTTCTTGATTGAGGAGAAGTGCCGCTTCCTAAGCAACTTCTCAGCCCAGACAGCCGAGGTGGAGATCCCTGGAGAGTTCCTCATGCCCAAGCCCACACACTACTACATCAAGATTGCACGGTAGGAGGGGATTGAAAATTAACGCACACCATATTTTTATTTATTCAAAAACCTAGTTTCCCAAAAAGATAACTCTTAACCTAGCCCTTACCCTAACCGTAAGCTCAATAACAAAACTTTTATGCCTAATCCTAGCTCATACCTGACCCATAAGCCCACAAAAGTATTTTTGAAAAGTTAGACCTTGCACAATGTCCTGACTCTTCACCATGTTTTATATACTGTCAGGACATCTTGAAGTTTACCTGGCCCCCCAGGCATGTTTTGTGTATCCATTTGTCTTCTCTCGAGAGCAAACAGTCCAGAAGGTTCTAATGGTTCCTATGTATCTGTGTTTTGTCTCTCCAGTGGAGACATTCCAGAAGGTTCTAATGGTTCCTATGAATCTGTGTTTTGTCTCCAATGTAGACATTCCAGAAGGTTCTAATGGTTCCTATGAATCTGTGTTTTGTCTCCAATGTAGACATTCCAGAAGGTTCTAATGGTTCCTATGTATCTGTGTTTTGTCTCTCCAGTGGAGACATTACAGAAGGTTCTAATGGTTCATATGTATGTGTTTTGTCTCTCCAATGTAGACAGTCCAGAAGGTTCTAATGGTTCCTATGTATCTGTGTTGTCTCTCCAGTGGAGACAGTCCAGAAGGTTCTAATGGTTCCTATGTATCTGTGTTGTCTCTCCAGTGGAGACAGTCCAGAAGGTTCTAACTGCCTGCTTGTCTCTGTTTTCTCCAGATTCATGCCCAGAGTGGAGATAGTCCAGAAGCACAACACTGCAGCACGTCGTCTCTACATCAGAGGTCACAATGGGAAGATGTACCCATACTTGGTGATGAATGACGCTTGTCTGACGGAGTCCCGCAGGGAGGAGAGGGTCCTACAGCTACTGAGGCTGCTTAACCCCTGTCTGGAGAAGAGGAAGGAGACCACCAAGAGACACCTCTTCTTCACTGGTATGACACTTTTCCCAGTCCCCCCTGCCTCTAGTTTCTCTTACAGCACTGAGAGAGAGACCTATTATTTCCTGATAACACACTAGGCTGTGGCTTCATGTCCTTCTGTCCGTCTCTTTCTCTCTCTCCTCTCCTGCCCTCTGTATTGCTATATCTGTTTCTTGTTCTACTCAAGCCAGTGTTCTGACAGGCAGTCTACAATCTCCTCCTGTATATCTGGGCCTCTCTGCCCAGGACTGTCGTTCCCAAGGAGACAGGAAAAATGTCAAGTGTAGCTCAGTGTAAACTGTTTTTCAAGGGCATGCCAATATATTTCGAGAAGACAAGCAGTTGGTGTTTAAATCCTACTTCTAACTGTGTTTCTTGAAAACGGACCCAAGGAAAGTCTACACTAGGAGCCGGAACAGAAAGTTTGAGAAATTAATTTGAGGTGAATTGTTTCAGGATAGAGAATCTGTCAGTCAGTCATGAATTAAATAAGACACAGTGTGATGCCCATGGGAGGCTGGCTGGGAGATGGAATCTAAATTGTCTTTCCATGATTGGTTTATCAGCGCTTCCATGGCAGAGGTCAAGGGCATCCTCATGGGGTGGCTACATTGTGAATTTCAATATAGCATGAAGAGCTCTCATGTCTTCCCTTTTATCTGCTCTGATCTGAGACCAGTGCATAGAGATGGGATGGATGAAAGCAATATGACAGGATCTCGCTGAGACCGTGATGTGCATCCCTCTGTTACGTGACCTAGTAACTATGGAGACCGGGGGTGGGGGGGCGGACGGACGGACGACATCAGGGGGCAGAATGTCATCCGGAGAGAATTGGCCTGTGACCCGTCCATATACTCTGGATGATTGTTATGCTGGTGACTTCCTCTTGCCCTCGCTCTCGCCCATTCTCTCCTCTCCTTTTATAGACACTGTTCCCTTTCCTCCTCCAGAGAGCTTCCGTTCTTCACAGATGTTTGTCCCTGATGACGGATTGGTTTGTTTAACTGTGAATATGGACGGGGACATCTATGGTCCCTCTCTACTCATCCCCTCTAAATGCAATGCTGAAATGTTTTCACTTGGTGGTTTTCCGTGCTATGTAAATGTTTATGCGGTCCTGATTGAAAGTCCCATATGAATGGAAGGTTTTGTGATGTCCTACCGACGCTCCATTCTGGCCTGCAGGGGCACTGGACCTGTTGGATTGGATTTTGCCATCTCCCGTTTTGCTCTGTGTTGGGTGTGACAGTTGACTTCACCATGTATTGAAATGAAGATTGCTTGTTTTGTCTCTAATGAGGTTGCTGGCTTGCTCTTACCGCTCTCCTCTCTTTCTCCCTCCCCTTTCTCTCCCCCTTCTCTTTCTCCCCCTCTCGTCCTTCAAGGTTAGGCTGTGCACATTGTCCTGTAGTGTGTAATCAGTTGACCGTGTTATCCCATGACATTTTGCTTATTCTACCACATCCTCTCTCCTTTCTCCAGTCCCCAGGGTGGTAGCCGTGTCTCCTCAGATGCGCCTGGTGGAGGACAACCCCTCGTCTCTGTCCCTGGTGGAGATCTATAAGCAGCGCTGCGCCAAGAAGGGCATCGAGCACGACAACCCCATCTCACGCTACTATGACCGCCTGGCCACCGTGCAGGCCAGGGGCACCCAGGCCAGCCACCAGGTACACACAGACACTCACTCACTCACAAACACTCACTCACTCACAGACACTCACTCACTCACAGACACTCACTCACTCACAGACACTCACTCACTCACAGACACTCACTCACTCACTCACAGACACTCACTCACTCACAGACACTCACTCACAGACACTCACTCACAGACACTCACTCACAGACACTCACTCACAGACACTCACTCACTCACTCACAGACACTCACTCACTCACTCACAGACACTCACTCACTCACAGACACTCACTCACTCACTCACAGACACTCACTCACTCACTCACAGACACTCACTCACTCACTCACAGACACTCACTCACTCACTCACAGACACTCACTCACTCACTCACAGACACTCACTCAGACACTCACTCACTCACTCACAGACACTCACTCACTCACTCACAGACACTCACTCACTCACTCACAGACACTCACTCACTCACTCACAGACACTCACTCACTCACAGACACTCACTCACTCACTCACAGACACTCACTCACTCACAGACACTCACTCACACACACACAGACACTCACTCACACACACACAGACACTCACTCACTCACACACACACACACAGACACTCACTCACTCACACACACACAGACACTCACTCACTCACTCACACACAGACACTCACTCACTCACTCACTCACACACACACACAGACACTCACTCACTCACACACACACAGACACTCACTCACTCACACACACACAGACACTCACTCACTCACACACACACAGACACTCACTCACACACAGCCACTCACTCACACACACACAGACACTCACTCACACACACACAGACACTCACACACACACAGACACTCACTCACACACACACACACACACAGACACTCACACACACACACAGACACTCACACACACACACACACACACACAGACACACTCACACACACAGACACTCACTCACACACACAGACACTCACTCACACACACAGACACTCACTCACACACACAGACACTCACCCACACACACACACAGACACTAACTAACATACACACACACACACAGACACTAACTAACATACTCACTCACTCACACACACAGACACACTCACACACACAGACACACTCTCACACACACAGACACTCACACACACACACACAGACACTCACACACACAGACACTCACTCACACACACAGTCACACACACAGACACTCACTCACACACACAGACACTCACTCACACACACAGACACTCACTCACACACACAGACACTCACTCACACACACAGACACTCACACACACACACAGACACTCACACACACACAGACACACTCACACACACACACAGACACTCACACACACACAGACACACTCACACACAGACACTCACACACACACACAGACACTCACACACACACACAGACACTCACACACACACACAGACACTCACACACACACACAGACACTCACACACACACACAGACACTCACACACACACACAGACACTCACTCACACACACAGACACTCACTCACACACACAGACACTCACTCACACACACAGACACTCACTCACACACACAGACACTCATTCTCACACACACACAGACACACACTCACTCACACACACACAGACACACACTCACTCACACACACACAGACACACACTCACTCACACACACACAGACACACACTCACTCACACACAGACACATACAATCAACACTCAGTACCACCACATGACTGGCTGAGACCGGTAGCGTCTGTCACTGTAACCTGTCCTTGTTGGCCAGGTGCTGAGAGACATCCTGAAGGAGGTGCAGGGGAACATGGTTCCTCGTAGCATGCTGAGGGAGTGGGCCTCACACACCTTCCCCAACGCAACGGACTACTGGACCTTCCGGAAGATGTTCACCATTCAGCTGGCTCTCATCGGCCTGGCCGAGTTCATGTTACACCTCAACCGGCTCAACCCGGAGATGCTGCAGATAGCCCAGGTAGGTGTGGCCTCTTCTTCGCGCGGGCCGGGGCCGCTCGGGGAAACGGCGTTCTGCCGCTGTCCACCGGGTGAATAGAAGTTTCAAGGATGTGTGAATTTAATCTGAAGTTGCTCCTCCTGGAGCCCTTGATTCAATAGGGATGAACTTCCCTCCAGCCGGCAGTACGCATCACTTCCTCTCCTCGATGACATCAATGGAGGGCTGTCAGTCAGCAGGCTCTGAGACGAGGCTGTTTTGACAGTCACTCAAATTCAGACTCCGCTATCAGAAGAATTCAATTCAAGTAGCCAGGATGTGGGCCTTGGTGGTTCACACACACAATCAGAGAGCAGAGCAGCAAGTCACTAATAAATATGCTTGTGATGTAGCTCCCGGGTGTTGCCGTGGTCTAAAGCAGTGCATTAGGATAAATATATATATATGTGTGTGTGTGTGTGTGTATGAGACGGACAGAAGGACAGGCAAACGGAGAGACAAAGACCGACTCCTCTCTGATCCTCATGGGTCTCTGCTGACAGGCGTTCCACTGGGCAGCTAAGCAGACGCATTAAGCCCCCTCTCTGCCTGTTCCACTCCATAAATCCCATTAGACACAGGCAGGATTACACACACACGCGCACACACACACACACCCACGAACAGGACGTTATTTACATACGCAATGTCTAGCCTCACCCAAATAACCCCATATCTTACCACAATTCGTAGACCAAGTGCTTCTTCCACATGCATTTCCATGCTTCTAACGTCTGTTGGAATGGGTGGTCTCGGAGTTCCATGCCCCCGTCCGCAGGGAAGCTATTTGATGTCCCCTCCCCCACATCGTGTTGCCACAGTCTATTGATACTGCCCCAAAGATTGAGTACAGGGGCCTGTTAACGTCTTATTATTCAGGACACTGCCTCAGTCCAGAGCCAGAGGAGTCTCTCTCTCAGCCTGAGCTTATCTGCCCCCTGTCGTCTCAAGGCCATCGCGCTGCGAGAAAGAGAGAAGAAAAGGAGAAGAAAAAAACTCAAATGAAATGGAATATAATGCTATTGCCATAAAGCTGTCATAAGCACCCACCCCTTCTCCCATGAACCGCTTATCTTCCCAGAATGCCCTTTGCTCTTCAGACATCATACGGGTCCCTCTTTACACATAAACGCGGGCTTAAAGACCACATCCCGCGCTATCTGGTTTACTCCTGGGACAGGCGGGGGGGGGGGGGGTTATGGACGTCCTTGGGGTGATATGTTGAGATTTTATGGTGCTGACTGTCTATGGCAGATCAATAATAGGAGCCATTTTGTAGTGAAATGCTTAAAGGCGCTCACTCACACACTCCTGGATTTGGAGAGCGGCTGTATCCAGTGGGTTCTGTCAGGGTTAACCAGCACAGGTTGAAGGACAGTACCTCATGAGAAGGTTTCTGAATGACTAACCATCAGACACAGTGGAATTCCACTGAACCCCCCCCCCCCCCCGATCCTAACAGTCATCCACCTCTGCTTCCACAGGACACGGGGAAGCTGAACGTATCCTACTTCCGCTTCGACATCAACGACGCCACGGGGGACCTGGACGCCAATCGGCCCGTGCCCTTCCGTCTCACGCCCAACATCTCCGAGTTCCTGACCACCATCGGAGTCTCCGGCCCACTCACCGCCTCCATGATAGCTGTGGCGCGCTGCTTCGCTCAGCCTAACTTCAAGGTAGGTCCTTCAAGGAGATACATGTAGCACCGGGCCTCCATGGTCTGTTCAATTGGACAGAAAGAATGAGTCCGCACATGCACTGCTGTTCTGCACCATGTCCATTCTGTTGACTTTACCGATCGAACCGTTCATCTCAATGTTAATGCATTACCAAGAGAACCATTCACTTCAGTTTTTTATACATTACCAAGAGAACCATTCACTTCAGTTTTTTATACATTACCAAGAGAACCATTCACTTCGGTTTTTATACATTACCAAGAGAACCATTCACTTCGGTTTTATACATTACCAAGAGAACCATTCCCTTCCGTTTTAATACATTACCGGTAGAGCCATTCACTTCAGTTTTAATACATTACCAGTAGAGCCATTCACTTCAGTTTTAATTAATTGCTGGTCGAACTGTAGACTTTAATTTAAATGCATGAATATAAAGATATTATCAGTAGAAGTGTAGGCTTTAGCTTACATACATTACCAGTAATGTCTGCACAAACATCTGTCAGTACAATTTCCCATTTCTCATCTTAATTTAGACACCTCTAGTTCTTTATGGATGTTTTTCTGTGTGGGTGCTACATCCTACAAATGCGAACTTGGAGGGATTTTCACTGAGGCACAGCAACAGAAAAACAACATCCCCAGTCCTGACTGTGGCCGGGGAGGCTTCTGTATCTATGTTGGTCCCATAATGATAGGGCAGCAGCTCTGTGTATAACCCAACCCCATCCTGTACCACCAGCCAGAGAGAAGAGGACAGGGGCTGCTTTAGGAGATGGAGAAAATGGGTGCACACACACACACAGTGTGGGGGGGACTGAAGTGTGGGGGGGAGATACCCCTTGAGACACACTTTGGTGGACACGCTGAGAGGACAGGACTGAGGAGCACTCTAGGTGCTAGCTGTTCTTAGAATGGTGGTGTGTGGTTGTATGGCTGCTGGGTAAGGCACCTTCCTGCCACAGGGCAGCTCTACCGTGTCATTGGGACATGTGAAGGCCCAAGCTCAAAGGTTCCCATGAATGGAATGTGTCAATCCTGAATTAGCACAAACTAATAGTTGTCTTCTTCAATCAATGTTTCAATTGTCTTACAAATGTTCACCATGCATGTTGCTTCCTCTCATCATCGCCCGTCCGTCTGTGCCCGTGTAGGTGGACGGCATCCTGAAGGCGGTGCTCCGTGACGAGATCATCGCGTGGCACAAGAAGACCCAGGAGGACACGTCCATGCCTCTGTCCCCCGCGGGCCAGCCTGAGAACATGGACTCCCAGCAGCTGGTGAGCCTGGTGCAGAAGGCCGTGACGGCCATCATGACCCGACTCCACACCCTGGCTCAGTTCGAGGGAGGGGAGTCCAAAGTCAACACACTGGTGGCTGCCGCAAACAGCCTGGACAACCTCTGTCGCATGGACCCAGCGTGGCACCCCTGGCTATGAGGGAGAGATGCCACCATTCCGCTACGGACGGGGGTGAAAGGAAGCCCCTGGAATGAATTAGCCGTGGGTGAGAGGATCAAGAGGAGTCCCATAATAATAGACTTTCTGGGACGTGTGTCGTCACGCGCGTTGCGCTGCTCGTAGGACTCGACGATGTCATGTTTGTTCATTGAAGACTGTGTTGTCAGTGACAACTCCTGTTACTATTCAGCCACAGAAGAAAGGAAATCGGATAATGCCGACTGTAACTGAAGAAAACGCTTTTGTCATGTGAAAATGCTTTGTTCTGTCAGGCGTTACTTTTTGAAGAGGGCTTCCTGGTCTCAAGTAAAAATGATGCAGTGATTTACTGTAGCGAGATTACAGAACGAGTGAACGAGCTAGTCACATTTCTAGGTTAACTAGAAATGGCCTGTTAGTTAAACGCTTCTGGAGTTGCCAGAGTACCACCCAGAGCCAAGTTTGTTTACTTTGCAAGTTACAGAATTCAACATTTAACAAGGACCACAGCTTTTATTCTGCTTTGTTTCCTTTTTTGCCAAGAAACATCTGGTATTGTAGATTTATAACCTTATTCTGAACCCAGCGTCCAGTCTGGTTTAACTAGCCAAATGAGGAAAACCCTCTTAGGGGGGGACACACTAATTAGGCCACTCGAATCAAGCAGGCTTACCGTTTTTTTCTGCCTCTCTGTACTTGAGTTGCTGGATGTTGTGTGTGTCATCACTCCGGAGTATCTGTCTGATAATGCTTTACTGTGTGTGGTTGTCATCACGTTTCTCACCGCTTGACCTGCTAATAGATTCTCTGTTAGTCTTTTCTAGAAGTTCACAAGATGACTCCAAAGAATCGGCAAACGCAGTGTTGAAAACTATTGTTCGTTCTTTTTGAGTTCATATCATTATTTAAGAACCGCGTCATGTGTAGGCCTTTTTTTTTTTTTTTAAACTATATATACAGTATATATTCTTAATGAATGTAGAATATATTGCTCCTGTGAATAATTGTCTCTTGTTCCTTTTCACTGCCTGTAGTGTTTGAGTATTGTACAATGTCCGAGCTACTCAAGCCATTCTGACTTTAGGTTTTGGTCAATTGCAGCTGTCTGAGGTCTACATAATGGTTTTGTTAGATGATTGAATTCCCTTTAGCACAACTGTCTTACAGACTGAAGCGTTCAGGTTCAAGACTCACACTGTACCTCCTAAGCAGTGTATAGATCCATATGTAGTCTGGGCTAACCTGGCCTTCCTTTGTATTCATTGCCCCCCCTTTTGTAAAGGTACAGTGCTTCTTGGGGTAACCCAATGATTGGTACCTCCTGCCTTGTAAATATGCATTTTGTTTTAATAAAATGCCCTTTTTAAAAATTGTTATAGGTGTCTGGAGACTGTTTTGTGTCGGCACTCAATTTCACGGTAAAGAAAGAAATGGGCGCCTCGTCTGAATTGCACATCATCCTCAGACAGTGAATCTCATACCCTTTTAGTTACATTTGAATTGAAGGTATTTTCATAAGAAATTGTTACTGTTTACATCGCAGTGTCTACCTCTGAGATGGCCCACATTATCAGCCTTTATCAACCATGCCATAAAGAATGACACATGGTTTGTAGACTGCCTGTAATGGCAACCACTGTGTGAACATACGTGGTGGTGATCTTTCATTAAACAGTATGCTTGAGGAAACGCGCATCATAGTTCGTGTGCTTTGGACAGATCTTTTGCTGGTGTTAGCATCTTATTTTAGGAGGTAGGAGGGGACCAAAGACCTGCATGTAACCTGCAAAGCAGGAGGGTTGGACCTTTTTTCTGGCACAGATCCAAGTCCAGTAATCTTTTTACAGCTATGGACTTAATCAAATATCAGGCTTAATTAAGATTTAGATCTCACTGGTTTTCCATTTCCAGTAAAGCCCTGCTAAGTGATCAGCCATTTTCAGACAGGATAACCTTCAGCTTGTCTGTCTTTTCTTTCCTGGCCCTGTTCCTGCCATGGAGAGCTGCAGTGTGGTCTACTTTGGCCTCCCCAACACTGGTGACTGGTTAATCCATGTCAGTGTATCTCTGTGTGTTCTGGCCTCCATTGAGTTGCACAGGGTCAGTCTCCACTCAGGAACCACGAACGCTGCTCTCGCTATGTCTGTGTATCTCAGTGTATGTCTCTTTTGCTCTTATGCACAGCACCTTGTCAAACTGCACTTAACACTCAAGCTACTAATAGTTTTCTCAGGGTGCTATCAAATTCATAAACATGAAACCTTTTTAGCCTACTTGAATAATTAAGTAAATTAGAAAGAGAATGGATGTAAGGTTTGAGGCAGTTTAGTTAAACAAGTTAAATAATATAAAAGGGAACACTGAGGCAATGTGACCTGTCCGGAATGGCTAATCTTTGCTTGCTGGAGGATCTGACACCAGCTGCATTATCCCGGGGGCGTTTTCAATTAGCGGAGCTTGGCTTATTAGTAGATTTTGTTTTTCATTTATTTTGTCGAGTGTATTTGGTATATTTATTGTCAAGCAAGTATATCTAGATGTGTTCCATGTCTGAATATGGTTGTAAAAATAAAGCTTGGTGTGTCTGGTATTCCTTCAGGGTCTGGGAGAGGCTCAACAGTATCACCATCACAAATGACAACAGACACAGGTCTCTAGTTGTGCTTCCAATGTGCTGGTCCACAGTAGAGTGTGAAGAGTCTCTCAACCCTCCTCCTGTTGGACTTCTATCCCTTTTGTGGATCATAACATTATTTTGCATGTTTTCAAATCAAACCTTTTCTTGTTAATTTCATTCAATCAATCAATATTTATTTATAAAGCGCTTTTTACAACAGCAGTTGTCACAAAGTGCTTTACAGAGACACCCGGCCTTAAACCCCAAGGAGCAAACAACAGTAGTGTTGAATTTCAGTGGCTAGGAAAAACTCCCTAAGAAGGTCGAATTTTTGGAAGAAACCTAGAGATTAACTGTTATGCAGAATTTACCCCAGCACTAACCTGCTCCCAGTAAATATTCTTTGTCTTCTTTGTCAAGCCATTGCTGAAGGCTCTAAAAAGCATTGCTTGTTTGAATTCCATTTTGGAGGACAAAAAGTGGTGAAAAATTGAACCTTGTGTGCACTAGCACAGTGTTTTAGAATGTGTCTGATTTATCAAGGCAGAGTACTTACAGGTGTGTGTAAATCAAGCCTGCAAGCAATTGATAAATGGCAACTTTCTTGTACTTGGAAACATAAAAAAAAAAAAAAAGATCTGTAAATGTAGATGCTTTTCTATGCAACATTGATAAATGAGCGCCTTGTAGTAACAATTATGGTGAACTGTGTTGCTCAGGGACAGAATGAAAGATTCTCTTGGTGATAAGGGTGTTAGAACCACAGACCTTCTGGACACAATTTTTGTTGTTGTCCAGGACTATTCTTAATTGGGTCCATGAAACTGTCGCTTAATGCTTAAATTTAACCCTAATTCTAATTCCAATTTAAGCTTTACATTTATTTTTCAAGTGAGGACGAATGTCCTAGCATAATTTTTACTTGTTTTACTATTGTCGTTCAAAAAAACTAGAACGCACAAACCCACACAGTCTGTTTGCATCTCATAACACCCAATCTCTCCTGATGCTCAGCGCCTCCCAGTATGGTGACAGCCAGGCAGACTCTTTGTGTATTTATCAATGCTACTTTATGACAATAATGTTTGTCAGGTTGACAACCAGTGTGAGCCTGAAGCAAGGACAGACTGACATCCTGGTTGCCATCTCGACACATGCGGCTTTGCCAGAAAACCGTTAAAAGTTTAAACTAAATATGTCTACCGAAAATAAGTTTAGGACTGTATGCTGTATCTCCATAGCACATTTGGTATCAGTTTTCAAACGCAGTCCTGGACATATTTTTAAACAGAAGCACTTGAACTGGTTGTCCTTACTGTCCATTGTAGTTAAGGCAGCCATTTCACGCTTCAGGTGTCTCTTCTGATAGTAGGCTCGAAGTGAGATATGAAATCCAGCGTACACACACACACACACGCGCACGCACCTCACAACAGAGAGATGTGTCGTATCCCGTTGCCTGTTTGTTGTGTCCTGGCATGTGTCCCGGCTATCCAAGGTGGCTGCTGATGTCTAGACTGATATCTGGGAAGAGGAGGTGATTGATGCAGACCGTTGGGACTACCGTGGGGAAGCGCTGGGTGGGAGGGGGCTTCCTGGCACGGCTAAAGGACACACTCGCTGAAAGGAACCTGGCACGGAGAGGGATCAGAAATCTCTCTGCTCATATTATATTGCCCCGTGCGACAATGGATGGATGAATGGATTACAAAATGAGAAATAACAGAAAAGGGCATCTTGCTTTGAAGCGCCGATTTCAAAGTGTCCGTTGAGGCGGCTTGAATTTCAGTCTGTTTCATTTTTCTTGTCGGCCGGTGTTTGAATGCTACAGTGACACGGCCTCTATGCTTCACAAAATAGATCCAGTCATATTTTAAACATTTAGCAGTCTAAGGTGACTTAATAAGGCATCTTAACAAGGCGGGACAATTACATTTTTACACTACTAGTTAGTAAAACGTGTTATCAGCAAAGCAGCAGCCTAAAGCAGCTAAATCCATCCTAATGAACAAAGACAAGTGCCAGGAAGATCAGGGTAGTTGTTTTTCCAAGGTTTTTTATTTTTGGTGGGGTGGGAGGGGGGTTTAGTTCACTGAGTTCAGAGAATTCACAACCATACCATATAATCTATTATTGGATCGGCGGTGATGCCTGATTATATGCTTGGTAGATGAGTAGTAACTCTAATCAGACAGCTGAACCATAAACAAGACCTATAAAGGCTGAAGGCAGGAGACTGTGTTGCTGCAGCAGGTAAATGCTCCTCTCTACAGTAAATATGTCAAGGGAAACAGCACCACCCTGCTCCTCTGTTCTCTACAGTAACTCATAATTCAATACATAATTTGAGATCAGGTCGTTGCCTGTCATACAGCAGGCTTATGGTTTTATTTGTATCAGATAGATTAGAGGGATTTGCTATGTCAGCGTGCCAAAAACAGCCTATTCCCTTATTTAGTGCGTTACTTTTTTAAATGGCACATAGGGCTTAGTCAGAATGCACCCTATGGATGTAAGGGTATATTTGGGACACTAGGTTTTGTGCTCATTTTAACAAACAACATTTGTACAGGCATATTTTAAAATGATATCATGTATTGTCTCATCTTTTCTTATTTAAATGTATGTTTCCCCTCTTGAGGAGGATTCTATTCTGCTCTCTGACAGCGCGCCATTAACATAGCTAATGGAATTCATTAAACATTTCTGCCATGATCCTTCGGGCTATTAGAATTTCACTGTGTCAAAAAACTTCACCACACGTTTATGGAAACCAAGGTTGATAAATGAATTACATTTTCTGGGTCAGTGCTGATAATGATTTTAAACGTCTATTTCATTTAATTCCCCCAGTTCATGAGCAGATACTATTTCCAGTCTTCTGTGAACAAAAACCACATCAACTGTAGTCATTAATATGCTAATTCATTGAAATCTTCTCTTCAGAATCCTGTCAGTACATTGCTGTGGTGGTTTTGTTTATTGACGGTATCGGCGATGCTTTTTGCAACGCCGGGCAGTGGATACCCTTGTGGTTTTAGTTCACAGTGTGGGACAATTCAGTAGTATCGGGGCTTGTTATGTGTTAATGTCCAGGCATCGTGGCTCTCCTCCCTCTGAATTACTGACTGGCTCCAAGCAGCTCAACATCCTCAACCAATTATTAACTCTCCTCCAACAATGTCCCACTCCTCTGGCAGACGAGGCGGAGAGGAGACCGGCTCAGCCCTGTTTGACAGCCTCTTTCTCCCCTCCTCCAACCCTCAACGCTCCAGCCCACTCTCCCGCTTTCTCCCAGACGCATGATTTAATTTGTTTGGTAATATCAGGATTGGCATGTTCAGCCCAGCCTCACTCCAAAGTGAAATTGGACAAGGGCATTGGAGCCTCACCATGTTAAACTGCCTCACCTTGACAGCTGCTTCAGTGGGCTGCTGTGGAGAGAGGAGGGGATGAGGAGAGAGGAGAGGGATGAGGAGAGGAGGGGAGCACCTGAAAGTTAGGCCAACATCAATTTACTACCATTCTTTACTCAGGGGAGTGCTCTGTCAAGCCTCTGTAACCGGGGACAAAGAGCCAGCTGCCTCCAGGTGGTACTCCATGTGACATTCTATATCCCTGCAACTTCTAGAGTTAATCCAATCCACCATTCTCTCTTACCAGACTTTTTCAGGTCATATTTTCTCTCTATGACATTTGTTGTACCGCTTCACACTTGTTTTTGTGATATTTCCCCCCTCGTGAGTGATTACGCTTCCAAACTGTGTAGCCAGTATTAGGCACCTCGTCTTATTCATGAGAATGGATCACTTGGCCGTGGCCCGCCTTTAGAGCAGGCCGACAGGCATTCAATTACTGTCCGACCGGATGTTCCAAGGGGCATAACAAGTGACATGAGTGACTTTGAGTGTGGAATGACTGTCCGTGCCAGACATGCCATTTCCTCAGAAACGTCCGTCCTCCTGGGCTTGAAAAGGTCTAGTCAGCCGCGGTCCTGCTACTGTAAGCAACACGTTGATGAGAGAGGTTGAAGGAGGACGGCAAGCTAACAGGCGGACCACCAACTCACGGTCCCAGACGGGATACCACAGCAGACAAACACTAACTCCTCCCAACCCAAAACCCCCCCAGAAGAAGCAGTTCCAGTGGGCACCAACTGAGTAGAACAACACTGCAGGATCTTTAGAATTGCTGGTTCCGGTTGTGTCATGCTGATGGGAGAGTCAATATTGGCATGAACCGCGTGAGATGGATTCTTCCTGCTCAGTGTCAATGAGACGGGCTGGTGGTGCAACGGTGTGTGGAATGTTTCACCTGTGCACATATTAGGCGCCTTGAAACCAATTGAGCAACATCTGAACACCACAGAGTTTCTAGACATGGTTGCAGTCTAGTCCTTCATGGCCGGGGATTACCCTATCTTACATGGATACTTCCAGTGGAATAATACACCATCACAAAACAGCCATTATCTGAAAACGGTTCCAGGAACATAAGAGGGAGTTCAGATTGAGTAGCCAGCTCAGCCTGCCTCAACCCGATAGAGTATCTTCAGGATGAGATAGAACAGGCTGTTCGCAGCACGAATGTACCCCTGTCTAATCTTCACCATCTGATTGATGCCGTAGTGTCATCATGGACCAACATCCCAGGGAAACGTTTCCAAGAGCTTTCAAATACATGTCCGAAGTATTCAGGCTGAGCTGGAGGCTGGGGATTGTGACCCTGTAGCAGATGGGTTTGGCGAATAAACCGGCTACCGACTGATGTTGATATAAATACAGTATTTCAAAAAATGTATACATGCTATCAAAATATATAACTCACCGCAGTATCCATTTTTCCCCCATAATGCTGTTCACCTTAAGGTAAAAGCCTCTACGACAACTTAATCATGTCATGGCTATGCTGAGCTGGAAGCCATGAAGATGGGTTCCAGGTTCTTAGGGCAACACCATGCCAACTGACACCATCACTACCAGTAGAACACAACTAGCACAGGCACAGGATACTGTCTACACCTCAGGTGTGTCTCCCCAGTCTAGCAGTAGGAGAATAGACAAACCAGTGAACCATATCATACTGGAGTTTGAGTTTCACAACTTTTACTCAGACTAAGGAACTGCTGAGACAGCAGCAAGAGATGATAATCAATTTAGTTTGACCTGAACTTCCCAAAGCCCGGAGGCAAAATGGGGCATCAAGGGTGTGGATTTCACTCTGTCAGTGTCAAGCATGGTGTCAAGCTATCTGTCAGCTCTGATCGGTTGAGTTTCTTTGACTGACAGTGATCTATTCCATCTGAAACAGAGCAGACGTGTTGAGCTGGCTACTGTTTCAGGGAACTTCACTTTCAGAAAAGAGGAATTAAAGATAATAAAATGTAACTGTAAAATGAAACATTACTCAATGTCCTGGGAAAATGACTTATCCAAACAATTTGTCATTATATGCTGTAGATCTGACACTGATAAGTCATATGCCAACTTCACTAATTCTGATTAACTGTGTATACTGTATAGAAACTGCATGACAATACATTACTTGTTGATAGAAAATGTGTACATTGAAATTCCATTACTTTTTAAAATAAGTAAACTATGCATAAAAAATGTCCAACAGAATAGCCACCACACAAAGAACACAATGCACTCTGTTTTCCATTCTGAAAAAAAGCCTGTTCACCAAGCTGTTTTAACAGTGTCTTCATGGAACAGAGCCTGTTCACCAAGCTGTTTTAACAGTGTCTTCTTTCTGGAACAGAGCCTGTTCACCAAGCTGTTTTAACAGTGTCTTCTTTCTGGAACAGAGCCTGTTCACCAAGCTGTTTTAACCGTGTCTTCTTTCTGGAACAGAGCCTGTTCACCAAGCTGTTTTAACCGTGTCTTCTTTCTGGAACAGAGCCTGTTCACCAAGCTGTTTTAACAGTGTCTTCATGGAACAGAGCCTGTTCACCAAGCTGTTTTAACAGTGTCCTCTTTCTGGAATAGAGCCTGTTCACCAAGCTGTTTTAACAGTGTCTTCTTTCTGGAACAGAGCCTGTTCACCAAGCTGTTTTAACCGTGTCTTCATGGAACAGAGCCTGTTCACCAAGCTGTTTTAACCGTGTCTTCTTTCTGGAACAGAGCCTGTTCACCAAGCTGTTTTAACCGTGTCTTCTTTCTGGAACAGAGCCTGTTCACCAAGCTGTTTTAACAGTGTCTTCATGGAACAGAGCCTGTTCACCAAGCTGTTTTAACAGTGTCCTCTTTCTGGAACAGAGCCTGTTCACCAAGCTGTTTTAACAGTGTCTTCTTTCTGGAACAGAGCCTGTTCACCAAGCTGTTTTAACAGTGTCTTCTTTCTGGAACAGAGCCTGTTCACTAAGCTGTTTTAACTGTGTCCTCTTTCTCGTCTTGACAACATTACCCAAGAACACAGAGAAACGTAAGACACCTAAAGGATGAGGGGAGGAGGAGGAGGAGGAGGTGAGAAAAGCAGACAGGTAGACTGACAAGGCAACCACTGAGAGATACAGGGAGATGGAGGAAGGGAGTTGGAAGGAGGAGAGAGAGGCAGGCAGGCTGGGAGGGGAGACAGGCAGGAGAGAGGAAAGAGAGCAGCTCAAGCCAGACTCATTTCCACCTCCAGTGGAGGGAGACGGCCTATATAGCCTGTCTGTGAGGTGGCCAGGCCTCAGGGACGATAACAGATCACAGCCTATCAGGCAGAGGAGCGAGCACAGATCCAACTGATTGGCAAGTAGAGAGGTTGAAGGTTTGAGCCATGTCTTTCCATTTCCATATAATTATCTTTGTTGACGCCGCCAAAGTAGTACCTCCACTCAGGATGTTAATACATTTATTTCCCTGGCAATGACCCATTTGCCACAGTTTGAACAATGATCACCAGACATAAAAGAAAGATATTCCAATGTGTCAACACTTTGAGCCTTGTATCTCACAGCTTGCACATGATTACGTCTTCCCATATCAGCAAACACACAAATTGTATCTACAGAGGGATATCTCAGATGCCCGCCTCACAAGCTACCTCGAGGGATCCTCCCTCCAATCACCTGAACTCCATCTGACTGGAGAGAAAGGGCGGAAAAGGGGGAAAGGAAAGAAAGAGAAAAAAGGACCAAGATAAAAGAAAGAGAGAAGAAAAGAGTTAGAGCAGTAGCTACATGAGTTGGATATTCGGTCTGGTTATTTCTTTTTTCGATTTCCATAAAAAAGGCATCATGCTAAACCATAAAAGCCGTTGCCGGCGTATGGAAAACCTATTAGATGCCATCACTAATGTACATAAACTAATGAGAATAATATCCCTCTGTGGATATCCCTGCACAGCATGAAATCACTTAAGCCTAGTTCACACAAAATGAGGAAAAAGCTCCAGCCTCCATCCCATCGTTGCAGTTTATTGTGTTTTATGTTCATCAGATTTTGACAGATGGATCCACTAACGCAACATGCAGTCTAATGGGTAGAGGATTCACTATGGGAGCTCTGAAATACAGGGGGAAAAACTGAATGTCTACATTTAAATATATTAAATCTCAATATTTGGTTTAAATTGCTGTACACTTTTAAGGTGGGATAATTTCTAGGCTGGATAAGGCTAGATAGATGCGTGAGCTATTTGTCTCATGCAAATCTCTTTTATCTGGATTAAACCTAGGCTACCATGTGTTGTTTCTCAGAATTGGTAAATGAAAGTATTGCTTCTATTTTTCCTCTACAGGCTAATATAATGTCACAGTTGATATCATATCCATTGACGTGACGGGCACAATTTATTTCCTAACACTCTCAATAAGAGGGAGAGGGATAGAGAGAGTCTCAGCTCAGCTATTCATATCACACCTTGTTGAAAGCCATCAAGGAGCCAAGATCTCATTCCAACTATGGGCCAACTATAGCACTGTGCTATGATCTCATTCCAACTATGGGCCAACTATAGCACTGTGCTATGATCTCATTCCAACTATGGGCCAACTATAGCATTGTGTGCTGAATCTCATTCCAACTATGGGCCAACTATAACACTGTGTGCTGAATCTCATTCCAACTATGGGCCAACAATAGCACTGTGTGCTGAATCTCATTCCAACTATGGGCCAACAATAGCACTGTGTGCTGAATCTCATTCCAACTATGGGCCAACAATAGCACTGTGTGCTGAATCTCATTCCAACTATGGGCCAACAATAGCACTGTGTGCTGAATCTCATTCCAACTATGGGCCAACTTTAGCACTGTGTGCTGAATCTCATTCCAACTATGGGCCAACTGTAGCACTGTGCTATGATCTCATTCCAACTATGGGCCAACTATAGCACTATAACCTCTTGCTCTTAAACTCAAGAAAAACAGAAATGCTTGTTTTAGGACCCAAGAAACAAAGAGCGTTGTTAGCAGATCTCACTGAACCTCAACGGCTGCATGGTCATATCCCAAAAAACTGTAAAAAACCTTGACGTTACCCTTGACCCTGACCTCTCCTTTGAAGAACATATAAAATATGTCTCAAGAGTTGCTTATTTTCATCTTCGAAACATTGCAAAAATCAGAAACTTTCTATCGAAAACGGATAATTAAGGTTAGAAATGCAAACTCAGTGCAAACTTTCAAGTGTCTACTAAAAACTCCTCTCTACAGCACGGTTTATGATTAGGTGTAGCCTGGCCTGGGGGCGTGAAGGTGATCAGAAGGCTTGATACTGTCCACCCTTGCTGTCTTGCCAGGTGGGCTCTCATCGCCACTGGGATGCCCTTCCTCAATGCCTTTCGGGGGATGAGTCACTGGCTTGTTATTGTCTCTCTGTTGCGCACTTGTGCAATTGGGCTGTACGCTGCTGGCAGGGTGGTTGTGGATGGTGGGTGTCCCTTTGGTTGGTGTCCGCATTGCCTGGCAATGTGGGTGGATTGATTTCCTGCCTGTTGGGCCCTGTCAGGGGCCTCCCTTGGTAGGGCCACAGTGTTGCCGGACCCCCCATTCTTAGTTCTAAGGTCTTACACTGCTATACTTTTGTGTTGGGGGATTGGGTCAGTTCTCCTTCCCCACTTAGTTCTCCTTCTCCACTATAAATCATTGTTGATATGAGGAACACATTTTCTGAATTTTCCCAGTCTCCTCCCGTTTTAATCTTTAGGAGGACATGAGGTCCTGGTCCACACCTGCGGAGTACCTGGTTTGGGTGGCCCGTTGCTGTCCTTGTCCATCTGGTCATACTTCTGACCTAGTCTAAATTTAAATAGACTCTTATTAATTATTCCAATTGGACTCTTAATATCTCACCCGGCACAGCCAGAAGAGGACTGGTCATCCCTCTGAGCCTGGGTCCTCTCTAGGCACTGAAATTCAACACTACTGTTGATTGCTCCTTGGGGTTTAAGGCCGGGTGTTTCTGTATAAGCACTTTGTGACAACTGCTGTTGAAAAAGGGCTTTATAAATAAATGTGATTGATTGAATTTGATTGATTGCCTGTGCTCTGATCTCATTCAGACCCCAATGTACAGTATCTCACAAAAGTGAGTACACCCTTCACATTTTTGCAAATATTTGATTATATCTTTTCATGTGACAACACTGAATAAATGACACATTGACACAATGTAAAGTAGTGAGTGTACAACTTGTATAACAGTGTACATTTTCTGTCCCCTCAAAATAACTCAACACACAGCCATTCATGTCTAAACCGCTGGCAACAAAAGTGAGTACACCCCTAAGTGAAAATGTCCAAATTGGGCCCAATTAGCCATTTTCTGGAAGTTCTACATGGCACCTCATGGCAAAGAACTCTCTGAGGATCTGAAAAAAAGTATTGTTTCTCTACATAAAGATGGCCTACGCTATAAGAAAATTGCCAAGACCCTGAAACTGAGCTGCAGCACGGTGGCCAAGACCATACAGCAGTTTAACAGGACAGGTTCCACTCAGAACAGGCCTCGCCATGGTCGACCAAAGAAGTTGAGTGCCTGTGCTCAGCGTCATATCCAGAGGTTGTCTTTTGGAAATAGACATATGAGTGCTGCCAGCATTGCTGCAGAGGTTGAAGGGGTGGGGGGTCAGCCTGTCAGTGCACAGACCATACGCCGCACACTGCATCAAATTGGTCTGAATGCCAACATATACTGTGACATACAGAAGCAGAGCAGGATCCCCTCCCTTCGGAGACTGGGCCGCAGGGCAGTATTCCAACATTATAACGACCTCAAACACACCTCCAAGACGACCACTGCCTTGCTAAAGAAGCTGAGGGTTAAGTGATGGACTGGCCAAGCATGTGTCCAGACCTAAACCCTATTGAGCATCTGTGGGGCATCCTCAAACTCAAGGTGGAGGAGTGCAAGGTCTCTAACATCCACCAGCTCTGTGATGTTGTCATGGAGGAGTGGAAGAGGACTCCAGTGGCACCCTGTGAAGCTCTGGTGAACTCCATGCCCAAGAAGGTTAAGGTAGTGCTGGAAAATAATGGTGGCCACACAAAATATTGACAATTTGGAAATTTTCACTTAGGGATGTACTCAGCGGTTTAGACATTAATGGCTGTGTGTTGTGTTATTTTGAGGGGACAGCAAATTTACACTGTTACACAAGCTGTACACTCACTACTTTACATTGTTGCAAAGTGTCATTTCTTCATTGTTGTCACATGAAAAGATATAATCAAATATTTACAAAAATGTGAGTGGTGTACTTTCAGGTTCTCTATAAAGCACCAGGAATGGAGGGCAGGATGAGAACAGATTAGACATAGCACTGTTGTTGTGATAATTATGGCATTTTGGTTGAGACCAGCGACAGCGAATATTGATATTATTTATCTCATCAAATCTCCTGTTAATTAAAAAGCTGGGATTATTGACCAATTCATATTTCTTAAGCACATTGCAAATCCACCTTCAAGAATACAACAGAAAATCCAATGTGAATGACCACTGCCAGATCCTAACCTTAGAGTGAGTGTTCAATGCATTACCTGTCAGGTATTTTAAAGTTGTCGTCTGGAACCAGTGGTGCTTTGGGAAGTCATCTGTTGAAGTTCAGAAAGTCGGAGAGTTCAGAGGGTTCCCAGATATAAATAAAGAGAAACCATCCAGAACGTTCTCATTATCCCTGACCTGCTGTATAATTTCGAGTCTGTACACTATCTCAGCTGAGTGGTAGGAAACAGTATAAAGAACATTATGGTAGCTGAACATCCTCCCCTGTTGGGATATAAAAGAGTCACAGTGACACAGAAAGAGTGAAAAAGAGAACCCAAAATGAGCAGGCAGGAGAGAACGTTTTAAGAAAATGCCACTAATATCGTATGACTCATTACAGTGATGAAACGGGTCATAGCCCCAGATTCTTGGAGCTCAGATGAGTTTGGCCCTCCACATAATCTGCTCTGCACATCAGGACACCCTGAAATCTAGGTGCGCAAATAGTTCAATAGAAAATAATATTTGTGGGAATTAAATAGGTAAGGATAGAGTGCCAGGAAAGGGCAGGTTGTAACAGGAGGAGAACGTTGTGGACACTACGTGATAGTGGAAATCATAGGGAGGCAGGTGGTGAGACACAGTGGTGAAGGGTGGAGACGGGAGGCTCGTAAGTGCATGGAGCCGGGAGTGTTGCCCCTGGACCACGGCACCACAGAGGAGAGCGTTTTAAGAGGCGACAGACAGGCAGCCTGAGCAAAGGACTTGCTAGGGGACACGTATCTCAGAGGACTCAATTACATCTGCAAACATCTGCTCCCAATCTCATCAGAGCTGGGTCCGAACCAGGGACAACTGCACCAGATGGCTACCAACATGTTGGACATGGGCTCACGCATAGTGGCTACAGTACAGGCCAGGATCTCAAATGACAAACGACAAATGATTCTTCTATATTGTGCAACCGTTTTCACCATACGTCCAAAATCCAGTGGTGAGAGAAAGTTTGGGCAGCTTTCTAGCTTTTTCTGTATTGCTGCATACATTTGATCAGATCTTATTCTTAAGTCTTAATAATAGATCAATGAGTCAAATAGATCAAAGTGCTTGTATAATCTAAAACCACAAGAACAATCCACGACAAGAATGCACAGCCTAGGAAAAACGACTCCATAGTATGGTCGGAACCTAGGAATAAACCAAGAGAGAAGACTTCGAAGACTCCTCTTCTGGAGACTGTTCTGGCTGACCATTGTGAAAGTGCATTACCTTTTTGGGCCACAACAATATTTTTGTTGCATGGGTCAATAAATACAGATGGGGGGGGGGGGGGGGGGGGGTTCAGACAGCGCTTGAGTTGTGTGAGTCTGCTGTAGATCTCATCACTAACCCTGACTGGGAGGGGGGCCAGAGACAATTACTCAATGCTGACATGTTTCTAGCTAGTTTACACTCTTAAGTTATGTTCTGCTTTGTAACCTCTGACTGTCATACTAAAATCGTATAGATTGCCACTAAACTCAATACTTGCCAGTTTTAGACTTTTCCAACACCAACATTGGCCCTTATTTCGGTAGCCCTGTAAGACAATGTACGATGACCGGCTGATTCTTTGTATCGAGATTCTTTGTAAGGCAAGATTACGTTTACGTCAGGAAAAGACACAAGAACAATTAATCAGCTCAAAAAACGGTTTTAAAGTCATCAACAGTTTGTGTGGTCCCATAGTCTTTGCCAGCACTGACTACATCCAGCTTGAAACACCCCAATTGCTCTTTTTTTACTTCTTGTTTGGGATAAGCAAACCTGAATGTCTAGTGAATTTTGGAGTTATTAAGAGATGCTACCGTGATCATAGACAATTATGAAAAGATTGTGAATAAAGACGAGGGACAAGTTTACAGGCAAAAACATAATTGATGTTATCATTTATTGCCTGCAAAGAATGTTGGACTAATACAAAGTTATTTTGATTTATCTGTAGTATTGCAATCATTTCGTACAAGTAAGTATATTTGTTTAATGAAGAAAGGCAAAAGTACAATTTGTTTTTGTGTTGTTCAAACATATACATGTTACTGAGACTTTTCTAAAAGCCAGGCAGAAATGCAGAAAATCCTTAAATGTTCACCAGATTTCTCTCACTACTTTTCAAGCATCCATATAAGACACAGGCAGGCGACACAACAAAATTATTAATTGAAAAAATGTATAGAGAATAACACTAGCTGAATTATAAAATTGATAAAAAAATATTATAATATTAATTAATAATCACAGCAGAATAATGTGTCAGCACAGTTAGTTTTGTTAGTGGCATATTTGCATTTTGGGTGTGTGCTTGTGAGAATGGGTGAGAGTGTGTGTTTGTGTGTCTGGGTGAGCATGTGTGTGTGCCTGTTTAAGCAGAGTCAGTGTAGGTGGTCAGACACGTCAAGCACAGATAATACTTATTTTTGACTAGAGCCACAGAGAGGGATCTTTGTTTTTCAGTTGGAAACATTTCATGGATGTTGGTGAGAAAAATGCATGCGTGTTGAAATCTTGTGAAACCATTGTAAAATGTTGAGCATACTTTGAGTATGTACAGTAGCATAATCGTTAAGGAATATTCACCAAGCATGTCAGAATGCACACCAGACAACACATTGGATGGCCAATCCCCTCCATCGACTTACAATGTAATTTCAGGGTTAGAGAGTTTCACAAATGGAAAAAACACCCTTCTCCTATTTTAGTTACTCAACCATAAAACATACATAGATTATAACCTGTCTTATCCTGAATACATTCTCTCACTTTCTCTCTCTCTCTTTCTGAGTGGGGAGAACAGCAGCAATATAAATATAGCAGCAGTATGATTAATATTCTAAACGCCCTTACTGTATCCTTAGCAGATCCTCCATACAGACAACACTGCATAATTTAGTTGTTGATTGGAAAATATATTGGCCAGGCTGTAGCAGTAAGATATGAATTGTAATTTGTGTTGCAAATGCACATTCAGGAGCATGCTAATGCCTAAAGGCTGCTGTCACTGTGAACAGACATTGAGGTAACCGTGAGTAGTGCTCAGTAAGGATAAGACCTTTCGAAGCTGAGTTAAACGGGGAGGTACCACTGTGTGGGCTGGCTACTTAAAACCCATGTCTGGATGTGTGCCCTGTCTCCTTGTCTTGGAAATAGCTCCGCTTATTCGTGCTTTATATATTAACAATTCAACCTTTTAAACTTTGGTTTGTTCTAGTGTACTTTTATAGTATGCTAATCAGTCTTTGGTTTTCCATGTGACCTATTGCCCTTCATCAATGGCTTTGTTGCCCTCTTAGCGTGTTGCCAGTTCAGATGACACATGCATAATTCCGCCTGGTCTGTTCGGTTTTCCCAAGGGCTCCCTACTCAGCTGACCTCTACTCCCGCTCAGAATCCACTCTCATTCTCACTCTTCACGTTTTCCGTGCACTCCTTGGGAGCTGCCGCCTACTGAATAGGCTCCTCTGGTTTGTATTGTACTGTCTTGTTTTGTACTGTCGCGTACAGTAAGCACTGTATGATTGGAATGAGTCGGAAGGAGTCCGCTCCATTGCATTTAATTATTGGATCACAGAAATGTCTAATAGCTTGACAGAACTGTTAGGACAACATAGGAATCACAATAGCCATGTGGCCATCCAATCATTTCAATGGGAATTAATTACCTCACTTATAAAGAGAAGCCAGAGGTGGAGTCACACAATAAGGTGTTGTGTTTTTGTGTTGTTGTGTTGTCGTGTCCCTACGATTCAGGGAGGCAGGCAGGTAATTAGGCCGTGTTGTTGTGTTGTTGTGTTGTCGTGTCCCTACGACTCTGGTAGGCAGGCAGGTAATTAGGCCGTGTTGTTGTGTTGTCGTGTCCCTACGACTCTGGTAGGCAGGCAGGTAATTAGGCCGTGTTGTTGTGTTGTTGTGTTGTCGTGTCCCTACGACTCTGGTAGGCAGGCAGGTAATTAGGCCGTGTTGTTGTGTTGTCGTGTTGTTGTGTTGTCGTGTCCCTACGACTCTGGGAGGCAGGCAGGTAATTAGGCCGTGTTGTTGTGTTGTCGTGTTGTTGTGTTGTCGTGTCCCTACGACTCTGGGAGGCAGGCAGGTAATTAAGCTGCAGGGAAAAGACGTTACACTGAACCTCACAGGGTGGTGAAACTGCAGGACCATGAGCTTGTTGCTTCTACGGTTTGACACATTTAAAATAGTTTTATCCATAAAAATCTCATAATGTAGGCTAGCCTGCTGTTACTGTAGGTGGACTCATACATGCCAGTACTAAAATGGGAATGTTTGCAATTTGGTGACAAACCCATCATGAAAACATTAAACTTTGGATTCCTTTCTGGGTAATCCAGAAAAATAACCTTTTGTGTGCACTAAGTCACCTACAATTCCCATGGTGGGAAAGGCAAATGCTCCATATGCAGCTTTTCATGATTCAACCTAGCAATTGAGCTTCATGTCAAACATAATGTAGGTGTAGCTAAACCACCCTGGAGGTCATACTGGGGTCAAATCACAACCTACACCTTTTGTAAAGTCAATAGATTGATAGGATGCTTGTAAAGGAACAGAAGCCTTGTAATACAGGTGATGAATAAAATGAATGTGCGTGTGTGTGTGTGTGTGTGTGTGTGTGTGTGCTGGAATGCACTCCTTCCTGCTCATCTGCCTGTATGTGTTTGTGGGAGTGTTCCTGCGTGTGTGTCTGCGTGTTTCCTCACAGGACAGGTCAATGTCACCAGATCATTAGGAAAAACACTCTGACCTGCCAGTTTTTGCAGCTACATTTGACACGAGGGACTATTGTCGAATTAACCAAGGTGTATGTTGGAACAAATAACCCCATGACTTCCCAAAGTGACTGGGAGGTTGCACTGGTCAAGTCTATACTGTATTAATAATAAAAAACAGTGATGCTGTTGTCTACGTTCATAAATCATAGTCTCCCACAGCCACGAGGAAAAGATCAGAAAGGGAAAGAGCTCTTCTGTGAATTGTAAAGCCTCTACAGTCCCTTGTTGTTGTGGACAGAGAACAGATACCATACGATTTGTCCTTTCAGTTAGGAATCCTGTTAACTTGGATCTAAGCGACTAATTGTCGCTTTGGATAAGAGTGCCGCCTGAATGACTGCAGTGTAATCAGTATCTGTATGAGTGCCACATTATCATAGCAGAAATGCAATTGTTTTGCTTTGAGATTCTGTACTCACATTTTGTTTCATAAATATTTGATGAAATAGATCACACACTGATCACACTGTTTCTGCTGTTGCTCTCTTTCACGATATAAACAGGGTTGGATATGTTGCTTTATCAATGGAATCCGTTAGTTACACGTTACCTGTCCACATTTGTTTTCAGTAATTTTTTGATTACTCAAACTCACTAATTACTGTAATTGTGATTACTTTTAATTACTTTTAGATTACTTTCATATTTAGAGGCATTAGCAGACAAATAGGAATATAACCAATTGAACACTTTTTGTGGGATCAATAAATGTTTGCATAGCTGGCCAAAAATGGAATTAGCAATTTACCTTATAGGTTTTGTACAGTGCCTATGGAAAGGGTTTCTAAACCATTGCTTTCTACTTCAATCAGCCCCTCTCCATGCAACTGGACTTAGGATTTCCAAACCAACAGACCCCAGTCTGTCAGGTTAGACAACTTCACCCTGATCCTGAACACTGGTATTCCACAAGGCTGTGTGCTGAGCCCCCTCCTGTACTCCCTCTTCACCACATGACTGCATTCCTGTACACAGTTCCAACACCATCGTCAAGTTTGCAGATGACATCACAGTGGTAGGCCTGATCATTGACAATGACGAGTCAGCCTACAGGGAGGAGGTCAAACAAACTGGCCCTCAATGCAAAGAAAACCAAGGAGCTCATTGTGGATTACAGGAAGTCTAAAGGCTGCAGTCACGCCCCAATTCTCATCGATGGCACTTGAGGTGCAAGGTGTGCCCAGGTTCAAATTCCTTGGTGTCCAAATCTCCGGGGACCTCTTGGGGACCTTCAACACCTCAACCCTGGTCAAAAAGGCACAGAAGCACCTATAAGGCTGAAGAAGGCCTGTCCGTCTTCCAAGATCCTTGTGAAATTGTACCGCTGCACAATCGAGAGCATGCTGACTAACTGCGCCCCAGTGGGGTTTGGCGGATGCTCTGTGGCTGACTGGAAGGCCCTGCAACCGGTGGTGAAAACCGTCCAGCACATCACTGACGCTCAGCTCCCAACCATCGTAGACCTCCAGTGCAAGCGGTGTCTGAATTAGGGCGTGCAGCATCATCAGGGACCCTTCACATCCATGCAACAAACTGCCCTCCTTCCATTAGGCAGGTGGTACAGGTCTCAAACGTCCTTGATTGTGCAAACCCACATTTTTAGCTTTCAAGGCAGCTTGTTTCAAACAATCCAACCCCACAGACGAATAAGCTGGATGTAGACGTTCTGATGTTAGTCTGCAGTTATGAAGCTGGTTCCACATTCTGCCACATTCTGTAACGACTATGGCAGGGAAATTAACGTAATATTCTCTTGCAACAGCTTTTTGTGGACATTTCTCGTATCCTGCATTCCAATTGCACATTTTGGCCTGGCCTTTTATTGTCCACAACAAAAGGTGCACCACAGTAATTATTTATTGAGTTCCTAAATAATGCAACACCTTTCAGGTAAAAAATTTAACTAACAGTGATGTAAAGGCACCAACACTTCACATGTTGCATGATATTGTTGTTCGTGTAGGCCTATAATGCAGATTCTTGCCATTTTAAACATAATGCACTTACTTTGAGTTCATGGCGTTGACTCATTTCTCTAGGCACCAACAGTGAGATGCTAATATTCCCTTTGTATTCACATAAAAGCTATGAATTTGATACCTTTCTCTAGGACATAAAACCTTTTTGACTAATCTTCCCTTTACTGAATGTGACTCACCTTTTCCCAATAAATGTAATGTATTGAGGAACATTATAATATCTTCTGATGTTATTCTCGGTACAAAAACTTTTTTTTTTTTTTTATATCATGTTGATGCTTATGGCCGTATGTGAACCCAGTGATAAATTTTTGATAACCTGCAGTAATACTGATCTAGGATCAGATAGCTTCAGAGAGCACGTCCAGCAGTGAGAGATGAAACCAAGATTGTTTTCAATCTACTGGCTCACTAATAATACAGTGTCCCATTTGATCAGGGCACAGCTCTGTTCAAACCCCAGATAGATAATTGGACTCAATCTTTTCTGGGCGCTTAACTTAATTGAAAGGAGAAATCAACTATAAGTAGCCAGCTAGTGGTGACTTTCAACTTCTAGCATAGCTGTTTCAAGAGCTACATCTTTGAAATGCTGTACCAGCATTGAGCAATGGTGTCTTAATTTAGCAATGTAAATAGTGTGAATTTAAATGCACATATTATATGTATTTGTGTGTCTCTGTGGGTAGCACATTGTTTGTATTGATTCCCTTTCATATGATTGAATGACTCATTTCTCTGCCATGAATGGGAGGTATTTTGTTTCGTATTCATTAGTGATTCAATTGACAAATGAAATCAAAGCGATGATTCATGAGAAATAGTTGTTTTTGAATGGCAACTTTTGTTTCCGCAGCTGCTTGTCCTTACGCCCTCTCATGTGTTCGCAAAAGCACAAACGTTTCCCAATCATGGTCCTCGGGACCCCAAGGGCCGTAAAACTAAACATCTGATTAAAATAACCTGAAGCTTAATGATTAGTTGGCATTCAGGTGTGTACTGTTTTGGGGCCACACCTTGGGTCTCTGACATCAGCATTGTAAACCACACACTAGAGCAGGTCAAACAGAGCTGTATGCCAACATGCCTTTCTCCAAAGGTCTCACACATCCTGTGGCTGTTTGTCCTCAATCCTGTCCCCTCACATCCCTCACAGGCAATATCCTGGCTATTCTGATTTCCCATCACTCAATGAATAGGATCAAATCTAGAATTGCATAAAAATATTAACATTATAACTGTTCCTTTGAACCAAACAGCAAAATACTTGAAAGTGCTTGACAACCAGAGTCGAAATATACAGTTCTTAACAGTGATTATAAAGCCTCCTATTACACTTTATTGTCTGTCACAGCTCTGCATGAAAACAGTGCTGAGGGCCTGATAGTTATTTATGTTGCAGTGCACCAGTCAGCCACCTCCTGAGAGGCTGCAGTCCTTCTCAGTGCCCATAACAAACCTCCCATCAGCCATTGATTACCAGCAGAGGAACCCATGTGAGTCCACTCTCAACCAATCAATTACTCTAATTTATCAATTTATAACCTGGGGTAGCGGGTAATCAGGTGACAACTAGAAGGACTGGGGTAAGGCTGCTGTCCATCGCTGATAGGACAGGCTGAATGAAGGTACTCCAACAGGTTAATGGCGAGTGGACTCCCTCTATTCAGTTTACAATGATGAGAGTTCAGTTTTTCTTTGAGACGCCGTAGCACTTCTGCATCTGTAGTCACTCAGTGACAAGTTGTGAACTTCAGCTTTATACTTAGAAAACCCTGGGGGTAGAAACACTTGGTTAGCAAAGGAGCACGGGTGTTAGAATGCGATAGAGGAAAAACAATGTGCTGGAAGAAGTGAGAGAAAGGCTTGTTAAATACCACTCCGGCTCATTAGCTGTATATGATGGTTACATTTTCCTCTTACCTCTACAATGGCCATGTTCTACATAAAATGCAGGAAGCAGGCCTACCAAAAGCCAAACGGTTTGCTGCAAACCGCTAAAAGTCTTGAAAGGCTCTCTACCAACTGTGGATCCCAAAAATACTAATAATATATTGGAACGTTACGTTATTGTGGTAGAATGTAATAATAATAAATCATTGGCTGCGTCTGAACCAGGAATTGAACCCTGATTAAGGGTTTGCAGCTTAGACAATAAATTACAGCCACATTTGTAGGAAGAAAATGGCAGACTCTCCAAATCCTTGTTCTATATAATTGGCACATGTTGTTTTGCACATTCCCTTACAGCTTTTGTGGAGTACAGCGCTAACAGCAGTAACTATTGGCATCACAGCCATTGTTACAGGACACTGTAGGCCACTGTTACAGGACATCTGATGGAAATGCGGGGGAAAAGATGGAAATGTGGGAACGAGTCATCTTATTTACTCTCTCTTTCAGCCTCCCTGGAGTGTCTTTAGGCACAATATATCGCAACAGTTACTGGATACCATTAAGATTCCCAGGCCGGTACTGTTACATGGTTCCGGATTGTGTGAATGGAATAACAATGTTAGAAATGGGAATGGCATATCCCATGTTAACATCAGAAGCCCAAGGGCATCACTGTTTAGACTGATGAGTAGGACTGAGCGTTCTTGAGATAGGCAATCATGTGCGTGACGCTGCGTATTGGGGTCTGTATTGTCAAATGCACCACAGTTGTTTGTGGAACAGAATGCCTACAGCACAGGATCTCAAGGACTCAAAAAAACTGTGTCAGTAGAACAATGAATTGCAATGTTTACAGAACTACGCCTGCTAAGTGTTATCATCTCAACAGCATGAAGGTATTTGTGCAATGAACAATTAATGCACTTGCATTTTAAACGTGATGTTCTGTATTGAGTTGCATTTAACCTTTTGTGTGGGCTGAGGAGAGATTACAGCTGCTGCTTTTCAAAGTAGCTAAAGGGGATCTTAATAAAATCTGAAAACAACGGTTTCCGCGTTCTCACTAATGTAGTTCAGCTTAATGGTTTTGATATCTGTTAGTCATGCACTTTATAAAAGAGAAACTGCTTTGTACCAATATAAATACTTTTTTTCTTTCTTCAAACATTGTACAAAATAATTATAACATCAACATCTCGACTATATCTATTATCCTCTAAAACAGGAACGTGAATCATAACAGTGCAGTTATAAGAATTGCATGCAAACACTTGGAATCAACACTCTACCTAGAGCTGGCTACCCTGCCAGATTGAGCAATTGGGGAGAAGGGCCTTGTTCAGGGAGGTCCTATGCGGAGAACTTTCCAGAAGTACAACTATCTCTGCAGCACTCCACCAATCAGCCTTTATGGTAGAGTGGCCAGACAGAAGCCACTCCTCAGTGAAAGGCACGACAGCCCGCTGAGAGTCCTTTAGGCAAACTCCAAAAGTAGTCTGACATGTGCCTTTCCTTAGGAGTGGTTTCTGTCGGGCCACTCTGCCATCAGAATAAAGCAGTCGCGTAACAAAAGTGGATAAAGTACAGAGGTCTGAATACTTTTCGAATGGACTGTATAAAATGTGTGAATGGAATATAAAATCTAGATGGTCTAGGATGTCCTTCAAACTAAGAGAGAAACATTTGAATAAAAGCCATTACGAAAATGCTGAGGCGGTTCAAACATGAGCGGTAGGGAAGCTGCCACTCTACAATAAGATAATAGATTCACTACAAACTTCCACCAATTTCCATTCTTAACCTTACACAGGCCAGAACAGACGAAACCATAATGTAAGAAATGACACATGCTCACCTTCATATGTCATTGTTATATTTGCTTCAAATCGGAGATACACAAATTCATATCATGCCTGTATAGTCAGGGTGGAACCAGTGAAAAGGATGTTGACTTTTATAACAGAGGGACTGGTTATTAATATATCTATGTGTTATACTGTAGTATGACATGGTGTCTGGTGATACTATGATTAGCAAGCCATTAGAGACAATAGGGGCTGCACATATCGTTGCCAAAATCATAATTACATTTATAGAATTCTCAGAACAGAGGAATGCACAGAAAAACTGTTAATTTAATTAGACCAATTAACAGGCTAATCAGTAGACCCCATTACCCTGTTGTAATTACCAACTGTTCTAATGTTCATGACCTTGGTCGTGCACGCACACGCTCACACACAAAGAAATGAAATACACAGATAAATATATATCAACATCAATTAGTTTGGGCTTTATTGACCTTGTGTAGAAAGACAACAATGACCTATTGATCCTAGCCTTACAACAGTTATTGCAATCTGAAGACTTCAGAAGGAAAGAAAGGGAGGACGGATTGTGGATGACGTCATTGAAGTCTGGGCAACAGTGACTGGTGTCAATATTGCAAAATAATCTATGTGCAATTCAATAAATCACACAGAGCAATGACAAACCTACACATCATACTGTTTGTTCTTATTTAAATGTCAAGTGTGCAGGACTGAGCCGTTCCATTCTCCTAGGGGCAAAGAGGCTTCTCTGTAGTTCGCTGCTTAATAGATTAAAATCAAAGACATTGATTGAAACCCATTCACCTGGCCCCTGGAGGCCCCAGGGTCTCCAATCACTGACTGACAGGTAACAACCCCAACAAACAGGACTTGTTGAAGTTACCAGGCGGTTGATTGAATGGTGGTCTGAGGCTCTCAGAGGAGCGCCAGGTCATGTCGACAATGCATGCCAGAGGAAGGATGAAAGAAAGAGGAAGAGTGATGGGGGGACGGAGGGATGGAGGGAGAATGGGGGCGGCAGAGAGGGGGAGAGACCGAGGGCCAGACGGGGAGAGAGATGGGAGATAACAGAGGTAAGTGTACAGTCTATGCACAGAGATGGAGGAGGTTGAGGACAGAGAAGGTGAATTGCAAATAGGGAAATGTTAAAGGGTCAGCTGATCTAGGCCAATAACAGTCCCTCTGGAATACATTATAACGAAAACATCGATTAAATACAACTTCTCCCTATGACTCATATTGATCTTTAGCCTATAGGCCTAAATACAGTATGTATTAAGAAGAGACATGTAGAGAGAGTTGCATTGCTACTCATTATCTCAGTCTGAAATTCATTTCTATTCACTTTCTCATGGAGAAACGCTTCCCAGTGCTTTTTCTGCGGTGGAAATAATGCACCTGCATGAAAAATGAACCCCGGGCGAGAAATCTATTATTATGTAAAAGACACAGGCCATTCCTTTTAAGTTTCACTGGCTGTTCAGGAGCTTGAAGGACTCTTTCTATCTGTAGATGTCCACTGGACTTTCATTATCAGTCCCTCTTGGGATACGTTCTAAATGCCACCTAGTTCCCTATATGGGGCACTCCTTCTGGACAGAACTTTGTGTGGTTTGGACTGAAAGTAGTGCACTAAATGGGAAGTAGGATGCCATTTCAGATTTGCATTCCGGCTCAGTGTGGACATGTCATTTTTCAGCCCATCTTCCTAATTCTCTATGCCGGTAAATTAGATGAAGAGGCAGAGTGAATGACAATCAGGCCACAGACTCTTCTCTACTCCTCACACTGCCAACACACACTTTATCAATACAGTGGAGGTGATTTATTTTACATTTCTCTAGGGAACAAGATCCAAGTGTCACACTAAAGTGTTTTTCGGCTAGCACCTGCCTCAGTGTGTATGACGTGGGCTGACTAACTACATACAGTAGCCTGAAATAACTTGGCCGTAGACCCCCATCTAACAAGTGTTTATAACAGAAACTCCAGAAGGGTTGGGTAGGTTACTTTTTAAATGTAGTCCATTACAGTGACAGGTTCCCTGTCCACATTTGTAATCAGCAACGTAACTACTTGATTACTCAGTAATGTAATCTGATAACTTGTAGATTACTTTCATATTAAGAAGCATTAGAAGACAAATAGGGAATAGCCTATAACAAATGTAATGATGAATCAATGTTACAGTTTACATAGCTGGTGAAATTAGCAATTTACCTTATAGGGTTACTTACAGAGCCGTTGGGAAGGGTTTCTAAACCATTGCTTTCTGCTTCAATATGATTGGGCTACATCTCTACATTACACACTAAAGGTCTGTTAGATATTCAGTAATTCCAAATAATCCAAGAACCCTTAATCTTCCAGAATCTGACATTTTATCTGAACATATCTGAACAACCTATTCTGTTGTTATTAATGTTATTTATTGCTTCAAAACATCGTTGAAAAATAAATGTCAATTTCCCGAAAAGGGTATTGACATTATTGTATATAAAAATCAGGATATCCGTAGTTTTTCTCGCGTACACTAAATCTGCACACGTTTAATACTTCATACATGTACTACTTAGTTCGCAACACCCGCATACGTTTAATACTCGCTCGAACGTAACCTGCGATTATTAGGGCCACCAGCGATGGATTTTCAAAACGCAAATGAAATAAATAAACTGTGATTATACTTGCACTCTTAGGTTAAAGTCAATGTCGTCAGCAGCCAATGGTAACCAATTAACGCACATTTCTGAGATGCAAAGCAATAGTGATGGGAAGGTCGACTCTTTCTACTCACTCGGATCTTGTCGAGTCGTACAGTAAAAAATTTGAATCTTTGGAGTAATTTTGTTCATTTCAGTCAGTAAACTCTACATTATGATGTCGTTTACATACGTAAATGAACGATACAATTGAACGAGTCACAATAAAAAAGGACTTGTGAGTCCCGAGTCACTAAAAAGATTTGTTCAAAACTAATGAATCGTTCGCAAACTGCACATCAATATAAAGCAGGCAGTATCACGTACCTGTATGGAGCTGAGCTGAATGCATCAAATGCAAAGCATCATCCTTTGGCAGAGTGCTTCCCAACACACCTTTTCTCCTCAAATATCGTGATGAATTCCATATAATGTTTTATCTTGAAGGCAAATAGCTGCCTAACAAATCGCTGCCTAATCTTCTAAACAATTCCTGTCTGAAAAAGGTAGGTCTATCGCCTATAGGCTCTGTGCACCAGCGTAGTAACGAACTTCCGCTTTTGTCTAGAAGTCTGCATTGCAGTTTCCGGTTTACTTACAAATACTCATCCGCATTAGTAAACACCTAAACTCACAAGATGAGTGATGCTGTTGTACGGAAAAAAAGAAATATAATGTACGTGACTCATTTAAGTTTCAAGGTACAAGTGGGGCATCATTTTAATCAGGAGAATGTCCTCTTTTTAATAAAATATGGCTTGCGCCATTCAATGACTTCAAACGCTAGACTAGAAATAGTCAGAAAAGGCGATTTTTTTTATATACTTCCACGTAACGCAGGTTTAAGCACAATTAATATCACATAGGACCAGATGTTTACTTCCTATGCCAGTTGTTATTTTTCAGTTTCGTTGTGAAATGAGGTTACAGTAGTAAAATAAGTGTTTTTTTGAGGCTATGGAATTTTAAGCTTAATTCAGGTTAGAAGAGGCTGAACGAAGGTTCGTTTCAATTCACTTGCTATGGGGACGCGCTAGCGTTCCAGCTCAGCCAGCGTTCTTTTGCCGTTTTTGAGGCTAGGGTGAATTTTTATGCGTTCTATTGTCCTGCCTAATACTACACTAAAAAAGAACCCATCGCTAACTAGCTTACACTACAGTAAACTACTTACCCTCGTAGTTGTGCAGATAACTCGATACGTAGAGTTTGAACCCCATTAATCTGGTTATGCGCGACCACCTTCGCTCGCAGGATGATCGCACACACAACTGAGACGCGCAATTGTTATTTAGGTTTTTAAAACACTAAATAAAAAAATCCAACATGCAACGTACCTGTTATTTTTCAATTGAAGTAATCCAAGATGTAATCACAAATGTTTTCAAAAGTATATGTAATCCAATTAAAATATTTGAGTTGGTAATGTAACTGATTAGTAACTGTTTGAACTCCAGTATCCGGTATTTTCATTTGCATAGCAGGAAATGCTAACTTTTAGGTTTAAAAGGGCTTCCAAAAGTTTAAAATTTCCACTATAAAAAGTCAGACTTGATCTGCCCAGACAACTACACTTACGTATCAAGTGAAATGTATGAAAAGAATGACCACATAACAATTCACATGTTGTCTTGCTGTTGGATTCCTCCATACTGTAGCAAATAGCTTCTTTAGACTTGAGTCGGTTCCTATATCATCCATCTCCTATTACACCTCAGTCTCCCAATTCAGCTAACAGATAGCATCACCAGTTACACCCAGTGTAGCCCAGACAGACTGAGACAGACAATGGCTTCGGCCCAAACGGCCCCCTATTAGCGCATCCCTTTTGAGAGTAGTCACAGGTCAGGAGCAGTTCTCTAAATATGGAATCGGGAGTCATTTGGGACGCATTCGTAGTGACATGGCCATTAAGAATGAATGGGTCATTTAGCACATCCTCCTGGAACAGAGGGAAAAACAAATATTGCATCAGCTGGTTGAACTAGACTCAGAGAAATGGAGCATCAAGTGGATCCAGCCATCGGCATGGGGCTTTATTTAAGAACAAACATTTCATGTTGATTAACCCTGAATTTTTGGGGTTTCTTTTGGAAAACTTCAGCCTGGATTTCAGCCTGGATACAGTATCTATTCTTATCGAACGCAGGCTTATCTTCTTTTTTGGGCGATGCAGATATATTCAAATCCATCTGGATTGGTGCAGCCAGATCCTCATTCAACTAGTCTCAGGCCATCTCCTCCACAAGGACCAGTGCAGCAGTGGAGGAATGCTATATACAGTAATGTTCTCTGAACACGGCTGAATAAAACGGCCAGTTAAATAAAGAGCCGGTAGTGGTTGTGGGTGGGGGAATGTTGTTAGTATGGTCGAGCCACATCTCACCTGACAGGTAATGTCATTGTGGAACCTAAAATTCAGTTCCACAATGTAATATAACGTTTTGAAAAGTATCAAACGTTCAAACGAACTGAACACACCTCTGGTGTTCCTTCTCATTGACCTGACACCTGAGAAATGTACAGGACATGTACAGGCCTAATGTCTGGACCACATTATACAACAATGTCTTGGCTGTGAGGGCAAACTGTATATAAATATTTTGCAATATTCATTCCCCTCACGTATGTCTTCTTTGCAGGATTGTTTGTTGTTATATTTAATATATTTAACACTAAATGATAGAGATTTATCCAAACTCCTGTTTGGGTCAAAAGGCTTGCTGGCTTTCGGTTCCGTTTTAATTCAGTTTATAACCAGGACTGACAGAGAATTTATATTAATTATACAATACCAAAAAGGTCCTCTGCACTTGTCTTCATTAATAGTGAAGTGACATTTCTGTGTGCACCATTGGCAAGAGAGAGTTATATAAGATAGTCTATGGCACATGTGAGTAATCTAAATGTGTTTATGGACACATTTCTGTCAGGCAGGTGCATGGGGAGAGTGGAGCCTGGAGAGCGAGGGGGGGGTGCTATAGCAGAATATCAGCTTCCAACAGATGCATGTATGGTCTCTGAATATCATATCTGTTATTAAGTTATATTATTCAGATGACTGGTATCTGTTTCATAAAAAAGGGATAGGCTCCGAGGTTGCTGTGGATGTTACTCTCCCTGTGGTTTTTTCCACGACCATTCTTCGTAGCTGCTCCATTGTTTATTGATTTGGACTTCATAAATTGTGAAAGAGTATAGCAACGGAGCAGACCTAAAAGCCTCCTCAAATAGATGAAGTCTGGCAAGCTGAGAGCCGAGCGTGTGTTGCTGCCTCAAGAGACGAGCCCCCCCTCCCCCGGACCCTTCTCCCTCCTTCCGGATGGGTCATTTGGAACGCTCGTCCGAGACCATGCATCTTCATAACACAAAATTAACAAAACAGGAGAGCCGGAAAAATGACAGAAAGACATAAACAAGGACTCACACAGACACATACAAGCCATTTACGCACACAGACACAGCACACAGTCACAGCTATCACGCCGTCCAGTTCCCAGGTCCCGGCGGGTCCTTTCTTGGTGTGTTCAAATTTAATATGGTTATCACAATAATGTTAGATGTTTTTAATAGGGGTTGATATCTCATAAAGATGAATGAGATTTTTATAATATTGTGCCATTATTAACCAGTCTGCTCATCCCTTAAACGTGTATGTGTGTGGTCTGTGTTTGTGTGTGGTGTGTGTTTGTGTGTGTTTGTGTGACTGGTGTGTGCGAGTGTGTGTGTGAGTGTGTGTTGTCATACTCATGAGAATAAGGAAAGGTAATTCGGTAGCAGGAAGAGTCCAGGTCATTTGTCTTTGTTGGGTGCAGCAATGTCTTGTTCTATATCACAGAAAAGATGAATGCAGTTAATAGACTGTGACACGACCATTAGCTAACTACAGCTGTAATGGAAGTGTAATGGAATCAAACACAGTCATTTCTCCCCACAGCAAGAGCACAGCATAAAACACTCAAACACAAACAGGCAAATGTTTGTTTAGGACAGGGCTGGCTCCTGGTGACAAGCATTCTAATTTTATTTTGTCATTTGTTTTTGAATTTTGAACTCAATTTTGGAACTTATTATTGAGAGTAAAAAGAATAAATTACACCAAGCACAATTTCAAAGTGGTTGTGTATCCGCAGTTTTTTGATTGTCAATTTACCATGTCGGCTAGCATTTTTGTATTAGTAGTAGGTCTGGCTAGTTTGAACTGCTATCGTTCATGGCTGTATTCTGACCTGACTTGCCCAAACGTCCTAATCTCCAAGGACCCATCATTAATTTTCTTAATTGTTAACAGTTAAATATTTTTATTAAAATTAGGTAAGTTGTGGCAAAAAAGGGCCATAAAAAGTGCCTCTCTATACATCTCTGAGTAAGTTTCCCCATCTCAGAATATCAAAACCCTAAAATGAGAGTAGTCCAGTGACAACATTGACAATGGCCTGAAACATTTTCGGAACAGATTCAGTCCTTGTATGAATCCAGGATGAAATTACCTTATTGATTGATGAAAGCATTACTGATATTTCTATAGTTCCTCTGGGAGAAGGAAAATGTGTACACTGACACAGAGGCAGAAAATCTTGTGAAATTGTAGATTTTTTTTGTCATCTAATCTGGCAAATTATATTGATAGAAATGTAATCCCAAAATCAATGTGTAACGTTGCACGTTTTTATTTAATAGTTAGTGCTAGACATTTCATATATTGGATGAGATGTAGTTTATAGTTTTTAAATGTGTGCAGGGGTTTCTCATCTGAGAAGTCTCTGCGTTTTAAAGGACTGTGGTGGATTTCAAAACACTTCCACTGGAGGATGCACAGGAAGAGAGGAGTAAGACCCTCCCTTTATCTATTAGTTATATTAAACCCCTCCTTTCAATTACCTTTCCACTCATCATCTCAAAATCCATTGGATGAAAAGTTCACAGGAAAGGAACTCAGGGTATCCCATCCAATGGGTGTGGAAAAGAAGACAAGAAGAGACGAGTGAGAAGGCAAGAAGTATACAGTTGAGTCATGTTTATCTGTGTCGATGAGGATAGGAGAACAGAGGAGTCAGTGAGAGGAAACACTTTGATCCAACTGAGAAAAGGCCCATCTCTCATGATGACGTTCTTGGCCTTGAACTTCCATCTCCAAACATCAAAGCCCTGAGATAATAGTCAATTGCCGGTGTTTCTCCCAATGTTCTACACGCTCAGAGCATTAGAAAATGTCCATTGATGTCAGCTTTCATCCATCAAATTTTTCCAGAACAGAATTGTAAGTATTCCATGAGTTTAAATCTGCAAAGATTTTCATTATTTTGTCAATCCTTGTATGTTCCAGGATGACATTTCTATTAATTGATGAAAGCATTACTGCTATGTACTGATACAGTTAGATTCAGTGGGGAATTGGGAATTCGTTTTTGGAAAATGTAAATCCATGTGTAAATAGAATAATGTGAATATAAATCTATACCAACTAAATAATTTTTGAGTCATTGAGAGCCACTGTAGGCTATGCATAAAAAATAAATAAAGTAATGAATTGCAGAAAAATATAATTTTCAATATATGTTAGTTGAAACTTCAGGATAGGCATCATTGTTTATCGTTGTATACTGATAAAACGGCACCAACAAGCAAACAAATAATACTACCAGACTGACCAGCTGAGAACAATCACTTGTGATGAATGACTTCTGTCTGGTTCCATGTCTGTCCGTGATTAAACTCACCTGTTCCTGCTCCGACTGGGGATGGCTAAACCACACAGCATTAGCCGCTTATATTGGACTGACTCTCTGAAGTCAGTAGAGTAGGAGTAAGCTAACCTGGTCCTGTTTTTCATTTAATAACCGACCGGGAAAACCAGGTGTGTTGAATTTAGGCAATCACTGAACTGGTACACATCTGATTGTTCTCTCTGAATAGGCTTTCCCACCCTGCTGTAGAGAGCTATTCAACCCACACACGCCCACACACAGTACAGTAGGGGACTTTCTAATTAATGGTTTTATTATAGACGTCCTCTGTCAGACAGGCTATAGGGACAGGGAGAATAGATGTCGTGTGTGGACCAACTCTCTCGATGGACCTGCACGTTAAATCAGCCTACAGACATTACACTTCATCTACTTGTGACCCAGCGGATACTGGCTGTTTGTACATTGCCCGTTCTTGTACTCCTGCTCTAGTCAACACACAATGAGTCAGCTTCATTATCGTTAGTGTAGACAGTGGGTTTTCTTGTAGGGTAAATAGAAGGGTGGGATAGTTGGTATGAAGACAACAGTGAGAACAAAACGCTGTCATGTACTGTATCTCCTTCAGGCTGCTGTTGTGAAGGGGAGAGTCATTGGCCTCCAGTGCATCATCCACCCTGTTCATGCTGGAGCATCAGCAGCAATTGCCTAATAAAATATGCCAATTAGTTTTATTATATTTCTCAACTCATTTTTCCGCCCCCTCCTAATTTCATGATGTCAAACTTGCGATTATGGCCCTGCCTGGTTACAACTCGGCAGCCAATGCAGGAGAGTTGAAGTTTAAGAATATCTGCTGCTGTCAGCGGTTACAATCAACAATAAGGACAAGTGAGCAAGTTCTAGTCACAGCCATACATGCCCAGAAGATTAGATGAAGCAGTGTGCATTTTTTTCATTGTTCAGCTGAATTTTGCATACCAGGTATTTAATCGACTATGGAAAATTTCCAGAAAGAGTCACATTTGCGCCACAAATGCAAAGTGCAGAACAAATGAAATGGGAAAGCCAGCAGAACCCACTGGTCATCACTGTTTTCCGCTCAGAAGTCCTGAGTAATCAGTAGCGGTTGTTGTGTGAGATAAAAAATACTTTTAAAAGTGGTCCTTGTTACGGTATAATTAAATATGGAATTACACTGTGTAACTGGTGTGTAACTGGTGTAACAAAGTGCAACAAACCATTATTACAGTGTAATTTCATCATGTAACTGGTAGTAAATACGTTATGCTAGTACAAACATACACTTCAATTCCTTAGAAATTACTAGTTGGAGCTAAAACAATATGAAAATATGTTCTATATATTCAGTAATCTCTGGAAGGAGGTGTTTTTGGTTTTGCTCTAGGACATCCGGGACATCTATAACGGTAAGGATAAGAATAGTATGACCGAAGCAGTCAAGGAAGCTGAATGGCTTAGTGCAGATGTTTGTGAAAAGCTTACCATGATCTTAATTTCCTTCATGTCAATTGGATGATGTTTTGCGATGAGACAGGACCATAAATATACAACTGGATATGACATAATATCTGGATATATTTAAAACAATTGTTGAATTTCTGTATTAAATTGTTGAGCAGGTACTGCAAACTCAAGCTTACAGTTTCTCTCAAGGAAGGATTTTGGGTCATCAGGCCAACTCAAGGCAGCCTCTGCTATTTCAAGGTAGAATTTATATTGTCTTAGCTCTTGGGAATTGGCAGTTAAAATGTTAGTACTCTTGGGTCATGTTTCTGTGATAGCTCCTGAATTGGCCAATGCCTGCTTCAAACTGCAACGCTAATATGTGTTTTGTGTCAATATTAGTTTTATTTTAAATATTTGCTATATTTTCTAGACATTTAAATGCAGTATATGCCTTTTTAGTTGCAAGGGTTTGACTATATTCTAAACAATTCACTTGTTTCTTCTGTGATTCGCATGTGTAATAGACACTGAGACGTTACGACTGATAATGTATCATTGCCCTTTGATGAACATCAATCTCTGTGTGTACTGGAATAGAAGAACAGATGGACTGGTGCAGCCTACCTAACTCTCTGTGGTGCTTCAAAGATACTCAAACAATTTTCAAGACCAGCAACTTTCAACTCTATAAAAATTGATCTGTTTGTCGTAAGAGCAGACCCATTTGGGATCCCTCAGGCGTGAAATCTTTGTGAAATAGGTGTATCAATCAGAAAGAGAGGGAGAGAGCGAGAAAGTAAAAAGAGACGGAGAGAAAGAAAGAATACCTCTTTAATTTAGTCATTGTCTCAGTTTGCCAAAAATGCCCCCTAGAAGATACGCCCCAAAGGAAGACAAAGAGGAGGGAACCAGCCTGCCTTTAGACTAGGCAGTATAAATCACTCTTTAGTACCCAGTCATTCTGCGGTATATTCAAGGAATCAGGCATAAGGGGGTAGGGGTAGATGACCAACATACAATGGCTTAGTAAACCACAATCATGATATTCCTTCTCCTCTGAATAACAGTATACCATAGCCTTTGTAATTACCGTGTATGAAAACAAATAAACAATATGCAGGCATTTATTTAATGTTGAACAGCCGAGCCAAACAACCAGGTGTCCTGAGGGCACATTCCTCAATTCTTCCTGTTCTAATGAGAGACAATGGAGCATGTCCAGCACAGCTCCTCCCTCCGTCACCTGCAGCTCTGCTATCCATCATCTTTCTGAAAAGCAGAAAGTAAACGAGAGGGAGAGAGAGAGAAGGGGGAGAGAAAAACATGTGAGAGTGAACACCTGAGAATGGGGGACAGAAATCTAATTCCTTTTTCATTTTTTGTTTCGGTCCCTGGAAGGAAACTCTTGACAAGAGACAACGCTGAGCAACAGAGGTTATCTTCAAAAGAACAGATGACATATTTCTGTGAAAGTGCAATAAAGGTGGTTTTCCAGACCCCGAATATACCTATTGCTGGACCACCAAAAAAATCTCTTCAACGGACAAGACGTGCAAGTGATTTAACAACATACTGTTTCATCTGAATGACAAAGAAGGCAAATCACGCCGTATTTTATCCAGAATCCAGACGTATATAGATGAAGATTAACCCCTCAAAACAGATCTGTGTACTGTACTGCAGCTAGTTGAGGGATCAGTGTCATCTTCCGACCATTCACACTGAGCATCTAAAAACCTAATTACTGTAGCGTGAACGCCAGTTCAGTCAGCCTTGTCTAATATGCTGCAAATTCATTATGTGGCTAATTGCTGTCCCATCAGACCAAATGGAATATGCTATGGCACTGTGAGTCAGTGTGCTTCATCGGCCCTGGTTCTACCACCTCCCTCAGAATCATCTGGACTAATGAAGACGGGGTAGATGGAGGGGCTAGCTGAGGTGCTGATGCCCTGTGTGTGTGGAGGGGTTGACAGTGTTTTTGTTTTTGTAGAGTGGGTATTGAGGGGGTGACAGTTTGTGGGTGTGGTGGGGTGAAAGTGTGTATATGTGTGTTGAGGGGGTGACAGTGCATGTGTGTGTGTGGGGGGGGGGGGGCATGGGGTGACAGTGTGTGAATGAAAGTGTGTATATGTGTGTTGAGGGGGTGACAGTGCATGTGTGTGTGTGTGGGGGGGGGGCATGGGGTGACAGTGTGTGAATGAAAGTGTGTATATGTGTGTTGAGGGGGTGACAGTGCATGTGTGTGTGTGGGGGGGGGGCATGGGGTGACAGTGTGTGAATGAAAGTGTGTATATGTGTGCCTGCGTGTGTGCGTGAACCTTCAAGGGTGAAAAGTGCCTGAAAGAAGCTTGTGTGTGTGTGTGTGTGTGTGTGTGTGTGTGTGAGTTCATGTGTGTGTGGCATGTGTGAGAAGGAGAGAGGGAGAGGAGAGAAGGAGCATAGAGGAAATAATTAAATAGAGAGAGAGAGAGAGAGAGAGAGTGAGAGAGAGAGAGAGAGAGAGAAAGGGAGGCAGAGAAACCATTGGTTTCTATAAACAATATTCCCTTCTCTTGGCTGGTTTGACAAAGTGGCCATAGCAACGGCCATAGTTGGATGAGAGCTTCATTTATCTTACTCGCGGAGGAAAGGGGGTAATATGAGACACCCCCCAACCACCATCCCATGGTAGACTGTGTGGCTACAGGTGAAGATGGCTTTGTAATGGAGCTCATCCATTCGGAATGACACACAGATTAAAAAGAAAATCTATTTTTCTCATTATCAAAACCAAAGAACTAGGAGATAACTACGCACACATTTTCACTGAAACAAAAGCATCTTTAAAAACATATATATTTTCTTTTTTGTGAAATATATATAAATGTATATATATATATATATATATATATATATATATATATATATGTATATATAGCATTGGAATTTTCGATTATAAAGCAAGCTGGCGTTATAATCCCCATTCTTTTCTATACAACTCTGCAGTACATGATCGTGGCGCCACTGCAGCTAACCACTACTGTTATTTTCCCAGCCCATGTGAATCAGTGGAGAATCATTATGCTGTTCAGTGGAGCAGTGCTATTGAAGTCTATGGGGACATTGACTCCTTTAGCTGCTTTAGCTGGCCTTATGTGAGGGAGGGAGACATTATGAAGGCCCAAGCAGCCCAAAGGAATAAGTGACATTGGAGAAGCTGGAAGACAATATATAAAGCAGATAACTGGGCCCTCCTCTCAACCCTCTGTTTCCACACCCTTTTATTCACTTAGCGTTCCAATGCAAGACTGGACTGTCACAGAAGGCATGGTGCTATTTGGAGACTGGATGTGGTTGTTCATGTGTTATAGAGGCCTTAAGGTTTCAGAAGTGCTGCACTGTACAGATGCTACCTTGGAGCAACTGGAAAATAATCGTGCTGTCTATAGCAAATAACTGTGCCTTATCCCTCATCTCACCCCTCCCCTCACCTCCCTTGTCTCATCCATCCTCTCATCCCTCCACTGCTCCAGATTCACTTTACATTCAGGACAGGACTGTCAAGGAGAGAACACAGAGTGTATATATTATAAATGGGGGTTTGGACCCTTTGTGTTGTGATGGGTGTATTTTAAAGGTTCTGTAGATGCCTGTAATAGATGATATGCATTTAGAACGTCTAGCGTCGGCCTGTTCAGCTATGGAGGAGATTATCGCATCAATGACTCTTTCTCAGCTCCTCAAAAACAAAAGTCTCAGTGCTTGTTTGTATTACGAGAGAGAGAATAAATGATAGATTTATCTTAGTTTGCATAATCATTTCCATCGCGTTTGAATTTACACCGGCATACCGACGCGTTGTGTCTGTCGATCGTGGGAAAATCGAGCAACGTGCGTGCGCATTGCACTGAATCTTGATACAGTTCTGACACAAGTGTCTTCACGCTTGCAAAACTCTGGGGGGGGGTCTATCAAAAATGTGGTGCATGCTATCTCACGAGCTATCGATATTTGCTATCGATAGAAGGTGACATCTCAAGCTATCGATGTTTGCAATTTTACACAAATCGTCTTCAGTCTTGGAAAATATGACGTACCGTTAACAAGCCCTCAGAGACGGACGAAGACAATTGTCAGCTAAATGAGGATTAGATGATAAAAACTAAAGCTGTATAAAGTCTAACAATAAAGTATTTTAAAGGCCTCCCACAGCCTAAATTAAGTTTAGTTCATAGCTTTAGTAGGGCCAAAATTACACAAAAAAGGATGAATTGATTGAGTTTAATTCAGCTAATAGAAACCCTCTTTGCTAAATTAAAAGCAGCATCCGTCCATTAAAACTGACGTTAATGATATTCCCAGGGAGTTTTTTTTAACCGTGCTAATCCAGTGCCTAGCGGCAGGGCCTTCAACCCTCATGACAGCCAATGAAATTAACCCTGGCAGGCGTTCATTATTAGCAAATGCACTTAGCAAGAAAACCTCACACGGCAAACTGTACTTGACAGTCTTTTTCTCTCTCTTTATTCTTTCTTTTGCTTTTATTTGACCAGTTTCTCTTTTACTTTCTGTCTCTCTTTCTCTTTTTTATGAATAATAATTGTAATTTTTTTTTACTTATGTTCACTGTTGTGTTCACTGACCACTTGCAACATCGACAGGCTATGATTTAACCCTGCTCAGTTGGAGACATCAAGACCAGGTTATCATTTATTTTCTTGTCTGATTCTTCCAACTGTGTTATCTAACTATAGATATTAAAAACATTATAATCATGTTTTTTGACTGCAGACCCTTTTCAGTTATGTTGAAGGAAATGTATCTTACATTCCAACTCACACAGAAAATGTTTCGGTATATTTTCTTCACTTCTTAATGTGGCCATTATTATGCCTTATTATTATGCCATATTCCATATTTCAAGTATTATTTCTATTATTATGCAATATTCCATTAGCTTGAACAGCTTGACAAAGCCTTCATGCAGCTTAAGTGCAGATATTGTCTGGCCTATAGGCTTTGGCCTAACATTTATTTTCTCTTTTATCTTGTTCAGCTCTGTTGTAGTATCTAACAGATTTTCTTGATCTTAATTTTAGTTTTTTCAGTTTTGTAATTTATGTACTAATTCTTTCCCATTTCTGTACTCATATTTCATTCTGAATTTTCAAGGTTTTTTCGTTGCCATTTTAAAGTGGGATGTTTTACTCACTGTTTTTATTCTTAATGATTTTCAGGCATGTAGACATATTTCTTTATTGTTTTTGGATCCTGGACATTTTCCCGATCTAGATAATTTCTGTTTGTAAATGGGAGGGAGATTGAATACAGTTTGTTCGGGGAAATAATTGGACACTGACACAAGTTATGTTATTTTGGCTGTTTACCAAAACTTATTAAAGTTTCAGTTAAAAAATGAATATGGGCTTAAAGTGCAGTCTCTCAGCTTTAATTTGAGGGTCTTCATATCCAAATAAGAGGAAGAGTTTAAGAATTGGTCAAGTGACCAAAAGTAATTTTAAACAATTTGCCTCAAAAGCTGTTTCATGGACAGGTGTGGGCTATTCCATTGTTATTTATTCATCAATTAAGCAGATAAAAGGTCTGGAGTTGATTCCAGATGTGGCATTCACATTTGGAAGCTGTGGATGTAAACCCACAATATACAAGTCAAACAGGCCATCCTTAGGCTGCAAAAAAAGAAAGAAAGAAATTCCATCAGAGAGATAGCAGCAACATAAAGAGTGGCCAAATCAACAGTTTGGTACATTCTGAGAAAACAAGAACGCACTGATGAGCTCTGTAACACAAAAAGGCCTGTACGTCCACAGAAGACAACAGTGATGGATGATTGTAGGACCATTTCCATGGTAAAGAAAAACCCCTTTACAGCATTCAGCCAAGTAAAGAACACTCTCCATGAGGTAGGCATATCATTATCCAAGTCTACCATAAAGAGAATACTTCACGAGGGCAAATAGAGAGGGTTCACCATTCATGGTTCGCCTCAAGAATAGAAAGGCCAGATTAGACTTTGCCAAAAAACATCTAAAAAAGCCAACCCCGATCTGAAACAGCATTCTTTGGACAGATGAAACTAAGATCAACCTGTACCAGAATGATGGGAAGAATTTATGGAGAAGGCTCGGAACAGCTCATGATCTGAAGCATACCACAACATCTGTAAAACATGGTAGAGGAAGTGTGATGGCATGGGTATGCATGTCTTCCAATGGCACTGGGTCTCTAGTGTTCATTGATGACGTGACAGAAGACAGAAGCAGCTGGATGAATTCTGAAGTGTATAGGGATATATTGTCTATTCAGATTCAGCCACATTCAGCAAAGTTGATTGGACGGCACTTCACTTTACTGATAAAACATGGGTTGCTTTCGCAAAACATACTGCGATAGCAACCTTAGAGTTTTTTAAGGCAAAGAAGTGGAATGTTCTGGAGGGATCGAGTCAATCACCTGATCTCAACCCGATCGAGCATGCATTTCACTTTCTGAAGACCAAACCCATGAACCAAAAAGGCAAAAAGACCCATGAACCAAGAACAACTGACATCTGCTGTAAAGGCCTAGCAATACATCACATAGGAGGATCCCATTATTTGTCCATGCATTCCAGACTTCAAGCAGTGATTGTCTGCAAAGGATTCTCGACAAAGTATTGAAACAGATTTTCTTTAATGATTGTATTTATTTGTCCAATTACATTTGAGCCTCTGAAATAAGGGGATTGTGTATGAAACATTTAGCATTTTCCAAACGTTTCATATAATATTTTTGTTCAACCCCTTGAAATAAAGCTGAAAGTCTGCACTTCAATTGCATCTTGGTTGTTTCATTTCAAATCCATTGTGGTGGCATACAGAACCAAAATTATGAAAATTGTGTTTCCTCAGTTTGAATTTCTTGTTGAATTTCTTTCCAATATGTGAGTGTTTCCCACTGAGTCTAGATAGTCCCCAACTCCTGTCCTAGCACTGAGATCATCACATAAAACATTTATATCTCTAATTTCATATTCTGAAGTAATTCTTACATGTGGTAGGGAGATGTAATGTGACATATTCAGTAAAAGGAATATGTATGTCCTGACTGGTATATAATTCATGTTTATCATTTTGATAACCATTCAAATCTCTTCAGGACAAAGTTACATTTGTCAATAGATATATTTGCATGTATTCTGCTGTGGTAATTTACTGAACTGATGTATTGGAATTATTATCACAATTCACTACAAAAGGTTATTGCGCTGAATATATGCAAAGATACTGATGAAGGTTTGCTTGTCCTGTAGATACAGATACAGTTATGCTGAGGTCGTATAAGCCTACAGGAAAAAATCCCCAGTGGAAGAAATTAATGGTATTATAACACAAATAACCTCTATGTTGCCATGTTTTATGGGGATTGTGACCCATACTATTTCAGTAAGTGAGGGCTATAATTAGGAAATGAGGCTGTGATGAACTTGCCTGGATGAGGATGCATCTGTATTATGTTCGCACACACAGTGAAAAATATGGAAAGTGGCATAAAATCAACAAGGAACACAGTTGGAGACATACAGAAATTGATTACATATTGTGGTCACCAAGTCACCAAATCTACAATTAGACAACACCTAAATGTCAACAAGCTCATTGAATGGCTTGAAAAAGATTTGGAGAGTTTCTGTATGAGGAATGGTCTGATATTATTCTTCCTAGGTATATTCTCTCACCTCATTAAACATTATAGGAGACATCACTGAGCTGTTTTTGTGGAAAAAAGGATCTTGCACAGTCGTTAAAGTAAGGCTGCTAATAATTAAGGTCATGCATGTTTTTTTTTAATCATTGCTGATAGTTCTTTGATAGTTCTTTGAGTGTTCCATTCTTAGTTGTCCCATCTAGCTATGTTAAAATGAATGCACTCACTTTAAGTCACGTTGGAAAAATGTTTGCTTAATTAACCTTTCTCAAAAACAAGTTGTGCTAGGGACAAGCAAGTTATGACTTTCTTTCTCTGAGGACCTTGCCTGAGACAAGTTACGTGGAAGTAGATTATTGAAGAGAACAGCTTCTGTCAGGGCTTGAAAGAGTACTTTTCTGTGTTTTGTTCTGTTGAGAGGTTTCTTGCTGCATTGCATCTTTGAAGGTGTGGAAGTCTTCCTGGAACTGGTTTCTGAGCCCTGAACCAGGACAGTTCCATTATCATAGTTGTCCAAGGTGTGTCAGGAGCCTTGTTTCCTCATTGCTGTCATTAATTGTTATCTTTTCCAATACCATATTATTGATGTATTGGCAGTGTGCCAACCAGTTCGGCTTTCCCATTTTGTTGAGAAGTCTGCCATCATGGTCTCAGGTGACTTCCCAGTGTTTCCAGATTTCTATTAAATATATTTAGGTTTGGTATTTTGCTTTTGAAAGTATGTTACAATGCAGTTTTTCTGGTGAGTTGATGAGTGTTTCCCACTGTGTCTTGATAGTCCCCAACTCCTGTCCTAGCACTGAGATCATCACATAAAACATTTATATCTCTAATTTCATATTTTGAAGTAATTCTTACATGTGATAGGGAGATGTAATGTGACATATTCAGTAAAAGGAATATGTATGTCCTGACTGGTATATAATTCATGTTTATCATTTTGATAACCATTCAAATCTCTTCAGGACAAAGTTACATTTGTCAATAGATATATTTGCATGTATTCTGTTGTGGTAATTTATTGAACTGATGTATTGTAATTGCCATCACAATTCACTCTACAAAAGGTTATTGCGCTGAATATGAGCAAATATACTGATGAAAGCTTGCTTGGCCTGTAGATAAAGATAGAGTTATGCTGAGATGGTATAAGCCTGCCTGAAATACAGAACTTATATGAAGTGGATCTAAAAAATCCCGCCCATATCTCAGAAAAAAGGGGCAGGATATTCAGGGGAGCATGTAGAGAAAAATGTCAGATAACATCTCAAACAAGTGTAAACCAGCATTTTGTGGGCATATTTCAGTTTTAAAGTGAATAATGTGAATCGACCTCTGATGCATCGTGGTATGCCTCTTCTAGACCGCTGAAGCGTTTTTCAAAGGGTATTTTGAGATAAAAGTTTGAGATGGAGTTTTTTTTTTCTCTTTTCATTTTCTACTTGCTAAGTGAAGAACATCATTTAGGTACTTTACAAGTCAACAGAATATTAACTTTTAAAAGCAGAGTTTCACTGGGCATTTACATGAAACTTGTCTTTGCCTTTGAAGAGTAGACATCTGTAGGATGTGAATCTCCATTTCGATGTTTATTTTAGTTCTTTTTTTTCAAAAATCCAGTATTTTCTTCTGCAATCCCCCACATAAAAAATAAATAATCTTTAACTCTATTTTGTCTGGGTTATTTAATATTTTTCTTTTCTGTTTTAACTGTTAGCTTTTAGTTCAGGTACTGTTATTTGAGATGATAAGCTTGATCTTGTTCCCATCTAGTTTTAGTTTTTTTTTCATGAATCCTATTGTCAGCTGTTCTGTTGTTGCTGTAGTTCTTGCTTGGGATTTTTGAAATCTTTCTCTCTCTCTCTTGCAATCTCTTGTGAGGCTATACCATTGTGTTAAGGTAAGTAACAAGACATTGCAGCTTTGAGACATGCCACAGTGCTCATCTGCTATACACCAGCTACTGATCTCTACTTTCTGCTCGCCGACAAGCTACCTACTAACTCAACGTGGTATAGCGATCTACATGTAGTGTGCATGAGAGGCTCACCAGGGTGGTCTGTCTCAGTGTCAGACGGCCAGATGGCAGAAGGTTTAATGATCATTGCAGCAATTAGTTTCTCTGACTATAGTATCAGAAAAAAACAGATATGGGTGGGATGTTCGGGGGAGCATGTAGAGAAAAATGTCAGATAATATCTCATACAAAGTGCTATTACAAGTGTAAACTGAAATCAGTGTTTAGCATGTTTGACATGTGCTGTGTTGTCAGTGTTATATACTACAGTTGACTGTGCATGAGGCCATGTTATGCAGAATTACAGCCGTTTCCAAAACAGTTGGGTCAAAAATTGACTTAAAAACAAAATGCAAAGATGTGCAAATAATTTAAACCCTATATTCAATAGAAAATAGTACAAAGACAACATATCAAATGTTAAAACGAAACATTGTTATTGTTTCTTGAAAAAGATATGCCCACTTTGAATTTGAGGCCAGCTGGGACAGGGGCAACAAAAGACTGGAAATGTGGTGTAACACAAAAAAAGATATTGGAACACATCTAATTAGGTTAATTGGCAACAGGTCAGTAACATGATTGGGTATAATTGGATATAATTGAGTCTTTCACAAGTAAAGATGGGGTTCTTTGTCCCCTCTGTGAAAGACTGTGCAGGCAAATAGTGCAACAATTTAAGAATAAAGTTTCATAACATAGAACTGCAAAGAGTTTGGGGATCTCTTAATATACGGTACATGATACAATTAAAATACTCAGAGAATCTGGAGAAATCTCTGAACGCAAGGGATAAGGCCAAAAATCAATAGTGGATTGTCGTGATCTTTGGACTCTCAGGTGACACTGCATTCAAAACAGACACAATTCTGTAGTGAAAATCATTGCATGGGCTCAGGAACACTTCCAAAAACCATTGTCTGTGGACACAGTTTGATGCTGCACCCAAAAATGCAAGTAAAGATTCAACCATATAAAGAAGAAACCAGATATAAACAACATCCAGAAACCCTGCCTCATTCTCTGGGCCCAATCTCATTTAAGATCACTGAGGTGAAGTGGAAAACTGTCCTGTGGTCTGACAAAACAAAATGTGAAATAATTTTTGGGAATCATGGATGCCGTGTCCTCTGGGCTAAAATTGAAAGGGACCATCCAGCTTTTTATCAGAGCACAGTTCAAAAGCTAGCATCCATGATGGTATGGGGGTGCATTAGTTCACATGGCATGGATGACTTGCATATCTGTGAAGGCACTATTAATGTTGAACAATATATACAGATTTTGGAGCAACATATGTTGCCATGCAGACAGCATCTTTTTCCGGGAAGGCCTTGCTTATTTAATCAAGACAATGCCAAACCACATTCGGCTTGTATTACAACAGCATAGTTTTTACGTCTGCTTCGCGTGGCACCGCAGCTCCTCTACCTATCCGGCGCTCCACCTCGCTGGTGTACTAACCACTGGCCAAAGAGTGATAGCAGCAGCGCACTCCAAGGATGCACCTGTTTCCACTTAGTTATTAGTTATGTATATAATGTATTTGTTTGCCACCGCGCTTCACAGATTGTTATTTCTGTCATTAAGAACGTGTCAGGTACTCTGTATCTGACAAAAAGACTAAGAAATCATATAAAGAACTGAACTGTCTTCGCTGAGTTTAGTTTTTTCTTTCCACTGCCTCATTTTAACACACGCTAGGCATTCGCACCGTCACAATAGTAAAAGTGTCCAGGTGCTAAACTGGCCTGCCTGCAGTCCAGACCTGTCACTGATTAAAATCATTTGGTGCATTATGAAATGAAAAATACAACAAAGGAGACCCCAAACTGTTGAGCAGCTGAAACCCAGGATCAAGCAAGAAAGGGAAACCATTTCACTCTCAAAACTACAGCAAGAAGAGGAGATTCAACACAGTGGTTAACATGCCCCTATCCCAACTTTTTTGAAACGTGTTGAAGGTAACAAATTATGTTCCCAAAACAATAACATTTCTCAGTTTCATCATTTGTTATGTTGTCTTCGTACTATTTTTAATTAAATATAGAGATACAATTATTTGCACATCATTGCATTCTGTTTCTATATGCATTTTACGCAACATTTTGGAAATGGTTATATAACAAGAAAAATTTTTAACCATTTTTTCCCCCTTTTTCTTATCTAGATAATTTCTGACAAACCAAGAGCAGGAGCCACCTCCATCACCATAACATGTTGAGTGCTGGATGTATTAAACACTGCTTGCAGAGCCTTAATTAAGGCTTTTCACAAAGTGATTGCCACTGAAATGTCCATTTCAGCAATCATTTCTCCGTTCAACCCTGAACCAATGATTAAGAGGTTATCCTGTTTCTATTAAAACACAGTCAACATATCTGGCAGCCTTATCCCCATCCTTTACCCAAGACATCATCCTCTTAATGAAGAAACCTGTTAACTGTACATTTCTACTGAACTCCAATCATAAGTTACAAACACTGGGAAGCAGTGGTGCTTGATAAAAGCACAGTACATAGCTTGGCTACAAACAAATCAGAATAAAAATTCAGGTGGAGAATGTCAGGAATAACCACCGACAGTTATCACAAAGTTGGTATTTTTAACAATGGTATATATCTCATCAAACTATTGTTTTGAACAAATTATACAGACCAACATTTTTATATCTTAAACATATTAGAAATACCACATGATCGAATCACAACTGCAGCTGCTGAAGTCACATTAGGTTGATTAACAATACACCTGCCGGCCATAAAGTGGTCTGACCATTACTTGAGCACTTTATCTTTTAGTTTTCAAAGCATGAAGGCACCAGCAGAGTTCCAAAGATGTCAGATAGTTGATGCCCTAATTACAGGTATATCAGTCACAGATCTATAAAATGATTCCATGTGTATTCTGTAGAATAGCATTGGCAAAGAGGAACAGTGGTTGCAAGTCGAAGCTGACCTACAGGGATAGAAAGACACTTAACAGGATAGCTGCTCAATGCCCCAAAAGCACAGACTCGACAATTACCACAGACCTGAATCAGCACCTATGTGACCCAGTCTCAACAAAAATGTATATTGTGAACTTCACAAAGCAATGGGGAAGAGTAATATGGTCTGATGAGTGGTCTTGCCCATATTTCCTACAACCGGACGGGTTTACGTTTTGGAGGAAGCCAAAGGATGCCTCTATTCCACAGTAGCTGCTGCCAACTGTTAAACATATTTGGGCAACTGTTATGTTATGGGCAGAACCAAGTGGGAGTCATTGGATCAGATGATTGCCCTACATGGTGGTGTAACAGCCTAGGAATGAGGTCATTTTACAGGACCAGGTGTACCCTATGATGTTCCAGTATTCCAGGATGATAATTTCCCCATACACATTGCTAAACAAATTCAAGAGTGGTGGACGTCAGGGTGATGTCAAATGCCTTCCTTGGGCTCCCCAATCTGAACGTCATTGAACTTTTATGGGAAGTTCTAGGGCACAGTGTGTGAAGTAGATTTCCACCTTCTTCATCCCTCAAAGAACTGGAGGCTTTTCTTCTTGAAGAATGATGCAATAGCCCACAATACATTTCAGGATGTGTATGAGGACAGAAGGTCCAACAACCAAACAGTTTTTAGTTTCCAATTGTTGTGTCTGCAATCTGTTTTGTGATACATTTGTTCAAATGGAGCAGGACCAATATACAGAATAGTCCCATATGTGTTAAAGTAACAATGTGTCTCCTCCTGTGTAGATAATACCTTTATCAGTATAGGGTGCATTCCCATTACTCCATGTTACTCTACTTTTATCAGTATAGGGTGCATTCCCATTACTCTGTGTAACTCTACCTTTATCAGTATAGGGTGCGTTCCCATTACTCTGTGTAACTCTACCTTTCATCCAACAACATTGAGGGCCGTCACAGTTCAGCTGTAGCTTTGTTTTCCTTTGCCATTCTGACAGTTCTTTATAACAGTAATTTCTCACATTCACTATTCAATGTCTGTCTTTATCCACTTGGTCCAACCCTCCTCCTTTTCTTCCCCTCCCTTTCATTCTCTCACTTTCCCCTCCCCTTCCATTTCCACCTCCCTCCCTTTCTCTCTCTCTTTTTCCCCTCCCCTTCTATCTCCGCCTCCCTCCCTTTCTCTCTCTCTCTCTTTTTCCCCTCCCCTTCCATCTCCACCTCCCTCCATTTTCACTCAAATTCAACTGCTGATGTGGCCTCCTTTTGAATCTTATGTGGAGTCCCTCAGACCTTCTGTCTTCAGAAAACCAATCAATAATTAGAAATTGTGGGGAATCAGTGACAAGGCAAGGGGGTGCAATTCACGTCAAAGCATTTCTTAATCCAACTCAGAGGTCAGTGAAGAGCAGATTTCACCCGGGCATTGGACAAACAAATGAATGGGTTTTAATCTGTCTTGACAGGCAGGGCCCCTCATGATCAAACGACATCATTAATGTTTCAATCTGCCACCAGAAAGATAGCAACCGTTTGCGACAGCCTAGTTACGTAGTTAAATACTGTATCTGGATGCGGGGACAGGGAGGTGATGGTGTGTTTGATGGTGTATTCTTCACATCTGATCTGGATGTAGCTGGTGGTATAATCTGTATAACACACAAGCGCTGTAGGAGTGTATTGAAAATGTAACAAATGTATGTCATGTAACTACTATGCTATATGTTATGGGTCAAACTCCAGGCCTGGTTGTTTTCCTAAACAGGACACATGATTAGTCATGACAAACTCATGGCCTACAGGGTCACAATTTCTTTTTTTCTCCACCCAATATTTTTTTTTATGTGAATTCAAAGAACTGCTTGAAGCTGACCACAAGTTCCGTCCACAAAACACACACACACACACACACACACACACACACACACACACACACACACAGAGTATTACAGCCTGATGACTCAACCAGGTCCTCATCTCTGGTATCCTTCCACAGTCACAGTTCATGTAACTGGGAGGCGGAGCCAAGTGTATCCCTCCACAGCCCTGGCAGGGGGTTGACAGTGTAAATGAGTTATAGAGCCATTTCCCCTCAGACACACCAGATCACTGGTTGGTAATTGTGAGGATGGAGAGGAGGGGAAACGCATCATAAAAGGCAGAGAGAGTTAGAGAGGGATTAGGGAGGGGGTGGGTTCAGAGTGTAAACCACACACACACACACACACACACACACATACACACACACGTTTGACAACATCCCCCACTTTGAGTCTTGCCCTGTGAATAAATACATTTTATATATAGGGTATAAACTATACACACATTTCATTTTGATATTATATCATATCACCAATGAATCCATCTACTTTATGGGAAGGATGTGTGTGTGCTAGTGTGTGTCCGTACGTGTTTGTGTGCCCTAGAAAGAGCTGGGTCTGACATGAGAAAGGTTTATTGATGTGTACAATTATGCTTGAGGTGTGTGCCTCAGAGCCAGAATGGGTAACCAGTGGTAACCGAATCAGAGCTCCCAGTGATAGATGAACAAGAGGATAATCTCCACTGCTCCTGCTTCCCCTGGCTGGACAACCCACCTCTGAAAAATAGGAGTAAAAATGAAACGTGTTATAATAGCAATATATAGTATGTATGTTCCTCTGCCAATACATTGCATTAGGAAGTTAAAGCAGTTCTACAATATTCTATCTCTCTCTTGGACTTGCACCTTATCTGTGCAGGGAAAATACATTTAGGCATAAAGAAATGTACTTAGAATTGCAGGCCCAAAGCCTTTTCTCATTCTACTCAATGTTGCACAATGTTTCTATATCACCAGATAGCTGGAGGTACCAACCTGATGTGCTGTCATTGAGAGAAAATTGATTGAAGGGGACTGGGAAGCCCATGTTAGTTCTATTGTCTAATCAATCAAAAAATTGGACAGATGCCTTCTAGGTATATACACGATTAGGGGATCAATACACGGTTAAATTATTGACCGATGCTAATTCTATTGAAACCTATTAAAAAGCCCCAACGTGTTAAGTGGCTTGCTTAAAGCTAAAGGGTAGGTAACATTTTACATAACCACAAGTAACATATGGATTTGGATTAGTATACAAATCCCCAATGCAATGATAAACAACGTCTTCAATGTTTCTAGTGTTAAGAAACAAATCAGAATTCCAAAGTCATGTCAGAATATTTTTGTTTTTTTAACGAGGGGCGCATCATGAAGGCAGACAGACAGTCAGTCCATTTCCAACCATGTAAACTCCCCAAAAAATATCTTAAAATGTGTTATTTGCATTTAAAGCAGTTTGGTCATCCCCCAATAAAAAAAAGAAGGGAAAACATTGACTCTGTGCCCCGCCCAGCGGCTTGTGTGTTCTTTGCTTTACTCCTCCCTATGCCATTTTTGTTATTAAAATGCCCTCCAGGGTCCAGAACACTAGCACTATGGATGTTCCCTGTTTTGCTCCCTTTTACTATATACATAAAACCACCATGGTTGGCATAAATATTGGAACAACAACTAGTTCAAACATAAACCCACCAAAGACAAAACAACAGAGAGCTGATCAGAAGGATGAGATGAGACTAATAGAATGCCAACAAGATGAAAAAAACAACACAAAATCTAAAGTAGATAAATTCACAAAGATTCAAAGGTGTTCCAAGTCCCGGGATACACTAATCAGGTAATTTATTAATAATGAGAACAATTGGACTGCGATGAGTGTGGGAATGTATAGTGCCAAGTGGTGGAATAATTGAGTGTTTCAGTGTGTCAATCATAGCCTAGTCAATGGGGAAACAACATGTTTACAATACCTGAAAGAGTAATGATTAAATAAGTTTTCAGTATAATTGTATTTCTACTGAACATACATTCAGAGGCTATTATCATATAATTTGACAATATCAGTGAATCTGTTACGATACTAATCTGTATAATGTAATGTCATTTGCTCATGTGAAACCATGGATCAATTTCTATGAAAGACTGAGATCATGAGCAGTCAAATGGGAGATCTTTAATTTGGCACAAGCTACATTTCACAAAGAGCATATTTAGTTTTTTCCAGAAATTACAGAATGGCTGAACAGTGGATTGTGTTCCAAAGCCAATCATATATAATTTGTACTAGGATTTGCAAATACAGAAAGGCAAACAAAAAGAAAATGTGATTCTATTGCATGTTCGAATACTATCCCTCCTTTGAACAGGTCCTTTTCAGCAGCAACTTGCCAATCGGTTGGTCACAACTTTCGATGAGCCGATTGATACCTGTTTTTATGGATGCAACCATCTGCAAAACAAACAGATACAAAACATCTCCATGCCCAATTGCAAAACAGGTTGAAGATTTTTAGTATTTACCATATGGGTTCTAAAATAAAACAATATACAAAACAATGTATGTTCAGCTGAGCTATTTTTCAAGAGTAACCTAGCCTGACCTCACCTGAAAATACTGGTCAAAGACCACCTGTTCATGTTGTTATTTTGTCTAAACCACTTAACCCTTGCCTTTGAAAAAAACCCAGACTTTGAAAAGTCAACTGACATTTATTCCTAAGGAGAAAGTATTTTTTGACCCATTCCACATCTGAACATTTGAATATATTGATGATTGGATTGGCCCCTATAAGGCCATGTCATCTCACAAACTCCACCCAGCACGGCCAGAAGGTGGGCCGGCCACTCCCATGAGCCTGTCTCTTCTCCAGATTTCTTCGAGAGTGGTTGATATGAAAAGAAAATGAAATAAATGCACTCCGGGGTCCGTGAGTTGGTGCTCTATCCCCTCAGTTGTTTCAACCAATGGGGTGCATCGGGTTGCAACCCTTGGCGTTGAGGACAGTGGCTTTGGGTTACAAATTCCAGTTTGAGTCACCTGCTTTTGAGGGCATTGCCATGACATCTGTCCCTATGGGCACGGCACCTGTCCTCAGGAGGATTAATCTCTCCTTCAAATACAGGCAATTTGAGTTGTTCCCTCGTCAGAACTGCTGGGTGGTTGGTACAGTAGGTTATTCCCAGTCCCCAAAAGGAATGGATAGTTACATCCCAATCCCAGACTGATGGGCCCTCAGTGGTAATCTCAGAGTCTATAAATTCAAACAGATTTGAGTCCTTGTGGAATTCTATGTGGACATTTAACCACGGAAAAGATTTTGAGATTCTAACTCAAGGCATTAGCATACAGATATTTTTTTATTTCTCGTTTTTAGATTCTCCCTATCACCTTTTTGTGGTGGCCAAGGACTCCCTGGCAGCTAAGAGATGCCGGATGTTGACCTATGTGGGACAGCCCCGGTATCTTCTGTCCCGGTGTCTTCTGTCCTGGTGACTACAGCCCTGGTGTCTTCTGTCCTGGTGACTACAGCCCTGGTGTCTTCTGTCCTGGTGACTACAGCCCTGGTGTCTTCTGTCCTGGTGACTACAGCCCTGGTGTCTTCTGTCCTGGTGTCTTCTGTCCTGGTGACTACAGCCCTGGTGTCTTCTGTCCTGGTGACTACAGCCCTGGTGTCTTCTGTCCTGGTGACTACAGCCCCGGTGTCTTCTGTCCTGGTGACTATAGCCCTGGTGTCTTCTGTCCTGGTGACTACAGCCCCGGTGTCTTCTGTCCGGTGACTACAGCCCCGGTGTCTTCTGTCCTGGTGACTACAGCCCCGGTGTCTTCTGTCCTGGTGACTACAGCCCCGGTGTCTTCTGTCCTGGTGACTACAGCCCCGGTGTCTTCTGTCCTGGTGACTACAGCCCCGGTGTCTTCTGTCCTGGTGTCTTCTGTCCCGGTGTCTTCTGTCCTGGTGACTACAGCCCTGGTGTCTTCTGTCCTGGTGACTACAGCCCCGGTGTCTTCTGTCCTGGTGACTACAGCCCCGGTGTCTTCTGTCCTGGTGACTACAGCCCTGGTGTCTTCTGTCCTGGTGACTACAGCCCTGGTGTCTTCTGTCCTGGTGACTACAGCCCCGGTGTCTTCTGTCCTGGTGACTACAGCCCTGGTGTCTTCTGTCCTGGTGACTACAGCCCTGGTGTCTTCTGTCCTGGTGTCTTCTGTCCTGGTGACTACAGCCCTGGTGTCTTCTGTCCTGGTGACTACAGCCCTGGTGTCTTCTGTCCTGGTGACTACAGCCCCGGTGTCTTCTGTCCTGGTGACTATAGCCCTGGTGTCTTCTGTCCTGGTGACTACAGCCCTGGTGTCTTCTGTCCTGGTGACTACAGCCCCGGTGTCTTCTGTCCTGGTGACTACAGCCCCGGTGTCTTCTGTCCTGGTGACTATAGCCCTGGTGTCTTCTGTCCTGGTGACTACAGCCCTGGTGTCTTCTGTCCTGGTGACTACAGCCCTGGTGTCTTCTGTCCTGGTGACTATAGCCCTGGTAGCATCATGTGGCCTGTTGTATAAGACACTGCCTCTGGGGCATCTACTGCTGCATACCCAACCTATTGCAAACTATGAATTTTGTATTCTTTATTTATTCATTATTTAGTTTATAGTATTCATTATTTAGTTAATTGTATTCATTATTCAGTTTGTAAAAAATTCTACGTTTTCAAATATACTGTACATCTTCACATACAGTACAGTCAGGATCTATAACAGCCATTAAGTGTGATTTGACTGTCTAGATCTATAACAGCCCTGACTGACGGTGTCATTTGACTGTTTGTCTGAACAGACAGACACAGCAACCAAATAAAAAAGTAAAATGTTAAATATCTCCTTACCTCCACTCATCTGTAGTGGAACGCCCAAGATCCATCGGCACAGACATTCTTTTTCAGAGCATTTTGAGATGCAGATGTGGAGAATGCAAGGATTCTAGTGAGGATTAATTGAATCTTCAATTACACCACCATATAGACATAAAACCCCTGAACAATCTTCAGTAACACCACCATACGGACATAAAATTCCAGAACAATCTTCAATAACACCCCCATATAGACATAAAACTCCAGAACAATCTTTAGTAACACCACCATAAGGACATTAAAACCTAGAACAATCTCTGTTAACTGCACATACATCCCAAATAGAACCATAATTCCAAAACAGTGAACAACACTCACCTAAAGGATTATTTGGAACACCGTACTAATACTGTGTTTGACCCCCTTTCGCGTTCAGAACTGCCTTAATTCTACGTGGCATTGATTCAACAAGGTGCTGAAAGCATTCTTTAGAAATGTTGGCCCATATTGATAGGATAGCATCTTGCAGTTGATGGAGATTTGTGGGATGCACGAAGGGGCATGAAGCTCCCGTTCCACCACATCACAAAGATGCTCTATTGGGTTGAGATCTGGTGACTGTGGGGGCCATTTCAGTACAGTGAACTCATTGTCATGTTCAAGAAACCAATTTGAAATGATTCGAGCTTTGTGACATGGTGCATTGTCCTGCTGGAAGTAGCCATCAGAGGATGGGTACATGGTGGTCATAAAGGGATGGACATGGTCAGAAACAATGCTCAGGTAGGCCGTGGCATTTAAACGATGCCCAATTGGCACTAAGGGGCCTAAAGTGTGCCAAGAAAACATCCCCCACACCATTACACCACCACTACCAGCCTGCACAGTGGTAACAAGGCATGATGGATCCATGTTCTCATTCTGTTTATGCCAAATTCTGACTCTACCATCTGAATGTCTCAACAGAAATCGAGACTCATCAGACCAGGCAACATTCTTCCAGTCTTCAACTGTCCAATTTTGGTGAGCTCGTGCAAATTGTAGCCTCTTTTTCCTATTTGTAGTGGAGATGAGTGGTACCCAGTGGGGTCTTCTGCTGTTGCAGCCCATCCGCCTCAAGGTTGTGCGTGTTGTGGCTTCACAAATGCTTTGCTGCATACCTCGGTTGTAACAAGTGGTTATTTCAGTCAAAGTTGCTCTTCTTAAATCAGTCGGCCCATTCTCCTCTGACCTCTAGCATCAACAAGGCATTTTCGCCCACAGGACTGCCAATTCTGACATTGAAGCAACTGCCATGTAATTGGTTGATTAGATAATTGCATTAATGAGAAATTGAACAGGTGTTCCTAAAAATCCTTTAGGTGAGTGTAGTTTGGCCCTGAACTGAAGCACACAGGAAAACAGGGTGTAAAATAGCATAGCCAGTTCAGCCAGGAAACGCCAGTGGGAATCAGCTGAAGTCAGATGACTGTCACAATCTCATACCTATCTATTTCATCGTCAGGTTACACACTTAGTCTGATATGGTTGTGTTAGCATGCGGGTACTAATCCACCCACCACTTCTGCCTCCACCTGTTTGGTTCTGTGTTTCCTTTTGTGGGGTATTGGTACTGTGTACCTTGCTCATTGCCTATGGGAATTGCTATTAATAATATTACAGTGATGTTATTCTTGGTAGTATTGTATGCACGATCATGTGATGGCAGTGAGATACTGCGGTGGAACAGAACCTAACGCCAGACATTTTATGTACATTGCTATGCATAGTTCTCCAATAAAAGGTTTAACTAATACGTGGAGTATTCTGTCTTTATGTGGGATGCAGATCCATCAGTTGGTCTGTCATTCTGCTCTATTCATCTCAATGTTTTTAGTATCAGCCCCTTGGTTTGCATCGTACCAGACATGGAGGGTAATAAGCTTCAACAGATTGCTGTTTAAGCCCATCCAGTGGAGTCTGGATATTGCTCTGGTTGTTCTGGTGGAGGCTGAATGATGTTCTGGTTGTTCTGGTGGAGGCTGAATGTTGTTCTGGTTTTTCTGGTGGAGGCTGAATGATGTTCTGGTTGTTCTGGTGGAGGCTGAATGTTGTTCTGGTTGTTCTGGTGGAGACTGAATTATGTTCTGGTTGTTCTGGTGGAGGCTGAATGTTGTTCTGGTTGTTCTGGTGGAGGCTGAATTATGTTCTGGTTGTTCTGGTGGAGGCTGAATGTTGTTCTGGTGGTTCTGGTGGATGCTGAATTATGTTCTGGTTGTTCTGGTTGTTCTGGTGGAGGCTGAATTATGTTCTGGTTGTTCTGGTGGAGGCTGAATGTTGTTCTGGTTGTTCTGGTGGAGGCTAAATGTTTTTCTGTATGTTCTGGTGGAGGCTGAATGTTGTTCTGTATGTACTTGTGGAGGCTGAGTGCAGTCCCCCAGCCAGCCTCTCTGTCCCCTCACGTCATCCCTATAATGCAATCATGTCCAACCACCTGCCCCTGCACCAAACTCCACTTAACAACAGAGTCTTTGTCTTAGCACACGCACAAAGAAACAGGGCTCTGTGCCCTAACACATGGACTCTATTTATGGTAGACAGTGGCCAACCGGTTTAAACTGCATTAGAGTGTGCACTCTATGTGGGAAGGAGAGTTGTGTGTGTGTGTGTGTGTGTCTCTCAACCTGCGTGCAGTGTGTGTGTGTGTGTGTGTGTGTGAGAGAGAGAGAGATCCATGTCTATGTGTACATGCTGGGGCCTGAAGTCCACACAAAGAAGGTTTAACCCAATTGTGCCACCCCAGAAGGTTTTTTGGCAGGTTCCCACTAAGGAAAATGTGATCTCCACCTAGAGCTTAAGTTTAAGGAAAAAGGACAATTGGGCATAGTGTTAGAATTGGGCTTTTAGGTTTAGGCATTACAGACTAGGGTTAGATGTTACGGCTAAGTTAAATTTAAACATAAAGCTTTGATTATTGAGGTTATTGAGATTAGAGCAAGATTGAGATTTTGTGTTAGGGTAAGAGTAAGGGCTAGGACTAGGGAATAGGGAACCGGAATTTCTAGGTCTTGGTTAGGTCTCATGTCTTGGTTAGGTCTCAGGAAAGAAAGACAAATGTTTGTGTGTGTGTAGAAGGGTGTGTGTAAAGAAAAGTGTCAAGCTGGAAGAGAATTGATGGAAGTAGGTTTTATGACTATTTTACATGTTAGTTGGTCCTCTGTGCTCTGGACATAATTGACTCAAACAAACTGTAGAAAAAGTTGAACTTCCCATCACTATTTGGCACAGTGTACAATACATGAAAGTGGCTGTTCAATAATGGCGAGGGGGCGGTGACATTAAGAGGCTTACAGGGTTATACGGGAAATAGGAGCAGACTGTCTCTTTGGCGTGCAGAGAGATCAATATGCTCTTTGTATTACAAAACACAAATAATTCTGCTTAGATGTCAACTGTCTACAAGACAAAATATCAGTGGAATGCTGAAACAGCACATTTCATAACACAACAGAACATTTCATATCATGGCTGGTTAACCAACAGAACATTTCATATCACTGGTGATTAGCCTACGAAATATTTCATATCACTGGTGATTAGCCTACAGTACATTTCATATCACTGGTGATTACCCTACAGAACATTTCATATCATGGCTGGTTAACCAACAGAACATTTCATATCACTGGTGATTAGCCTACAGTACATTTCATATCACTGGTGATTAGCCTACATTACATTTCATATCACTGGTGATTAGCCTACATTACATTTCATATCACTGGTGATTAGCCTACAGTACATTTCATATCACTGGTGATTAGCCTACATTACATTTGATATCACTGGTGATTAGCCTACAGTACATTTCATATCACTGGTGATTAGCCTACATTACATTTCATATCACTGGTGATTAGGCTACAGTACATTTGATATCACTGGTGATTAGCATAAAGAATATTTCATATCACTAGGGAGAAACCTACAGTCCATTTTTCTAATATATATAAATTCTAAGAATAATATGTTCAAACTAACCTAGTTGACAAGACTTTCGCGCAAAGCACAAATAAGCCTGGGATATCAATGATTAGAATTCGGCCTTAAAATAATATGGATTATACCTTACTTATACCTTACTGACTAAAACATTGGTTGAATTTCACATGTATGGAACCAAGATCACATTCAGAAACCTTTAAGAGCTGAAGACAGCATCCAAGATTGTTCTGCAACGTAATTAACTTGCGGTTGAAAATGCTGATTTGTAGTGGTTGACAATGACCCATCTAAAAACCCCACGATAAACCATGTGCGAACTCCAGTCTTGCACAAACAACGTCATCACGTCATCCAATAACATGTTTGACCATTGGTTGAATATAAAATGTTGACATCTTCAGCTCTGAGCAATGCAACAAAGAAAATCTGACATGCAGTAAAGGTAATTACAGGAAAAGTGCCTCTTGCACAGAATGTGGGAATGATCCATTTGGACGGGGATGCTCACGTTTAATAACATGCCATCAGTAACATCGTTTTTACCATTCTACCATGACAACAAGCTTATGCCCTCAGCTGGAATTATTTTAATTCATGTTACTAGTCATGTGCATTTCATGTGTGAATCTCTTAATCTCTTACCAAAATGTACTTTTAGCTCACTGATCACTGAGAGAACCCAAATGGTGTTAGAGGTGAGACTTTATTGTAAAATGTTCTGACACCCGATAAAGATAAGGTGAGGAGAAAGTATTGCTTTCGCTCATTCTTTCTCTCTTCTAATCTCCCTGCATTGGTTCAATAAAAGCCTGTGTTCTGGGAAAACTGCAGCAATGTCTTTCAGTTTGGCCTAGGGGAGAGCACAGCCGTGTTGTGGCTATGTCACTAAAAGGTCAGTCTGTCCTGAGTTTGATGAAAAGTATCCTGGTAATAGTCAGTGTCATTCAGATGGAGCTATCATAATCTTAGTCCTATAATGTACAACACAGCAGCACTAGGCAGCCCAGAGGACTCTATATATTGGACATTGAGATCTGTGTTAACCCATTGGTTTGACTTTCAGAGTGGTGAACAGTACTGACCTATTGCTGACTGAATAAGTCCTGACAGTCCAATACCCAATTATTTTAACTACACCATAGGAAGAATCATTGATGTTCTACAACTCATGTCATACAGAGTATGCCTTTACCACTGGGAATAATTCCATCTGAGCTGCCAAATGTTTCCCTGTACCATGTGTTTTTGAACACACACACTCTTCATTAGTCACCATGACCGGTCGTCCTTTCCACACACTCAACAAACAAGATGTCGGGCCAAACTGTGGCCAAGTCGGGCGTAGTAGTGTAAAAGAAGGGTCCTCGCTGGGCAACCAGACAGCTAGAGTAATAAAGAAATAAAGTAGTGCCCTTGGCAGCAACCCATGCTCTACCTGCGTGGCTCCCTTTCTCTGTGGGAGAGAAATGAAAGGAGCCGAGAGGAGAGATAAGAGATGCACCGTCAGCAGCCAGGTAAATGGGATGGGGGGGGTGGGGGGGGGTGTAGAGATAGGGGGTCTCCTGAGGTGAACTATATGCTGTAGTTAGTTAGTAGAACCCTGAAGAAGCCGAGAGGCTGTTCCTTCTGGAGGGGGGGGTGGGTGTGTGAGGGTGGAATCAACTGCTCTGGCTTCATATATCACAGTGTTAATGGTGTCGGCCAGGTCTCAAACCAAATGCACTCCTATCTTTCTTTTTCCCTCCTTCCTTCCCAGTTGTTCTCTCCCTCCTCTCCCTCCTCTCCCTCCTCTCCCTCCTCTCCCTCGCCATTTCTTCAGTTGTCTCTTCCTCCTGCTCTCTCGTTTCCTTTTTTTTAATCTCCGGATCTCTTTCGCGCCTCCTTTTATAGCTTAATTGCCCGTGGGCCTCATTTCCAAATGCATTTAGTGTATCTCTATTTTTGCTTTGGGGTCATACTTCTCTGATTCACTGCAAAAGAGAGGTGCTTTCACTCTTCATATTTCCTCTTAGTAACACAAACATGTTTTTGATTAAACAGAAAGAGTGTACTGTAAATACTGAGGATAGAAATGCTTTCCGATGTTTATATGGGCCTCCACAACATTCATCTCCACCATGCATTCATGGCTAGTCTGAGCAATTCAAGCTTCTATAAGACTACTCAGACCAACTTCATAATGCTAAATCAGCACCTGTGTTGATTTTGTCTGAGAAAAGTAGACTTTATAATGTGCCCCAAAAGTGGCTCCAAATTGCGATAATGTTTTACTAGAAAACCAGCAAAGAATCTACTTTGGATGAACTGATAACATCAATATCCATTGGAAAAGTGTGATTGTATAAGTAAAAGTATATAAAATAATAAATCCAGTTGATCTGTGATGGTGTTATACACTACTTCTTTGCTTTTCTGAGATGATCTGACTTGACAAAACCAAACAACACAGCAATATTTCTATACGGTGCATTTCACCTCCCAGACCCATTATATATATAGCGCTGGAAGTGAAAAATAACAAACATATTTTCTTCAGATCACTGTTCTTTGGCCTGGCCCGGGACAAGGCAGAGGCGCTTGTTGCTATATCAGGGTTCTGCAGACAAACATTTACATTTACATAAGACCTCGCACATACATACATTAGACCTTTCTCCTCCCCTAGAGCCCCACACACACGGAAACACCCAGCGCTGTGGAGGCCAGGTACAACCAGCCGTCTTAACAGGACTTATAAATAACCATCAGGTGGGCTCGGCAACCGGCGAGGGGGAAGGGGAAGAGGCAGACAGCTGAAGGAGGCAGACTAGGCTACCTAAGGGTTTTGCAATCGCAGCTTATTATAGCTATGGGCTGTTAGGATCATAGATGGCTACCCTCAGGGCGTAATCACCACATAGTGCACTGTAGAGGCCTTGTGTTTAGGAGAGTTCGAATTAAGAAGACTGTCTCATCCATAGACATATAATAGAACTGTCTGGTGTCCCACACCCACACCCACCGTCAGGCCAGGACCAGCGTCCTGTGAATATATCAGACGCCTCAATACAAAGTGTACATTGTGTTCAGCAGTGATCGCCCCTGTGTGATCCATAAAGAAAAGTTGACAAGTGGTGGAAAGCTTGATTGCTTTCTAGAGGTTTCAGGGAGAGGAGTGCACTGCACTCTTCTCATCACGATAGCTGACTTTGCTGTAAACTCTGAATAAGGACGATGCTGTCTATACGTGGGTATTTAGGAAAATTCGATTTTTACTGCATGGAGAAACACCTGTCTACTTGAAAACGCTACAGGTTTCTGGCAATTTAAATCATTGCCCTTCATACAACCACAATAACATTAGGCTAACATGTGTTCATGGGCTATAACTAATGTTCTAAAGTCATTACATTAGTGTTCAAATATTGCTCCAAGTCAATGACATCATGGTCCAATAGTGTTCATCTAAATTCCCAGCAGAATGACATCTAACAGGGCACTACAAAGTGAGAAGTGTACCATTTTGACCAGACAGCCTGCCGATGAAGTCATTACCACCAGTTAAAGGGACCATTTAAATTAGCATCTTCACATCCTTACAATTCAACAGTGGCTGACCTGTGAACCCCACTCTAAATGAAAACGTGGAGACGCAGAGAATGGGAAGGGAAGAAGGGACGGATAGAGGGAACAAACAAAGGAGTTATAAGCAGGGCGTTGTGGGGCTTATTGGGGCCAACAGAGGGCAATGTTATCTGTAATATCCATTTAAATCTGCCATATCAGATGCAGTGCAGAATTAGGGATGGAAATGTGGCTTGCTCCATGAATATTCCATTCAAACCCGGTCAGACCAAGGACAAATTCATACAAATTCAACTACACACACAATACATGTGTAATGTTTTGGAGTGCAGTGGTGGGGATTGGTTGTGAAGAGGTTGAAAAACAGAAAAGGACACCCAAGTCCTCTTCTCTGATAACATATGGAAATGTCAGCAATTCTTATTTTCCTTTTAAAAGCCAGAGGGTGACTTTCACATCATAACTTGATGTATTTCCATTTAATATTGCAGTGGTTCATGTCCCAGTGACGTCCTTCTTTCCAATCAACTCTTGAAACAGACCAACTTTGACCGCGTATTTTGGCACAGAAGCTCACAAAACAGTTCAATAAAATCCAACTTTCCAGATTACAACCTGAATGCCTTTCCAGATTACTACCTGAATGCCTTTCCAGATTACAACCTGAATGCCTTTCCAGATTACAACCTGAATGCCTTTCCAGATTACTACCTGAATGCCTTTCCAGATTACAACCTGAATGCCTTTCCAGATTACTACCTGAATGCCTTGCCAGATTACAACCTGAATGCCTTTCCAGATTACAACCTGAATGCCTTTCCAGATTACTACCTGAATGCCTTTCCAGATTACTACCTGAATGCCTTGCCAGATTACTACCTGAATGCCTTTCCAGATTACAACCTGAATGGCTTTCCAGATTACAACCTGAATGCCTTTCCATATTACAACCTGAATGCGTTTCCAGATTACAACGTGAATTCCTTTCCAGATTACAACTTTAGTGCCTTTCCGGAGTACAACCTGAATTCCTTTCCCACCAAAGCCACAGGCCTGACTCTGATCCTCAAGCCAAGCAGAGCCGTGTACTTCCCTCTAGCTCCTATAGCAAATAGTCACGTTACCCCCAGCTGAGATATCGTTGATGAAGATACGGATTTGCAATCTCACTGTACTGGCCGATACGTAAACGACATCAATCTATGTCCCTTTACAGTATTTATGACCTCTGCTGCAGTTAGCTATCTATATCTATATGGAAGCCCTGCTTCTGGAGGGTCCAGGCTGGACGAGGTTGTTTCATATCCAGAGACATATCACTGGTCGGCCTGTCAGCTGTGTCAGCTGGAGATAACACTGAACACTTTGTCAAATAAATTCACTCCAAGGTGATGTGTTGTGGCCAGTCAGACAATAAGGGAAAGGTTTATCATTTTGCTTCAATGAATAGGTTCAATTCGCGGTTTCCCCTTCTCCCGTCCTGTGCTGTTAGGCTCCTGGAACAGCTGACAAATTATATTGGACCACCCTGTTGAGATGAAGTGATTTGTACCACTAAAACGAGCCGTACAGTAACTGAGCTGCCACCAACTTTAAGGAGGCGCATTGACTTTGCTGGAGTAATGAAACTAATTGGTATGAGTGTTATGAGACATATTAGAAGTGTACAGAAATCATTCAACCTTGCAATGTTGCGAAACGTAATTAAGAGCTGAGTTATACATATTTATCGGGCAATAATCGGTAACATAGCCATCATGACCAGGTTATCTTGATGATTATTAAAGAGTTGAATGAACAGTACAATCTAGTCAACCAAGAGAGTTTGTGAAGATTTCTAAAATGTTTTGAAACACCTTCTCACGCTTCCTTTGATGAAGAAATTGGTGAAAGACGGAGGAGGTTTTGCTCCAACCCTGTTGCAGCTGTGTGTGTGCACCAAAGGCAGCAGCTTAGGTCTATGGACCATCCTGGGCCAGTGGTTTGTCAAGGTTCACTGAACCAATGACTCCATGCTATCATCATGCCTACCTGGCTGACATGAATACACATTCACCCCTGAATAACTCACCACAGGTGGAGGAGAGGAAGCTGGAATAGGATTTGTTAGGAGATGTAACTGTTGTATGCTGGGCAACGAGAGCCCTGTTATTGTTGTCATCTTGGCTCTTGTCCGTCCATCTGTGCATTCAGGCATACCTCCACCATTTGTGTTGTCCCAGAGCTAAGGGAGAGAAAACAATGCGTTTGTTTTGTCTGATTTTGAGATTTGAAATACCTACAGATTTAAGTGTTCAAGTGTTAATGAGGTTTACACTTTATCCTGCAAAATGACTTGATGGATTTGTTTTACTGATGGTCATTCTGGTTTTATTATTTAAAGTGGAATATCATTGAAGTCCAAGTTGATGGGTCTACTGGGTTGGAGTTTCTCAGTCTGTCATGTAAACAGTATTCTAGGTCATGTGTTGTGGATAATAAGACAGGGGGAAAGCAGTACTTGTTTTAATTACAGCTGTCAATTGAAAGTTAAATGCAGGTGAAACTGCCGGGTACCGCCAGTGCCATGCCAGTTGTTATATTTCTATGTTGAGTGTTTTTAGGTTTTAGTCATTCAGTTTCTATATTTAGTGTTTTATTCCTTGTGTTCATTGATTTCACCTGTGTCTAGTTTGATCTTCTCACCTGTGTCTTGTTTTCCCCTCATCCCCTCCCAATTTAGTCTCCCTATCCCCTCATCCCCTCCCTATTTAGTCTGCTTATCCCCTCATCCCCTCCCTATTTAATCACCTTATCCCCTCATCTCCTCCCTATTTAGTTTCCCTATCCCCTCATCCCCTCCCTATTTAGTCACCCTATCCCCTCATCCCCTCCCTATTTAGTCTCCCTATCCCCTCATCCCCTCCCTATTTAGTCTCACTATCCCCTCCCTATTTAGTCTCCCTATCCCCTCATCCCCTCCCTATTTAATCACCTTATCCCCTCATCTCCTCCCTATTTAGTTTCCCTATCCCCTCATCCCCTCCCTATTTAGTCACCCTATCCCCTCATCCCCTCCCTATTTAGTCTCCTTATCCCTTCATCCCCTCCCTATTTAATCACCTTATCCCCTCATCCCCTCCCTATTTAGTCTCCCTATCCCCTCATCCCCTCATCCCCTCCCTATTTAGTCTGCTTATCCCCTCATCCCCTCCCTATTTAATCACCTCATCCCCTCATCTCCTCCCTATTTAGTTTCCCTATCCCCTCATCCCCTCCCTATTTAGTCACCCTATCCCCTCCCTATTTAATCACCTTATCCCCTCATCTCCTCCCTATTTAGTTTCCCTATCCCCTCATCCCCTCCCTATTTAGTCTCCCTATCCCCTCATCCCCTCATCCCCTCCCTATTTAGTCTCCTTATCCCTTCATCCCCTCCCTATTTAATCACCTCATCCCCTCATCTCCTCCCTATTTAGTCTCCCTATCCCCTCATCTCCTCCCTATTTAGTCACCCTATCCCCTCATCCCCTCCCTATTTAGTCACCCTATCCCCTCATCCCCTCCCTATTTAGTCTCCTTATCCCTTCATCCCCTCCCTATTTAGTCACCCTATCCCCTCATCCCCTCCCTATTTAGTCTCCCTATCCCCTCATCCCCTCCCTATTTAATCACCTTATCCCCTCATCCCCTCCCTATTTAGTCTCCCTATCCCCTCATCCCCTCCCTAGCTCCTCATCTGTTTGTCTGACATTTTGTTTCTTGCCGAGTGCTGTTAAGCCTTGTCGTAGTATTTGAATTCAAATCTGTGATTGTTGTTCCTCTCCATTGGTGTCCTGCCTCTCTGTGAAACGTGACTGCAGGATTAATCACATATTCTCACTCAGTGAACTGATTTTATACTTAATATAGACAGTGGGAAACAGAGGGAGAATGTTTTGCTGACAAAGCTGTGTAAATGTACCCTAGAGACCACTGGATCACCCTAGGACACACAATATGCCATTTTTCAAACAAAAAGCCTTCTATGAATGTCTATATCAAGATTTTGTCTAGACAGTTGGCAAAATTGGATAAACTGAGAAAGAAAAATTTTTATTTCACTTCGATACCATTTGAAATAAAAAACAGCATTGTAGATGTTATCAATACAATGTATTTTAACAGCTTTCAGACTATGCAATTAATCAACATTTAAAAATGTATGAACTAATATCCCAAAGGGGTAACTCCATTTTACCATTTAGCTCTGAAAGCCCTAGTTAAAATAAATACATTCTAACTACAATCAAATGTATTAACCAATGTATTTAGTTGCTACATATTTATTTGTATTCTCCTAATTTCGTGCGGCCTTTACCAGTACAGGTGAAAAACACCTGTGAAATGTTGCCTTCCTCTTATATAGGGCAATGATTAGTAAAACAGTAACAATACAAAGGTGTTCTTGATTCATATTGAAAGGTGAAACGAACCACACTACTCGGCGAGTCACTCAGGTCAGGGAGATGTAAAGGTTCACTGACCCATTGACTGCATGCTATCATCATGCCAACCTGACTGACATCAATACACATCTATGGCGGGCTATTTCACCCTAGGCAAGCGAGACAGGGCTAGGGCGGTTCTCGTGGACGATTGCAGTGGATGACGGGCGACAATTGAAGCCTTGTCTCTGGAGTGTGCATCCATGCCATCACACACAGACACTGACGGAGGTCCTACAATTACTCTCCCGGAGATGTATAGATCTGTATCTTTCTCTCCCAGATACCCATTGTCCAATGTTGTAACAGCATCTATTAATCATTAGTCAGTTGCTGCTATTTTAATTAGCTTCTTTAAGGTTTCAAAAGTAGAAGCGTCACCTCATATCATTCCTTTGGAAGTTACATAGCGGCACTGGAAATCTCTTATAAGTGGGGCTCAGTTCCTACTTGCACAATAGGAAGGACTGAAGCGATCTGTTGTGTTAGGTGAGTCAGACACTAGAATGTTACTGGCATCCCGGAAAGGGCTTTTTTTGGTAGAACTGGAATAAATCCATCATTTCTCACTCACTCACTTTAGTACACACATGCGTGGACCCAAAGACACACATGGACTCAAATCCACACACACACACACACACACACACATACACACATGCACACAGGCAGCCAGACACAGCGTACACACACAATTAAGCGCTGAGATTGACAATGATCATTACGTTCCCTTCTTATCTTGCCTTTACAGATCCTTCATTAAGTCATCATGGTTAATGTACTGCTCCAATGAGCAGTTTCCTATATAGGGGATCTAAAGTCATTCCTATACTTGTCATGCTGTTAAGCCACTCTGGTTTTACTGTAATTATAGCCGCATCTCAAAAGGTAATCATGTTGGGCCTGATTGGTCATGCATGGATAATTCAGGCATTTATAAACCCAACCCTCACCATCTTCCCTGCAGTTAACAATCCACCATCCTAACCACAACAAACACCTCAGCACGTTTGCTGCTGCCTCCACTAGCCATAAAGAAACAAACTGGTCTGCTGATTTCAAAGTGGAATTAGGGTTAGGGAAATGGGTTAGGGAAATGGTTAAGATAAGGGACAGAATGACGTTTAGGGTTAGTGTTATTGGATAGTAAATTGAAATGGTATCTATAGTCTGTAGATAGTCCGTAAAGCCTCTACAGATGGACCACCCAAATTAAGTGTTACCGAATGTTGTAATGGACCATGACTGAATTATATGCTATGGGGGTCAACAGTGGATGTCGGGCAGCAGCAGCCGACTACCTAGTATCTACATATCCATCCCTGTGAGCAAAATATGTTGAGGAGACTCCCTGGTATTCCTGATGTTGTACATGTCCACCTCCCAAAAATACGGATTTGCAGCTGTAGGAGACTGGCATTCTGATTTGTTTAATGAAGGCTCTGCTCTGTGGGACATAAGGAGGCCTCCGTGATGCCAGCAGATGCACTTCACTAATTAAAACACATAAATAATAAACATACAATACTGTGCCACACCGGATTTGGGCCACTGGGATGAGACGCCCTCTTCTTGCACAGCCGGGATGTGCAGGGGGAATATTTCCAGGAAGAGTACAGGCGCAGGTAGGCAGGCACTTGAGCCGCAGATGGTTGCTGTCCTCCTCTGTCCTCCTCTCTCTCTGACTGTGGGGGAGACTCAGCCAATCTGTGCACGGTGACGCGGCGCAAGGCTGTATCTAGACGCGATTCATCATAATATTTAACAGTCACCCAGCCTCAATCTCACAAGCGGATTCTCTTTTCGCTTTCGAGCAGTATTGGATCTCCGGGAGAGAAACCAAATCGGCACCTGACCGAATTATTTCTTTGATTCGTCGGTTTAGGTTCTTTTTTGCCTCTATCCTGTTATTACTTGGGATTTGTTCTCAAAATTGCCATGTATTCTCTCATCTTGGGTCGGTTGTTAGCCTAGGCTAGAAAACACGAAACACGTAGGCTATATACCTCACTTTTCCAGCTGCGCTTTTCCTCATTCTTTTACCGGGGCATTCTATTTTCTTTTATCGTCTTTACTATAATTTTTTATGTTGGAGAAAATTGCTCTATAGACTTTTCCTATCCCGAGCTGGACCAATGCGTTCCCCGTGCCCAGTAGATCCAGGAAAGCCCCCTTTCTCGAACCGCATAGTTAACACTCAATGGCTGGACGGATGCGCGCCAACAGACCCCGGGAACACGCACCTGACCTCTGATGGATAATTTATCTGCCGTTTCAGAACTGCTTTCGGGACAATTGCACTTGCTTAATATTGTGCTTAAATCTTTAATGGCGGAGCTGTAGAGCAAAATAAGTTGAAATAATGCCGCTTGCCCAACTCAACGGTTGGTCTGATCCGAGTCGACCTGTTTTACCTGCAGGGCGCATGCGGAGAACCCTCTTCTGAATCACTGAAGGAGCCAGTCGTCTGGATTTCTATGTGGTTAGGAATACAGAAGTTGAACACAGAAACCTTTAGTCTACTCAAGACGGCAAGAAGTGAAGATGGTCACGTGTTCAACGTGTATTTCATTAAATTGGCATCCAGTGTGATAAACATCATCAGTGATGTAGTGAGTCTGTTTATATGCGTGCTCATAATTTGCAGTAAATATTCTCAACTGCTCAAACAGGGGACTATGAAGATGATACTCTTCCGTAAATTTCGTGTTTTGATTCTCATGGTGTTTTTGATCGCCTGCTCGATGCACATCATGATAGACTTGTTACCAAAGCTGGAGAGGCGCAGCAAGAGCGGCTGTTCCTGCTCGCACACGCCGAGCGAGGAGCCTCAGAACTGGCCTAAACACCGAGCCAGATCGGCAGCGGAGTCGGGTTGGCCTAACAAACACACTCTGAGAATTCTTCAGGACTTCAGCAATGAGCCAAGCTCTAACATCTCCCATTCTTTGGAGAAGATCCTCACTGCCGGGGACAAAACGGAAGCTTTTAATAAACGGCTTGAACATTACTCGAAAAACAGTGACAATAAAAGACTTCTCATACAGGACACTGAGAACAGTGTGGTCAACAAACACGTTGGCCTGCATATGAAAGGTTCGAGATTGCTGGCCCTGTTTGACCATCCGTTATTCAAGAGAGAATTACCGTCCCTGACCGACGAGGACACCTTGTTTAACGTCAACACAGACATCAGGTTTGACCCCAAAGGCGCCACAGAGAATCAAGAATGGTAAAATATCATTTGATGTACTTATATTAATAGACATTCATCACAATCTAGAAAGGATTATTTGCCTTCTCAGTTCAAGACATTAATTCAAATTAAATCTACAACATGCTTATGCAAATGATATTATATTAATTTAACTTGTCTTTATATTAGGCTACACGTGTATCAAATTTGTTATAACACAAATGTTCTAGGCTACACGTTAATAAAAGTGTTATAACACATAATAGGGTTAATACCTACTTAACCATTATCAAATGTCCCCTGTGAAGTGCTAATTAAAGGTCATTTTAAAAAGGTTAGTCAAATACAAAAATAAAAAACACAAACACAACGACATGCTCCCCCTTTTCGTAACACGGATCACCCCCTCCAAACCCTTTCCAGGCACGCTGAGGGGAATGTAGAGGAGTACACTCCAACGGGAGGAGAGCGGATGGCTGACTCCTACCCCAACTGGCTCCGCTTCCACATAGGGATTAATCGATACGAGCTCTACTCCAGACACGACCCAGTCATCGATGCCCTGCTCAGGGATCTAGTTTCACAGAGAATCACCAGCGTTGGTAAGTCCCAGGAGAGGAGGAGATAAGAGCACTTTCTATATAGGCTGGTGTCCGACCAGTTCTCTGTTCATCCGATTGTCATGCCATGGTTGTTGAGAAACTAGACTGGTCCCTGATGTCAATTTCCTTTCAGAGGGCTTGGTGAAGAAAGGCACATTCATATTTGGGACCAATCTGTGTTTTCTGTATTGTGCAATGACAATTGTCAGAAGAGTTGACTAAACCAAGCAGATAAACACATGCGGGACCAGATTAAGTTCTCTCGCCAGTTTCACACGCATTCAAATGAGGTCACAGGGTGGATACAGCTTGCTATGCAAGTGTGGTTAGCTACATGCTGCTCTCAATTTAATTCTAAGAGACTGTGAGGCCAGGATGTGAATACCAATTAAGCCTACATAAGTCAGTAGTTGGTAAAATCTGGGTTTTTGCTATTCATAAAAAGAATATAATACAAACATATTACATACCCGCCTCAAACTCAACTGTGGAACTTGAGGCCAGTCCCACTGCTTTTCTCTCTCTCTAATCAAGGGCTGATCTAGGCCTGGGACACCAGGGGGGCGAATTAATGATCAGGTAGAACCGAAAACCAGCAGGCTCTGGAGCACAGGAGAACAAATGAATACCCCTGTTATACATTGTATATTGATGGTATTTAGCAATTTAAATGTTCTATTTGATTAGTGACATTTTTGGAAATGTGAATTGGCTTCCCTTAACCCATACATTTACTGTAGAAGACAAACAGACTAAGGCATGGACATAGCAAGCCCTCAGCATGATATTCATACAGTGAGCAGACTAAAGCACTGACTTTGCCTTTTGAACGTTTTACCATCTTCTCTGTTTTACAGCGCCTGTCTCTTCCACATGAAATAACATTATCTAAAAGCTATGAGAGTATTTTTTGAAATACCATAAATGCAATTATTTTTAGTGCTGCTGCTTTGACGGATCATGTCAAAAACGCATGACTGTTTTACTGAAGAGAAAACCTTCACTTTGGCAACCTTCCACCAAATGGTTCAATCGATTAGGCAAGGTGCACAAAGCTTATTCCTGGATCTCTTTTGGGGCCGATTTGTTTCACTGACCAAGAAAGTGACTTTGAATTTTGTCTCTTTTTGAATGTGAGCATTCTAGCTTCTGCTCTCAGAACATTAGTCTCAGGTGTCCCTTTAGAATGGCTTATTATGTCCTATGGAGAGAGCTAGAGAGAGAGAGAGAAACACGGAGACAGAGAATGTGGGACTAAAGAATGTAGAGAAAAACAGAGAAAATCTGAGAAATATAAACACAGAGAAAGAGAGAATAGAGGAAATGGCTAGAACAGACAGATAGATAGATAGATAGATAGATAGATAGATAGATAGAACAGATAGAAACAGAAAATGGAGAGAACAAAGAGAAAGAACAGAGAATAATGTGAATGTGATCGGGCTCTCTGTCCTTCACCTCCTCGTCTCCTTGATCAAACACTGTGACATCATCAGTCACTCAGCACACACAGTGTGAGTCAGTGGATAGGTTGATCATTCTCTGGAGGGGAAAATCCATTTTGTAATTGACTTGATATGTTATGATATGTTTGTACTCCAAAATGTCATTCAGCAAGAAAATGATTTTGCTATTCCTCTACACTGGCTGCCAATGTCAATGACTAGATTGCTTTTTTTGTATTTCTGTGCCTTCAACAGCCATGAAGTCAGGAGGCACCCAACTAAAACTCATCATGACGTTCCAGAACTATGGACAGGCTCTGTTCAAACCTATGAAGTAAGTCGACTGCTTTATGCCAACCAAAACTGGTTCTCATTGGTGATGTATTGAATTGGTTCCATAGGCTACCCAGTATCCTTGGAATTACTTTCAGTTACAGCCAATCTGTAAAATGCAATTCCTTTCAGTATGAACGTATGACTAGGGCTGTTACAACCCAGATGCTAGGGGCAGTTGTGAGTGTAGTAAGAGTTAAATAGACTGTCTGTTTGTTAGTGTGTTGCGGTCTGGGATGGTGGGCGGGTGGAAATACCACCAAACGTAAATCTGGTTTGTAAGATGTTTTTATTTTTTTATTGTTGGGGGATTTGTCGTTTAGACAGAATATTTGTTTATTTTGGTTATTTGTGTTTTGTTATCTTACCCCTAACCCTAACCTTAACCTTACTGTGATGCCTAACCTAACTCCAAATCTGACCTTTATCCGAAACCTTAATGTGTATTTTGTAACAAGACATTTTTCATAACTGTTATGAAATCAAAATGGAATTCATCATAATGCAACTCGCATTAGCAATTACCCTTAAGAACAATTATATTATAGGAAAACGTCAAGGAGCATTGGAATTTCAAATCCTTAGGTAGCACTGGGCATATCATGATACTGAACGTAATTCAAGTTGTATAAGTATCATTTGAATGTAATTCCTTGGACATAAAATTGTTCATAGGCCGTAGTTACAGTGCCTCAGTTGGACATCCAAGATCAGGTCTAATTTTGCCGCGGGTTCACATTGTGTCTGTAACAAGGCGCAGAGGGACACTGAAATTGGGTGGTATTTCCCCACTGTCATCATTTGGGGAATTTTTTCTGCTCCCTCACTATCTTGCTTTCGTTTCAGAAATTATAATTGTTTTTTTTAGTTTTTGGGTATACTGAGTTTATGATACCCCTGTGCACACCATCATTTTAACTGGGACAACTGAGAATATTTGGTTGAAAAGTTGAGCAATTAGAGTACAAACCACTTACAGACTCAAAAAGATGGGTTAAGATTTTTAAATTGCTTACCACTATAGTAATAACAACACTACACAAGATGAATGACCCTCTTAAAAAAACAAGGACAGACGATAAAATCCACAAACTGTAAAATAATAAAAATAGAAGAAGCTACATATAGTATACATAGTTCATCTCATCTGAGGGGAAGTCCAGACTGAACAGTCTGTGGTTGAGAGTGTTTTCTGAAGGTGGTTATACAGGCAGAGTTGGAGGTGACTTGGGTGAAAGTGTGCCAGGGGTCGGGGGTGAGGGTGCTGAATCCTGGATCCACCAAGGCACACACTCTCGTTTCTGGGATGGTGGGTAGGCCAGAGTCAGAGGAGAGTGGGAGGGTGTGTTTTTGTGGAAGTTAGTGAGGGGACAAGGCCATGGAAGATCCTGGTCTTGTAGTGATGTAGACTAGAACACAGTGAGGTGAGGGCAGGTGGTTCCCAGGTTTTGGTGTGCATGACAGCACTGGCAGTATAGTCCTGGACATACCAGAGCCTATCCAGGTTTATGTGGGAGTGTGCTGTCATCCATCTGAAATCAAAACATTTGATGTTTTGCCTATTTAGTAGACACTCATGCCCAGAGCGACGTACAGGTGCAATTAGAGTTAAGTACCTTGCTCAAGGGCACAACGACTGGCTCAGGAATTTGAATCAGCAGCCTGATTCTCAAACCACCAGATTTCTCAAGTCGAATGTCTTTTAGACATACAGTATATTCCATAAGCGTAATTGACAAATTATTTTTAAACATGTTCATTTAACCATTTTGATTAAATGCTGTGTTTTAAATGTCTAATGGTAATTGTAATTTAATTTAGATAATAATAAACCCAGTCTCTGTGTGTCAGTGTCGTTGTGGAGAGTTGAGGCAGTCTGTGGGTGAAAGCAGAGAGGAGGGGGTGTACATTCTGTATATGTCATAATTATTGTCTCCTCATGTGTATGTGTGTGTGTGTGTGTATGTGTGTGACAAGAGCATACCAATAAATAAAAGTGCAATTAAAAATCCATCCAGATGATGCAACCAGATTTATATTGAATACAAACAAAAATCCAAAAATTGTGTTTTTTAGAAGTAAAAAGTTGTGTGCTGTCTGAGGCTGTCAACTCCTCTCTGGAAAATATCTCCATATCCCCTTTGGTGTTCCTCTCCTCTGGAGACCAGAGGGGCGGCAGGAGTATGGGTGTTTTTTTTCGCTCCCCCGTCCTGAACACAGATCTCCCTCAATCACCATTCAGCTGTATTAACATCTGAATCTTCTCACTCCTCTGTACTACATATTCCCCATGCAGACAGTACGGAGAGAGTGCACATGGAAGCTCACACTGACACACACACAAACACACACACACACGCCATCACTCTCCCTCACACCCCAGAAAGCTCACTCCTCTCTCTCCTTAATCTGTTCCTGCGTTGCCACATGGTGCATCAAAGAGACAGGCTGCAACATCAAAGGCTTAAGATTCTCCTCTGAACTCAAATGCAAATGCATCACAGTGCGCAAGAGAGGAGCCGGAGCGCCGGGGTACCGATCGGCCACTCCTTCGGTAAACCGCCACTACGATGGGTTCGTGCAGAGCGTCGGTCCAGTAGTGCTGCTCTGTGTGACCATGGCTCCCTTCACCTCAGTACCTGAGGTGCAGTAGAACACAACGTATGACGGACCGTCTCTACCACTCAGAGAGTGGCAATTCACAATGTACTTGAGCCCGCTTTGCAAATGCTGCAGTGTCCAAATACCTTGGGTACGTACTTACCACAATATAGAGTGGTGCTGAGCAACCATATTGTTTATTGCCATTATGCGTTAAATGTTAAAATTGACCGCTCTTTCGGGATGTTGCTCTGCTGCTGGATCAGCCGAACAGTGTGTGGCAGTAATGAGTTACTGGGGTTGTGAAAGTCTGTTGAGGGTCGGTTACGTAAGAGGACTTAGACAAAACAGTACTTAGATTCTTTCCAGAGAACACATGTTTACATTATGGGCACCACATTATGCAGTTTCTCAACACAACTCCATGGTTTGGTAAGTATGCAACACGTCGTAGCGTTTTCAAGGCTGGCAATGGGAAGATACATTGCTGCTTCCTGAGCGATAGAAACCACACATCTTGTCCTCTACTGCTCAGGTAGTGAAGCAGGCTCTTTATATATTTTCTCCAGAGAAAGGGTTGCTGTTTATTCTGATTACAGTTTTCTTTGCTGGGGAGGTGATGTGCTTTATAGCCGCTACCCCACAGTATGTCTCCCTCACTGGTGGGGTGTTGATATCGGATGATCTATTTCCTACATTGTTTGGGAGACATACAATACTGCAGTGAGACAATTACATTTGTGCAGTTTTCAAAAATATATAATCCTGTCATCCAAACAGCCTTGTGTTAACACATCTGTGGGCGATTTGAGGCGTCGGTCAAGTCAGTCAGCATCCTCAAAGTTTTGCCCGACCAACGCAATGGGTGTCGAAACAAGTTGTAGTTATGTGAATAAGCCTGATGATTCACTCCGTGACTTTGACTTCGTCATGTTAGCTGTACAGATGACCTGAGGTAGAGTCACCCACGGCACTGTCTAGTCCGCTGGCTTTGTGGGTTAGCCTGGAATCCTGATTTATGTGCTCCATTCCAACACAATTCCAGCTTGTTTTCAAGCTAAGTATTGGTATACTAATGTAGGTCCAGCTTACACACTGCCGCAGTCACTATTCTGTCTGCCGCGTGTCTGTCTGTCTGATCTGTCTGACCGCCACGTCTGTCTGTCTGTCTGCCACGTCTGTCTGTCTGTCTGCCACGTCTGTCAGTCTGCTGTGTCTGTCTGTCTGTCTGCCATGTCTGTCTGTCTGTCTGTTGCGTCTGTCTGTCTGCCACGCCTGTCTGTCTGCCATGTCTGTCTGCCACGTCTGTCTGTCAGCCTCATCTGTCTGTCTGCCACGTCTGTCTGTCCATCTGCTGTGTCTGTCTGTCTGCCATGCCTGTCTGTCTGTCTGCCGCGTCTGTCTGTATGCCACGTCTGTCTGCTGTGTCTGTCTGTCTGCCACACCTGTCTGTCTGTCTGCCGCGTCTGTCTGTATGCCACGTCTGTCTGTCTGCCGCGTCTGTCTGTCTGCCGCTTCTGTCCGTTTGTCTGCTGCGTCTGTCTGTCTGCTGTGTCTGTCTGTCTGCCGCGTCTGTCTGTCTGTCTGCTGCGTCTGTCAGTCGGTATGACGGTATGACATGATTGAGGACAAAACCATTTTTAGGTAAATGTTGAGATCTAATGGAAGGCAGGAGTGGACTTTCATGTAATGATGGTTTCTCTTCTTTCTATTGTATTTCTTGTCAGTCAATGCCATTGAGCAGCACACATCAAATATATCAGAAATTTTTAAGCTTTAATAAGATGTAACCAACAATATTGAAGTTACTTCTTTTTTTTTTTTAAGAAAATACAAAAATATATAACTGTCAATTCCTTGGTTGTATAGATGTGATTGCCATTTATAATGGAGTTGACAACTGTGTTCCAATTTAACTAATCACATTCCAAATCATGTACAAAGGTAATCTGCCATCACCTGACATCGGTTGAAGTGATTAGACCTAAATACAATTTCCATTAAGGTTTCTTGATCGCATCCTGAAGAGATAGCCATGGGCCCCATGGAGTGACAAAAGAGATACAGGGTTTTATTGTTCAAAGCTGCAGATCAGAAGTGGATAATTAAATAATTTTAAGGGAATTGCCTTTATCATGGAACACTGTGAAAACCATCATAATGTGGAGGCCTGATGGCATCACCAGGACATGGCAAAGACCAGGCCGTCCCTCCTAAACTGATGACAGGACAAGTAGAAAGCTGATCAGGGAAGCCACCAAGAAGCCAACAGCAACCCTAAAGAAGCAGGAATTTCTGCGCTCCCTGCGTATAACAATCATTGTGCCTTTCTCCAGAAGTCTCAACTGTATGGTAGAGTGACAAGACGGAAGCGAAATTCTCCCAAAAATGAACATCCAAAGTCACATTTCATCTCCAAAAATTAACATCCAAAGTCACATTTCATCTCCAAAAATGAATATTCAAAGTCACATTTCATCTCCAAAAATTAACATCTAAAGTCACATTTCATCTCCAAAAAGGGGAAATTGTGTTATGGACTGATTAGACCAAAATTTACTTTTTGGCCTTAATTCCAAAAGATATGTGTGGCATAAAGCCAACACGTCTCATCACCCAAAGTACATAGTACCTACTGTCAAGCATGGTGGCGACAATATCATGCTTTGGGGCTGCTTCTCGTCAATGGCACCAGTCTGGTGAGGACAGAGGGGACAATGAATAGCTCCAAATATGTCAATTTCTTTGGCAAAATCCAGGTACAGTAGGCTAGGTTTAGAGCTGTCCACAGAGACTGCTACTGCTACTACTGCTGTGATCTAAGCTTTGTAAATATATTTCCAAGAAATTAGGCATTTGCTTTTTATTTAAACTTTGATGGTTACAAGATGATATTATAGGTGAAAAAGGTCTATTCACATCATTATTTATGCTTTAATTCACAAAAGATGCATTTTAATAAGGGTGTGTAGACTTTTGTTTTCAACTGTAAATCATTTTAATATCATAAATCAGTGTCTGTATAGTTGATTTAAAGTAAATTTATTTAAGAGAGTCAGTGCAATATTTTTCCTTGGTTCACATATATTGACAGCTGCACAAATAACTCCCCTGAGATATGGTTTTGTATTTTTTGTCTACTTTTATTTATTCAGGGAGAACACTTTGAAAACATATTTGCTTTTGCAAGTTTGCCCTGTATACTCAATAAATATTTTGGAGAACAAAAAAAACACAATGCACATGACACACCAACACAAATAAAACAAATTCAACAAGCAAACCCGACCATCTATGGAAACCTGTCATCACTCAGACAAAATCTTTCAACATTTCATCGAAAATGGCCATGATGTGAAACAACATTTTATCAAATAACATCTGAACTCAAGGCTATGTACTGTATTGAGAAACATTTCCAGACTGAGCAAGACATGAGTGCCTTTCAGTTACTTTGATGGCTGCCTGCACAGCTTCTGTCAGAGAACAATAGATCCAATCGACAACACAACAAACATAACAGTCAGACAATACAGGAATTGTTCCCTTCTCTTGTCTGTTGTGGTTCTCTTTTGCTTGCCTCAGAGAAAGATATCAAACTTAACAGTATCTCACTATATAACATCCTCTCTTTCTTTTAGTGTTTCATTTATCATTCAAGTTTATTTATTTTGTTTCTAATACAATGTAGGGTTTTGTCATTGTTTAACCCCCCCCCCTTTCTCTTTTTTTCTCTCAGTTTTATCTCCTCAAACAATATAACTGGATTTCACAAGGTCTTCTGTGTCTGGGATTTGACTTTGACTGTTGTAGAGAAATGACTGCCCTCAGGGCAACTGGTTGAGTGGAAATGAATGTGCGACAGTTTGGTAACTAGGGTGAAGTCCCACAGTATGATTAGCTACTGTAATGACACCGCTGCAGGCCAGGGAAGGATGGGTCCTGTAGTAGATGTGTAATCCCTAACCTCTGTTTCAGGGTCAGTATTCTTATTCAACATGTTTTCTATGGTGTACAAATACAGATTAGTACCGGTGGAGGGAAAAAAAGGGATTAGAAATGATGCAGGGAAGGTTATCTGTCTTTCTATTTACAATGTCAGCTAATCTATCCATTTAATGAAAAATAACTATAATAAAAAGGGATTTATTAATTTCATTTCTGATCTCTCTTCAGGGCTTTGTTGTAGTGATCCTCTGAAGACAGATTTATGGTCAGTTTACCATCACCCAACTAAACATCTACCCAAAGGGTGTTAAGAGAATAGGTGGCAGTCACAGGTGGCAGTCACAGGTGGCAGTTTCCAAAGTCACTAATGGGAGCTGAGTGAAGGCTGCAGTCACAGAGAAGAAACACTAAGAAATGAATCGGTAATTAAGATCACAGTGTGATCACGTGAAACAACAGCCCTTTGAGCCCAGCGTTGATTCCGCAAATTACCCCGTAACATTTGGTGATGTTTTAACACTTTCCATGTTGTGGTAATTGGATCCTCTGGGCGGTGTTGAGTTCAGCTGCGTTTTTGTTGAAATAGTGAATGTATGTTTATGGAAGCTTAATGAACAGGAGGCATTGAGAAAGTCACTCATAACACGATGTTTTAAATGCACGCGCACACACGCTCACTCACACACACACACACACACAAGCATACACACAAACACGCACAGTGCCACACACGTGTTTCCCAGGACAGCTTGAGGATGCTCCACGCAAGATCGTGTTTGGCTCTGAGGTTCTGTGTAAACTGACCTCCTGATCTCGGGCCCCACAGCCACTCTGTCCGACTAGGAGCCTGTGGCCATGTGCGTTAGTCAACATGGGTTACAGTACTAATGCAAATACCATGTGGTTTGAGTGCTCCTTTTGTTCCTGGCTCTGTGGGATAGCTTCATTGGTACATATTATTTTGAACAACCAAAGTTGCTATTGGATGTTGTGGGGTTTCTGTGGTGCAGTGTTTTAATGAGCTTTAAGCATTATTTTCCATGGGTCGGCATGCCTTCCTCCTTCATGTTTCCTCTCCTCAACTGAGCCTTGTTGAACAATTCTCAGCTCCAGGCTTCGGTTTTCACCCCTCGGAATTTTTTCAAGTCACATTATTTTCTGTCTAGGTAGCAAACAGCAGTATTCAGTGATAGCTAGGTCTCCAGCCTGTGCATTATTTACACCTTTCAATGCCGGGAGAGTTTAGACCTTAGAAATATTTATCCCACAAGCAAGACATAAATAAATAATTCTTGCAGGTTGATGATTATCAGTTTTAATTTGTTTTCCCTCCGCTGTTAAGTAATGATTATCACATTTTTGTGAGAGGTGAGTGCTAGAACGGAATCTGCATATCAAAGGTTGTGTGTGTGTGCTCCTTTGATATGTAGATATTGTACTAACCCGTTGCCTCTGAGACTACACAGAAATGTCAGGGGGAGGGGAGTCACACACACACACACACGCCCGTACCCCCACATACAGTGCACACGCGTGTGTGTGTGTGTGTGTGTGTGTGACTCCTGTCCCCTTGACATTTGTGTGTAGTCTCAGAGGCAGGCTGGTTATGGTTCATCTGACACAATGCATCACATTCTGATTGTCTCCGGGAAGACAGAGAAGGTTAATCACTTCTTATTATTGACACTAATGTACACAGCCCCTCGTCCTCCCCTGCTCCGACCCCATCCCTCTCCTCTCTCCCCTGGAGAATCGAGTCATTTCAACAGTAGCGCATTGTGTGAGTGTCAGTTGATATCAACTCACAGTTTCGTCCAATGAAGAGAGGACTTTACCACCCCTCCTAGGCACACAGCACTAGTCCATCTATCTGCCCAGAGATATCTCCAGCCAGTGCCAGTCTATCTTTGTCTGGCCTGCCACGCTCCTTGTTCTGTCTAAATACTATGCCCCGCCTACAAAAATGAATTCCTTTTACACAGGTGGTCTGTCTCTGAGTACTTCCAAAGTAGATTCCAAAAATGATCTAACCATTCTAAATTGTCCCAGAGACTGATTTGTTCCATCTGATTGGTTCCATAAATTGGTTTGGGCCAGACCCTGAGCATATGGGTTAAGCAACATTTGGAATGTTTGTCATTTTCATTGATACTTTGATTAGTTAGAGACGATCCAGTCGCTGATTGTTTACTTTTGTACCACACCGCTCATTGTGATACAATGGAAGAAGTCTCAGAGGGAAGTCTGGAGCTCGTAGTAGAGCATAAGTGGTTCTGTAGCTCGTAGTAGTGCATAAGTGGTTCTGTAGCTCGTAGTAGTGCATGAGTGGTTCTGTAGCTTGTAGTAGTGCATAAGTGGTTCTGTAGCTCGTAGTAGTGCATAAGTGGTTCTGTAGCTCGTAGTAGTGCATAAGTGGTTCTGTAGCTCGTAGTAGTGCATGAGTGGTTCTGTAGCTCGTAGTAGTGCATAAGTGGTTCTTTAGCTCGTAGTAGTGCATAAGTGGTTCTGTAGCTTGTAGTAGTGCATAAGTGGTTCTGTAGCTCGTAGTAGTGCATGAGTGGTTCTGTAGCTCGTAGTAGTGCATAAGTGGTTCTGTAGCTCGTAGTAGTGCATAAGTGGTTCTGTAGCTCGTAGTAGTGCATAAGTGGTTCTGTAGCTCGTAGTAGTGCATGAGTGGTCTATCTGCTCTCAGTTTCTCCTCAGCTTTTGATTTTATTCTTTCCCACCACCTAATGGAAAGCAGTGAGTGCTGTACTGTTGTCCTGACATATGTGGCTAGTAGACGTCTAGTACTGGTGTAAATGTCTAACACTGAGTGGCACCATGGATTCCCCTTTTACAGGATTTCCCTTTGGTTTATAGTTGTGGCTTTAGTCTTCATTCTGCCTGTCTACAGCAACACAGACCTGTCTCTCTGTCTGTTAACAACCTGTCTACAGCAACACAGACCTGTCTCTCTATCTTTGAACAACCTGTCTGCAGCAACACAGAACTGTCTCTCTGTCTGTTAACAACCTGTCTGCAGCAACACAGAACTGTCTCTCTGTCTGTTAACAATCTGTCTACAGCAACACAGACCAGTCTCTCTGTCTGTTAACAACCTGTCTGCAGCAACACAGACCTGTCTCTCTGTCTGTTAACAACCTGTCTGCAGCAACACAGAACTGTCTCTCTGTCTGTTAACAATCTGTCTACAGCAACACAGACCAGTCTCTCTGTCTGTTAACAACCTGTCTGCAGCAACACAGACCTTTCTCTCTGTCTGTTAACAACCTGTCTGCAGCAACACAGACCTGTCTCTCTGTCTTTTAACAACCTGTCTACAGCAACACAGACCTGTCTCTCTGTCTGTTAACAACCTGAACTGTAAAACTCCACACCTCTACCTCATACAGGATTTCTTTTTGTCTTATTGCCTGTAGTTAATGTCAGAAAGCTTCTCAGAAGAATCATTAGTAAGTAATGAAACAGACGGTAAAAATGCCACATTCCCAGCATGTCACAAAGTGTTAGGTTGTCAGGTTCAATGAAGACACGGCAGGGCCGGAATGTCATGTTTTTCCTCTTTAATTGCCCCCTCACCTGAACGACAGTTTGTTTCATATAACATTTCCTTTTTTTTGTAAGGAGCTGTAAACTAAAGTGATCTGAACTCTTGTGTTTTGGGCCTATGTACAGTGTATGCGTGTTGATGCAAATCTATTGGCCAATGTTAAATTGATATGGCTGAAGATTCAATGGGAAAAATGTGGCGTTTTACCCATTGATTTTGACATATAACTTACAGATTTGTGACATGTTACAGATGTTGTACAACTATTACACCTTAGTTACAAATCAGTAGCCAACATAAAAGTAAACTGGTACTGCAGAGCTTTAAAACCATCGTAAACTCTAACTTTGGTCTCTTGAACGGTCATTGGTCAGGCCTAGCAGTCATAGCTCTAACTTTGAGACTGGGTACATTTCTTCAGACCCATCCCTCAACCTTTAACCAAAACAAAGGTTGACTTAATTAGCAGAATGAACAGGAATTGTTTTGACATATCTCCAAACAGGTCATCAGTCCACCCAGTTGTGTACATCTGAATTTCGGATACCATTCAAAAACATACTTTTGGTCAAAAAATTCCTCTACCCTGTTTTATGGCACAGTAGGTATCCAGGGCTTAAAGGAACATCTGTTCACGGCTGTAAGCTTGAAATTAGTACAGCGTCTTAACTCCCTCCCTCACAAGGGATTTTAAACTGCCTGATCCAGCAACAAGAGATGGGAGATGTCGGCCCGATTGACCCCTCCCCACCTTCTGCCTGTTCCCTTTCTTCTACAGTCTGACACTTTGTTGGGTAGTCTAAACATAGATGTAACATAGATGTAACATAGATGTAACATAGATGTAACATAGATTTCGTTCCAAGGCAACGAGTAACGTCCGTATCCGAACTTGAGTCGTTGTTACATCTACCGTCTTCTCCAGTCTCCACAAAGGCCTGGTAGGGCTGTGCCATTAGTGCTTGTTAGTGCTTATTTAGTTTCACTTTCATTGTTTCCTTTGTTTGTAATAATGCAGGATCAAATACAGTACCAAGTATTAGGATTTCTTCTTTTCTTTTGTATCTATACAAAAGTTTGGATTTTAAATCTATTATTAATTTAAAGTATTGATTATCAGATTTATTTTAAGATGCGTTCTGCAATTCTGGACCACTGGTTGTAAAAGAGGCACTTTAAAGCCAAAACTGACCCCTGGAAATTGCCTATTATGTTATTTATGTGCCTTTTTGTTCCCTGTGTTATCAAAACCACTTGCTTTCCAACCTGTATCGTTGTGGATAACTGAGGTATAATAGAGAATCTATTGACTCACTTATAAACAACATACATTTTTACTCATCCAGCCAAAAGTGGGAGGTTTGAGAAGTTTACTTATTTGCAGAAATCCCTGAATGTGTTTTTATCCTCATCTTTAAGGGTATTTGTTTACATATTGGTTTTACCATATAAAATGACAACACTTTTTATACATAGTCCCACTTTTTCAGGGCACCAAATCTATTGGTATAGATTAACAGAATGTGCAAATTTGGGACTTTTGTTGCTTTGTTTTTGGTTCAATCAATCAAAATGTATTTATAAAGCGCTTTTTACAACAGCAGTTGTCACAAAGTGCTTTACAGAGACACCCGGCCTTAAACCCCAAGGAGCAAACAACAGTAGTGTTGAATTTCTATTGCATGCAACAACCCTCTCATCCACGGTAGAAGTTTTTCCTTACCCTTCAAGCAGTTGTTTTGGTAAGCCAATATTTCGGATTAATTTTTTCAGGATTTGTCCAGCGATAATGTATTCCTTGTCTTTCATTGAAAACGCTTTGGTCCTCATGTTGACAGACACAAATTGCTGGTTCCAAAGGCAAATGCAAAGTCTAGAATGAAGACTGGACATTGACATGTTTCTTATGCCTGCATAAAGGATGTGATAGAACACACAGGGCTAAACAGAAACAGCCATGTGATGCTGTCCGATGCTGTAGAAACACTAAACAATTAGGCTAACAAGGCCTATAGAGTCGTAGTGGCTACAGTCATTTTCACTTTAATAAGGATGTTTCTGAGTTGTACATTACATTGTTTTATCAGATTATTATTTCTTTATACTGCAGTGGATTGGGATTGTAGTTCATTACCAGGTCTCTGAATTCATTTTGACATATTTTTATTGTAACAACTGGTTGAGCTCACAAAAATAAATAAAATATAATAGAATTAAACTAATTGAAAATAACCAAAAGTTTGGTTAATTGCTTAGCAAAGTTGTTCACACAACTCTCGTGTCTCTACAGTTACAGTTTTTAATGATTGCTTACAGTTTTTCCTGTTTGCATACACATTTGTTGCTGATTTGGCTCAGAATTTGATGTCAAAACTCTACACCATCCCCTGAGATAAACATCTCACTTCTATGTCAAAATGAAACTCTGCAAACAAAACCTAACAGTCCTTTTTCAGAATTTTGCAACAGAATGATGCACACATGCACCATTTCAATGACTCTTTCAAAGCAGCAACAACACACTGATGTACTTTATAGAAAACACTGCATTTATTCTGTGCTCAGCCAGTTTTTTACCAAAAGAGAGACTGATTCGAGAAATGAGTTTAGGCCACTGAGAATTTGGTTCAGAGAGTGGGATTTAGTGTTTTAGCAATTCAGAAAAACTGTAAAACAACAAAAATACACAAAGATAAGTAGAATTACAGTACAGTAATCAATATGAAATGTTACTTTAAAGTCCCAGAAGCAAAAATTATTACAGTAAAATGACAAAAAAATTTATTGTAAGGGATTGTAAGGGATGAGGTGGATGGTTCATGGATCCTGCCTTCTGTTAGGGTCTGGCCACCTCATCCACATCACAGGCTATCCCTGGCTAGACAAGGTAGAAAATGTCATCCCTGGCTAGACAACGTAGAAAATGTCATCCCTGGCTAGACAACAAAGAAAATGTCATCCCTGGCTAGACAACGAAGAAAATGTCATCCCTGGCTAGACAACGTAGAAAATGTCATCCCTAGCTAGACAACGTAGAAAATGTCATCCCTGGCTAGACAACGAAGAAAATGTCATCCCTGGCTAGACAACGTAAAAAATGTCATCCCTGGCGAGACAACGTAGAAAATGTCATCCCTGGCTAGACAACGGGGAACGTATCACCTTGCGTTCCGTATCCAGCCCTTCCGTACCCACCTTAGTGTCTCCACACGCCTCTTCCACTGCCTGCAGAGGAGGAAGGAGGTTCACCAAAGTGGCCCTAATGTCATCGGAAATATGTCTAAGTCTATTGCCTGGTCCCCATCTTTGTTCTTGCCTTTGTCCTCCTCCTACTCCTCCTTTCTCTCTCTCTCTCTCTCTCTCTCTCTTCGCTGCCTCCATGTTACCTGAGGTTCATTTGTAGTGCTTAGGCTCAGACTACTTGGTGTTCTATTACTGTTTAAGTGTTTTTGTGTGTGTGTTTCGGTTTTGCCAATTTCAGGTATGTTTCGCATTTTGAATAGAAGTGTTTTCCCAATGATTGCAAGAGATTTTATTCTTGAACGAAGGGTCTAATGTAAGAAATAGTGTGTAGTGTTTTGCAAAGTCTGTTGCAGAATTGCTAATAAAATGCAAAGCAGAAAATGTGTTTGCACTTTCAGTGCCGTTGTTTAAGGCATGGTTATAAATGCTCAGGTTTTGATGCTTTAGTCTAAGCATTCATTTTCAGTGTGTAAGCAATTGGCAAACTGTAAGCACGATTTTGAAAACAGGGCTCATTTTGTCAAAACACTACACGCAATTCACACAACCACACACAGAAGTAGCAGAAAACCTCAGATGTTTTGTTAGAGTTATAGTTTTAAATTACAATACAATATGGTTAAAATACCCCTAAACTGTTAACACAAAGCCCAGCATAAAATGTCACATCTCCAAAACCTTACACACACAGGGAAAAATGAAATTCTGGCCTAAAAACTATACACACATCTCTCAAATCCTGCTGACTGATAGCAGCACACATGGTGAGGTTTCCACTCCTTTGGCCAGGGACCTCCACCCTTACTCCACCTTTACTCCACCTTTACTCACTGGCCGATGATGTTCCTTCCCCGGCACTGCCTGCAGGTTGAATCCTTCCTCGTCCTCTGTGTCTTCACCTGCCTCCTAACTGGGGGCAGGTGAAGACACTGCCTCATAGTTCTGGGATGTTAGCTTGAACTGATCGCTCTGTGTATGCTTTCGGTCACAGTGTATAAACAACTGGGAAAAACTGTAAGACATTTCTGTCTTATAATGACACCTGTATGAACTCAGATACAGGCCCAGGTCAATGGTCTTTCCTGCCTTGCAATGATGCTCAAAGAAGACTTTTTGCGAATGTATTATCATAATACAGCACATTTCAGGGCTGCAGAACATAAAAACCTACAAATCTAAACACAAAGCACCCAGAAGTAAGCCTATAAAATGCTTAAATGGGACACACTCTAACAGCTTATCAACTGTAATTAATTGGCTACGCTTGTAAATGTCAATGTAGAATCCAAGTGGTAGGCAGTAGCAGTTTGGTATGTAACAATGACCAACAAAAGTATTACATGAGGACTGGGAAGTGGTGGCTTTATCTTTTGAAAATTAATTGCAGTTTGTGCGTGAGTGTGTGATGTGAGTGTGTGTGTGTGTGTGTGTGAGTGTGTGCGTGTGCATGTGTTTGAGATAGAGAGTGTGTGTGTTTGTGGTAAAGTGTGTGTGAGTGTTTGACGGAGTATGTGCCAGATTACAGTAAGTGCGCGTGCGTGTTCCTTCCCTCCTACTGTTTTATCTCCGTAGAGATGATTAATGTAGGTTGTGTGTGTTGTGCAACATCGAAAGAAGAAATAAAATAGCATATGGCAACAAGCCCCACCAAAGAAGGATTACGGTTTGTTGTTGCAAAGAAAAAAAAATGACTTCTGTACTTCCTTTGGCCTAGCTGGAGAAAAACTGCTTGTGAAACGTGTGTATTTACAGGAACTTCATGTAGTGTGGACAGACAGCCTTGTTAGCTAGTTTTTCACTGGGAAGGGAAAACATTTATGGTGTTTGTCTAATGGCTTATTCAAATATGAGCTTTGGAATTGAAGTTCTTGTCCAAGCGAGGGGCTTGCATCTGAGGGAGTGTTTCTGTCATCAGTCCCAGTAATGAGCCCGTGATGAAATCGTAAAACAGTGCCTGAAATAGGACTTTATATATTTACTTACTCTCCTCCCCCCCAGCCATACGGTAGATCTATCATCATCAAGATAGCTGCCGCGCGTATCTTCTCTCGGCCAAATGAGTCATCATATCCTCAAAACCAAGATCCAAACAAACCGATTCTTTAAGCATTAATCAAACTAAATTAGTTGGCTTTACCGTGAAAATATCTCTTAAGGTAAACTAAGTGATGATATTGATCACCTGATGGAGTTTTTCTCCTTAGAGGAAGTGGGCTGGCTCGGCATGGAACGCTTTTACATTTTAGAGTCCAAAAAGGCTGCTGAACTTCCTGTGTGAGTAAGTCACCACATGACGTTATTTCACTTATGTTTTGACATAGGAGGGAGTATGTTGAGGCTCAGTGGTTGATCCTGTGGGCTTTGGTTCCCAAGTAGGAAAATATGACAGGCCATAGGGGAGGGACCGTCTCTCTCGCTGATGCACCCTTCTGGCACAGTTACTGTATTTCCTCTTTGTTGTTTAATATCTAGCATGTCTCTATCTGTTGCTTTGTTCAGTTTGATGTCTACGCAGTTCTGTTTGTAGCATTCATTTTAATGGGATGTCTGTTCACTTTCTCTCGCTCACATTTGTCTCCCTTTTTCAGTCTACCTCCCCGTCCCTTCATCTTGAAGTGATAGAAAGCAGAAAGCGCCACCCATCCTTTAACAACTAGCATGTTTCTCTTCACCAACCTGACTGATCCAATACAACAACAAAAAAACATCTCGTTTTTCCCTCCTTCTCCCTTTGTCTTTTGCACCAGTGACTCTTACAAAAGCCGTTTATCCACATTGTTGGAAAATGTGAACAGTTGTTAATACACTGCCAATGTCAAGAAAGTCATTTATGACCTATTTTTTCTTCTCTGACAAACTTGTTTTTCCCCCAATAAAGCTTCTCAGGCGATGCCTGTAAATGTTTAACAACATCAGTTTTCACTTGTACTTTATGTACCACAGCACTTCTCCTCTATGGTGCTGTTATATCGGTGTGTGTCTTCTAATACAATAAAAGTCTATTGCCTATTTTGGTTGGTGTTAGGTCACCCAGAGAGCTTTAAGACGCCGTTTTGCTCTACTTGTGATTTATATTACATAATGCAGGGAGCTACGCAGACTATTGTGTGGTTTGGTAGGGTCCTTTATTGCAGTCTCTGTGGGGTTTGCGCTAGTTTTTTCCCCATTTTTGTCTGGCTCTCTGTTTCCCTGTATACATGCTCTCACTCATATTCCTCTCCACCCTCTCTCCCTCTCTTTCTCTATCCACCTGATAACTCATGTCTCTCAAGGCATCAGTGAGTATTGACCACGCAGTTCACTGCAAAAACCCCCTAGAAAATATTTTGGACGAATGTTGTGCATGCAACGTCAATGGTATGTTTCATGATGGTCCCCAGGAAACATTCTCTGGGGACCTTTGTGTATTTCCTTGTCCACTTCCAGGACATCACAATGACCTTTTTTAGAAGTTCCTCGGGACATTTATATGATTTGATAATAGGCTCAGGCGCGACGTACACTGAAAATATGCTAGAAACCTTTAGCAGACATTAAATATGTTTTTAATAAAGCGAGCGGTTTTGGCTTTTTTTCATTTATGTAATGCTGTAACTTTTGAATGATTTAAGCGTCACCATTTTATGACCGCTTTCCTGATAGACAAGACTCAGAAACCTTGGAGGCTCACACAGAGGGTTTTGTTTACTTCACCACGACAAATCAATCTAAAACCAATTTAACAGACTGCCATAGTGTAGCGTCGCATCGAGAACGCAGGCCACAGGCGCGAGGAGAACGGAGGACTTTTAATAAAATAACGAAGATTTAAGAAAAGTGAAACTAAGACACGAAAACAGCAACAATGTTACATTGGAATAACACCTAACAATGACCGACAAGATACTGTACACTTGGGAAGGAGGAACTTAAATAGCGACAGTGCTGGGGAACAGTGAGGGCAGGGAAGACAAACAGCTGTCCGTGCTCTGACTGAGGGAGAGAGGGCGTTGAACAAAGCTCCTAATAAGCATGTAAACGTTGGTCGTTGAACATGTACTTCTCTTAAAAGGTTGTGGTCATGAATACAATTCCTGTGGACAGAAGCTTGATGTTTTGGGGAAATTGTTTCATACTCCCTCGAGTGCACGTGTACTTTAGACTAAACCTCTAGGGCACCATGGCACCATTTTGTGTACGTCCAGGGACGTCTACCAACCCTTTTGGTTTGCAGGGTTCTCTTCACTGCTGCCATGTACAGTGTGGTCACATGGTCTTATCCCAGGGCTTCCCTCTTATATTTATAGGAGCATTTCTGTCTTCTCTTTGCTTATCAACAGCCACAGTATACCCCACCCACCAATTTACCGTACTCAGCACAGTGTTTCACTGCACCACAAGGTTCTGGCTCTTCTCCCTTACAGCCTACAGCACACGGACAGATCCCTCCCTCTCTATTTCTCTCTCACTTGGAGCTTTGTATTAACAAATGTAATTCTATGACAAATCTTAGTGCAGTGTAGCTTACAGCACCTTTTTTTTTTGTAGTGCCTTTTTCTTGGACTACTTCTGTCCTAATTTAGGTAATTTAAAATGTATACATTGCACTTAAATGCTTATGTATATATATATAATCTATCTTAACTGTAGCAAACATTTAAGCTTCCCATTTTTTGCTAAAAGTAATTTGCTTCATCACAGAAAAACTATATTATCTTATATTCCGTTCACGTTATCTTATATTCTGTTCATATTCTGTTCACATGTCTGAGTCATTTTCATGCTTACCAAATGTTATATTTAGATTAGTCTACCCTAGCCATTAAAATGGTAAGTATAGGGATATGATGACGTGAGTCATTTCTAATAATTATAATAACTGACACATATCAATAGCACATAGTGGATTCAGTACCATGGACAGCAATCATAATTTCCACAATTTCACATTTATGTTCAAAAGAGGAATGTTGATGATGCATTCATTGACAAAATGATACGTTGAAAAGAAAAAGCTGTCCTTTTTCCACTCAATTATTCTAAACAGGCATCTCAGCAGTCATTGCTATCTTTCATTGCAAAATGCATTGCATTTCTAGAATGGTGAATTATTCTAATAGGAATAGGATTTTACAATATAGAATATGAGTAGCCTGTGATCAACTGTTGTTTATCATTTTGAATAGGAAACAAGTAATTGTTAGAGGGAAATCACTTCTAAATACCAAAGTTAACAGCATCATCTCATCTTATGTTTCATAATGGATGTAATGTTATACGGACCTGATTTACATCATCTATACATTATAGTTTGGGTTCAAAATGGATTTCTACTCTCATTTACTGCTCTCAAATTACTCTTAAAATTAATAAAACATTACTTATTTCAAAGCCTCCAAAGTCTCCCAAACCAATCCCTTTCCTCTTAGGCTTGGCTGTTTGGCGACTGCATTGGGCTAGACTAAATTCAGCTTCAATAAGGATAGGAGCGACAATGCTTGGTTTTCAATCAAATTTAATGGAATCAATATTGTATTACTCATGTTCAATGTGCATGTAGGTAGTGTTGATAAGAGCTGGGTGTGCTGTTTTTCTGCCATCAAAATGCATGCTAAAATATTTCCTCCCCTTCCATATAAGTTAATGCTAACAACAGTTTGAAAATAGCAAAGCGCTGAAACCGAGTCACCTGGTGTGAGGAATGTCGAGGTACCTGGGAAAACCCCTACAAGTCAGGTCCTGTCATTCCCAGTATCCAGACTTCCTTTCTGTGTGATTAGCTTCATTGTCCCAGACATGAAAGAATTTGGAGAAACATCTCTAATTATAGTTAGAGGACATGCCCAGACTGGGTATAAAATTACATACTATTCACTGTTTTACCTTTGTAGTGGACTGCTTTTCACTATTATGATGTGTACCCTATTATCAGTCAAAAGAAGTGTACTATACTAAATAGGGGGCCATTTCCGCAACAAGGATGTGGCCATGCTTTCACTTCTGAGAATACTAGCCTCTCTGTTTCCATGCAGTGTGTTACAGTTGGGTTGGTTTACAACTATTTTAACAGGATTGTTTACACATTACCTAGTTATGACATTACAAATGAAATAGTCCCCTGCCAAAAACATAAACCTTGAACATGACATCACTTAAACGGCCCGATTCAAACTCTGTATTAAGGGATGAGCTTTGTGATTGGCAGCTAGTGATGTTGTTGGATCCAGTTATAAATGGGACACTTTAATGGAGTTTAATGGATCATAAAACAGTTATAAGATGAAGTGTGAGTTATTGGTTGCATTGAATACAATCTTATTTCACTCCACAAAAGCCATTGTCTTGTCATATTTTCAGGTGTCTGTCGGTCTTAATCCTGGCCTAGCTAGATGCTAGCCAAAACCAAACTCATTTGAACATATTAAGTGAAGTAGCAATGTTTTTGTTAATCGATTTGTCTCTTTATACGGGATCACTGTGCATATAGGAGAAAGATAGTAGACAGGGATGTTTCAGATGTTTCCCGACTTAGTGTGCATGACTAATCACTGCTTTGGACTAACATCAAGGGCGAGTGGAAATGGACTGGCATTAATACGTCTGCTTTGATTCCTCTCATGCCAGTAATGCAGCTAAGCTACATGAAAGACAACAAGAGGAATGGCTGAGTCGCAATCAGTGGATCGACCACAGCCGCCCAACACACTCTGCAATCATCTGCATTCAAAAACGCACTCAAACAATCACACAGTCACACACAACCTGTCTGTCTCTCCAGCTCTCCTCGTTTCACTGTCTCTCCAGCTCTCCTCGTCTCACTGTCTCTCCAACTCTCTTCATCTCACTGTCTTTCCAACTGTCTTTGTCTCACGGTCTCTCCAACTCTACTCGTCTCACTGTCTCTCCAACTCTCCTCGTCTCACTGAGACATTGCAGTAGGAGTTGACTTCTGAAGGAAATAAATAACTACCAGCATCTGGCTAAGCATTGGCTTGAATCAGCTACAGAAAGGAGATATGTGATCTCCTTTTTATGCCTCCTTTCACCTCCTTTTTCCTGAGGGCCCCTATAGGATCAGAAAGAGGTCTCTCTGTTATTAGAGCTATGCTGCTCCTGGTGTTAGTCACTCTGCACGGGGAGTGGCTAGCTGAGTGCTGGGGATGTCCGGCATGGGGTTACACAAGAGCTTCAGCTGGAAAATCCCTACAGTCCATTAAAACAACATCTAACAGTAACATTACATGTCAAGGATAAAGGAGGCTGAGTGAAAGTCTGTGGAAGTGCACAGAGGTGTGTGTGTGTGTGTCTTGCAGTTCAGGTACAATCCATGACAATCCCCCACTGCTCCATCATGCCACTTAGCTGGGAGCCAAGTACAGTTCATGCGAAACTCAAGAACAAGTCCGCCTTTTTAGAGCTTCCACACGTGTAACTAAGGAAGTATCACCTGGGACGTCTGCTCTCTGCAGTCTGGCATTCCCCCCATGAACCAGGCTATTACAGTTTTTCTCGATTGCTTACAATCATCGGTCAATACTGAAACCACAATAACAAAACTCTTCACACAGTGTGTATTACCAACATGCATCGTTGCAAAACAGTTAATCTCACCCCAAAACTCACTAAAACCACCAAAACGCTGTCTCAAAACAAGCTTGTTCCACCAAAACACTGGCAACAATTCTCACTCAGAAACACACACTGTCACTCATAACACACTGATCTAAAAAACACTAACAACAGGGATCATTACTTGTAGGTTTTTTAAACTATTTTTCACATAAATCAGTATTTCATCATAGAATAAGAAAAACACCTCACTTCAATGACTTTACTAAAGCATATCTCAAATGCAGCAATTTGAAGGAATATCCTTTATTTTTTATACATCTTTTGTGTTTTTCCCAGGTTGAATCCAGCTTCATCCACAAAGATGAATTTATGTATAGTTTGACTGGCTTCCATCTTCATTACTCTCAAAACAGTAAATCCATAGTTTTACAGTGCTTTACATTATGTGTTTATGTGTAAATACCCTGTTTGGTTATGGAACAGACATCTTACCTGGATATATTGATACCGGAGTTCTTTCACACATTTGCCATTTCTCTCAAAGGGCACAGTGCATAGCACTTGGGTCGGTTTTCAGTTGAAACTGCAATGAACTGTTTTGGGATTTACAAAATATTCTAACATAATTAACATTTTCTAACAAATATCAAACATTTTCTTTATATTTCAATCTGGTTACTGCAGAAATTCACACTAGTTGCCATCATTCTGTTTTGAATGTGTTTTTAACCGTTTTGAGAGCAGTGTGTAAGCATTTGAGAAAACATGTGCTGTGAATATATTGTTTTGTAGATGGTTGAGTTTGAATGAGAAAAGAGTTCATGGATTTTGGGGAATGTGTTCACTGAATGCATTTTGCGTGAAAGCAATGAGAAATTACTCACAGTTTGGTTCACATATACTTCCGTTTTGCTGACTGTGTGATGAGTTTTGTTACTGTAACTTCTGTATTGTTCAGAGCTTGTAACCAATCAGGAAAAACTGTAAACAGGCCAGGAGCCGCGGTGGTTATCGGGATTTCTTTAACTATAACAATGTTTAAATAACGAAACAAGGTCACTACTCTTTCAGTACAGCTCTTAGCAGGAAATAATGCAACTTTTGATGCAGTGCTACTATGTAGGTTGGAGCATGATGATCTTTAGTCCGGTAGTGTAAAGTAGGTCAGCTGTTGTGTTTAGCTGACTAGATCCTCAGCACAGCCTGGGCTGGCCGTATCCCCAGGGACGAGCCTAGCTTTGGAGACACTCATTAAAGCGAACCGTTACGCAGATCAGTTCAGTGTGTGAGTGTGTGTGTGTGTGTGTGTGTGTGTGTGTGTGTGTGTGTGTGCGTGTCACTGTGCTCATCCTAAATGAGATGTGAAGACTGTTTCACCAGTTGTAGCTCTTTCCTGTTCCCTGTGTCTTCCATCCAAATGACATTGACGTGTTACAGATGTCACATGGGTTCTCCTGAGCTGTCTTTGTCTGTCTGAGAGTTCACTCGCCATCTGACTGGTGAGCTGGAACTGGGGCATCAGGACAGTCTGTGTGAGCTGGTGTTCAACAACAGCATTTTCCGCTGTCTGTCAAATCACATGTACTGTGATCAAAGCGATCAGCATTTTCAAATCTTTTGGCAAGTTCCTGTCAAATCCAAGTGTTAGATGGAGCGCTTCCCAACACCGCTAGGGATTCCCATGTTTCTAACGATACAGTATGGTCACTAAAAGTGAATCTGATTTGGAAAAGATGCCAGTACCAAATGATCAGATTCTAACAATTTGGGGTTCTGCTACAGGGAATTTATTGCAATTGGATGTTCCATTTGCTCACCATATGCCTACAGCCTGAGCCATGAGAAAACAAGCTTTGATCAGTCATGGAAATAAAAGTGCTAAAACAAAATTGGCTCCTTATTTAGAGATGATGAAGAACAAGATATGAAGGAAAATATCAGAGCTTTGTTTCAGGTACAACCTAGCAAATAGAAGATATTGCAATATTTTCCAAAATTGTTGTTGGACATGTTGTTAAAAATAATCTGTCTCGATAGCTTTTTTTGTCATCGCTTTGTAATGGTTTGAATCGCATTAAAGAACGATGACTATATTCTATTCAGTTAGAATATATAATTTTCTTAAGTGAAGTATGTGTAGTAGAAGACAAGAATCATTTAATACTGAAGGGCTTGGACATCAAGTATTTATGAGGCTTTAGCTTTGCCCTCCTTAGTGTGGTTTAGCTTTCAGCAACTAAGTGAGCTTTGCACTTTGCTAAAAACTGAGTCTGACATTCCTGTTATTCTTATAAAAGGCATTGTGTCTTTAATGTGTGTTCAAGCTCAATTTCTGATACCAAAAAAATGCCCTGAGCTCCATTGTTTGTATGTGTGTGGGGTGTTATGTCTGTGTGACTGGTATATAGCCTCTCAAAGGAAGATTAATTTTGCCTATGAAACAGTGTGTCTGTGTCCATTAACCCAGGCCAAGCAGACTCTGTAATCTGGAGGAATGGACTGCCATTATGACTGTGTCATCATTAACCGCCTGTCTGGAATTGCTAAATCTTTTTGTGTGTGTGCATGTGTGTGTGTGTGTGTGTGTGTGTGTGTGAGTACTCCAGTGATTATGCGTTGCCTGTGTTTGTGTGTGTGTATGCATGTGTCTGTGTGAGTGTGTGTGTGTCTGTATATGTGAGTGCGTGTGTGAGTGTGTGTGTGTGTGTGTGTGTGTGTGTGTCTGTATGTTTGAGTGTGTGTGTGTGTGTGTGTGTGTGTTGAGACCTGGCTGGGCAGTATAACTGAGGACTCCACAGAAATTGCAGAAATGAGACTCCTTTTATTGGCAGATCCCAAGTTATCCCAGTAATCAAGCTTGTCTCTGGCCCTGAGAATCATCTCACTGTAAAGATGTGCACCTCTCATCAGCCCAGCTCTCATGCCTATCTGTTCCTCTCCTCTCTCAGGGGATTCTCCTTTGCTCTCCAGATAGAGCTAAACCCATCTGACACCAGCTGAGAGGAATGGAACAGATTGGTTCCAGTTAGTCATTCTAGATGGTGTTAAAAAGACCCTGTATGTGTGTAACTTGGCTGTCCCAGAGACACACCCCAGAGACACATCTCAGAGACACATCTCAGAGACACATCTCTAAGACACATCCCAGAGTTACATCTCTGAGACACATCCCAGAGACACATCCCAGAGACACATCTCAGAGACACATCTCAGAGACACATCTCTAAGACACATCTCAGAGACACATCTCTAAGACACATCTCAGAGACACATCTCTAAGACTCATCCCAGAGTCACATCTCTGAGACACATCCCAGAGACACCTCTCTGAGACACATCCCAGAGACACCTCTCTGAGACACATCTCTGAGACACATCCCAGAGACATATCTCTGAGACACATCATACAGACACATCCCTGAGACACATCTCTGAGACACATCATACAGACACATCTCTGAGACACATCGTACAGACACATTGTACAGACACATCCCAGAGACACATTTCTGAGACACATCCCAGAGACACATTTCTGAGACACATCGTACAGACACATCCCAGAGACACATTTCTGAGACACATCCCAGAGACACATTTCTGAGACACATCCCAGAGACACCTCTCATCCCCTTTGATTGTTAAAAATAAATCATACCACTTGAAAAGGGAAGAAATGTCAAGGCCATATAGTTCTAATGCTTTTTCATCTGTTCCATGAAACAATGTAACAGACCTCTTACAGTAAGAAGCCTGTCATTTATGTTATGGCTATTGTAGAGAATCACTGTTCTCAAATTCAAGTTTTCATCTAGACCACAACGCCTTCCATCTTCCACTGCTAGTTTTCATTGTCCTCCTCTAATCAGCTGGGCGCAAATCATTGTTCGTTACTACGGGATACCAGTAGCTGTCCAAATTGTAATACCATTGCTGTAGGGTGTGTGTTTTAGACAGTGTTGTTGTAGCTAAACATAAGTGTGTAGCTATGTTAGTATGTGTGTGTGTGTGTGTTAGACAGCCTGGTTGATTTCTCTGTTGTGAGAGAAGAGAATGCAGTCACTAGTGATGTTCATATATTTGCCTGGTGCAGGAAGACCATCCATTCCCCAGTATCATTAAAATATTATTGTCCGGGAGGCATGTTGAGAGAAATGAAGAATACATCTCTGTTATGTGGCCCATCTGAAACAACACGTCATTTCCACTATCTTTTCTTTCCCTCTTTTTCTACGCCCTTTAATCTCTCCCTGCTTCTTTCTCTCTCTCCCTCCCTTTCCTTTCCCTCTCTTTCTCTATCATTCTCTCCCTTTTCTCAACCTCTTCGTCCACACCCTTTTCTCTCCCACTCTTTCTCCCTGTTTCAACTCAATTTCAATTTAAAGGGCTGTATTGGCATGGGAAATATTTGCGCGAGTAGAAATAAAGAAACCTATAATAAATAACAACAGTGGAAACACACAAGTTTAAGGATAAAGGCGTTTTGAATGTTGTTTTATGGTCTTTCTACGGTGTAACAAAACATTCCAAATAGTGAGAATGACAAGGGAAAATAAATAAAGCCATGAACATGGATTAGGTTCAGAATGCTGTTTCTGCTCCGCTGGTTGACCTGTCCTCATGTCCGTGGGTCGCAGATATTGAAGCTGTGATTGTAAACATTTTCGACTAACATGTATGGAAGCTTATTAATGTTTGATCAGATTTCAAACACTTTTTGGGTCAGAATGATCACTTCTCTCTCCATCCGCCTCTAATCCTTCCCGCTAGGGATCTCAGACACACTCCTGGAACACCTCCTGAACATCAAATCAAACTTGATTACATTTAAAATAGGAACCTGCTTTACATTAAAACTGTTAAAACGATGAATAAAAGGGGAGGATATAAACACGGGATATCTGGAACAGTCCCTTATGACTGGCCAGGTATAAAGGGGTGTCTTCTGATCCTGCCTGACAGAACAAGGCAAGCTGTTCCATACTTGAACAGACAGACGCCCTCAATGGATTGTGTGGAACAGACTTGTCTGTCAGGAAGCATAGCAGGACCGTTCAGCTCCTCGAAAGGTAAAACTACTAAACAGAAAATAGTCCTGAACACCCTTTTATGGGGTTCATCCAATTGAAACCGTGAACCCCTTTTTAATGGTTCTCCTAAAATAACCTTTAACGAACCTTTTAGGGCTGATTGTTCAAATGAGTATTCCCCCAAAATTTATTTTTATAGCATAATATTTTAAATCTGTCCGCCAGTGTGTTGCACTTTAAACTGAAGTTATGTGCTGGTGCCTTTAAGAGTTATTTAAAATATGATCTGCAACGTTCTGTTCAAGTTGTAGGCATTTTAGTAGTGGAGTTTGAACAGCTGGAGAAGAGTGCATTGCAATAGCCCATATTACCAGGCATTCCTTCCTTTCTGGTAGCTGGTGCCTTAGAAGGTAATGCCATCCAATCAGTTTTGCCCCGGATGCAGAGACTTGGGGGGGAACATGAATAATGAATTAAAATGCACACGAGTCATTTCATCCTTCCCACCCCGGGTGTCTTCCTACAGTACGGTGTACCCAGAATGCTCCTGTGTTGTTAAGGCTGGGCCAGATGAAGCCTGCTGGGGCACACGGGAGAACAAGTGGAGAGGGGGAGACAGAGAGAGGGGAGGAGAAGGGAGGAATGGAAACCAGGAGGGGGTACTGAGTGAAGGTGTGCTACGTGCTCAGAGTGATGATGGAGGATTGTAGACCTCATAATTAACAGTAATTGCTGTAAAGGGAAACAGAGGAGAGTGAAATGGTTTATTGGTTTAACTTCTGGATTGTGTAGGCGGTGGGTTTAAGTTGTGGTAATTATCTACGCTCTGCCAGAACATCTGACTCCAAAGTGCCTCTTTCCTTTGCCATGCACACGGTTTGAAACAATAAGTGTGCATACTTGTTAAAAATGTCTGAAGCTTTTGTCCAATCCAACATTTGATCTTAATAACATTCCTGCAGATCATTACATTACACAGTGGGACATTGTCATTTACTCAAGGTTTAAAAAAGGCTTCCAAAGTTTGTCATTTCTACTTTGAAATCTCAGACTTGATTTATCCTAAATGAACAAGTATCAGCCGGTAAAGAAATGCAATGATTATAATCCATGCACAAGTATCAGCCGGTAAAGAAATGCAATGATTATAATCCTCACACAAGTATCAGCCGGTAAAGAAATGCAATGATTATAATCCACACACAAGTATCAGCCGGTAAAGAAATGCAATGATTATAATCCACACACAAGTATCAGCCGGTAAAGAAATGCAATGATTATAATCCACACACAAGTATCAGCCGGTAAAGAAATGCAATGATTATAATCCACACACTTCAGATCCCCTGTCACTGCAGGATAATTTGCCTGTGGTGAAAAATGAGTCAAATGGCAATGCTGCGTCTATACAGTCCTGAGTGCATAGACACGCGTATTATACTCCTCATGCTACGAGTTGCATCAGCGCTGACCTTTCCCACCCCGGTCACCCACTGTTCCAAAACCTCTCCTCTGGCCGGCAGAAGGCAAGCGGGGAGTCCAAGTCAATCATGACCGAACCATCCCTCCTCCTGAACAGTTTCTTTCCCTGTGCTGTGGCCCTCAGTAATCACCCATCTGCCCCACAGAGACTAATGACCTAGGCTAGCCACATCAAGACACATCTAGACTGTTAAAGGGGAATACCGGGCGAGTATCTACCACTGGGCAAGGTTCATAAATGATGTAATTGTCGGACTGTCTCTATATTCACACGACCCTCTTACTCAGGGGGAGCGGGGTTGAACTAGCGCAAGCATATTATTTAGCTAGAAAATGAATGTTCTGTCACAGCGGGAACACAACATTTGGGAACCCAAATCCATTGTGGTACATTGTACGTTGTACGTTGCAGTTTTTCAAGTTTACCTTCTCTGACATCTCCAAATACAGCTCATTGGCTTGTTGGAAAGGGTCAACTTTAAAACCTGAACTCGTGCCAACTTGACCCCTTAGTGAGATAGTTGCATTCACAAAGAGACAGTCCAACATTTACTTCAAGCAATGTATGAAGTTAGACAAAACATAGACATTTGTATTTATTCCTCTGTAACTACTAATCAAATGGCTGCACTATATTATAGTATGTCTAGATAGATGCATATTTAATCTAGATGATACTCTATATGTGTAAAGTAATGTATGAAGTATACGTTTACCACTCCTATCTATTAATCTGATAGGCTCAACAATTAGTGTATTGTACATGTATTTATGTTAACTTTTTAAGTTCATTTTGTGTATTCTGTACCTACAGTGGATATAAAAAGTCAACACACCCCTGTTAAAATGCCAGGCTTTTGTGATGAATGAGACAAAGATAAATCATGTCAGAACTTTTTCCACTTTTAATGTGACCTATAATGTGAACAATTCAATTGAAAAACAAACTGAAATCTTTGAGGGGGAAAAATGAAATATAAAAACCTTACAATAACCTGGTTGCAGTGTGCACAACCTCTTATAACTGGGTATGTGGCTGTGTTCAGAATTAACCAATCACATTCAAACTCATGTTAAATAGAAATCATTACACACCTGCCATTATTTAAAGTGACTCTAATCACAAATAAAGTTCAGCTGTTCTAGTAGGATTTTCCTGACATTTTCTTAGTTGCATTTCAGAGCAAAAGCCATGGTCCACAGAGAGCTTCCAAAGCATCAGAGGGATCTCATTGTTGAAAGATATCAGTCAAAATAATTTCCAAAGCATTAGATATACCATGGAACACAGTGAAGACAGTCATCATCAAGTGGAGAAAATATGGCACAACAGAGACATTACCAAGAACTGGATGTCCCTCCAAAATTGATGAAAAGACGAGAAGAAAACTGGTCAGGGAGGATTTCAAGAGGCCTACAGTAACATTAAAGGAACTGCAGGAATTTCTGGCAAGTACTGTGTGCTACATGTGACAACAATCTCCCGTATTCTTCATATGAATGGGCTATGGGGTAGGGTGGCATGACGGAAGCGTTTTCTTACAAAGAAAAACATCCAAGCCCGGCTGAAGTTTGCAAAAACTCCCCCAAGTCAAGTCCCCCAAAAGCACCTGGTAAAATGTGTTATGGTCTGATGAAACTCAGGTTGAACTTTTTGGCCATAATTCCAAAAGGTATGTTTGGCCCAAAAACAACACTGCACATCACCCAAAGAACACCATACCCACAATGAAGCATGGTGGTGGCAGCATCGTGCTTTGGGGATGTTTTTCTTCAACTGGAAACGGGGCCTTAGTCAGGTTGGAGGGAATTATGAACAATTCCAAATACCAGGCAATTTTGGCACAAAACCTTCAGGCGTCTGCTAGAAAGCTGAAGATGAAGAGGAAGTTCACCTTTCAGCACGACAACGACCCATAGCACACATCCAAATCCACAACAGCATGGCTTCATCAGAAGAAGATTAACGTTTTGGAATGGCCCAGCAAGAGCCCAGACCTGAATCCAATTGAACATCTGTGGGGCGATCTGAAGAGGGCTGTGCACAGGAGATGTCCTCGCAATCTGACAGATTTGGAGTGCTTTTGCAAAGAAGAGTGGGCAAATATTGCCAGGTCAAGATGTGCCATGCTAATAGACTCCTACCCAAAAAGACTGAGTGCTGTAATAAAATCAAAAGGTTCTTCAACAAAGTATTAGTTTAAGGGTGTGCACACTTATGCAACCAGGATATTGTGAGTTTTTTACTCTTCATTTTCCCCCCTCAAAGATTTCAGTTTGTTTTTCAATAGAATTGTTCATGTAATGGGTCACATTAATGGTGGAATGTGTTCTGACATGATTTATCTTTGTCTCATTCTTTTACATAACAAGACCTGGCATTCTAACAAGGGTGTGTAGACTTTTTATATCCACTGTACATGTCTATCACTATAGTATCACCTTGAAAACCAAATACAGTTCAGTCTAAAGGTAAATTAACTCAGTGAATAGGCGATTCTGATCCTGAGCAGACAACAGACGAAGTGAAACAGAAATCGATTTAAAAGGTAGATATACGTTTAAACCAGTGTAGAGCTATGGTCTCTGTGAAACACTTGGTATAGCAGTAAAACTAGCAAGTTGTTCTTCAAAGCTCTCAATTTGCCAGAGGGCTTGTCTTCTGAGAGAGAGTGGACTGGGGTGAGAGAGAAGACAGGGAAAGAGAGAGAGGCAGCGAAGAAAGAAGATCAGGTCAGGTCTCAGAGTATGTGTCCATTAAGAACAGATAATAGCCTGTAGTTACACAAAGATCACTCCACCAACCTTTTGTCAAAGTAGAGCCACGTTCTGAATGCTTTAGTTTATAGAATGGGGTGATTGAGGCATTTTATGCAGCAGAGGACTAAGCAAACTGATGATAAATTATTTAGAGAGGTATATAACGTATTATGTATTAGATCTGCTTTTGAATTTAGATAAGGACCGTTGAAGAATGTAAGATGGTTTCAGACCACAGCACACAAGTCAATGCATCCTGCCCACACTGAATGTGTCCTTTGGGTACAACATATACCCAGAATGCTCTGCTGTTAGGGATGGGCCAGATGAAGCCTGCTGGGGCACAGGGGAGAACAGGTAGAGAGGAGGAGACAGAGAGAGGAGGTGGAGAAGGGAGGAATGGAAAGCAGGAGGGGGTACTGAGTGAAGGTGTGCTACGTGCTCAGAGTGATGGGGGATTGTAGACCTCATAATTAACAGTAATTGCTGTAAAGGGAAAGAGAGGAGAGTGGAATGGTTTATTGGTTTAACTTCTGGATTGTGTAGGCGGTGGGTTTAAGTTGTGGTAATTATCTACGCTCTGCCAGAACATCTGACTGCAAAGTGCCTCTTTGCCATGCATACGGTTTGAAACAATAAGTGTGCAAACTTGTTAAAAAATTGGCTGCAGCTTTTCATCCAAAGAACCTAAAGCATTTATCCAAAGAACTACATGTTATAATTTGACCACGCAGTTGTCGAAGATAATTGAACTACACATTAGGACGTGTAAATCGTTATGTACCCTTGTTTTGAAAATATTCTAATTTTTGTCATTTATACTTCTAAATCTCAGGCTTAATTTATCCGAACTAAACGTGTCCATCCCACTACATGCATACATTTTCTTTTTTTGTGCATAAGTAGTCCACAGACAAAAGTGAAACAGATATTTATGAAGAAGGTAGATATGTTTAAACCAGTGTATAGCTATAGCCTCAGTATACCACTAAAACTAAAACGCTATTCTTCAAAGCTCTCAATTTGCCAGAGGGCTTGTCTACTGAGAGAGAGTGGACTTGGGTGAGAGAAAAGAAAAGGATAGAGAGAGAGAGACAGAGAGAGAGAGAAGCAGCGAATAAAGAAGGTCAGGTCTCAGAGTATGTGTCCATTAAGAACAGATAATAGCCTGTAGTTACACAGGGATCACTCCGCCAGCCTTTTGTCAAAGTAGAGCCACGTTCTGAATACTTTAGTTTTTTAAGAAAAGGTTGATTTAGGCATTTTATGCAATAATGACTTTTGAGTGACTTGAGAGTAAATTATTTAGATAAGCATATAGGCTACTATGTTTTAGCTTTTCTGATTTAGTTTAATTAATTAATTAATCTTCAAAATGAGTTAATGAGACAAAGACCAGAGACTGTTCCATTCAACTTATCTGCACATTTTTATTTGGGGAGAGTTTAACTCAATGTATGATGAACACATTTACAGTATTCATTATAAGCCCCCCCCACACACACACACACATACACCTTTGTGTGGAGTGTGGCTATATGTGGAGCACACACTGTATTGGTGTGTTTAGCTGCAGGGCCAGTGGGGTCAACTCTGGACAAAGCAACAACATGTAATATGTTCATTCTATATGTTTTTTGTGGACCGAGCGAAGAGCAGCTGCTTATGGCTGTAGCGAAAGGGTACCCTAATGAAATCCTAAAACAAATATAGAAACATTTAAAAAGCGCAAAAGGCAAAGGTTCAATGAATGAAATGGGATGAATGTTATGCAAATATATAATTTAATATAATAATGGATTATCCTTTATGACATATGCAGCATGTTGCTACAGGAGACCGTCTTTTCTCGTGCCCACGCTGAGGCACATAGTCATCCTCCTCATTGGAAATGAAGATTCATTATACAGGCATGATATTATTCCCTTATGTGTGTTTTTCCTTATGGTGCAGATTCAATTCAAACCTCTGTTTGACAGCTTGTATAAGACATGGGAGGTTAAATAACCTATTGAAGCTAGTGAATCATCGTTTGGTGGATGCTCTGTCATTGGTTAGCTGTGGACCCCTACAGGGAAATTATTGTTCTCGTATTATTAAATGAAATTGAAATCCAACCAAACTTGTACTTCTCCCTTTCTTATTAAAGACTGTAGCGTAACTGTTTAGGCCACACTTTATCCAGAGAAATTATAGGGTTAACAAGTGATATTCTTTCATATCGAAATTATGAAATGAAAGCATTTATGTTTTACCCCTTTCGGTAGATACGTTACCGTGAATGTATCCATTATACATTGAGTTAAATTCACTACACTTCCTGGTGGATATCTCAATCATTTATATTGATTGGTGTATGCTTTAGGTGTCAGTGCTGGAGCCATACTAAACCCTCCATCTCTCTTCAGCAGCCCCACTCATCTCTGGGCTCAGACACACTCCACATTCTGCCTGTTTGTGTCAAATGGTTGGATGATATTAGCCTGTTTGAAATACTTAATTGTGTTCTCAAGCCCAGTTTTTAATCAAAGACATTTTAATTAAATTGAAACCCTTAATAATTTCCTGCTGGCTTTGATGATGATGATGATGATGCGCTGGAAATGGAATGAGAGAAATTATTTCTGCATTTCTGAGAAGATGTCTAGGCTCCAATAAGACTTTATGAAGAGTGTTGTTTTTTCTGTTAGACTGTTTGCTGATTTTGAGGTTTATAATGTACATAGGGGACTATTTGAATATGCAGTAATATGCCTGAGCTCTTTCTTTTTTTGTGGAGAGAGGCAATGTAGTGGATTCTAGTGTCTGATTCTAGTTCTGTCTCTATAAAATAGAGGAGGTGTATTCGTTGTCACTGATTCTAATTCTGTTTTTAAGAGTGATGAGTTGTAATGTATTCTATATGTATTCTAGTGTCTGATTCTAGTTCTGTCTCTGAGGAGTCATGAGTTGTAATGTATTCTATATGTATTCTAGTGTCTGATTCTAGTTCTGTCTCTGAGGAGTCATGAGTTGTAATGTATTCTATATGTATTCTAGTGTCTGATTCTAGTTCTGTCTCTGAGGAGAGAGGAGTTGTAATGTATTCTAGATGTATTGTAGTGCCTGATTCTAGTTCTGTCTCTAACAGAGAAGAGTTGTAGGTGATTCCAGTGTCTGATTCTAGGGTATCTCCGTGTATCTACAGTTTTCTCTTCAGGGGGAGAGATGACATGTTATTTCAGTTCCCTGTAGTCCCTGGCTGGGATTTCTTTTTTTGCGAGGCATATGATGGAGATGGAGATGGAGGAAGGCTGTCAGCGTTGGTGCTGGCGCGCATTAAATCTGTCTCAGATTATGTATAGATGATGGATCTGTCTTTATTGCCTGTTGATGTAGCTGCCTGCCTTGGTATTTACAAGTGTCATTACCACAGGGCTTGGCAGAGGAACCAGGCAGACCTCCTGATTGTTGTACTGAACCATATCAGGGTGTGTCTGTCACTTCATCTAATGTGTGTGTGTCTGTGTGTGTCTGTGTGTGTATGCGTGTGTAGGATTACAGATCTCTGCCTGCATTTTGATGCAGGTTCAGAATCTGTCAGTCCCTTTGCTGTCATCTTGAAAGCCTCACAACACAATAACATTGACACATAGCTCTGAGTTCTTCTGCCTTACAGAGTAAAACACATTTCATGGTGTCTTGCCACAAACACTAACCCCATCTAATGGCTGTGTTTCAAACAGTGATTTACATAATAAAGCTCTATTTATTGCTTAAAAGCAGGCCTTTTGAAGTGGCTGCAATTTAACTGACTGAATGTTTATTCTAAGGAGTTTTGGGGGGTTTAATTCTAAGGGAGGCATATTTCCATTTATTACCCCCAAAGCAAGATCTGAGAATTTGCAAACGCCCCCATACCAGTAGTTATTAGCATCGAAACGTTCTTTTCCCCCACACAGTAATACTGCCTGTAGTGATTCGAAAGTGAAGGTCAAAAGGTGACGCAGTCCTGCAGCGCGGGATGCCCGTCCTCCCCAGTCTCTGTGACCCAGCGCTAGGCCTTGAGGAAACAGCTGTCTGCACAGCCCCTGCAAATCTCTCTGTCCCTTTGAGCTTCTCTCCCTCTTCACGCCCTCCGCGGCAACAGACAGTCTCTCCACCCGCTGCATCTTCCTTTCAGCCAGAGATAGCCTTTAACCACCGTCCCTTTAAGCTGTGGGATCTGAGGAATCGGTGGAGCGAGATTGCGCCGAACGGTCTTCGCTGCTTTTAGAGATACAGAACTGTCTCATTTGCACGCACATACACACACGCGCGCACTCATGCGCACGGTCACCTGGAACACTGCACTGGTGTTGTTAAAAAAAAAAAGCCCATTGGTGTGTGTGTCTGTTTGCTAAAAGAGTCTCTCTGTGGAATTTTTACTGCCTGGCTGAGTATCTGTCCACACATTCCCTCTCCCTAACATAAACAAGACATGGCAGACAGCCTCGCTCTCAAGGCCACAGCCTCCCCCTCATGTTCTCCTCAGTTCCATTCAGAGGTGCTTTATTGGCAGGGGGATACATGTGTTTACATGGCCAAAGTAAGAGGAAAAAAACAACAACAACAGTAAACAAGAAAAAACGATTCAACAAGAATAGGACAAAAGTAATCAGAAAATAGCAGTGTCCTTGTACGCAGAGGAAGTTAGGAGAGATGTTTAAATTGTAGATTATGTGTCAGTCAGATTTTGGTGTGTGCCTGAAACGACTGTGCAGAAAAGAAGGCCGTACATTGTGTAGAATGTTGGGGTGGATCTTTGACGTTCATGATCTTTTTGTCTTTGCCTGGTCCTTGTAAAGGTCAACTACATTGTGACAGTTACCTTAACAATGTGTCTGAAACAGGGTGTTCCGTTTAGCTAGCCAGCTCCTCGTCCTGTGTGTTTTTGACAGATGATAGGTGACAGGTCGTGCAGTCAGCCTTTAGACGCACCCTGAAGGACTGAGCCACGTCCTTGTCCTTTTAGTCTGGATGTCCTGTACACAACATACAGTATTTGCACCATGTGTGCCTTACTGAAGCCTACTGGACATATTGCTGCCATTATGACACATGGACTTCCCTGCAGCTCTGCCTGTTCTTTAAAGCTGTGATACAGTAAGAGGTCAGGTATAACCCGGCACAGTAATGTCTAGGGGTTTTCCCACTGAACACTTCCACTCTCACATTCATGTGGTTGCAGTGAGACGTATGTTAGCTGTATGTTAGCTGTATGTTAGCTGGAGACATATGTTAGCTGCAGTCTGTGTTAGCTGGTTATTCCTTTAAGTAGTGTGTTAATCATTCAGACATGTGTGCCTATGTTAGTTAGCCAGTTATTCACATGTGTATGTAATGAAAACATGGTGATTATGACAGAGTAATGTTCAACTAAATATTTGCTTACCTTAGCAATACAGTATATTACCTGGTCCCTATAAGTGTCAGTCATACAAAACAGTCATTATCAAGCCCCTATTCTGCATTTGACCATCAATATGGCTCTCGCATCTGTATAATATTGATGACCATGGAAACATTTGCGACAGTGTTCAACTTGTGATATATTTTATGTAAAGACTGTAGAACCAGCAGAAGGCTGTCAAGAGGCCTTGACAATACTCTCCTCCCCTGATATAATTCACAGGTTTTTAGCTTCCCTCTCTCCTATATCTCTCATTCTGTCTCCTTTCTCTTTCCCTCTTTGTCCTCCTTCCGTTCTTGGCTCCTCTCTCTCTTCTATTTCCATCTCTGTCTCTCTATCTCTCTCTTTCCTGGCCGGTGTGTAATAGAATGCTCCAGACAGATAGCTTTATTGGCATTTGAATTAGATGTGTATCATAGTAATTAAGCAGGCTTCCTGCCTTGGGGCGAGCCACACATTGACAAATGCGTGTCAACGCCGGATAATCTCTCGCCCTGGAGTAGACAATAAAGGGTTTACACAGTTAACATACAGTATGTGGATCTGTTCATGCATGTGCTAGGGTGGAGTCCGATATTGTGGAGCGGGTACAAATACACACACACGCATCTTTTTGAAAAAGGATTGGAACTCACACCATGCATGCACAAACAAAAACAAGCTCAGTGGAAAACTCCATAACCTTAACTCTAAACCTACAAGGTTGAATGTCCACACGCACACACACAACACACACACATCAGGGATGCTGACAGACAGGTTTTTATATAGTCATAGGCAGCAGGTTCTTAAATAGTCATGTGCGGCAGATTCTTAAATAGTCATAGGTTCTTAAATAGTCATAGGCGGCAGATTCTTAAATAGTCATAGGTTCTTAAATAGTCATTGGCCACAAGTTCTTAAATACTCATAGGCCGTAGGTTCTAAAATATTCATAGGCCATAAGTTCCCAAGATACTCATAGGCCGTAGGTTCTTATATAGTCATAGGCCAGAGGCTCTTAAATAGTCATAGGCTTTAGGTTATTAAATAGTCATAGGCCAGAATTTCTTAAAATGTCATAGGCCGCAAGCTCATTAATAGTCATAAGCCGTAGGTTCTTCAATTGTCATATGCCCCAAGTTCTTAAATAGTCATAGGTTCTTAAATCGTCACAGACCCTAGGGTCATAAATAGTCATAGGTCAGAGTTTCTTAAATAGTCATAGTCCGCTAGCTTATAAATAGTCTTAGGTTGTAGGTTTCTTAAATAGTCGTAGGTTGTACATTCCTAAATAGTTACAGGCCACATGATTGTAAATAGTCATAGGACATAGGTTCTTAAATAGTCATAGGCCGTAGGTTCTTACATAGTCATTGTAACTAGTTTATTTTTTTTATTATTGACTGTAGGTTCCTATAACGCCATAGGCTGTAAGTTCCAATTGGATTTTGTATGGCCATAGGCCATAGGTTGACACAGTGAAAATGTGTTGTGTATTCCATTCTACAGAAATTGAATCTAAGGTTTTGTTTTGTCTACTCTCACAAGGAAAGGAATGTGTTATGAATGTGTGAGGTATGATTGGATTCCCAGGAGGCTGAGTGACCTTGATTCATAAGTCTGAATATTTGCCTGAACAACAGTCGTTAAGTGCTACTAGGCCTAGTGTGCTAGTAGACTAACTTACAATAATCACTTTGTTGTTACTAATTCTTGAGATTCCTAAGTGTTGGGTCATCTGCAATGTCGTAAATATAATAGACCTGGCCATTTCCCTACCAAACACCACACGTAGTCCTAAACACAGTAGCTTTTCCACTGTTGATTTTCTCATCAGGCAAAAACAGTCTGTTTCAATTAGCTGTTCCTGTAGAGAGTCATCTTAGAAGAAGATAGAATGTGTTGTCTGCCTGGCCTTGGAGGATAAACAGAACGAGAGAGAGAGGAATAGTGGGGGGAGGGGGGCATTTCAGTAAGAAAAGACAGGAAAGGAAATGTTAGTGGAGAGTTAGGAATGTGTTGTAGATTGTTCCAGGGATCCTGGTGAGTTATTTAATGATCGGAGCATGTCAGGCTCACAGCTGTGGAGCAACAATCGCACACAGCTGAGAACTGCAGAGAGAGAGAGAGAGAGAGAGGGGGGGGGGAGGGAGAAAGACAGAGGGAGGGAGAGAAGAGGGGGAGTGAGTGTTAGAGGAAGAAAGGGAGAATAAAAAGACAGGAAGAACGGCTTGAGGGAAAGGAATGAGAGAGTGAGGGTGATGGGGAGGGAAAGAGGAAGAGAGTGGAGTCCATTGCCTTGCCAAGATAAGAATCTGTTTCCATCCTCTCCTCGGTTCTGTTCTCTTCTTCTCTCCTCTGCTCACTACCTCTCTTCAGCTGATGAGATAAGGCTTGCAGAGTAGATGTGGATGTAGAGGAGGTTGTAGAACCCCTATTGCCTGAAACAACTTTTTTTTGTTTTGTGCCGTTGTCTAAACATTTGAGGGAGAATCAGACCTCATTTCATATCCACTGATGGAATAGTTCCATGTCAGCTGCATCACTGTTCCACAATGAAAGACTGCATCTAAACAGGCCTAAAAATTATCATTCTTTCACTCAAACAAATCAGTTCGGGAAGATCAGATGTTTTTGGTAAATAGACAAATGAATGGATAACATAAAAGGATTATGCTGTCTCCATGAACACAGTCTCATGCGCCGTACATATCACAATATATTTCATTATGCTGAACGTCCTTTCCAGGCAAACACGTCCTGTCTAAAACATATGGAGGAAAGTCTTTCTCTTTTCAGAAATCACCTTTATTTTGGAAGATTGCAGAATATGACATTTTCAATAACGACAAGATACATATTATTTCAAGTGATAACAGCAAAGTGTTTTCTTTTTTTTTTGACAACTTGTTTCTGTAATTGTCTAGTAAGTCAGCCGAGCCTGCAACAATAAAGCTATCAACCTCCACGCAATGAATATTATAAAAATAACATCTTTATCAGCCCAATAAAACATCTTGAGACAACAGTCATGTAATATAATTGGCTTAAAAGGCACATTATCTAACATTGCTGTAAAAATAGTACTAAAGGATTGGGTGGTTGTTTACACGTCTCTATCCTGTAAAGCTATCACCAAGTATAACGTTTTTTAGATTGTTCTGCGGTTGGCAACTTCCTGTTCAGTTGGTGGGCCAATATGTCAACATATGCAGTGTTGTTTTTCTACCAGAATTATCAGCCTATAGGGGGCGTTGTAATTCCACTCTGCTGTGGGCGGTCTCCATTGAAATTAAGGACATCTGACACAAAAGAACAGAGTTTAGATGTGATGGGTTAGGGGCTTAAGATGGGGTGGGTTTTCAGGTTGCTTTTGTTGTGAGATTTTATCTGAGTTTTTAAACTGCAATTAAAAGTATCAAGTCTGTGATGCAGGAAGCAAGAGAGGGCGGGCGGGAGGGGGTAGGTAGTGTGATGAAGAAGGGGAGAATCAAAAGAATGGAAAAAGTGCTAGAGGGAAAAATAATGGGAGAGGGAGGGAAAGAGGAAGAGAGTGGAGTCCATTGCCTTGCCAAGATAAGAATCTGTTTCCATCCTCTCCTCGGTTCTGTTCTCTTCTTCTCTCCTCTGCTCACTACCTCTCTTCAGCTGATGAGATAAGGCTTGCAGAGTAGATGTGGATGTAGAGGAGGTTGTAGAACCCCTATCTCCTGAAACTCATTTATTTTTGTATTGTCCCGTTGTCTTCTAGAGCTTGTTGTAAACATTTGAGGGAGCATCAGGCCTCATTTCATTTCCACTGATGGAAAAGTCCCATGTCAGCTGCATTTCTTTCATTGTTCAACAAAATACCCTGATTACACTGAGGCCGCGGTCTATTGTCCAATAAGATCAGCTCTAGGGGAAGAAAAATATGTTAAAAGATCTGATGTGATTGGTGAAAGGAACCACCAATCGGTGTAAAGAAATTTTCCCAATTGGGCTGCCATTATAAACATAGCCAAAGTACATGTATGTATGTTTCGCCATGTCTTTGTGGAGCTGTTTTACTCATCAACATGCAAACTTTCTGTCATGTCTGAGCCATCAATTTAATGGCAGCTCGTTGACATTCTAAAGGGTGTGTCAGTATTTCTTCACCTATTGACTCCCTTGTGCCTCAATGTCCTCTAACCTCCTGTCTGTTTGGCTCTGTGAGAGGGGTCTTAAAAAGCTGCTTTTATACACAGTCAGACCTTTCAGTCAGAGTGTGTGAAGGAAGCATTTTTGGGGAGGATCACAGAACTCCAGAAATAGGTACAGTAGACAGCTACAGTAGTGGATTCTTTAACCTTGAGTTTCTCCAGTCTCAAACACAAAGCCACAATGCACCCTCAAAGCTTCAGTTGTGGCTTTGCTTCAGTTAGTGCTTCAGAGAGGGCCTTGATTCTGTGTCAGACGGCGTCCTTAGTACAGAAATTCTATCAGCCTTGACACTGGTCTAATGTGCATCTTAGATCAGTTTATGGCTCTACTTTGATTTATTGATTCTGAATCTGAATCTGATCAATTTTCTTTTGTTAGGGTGAAAGAGCACAGTGTTGTAACCCCTGACCTCTGTGTTTTCCCCTGCAGGCAGACTCGAGAGCAGGAGACGCCCCCTGACTTCTTCTACTTCTCGGACTTTGAGAGACACAATGCTGAGATCGCGGCCTTTCACCTGGACAGGTAAATTAAAACACACACCACCTGTACCTCACACAAAGCAATCTTCTGTGTGTGTGTGTGTGTGTGAGTGTGTGTGTGTGTATACCCTCCACATGTGCATAATAGTGTCTGGTGGCATGGTTTCCTCACACGTGCTGAACCACTAAAAACCCTCCCACTTGCTGCAAAAATTTTTTATTCAATAGAGTTTGAAAGACATCCTTCAACATACAATGTAAAAAAAATGAAGAAGTATAATATCTGCAGACAACAGGTTCAGATTATGAGCGGCCAATTAAATAAATATATCTAAATACAGACATAGGGTTAGGAAAGGATTCATGAATAATCTTTTAATTTTTTTTATGATTTGGATAGCCTTCATAACAAAAACATGGTGTTTTGATTCATTCTGAACATTTTAAATGTGGGAAAGTTGATATGATTCAGTTAATTCCCATGTGACTAGTTTCACTTTTATTACCTGCAACCATACAGTTAAATAAAACAAAATGTGTTTAATTAATATCTTATATAAACAGAATACTCACTTATCTCACTTGGCACAAGCTCTTATGAATTTGTGAATGACAGTGAATGGAGAATGCAGTTATTGCTATCTTGAAGAAAGATGTTGTTTCACTTGGAATCGGCAGGTTGGGCCAACCTTAGTCATAGTTTCATTGCATTTAAAGTACCAGAATTAAGGTGAAATAAAGTTAATATACAGCGTATCAGTAGACATATCTACACTACACCTCTTTCTTCAATCCAAACAAAACTAATAACCTCATCTTTAAGTTAAAGGTCAGGATACGCTTGAAATTAAAGTGCATAAGATTGGAATAGAGTTCTATTTTATCGAGGCTAAAAGGAACCCATGAGTCATAGAAACACACTGGCTTATTGCAGAGACGCGGAGGGTTCATAGTTTCCTTTCAGTTCATTAATATTATATCCTTTGTAGTCAAATCTGCCTTCCTTCCTGCTGTCAGGCTGATGCCCAAGTGACAGCCTGTTTCCTTTAAAGCGCACTACTATTCACCAGGGTCTTATGGCACCCTAAGGAGGAAGTGGGCTGCCATTTGGGGCTGAGCCTGTAACAGCCGGAACAGCAGGCCTCGGGGCTCTGGTCAGAAGTTGTGAACTGTATGGGAAAAGGATGTCGTGGATGACGCAGTCATAGCGAACCCAGCCACCCGTCTTTGACTGTCTTTAGCTCTGTCAATCTGTCCGTCAGTCTGTTTCCATTGCTGTGTCTCTGTCTGTCTGCCGTGGCTGCACTAGCTTTCGCCGGGATTCACGACCGCCAGTTGAAAACGCGTCACCGATCACAGGAGAAAACACGGTCCGTTCGTTAATACTGTGTCCTTTGTAGTCGGACGCCTTCCCGCAAATCTTTCCACAAAGCAGGACTTTGCTTGTCCTGGCACTGGGACCGGACCTGCACCCCGAGACTCGGCACTCACAGTCAGCTCATGTGGTGATCATGTTGGGCCTCAACTGAATTCCATTAATAGGTGTTGTCCTGACACAAAATACAGCCATCTCAGGATCTGCACGGAGAAGACATCTGGGTGTGGCTGTGAGGAGGCACAATATCACCAGTCAGCAGCAGCATTAGCAGACAGTCTGCCAAACATCTGGTCTGCCACTAGACCTAGCTGGCACACACACACACACACCATAACATCCGCACAAAACACACCCCCACAAAACGTAACACCAACACACACATGACATAACACCCACACACACACACACAAAACACACAAACACATTTAGGTATGCATTGTGGGTTAGGAAGAGAGGAAACCAAAGGCATGAAAAGCTCCCGTTCTAAATATAAGCCAGGCTGGGACGATGGTTAGCCAAAAGCAGCCGTTTAATTTTTCGCATTTGGTTTCTGGTCTAAATGAAAGAAAGCATCGGCCTGTTGAGGCTCGGGGTGTTCTGACTCCTCTCCTAGCAGGCCACAGCAACCCACCCACTCACCCACCCGGACACACAACCACACCCACCCACCAAGACACGCGCACGCGCACACACGCACACATACACATTCACACATGCACTTACACGGCACACACACCGGAAGATTTTAAGCAGGACTCTACGCGCCGTTAATCATCTGATTGGATTAAAAGGGGAAATGTCTGTCTAAAATGTGGTCTCTGTGTCCTTTGAAATGATGTGGGATTGAGGGAGGAGAACAAAGACGAGAGGAGAAGAAGGACAGGGGGAAAAGAGAAGTATAAGTGCAGTGAGTGACAAGGAGGGAAATTGAATCCAGCACTGTGTCCCTGTTTCCATGGCAGATCCCTTATAAGGCAGTGCGACATGGCAGATCCCCTATAAGGTAGTGTGACATAGCAGATCCCCTAGAAGGCAATGTGACATAGCAGATCCCCTATAAAGCAGTGTGCCATGGCAGATCCCCTGTAAGGCAGTGTGACATAGCAGATCCCCTTATAAAGCAGTGTGATATGGCACAGTAACAGCTGACAGCTAAAGGGAGGAAAATACAGGTCACTCTCTCTCTAGGCATTTCAAGGCATTAATATTTCAGTGTCAGTGGTAAATAGTTGTATATGTTTCTCAAAAGGTTATACATGCATGAAATGAGTTTGGAGCACAGAGAGAAGCATGACAGTGCTGGGAGGGGCGGGAGAGACACTCTAGAGTCAGTGAGCCATTTTAGCCTGGATCTGGAAGAATTCTTTGGATTACTGTCCTGCTGAAATATCCTTTGAAAACCCAGTTTTAGCCTCCTGGCAGAGGTGGACAGATGTTGGTCTAAAATCTCTGGGTAGTTGACAGACTATCAATCCTAACCAGGTACCCAGTACCTTTGGAGGGAAAACAGCCCCACAACATCACCGATCCACCACCACACTTCAGAGTGAGGATTCATTTCTGCTTTCATCCCTCTTTCCCACCAAACCCACCTCTAATGTTTGTTTCCAGAAAGCTCAATGTTTGTATCATCAGAGTATAGAACTCAGTTCAATCAATAAATCAAATGTATTTAAAAGGCCTTTTTTCATCAGCAGTTGTCACAAAGTGCTTTTACAAAACACCCAGCCTTAAACCCCAAGGAGCAAACAACAATAGTGTTGAATTTCAGGGGCTAAGAAAAACTCCCTAAGAAGGCCTAAATTTAGGAAGAAACCTAGAGAGGACCCAGGCTCAGAGGGGTGACCACTCCTCTTCTGGCTGTGCCGGGTGAACATATTAAGAGTTCAAAATGTAAGAATTAGTAAATGCATGTGGGTTGAGTCCAGAGTCTACTTAAACCTAGTCCAGGTCGGAAGCATGACCAGATGGACAAGGACAGGGACAACACAGAGGGGTGGGGGGGTCAGCAGAGTAGCAGCTGAAATCGTCAGGTATTGTCTAGATCTGCTACACAACCAGGAGGAATTTGGACAGGGACAGCAACAAGTCTTTCAAGCCTGGTACTCCGGAGGTGGTACCCCTGGGCCAGACTACACTTAATCATAGACCATGCTGAAGAGATGAGTCTTTAGTAGACACTTGAAAGTTTGCACTGAGTCTGCATATGTAACCTTAATTGGCAAATCATTCCACAGTAGAGGATCTCTATGAGAGAAGGCCCTGCATCCGGCTGTTTGTTTAGAAATTCTAGGTGCAATTAAAAGGCCTGCATCTTGCGATCTAAGGTTACGTGTAGGTATGTATGGCTGGATCATTTCAGCGAGGTAAGTAGGAGCAAGTCCATGTATTGATTTATAGGTTAACAAATAAACCTTAAAATCAGCCCTAACCCTAACAGGCAGCCAGTATAAAGAGGCTAGTACTGGAGTAAAGTGTTGAAATGTAGTTCTAGTTAGGATTCTAGCAGTTCCAATGAAAGTTCCACTGATGTTGCGCAAATATAAAGTACATTTACGTCTTGAGAGTAAATACTTTCTTCTGACATCCACATCTTATTATATTTTTGGAGACCCCGAGATTCAACCATCTTCTGATATTCTCCTACAGTGATCCATGAAGAATTGTGAATTTGTCTGGAACCATCCTCTGCACTGTGCATGGTGGCATAATATGCTTGGGCAGGTTTATCACAGCTTCTGTTGATTTAAACTTATTACTTCAGTGAAAATGGGTAATTTCAGGCATGTAGCTATTGTTTTTATGGCCACTGTGTAATTTATCAAGGTCAAAAACCTTTTTATAGGTAATAAATGATGAATGAATAACAGAGTTTGGCATGTGTCTCACCTTTTATTTACACCCTAGTTATACAGCAAGTCATGGATGATCACTTCAGAGTTCCTAATGACTCAGATAAATACTATCTGTCAATGGGATAGATTTGGTTAATAAGAATTAAAAAAATTAGTGACATGTTATAAAAAATAATAATCTTTGGAAAAATATTCTCATATTTTGACTGTAAGATCAACTGATAAACAATAATTTTAAAAAATGTATAGCCTTTGTCACTCATCTTTACCAAGTTTGCCAATATATCTGGAGTGCGCTGTACATACCTGCCCCCACAAACTCAAATATTCTATGCACACATGTCCACACACCTGGGCGGACACACAAATGAATCATCCATAGAGCCACATCTCCATCTCTCACAGATGATCTTTGAATACTTGTCTCCTTCCCAAACTACACTATAGTAGAATACACATAAAGTACATTAGCACTACAGCTGTTGTAGAGGAGGACATTAAAACCAAGCATGTTAGATCATTATCATTGCAAAGTTAGAGTTAGTTTTGGAAAAGTGTTAGCATAATGGTTGAGGTTAGGGATAAGATGAGGTTTAAAGTTAAGGATAATGTTAGAATTGTAAATAGTTAATTTAAATGTTATTGATAGTCTGTAAATCTGTAACCTTTAAAACATCTGCAGTTTGAACATTCGAAAGCATAAAGTCTTACTGAAAATGTATGCACTCACTACTAAACTCTGCTAAACAGCTGATTGTAATATTAATGTAAAGGCAGAAGAATTCAACTGAAATGGGTTTCTTGTTCTACATCATATTAATTGTTATTCTGACAGTATGTACAGTAAAGAATACTATTTATGATGACAAATATTATATTAAAAAAGAAGAAATCAATAACTACAGTGGTCTGGAAAAATTCTAAGGTCATGTTGTAGGTTGCTTATGATAATTCATAATTTCCACTTAATGTTTTTAACTTTGAAAAAATGGTTTGAATACAAACACTGAAGCATGAAAGGGATCAATGTAATAGCTCATAACAAAGAAAAATAACGCTAGAAATGTTTCATCTATAAATAAATATTTGAATAGTATTTTTTTGTGAATGCTAAATTGCTAAATCCATTTGAAAAGATGTGTTGAATGAATAAGAATTTAACAAAATGTTTCTTGTTACAGCAGAATATTTTTGTACCCTTATTTTACCAGGTGCGCTGACTGAGAAGAGAGTCTCATCTCCAGCAGCAACCGTCCTATTCCTTTCAGTTCAATTCAAATGTAATTCAAAGTCAGCTTCCTGTGGGGGTGTGGCCAATTTAAATACAATTCAGCTGTATTGTTGGAATTTAATTAAATTCCAAAATACCAAATTGACCCTGACTGTGATGTCCCAGGTTGTACTGTACCCATTGGAATCATGTTCTTCCTTAGGTCACAGCTCCCTCTGGTGGTGGTATAAAGACACTAAAGTGCACCCAACCTTTAGGATAATAGAATAAGAAACATGGTTTCATGGGGCACAGGGAACTAGTTTTCATGGTGTTTCTCATTCATAATTATAATGTCTGGTCTTTCTTGCAGGATACTGGACTTCCGTCGTGTCCCACCTGTGGCTGGTAGACTGCTGAATATGACTAAGGAGATCAGAGATGTGACCAGAGACAAGAAGCTGTGGAGAACCTTCTTCATATCACCTGGTACTGCAACCGACATTCTGAAACCTCGGTCCCTTGAGCCGACGGTGTTCCTTGAGCCGATGTTTCTGTGTCATTGTGTGGACTATACAGTAGCATAATGTTGCAGACGTTAAGAGGAACACCAGTGATGCTATTTCCACATTAATGGTTATACCCTTAAGGAAAACCATTTCTGGGAAAGTTGTTTTCTGCAAAATTCAACCAATCAAATAAATGTGGATTCGGAATTAAGGACTGTTGTGGTCACTTCACAGGCTCACTTTCCATTTCCGCTGAATATCATAGCTTCTGCTTTTTTGGGCACGCCACTGAGGTCAACAGTTCAGTCAGGCATCTATATCATATTATGTATGTGATTCTTTGACCCCGACAGTGTATATCATGAATAAACTGAAAGACCTGACGTATGTCTGTAATATAGTCAGCTGTAGCCTACGTACATGCTTAGAAACTGGCCCAGGAAGCTAACTCCTGTGCGACACAACTTTTATGTCAACTGCATTTCAACGGACAGCAGATAGTGCTGACCAATCAAAATCACTAACAAAGCTATTTGATTTCCCAGCCAATAACATCTGTTTCTACGGGGAGTGTTCATACTACTGCTCTACTGAGCATGCTCTGTGTGGTAAACCGGACCAGATTGAGGGTTCTCTGGCTGCCTTCCTCCCAGACCTGGCCCTGGCCAAACGCAAAACCTGGAGGAACCCCTGGAGAAGATCCTACCACAAGCGCAAGAAAGCGGAGTAAGAAGCCATTACTTTACCCATCAAAAATAAAATATAGAATGCATTTTTATTAAAGAAATGCATCTAACTGACATCCTTATTTAGAGATGAAAATAGTTTACACCTGTGGAAAGTTCCATATTGTTGTTGTAATACAAATAGAAAGACATGTGAGGTTACAACCCGAAAAGGCTTCTAATTACTTCCTCTGTGTTATTCTGTTTCAACAGGTGGGAGGTGGACCCTGACTATTGTGAGGAGGTGAAACAGACCCCACCCTACGACAGTGGCACCCGTCTACTGGACATCATGGATATGACCATCTTTGACTTCCTCATGGGTGAGCAAATACTTCTCACTCACAATAACATACAATCCCCTTCAACCTGACTGGCCCCCTTTACCATGACTAGCCCCCAATACCATGACTGGCCCCCTTCACTCGTGACTGGTTCTTTTTACCATGACTGGCCTCCTTCACCATGACTGGACCCCTTTATCATGACTGGCCCCCTTCACCATGACTGGTACCCAATACCATGACTGGGTCCCTTCACCATGACTGGCCCCCTTCACCATGACTGGCCCCCTTTACCATGACTGGCCCCCTTCACCGTGACTGGCCCCCTTTAACGTGACTGGCCCCCTTTAACGTGACTGGCCCCCTTTATCGTGACTGGACCCCTTCGCCATGACTGGCCCCCTTTAACGTGACTGGCCCCCTTTAACATGACTGGCTCCCTTTAACATGACTAGCTCCCGTTAAAGTGACTGGCTCCATTTACCATCAATGGCCTCCTTCACCATGACTGGCCCCCTTTAAAACGACTGGCCCCCTTCATCATGACTGGCCCCTTTCACCATGACGGGCCCCCTTTATCATGACTGGTACTCTTAACCATGACTGGCCCCCTTCATCGTGCCTGATACTCTTCACCATAACTTAAATTTGAGTAATGTATTTTTTTCTCAGAAAGATTTTTAAACAGATTTGCACCCTAAGAATCATAGAAATAAAATCAAACAAAATGACACTATAGCCCATTAATTTTATGTGTTGAGTTAATTCAGGCTTTCTTTGCTCGTATCTATCAAGGATAGTGACTGCATTCACTCTGAAAAAACGAATACATGTCTTGCTTTCTGAAATGTCTCCTTAGGCAACATGGACCGTCATCACTATGAGACGTTTGAGAAGTTTGGGAATGACAGCTTTATCATCCATCTGGACAATGGGAGAGGGTTTGGAAAACACTCCCACGACGAGGTGTCCATTCTGGTGCCTTTAAGCCAGTGTTGCAGGTTAGTCACTCTGATCATTTTCACCTTTTTTGGGTGGGGGGGGGGGGGGTCTGTCAATGGTCATGCGTACATCAATAGGATTCACATGAAATGACAGCGGCGATAGCCACACACTCGAGTGAGTTGATGACTTTATCTGATGTTGTAATAATACAGAATTAATAAGCTGATAAGATCATCAATTCTCTTTTTCTTTTAGAGTGAAGAAGTCGACACACTTGCGTCTGCAGCTGCTGGCTAAGGAGGAGTACCAGCTTAGTAGTCTGATGTCTGAGTCGCTGCTGAGGGACAAACTGACGCCGGTCCTTATTCAGCCACACCTGGAGGCTATGGACAGACGCCTACGCTACACGCTCAACGTCTTGGCAGACTGCATAGAGAAAGAGGGCTATGGCAATGTTGTGGAGGATGATCTGACAGGGGAAAGGGAGGCAGGGCATATGAACACGTCCTCCAGGGAGAGGTAGCTGGGAAGCCTGCAAAATTCAGAAATGGACCAGACTGGATTGGACCGGATTGAACCAGCCATAACTATGGTGGATTGGACTGAACTGGACTCAACTGGATTTGACTGGACCATATTGATCAGGACTGAAAGGGTATGGACAGCTGTCACCATAGGCCCCTTAAATCAGTTATTATATACCCCCTACCAATCAAATGATCGACTGATCGGCCAGCACAGCGAGAAGCACTTGTCTTGTTCAGAAGACATTTTTGAATTCAGTGAATTCTAAGACTGGTATCTTCTGTTGTCACCTGGATTATGTGTGTTTCTACACGTTGTTGGGGCCTGTCACAGGCCAGTGAAACCTTAATGTTGACGCAGATTGTATCTGTGTCTTAATGATAAAAATATGTATTGCAAAATATTTTACTTCTGTTGCTCTTTTATGTTTCATGTCTGTGTTTCATTTAAAAGATATTTGATTGGAGTGCTGGTTTACTGCAAAATGTCTTTTTTTTCTTCTGCTTTTTGTCTTTTAAATGCCACTTTTGCTGAGAATATTTATTGCATTTTATATTTATTGTTAAAAATAAATAATACATTGCACCAGGTTAAGGGTCAATTCCATTTCAATTCCTTTTCAGGAAGTAAACTAAAATCCAAATGATCTTCAACACTTTTCAGTAAGGATTGTTTTTAGAATTTTTATTTGAGTTTAGTTCACTTTTTGATAATTGTACTAGAATTGACCATAACCCTGTGTTGAACCCACTTAATCTTTGTATTGAAAGGACTTAGAGGTCAAGAGGCCTTATATTAAAGCTCGACAGATGTGCAGTTCTAAGTTGGTCATGTAGAGGGCAGCACCAGTGTGTCTACATGTCCCTTTCCTCAGAATTTAACCTTACCATAAAGAATTCAGTATTAATGCAATTACTTGCAGATTCTGTTTGAACGGTTTTAAACCAAACCAGGGTACAGTCCAAATTCTGTCTCATTTGAATTATCAAAACAATACATCAGACCAAAGCTGTATCAAAATTCACAGACCCATAAAAACAGGCAAGAGACTCTTTTAGAAAAAGAATTGAAAAGTCTACTCAAACCTAAGATTTTATTACAACAATTCAGCATCTTTGAAATGATTCCTACTACCGCATATCATCCATTGTACTTTTAAGTCTTTCTGCTTGTAGATTATTCTATTAATTTGAGGATGAATTTAAAATGTCTTTAATTATGGTACTATGAAGCCAAATGTGACACTGGTTTTATAGGATGATTATTCCTTTAGTGATGTATGATGTCAGTGTTGTCTACAGATACAGTACTGCAGTCTGTACATTTCTCTACTTTCCAGAAGAGGTTCAGCTTTGCTGGAGATTACATTTCAGTGACTGAAACATAATAAAGTAGATAAACCTAGTGCCTGTGAAATGATAGAAATACTTGAATGTTTGAGATCATGACTGAAAGGGTAATTACGGGAACATCTTATTTCCTGATCAGAAGCTGTACAAAAGTTGTTTATTCCATTCATCCATCCAACCCAGGATGTATGTTTTTCTGGTTGTTTCAGTGGGCTCGGTATGGGCCCAGGTCTGGAAAACATGTAACATGGTTCTGACTGCAACTAAAATGCTTGTTTTTTCAGTTAATTGTATCTGTGGAGTTTTGTTTGCAAGGTGGTAAAGGTGCAATAAAACAAAATGTGCATTTAAAACATGTCATTTAACTTGATCAGTTAGCCTATCTCAACGATAGAAACATTTATCCATTGAGGACATACGATGGATAACCCACAGGGAACCAACTAAATTGTGATCCTTTGACCCCGACAGAAAATGTAATATCTTTGCTATTTGTCAGCGCATCCAGACCACACTTCCCGAGCAGTAGCCTTTAAGCATCAATCAAGTGAAACGATGAAATGAAACGATGTCTGAGTGCAGTAACACTCTATTGGTCTTCTACAGCTCGTATGCAAACGGCCCTCAGCGGCCCGACATTAACATGTTTATAGTTTACAGTGTCTTTGTTTTGATAAACTTTCCCTAGCCCCTCACCGCCTCCGGAACAGCCTCCGCCATGGTTTAGAAATGCATCCAGGGGACGTGAATGGAGGAAGCCCAGTCTGAGAAAACCCCACAAACGGCACCCTTTTCCCTCTGCAGTGCACTACTCTTCACACGCACCCTATGTGTCCTGGTTTAAAGAGCCCTGTCAAGGTAATAGGGCTGTTTGGAACACGGCCTGAGACAACCATCTAAGGGACAGGGACTACAGGCCTAACTGGGCTAATCAGCATGGCCGCAGACAGCACGGCACAGGAAACACTGTCATGGGAATGTGCCAGGGCTCCTTATCTGATCCTGATCCCACTCTCGTACCCACTGCACTGCTCCGATGGAGGGACTGTAGAACACAGTGGATAGAGCCATATGGACACACAGTTCTGGAATTTGGTTCTAGTTCTAATTCTATGATAGAGGTTCCCTTGTTTGTTTTGACCAGCACTCGTGATTTGATTCTGGAAATGGTGGACAAATACCGATTTCACTGTGTTACTAAAGAACATTTATTACGGTACTGGGATGTTTGGAATAATTTTTTGCGAATCGAGCAATATGTCAATTATCTTTGTAATATGGTTTATATTTATGTTGAGGGAGCCCGACCAAAGGACACTAACTTGAAACCAAAAAAATCTCTAACACCAAATACAAGAGACTTCCCTGGCTACACTTTTTTCACATAAATAAATAAACTGACATAGTTAAAAATAAAGATCCATGACTCTTTTATTTTTTTAGGACAAATGTTTGTCTTTCACTTTAAAATTGATGGGAATGTTTAAAAAAAACATTGGGCCCCATTAAGTATAGCAGGAGTAAACAGATTTGCAGTTCTGGCCGCATCGATAGAAGGACACAAAAGACCGCCACATCAATTTATCTACTGGATCACAGAATGCCACACACATAGCACTCGCGCCTGCAGGCTGTTTCTTCGCTCTATGTCAGCTGCCAGAAGAGACCTTATGCCCTGTTAGGAGTCCTTCAGAACACACATCCCCTCTTTTAGTCACGGAAACACAATTTATGGCCATTATACAGCATTATAGATTGCATCTACAAAACTCCTTTTTGACTAAAAGGAGTGCAACGCGAGGACCGAGAAGGAAAAAAAACCTGCGGCTGGAGAAAAGAGTGGGACTGGACATAACATACACCAAAAGAGTCAGAAAAAAAGAGAGAACAAGAGAGAGAGATGTAAAGACGTTGTTTGTTAGTTTTGGATTAGTCCTGTTAGATAGATTACACTATAAAGTGAAACAAAACAAAAAGTCAACACTGCCTAAATACCGTTGGACCACCCACATTCAAAGTGAGACAGAGCCCGGTCTGGCTACCAGTTGATCACGCCCCAGGTTCAGACGTTCAATTGGACAGGCTGCGTGAGCTGCCTATAGGCTGGCTAAGTCATTTGGTGCATGGCATGCCTTATCAGCGCAAGCCTACCTGGGGACCAGCAGTCAGTCAGGAGAAAAGTCAGGGGTTCCCAGGGACCCAATCATTAGTCAGGGGAGGTCGACTTCACAGGATGAGGAAAGCATGGTGGAGCATGCTAGACTAGAGTAACACCCTTCTCTGTAAAGAAAACAAGTGTTTGGCGTTGTCGGTCTAAATTTAGAGGTGGCTGAAAACTCGTTTTTGAGTGTTAATCAGATGAAGCAGTCCAATAGCCAGTGTGGAAGTGTAGTGATGTTTGATAACTCGCAGTATCCTTATAACTGCTTCAACTATGATGGCGATGGGTACCCCTCCTGCAGCACTGATGAAGAAAAGAAGATGTGTCGACCTGCGTACAGGTAGGGTACTTATTGCTAATAATATTTCAGAAGTTTGGTAGTTTGAGAGTCTAATTTCTCATCTGGACAACGGGAGAGTTTGGGATATTTTTTTTTTTTTACATGACCTAACAAATAAAATGAATGTTTTATATTAACACAATTACGCAGATTGTTTTGTTAAACCTATTCATGTCAACATAAATTTGTCAGTTAAATTTTTTATGTAATCATTAAACATTCATTTTATTTCATGAACTAATTCCAAATGTGTATTAAATGTGTCACATAGGAAAGACTGAGTTTAATTTTCTGTTATTTTCATTCTACTGGTTGATCAAATATGAAAATATTGAATTATTAAACATTTAAAGACAGATGTTTGTGCTATCTCTACAACCACATCCACATTAAATGTAATCTCTGTATCTGAATAAAGAATTATAAACTTTAACCATACCATTAAAATCCTGTTACTTTATTGTATAATATGAAATATTGATTATAAAAAGTATCTTTAAACTCCATCAACTTTCTTGTTCTGCCCAGTTACATAGCACTGATAGCCATGGCCATCCAACAGAGTCCAGAGCACCGCGTCACCCTGTCAGGGATCTACGAGTTCATCATGAAACGTTTCCCTTACTACAGGTTAACACTAGACTTACTACAGCACTACTGTCTGTTACTACAGGTTAACACTAGACTTACTACAGCACTACTGTCTGTTACTACAGGTTAACACTAGACTTAATACAGCACTACTGTCTGTTCCTACAGGTTAACACTAGACTTACTACAGCACTACTGTCTGTTACTACAGGTTAACACTAGACTTACTACAGCACTACTGTCTGTTACTACTGGTTAACACTAGACTTAATACAGCACTACTGTCTGTTCCTACACGTTAACACTAGACTTACTACAGCACTACTGTCTGTTACTACAAGTTAACACTAGACTTACTACAGCACTACTGTCTGTTACTACAGGTTAACACTAGATTTACTACAGCACTACTGTCTGTTAATACAGGTTAACACTAGACTTACTACAGCACTACTGTCTGTTACTACAGGTTAACACTAGACTTACAACAACACAACTGTCTGTTCTCCCTACAACCCTGGACATGTTACAATTTGTTGAACTTTTATAATTTCGAAAAGAGTGGATAGATATTTGTTATATATTCATTTAGTTTCTGTTTTAATAGACTGGTGTACTTAATTTGTTCCCTACACTACAGATCCAACCAGAGAGCATGGCAGAATTCCATAAGACACAACCTCTCTCTCAACAGCTGCTTCATTAAGGTAAACAGAGACATTATGTAACATGTAACATATGTAATACATAAAAAGATGATAGGCGAACAAATTATACAGGGGAATCATTTACCTTTACACAAATACTGAATTTGAAATGTAAGCAAATACATTTTTACAAACAGCATACATATTTCTCAAGCATCGCAACACTACTGGATGTTGCTTTCAGATTTGAGTGTGAACATGACAACGACGGGAACATTCCCCTTCCTTCCCTGTTTGTTGGGGTCCTTCTCTGTCCCAGGTTCCCCGTACGGAGGGAAATGAAAAGGGGAAAGGCAACTACTGGACATTTGCCACAGGCTGCGAGTCCATGCTCGACCTATTCGAGAACGGCAACTTTCGGCGTCGCCGGCGACGACGCGGCATGAAGACGGGTTTCAGGGAGCCTGGGGAGCCGTTCCTCCCAGTGGACAGCCAACACGGAGGTTCCAGCAGGCCTTCTGACCCAGACTCCTTCTGCGCCATCAGCCCTGCCCACAGACGGGGTCACCTTAACCCTAACGGCCCACTCAACCCAAACCAGCAGGGGAAACCGGAACCAGAGATCAAGTTTAGTATTGACTACATCCTCTCCACACCTGACCCACCGCTGCCTGGCTTCAGACCCCCGCTTACAACTGGACTCCCCATTCATGTTATGGAGCCCCAGCACCTGAATCTGCACTTCTGGACCTTGTGAGGGTCATGACCTTGTCTACAAGAGACAGTGACTGGATACAAAAACTGGATAGTTGTTCGTCCTAATCTGAATTAGAAAGTACAGAGATCCACAGACTGCCTCCTTGTACAATATAAACAATATACAGAGGCCTAGTATTGCCCAGTGGCTGCTAGCTGAGTAACTATGTATTCTAAATGTACATCAGAAGACAGGAAACATAAACAGTGTTCAGTGTTCTTAGCCTTGTCTGACAGGCATGAAGTTTTATATAAAGCTGTGTTCATGAAGTAGGATGGTATGTAACAAGGATCTGTAAAAACTAACTATTCACCTATTTAATATTCCCTTTTGAAGGACAGAAATACACAGTCTGTTGACTGAGACAGATAATGAAACTGAAGGGACTGTGACCTGTGATACTGTCATCGTCATAACGTATCAAGATTAAAAGGTAATAATTCATCCAATGTTTTCGCTTGGTGTAAAAGTCAAAGAAATGAACAGGGTGAAGTACTGAGCATCTCCACTAATTGTTATGATTGAAGGCAATTATCATGAGGTTAAATCAATCTAGTTTGAGCCTTTTCCAAACCTCCTAATCTTTCTCAATGACCTTTTCAATTCCTCTGAGAATGACACACTCCACATTTAATCCAGACACTCCATTAGAATACATTATTCCTAAACAGTACGAAGGAATTTAAAAAAAATCTACTCTCCTAACATTTACTTCCCAGCTAAGAGGAGGGATATCAATCATCTCCAGGGTTTCTCTGGCTCGTTTGAAGGGACGTTTTTTCAATGTAACCTTTATATTATACTGTGACTACATCATTCAGAAAAACACACTTAACATGAGTGGCATTTAATATAGCATTACACTTGGAAGGTGAGACTGAAATGTGACCCTATTCAAATACAAGAGGGGGGCTAAGCTGCCATAACAACACTGCCACAACCCCCGCCCAATGCAATTATAATTAAACACACCGGTGTATGCCTCCTTGCAAATCCTGTGATCGATCAGTGATATTAACATTCATACCTACTTGGCCCTCCAGCCAACGTCTAGCTACAACACTGTTATGGATCAGTAGGTTTCCATTAACTAAGCTGTTGATGTAAGGTGGAGCTGTGGATGTATTTGGGTAAATTAACTTAGCATAAAGTGCTCCGAGGCTGGTTCTGGGCCTGCATGGGTTTTTATTGAGACGCCATAGAGAAAAGACAGGGGAAAAGTCAGTGCACATATTATATTGTCAGTGAATGCAACTGCTATGGGTTTTAGCTGCTGGCACAGTGTCTGAGAATGGCCTCCATTAAATTACAAATTCAAATTCAATTCAAATTCCAAGTTTCATGTCATTGGGTGTATTTTTCTTTGGAAATCTTTTTTTTACTGCTTCACACATTCACTGAAAATGTTTTAAATGCATTGTGAGGCTATCAATAATTTTTAAGTCTTACTGGCTGGAAAAAAAAAGTTCATTGTGAGGACATTTCGTCTGGGAAAATAATTGACTTAAAATGTTTCTAATCTGGTGTATGATCTCTCTTCGTGGTATAGGCTAATGCCTGGGCAGGTAGTGTTGAAATGTGCAGCTCAGGGCAGAATGAATGCAATGGGCAGGAGGAAATTGGGAAAGCAATGATCTGCAACATTAATAACATCTCAATCATAAACACAAATAGGTCATTTCATCAACAGCATTATGCTTTATAATTGGATTTTCCTTATTGGGCGTAAATTTGAACACTACTATGATTACAAATGTAATTATAAATATTGTTGAGTTGTTGGGTGTTGTAAGAAAAAAAGAAAACACAACACAGTACATGTTTATATATGAGGGAAGGGCTGTGTAATTTCTCACCACTAACAACCACGGTTTCCTTGAGGTTGTGGTAGCAGTTGACTGTAGGTATGTGCAGATTGTTGTATGGGACATGCATGCTTATGAACCAGAGGCCTACAATGGAATGCAGATTGCAGGGCAATGATATCAGGCTTCGAGCTAATTTAGAGTGCCGAAACAGCCTGAGGACAACAAAGGGCTAACATATACACACTCCCATGGCATTTGCCATTTGAAGTCCCATCTACAAGTCTAAAGGTCTGGAGGTAGATTCGGCAGGGTATGGATGGAATATGGCATCGTTTTTTAAATGGGTTTTTGAATGTGTTTTGAATGAGAACATCAACACCGAATGTCAATCAATGTCAGTTTAGGAAGTCCCTGCAAGGTAAACCAAAAACAAAACAAAAAAACACCAGGAGGGTGTAGGAAGTGAAACAGAATGCAGGAGAAATATGGGGAGAACGTCCTACTTTACAGCACCACAGTAGCCACTCATCGGGAATTGTTATTTATTGTCTACCACACAGGTACCACTTAAAAAAAAAAAAAAAAGTACTTCGTTTCAGTTAATCTCAAAGAAACTGAAGAGCAATTCGTAGGTTAATATAATTATTGTCAATTGGACAGTTGGCTGTAAAACAAAGAGTAAATTCCAACAGAGCCAGCTTATTTCATGTGTCCCCGCTTACACGTCTAAACCGGACCCATGTAGTTCTAAGCGGCCTTGGCAAGACCATAGCACAGAACATGATGTCCAAATCAACGTTTGATACACCAATCTGTAATTGTTGCAGAGTCAGCGTTATGTAAACCAACTTCAAAAACGGTATCTGTAAAAACATCTAGGGGTAAACAGCAAGCTGCTTCAAAAAGCATCTGAATGCAGCCTCGCAGACGCGCTACCTAGCGTATCATATCGACCAACATTTCCGTGTTCATAACTTTTGGGAACAATTCATAAAAATTTCTCCCGAATGGATGAGAGGCAAGAAGATAGATGACGAAGGTTATAACTTAATACTAGGGGCATGTTCAGAATAGGCTACAGTATGACAGCCCATGACTTCTCGTTGTGATTTGTAAAGACTTTATTCCACTAAATGCCCATACTGGATCCACGACACAGCTGTGCTGCATGGCAGAAGCATTACACACCAGGCACACACACATGCAATGCAACCACAATGCACCATACTCCTGGTTGACACACACACAAAGGGTTTACTTATTTGCTGCAAGTCATTCAGCAGGTTGATGGTAGTTGTTCCCAGTTCCTTCCAGCAGAGTTTGAATTGACCTTCGGGATCACACCCAGTTTGGCCAGCAGGAGCTGCTCACAGCCTACAAAGTGAAATGTGATGGTGATCTTTTCAGATGTTTACAACCTACACAGTGTACTGTGATGGTGATCTTTTCCTACACTGTGAAAAAGGACACTCGGTCTTTCAGCTGCTATAGCGAAATGTGTGTTTTTTTCCAATTCTTGTAGCCTAAACATTGAACTGTGACTTAAATGTTTTGTTAAAAGTCACAGTTAAAACTGAGGGAGGGGGAAGAGTATATTTCACATTTTAGTCATTCAGTAGATGCTTTATCCAGACTTACAGTAGTGGAGAAGCATACTTCAGGTATGAGCATTTTGTTCTCAGCACCACTGTGTTTTTCTCAATCATTTTGTCTTATTTCTCAAATGAGAATATTTTTTTCCAAAATAATAATTTCAAATCTCTGAACAATTAGTCTCTAGCTCAAACTAATTAAAATGTCTAATTAATTTAAGCAAATTGCATGTGTTTTGGCACTTGTGCAAAATAATAAGTACTGTTGTGTACAATAGGCACACTACCTACATGCACATGGCTTGCTGATCAAAACCAATGAGTTAATTCTCAGTGAAATTGTCACTCTTCACAACTTCTAAACTGTCTTTCATCGTTTGAGCCATCACATGCAAAATTATCCATTCCATTTTCAAAATCTGTAAAACATACATGTATATTCCATAAATATCTATGACATGGTATGTCTGTGATATCTGCTATATTTGCAAATTACCTGCCAGATGACATAAGTAATGAAATAGAATTAGGCAGGGAATTTTCCACCCGGTGCATCGCAAGGGAAAAAATCTGATGTGATGTTGACAAAAATCTTTTGCCAGACCAACAAGAGTGACAGGATGTCCACCACGAAGATGGGAACTTGTAATGTTATGTACCGTGAGGAGGGGAAATTCATCGTTTTTTAACAGAACTACTGCAGGATATTTCATTGTTGTTGCGTTTTTTTTGTTTTCATGGATGTCATTTTGTGGCGAATTTTCTGCTCACTATATATGACTTCATATGTAAGAAATATGTAAAAATTGCCATGCAAAAGTACTTTTTCTGTTTACATGTAACATCGAAGTGGGTACTACTATCTTTTGCTGAGATTAATGGTCCCATATCAACCACAAATAGTCATTGTGAGCTTGCCCATTGCTGTTGATTGTGAAGGTTGACCTTTCCTAAAGGTCTCCCCTTCACACTTATATACTTTAAAGATGTAGTTTTAGACATTTGTGATTAACAAAATAATTGTATTAAACTAACATTTTGGGCCGGATATGTAATATATTGTTTATATGAGCATAATCTATAAGTAGAATTAGGCTCACACCCCAGTTACCCATGACATACGTTTGAAAGAGGGTGGTTTTTATGTATATATACATACCGTGTACATGACACAGCACACTGTTACAACCAGACACTAAAAATCATGACTGGATCTTTCATTAAGAGTTGTTTCGATTGATTAGGTACTCTCTTTATTCATTTCCATCCGAGTCCAAGGGGTCCTTAAATGTTGTGCTACCACTATTACTGGACAATGCTGAAGCCTACTCAATACTACTCATCTAATGTGAAAATGATTGTGTTGTTCTTTGGTTAGGAATTCACAATCGTCCCGATTCCTTGAAATGTATTTAGTTGAGTTCATGAAAGTAAATCCCCTTTTTGTCTGACCATGGCCTGAAATTATAAGATTATTTAAACGAATTTATGTACATTTTAAATGAATTATTAAATAAACAAATAATGTTGATAGGAAATTACTACTTACTCTGCAAATTACCCATAATTGGCCAGAAAAAAGGTTGTTAACAACAAAAACAGATCATCATAATATACTCACCTAAAGGATTATTAGGAACACCTGTTCAATTTCTCATTAATGCAATTATCTAATCAACCAATAACATGGCAGTTGCTTCATTGCATTTAGGGGTGTGGTCCTGGTCAAGACAATCTCCTATACTCCAAACTGAATGTCAAAATGGGAAATAAAGTTGATTTAAGCAATTTTGAGTGTGGCATGGTTGTTGGTGCCAGATGGGCCGGTCTGAGTATTTCACAATCTGCTCAGTTACTGGGATTTTCACGCACAACCATTTCTAGGGTTTACAATGAATGGTGTGAAAAGGGAAAAACATCCAGTATGCGGCAGTCCTGTGGGCGAAAATGCCTTGTTGATGCTAGAGGTCAGAGGAGAATGGGCCGACTGATTTAAGAAGAGCAACTTTGACTGAAATAACCACTTGTTACAACCGAGGTATGCAGCAAAGCATTTGTGAAGCCACAACACGCACAACCTTGAGGCGGATGGGCTGCAACAGCAGAAGACCCCACTGGGTACCACTCATCTCCACTACAAATAGGAAAAAGAGGCTACAATTTGCACGAGCTCACCAAAATTGACAGTTGAAGACTGGAAGAATGTTGTCTGGTCTGATGAGTCTCGATTTCTGTTGAGACATTCAGATGGTAGAGTCAGAATTTGGCGTAAACAGAATGAGAACATGGATCTGTCATGCCTTGTTACCACTGTGCAGGCTGGTGGTGGTGGTGTAATGGTGTGGGGGATGTTTTATTGGCACACTTTAGGCCCCTTAGTGCCAATTGGGCATCGTTTAAATGCCACGGCCTACCTGAGCATTGTTTCTGACCATGTCCATCCCTTTATGACCACCATGTACCCATCCTCTGATGGCTACTTCCAGCAGGATAATGCACCATGTCACAAAGCTCGAATCATTTCAAATTGGTTTCTTGAACATGACAATGAGTTCACTGTACTGAAATGGCCCCCACAGTCACCAGATCTCAACCCATTAGAGCAACTTTGGGATGTGGTAGAACAGGAGCTTCGTGCCCTGGATGTGCGTCCCACAAATCTCCATCAACTGCAAGATGCTATCCTATCAATATGGGCCAACATTTCTAAAGAATGCTTTCAGCACCTTGCTGAATCAATGCCACGTGGAATTAAGGCAGTTCTGAAGGCGAAAGGGGGTCAAACAATATAGGTATGGTGTTCCTAATAATCCTTTAGGTGAGTGTACATATTCATAAGCAAATTATATTACGTGTGTGTCTGTGGGGGTTGGGTAGAGTAATTAACAGCCTGGGGCTGTTTTTTCCCTATCCGATTAGAAGTTAGGCCAATTTGTATGCACAGTATATATACATTGCGCCATGCAAAAGTTCACACCCCCATCTAAATATTACTGAATTATAAATGGTACATTAATAAAAAACTCCATGGCAAAGTTGTGTTAGAACCCATTCCACAGCAGTGAGAGCATCAGAGGCAGCAGCTACATCCACTGGACATACACTGGACAAGCACTGCCCACAGACAGGAAAACAATTCACGCACTCGTTGGCACTCGTCTATTCAAAACCGTGCGTTCTCGGGTATGTAAATAATATCAGAAAATATCAAATGCAATCCAATTCACGAAATCCAGGTAGATAACTTAAGAAAAATGTGTCCCGGGTTCCTATGGGCCAACAGATAAGTATACTGTGGGTGTATGTACAGTGTGTGTCGGTAAACAAGAAGCCTTGGCAGTTCCTCCTGTTCCACATTGTTCAGCAAGGTCCTTTTTTCCCTCAGTTTCTTTGCAAACACATCAAATCATGAACCAACAAGATTAAACACAAACACATCAGACAAGAACTATAAGGCTAGAATCCAGAGATAGCACAGCATACAACTAAAACAGTATGAAAAAAAACAAGGACAAAGTTGGAAAGCAGAACACAACTGCTAGTGTTTTATTGGAGGTCAACACATGCACGAGTCAAACAATATTCCGAAATAAATGTCAAAACCAAGACAACAGTAGCAGTCCGCACACACACACACATAGCCACTACATAAGTTGCTCTTCCCAATATCTCCAGCTTCGGTTTAGACGCAACCTCCAAGCAAGCTAATATCCATACTTGCCTTGATTTTACAAGGACAGAGAATCATAGTTCAAAAGAGCAATATCAAGAGATACTACATATATATCTCATAAAGGTGAGTACAGCCCTCAAATGTTTTTCAAATATTTGATTTTATCTTTTCATGTGACAACACTGAAGAAATGACACTTTGCTACAATGTAAAGTAGTAAGTGTACAGCTTGTATAACAGTGTAAATTGGCTGTCCCCTCAAAATAACTCAACACACAGCCTTAATGTCTAAACCGCTGGCAACCAAAGTGAGCACACCTCTAAGTGAAAATGTCGAAACATGCCCAAATTTTCCAGCACTGCCTTAACCCTCTTGGGCATGGAGTTCACCAGAGCTTCACAGGTTGCCACTGGAGTCCTCTTCCACTCCATGATGACATCACGGAGCTGGTGGATGAGACCTTGCGCTCCTCCAACTTCCATTTGAGGATGCCCCACAGACGCTCAATAGGGTTTAGGTCTGGAGACAGATGGCACTAATTCATTCAAATACACTTCATTTTGAGGGGACAGCAAATTTACAATGTTTTACAAGCTGTACACTCACTACTTGTAGCAAAGTGTCATTTCTTCAGTGTTGTCACATGAAAAGATATAATCAAATATTAGAAAAAATGTGAGAGGTGTACTTTCTATTGGATTGCACACAGAAATATAGTTAACCACCTCCAATACAGCAAATGGGCTGGGCCACACACACGCACACGAGAAGAGACATTGAAAACCTTTTTGTAATGTGCAATGTCAACAGTTCCTTAAAGTGTCTTTCATAAGAGAGAAACTAGGATGTTGGTGTGATGGGATGTCCTATGGTATATAACTTAGGACAAATACAGCACTATAAATGTACTGCTTGATAAACAAATCATGGAAAAACTAAATAATCATACATTTGCAAATAAATCAAGTTTGCCATGTATAGTGATGTTTAAAGTTACTGTAGGGTGACATTCAAATAGAATCCATCATTTTTACCATTTCTAAACAGAGTGAGCATGTATAGTAATTCATATTTAACTATATTCAACAGCAAAACATATTTGTCACCAAAACACCTGTATCTGTTCCATCAAGTAGTTATATTATCCTGTTCTTTTCCCCAAATACAAAGAGCAGAATAAAACATTCCTAAATAAATAACTCCTACAAATGTAAAAATCTTGACAATGAAAACAGAAAACCTGTTAAATGTCCCACCCTCTCAACTTGATGTTGTAATAATAAAGAACAGTAAAATAAGGTGGTGAGTGACTGTTAAGTGTTATCGTATTAAGCTCAATGTGATTGTATGAAATAGCATTTCTATTATTGTCAAGACAAATTATGAATATCTCTGCAGTACTGTAACTCCTTCTAGAATGTAGTGTTATGGTTTCTCAACACAAACTGGCACCTGTGGGATGTGCTAGCACAGCCAACAACACAAGGAACATTACCAGAACATTACCAGACTCCAGGTGAATACAAAACAGAAGATAAACAATTAGAGACAGTTCAGAGAACATCCCCTCTTCCGCAATTTCCTACATAGCACACATCTTAACCATCCCTATCACACGCGCCATTTCTTCACATCCACATTGCAAAACTTTGGTCCATAAATTCAACATCAGTTATGACTAAACACTGGGCATACAATTTTCAATATGCTTCCATGTTAGTCGTGAGATCCACAATTCACGAACTACATTTAACCTTGTCAAAAGACTGACTGATCCAGTATCCCTTCTGAATCAAGCGTACGGTATGATCATTTATTGTATTTACAATGGACGTGATGCAATCATGTCTGGGCCACAGGACCACATCTAGTCTTGCTTTCCTAACACAAGTGTATATGTACCATGCCTAGGCAGTAGATAATCATTCAGGCAGATAGTACTAATTCATTCAAATACACTTCATATAACACATAACATATCAATAAACAACCATTAGTGTGCATTTAAGTAATTTAAAGATTTAGTTGTTACACTAACAAAATAAAAATAAATTAATCTGAATATAAAGCAGAAATAAACGAAAATAATATTTCAGATAAGATCCTCAGATAAGTAAAACTTTAAACGCTTGTTTCATAGATAGAGTATCAATCCCTATAAAGATTGAATCACCTTCAAACCTGTAGTGTCATTTTATAAATCTGAAGGTACATATTCCCACTCCCTGTGCTGGTTACAGTTTTGTCTAAAGGCTATGTTCCAGCCAACTAGAAATACTGTAACTGGCGACAACTTTTCACCACCCCATTCCCTTCTTTATTCTGCTTGATTCAACAGAACATGTAGCTGTTCAACTTAACACATTATAGATATACTAATAACAACAATCTAATCCATACACACTTAAAATGGAAAAAAAAAACTAGACTGCATAACAGTCTGGTTGGGTACATAAGACAATATGACAGACTAGGAATTTAAAACATTTTTTAAATAATCCAGCATATTCCCTATTCATATGTACCTAAAAGATTTATTGAATTCCATTTTTTAAGCCCAACGAGAGATTGAATGAGGGATCTCTGGCGGCCATGAGTGCAGAACTGGAGTAGTGCTCTAGCAAGCATCCATATTCTCCGTCAGATGAGCTGCCACTAAACACAGGGAGCTTCTGCTTTATAAATACAGCTGCTGTCGTTGTTACTACACCACTGTCCTCCAGAGGCTTTGTGACAGTTACAAACCATCGACTGGTAGTTAGGGACAGTTGATTATAGAAGACACTGCAGCCTTGTAAAAAATGAAGCAGGTTTCTATAAGAGGAAGATATTCAAATTAATAGTAACCAGGAGGTTCCTATCGCTGTGAGGTAAAGTGTCTGAAAACATGAATGTGTTGCTGGGCCGTAGAAGTTTAGCTGATGGCGTGATGGTTGAGAGCTCCGGCGGTGTGGATGGAAAAAGTGTGTTTGTCTCGGACACAATGGTCTGGGTCACTGGTCAGGACATGAGTTAAAGACGCTAAGAAAAAGGTTTCAAACCTCTCCTTGGGAACCCCCAGAAGTTTATTGTATTTCAACTATTCAAGAGCTGGCACAATTGATTCAACTTGTTAACTAAATTATCAAGCCCTTGAGATGAGGTGAATCAATTGTGCTAGTTCTGGGCTGCAACAAAACTGCGAAACGTCCGGGGGGTCTTCAAGCAGATGTTTGAGAACCACGGTACTAAGCAAACAGGGCATCTTCGGGTCTATTAGCCTTCTTGGGTGTTCCTGTCGGTGCCCCAGGGTCGCCACTAGGCGGTGAGGGGAGGGTGGGCACCATCTCCGCCGCTTTCGCCCGCTCCTCCAGAAACTTGTCAAACTCTAGAAGAAAGAAATGTATATTATAGGGCATCTGAAGCTAGTATTCTAAAATGCCAACACAAAGAAAACGAAAAGTTGTGGTGTTTTTGTGCCTAAACAAAAACTGTAAATGTGCCCACTCTGGTTTTAGCAGGGGTACTTTAACAGCTCGTGAATACAGTGACGGGGGGCTAGCTTGGATGATGAATAAAAATGCTTAAAAGCAAGATCATTTGAAAGCCAAGGATTGGTCATCATATCAACAGAACTAGACAGTGAATATATACTGGAAATATATACTTGATATACAGCATCAAGCACGTCACAGTGCAGTTTAATTGTGTATTTAACCTGTCGCAGAGCGTCTGCTAAATGACGACAACATAAACAGAATGTTGTCCTGGTTTGTGGTGAGCGACCACACAAAACACCATTAAGTGACTCAATATGATGGCTATTCAATTAGCCTGGATTAAAAGAAATCTTATAAGGTAATGGTTCACGTAATCTGATTGACATCCAAAGCATATTAACAATATAAACAAAATATGTACAGTGCCTTGGAAAGTATTCAGACCACCACAAGGCCAAACCAAAGGGATGGCATTAACCAATGGCTTTCTTTTTGCCACTCATTCATGAAGGACACTTGTGAAGCAATCAGGCTATTGTTGCAGTGAGCACAGTGTCTCCCAGCACAGCCATGGAAAACCAGAACTCCTTAAGGCTGTAGGCCTTTTGGTGGCCTCCAGGACAAGTGCCCTTCCAGCTCAGATACTCTGTGTTTAAGACCGTCTGTTCTAGACAGACTCACAGTTGTCCATTCCTCAGTAACAGACTTTACCGTGCTCTGGGGCACAATCAATGCCTTGCAAATTGTCTTATATCCTACCCCTGATGGGTGCTTTTGAAGAACCTTGTTACAGATTTGCTTTGAATGTTCCTTCGTCGACATGATGTGGATTTCATAAAAAATTGTATTAACCAACTATGGAAATTTCCAGATACAGGCGTATTTAACCTAAAATCATGTGAAATACCGTGACTGCACACAGATTAGCTCCATTCAACTAATTAGGTTACTTCTACCACTGCTCATTCAGATGTGTTATAGCAAAGTGGGGGGAATACTTTTTGGTTTCATAACTGTAATTAATTTACAATCCTTTGCAGATTTTATTTTTCAATTTGACATTAGGGGTTAGTGGCAGAAACTCAAAATGTAATCAAGTTTTTTTTTTTAAATCCAAGTGGTGATTAGTTTTGAGAGCCACTGTATGTGAGTATATATTGTATATATTTCTTTTCGTAGTATTGTGCGATCTTACTAAACCAGATATCACATTAGGTAAATGTTTTCTACCTTCACTGGTCACTCCTTCTTCACCCTCATCTCCTTGCTGTTGAGGAAGAGATACCCAGTTAAACATTCATCACTCAAATGGCAAATCTATGCCAACATCAACCCATCCCAATACTTACCACCACAGTAAATCCAATTCAATAAACAGTGTTACCACATCCCAAAGATTAGGAGAAAAAACCCTGGACGGTAAATATATTGCATGAGTACTATATCCTCACATTGTCCTATCTAAATGTGACATTTAAAACTATGACAAATAAATTAAAGCCTATTAAGACCATCTGGTTTTAAAAAAGCTAAAAGGAACTATTCCAACAAGTAATATTAATCGATGATTCTGCATTCTACCCAACCCCTCCCAATTGCAGATGTAAGAAAGCTGCCAAACTTTGATTAGGGACATAACTAATTATTCTTCACCTTACCCAATAGTTTTGATTAAGGACATAACTAATGATTCTTCACCTTACCCAATAGTTTTGATTAGGGACATAACAAATTATTATTCTTCACCTTACCCAAGAGAGCTTTGATTAGTGATGAGATGCTCTAACTGCTAGGCAACCTGATGCCACTTGAGCAAAAGTGTAATATTTCAAATGTAAGTGCAGGTCTGACTACAGTATATATTTGTTAAACATATACATGGAATGTTAGGTAGTAAGAGAAAACATTTACATATAATTATCAGATGCAAAATGCCTTTAGAATCCAGCACATCTTCAGTGACATATCATACTTTTTGCTATACTAAGGGCGCCAGGCATTTCACTGATCTACAAAGTACAGGTATATGTAGAAGTGTTGTTTCAAGATTTTAAGTTTTATCTGTTTACTAGAACACTGGGCAACTGTAGTTTGACAAGTCTACTGAAATTTCCACATGATGAAAGTAATTGAGAGTCTAAATATTCACTATTTAATAAGAAACAAACTCAACAAATAAACCGATTGACTAAATGACAGACTTTTAGTCACATTTTTTCTATGCAGTGTCTTTAGAAAGTAGACACTTTTTTGGAAAGTATTCAGAACCCTTTGTTTGGGAAAACTCCACTGAGCTAGATTTTTATTGTCAATTTAAATCTGTGACCAGACTTGAAAGTTGCAGATTAAAAAGGGTGCCCCTCCATTATTCCCCCAGCAACATTTCAAAAACGTTATTCAAAGAGTAAAATAATTTCCCAAGCTCCCATGCTCCAAAGATGACAGAAAACTGAATTAATTTGTTCCCAGCCAAGACATATGGTAAGTATTATGGACAACACAGTTAGCCTAATGGATCATATTTGAACGGTCAAGAGTGAGGAAATGCATTGAAATACAAAGTGGAAATTATTGGACTTTTGGAGAGCAAGATGAGCTGTACAATTATAGGATGTAACATAAAAAAAAAAGAGATGACAGGCAGAATAAAATCATGGTCTCACCACATCAGTACTCAGCCATTCCTCTATGTCATCCATGACAGAGGATTGACCAACAGGAATCTACAGGGCAACATCATGGACAAACAGTGCCACAAAACAAAGACATAACTTAAATATAAACATAATGTGTAAAAGCAATACTTGCAACCCAAATCAAACAGTGAAAGAAAATGATAGCATCTGCTACTGATCAATGGCATGCAGTACCAACGAAACAACCACAACACAACCATGTGAAAGCATTGCAAAGTCATGCAGAGACAGCTAATAAGAAGAAGCAAAATCTTCAAAGCTGTATTAAACACAGCACGGTGGGCTAGCCATGCACTAGATTACACTACAATAGTCTTTATGTTAGAGTTGCGGTAAGGGGAAGAGGTCGTGAGGTCTGTTTGCTGGTTATACAGCCGGCTAAGCACCTTCCCAAACAAAACTTTGCAGCATTTCAGAGCAGACACCACCCGCAAACAGACGCCACAGGCAGAGCATGGAGGAGAATAAGGTACTGCCCAGCGGTGTAACAGCACAGCGGTGTAACAGCACAGCGGTGTAACAGCACAGCGGTGTAACAGCACAGCGGTGTAACAGCACAGCGGTGCCAGCCAGAGAACTCACCCCTCCAGTAGGCTGCTGTCTGACTTCTTCATGTGGAGTCGGTCCAATCCCAGCTACAGCATCAACATCCTCCAGAGGAGCTCTGCTTGGAGAGGAAACAGACCAACACAATGAAATGCACTAAATGATCCATGGTTTGCCACATTACAAGTAGTGATTGATTAGATGGAGAGGATGAAAATCAGAAGAGTTTCGGACATCCAGGAGCAGACTAGCCCTGATCTACTAAGTCTAACTGCTGTATTTATGAGCTGACTAGCCCTGATCTACTAAGTCTAACTGCTGTATTTATGAGCAGACTAGCCCTGATCTACTAAGTCTAACTGCTGTATTTATGAGCAGACTAGCCCTGATCTACTAAGTCTAACTGCTGTATTTATGAGCAGACTAGCCCTGATCTACTAAGTCTAACTGCTGTATTTATGAGCAGACTAGCCCTGATCTACTAAGTCTAACTGCTGTATTTATGAGCAGACTAGCCCTGATCTACTAAGTCTAACTGCTGTATTTATGAGCAGACTAGCCCTGATCTACTAAGTCTAACTGCTGTATTCATGAGCAGACTAGCCCTGATCTACTAAGTCTAACTGCTGTATTTATGAGCAGACTAGCCCTGATCTACTAAGTCTAACTGCTGTATTTATGAGCAGACTACAACTGATCTACCAAGTCTAACTGCTGTATTTAGGAGCAGACTAGCCCTGATCTACTAAGTCTAACTGCTGTATTTAGGAGCAGACTAGCCCTGATCTACTAAGTCTAACTGCTGTATTTATGAGCAGACTAGCCCTGATCTACTAAGTCTAACTGCTGTATTTATGAGCAGACTAGCCCTGATCTACTAAGTCTAACTGCTGTATTCATGAGCAGACTAGCCCTGATCTACTAAGTCTAACTGCTGTATTTAGGAGCAGACTAGCCCTGATCTACTAAGTCTAACTGCTGTATTTATGAGCAGACTAGCCCTGATCTACTAAGTCTAACTGCTGTATTTATGAGCAGACTAGCCCTGATCTAAGTCTAACTGCTGTATTTAGGAGCAGACTAGCCCTGATCTACTAAGTCTAACTAATGTTTTTGAGTAGTCTATCCTGCTCTACTGAGTCTAACTGCATTTATGACTATGTAAACTGGTCCCAATGCCTGTTGGTGTAACAAGAAACAGTTGGAAAAAAGATGTGGATGATCCTGAACAACCTCCTGGATAAAAACACCTGTGTTCCCTTGACTTTCAGAACAGGAAACATACTTTTTACAGCTCAGAGAGATAAGCTTCTACAGATGTTAATGATTTCTAGATCCTTTTATTTTGATCAAAACACTGCAAGCACTATGAATAACTTGCGAATAAAGCTGACGAATTTGAAAGAGCACAATGGACACAGAAGAAATGTATGAAATCCAGAAATAATGAATCAAAGGTCTATCACTAACACACAGAGTAATTTATAGCAGAACATGAAAATGCCACACAGTCTAGCGTGAGATAGTAAATGTAACAGTTTAACTGAGTAAAAGGACAATGTTTGTCCTTCTGCGTAATAGACCATATGACCACCAGTCAGTGGCGCAAAACAGTAAACTGCAGACTTTCTTCTTCGAAAATGCATAATACTAGAGTTCCACAACAGGTGCTCCACTAACAGAAACCCACCAAAAGAAAGCTTTTGTTTTCTTATTTTCATTCCCAAGATATAATAAAACCCCCTGTCTTTGTTTATGCATTCCTCAACAGTTAATGGCAACGCCTGGTACTCGATGGCTCTAGTGCAGGTTAAAAACTCTAGTGCAGGTTAATTACTCTAGTGCAGGTTAAAAACTCTAGTGCAGGTTAATTACTCTAGTGCAGGTTAATTACTCTAGTGCAGGTTAATTACTCTAGTGCAGGTTAAAAACTCTAGTGCAGGTTAAAAACTCTAGTGCAGGTTAAAAACTCTAGTGCAGGTTAATTACTCTAGTGCAGGTTAATTACTCTAGTGCAGGTTAATTACTCTACTGCAGGTTAATTACTCTAGTGGAGGTTAATTACTCTAGTGCAGGTTAAGAACTCTAGTGCAGGTTAAAAACTCTAGCGCAGGTTAAAAACTCTAGTGCAGGTTAATTACTCTAGTGCAGGTTAATTACTCTAGTGCAGGTTAAGAACTCTAGTGCAAGTTAAGAACTCTAGTGCAGGTTAAGAACTCTAGTGCAGGTTAAGAACTCTAGTGCAGGTTAAGGACGGTAGAGGGGAGGGGAATGGGACCATGTACATTGGATTCTTACGTGACAAGGGTCTCTGTGGTCAGAGGCAGAGCTCCGGTCCTGGTCTGGGCGAATATTACAAAATCATCCTGAGGCTTGCAGCTGGGCAAAGAGCTCAGAGTGCCACTCACACTGTCACCCATGTCTGAGGAACAACAAAAGGACAGATATATTGTTCCAACAACCTAATGACAGAAAGGAAATTACGTGCTTAAGGATGGGATATTGTTAAATGACCTGCCAAACAGTTTTTACTTTGTGATTTACTAAATAGACTTGGATGGGGCATGCAAAGACTGGAGGACGCACCGAGGCCCGCCAGCCGAGAGGCCAGGGAGGCTGGAGAGGAAGGCTGTGCAGCGGGAGCATTGAAGGCAGGGCCAAGGCTAGACGGGGGCATTGCATTAGAGTGGAAGGCGGGCGGCAGGCTGGATGGGGGCGTTCCAGTGGCGTTGACCATGTTGCTGACAACAGCAGGAGAGCCAGGGCCCAGATCTATCAGGTTGTCTTCTGTAGCCTCACTGAGGACCTGGGAAACAACGATGACAGACAGAGGAAGAAAACATCCAGATTGGAGAGGGTCACATTAGAGTACTACACACAGTCCCTTCCAATAGGAATGCCAATTCCATTTCCCAGGACCTTTGCAACAAACACAGAAAGGATTTGCCACAGTTGGCTGTAGCTCAGTTAATTTGTTTGGACAACGTTAACGTGATTAGATTAACAGAAAGACACAGGCAAACAAAGCATGAGTGTGAGAGGTCAGGGGAAACTCATAGGTTAGCTGAAGATAAGCATGGATACATCCATGAATAAAGACCAGCTGTGGTTTGAGGGACATTTTTCTAAAGGGGGTAGGTAGAATGCAATAAAATTTGTTTTGAGGGAAAATAGTTGCTTTGGGTCTATGGCGGCCAGCATATCCGCAGGTTAATGCACCCATCTGTATCACACGCTGCTTGGGGTCCTTTATCTCTACATGATGCACTGTTGTCACCCTTCCGTCACATCTCACTGACAATCATGAAAGACACTACTTCAGATCTGCATTCCACCCATTTGACATCAAACCACCGTTTCCATGGGAATATGCATTCAGATCTCTATTACCAAGTGTTGTTTTGAATAATGTACAGTGTGGTAATGTTTGAGGAAACAATTCTTAACTGTGGTTTAGCTACAGTTTTTTAATCAAAGCACATTTTGCCTAGCGGAGTGTACTGATGAATTGAGGCAACACGACAAAACATTTAACTACAGTCACGTGAAAAAGTAAGTACACCCCCTGGACTTATCTGAACAAGTATGTTATCTTTACTGTAACACTACTGACAGATAAAGCTAACCAGATTAAAGAAATTACATTGAAAGACTGTATTATGCAATCAACAGTTATGCAATCTTATAGTGCAGAACAATAAGTACTCTATACGGATAACTATAACTTCATTAACCTTTGTCTCATCTGTCAACAGCACTGTCCCAGTAGTTTTGGTATTAACCCTGGTGTTGTCTGGAAAACATCAGCTGTGTCTTGATGCTCTTTTTTGAAAATAGAAGTTTCCTTCCTGATCTCCCATGTTGGCCAAGCATAAGCGGTCTCTTCTTGACAGTTGACTCATGCACCTCGACATTGGTTTTGGCAAGAGAGGCCTGTAGATCCCTTTATGTTACTCTAGGGTTCTTAGCGACTTCAATGAGCATCTTTCAGTCTGCTCTTGGCCTGAATTGGTGGGACCTATGTCGACCTATGTAGATTGCCTGTGGTGAGAGATTCTCTCCATTTGCAGATTATCTGTTGGACAGGGGAATAACGTACTTTGAAATGCTTGGGCTTTGTAACACCTCCCACACTCATGGGCATCAATAATCTCTCTTTTAAGGGTCTCGGGTAGATGTTTTCATCTTGATGCGTTACCACAAACTCATATGGGGGAATACCAAACCAGTATCTCAACTGGCCAGCATCCACAGTAACCACAACAATGGCCATGGCACCGGGTGTGTGTGTTCCGTTTTTATTTAGTTGCCAAAAAACATGTCCCCTTGAGAAAGATGGGTGGTGGTGGGACAGGGAGGGAACAGAGTCATCTTCCGTCACAAGCTAGCAACTGCCCCTGGGCACAGATCCGCAATCAGCTTACCTTTCCATGTATCTTAACAGACTTTAGATCTGTGTCTAGCGACAACGTTGTCCTACTCCCATGTTTAAACTGTCTCCAGGTCAGTTACTGTAGGGGCTGTGTGTTTAAAACATGCGATATAGAGCAGATGGGATGTAAAGGGTCCATATTATTCAGCCATGTTTTAACAGTGCCATCTGGGGTGTGGTCCATATACAGTACATGTGAAATACTAGTTACTGGGATGTTTTTCATACTTGCCTGCCTCAGCTAGACATAAAAACATAAAACAGAAAGGAAAAGACCATAAATACCATAGACATGCCTGGGAAACACGCCACGGTCAGCGTGGGGCATCATATTAACGACACACACACACAGACAGATGAGAGAAAACCTGCCTTAGACTGCAGACAACAGCTGGGACATCAAAACAGACAACTTGGCAGCGACACAAAACATTTCAGTCGTGAAATAGCACAGGAACAAAAGCAACGTAATACCATCACGTGACATACAGTATGTCTACCATGGGCAAACCAGGAGGAGGCGTCATTCTGAAGAGGGGCTTACTTCGCGTGGCGGTCACAGCAAACTCACCCCATTGTTGATACCCTGAGCTGCTCTGCCCGACCGGAACCTCTCATACCTGAGAGAACAATCAAAACCAGACAGCCCATCTACACCTGTTCACTGTAGTAAATGAAGAACATCGTCCAAATGGGGAGATTCTTGGGTGACTGATGTGAGCAATATTTCATCGCAGTGAGACGTGCTGCTGGCGTAGTTGGGCAGGTTAGCCTACCTCTCATAGCGCAGGAAGATGTTGTTGAGGTCGTCGTTGACGTGCAGGAGTTCTTCTGTGACCTCCTCGTTTGATACACAGGAGATGAGCTCCACTATCCTCTGCTGCATTGCCCGGCATGTCCGGTTCAGCTCCTAGCAACCCCAACGGAGAGGTAGTGGTTCATTCAAATTTCTAATGGGCCCGATACTGGGCTCAAGTACTTGTACTCATACTAATAGGAATACGCAGATACCGCGTCATGGAAACATTAAGTGAAACTCTGCTTGTATCGCCTCTGGCCGTATACGTAAAGAATATAGAGCTCAGATTGGTAAAGCGGACGGAGATGTCAGCAATGACACAAGTGCAAGCTCTGCTAAATTGTCAAGAGGAGGAAAGGAAAAACACGAATTTAACACAAGCAATTTGATTAAATATTGTTAAATACAACACAGCGCAGAGTTCAAAGAGTATGCAAATGCTAGCAGTGCAGAACCACAACAACAGCTAACTCCAACACTGGAGAAGCGAAATAAAATGTCCAGAGAGAGCATGAAAATATTTAATTAATTGCGCAGTTTATTATCGCACGAGCTCCAGAGCAGAGCAGCAACGTCCGGTCCTGCACGTTCAGATTATCAAACTAGCTAGTGAGGTCAGAGAAAAGTAACTGCTGTGTCTGTGCCTGCACGCATTTGCGTTTAACGGTCAGTAAGTTGCTGTCACACTGATATAAAGGCAGCCATCGCTGAGCGACAACCCAAGGTAAGAAGGTAAAGAATATTATAAGGTGGAGCACATTGAGAAATAGAGTTTAAGTAAGTTAACATAAAGAACCACAACATGTTTAGGGGACAACACTTTTGTTTTTTTTACTGAAAAATATCCTACCTAGTGCAGCTTTGAGTACTTGGTATCGGTACTCAGTATCGGCAAGTATCCAAATATAAGTACTCATACTCGTTCTGAAAAAAAGTGGTATTGGTGCATCCCTACCCAACACTCTATCTTGCTGTCTGTAACTCAAATACAGTGCTGCCTGGTCACAGTGTTGGGTCGTGTAAAAATGTAACCACCAATCACAATCCTGAACAGTCTTTCACACCTAGGACAAAGCTTGAAGAGGCAGTCAATCGCCAAATGTTTATTGGTGAAACGTGAAACTGCCTTTTAAGAGAAAAACAAGAAAACATTTCAATATTACTTTGAGGCAAGAGCGCCCATCCCTAATCTGGGGTCTAACCTGCAGGAGCTCGTGGTCTGAGGGGTCCTCCTGTCCCGGAACCATCTCAGTCAGCATCTCTGACATCACCTTGGTGTTGCCACGCACAATGTCGAGTTCACTGCGCAGCCGACAGATCTGGAGAGCAGAGGGAGGGACGCGTCAGATTTTACAAGCTTTTTCCCAAATCTAGGAAATAAAGTGGTATTGGAAGTGTAAAGGCAATTCAATGACTCCGCACCTGTTCAGGGGAGGGGTTGATGGATCCAGAAGCACCAATGTTCGGGACCAGTGGGGAGGTGTAGCTGGGCGGGACGGATGCAGGGAAGGGTGAGGCGGCAACAACAGGAGGCGGTGGGTGGAGTTGGGGATGGGGGCTGGGCTGGGCAGGCGCAGTCGGCTTCAGTGTGGCTTGGTTCACCTCAGCGCCAATCGACAGCTTTAATTAAAATAATTAAATGCATTACAACAGAAATAGGGAAAAATGTCATCCAAATAAAGCCTGTCAAGCAAGCCCACAATCATTCCCTCTAAACTAAGTCGGAGTGTGGTGTCCAGTGCCAGTCGCACCCGTTGAGGAGTGTGGATTGGAGAAAGGGTCTCCAAGTCGGACAAGGGGAACTCAATGCCTTTCCTTTTCAGCTCCTCATAGATATGGACCACACCGGTCAGGTCTGGACTACTCCTGAAAGCGTCAGCCCATGCCTGAAACATAAGCAGGGGGAATGGTAAAGTCGTTGTTAATCAAACGCTGCATACTTTATAACTTCAACGGTGACCGTGATGAAGGTCAGGGGTGTCACAAATTACATTTAAGCTACCACAAAACCTCTTGCCGAAGGAAGAAGCCTGTGAGTGTCATGACTCCTGCAGTCACTGGCCACCAGGCCAACCCTGTCCAACTTCCATCGGGTTAACCCTGTCCAAAATACACCTGTGTGTTACAGCCCACTTATACGCACTTGTATTTATTCATACACTGGTCAAAAAATACAGGTGGGTATATGCATGAGGACTAGCCAACCCTCAGCAACCAGCTCTCCTCAAGGTCTCTGTCTTTTTCCATGTTAATTCACCATCCAGTCTCAAGATGTCTGAACTTAGCATATAGTTGCATCATAGCTATTAAAAGAGATAGCCATCACCATATTAGACTTTGCACTTTGATTCTGCCATCTCAGTGCTATAAACCAACTGAGTCCAACTCACCCTATATTCAACCGGAATACATTCCTTTTTGTCACCAAATATAGTGCAGTGGATATATTCTAATATTAAATATTATAAAATGTGTGCCAATTTATTGAAAATGTAAAACTGAAATATCTCAAGTATTCACACCATGACACACCAAATGGAGTTGTCAAATGCACACAAATGCATAGTTTAAAGGATGATATCAGTTCACTTCTGGAATTAAGTTAATTGACTGCAATACCCAACCACTATGACAGACAGGGATTTCAGCCTAAATCCATAACTCCAATGATGACAGCAGAGCAATCCCACGGATGACATTATTTGAAATTAAACATGGTACTGTACTGAAATTCTTCAGTCATTACTAGTTATACCTAAAGTTGGCTACAGTTCTTCACTGTAATTACTTTGTGCCTGGCTGCTGTTGGCAGCATTAGAGAGCTAACAGTGGTTGTATTCCTTAGCCTTGACACCACCCACAACACTCAGAGTAGAATCATGGGAGTTATAGGAATTGACATGAACAGTCAATTGGGAATATCAGATCTATCCATCCATCTATCTATACAAGCGGCTGAAATGGGTTTTCTCAGAAGGGTGGCAGGCTTCTCCCCTAGGGATAGGGTGAGAAGCTCAGCCATCCGTGAGGAACTCGGAGTAGAGCCGCTGCTCCTTTGCGTCAAAAGGAGCCAGTTGAGGTGGTTCGGGGATCTGGTAAGGATGCCCCCAGGACGTCTCCCTAGGGAGGTGTTCCAGGCACGTCCAGCTGGGAGGAGACCTCGGGGTAGGCCCAGGACTAGGTGGAGAGATTATATTTCGACACTGGCCTGGGAACGCCTCGGGATTCCCCAGTCAGAGCTGGCAAATGTGGCTCGGGAAAGGGACCTTTGGGGTCCCCTGCTGGAGCTGCTGCCCCCGCAACCCGATACCGGATAAGCAGATGAAGATGAGATGAGATCTATCCAAGAAGGACATCTAAACTTTTCTTTGTGAGGGTGTCTCTTATAGACTACTGAAAACTATAAAACCACTGGATAAAACAAGAAACCAGGCAAGCCTAGTTCAGCCGGCCCGCAATAAAAAGAGTTGCCGTCTCGAGATTCAAACCCGGGTCGCCCATGTGAAAGGCAGTGTCGTTAACCACAACACCCCAGAGCTGTACATTTGGTGACTGTCAGTATAGCCTCTTGTGTTTATCTTGAATAAATCCTATTTTGCCACTGGTCGTTTTAACAGTTAATTAGCCATTCCTGAATGACATTGATACAGTTAAACTGATTAACGTTTCTTACTAAGTTAACCTCTGCCGTTTTAACAGCGTATTAGACAGAAATAAGCATTACTGGTATCTACTAACTTACTGGAATAGTCATAAGAATGGAGCAATTGCTTAACCAATTGCTTACTGTCCTTAACCACTACGCCACGGCAATACACGTTTCAGCACTCGCTATACTCTATTGAGGATTGTGTTAAACTGACTAACGTTTCTTATTATGTTTACCTCCACCATAGCATCTATGAACTGTATTGCTTTTGCTACTGGCTGTTTCAAAAGCTTATTAGCCAGTAATAGGCTTAATGGTACATACTAAATTCTTAGGAATAATCATAAGAATTTAGCAATTGCTAGCGAGACTGAAGATGAACTTTTCCATGCCAGAAACAGTCGCAATATAACCGTATACAGTTTCAGTTAAGGCTAACGTAACTACTGTATGTTGTAGGGAGCAAATTAGTTTGTCTATCCTGACCCAAAATGCATGCACGGATGCGTTCTTCGAATATCCACCAGAAACAGTCTTAATGAAAATCCACCAGAAACAGTCATAATATAACCGTAAACTAACAGGAACGTTTTGGTCTATACGGAACAATTCATAATGCGTACTTGGCTTCACCTGCGAGGAGATCCAAACTTGGGACCTTTAGTTCGCAGGTCCACTTCTCTAACCACTATGCTATTTAATAGGTTATACTCTGTCAGTCAGTAAGAGACATTCGCTCTTCTTGGCCGGCTCCGCTTACGCGGTCCAGCAAAAAACTGAAAAACTGTGCATGATTTGCAACCCAAATCAGGCACAAGCTGAACTAAAATTGAAGAAAAACCTTTAGGTTTTCGTTATTGCTGTCAAGTCTGGGTCCTGTAGAAGGTGGGATGCAGCCATCTTGAGAACCAAATGCAATCCCAGAGGCCTGGGTTGTCCAGGGTTACCTGAGATCCCTGTGGTAACCATAGAACACTTGGCCTGGCTGCCAATAGTACAAAACCCCAGGCCCAGCCGAAGGAACACTGGATCCCTCAGGGCCACAACTGCAGTAACAAAAGCCATCCTCAACTACCTCCCACAGACATAAACAGGAGCACACCCATACAGTGTACCGTCTCTAATGACTTCTATTTGCTCAAGGACAAACTTAAGTTCTCCTAACACATCTAACAGAATGCTTTAAAACTGGTTTATCAATGGAAGCTGGTTATTTAAGCTCCACTAAAGTTGTCAAAATAAATACAATTAAAATATAACTTGTCATGTATACAAACACACCCAAGAATGTGTGATGCTCTACCTGGATCAGGGCCAGTACTTTGTCTTGTACTATGGTGGGAGGGTTGTTTTTCGGGGAGATGATTTTGACCATTACGCCGTCTATGAAGTCCCTACTAGTGATGAGGGCATGAAAACGATGCCCACAGTTCTTCACACATGTCTCCAGGACGGTCAGTGCAAGCATCACCTCCCTGTAGTTCTTGTTCCCATTCAGCCTCTTCTTCACAGCCCTGATGGCATCCTTGGGCCTGCAGCAACAAAACACAAGGCAGAGCACAGGGTAAGATAAGAAGATAAGATGATAACTACAGCAACGTACTGTCGGCTAGTGTAGTAACAATATAGCAACTGTAACAAAGCTATCTACTAGTATAGTAAGAACCTAGTGACTACACATCAAACCACTTTTGCAAGTTGACTGCAATGTTATTAATACATTACAGAAACTCTTTAAAAGAGCTATTGCTGTACTTACACAGCAGACGGGGCTCAGCATTCTCAAACCTCTCCCATTCATTGCACAATTTGGTTATATCTCTGAAACAGCTCATCTGAGCTGACTGACAAGTCAGGTGTGTCTAAGCTCCGGAATAGATTAAAAAAAGCTAACTGGAGGTCTCTAAATAGAGAATCAGTAGTCTTGGCCCAGGGGTTTCACAAAATCCAATATTTTGTTTTTATTACCATGGTATAATGGCCATACACAACAGTTAAGTTACATTATTGCAGTCATAAGGTGGTTAGCAATATAAATACATGTTGTGATACATGGCTCCGCACCATATACGGTCTGATATACCAGGGTTTTCAGTCATTAAGCATTCACCACCCAATTCGTAGTTAAGCGATAAGGCCAAAGCGGCATCTAGATTCAAATCACCCGTTTATTAATAATCATCTGTAAGACACTTAGCACTAAATGTGACAAATAGTTAACAATCACACAGCTCTAAAAGAGTTTAAATGTGCCGACGTCATACCATACAATCGTGTAGTTAGAATTTACTTTTCTACTCACCCATCCTCGGTTTCATTGATTATGTCACATATTTCCATATTGAGTGTCCAATCCTCACTCTGAAGGGAGCCATCAGTGGCTCTCTCTAAAGACGACAAAGCATTTAATCTCAGCAAAACAGAAGAAAATGATTTTAATTTGCCAAATCATTTACATTATTCAAATGATCGTAGACTAACGTGAACTTGTCCGTGCTAGGTTTGTAGGTAGCTAGAAACAGATTTTTCTTCTATATTTCTGACCCCCTAAATTTACCTTAGGTGCAAATATTTTTTGTGAAAATGCTATCAATATTTGGTAAATATAAGCATTTTTTGTAGAGTGAACTGAAGCAATTATGTTGACAAACGTCTTCTTTTTATATGGCTAGCAAAACGCGGACGCGGCGTAAACTTAAACGCAACGCACCTTATCTGACATTCCTAATTATGGGATACATTTACGGCGAAAGGCGAAAAGAACCAGTATCACATTTTGCCGCTAGAATTTATGAAGATTTTGAACTATCGGCTGGTTAGATCTATTTGGATTTGAGTTTAGCTATAGAATTGGTTTATAAACATAATTCTTGATTCAGATAAGTAAGTTTAGGGCTCCAACGAAATTGTGAGACCTCTGGATTGGGGGTCCACAGAAGAGGTTTAGGAACCACTTAGCTACAGAACAGAAGAGGGGTAGTGATTGCAAGCTTGCTGTCCATTGATTTACTGTACTGACTGACGAGCGCTGAGGGATATACTGCAAATACAGGTAATTTAGTAAACCAGCTAACTTAAATACATTAAACCCATCTCTTTATGCCCCTGGCCATGGACTACCCAACGTTAGCCGCGTATGACAGCTGTGCCCACATTGAACTGCCTAGGTCAGTTATCCCGTTAACGGCTGTCAAATGCTTGACAAAGTGGACTCAGTCATAATTCACATAACGACAATATAGCTAAAGTGCGTTTAGTACAATTCTGAAATAGGTAAATAGATAGCTAGTTAACCAAGTTGAGTAGTAACGTTACCTTCGCTTAATGTTAGCGATGCATACAAGGTACAGAATACCAAACCATGAACCACACCACGAAAATTATGTAGTTGTAGCTACAGTAACTAGTTAGCCGTTCTAACGTCGTTAGCAATATTGCAACGAACTGTGTGTTCACATTGACAAACACCGTCCATACATTGCTAGTTAGTTAGCTTTATTTTCCGAGAAAAAACAGCCTGTTTGTCCAACTAGCTAAGCATATTGCCGTTTGTTAACATTAGGTTGTGTCCGTGGGTCGATACGTGATACACCCAAACGAAAGAGATCATCCAACTAGCTAGGGTAGCTAGTAACGTCGTAATGTGTTAGCGTTACTAAGAAGGCTACATAGCTTGCTGGTCAAGTAAAGTGTGAGTTCGATTTAAGGATTCAAAAGACCATTGTGTGCCAAATCATTTTAATAATTTTATTTTCAAAATACTTACCAATACAATGTCCCACAGGAGTACTGTATGGATTCCCCAAAAGGAACTCCATCTTGATCAAAATCAAACTATTTAGCTACAGTACAGTCCGAAGTCACAGTCCATGGGAAAGTCACAGTAAGCCCCGCCTGTCGAGCAATTTCATTGGTAGAGAGGTTCAACTAACCATCTGATTTGGAAGGATTAACGTCCATCATTAAAGGACCGATCAGTGTAAATAACCAGCACTGCATTAATAAATCTATTATAACAGGACTAGCTAAACATTTGATGAAATCTATATATGGTGACACCATGTTTATGAGCCTTAATTCAACAATATATTTAAATACATACATAAAATTGGTTTTATAAGTTTACATCACGCAGTTTAAACAACCTTTTGTAAACACTTGATAATGTATGCATAGAAGAGGTTTCATATTCAGAAGATGCGATTAATTTACAGCAAGACTTCCACATTTTTGCATGTCAAAAGTTTAAAAAAAAAGTTCTCATTTTTATTAGTATTCATAGGGTTGTCCGACAAAAACATGGCAACGTAACAACGTTACATATAGCAATACCTGTTTATTCACTTTCACCCATCGTTTGATTAACTGCATTTTTGAGAAACCACTGACATTACATTTTATAACATGTAGATTCTGTCACAGATGTCAAGGAAAAAGATCAATCGGTTTTGCTTTACAGAGGACAAACCCAGAGAGAGTGGATTCCAGAGGAATGGGAATTCCGTCCCCATCAATGTCAAGTACACAGCCTTCATCTTAGCTCTAGACTCTAGAGTCCTTTCAGAGTTTGTCTGACTCAAAAAAGCTTTAAAGGTCCTTAGTCTTGCATGAGTTTACGCTTGACTGTTGAACTCTCAGAGGAGAAATGTACAAAAAGAGCTCCTGCTGCAGTACGTGCCCTCAGCTCATAAAGGTCAACATCATGAGCCCACTCAACATTTCCCCAATGCCCGATCTATGGAGAGGAAAAATAGAGGGGAAAACAAATCATTGGTAAGAGAAAGAGACTGAAACTGATGTTTGGCACATACAGCATTATGAAAGCTGCTTATTATACAGCAGAGTTTCTTTAGAGACAACTGCATCAAGCATGATTCAGCAACCAAAGAAAATCACATACCTGTTCCATCCATTAAGTCACATGGGTCAACATGAGGGCACAATCCCCATATGCAATTATAATGCTGAAAATTCATACCTGGAACTCCTCCTCTAACCGAGACAGGAGCACAGCCTGCTCCACTGTAATGTGTTTATCGATCAACGCAAAAGCCAGCACCACTGACTTCAGCTGGGTGATCACATACTCCAGTCCTGCAATAGAGGACACAAAAAATATTGTCACTGTTGTGAACAGCTGGACTGAGACTCCGCTATAAAATATGATGATACACAGCGGTGCAACTTCTGAGTACAAAGCAAGATCTTGTTCTTGAACTCTGTGTAATTTCAAACTGTAATGATAGCCCTTCAAACTAAAAACAGGAAAAACTATTCTCTCTCCAGTCCAATGGTCTAGACCAGTGTCTCTCAACCCTGCTCCTTGACGCTCCCTGCACTGCATGATCTCTCCCTGCCCAAACATACCTGATGTAGTTCATGAAGGACTTGATAATGAGCTGATCATTTGAATCAAGTGGGACAGAGCAGGGAGAGATCTAAAACATGCAGGGCAGGGGGGCGCCCAGGAGCAGGGTTGAGAAACACTGGTCTAGATAATAATAGAGACTGATAGAGAGTCAAAAAGTATTTTTTACTGACTCCAATGTTTTTACCTATCAGGGACCAGAAGTTATAGGAACCCAGGTGCTGGTGGAAAGTATCCATTGTGGCCTTTGGGATTTCTGGACCCAGTATACTGGTGGATGAGCCAATGACTACATTGTACCTGCAATAGGAAAACAGTAATCCAAGAAACTCTAGAAAATGCAACAGGTCTCCTTCCACCCCATCCTTTGCGAAAGATTAAAACCCTTTGTATTGGTTAAATGCATAGTTGATAGAAACTTAGTTATATGCTTCCTTTCTTAGATGCCATGTAAATACAGTTAGCAGAGATGTCTAGCGAACTTCAAGTAAGGTAACTTACACCAAATGAGACAACTATAGTGTTAAAGTGAATCCAACCTGTCTTCAATCCAGTTCAACACAGGGTCCCATTCATTATTCTGAAGCTCCACAAGAGATGGAGGCTCATCAACTCTGTAACTGCGGAGACATCATAATCACAAAATACAGTTTCAATGTGCTGTCATACAACATCAATCATCTGTAGACATGACAATTGATGGAGGGAACTTGTGTCTATCAAATTTTTCCTAAGTTGGGCAGGTTACTTTTTTTCAATCACAAACCAAAACCCATGCTTTTACAAAGACCTCTACATACAGTACCATATAGTGTCAGTCTCCAGATACTTCAGGGCAGCAGTAATCATTTGATCCTTGCTGCGTAGTGTAGGGTTATCTAAGGCTGTGTTGCAGAGAGTGGTCTGGAGATGGAGGAAGAACATTTTTAAAATGGCACGTTTCACACTATAGAGCAATATTCTTTTATCAGCACCTAAGCCAAAAGTTATAGTTAGTGGTGTCCTAAAGTATCCAGTGTCATTTCAGATACAGCATAGAACAAATTATCCAGTTCAATGGTCCTACCAAATGCATACTGTAGAACTTGAGCGTGTCTTTCTGAGTATCCCACTCATTTGCCACAGCAATGGCTAAGGCTTCATTGGGGGCTGTGAAAAGCTTTCCTCCTGGCGTCTTCAGTTTCCGCCGGTCCAAGTTAATCTCAAACATGCCACCTGCAGACCAAAAATCAAGGTATCATTACACTGAGTTCTTGAATTCTGAACACTTATGTAAATCCAGTGTTGCCCTATTTTAATTTTTGAGAAGCAGTGGCAAAGGTAGCTGATCACAGATTTTCAGTCATTGTGCTAACTAAAAACATCCTTCAAACAGCTTGAAAAGACAAAAATAGTATTAGTTAATTGGGAAATGGGTAATTCGTTCCTTACTCCTTAAATGAAAATCATGTACTCACCCTCTCCTTGTGATATGCTAACATCTTCATAGAACTTCTTTCTTTCTATTGATAAGAACAAAGGATCACTGTAATCCAGCAGGCTCCTGAGAGGCTAATCTTGATAGTATCAGTGGACAAAATTGCATCTCTTACCTGTGATAATTGAGTAAGGTTTTGTGTTCCGAGAGAGCAGAGGGAGTAGTTTAAGTGATTGTCCTCTTGGGCAGACATTGTGGGTAGAGAGGGCATGCCCTAGACTACTGGGTAATTTCAGAAGATTCCTCAGCATCGTGTCAGTGGCAAAGTATTAACAAACACCCAGCAGTGGGGTTCAAACCATAAAGGTTGACTTGTCTAGCTGAGCTAACGAACGTTAGCTAGCAGGAATTCTGAAAGCCGGATTGTTTCGCTATTCAAAATGCAGGACACATCGCTACCGCTATAAGAAACGAGTAAAGGCGGATAGTTGTGCAACATATAATTTGGACAAATACGATTGTATTCTCACCGATTCGCACACACCTATCGCTCATCTCCATGCGTGTGACCTTCTGTTTTTGACAGATGGCAGATTCGACATAAATTTCAGATATATGGGAGTTGTAGTTCCATATAGGTTATAAAATCACCCAGATTGGGATAATGCCAGATCGGTAGGTACTACATTCTTACAATACCCAGATACCATTGCGTTACATAAGCCAATGAATAGCGGGCTTTTAGACCAGTTAGATCCCTTGACTAATGAGAGAGGAGAATGCTGCTGCCTTATGGCGCCCGCGACCAAGTCCAGTTTCTCCTTTGGAAATTGGTGGTGATTGAAGTACTTAGATTTGGAGCCATTTGGACTAGGTGAGCCGCCTCATTCGTGCTCTCTATACCCACTTCCCACATCTATCGCCCGGACGGCCACTGACTGCGGTCGGTGTCCTCCCGGTGGTACCAGAAACATGCCCGTCCCTGCTGGATACTTCAGTAACACCCCCATGGCCTTTACGTCCTCGGCCTCGCTTATCCCGCCTCCCCCGATCAACACCCACCAGCCCGGGGTTGTCACCTCTCTTCTTTACAGCGGCTCTAAATTCCGAGGACATCAGAAGAGCAAAGGCAACTCGTACGATGTCGAGGTTGTTTTGCAGGCGAGTACAATTCATTAAACTTTCATTTGCAAGTCAGCTGTTTAGCGATTTTAAGGACATGTCAAAACCAACCTGGCCTCAAGGGAATCCGTAAGTTAGGATACATAAAACCGTGACAGCCGAATTCGTATGCTGCGTTACGTTTGGGTACATTACAATGCGCTACTTGAATGTGTTTGTTCCAGATTTGAATCGAATTTGCATGTCATATTACAAACATGTCATAATACTAATGCTGCTAAAATGTATAAATTGAATTCGATTTAAGGTTAGATCATCATAGTAATGGGGTTAGGGTTTGGGTTAAGGTTAAAAAAAGATTAGGTTTAAGTTTGATTATCACAGTACTGTGGTTAAGGTTAGAGAAGAAATATGTAAATCAACATGCAACCATTGGTGGGGGTTTCTGACTGTCCACCATCCTGGATCACAAAAGCCTTCCTAACTGCCACTCTATTTAACTGTAAATGCTCAGTACTGCCACTCGCAGTTGGTCTGTACCATAACATAACCTTTACATTATCATGAATAAAATGTTAATTTTAAATACTTTGTCAAGAATCCTTTGCAGGCAATGACTGCTTGAAGTCTAGAACGCATGGACAACATCAAAAGCTGGGTTTCCTCCTTTGGGATGCTTTGCCAAGCCTTTACTGCAGCTGTCTTCAGTTGTTGTTTGTTCTTTGGTCTTTCTGCCTTAAGTTCTCTTCAGCAAGTGAAATGCATGCTCGATCGGGTTGAGATCAAGTGACTGATTCGGCCATTAGAGAATATTCCACTTCTTTGACTTTGCAGTATGTTTTGGGTAAAGGTCCATCTGTAATATGAAGCACCATCCAATCAACTTTGCTGAATCTGAGCAGACAATGTCAATAAACACTAGTGACCCAGTGCCATTGGAAGCCATGAATGGCCATGCTATCACATTGCCTCCGCCATGTTGTTACAGATGATGTGGTATGCTTTGGATCATGAGCCATTCCAAGCCTTCTCCATACTTTTCTTCCCATAATTCTGGAAAAGGTTGATCTTAGTTTCATCTGTCCAAAGAATGCTGTTCCAGAACTGGACTGGCTTTTTAGATATTTTTTGGCAAAATCTGGCCTTTCTATTTTTGAGGAATGGTTTGCACCTTGTAGTGAACCCTCTGTATGTGCTCTCGTGAAGTCTTCTCTTTATGGTAGAATTGGATTATGACATGCCTACTCCCTGGATAGTTTTCTTCACTTGGTTGGATGTTGTGAAGAGGTTTTGCTTTACCATGGAAAGGATCCTATGTTCACCCACCCCTGTTGCCTTACATGGACGTCCTGGCCTTCTTGTGTTGCAGAGCTCTCCAGTGCGTTCTTTTTTTCTCAGAATGTACCAAACTGTGGATTTGGCCACTCTTAGTTTTCCTGCTATCTCTCTGATGGATATTTTTTGTTGCAGCCTAAGGATGCACTTTCACTTGCATTGAGAGCTCCTTTGACTGCATGTTGTGGGTTTTCAGCAACAGTTTCCAAATGCGAATGCCACACCTGGAATCAACTCCAGACCTTTTACCTGCTTAATTGTTGAAGAAATAATGAAGGAAAAGCCCACACCTGTCCATGAAACAGTTTTTGTGTTAATTGTACGATTACTTTTGGTCCCTTATAAAAGAGAGGGCTACAAAATAGAGCTGTTATACCTTAACCCTTCCTCCATTTCAGATGTGAAATCCCTCATATTAAAGCTGAGAGACCGCACTTTAAGCCCCTATTCATTATTTAACTTTAACTTGAATATTTTTCAGGACATTAATTACAGAACTTTCAGCCAAAATAACTAAACTTGTCAGTGTACAATTATTTCCAGGCTTAACTGTATATGCTCCCATGGTAAGCCATTCTGGTCAAGATCTGTACATGTACCCTAATGACAGCTTTCAGAAAATCAGTTCTAGACAACCAAAGGTGTGTTACTGCCAGTGTCATCTTACGATGTGATATCACAAAAATATTACAAACCACACTTCCAGGAAATGGTCACATTGAATAATCTATTATTCATTTTAACGACCTAGCTAGTGAACACTGAAATACTGTCTTGTTCTGTATTTTTTTGCCCTGTTCTTAGGTCTTGTTTTTTGTCTTTCAGCATGTGACCATGGAAGACTCCTATTTGTGTGGTTATTTGAAGATCAAAGGGTTGACAGAGGTAAGAATTAATTATTGAAAACATGTTAAATTTAGATTGTACTCAGTTTCCACATTGTTTTGATTCCCAGCCTTTAACTAGTTGTGATCCTTTCTGTGTTTCTGAGTCTGTTGTGTTTTTTTCCTTTCTGTGTTTCTGAGTCTGTTGTGTTTTTTTTCTTCCATAGGAGTACCCCACTTTGACTACGTTTTTTGCTGGTGAGATTATCAGTACAAAGCGTCAATTTCTAACCAGGAAGTGGGATGCTGATGAAGATGTGGATCGCAAGCACTGGGTAAGTCAAAGGATGAACATTAATTTAGCCTATGCCAGACAATGTAAATTTGGAGGAGGAGGTGCATTGCCATCTCAAGGACAGATTACTTATAAAATGTAAAGGCTATTTTCCCATTTGTCAAGACTGGGTTACAATGGCTAACAAGCAGCAGTAGTTTTAGTGCTTAGTTTTTTTCACTAGTAATTTGTACATATTAGAATTGCATGATGGAAGTGCTTAAAGGTAAAACCTGCATAAGGTGAATGTGCCCCACTGGTCCCCCCCGGTCATATTTAACTCATTTGGTCAGCATTTGCGTTTTCAGTGCCAGTGTTGTGGGTTTCCAATCCCATCACAGGAGCGTATGAGCAAGTATGTGCTCACTACTGTTAGTCTGCTAAATAACTTGCAATCAGTTAACTAAATCAGTTCCCCATTCATTCATTCATCATGATTTGTAATCACGAATGTTAATGAAACTACTATTTTGTAATTTTCTAGATTTTTGCTATTGCTATTTTGTTATTGCTGCCTGGCCAGTTGGCTAGTTGAGCTATCTGTCAAGGAATGGGCTGATTGTAACTTCTGGGATTCTACTGCGATTGAGTAGAGAGGCTATAACCCATTCAGTTGCATGTTTTGCAAAGATGACTTTTTGCTGCTTACTTCCGATAACTAGCTCAATGGCGATTTTATAGTTTTTAGGAAGCTGTAATTGTACATAATATCCAACAAGGGGAGCATCCGTAGGAAAAAGGGAGTAATGACAGTAATTATGTATTTTCCATCAATAACTACAGTAAACAATTTCCTGTACTGGCCAGCATTACCCCCGGGGGAAATCTTTCATCAACATAAGCGGTCATTGCTGAATTTTATATTTGCAACTTGATTGGTGTTATTGACATTGTTTACTGCCAACTCATCTGTTTCTCTATACAGTACCTTACTGTTTGAGAATTGGCCTGCTTGCTGCAGAACTCCTCAACTAGGCATGGAATGTCTCCCCTGGCTGGCTGAGGCAGCGCTGAAGTATTCAGTCAACACTAGAGGGTGCACTTGGTTGTGCTATGCAGAGGGACTATCAGAGTATCAGTAAGCAAGGCCAGATGGAATACAAAAAGCCAATATCATCCTGATACTGTATATCAGCAAACCAATACTTAAAAAACATACATTCTAAAATTGTGTATATTAAGACCCTTGACCAGTTCTCATATTGCTGAATTACAAAGAGCACATTGTTTAATATTTGATCTTAAAACACTGATACTCCAAATCTGTTATTGTTAGATGACATGGGTGATCTTGGGAAATATTTTAAAGTTTATTTTCAGCTATGACAGGGCTCTTGTCAGGATAGAGGGGACAATGTACATCTCCAAATATATTTTTGTGCAAATCCTGCTACCCTCTGCCAGAAAGCTGAAGTGAAAGAATAATTTTACCTTTCAGCTTGACAAAGATCTAAGGCCCATCTGAAATAACCATGGTTTGGCTTGCAAAAGGGAAGATTAATTTCCTGAACTGGCCCAGTCAGGTCCTGTAAACACAATCCTATAGATCACAGATGTCCAACTCATTCCTTGGTCTGCTGTCTATCTGAAGGTTGTTGCACCTACCTTATAACTGATTGATCAGTCACAAACTAGTTAGGACCTCCCCTCACCTTGTGATCTAGGTATTAGTTGGATTTAATTGAAAGGAAAAAACAAAACGAATCATCAGATACCATGGAATGTCCCAGCTGTAGGAAATCTGTTGACTGCCCTGAAGAGGACTGCACAGGAGATCCCCTTGCAATTTGACTAAGCTCACATTTTTCTTCAAAAAGAAGAGTGGGATAAAATTGCTAAATCTCTATTAAAGGTTAATAGAGACCTGTTCAAACAGACTTACTGTTGTAATCCAAGCAAAAGGTGCTTCCACAAAGTGAGTTATTGGGTGTGAACACTTACACAAACAAGGTATTGACAGTTTATTATTTTCTGAGAAATACAACGTTTTTCACTTTAATAAGATCTCATTAAAGGTGAAAAGGGTCTGATGAATTTTCTTGATTTCAGCCTTTAAATAAGCAAAAGCTGCATTTTCAATCATCCTTTGCATAGATGACTTTTGATATCCACTGTTGCCTATGGCGTATGTTTTGTAGGCTAATTACATTAACACGATGTAGCCCCAATGTGATAGACCATACTTAATTGGCATACGGTAAAGTTTCACCTCTAGGCAGCCACAGCATAGCCGGTTATCAGCATTCGACATCTGGCTTGTTTGTTCTGCATGGCCTGGTACTCTGAAGCAGGCGTTCCATTGGGCCATATGTGAAATCACTCCGCCAACCTGGGGCACAGTTTGCACATAATATTTAGTTGATAAAATAACATGATTTTTAGGCTCTGTGTGCTTTCCAATACATTCCCTTGCTCCCTATAAAATGTACTGAAGGTTGTAATCACAATGGTCTACTGCTTAGATTGCTGATGCTGGTTTAGAGGGTTGCACACTACAAGTCTTTTTGTCTTGCACCTCCAACCTGAACCTACATACTTTTGACACCAAAACATGTTTTTTCTCAGTTTCAAGGTTACTAAGGTACAGTGGTTTTGATCGTACTCATTGAGTCTGATAGCAGTTGAGTTGTCAAGTAAGGTGTAGTAGTACAGGTAAATTATGACTGTAAATGTTTTTTTTTTCTCCAATGTTCTGATTGGGCTCTAGGGCAAATTTCAGGCCTTCTATCAGTATGCAAAGACATTCAATTCAGATGAGTTTGACTATGAAGAGCTGAAGAACTCTGACTACATCTTCATGAGGTGGAAGGTGAGCTCAGATGTGACCATTTGTCACCTTTTCTTCCATTACCAAGAAAACTCTGGGGGACCTGGTCTCTGTGCTATATACTGGTGGACTGTACTGTTATAATGCTGCATTGCTGTCTTGTCCTCTACAGGAGCAGTTCCTGGTCCCTGATCACACCATTAAAGACATCAGCGGAGCTTCCTTTGCTGGTTTCTACTACATCTGCTTCCAGAAATCTACAGCCACCATAGAGGGATACTACTACCATAGGAGCTCAGAATGGTAACAAGGGACTAAATACTTAAATAATAATTCGTATTGGTTCAGATGCGCTGTAGCCAGACCATACTAACTTGGAACACATTCCTGTTCACCATCAGCCAATGCATCTCTTTCCTGACTCCCCAGTAGCTAGCACAGTCTGTCTCTCTCCTAACAGGTACCAGTCTCTGAACCTCACCCATGTTCCAGAACACAGTGCAGCGATCTATGAGTTCCGGTGACCCAGGCATTGTGGCTCTGTAGGCACAGGTGGACGTTAAGGCAGAGCAAGAGGCCCGCAGAAGCTACTGAGACTTGGGAACGGTGGGCCTCATGGAAACTGTTGGTACCACAACCAAAGGGGTGTGTGTCTTTCCGTGGAAGGAAACTAAACGGAATGATGGATTGACGAAGCAGGTCAGTTTGAGTGGAGACTTAATGGATGGATTGATTGACGGATGGATGGAGAAGACCGGAAACTAACTGCTCTGACTCATGGAAGGATTGGGGGCAGATAGCTGCAGCGGTGTGATGCTTTCTCTTTTTTCATTTTTTTTTTTTTTTTAACGTCTGGTTTTAAAAGCTTGTTTTCTTTCTCTGCTGCTTTCTATTGTTGGACACTTTATAAATAAAGCTGGGGATTCCTTCTTACTAAGGGGATATGTCTGCTTTTGCTTTGAGCCAATTTCAAGCTGAGCTGAACAGATTCTTCCAGGAGTCTGCCCTGTTAAAAAGCTGGATTTTTGTTTTAAGCCAAGAGTCAGCACGTGGAGTAAAGGTATTTGGTGTTGGAAATACAGTGCAGGCCAGGCATGTTTTGGATGGGAGCTGTAAATACTAGCTCATTGAATGACTGGTATTTTTTTGTTTTAAAAGCTAGGCTAACTTTTCTAATTGCCTGCAAAGGAGATTTTGCAAGTTACCTCTTACCCATCCTAAAGCCTCCATTACTTTCTGGAATGAATTTCTGGAGGCCACTGTGGGAAAGACTAACAAAGTGACATAAAAGAGTGCTTGTAGTTGTTGTATTGTTGATTTAATTTGCACACAGTTTTGTTTTTAACTCCAGTTGTGGCACTGCTAACCTAGTGTATATCCATATGGTAACATAAAAGGTAATGTTTGAATTTGACATTGAATCCTGTTACTAACCCAATGTAGTCAGCAGAATTTTACTTTGCACTCTCATTCATTAAAACAAAATCTTGTATCTGTCTCTCAAATGTGCGTTTCCCTCGGGTGTCCCTGTCCCTCACCATTAACTATGCAACATTATTCAACATTGTTATGCAACAGTAGCACTATTGACTTCAACCATAAACCTCTAGTTTTCCAAAACCAAATTTGATTATGATAGTATTATAAATGTATATCTGTATATCCCATTAAAGGAAATGTATTTGTCTAAAAATACAATGTATTTGTCTATTACATTCACTCTGTTAATGCTATTGTGCCATCTTTTTAAAGCTCAAGATGTATTCTCCTGGTATGTATGAACTGAAAGCTGATTGATGTGGTCTGGCTAGTTATGAGGAATGGAGTAAATCATATTGAAACATATTGTGTTTTTCTATGACTTTTATTGACTGACCTACCCTGTCAAATCCAGTAATGGGTCCAGTGATATTTCTCCATACGAAAACACACATTTTAAACAAAAAAAATATTTTAACTTTTTGCTCCCTGTTCCTAACTACTCCCAATGCCCGCTAGTGGTAATCCTGACAATGTTCTGTGTACCTTCATAAAGAGAGGATTAAGAGCTGGGGAAAACATTCCTGGCACCAGGAAACATCAACTGTTGCCTGTCCAGGAAAATAAAGAAAATAATCTTGTGCATAAAAGGCACGGACGCAATTGTGAAAAGGCATCAAATCCACGTCTCCTCTCCTTTGTAACCTGGGAACAAAATAAGCAATTGACTGGTTAAGGTGTTCTCATTACTGTCTTGGGTAAGCTAGTAGAAGAGTGCTCCCCTGACCAGTAGCATGATAACATGGCTCAATAGCCCGTGTAATTCAAGGGTAGTTATACACTGTCTTACCACAGAAGATTTAAATACATTGCATCAGCTTTTTGTGTAAGAAAATAATGTATATGTTAAAAACAACATGGTACTTTACAACTAATAATAATGCAGATACATTTTGGGTTCCACCCGTTTAAAGGTAATTTGTAAGGTGGTGAAGGACCATCCACACGGCAGTTATAACGGCCTAGTGAGTCCTCGGGTGCAGTCGCAAGTTGGTGTGCTCCAGGTTCCAATGAGAGGCCACTGTGTAGATGCAGGCCTGGTCTTGCTTGCTGCCCCCTGAAGGTTCCGGAACCTTGAAGCCTTTTTCGGGGCTTGATGCAGCAGGTTAGAGCACTTTTACACCGCAAAGTTTAGAGGCCTGTAGTTGTCAAAAGGCTATCTTACCATGGATGTTGCGATTTATTTGCCATTTTAATGTTTACGGCAGCAGGTAGTGATTAGCGCAATCTGTCCAATAACTGACAAGCTGCTTGATCAAATCCCTGAGCTGGCCTGGTTAAAAAATCTAGATTTTTCTTAGCAGTTAACCTATAATGTCTCCCAGGTTGTTGCATGGGTGGGTGCATTTGTAATGACAGTTTAGCACATGACATATCAAGTGTTCAGCAGTCTGATGGTTTACAGTGATATAAACTGTCTCTAAATTTCTGAGTATGGGAGACTCTGCATTGCTACAGTCCCTATCTGAACAAAGGTAGGCAAATTAAATACACATAGCTGGTTTAAGAATGGCTTTTGAGAATGGTCTTCATTAGGCAAAATTAAACAATAAGGCGCGTACGGTTGCAGTATATGGCCAATATACACTCACCTAAAGGATTATTAGGAACACCTGTTCAATTTCTCATTAATGCAATTATCTAATCAACCAATCAAATGGCAGTTGCTTCAATGCATTTAGGGGTGTGGTCCTGGTCAAGACAATCTCCTGAACTCCAAACTGAATGTCAGAATGGGAAAGAAAGGTGATTTAAGCAATTTTGAGCGTGGCATGGTTGTTGGTGCCAGACGGGCCAGTCTGAGGAGTTCACAATCTGTTCAGTTACTGGGATTTTCACGCACAACCATTTCTAGGGTTAACAAAGAATGGTGTGAAAAGGGAAAAGCATCCAGTATGCAGCAGTCCTGTGGGTGAAAATGCCTTGTTGATGCTAGAGGTCAGAGGAGAATGGGCCGACTGATTTAAGAAGAGCAACTTTGACTGAAATAACCACTTGTTACAACCGAGGTATGCAGCAAAGCATTTGTGAAGCCACAACACGCACAACCTTGAGGCGGATGGGCTGCAACAGCAGAAGACCCCACTGGGTACCACTCATCTCCACTACAAATAGGAAAAAGAGGCTACAATTTGCACGAGCTCACCAAAATTGACAGTTGAAGACTGGAAGAATGTTGTCTGGTCTGATGAGTCTCGATTTCTGTTGAGACATTCAGATAGTAGAGTCAGAATTTGGCGTAAACAGAATGAGAACATGGATCCATCATGCCTTGTTACCACTGTGCAGGCTGGTGGTGGTGGTGTAATGGTGTGGGGGATGTTTTCTTGGCACACTTTAGGCCCCTTAGTGCCAATTGGGCATCGTTTAAATGCCACGGCCTACCTGAGCATTGTTTCTGACCATTTATGTCCATCCCTTTATGACCACCATGTACCCATCCTCTGATGGCTACTTCCAGCAGGATAATGCACCATGTCACAAAGCTCGAATCATTTCAAATTGGTTTCTTGAACATGACAATGAGTTCACTGTACTGAAATGGCCCCCACAGTCACCAGATCTCAACCCATTAGAGCAACTTTGGGATGTGGTAGAACAGGAGCTTCGTGCCCTGGATGTGCGTCCCACAAATCTCCATCAACTGCAAGATGCTATCCTATCAATATGGGCCAACATTTCTAAAGAATGCTTTCAGCACCTTGTTGAATCAATGCCACATGGAATTAAGGCAGTTCTGAAGGCGAAAGGGGGTCAAACACAATATAGGTATGGTGTTCCTAATAATCCTTTAGGTGAGTTACCAACAATATTAGAGCAGTAAAAAGTGATGTGATGTCATACCGGTGGTATACAGTCTCATACACAATGCTATCAGCAAATTAGCATTCAGGAATCAACACACCAGGTGGAACCTGTGATGCGGTGGGCCATCTTCATCACACATTGTAGGGACTTGCCTTGTGAGAAGCCTTTCCCAAATACTATACTGTAATACCGGTGGTCAGGAGGCTCTCAATGGTGCAGGAATAGTATTTGAAGAGGACCCAGGGTGGCATGCAGAATTTCTTTAGTCACGTTATGGGCACAGTCGCTGTAATGCTATCTTAACAGCATAGAGGTCATACGCTTGGGGGCCCTGAGTGTTAATAGTCAGTGAGGTGGAGGTGTTCATGTCATTCCTCACCACCTGTGGTGTGGCCATCAGAAAGGGTGGTGTCCAGACCCTGCCAACTAGACTAATTGATGGGTTTGAGGAAACAATGACATTGAATGCCTTACTAGTGAATAGAATGAGCAGCATTAAAAACCCTTTTCTAATGGTCTTTGTGATGTGACACAGAGTTGAACCAATAGATATCTATATCTCTGTAAATAATTGAGGTTCTTTCCAAGCAAGCCATTTTTCTGTAGATTATACATTTATTTCCAGAAGAATACTGAGTGTGTAAAAATGTTAGTTCAACAATTTTTTTGACATTATAATGTTAAGTAGAAAAAGTATATCAATACTAAATTTCATACTCAGTACTGAATTGTAATAATAATAAGTTATCCAAAGTCAAACCAAATTTAATGAGCACAATCAGGATACATTTTATGTTGAAGGGTGAGCATTAATACCCCTTTCCTTACATATCTAAGGTGATTCCTTTCTAATGGTTTTCTGTTGAAGCCCATTTCTTTGTTCAAATTACAATGTGTCTGGTGTATTTACACCTGATGTCACATGTTAGCACTCTTAAGTTTCAGGATCTTAGATGCATTTCAACACTGTGGTGACACTGATCCCAAATTATTTTCAGATCAGACGCAAAAACACCATGCATGGTGAGTCACCTGTACTTGGTGGAGTAACATTTGGGAAACTTTCCCAGATTAAATTCCCAGATTTTCCTGAAACCCCAGTTGGACAATTCCTAGAATCAGGAGTAAATAAGCAGAAAACCCCAAATCCTTCACATTTTCCAAGTACATTTACATACAGTGAGGGAAAAAATTATTTGATCCCCTGCTGATTTTGTATGTTTGCCTAATGACAAAGAAATGATTAGTCTGTCATTTTATTTGGTAGGTTTATCTGAACAGTGAGATCCAGAAAAACGCATGTCAAAAATGTTATATATTGATTTGCATTTTAATGAGGGAAATAAGTATTCGACCCCTCTGCAAAACGTGAATTAGTACTTGGTGGCAAAATCCTTGTTGGCAATCACAGAGGTCAGACGTCTCTTGTAGTTGGCCACCAGGTTTGCACACATCTCAGGGGAGATTTTGTCCCACTCCTCTTTGCAGATCTTCTCCAAGTCATTATGGTTTCGAGGCTGTCGTTTGGCAACTTGAACCTTCAGCTCCCTCCACAGATTTCCTATGGGATTAAGGTCTTGAGACTGGCTAGGCCACTCCAGGTCCTTAATGTGCTTCTTCTTGAGCCATTCCTTTGCCGTGTTGGCCGTGTGTTTTGGGTCATTTTCATGCTGGAATACCCATCCACGACCCATTTTCAATGACCTGGCTAAGGGAAGGATGTTCTCACTTAAGATTTGACGGTCCATGGCCCCGTCCATCGTCCCTTTGATGCGGTGAAGTTGTCCTGTCCCCTTAGCAGAAAAACACCCCCAAAGCATAATGTTTCCACCTCCATGTTTGACGGTGGGGATGGTGTTCTTGGGATCATAGTCAGCATTCCTCCTCCTACAAACACAGTGAGTTGAGTTGATGCCAAAGAGGAATATGATTGATTGCTTCTGTGGACAGGTGTCTTTTATACAGGTAACAAACTGAGATTAGGAGCATCCCCTTTAAGAGTGTGCTCCTAATCTCAGCTTGTTACCAGTATAGAAGACACCTGGGAGCCAGAAATATCTTATTGAGAGAGGATGAAATACTTGTTTCACACATAAAAATGCAAATCAATTTATAAAAAATTATACATGTGTTTTTCTGGTTTTTTTTGTTATTATTCTCTCTCACTGTTCAAATAAACCTACCATTAAAACTATAGACTGATAATTTCTTTGTCAGAGGACAAACATACAAAATCAGCCGGGGATCAAATACTTTTTTCCCCTCACTGCATACCTAGAATTTGCGATACTGTAACGAATACACCAGGGAGGCAGGAGTAGATGGAACAAACGCGGTACATGCACTTTAATGTAGTAACACAGGGAGCAGGCAACAGGCAAAAAACACAGAGGCAGGCACAGGTCGGTACACGGAAAGGCTGGACGGCAGGGCAGAGGTACACAACGACCAACGGAGGAGGGATAGTCCAGGGCCGAAAATGGGTCTAGCAGGCCAAAAGGGCTGGTAAAGGCAAAAGCACAGACAAGGATTAAGCAAAGAGGGTTGGTCGAAACACGGTCAAGGTAAAAGATCCACTGTATCTCTCTCCTCCCCCCTCTGTGACCAACTGATGCATATCTGTGTTCCCAGTCATGTGAAATACAAATATTAGGGCCTTGTTTAATTTTATTGATTTCCTTATCTGAACTACAATGATGTAAATTATTTGAAATAGTTAATTTTGGGAGGGTTGGGGACCACACGATTTCGTCTCTGCTCTTTGCGGATGATGTTGTCGTGTTGGCCCCTTCAAACCAGGACCTTCAGCATGCACTTGGACGGTTTGCAGCCGAGTGTGAAGCGGTGGGGATGAAAATCAGTACCTCCAAATCCGAGGCCATGGTCCTCAGTCGGAAAAGGGTGGCTTGCCCACTTCAGGTTGGTGGAGACTGCCTGCCTCAAATGGAGGAGTTTAAGTATCTAGGGGTCTTGTTCACGAGTGAGGGAAGGATGGAACGGGAGATTGACAGACGGATTGGTGCAGCTTCTGCAGTAATGCGGTCGATGTATCGGTCTGTTGTGGTGAAGAAAGAGCTGAGCCGCAAGGCGAAGCTCTCGATTTACCGGTCAATCTACGTTCCTACTCTCACCTATGGTCATGAGCTTTGGGTCATGACCGAAAGGACAAGATCCCGGATACAGGCGGCCGAAATGAGCTTTCTCCGCAGGGTGGCTGGGCGATCCCTTAGAGATGGGGTGAGAAGCTCGGTCACCCGGGAGGAGCTCAGAGTAGAGCCGCTGCTCCACCACATCGAGAGGGGTCAGCTGAGGTGGCTTGGGCATCTGTTTTGGATGCCTCCGGAAAGCCTTCCTGGGAAGGTGTTCCGGTCCCGTCCCACCGGGAGGAGACCCCGGGGAAGACCTAGGACACGCTGGAGGGACTATGTCTCCCGGCTGGCCTGGGAACGCCTCTGTGTCCCCCCGGAAGAGCTGGAGGAAGTGTCTGGGGAGAGGGAAGTCTGGGCATCCCTGCTTAGACTGCTGCCCCCACGACCCAGCCCTGGATAAGCGGAAGATGATGGATGGATGGAATTTTGGGATTTTGTTACAAACAGACAATATGGAAATATAATTACTAAATAGAATACTTAATTTAGTAATGTTTCACAGGTTCTTTTCTGGAAAGACTTACACTCCACCGGATAGAGATAAATGCTTAAATTTAGTTGGGAAAACCTGTAGTGGAACCCACATTGATGAACACCTAAGTCACTAAATATATATGGTTCCAATGTCATTCATAGTTTTGCAATTACCTACAGAAGAACTTTCCAGAAACAACAGAACTCCAATTACTTCATATAATTTGTCCTGGATCCTTCTGACTATATTGTTGTTGCATTTGTATGAAAATATACTGACCTGTACATCTGATGTGGTAATAGTTCAATACTTGTTTTGGTTTGGCCACATAGATTATCACAGGTCTGAAAACCCCTAATCCATTTCTGGTATGCAGTTGGAGGTAGGCAAACCACATGGTCTTGTCACGTCCCCACAATGGATCTCTATTGTTTACTTCCCCGAAATGGTAGGGAGGTAAGTGTTGACACAACGGCCTGGCTGGTATTTCCTGCCAGGCCGTTGATAAAAAGGATCAATTACCGAATGTCCATACACAGCTTGCAAGTAAAGTCCCGTAATCGAGTATTACAACTAATCACGTGTGTGATGGAAAAATTAAGTTACATATTATTATTCCGGCCCCAGATGTTCGTTTGACACGGTGGTAAAAAGGTAAATGCAAAAATTAGGCCTAATGGTGTCAAGGCATCGTGGTACAGATATTAAGGTTATGTAATCGCTTTAACTATTAACTACTTGGTATGCGGAGAATTTTGACACGACTATGAAATATAGCACATCACACCAACTTTTCCATGAGACAAACATTTTAGAATCTTGGAAACAAACATTTTAAAATCTTCCCATGAAACACTATTACGAGTGTATATACATTTGAAACTTGAAGATATCCATGGTCAAGTTGTATTAAGTGCACTGGTTAGTCGAGAACAATACTTAATTCTTTACTTAAATCTGACTTGGGAGTTGTTCTTCTGGAAGAAACACTAACGTTAAAAATCAATCAGCTGATTTCATGTATTGCAAACATTCAAAGCTCACAAAACCCGAAGCAGTTCTGTGGCATATATTGTCCATGGCATTTGTCTTTAGTTTTTGCCTTACCGCGTAAACGCAGCCGGTCAAGTAGACCTAATGTCTGACCATAATTTGTGTTGTGGTTAAAGACGCAGACTGCCAATAGTGCGCGTATCTAATCTGGCCAGGGAGTAGATAGATTAGCTGAGCATATACTGGCTACAAACTTCAGTAGCTACAGCACATACTGGCGCATCGCCTGAACTGTTCGCGAAGGCAGGAAATTAACCAGAAATTCGGTCCTGTACAGGCATTTAAAATGCAGAGCTAAAATCTCCTATATTGGATCTTTGCGTCTCAGAATTAACGTGTGAACAAACTGAAAAAAATTAAACTCTGACGCGTTGAATGCGCATATTGACAGATAAACACTTGAATATGAACTGTCTTGACTTAATCCTTTACGTGTACATTATTTATGAAACGCAGCGTATCATTCGTTATGCATGTCACGGTGATTCTCTGGTGCGTACGTATGTAATGACGGCAGGACAGTTGTGTTGCAGTCTACAGAACTTAGCTAATAAGTAGCAAGTTGTCATCATTTCAATACTTATCATATATAGTTTTAGTTTTTGGTGATCATGTTTGGACCCACCCCATTCAACTAGGCTACTGTAACGCACTGTTTATAGCTGCTATGGACGTTAGCTTAAAGACAACAGGGTTAGCAGGCTTGCTCCTACAGTATTATTATGGTGATCTTTTTATATACTTTTAAGCTATTCAGTTCGGTTCTGCATAATCAATGGGTTGTAAGATGAAGTGCATGTATATAATGACTGCATCGTCTATTTGACCCCGACTGACAACAGCTATAGTCGGAAGTTGAAGCGAGTTGTTGGCTTTAGCCTCGAAAGAGAGTTGGCACAATTGCTGTCTTACCTAAACGTTTTGTGGTAAATCTATCCGTAGAGTTGAAACCCGATTGAACATATCGCATTTGAGATTTCGTTGATGTTTGTTGTAAATGAAAACTGAATCAAGTACTTCCTAAATGGCAAGGAATGTCATAGATTTCCTTCCCGACCAGAAGCTTGTAAAGCTTGTTTTCACTCATTACCCATCGTGCTTTTCATGGTTCAGTCATGGTTCATGAGGAAGAAAAAAAAAAAGATTACCCCTATCCAAGAGTAGGACGTGTTGAATCATCACTTCAATCATTTAATGTATTTCTTGCTTAAAACATTTCCTGGTCATTCTCATTAGGATCTATATTGCTTTTAGTTTCGTTGGTGTCTCAGTCATGTTTGAGGATTATTAAACCTCTATCAGGGAACCTAATTAATATTAAAACATGTCTTAGTTTTAGCATTCTGGATGAGTAAATGTTCATTCTGCAATACCCTGTATTTTCCCTCATTGCACATCAATACATTCCACTTGTTACATACACTATACCTAATACTTGCAAATTACCTGCCCACTTCCATTTTAACTTCTAGTTAGATGCTAACCACATTTCATTGTACTGTACTTGTACTGTTCAATGACAATAAAGTAGAATCTAATCTAAAAAGCTAAATATCTCACAAAAACTGTTTTCTCAATCATTTAGTGTTTTACATGAAAAGGCACAATAAATGTTCCTGTCTTCTTTCTCTGTTTGACCACTCCTATATGTGTTTGACATCCACACACAAGTTTACTTAAATCACATATTTCTACTGGGTCACCAAATTTGACTGTCCTACTTACACTAACCCTGACATTAACCTCAGTATTCTGACATTTCGGCTTAAACTCACAGTCGCCCTCAGGCCTTAACCTAACCCTAAACCTAACCAGCAATCCCTAGCCTGTATTGTTACAAGTCAAATGTTTATGATTAAACCACCCCATACAAAAAATAAATGTATTTTAAATATATTTTTGAATACATTAGAAAAATATATTTTTGAATACATTAGAAAAATATATTTCCAAACACATTTGGAAAATATATTCCTGAATACATATGTTGAAATGTTTGAAATTGGCCGCTTGAATATATATATATATTTTTTTAATTTAATACATTTTTAAAATGCATGTCTAAATATATTTTAATATTGGTCAGACTGTGTTTCAAACCTGCAATTTATGTTCCATAGTGAGGCGCATTAACCATTACTCCAAATAGGATTATTTCATTTAGTGGTCGTAGTGGTCTTACCAAGTTTGCTATAGTATGTTATATCTGTGACCATAAGATGAAATATATTTTGGTAATGTATATCTATAAAATGTATTTCAAAACCTAAATGTGATATAATCAATATGTCGGTATTTACATTTCATATTTTTATTTCACAGGATCTTAAAAATCCATTTTTTTATGGGCTTCAAAAATTTTTTTGTAATGTATTTTCTATACAAAATACATATTATAATGAGAGCATTTTTGACGGTGAAATACATTTGGACAAAACTGAAATGTATTTATACATTTTCAAATACATTTCGGAGTAAACTGTGAAATACATTTTGATACCTGAAATGTATTTTGAATGAAGTTAAATGTATTCGACATATATTAATTGTATATTCTACATACATTTTGCATTGCAAAAATATATTTATTTTCCATATGGGACAGTTTGGAGGCATTTCTGTCCCCATAATATAGTTAGGTGAGAAACACACACACACACGGATGTTATTTCTACATTTGCTCAGAAAAAGGGATTTTGTTAGATTTGTTAGAAGTAATTGTGTTTCCAAAAGTCCTGCTGAAGATAACAACACTGACGTGGTTTAAACCAAGATGTCCCTGCTCCTCTCCAGAACCAGAGCTGGTTACCACTGGGGTATGAGCAGTCGTGTATGACGTGCTGACACACGTGTTTGTCCTGTAAGACAGGGAGCCAAACCACCCTGGTGTTTCATGTGTCCGGCCCAGTGATGCGCATGTGGCTCGGCTCCAGGTGACTGTTGACATCAAGTCCGGACCTGAGAGAGCTGACCTTTACTGATGGGGTCAGGGGTCTGGCACCCCTTCAGACGCACTCCCAATGCCCACACCCCTCACATCCAACCTCCCGTCATCACCCCGACTTTGAAGAGACACCTGGGACTGTCCACCCCACGCACACACACCCCGACCCCCTTGCCTTCCCATCTAGTCCTGACAGGGAAATTAGAAGTGGATGACAGGTGTGGAGTGATTGCACGTGCAGTAAGGGGTTTTGATTAGAAGTCAGAGAGACAGAGCCAGGATGAGGTCTGTGGCAGCCAGGGAGGCCAGAACACTTCTGCCAAGTTAGTTTATTATTCATGGAGTAGTTCCATGCATAAATAGTAGATTAATGACCAGAAGATTAATTAACTAGTAGATTATGACTAGTCGATTAATAAATTCTGATAAGACATTTTAACCATAAAAAAAAAACGACGTGGCAACATAAACATTGGACACTAACATTTTTGGTTAAAAAAAAAAGATCTGTTGACTTGTTATTGAAGGGTGTGAGACATGGTTGTAAAAACCTGCTTTATGAAATTTTATGTTATGAAATTAGAGGGTAACTGAAGAGTTGTCAATCACCCATCGAACTCAGTCCACTGATTTTTGTTATTTTACCTAAGCTGTCTGATGCAGTGTGTAGCCTTTGTTTTCACCTGCTCATTTTCAGACCCTCAGATGCGGAAGTGTGTGTGGCACGTTCATGTGTGTGTTGGTGTGGGAGCCTGTTCAGCGAATATTTATGCTATTACCACTCGGGTTGTTTTCTAAAGATGTTTACTGAGTATAGAAAACAACAGAGGTTTCAACCTGCAATTATCCGATCCCAGTGACAACAACAGTTATTTGACGCTGTCTGTGCTGCCCAGTCACTACACCAGACATTCAGAAAAGTCCGGTCTCTAACTGAAGATCAACTGTTAATTACTTTCGTGTTAGCTACAATGGATACAGACGGCAAAACACGTCTGTTTAACCAGCTTTGGTGAAATGCCGGATGCTGTCAGATACCCCTCCTGTAATGTGCTTCAGAATAAAACATGTTTTTAACTAGCGCACAAGGTAGAATTAATTGACATTTGCAATTATTTCAAATTCTTGGCTCGGAATGCCTGGGTGTGGATGAGTAAATACTGGTTTTCAGTTCAGGCTAATCATTACCAACGCATCACTTTTGTGTAATGTCATACATTCATTTATTGGTTGAAGCTAAATACTATCTACAGTTTATTTTATAATTGATTGTTACTAGTGGTCGATTGTTTATGAAAAAAAATAAAGATTTCCTAGACAACGTAAATCCATTGAGGCTTCAGGCCACAGCATGGAAAAAGTGAAACTGACGTAATACGCAACGTGTTTGAAATATTTGTCCCGGACTTCAACAAACACACACACACACACATCTTCAAGAGCAACCAAATACTTTCCAGAGCATCCCATATCGCGGAGACAGGTGTGCCTACCGACTCCGCCCTTTTGCCCAAAGTATAAACAGAACTCGGAAAGAAAGCCAGGGGCAGAAACAAAGTGTAGTTTATCGACACAAATATGAATAACTCAGACTTGGGAGACAAGATGCGCTTTGCCATCAGTGCTCGGATTATTGGGGTGATGCATGGAGAGTCAGGGAGAGTCAAGGTAAACCACGATATAAATTATACTTGTATTTTGTGTAGTATTTCATTCGTAATGCAGTCGTTCGTTTTCTTTTTCACATTTAACTATATAGTATCAATCCACAGATGTTCATGACCTCTATATCGTGGTCAGATGGGTGTGAAGTCATTGTCTACAGATCATTCCTTGATTTTAAGAATTTTCATGTAAGTCTTGACATTTATCCTATACAAGAAAATAAAAGTTATGATTACATTTATATCAGAGTCATCACAGTTATTCATTTAAAATCAAATCTCTTATTTCAACAGAGACAATTGAAGAAGAGATTTCCTGTTGAGAATCCATTACGCAAGAGAGACAGAAGGATTCCAAAATTTGGAGGTAAGTCAGGTCCTTCAAATGTCTCATGACTGCTCTACAGACTACCCTCAAACTTTCTTTATCATCAACACATTATATTCATGTTATCTTCCATATTAAATTAAAAAAGATTGAATATATTTTTTTTTCAATTTGCTTCAATAAAAATAGATGCCATTTTTCTTTCAAATAATGTGTGCTATATTTCTCTCTACCTCAGCCATTACAATGAGGAGGAAGATGCAGGAGAAGGGTCCTAGTTGGTCAGTCCGTCAAATGAATTTACTGGAGAACTACTGCAATGAGCTGCTCCGGTGTGACCATGTGGTGGCTCGCAGTTCAGATGTCACTCAGTTCTTCTGTCCTAAAAACCACGACCTCCAGGCCGACTTTACCAAGAACAGGTGAAGAAATCCCTCATGTCATTCAGGTTATTTTTTTTTGGAAAGTCATTTTTAGTACATCAGCCTTCTTATTTCACTAGTCTGAATAGTCAATTGTTCAGTTCCTCTGCTTAACGAAATTTGCCGGCGGTTAAAATTATGTTAATGTCTGTTTGTTTCCCCTTTCAACAGCATCATGGTCATGCCATTGGAGGAGAAGGGGGTCATGAGTGGGCAGCATCTGAGCATGGGCAATGTGACGCACCCCTTTGTGACCCATTCTTATTGCTGTGTGGCTTCCTACGAGACCAAGGACACCAAAAACAGGCCCTTTAAAGTGGCCTTGGATGAGAGGCTGGATGTGCTTATCAAAGACCCAGCAGGTTAGATTTGTCTTTGATCTACCTCACTCTATGTCTTATTTTTCTCACCGGTGGGGGATATCTTTTGGGGAGGAAACAGGAACTATAAAGGAGACGGTGGGCTGAAAGCTGTTGGCCGAAAATCAAACACATGCTGCAGCAGTATATGTGCACCAAAAGCATCAGCTTAATTTACTGAACCACCCTTGGCTATCGCTTAATTTATTTCTCATACTTTCATTTAAACAATTTCTCTAGAGTATTAACCTGAAATGGGTTTAAACTTTTTGGGAGAAGCTTAGAAATCAAGATACCTATTTAAATATACTATGAACATCCATAAACATCCATGATAATCCATAAAAACACTTCTGTCCTGGCCTGTTTTTGTTTGATTAGGCTGGTGGCTGGTGGAGAATGAGAATAAACAGCTAGCCTGGTTCCCTGCGCCGTACCTGGAGAAGTGTGAGGAAGAGGAGGATGAAGATGAGCTGGATGGAATTCCTTTGGGGGGTAAGTTACCTGTAATTGCAAATGCTGTTCACAGACCTATCAACAGTCAGCGCATGGATAAATCAAACATCCCACATCCGTAACATTCTCTGTCTGGTCCTGGTCTGTGAAGCTGTGTTGATGGAGCGATAAATGTCTGTTCTAATGTCTGTCTTTCTGGTTTGTCCCTCAGGAACTGTCTATTGCGCTGTGAGGAGTTACTCCACTAAGAAGCATGACGAAGTGTCTGTACCCATTGGTTCTGCAGTCGAGGTGCTGAAAAAATCAGACAATGGATGGTGGCTCATTAGGTGTGTCAACGTTTAACTGTCTTAGACTTTGTTTCCTTGTCTGGCCTGGGATTTTTGACAACATACAACATCTCAAATAGTCAGCATAAAAATGTGAACAAATTTGCATAAAAATTATGAAATAAAATGTAACAAGAAACCAAAAATGAATACATTATGAGTGGAGCAACAATGGTTATCTTAAAGTGGAATTTGGTGACTAATACATTAAGGAGAGTTAAGATGGTTCCATTTCACAAAGGAATGATTGATGGTAATCAAAGCCTACTCTTTTCCCCTATAGGTATAAGGGCAGGGCAGGGTACATTCCCTCTATGTATCTGCAGCCTTCCAACTACCCATGTGCTGGCCTCCACACATTACAGAGGGTGCTGCATAGTTCCTCATTAAGTCTGGCAACCCATATTAATGGCACTAGCCTAGAATCCAGCGGAGGCATCCAATCTGGCAACCGCTGTCCACCCACCCTGTATGAGAAAACAGGGCTGCAGCAGCAGACATCTACCCAGCCAGTGGGTAATCAATACCAGGCCTCCCGACTCCAAAAGACCCGCTCTCTGGAGCTCCTGTCTGAGACCCCGTCTGGCCGGACTGTCCCTGCATCCCAAAGAGACGAATATGACCTGTCAAAACCGTATCCGTCAAGCCAAAGCTGCTTAAATGTAGGAGACTCCTCTGACTCTGACTTCAGCTCATCAGGCAGTGAGTCTACAGATGGGAGCCAGAGGACTTCTTTCTCCTGTTCCAGTGAGGAGGAACCACAAGGGCCCCCGCACAGCCCCAAGTCCTCAGGTCACCCAGGGGAGAGCAGCAGCAGCAGCTACAGCAGGGCAAATGAGAGCCTCTGCTCCTGCTCAAAGACCAGATCCAGTAAGATGCCCGTGGATGCGCCCAGGGTGCCCCCGCGGCCCAGAGTCCAAGAGATCCTGACTCGGTGTACCACTATGACCCGCAAAGCTGCTCTGGCTTCCAGGGTGAACTTGTTCTCCCAGCAGGATCCCATTCAAAGCATCTAGAGGCCAGCAGCTGAGGTGCGGAACCTGGGAGATGGGGTTAGAACCATTGGGATCGGTGGGTGTCAGGGTGACACCAGTCTCCCACCACCTGATTTTGCATGCAGCGCAAACTACGAGTGAGGCTTGTGAGACTATAGGGTTACATTTGAGTCGAGATGGCCTTTGTGTTACAGTCTTAAACTTTTAAATGTGCTATTTAACTAGCCTGTAACTGTTTCAGTTAGAACGAAAAGTCAAAAGGTTACAATGGTAGGAATGGATGGAGCTACCTTTAAACCCACACTTCGTAATATGAGTAGGCTCAACTCAAAATCATGTTTGGATCAAAATATTACTTATCTTACCAATATTACTAGCCAATACTGCTACTTGTACTTGTATCACTACAGCAATTTCAGCTGAAACAAGCATGCAAACAATTTTCACAAAAATATTATTTTTTGTATATTCTTTGGAGTGGACAAATATCCATGTATTTTGGTTTTTACATACCATTTTTGTATTGGTGTCTGTTAATCCATAATGGAATTATATTGTAACCATTGACTATTTCTATCTGTGTTATATATATGTGTGTCTGCAGAGTTTATGCAATAAACAACATATCATACATTGAATTCCGTACTTTTTCAAGTAATGTTTTGGTCTGTTTCTCTTTTTTTATATACTTAATATGCCAAGAATCAACAATTTCACAAGTAATCTGAACAGCTTCTAAAATTCCTCAGGCATTTACACACAGACATCACACACCACCACCACCTGGTCCCTGTTAAGACATGACAACTGATGCCCATGGGAGCCAGGCAACAAACACATGCAAAAAGTTGTTTTAAAACATTCTGGAGGAAACACCAGCAATTATTCAGTAGCTTTGATTATTCGATTGCTTCATTATAGTGTTTTTTCCCTTGTACTTGTATGTCATACCAAATTATTTAATTTCCAGTAATTTAAAAAGGAACTTTAACTGCAAAAATGTATAAATTTAACAAATGGCAAAGGATAAAAGCAGTAATTACACTATGGTTACATTTAGAGATCCTGTTCGGTAAGAAAATATATGAGTCTTTACCAATCCCATTAGATCTACTGGCATTTGCCTTTTTCAAAGTGGATGTGAGTGTTCTTTAGATCAATACAAAGATCCTGTTTAAAATGCAGACTTTCTATTTGACAGAAAAAGCTGTACTAAAAGGGTTTATGTTGTCAAAACAAAAATGCATCACCAATTCCTTTCTTACACCGGCTCTACTTATTAAGAGGCATGGAAGATAGCCGGCATTTAGTGATTTTAATGTCTCAGGCAGTTAAGGACTTAAGGCAGTCCTTAACTGCTTGCCTGAATAAATGTCACCTATGTTGGTGCAAATGACAGTGAAAACAGGTGCACTGGAGAGGCAACAAAAAGGGAGTGGTTTTGCAGGTTGTGGCCACAGACAATTGCTCTCTCCTTATCCTTCCTGACTGATTCTTCTATAGGTTTGTGTTTTGTTAGTGTCCTTGTCACTACTGGTAGCATGAGGTGGTACCTGTAGCCCATTCAGGTAGCACAGGTAGTCCAACGCCGCCAGGATTGCTCATCCACTTCCCACACGTGGGAATACATGGAGGAGTCAAAGGAGGCCGACGAAATGCTCCTGTTGCCACACTTGAGGGAGATCAACGATGACCCGCTGCCGCCCGGGGGGCAAGAGGGCCTTCAGTGCAGGTCCCCTGGGAGGGATGGGACGACGAGCCACTGCTGCCATCGACTCCGGAGTGGCGATCTGACTAATCCCTGCCATTGCCACCTTCCTCTGCTCCAATGCCCCATCCTGTTCTGGGGGTGGAGCTTCCACCTGCTCCGGCGCCACATCCTGCTCTGGGGGGCAGAGCCTCCACCTGTCCCGTCCTCCCCCATTGGGGCGTTCCTGGTCTTGCAGTCAGGGGCCTGTGTCTTGGGGGCACTGTCAGGTCCTGTCTATGAGTATGCTGCTAGCCATCCCACCGCTGGTCTGGTGGCGATAGTCAGGACCTGGCAGAATGGAGGCCTCTAGCCATCTCTGCACTGTTTTTGTTCTCCCCAATTGGATGCAGCCGCACAGCCTTGCCTCTAACTGGGGACCCTATTTAAGTTGAGTTTGTCCACACCATGGCGTGGATCATTGTTTATGCCTTATGCATGGGTTGTTGCAGTTGCATGTCCTTGCATGTCCAAGGTTTTTGCAAACCTTGATTAAAAGGAATGTCTTTCTATAACTCCGTACTTGTGTCCTGCCTCCTGAACTTTGACATGAGAACAACAATGCATTATCAAATATGTTGTGAAATCTTCAAAGAACAATTCTGCAAAAAACAAGAATCAGTCAAATTTTCTTTTAATAACACTGCTATAAAAGGACAAGTCCATCTGCCAGATAAAAAATAGGATATGCGTTTTGTTACCATATACAGTACCAGTCCAGAGTTCAGACATCTACTCATTCAATGGTATTTCTTTAGTTTTACAATTTTCCATATGGTAGAATAATAGTGAAGACATCAAAATGATGAAATCACACATGGAATCATATTGTAGGTTTTTCAAAGTAGCCATCCTGCCCTGATGACAGCGTTGTACACTGTGGGAATTCTCGACCAGCTTGACTGAAAAAAGTATAAACATTGATGTTAACATTCATTATTGTCCATGTTACATGTTTGTGTATTCAATTTTTTTTTTTTTTTGTTGACAAAAATACTGTATGTTGTTATGGATGACCCCCTAATGTAAATAGTTTTTCAGTATTCTTTTTTTCCCCCCACTTTTCAGCATCATCTAACTAGCAGTTTCCATGCTAGATCTGAGGGATAATGTGTGCTTAATAGACATTGATTTATTTTTGAGTTTAGAAAAACCCATTAGTTTGCATTGTAGAAATTTGGGCAAGTATAATCATAATGAGTTGCGTGAGACTGTTCACTGTTTAATTGTCAGCGAGCGGCAGTCATCTAAAAGATTAGCTGAATACCCAGCATACCTGGTGTTCATGAAACCCTGGCTGTAGTCTCAAATCGCATACTACATACTGCAGGTAGGTTATATACTTCGCATACCATGGTTTGGGACATACTAATCTTCTCACATACTAATCTGGCATAATGTATGGTAAGTACTCAATTTGAGATTCAACCCCTGTTTATCTTACCTTATTAGCGGCATGGATAAGCAGGTAAATGGTTTCAAACTCTTCCAGCTCATCTTGATTTCCTTCTCACACCCTGGGGCTACTACCAATCAAATGTTGTGTTTACTGCCTGGCTTTTACAACACATTTTTAACCTCCTAAGACCTGAGCATTGGTGCAGGAAGCCTAAAATGTCCACATATCTTGACACTGGGTCTCTGGAGGTTAAACATGAAACCAAGAATGCTATACTGACTGTAGTCAAGTATATGTTCAGCTAACTGACAGCCTCTTACATGTCTGGCAGCTTGTAAATAATTAACCAATATGCGTATCATCAGCCTTTAAATTATCCCACTAGAACAACCATGGCTGTTAGAAAGATATGACCCTCATAGTGCAAACGAAAACTACACTTATACTTCTTGGCCAACTTGTTCATGAAAGGAAGAATATTATTATTAAGGAAAATTTGGAGTTGGGATAACTTCTAAAACCAAAAAAAGAAGTCCAGAACTACAGATTCAAGAGCTATTTTTAGCACTAAAATGCTTTGTGAAATACTCTTAGACCAAAAAAGACCCTTAAATAGAGTGGTGGTTAGAGATGCGGACCTGCAACCATCTTTTCGCTTGATGAAAAAGTCAGTTCATATTGATAGTTATTGTATCAATGTCATTCATGAATGTTAGAAAAACAAACATTTTTGTGCCAAGAACTAGCTTTTGGCTGTGTTAAGTTCAAGTAGTAATTTAGATACTAGTAAGTCTATTACTGGCTAATAAGCTGTTAAAATGGCCAGTGGCAAAAGCCATACAATTTCATGGATGCTATTTGTGGTGGAGGTAAACCTAATAAGAAACATTAGTCAGTTTAACACAATGCTTAATGGTGTCTAGCGAAATATTCAAACTTTGCATGATGTTAATGCGTGACAAAAAATACAAACACTGGGCGAACGTATAGCAAAATGTTCCTGAAAAGACATCAGAGCATTTGGAATGTTCATGTGTGATCAGTATGATCTTGGATCAGTGATGCTGGTTGAGGAGCCTTATGGCCTGAGGGAAAAAACTATTAGTGAGTCTGAAGTGTTTTTTAACCATAAGGTTAAAGGTGAATGAGTGGAAAAACCAGTTGAGTAACAACATTGTGCAAATATATCAAAGTTGGTCAACTTTGGAACTTTTGGGTATTTTGCCTCAGGATGTGTTAATCTGCAAATGTGATCTATTAAAACCAATTACACCTGATTATAGATTATATCCCCAACAAATTAATTATATTAAACAATAGTAGCCAATTCTTAGAATTACATTTTACTGATAACACTTTATCAACACTTTATAAAGTACTGAAGTTTAGACAGGATGATGAGGAATCAGTTGACTTTTTCTTTTGCTCCTATACAGTTATACTCAACATACTCCTAAACTGTGTTGTCATCTGTTTAGGATATTTCACAGGATTTATTAATTTGATTAATTGTTATTTAAGTAGCTGCTGAGGTTATGTGTATATATTAAGGTCTACGTAGAACCAATTGAGATTGCATGAGAACCCTTTACAAAAGGATCCAATTTTGGATCTCATTAGAAAGTTTACAATTCACGTCTACCTTAAACCAATACTGGATCTCACTGCTTAGTCTCTGTCAAATCCTACACTTTTCCATCTCCTCATCCTCTTTCTTCATTCCTCCAGGCTGGTTTAGCCCTCAGCTCCTGTTCTGTGGCTAAGTGACTAAATACAAGCTCACAGAATAGGGGTTTGGGCGGCTGTGGAATAGGGGTTTGGGCGGCTGTGGAATAGGGGTTTGGGCGGCTGTGGAATAGGGGTTTGGGCGGCTGTGGAATAGGGGTTTGGGCGGCTGTGGAATAGGGGTGGCCTGTCATCCTTTAACTACCTCCACACTAACTTTTCTATCCCAATATCTATTGCTCAAGCCACTCTTTATTACTCTCAGTATCATGTTATTTCCAGGAAACTCTCGCCACCACTCCCCCTCCATAGTCTCTCTTTGCAGATGGATTTGTCAGCCAGTTCAAAAAGAAGGTATCTGTAAGTCTAATCATAACTGGCTCTGGAGTAGAGCGTCAGCGGACTAAGTTGTGACCCTGATGTTAATGGCAGACGGTCTTAAACACAGTGACTGTTTGTGAGTGGTTTCCCTTTCAATTCATCACATAAATTAAGGCTATTACAGATTGTCAAAGTTTCCACTATTGCTAAAATGTTTACTTTAGGAGTGGCTTTCTATAAAGCACTACAACAAAGGGTTATTGTGTTGACATTATGACACTATTTCCAGATACAAGGAAGAACACCACTAAAACATTATTTGTTGGAAAGAGTGGCTTAGCATAGCCACAAAGCATAATGCCATGGATCCATGTAATTAAGTTGCTAAAAGGTTTGGAGCATTTGGTTTTTTACTTTGTAAGAGATGTGAAAGCAATACCATCTTAATGATTTCACCTGACTGGCCAGCCGCTTGAGAGGACTCAACGACAATGTGCATCAATCACACTACCAACAATGGGTAGAAACGTTATCTGACCTATATCCTTATCAGAAGTCTAAGATATCTGTAATAATCTTTTAAGATAGCAAGTTGGCATAGTTTCATAGAAAAACACAATTAAGTACAGAAAACTTTGAATAGACATTGTAAGATAAAGTTTCAGATTACCCTGCAGGGGAACTGTTTCCTGCCAGTTTTGAGAATCAGTGACACTTTATTGAAAAATATATTCAGCAGGTGCGGGAACAAAACCTGACCTGGAGAGGACCACATTTTTTATAACAAAGTTTTATATGCATTTCCATGGGAAAATATTCAGCCTAGAGTCCAGGAAGTTGTGGCTTTCAATAAATGCTTGTCATTGGATTCTGAATTTACAGTAACAGGGATTTGCAGAATCTTTTTAATATCGAACAAATTATGCTGTTTTTATTGACAAGAAAACCTCAATTTGTCCACAGAGAACCCTGACATTTCTATATCAATGATCAAACATTGTGGGTACAGATATTGTAGGATATAAGGGGAAAAAAATATCTTATTTGAGTTTCACTGACTACGTGACTGCCTGAGGCAAATGCTACTCGTTTAACAGGACCAGTTGGAAAATAAATGTAAGGTAGCCTACAGGCAGTTTTGAGCCTTTTGTGGGGCAGTGATCGCTTGTCAATCAGTCATTTCCCACAATGATTTTAAAACATTGCGTAATGCAAGGCCTGTTTTGGCTGCTGTTCCCAGAAATTGATTCAATATGCGCTGTGCACAGTGGGGACGAGGTTAGCTTTTCACTGACATATTGTAGCCTTGTGATTAGGTTACAAAATACACTGCCAGTGTAAAATCTATTGTCCCAAAATTACTGGCTTTAACCTAGTATAGATATCACTGCTCACTGTAGGCAGGACACAAGTAGCAGAGTTAGGGAACATCTTTTTAATATCCTTCTTGTAAACACAACAAAGAAAACAACAAAAGGAGCGTAAACCATAAACTGAGGTGCAGAAAAACACAACTCCAACTGCAAACAATGACCAACAAACTGAAAGGCAAACAGAACAACTTAAATAGGGTCCCCAATTAGAGACAACAAGACGCAGCTGTGTCTAATTGGGGAGAACAGAAAACAGTACTACAGAGATGCCTAGAGGCACCTCTGTGTTCAGGTCCTGACTGTGGCCCCCAGGCACATGGATATGCCTAGAGGCCCCCAGCCAGGACCTGACAGTAGAATAGAATAATATTTTTTTTCTGATAAGACAGCAGATCTTATTTTATAACTTGGCCACCATTCACTCTATCAGGGTTACCTATAAGCAAACTTGATTTGAAGTTTTCACAAGTTGTGGGTGGTAGTAAAATAATTATTCTGATTTGACATTTCCATTACAGAGAAGTTGAGGAAGAGACAATAAAGTTCAAGAGATACTGTTTTAGTGTTTATTAACATTAATTATGGACAGGGCCATAGAAGCCATCGCCCCAGCAGCAGGATCAGTATCTCCTCCATGTGCTAGCCAACGGTTCCCTGACTGCTGTTAGGTACCGGGATGAAATCCTCTGGCCCATCGTCAGACCTTACGCTGGTGCAGTGGGTCCTGGGTTCCTCCTGGTGCAGGACAATGCCTGGCCTCATGTGGCCAGACTGTGCAGGCAGTTCCTGGATGACGAAGGTATTGGAGCCATTGACTGGCCCTCATGTTCCCCAGACCTGAATCCTACTGAGAACCTCTGGGACATTATGTATCAGTGCATCCAACGCCGCCAAGTAGCGCTACAGACTGACCAGGAGCTCACTGATACCCTGATCTAGGAGGAGATCCCCCAGGACACCATCCGGCATCTCATCAGGAGCATGCCCAGATTACATGATAACACTATACATGTACACTAGCAGCAGTTTAAAAGGAGTACTGTAAACTAGCAGCAATTTGGGTAGTAGTATTGAACATTATGGATATGGCAATAATATACATAGCAATGTAAACTAGCAGCAATTTGGTAGAATTATTGAATATTATAGATACATATGAATGTAATATCCTCATGAATGGTGACATAGCACGCTACAACTACGTAGTGAGAATTAAGAAAAATATATAGAGAGAGCAAAGATATAGCAAAAAAAGATATAATAATATACATAACAGTGTAAACTAGCAGCAATTTTAGAAATAATAGGATGGGGAGTATGAACAATGTGGGTAGAAGTATTGAATATTATAGATATATATGCTTATGAATGGTACATGCAAAGGAATATTCTAATGCCTGTTAAATGTACCTGAAAGGACATCACAGCATTTGGAATGTTCATGTGTGATCAGTATGATCCTGGATCAGTGATGCTGGTTGAGGAGCCTTATGGCCTGAGGGAAAAAACTGTTTGTGAGTCTGAAGTGCATGCCCCAATGCTCCGGCAGTGTCTACCAGACGGCAGCAGTGTGAAAAGTTAAAGCTGAATGAGTGGAAAAACCAGTTGAGTAACAACATTGTGCAAATATATCAAAGTTGGTCAACTTTGGAACTTTTGGCCGGAGTGTGTAGGCAGTTCCTGGATGACGAAGGCATTGATGCCATTGACCGGCCCTCACGTTCCCCAGACCTGAATTGAATTGAGAACCTCTGAGACATTATGTGTCGGTGCATCCGATGCCACCAAGTAGCGCCACAGACTGACCAGGAGCTCACTGATACCCTGATCACGGAGGAGATCACCCAGGACACCATCCGCCATCTCATCAGCAGCATGTCCAGATTTTGTCAAGATTGCATACAGGCACGTGGGGGCCATACACACTATTGTGTCACATGATGAGTTGCCACGATGATATTCATGCATGTTGGAAGAGCCTGTGTTTTCAATGGTTTACTTTGATTTTCGGTGTGAGCTTGAATCCAGCCCTCAATTGGTTCGTGATTTTGGTTTACATTGACCATTGTTACGTCATTTAGCTGTGCCTTGGGAGCTTGTAAATGGATACGAGAGGCAGCTGTGCGGGGGTGGAGCAGGCCCACCGGCTGCCCCTGGAAGATTCCGGAAGCTGCCAGCTTTCATTGGGGTGCGTTGGTGTGACGTTGACTGAGCGGATGCTGGAACATGCAGCAGGCGAGGACAAAACATTAAAATCTGTATTGTAAGTGTATGTAAAAAGATTCATACAGAAACCATTTTCTAAACCTTGCCTCTAATGAAAAAAGCTAACGCCACTGACACTGAAAAAGTAGTCAAGTAGAAAGTCCATAATTAAAGCTACTCATTATTAAATAAACCCTGATTTCTAAAATGGGCCCAATTATGGTAGCCCACTCGCTCAGTGTGGCTGTCAGTCAAAGGGGTAGCTAGATGTTGCTGTTTGGTTTGGAAGCTCTAGAGCCAGCCTCCATTCAAAACAGGCTTCTATTTCCATGGCAACTCTCCCTGTCAAAACAGTAAAACCTGGAGGGTACCAAAAAGAGGGAGAGAAGAGAGAGAGTAAAATAACTCTGGTGGTTAGTCACTTTGTCTGGATGTTATCATGAGTTTCCAGCTGAACAGTAACCACTATAGTGTGGGCCCTAGAACTTCAGAGAAGATGAATGACACAGATCTTTACCACTGGGATGCTGAATGATTACTGGTCAAATGATCATCCTGTCTTATTTCTAGGGGGTTTTACCAGTGTATTGTTGTTGCACGCAGGACTGTTTGTTTTGCATGTGGTTTTATTGTTGAAATGTCGGCTGGTCTGACCTAACCAAAGGGTGTGATGGGCTGAACTGTGGGAATGAAAACAGTAGCAACTCATGACAATTGACCACAGAACAGTGAAATATGGTGAGTTAGAAAAATATGGTTTACAATGATGAGTGACTTTATGGATGAAATATGGATTATGATATTTGAAAACAATTTTGTGTCAACAGAGCTACAGGTACCCTAAGTATTTATTTCTGGTTTATATTTAATGGGATTGTAGAACATGGAACATATAAGTTGGTTGAAGAATTCATGCAAGTAAAACATTTTGGTTTTCCTTTTCGTGATTTTTGATTTGTTATGTGTCTTTGACATGACCAACTCACTGCTCTCAGCCTTCTTTTGATGTAGAGTTTCCTTAAGTGCAACTTTGTGTGTGTGTTTCAGAGTGGGGGTTACGATGTGGAACTGTTTGTGGACGGTCCAGACTATGACCTGCTGTGCACCATCTGTAGATGTGTCTTGAGGTGTCCTGTCAGAGTGGCTTGTAACCATGTTTTCTGCAAGACCTGCATCCTACAGTGGCTCCGGAGGTACGGTACCCTGGGTGATGTAGTTCAGGAAAGGCTGAGGAAAAACATCAGTCTATTCATGAGAAAAGTCAGTAGCTTTAGAATTAAGAAAGGCTGAAAATGAGGCAACAGTGACATATATCTCTCGGACGCAAGCCCTTTTGAGCTGCTGTAGACAACTGTGGTGGGAAATTAAGGTTTTGCGTTAATACCGGTTCTCTTCTGTAGACAGGAGACTTGCCCCTGCTGTAGGAAACCTATCAATCCCAGTTGTATGTTTGTCATGTACAAGCTTAGCAAAACCATCAGTCGCCTCAGGATTAAGGTGAGTCATCACAGCCCAATGATTGTGTTCCAAAATAATGGGGTTCATTTTCTCCAGAAGCAATTTGAGGGCATGTCACTGGAAGGAAATAATATTTTTCAAGCATAGAAGAACTCATTTTCCATGTCATCATGTTTCTCATGCCGAAGAAATCCTTTCTCAAATCATTCAAACAACAACTTCAGTACATGATGTCCACACTCTCACCTCTGGTCTCCTCTCTGGTCTCCCTCTCTGGTCTCCCTTTCTGGTCTTGTCTCTGGTGTCCTTTCTGGTCTCCCTATCTGATCTCCCTTTCTGGTCTCCTCTCTGGTTTCCCACTCTGGTAACCTCTCTGGTCTCGTCTCTGGTGTCCTCTCTGGTCTCCCTCTCTGGTCTCCCTCTCTGGTCTCCCTCTCTGGTCTCCCTCTCTTCCTTCTCTGTAGTGTAATAACGAAGGCTGCTTGGCCACCTTCCCTCTGTCTGAGGAGTTCCTTCATAGTTCCTCCTGCCAGTTCCAGAGGGTACCATGTCCCCACCAGGGCTGTGGTTCATTAGTACCCCGGTCTGCCCTGGAGGTCCACTCACAGCACTGCCAACACTGGAGCCAGCTCTGCCCTCTGGGCTGCGGGACACTACTCACACAGGACATCCAACCCCAGCACAACTGCTACAGGTGGGTGGCTGTTAAATGAGTCGATACAGAATCAATATGGCTTCTATAGCTTGAATTTAGACAGATCCCTCCGTCCTTCTCTTAATGTAGAGGCGGTGAGTTTCCGTAAACTGGAATCCAAACAAAATATTATAACTAAAAAGGAAATAAACTATGTATATGAAAATGTCCTATAATATACGAAATGGTCTTAGTAAATCTTGGTTATAATATGAATAAGTGTGATGATTATGATGGTTATCCCAGACAGCTGAGGCAGCAGGTGGAGGCCCAGAGGCAGAGCCACAGAGCAATCGCTGGCGCCCTCCGAAGGAAGATGAGGAGAATGCAGAACGCCATGACACACGTCAGGAGGCAGGTGGCACTCATCTGTGAGAGCCTAGAGGTCATGGGAGAGGGTCAGGAGGGGGAGGATGAGGAGGTAGAGGGGGAGGTGTATGAGGGATATGTAGAGGGGGACACCACGGGGGAGAGCAACGCCAGCAGTAGCAGTAGCAGCTCCTAAGCAGGAATCAGGGTTTGATTTGGGGATTAATTATGGTTTATATTATATAATACTTTTTATATAAAAGTCTGTTCATGCAGAAATGTGTAATTAAAAGGGGTTTGAAATTGTTAATTTAATTTTGGTGGATTTTGTAAAGGCTGCAGATGTATTCTTCTATTCTCTTTTATTTTTGCAACATTTCTATTAGACTGATTGTTGTATTTAAGCAAATCCAAATCTCTAACAATAAAAAATATGAGAAAAACACTTGACGTCTTGGTTTAATTTAATTATTTATTCATTATACACGGACAGTCTGCTTAAAAGAACATCCAACTGTAAAAAAAAAAAATCGAGGCAGCAAGCAAATTAAAATCTTGTTACTGATCCTGACATGTAAACATTGACCAAAGGTATCACTTGAAATCATCTGAAGTCCTGTGATTAACACTATTCCATTATATGTGATGGCACGTCCACAGCTACTTATGGCCTGTAAGAACTCCACACTGGTCCACCTGGGCAGCAGTACTGTCCTGGAAGGTCCTTCCAATGGACTCCATGGAGGGGTGGCGAGAGTATGATGACTGGGCCGGACACCGCTGATGTTGCTGGGCCTTTGGATAACCGTCCATCCCAGAATGCATCAGAGGCAGGTAGATGTCGTCCATGTTGGGCAGCACAAACACTTTCTGGAACGGAGTGCAGTTGGGTTCATTGTTTTACTTTTAGGACGATTGTTTTACCGAGGATTTTTGAGGGAGGAGGGGAGGAAGGGGGGAGATAGAAGGGGAGAGGAGAGGAAAAGTGTAAGAGATGAGGAAACTATAGGAGAACGAGTAGACATGTTGTGGAAGGGAGGATGAGGAAGGAAGAGAGTGAGGGGGGGGGCTAGAGGAGGAGGAGGACAAGAATAAATAGAAGTCGAACCTGGAACTCATCCTGCAGCTTCTTCTCAATCCACTCAGTCACATGACAAAAGGTAACCTCCCGCTCCCCTAGCTTGGGTCTGACACGAAGGTCCAGCTTGGGAGGCACACAGAAACTATACCTACAGTACACACAGACAACCAAAATCACCTCAAGAGGAGTACAGAGGCATCAACTAAAGGACCCTCAAGAGGAGTACAGAGGCATCAACTAAAGGACCCTCAAGAGGAGTACAGAGACATCAACTAAAGGACCCTCAAAAGGAGTACAGAGACATCAACTAAAGGACCCTCAAGAGGAGTATAGAGACATCAACTAAAGGACCCTCAGGAGGAGTACAGAGACATCAACTAAAGGACCCTCAAAAGGAGTACAGCGACGTCAACCAAAGGAAAATGTTGACTTCATCAGCTGTTGTCAGTTGGCTGGCCCTTTTCTTGACTTGTCACAAAAAGCAAAGTAACAGTATTTAATGATGAAAACTCAAGTACATAGTGATCAGGGACTAGGGTGAAGGTTGTTTCAGGACAGGGTAGAGTATGTGAAATATTATGACTAACATAAGATACACTGCAGCCTATTGTTTCCAATGGGAGGCTGGTGAAGTTGTGTGGACAAAACAAACATGCATGTATGCAGAACTAAGCATGAGCTAGCAGAATCCTATTGGCACATTTAAACAGATCTGGAATATTCCTGTAAGAACATTTCAACGGATCTGGTTAGCAACAAGCTTTCCTCCCAATCCATCCTGCTCACCTGACCACCTCGGTCTGCTTTGCCAGAGCCACCTGAGTGAGTGGCTACAGACCTTTGAGATCAGGAAATTCCTGCTGTCTATGTCTCCCAGCCACCCGAGTTTGCATCGCCAGCCATTTGTCAGCTAGCGGCACAGTCAAGGCTCAAACCAAGACTTGGGGTAATCGCCTTGGCACTATGAGAGCTTATTCTACCCACTTCAATGTGTCATACAAGAGCACAGTGATGTTATTAATCCTGAAGTATGTCTGTTTCAAAATATGAGGATACTTAAGAACATAGCGATTTTAACAGCATTCCCACAACAGTTCTCCAACCTACCTTGTGGAGGTATGAGCATTGCATAGGAATGACATTGGAAGACACTGTTGGAAGATATTTATCACCAGTTGGAGGAGGGATCTTGAGTGTAGGCCAAACCACGTTCTATCAGTAGGCTAGGAGGGGTGTTGAGCGTGGACCGTAACATATTCTATCAGTAGGCAAGGAGGGGTGTTGAGCGTGGACCGTACCATATTCTATCAGCAGGGGTAGGAGGGATGTTGAGCGTGGACCGTACCATATTCTATCAGTAGGCTAGGAGGGGTGTAGAGCGTGGACCGTACCATATTCTATAAGAAGAGGGAGGAGGGATGTTGAGCGTGGACCATACCATATTCTATCAGCAGGGTGAAGAGGGATATTGAGCGTGGGCCATACCATATTCTATCAGCAGGGGGAAGAGGGATGTTGAGCGTGGGCCATACCATATTCTATCAACAGGGGGAAGAGGGATGTTGAGCGTGGGCCATACCATATTCTATCAGTAGGTGGAGTAGGGATGTTGAGCGTGGGCCATACCATATTCTATCAGCAGGGGGAGTAGGGATGTTGAACGTGGGCCGTACCATATTCTATCAGCAGGGGGAGGAGGGATGTTGAGCGTGGGCCATACCATATCTATCAGCAGGGTAGGAGGGATGTTGAGCGTGGACCGTACCATATTCTATCAGTAGGTGGAGGAGGGATGTTGACAGCCAGTGTTCCAGAAAGCTCCTGAACCTCCACGGCCAGCAGCAGGGGCGTGTTGGACATCTCCTCAATCTTCTTTTTGATGTACTCATTTTCTGTCGCCTTCTGGAAGTACTTAGACTTAGCAATTTTGTCGACAAATCTCAAAATCCGCTTGCCTGTCCTCCCGCCACTAGCAGCAACCCTGCAGAAGAGTAGCACAGAGGAAGAGAATAATGTGGTGTTACAGTGACGTCACGAGAGAAGCAGAGAAGTTGGTTAGTGTGAGGCTACATGAAAGGACTTAGGCTTTCAGAGGTTAAATGTCACACTGGCTGCGAATGAAAACAGAATTGCCATCTACTGTAATCAAATCTGAAACTAAGTGTTTAAATGTAAGCTATATCCTATGGAAATTATTTCGATGTATCTGCTCTTTTTTTAAATGTGTCATTGGGAGTGGATTCGAGTCACAGTAAGGAAAAACTCCTGGCCGTACCGTTCTACGTGCTAGACTGTATTTGGTTAAAGACAACAGGACATCGGTTACCCTTCAGAACAAGGTGGAGTCACAGTGCCCTGAGGGTCGGAGAGCAGGACTTCCTCCTCGTCAGAGGAACCGGCGCTGGAGGACTCTTCATCACTGTCAGCCAGAACACTGAGGATTGGCCTGGACCTGGACACAGCACAGAACAACACACATTACAAGACTGAAACTAAACCCGGCTTCATTCCAGATCAACCCTACACCTTCACCTCAACCTCAAACCATGCCATAAAAATTAATTCATTAATTAATTTTTGTAAATATATGGCTCACCTGTAACGAGACCTTGGTCTCAGCGTGACCTCCCTGTCAAAATAAAGGATCAAAAAAATAAAAAACCCTAACTTAATAGCGGTTCAAATCCACATCCTTGTTAAACACTAAACCAATCCTCAACCACAGCCCTAACCAAACCATCATGTTCACATACTGGTTCAACTTTAAATCTATACCCAACCACAACTCTAACCCAGTCATCATGTCCATATTTCGCTTTAACCCCCACCCAACCTCATCCACATTCACAACCCTACCCCTTAAACATGATTTATGTTAAACAAGGACAAGAACAAAAGATATTCAGCAGAACCTGCAATGTTGTACAGACCACCTCATTCAACCGACAGAACAGTACAGTATACTCGGATCTACCGTTGGAATACATTTGAATTCAAAAACCAATCAACAAATGGACAGATCAGGAGGGATACTGCAGATCTATGTACTCACTATCAGTGAATTAGTCAGTTCACAGAGGGGTCAGATCATGGCAGACAATAATTAACAGCCTGACAGTGTAGTCGTAGCGGTCATCTGCTAGCCTGAAATCCAGGCCTGTGTTGAGCTCACACCACAAAGCACAGGATTAGAATGAAAGCCTGCAAAGACCCAGGCTACCGTAGTGATGATCTAATGAACCTTAACATGTATGTTGCACAGTGTGTGCCGTGCTTAAGGTTACAGTGGCGTAGCTGGAGAAATGCGACTGACCCTAGGCTGTCAGGGTCGCTGAGGCAGTCAGTGTCCAAGCCTCCCTCCTTGCCCAGTTTAGACAGGTTGATCTTAGTCTCCAGGGTCATCTGCAGGGCCCCGGTATACACCACCTCCAGCTCCAGCCACAGCCCTAAGGAACACACACGCACGCACGCCAGAACAGAGCCTGAGAGACAGATCAGGCGACAGAAACGGAGGAGACGGTCCACTGCTCATGTCATCTGATTATAGCTGGGAACTGAGCATCAGATGAGAAGTTATTATTAATCTGGTGTAATCTCGGGGACCCAGGGAGCTGGAACATGCAGTACAGCATATTGGTTTATTGGGGTGTTTGTATGTCTGTGTGTGTTTGTGTGTCCGTGTATGTTTGTGTCTATTTCTGTGTCTGTGTGTGGCTGCAGACATACACACAGTTGCACTTAGCAGCGCTTAGGCAGGATTTGTCATTCCCTAGCCGTGTGGCCAGAGAGGGCAAGCCTGTGTGTGCTTTGCTCCTGTCTCTCGGCCCTCACCACAATCTGCAAGGCTCAATTCATTACGCAACGATCCGCGTCACGTCTCTGCCCCTTTAATCACAAATCACCTCATTTACAGATTAATGCAGAGCTCCCCGCATCTACACCATCAATCCTTTGGGGAATTATATGACGTGGTAATTTACAGTAATTTGCAAAGCTTCATAATCAGGGTAAATCCATTTAATACCCTTCCAAAATCCAGATTAGACTGAGGATGACATACTGTTATTGTCTTACACTCATTGGTTTCAAGAGTTCCACTAAATGCAGAGGGGTTGATTTGTGGTGTTATCATTAGGGCCAAGAGTTATTCCTGGCTATACTTTGGCAGCATACTTCCTCTTAGAAGTTGTACATGGCCTTTAAGAATTCCTGACCACAGTCTATTGTGGCAGGACTGTCAGGGAGATGAAAAAGGGACAGCGTGCTGTCTAGCTGACCTCACCTCTGCTGTTTACCACAGGTCTGGATGCGCTGGTGATTTGTGGCAGACAGGAGCCCATGTCCAGCTCAGTCAACGTTAGCTCGTTCATGAAGTAAGGCAGCTGAGCAGAAACACATGCACATATACACACACACACACACACGCACAGACACACACAAAGCAAATAAGACACATGTAATTTGGGGCTTCTGGTTTGCTTATTTCCAGTGTGGTTTGGGGTTATGTAGGCAATATGTAACTAACAAAAGACCCAATAGAAACATTGCACAAGCTCCACTTACTCCTGAGCGGACGTTTTCACTGGAATAGCTCACATACTCACTCTTATTTTGCCCAGCTTTTTCTGGATCTTTCTGGAGACCACATCTGACCAGTATTTCTCATGTAGGAAGTCCCAGAAAATTCGACCAATCAAGGCATTGGCCCACTCGGTCTGGCCCTCCCCCTTTAACTCTTGTGAATCACAGGTGCACTGTTCAAAACAGATATTTCATTACAGATGAACATACAACTCTCGGTACTAAGTGTTTTAACATTCTTCATGGGTCAGAGGAACTCACCCTCTGTTTGTCCGTGGGGCTGCTGTCGGTGCTGAATGGTGGGCTGGGTAGGGGACTGGGCTGCTCTGAAGCCAGGAAACGAGCCATGTAGGTGGAGTGGTCCAGCAGGGGGAAACCCATCCTGTACTGTGGGTTTGGGGGGCTGAAAGGGGAAGAGGGGACGTCCTCTTCAGCGCTCTCTATCCTGCTGGGTCCTCTGCTGTCCTGGGACTGTCTCGAAGGGCTCACTCCTTGAGCCGCCATCATATCTAGATAGACAGACGACAGTCGTTGGTTCACTCGTTTGATGCTCTCGTGATGAGTGGCTTTTAACAGTGTAACATGAGAGTATAACTCAACTGTAGCGATGGACATTGCTTCAGAGGCCTTAGTGGTGGATTGTATTAGAAAAGATGGAGGGCATCACTGTTAGGTTTAGGGCCAGGACAGAGAGAGGGGACAGAAACATTTGTGGTTAATTGCTTTGAGAGCATCATAACAGAAATATATTCTCCTATATTTCTATGACCCCGGGTTTTGCTTGCACATGCTAAACCCACTCTACAATTCTGCTCTAAGATTGGTAAAAATACCTTTTACAAGTTAAACTCTAACTTCTATGAAAATGTCCGTCCTGAATTGTGAAAAGGAGAAATAATCACTGGTGTATGATGATCTACACTGTTATCTTAGTATTAGATATGATTTAAAATGTATGTAAAACACAAGCATATAATTACATTGGATATAAAAAGTCTACACACCCCTGTTAAAATGCCAGTATCTTGTGATGTAAAAGAATGAGACAAAGATAGATCATGTCAGAACTTTTTCCACCTTTAATGTGACCTATAACATGAACAATTATATTGAAAAACCAACTGAAATATTTGAGGGGGAAAAATAAAAACTCACAATAACCTGGTTGCATAAGTGTGCACACCCTTAAACTAATACTTTGTTTTTGATTTTATTACAGCACTCAGTCTTTTTGGGTAGGAGTCTATTATTTGCCCACTTTTCTTTGCAAAAGCACTCCAAATCTGTCAGATTGTGAGGACATCTCCTGTGCACAGCCCTCTTCAGATCGCCCCACAGATGTTCAATTGGATTCAGGTCTGGGCTCTTGCTGGGCCATTCCAAAACATTAATCTTCTTCTGGTGAAGCCATGCTGTTGTGGATTTGGATGTGTGCTTTGGGTCGTTGTCGTGCTGAAAGGTGAACTTCCTCTTCATTTTCAGCTTTCTAGCAGACGCCTGAAGCTTTTGTGCCAAAATTGCCTGGTATTTGGAATTGTTCATAATTCCCTCCAACCTGACTAAGGCCCCGTTTCCAGTTGAAGAAAAACATCCCCAAAGTATGATGCTGCCACCACCATGCTTCACTGTGGTTATGGTGTTCTTTGGGTGATGTGCAGTGTTGTTTTTGGGCCAAACATACCTTTTGGAATTAAAGTTCAACCTTGGTTTCATCAGACCATAACACATTTTCCCAGGTGCTTTTGGGGGACTTGATGTTTGTTTTTGCAAACTTCAGCCAGGCTTGGATGTTTTTCTTTGTAAGAAAAGGCTTCCGTTTTGCCACCATACCCCATAGCCCATTCATATGAAGAATACGGGAGAATGTAGTCACATGTAGCACACAGTACTTGCCAGAAATTCATACAGTTCCTTTAATGTTGCTGTAGGCCTCTTGGAAGCCTCCCTGACCAGTTTTCTTCTTGTCTTTTCATCAATTTTGGAGGGACGTCCAGTCCTTGGTAATGTCTCTGTTGTGCCATATTTGCTCCACTTGAAGATGACTGTCTTCACTATGTTCCATGGTATATATAATGCTTTGGAAATTCTTTTGTACCCTTCTCCTGACTGATATCTTTCAACAATGAGATCCCTCTGATGCTTTGGAAGCTCTCTGTAGAACATGGCTTTTGCTCTGAGATGCAACTAAGAAAATGAAAAAAACAGCTGAACTTTATTTGTGATTAATCAGAATTACTTTAAATGATGGCAGGTGTGTAATGACTTCGATATAATATGAGTTGGAATGTGATTGGTTAATTTTGAACACAGCCACATCCTCAGTTATAAGAGGGTGTGCACACTTATGCAACCAGGTTATTGTAAGTTTTATTTGTATTTTTTTCTTGAAGATTTCAGTTTGTTTTTCAATTGAATTGTTAACATTATAGGTCACATTAAAAGTGGAAAGATTTCTGACATGATTTATCTTTGTCTCTTTCTTTTACATCACAAACACCTGGCATTTTCACAGGGGTTTTAGGAAAGGCTGCAAAATATTTTATTGTGAATAGTGTTTTAAATCACAGATTGTTGGGCTACTGAGCAGAACTGCGCTTTTGAACTCTCCTATCGACCTTGCACCATTTTATTTTTTGACATGGTGTTTTATTTTGTATATCGTTTTGCAATGTATGTTGCTTTCTTACCCAGGACTCATTTGAAAAAGATATGAAAATCTCAGTGTGACATCAAGGATAAAGGATAAAAGGATACAATAATACAACAGCATCTATAACCTAGAAATAAACCACCCGGTAATGCAAGGAATTAGAGCATATCATCTATTTTTACACTTACATGTATATGCCCTTTCCACCTTTGTTGCTCATTTGTTATTTGTTTCATGGTCGACATGTTTTTGCTGTGTTAAGAGTTGTCATTATTAAATAAACACAAATAATAAGCATATGAGAAATCAATCCAATGTAAAAAACATATATGAAAAAATGAAACAACGAAAAATTTAACAAACAAAAACAAGGCAATAGTAAAGAAATAATCCCCCTGGATTGATCTGCGCTCCTCAATTTGTCAATTAGTGACAACAAATTGTGGACGCTTTTGTCAATTTCATGCCAGTGCTGACAATGTGGGTTAGATTGGTTCATATTCTTATGCGTGTGTGCCAAATCTCATCACTGATTCAAACAGAATAAGAGATGTAAACATGCCCGTTATAGCACCCTGTGAGGTCAATATGAATGTACAGCTCCGGAAAAAATGAAGAGATCACCTCACCTTCTTCTTTCCTTTCCAAAAAAGTTGAAAAGGAAGGTTTTGATTGAGGAACAGAAGCGTTAAATTTATAGTGGTCTCTTAATTTTAACTCTTCTGTTCCTCGCTCAAAACTTTCCTTTTTGACTTTTTTGGAAAGGAATGAAAAAGGTGCAGTAGTTTTTTAATTTCTTCCAGAACTGTATATTTTGAATCTTGACAGTGTTTGCAACATATATGTGCCAAATGATATTAATACACGTATATCCTCCTACCTGATCTGGAAACACATCTGCTAGTCCTCTCCGTCTTCTCCTTCTCAGTAACCATGGAAGAGGACATGAAGTGATGAAACCACTCCTCCTTCTCTCTTCCTGTCCGTCCAAAGAGGTATAGGGTTGTAGGGACGTTGGCTGTGGTTTTGGGGGTGGAGGTGTTTTGTGTTTGGGAGTCTTCCCCCAGCTGTTCTCCTGGGGTCTCCTGTATGCCCCTGTCCTTGTCCACTACACCCTCTCCCTCTGCCAGCTCGATGCAGATGGGGTACTTAAGGTTCCACAGCCTCTTACGAGCTAGCGCAGAGGGCAGCAGGAACACCTAGCATTACAACAAGATGTATTATTATATATAGCAACATTAATACACGCAGGTACAATAATTATCCATCCTTTCTCCCCCCAGAAAACTGTAATTGCACAATATTAAATGTAGAAATGAAATCTTTTAGGACATTATTTAAAGAACAAAACATATAATTTTTCCAAAAGGAACAATAAGGCCATGTAGACAGACCTTGCTGTGTTGCAGCTGGAAGCAACGTGAGCTGAGAACCACAGGCTCCAGGGGCTTTTCGTCGTAGGTGGCCCTGCGGCTGATATTGTTCCTGGGGTAGTCCAGACGGAGGCTGGGCCCTTCCAGGGTGACGAGCACGGAGTGGCTCAGGGAAGGGTGATATGTCTCCGCGTCATACTCCAACACCTCATTCATCCAGCCCTGAAGCACACGAGATGGCGCCCAGTTACAGTGAGACATTGACAGAATACACAAATGAAACCCAGGACTACTAAAGTACATTCAATAAATAAGACAAGCTATTGTGAAATCTGGTGATCACAGCTCGTCCTTTGAAATGCAATTAGTCAGACAGGGGACATGTGCTAAGACACGTAAAGAAGCGACAGAGCAAAACGTGTGTGAAACATCAATAATGGAGGGTGGTGTGAAAGTCCCAGCAACGCCTCTGACAAACTCCTACTGACTACCACAAATAGCTCTACCCCACGGCTGAGTCAATCTGACATCTGCCTCGAAAATGATCCTGCTAGGAGGGTATTATCCCTCCTCATTGAGACAACCGCTCCTCCCCCCTGTGGTGCTTCACTTTACCACTTCTAACAGTTTCTGTCAGACCCAAAGAACCTGACTCACCACGGAGGTCTCCGGTTGAGCTTATTGCCTGTGGAGCTGACAACAACCCTGTGTCTGGGTTATAAACCTGCACCTGGCAAGGCTCTGCTTAACCAAAGGAGGCCGCAATGACAAGGGTGGCATCTTTTCTGGCTTGGAGGCACATTAAACTGGGAGACGTGCTGTACATTGCTTTCCAGGCCATTTTAGCTGCTGCTCATGAATCACGTTAGAGAAAGGTTCGGTGGAGAAAGTGAGCTGTTCCAGGACGTTTCTGAGGAAACCATGCCTGGTATGGTGGACATCCATGGAGGACAAGGACATAAACAGATGCTTTTCAGTTCAGCTAATTGTTTTTTGGGTGATCGAATCTGCCAAGACTAAGGCCATATTATGGATTTTATGGTGAGATAAGTACATTTCACAAAGCGTAATTCCCCTTTTCAGTTTTCTAGTTAATTTTACATAATTTTTTTATGATGTATTTTGGAGTATTTAATATTTTAACATTGGGAAAGATATAGGAGGGTGTTGAAATAGCAGTATGTCGGGATCGTTTCTTCCTAGATTTGTGCCATTCCAGTGAGTTTTACTTAGCCAATGTGCTTCAACATCTAATTGCTTTCCCTTAGGGGTTTCAGGATGGGTATCAGTATATAATCATTTGGTTACTGTGAATGGGAAAAGGACTTCATGAGATACATTAATTGATAACAAGAGCAATTGTTTGAAAAAAAGAAAAAAGACATCACATTGATTTACCTTAAGGACATTTGATTGGGTGCTGAAGACGTCAACCTGTTGGACAGCCTCAGTCAGTGCCTGAACGTGTCTGTGAGGAACCCGTGTCTGAGCAGCGTGTCTGGTTAAACCGAGCCTAATCAGCAGCAGCCCCAGCAGGAAACCAAAGGCCATCCCCAGGGCCAGGCCTGACACATAAGAGCTCAGGGGGAGGGTGAAGTAGGCGTAGGACAATGCGCACACACTGAACAGCCCTGTCCACGGGAGAGGTGGAGGAGAGACGGATTGACCGACCAAACAGCGGTGTCCTGTGGAGATCGGAGGACCAGGCGATCTCAGGGGACGCCTGTGATGAAGGCTTCCGACGGCCATGACCTGCAGCACTTCATTGTAGCTGCGGATTTCCAGTTCCTCTAGCTTGTCATGGAGTCTGTCACCGGGGTGATCGTGGAGAGAGCACGTTCTAGCGGTCCGACCCTTCTTGGGGAGTCTGACGCACGGCCAGTCAAACAGCGGCGAGGTGGCGTCACTGTCCACTCTCCTGGTGCCCCGCAGAGGAGACTCCGTAACAGCCCCCTCCGTGCTGTCCGTCCTCCCCACGGAGGAGCTGGCAGACCGGGCCCCTGGAGTCCTCTGGTGCTTTGGGCTACCAGCTGCCGCGTTCTCCTTCTCGTCTCCCATGATCTTACTGAACATGCTGATAGGCTTACTGAACATGGGCTCCTGCATTGCCTCAGAGAACTTGCGCTTTGTGTCCTCCAGCTCGATCTTGAAGAAGCCAGCCTTCGGGCTCTCGGACGGGGATAGAGCGATGGGTGAGGGCGGGGCGGTACGGGAGTCCCCGTTACTCCTTCCTTTGGGCTGAGTCAGGTTCTTCCATTGCAGGTGGAGGTTGAGGAGGGAGTCGGACTTGGACTGGGACACCTCCGGCTCGGAGCGAGAGATCTCCGTAGAGATGGACTTGACCAGGCTGAGGAAGGGCTTGGGTCTGAGGGACGGGTTTTGAGGGAGCTCCAGCTCCGCGGACAAGGACTTGACCAGGCTGACTAGGGGTCGATGGGTGGGGCTCGCTGGACCCGGAGTCAGGAAGCTAGGAGCTGAGACGGAGCAGTCCCCCAGAGCCCCGGGGGAGGATGGGGAGAGGGGAACGTGGAAAGGTGGGGAGTGCAAGTAATGTTGGTTCTCCTCGATGGAGCTCTGCCTTTCCTTTGAGAGGGAGCTAAAGGGAGTCTGGTCATCATAGTCGTGTTCCAGGGGGAAGATGAGCTCGTTGTCTTCCAAGCTGTCCCATTCACCCTCTGTGCCTGTCAGCTGGATCACAATGCCCCTTCTGAGCCCTCCAGCGTGGGCCTCTCCTGGGGGAGTAGAAGATGGACAGCGAGCCGGGCTCAGGGGGTCATGGGATGGCTTCAGACCTTCCACTCCATCTTCTCCACCTCCTCCTTTTAGTCCTGTTGCCCCATTTTCTCCAATCTCTGCCATTTTTTATCTTTACATTTCAGTCGAAGGCACCTGGGTGTCAGCAAAAGAGAGAAGAACCCAGTCAGCGCCTGTTCATGATTAAGTCCCAGGAGTGAGAGACAGAAAAAGCACTTCTTCTCGTATATGTATGCCACAGTTTCCCCAGCTTTCAGTTAAAGTCCACCCTTATGTAACAAAACTTCAAAGTAGCTTGACAGGCAAGAGAAAATGTAAACCCTGTATTGATGTCTGAATCAGGCCACAATAACAACCTTTTCCTCTCCTCAGCTGTCGCCTCAGATTTGTTGGTGTGTTTGGGGGGGAGCAGAGAAGGGCCTAAATAGAAAGAAATAAACAGAGTTTCCTCCCCAAATGTTGTCAGACGTAGGACAGAACGGCGGGCCAAATTCAAGCTGGACATTGGGTCTTGTTGCTCCAAATACAATGCAGATTTTGGGCTGAACATGTACTGATAAAAATGAAACATTACACAAATTCTTACAAGGCCACAGTACTGAATTATTCATGTATTTAAAGCTGACAAGGATTTTTTTTACATAAACCTTCATAGCAGGTACTGCCTTTATGAACTTCAGCTCCACATGTGAAGAAAGTGTCTCTTATACACACTCTTTCGCATTGTTGCCATGAAACAAATACATCATAGGTTATCTAAAAGGTAATTTTAGACCTAATTCAATAAGATGTTCCCCTCAGAAATGTTTGAACATTTGACTTCAATGAACCACACCCTGGAGTTTGACTCCTATCTTGGTTTCTTCCCAGGTTCCAACATCAACATTGTGCTAGAACATCTTAATGTTTGCTCTTTGGGGTTTTAGGCTGGGAATCTGTGGAAGCACTGTGACAGCTCCTGATATATAAAGATGAAATGTGATTTATTAATGTCATAAAGGGCATATTGGCCCAGCAGCACTCAAGGCGTGACGAGGCCATAGAGTGTCCTGAAAAGAGCATAAGTAGATCCATGGAATTTACTAAAATGATGATACAAACCCAATGATTTGTGCTCCCCTACCACAGAGTCCTAAATCCAACTACTTTGCGTCTGTTTAGTGGACTATATAGTATGTGTGAGAATTCAATTTTAAAATTTCACAATCCGACTGGTTCAACTGATCTGTACTTCAAAGGGAGTTATTACACATCACCTTCTGTAGTTGGTTACATAACCGCATTATGGTGCTATGGTACAACATAGACAAATTCTACAGCAGCTGGCAGCAGACTCCATTCAATCCCTTCAGGCAAACTAGACAACCAAGCTATCAGCTATCAGTGTGACACCAAACAACCTGCAGTGTCAATGGCATTATAAATAAATATTTGTAAACACAAAGGTGCATTAGCTCAAACACACACACTATATCTCTGTCTTTATCTCTTTCCCTCTCTTTTTCCCTCTCTCTTGCTTCATGGACCTCCTCCACATGTAAAATACACATTTTCACAAAAATCTATTCTGAGTGAGAATTAAGCACTTTTCTATGTCTGTAGTAATCTGGACTCAGTGGTTTAAGCCAGTGGCAGAGCTGTGCTGTCAGACATGGTAGCACCCCAAACAACAGCCTGTCGTGTAATGCTGCGTAGTGCACTATTGTCCTTAGGACTTTGGGGGAAAAGTGCACTACATAGGGAAAAGGGAATGTCATTTGGACCTAATCTATGGTTTTGAAATGCCTCATGCAGCATTATCCTAAACTGGCTAAACCACATTTCAACTTTGTGACACGCAGGGATGAACTGATGGATATTTGATGTGCCAACTCTGTGTGATGTACAGATATTTTATTATTATCCCCAACAGGAAATGTAAACCTCCAAGGTTGGATATAGATAAATCTAGTCCTCGACTAAAAAATGTAACTCACTGCAGAATGTCCATTTTAATCCAGTTCTAGGCTAATTCTGTGTATTCAAAACCGTCCCTTACTGTTATCAAGGTTTTACAAGATTTAAAAAATTTGTCATTTCCTATGAAAAAGATTTGCTTGCTCAAGGTGCTTGCTCAACCAGGAAGTCTAGACCCGAATCCTTGCGTGAAGGAAAGGACACATTCTCCAGCCATCTACCTCAGTTGAGCTCACAGCCACCCGAGCCGCGACAAGGAGACCCTAGTGGCAATGAGGCGAAGCAACCATATTCAATGACTAAACCTGGATGGTGCCATCTAAGCCACTAGCACGATTCTAAGCCACTAGCACGATTCTAAGCCACTAGCACGATTCTAAGCCACTAGCACGATTCTAAGCCACTAGCACGATTCTAAGCCACTAGCACGATTCTAGCCTTGTTCTAACAATGATGCAGCTAACTGTGAAGCAGAGACAAAACATTCTATCAAATGGTGGTACCTGCATAACCACACCATTTGATAGAACTGACAATCAGTCCTTTACATAGCAAATGCAGAAACAACTACTGACCATGACAACATGACAAAGGGCTAACAACCAGATGTTGTCCGAGAATATATTTTCTAGTGAAATAATCTAATTGAATGCCTGTACCTATCAAAATAGTGTTTTAATTAACATATAGAAGTCTCTAATACTTTCTTATTCTGATAATGTTTTATAATAGCAATAAACAAAAAAGTAAACCCTTTTCCCAGGGTAGTGTGACAGTCATCCATCTTTTTTCAGTCATCCATCTTTTTTCAAACTCAGTGCAAAAAAAATCATGAGAATTTATGATGGATGACTCTGCTTTCTTAGTTGCACGACCTAGGAAATTAGTAGTAGGAGACAGATTTGGAGCATTCTGAAAATGGGGCACAAGGATTTACATTTAAAAAAAAAAGTTCAATTTTACTAATACTCATATTTTCAAAATACCCACTCCATATCTAGTCAGAGGTGAAGGAAATGTCTTATTGCACATTTTAACTATAACTATAACAGCTGCAGTACTAAATAGATTTTCTACTGCAGGGTTGACTCTTCAACAGGCAAATTCTAAACAACAAATCTTATGTTTACTGCAATATACAAATAGTCTGGAACAGTGTTTCACAACCCAGCTCCTGGACTCCCCCCTGCCCTGCATTAGAGCTCTCCCTGCTCTAACATACCTGATGTAGCTCATGAAGGACTTGATAATGAGCTGATCATTTGAATCAGGTGTGACAGAGCAGGAAGAGATCTAAAACATGCCGGGCAGGGGGGCATCCAGGAGCATGGTTGAGAAACACTGTTCTAGAGGAACAGTCTTGTAGGAAGGAGCAAGAGTTTGCCCTGATAATCAGTCATGTCATGTCTATGGAGGAGTTATGGAAGATGACTGTAACTCTATAGGATTAGTAAGCGTTCTCCACCACCAACATTCCTCCATCTAGTGAGACGAGCGCATCATTGCCATGGTTAAAATCGGATCACCATGCTCTAGGTATGATCATATCAGGCACAAGTGCCAGAGAGACAGATCAACCGCAATCCAAGCTTTACTGTAAAGTCAAAACCCATCATCGGAGGTTTAAGCACAAAACAAACCCAGATATGTTTGCACATCAGGGAACGTATACGAGCGTTTGCACTCCACGTAGGCTACACGTGACAGTGACTGATGATGACAGTGACAGAAGTGGGCGTATGAATAACGTCCAAATTATTTGGAATTGCCAGTAATTAATATTTAATAATTGGTTCAAAAGTCTCATTAAAACGTTCCTTTGGTACACAGGCATAGGTGATTATTTTCTGTGACAAACTAACCCTCAGAGATAAAAGACAAAACATTCCTTAAATGTTGACGTTTCAAGTTTCAGCCATAGGTCTATGTTCTTATAGCTCTATAAAACAATTTGAAATCTAACTTTCAGAGGCCGTAAAAACTGAATTAATAGCCCATAATATTAAGTATCAAACTGACCTGAACTTACCCGGTTATTGCTAGAGCATCGAACCACTTATTCTTATAAATTATATTTCAAGTTTAAATCCTTTCAAACACTTGAGAAAATTATTCCAGTTGAATCACTTGAAAATGAAATTCAGTGAGTTAAATGCGTTTTGTTATGTTGATTCTGAAATATAACGGTTTGTCCACGTTGTTTGACCGGGAGAGATGTTCTGCAATCTCGCACAGACCTGCGTCCTTGTCACATCAATCCTGGCAAAACTTATCACAATAAAACGAATCTACCAAATATAAATATAAATTCCTCCAACAAATCTACTATTACTCTCGGTAGTTCGTGAAGTCACTGCCGGTTATAAACGCGAAAACTAGAAGAGATCGTGAGACTACTGCTTTACATCGTACCTCCCCCCTCGAGGACTTTCTCTGTTGCCACCGCAATGTGACACGCGCTCCCAGCATCAGCATCAGCTAAAGCTTGTCTCACCAATCTGATTATCAAAACCATGGCCGGCATCAGTGGACTTTAATCCAGATTAAATACTCTTAGTTGGTGTAGGTTATATGTAGCCTACCGCACTTTCTATAAGTTTTAACTTTTTGCTGATGTCTTAGTAATTCAAGCAATGTGAAACAAAATAAAGGCCCATGATTCCTACACACCAGCAAGCCAATAGAAAGTATCTTATACAATCACATTTTAATCCATTTATTTTCCACAGGGAATGAAACGTAATGCTAGTGATCTTCTCTACCCCGTTCTATAGAGGCTTTTATAGAGACGAGCACTGGTCAGCTCTTTGGCCTGGGGCAGAAGCACACTTAGGAAATCAGCGGAAGGGATAAAAGAATGAACAGGGCTCACTCTCCACATCTCTTGGCCTACATACAGAGAGGTCTGAAAATGAAGGAACAGGACCGTGTTCAGACCCAGCTGCAGCTGGGGTTGGAATAATCCCTCCCTCCTTACTTTCCTTTTCACTATCTCTCTTTCTTTTTCCTTCTATTTTTTCCTGTTCTCTCCCGGTCTCTCCCTGCTCTCCCTCACTCGCTATCTTCTCTAAGATAACCACCAAATAGAGGATATCTTACTTTGCCTGAAGGAATAGCCCTTGGAATAGTTATTCTCGAGGACACTGTGACATCACACCGTCAACACTGCTGTCACTGATGTTCTGCTTTTACAATGGGAGCGGAGATACTGTGATACTTAAAACATACAGGGTGTAATTGTCTAGTGGCTTCCTCAGAGGTCCTTGATTTAAATGAATGAAGACACGTTTATTATGGGGAAGAACCATAAGATATTATTATAATGACGAAGTTATATAAGAATAACATTTGGACATACTATTTTAAGGAGCCTGATATCAGATAGTACATCCTGTATCATACTGTATCTAGTACCATACGAACAAACAGCACTATAACAGATATCTGTTACAGGTATCTAATCATTTAAATACATTGTGTACAGACAATGTATTCAGGTTATATTTAAACATACCAAAATCATTGATCTATGTTCTGTTCTGGCCAATAAATATTATGAAAATTAGACTATTGTGTAATTTTATGAAAGTTAGATAGTCACATTATATGAGCCAATAGGGTGTCTCCCACTAACTAACCCCTCCTTATCCGATTGGGTGTCTATTGCATTCCTTGTCATTGGTTGACATATGCAGCTGTTCAAAAATAGCCCTCTCCATGGGACCAGACATTTCCCTGAGTGGCCAACAGATAGCCTGCAAGGCGAACTGCTAGTTGTGTTGAGACATATAGTTCCGGCTAGAGGTGTATTGGTTTTGTTGCTGTGAGGATATTTATATCAAATACGCAACAGGCCTACCCTGTAGGCTTATCGTGTGTACTGAGGTGACGGTAACCAGACCTCCAAGTCAACTGGAGAAATGGAAACCTTTGCTGATCACTTTCAGCAATTCCATCACGTCCATGGAACCAACGTGCAACTGGACCCTACGAAGACCCAGGCTACCCGAGTCGAGAGCTTCGCCAACGGGGTGTGCTTTAGCAGAGAGCCCCTGAGTCCCGGGGAGATCTTTTTAGTTGAGATTGAGGAGAAGGAGCTGGGCTGGTGTGGCCACCTGCGGATCGGGCTGACTGCCAGAGACCCTCTGACCCTGGCCAGGGTGCCTGAGTACTCCCTGCCGGACCTCATGGACATGGGGGACAGCTGGGTGGTGGCCATCACGCGTAACCACAACAGAGTAGTGGAGGAGGAGGCTCTGGCACCTGAGAGAGAGGGGGCAGGAGAAGGAGGATTGGCGGGGGGTCATAGGTTGGGCAATGGCAGGGAAGAACCAGGTCGGAGGCTGCCTAGGCTGGGGGGTGGCGACGTGGAGGAAGAAGCGATTAATCCCAAACCCAAGTCTTTCTTCACGGACTCCCATCTACACATTGAACAAATTCAAATACCCATGGACAAGCTGATCGGTCGTAGTCGACCCGGACGCTTCAGCCACATCCTGGATGACCTGTACAAGACCAACGCCCTCCCGCCCACAGCCAGACGAAGCCGGATAGGGGTACTGTACGTGCCCAAAGGACAGGACCTGGCTGACATGCATATCGTGATCAATGGGGAGGATATGGGGGCGGCAGCTAAGAGCATCCCAGTGCAACAGGCTCTGTATGCTGTGGTGGACGTGTACTCTGCCACAAAGCAAGTCCGCATTGTTCAAGTGGAATATGGATGTAAGTGTCATGTGTACGAAAACAAAACGTGTGTACACATACATTCAATGATTCAAATGGATGTAGTTGCATACCCAGTGTAATCTTGAATGATTTGCCTTTCTTTTTTTTCCCCTTTTCCCTTTCCACTAGTCTCTTCCCTGCAGACTCTGTGTAGAAAGTGCATCCAGAAAAATATAGTCCACAGGATGGCTCTGGACTGGCTGGAACTGCCCGAGAGACTCAAACACTACTGCAAGTATGAGTGACAGTCTGACAGAGCGCTTTGGACTGAGTAGCCTACCTCCTGAAGCTTCTCACAAGAACCAATCTTAAAATCTGTGTTATTAATGCATTTCAGAAAATATAATGCTATTGTGTACTTAATGTATTTACATTATTGTGATATTCTTTACAATGAATCCCTGTTCTCAATGAATCCATGTTCTCTACCAGTTATCATGGTCTCCATGAATACACTACTTTTTCCCAGTTGGATAATAAATGCATGACATCGTCATCTTGATGTCTATTTTCCTCCTACATTTCCTCCTACACGTGTACATTATTGTGTCGGTTAATCATAATTCTCACAACAGCGGGCGAGTCCTTACAAAGACAGTAGGCCTACTTCAAGTGCCACACATTTTAATGTTCATTACGTGTTCCCTAGTGACATCTAGCGGGTACAATTTGAACAGTTGGCTAGAGCTTTCATAACAGGCGCACGGTCACATGTCCGGAAAAGTATCATATAGCTCGACACTGTCGCGCACTGTCATCAGTTACTTGCGGTCGAAGCATAGTTACGATATTGTGTTCTTCCACAACACTCAGAATGTCATTTTGCTCATTTTTTGGTGGCGAGGCCTTTAAAGACCACTTCAAAACGGGTGAGTATTTCTGTGATGTACCCTAACTTATTTCTACTTCGGTGACAACTTGCACATGTTTCAGCATTGAAGGTGCTACACAGACATTCATTCCACTTTTTGACAGTTATGCTTGTATAACACCCTTACATCCAAAATAACCATTACATTATTATTACAAAGTAATAGAAAGTACTTGTTTAATGATAACAGTCATTTTATCATTGTAAAATTTAATTTGTTTCCTTGATAACCCTCCCTTACATAACTCTCCTAAACCGGTTTCCCTGCAGGTATGTATGTATGCTCTAAGTGCAGCAACCCGCTGTTTTCCAGTAGGTCCAAGTTCCCCCACTCATCCCCATGGCCTGCCTTCACTGAGACCATCAAAGAGGACAGTGTTACCAAGAGGATGGAGTCACACACAGCCTTTAAGGTACTAATGGAAACGTAGACACATCCCAGATGTCACCTAAAGCACATATAAATGACTGCAAATATAAATGATTGCAAATATCACTGCCTAAAAGGGCTTGTAAACCATAATCTCAATTTTCTCTTCCTACCTCAACTTTGTTGTAATTTCTGTAACTAGGTGCTTTGTGGGAAGTGTGGTAACGGATTGGGCCATGAGTTTGTCAACGATGGACCAAAGCCAGGAGTCTCACGCTTCTGAATATTTAGCAACTCGCTGAAGTTTGTCCCTAATATAGGTAACAAGTAGTGCTACAGGATGTGCAAAATATATATGTAAATCTTTTATTTTTCAGCTGGGGGAACTTTTGGAATCCTAGATATGTTAATGCTTCCTGAAAAGCAAAGTGGCAAGCAGCTTCCTTGTTTGAAACATTTGGTTGATTGTATTTGATCTGACAGAACAAGCATGGAAAGCTATTGTGCATCTTAACAGCGAGTAGGATAAGCTATCTTGCTTAAGATACAGGGAGTGGGCTTGTTGTTTGCCCTAAGCAGTGGCAAGAGGAAATGGAAAAAATTAAGTAAAACAGAACGGTTGGCTGGGTTTGTTTCAAAATATGATATGCTCTTGCAATACGAACATTGTAAATGTCATCATAGCGATTTCGCTTTGAATAAGATAAAACGTACAGCTCTAGACACTACGCCTGTTAGGTATGGAGCACCCAGCTGAAGATTGGCCTTGAAATTAAATCTTCCATTTCTTCCATAGTCTTACAATAATAATCTGCACGTGTACTGAAACGCACCCCCTGTCCTCTCTTCTTCACCCCATTCCAGACGAACAGTAACGCGAGGACCCTGAACACACAGCTGTAGTTGCACACCCATGGCCCTGGGGCGGCCTGGTCCATTTGTGACGTCGACAGGGTCAAGCCTGAGAGGGACAACCTGTCCACTGATGACTAGGACCAGACTTCACGCAGGGACATTCTAGAAAAGAAGCCAAGGGAGCATAGTATTTTTTCATAGAGTATATTTACTGTACATTACAAATACACAGAAATTACTTGAAGAACTCTCATAAAAGACAGGAAGAATGTCAGACTGACTGGTTTGACCAGTTTTCACATACCGTATGCCAGAATGATGTTTATTTTTAACACTGAACTGTAAAATGAATGATTTTAAGATGATGTTTTATGATGAGAAATAATTTTAAGAAAAATGTAAACTGAAATATCTTGCTTATATAATTGTTGAACCCCTGAGGTTGCTCTCAGTTTACACTGATGAAAATATTGCCCTGACAAGGAAACAGCTACCTTACAATTGACTTCCATCTCAAACAGAAGGCCAAAGAAGCATTGGTCGATCAAGAACAAAAGGTTAAATGTCCTACAGTGGCCTAGTCAAAATGCTGATCTCAATCCTTTTGAAAATCTGTGGTACAATTTTAAAATTGCAGTTCACCCGTGTTGTCTAACCAACAAAAGAAACAGGTAAAAAAGAATGGGACAGAATCAGTCTGACACGGTCATTGCAGCAAAAAAAGCCACTACCAGTTATTCACGTGTGGAAGTTGAATATTTATGCAAGCAATATATAGCTATTTTTAAGAAAAAATTAATATATATTATTTATTTTTCTTAAAAATATTTCCCAACATGAAACCAAATGTTACCTGAGAGTGTTAAAAATAATGTAAACAACATTTCTGTGCACCATTTGGGATTCAGTAATATGAGAGAATTGGTCAGGGATTTGAATACTCTCGCATGATATTGTGTCCTCGTCTAATTAATTTTACAATTAAATTATAAGTTTGGTAAGATATTGGTCTATGGTAGATAATGTTAGATTTTTAAGTAGCTTGAGCAGGTTATGAAACAATTACAAAGTTTTACTTTTAATTTAATGAACCAACAAGTACTGTATTTTTTAAGGATTTGGCACAGGCAATACACAGGCTTGCTATCACAACTATGCATTAGATATATATTCAGCGCTACAATGTTTATGCATGCTGAGACATGTAAGATTGTATACTTGAATGTTGTCATGACTTCAGATAATTCATCTTTTATGATTATGTCTTCCGATAGGTAATTCCAATAACACTATTAACAATAATGCTCATTCCTGTATGAATACAGTTGAACAGACAATGTTCTGTTTTTCTCTTGATATTTATCAACCTAAGATGATAATAAATTACCATAGTTTACCAGAAAACATTGCCTCTTTTACACCGTCTCTTTAATAATTTACTTCTGTCAGTTGAGGTTAGATGTTTTATGGCCAGCAGGTGGGGATATCTCTCTTTGAAAAAGCCACTAAAGATTCCCCCTCTTGGAGCATTTGACGGTTTTTGCAGTACCAGGCCTTTGGCCGTAAGGAAAAGGGAATGTGTATGAGTTTGTACGCAAGGCCCAACCAAGATTTAAAAATTGAGTTTAAGAGTTGAGTTAAAAATATAACTCAACTCTGCCGAATTGGAGATGCATGGCCACAATGAGCAATTAGGGTTAACTCCTTTCTTCAGGGTAATGCAAACACAACATTTTCAACTTGCGAGGCTGGGGATTCAATCTAAACACACCTACATTCACAAGATTGCTGCTGTGAAGGAAATTGTGTTCTCAATAACCTGAGGTAGTTGGAGGTGCATTAGGGTCTCCGCTGCTGGATCTGTGTACTGTAACTGGAAACAGTTACAATTTATTTGAAGAATCAAGATTACCATTTGTCGATGCTCTTCAGATATTGATACTGTCAACAACAACAAAAAAAGTAAAAGCTTGCTACGGTGAGGGAAAGGATTAAGAATAGGATGAGGTTTAAAGTTAGTGTCACTAGATAGTGAAAGGAAAAATAATTAAGTCTGAAAAGCATTTACAATCCATACACAGGGTTATCCTGCACTGCTTTGCCTATGGTGAAGTACAGCTCTGTGCGTTGTGCCGCCACTGTCTTGGCAGTGAGGGGGCTTTTTTGGTGGGTATTTATTGACGTACCACAAGGGCCCAGGGGTGGTCTCTCTTTCCCAGCTGGAAGTCATTCTGTCTCTGCCTTGGCTCACCCTGTGTGGGTGGGGAGTGACTCTGCAGACCAGCTATGCACAGCAGGTTATTATTACTGTACCTGATATCAGCAGGTTATTTTTACTGTACCTGATATCAGCAGGTTATTTTTACTGTACCTGTTATCAGCAGGTTATTATTACTGTACCTGATATCTGCAAGATATTATTACTGTACCTGTTATCAGCAGGTTATTATTACTGTACCTGATATCTGCAAGTTATTACTACTGTACCTGATATCAGCAGGTTATTATTACTGGACCTGATATCAGCAGGTTATTATTACTGTACCTGATATCTGCAAGTTATTTTTACTGTACCTGTTATCAGCAGGTTATTATTACTGTACCTGATATCTGCAAGTTATTACTACTGTACCTGATATCAGCAGATTATTATCACTGTACTTGATATTGGCAGGTTATTATTGTACCTGATATCGGCAGGTTATTATTACTATACCTAATATCACGCCAAGATGTCCACTGACCTCACAAACGCCACAGACTTATGTTTCAGGGAGCCTTGAGTGAGCTGCTGTGTGTTTGAAGTTTATGTTCCTTCAAAATGTGATGAACATTCACTGTATACCTCAGTATTTACATAATAGCATAAAATTTGTGTCCTGTATGGTGAAACTATCTGTTACCAACAGGGAGAAGGCCTAAACAGAATAAGTGCATACCTTTTGACCTACATATCTGTCTGATGTATTTTGGATTTCACCGGCTCTTATGCCTTTGAAAACAAACATATAATCTCACCTACATTAGGGTTAAACAGCCTGACCTGGCTGTTATCATTATACTTGATGACAGCTGAAACACAACACTACACCTTCTCTGTAATTAAACGTTGTTGTGTTAGTGCTCTCATAGACATCAGGCCATAGCATGCAAACACCATCAGCTGAAACATGTATCAGGGTGCAGCTGAAGAAGCCAGACATCACTTCAGAGCCGTGGGTAGGGCAGGACGGCACGACACAAAGCCTTGTTTTGGCTGCCTTCGAAAACTATGTCTCATCCACAAAGCTGTTTGATAAGCCTCTAACTGGTGTAACATTGTATTCTGTACACGGTTCGCACATACACAAGCAGTTTGGATGCTGTGCCTTCATAATGATATCCGTGGACATTTTTGCCATAGAAATGTTCCCTCGTTACATACCACTCTTACATACCATAGTTTACATCTGTTGGTTGGACAGTCAAATCTAGCGAATACTGGACGCGTGTGAGTAAAGATCCGTTGTTGATGTTTTAGCCAGCATTCCACAGTTTAGCTTTTGCCCTGAAATAGCTCATCTGATTCAACAGGTAAGGGCTTGTTAATTAGTTAAAATGTTGATTCAGGTGTGCTAGCTCTGGGATACATCTAATAGATGGAATGGCTGGGGGGTCCCCAGGAGAGGGTTGAAGACCTATGCTGTCCCCGACTCTGGCCAAGTCATGTAACTCCTCTCTATTCAAGCAGTCTTCGGCAGTGTTAGTGAACTTAAAGTGCATTAAATAGTCAAGTGTTCCCCTGAAGTCACAATCCCTGAAATAGATAACCTGAAACAATATTTTAGTAAAAAAAAAAAGAAAAGAACGAATGATAGTTCAGGTAAGTGAGTTTTGAAGTTCATGTTAAATGCGAAGGTCACACGTTCACAACTGGTGTGAAAGACCTTAATCGATATAAGTTACACACCATGAAACTGGAATATGCACTTATTTCACACCAGTACAGCACCTGCTACTGCGCAGTGGGCACCAATGAAGACCAGGACTCATACATGACTAATTACACATAAATACAACATCACTTACCATAGCAGTGAGACAGCAGGTGTTACGAAGAAGCCCAATACTCTCTGTCTTCGTCTCTCACACAGATGACCTCAGATAATGACTTTGAGAGTTCTGCACCCGGTTTTCTGCTTACAGCTGTTAAAAATACCTTTATAAAATCTTATAAAAGGGAAATGCCTCTTCCAATAGGGGTATCTACACTAAGGGTACTACACACCTGCAAATGTATATATGTACGTACACCACTCATTCAGTTGGGGGCATTCTTACAGAGGTATTTTAATTTTTTTCATCTGCCAACATGCAAGAACATGACCAAGCTACATGAGATCTTCCCTGATACTTTTAGTGACAAATGTCAAAGTACAGAGGGCACATTATTTCACAGCTTTGTTCTAACCTGCAGGAGTGCTGGCCTGGAATCTTTGTGATCTTATCGAATGTCTTGGAAGTTAGAAAGTTCAGATTATTCCGGCAGGTTCTGAGGCCCTAGCGAGCTCACCAAGGCCCAACAGCTAGTATCTCATAGTCAGACCGGGAGCCTCACCTGTGAAAAGGACATAATTACACCACATCCGGCCAGTGTAAGCCTCAATTCTCCACTGCAAATTGTTGGCAAATAACCACATTCGTACTCTCACATGCTGCCCACTGACGCATTGTAAAGTAAATGTCTAGGGCAGTGCAAGACAACACACACTCATACTGTATACACACACACACTCATACTGTATACACACACACAATTTTACAACATGTAGGCAGACACTACATAGATCCATTAGAAACAGTCAAAACATAACAAGACAAAAAGTTATCAAAAAATAACCCCTCAACAATCAATGATTAAATGCTTGTTCATCAGCACATTTGCATTTCTAGCTTCAAGTTAAAATAAAATTTAAAAAATATATATAAATAATAATAATAATATAAATAATAAAACATTTGATTATTGCATTCTAAAGTTGGAGCATCATTTTTGTGTTCTTAACTATGAAATTGTTAATGTTCTTTGGTTTGTCATTTGAAAATAAACATGTGAAAAGCTTATTGGGATGAATGTGCCCATCTTCAATGTGTATACATTGTACCTGCTTTCTTTTTAGTAAGTTGTAAGTAAAAGCATTGAGTAGTGAGTTCCGAAAGATTTAGGCCACCCTCAGACATGAGAAATGCAAAGCTTTCACACTCCAAGGTGTTCGGTTCATTCTCCACGATGGATGTATTATCCATTGGTCTGAAGATTAATAGTTATGGTTGATTCGTCATGTAAGAATCTATAGAGTTTTAGAATTTAAGTGATTCTCCAAACCAGAGTTGTATCTGTTAGTGAAAATCTCCTCTGATTCCTGTTCCGTTATCTGCGCTGTGACAGCGATAACAATTCAACATATCAGCTGACCCAGGGGAAGACTTCAAAGAAACTATGTCCCAGATCATGGCCATGTGGGCTCTGAAGCTATTTAATCAGCTTCTCTTCTCATGCACCTCACAGGGACTTGGAGCTGCTGTTCTTGATAACCTTATAAAGGCACTTGTGCTGTGACATCATATTGTCTGTACTTTTTTTGTCCCTTTGCAGTGACACGGACCAAATAAAGTGGTTGAATATTTTGGTGGCTATTAAAAAAATCGTCACACACACTACCTAGCTTAACTAGCTATAATGCAAAGAGGAACTTTTGAAACGAAACACACAGAAGAGCAATTTATTTTCCAAAGAAAAACATATTACAAATTGGTTGCATTTTGGTTTTGAGAAATGTCACCAAAATACATTGCTCAAAAAAAATAAGTCTCAATGAATGAAATATCAAATATCATAATTTTACTGTACATTGTGTAATTCATTTGACAACAAAATGACGAAACAACGGTCAATGGAAACCAAAATCACCAATCGATTGAGGGCTGGATTCAAACTCACACTCAATCAAAAGTAAACATTTGAAATCACAGGCTGTTCCATCTTGCATGAATTTCCTCCCGGCAACTGATGTGACTCAGTAGTGTGTATGGCCCCCGCGGGCCTGTTTGCTCCTGATGAGACGACGGGTGTGTTGTGGGGGATCTCTCAGACCTGGATCAGTGTATCAGTGAGCTCCCTGACAGTCTGTAGCACTACTTGGCGTCATCGGATGCACTGATACATAATGTCCCAGAGGTTCTCATTTGGATTCAGGTCTAGGGAACATGAGGGCCAGTCAATGGCATCAATGCTTTTGTCATCCAGGAACTGCCTGCACACTCTGAACACATGAAGCCGGGCATTGTCCTGCACCAGGATGAACCCAGGGCCCACTGCACCAGCGTAAGATCTGATGATGGGCCTGAGGATTTCATTCTGGTACCTAACCGCAGTCAGGGTACCATTGGCTAGCACGTGGAGGTCTGTGTGTCCCTCCAAGGATATGCCTCCCCAGACCATCACTGACCCACCGCCAAACCAGTCTTGCTGGATGTTGTTGCAGGCGTCTTCAGAATTGAGGTTCACGCCAAGCACATGTGACTGACGTTCACCATGGTGTCCTCAGACTCTTCAACGTCTGTCACATGTGCTCAGTGTGAACCTGCTCTCATCTGTAATGAGAACGTGGCAGTAATGGCGGACCTGCCAATTCTGGTGTTTTTTGGCGAATGCCAATCGAACTGCACTGTGCTGGGCTGTGAGCACAGGTCCCACTAGAGGATAGCAGGCCCTCATGCCACCCTAATGGATTCTGTTTCTGACAGTTTGGTCAGAAACATGCACATCAGTAGCCCGCTGAAGGTAATTTTGTATGGCTCTGACTGTGCTCCTCCTGTTCCTCCTTGCACAAAGGAGCAGATACCAGTCCTGCTGCTGGGTTGATGCCCTTCTATGGCCCTGTACAGCTCTCCTTGTGTAACAACCCATCTCCTGGTATCTCCTCCATGCTCTTGAGACCGTTCTGGGAGACACAGCAAACCTTCTTGTGACTGTATGTATGGATGTGACATCCTGGAGGAGTTGGACTACCTGTGCAACCTGAATGGGCTGCAGGTACCGCCTCATGCTACCAGTTGTGGCAAGGAAACTAGTAAAATGCTAGTTTCTAGTAGTGGGGCTACCGGCTGACAGCCCCACTTGGCATCAAATTTGTGTGATCTACATTGATCACACTAACATTCTGAGCATGCATATTAATATTTTCACACGTACAGTGTACATTGCATAGTGAGAATGGGGCTAGCCCCACACTCACGCTAAGCCTATGGCCTACTACTGCGAGCTTGAATCGGCAGAACTCCGTCTGAAGCAGCAAGGCAGGGACCAATGAACATGAAATAAAATCCTAACACAAATTATATACAATTTAGGAAGATGCTATATTCATAGATAATTAATTATAGGAAGTAATCCTATAATAACATAACATAATTATGTGCCCCACCTGCCCCTAATGACCAGTCGCCCCTGGTTCAAATACAGTATATCACTGTAATGATCTTCTTTCCATCAACAATGGCTGTGAACAGTTATTAAGGATGATGGTAACTTCCAGTGGGCCAACATATATTGCACCCTTTCATAGATCTACAAATGAGTTGGTCAAGATCTGCCTGAACCTCCAAAATATTACGCATCTTTTACCATGATTACTGAAAAAAGTATAATCAACTACATTCAGCCATTTTACCATCTGGGAATTGATGATAGTTTGACATGCAGCTGAATCTGGTTGCCTGCCCCAGTATCCGTGCTTTCCATGCAGCAGAATCTGGTTGCCTGCCCCAGTATCCATGGTACACATACAGCTGAATCTGGTTGCCTGCCCCAGTATCCATGGTACACATACAGCTGAATCTGGTTGCCTGCCCCAGTATCCGTGGTACACATACAGCTGAATCTGATTGCCCGCCCCAGTATCCATGGTTTCCATGCAGCTGAATCTGGTTGCGTGGTACACATACAAACCTGGAGTGACTGGGGCCACATGCTTACCAGGAGGTTTTTATGGGTGGTCTTATTACTGTAAATTACACCTTTCAGATAACAACCTATCAAAGCTGGGCTGATTGCATACTCCTGTACACTGAAGGCCAGATGCTCCGATACCTCGGTTGAGACTATTTTTGTATTTAACTTGATGTCAGCACGTCATTGTTCCTGTGAGTTTGTATTGCCCATATTTTGACAATTGTTTTCACAATTTTCAACCACAGTGACCTACGTTAACCATATACTCTGCTTCATATTTTCCAAATATATTTCACATTTCTTTTTGGCTTTGAGCGACTTCCCGACATATTATTTGGCAAATGAGACCAAGTAGTCCCACCACCTGACCAGCTTATCTTCCCATGCTGTGGCCTTCAGCAACCAGCCCATCTGCCCTATAGGGACATGACTTCACTTACCTTTAAATGAAGCTGCATTTTCAACATGGGTGTGCTGACTTCTGATATCCACTGTATAATCCGTGCTCATATACAGTTATTGTATATGCTCATATTCCACAAGTACATACTGGAACCTAATCTTGTGTAGTTGTTGTGCATTTCATCTCCTGTTGTCTACCACTTGCAGCACCATTACACAAAGTCACATTTTGATTAGGCATGCATTTGGTTGGGATGTACACATTAGCCCCCCCCCCCCCCCCCCCCATCAAAATAAAGATTCCATCTTTGAACGTTAATGAGAACGATTCTGTATACAAGCCGATCCAATCTATTACTGCACATATTGCAGGTGTCCTATGTCAATACATACCATCACCAGTTAATGAGCTGTCATTGGAACAACGTTAATTGCCTCTCAACTACTGTGACTGTGCCAATCCATCTCAATCGTTCGCTGCTTCCATCTAGCAGCAGCGGACAGGTACTTCAGAAATGTAGACTTCCAGGGGTTTTCGGCCGGTGTTGTGTCTGGATCTCCTGACTGCATCACACCTGGGGGGGATACCTCATCGCTACAACAGGAATAGAGTTGGATTTCAGATTCTAGTTGCTGACCAGGTGCTGACAGCACAGTATTCTGGGGTTGATACAGGAGAAACCAATCTCTTCATTTAAGACCACTGTGAATGTTCCCTTGTCCGTACTCAAGCATGTCAGGTTTATGAGGACTTCACCCAGTAATTATGGTCAAACTATTTGTTTTAACGTTAGACTCTGATTGTTTTCACTTAACATGATCCAGCAAAGTTCCTCAGTTCTTACTTTACCAACCAAAAGGCTAATTTCCAACAATCAAGATTTTAAAATGACATTACAAAGACGGAATTGGGGCTTTTAACCATTAGGTAGAAAATCTTTCTACAGACAGGGGAGTGTTAACCCACAGTTTATAGTCGTTGGACAGACAGATCAGGCTGGCTTTCATAGCAGCAGCTGCTTCCACAGCCTCTTTGTCATATTTAACTTCACAGCCTGATAAAAATGTTTAATTTTCCCCTAACTTCCCATAGATTGCATGAATACGTTCCTGCAAGGGCATGCCTGGCACTTAGTTATACCCTGAAAGCATTTTTACACTGCCTGTCTGCTAGCGCTGCTACACCCATGCGATAACTAGTGTGTTCCCCTATACTTAGCCTGCTAACCACAGACCTCTGCCCTGCAGTTACGGCTCAGAATATGGCCCTGCCACTGGGTTTCACACAACACACGACTGAAAGAGAGAGATAGAGAGAATCAGAAGAGGGAGAGAGACAGAAAGAAAGAGCCAGACACACATACATACAGACAGACAGAAAGAGCCGGACAGACAGAGAGGATGGAGGGATCTGGGATCAGTACAGTACCTCCCCAGCATGACATTGTTACTGTCGTGGCAATTTGCTATTGAGTTGTTTTGAGTAAACATGGTTAGCATGACAGCTCTAGATCAAATCTACATATCCCTACTGTAAAAGCTGAATGGAAACAACATATTGTAGAGACTGGAAACACACAAGCATTAATATAGACACACTAAAGTTAACTCAGGAGTCACCACAAGGATATTTCCCTCACGGTTCACGTTAATCGTTTGACATTTGATGTTTTCTAAAGAGGACTATGAGAACAGGGGAAGCTGATAGGACATGGCTTGTTCTCTGCTGGATACACAGCCAGGGACCAGCCAGATCTCTTCCTCCATTACAGCAGGATCCATTTCTGTGAAAGGGATGAGCTGCCAGGTTCAGCATGGCCTCTTTGCTCCTGTGGAGCCTGTGGACTACCCCATGACAGATGGGGTCCCTACGGAAGAGTGTGTGTGTGTGTGTGTGTGTGTGTCTGACAGTCTGTCTGTCTGTCAGTAAGTCTGTCTGTCTATCTGTGTGTGATTACTGTCCCACATACTGAGGCCAGCACAGACATTCCATCCAGGTGACTCAGCAGGCCATTTTCAAGAGCACCTCTTCGGCAGATATTCCCATGTATTGTATCTATTGTAGTCCTGTATCATAATACACCATAACAGGACAGGTTACTGTCTGTTATACTCTTCACATGGGTAAACTGGAGAAGCTTAACCATTGTGCTGTGTGAACCATTGAACAAAGCTATTATGCTAATACAGAAAATAGCATTTCGCTATTGCAAAATGAACTGTTTGTTAGTCTGCCATTTCCCTCACTTTAACCGACAAAACACCAGTTCATAAACCCTGATCCAAACATTCCAACAGTACGTCACTTAGTAAACAATAATAATGTCACTGTAATGGAAGCCTGTAGACGTGTCTATCCTCTTTTAGCCTGAGGGGAATCTGAGCCAAAGAGGAGACAGTTGAAATGGATCCTGCTTTGAAGAGCCAGGGAAGGCTGACATAGGGACTTATCCAGGATGACAGGCCTTAATAGTCTGATGCCAAGCCGTTTACAGAGGTCCCCTTCCCACAGCTAGCACCGTAAACGGGTGGGTGGGAATTTAACAGACATTCACACTCGTGGTGTCACTCAGTGTGTGTGTGTGTGTGTGTGTGTGTGTGTTTCTAAGTTAAATATATAATGGGGACAACATTTCCCCAACTAGCGCTTGAATCAGAAAAACTAATGAGGACCTTGTTGCTGTCCCTGATTTGAAAAAGGGATATTTTTTGTCTTAACTGTTGAGTTTTGGTTACGCATTAAGTCTAGTTTTAGTTCAGGCATAGCGTTATTGAGATTAAGGTTATGGCTAGTTTGAGGTTAGCGTTAAGTTTAGGGTTTGGATTTGTAAAAGTAGTATTTTTCAAGAGCAGTCAATTTTGGTGTCCCAGTTAAGATAGTTATGTAAATGTTTGAGTGTATTATTCTATAGTTTCCATGCAGCTAAACATAAATTATACAAGTTCACATTATTTACTGTGATCTTTCACATTTAGTACTTTCAATTCTAACACCCAGACATATTATTATTTAAAAAAATATACTTAATTAAGTCAGCGAGGACACATTCGAGAGCATGTTCTATTTTGTGTCGTGTATACATAATACATATTTGTTTGTTTTTAAATAGCAGGCACACCAAACATACAGTAAATTCAACAAGCAAGCGCACAACCATAAATCAGAAGCAGCCCCGTTGGTCCTCAGGCAAAACATTCAGCGATGCTTCGCATTTGCTAAAAGAAACACAGTATTAGCATAGTATTAGCATTACATGATTTATTTATAACTATTCTAAGAGCTTAAAGATCATGTATAATTCACACGTTCAGTATAGTAGCCTACGTGAGAGACAGTCTTAAAATAAATGTATTTTCAGTAGATGGCACCAGCCCATTATTGGACCAAAAGGATGTGGTACATAAAACATCCACCATGTCACCCCATTATGAAGTCATTTAAATTGTAATGGTTGACATTTAGGCTTTTCCCCTATGTAAAGACACGTGGTTTATACACTCAGACACCTACTCTGTCAGTGGGGCACCAAGTGTGCACATAACCCTTTGACACAAATGATCACTGGTGTGATCAGGCTAGAGTGGTCCCTGAAGCGTACGATCACACCGGCGTGATAAGAACGTATCTTCAGAATGCATCATTATAACATCTATTGACGAGTGAACGTATCTTCAGAATGCATCATTATAACATCTATTCACGAGTGAACGTATCTTCAGAATGCATCATTATTACATCTATTCACGAGTGAACGTATCTTCAGAATGCATCATTATTACATCTATTCACGAGTGAACGTATCTTCAGAATGCATCATTATAACATCTATTCACGAGTGAACATACCTTCAGAATGCATCATTATAACATCTATTCACGAGTGAACGTACTTTTAGAATATGTTCACTCGTAAGGTGTCGCCATGAAGGAGGCCCGTTATTTTCAATGTAATCTACTCACTGTCGCATACGCCGTTTCATGGGTGCTGCCACAATACTAGTTCCGGTTTCACAAGCCCATTCCCGCCATCATTTAGTGTATATACACTAGCACTGGAGCCCAGCTTGGATGGTGTATGCGCGAGGGGCATTCCAGTGCGGGCTACAGTGGCCGTCCTCCTTGATTAGCAGGGAAGTGGAAATGTGAAGAGGGCGAACATGCCTCCATTACACAACCACTGGAAAATGAAGAAGAAAACGTTGGTGTATGCAGGTAAGTTATAAGGACTAAGAGGTCTTAGCAATACCTTGTACCATACAAAATGGCATTTTTGAAAATAAACTTTAACCCAGGTGCAACTGTAGTGAAACCCAGGCCTATAAGTCCTGTAAATTCTCCCAACTGCAGTTGTGAGTAACTCATTGATCTTGTCCTCCACTTCATTATTGAAATGAGCTATGCTAGATTACAACATGCACATGGTAGCTCTCCAGGAACAAGATTGAACAACCCAGCTCTACATGCAGCTAACCAAGTTTACAATTTGATGTGTTTATCCATCAATACGGTAGCCTAAATTAAAACACATTTGCAAAAAAAATGTATGCACACATTTGATTAAGGGCTAGTACTACAGTAATCAATTCACAAGGATTATACTGTTTAAGCCACTAGCATCAATTATGACTCCTCGAGATTGAGTGTGTGATCTGTTGGTGGACACTACACACCCAGGTACAAAGAGAAAATCCCAGCTTAACTCAAATTGTCCATTCTCTCAAGGGGATAGAAGACTGCTCAATATGTGCTTGATTTGGCTCATGTGCCACACAGCAGAACCATATAACACTTCAGTGCAGAAGCATCTAATAATTATATAAAGTGTCATAAATCAGGAAAAAAGGATTTAAGAGGGTGTTACCATTTAATGGACTAACTTAAAGATGTGTGCTTTTGTCTCTTATCTACTGTGTTCATAAAGGAAAGCATGCATAGGGTCTCTCTTAAAGCACGTCTGTGGAAGCAAAGTCTTAAGAGCTCTTAATGTGTACTATTAACCAGTGAGACCACAGGTAACTGTCATAACTATTTTCTCTGTATGGGTTTCAATGTTTCCATGAGTGAACATTTTCAAAACACTGCAATGATGTCTTAATTCATGCAGTCAGCAACACAGAACAATTACTCATAGTAGTAAAGAATCTCACAAATTGACAATTTATAACATTTTCAATAACAGATGCATTCATCCAAAACAACCTGGAAAATATTTAAGTGTGACATCCCTGCCAGAATCAGAAACACAACCATGGCATTGCTAGCAAATGGCTCTAATAAATGGTCTTTACAGGACCCCCAAACAAGAACCAGACATAAATCAAACAGGGTTCGCTTATACAGCTACATTATACATTGTTAACACATGGCTCTAGTAACCGCGTGATGCTGGTATAGTACCTCATGTTTGACTAGCAGTTACAATTTAATGTTCCTTTTCTGATTCACTTCAGGATCTGTGCTCCAGGAGGACAGCATTTCCATCTAGCGTGTCTTGGACGTTCACATCTCCATTGTTCACCATGTCCAAAAACGGCTCACCATCACAGTTTGTTCCGGGTAGGGAAACACACAGATAGAAGTGTAATTAAAATGTATGAAAAGCTTTTTTAGTGGGTATATTACAATTATTATTATTTTTTATGTCATCACAGCCACCACCAAAGTGGTAACCACTCAATGGAATTCAAAAGCGCTAGTCGTGTAAGCTCTCGCTGAAGCTGAAATGCATTGGACTGAATGAAGGAGAACAGACCCGCCGCGATTGTCAACACAGTCAACCGTGTTGTCCTGTGTAAAAAAATATAGAATAATCAAGTATTTGTGGCGTGTCTATGTGCACAAATCTGCTAAAATGAGCTGACACATAAACATGAAATAATTGTTACCTGCACAGTTAAATCTTAAATTGGGGACAACATTTTGTTAAAACTGATCATTAGTGTGGATAGTTGACAATGCCAATATTAAAAGTGCCTTGCGTTGGTCATCGCATACAGTACAGAGATTTTGGGTCTTTGTAGAGAAATAATTCCCCACACAAACTGATCTTCACTACGCCAAGTAAACATTATTGCAAGAAAAACTGTTCACTGACTACATAAATAGATTAATTTATATTCAATCAAAAGTATTTTTTAGGAAAGGGGCAATTTTTCCAACTACTGGGGTAAGACGCCCCCCACCCCAATGGGTTAAGTTGCACCCTGGGGAATCTTATCCCAATAGAACATAATGCCTTATGGTTTTAAAGAATTGGCCCTGTTTTTATACACTATTTACATTTTCCTTACACACCATTTCATATAGTTAAACTAAACTTAATATTGTTTAAATAAGGCAATATTTTTAATCCCAGCAGTCCTTAAAATGAGATTCAGAAGAAAACATTTTTAATAGTTGGTTGAGAAGGGCTGAAGATACAGAGGAAAATTTAAGTTGATTAAGACTAGTGGCAGCCAGTTGAGGTGTTGAAAGAGATTTTGTGGGTTTTGTGAGAGTTACATGAGTGGGTGTCTTACCCCAGGGGGTGTGTTGCCCCATGTTACCCTAGACCTATGCTATGTTTATAATAATTGTAGGCAAGTTAATGGTGGGTAAAAAATAACAAGATGTGCAGTTTAGCTAATTGTATTTCTTTCTATTTTAATTAACAAGTGTGTAGCAACAATGACACCGTTAACGCTCACCTTCCATGTGTTTTCAGCTTCAGTAAAAACTAAAACAGAATTCAGTATAAATAAACAAATGAATTTTCATATTTAATCTTTAAAACAAAAGTTACTCCTTACCACTCAGTTCTAGCAAAAGCCACAACCTGTAAAATAAAGTAATGTGTCACTGTAATACTAATGAAAATGGGTTTATGTAATCAGGGTGATTACCAGGACCTGATAAAGACATATGTTTTTTAAAAGACATAATCCTAGTTAACTATTCTCGAATCACAATCCAGTTTAAAAATTAGCAGAGATGCATCTTAAGCTTTAACGTGAATCAATATTGAAGAGTACTCAAAGAGACAGACATCTAAATTATTTATTTTGCCTTTAAAGTCTGTGGACAGGCTGCCAGGTAGGAGTAAGAGACAGTCAATAGATATTGTCATTTGCTTTGGATTTATCTTCCTTATAGATCTATTCTTATATAGGGACCCACTTGTCTTACAGCCAGCAGGTCATCAATGCCTGATATCTTGAATTCCCTACCTTCTCTTTTTGCTGTTTCGTTGTTTAAAATCCACTGTTGACCAGTTCAGCCGACTGTAAGCTGTATATAACAAGGATTCCTGCATTGGACATATTACTCTATGCTGTAAATATGTATGAGTTTCCTTTAACACTCAGACCTGGTCTCATCCACAGGCTTTCCACTCCATTGACATGGTAAAGCCACAACACTACCACACCTCTGTCTGCAGAAGACAACACATGCTGACAATTCCAGTCTTCTCTTACTGTCAGAACTCCACAGCTGAAGATGTATTGGTTTTTATGACGCAGACACAATTTACTTAGAAAAAGGCCTTTCTTATATACAGGACACCATTTTTTAAGATCAGCACTGAAAGAACAAATGAATGTAATAAATGTTGGATAAGGGTCAGGGTCTAATGTTCCCATTAGTTTGTATTATTGTGCTTTGAAACAGCAGTAGGAGAAATAGGAGAGGTTACTTCTGCACAGCGACTGTGTTTGTATGTGCAGGGGATTCTCAATGTTTAAACCACTATACTTAGTCATTTAACAGTGTTTTACTATTACAAAATGCTTGGTTATGTCTGTTGTCATGATAGCTTTACTAGACCACTCTCTAATGTTTTTCTCATAATTATGCAACCCTTTTTTCAGGCAAACCTACACTGATCAAAGTATATCAATGTTTTATTTGTAATTATTATACAACATAAAAATGTTCATCAATTTTGACATTATCAAGTCTGTTTTGTAGACAGTTTGCTTTTCGATTAGAGCAAAATGTGATAGAATCCAAGCAGAGTAAATACATTCAAAATCCATAGCAACTGAGGAAACCCTAGCCCTTAGACTAGCCCTTAAGATTAGCCCTTAGACTAGCCCTTAAGATTAGCCCTTAGACTAGCCCTTAAGATTAGCCCTTAGACTAGCCCTTAAGATTAGCCCTTAGACTAGCCCTTAAGATTAGCCCTTAGATTAGCCCTTAAGATTAGCCCTTAAGATTAGCCCTTAGACTAATCCTTAGACTAACCCTTAGACTAGCCCTTAGACTAACCCTTAGACTAGCCCTTAGACTAATCCTTAGACTAACCCTCAGACTAGCCCTTAAACTAATCCTTAGACTAATCCTTGGACTAGCCCTTAGATTAATCCTTAGACTAACCCTTAGACTAACCCTCAGACTAGCCCTTAGACAAATCCTTAGACTTGCCCTTAGACTAATCCTTAGACTGGCCCTTAGATGAATCCTTAGACTAACCCTTAGACTAATCCTTAGACTTACCCTTGGACTAATCCTTAGACTTACCCTTGGACTAATCCTTAAACTAGCCCTTATATTAATCCTTAGACTAACCCTTAGACTAATCCTTAGACTAATCCTTAGACAAATCCTTAGACTTGCCCTTAGACTAATCCTTAGATTAGCCCTTGGACTAATCCTTAGACTAGCCCTTAGACTAATCCTTAGACTAGCCCTTAGATTAATCCTTAGACTAACCCTTAGGCTAATCCTTAGACTAGCCCTTAGACAAATCCTTAGACTTGCCCTTAGACTAATCATTAGACTAGCCCTTAGACTAATCCTTAGACTTGCCCTTAGACTAATCCTTAGACTAGCCCTTAGACTAATCCTTAGACCAACCCTTGGACTAATCCTTAGACTAGCCCTTATATTAATCCTTAGACTAACCCTTAGACTAATCCTTAGACTAATCCTTAGACAAATCCTTAGACTAATCCTTAGACTAGCCCTTAGACTAATCCTTAGACTAATCCTTAGACTAGCCCTTAGATTAATCCTTAGACTAACCCTTAGACTAACCCTCAGACTAGCCCTTAAACTAATCCTTAGACTAATCCTTGGACTAGCCCTTAGACTAATCCTTAGACTAGCCCTTAGATTAATCCTTAGACTAACCCTTAGACTAACCCTCAGACTAGCCCTTAGACAAATCCTTAGACTTGCCCTTAGACTGATCCTTAGATTAACCCTTGGACTAATCCTTAGACTAGCCCTTAGATTAATCATTAGACTAATCCTTAGACTAGCCCTTAGATTAATCCTTAGACTAACCCTTAGGCTAATCCTTAGACTAGTCCTTAGACTAATCCTTAGACTAATCCTTAGACCAACCCTTGGACTAATCCTTAGACTAGCCCTTAGACTGATCCTTAGATTAACCCTTGGACTAATCCTTAGACTAGCCCTTAGACTAATCCTTAGACTAGCCCTTATATTAATCCTTAGACTAACCCTTAGACTAATCCTTAGACTAATCCTTAGACTAATCCTTAGACAAATCCTTAGACTTGCCCATAGACTAATCCTTAGACTAACCCTTGGACTAATCCTTAGACTAGCCCTTAGACTAATCCTTAGACTAGCCCTTAAACTAATCCTTAGACTAATCCTTAGACTTGCCCTTAGACTAATCCTTAGACTAACCCTTGGACTAATCCTTAGACTAGCCCTTAGACTAATCCTTAGACTTGCCCTTAGACTAATCCTTAGACTAATCCTTAGACTAACCCTTGGACTAATCCATAGACTAGCCCTTAGATTAATCCTTAGACTAACCCTTAGACTAATCCTTAGACTAGCCCTTAGACTATGTAGGTCTTTATTCTAGGAGACAGATCCAGTTTAAGGTTGCCAACTCTACTTGTCATAGTAGGTCCTTATTGCTTTTACCAGCAGCAGCTGGTTGGGTTTTTAGTATTGCATTCTGTACATTATCTGAATGAATATGTAAATGTATAGGTCAAATCTCTAAAGACTTTGTAGTGAGCAATGGTAACTGAAAGAGCAGGTTACCGAATCAGAGAAAGTTGACTTGAGAGAAACTGATGGTGATCTGCATTTTCACCCAAGTTTCTTGAAGGGGGATATTATATGTTTACACAGCACACTGCTGATCCTACACAGACCTCCAGCAGACCAGTGACCACACCTGTCTGGCCCTGTTACAAAAGGGAGAGTTTAAATGTGTTTAATGGCTGGACAGGCTGGCTCCATAAGGTGTGTGGCCCAGTAGGACTAGCAGACAGACAGGTGGCTCTACAGGGGGCATCCCCCCACAGACACACTGGCAACATAAAGCCCAAGCCCCAAACATAGGAGGACCTCTAACAATACTTCAGACATACACATCTAGAGTTTTGTTGGTGCACTATGCAAATGGAATACCCTGACACCATATTTCTAAACAAACACATTTCATAGAAGATAACCAAGATAGCCTGTATGCCTATATTCTCGAATTATACTAGTCCTGTATTCTTTAATTATACTAGCCTACATTATTATTATTTTTGGATCTAAAATCATCAGCGCTAGTCAATCACGTTTACCATTGACACTTAACTTTTAGTGAAACAGTTATTCCGCTGAAAATGTAAGGGTTGGTTATTTCACCAACAGGGCGTGGATTCACACCCAGATGGAAAGGGGTGTGTCTGTACGCTGGTTATGGGGGACAGAGGCTTCGTTCGAACGCCCGGTTGCCAAGGGAAATGAGCCAGGAGCAGGAGTTCACAAGAGCTGAAGACAACAACTCCACAGTTCCTATGTTCAATGGAATTTGGACAACATAACGTTGACTTAGTAATATTTTGTAGTCATGAAGCGGATGATAAAACAAAAAGGACTTAGAAATTGTCGTTTCTTTAGATCTATGAATGGCTTTATTTAATTGCGTAATGCCACTACTTAACAAAGGAGTTTGTCTGTCTAACTTTATAAAGAAAGACGAAATCTGGATTTTAAAAAGGTATTGAATTTATTTAATTTCACAAGGCATGTTTCCTGAGTGTTACCCTCCAGCTCAGTATAGCGACTCATGGGATGTAGCAAATGGACAACTGGGTTCAACTTTGGACACCTAAAGGCGCAGTCCAAACTTTCGGTCTTTTTTACCATGATCATCATTTTCACGTACTTATTTTACTGTCTAACTGGGTATTGCGACTCCTTACCTAGACCTGTATACGACCAACAGACAAGTTTCCTCCAGAAACTCCAGCTAAATGATGGACTGGATCTTCCGCCTCAGCAACAGTCTGACGCGCGCAAAAGCAGTTCTCCCGGCTCGGTTGTTCGCGAACTCCCCGGCTTTCACAGTGGCAACTCACGCTTACAGGAGAAAGACAATGAACAGCGACCCGATAACATCTCTATTGCCAATAACTTCGGAAGTAAAAAGTTTCCTCAAACAATCATCATCGGAGTAAAGAAAGGAGGGACTCGCGCGTTGCTGGAGTTTTTGCGCATTCATCCGGATGTTAGAGCGGTGGGCGCTGAACCCCACTTCTTCGACAGATTCTATGATAAAGGCTTAGAATGGTACAGGTGAGTCGCATATTCTAAATCTGACTTAGGCATTTTTCTTGTACATTAGGCCATCCAGTCTGCAGAAAGGTAATCTAAGGTATTACTTATCCTTTTGAACACAGACGATGAAAGTACTGTAATGTATCAGGGTATCAGGTGTAACATTTGTCTTAGGTCTATTTGTGAGTGTGGAGTGTATATCATTGACCACGTCTCCTCCTCCACCTCATGAATATCCCCCATGCCAAAGAGGATCTCTGAGAGCCTCTCTTTGCAGCAGGGTATTCAGTCCCATGCCAATAAAATGTTGTTTATTGACATGATGTGATGCAGTGTCTGTCCATTGGTGTGTCCCTGAATACTCTGTCACTGTCATCCTTATCAACTGGTTGGGCGACATGAAGGGGAGCACGTCAGCCAGCCATGGAGAGGGAGAGATCAATACAGCTTGTCCAGGAATATTCCAGATGTTATGAATGTAAATAACAGCCATGAGCGTCATGCAGATGTGCAGATGTAGTCCTATAGTTTGTTATGCAAGCCAGGCAATGAGTTTGGCACTAAAACAGTTAGAGGCAACGGCCTTTGATGATGTTGACAGATCACCGAGCTTCTTTTAACACTGTCACATTCCATGCTATGCTCGACTGCAGCTGCTTGATGGCTCTATAGTCCCTCTCTGTCTCATAAGTGCTTAATGAAATGTTTGAGTCTTTCCTCATCTGACGACAGGTCTTGTCACTGCCGTGTGGATTGGCCTGCTTTAATGACAGGTCAGGCATTAGATCCAACAGCTCAGGGACAAGGTGATTAGGACCATTTCACGGCTCAACATCACGCTATGGTGTACCAGCCAGGCAGTTCCCCAACAACAGGCCACTGATCTATAGTCAGTGTTTCGTGTTTTCTCCCAAAGGTCGAGATTGGGATTTGGGGAAGGGAAAAGCTGATCCCAGATCTGTGCCTTAGGCAGTGCTTGTTCATCAGGTTCTTATCTAAGGAGAAGTGTGTGGTGCTGTGTTGGAGTTATTTGAACGGTGCCAAAGCAGCCAAATCAGTCAATGCCATTTCAAAAGCTCTCTCCCCACCTTCCCTTAATGTCCCCCGTGTGTGGTAGACCTTCTGTCATCCGTGATGCAGTCTTCGATTTTTACCAGGAGATTACACAGAGGATTAGGATGTCTTGTGTAATCACTTGTGTAACTACACTGAAAGTACACTATTAACTGATATGGAACAGAACCCGTCCAATGTCCCTTCATGGCAATTCTATCATTATTTTATGGGCAGCTGAGGAATAACATTCTGGTAATAAAATTAATTGTAAGGTAACTCCAATGCAGGGCTACTTTATAAACTGTTGCAATTGAATAAAATAAAACCACTGGAATCACGCAACATAAAGCATTTAGACAGGACTGGAAAATATTAATTAACAACATATTGTACTATGACTGAGGATTTTTTTTAAGTGTATTATTACTGGTCTTTGGGTTGAGAAAATGAACACTGTTCTCTGTCTTCTGTTGGTAACCATATAAAACACATGGCAGTGTTAAAAAGAAGCATTTGGCAAATTGTTAAAAAGAAATGCTTATATGTGGAAGAAACTTGGCCCCTCAATGCATTTGGAAATGGTTATGTGGCTTTGTGGGACAGTTTTGCTCTTTCTACTGTGTGTGTGTGTGTGAGAGAGAGAGAGAATGTGCAGGCTTCGTAGGCATCAAAGCTTTGCTATGCTTTACCTGCTGAGATCCAACCCAGTCCAGTCAGTGTTAATCTCCGTCTCTATCTGTTCAGCTGAACAGTCCCCCCTTAAACCTCTCCTCACCTTCTCAGGACATCATAAATATCCAGGAGATGAATGCCATTTCCCACATTGATCTGTTAAAATAGGGTTGCCTATTGATTCAGCTCCCGGCACCTCTCTGAGGGCACTGCAGGCGTGGTTCATTAACTGCTGAATATTCAATCATGTTGACAAGGTGTCATTGGCTCTTCAACCACAGACATTTACACCGTGCACACAGACTGTTCCCACTAGAATGGATTCCACCGAAGGGAGAAGTCAGTGAAACATGCGGGCACTGGAGTGACAAGGTTCTTCAGAAGTATGTTTTCTTGCGTAATGTAGTGTAGCATTGGTCACAGTATCCAGCCTGGAATGTCCAGCTCTTATTTCCTGCAAGGCTTTTTTACCAATCACAAGGGATTCAACTACAGAATTCCAAGCCGTTTTGAAATGGAGTGTTGGAGACCGAGTTCTTTGGCCCAACAAAAAGGTTTTAAGAGGGCCTTTCTATAGACATAATTTCTTTTTCTATGGGCCTTTCATGGTCAAAGTAGGAAGCATGGAAATTATTGTCTAAAATGATCATATGTATAGAATAGGACTAAACAAAGGAGACTTTGTTTGACTAACAGGGTCCACAGGACGGTTAGTCTTTGTGTCATTGTGCAAAATGAGAGCAAGGAGGTTCTCTGCTGTGTGACCATTGACAATCATAAATGGTGCCTTCTAACGTTTCAAAAATAACATTTATCTGAGGCTTTGGTGGTGTGTGATCAAAGAGACATCTTTGATTGATATCAATATGAAAAATGAAATAGTGAACATATAACTGAATAATCAAACAAGACTTGATAAATTGGTTTGGGATGGGTATGGATTTTCAATCCAGACAAAAACTAATCGCCCAACTTAATCATTGATATTTTGACAACTCATCTTTGAATGACCTTTGATCTTCAGTAAACAGATGATAGTTCATGAAAAATGAAAAATATTTAGTATTAGGCAGATGGAAAAGTTATTGGGCTTACCTTTCCAACCATATTTGTGTAACAGAAAACTGAACTAATTATTACAAATCAATGTCTTTAATTGCAGGATGCCTAACCTGTGTCTGATAAGCTATGCTAACAGATTATTTGCTCAATTAATATAGACCTACATGCATAGACATTTTATTGTTAAAATTAGTTTCCTATAGGGTTTTTGCATACACGCAAGCACCACATTTGAGTGATGTGCGCATCTTAGTCTCAAAAGGCTCCATAGTTAAAAGGTTTTAATTGATGTCAAGATCTCAACAAACTTTACAGTGAGTGAGTGATGAACATTAAAACATGCCAGACTGATGGCTGTAGCTATAGTCAATAAGTACTGGCCAGGCTTCACTCTATATTGTATTATTTTACCTGGCTTCGCTTGCTGGCTAACATTTATTTGACTCCAAACGTGTTATTTTTATCATTTCTATTTACTTTCCTAGCCATGAATAATAAACAGGTATTTTTTTAAATGTATCAATACTTGCTGATAAGGAAATTAACATGCATGTATTTTGATGGCTTTGTATAATTAGTAACTAATATCTGAAACCCGTTCTCTGTATTTGAAAGCCTTGCATTTGAATCCCTTTCAGCCAAGTCATCCTTAAAAAATTTAATTGGTTGTCAAGTGACTTACCTAGTAAAAAAAAAACTACAAAAAAACTATTAAGTAGACAAAATGAATTAAAGGCAAACCACATTTTGAAGGGAAGGTTTAAAGGACCTAAGCGTTATTTAAAATGTTATTGTAATCACCCAAGAAAAATCATTACTAACCCTTTCTTAATCAACTTGCTTGGTTAAATAATAGGTAGAAAGTTAAAATTCATTAAAGCCAGTTGAAGTGTGTGGAGGCTTCCATCTCTAGTATTTTCTCGGCTTCACTTAAACCAACTAGCGATATCCTTCTTTGTTGTACTGACATGATAAAGATGTGTCATCATTCAACAGTGACACAACTCGGGGGCAAGGTACTTCAAAGCCTAGTATTTCAGACAGAAAAACTGTATTTTTTACCACAAAGAAAAGTCCTGAGGACATTCCCAGAAAGAGCTGGTGTCACACTGTAGGAGGCAGTAGGTCACAGGAGCAGAGCTGACTGAACACAGGTTCTCTTATCCAAGCCCAAAACGAAACAAGGTACACAAAACAGGCGTAACAGCAAACAATGACAAACAAGAAACACTAGGGTAGGAGGAACTTAATAGGGACTTAAGACACAGGGGAAACCAATTACAAAGATGAAACTAAATCTAACATTGAAACAGGCAAACTAGAACATAACTACACAGAACATAGAAATATAACAACCGGCACGGCACAGGCAAATCGATTCCAACTGGATATCCCACTGAAGGACAAGCAAATCATTTTTTCTGTTTAAAAATTATACATACAAAAATTACCATACATGCAATTGATAAATTGATATTTACATAAATGTACAGACCAAGGTAAAACATGGCCTTTTAAAGCAGCACCTAGCTGAAGGTGAGAAAAAAAGAAAAAACAGGTACTTTAAATGTATCTTGTGGATCACTAAGTAAATAAAACAACATTGGTTGTAGCTAATCAATCTTTCTTCCTACTTAAGATATTATTATTTTGAAAAAGTGGTGTGTGATAATGCCAAATGACATTTGTCTGGCACATTGCTAATTTCCATATATATTAAACATTACAAATAGTAGGTCCATAATGGAGTTCAGCTGACTTCAAGGGGATGTCAGAATAGATAATGTCCCGTAATCTGTGAGGGAAAACAAGCTTCTCCTCCACTGAGCGCCAGGCTGCAGCATTACTTGGATCTATCCGTATAGGAATTGCTAACAATGCAAAAGCCCAGGGGTAAAATTTGGAACAACCTATCCACCAACAGAAGTCAATAGCTTGATTCGTTCCAAATAAAAGTAGACATTGCATGATAGAACCTGTCCCAATATCCTTACATTTGTGATGTAATCTTTAAAGTTAGAAATAACATTAGCCTACTGTTACTGATCTTATCGTTGCTGGAGATAAGGAACATATTTAGAATGGCCTGTGTACCTCTTTAAGATATTGCCTAGTGTAGCTACAGAATGTCTTCATAGTGTTTTTAAAAACAACTGGAGGATTTCTGTGTAATGGTTGTTTAAGAGACACAGGTTACATAACCAGGTCGATCAGATTCAACAGGAACCGTTAGTGTGGAACGAGCTGCAACTAGCACACTGTCTGTAAAGAGTGTATACAGAGCATTACAGGTGCAAAATGTGATCTGCACATGCCCAGAAGCTTCTGGATCTTCAGCGAAAGAGATTCTCTCTAAAGGTCAGAGAAAAGCCAGATCCACAACCACAGCCAATATTGTAAGATTAATCCCGAGTGCTTCACTTCCACGTTATAAATCCCTTTTACATAATCCCCATTATTACAAATACACATACGTATAGACAGGACAGCAGCTCTGTGACAGTATTGATCCATCAGGCTTGATTCCTCTGAACAGGTCTCTAACATCATTCCCAGGTACAAGTGATCTATAAGGGTCATGTTCAGTGGAGTGGAAAACATTATCCCCATTCCATCCCTCCTGACCTTCTGCTCCCATGTCCCCTCACAGCAGGATGGATGGCATCATATAACAACCCTCACATTAAAGAACTATACCACTCTGACATCATAATACATACTGCTATAACAACCCTTACATTACAGAACTACACCACTCTGACATCATAATACATACTGCTATAACAACCCTTACATTAAAGAACTATACCACTCTGACATCATAATACATACTGCTATAACAACCCTCACATTACAGAACTACACCACTCTGACATCATAATACATACTGCTATAACAACCCTCACATTACAGAACTATACCACTCTGACATCATAATACATACTGCTATAACAACCCTCACATTACAGAACTACACCACTCTGACATCATAATACATACTGCTATAACAACCCTCACATTACAGAACTATACCACTCTGACATCATAATACATACTGCTATAACAACCCTCACATTACAGAACTATACCACTCTGACATCATAATACATACTGCTATAACAATACTCACATTACAGAACTACACCACTCTGACATCATAATACATACTGCTATAAAAACCCTGACATTACAGAACTATACCACTCTGACATCATAATATATACTGCTATAACAATACTCACATTATAGAACTAAACCACTGACATCACAACACATACTGATAAAATAAACCTGACATTACAGAACTACACCACTCTGACATCATTATAAATACTGCCTCACATTTTGGGTTGGTCCAGCTGTCTAACCTGATGTCTTGCCATACTGTTGCAACATGGGTTTTTAAAAATGCCTGAAAATATGTGTGTATAAATACTGTTTTACATCGAATTATCAGAGACTCTAGCGGTGGTTGTAACAGTTGTAGTGGTACAAATGTGTTTGTTGACAAAGATGTCTTTGATTTTGCACCTGTCTAACCTTATCTTAACCAGGGCACAGGCCTAAACATTCTGCTTATAATCCTAGTCCCAAAACAAGGACAGAGAGTGATGTGGCCTTCTAGTGGGTTATTAGATTACAACATTTATATTTCAATATTTAAGTAGACACTCATTACGCAGAGCAACTTACAGTTGTGCATTCATCTGACGATAGCTAGGTGGGACAACCACACAAAATAGTAGTAGTAAGTAAAAGGATAGCTATCAGCTCTTCAGAGCGAGAAGAGACAGTGGAATTATTTGAATAATAATTCAACCGGTCGGGTATACCATTTTACCCAGAACCCTTTGTGGGTTTCTTCCTCCTGCCCTGTTTGACTATCTCCGTTTAATGTTGACTGACAGGTCAATTTGCTGGGTGGGTGAGAGAGGGTCTGTAAGATGAGGATAAGGGTTAGGTGTAAACCCATAGGAATCACTGGAATAATGTTAGCAGTTGTCTTTAATAATGTAAAAGGAATTGGTTACCAGTGACATGTTTAATTTTGAGGAAATCTGATTGATTAAAGGAAAACCCTGCCTGAAGCAGAACTCTGGAAAACATTTTCCATGGAATGCGAACATTAAACAACTCACAAAGAGAAAATCTGAAGAAAAGAAAATAGCCCTACATTTCTCTCTCACACACACACAAACACACGCACGCACGCGCACCACTTAGTGGGTGTGGATTGGCTTAATGAGAAGCACTGGAAGTTTTCCAGCAGCTGTAGCCCCTGTGTTCTGCAAGCAGTAATCCCCAATTCTCAGTTGAAACGAGTCAAAGATGGGCCGACCACCACAGGGAGTGGGACATTTAACAGTTTAGGAAGTGGTGTTTCACTGCAGTCAAAAATTCGCTCCTCTCAGTTGGGTAGGTGCCAGATGTCTAATGGTTAAAGCCCACATTGAGTCTATTAAAGAGTTCTGAGGTGTACATATATATATATATATATATTTATACCATATATGTATTTTTTTAAAGGAACAATTTGGTCATTTGACTGTATTTTTCCCTCACCAATAGTAGCATGGTAGCAGACAATGGGTAAAATATACTATGGCACTACATTCTACAAGATGGTAATGTTTAACTTCAAAAGGGCTGGACTTGCTTTCATGAAAACCAGCAAAAACATTACTTGAGACTGTCTAAGAACATCACCAGAAGCCATTGCAAATCTGAAAAAGTAAGGGAGGAGGTTTTCTTCAAAATAAGTATCTTTAGTGTACTGTGAAATATAAATCGGTGTAGTCCACTGAATGCTGTTACACTGAGGTCAAAAGTGGTTTAATTAAATAATAGAGTAACTACAAAATGAGGCAGATGGGGAGGAAGGAAGTGCCCCTCCAGATATCTGTCCATCTCGGTCTTCCACCTCTTGCCTGTTCAAGGGTTCATCTCAGGATGTGGGCCATGGAACCCAGTCTCCCTCTGATACTGCAACACAGCTAACAGCCAGTCCACTGTGGAACAGGGACCCAGGCAGGAACAGGGGCTGATTTTCTCATTCGATAAAACAGAGGGAGGCAATTACAGCAAGGAACAAACATGCTTTTTTCTCTGTCTCATAAATCCTCCCATCTTTTGGTTTCTCACTCAACATGATCATATCTTTATTTTGGGAGTTGGAATGTCAGGCTTTATCTTCTAGACAGCATGTACGATACTGCTGTTCTCTCAATTTAATTTCAATGTAAAGAGGCACATTTTTTTTTTACAAACATTTGTTTACAAAGCAAGTGGGGGGGAAAGAAACAATAAATAAGAGCAGTGAAAACAAAATAAAACATTCTAAGTAAGCAATACACACAAATAAAAAGATGAAGACATTTAAGTTCTATTATAGTCTATCTACAGTGTTGTAAAAATTTGCAAATTGTTACAATGTGTGAATGACAAATGAAAATAAAGACCTGGATATAAATGCTCTTTGTGTCTCTCTCTCTACACCTACTCTGTCGTTATTGTAAGAGCCTATTTAGACTACAGCTATTGCTGCTAAAACAATTTAATAAAAATAGTATTACCATAATAATGTAAATAAAATGTTCTATTCACACTAGCATCAAACACTCTCGCTACACCATAAGGTGAAACACATGTGTGCAGCGCTTTGACCAGGCCACTGACCTGAAAGGCATATAAACTGACTGACAATGTTGTTTACCTGGATACTGACATGGCACTCTCCATCAATCAAGTGCTGTTGCTGGTGATAGTGGAATTGTTTCGGCGCAAGTGTGAGATGTTTTTAGTTGCTTCCAACAACAACATAATTTTTTCCTGGAAGGACCTACAGAACCAAACGTCTTATATCACCGCTCAACCCAGATAATACTCAGAGGGATACGTCGTCCTTGCACCTCAGTAGTCATGGAGAGTATCTGACGCAAGTGTCCCACATTACCTTGAAAGACGACTTACGTTAATTGAAATGTTTATCCATTTACACTATTAATCATCTCTGACAACAAGTCTGGCAACAAGTCTTGTTCATCTTAATAAAACCATCATAGTGTAAAAATGCTGTATGTCTCCAAAGGGAGACCAGTTCTCGCACAACTTCTCTAGGCCACCTCTTCACATGTTTAGGTGTTCTCCTTCTGGCCCGTCTTGTGGCTTCATACTGACTAGCTACATAAGACTCTATTATGCAATGCTACTGTACTGCACTCCCACACACACACACACACACACACACTGCTTAGTTATTTCCCGTTGACTTTGACTTGTAATTATTCTTTACTAAATCCCGAAGCCACCATTTTCTCCCAGTAATGACAAGCCTCCCCCTCAACTGAGTACTGGGTATAAGTCATGGGACAGAGCGTCAAAGGCACGTCCCAGCTCTCAAAACACTCAATGTTTTGTGACAGACCTGGAGTCCTCCAGTAATGGGAACTAGTTTCAGAATGCCTTCTCAATATTCCTGCACACCCTCACAACAAAACCATCTCCCATGGAAATATCCCAGAATACAGAGCGAGAGAAATCCCGTTCATGTTGCATTATGTGAACCCCTGTAGCTTACTGGTCTCATCCACAGAATCATAGTTATGAGCCTCTGACCTTTGAGGTGTAAAGGCCCATATCCTCTCTCAGGGGGTCCGGTGGGGGTCCCTGAGTAAAGTTGGACAGAGCAAACGCAGATCACAGGGTCTGAGCCCTGGGTCCAGCAGGGAAAACACTTCCTACCCAGGACCCAGTAACACTTCTCTCATATCCTCCCCAGCTCAGCCTCACACATTCTGGTACCAACATTCGCGAGAACGTGTGCGTGCGCGCACACACACACACACACACACACACAACCTCATTGCTACCAGATGTGGGATCATCCTGTGCCATTGATACCACGTATGGAATGTTGGTGGTTCCTGCGTCAGGGATTTAGAGTGTGTGTGTGTGTGTGTGTATTTCTGAATACAAGTCTCTGGTTGTGTCCCTCTGATAAATCCAACCTCCTGCCATTTACATGCATAGCCTCTTACTGGATGACACAATGGGGAGATGGGAACTTAAAAGCCTAGGTTGGAGCACTCAGCGTGTGTGTGTGTGTGTGTGTTTATATGGGTAGGTAGATCAACAGAGTTAAAAGCCATAGTAACAGCACTCAGCATGTGTGCTTTGGCAATCTACCCTGCAATGATAATAGCCACTATATTGCTGTACAACTCACACACACACACACACGCTAATATCCCATTTTACAAGTGCGCTGACCTAGTGCAAAAACGATAAGGTAAATATGTAGTTAACATTGACGTCATCTTTTGCCCTTGTTCTGAGATTGACACACTCAGCTTGATATACTTAGCTGAGTCACTACAACACGGTGGTAAACAGTAGCCAATTAACTTGAGGTATTTTACAACAGGGCCTGATAAAGCTCTGTGCCACCCAGACTGTGAGTTCTGCAGGACACTGATAGCAGCAGGTCTTACTGAGATAAACACATCTGTGGGCCCTCTGACCTGCATTCCTACTGTAGATGGTCCAGATGGTAAAAGCGTTACTGTTAGGCTAAGGTGTGATCAAAACAAACAGTAGGTTGCTTAGCTAGACTTCACTAACTCGTCTGCCCTTGAAAACCATTTAGAGAGCAACAGCATCTGATAAAGAACAAACACAACAGTTTAAGTGGTATACACTCTAGGAGATGGTCTCACTTTAATCTTCTGAGATAAGACTGACTTGGTTAATGTTGATTTATTGTGCTCTCTCTCTCTCTCTCTCTCTGTTTCTGTCCTTTTCTCCATCCCCACCTTCCTACCTCCATCTCTACCCCCCAGTGTGGTCTTACTATTGGGTCCATGTTGTGGCTAGAGTTCCACAGACTTCTGTGATTACAGGCCAGGGTTCCAGAATGTTCCAGAATGAAAATATGATGTGAATGGAAGCCTGGATGGGTCCAGCATGGATCCAATTAGCCCGATTGGCCAGAATTAAACTAGCACTTACTACTGAGGACACACTACTCAGAGAGACTGGCACGACAGTCCAAAATAATACAAAATAAACAAATGAAAAAAATAACCAGCAATAAAAGCGTCAAATTCAAAACCTTTAGTCATAATGAGTTGTATTATTAGGCCTATTAGGAGTGGTCACTTCCTAAATATAATGAAATGAACAGCCGTGTGATATATAGCACAGATATAGAAATATAGCACAGTGGTGATCTAGTGATCAGGCACTGCAGGATTTATTTAGAACCAATAGGAAGACAGATTATAGAGGCCAGTGGAGGTGAATGTGTAGAGATACTGAATGTCTTTCTAAAGTCTTTGTTGGGGTGAGAACACCTTTTTAATCTATATTACTGTTAGTTTGATTTTATTTAACCTTTACTGAACCATGCGATCCACTAGAGATAAAGAATATAATGTAAAACCTAATAGATTCCATAATCCTCCATTTGAACTGTGTATTACTGTGTGTTGAGTTTTCTATGTATGGTTGATCCTTACATCCACACTTATCCCGACTGTAGTAGGAAGAAAAAGAGGTGGTCTGTTATGAAAACACAAGTCATGTTTTCAGTATTAGCCTCATGGCACATTCGTGGTGGGGGATGTCAGATGTCTATCAGAGGAGTATGTTCCCAACACAGCTCAAGCCAGCCCTGCAGTTAGAGACCAGAGACCAACCACGTCGATGACAGCCTTTAGGATGCGTCCTAAATAGCACTCCGGTTGCTATTTAGTGCACTACTTTGACCAATGCATACAGCGCACCATTTGGGTTTGCATGGCTTCACATCAGGGGGAACCAATCCATGGAAAGTAAATGAGGGATTTTCTGAAGAGTTGGAACATTCCTCTATGCTTAGATTTCTAAAACATAAACCCTGTATGAGATTCGAATCCACTAATTTTAAATTAAATTAAGGGGGTCCTTTTTTGAGAAAGCTAGAAGGATTCCTGTTTAATGTCCTTAAGATTCTAAAATTGAACTTCTGGGATTCTAATTCTGATGGTATTTCAACTGTGAAATAAGGTTTTAGGACAGCATTTCTTTTGCCTTATTACAGTGCTATATCCATATCAAGTTATAATTTCAGAAATGAACATGAAAACACACTCACCTCTTTCTGTTGTCACAAATCCGTGCAATGTTTTTTTTTACCCTTTTCAGTTACGTTTATTAAGTTGTGGATAACCTTTCTGTTGCAAATACAAGGCAAAGACATATTTTGTGGTTTAAATAGAATAAATGATTCTCAATACAAGATCGGATACAGACACTTCAGACCCGCGAATGAGTGGGTGCTCAGCGGAAACCACAAGACCATAATAACCTGTAGCATGTCAAGGACAGCAAGCTGATTAAGAGCTCTCATATCTTCTTTCTTTTTCCCCAATTTCCTGGGCCGTTTTTGAACATAAACAACGGTTGTTGCTCAGACCATGTAGTTCAGAATGAATCATAATCCTTCGATAGCTGAACTGAAACCCACAGTCCACAGCTGTTAAATGGTCAAGTAGGGTCTTATGGTGACCCTGGAGCTGAATTTCATGTTTAGGGGGGCAAAGATGATGGACCCTAACACTATGGTGTCAATCTCACTGGTTGGTTGAAACAGAATGACCATGGTCCTGTAGCGTCCCTGGAATAGACAGTGTATGTCGCAATGCATTTGTCCAGGCTGTATGGGAACAGCAATCTCTGTACAACTCTACAAGTCCAGCTTCAGGAAAACGCTCTGACAGGTCTGTGAAGGAGGAGGAAGTCCTGAGGAAATCACTTTTCACTGGTTATTATGGTCTTGTGGTTTCCCCTGAGCACCCACTCATTCACTTCCTCTCCATCTGACATGCATTTGAGTGAGGCCAGCTTCTAATGTAGATGTTTATATTGATGTAATCACAGGCTTAACCAACTAATTACAAAGCTAAATCAGAAGCCCTCAAGGCTGGGGAGCATGTCGGAAACAACATGCTTTGCCATTCGTTTACTTTGTGGGTCATACTAAGATTGTACTGGGTCAGAGTGTAGAAATGTTTAGAAACCACCAATCTAACATCTCTTCTCCTATTCTTCTGTCCTCATAGAAACCTGATGCCTCGGACGCTGGAGGGCCAGATCACCATGGAGAAGACACCTAGCTACTTCGTCACAAAGGAGGCTCCTCGCCGTCTCTTCGACCTGAGTCGCCACATCAAGTTGATTGTGGTGGTTCGAGACCCCGTGACACGGGCGGTGTCCGACTACACCCAGACGCTGTCCAAACAACCCGGCCTTCCATCCTTCCAAAGTCTGACCTTCCGGAACTCTACTACGGGTCTCATCGACACATCCTGGAGCGCTGTGCGCATTGGGATCTACGCCAAGCACCTGGAGAACTGGCTGCAGTACTTCCCTCTATCGCGATTCCTCTTCGTCAGTGGGGAGCGGCTGGTCACGGACCCTGCCGGGGAGATGGGCAGGGTACAGGACTTCCTGGGGCTGAAGAGGGTGGTCACGGCCAAACACTTCTACTTCAACCAGACCAAGGGATTCCCCTGCCTGAAGAAGCCCGAAGGGAGCAGCAGGCCACGCTGTCTGGGGAAATCCAAAGGTAGACCTCATCCACAAATCTCTCCCGAGGTGCTTCTCAGGCTGCGGGAGTTCTACAGGCCCTTCAATATGAAGTTTTACCAAATGACAGGCCAGGACTTTGGATGGGACTAACGGATTCAGGGAGAACACAGGGCTGCGTTTCTAAAGAATCTCAGTGCCTGTAATTGCCCCTCAAAACGGAGTTTTGCTCAACGGAAAGGTCCTTGTGACTTCAGCTGGGACTGATCAAAACAGACTAGACAGCTGTGCTGCCAAAGTAACCAAGCATGAGGCTGTGATAGTATCCTTTGGTTTCAAAAGTGAGGGGATAAAAGCCACGGGATGTAATTTTTCTATAATTCTTAGTAAACTAACCTGACAAAACAGCTCCAAGAAACTTGCAAATATTTGTATCTGAGTAATTTATCCCAAATATACTAACACTATTTCAATAAGCTAGACTACAATACACCAAGTGCATTTGAAAATAATTTTAGTAATTTAATGCTTTCCGAGATTGTCCTGTTTTAAAATACAACCCTAAAGAAGTTTTACATTCTTTTTAACAATGCAGAAGATAATTTTTGCGGTTATAAATGCTGAACTTTGCTCTATTTTTTGTACAAATTAATAAATATATCATTTACTGTATGTGCTGTAAATTTGCTATTATTTATGTTGCAAATGTTATGCTATTGATAATTGTTATATATGCTATATCTGTATTTGTGAATTATTTGTTTCATACCGAACTCATAAACTGTACCTGTCTTTGTACATTTCTGGAATCCTAATTTATAAAACAACAATGTTTTTAAGATGTTTCATCTACTTTTTGTCTTGTAAAATGCTGACAGTACTAAAGCTTTATTCGAACAGGTGTCTTGTTTTTAGTCCACATAAGACAACCCCTTTCCATGAAATATCCTCACTGTATGATCTGCATCGTATACAGCTTAACCAAGTGGTTAAACACTAGTCAGCCACGCCAGACCACGGGGTCATCCAGCGTAGGTGTGAAGGGAGGGGAGGCAGTGTGGACCCTATAGCCTCCAGGGCTAAATTTGAAGTTAATGCAGAGAGGAAGGTTACTGATGTGTAAGCAATCAATTGGCCGGGGTCATTGGTGACCTTTAGGATGGCAATCTTTGACCCCTGAATCCCTGTTGACCTGTAGGCTTCGCCAGTGTAAACTGCTGACCAGTATGAATGTGTTACCCGGTAGAGCTGCCCAGACCACAAGGCACACCGGTTTGCTTCCCAAATGGCTCCCTATGATCTGTGTAGTTCACTACATTTGATCAGAGGCCTATGGGCCAATGAAGGGTGTCATTTGGGGTGCATTATAATCCCCGTTCTTAGGGATCCATTAATATTGCAAACTCAACCTCAGGGAGCCAGGCTGAAGGGAGATGGCTGAGCTGAATCAATAACTGCCTGTTTAGTTTATAGGCACTGGGCTATGTGCTTATACGTACCATGTCCCCATGTCACAGTGATTTAGACCAGGGTCGGACACAGGTCGCAATCACATTTGTGAAATATTATTTAACGTGTGATTTATCACTTTTACACATCTAATCGATGCCCGGCCAAAGTAGATATGTATGAGGATATTCATTTTGGTTTGTTATAGTGCCTTATCTTTACTGGGCTACATACCAACATAAACTACTTTCTGCCTGTCTGTGGTACATACTTCCTTCCTTTGGTTTCTTATTTATGTAATTGTTGAGGTTCTAATTTCACTGGATTGCAATTTGCTCCTCCCCATCTATTAACTAGGAATGTATCTGGTAATGCTGGGGTTTACTGGATTTAATGAGGGTGATGTATGATCAAGTTGCGTGATAATCATATTCTGAATCATCCATTGCACTAAAGAGGAGAGACTGGTGATCAGAACGATTCAACAATGGGGTATGAAGAGGTGGAATGAACAAAAGGGCGAAAAAAAGGTAGGATTTGTTTTATACAAAAACCCAGCAACAAAAGTGGTTTGCTCTTTGGGTATAGAATGTTGGAAGTCAGAGGATTCCATTCATGGAGGAAAGGAGAGAGAGAATGTCTTTGAGAGCTCTGAAAGCAGATAGCCATCTATTCACCAGCTGACTGGATGCATTGAGGCTTGAGTCGGCCATATTGATATGCAAACAGCCAAGTAGTTGGCTTCAATAAACCATTCCTGGGACCTTATAAACTCCTTCCCAAGGTTCCTCTGAAGGCCTGACTGCTGTTCAGTCACAGTCAGTGAATAGAGCTCATAAATTAGGCCAAAGCAGGGACGGATTAAGTTAATATGGATGAGAAAGGAGCCTAGAAGACACCCATCAGATCCAAACACCTCAGATGAAAGCAATTGGTAGTGGAGGTCAAGTAGCTATATTCATACAAGTAGTGAGTGGCAACTCTGTGTTGGACCCTCTGCTCCAGCTTAACACATTTCCAGGCACAGGCAGAACAATGCTGTCCTTCGTTGTGTGTGTATATTCCAATAGGTGATATCAGGCACGGCTGCTTACTGATCCTTACACTTAACTTTAGGACTTCATGCCTGTTAGCTAAGCAATGGACACTGCTTAGCTAACATTTAGAGCAGCTGTTATCCATGAAGTTGTTGGGCAACACTACTGTTTTACAGGCCACTAGAATGGCAGCCTACAGGGTGCGTCTAACTGGTCAAACATGATTGTTTCTAACACGGGTTTGTTAAGTTATGCAAATTCATATGAACAGAAACTTCAATATGGTCTGCCATGGTTTTGCCTACATACTTCATGTTACATACATTATGTTTACCTGACTGATTTGCAACAAGGTTTACTCTCTTCACCTCTCAAACTGACTGGAGCAATTGTCCAATCCTCCGTCTCTCCTTGTCCAAGATAGAGCCCTCAATGTGGGAGTATTGCCCTGTTGACCCTGGACTGTGGAGGTCACGGGGAAAGAGCATTCCACCACCCAGTCATCTCTCTGACGTATACCCTCTACAGGCCAGCAAGGCCAGGCTATTCCCAGAGAGAAAGTAGAGAAAGTGTGACACATCTGTTGAGCGTGCTGAAATGGACTGTTTAGTCAGATTCATTGTCCGAGCATAAGTGGTTGATCTTTAGTGGACTGTTTGAAATAACGGTTCAACATTTTGACACTCTCACAGGTCTGTCGATGACTTATGTAATAGCATGACTACAGTGAGAATTATACAATCTACTACAATCCTCAGACTACGTAACTTTTGCTAATACTTTAGCAGGCCATGATTTAACAGTCCATGTCATGGGCCCCTGGAAAGGATGTAAGTATTATATTGAAAACATGATTGTTGAGTACTGTGGATACTAATATCTCTGTGTCAATTAGGAGTACATTGTATTATATTACACGTTCTGGACTTATTTAAATGGATATCCCGGTCAAAATCTGTTTCATTTGTTGTTGTTTTGTTGGTAAAATCAAGTAGAGGCAGTATATACATATATATATATATACACTTTCATTCATACACACACACACACATATATATATATATATATATGTATGAATGAATGAATACCAGGACATGTATTTCCGTGCAACAGCTCATCTGAGTAAGGAGACAACTGTTGCTCTTTAACCCTGGTGCCCAGCTATGTCAGGGTTAATGTCCTGTGTAGTGAGAGTCCCTGTCAGACAGAGACACCTGCACCCTAATGGTTATGTAAGGCCTTCTATCTCTATCTTAAACACTGACCTCATTATTATATGTGAATATGTGAGGCTTTTATCTCTATCTTAAACACTGACCTCATTGTTATATGTGAATATGTGAGGCTTTTATGTCTATCTTAAACACTGACCTCATTGTTATATGTGAATATGTAAGGCTTTCAATCTCTATCTTAAACAGTGACCTCATTATTATATGTGAATATGTGAGGCTTTCTATCTCTATCTTAAACAGTGACCTCATTATTATATGTGGATATGTAAGGCTTTCTATCTCTATCTTAAACACTGACCTCATTATTATATGTGAATATATAAGACCATCTATGTCTATCTAAAAACACTGACCTCATTATTATATGTGCATATTTAAGGCCTTCTATCCCTGTCCTAAACACTGACCTCATTATTATGGATATGTCATGTATTCTAGGTATATTGGAGATGTTTGCGGTGAGTTATGGTCAACAATGGAAAGTGGTTTAATACACAGATTCAATTGAACTCTAAACAAGAACAGCCACATGCAACATTCCTTTTGATTCACAAAGCTAGTTAGAAACAGTTTGAAGCAAAAAAAAAAAACACATCAGGAAAAGAAACAAGTAAGCAAGATCAAAACTGGAATAAACTGTAGCCTTCTGGATGCAAGAACCTGGCAGCCTATGCAAATGCCAAATAAATATTGTGTCTCTGATATGTTTAATATTAGGCTTCCTTCTCACCACCGAAGAATCTAGTCTTTAATTACAAGGCTGGTGGAAACTATGATTCTATTCCTCCATGAACCAAAAGATTATTTAGCACCCGTGATTCCCTTCTAATTAGCTGATCAAAAGCAAAATGTCAGTCAAACATCTGCTGTAATTATAAATCAACCAAAAGAGTCCTATTCAGTGCCATTGCCATTTACCCTGTTATTGAAAGGCCTCCCTGATGACAGCTTTCCTAATAAACAGGCCTCTGATTGATTTGTCCATATGTTGAGCAGTGGAGAATGTGGCGTTTCATGACCACCATATCCGCCTGCCTGGTCAATTCATTGACTTTCAGAATAGGAATCAAAGACAGGAGAAATCATGAGAAACATCCGTCACAATATCGGGAATTAAGGCCCATGGGTCTAAGGACTGATCACTGTTTATATTATGACACAATGTGGTTCAACTCTTCCTAAAGAACAGCAGGGAGAAAGAGAGGAAAAGAGAGAAACAGAGAAAAAGAAAGAAAGAAAGAGAGAAAGAGAGAAAGAGAGAGAAAGAAAGAAAGAAAGAAAGAGAGAAAGAGAGAGAGGTGAAGGGAGAGGGTCCTGCTGACTGCCTGTCCTGAGGGAGAGTCGTTAATGGTAAATGAAGCTGACCCCTGAGTGGATATTCATGAGTGACCTCTGACCCCTTTAGTGCATATTAAAGATCTCTACTTTCTCCATCTACAAAACTATAGCAACACTAATGCCTGGAGACAGATGCCCTGATGTGTGTGTGGGGGGGCGTGTGTGCGGGCACAGAAGCAAGAGCAAAAGCGGTTAAAAAGCATGGCTGAGTGGCTTCACTTCCCTGTAGGACCTAGAATCAGGGTCCATTGTCTCAGTCTGTGTTCACATCCCACACTCAGCACCTGTCCAGCCGTCCTGCTCTGTCCACCGGCTCACCGCCCTCCTAAGAAGGAACAAGGGACTCCCTCACTCCTGTCCCCTCACCCTATCAAACAGTCAGCCCACGCCATGCCACTTAACAGCTGTCCAGGGTGGCTTTGGGAGGAGTCAGGTCTGACAGATGAAGTTGATTTCTCCACCTGACTGTATAAGATGGACACTATTCTTCTGTCCGGGAAAGTAGACATGCTGCCTGATCAGCTTTCTTAGGGGGAGGAATTCGGAGGAGTCGAGGTCCGCCAGTAGAACGTAGGGCATCAGACACATGGGCAAATGAAAACGAACAAGGCCTGAGGTCATTTCTCAGGCAGTTGAAAAATTACGATACCAACATGACTTGTTCTCCCGTGTGGGTTATTTGTTCATGTCCTTTCAGGTATTAAAGCAGAAGCCTATATAAAATGTGCACACAAAGGACACACAGTCTCTCCAGTTTCTCTAGTTTCTCCAGCGATTAGTGACCAAATCTGAGACAATGTCCACTTCCTTTGAACTGGTGGGAGTCGTGACTTCAGTTCATTCCCACATCTCCAGGTCAAGGAAAACTGGCAGAAGTAACACACACAGCCCCCGGGGCCAGAACTACAGCAGAGATCATCTCTCCAACTCTCATTACTTCATATTACAGTGCTTTTCGGAAAGGCTGTTTGGGGGTCAGAGATTTATGATGATATTCAATAAGACCTGTGTCACATACAGCCTTGGAGCACTGGATTTGCGGCCTGTATGAGTGTGTGTGTTTGTGCGTGTGCATGTGCATTTGGATGCATTTGGATACATGTGCAGTAAATCTGTGTATTTGAATGCATGGTCTAGGCAAAAGAGAGAGTAGAAAAAATGCCAATATGATATGCATGACATGATGACTGAGTTTGTGTGAATCCTTTCTATGATGTCAACCTTCCCCTCCAGACATGATCTCCAGACACCAATACACACGTTAACCTTAACCTCAAGCCTAAAAAAAACTGTTTATGTAAGTGAGAGGCAAAATATCCTCACTAAAAAGAGTTACTATACTAGTTAGTTTTGGTCCTTACAAGTATAATAAGTCAGGCACTCACACACACACCTGTTTAAGTTTCACTATCCTGGTGGTGACCCCAAACATCTTTCTCTTTCTAAATCCTATTTTCCTTAAACCCTAACACTCAGAGGTTTATCACAAGTGTAGTACAACCTGCACACACACGCACCCAGTAATGATAATGTCCATAGACAGGACAATCATTGAAAGGCATCATGATCAGACACCATTTGCTTCACTATTTGTGTGGCTGTCTTAGAGCTGCCATGTTGCCCAGAGGTTATAGCACTGAACCATTAATAAGGTTGCCAGATCAATTCCCCTGAGCTGGCAAGGTGAAACACATGTCATTCTATCCCTAATTGCTCTCAGGGCATTGATGCAAATAAGAATGTTCTCAGCTAACTAACCTGGTAAAAATCCAACCGATCTGCCAATCCATTCTTCACTTGGTACATGCGTGCATCTCAGACAACACTGGCCCAATTCTGGGGAGGTTTACCATGCCGCATACTGTATTCTGTCTGCTCCAGGATACTCTTCAAATGAACACATGCTAAGGCCAACTGTCCCCCGAAAGACAATCACTGACATCCTGGGATTTGAAAAATGCCAAAAAAGACAAAGACAACAAACATAATAACACTACTATTGCCCGAGACTTTAACAGAGATGTCCAAAGACAGACAATTGCAAATTGACAATAAGCTCAATCACAGGCCCATGGTTATAGAGTATCTATACAACCTACTGTAACGCGCTGACCAGTGCCAAAGGAGAACTCCTCCACTAACAATAGGTTCACTTACAATCAGGGAGACGACCCACATTGCAATCAGAGTCACTTCACACTCCCAGCCATCGATCAGTAGGCAGTCAGGAGGGCCTAGTGGTCTTAATGCTTCACTATCTGACACAGTAACATGCAGCCTCAGGTAATAGAGCACATCGTAAGCCACACACGACTGGACACAGGGCTAGCGGTGATCAATACACAACTAAAAGAACAGGTAATATTATATTGATGTTTTCCCAATGATAAGGGCACAAGCGAGGGTTGTGTGTGTGTGTGTGTGTGTGTGTGTGCGTTTAACTGTGTGTCTTTTAACAATGTAAATGTATCTTCACATAGAATGACATGCCAATGCATTTATAACAGCTACTTGCCAGTTCCATCTTGCTGGACATCAAGCTGACATATTGGCGTGTTCAGACCAATGGAAATCAATGAGAAAGAGAGTGTGCAGTTAATAAGAGCAGTGCATTTGCACTTCCTCAGGATGACCCCGTTGATAAGACTGAACAGTAGCCATAGTAGCCCCACCTGATTTAACAAGATAGCTCACCAGGAGTCGCTGAATCCAGTCATCGCAGTGTATACGAAGATATCACAGTATACTATCACAGTACTTTACAGCAGATTAATTGGTAATCAAACCTTTTCAGCAGGGACCATTTTTCCATCGTAATCCCTGGAGATATAATTGTAGATTTTTACGAATGAATAACCTTCAATTTATTATAGTTCTATTCTTCTCTTTAAAAAAAGGAAAATAAACCATTTGATGAATGTACTTTATACAGTTGTATCTTTCTCCAAAATGTTTTTAAGTTGCCCTTTACAACCTTAATTTTTGAATCTCCAATATAAGTCATTGTGCCGACCCTGCTCGGGTCCGATACACAACTTCAAATACAACAGCTGCTTTGCTGCAACAGAATTTAATGCAATAACAGTTTTGAAACCAGTAACAACATGACACTCAGCGAGACATAAGGACTTCATTTAGTGGCCCAATATAACATGACCCAGACAGTCTATGAGGGACAGTGGAGCCAGGGACCACCCTGCCATGCTGTAGGTCTAGCATGACACCTCTGACTGGTAGCTGATTTGAGGGCAGAGATGTCACTCAATCATGTAACAGGGATGAGATTGCCTCTGCCCGCCCACAAAGAAAGTTTCATAGGCACCGCTTAGCCATTACACTATCTACATTCAGAGCAGCATGTCCTGGGTCTGTAGTGTCTGACTCTGACGTCTGTTGGCACGCTGTGTGTTCTGTCTGTGATGTCCGTAGGCTCGCTGTGTTCTGTGATGTCTGTAGACTGGAGTGTTCTCCTCCCTAACCACTGTACGAATCCCAAGGGCCTGGTTGGTAATTACTGGGAAGCCTTGCGCTTCCACCAGTCAAATTCCTTCACTCTGTCATCTCTCCAATCCCTGGAATGACTTTTGGCCACACTTTTGCTGTACTTGAATGGGATAAGTCCATAATTCCTTCCATGCTTTTTATTAAAACCCAAGCCACACTGTTAATAATGCTTCATGAAGGGTTGCCTATAACAGAATGTGATCGTTACCATATGTGGCATAACAACCAGTACCACCATACCATGGAGTAGGAGATAAACTGAAAGAGACAGACGAGGCCAACCCTTTCCATCTAATAGCAGAGTTTGATTCTCAACTAATGTAAAGGGGAAAATTAGCAAGACATTTAGAACATATGCAAGCTACTACAGGATTCCATATTTTACCATCATTTTCACGTAACCAATAAAAAATTTATAGATTCCCACCTCCGCATTCCTTCCAGTGCAACACAGCCATCTTTGATGAGCCACTGGAGACCTGGAGGGATTTAACATAGATAGTTCTTGTGATGTCTTGAGGAGATTAACAGTGTTTTGAGCTGATCCCCCTGAGGAACGCATGCTCTAGAGGTTACAGGCATCCGGGCTATAGTAAATGCAAAGAAAAACCTTTTATATACAGCAGATTGTCTTTTAAGGAAAGATAATACTGAATAATATATTACTTATAAGTATAATATAGGTAAAACTTTTTCCCAGTTTACAGTGCCCCCCCCACCCACTTTTTGTGTTCTAAATGGACTCATTGTTCAGTAGAACACATGCAGTAGAGAGAAATGAAGCTTCTGTTTCAAATATTCTACGAAATATAATTGAACAAATGTGTGTTCCCTCTTATTTGAGACTTCAAAGGCATGTTTTATTGAAAAAATGAGGGGTCAAACCCAAAGCGAGATAATTCTGTCTGTCAGGATTGGTGAAGAACACAGATTCTGAAGACATCTCAGATAAAGACAGAATGACCCTTTGATGTTTCTAAAATACCGCACTAGTCTTTCCACAGCAAAGATGAGAACTGGAGGGACATCTTTCTCCATAACTTTATACTGACAGACAGTCAATTCATTTCAAGTTGGAGCTTTGTTTTCAGTGAATTAACAGTGAGTGGTGAGTAATTTTGTTTTCACAGGTGTAAACAAACGCATCATACAGGCATGCCAAGCAGGCATACACGCTAACACACACACACAAAAATACGCTAGGTCGCTTGCATGCACATATGTGCACACAGACATAAACCTATAATTACACCAGCAAAAGTCTCAGCATTGATGTGGTGATTGCTGACATCATGCAGTGTAATGTCAATGCCTCCGCACTGGTTTTCATCAGCACCTTATTAATAAGAGCTCAGCCAAAGTAATACCAGGTCTAATAGACATGATGGACGACAGACAGAGAGCACTGTTCTGCTAAAGCTCCCAGCTGGATTCAATGGCTCCAAATAGTGTGGTCCTTAAAGCCTAGAAAACATCACCAACAGGGGTAGCATACCCTAAAGTCACACCACACACACACACACACAGCAAACTGTATACAGTTGCCAAGAACACCCACGTGCACCGCTATGTTCTTTGACAAATTCATGTAAAATGCAATTTCTTCTGTTATAAACCCAATATAGAACATCTTACCGTTGTAGGTGTGTTATTAACTGTTTTATAACAGCAATAATACATCTTGGGGGAGGGGAGGGGGGTCGTGGTATATTGGCAATATATTACGGCTAAGTGCTGTATCCAGGTACTCTGCGATGAGTTGTGCCTAAGAGCATCTCTTAACCATGGTATATTGTCCATTACCACACGCCACTCAAGCCTTACTGTTTAATTATAAACTTGGTGTTTCAAACCCTGAATGCTGACTGGCTGAAAACTGTTGTATATGAATACTGTATACTTTACGATTACACTGTCATCGATTACACTCTATTTGGCTGTTTTGTACGGCTGTCCCCCAAACGTTTACAATATGTATTGTGATATGATATTGTTGTTTTATTGCAATTCAATGCTCCAAACATATTGATCACCATGTCTGCCGCTGAGTAATAAGAGAAAACCATGAGAAAATAAGAAATATTTCTCAGTAATAGAATCTGTATAAATTGTTTTCCCTATTACTGAGTGAGACTTTTAGTCCTAACCAAGATAAAAACTGTGTTAGTATTAATACTTTTACAGTCCCAGTTGTTTCTCACGCCCATATCCTATCACAGTGGATCATATAGACCCAACTCTGGGCTGATCAGCTGTAACATTGCTGCCCCCCAGGCCACTAAAATAGTAATTTGATTAGTTCAGGAAGGTCAAGGGCCAGGGGTCAGCGGCCACTCAGGCCGTCCCTGATGTGAACTTACAGGAGCCGACACTGACGAGGTGACAGCCAATCACATAGCATTCCATCTGTGAATTTTGATTAAAAGCCAGCATATTTCCCGCTTGACTCACAAGTGGTATTTTAATAATTCATTAAGTGATAGATATGTTTTGTAAATTAACACATATGATGAATTAAAATGTAGAAGCTAGGATACAAGGCTCGATCAGAAATTTATACACATGTGCCGTATGCATGAATTAAACATGCAATAAAAATTGTAGATTACATATAATTCATTTTGTGTCACTTAGTATTCTGTGTGATCAATGGAATAACAAACACGGTTAGGAAATGCCTAATTAAATGTAAATTTGCTATGTGATGAAATGACAAATCAATTATTTGCCCTCAAAATTCTGTCCTATGCTTTTGCATAGAATTATAATGTTTATCACTGCCAATACATCAATATTTCTTGTAAGACAAGTTATATATAATAACTATATAATTATTTTTTACATATAATAGCATATCATTATAACTTACAGCAGTTACTGCATATAGTATACTCTGCCTGCATTGAAGCCATTTAAAAGAAAAGGCTTTAAAGTACACTTAAGTATACCACATGACATTACTTTAAAATGTTAACGTTTGTGTAAAAATAACAATAAATAAAAAAGAAAACACCATTCAAGGTAGGAAAACCAACATCAGCCAAGAGAGGATGTAAAAAAACACAAAACACAGCAACGAGGATTACAGTGAAGCACTAGGCTGACGATAACCTGAATGTGGTTTCCAGTTACACCTTTTGATATCCATTCAGCTGTGTAACACACTGTATCGTGTTCCAGCTCCGGCTTAGTGTATCAAAGCAACTCCTAGCATCTGGTGAAGGGAGGAGCTGTCATAGCTGTCTCATCAAATACACACACCAATGACTAGAGACAGGTTGGATCATCCTAGCCCTGAAAATAGGGACAATACCGTAGCCTGAGGCACTAATGTTATCCCCTCTTTGTAATGGAAACATCTAGAAGTCAATGCCACGGAAAAGAACAGACAGGCCGTGCGAAAGAAGTCTTTGATATTCAACATGTAGAATGCACCTGTGCATCATTGCCAGTTTGTCATTGTTCCTGTCAGCTGTGTGTGTTTGTTCAGGTGCATGACTTTTCTTTGGAAGGTGTATTAAACATTGTTGTATAAGAATCTTAAGCTTGGAATATTTTACCACAAGTGAGAGTGAAATCTCAACTTGAGTCCAGGTTGAGATGTGTTAAAGTTCAGGTTGAGATGCGTTAGGCCATGTCCATACTGTCCATAGGGCCTTACTTGATAGTAAATTACAAATGCCAGTGATTAAGATATACTTACTCATATACAAATGATGAAGCCCATCTCTGAATAAAAACATAATGTGGTTCTTCTGTGATTGTATGGTCTACAGAATAATGTAGGCTACATTATGCTGGTGTAATTAATACTGAGATTTACTAATAGAAATGGCTGGTTTACATCCAGACTCATGAGGGTCAGGGTGAAGCAGGCTATTGCAGCCAACCTATTCTCCATGTCAAGAACTAGGTCAAAGTTGTATAGCCTATGGAATGTAATCAAATCATAACCACAAGTCATAAAACTTCCCCTTGGATGCTGTTGATATTGATTTATTTTTAAATGAGTTGGGGGAGGTGAAGACAGACATTACAAAGAGGTGACAGGAAGTCCTATAAGAGCCCTGTATTCAAAGAAGCAGCACATGATCATGAAATAAAATGCTGACTGACTGAATCCAGTTTCCGGGTTCGCAAAAAAACTAATTTCCCCATGCAGACACAGGAATATCTGCAAAAGCAATACAGTATATGTCGCCAGAAAAGCAACTACGCTTCAACCACACTATCTTTGTATCAAACGCCGGCTGCCCAGGTTGACATTCTAGGCCGCGTGCATTGGACTACCCACGACTCGAGCCTCGCGGTCAACATTTGCCGCGAAAAGTAATCAGCCTACTCGAAATAAACCTGGTAATCTCATTATCTTTTCTCACGAATATTTCTGACAATATATTTGTTTTTTAATGGTATTTTGATACGTATTTTTTTAATTCTGACAGAGAAAATATTTTTCCCTTACCTGGCTTTTTACCTGTTAAAGGGAGCTTTGGCAGGTTGTCTGGTAGAAACGGTAGAAAGCAGGCCAGCAACTGCCGGCTAGCGACTCCAACAGCAGCACGAATGCCAATAATTTAGTAAAGCACACAGGTAGGACATCTAACCCGTGTTTTCTTTTCATCTAATCATAGCAACTTGTCCACTTTGGAGGTGGAGACACCTTTTTTAAATGGCAAACAACGGGCAAGTTCAGGACTTCGTTCCCATTTCTGATTTACATCCAAACACCACACACCCGGTGAGTACTGTGATAAGATGCATTTTATTGAAATGTGTCATGAATTTCTTTTTTTTACCTAGTTTGAACCTATTAGTGAGGTAAACTGTCAAGACTTGGCTACAACAAATCATTTTAAATTTATGACTAGAGTCAATTTATTTAATCTGTTTTTCAGAGAGTGGCTGGGGTCATCATTGGAAAAACTGATGTCAAAAGCTTTCCAGACAGAAAAAGTTGAGGATTCACTTTAATCATGCATATCTTTCCAATATTTGTATGCTAGTACCTAGCATAAAATAGCCTGGATACGACTTCTAAGTACTACAGTAATGAAGTTACTGGTATCAAATAAAGTGATGCCTTCCATTCTTTGGCCTCTTGACTCTGTTAGCCAAGCATAGACTTGTCCCCTGGCATGGCTACAGAGCTCAAGTGAATGTTTTGGTCACTATCACCCTCTTCTGGCAGCTTTCTGAATGAAACTCTTTCACCTTTCAGAAATTGGTTTAGACAGATTCACCTTTGGCTTCACAATCAAGGACTCCCCAGACTATTTCATTAATGTCTCCTCGTGGGGCAACGATAGATACATCAATGGGCTCTCTAACAGCTTCAGCGTAGGAGACTGTGGTGAGATTATACACAACATTTTCTTTCGGACGTTATTTATACTAAATGCAGTGCTTGAACTGACAAATCGCACATTGAAGTGTGTTCATGAAAATGTATGTGTTAATATGGCTCGCTCTAAAAAAGGAAATGGAATGCTGTTTGCCTAAAATTAGAAGTAACGCTGGAACGCAGTTCTGGACCATTCCAGCCCAAGTCAAGCACAGACTGTATGTTATGCAGTGTGTGGTTACGTCCTAATAATGTTTATACCTTTCAGTTATAATAGAAAATCCTTTAGTTGCTACAAAAGATTCTGAAAAAGACGACAGATTCTGCCCCTCCACTCCCAGGTACTGTATAGTAAAATGGTGGTCCCCTTCTCTACCTTAATATACTCTTAGCAGTACAATAAAAACTACCAAAGGCATTTTTGGTCTCAGTTTTTACAGGTTAATGGTAAGCGAGGCACACTCCCAGCTGTCGATATGTGCAGACATAGAGATTATGAACAGGCTGCTGCCTCTGCTACACCTTCCTGTGAAGGACTATCGGGACTTCTACTCTCTGGGAGACATCATGGCCAATGGACAGAGCCTGGACGGGAATGTCATTAACATACTCGCTGTCGTTCGCTCAGTAAGACCTGAGAGTGATTATATACAGCTCCGGAAAATATGAAGGGACCACTGCACCTTTTTCTTTCCTTTCCAAAAAAGTTGAAAAGGAAAGTTTTGAGTGAGGAACAGAAGCGTTCAACTTGCAGTGGTCTCTTAATTTTAACCCTTCTGTTCCTCACTCAAAACCTTCCTTCTTTACTTTTTTGGAAAGGAAAGAAAAAGGTGCAGTGGTCTTTTATTTTTGTCCGGAGCTGTATATTGTATTGCCTAAATATGTATTATCATTCTATGATATCATCATTCTGTGATATGTATTAATAAAGGGAAAGGGTGGGTAGTATAGGATCTACAAACTGGGCTCTATCAAATCACATGTCCAACTATGTACTTGTGTGGTTTCATGAAAAAAATTACGTTTTAAACCACTATTACTGCCCACCAGATTTCAGACATAAAGTATTTCACCACGGCAGACGGGCGCAAGGGACAGAGGTTGGAAGTAAAACTCTTCGATGACTCTGTCACATCTTTTCCTTTAGTATGGTAGGAGTAACGCTTTACCCCTGTAACACCACTATACCCCACGTCACAGTATACCCCTGACTTCTGAGTAACCATGACCTCCATCACACAGCTGGGACAGGGAGGCCATTCAACTGGTCCAGACCCTGATACCAAGGGAAACAGGTTTGTATGCGGTGGAAACCTCTTTTCTGTTTCTTTGTAAAATGGAAATCTGGGGAATTTGTGTTTAAAAGGTATTGTGCAGAGCCAAGGACCAGTTAAAATATTTTCATCTTACTCTGTACTTTCAGTGCTTTTCATATCAGATGCTAGGATTGGTTATGACGGCTTCCGGAACTGCATGACAGCTACAGTCAATTCTAAAACCATCATCACTGTTAACCCGGGTAACGATATCAGTTCATCTGGATTATAACTCCTTACAACATATGCTCCTTTTCTGCATTGAGAGGCGGTCAACTATTGTTTTTTGAGACAGACAACAAAGAATTATATTTAAATACACAGTACGAATTATGAATGTAATTCTGTCATTAGACACAAAGGAAGCCAGCCTTCTGTTCAACTATGCCAGAGAGGTCTCTGAGTCTGGTGTGTTGGATGAGGATGACAGGCTTGGAGATGTGCCTGGTAGGTAACACCTTTGATTGTATTGGTGTTGTTCTACATTGGAGACTTCGACCCAGTTGTTTGGTTATATTTCATTGACCACACTATTCTCCTCTCTTCAGTGGAGTCTATCAGTGATGTATACACAGTGAGTCAGCTCAAACTCAAAGCCCAGGAGAATTCGGAGGTGTTCTGTGGAATCACATACAGTTTCATCTCCAGACTGGATCTAGATGGCTCTATCACCAAAGTCATCAAAAGCCGGTGGTACGTTTTGACCGTGATACACATGGACACCTGATTATTCAATTCATCTGTATTTCTCCAAAAATGTTATATTCTGACTCGTTTTATTTCTTGTTGAAACGTAACAATGCTATTACCCTTATCACTGTTGTCTCATCCCTGCTCAGTTCCAAATGCAGGTACCAGGTGAACGAAGAGAGTCAGAGTTGCTCCAATACAGCCTGCCCTGGGGTAGACCATCCTCTGACGGTGACCACAGGGTTTGATCTTCTGGTGGATGTGACAGATCACACAGGAACACTGCAGTCTTGCTCCCTAAATGGCACTGTTGCAGAGAAGACGTTGGGCTGCTCTGTGAGTGGGAAATTCTGTTTATATTATGAGTGGACTAATCCTGGCTTTGTCCCAATGTTGACCACAGTTAACAGCACCAAATAATGCAGCCAACGCTCTTTTGTTGCAGCACAATGAGTTTGCCAATTTAACAGAGGATGAGCGAACCGCAATAAAATGGAAGTTTCTTTTAGAAAGATGCAAAGTGTATTTTAAGGTGTGTATGTCCATGGTACTGACTAGCTTTGAAAAAGTTTTCAGTTAACCCATCTGTGGCAGCTTTTCAAATACAGCCCCGGAACAAATTAGGAGACCACTGCATTTTCTTTCCTTTCCAAAAAAGTCAAAATGGAAGGTTTTGAGTGAGGCACAGAATTGTTAAAATAAAGAGAGCACTGCAAAATGAATGCTACTGTTCCTCACCCAAAACTTTCATTTTCAACTTTTTTGGAAAGGAAAGAAATGGATGCAGTGGTTTCTTAATTTTCTCCGGAGCTGTATTATTTTTCTTGGAATTATGAGCTAAATGTGAATTGTCCTCTCCCATCCTGTTTTATATTTCAGATTACTCCATCTTCCAAATCCAGAAGTGGAATGAGATGCAGTGTCCTGGAGTGTTCCCTGGCTGACCCAGGAGAAGTGAAGCAGAACATGTCTGCCCTGGGGTCGTCTTGTTCACCAGTCTTGTGATTGAGTCAAGTGTGGCAAATAGAATGTTGAGCTCTTATAAATTAATTCATATTTATTTTAGTGTGAATTTGTGTAATTCATGTGTTGATATGTATAACAATATTTAAAAGTATAGATGTAATTTCCTGGACAGATCTATGTAACAAATGTTAGTAGCATCTGTGGGTTGTGACGGTTAACAAAGAATTTTGTTCTGGTAGCGGATGTTCCATCAATTTCTCAGGCACAATCTCTCAGGCACATGAATCTTTCAGGTTTCAGAAGTGGTGGGCAAAGCCTGATGAATGCAGAGAGGGGCCCTTGAGGCAGATAAAAATGGAAATGAATATACTATATGTAGGACATAAAGTATACACATTATATAATCGTTATTATAAATGGTATTTTACTGCAACTGCCAACAACAGGCTTGGGGTCTGGGCTCAAACATGGCCCAAGTAGCAATGAACAATGTTAAAGTATAGATATTGTTAGAGGTAAATGTCATCTTTACTGCTCATAATAAATGTCTTAAATCATCTCCCCAGCACTGAGAACTGGGTGCTTTTACATAACATTTTAATTCTGGGTGTTCTGCAACCTAGATTACCACTGAACATAGGAGTTGAGTTCCTGCAGAAACATGCCTCATCTTACAAAACCTGGACAGATATGTACATCAGCTATCCATATTGTATACCATAGCATTCTAATGCTCAACAAAACAGTTGATGATATTGCACATTCCGCCACTGCCGGCTATAGTGCTTCAAAGTTTACTCAAAATGACAGTTGTTTTCAAAAACAGATAGAATACCAGTTTTAGAGTGGCGTCTAAGTACTGTAGCCCACTGGTAAAAGCATTGCCTGACAGGTTCTAATCCTGTTTCTAAGTCTTGTCAAAAATGTATTGCCATTTTAAGGAAAATATTAGTGTTTTTTGTGCAGATAGTATACAGATAAATCACACTTGAAATTTATGGTGGATTATCTTTTTCCTTTTGTATCGTGATCTTGCTGAATCCCTTTCCGTTACAATCAGATTCCAAGAATAAAGCTGATTTTATTTCTAATCAATCATTCAAATGTATTTATAAAGCCCTTTTTACATCAGCAGTTGTCACAAAGTGCTTTTACAAAACACCTGGCCTGAAACACCAGGGAGCAAGCAACAACAGTGTTGAAGCACAGTGGCTAGGAAGAACTCCCTAAGAGGGGCCAACATTTAGGAAGGAACCTAGAGAGGAATCAGGCTCGGAGGGGTGACCAGTCCTCTTCAGTCAGTGCCGAGTGAACATTTTAAGAGTTGTAAAAATTAATAAATGCGTGTGGGCTGTGTTCAGAGTCTATAAACCTAATCCAGGTCAGAAGCATGACCAGGTGGACAGGGACAACCTGGGGGGGGAGGGGGTCCAGTGACACTGGCTCTATTCAGGGAGGCCCCAGACACGGCCCAACAGGCAGGAAGTCAATCCAACCGCATTGCCAAGCATCAACCAAAGGGACACCAACCAACCGCAACCACCCTGAAATGAGGACAGAGTATTGGCAGCGAAGTTCACCCCAATTACACAATGGGAGCACCCTAATCCATGTCGTAGAGCATTATGTTCCCAATTAGAGGTACTAAGACCCCTGGGGGTCCTTGAGAAGACTCATGAGACCATAGACTTGCTGGTAAAATGAACATGAGTTTTTACTTCAGAGTTATTCTGGGTAGAGCAAAAATCCTTTGGTGGTACAGTAACTTGAAAACGGTTGGGAACTACTGTAAGGCATCAATTCATTTTCAGTAGGTGGCGGTAGAGGTTAGAAACATAGAAACTAAATATTCCACCCGGAACTAATGTTACAGTAGTTGTTGTAGTGGGGAACTATTAATTATACGCTTTAGTGTTACCGGAAACAAAACACAAGCTGAGGTGTTCTTAAATGTATTCACTTGTCATTTGTCATTAAAATACTACATATCTTCGAGGTAAGGTATAGATTTTCTTGCCATTTGCACACCATTTGTCCAGCTGTCGTGCATGTGCATGTCATCAATTGGGTAAACAAACCAGATAAACAAGGCAATCAGCTAGATAACATTGAAATAGCACATCCCCTAAAATGACGATACACATGCTGGTCCGAGTTTTTTCCTATTTGTGTTCTATGGTCATTTGCACGTTGAAGTACGTTTGGTGGCAATGTGTTGTTGAGTACAAATCATTACGGGACGTAACAAAATGTTCAGGTGAACGTAACACCTGGAGAACTGTTCTCTGTGCAAGATGTAGCTCTGGCTTAGCCATATAGAATATGTATTCCTAGTAGCAAGTTGTTGTTGACGTGGGGAGGCTTATGAAGTAAACAACAATATTGTACACTAGCATTATTGCGCCCTGACAATGCCTCCAATAGTCTTCAATGTTTAGCAATGCAACCTGCTGGTTTTGCAGTGACGTCAAACAGTACTCAAGGATGAATGTGAACCAGGGCCAGGGGACAGTGGGGAGCGACCCAGTGATTCTGGCCACCGCTGGATATGACCACACAGTGCGGTTCTGGCAGGCCCACAGCGGCATCTGTACCAGGACTGTCCAGCACCAGGACTCCGTATCCTTACCATATCTGCTTCACACAAATCAACATACAGACCTCCTGTCTTGCTGATTTTGCCTGCATTTAGTCTCACTGTTCACATTTTAAAGACGCTCGTAACTAGAGCGACAGGTAGTATGGATGTTTTTTGCTTAATGTAAATGAAAGCCACAAACGAGGCACCAGCCTCTTTTACATGAGCCACAGAGGAGTGCTTGTTGTTAATTGTTTGTTTTATCAACTTTGAAGCTGCAACTATTTATTGAAAATATTTTTACAAATGTTACAGCTTAATGATTATTGTTAGTTAGCAACTTTTAATTATTCTCTTAACCAGTCATTTCAGCAGGTGAACTCCCTTGAAGTAACTCCTGACAGAAGTATGATTGCAGCTGCAGGTTCGTGTAGAAATGAATGATGAAATATATCATACTTCATCATCATCAGTAAGAGCCATTTGGATAGTGTGTGTGGTCTAGTTGACTGTTTGGACTATCACTTCTCACCACTAGAGAGCAGTCTCACTTGGGTAATTGGTCAGGTGTATGAGGCCACAGGCTTACATGGGTGAATTCTGAGGTTTTCTTTTGACCGCTTCTCACAAGCCACATCAGTGAACCACAAACCATCATCACCACAGTGAATCAACACCCTCTAATCTGTCATTGTGTCCTTTGATCCCATTCTTTCATCACCCAGCTGTATCTACATGTGCTTATTACATCAATATCGTGTAAAGAAATTCATGCATCAAGCTGCGAATTGAAACTTTGTAATAGCCAGCACATCAGAATGAACATGGTAAGTACTTGACTGTGTATGTTAATTTCCACAGGTTATCAACACATTCGTATGTATGATTTAAACTCTAACAACCCAAACCCGGTAATAAACTATGATGGCGTCAGTAAGAACATCACATCAGTGGGCTTCCATGAGGACGGACGCTGGATGTACACAGGAGGAGAGGACTGCATGGCTCGTATCTGGGACCTGAGGTGCTGTTGAAAACCCTGGGACCAAACTTTAGGTCAAAGTTTAAGCATCAGCCAGTTAACATCCTCTTTGTAGTGTCACCTGACAGAATGCTACATTGGAGCTGGTCTCTTAAGATAACCTAGCACACATTAGCAGTGGTTATTCCTTCATCAGATTCCTCATCGGCCTATAAATGAGGAACAGTCTTGTCCTCCACAAACCAATGGTGTATCCTAAAATAGGAGAACGGGGCCAGCAGAAGTCTACATGTGGACCTCCAAATTCAAGCTTTAAACATGTCCCTCTGCCGGCAGACACGGTTAGATGGCGGTACCTGATACAATCTAGCATTCCATCCTTTGACAGTACATGAACCATTTTAATTGCCTGATGATTAAAATGAAATTACAACCCCGTTTCCAAAATAGTTGGGACACTGCATAAAATGCTAATAAAAACAGAATGCAATGATGTGCAAAACGTTGACTCCCTTAATGTAATTGACTTTTGTTATGGCGTCTCCCCAAGCTGAACCTTGATCATCACTCCTGTTTCTAGGTCGCGGAACCTGCAGTGCCAAAGGATCTTTCAGGTCAATGCGCCCATCAACTGTGTGTGTCTTCATCCCAACCAGGTAGGTGAAAGACCAAGGCCAGTGTGTCTGTACTGTAGATTAACAGTTGTACTATAACTGTCCATTAACACCTTGACCAGGGTTCCCCAATGCTACATTTGTCTAGGATTGTGTCAGCTTGCTGTGTATAAATGATCTGTAACTACGTCCTCATGACCATCCGCTCTAGGAGCAACTGTCCCGCGGACGGATGTCATTCATCCTTTAAACTCTGCTTAATCGTATCTAACTGACTGTCAATCTGTGTAGGCTGAATTGATCGTGGGAGACCAGAGTGGTGTGATCCATATCTGGGATTTGAAGACGGACCACAACGAGCAGCTCATTCCTGAACCAGATGTTTCCATTAACTCGGTCCACATCGACCCTGACGCCAGCTACATGGCCGCAGTCAACAGCTCAGTCAGTATTCCGAGAAGCCCATTGCCATTACGCTGGCCTGCGAATGCATACATAACACACTAAACGAGGCCTCTCACAGGGAAACTGTTACGTGTGGAACCTGGCTGGAGGGATGGGTGATGAGGTCACACAGCTTATCCCCAAAACCAAGATTCCCGCTCATAAGCGCTACTCCCTCCGCTGCAAATTCAGCCCTGATTCCACGTGAGTACGCTGAGTACAACACACGGCGGCTGCAGGGTCTCTTACCAGAAGCTTCTCTACACTGTACCCTATCTGGGAACTACGCTTTACCTAAGACTGTGTAAATAACATGAACATGCAACTGAGTCTTTTGGTCCTATATATAACATTACATCCACTGCCTGTTTATTCAACCTTCTCCTCTGGAACCCACAGCTGTTCCTTTTATTTGGTCTATTCCAGTGCTAGCTAACCCGACTAGACTAGTCAGCCAATCATCAAGCCTGTGATTTGTAAATCAGGTGTGCCTGTTCAAGTCAACCACGAAATTGTGGAAGGTTCTGGGGGTCCCTGAGAGGATTGAAGACCTCTCCACTGATATATTTTGATTGCACCACATGCTTCCTTGTTTTATCACCACAGGCTGTTGGCGACCTGCTCGGCGGACCAGACGTGTAAGATCTGGAGGACGTCTAACTTCTCTTTGATGACGGAACTGAGCATTAAGAGCAACAACCCTGGAGAGACGTCCCGGGGATGGATGTGGGACTGCGCCTTCTCTGGGGACTCCCAGTACATCGTCACTGGTCGGTTCTAAGTTCCTTCTTTGCGTTGTTTTATGTTTGTTGATATGCTGTTTGATATGCTGATAATCCTGTTAGTTAAAAACTGCGATTAAAGATAAAACCTCCAGGAGGGTAGACCCCTGATCTAGGATCAGGGATGTGTTTTGTGGTCAAAAAGTCACTGACTTCCATTCCTTTCAGTGTGGCTGGATTGGGATAATCCCTCTTGAGCCTCCAACTCACTTTGGGCAGTTCTGACTAGTGCTAGATCAGTAAATATGTGCGATTCCTCTCCAGCCTCCTCTGACAACCTGGCACGACTGTGGTGTGTGGAGACTGGTGAGATCAAGAGGGAATACAGCGGTCATCAAAAGGCAGTGGTGTGTCTGGCCTTCAACGATAGCGTGCTGGGCTAAGCAGACGACAGCAGTGGATCACAAGAAGCTACACTATTCTGTGACTGTATAGAAACCTCCACACACCTGCCTGTCTCTGTCTCACAACGTCTGCTTCACGAAAGCTTATTAAGATTAGGAGCAGACTTATTAGGAGCAGAAAGAGGGGACAGGCTGTATCGTATTTCCCAGAAGGATCCCAACACAGGTTTCCTGGCCAGGGAACAAAATGGGCCACAGCTGTAATGAATTTCAATCAAAGGTGAAATGTCAAAGTGAGATCTTTAATATAGTCTGATGAATAACCATAAAGGACTGTGTCCCAGGTGTGACTGACTGTAAAGCATCTGATGGATTCCAATAAAGACTTTCTGGTCTAACACTTTGATATTGATCATCTACTGTATGTTCATTTGTCATATCGTCAACTATCACAGAGAAGGCTTAGTTTGTTTTAGTCTAAGTGTTATCTTAAAAAGATATATCACCTGTTCTTTATTGGAGGGTTCAAGTATATTTTAGACACACTCCAGCCAACAGGAATGGTTACACATACAATAACTCGTTCTGTTGTAGATCACAGTACAGGAAATAAGCAAATAAACTCAGTCTTCTCTCCAAAACTCTGCCACAAAAGAAGGTATTAAACATGAATGGATGGTGACGAGGGGACTCTCCAGATACACTTGACAGCTTGTTTCCCATCTTGGAACAGAAAGGCCTCAGTATCTGCTGTGTGGACCGTCAAAGCCGGCTCCTGTTCCCCGGTCCAGTGTTTTTTTGTTGTTTTTTTGGAGCCGGCGATGCTCTGGTGTCTTGGCAGGGATGAGAAGGAACACGTCGTTTCCCTGATCAGTGCCGGCATGCGCTGCCCGAGTGGATGCGTGGCAGGTCACTCCGGCAGGTAGTAGAAGCAGACAGACACACAGATGTTACTAGGGAAGCAGATGTCGATGCAGAAGTAGACCAGACGCTGTTTGCCTGGACCTGGACAAACAGAGGCTCAATTACTGAAAAGGCACAACTATCGCCTGCAAATGGAAAACTATCTCCGTCCCGTTTTATTGTACAAAGGATCGGCAAAGTCATCCTCTCAAATAGTCTGCCGCCGGTTTTCTCCGCTGCGATGAGTTTGACCCTGCTCTCGTTCAGTAACTAGAATAGAGGTTTTATTTACTGCTGCGACACTACAAATGTCACAGAACGGTCGGGTAGGATTATTTTTATCGCTAAGAAACGTGTGAGCAAGCACTTACTCAGTTTAAGGAATTGGTTTAACCAGGGACCCCAGGTTTATTATGAGTTATGATCTTCACAGATAAATTACATTTTACTTTACAGGAATAAAATAAACACCACAGTTCTGTGTATTATTGTCAAAGCGGGTATATGAGTGTTTAGCCAGCAGTAGAGTTTTTAACTAAGAGTGATAAGCTGGTCTCTTGTCTCACCATCTTGTCTCCTTGTCCAGTGGATTAAGCTGTGTTGACATAGGTCCTGTAGAGGCTCCTCCAGGGTGGACACGTTCACTTGGCTGGCCCCCATAACCCCCAGGAACTCTGTCTGTCGCTGGGTCTCATTCCCCAATAACACCAACTGGCTTTCCTGGCAGGAGAGAGACATTAAACACCCTATTTCACTTGAAGAGGTCTTTCAGTATGATATGCCTTGTTAAAATAGCAGCAAATAAAACAGAGGACAGTCATTAGTTGGTTCACGCGATCATCATCAGGTCACCTCAGTACCTCCTCGAAAAGCAAATAAGTAAGAACAAAAACTGTAAGAGCCGGTTTCGCAGACACGGATTAAGCCTAGTGTAGGACAAAAAAACAAGCTCATTGGAGTTTTCTGTTGATTTTATTTTTGTCCTAGACTAGGCTTAATCCATGCCTGCGAAACTGGCGCTAAGAGTTGGATATAATAGGATGGTTAACAACATGTTTTATAGTGACGCGTGAAACCGGAGCTGTTATTATCAACCAATACCTCATTCACTGGGTCAACCTGTTGGCTTTTGGCACTTTTCAAACTCACTGCCACAGCTCTTGTCTCTGTCTCGTTTGACACAAAGGCCTTTCACCATTGACTCTACACTGGTGAAGAGTCAGATGGGCACCACTTAAATCACTGCCATGCCTGAGTGAGGTTCCTAACAACTAGTTTCCCTCTCATCTACAGACCATTGTGCTGCAAAACAGAGATTGACCTCAGAAAGGCCCAGCTTTTGTACGTGGATGAAGTCTATCCATAAAATCAGACACTTAATGGCTACAACAGTGGGAGGTCCTGGTGCTAGAGCCAAGTTCTATGAGACACTCGATACCATAAGAGTCAGAGCTAAATCATAATCAGAAAACTACTCAGTTTCAGATAGCAGGAGCAAATTATGAGCCAGCTTTTCTCTGTGATGGAAGCCTAAATAACCCATTAATGATTGAAGGAGTCCAGCTGCACAGTGGCCCTTCACAACCTGGAAATAAACTGGTAATAAAGTTACGACACAAATTGGCCTAGATACCCACAATTCAATCTGATATGGGTGAGTAATCTGCTCATGAAAAGCTAATGGGCCTAATAATAAAAGAACAAACAAATAAGCAGCAAGGACACAGCTGGATGTCATCTCGGCCCAGTAGATACACAGTATCACTGGAAGCAACCCAGCCATTCTGTAATAAGTGAGGGACTGGCCATCTAGAATTTCTGTCTGTCTTACTGCCTCGCATACATGGATACTTTAAAAGTATTATCATTGTCTGGCTAATAATGCAGGCCTCCAGGGGACAAATGCTACCGTGGCAGCCTTAAAGGAACATGGTGCCATGTTTTGAGGTGTATATTTTGTATTTTTATGCTTTATTTTTGCTTGAAGAGCAGTAGCTAGCAGCCTAGGCAACTATTTAACTTTTTTACATAATGTTAGATGTGTTAGTGTGTAATAGATGTATACAGAAAACTGAATCATGGATTTCAGTTTTTCTTTGATAATGGGTCTACTTTCTGGGAGGAATTTCTCCTTTAAACGAAGAAATGGGCTGGTGTTTTAGAAATAAAGAACTCAGGTTGTGTTTTAGAAATAAAGAAATGGGCTAGCGTTTTAGAAATGAAGAAATCAACTGTTGTTTTAGAAATAAAGAGAAATGGGCTGGTGTTTTAGAAATGAAGAACTGGGCTGGTTTTAAAGGAACCGAAAAATATCAATGATTATTTATTATATACCTGTATATGTATACCTCTGTATGTAATTTATATTCTAGTAGGCTGTCATTGGAATGTTTATGGTTAACAGCTGTTTCTGTAAGGAGCGAATGCAGAGAAATAAGGGTTGCTTTAAATTGCCACGCTAGCGTGATCCTTGAGCTAACACCCCTGTGTCACAGGAAGAGACCCAAGGATTGATTAGAGGACTGGTTTTGTTTTCCTTAGGTCAGTTGACCAACCCCCACTACTTGAGTTTTAGGATATTAACCAGAGCGAGGGTTTGAAGAAGCTCTCTTGCATTTTCCTCACTTCTGCCTGCATCTTCAATCTCCGGAGAGCTTTCTATCTTTGATACTTGGTACTGTAATTGTCTCTTTATATATTAAATTCATTTGTTACATTAATTCACTGACTATTTGGAATGAATCTAAAACGGGTCCACATCCAGTTCCACCAGTTTCTGGTCCCATTCGGCCTCTGTAAAGTTAACTCCGACCACACAAAAACAAATACACCTCACTAAAGTTGTCCACTGTCGCCCTGGGCCTAGCTAACCGTTCAGCCTCTCCCCTCTCCAGCACAGCCAAACGCCTGTAGTGTCCCAGACAGAGTGGCCATTGTGCAGGGTCTGATCCTCACTGCTGTCCCGACCTGTAAGGAGATCCAGGGGAGAGGGGAAGGGAGGAGGATCAAATACCCTGTGGAATTCAGCCATGGAGAGACTTGCTACACTAGAAGCCTACGAGGCCTTGTTTGATCCACCCCCCCCCCCCCCGCCCCCCGCCCCAAGTGGAAAAGGAGAGAGATGCCAAATCATCCCTGTGAATTCCGACCGGGCCTGGCTGCTGTAGAGACCGAGGTGGCACTAAGCTATGAGTCAGTTACAACCACTGCCAGTTCATGCATTAGCGACAGTCTGATTCACCTCTCAAGCCAACAGAACAAAGATTGGTATTGTTTAAGAGGTATTTCGGTGTGTGTAAAAGGGTCTCTCAACTCAGAGCCACCGGACACAGTAGGCCGTTTCTGCACGCTCTTTAGTTGTCGCCATGCCAACTTCGGTCCCGAGGTGATGAATGCCTTCTGCATTGTATTCGACATTCCCAAGCTGTGTGGTTCAGACGCTATTATACACTGACAAGGTTGAAGGATATTTACCATTTGTGTGGATTGCTGGAGGAGGGAGTGCACGTTTTCATAATCGGATCTCTCCATCTTACGCAGGAAGCAAGTCCCCCGATTGTCAGGCTTGTAGCATATCAAACCCTGCACAAACATCAGACCGTGTCAGTGTGGCATCCACCGCAAATCTGTTCTGACCTCACACATTCTAGTAACAACGTTGGATACAGGAAGAGCCGTCCTACAGTTATTTTGCAGGTGAACACAGTTCAATGTCATTTTAGCAAAGAATAAATCAGTTCTTACATGTTTGATGTCAAAGAGCACGGTAGACGTGTGGTTGGCCTTTGAGGTCACAGAATAGGTCACCAGGTCGTTTTGCTTGTCCACCAATGCTGATTGGTTGATAAGGGCTCCAGTCTGATCCGGAACTGTGATTCGGACCACCTGTACAGACTAAAGCAAGGAGGTTCTGTATGTTTAATGCATGTCAATTCTCTGTCAACATTATGATGGTACTGATCAATTACAGTCAAGAGTGCTTCTATGTTTTACTGAGCTACAGCACCTAATGGTTTAAATGTCAGAGATAACGTAAAGCTTTCTAAACAGGTGAACCAGGAGTGAGTTGGTTGTTCAACCTGGGCTTTGGGCTGTCTTAGCCATAGATGCCCAGTGAAGCTGAGGGCGATGATGACCAGGAGGAGAGTGGCACTGACGGTCACCCAGAATGCTTTGTGTGGGAACCGGGGGGGCAATGCTGGACTCCCATCCTAAAAAGGGGAGGCACCATAGACCAAAATAACTGATCAGTTAATCAAATTCACTCTGGATTTAGTTTCTAATGTATTATGGCTTAACGGTACTCTATGTATCCAGCACCAACAAGATGACCAATGGTTCTTCATACTTTACCAAGTGTAACATAACATTTATAAAAACACTAATTTAAGCTAATGAAAACAGCTAGGTCAGTCAGACTCCTACCATGCATTGTGAGTCCTCCAATCCGGTGGTTTCTGAGCGTTTCCAGCATCTCAGCATCCTGCGTCCCTTGACTTCACCCTTTTCTCAACTATCTGCATCGAGCTGTGGTCATGACCAGCACTGACTGAGAAGCCCTGCGATACACCTGACCAACTTCTTTCTGTAGGTCTGTATCCCCCGCCCTTCCTGCCTCACACAGGCACATGATAGGCCAAACCGTTTGGCTGGTTCCCCCTAACCCCAGACAATGGACAAAGGGGTGAGACAGACTCACCTCTGTGGAGAGGCTGTGTCATCGGCCAAGCAGGGTGATATGAGGAACGGACTGGAGGACCATCCATTTGTTGAAAGGCCAAGGTGACTTTAAGAGGTGCGGTGTTAATAATGCCAGGGTCCGGCCTGCTGAGATGACGTTAACACAAATCACAGGGTCGGCTTTCATTAGGAGAATTTGTTTATTTTATCATCCGTGTTCGATTTCCTTGACAAGAGGTAAATACTGTTCTCAAAGACAGAATATTATGGTTTGACTAATTTATCGGGAGTACATACATTGTTTTTAATTTATTATAGAGAGTTATATACTAGGAAGACAAAAATTTGTTTTACTTCTCATGACAATTGATTATGCGGCAACTCTAGAAACTTCAAATTTAATGGGAACAAAATGCTGGCCAATATCTAAATTTACATCAGGATACAATATTACAGGGTAACACAGTATACCCTCAGGTGGAAGGGAAATGTAAGCTGCATTAAAGACAACACAGCGTTGGTGCAGTCAACATGACAGAAGAGAACATACAATATATAATTCCTGTATAACTGTCAGTGCAAAACAGGACACTGCATTTCTTCATAGCTCTCAGTCTTGTGATTATGAATGTATGCACACAGATAAGGGGGAACTATCTTAAGAACAGTGTTAACACATTTCCCCTGACCATGCCTGAGATCATTGGTACATTGGGACAAAAAGACACAGATCTTGCATTAGTCCCTTTTCAACCAACAGCAAAAATAATAAATAATCAATTAAAATGTTCCCATCATAAATCAGGAGTGGCTAGCTTTTGACCTGGAAGGTCACTGTATGTGCAGGGCAGGTTATTAATCCATGTAGCCCTTCCTATCATTTCCTTTAACAGCCAAAAACCACAAGTAAATACTGTAAACCTCTGACGAATATCCATTAAGCCTTGCTAGACTGCACATAAAACTATTTTATATTGGTTTGTTTCATCAGTCTTAGTATTATAATAGCAGTTATAGCTGGCTCTGTAGCTACCTGAAAACACACGGCGTATTCAGACACAGTCCACAACAGCCTTTTACAATTTATTAGTAATTATTATCGCTCCTGGGCTCTAATCTCATTGAGATAAAAACCTATTATTTCCCAGGCCCCTGGCTTGTTATCCTTGCAGAGCAGGCAGAAGCTCGGCAATGCTCTCGACATAGTAGTCAGGCACCATCCCCAGGCGCTCTGGACAGCCACTCTTCTGATGGGCCTCGGCATCGGCCACAGTGGACACCCCAGTAAGGGTCAGCAGGGTCTTCAGGCCACAGTTGGACCCCAGAAGGATGTCCGTGTCCAGGCGGTCGCCCACCATGAGGCAGCGGTCGCGGTCCAGGTCGAACTGGCTGGCCACGCAGTCATACATGAAGTGGTTGGGCTTGCCGACAGTCTGGGCCTGGCGCTGGGCTGCCGTCTCTACGGCCTTCAGGATACAGCCTGTCCCTGGTGGAGACGGAACACATTCGGGTGTGTTGACACATGCATCAGTAGAGTGCAGAGATAAAGACATCTGACTTATGGCTAGTGGAACATCCCATGTTATTCCAGCCCACTGGCTTACTGTAAGCTAGTTCGGGTGATTAACACTACACACTCTGGGGTAGCCTTGCTGTATGTGTTTTCTGGACTGCTATGGGACATACAGTATCTCACAGAAGTGAATACACCCCTCACATTTTTGCCAATATTTTATTACATCTATTCATGCGACAACACTGAAGAAATGATACTTTGCTACAATGTAAAGTAGTGAGTGTACAGCATGTATAACAGTGTACATTTGCTGTCCTCTCAAAATAACACAACACAGCCATTAATGTCTAAACCGCTGGCAACAAAAGTGAGTACACCCCTAAGTGAAAAAGTCCAAATTGGGCCCAAGTTGTCAATATTTTGTGGCCACCGTTATTTTCCAGCACTGCCTTAACTCTCTTGGGCATGGAGTTCACCAGAGCTTCACAGGTTGCCACTGGAGTCCTCTCCCACTCCTCCATTATGACATCACAGAGCTGGTGGATGTTAGAGACCTTGCGCTCCTCCACCTTCCGTTTGAGGATGCCCCACAGATGCTCAATAGGGTTTAGGTCTGGAGACATGCTTGGCCAGTCCATCACCTTTACCCCTCAGCTTCTTTAGCAAGGCAGTGGTCTTCTTGGAGGTGTGTTTGAGGTCGTTATCATGTTGGAATACTGCCCTGCAGCCCAGTCTCCAAAGGGAGGGGATCATGCTCTGCTTCTGTATGTCACAGTATATGTTGGCAATCAGACCTATTTGATGCAGTGTACGGCGTATGGTCTGAGCACTGACAGGCTGACCCCCCACCCCTTCAACCTATGCAGCAATGCTGGCAGCACTCATACGTCTATTTCCCAAAGACAACCTCTGGATATGACGCTGAGCACGTGCACTCAACTTCTTTGGTCAACCACGGCAAGGCCTGTTCTGAGTGGAACCTGTCCTGTATGCTCTTTGCCACCATGCTGCAGCTCAATTTCAAGGTTTTTACATTGTAGCAAAGGGTCACTTCTTCAGTGTTGTCACATGAAAAGATATAATCAAATATTTAAAAAGAAATGTGAGGGGTGTACTCACTTTTGTGAGATACTGTACATGCCCTCTCCTTGTGACGTAGTAATACGTGTTTTGTTGGTTCATACAGCTGTTGTACATGCATTCAGCATCTTACCTGGAACAGCTTTGCCTCCTTCCAGCGGTAGTCTGGTGTCAGTGTTTGTTCCCACAAGAAGACAGTTGGGGTTGTTGAGGTACTGAAGGGCTCTGTTCAGTTTCATGTAACTGAAGTGCTCATCGAAACCAACAACTACAGCCTTCACCTCAGGGTCCAGGGGGACATTGGCCCAATCAACCTGAACACCTGATATCGGGTCAGGCCCTACACCTATCTGCTGGATGCCAACCTTCTCCAGTTCCTGCCTCATTGCATTACTTCCTATGAGATATACTTTCCCCTGCAGTTTGGACACGTTTTTAAGGTACATGGCGGAACAGTAAGCCGTTCCAAACACCTCATCTTCGGTTACTTTGAATCCCATCAAAGCCAGCTTGTCTGCATACATCTTTCTAGTTTTAGTGCTGTTGTTGGTGATGAAAAACACTTTCTTTCCAGACTTTTTTAGCAGGTTGATTACATCAGAGGCGCCAGGGATGGCCTGATCACCTCGCCAAATTACACCATCACAGTCGAAGAGTACACTGTCCACCGAATCTAAAGTTTGCTTTATTAAAGGACCGGTCAGTCGCGAGCATTTTGACACAGCCATTGGGAAAACGTGTCTGATGTCAAATACCGGTACCTCCTACTCGATTAATGTAAAAAGAAATTATAGATTAACACGGTACTACTAGCTAGCGACAGAAATTATGCTTTACTACGCAAAATGTGGACCAAATCTTAGACCAATCTCGCTAAGAAGAAAAAAACTACGAAGGAGTTTGTTCGATCTGTGAAGAATAATTTGGTCTCTTCAACTGTGATCCATTGCGAAATGACGTGCAGTTCGGCAACACTTCCCTGACCTTAGCGTGTAGCAGGGTTGCCAGATTACACTGACAGTCGGCTATACATACAAAACACCCGTATACTCCACAAAAAACGTCACCGTTATTTTTACTATAAAACCCTAATAGTAAATTGCCCAAGCCATTACGCAATTTTTTGCCCGAACACTGTCATTAAAAATAGACCAATTTGCGGGAAACCTACCCATCTGGCAATCCTGATAGCATACTCTCTAACACTTCCGTACCTGGTTAAAGAGACATCTACAGCCATAGATATAAAGCGTAGCTGGGGTATAGAGTTCTATCTGACGTTTCAATAGTTCCGCCATCTTACCTGGGATCAGTTCTGAAAAGTCAAGCCACTAACACTAGTCATAGTTGTATTTTGTGCAGCAGTCATTTGGTCCAGAAAAAGAAGGAACGATACAAAGGATGTGGGAAACATTGTTCACGCACCAGTAGCAGTGTAGACATGTATGATAACTTTACATAACCATGTTTTTAATCAATGAACAAGAAAGCTAATCCAGCCTAACCGTAGCTGTTGAGCTACGCAACTTTACAGTATCAGAATTCTGTTTGTTTTTTAAATTAACAGTCTAAGCTAGCATACTACAGAAAAGTATGAATTAATGTTGCACAAACGTATGTGAAATAATACGTAAATATATATTATTTCATAAAAATAAAAAAACGTAATTACTGTATAATCAGAAGATGGAGATGTTGAGTAGCACCTTTCTACAAAAAGTTACCTTTAACTCCGTATTTCTGTCCTCCAACTACTATGCTACTGTTAGCATACCAAATTCAGTGAGCTAGCTTGCGATGTTTAGCGTTACTAAAATAGTGATTTCTACAATGAAATGAAATTATAATATTTATGTATACACATGTAAATGTATTACATGCATTATCATTTAAAATAAGTTTATTGTTATCTTTGCAAATAAAGAAATATACATTTGCACTGTATTTAAAGTACTATCCTACATCTTCCTACATTAGACCATTGCCATTTTCTACTCTTAAATGAATAAATTATTTAAGTCTATTTCAAATTGATTTGTTAATATTGTGAAAAGTAGTCATTTTATGCTTAATGCTATGCACGAAAGTGGCTATTTATATATTATTAAGGATATGTATACTGTTATAAGAACTGAAATGCCACTTCCACCATGTTTTTGGTGGAAGTGGTCCCAGGTAAGATGGCTGTCAAATTGCTCCATTTTGATTTAAAGGGGTTCTATGACATCAGCCCATCTACTCTTCTATTATCTATGTCTACAGCGATCTACTGTTGTCACCAGTCTTCACTAGCCAGTCAGTCATCTAGTGAAACCCCGCCCATTTAGGCAATTTATCCTATTCTGAATGTATAACTAACCCTAAACTTATCACCATTAACACTTTTGTTTCCATCAAGGTTTACAAGATTGCGGTTGTGTAATATAGCTTACTTCTGGGTATATGGCTTCACTCCTACTATCCATACCGGTGCATTTTTTAATGCGGAATTATTAATGCTTCTTCTGCTATATTAGCAAATGTTACTGGACAATCTGCAATGCATTCAACAAAACAGATAATAGTGACATTTTCTAAGAAGTTTATTACAGTTTAAAAAAAATATATGATTAACATCCCCCTAAACGTTAAAAAAGATATATACATAAAAATGCAAACATTCAGTAGTGTGGTGAGTCTACATGGTAACAACCCCCCAAACTCAATTGTCTTTCTTGTGAACAGGACTAAGTGGACAAAATATCTCCTTCAGGTTTTTTAGCACCCCTCTATTGTAGAACCATCTTTTGGACTGGCCAGAGGCTGGGGGACCACAGAGGTGGTCTGGTGAAGGGTGGCAGTGCTGACAGATGTGCCCTCGTCCCTTGTACCACTCATTGGAGGTCTGGTTAACAACACCTAGGTAGAAGTGGAACATGGCATAGCTTGCCAGGAGCAGGAAGACAAAGACCAGGAAGCCTAGCATGAAGACAATCCTGGGGAAGGTAAGGAACAGGTGCTGGGGAAAGAGAAAAATGTGTGTGGGAACAGGAAATACTACAATATACAGTATTCCATCTGCATGCAGTGGAAAGGTATTGTAGTGGTTTGTGGCACAATGTGATTGAATCAAATTTTCTCTTTAACTTCATGAACTTTTTTGGCTGATCAGTGGCAAAAACTCCTAATGAAGGCCATTTTGATTTCATGACATACAATAAAATGTGGAAAAGGGGTGAATACTTGTGAAAGCCACTATATGCTTAATATAACTACACTTGGTTCATAATTATTTCCTGCCAGAAGAATGACTGTACTCTCCTGAAAAGAAAACATCAGCAGACTTTGCTTAACATCATTGGGGCTTTGATTGGGACCAGTTTCCATGGTCAGTAAATGCCAATGTATAATAAGAGACAAACAGAGATATGTATGTATTAGTACTCATCATAGATCAGTTATAGTCATGCTGATATACTGTGTAAATCGCTGACCTTTAGTGGGATGGACTGTGTATTGACCTCAGATTCATTTAGGAGACAGAACTAAAGATAACACAGCGCCAGCCTTGTATCAGGGAGGCTCTGGTCTGTACCAGTAGATTGCTCTTTTCCTGTGCTAATGATTAGAAATGTAATACACTCGGCTGTAACTAAACCTTCTTCTTCGACTTTCCCTCAGTTCTGTTGTGGTTTAATTAATTCAGTTTGATAACCATTTACTACGTGATACACACACACGTGTGTATATATACAGTATCTTACAAAAGTGAGTACACCCCTCACATTTTTGTAAATATTTGAGTATATCTTTTCACCGAAGAAGTGACACTTTGCTACAATCTAAAGTAGTGAGTGTACAGCTTGTATAACAGTGTACATTTGCTGTCCCCTCAAAATAACACAACACACATTAATGTCTAAACCACTGGCAACAAAAGTGAGTAAACCCCTAAGTGAAAATGTCCAAATTGGGCCTAATTAGTGTTACAAGGTGACTCATTAGTGTTACAAAGTCTCAGGTGTGAAGGATGAGCAGGTGTGTTGATTTTATTACAGCACTCAATCTTTTTGTGTAGGAGTCTATTGGTAGTGCACATCTTGACGTGGCAAAATTTGCCCACTCTTCTTTGCAAAAGCGCTCCAAATCTGTCAGATTGCAAGGACATCTCCTGTGCACAGCCCCCTTCAGATCACCCCACAGATATTCAATTGGATTAATGTCTGGGCTCTGGCTGGGCCATTCCAAAACTTTAATCTTCTTCTGTTGAAGACATGCTTTTGTGGATTTGGATGTGTGCTTTGGGTCGTTGTCGTGCTGAAAGTTGAACTTCCTCTTCATCTTCAGCTTTCTAACAGACGCCTGAAGGTTTTGTGCCAAAATTGCCTGGTATTTGGAACTGTTCATAATTTCCTCCACCCTGACTAAGGCCCCGGTTCCAGCTGAAGAAAAACAGCCCCAGAGCATGATGCTGCCACCACCATGCTTCACTGTGGTTATGGTGTTCTTTGGGTGATGTGCAGTGCTGTTTTTGCACCAAACATACCTTTTGGAATTATGGCCAAAAAGTTCAACCTAGGTTTCATTAGACCATAACACATTTTCCCATGTGCTTTTGGGGGACTTGATGTTTAGCCTGGCTTGGATGTTTTTCTTTGTAAGAAAAGGCTTCTGTATTGCCACCCTACCCCATAGCCCATTCATATGAAGAATACGGGAGATTGTTGTCACATGTAGCACACAGCCAGTACTTGCCAGAAATTCCTGCAGTTCCTTTAATGTTGCTGTAGACCTCTTGGAAGCCTCCCTGACCAGTTTTCTTCTCGTCTTTTCATCAATTTTGGAGGGACGTCCAGTAATGTCTCTGTTGTGCCATATTTTCTGCACTTGATGATGACTGTCTTCACTGTGTTCCATGGTATGTCTAATGCTTTGGAAATTATTTTGTACCCTTCTCCTGACTGATATCTTTCAACAATGAGATCCCTCTGATGCTTTGGAAGCTCTCTGCAAACCATGGCCTTTGCTCTGAGATGCAACTAAGAAAATGTCAGGAAAATTCTAATAGAATAGCTGAACTTTATTTGTGATTAATCAGAGTCACTTTAAATAATGGCAGGTGTGTAATGACTGCTATTTAACATGAGTTTGAATGTGATTGGTTAATTCTGAACACAGCCACATCCCCAGTTATAAGAGGGTGTGCACCCTTATGCAATAAGGTTATTGTAAGGTTTTTCCCCGTCGAAGATTTCAGTTTGTTTTTCAATTGAATTGTTCACATTATATGTCACATTAAAAGTGGAAAAAGTGGATTTAAAAAAAATCTTTGTGTCATTCTTTTACATCACAAAAACCTGGCATTTTAACAGGGGTGTGTATACTTTTATATCCACTTTGTATACACACACACACATACACATACACACACACACACACACACACACACCCACCCCTCCGGAAAAAAGGTAAAGACCACTGCACAGAAGGTTTAAAATGAAGAGACTACTGCAAATTGAATGCTTCTGTTCCTGACTCAAAACTTTCCTTTTCAACTTTTTTGGAAAAGAAAAGAAAGGTGCAGTGGGCTAAATTCTTTCCAGAGCTGTATATGTATGTATGTATGTATGTATGTATGTATGAGATATATATATATATATATATAATACATTGTGTGTGAGGCCAGTCTCCTACATAAATTCATACCTGTATGACAAAGAGCATCCCTGCCTCCTGTTGCTGCCCATTGTCATCTACATAGCGGGCTCGTAGCAGTCCTGAACGAACCACAGCATGCAGCAGCATGTCCCCAGTTAGCAGGGCTATGTCTCCAGCCATGGCACACACGCTTAGCAGGTAGAGCAGAAAGTACCGGGTGTTCTGAGCTCCGACGCAGTTGTTGACCCAGACACAGTGGTGGTCAAAGCGTTGAACACACCTGTTGCAGACTCCTGATCCAGAACAAGGGGAAGCATGGGATATTCAGTACAGTTTAGTGACAACAGGGACGGTGGATATACTCAGTCTGTTTAATGCTAGTTTGTAGACGTCACTCTGACTATAGAGTGGACATTCAGAGGAATTGTACAGAGTGTAATCTAATGCCTGTGGCTAAAAGAGAAAGGCTATGTTAACTTACTACAATGTTTAGAGCGAGCCGGTTTGACCAGCTGACAGGTAGGGCAGCAGAGTCCAGGGTGGAACAACCTCTTGTCATATGGGTATAACTGCACCTGGCCTGCATGTCGTTTCTTTGTAACTGTTCCTACAGGGACATATGTTTAAATTGATGGTGGGATTGTGTTAAACAATGGGCATCCAGAAGCGTGTGTGCACAGCCTAAGCAGAAATTATACTGTAGATCTGTCATGATATTACCACATACATAAGACAATTAGCATCAGTACTAGAGCTTTTCTGTTTATTGAATTAACCCGGGTTTACAGTTGACTTACCAGGATCCCTATTAATGCAGAGGTAGAAGAACCAGGACTTGATCACCAGTAGAATGTAAGGCACTGACAGGCTGGTGAGAGTGGTGTCCATGTCCCTGCAGAATCCAAACACCTCATAGGTGAACTCTGTGTATACCATCCCCTCAAGAAAGATATGAAGAAAGATAAACATGCTGTTCCTAAAAGCAGAAATAATGGCAACCAGTTAGTCAGAGAGACAATATTACAGCTGGGCAATATGGACAGAAATAATATAATAACAGAAAAAATAACAATACTTTCATAACATTCATACACACCAGTTTTTTGTTTTTTGAAATGAACCTTTAAACAAATACTACTACTTTGAATGTATCAATTGTCCCAGTCACAATCCAACTTGGTGCTACGAAAGAGATGCTGCACAGTCAAAGGTTGACTGACCCACAACTCAGCCCTCTATGATCCATTTCAGTGTATACAGTTGTATTACAATTATACATTAGATGACCTTCTTACACACACAGAAGCATCTTTACAATCTATTTAAGATTATGGGTGTTCAGTATTCTGTCTATAATCTATTCAGTAGAATCAAAACAAGTTCACTCCAAGTAAAAACAGATGTGATTTCCACATTGTTCACTCGCCGTTGATGAAATAGCTTGTGTAAGATCCTCTGTGTAAAGCTTTGAAGCCATAGTGGTGTCCATGGTGATACTGCCTGTAAAAAGAGCACGCTTCCATGAAGAGACAAACATTATAATAATACCTACAGCACCACCGTGTGTACTTTTTGAGAAATGCAAACCAGTAGTCTATTTGTATTTGTCTTACCTTTGTCAAGGCGTCGAAAAGTACACCAAAAGGAGTTTGTTGTTGACCAGAGTATTTACAAACCAAGGCTATGCAGGTCAGCACGACCCCCATATAGATAGCAAATAGCGTAAGGAAATCCATTTGTTACCCTGTCGGACACGTCAGGAAAATCAGCATATGTTGTCATAATGCCTTAATCTCTGGTTACCAGTTCCTTTTTTCTAGATCCAGTCAGTCTGCACACCGTTTAATTTGCCACAAAGTACAGGGAGGCAGTTGTATTCTAGCTAAAGACACTAACCAGACACTGAAACTAGCTGTCATGGAATGACTACCTGCTAACTCTATAGTTAGCTAATCGAATATATGTTGTCCCTTTAGACTTTACTATACAAGATAACAGTGTACTTAGATGGTAATGAACATAAAGCTACATCTAAAGATGCAGGCATATATGATAGTGTCTGCGCTGCAGGTGAGATGGTTAGCAATGACAGTAGTAGCAGCTAGCTTGCTTAGTAACATCCAGATTTCACTGATTTAGCCAGAGTAGCTTAGACACTAATTAACTCACTACTCATCTAATCATGGCTTAATCGACCTTTTAGGCCTACTTACCCTATTCATGGGACCTACAATTAATAATTAAAATGTATGCCTGAACTAGTGTTGCAAGAATCTCAAGTCACTTCTGTGGACCATTCTCATGCACGGTGTAGCTTTCACTTCCGTAGCATTTTGCTATTTTTTGTGTGCTGTTGCTGGAGTGTATTCATTCCGCCACACTAAAACGTTTTGCAACTTGAAGTTTTGTTTCGCTGAATGAATACAGCTCTTCAAACGCCCCTAGCTCTCTTCAGACACCCCCCAAACACAGCGCATTATTGCCTCGACTTTGGTGCTATGATGGAATGGACACATTCTGTCAATAAATATACTTTCTGTGAATCTAGATGTCTAGATGAGTTGCTAATCTTTCACAGGAAAGTTGTAACATTACATTTTAAATTAAATTAGATAAGACTAAATCACTTACGATGTATTTGACTGTTAACTACTTCAAAGCATTTTTTTTAAATTAACTACACATTTTACCCCATTATATTGCTCCCGTTCAGTGTCACACAACACAAAATACCTCACGAAGAGGCTGTTGGATCTGGTTGCATTTTCAAACAGGTAGTGCTCTCACCTTACACATCACAGTTACACAGGAGTGTTAGAGGCACTTGCTCTGTAGTCTATGCATTCTTCTCAGGGTGTTGAAAGGTAAGACATGCAGTTATTGTACGCTTTCCCAAAATAATATTTTAATTAGTTCAAATGGGTTTTGAAATAGTTCTGGGCAGTTAGTTTTGAGTATGTCTCTTCAGTCAATGTGTTTAAAGTTTGCATCATTACATGAGGGAATGTTGAGGCATTTGTTTGCTGTCAGTCCATGTTTTGGCTTGGAATATCCACTTTATCTACAGCTTTAAGACGTCACTGGGATTAATTTAGGTGTTTGCTGCTGAAACAATAAGCTTGTAATAATGAAGGTGGCTACATAATTACATGCTTATGGTTTCAGTAGCAAGCACCTCTCAGTTTTAGTAATTTGTTTTAATGTAGTGTGTGTTTGGTGTGTGGAATGAATATGACTTTATTTTCTTGTAAATCTGTCTGTATTAGGCAACTTGAGGTCTTGCTAGTATTTTTTTATGCAGAAAAAGTCAGGTACCCACTGGTCAGTCTTGGTCATTTTACCTCAGCCTCAATATCCTGTATTATATAGCTTGCTCTCCGTCAGTCCCCTATAGAGGTGAGTTGCCATCTTGGGTGATGTGTAAGATGAGAGGCTAATTGAGGGGAACCGTGTGTTTTTGGCTGTGTAGCATGGCTGTTGAATAATTAATCTGGCCCTGTATAACTATTGGGCTGGCAAGTTCCTCTTAGTTTGGCAATTGTTATTTCTTTCACCTCTGCAATTTTTGGTTGGAAAAAGCCATATACATTGTTTGCTTAATACAATTTACTTATTATAGAGACTACTGTTGTATTTGCCAATTATACACCATCTGTTATTAATTTGTTATTACACATTCATTACACATTTATTTTAAAGGAATTATGTGAACTACTGTAACAATACACCTGTACCATGCTACCTCATCTCCTTCCCTCATCACAATAAAGCACTGCAATTAACCCCCAGAAACTTTGACTAAGTTCATTGTCAGGTCCTACTGTGATCATTATCGCATGGTGTGTTTGCGATGAACATTTGTCCAATGGAGTTTATATGCCAATGTCTTTCCAGTGCATTTGTACCACTGCCATAAAACATACAGTACCACAACTCACTGGCATTGCTGAATTACTATTGACTAATGGCCATGTGACCACCTAGCCAAGTCATTGCCTTGTTTTCCCAATACCCAATCTTACTGTACACTGCCTCAGGGGTCAGTTGCTGCAGTGCCGTTTTAGAGTAAAAGCGAGCCGAGGCATATATGCTCCCCACTGTGAGTCCGCGCTTATATCTCCACAACCATAACCCTAATGAAGGGAGCATGTGTCCCTGGTCCTGTCTGTCCTTGTTCCCATCCAGGAGGGGGATTTCAAGATTCAGCTCATAATCCCACTAATCTACAGTAAAGTCTTAAATTGCCCATGCTCCTTCTCAATGGGACAGAGCATAGGGGCACACAGTTGCACACTAGCACACAGCCACACACACGATTGTGCCCATGCAGACGCTCCAATTTGTGTTAATCAACCTCTGGCTGATCGACACACACACACTGATTCTGGGACAGTCTCAATCCCTTGGAGAGGCACCTTGCCGAGAGAGGGAGCAGGAAAAGAGACGGAGGAGTATTTTTAGAGAAAAATGGGGCCTCACAATACCGTTTTAGAGAGAGATTTTATTAAGGAGCCGAGTGGAGCGAGGGCGTCCCAGTTTTCTGATTAACACTGTGCTAACAGGCTGGAGGACTGCAGGGGCACACTCTGGGAGGAGATGCTGGAGCAAACCTGTGACTGAACTACACCGGAATGCCATGTCACCCTTTTCCCGTTTTGAGAAAGCAGTGTGGAGGACTCTGAAGATGGAGTGTTGTGAATTGGCATACGCCTGGTGTTTGAATAGAGCCTGTCTGTGTGGTCCGAGAGGCTTTTTCACTGTAGTGATGCGGAAGGCGTGTTTGGTTGGATACTAGCTCACATGCAGGCCAGCTGCTGTTTGATAAAAGTGTGAGGCAAGATGAAGAAATTTCTACAGAACAAGAAAGGCAGATACTCTTTCCGGAACCAGAACAAGGCTGCCGTTCCTCGCAATCCATCTAAAGACTACTGTAAGTTTGTCTGGATGATTTTCTTCCACTGATGGCTTTGGAGGGTGAAAAGCGGACACTGGCACTGTTGTAGGGTTAACGTTAGTTTATCTGTTGCGCATGATCAGTAAGAACAGATATCCGAATAATTCTGTATTTGGCATGTGATCTGTCATGTCGGATGCACACATTTAGGTTAATACAAGCTGATCCTGTTTTAATGTTTTTAGTGTATTTACCTTTAACAGTTTATATAATGTTATAAAGCTTCCAAAATGAAGCATTTGGGATTGAAGTGTATTACTTCAAAAACACACGATAACATCCAATGTTTTGTGTTGGGCAGTTGCATATTTCTTTGCACTGTAAAAAAATCTTCCTCAATGCTTGATTCCCTCTCTCAGAAGTAATAGTTGTATTATTTCAGAGATTCAGTGAACTTGAATGTAGAGTACGATGGATTCCCTTTAGAAACGAGCACACTCTTCAAGGTCAAATACACTGAGACGCCTTTGGAGTTGGGAACGAGGTCAGTGACCTGAAGGGTTTGACAGGGGCTGAGAGCACTGCGCCTCTTATCTCATTCTCATCTCAATCCACCCACAACCGAACATCGTTCCTTCCCATCTTCTTCCACATCATTCTGCTTCTTCTCTTGTGCAGTTATTGGAATGCCGACGTCCAATCAGGGCTGGCCAGAGGAGTTTGGCTTCCGGCTAGGAGGAAATGGTCCCAGCTACATCCTGTCTGTGGAGGAGGGCAGCAGTGCCTACCTGGCAGGCCTGCAGCCAGGTGACCAGGTCAGAGAGATTCTAAACTAATCTAGATTAATTCAGAATTAATTTTAATTAATTTATTCAAGCATTATTTTTCAAGAGCCATTATTTGACAACCATACAGATGATAAAAACTCTGTTTATCATAAGATAGTGCAATAATATCAAGGGGGAAAAAAACTGTTTCTGTGACCAGGTGCTGGAGATCGAGGGCCAGAATGTGTCCACTCTGGGACCCCAGGCTGTCATCGCCATTGCTCAGACCCAGAGGAACATCCCTCCCAGTATCGGAGTGGTTTCTCGCATCCAGCAGGTCTGAACTCGCTCTGACCAAGACTCAGCTGGCACCAGCATCATACTATATCCCAGTGCTGGATGTTTATGGGATCGTTTCTGTTTGTGCGTACTGAATATTTTACCAACTGTAATCCTGATACCTAATTTAACCCCGGACACCGGTGGTAAAGCCGGATTTGCCAATTTAATGGGCAAAGCCGTACTTTAAATAAAAAAAAAGTAATTACTGAAAATAATCTACGTTAAAATAACACAGTGAATATAACATGGGAACTCAATGTCTGCCCCGTCAGATGGATATTACCCCGGGTCCTGACGGCCGCTTCGGTTTCACCATCGTAGGGGACTGCCCCCTCCTCGTGGAGGACTGTTCTCCTTGCTCTCCGGCGGGACGGGGAGGCCTGCGTGCCGGTGACTACGTCATGGAGGTGAACGGGATCCCGGTACGGCAGCACGAGGTGGCGGCAGCGCTGATCAAGGCGTCCCAAGGGAGGACCCTACGTCTGGGGGTGCTGTGTCTGGGCTCCAGGCAGAAAGTGCGCACCAGTGGAAGCGCGGACGAGACCCAGCGCGGGAGGGACTGCTTGAGGGCGGACCGCAAACACAAGGCCTTGGAGTTTAACAGGAAGGTGGGGCTTTCATTTAAATGTGATGCTGGTTGACTTGTGAATATGCAAAGGAATATTGACGTTCAAGGAAAACGTTTAGAACAAAGAAACTTTACTGTTACAAAAGGCATCACAGGCACCTATTAAATTGACTTCCTCGGTCAGATTATTGTAAACAAACACCATCTTTCTTTATGGAGTATTTACTAAATGGCTTCAACAACCATTATTGCTATATTTTAGATTGACCAGATCTTGGGGGAAGAGCCAGAGGTGAAGGAGAGGCTGTTTGCGGTGCTGAAGCAGTATGCTGCGGAAAAGAAGGTTGATTGGCTAGCCTCAGTCCTCCCTGACATCCTCACCACAGAAGAACAGCAGACGCTAATTGGCAACATCAGGTATCTGACCTTGAATCCCTGCTCCCTGTCATTCATATATTATACAAAATATAAAGGATGTAGCTTTCCCTGGTAAACATGACACAGGGTTATGGCCAGAGAAATCCTATAAATGTTTATATATAAACTTGTACAACCATGACTTTAAATTCCCCATTTCAGAGTCCCATTGAAAAGTAATCTGCAAGGATTATTTAGCAGTGGGTGTGTAAACAGGCTTTTCCTTTTGCTCATTTTGCAGAGGGAGGGATTACTTTTTTTTTTACTTAGTGTCATCCACTATGAAGGTTATCACACAGTGCTTTAGGTGGACCATATCTGTAGCAGACTGGGATCAGTGTAAACCCACAGTGACCCTCCCGCGTGAGGGAAACTGCATCGTCAAAGAACCAAAACAGAGATTAGTCTTCCACCTAATGGGTTAAGGACAGACCTGATGAATAACAGTTGGTATGTTTATCAATAGTTGAGTGACACTCAGATTTTACCCGTTGCATGCAAATGTTGTTAGCACTGCTATTACCTGCTATTACCCAATCGTATAATTCTCACTTGATCTACTTTTTGACATAAAACGTGTCACTTCAGCTGACCAATTTCAGTGAATACTGGTTACAATGGTAAAGTAATACTCATGGTGTCAGACAATCAAAGAATAAACGTTTGTCTTATGTCTGTTAGTTTGTGAAAATAAGCAACAAGACTATCACCTAACCCTGTATCCAAGTACAATCCTCCCTTTATCAGGGTGTGGAGATTAGTGTTACTCCATACCGTATGATAAAGAGAGAGGACATCTGTCATGTTAAATCACACTTCCTACTGTATCTGTCTTTGAGTCTTTAATCGGATTGGTTGGTATGAGGGTCTTTACACAGTGGGAAACCAGACCACAGCTTTGGTAATCTGACCTTTACATTCACAAGGAGGCAAAAACAGTAGGTGAACAATGTTGACTTTTGGGGATATTAGTTCCAAGTAATACAGTTTAGTCTGTCACTTCCTGGAGTTATGTAGTGATGTCAGGTTGGGATACCTTATGATTAGGGTCCTGAGTTTTCCTTGAGCATTTAACCACAATAACCAGGAATAACTCTGGGTCCTTGTCATAAGATATCTCCTGATACCTAATTATCCTTATGCGTGTTCAGTTCTGTAATCGTTATTACAGCTTCTTTGAAAGGTTAAATTATAAGGTTGTTTTGTATTTCAATTCAAAGCAATTTTGTTCAACAAGACAATAAGACCGTTATTCCAGATCCCTAGAGGACAGCAAAGATTTCCTTTGTTGTCATTATTCTGTATCTGGCCAGTATCTGGCCAGTGAGAGGTGTTTTACCACACTAAATTGAACTGAGTTGGATTGGACTCTCTCCCCCTTTCTTCCACTCTCTCTCTCCCTCTCTCTATCTGATGGATTTTATCCTCATTATTCTGCTATAAGCTCCTGCTCATCTTTGTGGCTGTTCTCACTGTCCACTGCTGCAGATGATTCCTGGAAGCACCATGCTGATTCTGTCCAAAACACTGAACTGCATCAGGACCTCAGTATATCGTTTGTAAACCCTTAAACATAAATTATTTAGTCATTCTCATAACCCTCCGTCTGATTCTGAATTATGACAGACCAAGGACAGTAATGAGCTGTTGGGGGTGAGTACTTTCTTTATAATTGGTAATTTCTTGGCTTTGGTACAGTTATCTTGAATGCTGGACTGCTGAGTGCCTACAGTGGGTAGAGCCAGGGCAGAAGCTATGTGGGCCAATGGTTATTCTGGTACAGTACTGGCTCTGTGCACTTTGACTCTGAGGTGTACTGTGTGTTGGTTGGCTGCCCATGGCGTTTATCAGAGTTCAAATGTTTCTACTTTTTATTAACCTAGAACTCATCATGATTGGAGTCATGGCCTTTTTTGTAATCTCAGAGAGGAAACCAAAACAGTATTTCTGTGGCGGTGCTGTGGAAGTGTCATTTACTGTAACTGCAGGTATTATTCTGGCAGAAGATGCCTTCTCACACATTTCCAGTCAATTATAGCACCACTCACTCTGACTAACTCTAAAGCATTGAACGTCCCTTACAGGTCATCATCAAATTGTTCTCAATGCGAGGCACCTTTTCCAGTCTGTTTAGCATGTATCTTTACATGCTATGGGTGATGAGAGACTGGCCACAGTTTAATCAGACAAACCTAGGCTGGCTGATCTTTTTGTTAGTCAGCGAACAGTCATAGAACACACTATTCCTCTGGCTGTCCATGTTGTTACTGTAGAGAGAATATTAGAGATGTTAAATCACCATGCTGACCTTGTTTGAATGTTTCTTCTATATATTGTTCAGCGATTTAATACAGAGGTTTTTGCAGAATTGAAACAATTGTAGACCTTATATTTTCAATTATATTGACTCTCAGCACTTGAATGGGTGAACATGAAACATACATGTAGTCTCTGGTGATGCAGCAACCTAGAACTCATCATGATAAATGACAGGCCTCTAATCTCAGCTGTTTTGTATATTGCTTAAACTGTGGATCACAGAAGCATTAAAGACTATAATGTAATTTTGTTCAGTGACATTTTTATCAAACAATTACTGAATTGAAGGTGCAGTTTTGTACGTTGTGGTGCATAATGTTGTACTAGGTTCTATGAGTACATACATAATTTCAAGGACAGCTGCCTACTCACACTTTTATAGTATAGCTTTACTCTATGCAGCTAATCACATTTACATCCACTCTATACCATTGATCATTCCTCATAAGTCATTATCTATTTAGTCAAGGTTCTTCTACTCTGAGGTTTCTTTTTCCAGTAGGTTTACAGCAGTGGTCTCTGACAGGATGACTGGAGGCAACTGTTTTCATGAGCTTGTCAAGACATTCTGAAATTACATGTAATTTTCTTGCAAACTGTCAAACACAAATCTCGTAACAATGCTTCACAGTGGCCTGTATCTGGGCCGTTTAAAGACAGTCTTGTCTGTTGACAGAACCAGTTGGAACTTCCCTAGAATATCAAAGCGACCTTACCTGACAGATCATTAGCAAGTACAAGCCCTCGACAATGATCCGACTCAATGATAAAGATGAGCAAAAAAGGCCTATGAAGAAGTTGCTTTGTTTTATCATTCAACAAGCTTTTGTGTCATTTCATTTGTGTTCTCTGACTTTTCTCGTATTGATAGACGACTAAGCGAGTTTGGCATGTGTCATCTCATATTCATACTTCAGTGAAACAGGATGTCATTCCTGACCACTTAGAGATCAATGGGAAGATACTTCTTTTAGATTTGTTTCTGAGATGATAATTGATCAAGAATGAATTTGTGTTTATCTCTTATTTCATGCGTGCAATTTCTTCCATTCATTTTTTTCATCTTTACCAAGGGGTTCAATCATTTCTGTACATTTGCAAGGAAATGTACAGAACTTGTATATACATACATAAAGTAACTTGGGCAACAAACCGTTGGACAAGCTTGGTTTAGAGTGTATCTTCATATGCCGTGGGTGGAGAGAGACTGGTCACAGTTTAATCAGTGTGAGTGAACAGCCATAGAACACACTATTCCACTGGCTGTCCATGTTGTTAATGGACAGAAAATGTTATAGATGTTGAAGCTCCATATTGACCATGTTAATTTACTCTCTGTCCAACATCTGGATCTGATGGCCACTGACCAGCGACACAGTGACCCTAATCACTAGTTATAAAACCACATAATTATATCTGAAATCCCCATCCCTGTCCAGTCGCTTAGTGTCAGGCAGAGACAAGCTGGCGACAGTGTGGCAATGCAAATCAAAATGGCGACAGCACAGTCCCCCACATCTGGAGTAGAGATGAAATGAGGTCTCCCAGTTAGATCTCTTCTTGTCATTTCTCCCTGTAGAGAGATCCATCCTCCCTTCACCCGTTTTAGATAATTATAGAGCACCACGCCACTCCTCTGCAAATGAGGTCACAGTTGAAAATTCAATTAGTTTTAAAGGTAATACTTCAGTTTCGGCAACTTTTGTGATGAGGCGGCTGTTTGGAAAGAAAATCATATATTGTACAAGGCTCGGTGACTGAAGGTGTTGTGTTGGTGTTGGCAGATAAGGTTTTCTCGCAGATTTTACTGTGAACACACTAACTCCACAGAATGGCATGGAAAAGAGTAAAGAGCAATTGTCTTAGTTGACAACAGACAGACCAAGCTAATGGATGCTGCATAAGTACAGAACAACATTGAACCACAGTTCAGAAAAGTGTCCACAAATTCCATTCCATAGAACTTCAGGTTGTACAAGATGTCTAAATTTATATCCACGTGCCTGGATTCCTCAGTAGCACTGTGGAATAATCATGGCTAATTAGCTGAACATTCCCCTATGGTGGCTAGAATCCATATTGTCTCTGAAAAACTTCCCTGTGTCCCATTTGCTTGATTTAGCTGGTAAATGTGTTTTGTATGTTGCATCTCTCCTTTTCGGTTCTGCTTGTGTCGTATTATACATGCGTGGCCAGTTAATTTTCTACTTAATTATAAATGAATATCTCTACTTATCGTCTGATTCATCTATTCATCATGGGTGTAAAAAGAGACAGTTGGAGGTCTCAACACAGCAGGGATAACACACTGAATCATCGTGTGTCGTGTGCTGAAGTTGTATTCCTGGTCACTGAATTAGTTGTTTGATGCTGCTTCACCTTATTTTATTCCCCCTCTGAGAATCCTCTGTCTGAAGTGTCAGCTAAGATAGATGCTCAGAAGAGATTTTGTTCTGTCCTTTGGACAGATAGAGGAAGGGAGAGAGAAGAATGCTGGAGAGAGGGAGAGCAAGATAGGGAGGGAGAGGTGGGAGAGTAATGTAGTGCTAACTCCCACACCTTTGCTGTTTCTGTATGGTATCAGGCTGCAGCAGTGTGAATCCACACTGAGGCATATTACGCCACTGCACAGAGGGCTTCCTCTCTGACTGTCTCTACAGAGATCTCTCCCGCTTTCTCTCTAGTCATTAACCTCTCTTGCTCTTATTTATTCAGCGACCAAATGGAAGGAGAAATACTTTTCAGAAGCGTGCTGGGTTTTTTGACAATCAACGGATTTCTATTTCTGTTTTTATGATGGATTTTCTCGTCCAACCTGACTACGTAATTCTTAGGTCCAGTCTTGACTTTTTTCTCTGTATCTCACACCAGGTCTTTGGTATGAGTGGTGTACTTTCTGTCACCAGATTCGACGCGGACCGCTGAGGGTGTTTTCTGTTTTCTAGTAACACCTGGTTCCTGGGATCTACAGATCAACAGCATCCCATTCTTTCTCTGGTTCCTGTTTGTCCGGCAGATGTGTTCCACAGACTGTTGAGGGTTGACTGCTGAGGTCCGATCCAAGAACCCTGTCCCTTCCCTGGTTCTCACATGCTGGTCCCTCTCTCACCATGTTCACCAGGATCTTCATCCCCAAGAAACACCGGCAGCGTTTCGACGAGGCCGTGTCCCAGAGCCTGATACAGAGGATCTGTCGCAGCAAGAGCATCAGCGAGCCGGGCCAGCAGGGTCGGCTGAGACGCAGTCGCAGTGAGGACCACCCCGACCGCCATCGCAGCTCCAAACGGGCCAGCTCAGTACCCCGGGACCCCGGGGAGGAAGGAGGGGGACCGGAGAGAGGAGAGAGGGGGTACAGGAAGTCCTCGTCCGGCATACCCGGGCATAAATCAGGAGCTAATCAGAGGTTAGTATACATTATAGTATACAATATCTGGTCCATTCTTCAAAACATTTCATTTTGTCTGTAGATAGGTGATTTGGAAAAACACCTGAAATTGTTCATTGGAGAGTCATATTAATCCCCAAATATAATTATTAATCGATATTATGAAAATAGCTATCCTTATGCACCCCATTATTACGCAGAGGAATATCTAGTCTTACCAGGAAACAGTCAAACCCTGGACTCAGCACTATACTTTTCGGTTGTCCAGTTGATCTGGTGTCGGTTGAAAATGGTCACGCCACTCCATTACAGTGTTACAGATAGACTTCACAGCAAACTCCAGTCCATGTGTTATCCAAATTAGCAGCACATTGGAATATGTCCTGTGCAATTAACCCAGCAGCTCATAACAGACAGACCATGGTATTAGATGGGAGATTAACTCTGCCTCTTATTAGCAATGCTTCCATCACATGTAGGACAGACAGGAACCTGATTGGGCCAGATTGTCCAGCTTTCTTGCTGACCTGCTGACACAGGCCTCTAGATTTTAACAGATATTGTATTATGTGGAGCTAATAATTATGTTTATGGTACACTGCCTTTTAAAGTGGGGAGGTTTCAAACCCCTGTGGAATAGAGAGCAGAACAATATTAAACGCAGTAGGCCACACATTGTTTGTTAGATCAATAACATCACATGTGCAGTATTAAGCTGCTACTCCATACAGGTTCTCATGGAATGGTATGTTACTGAATAGTGAAGGCTGATTGTAAATGAGGAGAGAGATGACAGATCTGTTTGTTCTCCATCTCTCTTCAACCCTCCAGTCTTTTATGTGTTTGGCAGTGCTGAGCCTGCACTGATGCTCTTAGAGTCTGTACTCCACAGAATACTCTAAAACTCCATGTGAATGTTTCTCACCTGGCCCTGTCTTACATAAGAAGCATAAAGATTGTTAAACATTTGATCAGTTTTATCTATACTGCGTCTTCCACTCTGTGGACCTCTGTTTACATCTTGCGACATTTCCTTGAGTAGTTTCCATGGCAACAGAGATCTCCATCCCAGTCCTAGATGGTTCTGGGAGAAGAGAAATCACTGTCTGGAAATGAAACCTGTTATGTGGCATTCCTACTGGACACCCAGTTTCTATTTGATCCGTCACATTCCTTTAATGATTTATTTATAGCTGTGAAATTGAAGTTACATAACACCCAGCATGCTGTGGGTACAACAATATGAAAACATATCCCTGTACAATTGCTGTTTATTGTTGCAAACACTTTCAAAACGTCAAGCAGGACTTCATAAACACAGTTGAATGCTGCTGAGTGTCCATTGATAACCTGAGCAAAAACAAAGGTATTAATATCATTCCTAAAATACTACAGCTCTATTGTTACAACCGTATTTTGCCCTACTTCAGAAATGAATGCAAATGTGAGTTCTGACAGAAAGTGAGCCAGACTTTGTGATGCCCCCTCAGCCTCCGTGCTCCCCCCAGGACGGTGAGGGTGTACAGGGGGAAGAAGAGCTTCGGCTTCACCCTAAGAGGCCATGCCCCGGTCTGTATCGACTCGGTCATCCCAGGTGGGTGACGCACTGCTTAATACACTTCTCTGTGTGCTGACTACAGATAGTTGTGTTAGGCAACACTGTATTGTACTATACTGGAATGAGGGGGATTGGGTGTTTCTGTGGGAACTGGTTTTGGGATTTGTGAATAAACAGCATGTGTCAGGAATCGGAAGTGTGTCTCTGAGCCACTAATGGCGTGTTGACTAATATAGTGTCAGACATTTATAGTGAGGCTGGGTGACTCTGGTGTTGTTGTTCGTTGTTGATGGCGATGAGGGCAGTGTAAAGAGATGGAGATGAGAGGACGATGAATGCATGGATGGATGTAGCCGTGTTCCACTGGAGTTCTAAATGCATAGGTTGGACCAGAGCATAATAATAGGTGGTTTACTGGGTGCTCCTCTTAATCGGAGCTGAGAAGGGGGTTGAGTGTGTTTGTGTGTGTGTGTGTGGGAATGACGCCGTTCTCCCACTCCAGTACTGCGCAAAAGGCCAGCGATAAGTTACTCAGCAGCTCAGTGGGAAAGGCCTCCTGAGGTCTGTTGTATATGGAGAGGCTGTGGGTGGATGAGAGGAGATCGTGATGTACAGGCAGGCGTCCACACAGGCTTCCATTGGAACACATTGTCTCCTGTCAGAGAGCTTTGGAACACAGTGTCTCCTGTCAGAGAGCCTGCATGAACATGGGCTACAGTACTCCTTTGACAGCCATTATATTACGCTTCGTTTGTTCCAAAAGGGCTCCCAGCATAGCCCACTAAATACTGTAGATAAGAAACAGCATCAGTCAATGACCATATACTAATTTGATTTATGAGGCGTATATACTTTTCAGGATTTGTGTATCGCCATGGATCAAATGTGTTTGTCCTTCTCTTTTGTTTTAATCCACCTCCCTTTCTTCAGACAGCCCAGCAGAGGAATGCGGTCTGAAACCAGGGGATCGTATCCTTTTCCTCAATGGGCTGGACATGAGGTACACACACTGTTTTGACTGTACTTCATTGTGTGCCACGAGACCTTGTGTCAGCTGCGTGTGTTTGTGCGTGCGCATGTGCGGTGTGATGTTATAGAAACATCTTGTGTAGGAGTGCAAATTAGAACACAGCCTGGGTTGAGTCACATTATTGTCAGGAGGGCTTGGTCAAAATGTTACTGGCCACCAGTACAGTACCTCATTACAAACTGGGGAGTTCGGGTCCTGTAAATACTGATGGTCTGAAAACTGTGCCATAACTGTGTGTTTCAAGCCCTATACACCAAAGCTATAGGATTGGCACAAAAAAAAAACCTTAGCAGTGGTATATGTGTTCTTACTTAACTATCTCGCCCAAGCAACTACATAACGTACCCATTTGCTAAATAGCAGAGAAGTACTGAATACTGTAGACAGTGACTCTGACTGTCAGTGTCTCTATGAGCTGATCCCGGTCTACGTGGATTGCACGACTGACAGTGACTGTGTGTGTTCAGGAACTGTTCCCATGAGAAGGTGGTGTCCATGCTGCAGGGCAGCGGGGCCATGCCCACCCTGGTGGTGGAGGACGGTCCCTCTGGTTACTCCCACTCTGACCAGGAAGATTCTTCCCCAGGGCTAGCCCCCGCCGTGGCCCCCAGGTCCCGCTCCCGCTCCCCAGTCCCCCTCAGCTCTCTGCAGTGGGTGGCTGAGATCCTCCCCCCGAGCATCAAAGTCCACGGACGCACCTTCAGCCAGCAGCTGGATCACCTGCTGACCGTGCAGGAGCGTTACTCCGTCTGCAAGGCCCTGGAGACCTTCTTCCAGCACAGGTAGGGGGGTGGCATAGCTAGGGAGAGGAAGAGGAGGCTGGGGAAGAGGAGGTACTGAAGGAGTAGGAGAGAGGGAGAGAGAAAGAGAGAGGGACAGGGAGGGAGAGTGAAAGAGAGAGACATAATGTGAGAGGGAAAAAGAAAATCTTTCTTTTCACATGTCGCACGTTAACGCTGAACTGTTTGAAATTCTTGTTGATATATTATTTTGAAAGCGCTCACCGTGGATACATATTAAATGAATTTGATGCTTTTATAACCAAAAAGGGAAGAATTACAGAAACATAATCAAATATTTCCTTGATAAATAACATCCTAGGATTCAATAATCGGCAATAAATATAATATGATTTATTGATTTGATATATTATTATCTCATTGCCTGAACTAATTGTAAATTCGAATATTCTATAAATTATTTAATGGTAAACTTGTCTAATCTAAAGCAATACATGTTATTTTACAGAGTACAGAATCAAAGAGTCACCAAGAAAAATTCCCTATCAACATTACTGAATAGCAATAAACCTTTTCGAAAGTATGATTTTCCTTTGATACTTTTATGTTAGCATGTATGAGAAAGTGAAGTTGCACACTTTGACGTTTTACGGCTAGGTGCATGGAGAAAAAAAAAGATTGTAAAAAAAATAAAAAACTGGCACACCAGTAGGAGTTTAGTTGTCATTTAGACCTCCCTGATGAAACATTCATTAAAATATACATGCAGTTATTGGAGAAATCAAGAGTACTGGTGTGCTTGCTTTTTTAAATGATTGTATTCAAGCATGTTTTAAAATACTTTGATTGTAGCACCAAAAGAGATTTTGACTCATTGCCTGTGCTGTGCAGAGTTGTCTGAAATGATGTCTCCATCCTTGGTCACGGTCAGAAATGTGGACACGCTGATTGTTGACGTGTTCCCCGTGTTGGACACTCCAGCCAAGCAGGTGATCTGGCAGTTTATCTACCAGCTACTGACCTACGAGGAGCAGGAACACTGTCAAAGCAAGATCTCACGCTTCCTGGGCTTCAAAACGGCAGGTGGGTTCGCTATCATACACATCTCTGCCTACTAGGTTGGGCATTTTATGTCTTAGTTGAGACCGAGGCAGTGTTTATGTCACGTTATGGCTATCTTTTTCTCACACGTTCAGATTTTTCTAATGGTTTGTCTTTGCTTCTGTAGTGGAAGATTGCTTTGAATATTTAGAGACTTGGTAGAGGCGAGGGCTAAGACAATATTATATTACTGTAACTGACAGCTAGATATTATGAGAACAATACAATGGTATTTTGATATATTGCCTTTTGCCATTCTTATTTGCGTTCCTGTTCATTTTTATGAGTGTGTGTTTGTGTGTGTGTTTATATGTATGTGTGTGTGTATATGTGAATGTGTGTTTTTGTGTATGTGTTTGTGTGTGTGTGTGTGTGTGTGTGTATATGCAGCGGAGCCTGAGCCAGAGCCAGGTGCAGGACAGGAGCACCACAGGAGAAGCAGCTCAATGCGTGTGTCGGGAAGCTCCTACAGAGGCAGCGTACGGGAGAGAAGCTCAGATGACTGCATTATTGGGACACACCTGGGAATGGGTAGGAATGTGGCACACCTGGGAATGGGTAGGAATGTGGCACATCTGAGAATGGGTAGGAATGTGGCACACCTGGGAATGGGTAGGAATTTGGCACATGGGATTGGGTAGGAATGTGGCACACCTGGGAATGGGTAGGAATGTAGCACACCTGGGATTGGGTAGGAATGTGGCACACCTGGGAATGGGTAGGAATGTGACACATGGGATTGGGCAGGAATGTGGCACACCTGGGAATGGGTAGGAATGTGGCACACCTGGGAATGGGTAGGAATGTGACACATCTGGGTATGGGTAGGAATGTGGCACATTTGGGATTGGGTAGGAATGTGGCACATGGGATTGGGCAGGAATGTGGCACACCTGGGAATGGGTAGGAATGTGGCGCACCTGGGATTGGGTAGGAATGTGACACATCTGGGAATGGGTAGGAATGTGGCACATTTGGGATTGGGTAGGAATGTGGCCAGCACAACAGTTATACCACCTGTCCTTGACTGGAAGGCTGTCCTTTCAAGTGAACACCTAGGGCTCTGGGTTCACCTGCTGTTGTTAACAGAACACCTTTAGCCAAGCATAGGATTGCATAAAGCCCATTGCTACATTCATTGGGCCAGATCCCAACTTGAGAAAGGCATAATGAAACTAGGAATTTTGCATAAATCGGCAATGGGAGATTTGTGCAGAAATTTAAGTTATGTGTTCACTGTGGTGGTGTACATGAGATCTCAAGTTCGGATCCACCCCATCAGAACGCACTACTGCCTCTTCACACTACTGCTTCTTCACACTACTGCTTCTGCACACAACTGCCTCTTCACACTACTGCTTCTGCACACAATGGCCTCTTCACACTATGCCTCTTCACACTACGGCCTCATCACACTAAAGCCTCGTCACACTATGGTCTCTTCACACTACGGCCTCATCACACTATGGCCTCTTCACACTATGGACTCTTCACACTACAGCCTCATCACACTACGGCCTCTTCACACTACGGCCTCTTCACACTACAGCCTCATCACACTACAGCCTCTTTACACTACTGCCTCTTCACAATATGGCCTCTTCACACTACTGCCTCTTCAGACTACTACCTCTTCATACAACATTCTGAGGCTTCCTGCTGGCTCCTGCCGTCTCTGCTCCTCTTTTGGTTTGAGAGGAGGTGGATCCTCATGCCTTTCTGTCCCTGTCCTTAATGTGGACGCAGGGATTCATGTGGAGGCGCCAGGGAGCGGGACACCCGGAGAAAGACAGTGTGGAGATGGCACCTCCTTCCCAGAGTCCCCCGACCTCAGTCACGTGGGTATACAACTGTCACTCAAAGCTCAGCCACACCCACCCAGCAACGCTATTTACCTGCGTATGCCAGAGCTGTCTATTTATAAAGATAAATACGTACAAGGCTCTGCTGTACTCCCATGCTTTACCAGTGCTTTAGGAAACACTTTATCTGGACGTCTGCATATGAACAGTCTGTAAACATTATTACATTGACGTTTGAAAAACACAAAGATGAGGCATGCCGATTATGATGTTAATGTTAATAATGGTTAACAGGCTCTCAATGGTTCATAAACAGCTCAGGAGCAGACCTTGTGCTAAAGTGTTCCCGGTGCTTTGTGCTAATGGCCTACTCACCCTGACCCCTAGATGTCAGGAGCGTACACAGAGCTGGAGAACGCAGGGAAGAGAGCCATGAAGGCCATGCAGCAGAGTCGCTGCTCTCCTCTGACTCTGCCTGAACGAGAGGAGCTGGGACAGACTGACGCTCATGGCCAGTCTCCAGCTCGCTCCTCCCTCAGTCAAGGTAGCGCAGGTAACACAGACAGACAGGTAACACAGACAAACAGATAGATAGACAGGTAACATGGGCAAACAGGTAACACAGGAAACACAGACAGACAGGTAACACAGACACACAGATAGATAGACAGGTAACACAGACAGGCAAATAACACAGACTCATAGATAGATAGACAGGTAACACAGACAGACAGGTAACACAGACACACAGATAGATAGACAGGTAACACAGGCAGACAGGTAACAAAGGTAACACAGACAGACAGGTAACACAGACAGACAGGTTAAACAGACACAGACTGACATATAGACAGGTAACACAGACAGACAGGTAACACAAACAGGTAACAGACAGACAAGACAAGACATAGATAAATAGAAATAACACAAACACGTACAGACACGCGTATGCTCACAGACAGAGACAGACAGAGACCAAACACACACCACTTGAAGCCAATGTTCCCTAACCATATTGTAAAGGTTACAGTAATAACGCTGTAAATGTTGTCACTCATGCTTGCTTTATTGACGACAAACAAGACCTTTATGGAACAACATGTGCTTCAAAGACACTTATTTACAGTAAATGAAATGAACAGCTGCCACATCTGGGTCAGGTTTTATTCCAACCAAATAAAATGCTGAGGTCACAACCTCCTCAGTCAGACATCTTTGAAATGAAGTGAGCGTTTGTTCTCCCCCCTCTGCAGGAAACAGTAAGTCTGGTCTGTCTCTGTCGTGGAAGGAGTCCCAACCTGACCCTCTGTATGAGTTCTACCACGGGGGAACCGTCCCTTCTCCGGGCAGCGCTGACTCAAACCCGTACGTGAGCCTGGAAAGCCCTCCTCCATCTCCCCAGCAATCGGACGACCCCCCCAGCCCACTGTCCCGACGCAGGAAGCTCTTCACCTTCTCCAGACCCCCCAGGAGCAGGGACACGGACAAGTTTCTGGACGCCCTGAGCGAACAGTTGGGCCACCGTGTCACTCTGGTGGATGACTTCCTCCCTGGAGAGAACGACTATGAGGAGGTAAAACCAGAAAGACCCTTTTCACACTCAGAAGCTGTGGGACCCGAATACTCCTCCATTTACAGTATTTACCAGTGCGAAACAGAGGATACAGCTCGTCACAATGGTTCTTATAATTGCCTACAGATACCATATGAATGTGGTTGGTTTCCATGGTTTTAAAGAAAAGCAGGACATATGAATAGATGTTTACATCATTAATAATTGTTGACTCATTATGGAAGGTTATGAGATGCATTGGGAACGAGATGACAAGGTGTATCTGATTTTAAGGTGTGAGAGATGATATGCTTTCGTGTCCAGATGAGTTTCCAGGATGAACAGGAGGTGAACTACCTCCCTCGGCAGCTGAGCAGTGCCAGCAGCGAGGACATCAGCAGCAACGACGACGCCACCTCCGCCAGCTACTCCTCCGGCTCGGAACACATCCCCATTCCCCCGCCCCCCCAGCGGGCCCCGCCGCCCCCTCCCTTCCCCACCCCACTACCACCGCCCCCCTTTGGCTTCTCCGACCCTCTACCCATTACTCCCGTCCTCTCTCGCTTCTCCCCGGGGCACATGCCCAGGGCGCGCACGTCCTTCCAGCCGCAGCATCCCATCATCCCTCCTCCCCCGCCCCCTCCACGGGCCTTCATGTACAACAGGCCCACCCTACACCGGGGGCTGTCCACCAAGGATGAGCCCCAGGGTGGCCTACATCACCAAGCCCCACAGATGACCCTCCCCCTGGCCCCTCGCTACTCTCCCCAGCCCTCTCGGCCCCGGAACCTGCCCCGCCAGGTCAGCCAGCCGCAGCCCCTGACCCAGTCCATCCTGCCTCCCCAGCCCAACAGGGAAAGCCAGCTCGCGCTCCAGAGGCACCACCAGCTTCACCACCAGCCCTACCAACCCCAGCCCAAGACCCACCTTAGCCACAGCCTGCCCCCCCCGGCACCTCACCAGACGCCATCCCAAAGTCACCCTCCCCAGGCCCCTCCCTTGCAGACCTACGAGACCCCCATGACAGTGTCAGAGCTCCAGAAAGAGCTGCAGAAACACCAGGTCCCCCCACCTCCCCCTCCGCCCCTGCCGCCTCCATGCGTACCGCCTCCACTGCCCAATCCCAGCTCCCACGCCGGGGACACCAACCACATGAGTGTCAAGAGGCTCCGCTGGGAGCAAGTGGAGAACTCTGAGGGAACCATCTGGGGACAGGTATTGGTCCAGCTTATTACCTGAGGAATTAGTGCTGTTTGTTGTTGTAGCTGTTAAGAAATGTGTCGACATCTTTTATCCACTTTAGCTTGGAGAGGACCCCGACTACGACAAGCTCAGTGACATGGTGAAGTACCTTGATCTCGAGTTGCACTTTGGTACCCAACGGAGTTCCAGTAAGTTCTTAATTCAAATCTTTTTTCCATTAAACATGTAATCTCGTATTCTCATACCATATCCTCTATTTATATCACATTGTCTGTTTTTCCAGCTTAACGACCTAGACAATAGCGTTTTGAAATGTTGTCCCTCTGTTCTCATAGTCTGTGACATTTATATAATTGTTTGTAGAGTTCATAGGGCTTGTTCAGTGTTTCATGGTGTCCGCTGATATTCCATGTTGTTCTTGTGCTTTCACAGCTCACCAAGTAACTTGATGGAGTCTACTAAGCTCCTCTATTCACCTGCTCATCAAAACCATTCTCCATAAGGCACCTCCTCTCATCCCTTTCTCCTCTCATGCCCCTCCATCTGTAGTGTCTGGTAGTGTTTCCAACCCTGGTGCCTGGAGAGCAGCATTCTTACACTGTGATTAAATGTGTCAGTCTCTCTTCCAGAGCCAGCCTTCCTGCCTGAGAGTTTTAAAAAGAAAGAGGTGGTGGAGATTCTATCTTATAAGAAGGCCTACAACGCCTGTGAGTATCACCAGGACTGTGCCTTCCCATCTGATTCTGAGCCTTTATCTCACTGATCTGAACATGCCCACTAGGGCCATGTGCTTCTTAGATCCAAATACAGGTTCCATAATTTCTACCAAACTGGGTTTCTTTTAGGGGTGGCAGGGTAGTCTTTTGGTTAAGAGTGTCAGGCCAGTCAGTGAAAGGTCCTAATCTCAGAGCAGACAAGAAGAAAAACCCAGTCGTTCTGTCCTTGAACAACACAGTTTACCCTAATTGCTCCCAGGTTGTTGCTAAGAATGGACCATATAAAATAAGAATGGTCTTACCTGATCAAATAAAATAACACAATAATAAGTTAATGTGTTTTTTTTTAATTTATTGTCCATGACAGTTTTGTACGGTGTTTTGTGTGGACCCCGAAAGCCAATTCGTTTCCAAGGTAACAGCCAACGGGTGTGAAAATAAACAACTAAAGTCCTGTTGTCCTCTGTGTCACGCCCGTCCAGCCATCCTGATCGCTCACCTGAAGCTGTCTCCCGGTCAGCTGCGGCAGGTGCTGCTGACCATGGACACAGACAGGCTGGAGCCAGCCCATATCAAGCAGTTGCTGCTCTATGCACCCGATGACGAAGAGGTCAAACAGTACCAGCGCTTCGACCAGGACCCCTCCAAACTCAGCGAGCCTGACCAGTTTGTTCTGCAGGTAACTGACACACTGTTCCATCAATGTCCCAGGTCAGTTAGAAGTGTTTATATTGGCCCAGCCTGACCCTTGGCTGTGTTTCCAGTGTTAGACTACATGCTGTGGTAGTGTTTTATAATCTATATGTGTTTAGATGCTGATGGTTCCTGAGTATAAGACTCGTCTGCGGAGCCTCTATTTCAAGACGACTCTGCAGGAGAAGACCGAGGAGATGAAGGCTGGATACGAATGTATCTACAAGGCATCAGTGGAACTCAGGAGTAGCAAGAAACTGGCCAAGATCCTTGAGGTACTGGACAGTGAAACAACAACTTTAACGTGTTTCCTTACATTGGACAGATGTAGCTGAAATGCCAGATGACTCTTGTTTACGATACTTTATATATCATATCCTACTGTTATATTTAAGGGTATTGAAGACCCAACATGATTGATTTAATTAACAATTATGTTACAGATGCATTGTTTACAAGGTAACAAGGTAACAAGATAGCCATCACATTGTGTGTAAACTGTTTGTCTACAGTTTGTGCTGGCAATGGGAAATTACCTAAACAACGGTCAGCCAAAGACAAACAAAACCACAGGCTTTAAAATCAACTTCCTCACTGAGGTATGGATACATTTTCATGTTCTAACTGATGTGGCTTTACACTTATTTCCCTCTATAGGATTTGTGTCTTTGCCTTGAAATTTAACTTTTCTAATCAGGTCTCACCTTCCTTTCTGCAGCTCAGTACCACTAAAACCGTGGATGGTAAATCCACCTTCCTCCATATTCTTGCCAAGTCGTTATGCCAACATTTCCCTGAACTGCTGAACTTCTCCAGGGACCTTACAACCGTGCCACTCGCAGCCAAAGGTACAGTGAGACGAGAACACACAATACTTATTACATGGCTGTTTCCTTAAGCAAACCTCCAAAGTTCATTAGCAGAATGCATTATTTCCATTAAGTAATTTTCCACAATGAAAGATGTACCACATTTATTAGGTAAACCTCCCCAGTCATGAAAATGGATGGCTCCTACAGGCAGTGAATCCCATCGTTGTGGTTTGCTGGCAGACAGGCATCAAGAAATGCAGTTAGTGTTTGACTGAACATTATAGTGGGCAGAACTAGTGACCTAAGAGTCCAACACTGGACAATTGAGTAGAAAATTATTGCAAGATCTGGAAAACAGGAACCAGAAATGCTGGTTCCTGTTGGGTCATGCTGATGGGAGTCAATGTTGGCATGAGAGGGATTCATCCTGCCTGGTGTCAATGAGATGGGCTGGTGGTGGTTCTCTAAAGGTGTTTGGAATGTTTTACCTGCACACCAAGGTACCTTGAAACTAATATTCACACCAGGCAGTTCTGTTAAAATGTATGGCATTTTAGTTTCCTGAAAAGCCGTTATTTCAAGAAGACTCCAACATCAGACTGTATAGTTTTCCATTGATCTTTCTCTGCAGTGAATCAGCGAGTCCTGACCGCTGAGCTAAATGACCTTCACTCCACCATCCAGGATATTAGGACAGCCTGTCAGAAGATCCCTCCGACGGCTGAAGATCACTTTGCTGCCGTCATGAGTGTATCCTTTTATCAAAAACAAAAAAGCCCTTTGAAGAAGAATATTTCACACACGCCCCCTGCCTCAAGTGGAGGAGTTTAAGTATCTAGGGGTCCTGTTCACGAGTGAGGGAAGGATGGAACGGGAGATTGACAGACGGATCGGTGCAGCTTCTGCAGTAATGCGGTCGATGTATCGGTCTGTCGTGGTGAAGAAAGAGCTGAGCCGTAAGGCGAAGCTCTCGATTTACCGGTCAATCTACGTTCCTACTCTCACCTATGGTCATGAGCTTTGGGTCATGACCGAAAGGACAAGATCCCGGATACAGGCGGCCGAAATGAGCTTTCTCCGCAGGGTGGCTGGGCGATCCCTTAGAGATAGGGTGAGAAGCTCGGTCACCCGGGAGGAGCTCAGAGTAGAGCCGCTGCTCCTCCACATCGAGAGGGGTCAGCTGAGGTGGCTTGGGCATCTGTTTCGGATGCCTCCGGAACGCCTTCCTGGGAAGGTGTTCCGGTCCCGTCCCACCGGGAAGAGACCCCGGGGAAGACCTAGGACACGCTGGAGGGACTATGTCTCCCGGCTGGCCTGGGAACGCCTCGGTGTCCCCCCGGAAGAGCTGGAGGAAGTGTCTGGGGAGAGGGAAGTCTGGGCATCCCTGCTTAGACTGCTGCCCCCGCGACCCGGCCCCAGATTAAGCGGAAGATGATGCGATGCGATGCGACGCCCCCATAACACATTGTCACCATCTATGTCACAGCATAACATTGGTCAGTACTAGTTAGAATGTGTCTCTGTGCTTTTAATGGTCTGAGAGTTTGACCCTTGACCCTGAAGATAAAGAGCTTCCTAGAGAACACACACCCAGCTGTCCAGTCTCTGGACTCTCTGCAGCTGAGAGCCATGGATGAGTTCACTAAGGTGGCCTCGTACTTCGGTGAGGACAGCAAGGCCACCTCGACTGAGACCTTCTTTGCCATTTTCGCAGAGTTCACTTCCAAGTTTGAGGTGAGTCGGTTGCCATTGTGATGCCCTTGATATTACTCTGACAAAGTGTGTGAAATGTGTAGCTAGCACTACTGTACAATCTGCCAGCATTCAATTGCTTTTATGGAACGACAGGGGTCTATTTGTCATGTTTGATGTTTGGTTCATGTTTTCCAGAGAGCACTGAATGAGACCCAAGTCACAGAGAATCCCCGCAGTCCCAGAGTGGCCTCCCCATTGGCTTGGTAGAGACTGAATTACACCCTTTCTCTCCTAAACCAAAGTGCCAAGACAACTCCAACAAACAGTCAGCTACTGGGACACACAAACAATAATCTTGAACACTCAGAAGCAGAATGACCATTAGCCAGGAGTTTTCCATGTAATCTGACCCAAAAAAGCTGAGCCCTAGAGTTTTTCCTGGTATGGTTAAGTGGCTTTACACAGTGGTCTCAAAACTTTTCCAGGAGCATTACCCTAGTGTAGCATTTTGCTCCAACCCCAGTTATAACTAACCGGATTCAGATGATCAGTTAGCTAGATATTAGAATCAGATAGGATAAATTAAGGTTGGATTGAAAACATACAGGATGGTAGTTCCCCAGAAGCAGGGTTGGAGAGCAAGCTCTAGAAATTATTAATGAATATTAGACAATTTTGATAGGCGTTCAAATATGGATTGATGCTGCCAGGTGGACAGGATGACAAAAGATAAGTTTAGATAGTGTATATATTTTATATGGAATTATATTTGAAATTCTGAAGAAAACATAGACGTATATGACTATTACATTTTACATGTCTGAAAGGCAACATTAATGTTGTCAAGAGCGGAGCACAGCTTTAACTGATGGATTTGATCTGCAAAGTGCACTACAACAGACACTCCTATTCCATTACAGATTCTCACATAGATTATTTAATGATGCAGAATGCAGTATTAACCTACTAAGAATCAGAACATTGGCATCACAATGTACTGTGAACTATTATTACAAAATACATAGAAGCTTTCTGGTGCCAATGTACTTGCTGTCATTGTAACATTTGGCATTACAAAATGGTCTCTTTGCAAGGGAAATAAAATAGAATAAAACCACTCTCCTGAGTGTTTTATTTGTATGATGGGGCTGATATACTGTATGAATTGCTTCTAACTGAAAGACATCAGTCGATTTTAGAATGAGCTGTCCAGGCGGTCATTGCAGTCACTGTGGTTGTTACTGATGTTGAACCATCCATCCCACTGCCGTTTATTTCACTGGTATTTCTATCTTGTTTTAGAATACACGTTTATTGTTTGTGGATGATCTTCTAAGCTGTTTTGAAGGTATGTCTTTGATACTGTATTTGTTTCTACTTATCCCTTCATAAAACTGTACCTTTTTTACATTGGAATTTCAGTCAAAGCTGCCATAATGAAAATACAGATGTACTTGTTGTATTTATTGTCTTAGGCTTGCAATTCATCATGTTCAAAAAGTCTACACATTTAAATCTTGCCACATTTATAGTGCAGTGTTACAACAACTATCTGAAGCATTTGCATGGTGTTCATTGTGTTACAAGAATTGTACATCTGGATTTGTTTACTTTTAAGGATTTTCACAAGCCACCTAGCTGGCTATCTTAAGAGGAATGCACTAACAGTTTGCCATTCTGCAGAAGAGTGTCTGCTAAATAACTAAATTATAAATGTACTGTTGGCTTGATATGTAGGCCTATTATAACATTTGGTCTATTGAGGTTTATTGTTAATTTATTGAAACTTTCATTTTGTATGTGTTTTTATATGTTTTCATTTATATGAATGGATTACTGTGTATATAGTTCAAAAACGTTGACTTTTATGTTGGCCATAACAAGGTTGCTTCTTGATCAGTTGTATTTGTTTTGGATCTGTAAAAATACAAATGCTTGACAAATAAAACTGCCTGTTCACCTCCAGCTTCTTTAGCGCTCTTTACTTGAATCGACCAAGAACTGACCCATGTGGTGATGCGGTTGCCATAGTAACGGGGAAAATGTCAGCAAATCCTTTGTCCTCTTTTCAACCTGGCAGCGTCAATACTTATTTGAACGCCTATAAAAACTCTATTTTTGACGATATCGAAAAACAGAAAACGAGGTCCAAAGTAAGGCTGGTCATTTGTAGGCATGAAAGACCCAAAATGTCGTCAATGTTACCTGGCTAGCTTGCACATGCGGGATCGTTGCCCTGTAATACTCGAAAGTTCTTAAACAGTGTTGTTACTGTTTACTAGTCTAACGTCCCTACAGTACCGTAACGCAAAATCTAAAATCTGACTTCCTATGTCTTCCATTTGTAGAAAAGTTTTGTCCACAGATTGGTATATGCAGCAACGACACAGCTAAAGTCCGAGGATAAACGGAGCAGAATTGCAGGTAACAGTCATCGCACTCAAAATATTAGCTGTTATCAGCGTTTTTCTTGAAATAAATAGGTAGTTTCTCAGTTTTGTTTCCTCTTTTCATTCCAGAATACAATGAGCATTTTTTGTCAAAATTCCAGAAAAACCCTCAGACCGAAGGAGTTACTGGCATACTGCTATTATACCCGAGATGTGTTATTCATTTGATGGAGGTAGCTATGTGAATGAACAATTTTGCCTCACATTTTAATTTATTATCGACAGACAGGTGACAAATTTAAGGAAAAACTAAGAAAATTAAGTAAATGTTGTTCCACTTTAGTAATTTAGCTGACGCTATTATCCAGAGCAACATGACTGAATATATTTAGTACATAGGTTTTCTTTCTGGAGGGAGGAGAGGGGATGAATGAACCAACTGGAAGCTACAGACGGACAACAAATTAAAGGTAAAACATTATAAAGTGTCTCAGTAAGGTGTTTGCCTCTATGAGCCACCAGAACAGCTTCAAGCCACATTGGTATATATTCTACAAGTCTCTGGAGCTCTACTGGAGGAATGGAACACCATTCTTCCAAAAGTTATTCACTCATTTAGTGTTTTGATGATGTGGTGGAGAGAGCCTTCTAACACTTAGAGATGTCTAATCACCCATAGGCATTTAGTTGGGAACTGAACCCTCTTTTCGAGTAGATCCGTTCCTTTTGCCCTCTTGATTTAGACTCAAGGTCAACTGGTCCTGCTCAGCATTTTTCATACATGTCACAGAGTATGATAGGATGTCAATTGCTTATTTGTAACATGCATTACACCTATATGGAAGCGTCTGCATTTGTTATGTATTAACCGCTCATTAATCCAGTTTTATCTTTAATTTGTCAACCGTCTGTATCTACTCTGGCTTATGTAGCCTAGCTTTGTTCTCATGGAATTTTTTCCATTTCAGTAATTGGATATTTACTGTACAGGACAAGTAAATCCGAGATGGTTCCTTCGATTTAAACAAAGTTAGTGGTTACAATCCGTGTTGAGATACTTTTCGTTTGTTTTTAGTCCTCTTCGGAAGTTCTCCACATGATTCTGAAAGATCTGAATGACATGGAGAACAGGCCAGAGTAAGATTGCCTCTCACTACTCAACATCATTGAGCCATGGACTTGGCTTTGATCTGGATTCTGTTACCTGACCGTTTTTTTGAGCCTAGTTTTCCACTGAAAGAGGTGCGTATCCTGGTGGTTTCTCACTGCGTGCCACGTATGTTCCCATCGTGGGGCTACCAGTTAGTGACGGCGCCCCTCAGCCTCCAGGATCCCACTGCACTGCAGCAGCCCGTGGAGACGCTTGTCACAGACAGTCTGGCCATGGTCTACAAGCTCTGTGTTCGCCTCGTACGTAGGGTGAGATGTGAAACACTATTAGTAGTGAATGTCTCCCAGGTCATTGTTCACTCACACGGACATAGCATTCACCAGGCCGTAGCATTTATTTATGAAATACTGTATTATATAGCTTTATAGCAGGGGTAGGCTAATATTCAGCTATGGGGCAATTTTTACAGATGGTGGGCATTCTGTATACATGTCTCTTTAGTTTTCATTTCAATATCTGTACTCCATACTGTGACTAAAGGATTTGAATATTAGCTAGAGACTAATATTTAGACCAGATGGCTGGTGGGCATCATTTATTCATCATTCATTAACTAAATTAACTACACCTAAGCCAGAAATATAGTTTTTTAACAGTATTGATCAATTTGAGATATGTGCATCATTTTTTTTATTAGTAATTAGTAAAAAAAAAAGTTAGTTTTAATACTAGTAGTTAATTTGCAGCATGTGGGTATAGTTGTGTTGCTCATTATAGCTCTGTGTGTTACAGGACAGTAGTTCAGGCCAGGAAGCTCAGGAGCCAAATATACCTTTAGAGGAGGATACAATCCTCTATATCTGTCAGAGTCCCGTGCTGCGCTCCCCATCCAACTTCCTACAAATCTACACCAAGCCAACCCACATTCTCATGGACTCTGGTACGTTTTACATGTCTGTTTTGCATGACAGCTCAGACGAAATCAAAGTAATTCCCGATTTAGCCAACACATGGGAGCATTTACCACAAACGCAGCCTCTGCAAACAAGGGACATTTCAGTCAAGCTGGCAGAGTGCCGAAGCACTGAGGTGATCAGTTGTTCAGGTCTCGTGCCTAGTTGGAAACCAATCCTGCTGTACCTGTGGGTACCTGCCCTGGCAGAACAGGCACTGGCAGATTTTCTGGGGCCAGATTGAATCAAAACCTGGCGTTCTCTAACCTATTCTTGGGGGAGTTCAAATGTATTTGAACTGTCCAGAGTTAGCACCAGATTTAACATATCAATCCTTCCATTAGTGAAAAACTGTGCTAGATCAGGCAGTCTAAGACTGGGCACATAAAAGCATTTCAAATAACTATTTGTCTTTTTAGAAGTCGTATGGCCGACCCAACGCAGACTTTACTGGTAGAAGAATGAAGAACATTAAACAGTGATCATCCCTGAATAACATCAAATAAAGCCTTGTCTTATTAACATTGCATGTGTGATAGAGCGTGTGTGACCGAGCCATAAGTCACACACATTTCAAATTTTTCTTTATATACTTTATTTTCTTCAGAGGGAGTATAACCATATTTTACATTGTATTTATATGTTGTTTAAGCTCAACAGTCTGCATTAAAAAAAAACTAGCAGAATTCAAAACACAGCTTACATGTTTCTAGTTTAATGGCATTTGTTCGTCTTTCAGAGCCTCAAAACAAAATTCTCTTTCTGCAGAAGGATAAGGCAGCCAGATAAAGAGGGAAATCATAGCAAAAGGATGATGGTCACTGAAAACTGTACAAATACTGAGCATGTTTTCAGGGCAACAGAACCATCCATAAATGTGCCCTTTAGTTGGTACCATTCATCGGGGTCAGTTCTCCAGGAGCACAATCCTGTGTTATATTTAAAAAAAAGTCACATATAAAGAGAAACAGGTGAAGCTTTAAAGTTTTTATGATCTAGTGAATCTAACACCACCTCACTACTAGGCTGTTACATCAGTGTGTGTAAAACCCAGCTCAGTGGGAAAGATAAGGCAGAATGATCTTCCATATTGAAACCTGTTCACTGGAAAGCAAGCACTCCTTGAGACAGTTTTGCAGACACAGATTAAGCCTAGTTCTGGACTATAGAAAAAAAAAAAATCCATTGAGCTTGATTGAAGTCCAGGACTAGGTTTTATCTGTGTATTCAAAACCGCACCTTTAATTTGAACTTGGTTCAAGTGCAATATCAAAAGTGATTTACTGCTCAGACGGCAAGCTAGCTACAAGTAAAAGCGCTTAAAACCATCCTTTCCTACATTCACTTATACAGGGTCTGTCACTTTAATGCCCCAGCAACATAGGAGTTAACACAGAATATTAGAAAGGCACCTACAAGCCAAAAGATACAGCATCCACTAAGGTATATAGACCTACCCCTGCTACTAAGTTATGGAACCAGTAAGGCATGATTCAGAAATCAGCATGAATATTCAGTCAAGCCACAGGGAATGTGTTTTTGGAAATAAATACAGAGCGAGGGATGGGTTTCATACAAAAACGGGATGAAAAGGTCAAACTGTATTAGACGCCATCTACACTTTCAGGAACAGTGGTTCTTTCTGTCCGTTTCTCATGTTCCCCATGTTTCCTGTGTTTTACACTTACAAATAGTATTTGTAGTTGATTGAACTAAGGCCATTTATCATCATCTTCAACAATAGCAACAAAACACTTCACACCAATATAAAATAAATCAGTCAGTCTTCTGTTAACAACCCACTCTCTACTACCAGTACATTCAGGTCCAACAGCCCATGGAAATGAATTTTTTCCATTCCAAACTCTTTATTTCTGTGCATTGTCCCCCCAAAAAAATTCACCAAGCTTTAGAAAGACCTCATCAGTGCTACAAAGTTAGGACTTCCCAGTGGTGAGATGCCAATGGGGAGTTATTTGGTTCCAATGTGGGTGGTTGGGTTGATGGCATGGGTGTTTGGAAATGTAACAGGCCTGGGATGGTGCGAGTAATGGTGGTGGTGGGTACGTTAGCGTGTTGAGGACACAGGGAAATGGAGTTGAGAGCAGCAGAGGTGTGGTGATCCGAGGGCTGAGGGGAGCTTGAGGTAGAAGTTGCCATTAACCACAGATCTAGGACCAGATCACATTACCCCCAAGTCCTACAATTAACCATTAGGGGTTGAAACTAATATCTGACCCTGGACCACACGTTAAGGTCAACTTCTGCCCACATCTGGAGAGGAGGTGCGAGGGGACAGAGCCAAGGCGTGTCCTCTTCCTTATAGGACGGTACTTTCCGTGTCCAGGTCAGAGTCTTTGGGCTGGGGCGCACAGGCCAAGGGGGCCATGGAGGGGGCAGTCACTGGCTGTTGGTCCACAGCAAATTCAGGGACCAAAGCTCGGGTCAAGCCTTTGAGAGACAGCGCTGGGTCTGGATTGGACAGAGATGGGGAAATGTTAGTGCTACAGCTTGCTGAGGAGTTATGTAGTTGTTGTGACTGGATAAAATCACATACTCTGTATTATTCTTTAGATAAATATATTTGATTAATTACAAAATAATACTCTAATTTAGAAAAAAAATACAGATGCCTCAAAGGAAACTTCATTTTAAGTGTGACATTAAAAAAAGTGTTACATGAAAATTTGTTCAGTGTTAGTATGTATTGGCAAGCATGGTTCACTTGCATGAAGATACACAAGCAGAATGCTAATTAAATCTATGGTACAGACATCTCATGCTACTAACGTGAGTACTATAATTTGAAGGACATCAAACAGTGACCTCAAGCTATTGTATTTACAACAATTGTGAACCATTTTATATCAGCTTATTGACCAATTGAAACAGATCAATGACAAATAGCAGTGCACAATAAAGTTGCATGTTAATTCAAGCAGCATAGTCCATCATAGAAGTAATGACGACTGAACTCTCAGACGACTGAACTCTCTCAACAGTTGTGCTAATGCCATCCACATTCCTTCGTAAAGCCTTATAAAGCAGCCGTTTCAGTTTCAGACCACATCAGTGCCGTTATCGGTGTTCAGACAGCCTCATGCTTCAAATGCATCCAACTTCTAAGAAAAATCTGGTTTCATGCATACCAGAACACTAACATCTGATGCGGTTGGGTGGGTACAGTAAAACACACTCCAGACAGTCAGGCCATTGACATGCAGTAATATGACCTTAATGTGAATTGGGTGAAATGCTATGTTCATGCTTCTGTTCTGATGTTGACGTTTATTTACAATAGTTGTAAGGTTGACAATGACAACAAAATATAAAAATGTAAACAAATATATATATTTGGTGGAACATTTTCCAGAGGGAGAGGAAATGCAATTGAAGGGTTTGCAAAAGACACACAGACAACAAAATTTGTATAATTCTATTTAGCCAATTCCATGAATCAAATCGTTTTTCTGTCTATACAGTACCTTTCCCCAGGTGCAGACAAACCCTTTAGATGTCCTTTGCAAATCCCACACACAAATGTTACTGACATTTCATGATTTAGTAAAATGAGATTGAATGTCATAATGATTCATGATCAATGGGAACAATGATAAAACAGCTATTGTAAAAGCAGGCACCAGTGGTAGGCTTCTAAATGTATGTTGTGGTAATGAAGTAATGCGAAAACAGATGGAGTGCAGGAGCTGCAAAATGCAAGTATAACCTGACAAACCTCTCTCATAAATGCTCCTTAACCTGTGGACACAGGACTTATAGAAATAAAACATTGTCAATGTCCTGTTAACACTGGAGAAAAATACACATGTGAGATGGAAATACTGAATACTCCTATTCATCTCACGACAGATTCAGCATTTTTTGTTTTGTGTGTGTTAATAATTATCCAGAATAACTTGAACGTTTCAAATGTTTGGGACAACATGTTCTGAACAACCCGTTTTCACATAACATTCTGGAACAGACCGAGGGATGCTTACTCCTGATTGGGAGTGTGGCTACTATAGGCGTGGCTTGAAGCAATGAGTGACATATTCAAAATGCAGTGGCCATTCTGGTGGCATTCCCCGCCCCACGACCCCTCCCCTGCTTTTCAACTGGTGGTTCAGTACAGCACGGTTTCCACTGGAATACTGAACACAGCTCAGCAGACTGGATCTTGTAACAGAGACACTACAGAAAACAAAGTGATTTCTTCAACCAGATGGGGCCACTGTCTGCTTACTTCCCCTCATGAGGGAGATCCAGCGTCAAAACATCTAACTGGTCTAACAGCATTCCCTAACCCACATCCCAACCTCTTCTTGTTTCAGAACTGCTCCTTCAATACAGCTCCTTTCTGTTCAACGGAACAATCCAGAACATTTGAAAAGGAACCAGCACACCGTAGTGTGATTAAATTAAAGTTTTGACGTTCTGAAACATTTAGATAGAAATATGAACAAACATGCCTCTCTCACAATGTAGAATTCTACATATTAAAGTGTCCCAGCCAGGATGAAAACAGTCGGATGCATCCTTTCTACAGTCTCTGCCAGGAGGGCAGCACTACGGTGTGCAGCATGTTCTTTCATTACAATAACTGAAATCAAGCAGCTGAATACCTCAGCTATAGATCAACTCTATAGCTGTCTGTTTGTGTAGCCAACTACCAAATCCATCTCTGTCCATGGAACAATCGGGCATCACTTGACAGGACTCACCCATGATTTTGTAGCCCGTGTTGCAGATCCCATTGGTGTCGTTTCCCTGTGCGGCGGGCTGAGGGGGTGGGGGGATGTTGGGCCTGTTCCTGGGTTTGGGGACAGGGCGTGGCCGAGTGAGGGACCCCGGCTGGAAGGGTGAGGCGGGAGGCGGACCCGGGCTGTCCTGGGGGACGGCGGTGGGGGGAGGGGTGTCAGGGGGTGTGGGCGTGTCTGGGGGAGAGTGGTCCACCCCTAGCTCACCTGTGGACTGGCTGAGTGTTCTGAGGTTGGGCTGTGGGCTGACCTGTGAGGGTGTGGGGGGCTGTGGGGGTGGGTGGTTAGGGGCCTGGATCGGGGGCTGGTTGCTGGAGTGACGGCGGGGGGTGGCAGAAGGCTGGTGGCTGGGCAGGGTGGGGGAGGTGGGAGTGTGGCTTGTGGAGGAGAGGGGTCTGGGAGAGGTGCTAAGGCCCTGGCCTGAGGGGAGGTGGTTGGTGTTACTGGGCTGGCCTGAGGGGGGGTTGGGGGGCTTGGGAGGGGCAGGGGCCGGCTTCTTCGTACCTAAATAATGGCAAGAGAGGGGTGACTTCAGAAAATACCCTATGTCTGTATATGTCTACATACGGGGGGCTACATCATCAGAGGAGCTACAAAAACAGTTCAGCTGCTATAGTGGACCTGCATCTACAGCGGACCTGTATCTAGAGCAGAATAGAGCCTAATTCCATTTTAACAGCCTCTCCTGGAGCCCCCTTGCTTAAATCCAGGTTTAAATTAAATGAATCGGACCGTCTCTCACTTTGCAAAGAATACACATTCAAGTAGCATGCTTGGAAATCTGTGATGAATAACTACAGAACTACCACAACTAGTCTAAATTACCTTTTAATAACAGGCTTACTAATGAAGAGAACAGAAATAGATGTTTTATTACAATATCCTCATTATACCATTTAAAACAACCTGATGAAGATGAAATGCATTCAAGGTAGAGGATCTCACCTCTACGCATCAGATGTGGGCTGGGCCCCATGGAACCAGAACCGGCTGCCAGTCCTCCTGAGGCTGGGACCGGTTGACCCCCTCCAGAACCATTCCTCTGGTGGAGAACAGGTGTGGAGTTGGGGTCACGCTTTGGATTGCTAAAAAAGCAGAGGTCACAGCACTTAGATTCTAGCCAACAGCTACAAAAATGCCAAATATGAAAATCCACACAAGTCTGGAAATGGGATTGAATGGAATCCTTTCATAAACTGATTCAAACACATCCTTCAAGAGTTATATAAGCTCAAGGAGTGGACGGAACTAATAGCCAAACAACATTTCTGAGGACAATGTTTAGTCCAGCAGTGTTCTGCAGACTCATGTGTTCTGGTTAGAGAACAGACGTGGGAGGAGGGTCCCCTGAGGATGTCTGGCTCACAGCAGCCATTGTTGTACTAAACCAGTGGGCTAAACTGACATGTACCCAGTTTTGGCATTATCATTAGCCAGTTATATTAGGAAGATGCAGTAAGACAGCGAAGAAAAGAGCAAGCACAAAAATAATTAGTAACAAAGAAACCCATGAGCAATTGTCACGCTCAAGCTCAAAAGACATTTTCCACTAAAAATACATTTGCCAATATATTTTTCACATAAAATTACCATTATGTATACAAGAGCAGTGGTATCACCATATACCAACACCCCCCCGCACACACACTTATCAAAAACGTATCCTCAATGGTTGTAGACACAAGGGTGTTTCCTTGTCATGCAGTGGAGTGTCATGCGTGTCTCCCCCAGCACACCCACACCCTTACCCAAGTTCCTCAGCGGTGGTGGCTAGAAGTTGTTGTGCTGCTGCCAGAGCAGCCATACCCAGCGCCAGGCTAGGCTGGCTGCCCTCAGACGCCATGCCACCCGGCGCGGCCTGGACCTGGCCCTGGGGGACCTGGGACTCAGCCACACACCCTGTGACCTGCCCAGGCCCCGGGGCCTCTACTGGGGGTAAGGGGGGCTGGAAGGCGGGTGAAGCGTGCTGCTTTCTACCTAAAGTGCTGCTGCCTCTACGTGGGATGGTGTTATGGTCCGACAGTTTGTTAGCTGAGCTACTGAGAGGGGAGAGGACAGACAGACGAGCCATGTTCAGAAAGACACCCAGGGCAGAATCACCCAGTGGCCCAGAGAACAGACAGAGAATGTATTAAGATAGGTTAAGTCAATCTGAAGTCTCAAGCCACTAACATTAACTAGAAGCAACTAGAAATCTATAGCCCTAAACATCCAGAAACACTTACAGACCCAATGTCTATGTAGTGACCATCAGCTACCCAACATTTCTAATATACATACACCAATTTCTTTATTTTGTTAGAAAAGTTAACATTTTAGGTAATTATGGATTCCAAAACAGCATGACAGCATGACATCCTGTCTTTGACCTTTCACCCCATGACAGTATACAGTAGAAAACCAGGTGGTTGGTGGATACCTGTCTTTGCGTGGGATGTCATTCTCTGGTCCCACCATGCTCCCAGGCCTCTTCCTCTCCATGGTGGAAGAGTCGTACTCCATCGAGTGGTTGATGTGGTTGGAGGGGGGGGTGGGCATGGCGAACATCCCCGACACATTGAACTCCACGTCTGTACAAGGAGAACAACAAGCAAGTAGAATTCCTTCGGAGGCCATGAAAATACATCCATCGTTTCGAGTAGCTTGGCAATAACTGAAAGATGAATCCAATGACGTTCCATAGTTCATAAGCCTGCACGCACGCACGCACGCACGCACGCACGCACGCACGCACGCACGCACGCACGCACGCACGCACGCACGCACGCACGCACGCACGCACGCACGCACGCACGCACGCACGCACGCACGCACGCACGCACGCACGCACGCACGCACGCACGCACGCACGCACGCACGCACGCACGCACGCACGCACGCACGCACGCACGCACGCACGCACGCACGCACGCACGCACGCACGCACGCACGCACACACGCACGCACGCACGCACGCACACACACACACACACACACACACACACACACACACACACACACACACACACACACACACACACACACACACACACACACACACACACACAAGGGCCTCCCTCCTGAAGGCCCAGTCAAAGGCTGTACAGTAAATACCTTCTGGGAAGAACCAGTCTGCGTGCTGAATGATGGGCTCTATGATGGTGACCACGTGGACAGAGGTAGCTGCAGCCATCTCCGCTAGCGTGCTGCAGGTACACAAGAGCAGACGTGTTAGACTTGTGACGAATACAGCAGCCGTTTCCCCCTCCGCCCACCTCCATCCTCCTCCATCCTCACCCCTCTGTTGGGGCCCACAGCAGGTTGGGTCCCAGGACAATGGCAATGTTGCTAGGGGTCATCTTGTTAACCTCACTGTCCTGAGCCAGCCGGGACAGGAACTTCACCAGATACCTGCAACACACAGGGACCAGGGCGAGCTCAGGCACCTTCGTACTCACTCCAACCTGATGCAGGAGCTAGGTGTGTGAACCAGTCCAGTTACCTACCTTAGGTTGGCTTTGTGGTTCTTTGGTAGCTGATCACATACGACCCACAGGGCCTGCAGACGCTTGTCTGGGTCCGAAACACTGGACAGAGACAGAGGGGAAAATAAATCCTAGACCTGATCCTGTCATTCCGTTCATTATTATTTTTTTTTTTCTCAATTCATTTCTCCTACTCTACTTCCCTCTGCTGCTAGTGAAGACAGCGTGTTGGGGGAGCTTACTTAGAGGCCTGAATCCACTCATCATAAAGCTGGAAGGTCATCAGAGGTTCAGGTAGTTCTCTCAGGTAGGACTTCAGGGCTCCTGGTTGGAAAAGTAAAATTCATTAAAACATTGATCAAAATTCCCTAAAACAACAACATAAAATGTAGTGCATCTTGACAGTGCTAAGTGGGTCCCTCTTAAGGGAATAGGATGGATGTGGTTTTGGACCGTACCAGCAACAGCATGGGGGTCAGAGTAGAACTCCTCCAGTTGTGAAGTGGAACAGTCCAGAGCAGCCTTGAGCTTCTTCAGTTTGGAGGCTCCTGCAGCGATCCTGAATAGGCCCTGATACGGCAGAGAAACAGGACATGGACTCAGTCAGCATACAACACAATCACTGGATGCTGTACTATATACAAGGTGGAAACTCGTATCGAAATCTATGATAGTTGAAACAAGTGAAAATTATGAACATTCTTTTTGCACAGTAAAAAAAAGAATCACTTGGTACATCAGAAAAATCATCCTTTATAGTTAATGAGTGGAAATGACTTTACAAGGCTTCATGTGTAAACATGTGATCATGGATTTAATTATTACAAATAATGCTTCAGAAAAAGTTGCAGTTAAGAGTTTAGTTTTGGCACTAAAGTATTGAACCTAATAAAATTGGAAACAAAACCATATGTACAGTTGTGCTCATAAGTTTGCATACCTTGGCAGAAATGGTGAAATTTTTGCATTGATTTTGAAAATATGACTGATCATGCAAAACAAACTGTATTTTCTTTAAGGATAGTGATCATATGAAGCCATTTATTATCACATAGTTGTTCGGCTCCTTTTTAAAACATTATGATAACAGAAATCACCCAAATGGCTATTAAAGGTGAGTTTCCCACACTTATGGCTTTTTAAATTGCAATTAGTGTCTGTGTATCAATAATCAATGATTTTCTTAGCGCTCACGTGGATGCACAGAGCAGGCTAGATACTGAGCCATGGGGAGCAGAAAAGAACGGTCAAAAGACCTGTGTAACAAGGTAATGGAACTTTATAAAGATGGAAAAGGATATAAAAAGATATCCAAAGCCTTGCAAATGCCTGTCAGGACTTCAATCACTTATTAAGAAGTGGAGAAATTCTGGGATCTCTTGATACGAAGCCAAGGTCAGGTAGACCAAGAGAGATTTCAGCCAGAAGAATTGTTCGGGACACAAAGAAAAACCCACAGGTAACCTCAGGAGAAATACAGGCTGCTCTGGAAAAAGACGGTGTGGTTGTTTCAAGAAGCACAAAGACGATACTTGAACAAAAATAAGCTGCATGGTCGAGTTGCCAGAAAGAAGCCTTTACTGTGCCAATGCCACAAAAAAGCCTGGTTACAATATGCCCGACAACACTGACATGCCTCACAGCTTCTGGCACACTGTAATTTGGAGTGACGAGACCAAAATAGAGCTTTATGGTCACAACCATAAGCACTGTTTTTGGAGAAGGGTCAACAAGGCCTATAGTGAACAGAATACCATCCCCTCTGTGAAGCATGGTGGTGGCTCACTGATGTTTTGGGGGTGTGTGTGCTCTAAAGGCATGGGAATCTTGTGAAAATTGATGGCAAGATGAATGTAGCATGTTATCAGAAAACACTGGCAGACAATTTGCATTGTTCTGCACGAAAGCTGCGCATGGGACGCTCTTGGACTTTCTAGTACGACAATGACCCTAAGCACAAGGCCAAGTTGACCCTCCAGTGGTTACAACAGAATAAGGTTAAGGTTCTGGAGTTAGTATAGCATTAAAGCACTAACAAATACCGAAATAAATATGCATAGAATAAGACTTTGCCCTGATTGTAAAAAAAAAGAAGCAATTTTTTTAATAATGTAACTGTGACATTGCCTAAATGCACATCACTCACTTATCTCAAAAACACACAAAACCTTACACACAACAATCACCTCACACCAACTAAGACATCCACTCTCACCATCCCAAATAAACAGTGCATCTATCAACACACTGTCTGTTGATCCACTGACTACACAGAAAGACAATGTGTTGAGAACTAAAGACAAGGACACTGAACACACGGCAGATTTATTATGACCAACAAGCCCTCTACTCTCTGTTGAATTCCATAACCAAGTCAGAAAACAAAAGCCAACATAATCAGTCTGAACAACATAATTGCAGAGACTTCGGTCAGCGGAAGGAGCACGGAGAACATCAAAGCAGATTCATCATCCCCCTCACTTGTTGGTAAAACTCATGGTTTTGACCGGTGAAGTGAGTGTTGCATTTGGATTCACCACATTCCACTGTAGTGACGAGATGTGCTGTTCATTTTTGGATTCCCAGACGGAACCATAAAACTGACTGGAATTTCTGCATGGCTTCATTCAGCCATTATATGACATTACATAGATTACATTTTCCACAGAGGGGGGTTGTTTGTTTATTTCACTTCCATCCATCGTCCCTCCCTACCTCCTCCTTCATGCCGGTCTCCAGCAGCATCATAACACAGGCCTCTATCGGCAGGGCAATTTCTCTGCTGCTCCTCTTCAGGTGCTCGTCCAGCGCCGTCCCAAACGCTGGCTTCTCCGTCCAGGAGTCTGCCGGGAGAGACGGGGGATTGGTCAATGTGGACGAGTATGGATGAGGGCTCAGTGTGGACGAGGGCTCTGGTGGACCCCAGACAAAGCCGCGTGTGGAGGAGTTGTTAGGGGGCCTGGGACTGTGAAGGGCAGGTGTCTAAGACAACACAGGCCAACCACCAGCAACATCTCTCCTCCTGGGCATAATGGCCACATGGTCTCCATGTTATGCGTTAGTGCGTCTCTGTGGAGAGGAAAGCTGAGGAGGGTCGGACGCCAGCTGGAAGGGGGGTGGGGGGGTGGAGGCTGAGTCATCAGAAACCACATGCTGGGAAAACAGGGCTGTCTGATTCAACAGACCACATGTGTTGGCTGTTTATTAGAGGAAAACAAGCCGGCAGAACACAGCTTTACAACCACGGGAGGGGAGAGTGGGGAGTTGGGAGGGGGAGAAGAGAGGGGAGCTCGTACTGATAGATAGTGGGACTGTAATAAATGCCATCTCTGCCATTGTCTTAAGTTCTAATTACAGGTCTGACAAAGCAGTTCCCCACTTGACATACAGGCTGTCAGTTGCCTCCAGCCATCGCTGAGAGAAAAAGTACATAGACACTGGTGAGGTTAGAGTCAGGGACTTAAGACGTCAGCCTGACTTACTATAACACTGTCATGGTACCGCTGGATACAGTCCTCCTGTCTCGGCCCAGTAAACCTGGTTTGGGCCTAAAGAGAAAACAGGCCTGTGGGTTGGAGGGGCTGGGGAGAGAAATAAGATGATAGGCTTTGGACGGATGTGAGGACTGGACTGTGTCTTGATTGAAGAAGGATGTCAGGGGCGGAGGTGGGGTCGGGGGTGGAGGTGGGGGTGGAGGTGGGGTCGGGGGTGGAGGTGGGGTCGGGGGTGGAGGAATACTTCATAGACTCATTATGGTCAAGGACCGGATTGGAGGAGGATAACCACCGGCCAGTTTCAACCAGCACAGGGAGAGGCCCCTGGGGGCTGGTGGGGGGAATACTGTACCTTGTTGGGCTTGGATGGCTGGCAGGACACTCTCCAGAACAGTCAGAGATTTTCTATGGTAATCAGCTTGGGCCTCTAAGAGCTGCCAACACAACAGAACATTGTGACGAGAGAGAGAAGCCAACAATGGGAGGAAAGACAACAAACTGCTCACCCAGTCAACCAGCTGGGAACATTTCCCCACAGATGTGCTCCCAGAAACTCCCTGACTCACCATTACATAGTAGCAGGCATAGTCCCCTTCCTTTGAGAAGAAACTGTACATATCTGCAGCCAGTTGGTCCTGAGAGACGCAAACACAGACAAAAAGATAAGTACAACCAGATGACAGAGAAGAGATAATACCACATAAAAAGGAAGTCTCCCACCCTGAAACTGGGAAGGGGGTGATGGACTGATCTGTTTCAATAAGTCACAAAATCGCAACTCCTGCTTAACCAAATTTGAATCAACTGTGTGACTAATGAACTCCACTAACTGGCTAGATAACTGGGCCCGAGTATTACATTCTCCCCTGGTGGCAACGATGCCATTAAGTCTTTCATTTAGAGGCACCAGCAAATTATTTGTTTGCACTCCAAAAAGGTGCCTAACACATTCATTAAATCAAAATGTATATTTGGCATATTAGTTGTCCTCATCATTTTCTTCCGCTTATCCGGGGCCGGGTCGCGGGGGCAGCAGTCTAAGCAGGGATGCCCAGACTTCCCTCTCCCTAGACACTTCCTCCAGCTCTTCCGGAGGGACACAGAGGAGTTCCCAGGCCAGCTGGGAGACATAGTCCCTCCAGCGTGTCCTAGGTTTTCCCCGGGGTCTCCTCCCGGTGGGACGGGACCGGAACACCTTCCCAGGAAGGCGTTCAGGAGGCATCCGGAACAGATGCCCAAGCCACCTCAGCTGACCCCTCTCGATGTGGAGGAGCAGCGGCTCTACTCTGAGCTCCTCCCGGGTGACCGAGCTTCTCACCCTATCTCTAAGGGATCGCCCGGCCACCCTGCGGAGAAAGCTCATTTCGGCCGCCTGTATCCGGGATCTTGTCCTTTCGGTCATGACCCAAAGCTCATGACCATTGGTGAGAGTAGGAACGTAGACTGACCAGTAAATCGAGAGCTTCGCCCTGTGGATCAGCTCTTTCTTCACCACGACAGACCGATACATCGACCGCATTACTGCAGAAGCTGCACCGATCCGTCTGTCAATCTCCAGTTCCATCCTTCCCTCACTCGTGAACAAGACCCCTAGATACTTAAACTCCTCCACTTGAGGCAGGCACTCTCCACCAACCTGAAGTGGGCAAGCCAACCTTTTCCGAATGAGGACCATGGCCTCGGATTTGGAGGTACTGATTCTCATCCCCACCGCTACACACTCGGCTGCAAACCGTCCCAGCGCATGCTGAAGGTCCTGGTTTGAAGGGGCCAACACGACAACATCATCCGCAAAGAGCAGAGATTAAATTGTGTGGTCCCCAAACCTGACACCCTCCGGCCCCTGGCTGCGCCTAGAAATTCTGTTCATAAAAATTATGAACAGAACCAGCGACATATTATTATTGTCGCATATTAATTGTAAAAAAATATACATTTCCTTAGATAATGTTTTGCTTTCCTATCAATCTGTGATTAGACTAGGAGCATTAGGATGTGGGGGTCTTCCGTCCATCTCTAGAACGATCTACAGCCAATTTAACTTGAATAATCGTACACCTTGGCATGCATGCTGGAATTCAACTGGTCTAATGAGGACTAGGGAAGTCCAAGTCTTTTTACAGACACTGATCTTTAAACTGTTCAGTGAACAGAAGAAAAATGTGACTCATTTTATTTGAGTCATTAACACCCACACAAAGCAGGCCCCCACACCGGTGAACAACCTGAAAACCCAGGTCATCGTTCTACATATTTCTAACCACATTTCAAACAAGCTGCGACCATGTTGGATTGAAGTGGTTTTGCTTGAAAGTTGTGGGGATGAGTTTTGTTTCAGTGTACAGAATTTAAAAAAATGGGTTTACCAAAATCTCTGCTGGCCCCAAATTACCAACTGGCGTGAAACTTGCTGAGCGGCATCCATCACCGTGATATCTTAGAGACTACTGGCCTGACTAAACTAAACAATGCAGCAGACTGTAGAGCTGGGATTCTCCTGAAGTTACACTGACTGGCCAGAGGGGGGTGCTACATCCTATCTAAGGAACAATGTTTACGGTTGCCTTATCGCACTATAAACATGGGAATGATTTGATAACGTAAACCCATCCACCGGTCTGTTCTCCATTATATCGAAATACAGTGAGTGCGTTTCAGGTGGCAGTGCTGTTAGTGTTGGTAATGGTCATAAGGTTTTCCACAGTGACTGATAAATGTGTCTGTTGTTGGCAGGGCTGAGAAGGGCTGTGCAGGCTTTAGAGAGCAGAGGAAAGGAAGCACACAGGCCTTCCTGGACAGCATACCCAACTCTCACCACTTGCTCCATTCAAACACAATACAATGAGTCAGAAAAACAACACACAAACATGCGCGCACACACACTCACACACACACACACACAGGCACAAACATACACAGCTTACAGGGCTTTCTTCCTTTCTAAAGCAATCAGCCAGGACAGCCCTATTTTCTGCTTTAGCCCTTACATTCATCTGTCAAAACTTTCCACATTTCAAGTTCCTCTTCTGTTCCTGTGAGCAATAACCAGTAATTTGTTATTGAGGCCTGTGATCTTAATTCATATAGCAGGAATGACATTTGGGATTTAGTGTCAGACAGTTGAGTGTGTGTGTGTGTGTGTGTGTGGGGGGGGGGGTGTATTCCTTTACGGTCACACCTTGCAGAGTTCCATTTTGTTCATAGCTTCATCCACCTCCTCTTTAAGCAGGTCTGCCTTGGCCGTCAGTGCTTGAGTGTTTGTTCCTGAGATTATCGACTTGGTTGCCTGCAACCACCTGGAAGGCGTAGGACAAGGACAACGTCGGAACACTGTCATGAACGTTTCAAGACAGGTGGAGAGCAGAGTGTACTGGACACATTCAAAACGCTAGTCCGTTAACACAGGCCTACCTGGCTCTGGCAGAGTCATAGTCCAGCACCAGCCTGGCTAGCTGCTTCCTCTGTTTTAGGATGTTGGGAATTTCCACCTGAGAATATCAATGATCATATATGTTTTTAGCTTACATGTGTTTTCCAAATCCATTTGAATGAAATTAGACACTTCATATCTCCTCACCTCAGCCAGCTGGTTCAGCGGGTCTAGCACATCCTTCTCTATCTGGACCTCATGCTGAAGCAGTTCAGACGCCAGCCTGCTCTCTGCCTCCCCACACAACTCCATCATCTTCCTGTCAGGTGGTAACACACACGTCATTCAGACACCATCCGTGGTTAGATGTACATTAAGACAGAAGGGTTGCACGATATTGACAAATGTGATATTCCGATATTGATCATGAATATTGCGACATCAATATTCATTTCGCTATTCTTAAACATATGGAAAAACACAAAAGTTATGGGAAAACCCATCAAAATCGATTCATAACATATGAAAACGACACAAGGGTTTATTTCAACTGACAGTCATACTGGACCGGTACAACATGAATAAAGACCATGTTTACAGAACAGAACATGTACTGGTGGTACAGCAGACCTGACAACCTTGTCCAACTTTTAGAGTACTAAACATCAGTGGCAAATTGGGGTTCAGAATTGCCATTTGCACTGGGATTTGCCTTCATTGCACATTTATACATCCCACATGTACATACATTATACTTAATACTTGTACATTATCTGCCCTCCTCTATTTGCACTTCTGGTTAGATGCTAACTGCATTTCGTTGTACTGTACCTGTACTGTTCAAAGACAAAGTTAATCCAATCTAGAGTTGTAGGGCTTTCTAAATCATGTGAATCAATTGAACACATGGACTTCAACCAAGGATATAAAAAGGCTAAATGCATGTAAGCAATTTTCAGTGTTGTGGCAAAAGGTCTGAATACTTATGTACATGAGATATTTCTGTTTTCAAAAAAAAAATAAAAAAATAAAGATTTGTATTTTCGACCCTGTCTCAGCCCCAAGCTCTTATGCTGCTATATTATTGTGCTGGGGGAGTAGGGTCAGTTCTCCTTCTCCACCATAAATCCTTGCAGATCTAAGGAATGCATTTTCTAAATGTTCCCTGTCTCCTGCCCTGTTTTAAACTTAGGAGGAAATGAGGTCTTGGCCCACACCTCCAGAGTACCAGGCTTGAAGGACTTGTTGTTGTCCCTGTCCAAAGTCATCCTGGTTGTGTAGCAGATCAAGACGATACCTGACAATTTCAGCTGCTACTCTGCTGACCCCCCCTCCCCCCTGTGTTGTCCCTGTCCTGGTCCATCTGGTCATGCTTCCGACCTGGACTAGGTTTAAATAGACTCTGGACAATTTGTACTCTTAATATGTTCACCCGGCACAACCAGAAGAGGACTGGTCACCCCTCTGAGCCTGGTTCCTCTCTAGGTTTCTTCCTAAATTTAGGCCTCCTTGGGGAGTTTTTCCTAGCCACTGAAATTCAACACTACTGTTGTTTGCTCCTTGTGGTTTAAGGCCGGGTGTTTCTGTAAAAGCACTTTGTGTCAACTGCTGATGTAAAAAGGGCTTTATAAATACATTTGATTGATTGATTATTATGAAGTATTTTCTGTAGATTGATGATAGATGTAATCAATAAAAAATGTAGTCTATTACACAACAAAATGTGGAAAAAGTGAAGGGCCACTTTCCGAAGGCACTGTACATGAAATACGACACTAACGTGCATAATTGTTCCGAATGAGATTCACTTCCTCCGAAAAGCCCAAGGCAACATTACATATCAATTCTAGTCTCAGTTTCTAGATCCTCCAGTCTGTCTTTAGGTGTCCCTGTTAGTGTTTCACCATGTTAACCAGAGAAACCATGTTCCAAGTCAAGTTAAATGGAGTAACACTGTCACACACTTCCTCATTATGTGGATAAAGACAACACTTTCTGATCCCCCACAAAACCTGACAATGTTTACAATAATTAGGGCTTTGTTTGCCCTGAAAACACAGCCCCGCATCCAACCGGCTGACTAGGTACGTGACGCCAACAGCTACGATGAAAGATACATGATTGGTTGTGGGTCATACCAATCCCAAACACTCACCCAATAAGAGATTCCTCCCCCAGTTGACTGCCCCCATCCACCATGGCTTGAGACAGCGCCGTCAGGGGAAGCTTTTTCTGCGAGGTGTTTCCGGAGAGAGAACGAGAAATAGATTCATACATTTATTAGATACCAAATGAGGCACCAACAATTTACTAATTCTAATACGCCAAAAGCTACTTTTTCATCAAGGGAAAGTCCTTTTTCCGTGCGTCATGAAGGCCGACAACACAAATTGGTAGAAAGAATAAGGATATTCCTGTTAAGGCGGAGTTAAGAACTGCACTGACATACCGCTTCATTCCCTACTCATAAAGTCAGAATGAAATGGAGGGTTGAGCAGACCTATGTAACTACTAAGAAAGTAAAATGTGTGTTTTTACCTGACCATTTCCTGTGTAAAGGCGCGGTACGGACTGGCATTGACAATTGTACATGTAGGAAAAGCGGGAGGTAAACAAAAACAAACAAATTGCTGATATGGAACAGTAAGGAGGGTTCATACTGCGTTCATCGGGACGTGTGAAGATTCAATGGGAAATGAATGGGTGTGTGTGTGTTGGACTAGTGACTGGGTCAGGGATTACTCTACTATTATTCTGTCCTTACGTGTCTCTTCTCCGCCTCAGTGCCGATGTGGCCCTGCAGACAGGTGGTCATCCTCTTGTGCGTGTTGTGGGAAACCACGCGCACCGTCTCCATGCGCCGCTCAATCTGTGCGTGAGAAGGGGAGAACGCAGCGCGTCCACTTACACATGCAATTCCAAAGGTGGCAGGGGTAGCGTTTAAACATGCAGAGAACATTTCCCTAGAGGCTGTGTCCTGAAAGATGAAACGCCTGGAAACACAGAGTCATGGGTTTCATTGGGTAACAAAGGCCGTGAATTCCATGTTCGGCTCTGCTTTGTCACAGGCAGAAATTCAATTCAAGTCTTTGTTTGGAAAAGGAAGTTTTGATGGAGAAACACTATAACGGAAGAAATATGGACAAAGGCTCCAGGGGTTAGGGACACTGAGTTAGGGACACTGAGTTAGGGACACTGAGTTAGGGACACTGAGTTAGGGACACTGAGTTAGGGACACTGAGTTAGGGACACTGAGTTAGGGACACTGAGTTACCACAGAGTTAGGGACACTGAGTTACCACAGAGTTAGGGACACTGAGTTACCACAGAGTTAAGGACACTGAGTTAGGGACACTGAGTTAGGGACACTGAGTTAGGGACACTGAGTTAGGGACACTGAGTTAGGGACACTGAGTTAGGGACACTGAGTTAGGGACACTGAGTTAGGGACACTGAGTTAGGGACATTGGGTGAAGGTCTGTACTGGTCCTTCTTTCCCAGCCCTTTTGATCCCCAGACAACTGACTTTCCTCAAGTCACTCTATTCTTATCTCACAGTCCTGTGTAGCTCGGTTGGTAGAGTGGGGCGCTAGTAACACCAGGGTTGTCAGTTCGCCGTCCGCTAGGAGGACAGTAATGGTGTGCACTTACTGCTCTGGATTAGACTTGCTGCTAAATGACTTAAACATAAAATGAAATCACCTCATCGTTCCCGCATGCTGACAGCTGATGAAAGTCCAGTCAGTTACATGCCCGTTTTGATTGGTGGCTGGAGCAAGAGGTCAAAGGTCAGGCATGATTGATAACGCCCCCTCCCAGTGGAGCAACGCAGGAATGTTCTCTATGAAACAGATGACTCATCGGAAACATCTCCACGGACAGCGTCGCAGCGCTGTGACTGTGAGAGCTCTTCTGAGCATTACAGGCCAGATGAATGCTTTGGGAAGTAGTGATATAATGGCCCAGTGAAGCCAGAGCAAATACACGACTTCATACAGCTGAGGAACTAGGCCATAAACCCACAGGCCTTGGGTAATAATCCCAAAAGGATTGTTTTAACGCTGAAAATGTATAGCACCTTTCAGCATTGTCGGCCATCTGCCTAAAGAACTACACTGCAAGGAAAGGTCCCACTTTCAGAGCATTGTCACGTCAAAACTGGAGATGGTGAGTAAGATCAACATAGCAACGTGAAACCAAGGCAATTGTGTTCCGAAAACAGAACGCTGCAACTCAGGAATTCCGCCGGCTGGAAGAGGACAGAGGAGATATACACCTCTCATTCCACCTTCCTCCCACTCTGCATGAATGTCCTGCGTCATTCATGACCCACCAAGGCCCCCAGCATTCCTCCAGCTGGGTCCGATAGACACAGGGGTATGGAGGTGTCTCGTGTCTCCCCCACAGGGTCTAGTAATGGGGAACCAGTACCTGGACAAACAGACGGATCAGTTCAGAGGCTGGTCTGGTGTGACATACACACAAAGGGAGTCCCCACTGTAACGGGACTGAGGAGTGTCTGAGTACCAATAATGATGAGAACATGTCCAGACAAGCACACAGTAGATTGAGAGAGAGAGAGATCTAGAGAATGACAGGAAGACATGGAAATACAGAGAAAGAGACAGAGAGACACAGAGCAAAACATAGCGAGATACAGAGACCCAGAGGTAGGGCTGCACAATTTGGATAAAAGATTGAATTGTGATTTCTCTGACAAATACTGCAATTATGGTTATGATTTGCAATTTTCAAACATGGGTGTAAACAGGGTAGATAATCAAACTTAAAAATAGAGAAAATAACCTACATAATGTGCTATTAAACTGAATACAAATCGAGTTAAAGTTCAGTGTTTTCTATTTTACACTTACACTAATTTGGAGGTGCAGCCTGTGTTGAACTATTCATTTTACTGCTCATTTAATGCAGTGGCATTTGCTATGTTTGTCCTGTTGCCATAGCTGGTTAGGCAACATTTCTCAACCCTTGAGGTGTATTTTCTCCCATATTAAGTTTTTGGGTTCCGACATTGAAGCCAAACATAGGGAGACAGAGAGGAGAGCGAGACAGAGGGAGAGAGAGGAGAGCGAGACAGAGGGAGAGAGAGGAGAGCGAGACAGAGGGAGAGAGAGGAGAGCGAGACAGAGGGAGAGAGAGGAGAGCGAGACAGAGGGAGAGAGAGGAGAGCGAGACAGAGGGAGAGAGAGGAGAGCGAGACAGAGGGAGAGAGAGGAGAGCGAGACAGAGGGAGAGAGAGGAGAGCGAGACAGAGGGAGAGAGAGGAGAGCGAGACAGAGGGAGAGAGAGGAGAGCGAGACAGAGGGAGAGAGAGGAGAGCGAGACAGAGGGAGAGAGAGGAGAGCGAGACAGAGGGAGAGAGAGGAGAGCGAGACAGAGGGAGAGAGAGGAGAGCGAGACAGAGGGAGAGAGGAGAGCGAGACGTAGAGTGAGACAGAGACGTAGAGTGAGACAGAGACGTAGAGTGAGACAGAGACGTAGAGTGAGACAGAGACGTAGAGTGAGACAGAGACGTAGAGTGAGACAGAGAGACGTTGAGAGCGAGGCAGAGACCGACCGAGAGAGACAGAGCGCATCCTTTCCAAACACAAGTAGCAGCAAACATGATGGAAGAGGTGTGGGTTACTAAACCATAAACAACACTAATGGTTCCCATTACTCTGCTGTTATAAATACCACTCAAGTGTGCTTTTCAAGTCCGCCTAAGCATGCATGGTAGGTAGCCAGGCCGATTTCTCATTCTCGGCAACTCCTCTGTGGGATGTCGATGGTGGCCTTGTGGAAGCTGAGCTATGGACAGCTGGGCTGTAGAGGAATGCGGGGATGCAGCGGATCCACCCTGGACGACCAGGTGGCGTTGGGGTGAGGCTCCAGCACTTCTAGGGACACGGGACGGATGTGACACGTGGAACACAGCGTCTTAGTTGGCAACAGAAGGGCGAGGACAGAGACGCCCCGGAGGGGAAAACGGGAATGAACGGTCCGATGCTATAAAGAGTCCTCATCTCAGAGGCAGTTATTATTAAGTGGTGTTGGACAGACACGCCCTCCTTCCTTCCAACAGCCTCTAAGCAGAACACAGCGACGCCGGTTGTCATTCAAATGTGTGTTGGGCTTTCATGACGGCTTCATTCCAGGGTACATCTCTCCAGTCCACAACGTGCTATTCATCCAATGTGACGGAGAGACAAAGGGCCTGGAGCAACAGTAGGAGGCAGTGACAGTTGTGTACACACCCGCCCACGCCCCTGTACCCCCTTTGAGAGTGGGTGGAGGAGAACAAAAGAGCCACTAAATATGCCCTGTGTTGATGTCCTTTTGGGGTGGTACTGTGTGACACATGACGTACTAGAAACCTTCCCGAGTTGTTTCGCAAAACACCTCACATGCGTAATAGTGAGCAAAACATTCCAGAATGACAGAAATAGAGTAAACAGTGCATGGAATGTTTTCTTGGAGCAACCGGAATGCTGAATGACTCCACCTGCTGTCTCTAGACTCAATAAGAACTTCCCTGGGAACCAGACAAATTATTCGAAATGCTGGCAGAATATTGCTAGATTTTCTTTTTCTTTTACTGGCATAAGGAAGCTTGACAACAACTTTAAGGGACTTCTGTATTCGCAGGCTCAGTCTACAGTACCATTGACAGGAGGAACAGTAAGTTGTGAGACAGCTGGCAGAGCAAGTGACAAAACGTAGACTAGGTAATGATTTATTTACCTGTAGAAGGTCATCGCTGAGAACTTCGGTTTTCTCTGCTCTGTGGAAGAGGGAAAAAAAACAACGGGAAACAGTTTAGGTTTGACAGCTACTGATTAAGCCTACATCGACACTGTGGGTGTTGCCAATGTACCTTGCCTTTTCTGCTGCCGTAGCCTGGGGGTCAGTGTGAATATCATTCAATAACACTACTACAATACAGAGCTTCTCTAACTAGGCAACAAGGTTAGCGCTCGAACAGACTGACACCCGGTCTAGATAACCCCACGAGAGAAAGCATGCTCATTATTGGTTAGCGTGCGGGTCGGAAGGAATCCACAAAAACAAATGCATTTTTTCCACACATCAGATATGATCAAGTTCATAAGAGACCCAGAGAGCGAAGTGAGGCATCCACAGGTTCACTGATAATCTGTGGATGGCTTTAAACGGCCAGGGTAACTTCAACACTGACCTCCATTCGTAAACTGTTATTTAAATGAATCGGTCTTGTTCAATCTGTTTCTATCTGTGGAAACCTCCACACCGTTCAAATACACCAGGCTGTATGCTAGCCTAACCCAATCACTAACATACCACATCTCAGTCACACCAGGAGATGGGTGGCCAACAGCTGTCCCAGTCAGAGTCTAGCCTTCACTGGCAGGTGGTAAAGGCAGACATGTCCCCGGCCCGCTTTCCCAGGACCAGAGCAGCCCTGTCACCACCACCAGGCCCCAGGGTGTCCTTCTCTACCCACGGGTTCAGGGTTATTAATAGTCAACTAATAGCGTGGCTCAGAGGGTCACGCAGATTAGAGTCCCTTAAAGGGAGAGGGGGGGACAAACATGGCTCGGCTCAGCGCAAATCAACACCGTGAGCGACACACACCAGATAAGCCGACAGACACAGACTGTTGCCATGAGCAACACATGAGATTAGCCGACGGGCGAAGACTGTTGCCATGAGCAACACGCGGGAGATCGCACAGCATTGTTGGGTCAAATCGATTCAACACCGAACCTTCACATCTCATTGGACCTTCAGTAAGTTCTAAATGGCACTGTTTATGTGGCGGTTTGAGGGCTAGACTACTCACACCACAGAAACTACAGTGAATCGTTCAGATGGGTGTTTGAGCCAAGTGTCAACTTTACTTAATTCTCTGGCAACCTCAAAATAACCATGTATTATTATTTTGACCGTGAACTATTAGATACATCTTCACAAGGGGTTTTCTCCACATCCTTGTTACATTTCAACTTCCTGCTGTCAGCACTTCTACTGCTTTGTTATTGGCAGGAGTTGGGTAGAAGGGAGGGGTTACGGAGGTAGACGACAGGACTATAGCAGGGGAGGCCCAGCTCCCAAGGGATTCCTGAACGGAGCAACAGTCACACAGAATGTGTTGTTAACATGCCCGGAATCAGCATGTCTTCCATGGAGTAATGAGCGGAGGTTAGGTCGAGGAAATCGTTGACCAATCATAATCCTTCAGTGCCTTAGCAAAGAACTGACAGGGAGGGTTTTGTGGACACAGTTTAAGCCTAGTCCTGGATTATAATTATTTAGTCCAGAACTAGGCTTAATCTGTGTCCACAAAACCTTCCCCTGTTTAGGTTGAATGAAGTGAACTGTTCAAGTCAGATGTAAAACTGCATACAGTAACTGGAGCTTTAAACCGAGTCCATTACTTTCCTTAAAAAATTGGGCTCTGTGCACTACAGCAACCTTGTAACAGTGGTGGACAGCTCTAGACAGAGCGAGACGCGGAGGCAGGGAGAGCGAGACGCGGAGGCAGGGAGAGCGAGACGCGGAGGCAGGGAGAGCGAGACGCGGAGGCAGGGAGAGCGAGACGCGGAGGCAGGGAGAGCGAGACGCGGAGGCAGGGAGAGCGAGACGCGGAGGCAGGGAGAGCGAGACGCGGAGGCAGGGCCAGAGCAGCCCTGGTGGCAGGGAGAGCGAGACGCGGTGGCAGGGAGAGCGAGACGCGGTGGCAGGGAGAGCGAGACGCGGTGGCAGGGAGACGCGGTGGCTCAGCGAGACGCGGTGGCAGGGAGAGCGAGACGCGGTGGCAGGGAGAGCGAGACGCGGTGGCAGGGAGAGCGAGACGCGGTGGCAGGGAGAGCGAGACGCGGTGGCAGGGAGAGCGAGACGCGGTGGCAGGGAGAGCGAGACGCGGTGGCAGGGAGAGCGAGACGCGGTGGCAGGGAGAGCGAGACGCGGTGGCAGGGAGAGCGAGACGCGGTGGCAGGGAGAGCGAGACGCGGTGGCAGGGAGAGCGAGACGCGGTGGCAGGGAGAGCGAGACGCGGTGGCAGGGAGAGCGAGACGCGGTGGCAGGGAGAGCGAGACGCGGTGGCAGGGAGAGCGAGACGCGGTGGCAGGGAGAGCGAGACGCGGTGGCAGGGAGAGCGAGACGCGGTGGCAGGGAGAGCGAGACGCGGTGGCAGGGAGAGCGAGACGCGGTGGCAGGGAGAGCGAGACGCGGTGGCAGGGAGAGCGAGACGCGGTGGCAGGGAGAGCGAGACGCGGTGGCAGGGAGAGCGAGACGCGGTGGCAGGGAGAGCGAGACGCGGTGGCAGGGAGAGCGAGACGCGGTGGCATGGAGAGCGAGACGCGGTGGCAGGGAGAGCGAGACGCGGTGGCAGGGAGAGCGAGACGCGGTGGCAGGGAGAGCGAGATGCGGTGGCAGGGAGAGCGAGACGCTGAGGCAGGGAGAGCGAGACGCTGAGGCAGGGAGAGCGAGACGCTGAGGCAGGGAAGAGAATGAGAGTGGGGCTGTGAGCCAGGCCCTAAAAACCAAATCCAGTTTCAAGGATTCCAGTGGAGAGCCTGTCTCTGGAGCAGTGCCTGAAGCCAAGCTGCCTGGTGAGGTCACATGTAGAGTGTGGATGTCCAACCTCAGAAACAAGAGGACACAGGCTGAGGTCCAAATGGCAGACATAGCGCACTACACAAGGGGAGTGAGAGGGTGCCATTTGGAAGCATAACCCACTTGGTTTCCAGCAGCAGGCAGCCAGGGGGACATATGAGACATCTACAGCACTTCAGAGAGAAACCCGGTTTAAAACAGGACAGAATCTCTCTACACATCTACTGTTTACTGTCCCTATTTTATAGAACAGTTCAGAGTGAATGGAATGCATCCGCATGGAATTATTGATTCAATCAAATCTATTACATGCTTTGGCGCATTAAACAAAAGACAAGTAGACTATACCCAACCACATAAAAGCCACATTCACTCAATCAACCAGCCTCATCTGAACTGCGTCACTAAAACCAAAAATAGATTGCAACCCAGGAGCAACGGAAAAAAACAAAACAACAATTGTTTAGCCTCTCTCAGCTGACTCGTTGTACCGGAGCGAATTCAGCCGACTGACTGGACCGGCCTCTGTAGATCCGTGTCACTCACAGGGTAGCTTTGTGACCTACTGTACCTACCTACAACAGAACAGGGCTATTTGGATCACTGAACAACAACAGTTACACCAGCCACCAGCCAGAGAATGTTCCCCATGGCAACGTGCTATCGCAGTGTAAATTAATACTCTGTCCAGGTCCTACAATAGAGAGGCTGTTGCTGGCCTTTTCAACACTGACTCAGCAGCCTGGAAACGAGGTAGAGCTTGACATCTTCGCAACAGTTGGCAGCTCTGGGTTCACATGGTAATGGATATAGGATACAGATGAAGGGACAGGACTAGAACACAATTAATTAGCGATATTGCCTATTGTTTTGCGAAGAAGTAGGCCTAGTGTTGTCCCTGCTGGCTGCCCGGGCACGTTTCAGAATAGCTTTACATCTGACCTGTCAATTTCAGGTCAACATCATGTCCACCACATGGTGCAACAGTGCAGTAGCCTACTATACGTCTGATATTCAGCCCACTTTACAGACACACAACCCTGGGAGACTGATGAACTGAAGAATGTCTTGTGATTATAAACTGCTTTGGATCATGTGCAACCTGTCTGTGACACAAACTGGGACTAACCTCGTTCCTCAATCCTACACCACCGATGCCAGAAATAGCCTTATCAAGGTGTAGTTCTAACCACACTGCTATGGCGCCAGGTTCTGTCTGTGGCCTACCAGAAGCACGAGCTCAAGAAACAAGCCTGACAAGGATTCACATTCAGCCATTTCCATTTAAAGGGACCCACTTGCACCAAAATGTGAAGTTCATAAGACCATCGAGTTTGAAGTCAAATGAATGCTGAGGGAAAAGTTAAGTGCAATGATTTTGCCTACAAGAAAACCACAAACTTAATATTGCAGGGTTAGATTTGTTTAGAGTTTCTGCACTGAACATTTGGATTCAGTCAAATGAGAAAAAAAACACTATATAGTGCAAACTAATCGGTTGAAGTTGCCCCCGGTGCCTGCACAGTTTGTCCTTTATTCTGCATGACAACCCTGGAGGTGAACGCAGTTTGTACGAAATGTTGCTCATAGCGGTTTTCTTTCGGTCATCTGGGGTAAGACTCAAAACAGGACAACCCTTCCCTCTGCCAATAGTGTAGAATAAAGCAGTAGCGTACAATAAACACAGTTCAATAAATAAATAAAGCACAGTGCAGCCAAGGGTGTTGTAATGATCTAAGCCACTGCCTCCGTCCAAATGTACAGCTGCAGCTTAGTTTCAAGACCATCCCACCGTTCAATTATTCAGAGAAATATCTGAAGAAATACTGTACAAAAAAGGTATAGTTCAGTAGGTTTCACTGCAATGAAGTATAGTAGGACACACTAGAGCAGGGGTGGGCAACAGGTAATTTTTCTGGCCTCTTCCCCCATAAATATGGACATTTACATCGAGAAAAAAATGAAAATGGTGAGATAATTATTTTAGCCAAAAGTCCCACATGTAATATACAAGGGTGTTCACTCCACAAAACATTTAGGGCATTTCACTGATCCACCTATCTTTTGTGACTTTTAGAAATAAAAATGTTTTGGGCTAACTTCCCATGAATGAGCTTGCAATTAGAAATAAGCCTATAAAATAATAAATAACATAATGTAGGCCTACATTGGTGATCTTACGTGGAATGAAATGTCAATTGTGTTAATGTCATTGTTTTTTTGCCAATGCACGGTTACAATTACATGGTTACAAGTAGCCGACACTACAGAAATGTCACTACTACAACAGAGTTGTCCTTGCACAGACACAACTTGGTGACAATAATGTTATAAATTCATGAGTCTTTGAAAATCAATTTCAAAAATAAGAATTTGAAATACATTTCAAACCTTGATTAAAACTGACATCATAACTAAATGTATTATGTTATTCCTAGGAATATTTTGAAACAGATTTCCTAAATTAGTTAAGGAAACTCAGTTGTTGATGAGAGACTCTTTTCTGACTCTAAAACATTTTTTACTTCAGAAACATTTAGGCCTGTATAAAACAGACTGTCCTGTGGAGGGTAATACATTTTATTGACAGCATGTTGTGAAGTGAAAAAAAACAAACAGTTTAAGCCCAGTCACATCCACCTCTTAACAGGTACATCTCTTGTGTTTTTCACCTATTCTCTCTTCTTAGAAATACAACTTTTCAGGAAGGCCATTTCCTGTTTGGTGAAGAATAAGGAGATGTTTCCTTTGAGCGGCTGACTGACGAACACCGTGTTCTGCTACGGCACAATCACAGGAACCCAGGGAGAGGCAAAAAGCCCTCGTCTGTTGCACACACAATGTTTAAAGTGGACATAACACAAAGAATCTCACAAATGCCGTTCATGCGCACACACGCGTCTGTTTTCTGCATCGCACACGCTGCTGATTTAATGTTAGTAAAATACAGTCAGGAAATGATGAGTATTTCAGCTGCAGTCTTGTCTGTTGACCTCAAGCCAGCGGCATGGTGGTGAAGGAACATTAAGGAGATACTCTGTGAGCACTCTCAGGATATGGTTACACTCAAATAAACATGCCAGGCTTATGTCAGGGGATGGCCACGCATCTAATTGCTAAATCCTCAGCCAAGCAAAAGACACCAATGAGACAAATAGCGAAAAGAAGCTCTGCCCGGCAGATCCTTTCTAGAATTAGTGCAAGGTTCTAGAATAATTGTTTCTTCAGAGAAATGGAAAAGGGTCTCATCTGTGTATGTCACATGTGCAGGCCATTACAGCATCTGTGCCAGTGTGGCCAGCAACCTTGGGCCATATCTATTTTTAAGTATTAGTATAACGCTGTTGGAGAGTAGACATTTTGCCAAACCCGCTCTAATGATTGGTTACCTACTGAGGTTCCCTGGGTCTCCACTGAGCTGTGTAAATCAGCTTTTATCTGTGTTCATTTCCCAAATCCCCATATCGAAAACATCCCTAAGTGTGTTGTTAGAAAGTATGTCCACACAAATAGGATAAAATAGACAGTGGATCAACTTTCTCCATTCAAATCTTAACACTACTCCACAATACTGATGATGGATCAGATAAAAATGTATCACCTTTGTCTGCAGATACTAATGAAGCTTTTTTTAATGCATATCCTAAAGTACCAATAACACATTAAGATCAGGACATGCATACACTACAAAAAATAGAGGCAAACGGGCCTTTAAATAGCAAAATAGAACTCAGCTGAATGATCGTTTTTAAATGGCCTATTTGTATTGTGTAAGTCACACCAAAGGTTAAAAAAATATTTGGTGCAGTCATTACATTACAATTTTAGAGTTCAGGTTTAATAACAAAGGTTTTGGGAAAATGCACTGTGAGCCCCAATAAAGGCTCTAACAATGACAGGCCCATGGCAAGACTCGGTGTGAGAGTGATTCTTGGCTATTTCGCAAAAATCTTCAATTGATCTGTTGCTTAGCCCCATTCCACTCAAAGAGCAGCTACAGTCTTTAAATAGCTTGATTACATTGCAAGTTGTACTTGCTACTGTGATACGGCGATACCTGAAATGCAGAACCGGTTGGAGTAATTTTCTAATCCAGAAGTGTAATTTTGTTAATTCTTCGCTAGCTCAGCTGGTTAGTTTGGTCTCTCATGGTTATTCAATGATTACCAAACATAGTTAATGCTACTTTGCTTGGAAGTAAATATAACTGCCTTTCAAAATGTTTATGCTATGATTTGCTGTTGAAAACTTAAGAGAACTAGAAAAACTTTACATGACAGAGCCAGCAGTTGCTAATCACACTACAAACATAACAGTAGAAAGTTCCCATGAAGCAGCGGTAATGACGGTACACCAAAATATCACCAAAACATCTGCTGATAAGCAAGGGCTCATTTGTTCATTTTTGTGAGACAAATAAATAGATAAATAAAACTTTCATGGATCACAGATGATGAAAGTAATAACCTTAAGCCATTTTATACAACGGTTTTCGGTTGCGTGTCAAACTTAGACAATTGTTCACTCCGACTATACAACCAGGCCAAGGTACCCTGCATGCTATACTGTGCTGGGCTTTCCCTTAGCCCAAAGCAATGTGATATTCATACTCCCACTCAGCAACCCTCATGCTGCAGAGTCACGTGGTGATAAGACTCCAGCCTAAACAACAACACTGGCTGTCCGTCCTAATAGCTGCTATAAGCAGGGCAGGGCACTCTTACAGGGAGGTTATAGATCTCCCCACAGACATCTATGGAATTAGAAGACTGATGCCAAGATATTCTCAAAGATTGGATCTACTTCTCCTCTCATGGGTGGTTCCATTGCTGGCTAATAGGCAAGGGTAACTAAGCTATGGTTGAGTGGAAGAGAATAAGGCACAAGCAGGCCATCTTGAGCTGGTGGACATTTATCTCTGGCATGAGACACTACCTTGTATAATGCATTAAGTATTGTTGACTCTGCAGGATGATTGCCAAATACAACTCCAGACTGTTTAACATTGCATGACATGACTTCGTTATTTGTGTTCAAAGCATCCTCTCTATAAGTTCAAGTGGTGGGACAATTCCAGCGGCCTTCAACCGGAAGAACACCTGTGCTCCCTTAATTATCAAAGTAGGTTATCACTTGCTCATGCATCCTGTCATATTAAGCTCACATGGCATTGATGTGACATGACCAGGCAACTGACCAGGAGGATTGATGACTCACTGGAGGACCGGTTTCTATGCAATGAGCCTTTGCACACAAAAACCCATTGACAAATAGTCTTCATCAATGTCAGAAGTATGCCGGAGAAGAAAAAAAACATGATGCTACATTCACCACGACAAGAAACTGCCGCCATCAAACAAAACATTATAGCAACAGATAGCATGCATAGCCTTACAACATTCCCCTTGGTAAACAATTTTGTGTTCCTAATAAAATGGAACAACGAATTAACGGCACATTTACTGTAGTTACCTCCAGATAAAAGTAGTTACCTCCAGATAAAATGTCTTGACGTTACTGTAACATCTGTTGTTAAGAAAAACATGCATATACTATACTACTGATTTGATACAAGAACAAATGGGTTAGAAAACCTTGGCCAACTTAGCCACCACGCCAACACTAGTAAGACAGCTAGCTAGCTATACCCAAAACGAGTAACCGTTACTGAAATGTTAGCTACTTGCCTGCCAACTGTTTGGTTAGCGAGTTGTTTCATCCGATTGAACTGTTTCTTCATTTTGCGTCCTTGGCAACAGTAGAGTCTCGCTACTTTTCAAAGCTGGAAGAGTAATCCCTCCGATGTGCTTCATCAGATGAGAGTCTTTTGGTTGGTTATGAAGTTCACAAACTAACCAGGTAGCTTTTTTGAGGATTAGCTTGCAGTTAGCTAAGCAACGAACCGAAAAAGCTACTTTTTATCTGGATGGGCTGGTTTACAAGTGGTTGTTTCACTTCAGAAAAAGAGTGATTCTCTTGCGAGCTGATGACATAGTAGAATTCGATGGTATTTAATACTCGTTTTCTTATTCGTCAAAACGTATTTGAAGCTATCCAGAGTTCTACAGACTGGGTACAGCCTTAGTGTGCATTGCTGAATATTAGACTGGCTGGCTAGCTAATCAACGTCGGTTGTTTTCCACAACCAACTAGCAGCGGCGGCGGCGGCAGCAGCAGCAGCACACCTCTCTCCTATCCTCTTTGGCTGAACAAGCAAGCTCAAGCTGGTGGCGTTGCGGAAGTATACGTAGCAAAAGCATCATCCATCTACCACCATCCCCAACACAGCTAACGTGCTGACTGTGTGGTTTGGGATAGTTTACGAAAGTCCTATTGCTCGCTCCCGTGATACATTTCAGTACTGCAGAATATACGCTGTACTGAGCTGCATCAACATATTTTTTCACACAGTTGAACCAGTAAAATGTACTTATCACCGAACAGCATCAGCTTGTTTATTGTAAAACGTTAACTTTCAGAACAAGGTTTTCAGTGACTGTAAAATGTAGAACTTGATTTAATACTTCATCCATTTTTGGACATCTGGATTACTGATATTATTGATTATTAAAGAATATGGCTGAGCTTATCGGTACTGAAGAAGAAATATAAGTTTTTATGAAACTAAATGTAAACACAACTTTAAACAGAGTAAAAAATATTTTCATCGATGATTTGATCGCCATATGCTTCCATCATTATGAGAGTTGTTCCAGTAATATACTGTATATGGAAAAGGGGGTCGAAGAAGTTGTATTCTTTTTAAACTGCTTATTTGCAGCTTTAATAATTTCACTCAAAACAGCTGATATTTCCAAAACAAACGTTAGCAAACCCTGTGAGTTCATGACAAAATATGTAGAAAATCAGGAAATTCCCTTCAATTCTGAAAACGTTACTAATTTTCCTCTGAAGGTTGTGAACAGCTATCCCGTATGAAGTTGGGATTTGGTACAGTAAATTACGTTATCCATGTGTGTGGAAATGTGTGGGGACGGATCGACTCAAATACTTTTTCTGATGTGTTGCATACATGTTTAAATCTACCAGAAGTGTCTGAAATGTGCTTTGGGTGTAGAGCTTAAAATGTATGTATCAGTGTGTCCAGGAATGAAAGGAAGGTTAAAGTTACTATCTCCCTAGTAAATTTGCTATAGTAGAACATTTATTTCGATTGAAGAGTTTCTCTTCTCTTCGAAATCCCAAAGTTGGCTGGATTTCAGGTGTTAATGTGATCATTATTATTTTGAAAATGTCATGTCATCTTCTTCCGCTTATCCGGGGCCGGGTCGCGGGGGCAGCAGTCTAAGCAGGGATGCCCAGACTTCCCTCTCCCCAGACACTTCCTCAAGCTCTTCCGGGGGGACACCGAGGCATTCCCAGGCCAGCCGGGAGACATAGTCCCTCCAGCGTGTCCTAGGTCTTCCCCGGGGTCTCCTCCCGGTGGGACGGGACCGGAACACCTTCCCAGGAAGGCGTTCCGGAGGCATCCGAAAAAGATGCCCAAGCCACCTCAGCTGACCCCTCTCGATGTGGAGGAGCAGCGGCTCTACTCTGAGCTCCTCCCGGGTGACCGAGCTTCTCACCCTATCTCTAAGGGATCGCCCGGCCACCCTGCGGAGAAAGCTCATTTCGGCCGCCTGTATCCGGGATCTTGTCCTTTCGGTCATGACCCAAAGCTCATGACCATAGGTGAGAGTAGGAACGTAGATTGACTGGTAAATCGAGAGCTTCGCCTTGCGGCTCAGCTCTTTCTTCACCACGACAGACCGATACATCGACTTCATTACTGCAGAAGCTGCACCGATCCGTCTGTCAATCTCCCGTTCCATCCTTCCCTCACTCGTGAACAAGACCCCTAGATACTTAAACTCCTCCACTTGAGGCAGGCACTCTCCACCAACCTGAAGTGGGCAAGCCACCCTTTTCCGACTGAGGACCATGGCCTCGGATTTGGAGGTACTGATTTTCATCCCCACCGCTTCACACTCGGCTGCAAACCGTCCCAGCGCATGCTGAAGGTCCTGGCTTGAAGGGGCCAACACGACAACATCATCTGCAATGAGCAGAGACGAAATTGTGTGGTCCCCAAACCTGACACCCTCCGGCCCCTGGCTGCGCCTAGAAATTCTGTCCATAAAAATTACGAACAGAACTGGGCCCATTACTTTTCTCACTATACATGCTCCCTCTGGGCGATGTAATCCGAAATCACAATATTAACTTTCACTGTTATGCTGATGACACACAGTTATATATTTCAATGAAGCATGGAGAAGCCCCTAAATTAGCTATTTTGGAAGCATGCGTTTCAGATATTAGGAAGTGGATGACAGAGAATTTCTTGTTCTTAAACTCAAATAAAACAGAAATGTTCCTTTTAGGACCCAAAAAACAAAGAGCGTTGTTAGCAGATCTCACTGTGAACCTCGACGGCTGCATGGTCGTATCCCAAAAAACTGTAAAAAACCTTGGCGTTACCCTTGACCCTGACCTCTCCTTTGAAGAACATATAAAATATGTCTCAAGAGTTGCTTATTTTCATCTTCGAAACATTGCAAAAATTAGAAACTTCCTATCAAAAACTGATGCAGAAAAATTAATCCATGCTTTCGTTACTTCTAGATTTGATTACTGCAATGCTCTTATCTCTGGTTATCCAGACAAATTAATAAATAAACTTCAATTAGTGCTGCACACAGCTGCTAGAATCCTAACTAGAACAAAAAAATTTGAACACATTACTCCTGTCCTGGCATCCTTACATTGGCTGCCTGTTAGGGTTAGGGCTGATTTTAAGGTTTTACTCTTAACCTATAAATCAATACATGGACTTGCTCTTACTTACCTTGCTGAAATGATCCAGCCATATATACCTACACGTAACCTTAGATCGCAAGACGCAGGCCTTTTAATTGTACCTAGAATTTCTAAACAAACAATTGGCGGCAGGGCCTTTTCTCATAGAGCTCCACTCCTGTGGAATGATCTGCCAATTAAGGTTAGAAATGCAAACTCAGTGCAAACTTTCAAGTGTCTACTAAAAACTCATCTCTACAGCACGGTTTATAATTAGGTGTAGCCAGGCCCGGGGGCGTGAAGGTGACCAGTAGGCTTGATACTGTCCACCCTTGCTGTCTTGCCAGGTGGGCTCTCGTCGCCACTGGGATGCCCTCCCTCCAATGCCCTTCGGGGGAAGAGTCACTGGCTTGTTGTTGACTCTCTATTGCGCACTTGTGCAGTTGGGCTGTACGCTACTAGCAATACTCGGCCCTCATTCAGGGGGGTTGCGGTTGGTGGGTGTCCCTTTGGTTGATGCCTGGCAATGTGATTGGATTGATTTCCTGCCTGTTGGGCCCTGTCCGGGGCCTCCCCCGGGTAGGGCCACAGTGTCACCGGACCCCCCCGTCTCAGTTCCAAGGTGTTACGCTGCTATATTATTGTGCTGGGGGACATGAGGGATGTACTACTAACTTTTCTCAGTTTCCTCCAATTTTAAATTTTAGAAGGAGATGAGGTCCTGGTCCACACCTGCGGATTACCTGGTTTGGGGGGACCGTTGCTGTTCCTGTCCTTGTCCACCTGGTCATACTTCTGACCTAGTCTAAAATCAAATATACTCTGGATTTAGCCAAGAGAAATTTATTTATTATTCCAATTGGACTCTTAATATCTCACCCGGCACAGCCAGAAGAGGACTGGTCACCCCTCTGAGCCTGGGTCCTCTCTAGGTTTCTTCCTAAAATTCGACCTTCTTAGGGAGTTTTTCCTAGCCACTGAAATTCAACACTACTGTTGTTTGCTCCTTGGGGTTTAAGGCCGGGTGTCTCTGTAAAGCACTTTGTGACAACTGCTGTTGTAAAAAGCGCTTTATAAATACATTTTGATTGATTGATTGATTGAACCGGTGACAAAGGGCAGCCCTGCCGGAGTCCAACATGCACTGGGAACAAGTATTTTGAAAATGTCTTTTTGCAAATCTACGTTTGTTATTAAACCGTCCACTGATCACATTAATCGTATTTCTGAATATGAATGTAAATAGATATATTTAGAAAGGGTAAAACATCTGATGTGTTTATAGACATGACAGTCCTGTCGCTGGTACTCCAGTAGGGTAGGTGGCGGTAAGCACCTTCAACATGGATGCCAAGTTAAAAAGCCCCAACGAAGAAGAAGATTATGGGTTTGGGGAGACACATTGCGGAAGTAGAAGAAAGGCAAGACGAAGTGGTTCCAGGCTAGCCAGTTGTACGATGTCATTTTAACGGCATGTTCTTGCATTATGTTGCGTGACAGTAATTTATTTTACTGGTGCTAATATTTCTACTGTGGAGTTTCACCACTCGGTCAGTTTTTTTTTTAGCGAGTCTTCGAAGCAAAGGTCAAAGAACTGATTTTAGCAACTAGCTAAGTAACGTAAGCCACAATCGAACAGCTGATGCATGTGGTGCTGCAGAAGACAGTTCTTTTTCAAATATCAACAACAGGTACTGTTGTACGCGGAGTCAAACTTTTGTTAGATGGCAACCCGACAACCCTTCCCGGACTCAGACACTGCAGACGAAGCGGTGAGATCTACCTGTGACGATGCAACGATATCGAAAAGGTAGATATAAGCATAATACCACCATTCTTGTCATTTAGATTAAGCTGGCGCTTCTGCCAACAAAACATTATTCTTATACAATACTAGCAGATTAGGCTCAACTTTACGAATGGTACATTCTCTGGAAAAAAGTACAAAACATCTGTAGTTTTCTGATCAGTTGAATGTGACGTTGGAACTTTAGTCAATAATTATCTTCCTGACCCAACTAATTAGGATTGTGTGTGTGTGTGTGTGTGTTTGTGTGTGTGTGTGTGTGTGTGTGTACACACGAATATACGCACACACTCATAGATATATATCTATCTAGCTATCTCTCTCTATCCTCAGTCAAATATGTAATTGATATGATATAAATATAATTATTCTGCATTTGCTCTGCTATTACAATTGTTTAATATTTCAGATATGCAACCAGCAAAGGCTACTGGACGGACCCTTATGTCCAGTATTTTGTAAGGTCAGTAGGGGAACGAAAGGCTCCAGAGATCAACAGAGGCAAGTGACTATACAAGACCAAAACACAATCATTAAATTATTATAATTGTTTTAGAAAGCTTTCTCGGTTCCCCACCTCTAGTTGGTTTCAGAAACTAGGGAAGGAGTGTACCTCTAATTGCATGAATTGCTGTCAGTCGATTTGAGGAAACAAACAGTTGTTTTATTCAATGAAGGTTTTAGTTTAAAGTGGAGGATTCCACAAACAAAGGAGGGCCTGTCATTACAAATGATGGGCCGTGATTCTAAAGTTTGAAGGGATTTCAGTCCCGACCTTTTTTCATTTCCATTCCTTTTAGTCACTTACAGTGAGAGGAAAAAGGTATTTGATCCCCTGCTGATTTTGTAAGTTTGCCCACTGACAAAGAAATTATCAGTCTATAATTTTAATAGTAGGTTTATTTGAACAGTGTGAGACAGAATAACCACAAAAAAATCCAGAAAAACGCATGTCAAAAATGTTATAAATTGGTTTTGCATTTTAATGAGTGAAATAAATATTTGACCCCTCTGCAAAACATGACTTAGTACTTGGTGGCAAAACCCTTGTTGGCAATCACAGAGGTCAGACGTTTCTTGTAGTTGGCCACCAGTTTTGCACACATCTCAGGAGGGATTTTGTCCCACTCCTCTTTGCAGATCTTCTCCAAGTCATTAAGGTTTCGAGGCTGAAGTTTGGCAACTCAAACCTTCAGCTCCCTCCACAGAATTTCTGTCGGATTAAGGTCTGGAGACTTGCTAGGCCACTCCAGGACCTTAATGTGCTTCTTCTTGAGGCACTCCTTTTTTGCCTAGGCTGTGTGTTTTGGATCATTGTCATGCTGGAATACCCATCCACAACCTATTTTCAATGCCCTGACTGAGGGAAGGAGGTTCTCACCCAAGATGTGATGGTACATGGCCCCATCCATCGTCCCTTTGATGCGGTCAAGTTGTACATGTGCTTTCTTGCAGGCGCTGCAGGATTTCAGTGTGTTACCAATTGTTTTCTTGGTAACTATGGTCCCAGCTGGGTTGAGATCATTGACAAGATCCTCCTGTGTAGTTCTGGGCTGATTCCTCACTGTTCTCATGATCATTGCAACTCCACGAGGTGAGATCTCGCATGGAGCCTCAGACCGAGGTAGATGGACAGCTCTTTTGTGTTTCTTCCATTTGCGAATAATCGCACCAACTGTTGTAACCTTTTCATCAAGCTGCTTGGCGATGGTCTTGTAGCCCATCCAGCCTTGTGCAGGTCTACAGTCTTGTCCCTGACATCCTTGGACAGCTCTGATCTTGGCCATGGTGGAGAGTTTGGAATCTGATTGATTGCTTCTGTGGTCAGGTGTCTTTTATACAGGTAACAAGATGAGATTAGGAGCACTCCCTTTAGGAGTGTGCTCCTAATCTCAGCTCGTTACCTGTATAAAAAAACAACTGGGAGACAGAAATCTTTCTGATTGAGAGGGGATGAAATACTTATTTCACTCATTAAAATGCAAATCAATTTATAACATTTTTGACATGTGCTTTTCTGGATTATTTTGTTGTTATTCTGTCTCTCACTGTTGAAATAAACCTACCATTAAAATTATAGACTGATCATTTATTTGCCAGTGGGCAAACATACAAAATCAGTAGGGGATGAAATACTTTTTTCCCCACACTTTAGATGGGAGGCTTATGGTAGTAGATGGACTCCCAAAAAAAACACAACAATGTACTTGAAACCCTCCTGACAAGCAACTACAGCATCTCAGGACTTTTTGGGCAATACTTGGGTCAAAATTAAAATGTTGCCACTATTACAAGCATAATGCTGTTTCTTTGAACTGTGTAGCCTTCCTGTTTTTCAGTCTTTTGAGCATGTTGAGTTATACAGTTTGAGGTTTAATTTATTTTGCTTGTAATAGTGGAAATAATGGACAATTGCTCCATGTTGACATATAGCCAACAAATACATGAGATGGCGGTAGAGGTCTTATTATGTAGGGATGATGCTACAACACTAAAAGTGGAAAATGCTGTGTACATGCAGAAACAATCCACCATTAAATCGAGAGTCAGACACTTAACACAACGAAAAGGTGTGCAGGTGCAGCAGACTTTATGCTACTAGACTGCTTTGTGAATACAGACTGGAACATGTCCAGAGTTTCATTTATTTAATAATATCTACTCATAAAACCCAAGAATGACTAATCAAAAACTAGTTTGTAGAAATTCTGGCCAATTTATTACAGATGTAACTGACATTTTGAATGTACGTAAGTATTCAAACCCTTTGTCACAAAAGTCCAAATGTATACGGTACAAGTACTCTACAACGAAATACAGTCAGCATCTAACCAGAAGTGCAAATAGAGGAGGGCAGAAAATGTATTTATCTCAGATGCATCTGGTATTATGTATAGATGGCTAGCAAAAAAACAACAACATTGAATTACTTTTTCTGATCCTGCTGAAGGACTTACAGTGGCCTGTCCAGATATGTATCTCTGGTTGTGTTGTTAATGTGTGCCAGCTGTCGGGACATCTCTAACATCTTCAACATGTCCGCGGCACATTCTGTAGTACCCACCTGCTTGAAATAGCAGGTGGAAATAGCAATAGTGTGCATACACACTCAATGTAAGAGTTTTGTATGTTTTACTCCATGGATCTGTTTTATTTGCATTAACGAATAGGAAGTTGCTAGTATGAGTTGTGTACTCTGCCTATTACGATTGAAGAGATTGTTTGTCCAAAAAGTTTTTCTCTTTAACCGGAGTAAGTCCAAAAAGGCCCATAGTCATATTTTAAAACAATCCATTATTCCGCTCTGTCTCAGTCAGTAATTAGCGTTATTAGTATCATATAAATTCATCAATGGAAACCATACATACCTTTTTTTGCAAAGCTCCATTGCAAGCAGAAAACGACTCTAAAACACTCCAAACTAAGACAAGTGGTGTTGTTTACTTCAAAGAACATGACGATGTTGAATTCCTCAAAATAAAGTTAACATTTTCATGATATAATTGTCATTTCAAATAAACGGGAACTCCCTGTGTTTACCAGTACATTTTGTAATAGAATACATGCGTTCATTCAGGAAGAGTAAATCTATACACTAAACGAAAGTTGGTATTCGCTAGTTAGAAAACAAGTTACCTATTTTGTCTTTGATATTCACCTTGGACAATCAAATTGTATTTGCTTGATAGAGAAAGGAAAATACATTTATATTATGCGACTTTGAATACTAGTAAGAAGAACATTTCTGGGGATATAGCCTTACTTGTTTTAACCATAATACACAGATGATGATTTCACCAAATAGGACAGTGTTTCTCAACCCTTCTCCTGGGCGCCCCCCTGGCCTGCATGTTTTAGATCTCTTCCTGCTCTGTCGCACCTGATTCAAATGATCAGCTCATTATCAAGTCCTTCATGAGCTACATCAGGTTTGTTAGGGCAGGGAGAGATTGAAAACATGCAGTACAGTGTCCAGGAGCAGGGTTGAGAAACAATGGAATAGAAGCTTGTAGAGCAGCTACAGGGGGGTGATGGTGAACAAGTTAATCCCCAACCCTGCCCAGAATATCCTGAGGCAATGTGTACTTTATATATTATAACATAGCAATTCAGCCAATTCTGCAGGTTGTTTTGTCAATGTACAGTTTAAAAAAAACTCTATGCTACCACGACAGATTACTGAATGTAGTTTGAAGTGTTTTTGAGTAGTTTTCCGCTTGCAATGCAGCTTTGCGATAGCAGTACGAAACGTTTCCATTTATGGCTAATTACAGCCTGGGACAGAGCAAAATAATGGATTGTTTGAAAAAATGACTATGGGTCTTCTGGAATATCTTTTGGTGAGTGAACTTTGAGAGAAATATGCATGATGGACAAACGATCCCTTTATGCTAGTGGACTGTAATTTAATTGCCAGTCAGCCAGCACTCGTCACAACCCAACTCTGACTCGTACTCAAGGATTTCTTTTAAACTGACAAAATCTGTTGTCCTCTGCTAGGTTACTGTTGGACTAAATCTGTTGTCCTTTACTAGGTTATTATGCCCGTGTGCAGGGAATGAACCACCTGCTGGATGCCTTCCTCAGGAAAACAAAATGTGACTGTCAGATAGTAAACCTGGGGGCAGGCTTGGACACTACCTTCTGGAGATTAAAGGTATAGTCTGACAATCCTATTTAATAAATGTGTTTATACATTTTTCGGTAACATCCATTCTAGCCCCTGGTTTTCGATCTCTTATTTTTTATTGTTTTTTTGTGTTTGTAGGATGAAAACCTCATGCCTAGAAAATACTTTGAAGTCGATTTTCCAATGATTGTTGCCAGGAAAATACACAACATAAAGTAGGACTTTTATTTCCTGTTTAGAATATGTGATACAAATACATTGTTTGTTTTTGATATTTCTGTGGTTTAGTAATGTAATGTCAGACATTGAGCTGTAGGGGGAAGCAGAGCCTGTCTATAAACAACTGGAAATCAAAGCCTTTTGTATCAATTGTAGGGTGATAGTCTGTTGATAAGAAACAAACCTTCTAGCATGTAGTTATGACACTGCTTTGTGTCTTCTCTTCAGGACAAAACCACCACTTTCAAAACCTCTAATCGAGACCCACTCCACGGACTCACTATTACTAGGTGATTAAGTAAATCATATTGACCGACTCAAATAAGCACAATTGTGTTGTTTTTAAAAATGTGTTCATATTATGTCTTTATGTTTTAGACGGCCACTGTCTGGACTCTGACAGATTCTGCATCATCGGTACCGACCTGAGGGACATCCCAGGCCTAGAGGAAAAACTAAAGAAGTTTCACCTCAATCCAGAGTCAGTAAAAAATATATATTGAATATGTTGGTCCTAGCATTCATTGGAGTTTTGCGAGAGTCTCAATATTTGTGTTGTAGCTGTACAGTAGGTTGTTTTGGTATTTTGTGTTCCAGACTGTGCCACACTTTCACTTTTCTTTTGTTGAATTGTTTAGAGCTGCACAGTCTACATTCTCACCAAACTCCAATAATTTTTTATCTGTGGTGCCTCCAAGGGCCATACACCCAAGCATCTATTATGGTATTTCTGTGGCAGATGCAGAATTCACTGTTTTTGTACAGCAGCCTAAACGAAAATGTGTCAGTCATATCCATCACTCATCAAGGTGGTTGACACCAGTCCAGAAGAGGCTCATCAAGTCCTCATCACTCTGCATATCATCAGCTGCACTCCATCGCACTGTTCTCCAGATCAAAACTTGCAATGGCATCCATGCTGACATTACCAGTTGGTTGCGCAACTCACTTTATTTTGAAACAGTGCTGTTGTTGTTTGGCAACTGTATTGTATTATAAAGGCATATGGCTGAGTTCCCTGCCTCACTTGGCATAAACATGGAGTTCACCTGGCTTGTCCTTGAGTCATACTTTTTACAATCAATACAGCTGTGGAGATTTTCCCATATAGTTCTCAATGTAGTCTTGTCTTTAAGGTTGCATCTGCAGTGTGTGTGCAGTTCTACCGAGATCCTGGATGGATCCAGTCTGCTGAGCCTATTATGAGCTGTTTGATCTCAGGGCATTATGCTCCAGTTCTGTAGGCTATGGTTTGTTTGTGTAGATTGTGAGTCACAGTGAAATGCAAGAGCTATACATTTACATTGTAATGAATCACTGTTAGATCAGTGAAGTGCGGTGTTAAATGGTTTGTGTGCAGTAGTAGGCTACGGTACTGTACATTCAGGGAGAATCCAATTACATAATTTCAGGGTTTCTGTTTCTTAGTCACCTCTCTCTGCAGCACCCTGAGGTACCATTGGTATGCCGTGACCAGGATTCAATCATTGGGTTGCGGTCCTGCAGCTGTACTGCATTTCCCATGGGGCTTTGTAGCCCGCTATCAGCTAGTGACACAGTCAAGGCTTGAACCTAGACTGGTGGTCAGCTTGGTGCTAGGAAAAAGCGCTTTAAAATTCTGTCACCTTGGATGCCCTGTGGAGCACTCAATATATTTTTTTAAATGTAGGCAACTTGTTGTGTTTGAATCCTCACTGCATTGATGTATGTGCACAGGCCAATACTGTTAATTACATGATTACTGCCATTTGTTATAGGCCACTGCAATCTTTACTTTATGCTGTATTTTTATTTATTTTTATTTTCATTTAATGGGTTGGTGGCACCAACAAAAAAGTGGAAAATCTTAGTCTGGGGCCCTATTTTGGTCTTGGGCTGTCAGTTCCTGATGACGCCAATCATACACTTGGGGGAGGTTAGATGTTTCCATCCTTTCCAAATGTGCGTCAAAGAGACGCATCTCCTTTGATCTCGGCCTCTGAGACTCCGTAAAGCCTCCGTGCGCACTGTCCCAGTGTCAACCAAGTGCTTAATTTTCATTGAGCTTATTGTTTAAGTGCATGCATTCAGCTCTTCCTGTGGGATCTTCTCCAGCAGCCCAGCCTTAATGACGTTACGATGAATCTCTGTGGATTCAAATTTCTGACGCTGGTGCCAAAGTCTTTGGATGTGGTGGCGTGTTCAATGTCAGTGATTTGGACATTCAGAAAAGAACATAAGATTAAATGTATGTGGCCCGATGCATTTATTAAATGTAGGATGGGTGACTGGCACAATAAATACCTTATTCTACATGCAGACCAGATTCTATTGTAGCTTTGTCTAACACCACAAGGTTTTGTTCTCCTTCAGGTTGCCTACGTTGTTCCTATCAGAGTGTGTGCTGGTCTACCTGACTCCGGAACAGTCGTCTAAGCTCGTGAACTGGGCCTCAGATACCTTCCACACAGCCATGTTCATTAATTATGAGCAGGTAGGTTATGAAAAAGATCAGAACATTGGCTAGATGAATTTGCAGAGTTCGGCTGACTATATTGCTGTGCATTTACACTCATGGATTATATGTTTGTCTAGGTAAACATGACGGATCGTTTTGGCCAGGTAATGATTGAGAATCTGCAGCGTCGTCAATGTAACCTGGCAGGAGTGGAAGTGTGTCAGTCTCTGGAAACCCAGGTACAGCATATAGGCCTGCATAGAGGAACACTGTAGTGATTAGATGAGCCCGGATCTATGTTTACAGCAGCTGCTTCAGTCTCCAGAACTCTCACCGAAACCAACTGTGCAACCAAATTCTAAGGTTCAAGGCCGAAGGCTTGTGAAGCCACAGAGTCTCGAGTTTCTCTTGCTTTTGAAGTGTTCTGTCATTTTGACAATCTGTTGCCTTTAAATATTCAATTTTGAAACTTGATCAAATGTCACCCCAAACACAACTGAATCATGACGATCCAACAGCCAATCCCTAGGGTTGATTTTGTGCTTGCCAAATCCTGAAGTGGAACATGTTCACTTTTGTAGAAAGAGCGCTTCCTGAAGACGGGCTGGGAGAATGCTGACGCTCTGGACATGATGACTGTGTACAGTGTTCTACCCCAGGATGATGTGGCAAGGTAACACCGTTTTTCAACACACAGTAGTACCTAATCCTCCACCATTTTCGCCTTCACATTGTAGTGTACTGATACGCTTCTTAGTTTTTTGGGTGGTTTGCTTTAACTTTTCCTCATTAATTTTCTACATCTTTGTCCATGCAGAATAGAGCGTCTGGAGTTTTTGGATGAGAAAGAACTGCTACAGCAGCTCCTCCAACACTACAGTATCTGCTGGGCCACCAAGGACAAGCTGAAGTTAGGTATGTGTTTTGGATGCCTTCACAGTATTTGTAAATATGTACATTTTGGATACAGACATTGTTCTTGAAAAGGTTGCCAATTACTGAATTGTCTGCTTCTTCCAGGACTCTCCCAAGTGGCTTTCTGAACCTGAACTGGTCCGCCTGTCTTAAGCCTTTTCCTCTGTGCCATGATTTACTCCACCAGGGGACTCCAGTCCTGTTTGTCTGTGGGAAACACCTGGTGTTAGAATTTGGCTTAATGTTTTCCCTTTGCATTGCGCTGTTTACAAGCATGTTTCTGTCAGTGAGAAGGGATGCATGATATTAACGACAGAACACTGCAGAGAACTTCATTTCATTGAGTCAAGTTGTCCAAGATGGCACTGTGTGTTTCTATTGTATATTCAGACAAGAACTGCAGAGTTGTACACACTAGTGTCCTTTAGGGTTTTTAAAGATGCTTTAATTACTTGTATGTTATTAGGATCCCTTGTTGCCACTATTGTTGTGATTATATATTTTTTTGTGCTGCAGTATTTATTAAGAATTTAGAAATGTATTGGCAAGACATATTTTCTTATGTATAGAAATGAATTCAATGAATGTACTTGAACAGATTCATTTGATTCCATTATGACAATTCTGGAATTGCACTAGCAGTAGATACATTTGCATGTAACAAATATTCTTGTCTTAAAGAAATCCCCAAGTCATGCATGTTTGATCAGAGGAGCGCTTTTTCAATTCTTACAAGCGATACATCTGTACCAATGACATACTAATGCAGTATGAATAAAGCTGTTAATATTTGTGTATAAAGTGCTTAACTCCATAATTTCTGCTACATTGCAGTCCATGAAAATAAAAAAAATTCAAACTGAAAATGTTTTAAGATGCTTATGGACACCAGCCTAAAACACTAAAGAGCAAGTGATAAGATGCAGAAGCACAGTGGCTAGGAAAAAAAACATTTTTTATCAAGATGTTTAAACTGATGATTTGTGTGTTTAAAAATACATGCTCTTAAGAAATAAATGTCTGTTGGCATTTCATAACCAAGCCTTCAACTAAAAAGCACAGTGAAGTCATCAGTCAGAATGCAGCATCATGACCAAGAGGTTGTCCGGCTAGGTGGTTCCGCGGGATTGTGCTAGGGAGCGGGAGTGGATGAATAATTAGTGGGAGCATTCCTAAGATCCAACAGGACATCAAATAAGTGAGAATTCACACTTGACAGAACAGTCTGAAACTGTCCAATCCGGGTCACTGCATCAGTGAAACTGACACCAACATGCTGCTGTTAAAAATGTTACTTCCTCTACTGTCTGGTTGCCCGGCTCAACACAGGACTCAAACCGGTGGTCATTTGCTTTGCTACACATGCGAATGCCCTCCAACGTAACTGTTTGTGATACGAGAGATACAAAATAGGTGACCCTAATCGGTGTCATTTCAAGCTAGTTGTGAAGTAAACTCATAGTACGTTCTTTGTTGCAGATTCTCCAGGCCATCAAAGGTTGGCAACCACTAACTACCCTGAGAAAAGACATAGGGTATAGCCAACAAAGTTGGTTTGGGATTAGAGTACTTTTTCTTTTACCTTATCTTCCCTGGACAAGACACCTAATCATAGGACCTACTGAACAGATTATTCTTTAGTTAAGACGTAAAGGTCCTTTCATCAGAATGTTGCCCTGCCTACAAGCTGCTTTAGAAATTCAAAGAAATATAAGTACTGCCTGTTACTAGAATATGTGTAAAGTATATTTTTTGTGTCTTATCTGGCTAGCCAGAGAGAAGACCATAGCAATATTTTAATTTAGAAGTAACAACTGTCCATGTCATTTCCACTTGAATGACATTGTTTACAGGCCAGCAACATAAAAATCAAGGAGGCACAGAGAGGATGTTTGAGTTTCCCGCCTGGCACTGTCACGACACCCCTTTGTCCTGATGGTCGGGTCCTTTGTTTTTACAGTGACATTAACCTGATATGGCCTTGTGTATGGTTAGGAGATAAAAAATAGCAGCACTAGAACCCTGGATAAATAGATTTTTTTCTTTGGAGAGTTTACATTTTCTTTTGTATATATAAAAGTATACAAGCTTAGAGGGAAAATCATTTTATAACACAAATATATTACATCAGCAAATCATTTTTTGGAGTGCATTGTGTATCGTTTGAGATCATGAAACTACCAAGTGCCAACAATTAACATGACAGGAACATGCCACAGTAGCAGTTAACACTGAGTCCTGCAAGCGCCTAGTCTCTAAAATATGCATATTTGGCTGGGACAATGCACAACAAAAAGTCAGAGCACTGAAATTGTTGGACCAGATTTCACTAACAGCTGGTTTCCAGAGAAAGCCTGGATGCTGCTACGTGCTTTCATTGCAGAGGAAATGTAATTTACAACAGAGCCACTGGCAGGAACCAATCAATCAATAATATGTATTTAATTGATTGATTGGTTCCTGCCAGTATCTTTTTTACACAATCAGTTGTCACAAGGAGCTTGTACAGCCTAAAACCCCAACAAGCGAGCCACAACCCAAGTAGTGTCAGAACCTAGAAAGAAGCCTAGAGGGACTTTGAGGGGACCACATCACTCCCTTGTCAAGGTACTTGAGGACTAGAAAAGGCTCAAATAGAAAGTCTCCATCCTCCCAGTAATCAACCTTCCTGAGAAGGGAGCTGGCACCTCCATAGGTCACACTCATGGGATGCCATGTGATTTCCTGCTCCAATGTCTTTCTGTCTCAGTGTCACGGAACGGGAATAAAGCTCTTAACTGCTCTTATGGGCTATTGTTGTGAAAGGTCCTAATGTGCGAGATTTGCAAACAAAACATCCTTGACTCTGACCTGTTGTCCAAAACAGCTGAGGTATCTTTTATTTACAGTGGCTCTTAAAATGATTCACTCCCTTTGGACTTTTCCTTTTTATCGTGTTAAACAACATGAAATCTGAATGGATTAAAATGTAACACGTTGTTTTACAACAATCTGCACATTTTGCTTACTTTTTACATACACTGCTGAAAAAAAACTAAGGGAACACCTAAATCACACATCGGGTCTCAATGAACGAAATACTGTATAGTAAAGATCAAAATCTTTACTGTAGATCAAAATCTTTACTGTACATTGTGTAATTCGTTGAGAACAAAATGATGTAACAACGGTCAATGGAAAACAAAATCACCAACAGATTGAGGGCTGGATTCAAACACACACTGAAAATCTAAGTAAACAATTGAAATCACAGGGTGTTCCAACTTGTGTGAATTTCATTATGGCCGCTCATAATGTGACTCAGTAGTGTACATGGCCCCCATGTGCCTGTATTCACTACTGACAACATCTGGGAATCCTCCTGATCAGATGGGGGATGGCATCCTGGGGGATCTCCTCCCAGACCTGGATCAGGGCATCAGTGATCTCCTGGACAGTCTGTGGATCTACTTGGCGGCATTGGATGCACCGATACATAACGTCCCAGAGGTTCTCAATTGGATTCAGGTCTGGGGAACGTGAGGGCAAGTCAATGGTGCTGGTCTGTGAGCACAGGTCCCACTAAAAGTCTTTGGGCCCTCGTGCCACCCTCATGGAGTCTGTTTCTGACAGTTTGGTCAGAAACATGCACATCAACAGCCCACTGGAGGTCATTTTGTAGAGCTCTGGCAGTGCTCCTCCCTGTTCCTCCTCGCACAAAGGAGCAGATACGGGTCCTGCTGCTGTGTTGATGCTCTCCTCATGTAACGGCCCATCTCCTGGTATCTCATCCAAGCTCTTGAGACTGTTCTGGGAGAAACAGCAAATCCAACAATGACACGTATTGATGGCCATCCTGGAGGAGCTGGACTACCTGTGCAATTTGAATGGGCTGCAAGTACCACTTCATGCTACCAGTAGTGACAAGTACACTAGCAAAACGCAAAACTATAGAAGAATCAGTCAGGAAGGATAAGGAGAGAGCAATTGTCTGTGGCCACCACCTGCAAAACCATTTCTTTTTGGGGGGTTGTCTTACTGTTGCCTCTCCAGTGCATCTGTTGTTGATTTCATTTGCACCAAACCAGGAGACATTGATTCACAATCACTTATACTTATTGATATCCCTGAAGTTTAACTGACTTGTTGTTATATTGTGATAATTACGTGTTCCCTTAATTTTTTCGAGCAATGTATATAAGACTGAAGTCACTCCTGAGTATAAGGCATTGGACATGTTTGGGCTTTGAAGAACCCTGAGAACATGAGGAAATATATTCTCGGTTCTGATGAGACCGAAATCAAACTTTTAGGCCAACATCTTGCTATGTCTTGTACAAACAAGATACAACTCATCATCTGGTTAATACCATCCCTGTGGTGAAGAATGCTGGTAGGTGTGTCATTCCATTTTGATGTTTCTCAGCAGCTGGGACTGGCAGTCTGGTCAGGATCAATGGAAGGCTGAATGAAGCAAAATAGTGATGTCATGGAATACAGATGTCCTTTTTATTAATAAATGTGCACACACTTCTAAAAACGTGTTTTCACTTTGTTATTATGGGTGTTCTGTGTAGATGGCACAGAACACCCATCCTTATCTATTTTAAAGGAAGTCTATAACACATTGTGGAGAAAATGAAGATGTCTGAAAACTCTGAAGGCACTATATATCATTGTTTCACTACAGATACACCACACAATTTATGTTTATGCACTTTATCCATGAGAGATAATTCACTCTCGCATCATGGCAAAATGTGTATCATTATGTAGAAATGTTTTTTTTAAATGGCAAAGGTTTCTCAGCACCCTTGGTAAAATAAATAGTAACTCTTTCTGGCCCCCAAAAGGTTGGTACTAATCAAACAAATGTTTTTCAGACATTTTTCATTGTTGTATTCTTTGAACTTTTTATAAAGTATTGCCTGTCTCCAACTGTTTGCTGTAGGATCTATGGGAACCTGTTGGGTCTGTTGGCTTAGTGTTTCCTACCTAGTTACATACATTGTGACAAATACACCCACGTATATCCTGAGACCACCCCAATGTGACGCCTCTGACGGTCCCGTCTGCACTCTTATCAGAGCGTGTATCCCTCTCTACCTCACAAGCTAACCCAGCAGGGGACGGGGACACACAGAGAGCGCGCAGCGGTCAGCAGAGCAACATGTCTACAATAGAGTCCAAGTCAGAGCTGTTCACAGTGGCGGACACCACGGTGGAACAAGGTTCTAGACCGGTCCACTCCAGGAAGGTTGTGGCGGCCTTTGAGAGGTATGTCCAGCCGTGCGTGGCTGAGGTGGTGGGGTGCACTCTCTTCATCTTCGTGGGATGCGGGTCGGTTATTGAAAACACTGGGGTTCCGGGAAGCATCCAGCCGGCCCTGGCTCATGGATTGGCACTGGCAATTGTTATCGCTGTTCTGGGACAGATCAGGTAAGGACTGCCTGATCCGGCAGTCTGATCTTATCATGATCTGGACACAAAGTATTAGAATGTTTTTTCAGGGTTTGCAGCTGTAACATGTTAGCAAATCTTCATATCTCATCTTAAGAAATGTGCTAAATAAATGTTATTTTACACGTGGTGCATGAGCTCCAGTATCGCTATTAACCATGTCATTCTGTGTGAGTTCAGTGGTGGCCACTTCAACCCAGCTGTGTCTGTCGGTGTGTGTGTCAGTGGCGGACTGGAACTCATTCTACTGGGACCTTATATTCTCTCCCAGATGGTGGGGGGAATGATCGGTGCTGGCTTGGCAAAGGTAAGAGGGCTTTTGTATCAGTTTAGGTTGTTTTATTTGCTATAGAGAGATTAACAGCTATGTTTGGATTATTAGGATAGGGTATCCACACTGATGCACACTATGCTACAACAAAAAGTCATACTTAAAAGGATAAAAAAAACGATTTTGGTGCACATTAATGTTTTGAGCATATTTCTGCTTCTTCATAATAGACCCTTTTTTAGAGTTATTGTAAATGAGTACACAGTCTGTTGCAAATAAATAAGTACTTCAGTGTGGGCTAAACTACTGTTTTTGATTAATTGTCTATTAGTATATACTCAACCATTTTGCAAATAATAACAGAATTACAAAAGCATGACCAAGTTGTGATAATGAAAGAAGCAAACCTGAGGAAAATTCCACATTACGTATAACGTTTCAATATTTAGTGAACAGAAGGAACATTCAGGTGAGGGTGCTAAAGATGTTATATGCATTTCATTTGCACTCTCATTTCAACTTCAATCACACTGGTGTGAGTAGTCAGGATGGCTGTTTTTGGTGGTGGATCTTTGATGTCATATTTGGCTTTCACTGGTCCTGAGCCGTCGTTAAGGTCAATGGCATTATGAACTTTACCCTGCTGTAGAATATTTCTGCCAAAAAACTTTGTTGCCTCTGTCAGGAGACTGAAACCTGTCCGCAACTGAATCTTACTGTGCGTCAATGACCCCAAGCACACATCAAGATTCCACAAACAAATGGTTCATTTACCAAAGAATTTACACTTTGCAATGGAGGAGCAAAAACCTGTCGTTTGAACTTAAGTTGGCAGTCAATAAGCACTAAAAGATGTTAGGGATCTGGATTGATTATGTGTGGAGGAATGGTCTTAATATCTTTTCCAATCTCCTGAAAAATATAGCCAAAAGCTCAGTGCTGTTACACCTGCAGGGAGAGGATGCACCAAGTCCTGAGAGCAAGGCTGTTTTACCTCAGTTTCCTGAGAGGATCTGGCTCTGTTTCATTCTCATGTAAAACTAATACGATTGGGACACACAGTGATGATCCCTATGGTCATAGATGGACTAAACTGGAGCATTTTTGTCGAATAAACAAATGACATACTTCACACAATTTATATATGCATTTTAGGTCTTTTAACATAAGGCAGTGTGAAAGTAACCGGACGAAATAATCAAAATGTACAACTTATTGCCTTGGTAAAAGAAACACTAAATGAAGGATAACAGCAGGTGATTCCAGACAGTGTGGAGTTAACATTCTTAGAGTCATGTATAGAAATGCTGCGCTGGCCCATTTTCTCCATATCTTTGTTTCTGTGGCTAAAAGGAGAGATTACAGTGATTTTTTATGAGGGTTGACCGTTGAGGAACAGATGGCAGAAGTTTAAGTAACAAGGACTGGTCAACATGCGGAAGTTTTAGCAGTCGCCGTGGAATCATTATGGGGCTGTGCATAAACGTACCAAATTCTGGAATTCCTATTGAAAGAATCATGTTGCATCCCTCCAATCTATTTCCAGACACTTGTAGGATCTACGACAAGGTGTGGGGAAAGATGTTTTGGCACCGTGTCCTAGCTCAACACACTATTATGTTATGATGGGGTCTGCTTTATGTTGGAGGTTACCTACATGGAACTGTGAGATAGCAAACAAACTTGTGTGCGAACCAGTCTCCATACGCCGTGTTGTTGTGAATGGTTGAGGCTATACTCTTCATCCAGTTTAGATATCTTTTTTTTCATATTTCCTGTAACAAGTAATCCAACACGATCACATTGTAATTACAGGCATATGCTGTGATATTCCACAGGCAGTCTTCTCCAACAACAGCTATACCAGTGCAGAAGGGGGCGCCTTCAACATTGTTGAAACCAGTGAAGCCGTCGGCCGCGCCACCGCAGTGGAGATGGTCATGACCCTCTTCCTGTCTCTGGTGGTCTGTATGGCGGCCATCAACGCAAGGACGCGCACTCCGCTGGCCCCACTTTGCGTGGGGCTGACAGTGACTGCTAACATACTGGCTGGGTAAGGGCTAGGCTGGGCAAATAAATGGAGACCTGGGTATGTCAATAGATGATTTGGAAGGCCTGGGGGCCTGTGTAATGCACTGACGGGGTAAAAACGGAAATGGACTGGCTGAACGGATTCCACCATGTGTGATGTTACACAGAGGGATATTGATCCAGAGCGGAGACCAAGAATGACAGATTTTTTTAATCATCACAACAACCATGGCATATTCAGATGTGTGTTTTTCCAAGGAAGGAGAGTAAATTAGAATGTTAAAAGCACATTGGACTATTAAAAGGCAATTTGTTTTGGGTTTGTAGGCTGGTCAGTGATGGTCTTCAGGGGCCTTTTGGCAGGGTATTTTGAGGTTAGCAGCAGAATTGTTCGAATACCTTTTCTGCTCTGCCATTTGTTGTTATCGACAATGACATGAAATCACAGAGCAGAAATAAAGAGGACATCAATGCCTGCCTGATAACAATTCATTCAATTAGTACTCACATTGATCGGATGGAATGCATTATTTGATCAATCCAGTAAGCATGTGTTTGTCCCGTTGGGCTTTCAGAGGGTCAATATCAGGAGGATGTATGAATCCGGCACGCGCATTTGGTCCTGCAGTGGCAGCAAACTACTGGGAATACCACTGGATCTACTGGGTGGGACCAGTGGCAGGGGCCATTATCACTGGCAGCTTGGTCAGGTAGGAGACAGCCTTTACTGGCTTATGTTAATAGTGGCATTTGGATTGTCATGCGGATTGGCTGTGATATTTCATGATGGCATATTTGTCTTCATTCATTGGTTTATTTTTTTTTGTTTACACGTGGCACTGTTGACATGCCGGCCACACACAAACACGTTGCCACCACCTTTGTGGTATCTGTAATAAGTGTGTGCACGACATATGATAGAATTCTACCTGTAAAGGGCGCTAGCATGTCAAAGCATTCTCACACGTTTCCAGCCCGTGGTGGTTGTACAATATACAGTTGGTTGCTCAATAAAACATTGTACTATTTGGTTTCACTATTATTGCACGTTTTCTGCACAGGTTGATGTTGGGGGACCAGAAGACTCGTCTTGTGCTGAAGTGACAGAGTTCTCATCGAGGCAGGGTGGAGTTTTTTGTTGTTGTTTTTTTTGTTGTTGTTGTTGTTTTTTTGTTGTTGTTTATTTTTTGTTGTTGTTTAGAAACAATGCAATTATATTCCAAACTATAGTTTTTCCCTCGGTAGCTGCATACCTTTTATAGTTCACGTTGTTGAACGGTTGTTTTGAACTGTAATAAACTGTAAATCTAAATCGAATTTGTGTAAATACATCGCATGTAAATCTCTCACCATGCGTCATGCACTCAGTCCATCAATCAGTCATTCATGATATGGTTGATTGTTCTTTGGTGGAAAACATTGATAGTTTGATCTATTATGGTTTTACACGATAGGTCATGATAACTCCACATTATAACAGGCATATAGTACATACATGTATTGATAATATTAATAAACAAAAATGATGTTTTTACATTTTCCCTGCATCCCAGATTTAGACATTTTAGGTAAAAAAATATAAACATTTCAACTGGCATGTATACAGTGGGGAGAACAAGTATTTCATACACTGCCGATTTTGCAGGTTTATCCACATAGAAAACAATGTAGAAGTCTGTAATTTCTATCATAGGTACTCTTCAACTGTGAGTGACGGAATCTAAAAGAAAATCCAAAAAATCACATTGTATGATTTTTAAATAATTAATTAGCATTTTATTGCATGACATAAGTATTTAAGCAGAACTTAATATTTGGTTCAGAAACCTTTGTTTGCAAATACAGAGATCATACGTTTCCTGTAGTTCTTGACCAGGTTTGCACATACTGCAGCAGGGATTTTGGCCCACTCCTCCATACAGACCTTCTCCAGATCCTTCAGGTTTCGGGGCAGTCGCTGGGCGAACACAGACTTTCAGCTCCCTTACATAGATTTTCTATTGGGTTCAGGTCTGGAGACTGGCTAGGCCACTCCAGGACCTTAAGATGCTTCTTACGGAGCCACTCCTTAGTTGCCCTGGCAGTGTGTTTCGGTTCATTGTCATGCTGGAAGACCCAGCCACGACCCATCTTCAATGCTCTTACTGAGGGAAGAAGGTTTTTGGCCAAGATCTCGCGATACATGGCCCCATCCATCCTCCCCTCAATACGGTGCAGTCGTCCTGTCCCCTTTGCAGAAAAGCATCCACAAAGAATGATGTTTCCAACTCCATGCTTCACGGTTGGGATGATGTTCTTGGGGTTGTACTCATCCTTGTTCTTCCTCCAAACATGGCAAGTGGAGTTTAGACCAAAAAGCTCTATTTTTGTCTCATCAGACCACATGACCTTCTCCCACTCCTCCTGGACATGCGCTGGCTTGAGCAGGGGGACCTTGCATGAGCTGCAGGATTTTAATCCATGACGGCATAATGTGTTACTAATGATTTTCTTTGAGACTGTGGTCCCAGCTCTCTTCAGGTCATTGACCAGGTCCTGCCATGTAGTTCTGGGCTGATCCCTCACCTTCCTCATGATCATTGATGCCCCACGAGGTGAGATCTTGCATGGAGCCCCAGACCGAGGGAGATTGACCGTCATCTTGAACATCTTCCATTTTCTTATAATTGCGCCAACAGATGTTGCCTTCTCACCAAGCTGTTTGCCTATTGTCCTGTAGCCCATCCCGGCCTTGTGCAGGTCTACAATTGTATCCCTTATGTCCTTACACAGCTCTCTGGTCTTGGCCATTGTGGAGAGGTTGGAGAGGTTGGGGTCTCTCACAGTGGAAGTGTACCTATGATAAAAATGACAGACCACTACATGCTTTGTAAGTAGGAAAACCTGCAAAATCAGCAGTGTATCAAATATTTGTTCTCCCCACTGTATATATCTTCTTCACATTATCAACAACAAAACTGCATTTTCCATGCATCCCTGACTTAACACAGTCTCAACTGTCAACATTTTTTCATACAGAAAGTGTTGAGTTGTTAATCAAGTCAGTGCTCTTCCATTTAAATTAGAGATGCTGATATAGTGACCTTGATCAAGAACAGCTCAACTCAGGTAGCCTTACCATCACGCATTACGCTGCATGCATAACTATTAGGCAAACTGAATTCCACAAGATTAATTTTGATTGTTCAACAAACACAATGCTCTCAGTCAATCCCAAATGTGAGTGTTTAACAAAGGAAAAGTGAGTTTTGTCTTTCTCAGGGGAATACATAAATGTGCACAATAATTAGCCAACCATTAGTGTGCAGATTTATTAGGCAACTAAATGACAAAAATAATTTCTCCCAACTCACTTGTTTATTCTCAAATTTTAGATTAAGTGCAACAAATAAGTGACACAAAATGAAAATTAAATAACATTTCTGGCCTTTCAAAAATATTCAGTGACCAATATAGCCACCCTTCTTACCTGCCATGAGTCTTCCATGATCAACATTCATGATCAACTTTCGCTGAAGCGGCAACCACAGCCTCCCAAATGCTTTTCAAAAGGTGTATTGTCTTCCCTGACTGTAAATCTCAAGTTTGAAAAGGGCCCATAAGTTCTCAATAGTATTTAAGGCAGATGAGGAAGGGGGCCAGGTCATTATTTGAGCATCTTTCAGGCCCTTGCTGGCTAGCCAGGCAGTGGGGTACTTGGATGCGTGTGATGGAGCATTGTCCTGCATAAAGATCATGGACTTCTTGAATGCTGAGCACTTCTTCCTGTACCACTGCATGAAGATAGTATCTTCCAGAAACTGGCAGTAGATTCGGGAGTTTCAGTCCATCTTCAACATGATAACGTTAACGGCCCAACTACCTCATTATGTCTTCAGGTATTTCTTTGCCCAATCTTGACACTTAAGTTTATGAATATTATTCAGCGGTGGTCATGTTTCAGCCTTCTCGGCCTTGGCCATGTCTCTGACATCTTATATTTATTAAGACAATGTACCTCAATGAACATTTCAACACCCGGGTTGTCAGTTTGATTCCCACAGGGGACAAAGTATTCATTCTCTAATGTAAGTCGTTCAGGACAAGAGCTCATGCCAAATTCCTTAAAGACACTGAAGACATTTATTTATCTCTACGAACCGTTAAGCTAGCTCATGAATACTGGGGAAGACAGAAGGGTATAAAGGCAGAGAATCCTACGCTGACAGTGACGGACGAGAATCATAGAGAAATAGGAAATAGCGTAGATGAATAAAGCCTAAGTGAAATTGTTAATCAGTGGAAATAGTATATGTAGCACTTACGTTTTCTACCAAGGTGTACAGTATGTTAATCACAGTCAGAGATGAATAAACTGCTGTTTGGAAAGACAGTGTATTGCAGATGAACACAGTGCATAGGAAAGTGTTCAGTTGCCTTCCCCTTTTCCTTATTTGATTAGATAGATTTTTTCCTCATTAATATACACACAATACCCCTGAAAATAATATAGTAGATGTATCAGCGAAGAAGACTATGAAAACAATATCAGTATTGTCTGTGTTTGCAAAGCACATTTACATATACCCAGACTGTTACTTTGTGTAATGGCACAATGTATGTGGACAACATATATAGACAGAATATACACATTTTAAGTTTTGTATTACAGTGGTAATGTAAAAGCCATGATGCTATAACGGCAAAGAAAACACACACAAACCAGTTGTGATTTGTCTCCGAAAACCCTTAAACATTTTGAATATATACATGGCAAATCCTTAGCCTATAAATCAAAGTTCCAAGACTGACTTTCATAGGGTAGTATCCCTACCATAGAACATGGAATTCCCAATTAATATTATAACCAGTGGGGGAACACTGCACTCTTGTGGCAGATTCACAATGTTATACAATTTTCTATTGAATTTTTGTTGTGCTGGATGCAGCTCTGTCTGTCTTGCTTCATTGTGAAACTGACAAACCTATTGTCTTCTCTTTCTGTTTGAATGTTTATGGATTCTTGAATTTTTTGTAATTGTAAATGTTTAAAATTCGACCAGGGAGGAAAGTGCCTGACTGACTGACCCTTGTTAAATAGTGTGGTGGTTAGAGATGTGGACGTGTGACCTATAGGTCCCTGGTTAGAATCTCCTTGCAGTTGAAATAAATGCATAAGGATTTGTTCTAGATAGACAAAAACTTCCCTGGCTACAACTTTCAGTATCGATGTTATAGTTAGCCTAAACTAAAATCTGTTTACGGTTGCATTGCGACTGTTTCTGGTGGATTTTCAGTATGCTTTTTGCATGCTTTTTGGGTCAGGATCGACAAAAACCTAGCTGGCTACAACATTCAGTAGCTACATTTCAACACCCGGGTAGCTACGAAACTAAAACTTCACGGTTATACAGTATTGCATGCATCCGTGCATGCTTTTGGAGGTAATATAGGATAGATCAAAACCCCTTGGGCAGTAAAATATTAGGGGTTTCCACGATTCTCTCGTCTTTTCACTTGACGAAAAAGTCAGCTATTGTCACCTATATTGATAGTTATTGTATCAATATCAATGTAAGAAAAATGTATGTTTTTGTGCCTTGAAATGAAATAGCTTTGGCAGGGAAAAGTTCATCTTCAGTCTCGCTAGCAATGACTATTCCAAGTAGTAAGTAAATACTAGTAAGCCTATTACTGGCTAATAAGGTGTTAAAACGGCCAGTGGCAAAAGCCATACAGTTCATAGATGTAATTTGTGGTGGAGGTAAACTTGATAATAAATGTTAGTCAGTTTAAAACAAAGCTTAATGGTGTGTAGCCACTGGGCAATTGTGTAACTCTCGTGTGGGAGACCCAGGTTTGAATCCTGTGAGAGCGACAACATTGTTATCACTTCTAGTTGCGGGCTGGCTGAACTAGGCTTGCCTGGTTCCTTTTCTGGTTAAAATGCAGCAGCAACATGCATTTGTTTACTTATGGGTCAGTTGATATTTTAAAATGTATAGCATAAACAAATAAAGAATTTGATACATTTAACGTGTATAATATTATTGATTTATCAAAAGTAATCAAAGTATCAAAAAAGCTGTAATTATGTTTTTTTAAACTGTAGACAAAAATAGTTGAGTGAAGTCAGGGAAGGTGCTTCTGACAGCTGAAAGTTGGACACATCCAGAGTAACCCCCCATGCATTAAAACCTACATGATCAATTGGTGAGAGAGAGCTCTAAGAAATATGAATTTGCACTCTATATACAGTCACTGGTGCAGCCAAGCGGTGGCAAGGGTGGCCACGGCCTTGTATGCATAATATGCTTCTTCTATCTGATATTTTACATCAGGTACCATTCATTTAAATCAATAATGTATATTTTTCATTATCGTTAAAGTGAAAGAAAATAACAAATGCATAGCCTATTTGATGAACAATGAGCACATGTAGATACAAAGACATAACACATTAAAACAGGTTTGTTGTTGTGGAACTCAAAATGTGAACTGTACCGGTATTAGTCTATGCACATCAGATAATTAATAACATTAACTGTAAAATAAGAAACCAAAGTATATCAGTATACAATTCCTTAACTCTCATATTGACACAGTTTTTTGACTAATCTATGTACTACAACAGCATATCAGAATTCCTGAAATGTATTTATGGCTCTTAGTTCTGGTGTGCCACCCCAAGATTTTCAGTGACCCCATCTGGCCACACCTATGAAATAATTATGGGGATGGCACTGTATACATTATTTGCACCATAGGTAATAATAAAAAAGGCTGTGAATGAATATCACTTTTCCACCTTAGTCTCCAAAACTACGTTTAAACATTACCTCCATGCCAACAAGTTATTTGGAAGGATTGTCAACAGAACGCTTTTTCAATCGCCAAACCACAAACGTATACGCCTGGACTTTGTCAAACATCAGTGGACCTTTGATTGAAACCAGTTTCTATGGTCAGATGAGACTAAAATTGAGCTTTTTGGCAACAAACACCAGAGGTGGGTTTGGTGTAAAAAAAGAATCATGGTTGTGCTGAAAATGACCTAATCCCTTTGTTGAAATATGGTAGTGGATCTGTGCGGTTGTGGGGCTGTTTTACTTCCAAAGGCCCCGGGGCATTGTTAGGACACATTGCAACATGGACTCTATCAAGTACCAAGAGATTTTTGTCCACAACCTGTCAGCCTCTGACAGAAGGCTTAAACTGGGTCAATGTTGGATCTCCTAGCAGAACTACAATCTAAAGCATACCTTCAAATATAGCAGAAAGTAGTTTACTGACCATAGAATCAAACTTTTGTAATGGCCATCAAAGTCTCCTCACCTGAATCCCATTGAAATCTTGTGGGGTGAGTTGAAGAAGAGAATCCACAAGCAAGGACCAAAGACTGAAGAATCTGGATACTGTATGGAGGAATGGTTTCATATGCTCATATTTCTTCCCATGTGTTCTTCCACTCAGGTGCGCTATATCAAATATCAGCCAGAAAATACTTCATTACATAGGTTGTTTTTGTTTTACCCCCTCACAAAAAGTTATTATTTTATAATGGTTTGAGTAGGGACATGGGGAGAACAAAGACAACCAACTTTTCCACCAAAATGAATGAACATCTGAAATGAAGGGTATTTTACGATTTAGGAAACTCAAGGTGTGAGAAGAAAAGTCTTGATTGTAGGTTTGACAAATGTATTTATTAGCTATAGAGCTGTCCAGAACATCTGGCATACATTGATGGGAGAGAGAAGAGTCCTCTAGACACACGATGTACCCCCCCCCCCCCCAAGATAAATTACTTATGGAAAACACATTCCTATACGAAAACTAGTCAAAAGCTGCGCCTCAATGCACAGGATGTCTATGAAAGTATCAACTGTGTGACTTCCTATGGAAATGTCTTCACGTCAGCATCTGATATTGTGATATGAGGAAATCTCATGTAACTTTTTTTCTGAAGGTGTTAAATATGTGGCAGTAAACTTTGAATGGCATTTAAAAACACATTTTAAACATGTGTTTACATTGCACTACTCTAGATGTCTCAGTTTGAAACAAACCCAATGGTAATATATAACATAAAGTTGGGAGAAAGTTTGTATATGATACAAAATGCATGAAAAGGCATAATGTTTATCTGGATATAGGTGGTGATGGATGTTAAATCCATCCATTCATTTCAGCATCTGGAACAGCGGTCCGGAGGCTCCAGGTCAAGTTTGATGTAGACTATTTCAGCACCTAGATGGCGGACAGCGCCAAGGCTCTGAACTGCAGTACGCTGTACCAGGTCAGCTATTGTATTGTTGCCTTTTTGTCCGTGGCTTATAGGCTGCTGTCTGCGAATTGTGCACTTTGGTGCGAGCGCGTTCCCCGATGTACGCTAATATAAAAGTTGTTTACCAGACGCAAACAGCGATTCTGATTTTCTTAAGTTGGTAAAGCATGGTGCCTACGACACACGACTTGTGGGTTCGATTCCCGCGGGCTGCCACTACTAAAATGAATATATATGCATCCACAACAATAAGTCACTCTAGATGAGAGCGTCTTCTACCTAACGTGAATTACATAATGTTGAATCACAAAGCGTATTGCGTTTTGGTACACCAGACATACATTAGCCTAGTTAGTACTTTAATTCTCAAAAAACTCTGCGTTTGCCTTGCATAATTGCATTGCAGAAGCAGTTTGGTGCATGCGTGAGGGACGGACGGAAATTGTTCAATGTAAAACTTTTGTTCCACGCATTCTCAGATGACACATAGCCAGAGTACCCTTATAATCAGCTCCTGTAGACTGGTCACTTAATAGTATCGTGAAAATTGGACAGATTCCCATGAATATGCCTAAGTGTCACAATTTGCTAATTGTCCCATTTTCATAATATTACATGGTACAATAATTGTCTGCAAGAGAGTGTGTGGTTGGGTTGGTGGTTTAGCTACATCAGTTAGCAGAATATTCTATACCTGGTCCACTTACACGCGACTTAATTCAATGTGGTTTGCGGGAAGAGAGGATCATAAATCCTGACTGGCAGCCGTGATTAGCTTTGAGACGCATTTGTTCTCCATAAATGTTAATAGCAGGAATTCATATATCTGACTTTGGCATATGCATTTAACTAAAATGTAGTGAAGATAGTGGGTTGGTGAAACTGTAGGCTACGTGTAATGACAACTAGTTTTTACACAGCACCCGTTGTTATAAGGCAGGCTATACACGTTTATTTATGGAACTACAAAGATCCCTTCAAATGTAAATATGTGTGATCGTGTGGTGGTGACCCACAGTAAATGTGTGCTCTGGATATCAACATATCCGCCTTATCTTTGCCATAAATCGGGTCACACCAGAGTCACCCTGTGAAAAGCAGGTGAAGGCATTCACAGCCCCCCGCAGTTGGGGCATTCACACCCGGCTGCTCCAGCCAGCAGTTCAATAGGCTAGTAATCACGCAAACGTTTTACTTTTTATTATGTTTCAAATACATCTTCTCGTGGATAAATGTGTAATAACTATTTTAACAAAAACCTGAAATCTATGAAATCAATGAAAATCTATTTGATTAAGAATCATATTTAACCCCTTGTTCTTTTTAACACCATGACCAAGCTACCTAAGGAATATCACCCACAGCTTTTGCGCGAGGTATTCTATAGTCAGATTTAATTGGTTATTACCTCGCGCCCTCAGTAATTTAATTCAGGGTAAATGACTTTGCTTTGGGTTGGTTCGTTCTAGAGCAGTGGTTCCCGACCACGGCTTTTAGGACCCCTGGGGTACTTGGCTTACCCAGAGGGAATACCTGAGATGACACCATAATTTTGCTGGTAAATGCACATGAAGGTGTACTTCAGGGGCAGTCCAGGCATATAAAAGTCAGTTGGTGGTACAGTAGCCTAACTGAAGAAGGTTGAAAGCCACATCATGTGACCTTTAATTCTGAAATTGAACTCAACAGTTTACTAATGCTACCCCCTTACATTTCTATCTGCATTGTAGGCTAGTATACACCCCAAAATCAAAATGAAACAATTGAATGTTCTGTTGTCTATCGGGCATTTTTAAGCATGACTATCTGACCTTTTCACTGTTGTGACTTGTTCTTAATGTGTGTATCTACACAGTACCAGTCAAAAGTTCAAGAGTATTTCTTTATTTGTACTAATTTCCTCCTTGTAGAATAGTAGTGAAGACATTAAAGCAATTAAATAACATATGGAATCATGTAATAATAAAATCAAAATGCATTTATTTTGTAGCCATCCTTTGCCTTCATGACTGCTTTGCACATTGTCTCAACCAGCTTGGTGAGGAAGTCACCGTTAAATTACGCAAGAAAACGCAAAAGGGATTTTTCACGTTTTATTACAAAAGAAAAACACACACATGAAATACTATATGAGGTTCATATATATATTATGCTCATCGGTATTTCTCCGCAAGGACTGCTGCGAAAGCAGAAAGGAACTTGTCCATGGCCGCATGCGCAACTGGGTCGAAGTCACTGCCCATGTGAGCCGCCAAAGTCACGATTAAACAGTGAGAGAGATACTGTGAGAGAAAAAAAACATAATAATTAAGTTTAAAATAACAAACTGCACAGGGCAAGCTGTGATTTAGATATCTACGGATGGAAACCAATGGACTGCCCCAATAACACACTTCCACTTCATGGATTGATAAAATATGTTGTAATCTCCCAGTCTATGCCAAAAAATACGCCAAAAATAATGTAGACTAATGAATTTACATTTCTGGAGAGTGGACAAGAGCACACTTCATGAATGAAGCGCTATGAACCACTGTAAGTAATTGTTCCAGGAAATTATATAGAAGTAGTGTTAGAGATGCATATGGCTATGATTGAACCGTTAAACAAAGTGAAGTAGGGGAATCACCTTAAAGTTGTAGGGGTCTATTTTGAGTTTGTAGGCATGCAGCGTTTGTAGCGGTGCCAGGGTAACCATCATCGAGCTGATGTCTTTGGAACACTCCGCTATCGCTAGAACAATCTTCTTACCATGGGACAGCATTTGCTTGGACCGGGGTCTGATGTCGAGGTGGGAAAAGTATGTCTTCGTTCCGGGAAAAGTGGTCATCATCCTATATAAATCATATTTGTGTTGTTCCAAGAGAGATCACTGTTGCTGATTTTTTTCCCACAAACTTTGAGTAAACCCACAGACAATGAACCAATTTGAATGCAGCCTATATATTATAGTTAATAATATTAAATCACATTTCCACAAACAAATAACAATAGCCTACAACATTTTGTTGTTTTCCTTATTACACTTTCCACTAAATACGTTTTTCAGAAGTCTAACAAATAGGCTACAGTTTTTGCGACGAAAAGGTAGTTGTCAGGAACTGCGTCTATCAGAAAATAATTGAATTACAGATGTTTTTGACTTTCTGTTCATCACAATTAATGTAGACTTACCTATGAAGGGATTCAGATCCGATTTCGGAAGCAATTGGAATCATTTTCTCCCATATTTGAGCAATCAGCTCTTTTTCTTCTTTTGAGAGCATATTGTTGCTAACCCGTTTGGCTGGTAAAATGGTTGAAGTGGAATGTCTTAAGACAAAGAAAGAACGAATGAAGGGTGCATGCAGCACGGGTTTGGGTAAATATGTTAGTCAACCATTTTGTCACCAATTATCCGTCTGAATGAAAACATATTTTCTGTCAGTATTCACTATAATTGTCTATGTTAGATGAACTAATGGAATATTTCGGCGGTCAACAAAACAACTAACTCCTTCGGGTTGTTTTTCTTAAATGTAGGCTAAAGATAACCACATGGGGGAGGGCAAGTTGTGCAGACCACGGAGTTGGGCATTGGCCAGAAGTAGAACTAGTTTCGGCCTACTAAATTACATGGGGCCTCTTGGCAAAACCAATTTGTTAATTTCACCAGTAAAAAATAAGAAACTAAAACATTGTGTGTGTGTGGTTGCTCATCATAAAATGTAATAAAGAGGCATGATCTGAAGATGGGGTTCATGTAACAAAGTTATCCTTAATTAGCATGTTAGAAATGTCTTGTTGTTATGGATTGGGACTTTGTCTCCACCCAACCCCTTCCTTCATTGTAATCTATACATACCACCCAGGGCCAGGCAACTGACTAGGACGTAATGTAAAGGCTTAGTAGATATGATGCATAAAGAAATGTTGTATAGCTCTTAAAACCAATCTGGTTGCATTACCAATCCATTATAGTTATATTCCTACCAGGTCCAGATTTGAAAAAGGTTAAGGCCAGACATTCTGTTGATGGGATTAGAAATCATCCATTTACTCTTAAAAATCACCCACTTACCAAATTAGAATAATATGCAGTACTTTTATAAATGAAATGTATCTAGCAGTTAATTTAAGTGCAGATTAATTAATTGCATCAAGAGTAGGATAAGTAATTTAATATATACAAAAATATATATGGTACACAGTGTAGAGTAGTTTATCTCAAATTGAAGAAGTTCTACTTTCCTGCAAGTTTCACTTATATTTTGTATTTGTTTTTATACTTAGGTAATATTGAATTCCTGGCTAATCTGATTAGTCTCAGTCTCTTTAGCGTCTAAATTATTGCTGCGCTTTGTCATCCAATTTGTAGGATACTGCTCTGTAATGTTATTAATTATGTCTGGTGTTTTTGTCTTCAAGATCCGATTAGAGCCATATTGATTTTAATGTGGTTAGTTCGGTATTTGTACTGTAGACTACTATTCTGTATTATGTCATGTTGGGATTTTTGTGTAAACAGGCTTCTTTTGTTAGCCTGGTTGCTGGGAATCTTAATAAAATCCTTACTACCTAAACTAATATCTCAGACAACAGCGTCACATTTCCGTTCAATCTTTTCTTTATTGTTTCATTGTTTGACCTTTTATAATAGTTATGGTTAAGTCTCACCTTTCACATCAGAAAAAAATGGGTCCCTAACAATCTGAATGACACTGAAAGATTATACTAATTTAATCTTGTTTCCATAGACTAATAGCTTTCAGTTTATATAAAAGCTTTGTGTTAAGATTATGATTAGCCTTCTCAACCATTTGCTCAGATATGGGAATTAGAGCGTTTCATTCGGGCTCAAATCAGAAAAAAAATACACATTTATTTTCGAAAAGCAATACGTTTTTAATCATGTTACCAACTGCTTAATCTCACATCTGTTGTGACAAATTAAGTCTATTCAACACAGTTTAGGAGCGCTGATTCGCTGTAAGAAGTATTTTAAGATACATTGATTGACAACACTTCATGGGCGGGACAACAGTTAAACAGATGATCTCATTGGAGTATATTGCCTATGTGCCTATGGTTTAGGTGTCACATTTTTACTTTCAAATATAAAGTCTGTGTAGGGTAGCTAGGGGTATAGCTGTAGGGTGGCTAGGGGTGGGGCTGTAGGGTGGCTAGGGGTGGGGCTGTAGGGTGGCTAGGTGTGGGGCTGTAGGGTGGCTAGGGGTGGGGCTGTAGGGTGGCTAGGGGTGGGGCTGTAGGGTGGCTAGGGGTTGGGCTGTAGGGTGGCTAGGGGTGGGGCTGTAGGGTGGCTAGGGGTGGGGCTGTAGGGTGGCAGTGAGGTGGGACTGGTAGACAGATAGGGTCCAACTAGGAGTGGATGATGAGGGAGTGGTTTGTATAAGATATCAAGCTCATATACATTTTTTCACTGCTTTACATGCTTCTCAAACCAAAGATATTTAAAATAAATAAATGTGCAGCATGAACTACAGTAAGTTATTTCACTTGCTCATTCTCACCCTCTCATTCCCAAACTCCTTTCACTCAAACATATTATTATTATCACTATAACAGTGAGATTAGTAATTTTTCACTACTGCGTCACTTACAGTAGACCAACAATGATTTTGTTAAAACAGATGTGGCAATTTTTCATTCATCTTTTTATCTATGGCTGGAACTGCAGTGGTGTAGCTGAGTTCAGGCCAGGTTTCTCAGAATGTGAAGGAGTGGGCTTGACGAAAGCCTCCAGCTGCTCCTATCAGTAGCACCAGACTGGATCAGGGTGGGGCGGGGGCCAGGGTGGGGTGGGGGCCAGGGCTCTGCGACGCAGTGGAAGGAGGAAGCCTCCATACGCAGATCTACGGTCAGATTACCTGCCTATACAATTCTATCACTAACTGTTATGCATGTTTAAAACATCAATGGCACCAACCACGGGTGAAGGAACATGCTACTGGTTGAAGTATGAGGGACCTCTGCGGGTCGTTGTTATGATCTTGAAACCACAGTACTCTACTTACTCAGTAAATTCAAGGAAAAGTTTATTTCAAGGTCAAAACGAAATAGCACCTAGACTATTATGAAATAACAGCTAATGTTATCAGATTATTTAGATATTTAAAATTTGGTACATTATCTATATCCATGAAAATAGTGTCTAAATCGTTCAGAGAAAATCCTGCTTTTCCCCTAAGAATCCCATGAGCTTCTGTTGCTGCTCAAAGGAAGAATTCCATTATGAGCTGCTTTCCTCTTCTGCATTGTATACAGTCCCCAAATTAGTCTTTCTTTAAACTCTTCTAAGACACTCTAGTACTCCCGTCTCTCTACGCTGGCAGGCAGTCAGCATGCAGCCAATACCAAGCTGAGCCTGGCCATGTCTGTATTTTATCAGACCTTGGTGCCCGCCCTCAGCATTCCACTCCCAAATGACTTTCCATGCACTGAAAGAAAACCTGTGACAGTGTATTTTTTATTCATGTTCATAATTTTAGTAAATTGTAGAGGAGACTTCTTAATTCTCACAATCGGATTGTGGTGAAATTTGTTATAAAATGGCACAGGCTAATGTAGCGAAAGAGAAACTCCTGAGGGAGTAATGCGGTAATGCGCTTCACAGGGAACACTGCCCATTTGGGATGCCACCATTATGTGGTGTCAATGAGTGTCCAGCAGGTGGCACCACTGTGTTAGCATGTCCAAACTCGACGAGTTGTCCTCTCTGTCATCTGTTTCCATAACTGTTTAATTGAATAATAAGATTGAGCAGGCTATTACAGGAATGGAGACAACACTCTAACATACAAAAACATTTTATTACATTTCTGAGCATCAGCCTACTCACTGATTGGCCCGGTGAGAGTAAACTAGATGTGGGGTATTTTCTTGTGGCTATTCTAAGGGAATCTAGCAAACACACAGGGCAAGTGTAATTGCAGAAGAAAACAACATGCCATGAGTAGGAGGAGAAGAAGGCCAGCTGTTACACTAATCAACATGACTAACAAATCTATCTAACAAATGTGCTGCAGTTGGATTACTTAAGAAATATTTGCTTTCATTGCCAAATCAAGTGGAAAATAAGCAATACATAATAAATATATAGAGTTTTAAAAAATGCGTATATGATATTATACAGCGTTGTCATTTTGTATATCGTTATGACAATGAATGACCAGTAAAAATAAATAAACAGATCCGTATTGGTTCAGTTTAGAATGTTAACTCTATTAGTCGCCCTTTTCCCATGGCAGTGGGTCACAGATCCTCCTGCTGTGAAATCACATTGCAGTATTTCACCTAACAGATATGGTCTCTCAGACCCTTTGTGTGTCTGTTTGATCTGAAGACAATAAAAAATGTATACGTTCATCTCTCTCTGTGTGTTTCATTTATGTCTGTCCTACTGTGGCCTCTACTGTATTGAAAGGAGAGATGGGACCCTGGATCTGTCATGTGATGACTCATCTCACCTTCCACCCATGTGAGACTAAATGTTAGTCATACATCCAAAAAACAAACCCACACAAACCACTTTGAAAGCCAAAAATACACTTAGAACATTGAGGTTGGGTGAAGCCCACAAACAAATAATAGGAATTTAGCCTGGAGTTGCGTCATGCAAATAGTGATATTTAGGGCTCTGTCCTAGGGGTTAATGATGTTGTTGAACCATATCATACTTCTTGTAGTTGGTGGTTTGGATACAACTCTTTTTTACTGGATTAACTCTTTAGTTTGTAGCTGTTATTACTTAGTAAGAGGACCAAGGAAATGTTTCTAGAAAGCTATAGTCATTGCTTCTCTGTCGAAAAACATTCACAACAGAATAACAATATTATTATTTACAACAACACTTTATTGTGGTCAATTTGCAGTGCACAAACTAAGTTTTAGGAATTATTAGAATTATATGCCAGCGCCCAGAAAATCTGCTCCAACGGAAATAGCCTGCACCTCAACGGAGTGGCCTATCCCTGCTGTTAACCAACCCTCCATCCTGATCATCACAGATTGGACTGAAAGCTCATTTGTTCCTGCTGTGCATTGTAATCAGCCTATTTAAAAGGGAAGTGGCTTTCTGAATTTCCTGCACGTAGTGTAGGGCTCACACAAGCCACCAAACAACTAGAGGGCAGGGGAATAGCCTGCCAGCCTTATAAAAGCTATTATATGGTTGAATTGGCTTTTCAATGAGTGCATGCATGCCCGTGCATGTCTTAGTTAGCATATGTATATGTAGAAGGAAGTCCTGTTTACTATAGAACAAGGTAAGCAGGAAGGATGGAGGTAACCAGAGCTGACACTTCTCTCACAAGGACATCCATTTCCTCACTTTGGCAGCCCGCCATGGCTCTGCTTCCACTGCACTGTAAATGTAGGCAAGCAATCAATACAATTAATGGATAATCGCCCCATAGATTAGAAAGTGTGCTGTGATTACTTCAGTTTCTCTCCTCCTCTCTCTCATTCTCTCTCTCTCTCCCTCACACACACTATGTCTGTCTTATTGTCCCTATCTTTCTCAAGTTAATGTATCTATACAGAGAGAGAGAGCGAGCGTGATAGAGACAGCGAGAGAGAAAGGGGAGATCTGGGAGAGAGAAGAGAGTGAACAGGAGGAAGAGTGAGACAAAAAAAGAGTTAGAGACAAAATAGAAAGAAAGAAAAGAGAACATTGGGAAGAGAGTGAGAGAAGAGGAGAAAACACATACTGTCCCTTGAGAATAATTTTCTGCTGAGAAGGCTGTTATTCTGTTTTAATGATTCCAGTCTGGTAAGTCTCTCAGATCCTAGCTACATCCTGCGGCCATAATATAAATGACATGCTTTTCGTAAACATCTTAAGCTGCACTTTCTAATAAGAAAAAAGAATCATTATTCATTAGGCCAAAGTATTATTTAATATGATATAATAGTGAACAGATGTGGCTGTGTAAAACATGTATAAGGTATGACAGTCCCTCATATGGACTTCTGATTGGTTTCTTCTCAGCCACTATGTGCCCTCTGGCCCCAGTGTTTTATAGCTCTGTCAGTAGGTGGTTAGGCCAGGAGCCTGGCTGCTGGGGATGAAGTGACCACTGCTTAGCAGACCGGACCAAAAGGCCTCATTGTTGCAATGGGACGACCAGAGCTCTTTATTTCTCTGTCCCTCCGTGGGTGTGTTTGTTTGTCTGTCGGTTTTTGTGTGTGTGTGTGTGTGTGCGTTTAAGTATGTGCCTGCACCCACAGGCTTATTTGGGATAGTGTGTGTGAGACAGCGCGCAGATGTGTGCGTTAAACACACACACACCGTGAGAGCTATGTCATAGATCATGCCAGGGCTCCCTTATGTACTTTTGTTGTTCATCCAGTTTCGGCTCTGCTCCGCCAGGCTGACTGGACAGTTAAAGATGTGAATGGTTCTATCTTGCGCATCAAAGATATGTCTTCTTGACCACCAGCAAACCCTAAACCATCAGAAATAAGAGATCTGGACAATTAGATAAACAGTAGGTCCTAGTCAATCTAGTGTATGATAACAGGGCATACCCCAGACACCGTGTGTGTGTGTGTGAGTGTGTTTGTGTGTGTGTGTGTGTGTGAGTGTGTGCGCGCCAGTGCCACAGCAGCCACAGTTCACCGGCTCCCTGACTCCGTTCTGTGATGCGCTGCCAGGGCTGTTTCCTGCTCAGAGCTCCAGCGGGAGAAAGGGAGCTTTGAAGCGGTCGCATCACAGCGTTGTAACCGAGCAACAAGCATCCCAGAGCAGGTCTTCAGGGAGGAAGCAGAATGCATACAAACACACACACACACATACACACTTTTGTTTTTCTATTCTTCTGGAGATATTGAACCTAACCCTAACCCAAAAAATCAGTTTTTCGTAACCTTAACCCAAATAACAAAACCTTTAGACCTATACTTAAACTACCCTAATGCCCAACCCTAATGATAATTCATAAACCTACAAGTAACCCCAAATCTAACACGACCTGAAGACCTATCTTTTATATTTTGTTTTCTGTGTTCTTTACATATCTGTGGAACATTATTCAACATCACTTAATCCTTAAAAAGAAAATGTGTCAATACAATATCTGGAAACAGAACTGCCATATTTTATTGAGCTCTACACCCTCCGTTTCAAATGTGTCCTGTGGAATAAATCTAGATGTGCATTGTGTATGCAGCAGAGTCAGAACAATAGCTGTATGTTTACTCTGGGACTAACTGAACATTATCGATGAACCACCAAAGGTAAACTGGCTGTCTGTTTTCACATCGAGAAAGAGAGTTTGACTGTTTCTTATGCCCAAAGTGGGCCTTTAATGGTTTCTACTTCGTTATTATTGGCATGGTTTAGTGCATCCCACATGGCTGTTTCTGCAGTAGGATTTTAGTCGTGTCAGTGGAAGCTTGTTGGTTTTGTGGGCTTAGTTGTAGTTTGAGCAGGTACACACATCTTATATGACATCATACAGGCAACAGCTCTGGGCAATGGTTATAACACACATACACATAGAAAAACATACAAACACACTTGTTTTACTATACTTCTGAGAAATTTTTTGGCACTGAGTTTAACAGTCACCCCTAAACCCAAACCTAACTTTACCTCCTTATTGAACCATAACAGAAGAGAAGTTCATTTGAGGACTTGTCTTTACATTCACAGGTTTCCTAGGGTGACTGCAATGTGTGAATACTTCTACTAGTTTCTTATTAGAAGCACAACTGCAGCCACAATTTATCAGTTTTATCTCTGGGGGATTTTTTCCCTGTGTTAAAAGAGGAAATGGTGAAGTCAGCTTCCCCTCCTGATATTTCCTCCCAGAAGTTTGTCCGTCCTGCAGGAGGAATGCTAATGAATTTCAGGAAGGAGTTAGGAAAACACATGCATCCCCACACACACATGCACACACACTTTTATATACAACCTCAGTGTGAGAGAGCAACCTGGATAGAGTCACGGCCACAGACAAGGTCATGGTTTTCTCTCATGACCTTTCTCTGAAACCTGCAGAAGCAGGGGTGGCAATGAACTTGAATGGTCTGTAAAGCGAAACTAAAACATATGCTATTCTAAACAAGAAGACATCAGCTTTAACAAAGACACAATAACATTTGTTTAATTAGATCAAGTTCCTGTTTTAGCTGTGTCTTCTTTCTTGCTTGCTTGCATGTGCTGGAGCTAGAAAGACCACTTCTTCATTGTTGCCTCTAGGATTTATGACCTCATCTATTTGCGTTTGGGCTGATCATTGCTATCATTATAGCAACTGTGTGGGGAAAAAAACCACATTTGAAATCACTGAGTAATGAGGGATTGTTCAGAGGTCAGACAATGAGCTGCATCAGTAGCTATTAACTTGGAATATTTTTAGACTGTTCAATCACTATCATATTCCAACCACACACCCCATCTGCCAGGAGAGCCTCGTTCTCCTCTTTCTAAAGCCACCTGGCTCTTTGTCTTGATTTACACAACAATCAAAGGCCCCCGAAAAAGAACATTTAGCATACAGACATATCCCTGTCCAGACTGCCATTCTTCACCACACTTCTTCAGCTGAGTCCCACAGTGATTGGTCATGATAAACAGCATCAAGTATATAGATCAAAGCTGTTCTAATGTGTTGTATTCTTCTTTAGTGGTGTGGATTTTAAGACAGATACAATACACTTGTAGACACCAAACCTGCAGGCTCTGTAGGAGGGAAATCAGCCCACATCTGAGGGTTTGCTTGGTGTAGTTCTAAATTCCCTTGGAACATGGTCGTGATATAAATCTATGAACTGGAGGTATAGGTGTCATGTCATAATCATCACATGTGATATATACCTTGCGCGGCTGTTATTGCGCGGAGACACCATTTGGCGGTGACGTTGGACTACTCCACGTTTACTTTGCCCTTTCTAGCACACAGCACAGTCACAACTCGCGTGGGCGTTCCCGGCACCCGGGAGCGAAACGGAAATACAGACTGTAACTCGCCGCGGAACGAGCTGAGCCTACACGGGGACATCCCGCGGAGGGAGAGTCTCTCTAGAACGGGGCTGGAGGAGAATACGGGTTCCCGCAGTTTCAGTGTCTTAATTACGCGATGTTATGAGAGACACATAGGCCTACCCCCGCCCTTCACTTACATATGCAGGTTTAAAATACCTGTTTTATGTCCTCTTGACAGTTGCAAGACTGAGTTATGAAGTGACTTGACTATCACGGTGAATTGTGTGATCAACAAAGTGGAGCGAGTTTTTCCAGGACGTGAGCATTTTCAGTAAGGTAAGGACATTTAGAACATGTATTTGTTTAAAAGTCTGCTCTTAAAAAATATTAACTTTTCCACTGGAGATGACAAATGTATCGATGCCCACTGTTGGCTACTCCAGGAGAACGAGGATTTCAAATTGAGAGGATTGCATTTGGCCTCAATCTAACCCAATTTATTTTCGCGGCTTTCAAAACATGATTTCGACTGTACTGCCTACGCTGACAACCCGATAGAAGGTATTTTGCGTCCACAATACTGTTGCCTATTTTCTTTCTGTTTCGAAGCTCACGCATGACTAGCAGAGTTCACTCAATGGATGACATTTCCTTATGAATGTCAAAACGCACGCGCGCGCACACAGACACCCTGGTCATTGCCACAGGATCACAACACAGGATTACAACACTAACTGAATTTAGCTAGACCTTTCCTTTAAATATAAGAACTCTGTTGACTCTATGGACGTGTGATGCGGAGTCGTTACGATGTTGAGTCCACTGAGGTTATGTCCTTTATGTTTTGGGAAACAGCAACAGCAATACCTACTATCGGCAATAATCCTAATTTTTTAGATCATAAATTGAGATAAGGTCACAGTGTGTCTAATGGATTTATGAAAGAAACAATCCTAGACAGCTACAGGCTGTATCATTACTCATCACCCTGTGTCATTGGCTGGGCTCCCCATAGAAAATTATCATCATTATAAGGTGCTAAAGACAATACAATATGTATTGCAATTTTCGCTATTGTTCATTTATTGCGATTATAACTCTTAGTTAACGTGTTAACACATACACTTTAATGCAATACATTTTTAAAGATGTTAATCGCATCTCCATTTTTCATTGCATTGAACCTAGCGCATTTCAACACACATTAAACACACTCTCATGCCCTCAGCACCCAACGCGATATGTGGTGATTGGAAGTACGGTTCTTTACTGATTTCGATAGTTTCGAGTCATTTGGTATGGCCAGAGACCAAGCCTACCATTCACGAATCGTTCAACGTCATTTTTAGTTGTCAATAGTTACTGAGCCTTTTAAGTGTGTTAAACAATGTACATTTGTCATACAAAAATTATCACTTGATAGATCTGAATGGAGGTCAGATTGCGTCTTCTTTGTGCATTCAACCATCAGCTGTAAGCTTTGTTTTCTTTTCTAAAGCTATCTGCAACATGATGTACTATCTGCCATTAATGTAATTGGTCAGAGGACGTCTCTGGGTCAGCTTAGCTGGACTAGAGTGTCACACTTGCTTTAAGACTTATTGTGGGAAGCCAGGTAAATAACCAACTGCTGTGAATTTCGTTTGGGTCCTGGTTGTGCAGCTTATCTGGATTGTGCCTAAAGACTCTGGACACAGGCATTTATTGAGATGCTTGTCATTTGAACATGGAAAGGCATTATTATGGCCCAAAAAGTCATGTACTCTTATAATATTCATCCTGCACAGCCAGAAGAGGACTGGACCACCTTCAGAATATGACTCCACTCTAGGTTTGCTTCCTACGATCTGACCCTATTAGCGATGTGATGGATGTAATCAATAAATTACAACAGTTTCATGTAACTACTGTTTTTGTCCCCAGGAAGAAATATTTAAGCAAATTATTACAGTTCTTGCAGTTGATTGTGTGATTAGTCCATGTTGAACAACCTGATAGCTTACAGCTGTACATGCATGAATTCCTATTGCGGTTCTGTTTTTATCTTCTGTGTAATTTATGACTCTGTTGGACAAGTTTGACTGATCTTGGTTCTTTGGAACCAGACGTTAAGTGTATATACAAGTATTTATTTATAAACCATCATTCTGCGATGCTTTGCGACGCGTTCATTTTAATCAACCGTTCCAAAAAAGAATTAATTGCAATTTAATCTCATAATTTTCTACATGAAAACAAGCTATGAAAGATGCTGGGGCTTTGGAGCAGGTACATTTGCATCTATGTAATCTAGTAGATGCTCTTATCAAAAGCAGTTTACAGGAGCAGTTAGGGCTAAGTGCCTGGCTCATAGGCACAACAACAGGTTTTCACATTTTTGTCTCTGGGCTTCAAAACAACAAGCTTTTGTGTACTGGCCTAATGTGCTAACCACTAGGCAAACTGCCACCTCATTGTCCAGCAAACTAGCGCAATAAAATTCAACTGTAAAATGATCTAACATAATATTGATACATCCTAAATAATAAACATGGTTGTTTGAATCCTGAACGTTGAAAGAAGACTGCCAGGGCTTACCCATGATGTTGTACAGCAATTTACATTGGTCATAATTTTTGTAAGAGTACCATTCTGTTGCCATTTAAGTGCCAAAACCAGTGTTAAGTCATTTTTCTCCATGAAGCTGCCCTCTTTTCACCTATGAGATTACCTGAATATTATTTTAAGCCTGTTTCAGTATAGCTCTAGGTTGTATTTAAATTATACCACACAACAACATTGCATAGGCAATTTTAATCAATCAGAGACACCTGCTTTTATAATGTGAGTTGCGATGGACAGGCAAACTACCTTATGGAGTGTGTGTTTAGAATGGTGGAACATCTTTATTTGTTATTAACTATCTTACAGAAAAAGAAAGCAAGAGGCAGAGAGAAAAGTGGGAGTAGATTTCTACTCTAGACATGAACTTCCTGTCTCTGTCTCCATCCTTTCATTATGTCATATATTATCACAGACGTCAATCTCTGCATATATTTATTTTTAAACTTGACTGAATGATGCAATTTGCAACACAGGTCCCTGATCTACAAAATGACACAGATTATTTCAAAGCGGACGTTATAGTAATGAACTGAAATTCATTAGTCACACGCAGTTAACTGGCCCAAGGGGGTCTACTGAGTCATGTTGACATGTTACTGAGGCCTGATGTGTATTTTTTCTCCCACCTTTGTAAACTTACATTGTCCTCCAAAATCACACACATACCTGCACATACCATGGGAGGCTCTCGGGAGTGTGTCTGGGCATGTTGTGTACTAGGCACAATAGGTAGTACATGAAAATAGCAGTGATATTATTGACATACAGTTAGGTCTGGAACACTGACACTGACACAAGTTTTGTTATATTCGCTGTTTACCAAAATATATTAAAGTTTCAGTTAAATAATGAATTATGGGCTTAAAGTGCGGTCTCTCAGCTTTAATTTGGGGGTATTCACATCCAAATTGGAGGAAGGGTTAAGGAATTACAGCTCTTGAATATGGAGCCTCCTCTTTTTCATGGGACCAATTGACTCAAAAGCTGTTTCATGGACAGGTGTGGGCTGTTCCTTTGTTTCTTCTTCATCAGTTAAGCAGGTGAAAGATCTGAAGTTGATTCCAGGTGTGGCTTCCAAATTCACATTTGGAAGGTGTTGCTGTGAACCCACAACATGCGTTCAAAGGAGCTCTCAATGCAAGTAAAACAGGCCATCATTAGGCTGCAAAAAAAAATCCATCAGATAGCAAACACTAGGAGTGGCCAAATCAACAGTTAGGTACATTCTGAGATCAAAAAGAACCCACTGGTGAGCTCTGCAACACAAGAAGGCCTGGACGTCCACGGAAGACAACAGTGGTGGATAATCGTAGGAACCTTTCCAATGGCACTGGGTCACTAGGGTTTATTGATGACGTGACAGAAGACTGAAGCAGCCGGATGAATTCTGAGGTGTATAGGGATATATTGTCTGCTCAGATTCAGCCAAATTCAGCAAAGTTGATTGGACAGCGCTTCACATTACAGATGGACATTGACCCAAAACATACTGCAAAAGCATCCAGGAGTTTTTTAAGGAAAACACGTGGAATATTCTGCAATGGCCAAGTCAATCACCTGATCTCAACCCGATCGAGCATGCATTTCAGTTGCTGAAGACAACTTAAGGCAGAAAGACCCATGAACAAACAACAACTGGAGAAAGCTGCAGTAAAGGCCTGGCAAAGCATCACAAAGGAGGAAACCAGCGTTTGGTGAGATCCATGTGTTCCAGACTTCAAGCAGTCATTGCCTGCAAAGGATTCTCGACAAAGTATTGAAAATGAAAATGTTATTAAATATTGTGTTAATTGGTCCAAGTACATTTGAGCCCCTTATATAAGGGGACTGTGTATGAAAATGGTTGCAGTTCCTAAAGGTTTCATACTAAAAAATATGTCAACCCCTTGAATTAAAGCTGAAAGTATGCGCTTAAATTGCATCTCTGTTGTTTCATTTCAATCCACTGTGATGGTGTACAGATCCAAAATTATGAAAAAGGTTTCAGTATCCAAATACTTGTGGACCTACACTCACCTAAAGGATTATTAGGAACACCATACTAATACTGAGTTTGACCCCCTTTCGCCTTCAGAACCGCCTTAATTCCACGTGTCATTGATTCAACAAGGGGCTGAAAGGATTCTTTAGAAATGTTGGCCCATATTGATAGGATAGCATCTTGCAGTTGATGGAGATTTGTGGGATGCACATCCAGGGCACAAAGCTCCCGTTCCACCACATCCCAAAGATGCTCTATTGGGTTGAGATCTGGTGACTGTGGGGGCCATTTCAGTACAGTGAACTCCTTGTCATGTTCAAGAAACCAATTTGAAATGATTCAAGCTTTGTGACATGGTGCATTATCCTGCTGGAAGTAGCCATCAGAGGATGGGTACATGGTTGTCATAAAGGGATGGACATGGTCAGAAACAATGCTCAGGTAGGCCGTGGCATTTAAACGATGCCCAATTGACACTAAGGGGCCTAAAGCGTGCCAAGAAAACATCCCCCACACCATTACACCACCACCACCAGCCTGCACAGTTGCAACAAAGCATGATGGATCCATGTTCTCATTCTGTTTACGCCAAATTCTGACTCTACCATCTGAATGTCTCAACAGAAATCGAGACACATCAGACCAGGCAACATTCTTCCAGTCTTCAACTGTCCAATTTTGGTGAGCTCGTGCAAATTGTAGCTTCTTTTTCCTATTTGTAGTGGAGATGAGTGGTACCCGGTGGGGTCTTCTGCTGTTGTAGCCCATCCGCCTCAAGGTTGTGCGTGTTGTGGCTTCACAAATCTGCATACCTCGATTGTAACGAGTGGCTATTTCAGCCAAAGTTGCTCTTCTATCAGCTTGAATCAGTCGGCCCATTCTCCTCTGACCTCTAGCATAAACAAGGCATTTTCGCCCACAGGACTGCCGCATACTGGATGTTTTTCCCTTTTCACACCATTCTTTGTAAACCCTAGAAATGGTTGTGCGTGAAAATCCCAGTAACTGAGCAGATTATGAAATACTCAGACCGGCCCGACTGGCACCAACAACCATGCCACGCTCAAAATTGCTTAAATCACTTTTCTTTCCCATTCTGACATTCAGTTTGGAGTTCAGGAGATTGTCTTGACCAGGATCACACCCCTAAATGCATTGAAGCAACTGCCATTTGATTAGATAATTGCATTATTGAGAAATTGAACAGGTTTTCCTAATAATCCTTTTGGTGAGTGTATATACAGGTGCTGGTCATAAAATGTAAATATAATAAAAAAGTTGATTTATTTCAGTAATTCCATTCAAAAAGTGAAACTTGTATATTATATTCATTCATTACACACAGACTGATATATTTCAAATGTTTATTTCTTTTAATTGTGATAATTACAACTGATAACTAATGAATCTTAAATTCAGTATCTCTGAAAATTAGAATATTACTTAAGACCAGTAAAAAAGACCAACATTTTTTTAAATGTTGGCCAACTGAAAAGTATGAACATGAAAAGTATGAGCATGTACAGCACTCAATAATTAGTTGGGGGTCCTTTTGCCTGAATTACTGCAGCAATGCGGCGTGGCATGGAGTTGATCAGTCTGAGGCACTGCTCAGGTGTTATGAGAGCCCAGGTTGCTCTGATAGTGGCCTTAAGCTTTTCTGCATTGTTGGGTCTGGCGTATCGCATCTTCCTCTTCACAATACCTCATAGATTTTCTATAGGGTTAAGGTCAGGTGAGTTTGCTGGCCAATTAAGAACAGGGATACCATGGTCCTTAAACCAGGTACTGGTAGCTTTGGCACTGTGTACACTTTTTTCTATCACATCTTTTCCTTCCCTTCGCCTCTCTATTAATGTGCTTGGACACAGAGCTCTGTGAACAGCCAGCCTCTTTAGCTATGACCTTTTGTGTCTTGCCCTCCTTGTCCAAGGTGTCAATGGTCGTCTTTTGGACAGCTGTCAAGTCAGCAGTCTTCCCCATGATTGTGTTGCCTACAGAACTAGACTGAGAGACCATTTAAAGGCCTTTGCAGGTGTTTTGAGTTAATTAGCTGATTAGAGTGTGGCACCAGGTGTCTTCAATATTGAACCTTTTCACAATATAAAAATTTTCTGAGATACTGAATTTGGGGTTTTCATTAGTTGTCTGTTATAATCATCCAAATTAAAAGAAATAAACACTTAAAATATAATTACTGAAATAAATCAACCTTTTGATGTTATTCAAATTTTATGACCAGCACCTGTATATAATAACCCTAATGCTCTTAATCTATCTTGACCTGTCATCTGCAAAATTGCTGCTGATATAGGAGGTAGTTGGAGTAGCAGTAGTACTAGAACTAGTCACATTATTGTTGGTTTTGGTGGTAGTTTTAGTAGTCAAGTCAAGTAAAATGTATTTATAAAGCACATTTAAAAACAATTTATTTCGACAAAGTGCTGTACGGTCAAAACATATAGCCAACTAAACATATTTATAGGACATGACAAACATAAACAAAACTTCTTATCCATTTGCAGACTCAAATGCTAAATAAAAAAGATAGGTCATAAGGTGGGATTTAAAAACGTTGCTACTAGTAGAGTACCTAATATATAAAGGTAGGCAGTTCCACAACTTTGGAGCAGCAACAGAAAAAGCACAATCTCCTTTAAATTTCAAACGTGACCGTGGAACGCACAAAAGCAGTTTGTTGGATGACCTAAGGGTCCTTGAGGAAGAGTGCTGGCTAAGGAGGTCTGAAATATAGGAGGGTGCTGATCCATGTTAGGCATTAAAAACAAATAAAAGAACCTTAAAATCAAACCTGTATTTAACAGGTATCCAGTGGAGAGAGGCCAGTACAGGAGTGATGCTTTCTCTCTTTTTTGTACCTGTTAAAAACCTAGCGGCTGAAGGCAGGACAAGGTAGACTGACATATTCCCATGTACAAAGAGTTACAATAGTCCAGACAGGTGGAAATGAACACATGAATAACTGTCTCAAATTCTTAAAGGAAAGAATGGGTTTCAATTTGGCAATGGCCAGGAGTTGGAAAAAGCTGACTCTTGACAACAGCATTTACTTGTTTATCAAAAATTATCCCAATATTTTTTGCATAGCTATGTACATTGTTGGATAGGGACCCTAAGTTATTAACAATAACCTTGGTGAAATCTGTGGGGCCAAATACAATAACTTCTGTTTTTGTATTATTTAATTGAAGAAAGTATTTAGCTAGCCAGTATTTAACGTCTCTAAGACAATCAGAGAGTGATTTCAGGGATTTATTTTCATGAATTTTCAGGGGAAGGTACAACTGAGTGTCATCAGCATAGTAATGGTAAGAGATGTTATATTTCTGAAAGATGGAGCCCAAGGGAAGCATATATAACGAGAATAAGATAGGACCTAGGACAGAGCCTTGAGGTGCCCCGCAGGTGATTGATGCAGAAGAGGAGACGAAGTTCCCAATATTTACAGAAAATGTCCTGTGTCTTAAATATGAAGTAAATAGCTTTAGAGCAGTACTCTGAATGCCAATTTCTAGTTTAAGACGGTCAAGAAGGATGGCATGATCAATCGTGTCAAAAGCAGCACTAAGAAAAATAAAATAGCACAGTTTCCATTGTCCCTAAACAACAATAAATAATAAGAGCTGATTCAGTAGTCCTATTATTGTTAGTGTTGTTATTGGTTGTAGTAGTAGTAGTAGAGGTAGTTGCGTTGCTTATGTTGGCATTGGAATTGGTAGTGCTAGTAGTTGCATTGTTAGTGGTGCTCGTAGTGGATTGGTAGTGCTAGTAGAAGTAGTTGCATTGTTAGTTGTGGTCGTAGTGAATTGGTAATGGTATTAGTGGCAAACGCTCTTACCCAGACCTACAGTACATACTGGAGTAATTTGGGTTAACTGTTGGGTTTCTCAAGAACCAAACAACAGATTTATCTTGGGGATTTGATCAGTCACATCCAGTCTATCAATCACCCCCAGTCTGTTAATCACCTCCAGTCGGTCAATCACCTCCAGTCTTCACCCAGTTCTCTGCAACAGTCAAAAATTCTCATTAAAGACTCATTAAACTCAGAGGTCTGAACCTCTATCGCTCTTCGGTGTGCAATGGGGACTAAAGGAAATTGAAATGTAGGTGTGGAGTAGATGCTAGATTCCCTCACAGAGGTATCACCAAACTTGAGTGAGTGGATGGAAAATGACTTTCCTTGATGTCAATTAACAAGGATGATGTCACTGCTGTCACCAAGGGCTGTAGTTTTCCATGGGGACTCCAGCCTATAGACTAAGTGCTACATTTAAGCCACAATTACGGCATTCTTCATTCTCCTCTTGAAATATCCTTTTCAGTATATTTTTTTTCTCCCTCTTTTTTGATCTTCTTTCTAATAGAGCATCTGTTTGCAATTACCGTTTGGGTTTTCTATCCAGTGCTAGCCAACAGAGGAAGCTGTTCTGTCTCCAGTTCACAGCAAGCTAATGGGCCATAAGGAGCTCTATTCATTTGAGCAGACTAAAGGCAACACATCTACTGTGACAATGTGCTTCACTTCCACCAGCCAGCGGAGACAAAAGGAGCCTTCCATAAAGAGACTGACTACTTCACTCTTTCTCTTGGACTCTCCTTCGGTCTAGAAAATAGACCACATTTCGAATCTTTTTGGACGGCTGGTGCCACCCCAGATACCCTCTAATGATTTCTTAATAATTTGCACTTGTTTTGGTACACGTCTGTCTGCCTGCCTTTGACTGTCTCTGTCTTTCTCTAAGCCTTCAAATTAAACTATGCAACTTATCTAAAGATCTGTCATCTGTCTTATTCCCAGCAGACATCAGAAAGTTGTGGGGCCTTTGACACAATGTCTGTTGCGTATGTGTCTCATTTTCTAGTGAGAAAATGCCCTTAGAGCATGACGGTGTTGGAGTTTTATTAATTTTATTAATTAAATAAAGTAGTGATAAAGTCAGTCACAAGGCTTGTAACCGACTGTAATCTGAGAGGTGCACTAGCAGCCAAGTCTCCCCTGGTCTCACTGCAGATTAGTCAGGCATTAGACACTGAGTATCAGTATTAAAACCACCTCTGTGAAGTGGAGAAGTGGAGCACATTTACTGCCGTTATGACTTTCATTTACAGTGAAACGTGAGTGTGTCAGCTAAGAGCCCCACTAGAGCCATCCATGGTGGCCGTCAGCCGTTAAGGAATACCTCCATTGAAATAAATGACAGCTGCTATACTGCTAACGTTGCATCATGTCCAATGGCAGCGTCCAAGGGTTGTGGATCATCAAGGTTCAGTTCTCAATATCTGACACGTGTGTTCGTTCTGTGTTATGAATGGGAGGGAAAAGGTTGATTCTGGCATGTTCCAAGGGCAGCGGGTAGAATGATCGTGATGGCAATGCAGCACTTATATTGTTTCTGCACCATTAGGTAGACCAGGCTGCAGTCCCACATTCCAGATGACTCCCTGTTCCTTATATAGACGAGAAGCTGGGGATTGGAGCGCCATGTAAGAAGTAGTAGGCCTACAGGAGTGCTGTCTATCTGGCTAGTGCGCAAGGTACAGGTGGATCGTTCCTGCTGAAAAATAGCCAACCAACCTAACGTAGGATGACAATGTGATTGGATGACACTGGGCTCCATTAAGCTTATAGTAGCTTAGCGAGTGTGCTGTCTCACCTATTTGGTAATAGCGGCTGTAGTATCTTAGCTATGTCGCGGTTCACTGTCAACAGACTTCACTTCCATCCCATAATGGCATTCCATCCTGAGCTGGTTCCACACAGTCTCTGTAGATATCTGGGTGTCATGTTTTTTGGCAGGTGAGGGGAAAACCATAGTTGTCTGTGTGGGAAAAGGTGTCGTGCAGTTTAGATGGTAGTCTGCAGACTGATGGGTAGTAGTGATTACGTTCCCAGGCTGTTTATTCAATGGCTGTTGGAGAGATAACCAAACAACCGACTCTACTGTGTCTTCCCTCGTGGGGACGCTTGTCGCAGGTCTGACCTTTCCTTTTTCTCCTATTCTCCACTCTCCCTGCCACTCTACTTTTCCCTCACTCTGTCCTTACCCTTTTATTCTGGGTTTCTGTCATCAACTCTTTGTTCAACAAAGGACAAACTGGCAACCAGAAGCTTGTCTCAGCTGCCCAGTCTTTTTCAGTTACTTGTCACTTTTTATTTCAGGGTTTCCTGGCAGTTAGATATGCCATGGTGAGATATTGGAAGTCATTTATCCATTCAGTTTTTATGAAACATAATTTCTGAGTATTCTTCCTAGGTTTGAATTTAATTTTTTTCTTTGTTGCCATGTTTTGTTTGATGATTGTGCCATTCTGTTATGACCTACAGGTGAATGTGAATCCCATAAGAAATAAAAGACATGTTTTGCCTGCTCACTCATGTTTTCTTTACAAATGGTACATATATTACCAATTTTCCAAGGGTATGCAAACTTTTGAGCACAATTGTATTTGGACATAATTTTGGCTCTGTACACCACCACAGTGGATCTGAAATGAAACAACAGAGATGCAATTAAAATGCAACAGAGATGCAATTAACCCTAACCCTAACCTGAACAAAAATATTGTATGAAACGTTTAGGGATTACAAATATTTTCAACACATTTCCCTTATTTCAGGGGCTCAAATGTAATTGGACAAATTAACACAATCATAAATAAATATTTCATTTTTAACACTTGGTCAAGAATCCTTTGTAGGCAATGACTGCTTGAAGTCAGAAACGCATGGATCTCACCAAACGCTGGGTTTCCTCCTTTGTGTTGCTTTGTCAGGCCTTTACTGCAGCTGTCTTCAGTTGTTTTTCTCGATCAGGTTGAGATTAGTTGATTGACTTGGCCATTGCAGAATATTCAATTTCTTTGCCTTAAAAAACTCCTGGTTGCTTTTGCAGTATGTTTTGGGTCAATGTCCATCTGTAATGTGAAGCGCCGTCCATTCAACTTTGCTGAATTTGGCTAAATCTGAGTAGACAATATATCCCTATACACTTCAGAATTCATCCGACTGCTTCTGTCTTCTGTCACAGCATCAATAAACACGAGTGACCCAGTGCCACTGGAAGCCATGCATGCCCATGCCATCACACTGCCTCCAACATGTTTTACAGATGATGCGGTATGCTTGAGATCATGAGCCGTTCCAAGCCTTCCCATAATTCTGGTACAGTTTGATCTTAGTTTCATCTGTCCAGAGAATGCAGTTTACAGAACTTGACTGGCTTTTTTAGATGTTTTTTGGCAAAGTCTAATCTCACCTTTCTATTCTTAAGGCTTATGAATGGTTTGCACCTTGTGGTGAACCCTCTGTATTTGCTCTCATGAAGTCTTCTCTTTATGGTAGACTTGGATAATGATGTGTCCACCTCATGGAGAGTGTTCTTCATTTGGCTGGATGTTGTGAAATAGTTTTTCTTTACCATAGTAGGAAAGGATCCTACGAACATCCACCACTGTTGTCTTCCGTGGTCTTCCAGGCCTTCTTGTGTTGCAGAGCTCACCAGTGGGTTCTTTTTTTTCTCAGGATTTACCAAACTGTTCATTTGGCCACTCCATGTTCCTGCTATCTCTCAAATTGATTTTATTTTTGCAGCCTAAGGGTGGCCTGTTTCACTCGCATTGAGAGCTCCTTTGACAGCATGTTGTGGATTCACAGCAACACCTTCCAAATGTGAATGCCACACCTGGCTTTATTAAAGAACAAGTAACAAAGGAATAGCCCACACCTGTCCATGAAACAGCTTTTGAGTCAATTGTCCAATTACTTTAGATTTATTGAAAAAGAGGGGGCTACATATTCAGGAGCTGTAATTCATTAACCCTTCCCCCAAATTAAAGCTGACAGGCCGCACTTTAAGCCCATATTCATTATGTAACTGGAACTTGAATATATTTTGGTAATTGGCCAAAATAATACTTCAGTCAGTGTCCAATTATTTCCAGTCCTAACTGTACAAGCAATGCATTTAGAAGCATTCTGATATTGTGCATGTGGGTTTAAGGAATAAAGCCCATTTACAGTATAATGCATCTTCTGTGTGCTTTTCTTTCTTTTTTCTGTCCTCATTAGCACAGGATCTTTAATTCACCTACATTATACCCAGCTGGCTAGCTTAAGGCCATCATCCTCAGGTCATTAGCAAACAACCAATATAACTATTCACGAGAGGTAAACATATCACCTTAAATAGCTGCAGACTTCTTGCTGAAGCACACTTTAGTGTGTTTATGCACTGGAAACAATGTTAATGGGTATGACATGTTTTTTAGCAGGAGAATGAGAAATACTCTCTGCTAGGTGAGTTAGCCAGGGTAAAAGACATAGCACCAGGAGGTCTGAGGGGGTCTGAGGCCTCGACACAATGAGTTGTCTGTGGGCATTTCAGGAGATGGATATGGAAGGGAGGGATGGATGGAGGCTCCCTGAAGAATTGCCTCTCACTTTTCTCTCTCTCAAACGCTTTTTCTCATCTCATGTCTTTTTCAATATGTCATTCTTTCCACCCATGTCAGGTTTTTTCTTCCTTTTCATGTTGTTTCTTCTCCTCTCCTGAGCCTTGGCCAGGTAATCTCCTGAAGGGCTGAGATCCGGGCGGATAACCTGCCTGTTACACATGCTGTCAGACTAACACGCAGAGTTCCAGCTGGGCTGGGATGTTCCTACATTTACTAGCTACAGTTCTACAATGCAGCATTCACAAGAATCTTGATAGATACAAACATGTACCTGGATAGACCGCTTCTGTTGGTAGAATTTGTTCAGCATAGCAAGCTTCAAGCCTGTACATATATCTGTGATTTTGACATACTTCACAATATTGAACTAGCCCAATAACTCGCAAGGCAAAGAATGACCAATACTATTCATTGTTTTGTCTTAGTTGATTTATGTGTAAATATTTGATGACATTTTCAATAATTGTATTATTCTGATGGAAACGCTTATTATGAAATCAGACAAACTTTTGCCATGCCTCGATTCTCCATGACAGTGACAGAGTTTCCCGAACACCGCCTGTCAGAGTCAGGCTGGCATCGAGTTTGCTTTTTTGAGCTGTACAGCAACACCATATGGTCACAGTTCCTGCCACCAGAAGCAGAACTAAGTGGGCCAAAATGGGGCGGAACGGCCTGACCTCCTCTGGAGGAATGTGCAGTATTTCCGAGCATGTGCACCACAAAGCGTCAGCCAACCAGGCGTTGTGCCATGACTATCAAACAGCCGACTGGATTAGAGAACAACCTATACTGATCAAAGTCCTGAAGAAGATAAGTTGAAGCTATGCTCTTAGTCTTCTGTAAAGAGCACCGCAGGGCTTCTGGTATGGTTAACTTCTAACCCTGGTGGAGGTGGAGAATGGTCTGTGGAAACTTGGTGGTTTGTGGAATTCAAAACTCAGCCATCAGAGGATTCAGCCTCTAGTTTCCTAGACACAGATAATGCCTTGTAGATGTGTTAACATAATGCATTATAGATGACACATTTGAAGAGTTCACACTAGAGACCTTCTGTTTTCTCCTCAGTTTCATGATACAAGTGTGTCTCCTGAATCAATCCAATCCCATTCTGGTACTTATCAAACTGCGTCCTCAACCTGTAAGTTTAAATCGGGAATCCTTCCACGCTGGAAGGAACACACTGTCCGTTCTTCTACCTCGATTTAGTTTAAAGATCCCCAAGCACCAAAAAAGGAGTCACTAGAGCGTGACAAGGCAAGGCAACTATATTTTATTGCCAATCTCCTGGCTGGCTAATTGCACTGCCCTCGTCCACAAGCATGATTCAAACCTTGGTCTTGTAATGACGCCACTAACTGCCATGCCATTCAGGAGCCCCACTAGAGCCTTTCTCTTTACTTGAGGATACACATGTATGTGGATGAAGCTTTGCTATAGGAAGGCTTTAGACAAAAGATGTTCCGCTTTCCGTGTCCACTTGGCCTGAGGATCAGGTAAAGAATGGACCAATAATACCAGATTAAACTTTTATGGTTTTGTGTTTTTTTAGGTATACAGATCATTTTGGATCAACCAGAGTGGAGGTAAACTCAAATGTGACCTCTGGTTGGAATCTCTAATGCGTAATTCTCTTCCCAGTATGGTAATGAGATGAACTAAGAACACCGTTTACTTGATGCTGTGCAAATTAGTGCAATCTCTTTCCCTTCTGTAGTGAAGGAACTCTTTAACTAGAGTACCAGTCAAAGGTTTACACACCTACCCATTCACTTGAATATTCTAATGAGGAGTGCAAAAAAAAAGACATCCAATGGAAATGTAGCTAAAAGTGAAAAAAATGATGAACTTTATATATATTATATTGTCTCAAACCCAAGACCTTCAGCTCCCCAGGTGGGCGCAGTACCCACTGCTCCAAAAAGGGATATTCCATTAGGAGGGGCAGGTAGTGCCATTACCAAGGTATCTACAATGTTATTGGAAATAGATTAATTTAGTGTATATAGAATAATTTATAGTATCTGGTATTTCTTAATAATGAAACGTGTGGAAAAGATCTCCATCAAATTCATTCATTCAAACGGCCAACTTAAATTGAAAAATGGGACGGATCTGGCCCCCTTATGCCCCCGGTTGAATCACCCTGTTTTTAGTCACATTATAATGATTCCTTTTTTATTTCTGTTGCGGTTTAATCTGTTGTCTCCTCTTTTGTCATCATGTTTTTGCAGCTGTTGCAAGTGTTTGTTTTAGTCAAGAAAAGCCATGGAAAGCCCCGGAAAAGACACACACACACACACACACACACAGGACACACAACTGCTCACAGAAAGGAATTGAGAGAATGTGACAAAATTATGTCATCCATCAATGGATGACACAAACAAACACACATACAGAGATAGGCAAGCACTCACACACATACAGTATGTAAGCAGAGGTACTGTATGACTGTAACATCTGGCACAGATCAGAACCCGCTTGGGTGATGTCATAACTAGGACTTATCTAAGAGCAGATGAAGGGCTCACAGAGATATACAGGCATTTGAAACACCGAGCTAAAATGCTTTTAATTTGCTCATCTCAGAGATAATTAATAAACAAAATAACTCAGGATATGAAATGTCACGTTTTTCTCACAAATTAGATATGCACAAACCCATGTACATGAGACGAGTGAGGAAATATCATCCCTCTGGTAACTACCATGCCCTTTGTTTTCCCAGGATGCATACAGCATAAAGATAACACAAATATTTTTACGTTTAAACGTTTAGTCATTCAGCAGACGGTGTTATCCAGAGCCACTTACAGTTGTTGCATAGATTTTAAGATATCTACATGGAACAACCACACAGCTTAGAAGTAAGTACATTCTAATCAATGAATTAATTATCAGCCAAAGTCAGTACTGGAAAAACTACCTTACAAATAATAATAATAGGGGAAATGGAGGGACTAGAAATGTAAATTATTTTCTGTAGTAAAAGTTGTCATATAGTACAGTAAAGTACAGATAGCTCCCATAAAACAACATCTGGTAATTCACAGTCTTTTTAATTACTTTACAAAACGCTTTTGGGTGGGCAATAATCAGAAACATTTTGCTTGGCATTTCTCATCTCACCTAAGGAAGGCAAAAAAGACCAAGATCGGGACAATAGTTGGTTTGTAAAGTGAAAGGCTATAGAACTAGATATTGTAAGGAGCCAGATGAGCTCAGTTCAACCCCTGATACAGCAATATGATACAGCAGGTCTTCACTGTCATGAGAGCAGCCAACAGGCCAGTAGAGACGTCTTTAATGTTTCATTTCAAAGAGATGTGTCAAGGGAATATGTCCATGCATGTAAAACATGCCGAAGTAGTTGATACAGAGGTGTGTTACTACAGTCATGGGACTAAGTAAGTACACCCAATGGAAATGTTCATTTAACTCATGTATTTGGAGGCTTTTTGAGCTAAATTCCAATTCCACATTCATTGATTAAGGCAACATCACAAAAATGTATGCAATTAAAATCCACAGAAATGCAGTTTCCTTATGCTGTAAAAATCAGTACACCCCTAATTTTTCGTCAAATTAAATCAAGTGCATGAAAACAGGTGCAAACGATTACAAAAAAAATTGCGAGTAACTTGGGAGGTTCCTTCCTCCCATAATGATTCTAAACTAGGTCTGGTTTGGTTTCAACTATATGGGTATATGTTGAAAGATCAAAAGACCTATCCAAGGCCATCAGAAGACAGATTATTGACGCCCATGGATAATGGATGCCCATTACACTCACCTAAAGGATTATTAGGAACACCATACTAATACTGTGTTTGACCCCCTTTCGCCTTCAGAACTGCCTTAATTCTACATGGCATTGATTCAACAAGGTGCTGGAAGCATTCTTTAGAAATGTTGGCCCATATTGATAGGATAGCATCTTGCAGTTGATGGAGATTAGTGGGATGCACATCCAGGGCACGAAGCTCCCGTTCCACCACATCCCAAAGATGCTCTATTGGGTTGAGATCTGGTGACTGTGGGGGCCATTTCAGTACAGTGAACTCATTGTCATGTTCAAGAAACCAATTTGAAATGATTCGAACTTTGTGACATGGTGCATTATCCTGCTGGAAGTAGCCATCAGAGGATGGGTACATGGTGGTCATAAAGGGATGGACATTGTCAGAAACAATGCTCAGGTAGGCCGTGGCATTTAAACGATGCCCAATTGGCAGTAAGGTGCCTAAAGTGTGCCAAGAAAACATCCCCCACACCATTACACCACCACCACCAGCCTGCACAGTGGTAACAAGGCATGATGGATCCATGTTCTCATTCTGTTTACGCCAAATTCTGACTCTACCATCTGAATGTCTCAACAGAAATCGAGACTCATCAGACCAGGCAACATTTTTCCAGTCTTCAACTGTCCAATTTTGGTTAGCTCGTGCTAATTGTAGCTTCTTTTTCCTATTTGTAGTGGAGATGAGTGGTACCCGGTGGGGTCTTCTGCTGTTGCAACCCATCCGCCTCAAGGTTGTGTGTGTTGTGGCTTCACAAATGCTTTGCTGAATACCTCGGTTGTAACGAGTGGTTATTTCAGTCAAAGTTGCTCTTCTATCAGCTTGAATCAGTCGGCCCATTCTCCTCTGACCTCTAGCATCAACAAGGCATTTTCGCCCACAGGACTGCCGCATTCTGGATGTTTTTCCCTTTTCACACCATTCTTTGTAAACCCTAGAAATGGTTGTGCGTGAAAATCCCAGTAACTGAGCAGATTGTGAAATACTCAGACCGGCCCGCCTGGCACCAACAACCATGCCACGCTCAAAATTGCTTAAATCACCTTTCTTTCCCATTCTGACATTCAGTTTGGAGTTCAGGAGATTGTCTTGACCAGGACCACACCCCTAAATGTATTGAAGCAACTGCCATGTGATTGGTTGATTAGATAATTGCATTAATGAGAAATTGAACAGGTGTTCCTAATAATCCTTTAGGTGAGTGTATATCGATAAGTCAGTTTTCAGAAAGAGACAGCACAAACCTGGTCTACATGGGAGGTAAGGAAGGAAGAAGCCTCTGCTCTCAAAAAAGAACAATCAAGTCACAACTGACATTTGCCAGACAACACTTAGACCAAAACTGAATAGTGTGATTTCTTGCATGCACAATGAGTCAAAGGTGAAAGGTGAAGTTGTTTGGTTGGAATACCAGAAGGCACATTTGGCCAAAACGAAACACTGCCGTTGAACAGTAGAACCTCATACCAGCCATAATGCATTGAGGCTTGTAGCATTATGGTTTTTGGGCTGCTTTGCGGCATTAGGGCCTGGTGAAGTTACCAGGTCAACCATGAATTCCGTATTGTACCTGAGAATTCTTAAGTTGAATATGAGGCCACCTGTCTAAAAACTAAACCGAATGTGGGTCTTTTGAAAAAGGTTCAAAATAAACCAGCAAAGCTACAGCGGAAAGGCTCAAAAAGAAGGATTATTGAAAGGCTGCGTAATGCCCAGGTGTCAATCCAATCAAAATGCTGAGAGTGGAAATGAAGATGGCCGTGCCTGCAAGAAATCCCTGGAACATGTCACAGTTGAAGCAGTACTTAATAGAAGAGTGGGCAAACGTTTCTCCCAGTATGTATGTATGTATGAGACTGATAGACAGCTACAGAAAACGGCTACATTAAGTTATTTCGGCCAATCGGGGCAAAACCAGATATTGAAGCTGGGGATGTAGATCGGCCTCTGTAGATTTCTAATAATTAAATGATTGCAAAGTATAATATTTCAGTGTAATTTGTTACATTTTGTTTGCCTTTATCTGTCATTGGTGTTGAAGGAAAGATTACATATCCTTGTGTCCAAGTATGTACAAAAAAAGACAACTTTCCAGGGGGCGCACTTTTTCTCACAACTTTACAGCATGTGAGAAGATCCAGTTTGGCCTTTCCAGATCCATCCATGATGTTACTTAGGGAAATCAACACCAACTTCCTGGAAATGTTGGATGTTGATGACAACACCAATCCAATCCAGGGCTAACAGACAACACTATCATGTGGTCCACTGCGGGATTAAAGTCTGTGCACTGGACCTTAATCTGCTTGTCATACACACACAAGCGTGCGCAGACATACAAACACACACACACACGCATGCGTGCACACACCCAGATGTAAGAATGACTGGGAGAAAGACAGATGGATGGAGGAATGTGAGAATAACTCTGTGTAGGTGTGTTTTGTATGGTGTTCCAAAATTAAGATGAGAGAAGGGAGTTCTTCTGTTCTTTTCATGTCCGGTTAGTTCAATTTTAATGTTCGTACTGTAAACTTTTGACTTAAGCCTTAACCGCATTGCAACTACGTGTGTGTGTGTGTATGTGTGTTTGTAGCCGGCGCATAGCCATAGGATGTGGTCTTATTGTTCTGGTGTGATGCTATTTGTAGGAGTGTGTTTACTCTCTCTGTCTCTAAAAGGGGCACATAGCGTTCTTGAACCAACCACAGAGTGATCGGCAGAATGTAGCTAGATGAGGTAGAAATACGAGTTTCTCTTTTGTTTTTCATTCTTACAGTAAAATCCCTTGGTTTGGAAACAGCCCAGTGTCAGTGTCTGGCTGGCTAGTATGTCTCTGTGGGTACTGAATACCACACTGCCTGCTGGGCTTCACTGAGTCTAGACATTCAGCCAGAAGGGTGAAATTACCATATAAAGAGATTATAATTTTCTGTTAATTATTTCATGGCAAGACTGATTTCTTCCAGATAATAAAAAAAAAAAAAACATCCAGCTCCTGAAAGGGATTTCGTCTACTGAGTCTTACAGATGCTTTATTCAGATGTCCTTCTAATCATCTCCTGTTTAAGTGGTATTTAATGTTGGCTCTTTCTCTCCAGAACATAGTTAGATCAGACACTCACCGCTGACTGGGACAGGATCCAAATGCTAATTTAATGCCTGACTGGTGATCAGCCAAGACCACCCTGCTGAATAAGGTTTACATGAAGATCATATCTTGGCACAAGGCAAACTATCTGTTTGCCATGTAATTATTAGTCATGCCCTGTGCCTTTGTGGAGAGTGGTACAACTTGTAGTAGTGGTTGGGCTACTGTATGTGTTAGTAGTGGTTGGGCTACTGTATGTGTTAGTAGTGGTTGAGCTACTGTATGTGTTAGTACTGGTTGGGGTACTGTATGTGTTAGTAGTGGTTGGGCTACTGCATGTGTTAGTACTGGTTGGGTTACTGTATGTGTTAGTAGTGGTTGGGTTACTGTAGGTGTTAGTAGTGGTTGGGTTACTGTAGGTGTTAGTAGTGGTTGGGCTACTGTATGTGTTAGTAGTGGTTGGGTTATTGTATATGTTAGTAGTGTTTGGGCTACTGTATGTGTTAGTAGTGGTTGGGCTACTGTATGTGTTAGTAGTGGTTGAGCTACTGTATGTGTTAGTACTGGTTGGGGTACTGTATGTGTTAGTAGTGGTTGGGCTACTGCATGTGTTAGTACTGGTTGGGTTACTGTATGTGTTAGTAGTGGTTGGGTTACTGTAGGTGTTAGTAGTGGTTGGGTTACTGTAGGTGTTAGTAGTGGTTGGGCTACTGTATGTGTTAGTAGTGGTTGGGTTATTGTATATGTTAGTAGTGGTTGGGCTGCTGTATGTGTTAGTAGTAGTTGGGTTACTGTATGTGTTAGGTGTGGTTGCGTTACTGTATGTGTTAATCGTGGTTGGGCTGCTGTATGGGTGCGTGTGGATGGTATTCCAATCCAGGAGTCCACAAGCTCTGTTTCTGTGAGGTCCAGGTCTGTCTGCACATGAGGGGACCATGGGTCTTCATAAAGACACTAAAACCTGACGCTTTGGACACAAAGTGTTTTTACTAATCCTACCTCAGGAACCACATCTCCCTTCCTCTGAACAGAATACGTTGCAATACGTTAACTTCAAAACCAAACAAACATGAAACTGTGAAACCGTTGAAACCGAAGAATTGAACATAACTAATCTCAAACCAATTATCGGCATTTCCAACAGTAATGTTGAAAAACATCTTCTTTGACCGAGTAATCATTTGATCAAGTCATCAATGTTCATGATGATTATTAGTGACATACAAATGGTAGCTAGCATGTCATTAATGGGAAATTAATATTTGCAGTAGTTGGTTATTTGTGTTACAAATGACAGATCTTAGTCTTAGTCTACTAGAAAGATAGCTAGCTTTCTTGCCTTCCGGTAAATAATAAAAAAAGACTGATCACTTATTACATGATGTCCAGAGAGTCATGCAAGTCGAAATTCATGAACTGCAACTTATCTAAATAATTTCCATATATGAAATTTTTAAGACCATACATTTCTTTAAAAAATGGTGGTCTGCTAGCTCAAAGAGTATATTGATTAGCGAAACGTACCGTTGCTTTCCAGTGCTATTACATTTTGAACTTGAGAGGATTTCCTTTTCCGACCACAAGAAACGTAAGCTACTATTTACAGATGACAGCTCGCTTCAGATGAGCGAAACCTACGTTCAAAGCCCAAAACTCAAAAGAACATGCTCCCAAATGAACATGATTCTATACAATTTCTAAGAAGTTTAGATGCGATGGAAAGGTTGACGAAAAAAAGAAATCACTGAGAAAATATATTGACTGCCATATTGATTTATTTATTGGAGCTAATTAATATTTTTGGGGGGCTAAAGGTTTGATTATTGAGGTTAATTTCAAGCTAAGGGTTAGGTTAAGGTTTGGGGAAGGTTTAGGGTTAGGGTATACTGTAGGCAACATGGACTTCTGGGTTTCCAGTCCATACAAGGCAAAAAAAAACACCCCTATCTGTGTGTGGTTGGACAGTATCCCAATTCAGGCTTCCTCAATAGTGAATATCAAATGGAGCCCCTAATTATACTTGTAGCAATTTAGGCACTTCCTTTGATGCAGCTGTTATGGGAGGAGGGGGCGGTGGTGGTGGTGGTGGTGGTGGTGGGGGGGTGATTCAGCTTGTTAAATAGACATAAACTGTGTGTGTGATCATCATCAGCCAAAAGTATGGGGTGACTGAGTTAAAAGTCTTAATGTAAATCCAACATTGTGTGGGATTGGATGAAGGGAGGTTGTGGTGACAATCCATGCCCCCTTGTGAGAGACAATGGTACTACAAATCCTTCCCTTATTTGAATCCATGGAACTCCTAGATCATCCTCATCCACTGTCAAAGGGACAAATGCTGGACTCTCTTTTCAAATGAATCTGTGTGTTGCTGCTCTTTTCAAAGGTTAACTTTTTGTTTTTGGAAAATTAGATTTTCACGTTGATCTGTTTACCTGACAACAGAAGACTAACGTAGGTGACCTGGGCCACAGACCTAGAGTGCTCTACAGGCTAAACGCGAGGCTGGTTCCGACATGGCCACGCGGGCGTTGTGGAAGGGCAGGGTCTGTCTGTCTGTAGAGTTGGCAGGCAGCAAGGCTGGTACTAGAATTAGCAACGTGCCTAAGAAAGATAACTGCTCCCTACAGCAGCTCCATGTTCTTTGCTTCTGATTGGTTTCATGGCTGTGTGTGTGCTCTGTAGTCTCAGCCCTCTGCATCTCTCCCCCTGTCTCCAGCTGGCAGGCGTCGCACGGTAGGGGGCGCTAGAGAGCATGGCTGATCCCGGCCAGCCCCAGGAGAGCAGAAGAAGTAGTCTGCAGAGGAAGAAACCTCCGTGGCTCAGAGTGGACATCCCCCAGCTGTCTCTGGATGAGCACTCCACATTCATGCAGGTGTAATGACACACTCGCCTTATGTTACACATGTAAATAGATAGACACAGGCATATACGGGCACAGTTACTGTAACCTCAGAGACATATAAAAAATATTCCTGTAAAATCAAGGCAGATTGAATGGTGATTTGATAAAGAATCAAAACAGAGGTAATAGAGTCAATGTAGAGTTAATACAGACTCAATACATAGTCAAGGAAGATTCAATACAGAATCAAAACAGAGGTAATACAGAGTCACTGCAGATTCAGTGCCGATGCAATACAACAAGCATATGATGGAGAACAGCTAGTTATTCCATTTTGCTATTGAATTACTATTTACGTTGGTTGTCTGATGTGTGTTGCAGCCAGTGAAGAGGTCGGGGGTCTTGCGCAGTGTGAGCATGCCCGGTGACAACACACAATCAGGCATCGCGACCTTTGACCCAAGCAACTATTCCCGACCTCCATTGCCCTCCATCACACAGACTATCAAGAGGTAAAACTACGCACACACAAACACACACACACACAGACACAAGTGTTACATCTTCCACTCTCCTTGCTTTACTCCCCACTGCTGCCTGTGTTCTGCATGTTCTGAATATCTCAAATAACACCAACTGACTGACTAACTAATTGACTAACTGGCTCTTCTTTCTTTCATTCTTCCAGTTAATATGGACTAACCTGGTCTCTTTTCATCTTCTTTATTTTCCACTCTTTTTCTTCTCTTTCTGGTTTTGCCTCCCCCTGTGTGTGTGTGTGTGTGTATGTGTGTGCGCGCATGTGTGCGCGCGCGTAGTGAGAAGAGGGTGCATTTCAAGCGGGTCAACACAGTCCCTCCTAAGGGCCAGCGGGGTCTCCGGAGGGTGTCTGTACTCCGCAGGCGCTCCTGTGTCCCCAAACTAGTCACCCGCCGCCGCTCGTCCATCCCCAAACAAATTATCAAGTAAGAGAGTCACAGGGTTCAATTACTGCCTGAAGTGTATAACATAGACCTCTCTGAAACTGAGTGTAAAACATAGACCTCTCTAAAACTGAGTGTAAAACATAGACCTCTCTGAAACTGAGTGTAAAACATAGACCTCTCTGATACTGAGTGTATAACTTAAACCTCTCTGAAACTGAGTTTTTTACATAGACCTCTCTGAAACATAAACCTCTCTGAAACTGAGTGTATAACATAGGCCTCTCTAAAACTGAGTGTATAACATAGACCTCTGAAACTGAGTGTATAACTTAAACCACTCTGAAATGTAGTGTATAACATAGACCACTCTGAGACTGAGTGTAAAATATAGACCTCTCTGAGACTGAGTGTATAACATAGACCTCTCAGAAACTGCATGTGTAACATAGAGTTCTCTGAAACTGAGTGTATAACAGACCTCTCTGATACTTAGTGTATAACGTAGACCTTTTTGAAACTGAGTGTGTAACATAGACCTCTTTGTGGATCTTGTTTCAAAGCTAAACAGAACCAAAGGGGCTGTACTGTCTAAGGTGCTTATTAATTCAGGGCATTTACAGTGGGGAGAACAAGTATTTGATACACTGTCGATGTTGCAGGTTTTCCCACTTACAAAGCATGTAGAAGTCTGTCATTTTTATCATGGGTACTCTTCAACTGTGACTGATGGAATCTAAAACAAAAATCCAGAAAATCACATTGTATGATTTTAAAGTAATTAATTTGCATTTTATTGCATGATATAAGCATTTGATACATCAGAAAAGCAGAACTTAATATTTGGTACAGAAACCTTTGTTTGCAATTGCTGAGATCATACATTTCCTGTAGTTCTTGACCAGGTTTGCACACACTGCAGCAGGGATTTTGGCCCACTCCTCCATACAGACCTTCTCCAGGTCCTTCTGGTTCCGGGGCTGTCACTGGTCAATATGGACTTTCAGCTTCCTCTAAAGATTTTCTATTGGGTTCAGGTCTGGAGACTGGCTAGGCCACTCCAGGACCTTGAGATGCTTCTTACGGAGGCACTCCTTAGTTGCCCTGGCTGCGTGTTTCGGGTTGTTGTCATGCTGGAACACCCAACCTCAACCCATCTTCAATGCTCTTACTGAGGGAAGGAGGTTGTTGGCCAAGATCTCGTGATACATGGCCCCATCCATTCTCCCCTCAATACGGTGCAGTCGTCCTGTCCCCTTTGCAGAAAAGCATCCCCAAAGAATGATGTTTCCACCTCCATGCTTCACGGTTGGGATGGTGTTCTTAGGGTTGTACTCATCCTTCTTCTTCCTCCAAACACAGCGAGTGGAGTTTAGACCAAAAAGCTCTATTTTTGTCTCATCAGACCACATGACCTTCTCCCATTCCTCCTCTGGATCATCCAGATATTCATTGGCAAACTTCAGATGGGCCTGGACATGTGCTGGCTTGAGCAGGAGGACCTTGCGTGCACTGCAGGATTTGAATCCATGACGACGTAGTGTATTACTAATGGTTTTCTTTGAGACTGTGGTCCCAGCTCTCTTCAGGTCATTGACCAGGTCCTGCCTTCTAGTTCTGGGCTGATCCCTCACCTTCCTCATGATCATTGATGCCCCACGAGGTGAGATCTTGCAAGGAGCCCCAGACCGAAGGAGATTGAGCGTCATCTTGAACATCTTCCATTTTCTAATAATTGCGCCAACAGTTGTTGCCTTCTTACCAAGCTGCTTGCCTATTGTCCTGTAGCCCATCCCAGCCTTGTGCAGGTCTACAATTTTATCCCTGATGTCCTTACACAGCTCTCTGGTCTTGGCCATTGTGGAGAGGTTGGAGTCTGTTTGATTGAGTGTGTGAACAGGTGTCTTTTATACAGGTAACAAGTTCAAACAGGTGCAGTTAATACAGGTAATGAGTGGAAAACAGGAGGGCTTCTTAAAGACAAACTAACAGGTCTGTGAGAGACGGAATTCTTACTGGTTGGTAGGTGATCAAATACTTATCAAATACTTGTTCTCCTTGTTCTCCCCACTGTAGATATTTCATGCGTAATCCTCATGCACATTATCCATGACTCTTCACATATAAGCCCACTTTCTTTTTCATTACTTCCTGGAGTCGGCAGAGAGAGGGGATTTGTCAGTGAAATAGAGACAAAACGATTGGTCCCCTTTGAAAGATAAGCATAAAAGGCTTTGAAAAATGTTATTGTTGTTTAACAGCTTAATTCTACTCTCCAAATATGAGAGTAATCTAAGCTTTAATATTTATCAATCAATGCATGTTTGGTACTGCTAGAAATTCTTATGAACTGAATTTAATATATCTATCTTGTTTCTTCTATGTTTGAGGTGATAACATGCCAAACTATCTTGTACATCTATCAACATGAGAAAAATCTGAGAGCACACAATTAAAAATAGATGGTTGCTGACCATAATAAATTTGGCAATTGCTATAAAAACAATAGCTGTAAATCTATTGGAGCTGTGAAGTTTTAGAAGAGGCCAACAGTGTATTTTGACCCCACGCCCAGTGTAGAGGATGGTGTGAGTTTTAAAGCTCTCCATGGAGCACCGCTACAGAATACAGACACCTGAAGTGGGTTTGGCATAGAAGGAAAATTACCTAATTCCCACTGTGGAGTGTGGATATACAGTATATTGTTGTGGGGCTATTTTGCTTCTTAATACCCTGAGAAACTGTTTTGGATATTGCTGTTTTCTTGCCTTTGGCAGGGTAGACAAATGTACTAAATGCAGGGGTTCCACCCTAAACGGAACCCATCAGCCTATTCCAAACCCATAACCCTAAACGTAACCCATCAGCCTAAAACAAACCCATAAGCCTAAACCTGGCAAAACATCTGGACCTTTCACCATGTTTAATGTTTTCATGTAATGTCAGGACATTTTGGGAAATGGTTCTATTAAGGTAGTCTGTAAACGAAGTCACATTTCTCATTCCTAAACATAACCATAAATGTAACCCTAACCCTAAATGTAACAAATGTTTTAAGTTAGAACTTGCAAAAAGTCTAGTCTTGTCACCATCTTTTCATGTAATGTTAGGACATTTTGGTGAATGTTATTCCTTAAGCGTGTGCAGCGGTATGATAAGTACCGATCCATGTCTGTGTGTACATGTGATGACCTGAAGTCCCAAGAAAGATTATAAAACCTGACAAATCGTTCCCCACAAAGTTTTTTGGCAGGTCTTAGGATAAACACGATTTTCGGCTTAGGAGTTAGGTTTAGGGAAAAACATACAATTGGTCATAGTGTTTACATGTAGGTTTAAGTATTATCAGTTAGATTTAGGGTTAGGCGTTAAGGATAAGTTAACCTCGTCCCAAGGCAATTTGGGTGGAAGTGTATGGGAACGACATTGGAGCTAGGTTATGTTTATGCATAAAAGTTAGGTTATTGAGATTGCGGTTAGGTTAAGGTTAAGTTGGGATTAGTTATAATATTGTCACATTGCCACCAACACTGTGTGTATACGGAGGGCTATATGAATAGCATGGTACAGTAACATGCTCAGGGGTACCGACAAGCCAAGGCCTGTAAGAGGGATGGGAATTTCAGCAATGCTACCATTTTATTGACACATAGCTATTCTCACGCCTATGACAATGTTTATGGACATGATTACACTGTATATGACTTGCTGAGTATGAACTTGTCGCTTACCACACATGATTGTGTTAGCCTGCTGAGCTAAAGCCTAGGCGTTAGCTTGATCGCACTGACCAGGCACAACACAGAATACCTTGCTAAACCTATGACAACCCTAAGGTATTTTTCAGGGGCAGTGTTCATAACTTTGCAGTGCATTCATTCTCTTTTTCACCTCTATCTCACCCTTTTCTCCCCCCTTCTCACCCCTTTTCCCCTGTGTCACTCTTTCCCTCTTTCCCATTGTCTTCATGTCTACCTCTCATTTTCTCTCTCTCCGTTTTTTTCATCCCTTTGTGTATCCCTCTCTCTCCCTATCTTTCAACCTCTCCCTCCTTTTTTCTCTCCCTCTGTCCCTCCCTCTATTTCTCTTTTCCTATCATTCTCCCTCTCTCTCTCCTTCTCTCCCCTGTTGTCTTGTTGAGACAGGTCCCTGCACCCTTCCTCCTCTGACTGATATTTTACAACCTCCCTTGTTTTTCCTCTCCTTTTAATCTGTCTTCCTGGGCAGTGCCGGTATGTTAGTGGGAGCATTGGCCTGTTTACACACACTCCCTAAACAGAGAGGGGGAGAGAGAGAGAGAGGGAGGGAGAGAGAGGAAGAGAGAGAGGGAGAGGCTTTTAGAAGTGTGGTAGGGAGGTGGGGACAGAGATTCACGCAGAGCGGACCACTGAGGATCAGGCAGCTACACATGGAAGATTTGGTCTGGAGATATCGGCAGGAACACCTCACAACATCAAGTTCAAAGAGCAAGTGAGTTCACTGAAAAGGAAAACGACAGAGAGCATTCTGCAGGAAGAAGATGGTTTGGAGAAGTACGGAATACTTGTCCCAGGTTATAGCCTGGAGACTAAGAAACTAAAAAGAGTATGCTCCTAAAGGAGGATGCACTGATGGGGATTCTGAGTTCAGAGAGCTAATCTTCAGTTGAATTGAAAGCCTGTTGGAGTACATCAAAAAGTCTTCAGGTCAGCAGGAGAAAGATAATTTTGTTGGTTAGCCTGCTACTCTTCTAGATGTCACATTATCCATGTAGATCATCTGGTCTGAGGACCATCACATTTTGCCTGGAAGTTTGATTAACACTCTCTGGGAAGAATGGAGGAACATCAGCAACCAGTGAATGTGTGACAGCGCTCAGCCTCAGCTAGCCTACAATTGACCCTTCCGTTGTTCTCTGTAGCTGTGTACCGGAGGTCCACGTGGGGTCGGAGGTTCACCAGTGGGGTTGAGGGTGATATTATGTGGTTGTGAATCCAGGTTGCCGCAGCTCTGCGTTAGCCAGAAGCATGACTCTACCTGCCTCCTGGGACTGGGATGGGCCAGACAGGTAGGAGGACCGTAAGGAGGAGAGGAGAGAGGTGTGTTGGTATTTAATGCCCAGAGAGGAAGGGGAGATGGGCAAGAGCTGGACGTACTGTGGTGAGTAGAGGAAAAGGTGGGAAACAGGAGGAGTGGAACAAGACAAGAGCGATAGAGAGGTGTGGCAAGTAGCCTAGCGGCTAGAGCTTTGAGCGAGTAATAGAAAGTTGGCTAGTTCGAATCCCATGAGCAAGATACTTAGCCCTAATTTCTCTTGTGTTGTAGATAATGTCTGATGGGATAGGCATACACACGCATGGAACAGGACAAATATCATCACCCTCTATTTGAGCTTCTGAGGGAGGGAACATAACGAGAGGACATTAGAGGAGAGGAATTCTAGCTAGAGCCAAGGTTCCCTTATACTATTTTACAATTATTTGATTTTACATCTGTATATTATTTAGAGGGATGCTTGATTTTTAATTAGGTTCTGCAAAGTGACCAGCGTGTAAAAGAACAAGATAAATAATTCTGTGTGTGTAAATACTGCATGAGGCTACTCATTTCTTGGAGTCTCGTCCTCTAGTCTTGGAATAAAACTAGTAGCTTCTAACTCCACTGGGGATAGCTGTTTTTTAATGGTCTCTGGTGGTTTTCCAGTCTCCAAAACATTGCCAAACTGGCATTATTAGTGGATATACTTTACAAGGCTTCTTAGTCTCTCTTTTATAGGCAGATTCATAGCTTTGTATCTGAATGGTGAATCAAGCTTCCTAACTCATGGTTGATTGATGATACTTGGATGGCACTCCATGTATCAACCCTATCTTGAAGACATCAAAAGCTGTTTCACATTGACTGGTGTAGTTTCGACTGTTGTCCCTGGGCAGGCTGGTGTACTCATGAACCAGTTGTTTTGTTGTTGTTTAGCTTGGCAGGCTGGTGTACTCATGGACCAGTTGTTTTGTTGTTGTTTGGCTTGGCAGATTGGTTTACTCATGAACCAGTTTTTTTGCTGTTGTTTAGCTTGGCAGGCTGGTGTACTCATGGACCAGTTGTTTTGTTGTTGTTTAGCTTGGCAGATTGGTGTACTCATGGACCAGTTGTGTTGTTGTTGTTTGGCTTGGCAGATTGGTTTACTCATGAACCAGTTGTTTTGCTGTTGTTTAGCTTGGCAGGCTGGTGTACTCATGAACCAGTTGTTTTGCTGTTGTTTAGCTTGGCAGGCTGGTGTACTCATGAACCAGTTGTTTTGCTGTTGTTTAGCTTGGCAGGTTGGTGTACTCATGAACCAGTTGTTTTGCTGTTGTTTAGCATGGCAGGCTGGGGTAGTCATGAACCAGTTGTTTTGCTGTTGTTTAGCTTGGCAGGCCGGTGTACTCATGAACCAGTTGTTTTGCTGTTGTTTGGCTTGGCAGATTTGTTTACTCGTGAACCATTTTTTTTTGCTTTTGTTTAGCTTGGCTGGGACTGTGGTACAGTAGGCAGCTCGTTTGGACCAAGAAATGTTTGTTATATATTAATCTTGCAATGAGTCAAAGTGTTTGTTTATCTGGATTTAATTTTCCCAGATCTCCATCCACAAGTCTGTTTTACAGAAGAGATTACATTTATGTCACTAAGTGTTTTCTTTTTCTGTGGTGTTTACATATCTAATCCCCTGAGGGCCTCTTTAGGTGAATCACAGCCTACTCTACCCTTCCAAACAAAAAACCTGGGATCCCTCTTAAAACATTCTTGTTAAGGGGACAACAATCAGTGTGGCACCTCCCTCTCATTCCCCACGGGCCTGAATTTGCGCAGCCTTAAAAGGCTTCCCCAGCTGTCTGGTCTCTGTCTAATGATGGAGACTATGTTATTACTGAGTGTCCACTACTCTAAACAGTTTCAGTTCAGCTGAGCAACATCCTGCTGCTTCATCAAACACTTCACCTCAACCCCCGTGTACAGACTCTCCCGAGGCACTCTCACACTGTTTTCATGAACTAGTCTGTGAACCGTTAAAATACGCTCCGAAAGAGATTTGATATGAAAAGGTCTGATGCAATTGGTCAAAAGACTAATTCCTTAAAAACATATCAGAATTTCAGCACAGTCTCAGACGGTGGGTGACATTAGCATGGAGTGTAATGCATACAGCCGTATGGCCACACTCGTTCTTAAACTCAGGCAACACCAGAACAGTGTGGTTTTGAACTGTGGGTGACCTGTAAGTCTTCCGGTTCTCACACAATGAGGCTCAAGTCTGGGCTTTGGCTGGGCACCTCAAGGACACTCACCGACATGTCCCCCGAACCACAGGGGGATTTTCATGCTGAAATACGGATCTTCTCCCCAGTCTGAGGTCCTATGCACTCTAGATCAGGTTTCCTTTATTTTTTCTTTTTTTCTTTACTGGCCTGTTTATATATCCTTCCCTCATCCTTAGCAGACACTCTTAACCGTTAAGTGCATATATTTAAAAAATTGGCTATGAGCACTGTCTGGAGGTAGGGAGAATTGCTCCGTAGGCAAGCACCATGGCCTTGTCTTGTAGCTGATTCGAGCCTCAACTGGAAGACAGTGCAGTGTGCGAAGAAGTGTGGTGACATGGGAGAAATTGGTAAGGCTGAACCACCAGGCTGGCCGCAGCATTCTGAATGAATTGCAGGGGTTTGGTTACACACGCCGCGAGCCCCACCAAGACTGAGAAAAGCGGTAATTCAGGCAATATAGGTTGATGATTTTCAGGATATTGGTGGGATGTTTACATTTATTTGATCAATTATGAAAAGTATAAAACACAATTAAGTGTGGAAAAGGTGAAGTGATTTGAATACATTCCGATGGCACTGTATACTTAACACATGTTGCTAGATGGCTAATGGTACACATTAGAAGGGGAACACAAACACTAGCTGTGTAATAACTCAAACACTGTCATACAACCAGTCTGGGCCTGGCCGACTGCCCAGGACTAACAGGAAACATCCGCTCATTCATAATATCCCCTGAAACATCAGTGTCGTCTCTATTGTCTCTACAGTGTAGTCTCTATTGTCTCTAAAGTGTAGTCTCTATTGTCTCTACAGTGTAGTCTCTATTGTCTCTACAGTGTAGTCTCTATTGTCTCTACAGTGTCGTCTCTATTGTCTCTACAGTGTAGTCTCTATTGTCTCTACAGTGTCGTCTCTATTGTCTCTACAGTGTAGTCTCTATTGTCTCTACAGTGTAGTCTCTATTGTTCGAGATTCCCATTTCACTCTGTATTTGTGTGAATGTATTTGGTTGAATTATGTGTAAATTCATTAGGTTTCATTATGTGTCAGTTTATTAGGTTTTACTATGTGTGCATTTTTTTGGTTTTATTATGTGTAAATTTATTTTATGTGTGTCTTATGGTGTGTACATGCATTATGGTGATTTTATGTGTTCAGTCATTAGGTTGTTTTGTGTGTTCAGTCATTAGGTTGTTTTGTGTGTTCAGTCATTAGGTTGTTTTGTGTGTTCAGTCATTAGGTTGTTTTGTGTGTTCAGTCATTAGGTTGTTTTGTGTGTTTAGACATTAGGTTGATTTGTGTTTTCAGGCATTAGGATTTAATAATTTTCTTTACATGGTGTGTCTGGGGCAACACACACACACACACACACGTGATGTTATGATAAAGGTTAAATAGTCATGGTCAAGTTTTATCTACACTGCTGACCTGGTTTTCTGTACACTCCTTGTATTGAACATTTCTTCAGTGTTATTTGAACTCAATTTGAACCATGACTACTTCCTCCAGTACTACCATTATGCCCCGACACGGTCAATTACCCTGACCCGACCAACCTCTCCTTCCCCTCAGGGGCACCGCGGACTGGTTCGGGGTCAGTAAGGAGAATGACAGCACCCAGCGATGGCGGAGGAAGAGTCTCCAGCACTGCAACCTGCGCTACGGCCGCCTCAAGGCCCAGGTGATGAGGGACATGGAGCTGTGCAGCCAGGACAACGTGTCTCTGACCAGCACTGAGACACCCCCACCCCTCTACCTCCCCCCGCACCACCACCAGCACCCCCACGGCATGCAGAGGGTAGGGCAGCGCCACCCAAACCAGTGTTTAGAAACTCTGTTCCCTTCGCGTTCTCTATTCCCCATGTCTGTTCCTCTTGTTTTAAGGTGTTGGGGATTTTAAGCCCTTGCCATGCGTTATGTGTCTTTCTTTTACACCCCCCCCCCCCTTTGGCAATAGTGACATTATTCTGTCCATGTATCGGAGTACTAGAAGCTCTTTAGTGTACATGAACCATTGTTAACATCTCAATGTCTCTCTTTCTAAATAATTGGAATAAACGCTATGCTGCTTATCTGACATTACAGCATCTGTCTTTGTAGATTGTGGACCCCTTGGCGCGGGGCCGTGCCTTCCGCATGGTGGAGGACCTAGACGGTTACAGCATACCCCACACCCCCATCACCCCCGGTGCCGGCTCTCTCTGGTCCTTCTCCAGCTCACGCTCCGCACTCAACCGCTTACCACGGAGACGCAAACGAGAGTCCGTGGCCGTCATGAGCTTTAAGGCTGCTGCAGCTCTGGTGAAGGTTTGTGTCACACAAATGTTAATGAATGATTCGGGCTAGAGTTAAAGGGTTAGGGGTTATACAGTCATGTGGAAAAATAAGACATATTTTGGACAAATCTTCACTTCAACACTAATTTAACACATAACCTAATTTAACTAATTATACATACTGATACATACTTAGATTTTTTATTTTCATAAACAATCTACAGAAATACGTTTTCATAGTGCAGAAAAAATAAGTATACCTCTCTCTTCAATATTTGGTATTGCCCACTTTGGCTAAAATTACCATCTAACCATTTCTGGTAATCAGCCCTATACATCGACTGGGATGAATTTTGCCCACTTTTCTTTAAAGTGCTGCTTCAAATGTGCCATGTTCGAAGGCATTCTTGCATGCATGGCCCACTTCAAGTCCCCTCACAGCATTTTGATAGGATATGAGATCTGGGCTTTTACTCCTTTCCACAACCCTCCATTTCTTCTTTTTCAGCTATTCTGTTGTAGCTTAGTTGAGTTTTTGAATCATTGTCCTGATGAAAGATCCATCTTCAGTTCAGCTTCAGCTTTCTGGCAGATGGCCTCATATTCTCAGTATTTCTCTGGTACAATATGGGATTCATGGTAGACTCAGTGATGGCAAATTGGCCATATCCTGAGGCAGCAGAGCAGCCACAAACAATAATGTCATGGTATCCATGCTTTACATTTGGTATGAAGTTATTTTGTTCAAAGGCAGTGTTTTGTTTTTTGCCAAATACAGCATCTCAATCAATCAATCAATCAAAATTTATTTATAAAGCGCTTTTTACAACAGCAGTTGTCACAAAGTGCTTTACAGAGACACCCGGCCTTAAACCCCAAGGAGCAAACAACAGTAGTGTTGAATTTCAGTGGCTAGGAAAAACTCCCTAAGAAGGTCGAATTTTAGGAAGAAACCTAGAGAGGACCCAGGCTCAGAGGGGTGACCAGTCCTCTTCTGGCTGTGCCGGGTGAGATATTAAGAGTCCAATTGGAATAATAAATAAATTTCTCTTGGCTAAATCCAGAGTATATTTGATTTTAGACTAGGTCAGAAGTATGACCAGGTGGACAAGGACAGGAACAGCAACGGTCCCCCCAAACCAGGTAATCCGCAGGTGTGGACCAGGACCTCATCTCCTTCTAAAATTTAAAATTGGAGGAAATTGAGAAAAGTTAGTAGTACATCCCTCATGTCCCCCAGCACAATAATATAGCAGCGTAACACCTTGGAAACTGAGACGGGGGGGTCCGGTGACACTGTGGCCCTACCCGGGGGAGGCCCCGGACAGGGCCCAACAGGCAGGAAATCAATCCAACCACATTGCCAGGCATCAACCAAAGGGACACCCACCAACCGCAACCCCCCTAAATGAGGGCCGAGTATTGCCAGTAGCGTACAGCCCAACTGCACAAGTGCGCAATAGAGAGTCAACAACAAGCCATTGACTCTTCCCCCGAAGGGCATTGGAGGGAGGGCATCCCAGTGGCGACGAGAGCCCACCTGGCAAGACAGCAAGGGTGGACAGTATCAAGCCTACTGGTCACCTTCACGCCCCCGGGCCAGGCTACACCTAATTATAAACCGTGCTGTAGAGATGAGTTTTTAGTAGACACTTGAAAGTTTGCACTGAGTTTGCATTTCTAACCTTAATTGGCAGATCATTCCACAGGAGTGGAGCTCTATGAGAAAAGGCCCTGCCGCCAATTGTTTGTTTAGAAATTCTAGGTACAATTAATTGCGGCCGAACAAGTCCACCTTTGACTCACTGTTCCAGTAGTTTTGGTCTTTACCCAGGTGTTGTCTGGCACAGATCAGTCGTTTCTTGACATTGAGAACAGGAGGCCAAGTTTGAGCAGTCTCTTCCTGAAAGTTGACTCATGCACTGTAGGTCCCTTGATCTCACCCTGGACTTCTTGGAAACTTTTACGGTCAACTTACGGTCAACTCTTGAGCTGAGTTTGGTGGGATGACCTGTCCTATGTAGAAGTGGTCTGGAATTCTTTGGTCGGATAGGTTATTATAACCAGGTTATTTTTTATTTTTCCCCCTCGAAGATTTCAGTTGGTTTTTTCAATTGAATTGTTCACATTATAGGTCACATTAAAAGTGGAAAAAGTTCTGACATGATTTATATTTGCCTCATTCTTTTACATCACAAGAACCTGGCATTTTAACAGGGGTGTGTAGACTTTTGATATCCACTGTATATACATGACTCACATTTGCTGTCTCATACCCAGTCTCTTAGCAGCCTCAGATCAGTCTGATAACATCTTTCAGCTCTTTGTTGCTACCCTCATCAGCTGTACTGGACTAGATATTGATCTCTTTATATGTTGAGATTAAATACTGTCATGCATTGAGGAATGAACATGTGACTCAGGTTTACTATAGCTTTGCAATACCACACACCCACACAGACACATGGACACCTGCTTCTGTTTTGTTCATGTGTTATAGAAAGAAGACCACAGTGTGTGTAGGTGTTATGTAAAGGTTGAGGCCAGACCTGTGTGGTAGAATGGATAACACTGACGTTAGTCCCGCCCTCCTGTCAGAATTGATAACACTGATGTTAGTCCCGCCCTCCTGTCTGAATGGATAACTCTGATATTAGTCCCGCCCCCCTGTCAGAATGGATAAGACTGATGTTAGTCCCGCCCTCCAGTCAGAATGGATAAGACTGATGTTATTCCTGCCCTACTGTCAAAATGGAGAACACTGACATCAGTCCCGCCCTCCAGTCATAATGGATAAGACTGATGTTAGTCCCGCCCTCCAGTCAGAATGGATAAGACTGATGTTAGTCCCGCCCTCCAGTCAGAATGGATAAGACTGATGTTAGTCCCGCCCTCCAGTCAGAATGGATAAGACTGATGTTATTCCTGCCCTACTGTCAGAATGGATAACACTGACGTCAGTCCCGCCCTCCAGTCAGAATGGATAAGACTGGCGTTAGTCCCGCCCTCCTGTCAGAATGGATAACACTGACGTCAGTCCCGCCCCCCTGAATTCATAGCCTCATCATGGTCACACTTCCCAGCTGGTTATTGGAAGTCAGAGAAGACACAGTCATCTGTCCCAGAGATGATGTCCACTCTTTTTACTGAGGACCTTCTGGGGTCCCATTGTAATGGAGGTATTGCAGGACTTTAGATTTCTTAGGTGGTTCTTAACACTTGTTGTATTCTCCCACTGGGTGCTGATCAGGGCACAATTGACACACACTTTGATTTCAATTGAGTTTGTTTCAGGAACGTCAATACTGCAATACGACACAGCACAGCGATGCAACATGAGATATTTGGGGTTTTAGCCAACTGTGTTTACCAAATACACATTGTTATGTATGTGTATATGAGTGGATGTATGTGTGTGTGGTTCTGGAAACAGAAAGGGAAGAAGCAATAGTAAATAGCAGGTAGGCTATATAACGTAATGCAACTTACAATACAAAGGCTAAAACAATTATGTGTTACAATAACAGAAGCTGCACTGCACTATAAGGAACAATAGAACGCATTCACGTACCACTAAAAGCGTCACGGTTAGTTTACTCTACTGCATTAAATTAATGCATCTATATAGTCCACAATGAAAATAGCTATCATACAGTAGCTATCACAATGATCTTGGTAATATATTAGCTCTCCATAGCCTTTTGCGCACGCATCCTTGATTATTTGAAATTCAACTCACGTCCGGAACTGACAGAAAGACCATGGTATTACTGTTATACAACGGTAATGATTAATCAGTTGTTACAAAGAAGGTGACGATGATGATGATGTGTTAGGGCCGCAGCGCCAGGGAGAGGGAGGGCGCCGCCCGACGCTGTCACAGACGGAGCTTCATGCCCGTGAGCTTCCTGGAAGATGACACCATGGACTTCGCTGACGAGCTGGACACCTCCTTCTTTGCTAGGGTGAGTAACACACACACGCCTGCGCCATCACACGTTTACTCTCAGATGCCACACTCACATTCCTCCTGTCCTTCTTGATTCATGCATTTATCACCAGCAGACTCGACTATTGCCGCTCTCTACTGTCTGGCCTGGCCCAAAAAAAAGATGATGTAGCTGCACGTGTTCTGACCAATATCAAAAGAGAGAGAGAACACATAACACCTACTTTAAAGACTACACCGGCTGCCTGTGAATTTTAGAATTGATTTCAAAATGGCCCTGTTGATTTGAAAAGCACTACATGTCCATGCAGCTGAATACTTGTCTGACAAGATATGTGCCTGGGCAATCCCTCAGATCAACTGGTGCTGTTCTTTTGGTTTAGATATGTGCCTGGTCGGTCCCTCAGATCAACTGGTACTGTTCTTTTGGTTTAGATATGTGCCTGGTCGGTCCCTCAGATCAACTAGTACTGGTCATTTGGTTATCTCAACCCAAACTTTTGGTGAAGCCAATTTCAGCCACTATGGACCTGTCCTTTGGAACAGCTTACCAGATTATACGAAGGATGCAGATACTACAGATTTTTTTTTTCAATAGTTCTTTTTATAGCCTGGCTTTTTTTCCAACTTTTTTCCAACTCTTATTTTCATTTTTTAATGATTTACATCTTTACTGTAATTCATGCATTTTATGAAGGCATTATTTATAAACTGTTACTCTGATTCTTATTTATTTACTGTTTATTCAGACTTTTACATGTTAAAGCACTTTGCAATGCATTTTGTAAGAAATGTGCTATATAAATAACATTTGATTTGATCTCTTTTCCTCCAGGATGGTCTGAGGAGAGGAGATGAGGAGCTGTCTACGTATGCAGACGATGTGTTTGACTCTCCATCTGAAGCCGCCATCAAAGCAGAGGAGTTTAACACAATCGTTGATGAGAGGGACCTCACAGGTGGTGCCCTGGACAGGAACGAACTGGAGAGGAGTCACCTCATGCTGTGAGTGGAACACCATATAGACAACAGTCCCCCTCTCTCCTTCTATCTCATGCTGTCTCTCCTTCTACCTCTGTCCCTCTCTCCTTCTATCTCATGCTCTCTCTCCTTCTACCTCTGTCCCTCTCTCCTTCTATCTCATGCTGTCTCTCCTTCTACCTCTGTCCCTCTCTCCTTCTATCTCATGCTGTCTCTCCTTCTACCTCTGTCCCTCTCTCCTTCTATCTCTGTCCCCTCTCTCCTGCTCCTCAAATCTCCACCTCATACATGTCCACAGTCCCTTAGAAAGAGGCTGGCGTAAGGGTAAAGGTCCTGGAGCTTCTCTGGTCCAGCCCAAGGTGCGTCTGCGCCAGGAGGTGGTCAGTGTGAGTGGGCAGCGCCGGGGCCAACGCATCACAGTACCCGTCAAGAAGCTCTTTGCCAAGGAGAAGAGGCCTTACGGCCTTGGCATGGTGGGAAGGCTCACCAACAGAACCTATCGCAAACGCATCGACAGCTTTGTTCAGCGGCAGATAGAGGACATGGACGACCACAGGTACACATGATAATTACAATGTACTATAAGGACTAGGACTATTTATCATTATCAACTACAGTATGACTATTTACAATGTATGAACTAGGAATATTTATCATTATCAACGAGGGCTATTTACAATGTATCAACTATGACTATTTACAATGTATCAACTAAGACTATTTATCATTGTCAGCTATGACTATCTACAATGTATCAACTATGACTATTTACAATGTATCCACTACGACAATTTATCTGATTGACTGATTATTTGCAATGCATCAATTGTGACTATTTAAGATGTATGAAGGATGACCATTTACAAGAAATGTACTGTGCCAACAATGTTTTTACTATGGTGGACTTAAACTGTTAACAGCCAGTTGATACATTGTGTCTACTATGACTATTTATAACTACTGCCTGTGATAATTTACAATTTTTTATTATTTTATTATTTACAATTATGATATTGCTCGTAAGTTTGCATACCCTGGCAGAAATTGTGAAGTTTTGGCATTGATTTTGAAAATATGACTGATCATGCAAAACAAATGTATTTTATTTAAGGATAGTGATCATATGAAGCCATTTATTATCACATAGTTGTTTGGCTCCTTTTAAACCATTATGATAACAGAAATCACCCAAATGGCCCTGATCAAAAGTTAACATACCCTTGAATGTTTGGCCTTGTTACACACAAGGTGACACACAGGTGAAAATGGCAATTAAAGGTGAATTTCCCACACCTGTGGATTTTTAAGTTGCAATTAGTATCTGTGTATGAATAGTCAATGAGTTTGTTAGCTCTCATGTGGATGCACTGAGCAGGCTAGATACTGAGCCATGGGGAGCAGAAAAAAACTGGCAAAAGACCTGTGTAACAAGGTAATGGAACTTTATAAAGATGGAAAAGAATATAAAAAGATATCCAAAGCCTTGCAAATACCAATCAGTAGTGTTCAATCACTTATTAAGAAGTGGAGAAATTCAGGGGATCTCTTGATACCAAGCCAAGATCAGGTTGACCAAGAAAGATTTGAGATTTCTCTGAAAAAAGGCAGTGGGGTTATTTCAAGAAGCACAAAGATGATACTTGAACAAAAATGAGCTGCATGGTCGAGTTGCCAGAAAGAAGCCTTTACTGCGCCAATGCCACAAAAAAGCCTGGTTACAATATGCCCGACAACACCTTGACACGCCTCGCAGCTTCTGGCACACTAATTTGGAGTGAGGAGACCAAAATAGAGCTTGTTTGGAGAGGAGTCAACAAGGCCTATAGTGAACAGAATACCATCCCCACTGTGAAGCATGGTGGTGGCTCACTGATGGGGGGGGGGGGGGGGGGGGGGGGGCAGCTCTAAAGGCATGGGGAATCTTGTGAAAATGTATGGCAAGATAAATTCATGTTATCAGAAAATACTGGCAGACAATTTGCATGGGACACTCTTGGACTTTCCACCACAACAATGACCCTAAGCACAAGGCCAAGTTGACCCTCCGCTGCTTATGGCACAAAAAGGTGAAGGTTCTGGAGTGGCCATCACAGTCTCCTGACCTTAATATCATCGAGCCACGCTGGGTAGATCTCAAATGTGTGGCGCATGCAAGACGACCAAAGACTTTGCATGACCTGGTGGCATTTTACCAAGACAAATGGGCAGCTAAACCACCTGCAATAATTTGGGGCCTCATAGACAACTATTACAAAAGACTGTACGCTTTCATTGATGCTAAAGGGACAATACACAGTATTAACTAAGAACTAACGGTATGCAGACTTTTGAACAGGGGTCAGTTCTGTTTTGTTTGATGATTGTGCCATTCTGTTATGATCTACAGTTTAATGTGAATCCCATGAGAAATAACATACAAGTGTTTTGCCTATTCACTCATGTTTTCTTTACAAATGGTACATATATTACCAATTCTCCAAGGGTATGCAAACCTTTGAGCACAACTGTATATCAGAAGACTGAAGAATAGCACTGCCACAGCTATTTGGGAGCTGGTCTTTCCCAGGTAACATATTACTCATCACAATATATACCAGTGGTTTCCCAAACATTCCTGTGCCATGACTCATCTGAAAGCACCTAGCTGACCTGGACTCCAGATAAACAAATAGAGGAAGACTATGACTCAATTCAGGTGGTCCATCCCACTCCATACTGTGTGGAAAACTATCATGTACACAGTTGCTGTCATCCACTGCTAGCTGCCCCTTTCCTAATAGCTGTGAAACCCATACTTACAATCTGCCCTGTGTGACAACATCTATTGATATTGTATGTGTGTGTGTGTGTGTGTGTGTGTGTGTGTGTGTCCGTAGGCCTTTCTTTACCTACTGGATCACGTTTGTCCACCTGTTGATCACCATCCTTATTGTGTGTCTCTATGGCTTTGCTCCTATTGGCTTCTCCCAACACGAGACTGTTGATTCGGTCAGTACATTCATTGTTTAACAATATAAAGGTTTCAGAAGGTTTGAAAGTCTCTGTCATTAAGTTTATAGACAGTTTTATACTCTTTGTTTTGAAGGTTACAGACAGTTTTATATTCTTTGTTTTAAATGTTGCAGACAGTTTTATACTCTTTGTTTAAAAGTTAAAGACAGTTTTATACTTTTTGTTTTAAAGGTTATGGATAGTTTTAAAGTCTTTATTTAAAGGTTACAGAAAGTTTTATACTCTTTGTTTACAGATATTTGTATACTTTTTGTTTTAAATGTTACGGACAGTTTTATAGTCGTTTGAAAGATTACAGAACATTTTAAGGTATTTTTAAGGTTACAGATATTTTAAAGATATATTTTTTAAAGGTTACAGAAAGTTTTAAGGTATTTATTTTAAAGGTTACGGACAGTTTTAAAGCAGGTGTTTTAAAGGTTACAGACAGGTTCAAGTAATTGTAGGTTTTTGAGGGTTTTATAGTTTTAGTTTTTGAATGTAAGGTCATCTGCAACGGTGCTGTTACAGATGATATTAAAATGTTTGTTTATAAAGTTAGGGATGATTTAGATTTTTTCATTTTTTCCTTTGCATTTCACGTTGTAAACCATTTTCTTCCCTAGGTATTAAGAAAAAAAGGTGTTTATGAAAATGTAAAGTTTGTTCAACAAGAAAACTTCTGGGTTGGACCAAATTCGGTAAGTGTAACTTTTTAGGCTAGTAATACAGTTTTGTATTGATTTAAATCAGTAGTTTTAAGCTAATAATACAGTTTTGTGTTGATTTTAATCAGTAGTTCTAGACAATGACCGTGGGGACGCTAAGTCCAGCTCGATTTCTATTCCACTTGGAAGTTACACTTGTTAGCATCCACCTGGTGTTTCAGATCTGAGGCAGTACCTAGTCAGAAGGCTCCAAGGAACACCTGCAGTTCTCTGGGTCTCTCTGAGGCTTGTGTTTTTGATCCAGTGAATAAAACCATGAGACCGTGTCTGTGTTCTGACCCCCCCCCCCCCCCCTCCCTCGGACTGCAGGAGGCACTGATCCACCTGGGGGCTAAGTTCTCCCCTTGCATGCGTCAGGACCAGCAGGTCTATGAACTGATCCAGGAGAAGAGAGAAAAAGAGAGGGAATCAGCCTGCTGTGTCAGAAATGACCGCTCGGGTTGTCTCCAGTCGTCACAGGAAGATTGCTCTGTGAGTCGCACAAACAACCGTTACATATTAGGTTTCAAATCCAACAATCTGTTTACCTGTGTCTTTCCTTCTGCTCCCTCTCTCCCTCTTTCGTTCTTTCTTCCTGCTGTTCCTCCGTCTCTGTTTCCAGTCGACGCTGGCTGTGTGGGTAAAGTGGCCTCATCATCCCAGTGCTCCTCTCCTGGAGGGTATGGTCCGTCAACACGGCTCAGTCTGCCACCAGGACCCCAGGTAATAATCTGCTAATCTCCCTCTCGTTTTCCATCCGTTTCCTCCCTGTCTTCCTCCCTATCTCCTCCATCTGTCCCTGTCTTCCTCCCTATCTCCTCCATCTGTCCCTGTCTTCCTCCCTATCTCCTCCATCTGTCCCTGTCTTCCTCCCTATCTCCTCCATCTGTCCTTGTCTTCCTCCCTATCTCCTCCATCTGTCCCTGTCTTCCTCCCTATCTCCTCCATCTGTCCCTGTCTTCCTCCCTATCTCCTCCATCTGTCCCTGTCTTCCTCCCTATCTCCTCCATCTGTCCCTGTCTTCCTCCCTATCTCCTCCATCTGTCCCTGTCTTCCTCCCTATCTCCTCCATCTGTCCCTGTCTTCCTCCCTATCTCCTCCATCTGTCCCTGTCTTCCTCCCTATCTCCTCCATCTGTCCCTGTCTTCCTCCCTATCTCCTCCATCTGTCCCTGTCTTCCTCCCTATCTCCTCCATCTGTCCCTGTCTTCCTCCCTATCTCCTCCACCTGTCCCTGTCTTCCTCCCTATCTCCTCCACCTGTCCCTGTCTTCCTCCCTATCTCCTCCATCTGTCCCTGTCTTCCTCCGTATCTACTCCATCTGTCCCTGTCTTCCTCCGTATCTACTCCATCTGTCCCTGTCTTCTTCCCTATCTCCTCCATCTTTCCCTGTCTTCTTCCCTATCTCCTCCATCTGTCCTTGTCTTCCTCCCTATCTCCTCCACCTGTCCCTGTCTTCCTCCCTATCTCCTCCATCTGTCCCTGTCTTCCTCCGTATCTACTCCATCTGTCCCTGTCTTCCTCCCTATCTCCTCCATCTGTCCCTGTCTTCTTCCCTATCTCCTCCATCTTTCCCTGTCTTCTTCCCTATCTCCTCCATCTGTCCTTGTCTTCCTCCCTATCTCCTCCATCTGTCCCTGTCTTCCTCCTTATCTTCTCCATCTTTTCCTTGTCTTCTTTCATATACAGTATATTACCATTGTTCCTCTTGAGATTCTTCCTATGGTTCCACTGAGGTTCTTTCTGCCGTTCTCCTCCAAGGATATGTCTGGAGCCGGCCTCTGTTTCACCCCACGAGTGGCCGGATGACATCACCAAGTGGCCAGTGTGTACCAGGTACAGCGCGGGCAACCACACCAACCTCCCTCACGTGGACTGTGCCATCACTGGACGGCCCTGCTGCATTGGGACCAAGGGCAGGTGAGGGCAACCAGTAGGCTACTGCAGGTCAACAGTGCCGTTACTATGCCAACGCCCTGCTGGGCGGGACGTATCCGAACAGGTAGCCGGGGATTGGAGTGTTGCTGATCAGCCAGAACTTTGTGCAGTTGTAATGGCATGGTGTTGCATGCTTTCACTCTGCAGGTGTGAGATCACGTCCAGGGAGTATTGTGACTTCATGAAGGGCTACTTCCACGAGGAGGCAACGCTCTGTTCCCAGGTGCCCTGTATGGATGATGTCTGTGGCCTTCTGCCTTTCCTGAACCCTGACATCCCAGACCAGTTCTATCGACTGTGGCTTTCCCTATTCCTTCACGCTGGGTGAGTATGGACGCCCTGACAGGTCTGTGTCTTAGGTCCTATGTCTGAGTCCCTACCGTAGTGTTGCTGATGGGTACGTTGTGTGTGTGTGTGCGTGCATGTGTCTGGGTGTGTGCGTTCTGATCTGGGTATGTGTGTGTAGGATCCTGCACTGCCTGGTGTCAGTGCTCTTCCAAATGACCATCCTGAGGGACTTGGAGAAGCTGGCTGGCTGGTTAAGGATCTCCATTATCTACATTGTCTCGGGAATCACTGGCAATCTGGCCAGCGCCATCTTCCTGCCCTACAGGGCAGAGGTAAATACTGCTGACTGATCCTATACCTGGCAGAGGTAAATACTGCTGACTGATCCTATACCTGGCAGAGGTAAATACTGCTGACTGATCCTATACCTGGCAGAGGTAAATACTGCTGACTGATCCTATACCTGGCAGAGGTAAATACTGCTGACTGATCCTATACCTGGCAGAGGTAAATACTGCTGACTGATCCTATACCTGGCAGAGGTAAATACTGCTGACTGATCCTATACCTGGCAGAGGTAAATACTGCTGACTGATCCTATACCTGGCAGAGGTAAATACTGCTGACTGATCCTATACCTGGCAGAGGTAAATACTGCTGACTGATCCTATACCTGGCAGAGGTAAATACTGCTGACTGATCCTATACCTGGCAGAGGTAAATACTGTTGACTGATCCTATACCTGGCAGAGGTAAATACTGCTGACTGATCCTATACCTGGCAGAGGTAAATACTGCTGACTGATCCTATACCTGGCAGAGGTTAATACTGCTGACTGATCCTATACCTGGCAGAGGTTAATACTGCTGACTGATCCTATACCTGGCAGAGGTTAATACTGCTGACTGATCCTATACCTGGCAGAGGTAAATACTGCTGACTGATCCTATACCTGGCAGAGGTAAATACTGCTGACTGATCCTATACCTGGCAGAGGTTAATACTGCTGACTGATCCTATACCTGGCAGAGGTAAATACTGCTGACTGATCCTATACCTAACACAAATTAATACAATTGTCTGATCCTATACATATGTACTGACATCACTTCAAAGGGAATAATTGGTGTATGACGCTTCACTACGCAGCCGAATTATACAAGAAAAATAGCTATCATTTATTTACTTTTATTGTTGTAATTCAACTGGCTGCCATATATTCAGCTGCCACTATGGTACAATGTGGCTCCATCGGTTCCTATTTTTATGTTCCCTCTCCCTTCCTTTCTCTCCCCTCCTTCTCTCTAGGTGGGTCCAGCCGGCTCGCAGTTTGGCATCCTGGCCTGTCTGTTTGTGGAACTCTTCCAGAGCTGGCAGATCCTAGAGCACCCGTGGAGGGCCTTCACCAAGCTGCTGTGCGTCGTCCTCTTCCTCTTCTCCTTCGGCATGCTGCCCTGGATAGACAACTTCGCTCACATCTCCGGATTCATCTCTGGACTCTTCCTCTCTTTCGCCTTCCTGCCATACATCAGGTAAACCCTTTGTTGACGCAATTATACCTTACCTAAGGTGCCACACATTGACCTACACCATTACGCCTGAGCTGGTTGTGTGGTTGAAGGAACCTGGGGTCATTTTTTGGGGGGATATTTTTACTGCTCATTCATGAATCATTTGCCTTTTCTGTTCCTGTTCTTGTTGTTTCCAGTTTTGGCCGTGCGGACATGTACCGTAAGCGTGTCCAGATATGTGTGTTCCTGCTGGTGTTTCTGGGTCTGTTCTCAGGGCTGGCTGTCCTGTTCTACGTCCATCCAATCAAGTGTGAGTGGTGTGAGTACCTCACCTGCATTCCCCTCACCGACAAGTTCTGTGACAAGTACGACCTCAATGCCGATCTCCACTGATGGCCCTGTAGAAATACAACGACTAGAATGGATATTGTCCAAGAAGAGCAGGCTCACTCGCTAACATAGCTGACCAGCAGTCCCGGCTAGCGGACAAGACCGGGCCAAGACCGACGTCACGTTATGGACCGGACACCCTCCAACCAGTATTTACATCTGTCATTCAGGACACTGGGTGTTTAAATATTGCTGATCTGGGACAAATAACTGTTTATATTAATACCAGTGGAACTGTTGATCTGTCTCCATTGGGTGTTGTTTATATGGACATTTATATGGTGAGTGACTGGTCACTTTTGGAGCATGAAGACTTTCTCGAGGGGGGGGGGGGGGGGGGTTTTGCCACTCATCCCCCTGTGCTCTCTGCAATGAATAACACCAGCACCACCTGGTGGCCGTTATACCAGTAACAGACACTGATTCCAAACAGCTGTGTAGGGATTTGGTTGTGGGTTTTTTCTACACACGTCATAAAGCCGACTAAGAGTTTTATCTGTTTATTAGATAACCTCAGACAGAAAGCTATGTGCCAGGAAAGAAGATGAATATTTACTACTGTATGGGGACTGCCTCTGGTGCCTTAGTTTTTTACAAACAAGCTACTCTGCCATATCCACTTCCAAGTCTCAGATGGCCCCAATTCTCCATACAGTGGTTTAATTACTACACAATATGGAGCCCGTTCTCTGTCGTGATCTGTCCATACGGTTACGATAGTTGGTGGGGTTTCATTGGAGATGTGCCCTTTGTCACACCACCCAAAACACCTGGATGTTACAATTTATGCTGGAATTTTTGAGGGTAACGTTTTAGCTACCTATTTAACTATACCTGGCAATACAGCAAAACAAACTGAAGTTACTATTCTGCGTGTCTGGTTTGTTTGTGTGTTTTGTGTGCGTGTGTGAAAAAAGCGATTTGCATGAATTGGGAAGGAAATTTCCCCAAACGGATAGAAGTTGTTAGGAATGGGTATATTTTCCTTGCCTCAAGGGATATTGAATGTTACAACTGGGTAACTACAGTTAGGATTTAAATAAGGCTGTATGGGTTAAGGCTAGGTTTTTGAGGTTGGGGTTAAGTTAGGATTTTTTTTTATTTTGATGTCCCCATAGTGAAGTTAAACATGTACATGTTTTATTGCACATGCATATTTCCCCCAGTAGATGGCAGAATTACTGTGCACAAAAGGCTGCCGTCAAGACCATGTCATTTAAGATCATAGAGAGTCCTAGAGGAAGCATGCATTCATTTCTTGTTGTTGTGTCTGTTGACAGCACAGGCAGCGCCATTGAATCAACTGACATGCTGATGTAATATGTTTGTTAAATGTGTACCGCATGTTTTGGTGATTCAGTGTTGGAGCCCAGAAACAGTTGTGTAATTTATTGCAACCAGGAAAACACATTTGAAGATGGTCATACTGTGATTACCCGGATATAATCCAGTGATTTCCTTAACCCATAGAAAGTCACACCCAGTTAACTGAACTGAAAAGATGAGTGCGTTAATGATGCTGTCCTTGCTAAAACATCTCTCTGCATTAGATAAATATCAGGGGAGTCTTCGTTAGTCAGGTCCCATTGCAGTTTTGCATCATCGGCTGCTACCCGAAAATAGTAGTTTTTATTGGACACTTTGTACTGAGATTGGTGAAAATAAGTTCTGAAAAAGAAATATGCACCATATTTAAAAAGATGGAGAATTAGATATATTGTCAAAAACATAACAATATATATAACAATAATGAATTTTCCTCCACATCATGTCTAGATGCACATGTTGTTCCATGACTGTCTTCATTTAATTATCTGACATGTTTATCCCACACAACTCTCAAAATGCACTTCAAGACGTCTCTTTGTCCTTTACTAATTCTCTCTGCTTCTACTTGCATTAGTCACCAGCCCCTTTCGGCACACACACACACACACACACACGCAAACACACACATACATACTTGCATACTCACGCGTACACACAAATACACAAAATCACACACACAATCGCACACACGTGCACACAGTGTTAATTTATGATGCTCTTGAAATCCTTCCTTTTGTCGTTTAACAATTCTGTCTCCCATCCCCCCCTCCTTGAGTCACCTGCCCCTTCTCACAGAATCACATGCACACCCACAAACATTGACACTGACAAGCTCACACACATTCACATTGCACACACACTTTTTGTAATTGAAAGTTAATTAGTGTGTACACTCCACTCTAGCCTCCTGTTGGAAGAAAGATGAATATTATTTGCAGTCCAGGTTTAATAGCTAACTAGTCAGTCCATGAATCCCACCTTCCAGAAAATTCTCTACCTGTAGATTGCCTGCAATATTACTAGCCCTTTTAGAGGGACTAGTTTAGCACCTCTTCTCCTCTCAGTGCTGGGTATTTTCTATTGTGTCATTTATCTCCTTGAAAACCTTTCTCTCTCCTTGTTTCTCTCCTGTTCTTTCTGTCGGTGAGACATTTGAACAGCCGAGGGAGTTGCACGGTGCCATTAAACTCACCCAGCCTCTTTCTTCCCATCCCCCGTCCTCCCCTCCATCGCCTCCTTCTTTCTCCTCCATCGCCTTATCCACCCATACTTGGCCTCCTATCCTCCCCTCCACCTCTTCTCCTATCCTCCCCTCCATACAATTGTGTTCCATTTTCTGTTCTACACATCTTGCTTTTATATTCTCGTAGCGGTTCCTCTTATTCGTCTCCCTCCATCTTTCAGCCTCCTCTTGCTGTCCCCTTTATCATCCACCTCTATCTCCTTTATCATCCTTATCTCTTTAGCCCCATCATTCTCCTCTCTTTATCTCCTTCATCATCTAACCCTCTGTTCTTCACTCCTCTTCACTCATGTTCCCTCCTCTGCTCTATAGAGATGCTAATTAGATTGCAAGTGGGCTATATCTCCCTCTTCTCTGTGCTCTTCTCCTCTGCAGCCAACCAGATGACCTCTGTCTGATTAGCAAGGTGGACTAGGTCATAAGAATCAGACATGCTGTCTGGCCTTTTTACCACTCTCTCTCTCTCTCTCTCTTGTTCTCTCTCTCACACACACTGTCCTTTTCTCTCTCTCTCCCCACTCTAGTCAAGTAAATATTGTATTCCTTTTTTCTATCTTTGTCTTTATCTATGGCCATTAGTTACTGGTTGCCCATTACAGTGCATACTTACACGTCACGCCTTCCACGGGATAACCTTAATAAATAAGGTGAGTATTTGTTTCTAATCCTAATCCGTGGTCTTACAGTGTGTCCGATGCTGTGTGACTTGGACTAGACCAGTTGTGACTTTGTTTTTAGAAACTCTCAATCCCATTCATTCATTTACTACATTATCACCTGTATTAGCTAGTCATAAAAGCCCTGGGCAATTTAGTCAAATACTGATATGACGTTTTAAAACAGAATTCACTTAGGAAAGATGTTTTGTTACCAACCAAAATAGTTTGGATGTGAAAATCAAGCTTCTGAAAGCCTTAGTAGATGAATGATGAGATGACTTCCAAGGAGTCCTTGGCTAACATTAATGTGGCTAACAGTCAACTGACAAGCTGCCTGGCTAATTTGTTTTACTTGTCACCCGTAAGCTATTTTTAAAGCACTGGCTAGCGCATTATCCTGTTATAATTATGAATGAATAGCAAGCAACCTACAAAGTATGCCATATATCGGACATTATGTAATGTACAGCATCACTTTGGTTTGCGACATAGAGAACACCGATACATCGCCTTACAGATAACCAGAAACAAACTTCAATTGTGATTTTCTCTAAACAGTTGATCAGATTAACTAGCTACCTCTACTATATTTAGCTATGCTAAGTTCATTTTGGAGAGTTGATAGACAAGATCAACAAAGTTTTGAAGTTCATCACCTCCTCTTAACAGTGGTGTATTCTCATAACTTGAAAAAACAGGTTTTTGGGTTGATGTGAGTAATTATGAAAGGTCAAGTCACATAGCTGTAATATCTAGCAAACTAGAGGTTAACTAGTAGTCTACATGTCCCAGTCCCAGGTTTATCCCGATTAATTTTCTAGAAATGTTGATGTCACTGAAGCTCCACATGCTGAATCTGCAGGTATTGAAGGTGAGTTTAGTGATATATAGGTTATCAAAATATCATGTTTTGTAGATTTGTTAAAGACTTTCTATTCTTTCCACTGATGATGTGTGTAGATTTGTTTTAAAGCAAACATACCAAGTCATCAATGTGAATATTGTCCTTGTTTTTATTTTATTTAAAAGGGAGAACAGCCTCCCCTTTTTTCCTAATTAAACTTAGTGATTGACTGACCATTGTATGTGCAGTGACATTATGCTGAAAACAACATTAGATTGATTCTTGATACTATTTGCCCCCCATTTACTGGTAAAGCGGGGGGAAAGTATATAGACAGTGCTTGACTGAAATAAGTGTCAGAACACACTAAGCTCAGTATGCTAAAAGAGGTTCTGGAACTCAAGTAGTAGAACATGTCAGAGGAAGAGAGGGCTGACCCCACCATGGTATAAGAGCTGTGTTGGTTTCCTTATTAGGTTAGGGTTATGTACATCTCCAGATGCAGGGTCACTAGAATATCATCCTGCTTTGCCTAATCCACTGCGGTGGACAATATATTTGTAGCTGCTCTCTCTTGTTTCTGTTAATGCACACCTACCACCTGGACAGGATACTAGTCTATTTTAGGGCCACAATACATCTTTTCGCTGGTGTTACAATTCCAGGTATGAGCATATCAGAGGCATGATGTTATCTAACTGGTAGTTCAGGTTTTCAGGGGAAATAGACGAAGAGAGAGAGTTTGTTGGTCATTCCGTCTTTGCTCTAGATTTACTGGATTAGTTGAACGGTACAGAAGAGAACCTTCCCCAAAATAGTTTTCCTTCTTGTAAAGGAAACGTTATAGGAAGGGGATCTAGTTTCAGGAATATCTTTGAAACTAACGTGAAAGTGTCATGTAATGAATGTACAGTATCTCACTGAAGTGAGTACACCCCTCACATTTTTGTGAATATTTCATTATATCTTTTCATGTGACACTGAAGAAATGACACTTTGCTACAAAGTAAAGTAGGGAGTGTACAGCTTGTATAATAGTGTAAATTTGCTGTACCCTCAAAATAACACAACACACAGCCATTAATGTCTAAACCACTGGCAACAAAAGTGAGTACACCCCTAAGTGAAAATGTCCAAATTGGGCCCAAAGTGTCAATATATTGTGTGCCCACCATAATTTTCAAGCACTGCCTTAACTCTCTTGGGCATGGGGTTCACCAGAGCTTCACAGGTTGCTACTGGAGTCCTCTTCCACTCCTCCATGATGACATCACGGAGCTGGTGGATGTTAGAGACATTGCGCTCCTCCACCTTCCATTTCAGGATGCCCCACAGATGTTCAATAGGGTTTAGGTCTGGAGACATCCTTGGCCAGTCCATCACTTAACCCTCAGCTTCTTTAGCAAGGCAGTGGTCGTCTTGGAGGTGTGTTTGGGGTCGTTATCATGTTGGAATACTGCCCTGTGGCCCAGTCTCCGAAGGGAGGGGATCATGCTCTGCTTCAGTATGTCACATTACATGTTGGCATTCATGGTTCCCCTCAATGAACTGTAGCACCCCAGTGCCAGCAGCACTCATGCAGCCCCAGACCATGACACTCATTGTGCATCATCTTTAGAAGAGGCTTCCTTCTGGGTTGACAGCCATGCAGACCAATTTGATGCATTGTGCGGCGTATGGTCTGAGCACTGACAGGCTGACCCCCCCACCCCTTCAACCTCTGCAGCAATGCTGACAACACTCATACGTCAATTTCCCAAAGACAACGTCTGGATATGATGCTGAGCACGTGCACTCAATTTCTTTGGTCGACCATGATGAGGCCTGTTCTGAGTGGAACCTGTCCTGTTCAACCATTGTGTGTTCTTGGCCACCGTGCTGCATCTCAGTTTCAGGGTCTTGATCTTCTTATAGCCTAGCCCATCTTTATGTAGAGCAACAATTCTTTTTTTCAGATCCTCAGACAGTTCTTTGCCACAAGGTGCCATGATGAACTTCCAGTGACCAGTATGAGGGAGTGTGAGTGTGATTTATCAGACCTGCTCCCCATTCACACCAGTGACCTTGAAACACTAATGAATCAGGGAGGGAAAATGGCTAATTGGGCCCAATTTAGAAATTTTCACTTAGGGGTGTACTCACTTCTGTTGCCAGGGGTTTAGACATTAATGGCTGTGTGTTTTGTTATTTGTTATACATCAAATGTACACCGTTATACCAGCTGTACACTCACAACTTAACATTGTAGCAAAGTGTCATATCTTCAGTGTTGTCACATGAAAAGATGTACTCAAATATTTACAAAAATGTGAGGGGTGTACTCACTTTTGTGAGATACTGTACTATCACACAATTTTTTAGAACTGAATATGTTAGAATTTGCGGCCTACAAGAAACTGGTTGGAAACAGAAATAAATAGGTGGATGTATAGATAAATGGATGGGTGGATGTATAGATAAATGGATGGATACATGGCTGGGTGGATGTATAGATAAATGGATGGGTGGATGTATAGATAAATGGGTGTGTGGGTGGGTGGATGTATAGATAAATGGGTGGGTGGATGGGTGGATGTATAGATAAATGGGTGAGTGGATGGATGGGTGGATGTATAGATAAATGGGAGGGTGGATGTATAAATAAATGGGTGAGTGGATGGATGGGTGGATGTATAGATAAATGGATGGATACATGGCTGGGTGGATGTATAGATAAATGGATGGGTGGGTGGGTGGATGTATAGATAAATGGATGGGTGGGTGGGTGGATGTATAGATAAATGGGTGGGTGGATGTATAAATAAATGGGTGAGTGGATGGATGGATGGATGTATAGATAAATGGGTGGGTGGATGTATAAATAAATGGGTGAGTGGATGGATGGATGGATGTATAGATAAGGGGGTGGGTGGATGGATGAGTGGATGTATAGATAAGTGGGTGGGTGGGTGGATGGATGTATAGATAAATGGATGGGTGGATGGATGGATGGATGGATGGATGGGTGGATGGATGTATAGATAAATGGGTGGGTGGATGTATAGATACATGGGTGGATGGATGGGTGGATGGGTAAATGGATGTATAGATAAATGGGTGGGTGGATGTATAGATACATGGGTGGATGGATGGGTGGATGGGTAAATGGATGTATAGATAAATGGGTGGATGATGGGTGGATGTATAAATGGTCAGGCAGGTAGTTGTGCTGCTTCTTCCACCCTGGCTGGAAAGCTGACCCTGAAACTGGACCCATCCAGCTGCTCGGCAGGTGGTCAGTGACAGCCGCTCTCTCTTCATTGTGCCTGGAGCCACACACACATACACACACACACAGACACACACACAGACACATACACACACACAGACACACACACACACACACACTGCAGACCCCCTAGCTCTTAGGCCAGGTGAGGGGGAAGGGAGAGGTTCCACAGTGCACCTGTCTGAGCCCACCTCCACCACCTCCAATGACACGGCTGATTGGGGGTAATGATAGCCTGAAGCTCACGTGGCCTATCTGCCACCTGGGCCGTGACTGGCCTGTCTCGTTCCCCTGGCAGTGAGGCGAGAGTGTGCCCTAAGACAGACGTCTAATTGAGACACGTCCACGCTGGTTCTCCTTTCACCCAGATGGAATCATTTGAACCTTGCTATGCCCGTACTTCAAAATGGTAGTCCTCTGTGGCACTGCTCATAGTGAACTCAGTATCTCTCAGTTTGGGATTCTCTTGTACATTTACAGTTGAGTCTTTCAGCTGAGGCTCTTATCCAGAGAGACTTGCAGATGCAATTAGACTCCTTTATACCGGTTTTGTGTCTCAATGGTTAACAGTAATGATCCCCTGAAAATGATTCCTCAGACCGGTGCAGTGTCTGGCCTATAAACTCCGGAATACGTCTGTATTTTAGAGGACACGATTAAAACCTCCTCCTGTCTCGCTGCTCCCCCTCCTTTCCTCCACCCTTCATCTGCAGGTGTCGGCTCTAGACCCGTCCTGCCAAGGCCCTGTCTACCACCCACCCCCCCCAGCAGCCCAGCAGACACCCCCCCCCCCTGGCCGTGATCCCATCAGCCCCCTCTCTCTGGTTCTTAGTTTCTAATTACAACCACGTGGATCTCTTTAACAAGGCGGTCTCCCTCTCTCTCAGAGTCTGTCTGATGATTGGTTTTTTTTTCACAAGGATGCGAGTGCCCTTTATAAGACAGATGCATTGTGGGTAAAGTCGAGATATATGGCGGACCTCGCGGTGCTAATGGTTTATTTTCAGAGGATTTTTGTTTTAGCCATGTTGGAAATGAGGAGAGGAGTTTGTGCGCCGACGTCGTTCCACCGGTGATTCAGTACATCTCTTCAACCCGATGGAGGATGTGGAAATATGTCCAGCCATCCAGACCACATCACAGCCGAACCCCAATGTCCACACAAGTTCCTGTTCCATAGGGACGGAGTGAGCTCTGTCGAATGCATTGTGTGGTGGGTCAATAGTTGTGACGAAACGACACAGCCATTGTTGTATCACATGTACCGGTAAGACAAGCCTGTCTAATCACCGAGCAGGGCAAGTAGAGACCTGCCTGGGCCAAGGAAGCGTCTCATATCACTGGTCAGGGCTTAACGGATTGTGCCCTTTTGACTAAGCACTTTGAAGACAACCCACAGGCACTGACATGTACGCAGGCATGCGAGTCCCACCACTGATTGGTAGATGCGCGCACGGAGCCTGCACGGAGTTGGATGAATGCCCTCATTATTATTGCGCTCACACGCAATAATGACCTGGGGAGCATCACCCTAAATCAGAGTATGTGTGAGAGTTAGGATCAGCCGTTCCTAGTACTGGTTATACAGCTCATTTACTACTTCCCTGATCTTGTTTGGGTGACGGAATGTTCTGAGGCGAATGCAGGCCTTAATGTCCCAGCTCAAGTGATAACTGATCATCCTCAATCATTATAACCAACAACATTATCAGAGACCAAAGGACCGTTCCAAGTAATCGTTCAGTGTTGGGTGGTTGTCAGTGTAGACGACCTGATCGCAGCATTAATAATTCCCACCATCTTCAACAAATTAGCTTTTAGAGTAACAGAATTTGGTACATTTCCAGCGACAGACCTGAAAAATTAAATATCCAGTATAAAACACAAAGGGAAGTGTTGACCCGGTTTGGTTGTCCAGTGAACCTGTTGACCTGCAGTACTCCCCACCACCTCCAGGGCGCAGGCTGCTAATGTTCCATAAAGAACAATTCCTGTAACTGCTGAGAAAGCCTGTGAGTTTTTGAATCAGGTGTGTTATGTTGGGCTGGAACAACTGTGTACCCCTGAATATAATCAGGAATTGAGAAGTTATTAGATTGCGGTTACTGGAATGGCTGCCACTTCAAACAGTGAAACATTAAAACCATCTACGAAAAACAATGTTTTTAGCGTAGTTGCTTTTATCAGTCTCCTGCTTTTCCAAATATTACTTGATGACAGTATTTGAGGTGCCTCAGCTTTTTCAGCTTGTAATTTCCAATTTTGGAAATATTCCCCTGATTCTATTGTATTGGGCAGAAATAACCAAGCACAGGCCCAGTATATAAATATATAGAACATTATGTATGACTTGGATGTTTGGTAGATATACTAGATTACGACAGTTATGTGTGTGTCTTTCGGTCTGATAACACATGACTAGGGAAATATTATCCCAGCAAGCGATGCCACGATCCTTCAATTCTGACAGGCTTAGTGACATCACTAGGGCAAGATCAGGCATGCTCAGCCAGACCTCCCAAGGTCTGAGGCACAAGGAAATGCACACAAACACACACACGCTGTCCTCCAGTCACAGACAGAACTTGTCTGCGCCTGGCGACCGAATTACAACTTGCATGATTTTGCTGGAGAGCGTGTCTCTTCAGACCAAGCAATCATCTACTGCCTCCATTAACTACTAAGGACGTCGAAACTCTCCAAGGTGCCTGACTGACCTCCAAAACACACTTCCCCACACAACTTCCCCACACAACTCCGCATCATACTGTCCGTGGTGCACATTCTCCCCACTGGCTCGCTCTGTACACCAGTGGGAGGGAAAGAGGCCGAGCTGGATTCATTTCCTTGGCAAACGTTGCAATGTGCATTCACTTAAAACAAAGCAATCTGGCACATTTGAAAAAATGGAAACGGTTGATTCGTAGTGGGACTGCATTTGAGTCTAGAGAAATCCTCTTAGTTCATTTACTCTCTACCAAAACCCATTTGTTTTCCCAAGGGCCGCGATCCACCACAGCCCTCTGAAGAGCTTTCCACCAAATCTAGCAATTTCTTAATTGTTTCTTTGGGGTTCAGTGCTGCACAGTTGCAGTCCAACAGCGTTCCTGTCCATTCACGAGTACCATTGAGTCAAGGTCAGCACATAAAACCAATAGCTGCACCATCCTGCCCCAAACTGTCCACGTCCTCCAATTTACATCCATCAGACACAACAAGCATGGGCTGAATCTTTACTATGGGGCCCTTTACACCCGACCCAGACATTCACCACTGCTTTACAGCTTGCCTTGAGTCGGCCTAGTGAATGGAGCTGCCGGGAGCCCACAGGCAGCCATTGTCATGGTAAGTGAGTACTGAAGGGAATGGGACGGGCAGGACACAAAAAAGCAGAGGAAGGAGGACTGAGGAATAGAGGTAGACAAGCGACCACCTCGGAGATGCATCAGAGAGGATGGATAGAACACACGGTTCCTCTGACCTAATGACAAGCGGTCTCTGCTCTTGTTTTAGGGGGTTGTGGGAGTGACCTGAGTTGAGATAAATGCCGATATTATTACAACGTTTTGAACCACTTGTTTGAGAAAAAAATAAAATAATTGTGTCTGATCTTTTTTGCTGTACTGAGACACAAAGGGAGAAGAGAGAAAAAGACTAAACAAAGAGCTTGTCAAGGCATCAGGAAGTAAAGGGTTAAACCTTGCTCTATAATCCTCAACTGTTTAACCACTCAGAGAAACATGACATGTGAGGTAATCAGTAAAAGACTCAAGTGGGTGTAGGGTGGAAGGGGGGGTGTGTGTGTGTGTGTGTGTGTGTGTGTGGGTGGGGGGGGGCAAGTGTGTCTACTCTTCATGGCGAACACTAGAGAGGGAAGGCGGACAGAAGAAAAGCAAGACACTCCCCTTCTCCATGCTGTCATGTATGTACTGTTGACACAATATGACACATCTTTAACAGTGGCCTGACCCACTCTGGGACATTAGCTTATCTGGTAACCTGAATCCTCAACACACACACATACTACACACACACACACGTTTAACAGAAGTCAGATTCGAGGCTCCCTAATGTGACCTTTATTTCTGTTCTCTCTACTTTCCTCCTTGTTTCCTTTGTGTGTTTTTTTTCTTTGTCTCTGAGGGCAGTACGTTTTTTTTTTACAGAGGACCACCTTGTGCGTGTGGCATCTCTTCTCGTTAGAGCTGTACACAGCATGTGGATAAATAACATTGTGTTTGCCAGACAAACTACCAGGAAATGTCCTCAGGGTATGCATGTCTGAATATGTACTTCATATTTAATATTCACTTCAACATTACATTTTTGTCTGTAGTCCATATTAAATATATTTACATGAATAATTTGATGGTGAATTTTCAGCAAGGAACATTGCTCTGTGTTAATTCTTCTAAAGTAAAATAAAGAGCACAGTGTCAAAAAGAAAAATATCGATATGAACGTAAATCGACTTTAATTATCCATTAACATTTCCTCATGACATCAGCAGTCTTTTGTCTCCAGTACCCTCTCATCATTTAAATGCTGTAGGTCATATAAGCATCTCTTGGATCCCTAATGCGACCATTTAAAGTTTATCGTCTATTTCATTTCGGCTTTCCATCAAATAAAAGCATGACCTTTGTCATTGTGATACAGCTAAGCCGAAATGAGAGATCAAAAACACACACACACACACACACACACACAAACTATCGTACACGCCCCACACACAAACACACTAAGACCCAGTTTGTGGGTTGTGTGCGGGTGTACAACATGTCCCCCTCTGTCCCAGGGGAAACTGATACAAACGGGGCTTGAGTCTGAGGGTTTTAATGACACATGATTACTGTAGAGAGGGATGGTATAATTACTACCTGTAATGAATTCACACCTCTCACCCATAATGTGCACTGGACCAAATCACTGATCCACGGAGGAATATGTGGAAGAGCAGGTGCCCCTGCCGAATCTGGTGTCCTTCTGTTTTTGGCGTCGCACATTTTGTTGTGTCGAAGGACAAAGAAACCACTTTTTCAGCTTTTTCCATCTCTGGCGTTCACATCTCTCCAGGAAGATCTCTTCCAAATGAAATCCGCTCTCTCATTTTACTGGGCGCACTGGACACACACAAATCCACGCACACACACGTACACATACACACACACTAACACACATACATATACACACACACACAAACGCACACGTGTGCACACAGAAACTGATTGGTCCTGTCACAATCCAGTAGTACGACATTTGTGGGTAGTTAACATTCCTTACACACAATTCCCGATACCATTTTACACTTCACCAACAGGCACATACTAAGACCGGATTAATACACTTAACAAATACCTGCCCTCCCTCTCTCCCTCCTTCTCTCCCTCCCTCTCTCCCTCCCTCTCTCCCTCCCTCTCTCCCTACCTCTCTCCCTCCCTCTCTCCCTCCCTCTCTCCCTACCTCTCTCCCTCCCTCTCTCCCTCCCTCTCCCCCTCCATCTCTCCCTCCATCTCTCCCTCCCTCTCTCCCTCCATCTCTCCCTCCCTCTCCCCCTCCCTCTCTCCCTCCATCTCTCCCTCCCTCTCTCCCTCCCTCTCTCCCTAGCTGCCCCTCTCTCTCTCTCTTTCCCCTCTAGCTCCCCCTCTCCCTCCCTCCTTTCCTCCCTCCCTCCTCTCTTACCCCTCCATCCCCCCTCTCTCTCCCCTCTCCCACCCTCTCTTTCTCCCCTCTCCCTCCCTCCCCTCTCTCTTAACCCTCCATCCCCTCTCTGTCTACCCTCTCCCACCCTCTCTTTCTCCCCTCTCCCTCCCTCCCCTCTCTCTTACCCCTCCATCCCCTCTCTGTCTCCCCTCTCCCTCCCTCTTGTCCTCTGTGTCTCTGTGAGGGTTGGCAGTGATACCCAGGGTGTCTGTATTCTGGCATAATTAGCTCAGTATGACAGCAGAGTTGGCCGGGGTCGTTAGGGAGAAAATGCTTGTCTCTCTTCTCCTTTTCTCTTTCTTCTCTTAGCGCCTGAATGGGAGAATGTGTGAATCCAAGTGGTAGGGAGACACATGAGTGGGGTTAGCATCAGAAAGAGAGAGACGAACACGCACTCAAATAACAGACTCCATACACATAAACACACACACACATACCCAAACCACACCCTATGTTTTGACTGGGTGAATTCAGGGGTACTCAAGCAGCGTGTGAGATACACAAAAAGAGTGTCAGAGCACCAAAGTCTTTGGTTCCAAATCAGAATGAACAAGAGTGTCCTTTTCAAAACAGTGTGACATAGGGCGCCATGTCTTTTTAAGGAGCCATATTGACATGCAGACACACAGCCACACATTTAGACACACCTACCCTCAATGATGACTTGACCTCTTGCTACAACAAAAAAAAAGACATTCATAATAACCATCAAAAAGGAGAGCAGTCCTGGTACCTAGCCCATCTAAACATTTTGAATAATGCTACTAGTTTTGATCAATCAGACATGCTCTGATGGAGTCTCATTGAGCTCATATTTTGGCCCTCTCTTTGAATTGCTCAGATAATTCCTTCAGTGAGAGTTCAAAACCCCAGCATATGGGTACAATAAAGCTCTGCTGTTGCTGGTATTGTTTTGGATGAACAGCTGAAAGGTGAGTTCCTACTTGAAGTTAAATGTTTGACAAGCCAATGGAAACATTGTGACTGATCCTGACAGATTAAAAGGTAATTATTTTTCACAGTTGAAGTGACATCTTTACTGTAACATCCATTTAACAATACATCAGTGGATCCAGTTTTTCTCTACATCCTCAGACTGTAGATCCCCAAGGTTCTGCACATAGATTTTAAACATAGACTTTGTCTGCAGTCCTTAACCTGTATTTGTATGTGTATTGTGTAACATGTTGAAGTGTGTATAGCCCTCGAGAAGTGAGGAGCAGATCATCTCCAGAAGCTTCAGTATGTTTTGTACATCACATTCTGTGCTTGTTTTCTAATCATTATTTACATAGTTCACCTGTGAAGAGTGGAGGTTCTGGATCTTCAGAGAAGGGGATACAGACACGGTCTATGAATGGCCAGATCTCCATGTACGAAGGGTTTTGAGAACAGTGTGCTCCCCACCAAATATAAAATCCTCCTCCACATACCTCAACATTGACTGACCTGGGTCTGCTGGGAGTTGCTGCACTGAAGCAGGCCCTTAACAACATCACAAAATTGTCAAGAAGAAGAGATGCAGTCTAACTGATTCTCTGAGACAGCGGTGTTAATCATTTAGACTGCTGCTTTGATCCGTGGAAGATCACAGACCAGGGATTTACAGTTTCAATTGCTTACACACTAAAATTAAAACGTTCCCACAATTAGCAAAACCTTACACTCAAGGAGCAAAACACCGGCTTAGATTTGCACAACTATAAGCACGTTGTCAGCTTCCCACTTTTTGGGAATGGTGTCAGAGGGAGAGTGTCAGATGGATGGTGTCAGAGGGAGAGTGAGGAGGAAAGGGGTAATCTGGAGAGAACAAGGAGGAGGAAGAGGCAGAGGAAGAGGCAGAGGGAGAGGAAGAACTGGAGGAGGGGTAGGACATGCACATAGAAGAAGACAATCAAATCTGTGTAATGAAATTCGTGCTACAATTGTGGACCATGTAATAAACCACGGACTAACACTGAGGGAGGCTGGACTGAGAGTACAGCCTAACCTATGCAGGTACATAGTGGCATCAATAGTTCGGACATTTTGTCAAGAGCACAGGTGAGAAACGTATCTTCTGTCCACAGAAAATCCATTGCTTACTTCATGTATTATTTCAGCAGTTTTGGTATCTATTCCTGCATCATTTCACAGTAAGCTACATGCATTTTGTTTGGCCAACATAGGATTGAATGTCGAGAACACCAAGGAGAGAGGGGCCCCATATTCACACAGGATCAAGAGCGAGAGATCATAAACCTTGTTTTGGCCAATAATGCAATCAGACATGGAAGAATTCTAGCCCGTATTGTCAATGATCAACCAAGTTTCAATAATGTCCAACAGGTCTCTCTGTCCTTACAACACTTACCTCAGTCTTACATTTTTAGACAGATTACACAATATTATCACAGCAGCAAACCAAAGGGACCAGATGCAATACATTGTCGTCTGGGACAATGTAGCTTTCCATCGTTCTGCTCTGGTCCGAAACTAGTTCCATCAACACCCACAATTACAGTTCAATACCTTCCACCATACTCCCCCTTCCTAAACCCCATCAAGGAGTTCTTCTCAGCATGGCGGTGGAAGGTTTTTGATCTCTAGCCCTATGTCCAGATGGCCCTCATTCAAGCTAATGAGGAAGCATGTGATCAAATTGAAGCAGCATCCATACAAGGGTGGATCCGTCACTCCAAAAGATTCTTCCCACGTTGCCTGGCAAATGAAAATGTAGCCTGTGATGTTGACGAGGCCCTGTGGCCAGATCCAGCAAGGCGGAGAGATGTTTAGGTTATTCTTTTCTTCGGTACTGAACTGGATATGTAATTTATGTTACAGTATTACTGTAGGCTACCAGTACAATGGTACGTTCAGTAATTTCTGTATGAAAACTGGAAAATGTTGTGTTATGAATGTTTTGTTGAAATGTTCAGTATTGACTGACTTGAGTACATGAAAATGAATAAATATTTTCATTAATCTGCACAGTTGGTGTCATGTGGTGTTGGTGAATTTATTTATTCTCTCACTCTCTCTCTCTCTCTCTCTCTCTCTCTGAATCTGCCTGGATGGGCTGTCTCAATCTGTGTGTCTCCTCCTCTCTCGATTGCTCTCTGTATGTCTGTCTCTGTCTGTCCTGCTCTCTCTTTCTGAATCTGCCTGCCTGGTCTGTGTGTATCATCTTCTCGTTCTCTCTGCATGTCTGTCTCTGAATCTGTCTGCCTGTCTGGTCTATCTCTGTCTGTGTGTCCCTTTCTCTCTCTCTCTCTCTCTTTTTTTCCCCATGCGTTCCCATCCAGCCCCAGTAGAGTTCTCCACCATGGCCTTGTCTTCCCTACAGGGGCCAATTTGACTGTTGTAGCTTGCTGTCAGCGCAGGGGGAGGTGTGTTCTGTCAGTTCCTGTCCCCTGGCCCTGGCACGCTGTTGCAATAGAACATCAGTTTGCTTAGCTGATATGTTATGAACCACCAGCACTCACCTGAAACCAGCCACTGACAGAACAGAACCTGAAATGATGTTAAGCTTACGTTGTCTTGGTACAGACAATGCTATGAATGTGAAAGTGTGATTTGGTCTTTGCGTTTGAGTTTGGCATTAGGCTCTGCGTCTTTACCCCTCGGCAGTCTCAGCAGGATCCAGTAAAGTGTACCAGGCTCTTCAGAGCCACTTCATATTGCTCATGTTTGGCTGCTGATCAGGCGTACTCACTTTGGAACACTGTGGAACACGCCAGAACATTCACGCTTGCCGCACTGTACCAGGGGAAGGGGTGGCCCCTGTTTAGCTTTCACATGACACCTTATGTATGCACACAGAGACACAAACAAATAGAGGAACACACACCGGTCACACACACACACACACACACACACTAGTCACACAGTGTGTGTGATTCTTATCCCGGTACCTGTCAGGGGCAGGTGTTGTCCCACAAGACCCAATCAGTTCTAATTAACCCCTTGTGGTCTCTGTGTGTGTGTATATGTAAGTGTTTTAGTGTGTGTCTGTGTGTGTGTGTGTGTGTGTCAGCTCAGCCAGGCTTGCAACCAGAGTCCTAGAACCCCCCCCCATCCCCCCCGCTACAATAACAGGACGTCCGCTCCACAACGTTGTGGTCATTGTGAGGACACTTGATGTTCGGCTCCTGGCCTGTTCACACCCCACACAGGTGACCAGTCAGTTCATGCATATTTAACCATCAGGTGATTAGTTAAACTAAGGCTGGATGATAGAGTTACACAGCACACAGTCACCCCCCTACGTAATCAGAGATCCCGCTCAGGGCTGGAGAGATGAAAACTACTTGGACTTGTGCTGATTATGATGATGATGGTGGTGGAGATGGTAATGTCGTGTGTTTTCGGCGTATGTGTGAGAGTGTGTGTCTGAGGGTGTGTATACCATTGACTTTAACTGTCGTGGTGTGCCAGATGCCAGGCTTGACAAAACAAAGCCCAGCTAATCAAATAAGAGCCCTTAGCGGTGTGTGCAGACGGAGGGAGAGAGAATGGAGTGTGTGTGTGTGTGTGTTTGCATAGACACCAGTGATGTAGAGAGAGAGGAACAGTGTGCAGGCTCAGTGCAGGGTTGTCTAAAGGCTGAGGACATTTGACATGGTCACATATCCTTATGTAGGATTACTCTTGCAGGACTCTCAAGAGCTCTTTCATAAGATTTCATTTTGCCGTGCGTGATGATCGCCCCATGATTGACAACTTACTTTTGTAAAAGTTCACTACTGTGCCACATTATCTCTGGTGATCCATACATTTAGATTTAGGGTTTGGGTTGGAAATAGGCTAAACATTCTGGTTGGGGTTAAGTTTAGGCATTAAGGGTTAGGTTTAGGTTACGTTTAGTCATAAAGGTGAGATAATGAATGTTAAGGTTAGGTTAAAGTTAGTTAAGTTAGGGTTGAGGTTAGGGTTAGGTGAATATAATTATTTTTAACCATATTGCTGGTCCTCATCTTGATAATAAAATCTCTGTGTGAGTGTGTTTGTGTGTGTGTGTGTGTGTGTGTGTATGGGGGGGCAGAGGAGAACAACTGTCCCAGTTGGTTTCTGGCTGAGAAGTGGAGAAACAAGAACGTCTACAACAAATAGACTCTGCTGGGGCATCATTTGTTTGGCATGGGGCAGCATTTGTTTGGCATGGGGAAGCGTTTCTTTGGCATGCGGCAGTGTGGGTGGCATGGGTCTAGGCGGACTGGGACCCTCTGGTCCAACGACTGTGCCAAGCCCACCTACCCCGACATGCTGACCTCTGGCTGGCCTCTGTACAGCCTTTAGTCCCCCATCATCCTACTGCTGGCTTACATCTGATGCTAAGGGGCAGTCCTGATGCTGCTGGAATTGGTGTTAGAGGGCCAGTAGGAGGCGTTCTTTACTCTGGTTTACATACCTAATCCCAGTGCCCCAAGGCAGTACATGGGTCCATGCCACAGGTAGGGAGCTGTCTGTCCATTTGGACGTGGTCCTGAATTTCTGTAACCTGGTTCCACTGTAACCATACTACCCAGCACAGTCACTGGATTTCAATACTATTAAGGTGTTGTGGGAGCAACTTAACTGTATGGTACAGTACATAAGAAGTGTCCATCAAGCCAATCCAATTTCTGGGAGGTACATCAGGAAGGATGGGGAGAAATCTCTTCAGATTACCTCAACAAATGAACAACTAGAATGTCAAAGGTCTGCAAGGCTGTAATTGCTGCAAACGGAAGACTCTAATGAAAACAACATTTGAATAATTGAACATTTCAAATCAAAATCATTTTCTAACCCTTTTTATTGCTATATTTCTCACTCAAACTCATTTGTGTGTGTTTTCATGGACAACAAGGACATTTCTAACTGACAACACATTTTTGAACGGTAGTGTAGGTGACAAGATGAATACAATTATGAATGTATCTCTCTCTGGAAAGCTCAGCTAAATGACTAAAATGTAAATGTAGAAAACATAGTCTCAAGTGACCCCTCCCTTCTCTCCATTGAGCCGCCAGTTTATTCCCACAGTGCCCAGAGATCATAATGACCACATGGAGAACAGAAGAATGCCTTTGACTAACATACGGCCAGCAGCGGCAGCAGTAGTGGCAATGTCAACACAGACACAAACACTCCCTGGATAACCGTCCAGGGAATTCAGTTGCAAATGTTACACACACTGAAACAACACCACCACCCACACACAATGCTGTGGCCCATACCAACCCCATACCAACAAGACTGTCCACAGCACTGCTGACAGTGCTCTCAGAACTCAGCCTAATAGTGTCCTGACTGGAATGATACCTAACATTTACATTTAGAACACCATCTTATCCAGTGTCTTACACGTTGTTTTCACCTTGTTGACTCTGGGACTGGAACCAGCAACTGACCCAAGGCCCTTGACCACTAAGCAATCTGCCATCCCACAACATACCTCAATATGAATGGACAGAAAGGATCCTCTTTTGCTGCTAGTGAGCACCATTATCTATTGATGAGATTCATGAAAAGAACTAGCATCTCTCTGTTTCCTATCTCAAGCTGTCTGTTTGGAAGCATATAGATCTCCCTATAATTTGTGGTTTAACGATGGCATTTCCAAACTTACCCCAGTCCCCTATTCCTAGCGAACAACAGTTGTTTCCGTTAAATGTTCCCGTGACACCTCTTTGGTGGCAGAAGTGCTCACAACACAAAAACTGTCCAGCTTTGCAGATTCTTTCTGACTGAAAGGTATTTTAGGGTTAAAGGAATATTTGCTATGTTTTATAGTTTGTCAAGTCCTCTAATTGTGTCAAATGTATGTTTCTCTTTTCTCTTTTCTTTACAGGTTTCCAGAATATTTCATTAAGTAGTTATTAGGTACACCCATAATCTCAAAGCAATTAATTTTCAGAAAGAGTAAAAATATAATTAATAGATAATGGTTTCACCATGACCCCTTATATACTTGCTGGGTTTTTACAAATGATTGCTTCCAGCTCATATCCTATTATTCTGCTGCCTGGAAGAACTAGCAGTCTTTGGTGGTCAGTGTCTAAGATTGAAGAAGATGTCCAACTGCATAAAAGCCTTCACCACATGGTTTTGCTTGTAAATATTGCTTTGTTTCTATAGTTCACTGGTTTATTGAATAACATGGAACTATAAAATGAATGGTCTATTTCTGTTCATCAGTGTCAATGACTGCATGTACAATAGATAGGTCAGGTTGGAGGGGACCAATGATGGCCCGGTATATATAAACATTTTTCATAATAACCCCCATCTATATGCTTTTATATGTTTAGAATGAATGTCTTGACTTAAGAGAAGGGGGAAAGCCGGATGAAGCATTGACCTGTTTTACTCTCCAACCAAGACCTGACAGGAGCCTCTTTAGCCTACATATCCCTCCCTTATTGCCTGCTTTGTAGGATGGGACATTAGGGTGAGGGAGTGTGTGTGTGCTCTAAGATTTTACGGGAGAAGTGTGACAGACACTAGGACACATAAACATGTAAGTGCACACACACACACCCAACCTTTGACTTAACTTGGGACACAATGGTCTTATGTATATGTAAAACATGACGTCACTAAAGCAAATACTACTAAACTGTAGTAAACTGTACTAAACCTGTAGCTGTATTAAACTGTACAAAGCTGTTGTAAAATGTAGTTAACTGTAGTAAACAGCACTGAGCTCTAGTAAACTGAGAAGAACAAGGATGAAAAGGGCATCGATTGACAATGGAACAGACCCTCCAACCTAATTTACATGCCATGCATAAACATCCATCCATTAGAGAGGTCATTGATGTGTATTTCCCATCTTAGCCACTCCCCTCCTCCCCTCAATTGTCTTCTCCTATCCTGCCTATGTTAGGGGAGGGTCAGTTTGTAGCTCGCTAATCAGGGTTTGTCCATGGAGTGCCAGGGGAGCTATAAAGTGGCGTAGCATTAGCCCACTGTGACAGGCTGGTCTGGTTCCTGGCTGGTCAATCACAACGTCCGCGTGCTGGGCAGCGTCGGTCTCAGAGCCACAGTGAATGGAGCTGCAGGATTCTGCCTCCATGGAGATAAGGTTATCTATTCAACAATGGGGCCAATATTTAAACCTCACACACACACACACGCCCACACACACATGCCGTATGCACACATACGCACGCACGGACCCACACACATTCACAAGCAAACATTTACACATTTACAGACATAGAAAAACACAACCCAATTTTGTGGGTATCCCCCACTTATGACAAGAGTGCTCCTTTGACCTGACGAGGATATTTGAAACGCTGTCAAAGAGCAACAAGAAGAGAAGGAGATGATCTCTTGGTCATGACAACATCATCCATCAGCTCTCTCAATAGCCTCTCCATTCTTGTCTCTTGACATGGCCCCTGTTGCTGTTAGCAGGAATCTGAGTTATTCAGCCAATTCCATAAGAACTTTCCTCCGGACCTCCAACTGCAGGGAGGGAGAACCAATGGGATTGGATAATCCAAACTTTTCTCTCCTTTTCGGCACTTTTCAATTAAAAAGAGATTTGAAAGGAGAAAATCATGTGAAGGCATGGTACACACATAATACCCACAAAAACTAACCTCTAACCAACCTCATTTTAGATCATTTTCTTTGGATAGAATGGAAAAGAAAAAAAGTCACATCAACCACTTTTCCATGCGCAGTTTGAATTTGAATGATATTATAAATTAATTATAATAAATTGTAAATTATTATAAATAAAGGTCAAGTGTGATGAAAACAGAATGTGTCACTAAATAATATATGTATTTTTTTAAACACATTAACATCCATAGACAATTTTTGTTGTTCAACATGATGGGGTCTTTTTGTCTGTAAATGTGTTAGAGAAGATACAATGAAAAAAAGGTTTTGCGCTAATACTGACACAAAAATATTATTGAAATAAATTATATAAACTATGTATGTACTTGGAAGTAAACTATATAAACTATGTATGTACTTCGATGTAAACTAGATAAACTATGTATGTACTTCGATGTAAACTAGATAAACTATGTATGTACTTCGATGTAAACTATATAAACTATGTATGTACTTCGATGTAAACTATATAAACTATGTATGTACTTCGATGTAAACTAGATAAACTATGTATGTACTTCGATGTAAACTATATAAACTATGTATGTACTTCGATGTAAACTAGATAAACCCCCTATTATTTGGGAATGCAAACAGTTTATTAGGCTACTGAGTAAATTATTAAGATGAACTTCCCAAGGTGTTGAGAGTTCAACCAAGTTCACTGTGATCTTGAAGCTCTTTTCCAAAAATACAAATGATTAATTTCTGGAGATAAGATTATGAATGCTGATCTGGTATACACATCAAAACCTTTATATTATCATAATGTAGATTAGGCTACCAGATCTGTTTTAGAGGGCAGAAGGTGTCAAAACTAGAGTGGGCACATGACTATTCTGTATAATCAGTACTGTTTTTGTACTATTTCATCACGCTACTTTTCATCCTGTGCATCAGTTTCAATACTGAGATAAAACATCTTAATTGGGACATTAACCAGAAATGCTGAGAATCATTTTACTTCTCAAATAAGCCAGGTGACATTGAACTGGACATAGCAAAGAGACTATATGGTGTTGTTCAGGCACTGTTCACGTTATTCTTGACATGTAACATATGCACCTGTATTACCATGAACAAATAGACGTCCATGCCCAGCCAAACCCTTAACATGTGAATGAAGTGCTTTGTGTCTATGGCATGCCTATACTTGCCCTGCCACCCCCTCTCTCTTTTACATTCTGTCTCTCTATTCCTGCAGCTCAGATCTTGGCCTAGACCTTGCCCTGGCCAGATCACATCCATCTAATACTGGCTGAGACCAGGCAGGGTTATTGATATGTTCAATGTTGCAATAATGACACCAGGCGGGTTTGGGCCTGACCAAGAGGAATTTATGTGTCTACTAATAACAGGCTGTTCTTGACCCTTGTTGACCAAATGGGCTGTATTCCAACTTCCTATAAAGTATGATGGAAAACAAATGAGATAAAGCATCTAAATTGAAAACATTTATTGCATTGAGGCATGATTGCATTGTGAATAACTTAGAGAACACAAATGAAAACAACTAAATGACAAATCAAAGACTTCATCAAACATTTCTAGAGAACAAGCTTTTCAATCAGTTTCATCACTTCATCGGTTTTCCTAATCAGTTTGCTTAAAAAAACTAACAATTTAACAAATCATCCTTTTAAAAATAGTCCATTTTGAGAAAACATTAAAAGTATTGTATTTTGAAGAAACAAATCAATCATGAACAGTAACCAATATCACTCAAAAGACGCTGATCACCCAGTGAGAGAATCAACATTTCTTCAATGGGAAGCATAATCCTAAAGACTAATCAGCAGATTTTAATCAAATACAAGATTAACAGAATGGAAAGTTTGTACAAAAAAGGCCTGCCAAGGCTTTTGTATTGCTGTAAAACAATGTTTTGTACACATTTAATCTGTGCCTCTGCATGTTTTATGGACCACGAGCCAATAGCATTGTGACATACAGCTTGCCTCAATCATACCGTACCTGTCTCTCAATGTGCATATTCTTGAGTTTTCTAAATGAGGCATTTCAGTTAATTTCATGTCTTTCTCTCTGCTTTGCCATAGCTTTTGACTCAAGACATGTCCATCCATCTTATAGACTGTAGTAGATATGTTAAAATGGTTACTTGGAAAACACTAAGTTTGACTAGGACCCACCACTTTAAGAACTGACTCTTAATTGACTTTTCCAGTCTGCGATGAAAACAGAAACATATATTAATAAAGTCATAAACATACAGCATAGATTTCTCAAAACATAATGCAAAAGCAAATGTTAATAAAAATACAAAATAACAGTATTTAGGATCTTATTCTGCTAATGTAGCAAAATAGTCGTTTGTATGTAATGGGCGCATCAGGAGTATGTTTGGAGTGGAGGGCCCAACAGGAGGTAAGACTAATGGTGTCATGTACTTGTTTCCATGTTTCTTCCAACCATAACCCAGTCTTTAGCCCCAGTCTGAAGAAACTGTAGTTCCCTGGATCAGAAACACAGGGATCACAGAGGTCTGTCACAGAAAGGCCTCAGACCTCTCCCAGGGCTGGATCTCTGAGAAGAATCCTTCACACAGACCAAAGCCCTGATCCAGAGACAGCGGGATGGCCTGTGCCTCTTCCTTCATCTCCTCCCAAGGGTGCACCTCCTGCCGCTCTGGGAACAGAGTCACCTCCTCAAACTGTTGCAGGTGCGTCTGCAACAACTGGTCGTGGTTCACCTGTTGAACCTGAAGCTCCGCCAGGTTACCACAGTTACATCCTGTTGAGCCACTCAGCTCCATGTAGGCGTAAGACTGTTGGGTCTGCTGGATCTGGGGCTCATTGTCCCCTTCTCCACACCACCTCCCCAGCCCAGTAGAGTGCCTCCCCTGCAAGGTCAGGTCTAGTTCACAGCCCAGCGAGCTCAGAGCAGAGTTGATGTCCAGGTCTTCAAACGTACTGCAGCCTCCACTTAGGACATCGTCAAAGACAGATGCCAGGTCAAAGTCTCCCTTCAGAGTTCCATCGCTGCTGTGGGCCTCAGTGGCTAAAAGGGGGGACTTAGGTGTCCGTGCCATTTTGCCATTTTGCCTTGGAGAAGGCTGTTTGCGCTTGCTGCCTGCTGCAGGCAGGTAGTGGTAGCCATCTTGGATCCCCTGTGCTGCTACCTGGAAACCAGTCTCAAGATTGTGTAAGAGCTTGTTCGGCTTATGGCTGCTGTAAAGGTTGGAAGACATTCTCCTTCTCTTGAAGACTCCATTAACAAACATGTCAGCGTACTGAGGGTCGATCTGCCAGAAACCTCCTTTTCCTGGTTCATCTTTCTGTCGTGGAACCTTCATAAAGCACTTGTTGAGCGAGAGGTTATGCCGAATTGAGTTCTGTGAGGAGGAGGGGAGGAGAAAAAAAATGTGTTCAATCAATATTGAATGTGTATTTAATTTGTTGTAATGTATGAATGATGTGCGTACGCATGTGTGTGTGTGTATGCATGTGTGTATCTGTGTGTGTATGTGGTGAGTGTGTGTGTGTGTGTGTATGTGGTGGGTGTGTGTGTGTGTGTGTGTGTATGTGGTGTGTGTGTGTGTGTGTATCTGTGTGTGTATGTGGTGTGTGTGTGTGTATGTGGTGGGTGTGAACTGCAGAAAGACGCAGAGAAAGGGATGTAAGGGGGAGGAGTAGTTATTGTTGTTGTTTGTGGAGGAAAGCAAATGTACCTAATGAGCCTTTCTAGTGTGGAGCTCTGTGCATTTCAAACATGATCAGCTGTGCTTGGCTGCCAAGAGAGCTCTCATAGGATCCTCATTAATAAACGCACACTCCCTCTCTCTGTCTCTCTCTCTCTCACACACACACACACACATCCCTTCCCCCTCCCTGGAGCAGGAAAGCACTTGTGTCTGACCCCCAGAGATAGAAGCCTGGCAGAGAGTTAAAACCGCAGAGATGTTCTGCGATTTGAGACATTTTTTAAATAACTAAATGAAAATAAAGATTAAAAACAACTGAGCTAGCCAATGCGTGTCAAACATAGACAAGCTGTTTATGCTAGCTTGGATGATGATGATACATTTAAAATGTTCATTAGGATTAAGTGTATTCATATTCTTAAGACAAAACAACAGGTTTAGTATGCATGCATCAAACCTACTGCTCCCGCCTCTCCCTCCCGTCGCCATTCAGCTCATCAATAATGGAGCGAAAGAGGAGAGCTGGGTCATTTACCTGCCAGCTGGGCTCTGCGTGTCTGTAGTAGCAGAAGTTGTCTGTGATCCAGTTATAGATGGTGGACAGAGTCACCTTGGGCTTCTTGCTGGCCTGCATGGCCATACAAATGAGAGAAGCGTAGGAGTAAGGCGGTTTGACTTTGGGGTTCGTTTTGTAGTCTATCTCCTCCGGCGGGATTATCTGCGCCGTGATATGGTGGTCGTGGTGAGGATAGATTGTAGTGTGGTGATGTGCGTAATTCACCAAACGCGCGTCGGTGGAGTTACTGCCAGAGGTATCTGGGCTACCGAGGCTAAGAGGCATCCCGGTAGCGGCGGTGTCCCCGGCTGGAGGGCTAGACGGGGAGTCGGTGCCCCTGGGGTACAGCCGCTGGTGGTATGAATGAAGGTGCTGGGAAGTGCAACCCGAGCCGGAGCTGGTGGGTCTTTCCGGGTTAGCGTTGAGGATGGAGAAGTTCTGGAGCCAGTGCAGACTCGTCAGGCTGTCGTCTAAGTGCACTGAGCCAATTGAGGCGTCCTGGTCCACCGGCTGGAGGGTCAGCCATTTCTCCTTAAACTTGGAGGCAACCTCCGGATTCATAAGGACAGGCATTCTGAACGCGAGACTGTTACCCAGAAAGATAGGGGAATTGTGTTCAGTGAGATGTCCTGCCCAAAATAAATATGGCAATCGGTCAAAAAACTAAATGGTAGCCTATTAAAAAATATAGGTCTAATAAAAATAAGTTTTGACTTAATATGCCAACGTTTCGAAAACCTAATCTGAAAATGAAACAAACGAATAAAACGCAGTAAATATCGCCGATCCTTACCTCAAGGACAGGTCAGTGAAGATGCTGGGGACCAGTGTGCACCTGTTGCTGCGTTCGGTCGATTAGTTCCTGCTCCTTTCTTCTAGGACTCCGAAGCACCATCTATCCTCTGCGCAACAAGTGCTGAAGGGGAGGGCTCACCAAAGCAGTTCATATAGATAGCCCAGATTAGCTAATCAATTTTTGTCTTTTTGCATAGGATAATCAATGTATATATATATTCCCGGACATATGCTTTCCAAAAAGGTTAATAATAATGTCTGGTTACAACAAGGTTTTAAAATAGTAGCTGAAAAATAAACTGGACGGACTGCCCACCAGCCCTTTAAACGTATTGGAGTTCTCTGATTGGTTCCCTGCTTAGGTTTCACGGGTTTTTCAGACACTCTGACGTGCATGGAGATGTGAAGAGCACCGGCCATTGTATATGCAACACTCATGTGATAGTTGGAACTAGAATTCTTTGAAATTCCCGCATTATTTCATTATGCAGCCTGACATTTTGGTTTAGAACTTAATAGATTTGAGAAGTAGAAATATATATATATATATATTCTGTAATATTTACAAGCTGTAATATGCCAGAGGAAGGCACATTTTGTGCATATGCATGAAAATAGTGTACGTTTGATTTGTCGGACAAGTTTAGCTACGACTTCCTAAAGGCAAGGAGAGAAAGAAATTGGACTTGGCTTGGGAAGTAATTTTATATAATATGTAACCGTTGTTTTCGATCTAATCACTGTCTGTTAATTAAATTGAGGTTTGAAATAAATAATTATAACAAAAAAATTTTTTTTATCCTAACAGCCTAGTAGTAGTATTAGAGAAGGAGCGGTATTGAATAAAACATAATTATGAAGGTCCCTTGGTGAAGTGGAAATCACTTCGGAACCTCGGAGTTAATGCAGCAAGATATCAATATGAACGTTCCATTGTGCTATCATCCATCCACCCCCACCAACCACTCTCCTTTCTTACGTATTATTTCTGTCTTAAAACAGCAATACACAACACTTGTGGCTTCGCATTTACGTATAGTATGAAACTTATGCATTAAGAAACATCCACTTTAATCGTAGCTTTGGTATTAATTGAAGTACAAAGATAAAACCAAAACCTTCAACAATTGGCATCTCATTATCATTTCTTATAATTATTGTTGTTCTGACCTCAAACCTAATTTACATGATATTGAGAGCGGAAAGTCGCGCCACAATTCCCGCGCGTGTGCTACACTTCACCCTGAAGCATTCCTTTTTTCAACACCGAGGTAACTGTAGGCTATCATATAGCACTACAAATGCACAGGGAAATATAAGAAGGAAGTTCTGCTCAAGAGCATATAATCAGATTTTTTATCTGAAATATATAGTACCAGCAAAAGTTTGGACACACCTACTCATTCAAGGGTATTTCTTTACTTTTACTATTTTCCACATTGTTGAATACAAATACAAAAACTACGAAATGTCACATACATGTAGTAGCCAAAAATGTGTTCAAATAATCTTAATACATTAATATTTTTGATTGTTCAAAGTAGCCACCCTTTTCCTTCATGACAGCTTTGGACACTCTTTGCCTTCTCTCAACCAGCTTCATGAGGTAGTCACCTGGAATGCTTTTCCAACAGTTTTTATGGAATTCCCACCTATGCTGAGAACTTGTTGGCTGCTTTTGCTTCACTCTGTGGTCCAAATGACTAATGTTTATTTCTCTAATGTTTATTTCTCGTGTGCCTTGGCCCAACCAAGTCCCTTCTTGGTGCTGTCCTTCAGTAGTTGTTTCTTTGTAGTAATTCGACCATTTGACCTAGGCCTGATTCAAGCAGTCTCCTCTGAACAATTGATGTTGAGATGTGTCTGTTACTTTAACTCTGTTAAGCATTTACTTGGGCTGCAATCTGAGGTGCAGTTAACTGCAGATTTCTTAGGCCAGTAACTTTAATGAACTCTTACTCTGCAACAAAGGAAACTCTGGCTCGTGAGAGCCAGTTTCATTATAATGTTTGATTGTTTTTGTGACTGCACTTGAAGACACTTTCAAAATTCTTGAAATATTCTGTTCTGACTGACTGTCATGTCTTAAAGTAATAATGGACTGTCATTTCTCTTTGCTTCTTTGAGCTGTTCTTGCCGTAATATGGACTTCTACAGTGCAAACATTATGATGGTCTTCTGTATACCAACCCTACCTTGTCACAACACTACTGTACAAAGCTCTTATCAAGGCAAAGGGTGGCTATTTTGTAAGAAACTTTAATATGAAATGTGTTACTTTCCTCTTGCTGTCTTGATCCAAAATTGAGGTCAGCTAACCCTGCTCATCCTTTTTATACATGTCACAGACCATGACACAAAGTCAGAAAATCAATTGTTTAATTCTATCATGCAGTACACCTGTCTGGAAGCATCTGCATTTGTTATGTTCCTCCACTCTTTTAATCAGGATTTCCTGTTGTCTGTTAGTCCTCCGCTCCAGGGACTCAAAACAGCTATAAGTTATGGTTGATGGGAGAAATGGAGAGACAGGGTATTACTGGATGTTATGAAGGCAACTCTTCATTTTAAACATTACTCATCTGGTTGATTACCACAACTAAAATGTTTTCTGTCTTCTTGTCAAGTCAAGTATGTGGAGGATCTATGTCAGGCGTTTCTTTATCGCCTTCATTGACAGGTCATACTAATATCCGGAATAGGGATACCAGGACACATACAGACGTAATTGATCTCAGCTCGTCTCATATGAATGCATTGCCACCATGTGGAGATGTAGAGAACTACAGTTAAGAGGAAAAACTCCATGTGTCAAATCCAGACTGCAGATGGCTCCTCCAATACATCTTGCAGACTAGAGATCCACTGAGAGTATGGATCATAATGTGACCAGACCTGATCCCGCTCTTAATTGTACACTCAGTGGCTTTACATTGACATGTCCTGCTACCAGAGCCACCAATAGTTTTGGAGGTCCATAAGTAAGTGTTTATCCCAACCCTTAACAAAGCAATGTTTCTGTGTTGGCCAGTCCATCCTTCTCAGGAGTATTATATCACACTCAGTAAACATGTACAGTCTGAGTTTTTTTTTCTTTTACTAATCATGCTTTGGTCATTACTGTGCAAATAGGATTAGTCAATGTTAATGGGTACACACTCAATGAATGAACATGAAATAAAAACGCAACATTTACTTGGCATTTACCTGACATGGTCGATCACATGTTTGTATGATATCTGTGTCAGGTGACCAACAAAAGTGGGGGACCAATGGAGGACACGGCCCTTAGTGACATTTTATGATGATTACTACCAAGATTATATAGTTGGTTAACTAGACTACCACACCTAGCAGTTCATAAATATTAGCTGGCATGAGCTTACTGACTGTAGTTTGACTAACATAAGTTATGAAGTGCTGCTGTACCACTACATTTCTAAATTTCACCTTGTGTATTATAGTTTCTACCTCTAAACAGTAATTTAAGTCTCCAGCACAGTTCCTAAAAAACTGCACATCATCAGCATTTAGGCCAAGGCACATTTTCATACATTGTGTACGCTTGGTGGTTTCTCTTTCTTAATGATTCTTTGACTGATACCACAACACAAGCCGCCTTCACTTTCTCAGAACATTAAGCCTACAGTATGCTGTAGTTTCCCTGGGGTATGTTAGCGTTTGCATCTTATATCTGCCAAGGGTAGCAGATATAAGATAGACCTTATGACCCAATTCAGGGTGTGATGTGTTTACCCTCTCATTGGAGAGGTGGGGGTGGAGTTTAGAGCTGGCTGCTCACACTCAATTGCTCCATTGGTTGCAGTGGTAGGATAACCGATAGTCAAAGGTGGGCCGTTGCTCCATGCATCATTCAGGACAGTACTGGCTGGTAGAGGTGGTTCACAAACAGTAGACATGTTTGCTTATACACATCTAGGGCAAAGCAGAGCTCTGAAGGCTGGGTTAAAGGAGAAGTGGGTTGTTGTAGGACAGTGGAGAACACTTCAGTTCATGTAAAAACTTAGATTAGCTCGTCCAGCTGTAGCATGCGTCATGGAAGGACAGAGGCACCACGGGGCTTCAAAATGCATCCAGGTTTGTTTCGGTTCACTCACAAATCACAAAGAACTCTAGCAAAACAGAGTAAACGTTTCACCAGTTGTTCTTATGGTTTGGAAAGGCAGCAGTTGTGGTTCTCATGAGAGGCCAATGACACAAATTATGTCTACAGACAAGAGGCTTTTGAAACAGTGGATAAGGGGATGCCTTGTAATCTGTTACGCACTTGTCCTGTATGATATCCAGTCCACTCTCTTTGAGGACACTAAAATCCGGCCAGGGTATATGATCTGCTTATGATGTCCTCAAAGCTTGTCATAAAGATAAGCAGATTCAACTGAAAGGGATTATGGTACTGAAAGATGCAATAAACTTTATTCCTTGAGAGTAACACAGAGTATTGTTTTGGGTTTGTCCGTGTTCTGATGGTAGCTGTACATTAATGGGAAATGTCTCTTTTTAGTGCTGTAGACTGCAATAGACTGTTCAGAAGGACCATTCTGCCAGCAGGGGTCTCCAAAGCACAACACGCACAAACACAAATATACACACACACACACACACACAAATATACACACACAAACAAACACACATTTTTGTTTTAAAATCCCCACAGAGAGACTGCCCCATAAACACTTGGCCAATAACAGGATGTTTACAGTATCCAGTTTCCCACAATCCTTGGTGGTTCATTGATGTATTGAGGGGTTCTTTCTACCCACAGTCTAATCCCTATGGCTGCAGTGCTATCTTCTTTCCACCTCACACCCACTTTTAACCAATTACCTTAATTAAATGAAATGTTGCCTTTCTAATGAGATCTAATGCGGCTAAAACAGTCTACCAACTATAGAAACAGTACATAGGGTTGCATGGTGTATGGACAACAACAAATATTGCAGAATCTCAAGTCTGCAAGAGCAGATAAAGTAGTAGTCCTGAAGAAATAGTTTGAACATCTAAACATATTATAGAATTATAATATGAAACACTGACATTTTATTTTAACATTTTATTTTAAACTGCTTGATATTTAACAAATTAATATTTAAGAATGTATGAGATGCAAAAAGCCAGCCACTACCCATCCCTGCAGTAAACAATCGAATAAGTGGTGCTGCATGGTTTTGCCTGAAAATGAAACAAATTGCACATGAACATGACGCTTGTCAAGGTGCTTGTCTTTAAATACACCCGGAGCATGAGTAGACAATCCCTAATGTTACTCGATATAACTTCGTTCAATGTTATTGGTGTTTGAAGATATGTTTACCATATTTGGCAAGATAGAGGCACAGAGCGCATGGGAATTGGACAGAAGTATCCGTCATTCACAAAATTCAATCTCCTAACTTTACAAACAAACCGTTGGCTCACGGGACTTGTAGTGCAAAACACAGTCATTAAATTGAAGGAATCGTACTTTTTGGGAAGAAGGTAATCCTCCTCACCATCCTATTTATTTTTTTACCAACTTGCGACTACTATGCTTTTCCACATTATTTTTGGACTCTAGTGTACTGACCATTTTGGTCTTGTGATTAGAAAGCATTGACTCAGCGACGCATACAAATCCCACTTGCACTGCCCTCTCTTCATTGGGTGCCGGCTGATGTCACTCAAGGGGGCGCTACTTACACTACTGCTCCTACGGTAAATATTTGTGTTTGCTCAACCGGCTGTAATGGTGGACGACTGAGACCGACAAGATAGGAATAAAACCACGAATATAGAAGTACAGGCACAACACTACGAGCCGCGAGTAGGAATTAAGCTTCGGCGCAAAATGGATGAACTCAAACACCAAGTAATGATTAACCAGTTCGTCTTGACAGCGGGTTGTGCGGCAGATCAGGCGAAACAGCTTTTGCAAGCGGCACATTGGCAATTTGAGGTACTGTAAGGGGGTTAACGATCAAGAGCTGACTAGCTACAGTATTGTTTATCTCTGACTGCGTATTTGACAGACAGTGTGTTTTGCCTGCGATGTTTATAATTGTTGGTTTTCGCCGACATTAGATGTTGTACAACAACATTAGGAGAGAAAGATGACTATCTGAATACTTTTAAAGTTCTAACGTGCATGTATTGTTATTCTTTAATGGTAACATTATAAATATCCATGGACTGGGAAAAGCTCACACGGTCAATATCCAATTAGAATTTACTCTAGCTGCTGAGATACTAAATACTAGCTATAATCCTGTTCCCAGGCAGTAGTTAGGCGAGGCTCGAAAATGCTATTATGCAATGAAGATAACCGCTGATTTGTATTGACTGCACATGATTGTTTTGTCTGCACAACAGAGTGAAATAGATTTTTCAAATCACGTTTGAAAAATCTAACTCAATTGTTTGTGTGCTTAATATTTTGTAAACACTCTGACTTATAGCATACATAGGTAACATTATACACAACATAATGTCATGTGTTCTATGTTGCAGACGCTTGTAATTGATCATATTATCTTTTATGTTTGTTTTAGACTGCACTCAGTGCCTTTTTTCAAGAAACGAATATTCCATACGGTCACCATCATCAAATGGTGAGTGAATCCTCATTTAATTTCAATTAAGTCTACTTTTTACTATAATCCTTTAAATATTGTTATTACAATGTTATTTCAAACCGTGTCAGTAATATAAGCATATTACCCTTACGCCTGTTTTTATAATTTACGATGTCTTTAGACCTAGAATCATGTTGTAGTAACAATAACAAAGCACATGTCGGCCATGTTGCGGACTCTGGGTTTCCATAAATAAACAGAGGCAGGCATGTAGCTGCAATAGCCACGTTCTGTTCAGCCAGCACAGTCTGCGTTGTGGAGACTTGGAGATGATTCGAAGTATAGGTCGTATGTGTACTCGACTGGATAGTAGTAGATACACGTGAACAAATTCCACGTTGTGGCACAAGCACCATATTGTTACGTTTCTGGGGCGAATGTATATTTCCTGGAAGAGGAATGCTGTTATTGTGACTGCATCAGCATTGGTATAGCTTAATGCTATATATTATTGTCTTTCCCATTTGTATCAGTGAATCATTTAGTGCAGCAGCTACAATATTTTAGGAATAGTTAAAAAAAAATCTCAAGCATAACATTGGTAGTCTGTCAGTCATCTGTCAACAGTGCATTAATATTATAGGACACTAGTTAAGGTTTTGAAAGCACTCCGCTGCTTACTCTGGGTGCACATAAGGCCTACTGTGGGTGCACATAAGGCCTACTGTGGGTGCACATAAGGCCTACTGTGGGTGCACATAAGGCCTACTCTGGGGGCACATAAGGCCTACTCTGGGGGCACATAAGGCCTACTCTGGGGGCACATAAGGCCTACTCTGGGGGCACATAAGGCCTACTCTGGGGGCACATAAGGCCTACTCTGGGGGCACATAAGGCCTACTCTGGGGGCACATAAGGCCTACTCTGGGGGCACATAATGCTTTGTGTTGCTCTGCATGGCATGGTAGCATCTAGCAGCAGCTGCTTTCTGGAACACGCCATGGATGGGGGGGATTTGGAAAAATGTTCTTGGTGTATTCACAAAAGTCCTTCCCTGTGTCCTCGCCACACTAGTGGACATGTATTGTTCATTAGTGGCAGTGACAGTGTTGTGACTGGTTTCACATCCATTTTGTGTGGCGAATCATGCTCACAGTACTGTTTAGTCATAACATTGGTGAAGTTGGAGAATAGTGTTTGCTATTCTCCAACTTCACCAGATGGCATCTGTAAGATCAGCTTTTGTGATTGGCCTACAGTGTTGTACCTCCAGTCTGAGTAGGACTTGAACACACACCCGTAAATTGCCAACAAGCTGACCGTTATGCCTAGGTTTGGACCTCTTGGTGGAACTGTTTAGGCCCACCAACACTCCAGCACAACCAGACCTTTGTTGATTTTATCAGATGCAGCTTAGCAATGAGCTTGGCAATACAAAATAAAAATAAAAGATTTTAGATGATTGTCTGTTTGAAATTTCAGTTTCCCTAGTGGAAATTTCAGTTTAAAAAAATTTAAATACTGAACACACTTATCTTACCAATGCCACCTATTACCTATGCAGAAGCAATTTATCCAACATTTATTTATCCTGTGTGTAACTTCATTTCTTTCATTTCGTATGTCAACATTAGATGTGGATGTGCCTGGGTTGTACGTGGGTCTTTGTGTACCGTGGCTTGTATCATATCTGGGAACACTTCATATGGCCGTATCCATAGACTCAGACTCAGAATAGTGAACCTCTCAGTCGTTGCTCTTTGTCTGTGTGTCGTCACCCTATTCATGTTTGTCTTTGTGTTCAGAGTCACTCGACATGTTACCAGCCCCAGTCTTAACACTCCCCAGATACCGATTTAATTTTTTTCTTTGTATTTATATTTTATACACTAAAAGCAACCAATGCTAGACTAGAGTTCTGCCCGCCAACCTCCAGTACTGTAAATATCACTCTAGAGAAGATTGCCATCTTGTCTGTTTCTCATTAAGATGCTAAATTCATTTACAGTGTAGGGCAGCATTTCCTAACTAGGGGTGGTCTTGTTGAAAAAAAAAATGAGGTTACCAGAAAAAAAAATGAAGGCGTTTGGGGCCATGTAAATTGCCTGCTGGTGTTGGTGTCAGACAACAGTTGCCTTGCCACATCAGCTTCAAGCGGCTCTATGTGGTTGGGTGCCTGTAAGCGTAGTTGTGGTTGTTGGTCAGTGATCGTGATCTCCTTGTTGCTCATAGTTGCTGGCGAGTACTTACTGTTTTTGCAAGGAGTGTGATAGGAAGCAGGACGGCTTGGTGAGATGTTTTGGAAAAACCTCTCAACCTCCCGCTCTTATTTTCAGGAATTCCTGATGGGACTCTGGAATACAATTGTGTGGCCTGTTTTCTTCAGAACCCCTTAGGAGAGTGTAGACAGGACCACGCAACAAATCATGGTGGGGAAAAAGAACATCACTTATCACTTACTTCAGGTTTAAATATTTGTACAAATCATTGTGCAGCTGTTTTTGAAGGGCAGTCCTAGCTCTGATTACAATGTGTGTAAACTATATCCGTAGAATACATTTAGTTTTATGCGTGGAGGGCTCTCAGGCCAAAAAGTTTGGGAACCTCTTGCGAAGATTCTTCTTATCTTGCCTGCCAATGGCTGTCCTACTCTGGTGCGTTTTTCCCCCCGGCCATTTTCTCACAGCTCCAGCGACCATCATTCAACAGGCTATTAATGCATTTAATGGTCCAGTATCATTAAAGTTGCACTGCTGGTAATACTGGCCTCTGTAGGATCGTTTAGCTACTTTAGACTGTGTCGTTGATCCTGTTTGGAACGCGGCAGCTGTCAGGAGTGACATACCACACATCCAGAGGTAGCAGTCAAGAGATCATGGGTTGGCAAGTTTACATGACCGTAAAAAGTCTAGTGGAGGGCATTTATCTAAACTATATTGTCACTACAAGAGATTAATTAATCTACTGCGGGCTGCCGTCTCTCTACTGGAGCTGATCGGCGTAGCTTGACTATAGAGACTTAATCCACTTTGCCCCAGTATTTCCTCCCACTGACACACTTTGGGATTGACAGACCTGATGGATGCAGGAAAAGCTCAGTGGAAACCGGTGTGAACAGGACCTGACCTACCGGACTGAAAAATTTATACTTTAAATATACCGGGTAGTGCAACTCATAACATAGAGAAGTTACAGTAGCAGGTCTTAGGTGTTTAACCTTCCAGTGTGTCCTAAACTCCTGTCCTCAAGCAGTTGGGATTTCAGCCGCTGACAAATATGTAGTGAAGAAAGTCATGTTTCTAATGGCATGCATTTTTGATCAAGGGTTATCACAGTTAATTGCTCCTGTAAGTCACTGAGGAAGAGGTCTGCTAAATGACTAGAATGAAAATAGAAAATTTTCTGGTCTATGGTAATCTTCTGTATGAGAAGATTAATGGTCCAGAATATACCATTACATATTCACTATTTTAACTTCTGACTTTTATTCAGCTAAAATAAAGTCTAAACCGTATTAGGATTCAACTTAATTTTATATTTCTTTTCAGCAACTCCTGCAAAGGGAGAGGAGTGCTGTGCTGTTTCCCTGTTCATCTTTGCACAGACATGCATTTAAGGTGTGTGTGTGTGTGTGTGTGTGTGTGTGTGTGTGTGTGTGTGTGTGTGTGTGTGTGTGTGTGTGTGTGTGTGTGTGTGTGTGTGTGTGTGTGTGTGTGTGTTAAGGGAGGGCTGGTATGTGCTTATGTTTGTACACAATATTATTTTTTTTTCCAGAGAGCATGTCAGGTTCCGAATGAATCATGTCACTATGAGTGGAAAGCTAATGAAGCGTCCTCTGTTTAACAACACTGCGAAGGGGTGAGGCCACACTTTCTCCTGAACTAGTCCCACTCCTGCTGAATGCTGGGGTAATCCTTCTATTCTCTCCTGCCTCTGTACCCTGCCACACCCTGGCTCTCTCCTCACCCAGCCCCTCCCTGTACCTCCTCACCCAGCACAGTCCTGGCCTGTGCCCGGCCATGTTTAGATTTGCCTGTTGTGTCTCTTCGGCTCTCCTCTCTGCGGTTTCCCTCTATACACACCCGCTGCCCATACAAACAGTGCCACCGCAACACATTCCATCAGGAAGCCAGGCTCCGGCTGCCCCAAAATGGACTCTTTCAGAGCGGCAAAGGCCAGTTAGTCTGCGAACACAGAGTGAACTTTCTGCTTTGGTAGAAACTCAACAGAGACCACATTGCCACTCTGAGGGTGTGAGCTTAGTGGCTCTGAATGGGAGGTGATGAAACCACAGAATCTGTGAAGTTAAAGTATGTGTGTGTTGTCGACTGGGAGATTTGCTGGATAGAGAACTGAAAGTAATGTCTGATCTCTATCTGGGCCGTGAAGCTGCAATAAAGTGAATGAAGCATCATGTGACCTGGGAGGAGGAAGTGGACTGACTTCCACTACACCACGTTACCCATGTGACCGAGCCCTCCCTCAGAACAGCTACACAAACAACTGAGAAATATGGTTTCTAATGCTGTGGTGGTAAAAGTACTGCATAGGCCTGCGGATTGGACTCGTTTCATGTCTTTGTGTTATCACATACCAGGGGCCGTGACTCACTCGCAACACAAACACACGGTGTACGGATGTGGATGTGATTGTTCACTCCTGTCTGCCGTGGTATTGTAGGCCCAAGGCAGGAGAGGATGGTCAATGAACCAACCACTGGGCTCCGTGTGTCGTATTGTGGTCCGATTAACTACTCATCACAATGCTGGCATTCACAGCGGCTGGCAGGCTGGTGTCCGGATACGATGACATGGTAAAGCGAGGGTTGGACAGCGGAAGGAGTTAGTAAATTTGTATTTCAGAGATGCTGGAATGTTGTTTCCTGGCACTATGAGTACTGTTGTGTGAGAGGAATGGGGAGGGCAGTGGGGAAGAAGGGGAAAGGATGGGGGAGTGTCTTTTCTGGTAACATTTGAACATGTGGTTTTTGTTTCTGGGTGTGGATGAATAAAAACAGTGTTACAAGAACTTGCTGACACAAACGCCGCAGTATTGTGAAGTCTCCATTAAACTACAGAGTTCATGTGTCAGATGGGAAGACGTATAATCCCAGTCATAAACCACATGAACCACAACATGGCTGACTGACTGAACTGTTTCAACGGCTACTGGAAAAGGAATGGTCCTATCCCCTCGTCTGGTTGTCTGTTTGCCTGCCTGTCAGTCTGTCTGCCTGTTTGACTGCCTGCCTGTCTGGCCCGGGACCGTGCTCTGTTCATCAACCGGGAAGGAGAGACCGAGGACAGAGGAAAGAAGTGAAGTAGCAACAGTGGAAAGAAAGCGTGAAGGGAGCGCCAGGTTTCCTAGCAGGCTGGAATAGGCTAATGACAGGGTAATGATGAGGTATTTGGAGGAGAGAGACGCTTCCGATCATCTTTGAGTCTGTGGCAGTTACATTGTCTCTGGACTGGCTGGAGTGTTACTGAACAACCCACAGAAGGTTTTACCATTGGAATGAACTGATATCAAATAGATTGGTTGTATCGTGTGCACGTGCACGTGCGTGTGTATGTGTGTCATAGGGCCAGGCAGCCAGCCACATCAGAAGAGACTTGATCTGAGCTCAGCATGTTCCAGCGCGCTGCCCTGACTGTTTCCACTAGCAACGCTTCCCAGAAAGCTAGGGCCTGTCTGCCTAACCACACGCACAATGAAAAGGCTCCGACAACACAGAGGACAAGTGGGAGTGAGCAAATGTGCTTATCAGCAGTGATGTTCACTGTGATTTCTCACAGACACACTGTTACTCTGGCTTCTCTTCTCCCTATTGACCTAACCTGTGAGTGTTAGTGTGGTCTTATGTGTGTTCATTAGGTCAAATGACTGTCTGTGAAGGATCAGGAGTAATCCTTGACTGTGGCTGAATATCAGTTTTATAGGCTAAGCTGACTGAGTGACTCAGATGGACTGACTGAGTGACTCAGATGGATGGATGGACTGACTGAGTGACTCAGATGGACAGACTGACTCTGAGGGGCGGACTGATGGACTGACTGACTCTGATGGACTGACTGACTCTGATGGACTGACCGACTGACCAACTGGGGGATTTAGGCTGTCTAGCTGTAAGCTGTTTGTCACGTTGAATCAGGTTCTCTGGTAGCATCTTCTTCACATGATGTCAAGTCTTTCTAGATGGATCTGTTGTGTATTCATCACTTACTGTTGCCCTTCCGTCTGTTCTTTGACCAAAACCACAAATAAGGAGCGCACACAGCCACTAGTGGTGTGGCTAGACAGCTTTTTAATCAGCCATGTTGTGTCCTGAGATCATTCCCCCATCACAGGGCTAGGGTCAGCAATACTCCCATCCCTGTGAGCACAACCATCATCATCGTCGTCGTCATGGAAGTTGGAGCCCAGTGAGAGTGTCAGCGTGTGAACAAAGAACACAGGAAACATGGTCTGTGGCTGGAGCTGAGGACACATGAGGAAACATTCTGCCTTAAATATTGAACACATCTCTCCCTCCCCTGTGTATCGGTCCCTCATGTACTTCCTCAGCCCTCAAATTACTGGGACAGTGAAGCATTTTTCTTAATGTTCAGTCAAACAATAATTATGTTTCAAGACAGAAATCTCAGCTATATATACTTTGTATACATGGTTCAACCATTTAGAAATGTCAGCATTTATCGTGCATAGTCCCCAGGCATCAAGTTTTAGGACAATCGGCCTGACAGGGGTTTCCAGTTAGTCAGGTGTGTTTAATCACGTTTTGTGAAAGGATTTTATATGGTCTTGATTCTAAACTTTGCAGGGACATTTGTGCTCCCCTATTGGTGTCTTTCAACGTGAGGACCAAGGACTTGCAGGCGGTAAACTGACCTGAGATCTGGGTAACTTTTACCCAAAGCGAAAACTCCTTGGTTCGTCTGCATGTGGCAACATGAAAGAGCCACCCTAACATGTGGTTGAACCCTCTGAAGGGATGCAGCTTTCACGTAAACGTCACCGGGCAGCGGGGTTTGAACCCGTCTCTGGACACCGGCTGGATAGGGACTGAGAGGAGCATCTGCTTCCCTTACAGATTCCAGACAAATAGGGCTTTACTCAGGAATGTTGTTGGTCTGGAAATGACTGCTCGTCTGTCCCACATGGAGAACAGCGAGGATGGCGCGACAGGCCTCACCACAGTCCCATATGTCTAGAGCTGTGCACAGTTCAACTTCACTTGACCGCAAACTGCAGTCATGAAACAAATCTGAGGTTAATGACAGATGTCTTAGCTTTCCCCGGTCCTTTCCATCACCCAGGTCTGTCTTCCTCATGACGGCAGACTGTCCCCGTGCCTTGTTTAGAATGCACCCTTCCTCTCCAACGAATATTCACAGTTTCTAAATAATGAATGCTGCACTCTGCCCGGTCTTCCCAGCCAATCGGATTTTCTGCTATGCCCTCGCGCGCGGTCCCAGCAGTCATTGCAGTGTTACCTGCCGGTGCCCCTCACAGGCGGATCTTTATTTTAATCTTGCCTGATCTACCTTGAATGGCTTTACAGCAGCCCCCCTAAAGATGCGCTCTGTCCACCTCTGGTGGGTTGACGTCTGCCTAAGATGGCTGTGACCATTAACTGTCCCCACACCGCCACTTTCTGTGTGGGTGTTTGTGCGTGCGTGCGTGCGTGCATGTTTTATTATCATGGTGGCGATCCACTGTCTCTGTAAGGATAGTAAGAACAAAAGGAACATGTGACTGTGGGAACGATTCACTTAGGCTTTATCCTTATAAGGACATCTTTGTAGGGGTTAGGTTGGGGGTCAAGTTTAGAATTAGGTTTTGGGTTATGATTAGGTTTTTGGGGTTACGGTAAAGCATAGGGGGAGTATCAGGTTAGAGTTAGAATTAGGGAAAATAGGTTTTTGAACACTAAGTACTTTTATGAGTCCTTGGCATGTGTGCGTGCGTGTGTGCGTGAGTGTGTGTGTGTGCGCGAGTGTGCGCTGTTGTGTGCAGGGGATAGGAAGGGCAGATGTGAGCTCAGCAGTAAGACAGTCTGGGTTGGTTGCTCCAGCGGTAGCAGTGTTCTGTACCTGAGTAGAGGAAGTAGCCATGAAGGACAGGAAGTTTCTTCTCTCTGCAGGGTCTCTCATTACACACAGGACAGGAAACAGACCAGAGACATGACACAGCACTTCCCGTTAGAGGGCAACAGAGAAATGCTCAAACTTCACAACATGCCACTCAACAAGACTAAATCTGGACAAACGGCTGCGTATGTAACAGAGTCGTTAACAATATATAGCCAGCTTGAAATGTAGCCAATGAAGCTATAGAGTTGGTACCTTAAGTTTAGTGCTGGTCAGTACTCATTAAGCATGTGCTCAAGGACTAAAGAGATTCTGTCTGGATGAATTACCTCAAATATCACTTTTGTATATACACAGTACACATGGGCTATTATCAAATTGGCATTCATTATCAAGAAGTATTATTTTTCTATTTTAGGCTTGTGTAAAAATGACTTATGCTGCAAAACTGATTCAAAACAGTTGGTGGGTTCCGATTAGGAGGAGAAAATGGAAATGGTTGAGACAGGGATTAAATGTCTTTGTTGTATGCTGAAGGCCTCTACACAATTCATGCAAACTACACAAATGCAACGACTGAGGTACGAGCGTAAACGGTGCAGCTTCGCTCTGTTTAGGCTACATTTGGTGTTTGGCGGCCTCTAGACCACCAGAACACTGGGCCTGAGCACGGGTTACCCTTCCACTGGGTCTGTTCTGACCGAGTGTTTACTGTCCGCTCGACCGTTTAGAGTTAAATAATGTCTTGTTGTTGTATTTCGTACTTCAGGAATAGGCAGTAGGTCTGTAATAACATATGAGGAAACAGGCCATGGCCCAAATAGGCCTCTGGGAGAGAAATGAAGTGTGTTGCAGTGAGATGGAGTGAGTTGTTTCTAGAACGTTCTGTGGAGTGTTTTAGTGTTCAGTTATGAAGACATTGTTTGGTTATGTGCTGTTTTGAACACAGTGTTTTGGTTTAAAGACCGTGTTTCGTGGTGAAGACAATGTCCTCCTCCATTCCACTGCCATTATCTTCACCTAATGGAACTGTGACAGTCAGGTGGGAGGATGGGGCTTGGCAGGGAGAAATGTCTGGCGCCAATCTGTTAACAGGATGTGAGGTCGTGGAGAAGCTGAACACAAACGCGTCATCTGGGACCATCAACGGTATTCCCCTACATTCCCCTCCGTTTGGGACCAGTACCAAACCCTAAGTAGCAGGCTAACATATTGAAATCCTGATCCTGGATGCAGTGCTGTGATAATAATATTGAGGACATTACATATCGTGATGAAATCTGTCGTACCTGTATGTCAGTACCTCTCCTCAAACATCTCCCTCTTAACCTCCTCTACCTTCTCACTCTTCATCCGCTGAAGTCTTCCTCATCTCCCCTAACGTCTCCCCCGCTCTCTCTCTTCCAGATGTGCACCCCAGCCAACACACCGGCGACCCCGCCTAACTTCCCCGACGCCCTCACCATGTTCTCCCGGCTGAAGGCCTCGGAGAGCTTCAACAGCAGCAGCCCCATGGCCTCCACGGCGACCTCCCCCCCTCCTCCACAGGCCTGCTGGGGCGTGCCCCCACCCCCCATGCCCATGAGCGGCCCACAGGGTCAGGGACTCTGGACTCAGGGGCAGCCCCCCTCGCACCCCGCCGCCTGGCCCACGGGGGTCAACGTCAGCCCCCACAACCACCCACACCCGGCTGCAGAGCAGAAGGCAAGCGTGGCCATGGAGGCCGAGAGATGAGGGGCGGGACCGGACAGCCCTGTGGGGGGCGGGGGGGGGGTCTCCAATCGAGGACGGGAGGGTGGAGACCAAGAGCTACACAAACCAAGAAACCAAGGAGACCATGAAATTAAATGGAAAACGATAAAATGAAAAAGAAGCGCACACAAACGGTAATAAGAATAGAGCAACTGAAATGGTTACGGTTGACGTTCCCTCTCTCAGCATAGATAAATGTATGAAACAAAAAATCGTCATGCCCAAGGATTATACTTGTAATGTTTTCTGAGACAAGGACTTCAACGGCAGTTTCTTCTCTCTTTTTTTCTTCTCATCTTTTCATCTGTCCATCCAGTGTTTTTCCTCTACTGGGGACCTGTGTTTGTGCTGCATGGGGAGAGAGGATCTGCCAGAGCAGTGTTTTACTCCAGTACACTAATCACAAACATGTGTCAGTGTGCAGTATATAACTAACACACACACACACACAAACACCCACATAGACATTCAACTACCGATTAGAAGAAGCAACAACATAATTTTCATTGCCCATCGCAGGGTGGACTCTTCTTACCTCACCTTGTGGTCACCTGAGTTTTTTCAGCCTATCAGGGATTCTGAACTGTTTGACAACGCAGGACATTTTTTTAAACCAATTGTGATTTTTCAGCTCTGGTATTAGCTCATAATAATGATGATGATGATACTGTTCACTGCTATAGCTTTTTTTTCCTACAAGGGGTGATGTCTTATTGACCTGGACTGGAAGATCGATGCAATGGTTTTCAGATTTGGGTATTATAAACTGTGTATATATATATATATTATATATATACATACAGTGGGGAGAACAAGTATTTGATACACTGCCAATTTTGCAGGTTTTCCCACTTACAAAGCATGTAGAAGTCTGTAATTTCACAAAAATCCAGAAAATCTCATTGTATGGTTTAAGTAATTTGCATTTTATTGCATGACATAAGTATTTGATACATCAGAAAAGCAGAACTTAATATTTGGTACAGAAACCTTTTTTTTGGCCCACTCGATACGGATTTCAACTCCCTCCAAAGATTTTCTATTGGGTTCAGATCTGGAGACTGGCTAGGCCACTCCAGGACCTTGAAATGCTTCTTACGGAGCCTCTCCTTAGTTGCCCTGGCTGTGTGTTTCGGGTCGTTGTCATGCTGGAAGACCCAGCCATGACCCATCTTCAATGCTCTTACTGAGGGAAGGAGGTTGTTGGCCAACATCTCACGATACATGGCCCCATCCATCCTCCCCTCAATACGGTGCAGTCATCCTGTCCCCTTTGCAGAAAACCATCCCCAAAGAATGATGTTTCCACCTACATGCTTCACGGTTGGGATGGTGTTCTTGGGGTTGTACTCCTTCTTCTTCCTCCAAACACGGCGAGTGGAGTTTAGACCAAAAAGCTCTATTTTTGTCTCATCAGACCACATGACCTTCTCCCATTCCTCCTCTGGATCATCCAGATGGTCATTGGCAAACTTCAGACGGGCCTGGACATGTGCTGGCTTGAGCAGGGGGACCTTGCGTGCGCTGCAGGATTTTAATCCATGACAGCGTAGTGTGTTACTAACGTTTTTTTTTTGAGACTGTGGTCCCAGCTCTCTTTAGGTCATTGACCAGATCCTGCCGTGTAGTTCTGGGCTGATCCCTCACCTTCCTCATGATCATTGATGCCCCACAAGGTGAGATCTTGCATGGAGCCCCAGACAGAGGGAGATTGACCATCATCTTGAATTTCTTCCATTTTCTAATAATTGCGCCAACAGTTGCTGCCTTCTAACCAAGCTGCTTGCCTATTGTCCTGTAGCCCATCCCAGCCTTGTGCAGGTCTACAATGTTATCCCTAATGTCCTTACACAGCTCTCTGGTCTTGGCCATTGTGGAGAGGTTGGAGTCTGTTTGAGTGTGTGGACAGGTGTCTTTTATACAGGTAACTAGTTCAAACGGGTGCAGTTAATACAGGTAATGAGTGGAGAACAGGAGGGCTTCTTTAAGAAAAACAGCGCCGGAATTCTTACTGGTTGGTAGGTGATCAAATACTTATGTCATGCAATAAGATGCAAATTAATTATGAAAAAATATTTTTCTGGATTTTTGTTTCAGATTACATCTCTCACATTTGAAGTGTACCTATGATAAAAATTACAGACCTCTACACGCTTTGTAAGTAGGAAACACAGACGATTTTGCAGGTTATCAAATACTTGTTCTCCCCACTGTATATATCTCTATCTATCTCATGGTTTGATATATTATAGTTTTCATATTTCTTTTCATGGTGGGAGGGATGGGTCCAGGGTTTGGGAGTATTTGGGGGTGGGCAGGATTTATGTTGTGTTTGGGAAGAGCCAACCGGAGAGGCTAAAAATAAAGCTAGAGAAAGACCAGACTACTATCTACAGAAACTATTTGTAAAGCAGAACTTGCCACTTTGCATGATGTGTTTATAATGTATACCATCTTTTGTAGCAAACATACATGAAACTGAGACGTGTTTCTGGCTGTGTGGACGGGATACTCCACGTTTCATCCCTTACCTCTGATATAGCATTTGTAAAGCAGCATTATAGAACTGACTATTATCACACGTGCTGTGGTCCAGCCTGTAGTAGGGCGTGGAAGGCAATATTCACATGCAGGGTTGCCCTTGTCCAGTTCTGTTGTCCTTGGGTTGTTTATACTGATAAAAGAATTTAAAACCCTGAAATATATTTTAATGTTAGTTGATCTTTTTTTTTTTAGGACAACCTAGAAGAATAATAGCGGGTAATGACAATAATAATAATAAAACTATCTTTAATTTGACTAAAAGCATTTTTCAGTTCATCCCTTTCCACCATTTTGTTTGAATCTGAGCATCTTGGGATATGAATGAGTTCTCATGTATGTTTCCACCCCCATATGACTGTGTTGATACACCAATCCCACAATATTTGTGGACTACCTGATAATTAACTTATCATTTTTTGTGTTCCTAAATAAATGTTGTATGTCGACCTAAATGATATGAAGTGTTTTTTTTTGTGGTGACTGAATGGATTTAAGCTGGTGACTGAAGCGATAAGAGTTGGAGGGTGACCCAAAGAGATTCAAGGGAGGACGCAATGGTTTTTTTGTAAAAGGCTTTTCTACCCTCCTAATAAAATATATTTGAAACGTGATTCGGCTTGGAATGTAAATGGTGGAAACGCTTGTGGGTGAATCCTGATGACACGCCTGGATACTCCAGAGAGCAACAGGGTTTAAATCCACCAGACCAGTGTCAGACAAAAACACTCTTACCTCCAGTTTAACCAGTAGGCTGCTGCTGGTCCCCTCATTCTGGTGTGACAGTTATGCTGACTGGGTGCTGATGACTATGTTTAGGTTGTCCTGCATGTGAGGTCATCAGGGTGGTGAGGAGGCGGGGTCGTGACCATAGAGATGGGTAGAGGACATGTCGACCATTGTATCTATTCCTTCAATATTATAGAGACGGATAGAGTATTCCACCTTCTTGTTTTAACATGGCAGTCATCTTTGAGGACTTCCACAATTTAAAAGTACTCAACTGTTTTACCTGTTATAACGTAACTTGCTGAACCAGGAAGGATTTGCCAGGGCTGATGTGTTTGGAGGAGAGCTCATTTTCAACAACTGAAATTGACCTAGCAGGTGCCCAACCTATCATAAGCAGCATGTCCTACATCCAACATCCATGGATGGTGCTGAGCCTCTGAACAGCCATTGGGAGACCCTGGCACCGTTAGTATGCTGGAACCAGGACAAGAACCTGGGTTCTTAGATTTATTTTACTACGTAATAGAAAGCACAACATACACACCTACTGTTCCGGTCCAACATAGTTAGTGTTGATCTGAAGCAAGAGGAAACAAGGACACATCAAAAGAGGAGGTTTGACAAAGAATGGTTTAAAGAGAGCCAACATTTGTACTTCTATTTGATAAAGGGTTGGATTAACGTCTCTTTCCCTCCCAGAATCAAATAGTTGTACATGTACACCCACACACACATACATACCAGCTGTTTCCAGTACACCCAAACACTCTCGTCACAAAGAGGGCTGGGTCACTGGGTTCTGAGTGTGTCCCAGCTCACCGCTGAGTGCCTCACACGCTCCTCAGCAGGAAATGAGAGTGAAGGCCTTTGATTGGTGTGTGCCCTGCCCCTCCCTACACCACGGGGTATGAGTGTAAATGTCGCTGTTTGTGTGCAAGGATGAAAGCACTGCCAGCTTGGCACTGGGCACTAAAACTGTAGGAGCAAGCATGGTAGTCAGACGGGCTAATTGTAACATAACTCTCTCACGCGTGTATACACGCGAGCGCACACACGGACACCCATTGAAAGGCTAGCTGTGAATTTGTGGATTTGTAAAGAGTTTTGTATTGCATGTTTTTCACACATGCACACACATCCACATACGCAGCCACATACACGTCCACTGCATAGTGTGTTACAGTACATTATGGTGCAGTGGAGGTAGCTGGCCAAAATTCAGTCCCATGACAAAACCTGTCTGATACCCGACGACTTCCATTAAGGCTTTGGCTCAGTGCTCTAACTTGGTCCAGACCACCCAGGCTGTAGAATTATTCAACGGCCTGTTGTAGAGTGGTCCATGGTGTGGAGATTTCCCCTTACACAGCTCATGCAGCAGTAGTCTCACACACACAAAGTATGTAGAATTTTAGGCTCAAACCTTAAGAAGTGTTTATGAAAACGGCATATAATATAATAATGACAAAATCTGTGTTGAACGCACTGACTTGTTATTCTGTTAGGCAAAAAATATGCGCACCCACTGAATTGAGAAAGCAGACAGCGTCCGACTGCTCTAGTCAGGAATGCTGGATTCTTAGCGTACGCTTGCTTACACAGGAGCTGGCAGCTGGCACTGGCTCACACTGAGGGCGCAGCTTCAGGCGCAGCAAGCTGCACTTCAACATAGATCTGGAATCAGCTTGCCCTCCCCCAATGTGGGAAACACAAAACGGACCTCATAGCAGTGTCTAGGGGTAATTATATCATGTACTCACTGGGCTAACCAGGCTAGAGAGGGAGAGGAGTGCAGGCAAGAGTAGAGGGAATAGTGGCATTGGACGCATTGGCGACTGGGCCCCTGCCTCTCTCCGGGTGAGGCTGTGGATGGTTGGTTTCTTATTGAAGGGCCATGAGTTAGCAAGAAATGGGACAAAGGTTAACACACCAGACTGGGAGGGATGACGATTAATCCATGAAGATCTATTACAACTCTTGCATGCAGGATTTTACTGTTTTATAGTGTTAATACGTAGCCGAAGACAATGTTAAATGCCAGAAGACTTCCTGTCGCACCTCTCTACCATGCACTGACAGATTATACCCATATATACACACCCATTATACACACACTAAATCAAAGGTACTAGCACTAGCCAGGATACAAGTTATTAAACCATTAGTAAACTGAAATTAAATATTAGTAATTATTTAAATACAAAAAAAAAAAGTAGTGTTTTGTTTTTCAGCAACTTGGACAAAACAGCCATCAAGCAGCAGGATCACAGGAACACCCAACGCCATGAATACAGTAAGAAACTCAACCATAGTGCTTCAAAAACACTGCTTCCTTGCATTGAAGATTTTGCCCGAGGTTACTGTCCAGTTACAGGGTCAACTGGAGGGGTCAACTCTCCAGTCCTAGAGCTGTTTATCCAAAACTGTGCTGAATCTGGTTTCTGCCTCTGCATCTGTCACCAGGCTTCAGAAATGGAACAACTAGGAAAGCAGTGTTCTTGAAGAACAATCTGAGAATTTCTTCAAGCGAAAAAGTTGGCCCTAGTCTCCCATGCTTAGGATACCTTCTATTCTTGACACTAAAACTGGAACTAAATAAAATACAAACTAAATATACAGTGGCCTCTGTTGTTATTGGGACTGTGGAGGGAACAAAAGGGTGCTTTATACATTGTCCTTCTATTTCAGGTAAGAAAGTGTATTGGGATGATTGGCTTGTAAGTATTTCTGCACTGACAAGGGGCGGAAAATCTGCTGTGCTTTGGGCAACAGAGGTCGATAGTAGGCAAGTTTGCTTGTTAAATTCATTATTTTCATGAACTGAAGTTTGCCAGACTAAAGCAAACACAAGTTATACTAAAAACTAGCTAATTAGCTGCTGTGGCTAATTGAGTAACTAAGCAGGCTAATGTATAGATATCAAGTACAATATCTTAGTATATTATAGTTTTAATATCTATGTGCTAGATGTGAGCTAGCTAACATGAATTCTCAAAAAAGCTGATCCAAATGTGTTATTGCCAAAAAAAACACATACAGGCAGAATGATATTCAACAATTTGGGGGCAGCATGTTAAAGAAGTTTTGAAGTATTCCATTTATGTCAGACATAGTAGAGATGTTTAGGATGTTTCTTTCTAAATGTATCTGATTTAAGCTAGCTAGCTAATTATGTCAATAACAGGAAGTGTCATTTAACAACCTATTTTAGCACTAGTGTCTACAAAAAAGATTGAGTGACATATTGTTTTACATTATTAACTAAATATATAAACAACACAAATCTCGCAGCAAGTTTTGTTCATCTGAATGAAACTATCGTTTTGTAAATAGGCAACATCTTGTCTGAAGTACAATCAAATGCCTTAGAACTCATCGTGTGCTCCTTCATTACAGAGCAAGAAAATGACATGAAACAGATTGCCATAGCAACTAGGGTTTTTTCAGGGCCAAAACAGGAAAGTTACACAAAGTGTGACTCCTATCAAAAAAGAGAATACAATAGATAAAGAGCTTTTTGTTTGTTAAAGATGGACCTGTCCATTTCACAGTGAAATGGCCATGTACGATGTACCATTAGGATGACGTTCTCTACAGCCGCCGACACAGCAGCAGCCTTTACAGTCAGTAGAGGCAGCTTTCAAGCCACTGTACTCACTGGCTTGAAATGGACCCTGTGAACCTATAGAAATATGACAATAAAACTGGCCTTGAGATGGACCCTGTGAACCTATATAACATGACAACAACACTGGCCTTGAAATGGACCCTGTGAACCTATATAACATGACAACAACACTGGCCTTGAAATGGACCCAGTGAACCTATATAACATGACAACAACACTGGCCTTGAAACGGACCCTGTGAACCTATATAACATGACAACAACACTGGCCTTGAAACGGACCCTGTGAACCTCTATAACATGACAACAACACTGGCCTTGAAACGGACCCTGTGAACCTATATAACATGACAACAACACTGGCCTTGAAATGGACCCTGTGAACCTATATAACATGACAACAACACTGGCCTTGAAACGGACCCTGTGAACCTATATAACATGACAACAACACTGGCCTTGAAATGGACCCTGTGAACCTATATAACATGACAATGCCCCATGCAGCTTCAGCCCTTCCATGGTCTGTTTCCTAAGTGGGGCACAAAAGGCTGGTTTATCGTGTCTCTGTTCTGTGGCGTTCCAGTGCTGCCTGAGTGAACACATTAGCACGCCTCTTAACACTGCAGATACAGACTGGATGGGGTTGGACAGACACACACACACATGCACTCAGTGAAGTTCTAGACCACTGTAAAACGTGTCTGTGTACATTATATGATCTGCTTAACTCTTCCTAGAAACACAGGAAAAGGCCTTTGCTTTGCTTTGGTGCATCAACATTAGATATTTTGTTCTTGTAGATTTAATGTGGAAATCTGGTGTTTTTTTGACTAACCGTAGTAGTTAATGTTATGTGTGTGTGTGTGTGTGTTTGTGTGTTCATGCATGGATGTTTTAGAGAACTACAAAAGGAAACAATGCCGAGAGTTGTGTATGTGTACATACTGACACAATAGGACAGACAAAGCTAATAACAAAATGCACCAAAGACCACATCTTTCCCTGTTTCCCTCTCCCTATATCTCTTCCTCTCTTTCTACCTCTTCTATCTATCCCTATATCTCTGTGCTGTATCTCCCTGAATCTCTCTTCTATCTATCCCTATATCTGTGTGCTGTATCTCCCTGTATCTCTCTTCTATCTATCCCTATATCTGTGTGCTGTATCTCCCTGTATCTCTCTTCTATCTACTCCAGTCTATCCTTCACTCTCCTGATTCTCTCCCTATCCCCTCTCCCTGTATCTCTCGTTCACCTCTTCTGTGTGTGTAATAAAGCTACACCCCCTTGCAAACTGACAACATGCACATTCCTCCCTCCCCCACCAAAATCAGTCACTCAGACCACTCAGCACACACACACACACACACACACACATTGCTGTTTCCCCTCACACAGTGTAACAATAACAGACATAATAGAGAGTGGAGGCTGAAGATAGACAGGTAAAACAACAGGTTCCTAATCTGCATGGTGTGCAATGAGTTCAGAACTCTGATTTAGACATTCAGCTCTGCCTCGGAAAATAACATTGCCGACTTGTTTAACATGGCAATTCCCAATCTGTGTGTGTGTGTGTGTATGTGGTGCAGTGGACCAATCTGTCCGCCACCAAGCCTGCTATGATGACATCATTGCAGCTGACGTTAGGCAAGCCAACGTGCTGGAGGGAAGACGGCTGCTCTTCAGAGTGAATGAGGAACAGAATGAGGGAAATACGAAAGGGAGGGATAAAGACAGAAACAAACAGAGGGGGTGGTGAGATTGAGAGGAGATTGATAAAGAGAAGGTTTAAGAGCTGGGGGGTCTAGAGGCCAGCTGTTCCTCACTACATGGGAAGTAGCCTCACAGTTTTAATGCAGACAAATATTAAGAACCCCCACACAACACAGCACACACAACACAGCGCACACAACATTGACACACAGCATTGACACACAACATTGACACACAACATTGACACACAACACGCAGATGAGCAAATTCAGCGCGGAACAATTCTGTGGCCTAATCCGACCATGACGCAATCCCCCAGAGTCCAGATAACTGTATAACACCATCAGAATCTCCTTTGAGAGGGACTGACTCAGTGGGACATCTGGAGTTTTTCGTTTGTAAGGCCAGCCCAAATCTTAGCTTCATGACCACATCCTGGCTCCATCCTAACCCTAACCATAACGCTACCCAGGTGTATAGTATTTAGACAGTGCACTGCTTGGATACTTTGTGTCCCACCCTGGGTTGTAAACACATACTGGCATACAGTCATGTGAAGTACACCCCCTCAAATTTGTCGGTTTATTTATGTTTGGAAATGTATGTAACACTACTTACAGTTAAAGGTAACCAAATTTTACAAATCACACTGAAACATTGTACTTATTTAATTCGTCAAAATCTATAGAAATGCAATTTCATAGAGCAGGAAAAGCCAACGCACCCCTAGCTTCAATGGCTGCTGTTGTCCCCTTTGGCATAAATAACCATCTAGCTGTTTCTTGTAACTGTCTATCAGTCTCTTTCAGCAACTGGTAGTGATTTGTGCCCACTCTTCTTTACTGTAGTGCTTCAACTGTCTCATGTTCGAGGGCTTTCTCGCATGCACAGCCCGGTTTAAGTCCTACACAGCATTTCAAGAGGATTTTGAATGGGCTTTGAATCGGCCTTTCCATAACCCCTTGATTTCCTCTTTTTGAGAAATTCTTTTGTAGCTTTTTCTTATGTGTTTCAGATCTCTGTGCTGTTTCAAGATCCATGTTTGGTTCAGCTTTTTGACCAATGGCCTCACATTCTCCCCAAGATTTCTCTGGTACAATATTTAATTCATGGATGACTCAATTATGGCAAGTTGGCCAGACCCTGAGGCAGCAAAGCAGCTCCAAATAATAATGCACCACCTCAATGCATTATGGTCAGTAGAAGGTTCTTCTGTTCAGAGGTTGTGTTTTGTTTTGCCAAATATGGCGCCTGGCATTTGACTCATCTGTCCAGAGCACGTTATTCCAGTAGTTTTGGACTTCACACAGGTGTTGTCCGCAGTTGTGTCTTCATATTTCTTTTGAGAGCAGAGGGTTTTTCCTTTCTGAATTCCCATGTAAGCTGAGTTTGTGCAGTCTCTTCCTGACATTTGACTCATGCACTTCGACATTGATTGTGGCAAGAGGCCTGTATCCCTTGATGTTACCCTGGGGTTCTTATATACTTCTAGAAGCATCATATGGGCAGCTCTTGGCATTCATTTGTTGTCCATTTATAGATAATCTGTCGGACAATGGAAAGATGTACCTCAAATTTCCTGGAAATGGCTTTGTAACCCCCCCCCCAGACTCATGGGCATCCATACTTTTTCTTCTGAGAGCCATGGATAAGGCTTTTCGTCTTGATGTGTTAGCACATACCCATGTGATTAAGACCAGACCTAGTTTCTAATATTCATAGAAGGCTGGACCCTCCCAAGTTACTCTCTAATGATTTTCTAATCATTTGCAGCTGTTTTGGTGCATCTGTTGCCATTTTTATATGATGGTAAAAGTAGCATTGTAGAAATTGCATTTCTCTTTATTTTAATTGCATAAATATTAAAAATAAAAAAAATTGTGTGTGTTTAGTTATATCCGGCTTACCTTTAAAAATGAGTGTGATTGGAATTTAGCTCCGATGTCCATAGGTGCAAATATGTATAAAAAATTAGACAACATTTCCAGGGGTGTTCTAACTTTTGACTTTTGCTCTCTGTTTGTCACTCCATCTAAGTCACATCTCACAGGAGAGTAGATGGAAGCTGCAGGAAATTATCCATGCTGAGAGATGCCTTGTTTGCTTGTTTGACTTGTGTGTGTGTGTGTGTGTGCGCGCGCGCATGTGGACCTCCTGTGAGCCGATCAAGGAAGAGTTGGAACTAGAATAAAATGAGAGAATCAAGTGATCGGGGTGTCGCAGGTGTACACAAAGGTGTGAGGAAGATTAGCTTGAGAGTGGGTGTGATGCAGGAATGGAGAAAGTGCCGGGTGGGCAGATCTCTTTGTCTGGTGTTAATATTCCGGCACTGTATGAGAGAGGGAGGAATGCTACTGCAGATAGATCTGTTCTAATGACGACATCATACCAGAGAACTCTTCTGTATGATTAATACCAAGGCTGAATAGGCTTGTTGGTATGAGGCTGGCCTCTAGTGGTCATTCAGTCAAGTAACAACAGCATGCTGTTCCATGAATAACCACTCTATTCATGGTTTGCCCCTTCACCAGACGGTCATATCATTGCCATTCAACTTTTTATATACGCCACATTCATATTAATGGCTAGATTAAACCGCAATTATGGAATTGTGTCCTTACTAGTTATCAGACATTCACTTGTCAACACCTGTAGTGGTGCATTGCTCTGGAGGCTCAGACTGAATATAAACATAAAACTTATGCTGGTTTGTCAAAAAATGTATTGTCAACAAAGGAATGTGTAAAATTATTTTGAGAGACCCAAAAGTTTTTCTGTTAAACATAATCTGTAGATGCTCTACAGATAATCTAATGACTATTAGTAAAATATTCTACTAACCTTAATTATCATAAACCTAACCTTAACCTTTCCCTAAAACCTTACTCTAAACCTAACTTTAACAAGCAGTTTCTTATCAACACATGATTTGTTGAAAGTTTGTTAACATCTATAAAACATCTCAAAATAAAGTGTAACCTCTCTTTGGACTGTACTTGCAGGGGTTTAAATGTGTCCCTCACTAGGAGAAAAAAAAAGTCAAATGGTTTATATCTCAACTGGAAATTCTAGGATGTTGTTTGCCCATACAAGTTTACTCTCAGGTGATGCCCGATCAGACACGGAAGGAAAGGTGACCCCAGATTGCAGCATGGCTTCAAGGTGTTTCTGCTCTTCTGTTAGGAATCCCAATGGTGTCTGGTGTACAAGTCGGCTAGCCCCAGTGACAATTGTGTGGGTGACAACATTTTTCTTGTTTCTCTCCTGTGTTCCTGTAGTATTTCCTGGAAAAACATCATTTGTTTTCCAAGGAGTTCTGCTAAAGCCTATAACCGTGCCCCTCTGGTAGATGTGGGGTTTGGGAACCTGAGCTGTGGGCAAATTGGTCAATAAGCAGAACACCTGTGGATAATGTGTGTGATGTACTTGAATATTTTACTAGCTTTCGCTATTTTTCGGCTCCGGGCACAGCCAGCGATCTGCCACAGTGAATCAACTTCCAGCGTTGGAATGGACCTTGCCACAACTTGCCGGTTCAAGCCGTTTGAGACGGACAACACAACACACAACAGTGCTTACCATCACACATGGTTCCAGCAACGTGTTTGGTTGACAGAATGTTAGTGTCGATATCCTCAAGCCATTAAGCTCCTGGCATCACACCTACCAATATGGAACCATTGCATTTTCTACGCTGCTCCAACTGAGCCACAGAAGAGGGCACAATGTGAAGAAACCAGGAAGTGAGGGTAGAGGTGAGGGTAGATCAAATCCCTACCACTGAGCCTTTCCAGTACTCCCTATTCGTCTCTGAGTGTGTGGCCACAAACAACTCCAGTACTAAAAGTTTTCTTTTACTTTATTGAAGGTGAAAAAACATTCTGCGTGATTTGACTGTTTTATTGCCATTACATAAACAAAAGCTACATATACACCAATAATTTTTATTTTCATCTATCATGCATGATGCACCTGATAAAAGACAGCTCATTTGGCTGTGTATCTTTACTTATTCAAAATAAGTTTCCATCCATCATTTGCAATGGACAAATACGTTTTCATTCTGGGTAATATAGTCCCTATATGCAAATGCATGAGCCTCTTCACAGCAGACTGGCACCATCAAGAGAGAAAATGCACTATTAACCATTGTCAGTTCAGTGTGTTAGAAGAGCATCTATCTTTTCTCGTTTTGGAGAGGACTAACGTATCTCGTTAATGTATGGGGCAACACTGAAACCCCTGTGAAAGGATGGAAATAGAGAAAAGTTTTCCCACTATGTGCCCAAAGAGTCTTCCTGCAGATGGATTGGTGGTGAATTGCCAGCTCGATGCAGAAAACTTTGAGAAGATATCTAAAGAGCCAAAGGATCTATGCATAGAGGATGAAGATGTTTCCATTAAGTTCTATCAGGGCTCCTCAGATCTCAGTAGTTTGTCATCTCAGCTGGATTTCATCACCTTCCGGAGACAGCAGCTCCACAACCGGAGGATCATGCTGCTGAAGATTAAACATTTCAGAAACAAGATGAAAGGCCCAGAAGGTGAGTGGTCCATCTGTCCAGCGGAGTCCTATTCACCAGCCGTCTCTCTACATCAGCAGTTGTCACAAAATGCTTATACAGACATCCACCCCAAATAGCAAGCAACAATAATAACTGATGCACAGTGGCTAGGAAAAACTCCCTAGAGACCACAAACACAAGGAATAAACCTAGAGAGTTGCCAGAATCTGAGGGGTGACCAGTCCTCTTCAGGCTTTGCCAGGTCAAGAATATAACAATAATATTTATGCAGCATGTACAATATTTCTGTACAATTCAAGATACTGCCTTCTGCAGTTACATCATCAATAAAGATAAGAGAGCCAATTTCAGTGGTAGCTGAATATGCCCAAGACATAACAGCCCTCCACCGTATTCCAAAGATGAGCTGGTATGCAGAACTTTTATTCTACACACTATTTTTGCCATCACTCTGGTTGATTTAATCTTAGGGGTGTACTCACTTTTGTTGCCAGCGGTTTGGACATTAATGGCTGTGTTGTGATATTTTGAGGGGACAGCAAATGTACACTGTTATACAAGCTGTACACACTATTTTACATTGTAGCAAAGTGTCATTTCTTCAGTGTTGTCACATGAAAAGATATAATCAAATATTTGCGGTGAGGGGTGTACTCACTTTTGTGAGATACTGTAAGTTTGCTTTAAACAAATAGTAGTGGAGGAAGTAAAACAGAGGCTAAATCTACACTGATGTTACTAACCAAGAATACAGTAAATGTTTCTGAGAGTGATGAAGTTACAGTTTTGATTAAGATCTGTTTAAAAACTACAGCAAGACTTTGTAAATTACCATGTTCCCTAACAATTGAAGAAATTGCACAATCCAGGTGGGCAAGCTTTTAGAGACTTACTCCAGAACACTCACAGATGATATTGCTGGTGTTTCATTGGCAGTGAAGGGATTTGCCCATCCCCACCTTCAGGTTATGCAGAAATTCTACATCTCCACCCAAACTCTTCGTTGTTTCACTTCTAGCCTCTTTCCAGTCTTATGGCAGGGCTAGGATGGCACAGACGGCCTATCTTCTCCAAAAACTCTAAAACTTTATATTCTTACTTGAATTACGGATTTCTGATTCAAGAATTTCTGAAAATAAAACAAGATCCATTGTGATGGTGCATCAATGTAAAAAAAGTTCAAAATAAATATCTATTTGGTTTTAGTTGCGAACCATTTGTACTATTCCAATTACTTTTTGGAAAAACTACAGTGTATTTCTGGCCCACGACCAGCCACTCTCACCAAAATTGACCCTCGGCTGAATGACGTTACCTACATCTGCAATGCTGTCATAGCAGAACTGAAAAGAGCTGACGGCTATTTAAAGTGAGCCTCAAACACTGCAACATTTTTGGCCAATGGAACAAGACAATTTAACTATATTTGAGATATTTGCTTGAAATAAGTGAAATAATCTGCCAATGGAACAAGAAGAATTACATGATTTCAATGCATATTTTCTAAAAACAAATGGTATAATCTAGTTTGTTAAGAAACATACACCACATTTTAAGGATGGCAGGGTTTCTAACATTAAAATAACTATAAATATACTTGATTAGCCATATATGTTTTGCAGTGAATCTATATCCATTAACTTTACAACCAGTTCTTCATCTTCCACTATCTCCCAGACTTGTCCAATACAGCGTCTTTCCCGGAGGAATCTGACTCGACAGAGTTGGAGGAGGTAGAACAGGAGTTATGTGACCTGGTGGAGAGGGAACAGGAGCTCTTACAGATACAGATGGACAACAACGCTGAGACGGAAGTTGAAAACAACCCATCATCAGGTACTTGACACTATACCGGACACAGGACAATATACCTGTTCTGTTAGACAGCAAATATATTTGGACAAATATATCTGCGACTAGATATTTAATAAAGCTTGACTGATACAGTGCAGCAGAATTTTTTTTTACTGTCAATAAAATGCCACATTGTTGATAGATGCCAATATGGTGTTTTATGTCTCTATTTCCTCCTAATTGGGAACTAATGTTTTTATCTGTCCTATATAGAGAATGCAGAGGAGCTAACCGCCCCTTATAACATAATGTGTGTCCTACCTGGTAACCCAACAGAAGGAATGACACAATGCACATCGGAGGCTACACCACCTGTCAGAACAGGTATGTATGTGTCAGCATTGATGGGATGTATCTGGCAGTGGTAACAGGTCACACGAACTGGGGCTTGTATTTATTCTATCCCTGTCCAGATCAGCATAAGAGGCTCACATGTCAAGGAGTGTATGTCCTGCCTCAATGCACCTCACCAGAGAGCATGCCATCCCTGGTGCCCACATCCCACACACATTCATCTCAGTCCCCCTCAGGTGAGTCCTTCACAGGCAACACAACCAGTCTCACTGAAAGCGTCGTTTCTTGGCGGCAATATATTCTATTAGTTGTATCTGTCGTGAAACTATTATATGTTATTCTTTTATAACTATACAAGCATAATGGAACATGTTTTTTTTCTCCTCTTCACTAGTACCCCCAGAGGATATAGTGGATGTGGAGAAACTTCACAAAGTCCCAGCAATCGTCCAATGCCCTTTCTGCAAGCAGGTTGTCAGGACAAAAACATATCGCAAAATTGGAGGGGCCGCCTGGATTATTTGCTTTGTTTCCGGGATGTTAGGGTGAGTCCTTTAGACGGGTTCCAATTATCTGTTGCTGAATGTCTCAAACATCACAGGGAGTAGGTCTTAGATCATAGATCGGTGGGATCTACAGTTAATCGCCAGTTTAGTAGGTACAGCCATCTACTATTGGCTCAGACTCTTTGCCTCCAGAACAGCCTGAATCCAGATGCATAGATTCAACAAGGTGTGGGAAACATTCTAAAGGGTTGTTGGTCCATGCTGACATCAAATAGTTAACGCAAATTGGGACAGCTGTTCCTACATTCATGCTGTGAACGGTCGATTGCATCGCATCCCAAAGATGCTGTATTGGGTTGAGGTGTGGTGACTACTCAGGCCACTTACGTAAACTCTCATTGAACCAGGCAATGTTTTTCCACTCCTTACCACTCCAGTATTGGTAATCTGGTGCCATTGTCTTCTGACCTTTCTCATCAATGAGCTGTTTTCACTTTAGGGACTACAGTTGACAAGAAGTTCTTTGTTACAAGATTCTATGAAAACACTAGACACTCTCTTGAACAAAAAGCCTAGGAGGGCAGCCATTTCTGAGATTCTGAAAACACATGTCACAGTCGATCAAATCACACTCAGTCACTTAGGTCACTCGTATACCTGCCTGCTTGCTTGCTTTGGTCATACAGCAAGCTGCTAAAACATTAAGGTGCTACACAGGGAATATTTCCCCAATGTGTTAAATAAGTGAATTATAAAAACAATTATCCTTAATTTAAAACCATTCAGTTGCCTGCTTCATGTAATGCAGGCCAAGATTTTACTTTCAGTTTCCTCCTCTAGTTTAAAACAGCTGTCAAAACAAAACAGGAACAAAAAAATGACAATGATTTCTACACTGGCTGCTTGCCCAGGCCACAAAATCCAACATTGTTCCCATTTTGACAACAATGTCTGGCCTTGGGGGACAAATCAATACACAACTAGATTGTAATGTTACAAGGATTTTAACATTATTATTGGCGCAGTATAATTGTTCTGACACAAAATCTAAAATAAGAATGAAAGATTTAACACAGTCACAAGTTTTTGTGTAACTCCTTGCGAATGTGATCTCAACGGCAATGTTGATATGTTAAGAAGGAAAATAGTTGTTGTTCTCGAAACAACTGTATTGTTATATTACAATAGAATAAACTGTATTTTTGTTAATCTTATTTCACTCAAGGCCATGTTCAATGCAGAAGAAATGTTTTTAGCTAAAAGGTTGAATGATAATGTGAGTGGGTGGTTTCATCCATTTACTAAGGCACAGTCATTTCTGAACCAGTTTCCTGAAAAGTTTTTTTAAGTCACAGTCGAATAGATGAGTAGACAAAGAGTTTAAAATACTACAGTACTTCTGTATGCAGAAGTCTTAGGCACCGGAAAATGTGATTAAATTCATTTATTTGGATAGTTTGTGTTTATATGCAAAAACATCTTAAAAAAAAAAGAGTTGAAGAGTACCTATGATAAAAATTACAGACTTCTACATGCTTTGTAAGTGGGAAAACCTGCAAAATCGGCAGTGTATCAAATACTTGTTCTCCCCACTGTATGGGTGTGGTTAATACTCGGGTTTGTATACACAAAGCTATAAAATTAATGATGTGGTTTATATATGCTGTGGGTTATAAATGGGGAATTACAGTAGTGAATAAAACCTCCTGCTCTCTCCCCACCAGATGCGTAGCTGGATGCTGTCTCTTACCCTTCTTTTTGGACAACCTGAAGGACGTCTGCCATTCCTGCCCTGAATGTCACAACAAAATCTATACTTTAGAACGAATGTGAGGACTGGATGGGATAACTACAGCCCTTACACACTGTAGAACTCCCTGCAGCTTCTTTGGTGTTCTGGATGGGGACAGTTAATGGGCTGGTTGGTGTCTGTGACACCATTTTGGATCTCTCCAAAAGTGCTGATAGAAAGAATCCAAGGAGAGTCCGACCAAAATGGACTGGAAAGACACTTATACTGAATGAAGATGTCATTCTTTTTACTTTCCCTGCTTCATTATCTTTATATCATAGTGGTTGTAGGAGACACCACTTTGAACTCCCTAGGGATGGTATAAAGTCCCATTCAAATGTGGAAGGGAAAGCAGGTGATTTAATGTCAACCTGAATATTATGAAAATTATGAATAGACGGCACATGCAAATGTTTAACTGCATGCAATAAGGACATGTAAAGTTCACTTCCCCATTTCTTTCCAGGGTCAAAAGACTTAACACAAGTGAATAAACCTAGCAAACGTGTGAAGAAAAAATAATGGACAATTGTCTGAGGTCAGGCAAGATTGTAGCTAAGCATGGACAAGCTCAAGGCTACAAATCAATTTCCAGAGACCTCAACGTTCCTTTTTTTACCACGTTATCTTTTCAAGACGTTTAAGGTCCAAGCCACTGTAGCAAACATCTTTACATGTGGACATAAGAAAACTAGATTGCAGCAACAGTTTGAACACAATCAAGTGACACACTGAATATAGCCAACATTCAGACATAAGGTACAATAAATTGAACTGGCACTATTCATATGGGTCTACCAACAGGACAATGACCCCAAACACACTTAAGAAAAACACACCCAAGAACGGTTCAAGACAAAACTCTGGACTGTTCTGAAGTGGCCGGCAACGAGTCCAGATCCAAATCCTTAACAGAACCTGTGGAGAGATCTGAAAACCGCAATTTGGAGACACATTTCAAACTTGGGACAACTGGAGCAGTTCGCACAGTTCTCCACACTGCCAGTGCATAGGTGCCGGAAGCTCATCCATGGCTATAGGACACACTTGATGGCAGTTATTTTGGCCAATAACTTTTGTCAAGCCTTTGTTTATTTTCTACTTAAAAATACATTAGGTAGTATTAACAGCTAGAGCAAATACCTGTCAATTTCAACATTTCACGTTTTACATTTCCTTGTTTTTGATTAATCTTGTAAAACTACCAAAACAAGTCCAAATTTAATAATACTTCATTTGTATTACTTTCATGATACAAAAAATATATACCATGGAGTATTTGTTTTCATGTCAAACATTGTGTCCACACACCCTTATCAAGTCTACACAGCCTTAAAGAAAAGCACCGTATTCACAGTGCAACTCAACCCAAACGTCAGGTGAGTGCTGGTCATTTGCTACAGATTTTAGGAGACAACTTCCACAGTACGGCGCATTTTATTGACACAGAAAGACATACAGTACATATATACATATTTTTCCATATTATTTACAAAACAAATCATGGATGTGCTACACTTATAAAAATATGCATGACATGTCATCTATAGAAATATGTACACAATGTGCAAAACGTATGTATGGCGTACATACAATGACAGGCTTGGCAGGGTAGAGGGTGTGGAGGGTGCGTGTGGGGTGTGGAGGCTGTGTGGAGAGTGCGTGTGGGGTGTGTGTGGGGTGTAGAGGCTGTGTGGAGTGTGTGTGTGGGGTGTGGAGGCTGTGTGTGTGTGGGGTGTGGAGGCTGTGTGTGGGGTGGAGAGTGAGGGGGTTGACAGGACAGGGTTGAGCATGACACAGTATGGTACAACAAGCACAGGCCCAATCAGTATTATCTGCTTGCATTTATCATTGATTATCATCCCTTGTCATATTATAAAAGCCAACATTCCTGTTGACAGCTTTCGACCACTGAGACAGTTGCTGACTGTATACAGGTTTGACACTCCGAATCAAAAGATTTTAGCAACTGTAAACCTTTACAGCATAAATATCCCCTTGTAGGTTGATACGTTTGGCCATACATTTCTGATAGGGATGGTAGATAATGGTTCTCTTTCTGTGTATATACAGAAACAAAACTGATGGTACACAAACAGTGGATATAGATAAAATGTTTCAACAGTTGATATTGACAGACATCTGTCTTTGGCAACAAATAAAAACACATTTCCTTGATAGGCCTAAACCAATTTGCAAATTTACAATTTGGTTACATTTGGTTCCTAACGGTCCCATTGATAGTGTGTGCAGTATTTGGCATTATCACCAGCATTCAGGTTAATATTAGTGGTTACTAAGAACGATGGTTCGAAACTACATTAAAAAGATCCATTGTACCCCGAAGTGCTGTAAAGCATGACCATATATTTTCTATATACTGTATTTATTAAAATAATACATGGATTGGAAACCTTAATATTAACTCATCTTCTGAAATGATTCCACAAGCAGAAGTGAAGGTATGTCACGGTCAGCATCATGTCACAGATCAACAACTTGGTAGCTAAAACAGAAACGACTCAATCCCTGTAACAGGTTCACACCCCTGTGGGTGTGGCATGTGGGTTTGGACCAGATAACAACACAAACCAAACAGGACCAGTAGACCTCAGCATGTAACATGTGCTTGTTTGGAATATGCCCACACGCAAATAAAGAATAAAGATGAGTCATATACATTGTAGCCCACTATAGACTGATTTGATACTCATGTGCGTTCAGGACAAACAAACACACACCTGAGAGACACACTCTCATACCACAGACACAGTCAACCATAGAGACAGAGAGAAAAGTGCAGAGATTTGACAAACAGCCAGAAAGGTTTCAGGACACAGGATGATAGTATAGTACATCTTCTCTCTGGAGGTCATGCAGCCACTTTAAAGCATGTCACAAACACTGCAACATTAAGTTAGCCTGAGCGTCAATCTTGTGCTACCGTGCCAACTCACTGTCATGTTTGGCTTTGCAATGAGAAATGGAGTTGGCAAGAGCACACAGACTGAAGACCAGGCTGGCATACAGCAGGTACAGCCACAAACACCTCATGTACCCGTGGGATACTATCTTTGTTCCTTGCCAATGCAAGTTGTCCTTCATAAGATAAAGCTGCCGTCATTATAAAGTCTTTCCCTTGGACATGAACTGAAGCGTCTAAGTAAACAGAGGAAACCAACAAGTGGATCGACATTGTTTCAATAAATTGTTAAATCTACCAAATGATTAACTGTGATTCACATGTCCTTGCTTGAGGTGGAAGAGGAGCCATGCCCCCCCCAGTGCATAGCTTACAGAGAGGGAGTCCACTCCTCTTCGTCCAATAGAAGCAAGTCTCTGCTTTCAACATCAGTTCAGTTCATTGCTTAAATAGTTTAATGGACAGTTGGACAGTTTTGTTCAGTGAAAAAAAAAAAAGTCTCATCCAAATACAAGAATGGTCAGAAAACCAAATATAGGTAGGTTGCAGTAAAAGACAAATGTAAAAGACAGCCTTGTTTTGCCAGTTACCTGCTCTGTCTCAGCTTGTGTCAAGTTGCGATAAACAAACCACACCATGTTCCTATAGTTCCTTACTCTATGGCACAGAAGCATGCTTCCACAGAGAAACGGCACAGCAGTAGCTGACACCCAGGACCTGCTGTACAGGGAAAGCTTTGTGCAAGCCAATAAAACTGCAGCACGGCTGAGTGAACATCCGACCCTGTTCTGGTTGGAGTAGCAGTCATTGGCCTGATGTTCATGTCGCTCTGAACATGCCGAACCCAGCAGTTACTGGCCAGTACCATGATATCACAGAAAAAAAAAATGTGTGTCCCTTGAAAAGCTTTCAAATGCACCAGAATGCTAACCTACCGACCAAGTCCATGTATGTATCCTCTCCCTCCCTGTCCTTCCTCTCCAAGTCCTTCTTCCTTAGTCCCAGTGCAGCTGCAGATCATGTGTATCCAGGAAGTCTGAAGGGATCCCCAGCGATGTGACCCCCCCCGACGTGCCAGGCGGCATGGTTAGGTCCAGCCACTCCATGTTGTCTAGGGCTGTGTCAGAAAGGCCCATGTTAAGGGAGGAGGGGGGTGACGTGGAGTCACAGAAGGACAGTTCTGAGGTGTCCATGGGGGAATATGGTTGATCTAGAAGCTGGCACTGCAGCTCCTCAATCAGACCCAGGGTGCGGGGGTCCATGGCTGGAGACGGATCGTTCAGGGTCCCCTCCAGGAAGGCCTCCAGCTGGTTGTCAGTGGCCAGACTCGGCAGGGGGTCAAGAGGGGGAGCCACGTGGATCTGGGGACTGGGTCTGGACAGGGCGCTGTTGATGGGCGCGGTCGTGACGCTGGCGGTGACAGGGACAGTCTTGTTACTGAGTGAAGGCAGTTCCTGTTGCTGGATGAATGGGGTGATCTCTGAGGAAAATACAAGATAGGGTTGTAAAGATAAGGCCACTCAAATGTAAACTCTAAAAGCACTCAAACCACTTTGCCATTGGAAATCAAATGCATTTCAAAAAGCCCTTTTTACAGCAGTTTTCAAAGTGTTGATATGAAACGTGCAAATAATCTCATGCCTATCCCATAAGTCATTACAAGGAGATCCAGGAGTGAAGGTTGCACTGAGAAGATCTCACCTCCACTCTGAATTAAAATGTCAAACAGGTCGTCCATCTGCTGGCTGGTTGCTGTGGAAACCTGAGAAAGAACCAAAAAGGTAAGAGGGTGGAAATAGGTGACCACGACAGTGTCTCTCTGGTCCCTGCTGGACTTAGGACAGAACACCTAACACGCTGCATTTAGTACCTGTGAAGGATTGTTGGCCTGAAGCAGGTTGCGGGTCTGTTTGACAGCATCCTCATAGCGGGGGGGTTCCCTAGTCTTCGGGGGCTGATTAACCTGGGATGAGGGGTGGAGGATGAAGGTGGACTGAGACGAAGACGGAGATGGGGACTGGAGGAAGAGCGAGAACATTTAATCTAAAAAACACAATCTACCTTGTCAGTGTAACAATGGTTCATTTCCCCTATGTGAAACAACATTACGGTAGGAGGTTGACAATGTGCAGTTTGGCTAGGGAAAGCAAACCTTGTTGACAGGGCCATTGGAGAGGGAGTGGTTAGGTGAAGACCCCCGGGGAGAGAGTCTGTTATCTGGGGAGTTGCTCAGGAAACACTGGGATGACATATTAGGTCTTGTCTGTTTATCCACCATTCCAGAACCGAGGACATTACACACTGTCCCAGTCTGTTGAAGAGTGATCTCAGTTACCCTAAATAAAAATGCTCTCACAAAAGACGGTCACTTCCTGTTTTACTTTCAGAGGTAATGATATTAACAATTGGGTTTTGTGCCATCAGAAAACAGGAAGTCCCTCATACACAAATGGAACCTTGTGGTTAAACTGAAAAGCAGCCAGAATGAGTTTTAAACAGGATATCGCGTTCAGCCTTTGGATAAAAGCTGTTTGTTTACCTGGAGACAGCGGCGCCATTGTTAATAAGCGTAGTATAGAATAAAGACGGTCTGTGTACAGTGTTTCACAGGGGTAAATATGAACATACACACAGAGTTTAAAGACCCACCCTAGTTTAAATACCACGCTCGCCCAATCATGATTAATCCAAAATATCTCAATAAAGAACTACCGCGGCTTGCAATCACATAATTCTACACGGGCCTTTACAGTGTCAGCTGTTTACACAATGAATCTATCAACACAAAGATAAGAGAGACAGGGAGTGGTCTGAATCTGACTCACCTGGAGAATTTGGTTAACATTATGATTGGCCTGCTGAGTTGAGACCTGCTGAGTCTCCATCTTGGTGGTTTGAAGCTGGGACAGCTGGGGAACAGAGGTCAGACAAGGGGCTTGATTTGATACCGTAGCCTGAAGGACTGGCAGGAGGATCTGGGTGGAACCGTCCCGGGCAGTGAGCAGAGTCTGGGTTCCAGGCTGGCCAATCACCTGGGACACTGTTCCATGGTGACTGATAAAGAACTGGGTCAAGCTAGAGCCCTGGGTCTGAAGCTGGGATTGATGTTGGTTGAAGCTGGAAGCCTGGGTCTGAAGCTGGGGTTGATGTTGGGTCAAGCTAGAGCCCTGGGTCTGAAGCTGGGGTTGATGTTGGGTCAAGCTGGAGGCCTGGGGCTGAAGCTGGGGCTGATGTTGGGTCAAGCTGGAGGCCTGGGGCTGAAGCTGGGGCTGATGTTGGTTGAAGCTGGAAGCCTGGGTCTGAAGCTGGGGTTGATGTTGGGTCAAGCTGGAGGCCTGGGGCTGAAGTTGGGGGTTGGATGGGGAGTTGCAAATCATGTCCTCTAGCTTAATCATGTTGGGCTGAGAGTGACTATGATGGACCTGGGTAGAGCTGGCGGAGCAGTTAGCGAGGACCCGGCCTTCCATTTTCACTGTGTTGGAGGTCGGGGTCATGGGGACAGGGTCTGAGAAGGGTCCCTGGAGAGGCTGGGACTTCTCCACTTCCAGCTGCATCTTCAGCTCCTCCACCAGTCGCTGCTCCTGTTCCAGCTTCCTCATCAACTCTTCGATCTGACGCTCCTTCTCATGGAGCCGCCGGTCCTTTTCTTCCGGGACATGACCAAGGACAACCCCCATGCCCGTTTCCCCACGTGCCTGCCCAGGGCTCACCCTCTGGGGGTCACAAAAGAGCTCTGACACCCCAGACACCCCACCCTCATCTCTGAAGGTGGAGACATCTGTGGGAATGGGGGACACTGGGGGCGATGAACCAACCCTCTCTGGTGTCATCTGGTGGGCTGGGAGGAGAATAGCAGGGGATGAGATGACCTCCATCGGGACAGAGGTGGGGAGGGTGTTTGGGTCGGGTGTCAAAGCTTGGGTAGGGGCAGGGGAGCTGGGGCTTTCCTGGTAGGGCTTCAGCCTCTCAATTAGATCGGTCTTGGTTCCTGAAACGGGGAGGCTTCGCAACTTCAGCTCCAGTTTCAGCTCAGCCACCTTCATGTCCTCCAGGTTCGGGGGCAGGTGGCCCGGCTTGCGGTTGGACAGGCTGCTGTTGGGGCGAACAGGGGTGGAAGGAGGGACAGGGGGCGGGGGCGGCAGGGCTAGCACTATAGAGGCGGGCAGGCTGCTCACACCACTGCTCTGCCCATCTGCCACAGGCCTGGAAGAAGCAGGGAGATGGTGAAGTAATTACAGGTGGAGGAAGGGGAGGAGTGAGAGATGGTGGTGATGGGAGGGGGAGGTTTGCGGAGGAGAGAGAGGGAGAAAGGAATGCATTAGCAATTTTAAGAGAGCTGAAAATCCTCCGGTGCCCTGCACCTTTGTACACAGTCAGTCAATGGAACAATAACGAGTTCCCTCAATACTGACAAACATAGTTCTAATGGGCCTTGGATCAACGACCACAAACAGGGAAGTTCTGGAAAAGGCCAAAGCAACTGGATATTCATATCCTTTCAGACAGTTTGTTATTGGAAACTAGCTAATGGTCTTTTGGGCCATTGGAAATAACAACTGTCGGGTTGCTTTTAAAGGTACGTTCCAGCTATAATAATGTTCTCTTGTAAACAGGTAGCCAAATCCGGTGTTTACATCATGTTTACCAAGTACATGGAAAACCTCCAGTGAAACCAGTTTTTCCCTTTAAGTCTCTGATTGAACAGGGAAAAAATTAGGAGGAAGTAGGATTCGCCCTTAATAGCTTTCAAATGAGTGTACAGTGTCTGGCTTTGATATGACAGGTAATGTCCTACTTTAAAGGAGCAGGGAGGATGGTGTGGTAGTTGTAGTGCTGCTGCTGTTGGCTGAGGATCTGGAGCTGGAGGAAGAGCTGCTGCTGGTGGAGTAATCGGGCGTAGGAGGAGTCCATGGGCACCTCAGCAGCCTCCTGTTTCTGGTCGGGGGGGACGTACTGGTGGTATTTTAACTTCTTGACCCGGGGCTTAGGCTCCTTGCCCTTCTTACCGCGACTCTTCTCCCCCGGCTGCTTGGGCTGGCTCTGCTGTGACGAGACAGGAGAAATGAGACGTACATTCTGGAATACTTAAATCTGGGAACAGTCTTACAATCAAATTTGATAAACAGAAAGAGATAAAACTAAATATTGATTGTTTCAATTTGATTTAATGCTAGTTCAAAGGCAGCTTGTGAGAAGTTGGATCTTTGGAAGGTATTTTCCCCTAAACAGTAGATAGAACCATGCTTACTTTCACTAGGGTGGGCCCAGGCTTTGAAGGAGCGACAGTGGTTATTGGCTGTGGTGTGGGCATGGAGCGACTGACTGGCAGGTCATTGGTGGAAAATGTTTTGAGAAAGTCTGCCGTTGCCTGGGAGACAACAGGGAAGGGCTGGAACATGAAAAGAACATATCCGTCAAAGGGCCTTAAACATTTCCATCAAAACAGGTAAACAATTACCAGTCCTTAAGGAGTACACAAAAAATGGGGTGTATGATACAGAAAATATTTTCTTATTACATTTAGGAAATTCAATAGGCTAAAGGATCCTTTCAAGTCCCCACCTGTAGGACAGTTTGGTGGTTGGTTATGGTGGGCAGTGGTGGTGGGCAGGGGGGCTCCGGGGGCCGTGTTTCGCCAGAAGACGGAGAGGGATCAGAGGCCTGGGACTCGTGGCTGGCCGGCTGCTCTGGAGACAGGGCATCCCCACTGTCCTCCTCACACCCATAGTCCATTGATTTGGGGTAGTTTACTGAGGGACCAACAGTCAGGATTAAATTCTGCAGTGAGGTGTTTTTTGTCTTTTGTCTGAAATTTAGATTGATGCCTTTTTCCTGTGTCCTTAATTTAGTCAATGTTAGACAGAACGTCAACAAAGGTCCACTTCAAAAAGAAAACAGGGGAACGAACAGGCTGACCAATCGGGTTCCAGCCATCCGTCTAATCGTATTCATTAACAATACCGACCCTGAATCAGCACTGAGATTCACAGGGCTCAAGATTCCCGATCTCTCCATGCCAAGCCTTACCGATGATGGCCTCCTTGACACTGGGTTCTACAGGCAGAATGTTCTTCTCCACCAGCTCCATGGGTCCAGGGCGCTGGGCCAGCTTCTCTTTCAGGTCGTCAGCCAGCCTGGCCCTCTTCAGCCTCATCTGGGTGGCCTGTAGAGAGGGTTCCGCCCCAGTCTCCTTGAGGATGTGCATTCTGACCAGTTCAGATCTCTCTGGTCGGCTGCGGATCTTGTGTTTCAAAAAATTCTCTGTCTGGAAAAGGGCAAAGGGCACCGTCAATTTATGTTAATGAAAGAAACTAAATACAGCATACCGAATTGATTGGTGAGGCAGAACTCTCACCCTGGCTCTCTCCAGGCTGCGGATCTGCTCGTGGAATGCCGCTGGACTCTTGAGAGCTGCACGGACAGAAAAACACATTGACATCTTGATCAAACCAAACACCTACCTCTATTATGGCGGAACCAGGAGACAGAGCTCCATACTCACGTGGCATAATGCCTTGGTCAACCAGCTGCTCGCGAGTGCGTCTCTGCTGTAGCCTTAGCTGTAGGACTGTTGGATAGAGAGAGGGAGAGTTTAGCTGGGGAGAGGAAGTAGACTTCTGTGAACCCAACCAGAGACGGCATGCATCTGAGGGTCTGATGTCATCATGACTGGCTGAAGTATGAGACATTGCCAGACTGCTATGAAAACAGACAGAAACACGACGACACACCAGGGGAGTTGGTCCTCCCACGGCCGCTACTCACTTCCTTCCCTGTCAGTGGGGTACTAACATAACACTGACCAATGAGGCGCGGCCCCTTCAAACCAATCAATTCATTCATTAACAAGAACACTAGGTGGTTTAGCAGGAAGCCCTTGTCTGGATTCCTTAAAACAGTGTCTTAAACTATTTAATTAAGGACTGGTCAAACCCGGCACTTAAGAGAATTTGTCAATAATTCAAATATTACAAGCATTAGAAAATTGTACAGGAAACAAAATCAGTGGGAATTGCAGTTTTATTTGAAATGACTAAACAGGTGAAAAACTGTGTACTTGACTTGAATTTGCGTTGATTACCATAATGGACCATGTTGATTACCATAATAGAACTTGTTGATTACTATAATAGCTCTGCATTCCCTTCCTGGTAAAATAACAACAACATTATTATCGCAATCAGGAAAGCAAAATTATTACCCAGACAAAAGTGGTCTACTCTGTGAATGCAGAACATTCATTGTACCATTTTCAGAGGCTGAACATTGCATTATGGGTATGAGTAGCCTGTAACCTCAGTCATTCTGGGCAAAGCGGACACACAGACCAACACCTCATCTGACCCTGATAAACCCCCTCCTATCCACTGGCTGATTCACTAATCTCACACAATGCGCCACAAAACAAAAAGCAAACTGGAATAAAGTTAAGGCAGAATTAGCCTCGTCCTGAAACCAGAAGCCTGTGGAAATCTGGGGTAAAATGAAATAAATAGTGGATGGTTGATACCTTGCAAAATGCAAACCAATTAGATGCCTTTCATGGGTGGAGTTCCAACAGTGATAGCTACATTAGTATATGAGGTGCAACAGAGCAGATGCTGGGAAACTGCTGAAGTATGCAGATTGTGAACAGACCATAGTCCCAACAAAACAGATTATATATTCATATCTGCAATGTTGCAAAGTAATATAGGGATCAACTCTTAAAATGTGTCCTACCTGGAGTGAAAACAGTGAGGAACTTAACACAGCACCACCAAACGTGGGGGACGGTTCTTAAAATATAATACCCAAAACAAATCGGCTGCAATTTCTCCAGACAAGACAAGCGGAGCGACAACATGGTTCTAGAAACATAGTGGTGCGGTCCATTCGGGACGGAAACCAACACTACCCCAAACACGCCAACATTAAGCCCCAACTGCTAGAACCACAAACATGAAAAAGTAATAAAGAGGGTGCTGAGAGAGCATCACCTGATCTGAAACTGTCCCTGCAGACAGAGGGGGTCTCCACATCCAAATAAGCCATTGTTAATAAGCAACCGGTCTCTATTCTCCAGGTCTGCCTTGATATTCTCTTAAAGAACTACTCTACCCCTCCTCTCACTTGCTCTCTCCCAAATTCTTCTTGTAGGCAATTTAGAGACTGCCTCTCCCTCTTAAACTCTTTGCCTCTATGCACACGCTCTCTCTGTCTATTTCTGTTTGTATCAAACCTTCAGTCAATGGACTGTTCTTCAGTAGCAACCAGTAAGAGACAAGAGGCTGGACAGGAGAGTGGATCAGATTGTTAACTCTTGTTGTACCCACCCAACAGCATATTTTGATTATAACAAATATTATAAAGACTCAAGCAGTGTGAGTGGAATGCCTGTTTGGTTAAGAGTATCTACATTGTGGTAATCATACTGACCCCTGAGAAATGACCAGACCGAATGGTGGTAATCAGTGCAATCTATCACATCTACACAGGGTTGGGCAAAAATATTATGCTTGGATTTACAAATTTACACACACACACACACACACACACACACACACACACACACACACACACACACACACACACACACACACACACACACACACACACACACACACACACACACACACACACACACACACACACACACACACACACACACACACACACACACACACACACACACACACACACACACACACACACACACACACGTTTGACTGGTACTATATATAGTACCAGTCCAATGTTTCAACCTACTCATTCAAGGGTATTTCTTTTATTTTTACCATTTTCCACATTGTGAAGATATAGTGTGAAGATATAAGTGAAGATATCAAAACTACAAAATAACAATGATGGAATCATGTAATAACCAAAGAAAGTGTTGAAACAAATCAAAATATATTTCATATTGTAGATTCTTCAAAGGGGACACCCTTTGCCTTGATGACACACTTGGCATTATCGCAATCATCATGAGATACATTGCTTGTACCTCATTCCAGGTGACAACCAACCTTCATGAGGTAGTTACCTGGAATGCTTTTTCGACAGTCTGAAAGGAGTTCCCACATCTGAGCTTAGTTGGCAGCTTTACCTTCCATTTCTTTTCAGCTGCATCGTGTGTTACATTCTCTGGTGTGCCTTCCAGGAAATCTCTGGGATGTTGTCCTCGCGCCAGTAATTTTAATGATTAAACCAAACTAATAGCTGAGCCTCCAATCTGGATGGGGAGAGTTGGGGAGTGTTTCTTGACGTCAGCCATCACCTCAACGTTTTTCTCTTGAGTTCAAGGTTAATTTTCACCAGGCCACTAGTTGGTTAGCGGCTTCATGGTATATGATCTCATCGCTGTCAGTGTTGAAATCAACCAAACGGGTGTCCACCACAAACTTCAATAGCCTGACAGATGCATTGTGGGAGGTACAGTCGTTGGTGTAATGCAGACAAGGAGGGGGACACTGAATGTGCTAACCCATCTTTACGTGTTGTAGCTGCTTGTCAAGCGATTCACTGACAGTTGGAGCTAGAATCTTATAGTTGAATACATCTTTGGTATGCCGAGGTGTGGGAGGATGTAGTGGAGGCCCATGTTCCTAGAGTTGTCCACAGACCTGTTTAGGCAAACACTTGTGGGTAAAGGGAGGCTTCAGTAATCGACATGGGACAAGACTGGGCACTCAAATGTTTTCATGATGACAGGGTAGTAGTTCAGACTGGACATTTTAATGTTTGGGGAGGGGGGGGGGGGGCAACAATGGAATATTTTGAAACACACACCTAAAATATTACACTGACATCTGTGTAGTGTCAGTCAGGGCTTGGGACCGTAATATTTAATGAAGAACAATCACAGTTGTGAACAAAGATACTGTAAACATTACAATGACAGATTTACGTGTGTTTCAAGTTCCAGGCTTTGAGTTTGAAGACATTTCAAAACATACCACTGCTAAAGTGACCAGCCAGTCAACCACACAGATCACAGCGGAGCACCACATAATAATCTATCATTATGTATGAGGAACTAACTTCCTGTGTAGGGCAATCTATATATTAATAAAATGCTTAGACAATATAAGCGATCATTTGGATCTGGAAAAAGGAATGGCTTTTTAAACCCCTGCTCAACCCAGTAATGATGTGTTCATTCTTCAGAGACATAGCAGACTTAAAGCACTGCCAGAGCAGCAACTGGCTAAGTAAGTAATGGTTAGCCTGCAAGCTAGAAAGCTAATACTTTCTAATGACTGACTATTACCCTCTTTTTTTTATTTTGGTGTCTGGCATTTTACGCTTTATTAGAAAGTGGTCAAAGGTCGGGGAGAGATTTGTTTTTAATAGTTTTTCTAGAAGAGCAACAGGCCGTACCCAAACCTAAACCCTCAGACCCACCTAGGCATAAAAGAGTCAAAACTTGACAAAAAAATTATAATGTTGACCCAATTTGTGCGTGTTTGTGCTTCTCCTTCCACCTACCGTTCTTGCGCTCATTCAGTGGAGGAAGGTTGTTGCTGGGCTGTAAGGACAGCTCTTCCAGCTCATGGGTAACCGCCTCACTCTGGGGACTGGGCACCAGTAGACCCAGCAGACCACCATCCCCCTCTGTACCCAGCAGCCCCTGGGGTTCCATCTCCACCGAGGGACTGTCAAGGGTCTCCGTGGCAACCAGCATGGGCTGATGTCACAGTGAACTCTGCATGGAAAACAAAATATATAAGTTTACACCAAAAGACGACGAACCAAAAACCAAATGCCTACAACATTTCAAACAACAGTATTTAGTGAAGAATGGTACACTATGCAACTGCGTTTGACTCTATCAACACCACACAATGGAAAGGTGTCAAAAGATTGAGAACTTTAGATGCGGAATCATGGTTTCAGACAGTTAAATGTGTAAATCCATGGCACACAACACTGTAAAATGGGCCAATAAATCAGCACTATCTATATTTTTGTTCCTGAAAAATTGCATGAATGAAAAATACATTTTAACCATTATTTATAATAAGAAATAAACTCAGTCACTAGGTTGAATGCATCCTTGGTCAAAAAGTGAATTGCTGCCTTATGACAATCATATGATAAGAGGTTTGAATAGTGGTAATCAAAAGGCTTTGGGGGAAGCAAAAATATTGGTCACCATAGTTTCTAATAACCTCATAACCAGAGTACTTGGATGTATGGCTCAGAGTCCCACATCAACTCCCCTCAGCCTCTCAAACCACATCCATCTAGAGCCAAGTGGCCAAGTCCTGACATGTGGGCATTGGCAAGCCACCATGCAGCGTCCACACTTTCTCTTCTCTGTACTTCAGAACAGCACCAACATGCCAACCAAGGTATCAACTTAAAAGACTGGTAACATTTCATGGCTGGCAAGAATATCTAGATACAGCAGGGTGCATGGACAAACAGATTAACAATAATCTCGCCCAAAAAAATATCTGCCCATAAGAGTTTTTTTTGTGAAACTCAAGCCAAGTTTTTACTTTACATAGAAACAGAAACATGGCTTCATAAATTGACTGTGTTCATTCCTTTGCTGCAGCTCATTTATTTAAATAACCAAATATGTCATTGGCAGAACCTGTTCTGTTGCATAGTAGTAAACAATAGCCTACTACCTCACATGGTACGGATTATACAGGGAGACACCACTTAACATACACTGTTGCTAAGAGACCCAGCAGTCTCCCCCACACAAACAAATACAAGAACATGAACAGACACAGAAGACACAAGCACTGCTGACCTAAAAGACAACCTTTTTCCTCTTCAGAGGCTGCATTAATCATTTTGGATGATGCAGGCCAACTCTGAAGAGTAGCATCACAACAAGCCGTTATTAACTGATCTACACTCACCTAAAGGATTATTAGGGACACCATACTAATACTGTGTTTGACCCCCTTTCGCCTTCAGAACTGCCTTAATTCTACGTGGCATTGATTCAACAAGGTGCTGAAAGCATTCTTTAGAAATGTTGGCCCATATTGATAGGATAGCATCTTGCAGTTGATGGAGATTTGTGGGATGCACATCCAGCGCAACGAAGCTCCCGTTCCACCACATCCCAAAGATGCTCTATTGGGTTGAGATCTGGTGACTGTGGGGGCCATTTCATTACAGTGAACTCATTGTCATGTTCAAGAAACCAATTTGAAATGATTCGAGTTTTGTGACATGGTGCATTATCCTGCTGGAAGTAGCCATCAGAGGATGGGTACATGGTGGTCATAAAGGGATGGACATGGTCAGAAACAATGCTCAGGTAGGCCGTGGCATTTAAACGATGCCCAATTGGCACTAAGGGGCCTAAAGTGTGCCAAGAAAACATCCCCCACATCATTACACCACCACCAGCAGCCTGTACAGTGGTAACAAGGCATGATGGATCCAATTTTGGTGAGCTCGTGCAAATTGTAGCCTCTTTTTCCTGTTTGTAGTGGAGTTGAGTGGTACCCGGTGGGGTCTTCTGCTGTTGTAGCCCATCCGCCTCAAGGTTGTGCGTGTTGTGGCTTCACAAATGCTTTGCTGCATACCTCGATTGTAACGAGTGGTTATTTCAGTCAAAGTTGCTCTTCTATCAGCTTGAATCAGTCGGCTCATTCTCCTCTGACCTCTAGCATCAACAAGGCATTTTCACCCACAGGACTGCCGCATACTGGATGTTTTTCCCTTTTCACACCATTCTTTGTAAACCCTAGAAATGGTTGTGTGTGAAAATCCCAGTAACTGAGCAGATTGTGAAATACTCAGACCGGCCCGTCTGGCACCAACAACCATGCCACGCTCAAAATTGCTTAAATCACCTTTCTTTCCCATTCTGACATTCAGTTTGGAGTTCAGGAGATTGTCTTGACCAGAACCACACCCCTAAATGCATTGAAGCAACTGACATGTGATTGGTTGATTAGATAATTGCATTAATGAGAAATTGAACAGTGTTCCTAATAATCCTTTAGGTGAGTGTACACCTAATGCATTGGTTTGGATGACAGATCATATTGTGCTGACCGAAGCATATTCATAAGTAGGTCTAAAACCTCCCCTTATGTTTCAAAAGTCCAAAGCAGCAATTTAGTTCTGTCAGCACTCTCCTTCTACAGTGAGAGAAAAAAAGTATTTGATCCCCTGCTGATTTTGTATGTTCGCCCACTGACAAAGAAATTATCAGTCTATAATTTTAATGGTAGGTTTATTTGAACAGTGAGAGACAGAATAACAACAGAAAAATCCAGAAAAACGCATATCGAAAATGTTATACATTTATTTGCATTGAAATTAGTGAAATAAGTATTTGATCCCCTCTCAATCAGAAAGATTTCTGGCTCACAGAAGCAATCAATCAGATTCCATACTCTCCACCATGGACAAGATCAAAGAGCTGTCCAAGGATATCAGGGACAAGATTGTAGACCTACACAAGGCCAGAATAGGCTACAAAATCATCGCCAAGCAGCTTGGTGTGAAGGTGACAACAATTGGTGTGATTATTCGCAAATGGAAGAAACACAAAAGAACTGTCAACCTCCCTCGGTCTGGGGCTCCATGCAAGATCTCACCTCGTGGAGTTGCAATGATCATTAGAAGGAATGAGAAATCAGCCCAGAACTACACTGGAGGATCTTGTTAATGATCTCAAGGCAGCTGGGACCATAGTCACCAAGAAAACAATTGGTAACACATTACGCTGTGAAGGACTGAAATCCTGCAGCGCCCCAAGGTCCCTCTGCTCAAGAAATCACATGTACAGGCCCGTCTGAAGCTTGCCAATGAACATCTGAATGATAAAGAGGAAAACTGGGTGAAAGTGTTGTGGTCAGATGAGACCAAAATTGAGATCTTTGGCATCAACTCAACTCGCCGGGTTTGGAGGAGGAGGAATGCTGCCTATGATCCCAAGAACACCATCCCCACCGTCAAACATGGAGGTGGAAACATTATGTTTTGGGGAATTTTTCTGCTAAGGGGACAGGTCAACTTCACCGCATCAAAGGGACGATGGACGGGGCCATGTACCGTCAAATCTTGGGTGAGAACCTCCTTCCTTCATCCAGGGCATTGGGTTGTGGATGGGTATTCCAACATGACAATGACCCAAAACACACGGCCAAGGCAACAAAAGAAGTGGCTCAAGAAGAAGCACAATAAGGTCCTGGAGTGGCCTCTCTTCCATCGGCATGAATAAGATCTTCTCTCCTCACATGAACAACGACAGAAAGGGCAAACAACATTTCCTGATTGCAAAAATTCTACACAGTTCACAAACTTTCTGGTCACTTAAGCAAGCAGTGAAGAGTGAAGAGAATCACTAAGCCAGCTACATGTACTTATCACATCAAAACATTGTTTTTACAGCATTTGTAAGCTTGTCAACAGAGGTGAATGTAGAGGAGGGGAAAGGTTTGAATGCATTGTTGCTGTAATTCATCCTACTTCAAAAGGTTAGGAGAAAATTAGGGATATTGCCTTTAAAACATTATTCATATTAAATGTTACTAGAGGCTGACTGAACAAAGGGTATATCAATTAAGTCTGTCCGATAGAGGATTGGTTTAAGGGGGTGTGAGACTTTGCCTGATGACACGACTCTTCAGATGCACCATAGTTCGGTGTATTTTTTAGTCTGAGACTTTTCCCATTGCAACAATGTCCGTGACGTCAGAATTAGGGGTGTTGTACAAAAACAAATTCACAAGAGATCAGATAATTTATATCCAGATAATCAAAGCAAATTACATTCTAAAAATATAACTTTATTCTGATATTTTCTGGCCAAACCCATCAGACAAAACTCTTTTTGGGACCAATCCAAGAAAACCCATAGGTCTCTGGCACTACGATTTGACAGTTTTTGCAGTGTCCTTAGTGAGGGTGTTCAGATCCAGACACCCTGCAGAGAGGACACTACCGTCTGTGAGTTTAGGTCGCCAGGCAACTGGAGACAGACTGTGATAATAAGTTGGCCTTGGGGAGAGTGCAATGTATTAAATGTTGCAGAGTCAGGTGAACATACACTCACCTAAAGGATTATTAGGAACACCATACTAATACTGTGTTTGACCCCTTTTCGCCTTCAGAACTGCCTTAATTCTACGTGGCATTGATTCAACAAGGTGCTGAAAGCATTCTTCAGAAATGTTGGCCCATATTGATAGGATAGCATCTTGCAGTTGATGGAGATTAGTGGGATGCACATCCAGGGCACGAAGCTCCCGTTCCACCACATCCCAAAGATGCTCTATTGGGTTGAGATCTGGTGACTGTGGGGGCCATTTCAGTACAGTGAACTCATTGTCATGTCAAAGAAACCAATTTGAAATGATTCAAGCTTTGTGACATGGTGCATTATCCTGCTGGAAGTAGCCATCAGAGGATGGGTACATGGTGGTCATAAAGGGATGGACATGGTCAGAAACAATGCTCAGGTAGGTCGTGGCATTTCAACGATGCCAAATTGGCACTAAGGGGCCAAAAGTGTGCCGAGAAAACATCCCCCACACCATTACACCACCACCACCAGCCTGCACAGTGGTAACAAGCCATAATGGATCCATGTTCTCATTCTGTTTACGCCAAATTCTGACTCTACCATCTGAATGTCTCAACAGAAATCGAGACTCATCAGACCAGGCAACATTCTTCCAGTCTTCAACTGTCCAATTTTGGTGAGCTTGTGCAAATTGTAGCCTCTTTTTCCTATTTGTAGTGGAGATGAGTGGTACCCGGCGGGGTCTTCTGCTGTTGTAGCCCATCCGCCTCAAGGTTGTGCGTGTTGTGGCTTCACAAATCTGCATACCTCGATTGTAACGAGTGGTTATTTCAGCTAAAGTTGCTCTTCTATCAGCTTGAATCAGTCGGCCCATTCTCCTCTGACCTCTAGCATCAACAAGGCATTTTCGCTGACAGGACTGCCTCATACTGGAGGTTTTTCCCTTTTCACACCATTCTTTGTAAACCCTAGAAATGGTTGTGCGTGAAAATCCCAGTAACTGAGCAGATTGTGAAATACTCAGACCGGCCCGTCTGGCACCAACAACCATGCCACGCTCAAAATTGCTTAAATCACCTTTCTTTCCCATTCTGACATTCAGTTTGGAGTTCAGGAGATTGTCTTGACCAGAACCACACCCCTAAATGCATTGAAGCAACTGACATGTGATTGGTTGATTAGATAATTGCATTAATGAGAAATTGAACAGTGTTCCTAATAATCCTTTAGGTGAATGTATGTTCTATGAGTATTTTATCACTAGATTCTATCTGATTCTAAACTTTTCAATGTTGTGCCATACATGCAGACTGAGTGCAGCCCACAGCGCGTGTCTGGCCAATTCTTCAATTCCAAAACTCATCCATTTTGAAAACAAAGACACCTAAGACAATGAGACAGACATTCTAGATTCATGTTTTGGACCTTAATGTAATCTTCCTACATTGAACAAAAATATAACGTATAAAAAATAAGGTTCCATAATTCCTGAGCTGAAATAAAATCCTTGAAATGTTCCACATGCACAAAAAATTTGTTATATACAGTTTGGCTAAAGGCACGTACTGAAATAATAGGAGTCTGGATATATACAAATTATCCAATAAATGTCAGTCACAATGTCGATTTTTTAAAATTTATGTCAATATTCTCTCATCAAGTCATTCATTACCTTCTGTGGAAGAAGAGGAGTTCCAGAGACCTTCTGTTGGAGCCCTGCTGCACAACACATGGAGACAGACCTGTGAAGACACAATGAACATATGAAATCACATTCCGCAACAGCTGATCAGAACAAAAAAGCATAGATTTTAAATCGGAACACGTCCATCCACACATGCCTGTGAGATAAGTACATCGGCACTGTGGGCTAGAATTCGGACAGAGGTGAAGAGACTGACGACGGGGCTGGGACTGCAGTGGGAAGTGACAGTTGCCATGGCAACAGCAGGTCGCAGTCTGTGTGGCAATGGGATGAATGGATTTTCCCAGAGGTGAGGGGGGAAAAAAGACAAAGGCAGGACACGCTCTCAGACATAAGGGGCTCTTCACTGAAGGGCAAACTTTGACAGCAGAGCAGCACTAACCAAACAAAACACGCTCTGCAGCGAAATAACAATTCAGATTTGCTGTATATTTTTCAAAAAGTATTTTGGATTACTTTTCAAAATATCTTTAAAAACACTATATTTAAACAGTTTCTGCCACTGATCAATGCAAAAAAAATATCCATAATGTCAAGGTGAAAAAGAATATCTGCAAACTGGTCTAAATTAATTACAAATACAAAAAAGAAAATAATTGACTGGATAGGTATTCCTCCCCTTCACATAGTTAGTTGAACGTAGTCCAACTGTGTGCAGTTAAGGTGTTTCGCATGACATCAGGTAAATACACCTGTCTCATGGAGACCCCACATTCGCATGACATCAGGTAAATACACCTGTCTCATGGAGACCCCACATTCGCATGACATCAGGTAAATACACCTGTCTCATGGAGATCCCACATTCGCATGACATCAGGTAAATACACCTGTCTCATGGAGATCCCACATTTGGTTGGAAAAATTCCTAACAAAAACAACATTGTGAGGACGAAGGAACATTCAAAGAAATGCCAAAACATGGTCCTTAATAAGAACCTATCCAAATTTCAGAGGCATTGAATATCCCCCGGACCCCAGTACTGTCCTTTATTAGGTAGTGGAGAGTATATGGCACAACTGTGAATCTGTGTAGAACAGGCATCCCACATAAACTGTGTATCCTGGTGAGAAGGGCACTATTCAAGGAGGCCACCAAGAGGACTACTGTCACTGAGCTTGGGAGACGCTGTTCATACTGCATTTGGTTTCATTTAACTTATTTCACACAGTAGCTTGATAAATTGTCTTTCAAAGTAGCTTCCCCAACACTGACATGAACACCGCCGGTTGCTCCCCCGGAACACAACGTGGTAACTAACCACATCAACCACTGGAGATGAGGTTCAACAGGTTCCTTTATAGTTCAACAAGGAGACGTACCTGGCCTGACGCGACTGTGTGGTAAATATCAACATTACCTCCGACCAAGCTGGAGAATCAAAGTCTAGGTCCAGATGGCCACACAGAGTCTGTGTGTGGCTCAGTGTTGTACTCTGTTCTGCTATGGCCACTAGCAACAAGTACCATGTGTTCATCAAAGGGAAAGTCAAACGAGGTACAAGGTGGGGCCCCAGCTTTGCAGAACGGTAAATGCCAGGGGCGATTATAGTCCTGGTGCACACGTCATTGTGTTTGGTGTCTACAATTCAGCTATATATCACCACAGGCTTGTGTTTTCCTGCGACTGAAGGTCGTTGGGGGCAAACTCTACTAGAGACTGTGTGGTGTGCATGACAATGAATGAGGGCATGCAGACAGACCGGGTAATATCCCAGTGTGTGTATGACAAAGTTAATTATTCTCAAGTGATAATGGAAAACTATGATATTTCAAGGTTATTGTTTGTGTTCAGCCAATTCTTTTAGTTAAAATGGCAAACCCTGTTTAATGTATAAATGTTTCTATTTTTTGGGTTCAGCCTGTGAAACAAACCTCAAACATTTGATTTTGCATGCAGTAAGCTGTAAGGCAGTAAGCTCCCACGATAAGCCAAAGGTCAAAAATCATCCAAGCACTAGACACTATTTCGCACAGTCAGTCCTCTTAAATCATGTTGTCACACCTCCCTTGGAGTTCTGGAGAATGTCCTATTCCCAAAACTGTTCAATGGACCACAGATTGTTAAAGATCACAGACTTCCCTTAACCTACGAGGCAAACACAATTATCAAAATACTCATAATATTGCATAACAGCAATATCTACACTGTAAGAAAACAAACCATATTGCCCCTAATACTAAAGAAACGAATTCGCAGACCACCACAGCACAGAACCTGATCAGCAAAAAGAGGAGCTCCTAAGTCAGGAAGTAACTTCAGGTAAATACAACTGCGGATAAACAGTTACATTAAAGTGGCTCATATTCTACCCAGGGAGATCTTCTTGGCATAAAATCCTGTAACCACACAGCTGCCAGGCAGGTTAAATAAAATTGCTGATGGTGATTTCACCATTCTGGACAATACTGCTTCTCGCTCCCGAATTCAGCTATTTTCACTTGGCTTTTCCAAGACTGAAATAGCCCACCAGGTTGGTCCGACAAAAATGACTGCTTTCTCCAGAGATAAGGCTGGTGCCAGTGGATGTTATTGTGGCTCATGTCACAGAGTTCACTACAGTAGCGTGTCTGCTGGGTATGGCTCCACCCCTCCAGCCAGATGGCCAGACTGCCTATTTCCTGACAGTGAACTGCACATACCACCACCACCCCCCCCCACCTGGAGAACACATGGCACCAGGATGCACTATGGGAAGGAGGCAAGCCGGTGGAGGCAGTGTGATGCTTTGGGCAATGTTCTGCTGGGAAACCTTGGGTCCTGCCATTCATGTGGATGTTACTTTGACACGTACCTGAGCATTGCTGGAGACCATGTGCACCCTTTCATGGCAACGGTATACCCAGATGGCATTGGCCTCTTTCAGTAGGATAATGCGCCCTGCCCCATAGCAAAAATGGTTCAGGAATGGTTTAAGGAACACAACAACAAGTTCAAGGCGTTGACTTGGTGCCAGCAAACCTTGAGAGGTCTAGTTGAGTCAATGCCTCTTTTGATGGCAAAAGGGGGACCTACACAATATTAGGCAAGTGGTCATAATGTTATGGCTGATCGGTGTATACTGTAATATTATGACTGTTCTCAGAGATGGCCAGAGATGTGTCATTGTTTAAAGATGACCCAATCGTTGATCCTTCGTGCAAATCACTAACTCAGCAATGTAATATGTCAAAATGGTGCACTAGTGGTGTACTCAACATCAGTTATATTCAAACTGCTGAGCCAGTCAATCAAAAATAGCAGTTTCTCTCACTCACTAATAACGTTCTGTTCTGTAAAATTTAGTCAATCAATTGCTACAAACGGGAACCTTGCTGCTTGCCATTTATCAGTAAAAAGTATTTTTATGATTGCAGTTCACCTAATCTATAGCTATACCCTGATCGATATTACACCATAAATCATAACTGCAATATCTGTTAAAAAAATTTGTGTGATATATATATATATACACACACACACATTTGTCCATATCTAGTGACAGAATCCAGGGTCCTTTTTTTGTGTATTGTAGTACCCCTTCCCTCTCAGGCTTACTTTCATCTCTACCTTCTTTGATCTATTAGTCTTCTCTTCTTTGGCTGCCTCTGAGTTTTTAGTCTGGCTAGATATTCCAAGGACTTATCTCAAGGGGCTAGCTCGATTATCTCCTCAACTAGGCTCTTTTGAGAATCTGAGAGTCTTTATGACTTACATTCTTGTCTCTAATGTACAGCCACTTGCTATAAGAAAGTCCCACCAAGTCAGAGTAAACTTAAATAAACGTCTTTGGCATGTGCTTTACATGCAGACTAGTCTGCTTATACTGTCCTTATTTGGAAGATAATCTCAGAGAAAATTTCCTTACAGCATTGCTACCTAGGGCATATAAATCTGACTTTGAAGTGTGCAGGTTGGTATAGTCTGTTTTTTAAAAACATTGGCTTTACATAACAAATCCAGGGGAAACGGTTTAGCTACATATTCTGCAATATAAAATATTCTGCATTTTTTGAGTGACATATGGTCAGGCTGATTATCCATGGAGTAACCATGGTAACTGTAAGATGTTTAAGCAACCCCTTGGATATTGTCATTCGCACTCATTTATGACTATGCCTTCAGTTGACCTTATTGAATTGCCTCAAAGTAGATCGTCATTCACAGTGCACACCATAGATAATAGAACTGCTTTATATCTATGGTGCATTCATACATTACAAAATGACAGCCCTAACATCATTGCTGGTAATTAAGCAAATAGGCAACAATAGGAAACGTTATCTGTAGATACTGTTCATTAAGAGGACTCGCTCGGTCAAGTTACTTAACGTTCATTTAGCGTACACGTTGATTGTCTCTGAGACATATTGGTAATTATTGGAGATACTAGCTAGTTAGCTTAGCAAACATCACAGTGCAATTGTACATAATCTGAGGTTGTTTGACAGGCAAAACAGCTTAGACAACAGACCACACAAGGGGAATGGAAAAGAAAAGGGAAAAGAGAAAATGTGTCATCAAGGAAATTCAGGAGTAGCTGTCAGTCATCACTAGCTCACTGTCTCCTGCACTGAATGCATCAACATCCTCACCTCAGCCCATACATCTAACGTTAATTAGCTAGCTAGCTAGCTAGTTCTAGTACCTAGCTAGCACATTAATAACAAGACAGCCCTGCCCAGTTTCGAGATCTTACCCAATTCTCTCGCCTGGCCGTATGAAAAACTTTGTCTCTCCGTTCACCGATAAACTGTAATTGATGTCGAGTTTAATATCTTCGGTGTTTTTGTGGAGATCGAAGTTTCATGACGGGAATAAAATGGCTCCTGCTGATTTGTTCGGATACATTTGGTAACGTAATCCGAAGCTCAGCGTTGCTTGGATCAAGTACACACGGGGTGGCGCGCTTGAGTCATTAGACAGCAAATTAACTATAAAACAAAGAAAAACACTCTTCTGAGTGACTTCTAGACCCCTTAAAAACACCTATTTATGTAACACAATGGAGTGGCCTACTCCAAGACAATCTTCCCCCTTTTCATTTCACAACTGAATCCCCCTATTCATTTCATACCGATTTAGTCAATTATTTAGTTCAGTTCTGTGAGAGGGGCCCAAAAAGGTTCACACACAGACCAGTTGGTGTCAGTCCTGAAACACAGACAGAGCAAACCTACTATTGGACTAAAAAAAAGTGTTATTGTTTTTTTGTCCACAAAGCCAGTCCATAGACCTGGATGACATGCACACAGGCCGTTTTTTATACTTGTGAGAACAGATCATTATTTTCTATTGTCCCTGTCCCCTAACCCTTAAGCATAACCTAAATAAGCTAATATGCTTTCTAAACGTACCCTAACCTTAATTTAACCTAACCATCTTTCTAAACTGTAAATGTCATTTTGTTCAGGTTTTACCATCTTTAAATAGTAAGATATACACTCACTTAAAGGATTATTAGGAACACCTGTTCAATTTCTCATTAATGCAATTATCTAATCGACCAATCACATGGCTGTTGCTTCAATGCATTTAGGGGTGTGGTCCTGGTCAAGACAATCTCCTGAACTCCAAACTGAATGTCAGAATGGGAAAGAAAGGTGATTTAAGCAATTTTGAGCGTGGCATGGTTGTTTGTGCCAGACGGGCCGGTCTGAGTATTTCACAATCTGCTCAGTTACTGGGATTTTCACACACAACCATTTCTAGGGTTTACAAAGAATGGTGTGAAAAGGGAAAAACATCCAGTATGCGGCAGTCCTGTGGGTGAAAATGCCTTGTTGATGCTAGAGGTCAGAGGAGAATGAGCCGACTGATTCAAGCTGATAGAAGAGCAACTTTGACTGAAATAACCACTCGTTACAATCGAGGTATGCAGCAAAGCATTTGTGAAGCCACAACACGCACAACCTTGAGGCGGATGGGCTACAACAGCAGAAGACCCCACCGGGTACCACTCAACTCCACTACAAACAGGAAAAAGAGGCTACAATTTGCACGAGCTCACCAAAATTGGACAGTTGAAGACTGGGAGAATGTTGCCTGGTCTGATGAGTCTCGATTTCTGTTGAGACATTCAGATGGTAGAGTCAGAATTTGGCGTAAACCGAATGAGAACATGGATCCATCATGCCTTGTTACCACTGTGCAGGCTGGTGGTGTAATGGTGTGGGGGATGTTTTCTTGGCACACATTTGGCCCCTTAGTGCCAATTGGGCATTGTTTAAATGCCACAGCCTACCTGAGCATTGTTTCTGACCATGTCCATCCCTTTATGACCACCATGTACCCATCCTCTGATGGCTACTTCCAGCAGGATAATGCACCATGTCACAAAGTTCGAATCATTTCAAATTGGTTTCTTGAACATGACAATGAGTTCACTGTACTGAAATGGCCCCCACAGTCACCAGATCTCAACCCAATAGAGCATCTTTGGGATGTGGTGGAACGGGAGCTTCGTACCCTGGATGTGCATCCCACAAATCTCCATCAACTGCAAGATGCTATCCTATCAATATGGGCCAACATTTCTAAAGAATGCTTTCAGCACCTTGTTGAATCAATGCCACATAGAATTAAGGCAGTTCTGAAGGCGAAAGGGGGTCAAACACAGTATTAGTATGGTGTTCCTAATAATCCTTTAGGTGAGTGTATTTTGGCCAGTAACTTGTGATTTTTTTAAATTACATTCTTTACTGAAGGATCTTACAAATGATGTATATATGGGGTACAGAGGAAGGGGTAGTCCTTTAAAATAATTCTAAATCATCACTGTTTTACAAATTGTAATGTCCATGCAACTTGCTTTTTTTTTGGTATGTATTACTATAATTTTTGACATCATCACACTTGCAACACAAAACAATTTGTCCAAGGGGGGTGAATACTTATTTAATGCACAACTATACAGACAGCCAATAATCAATACCTGGAACATTCAATAAGGTCAAATTATGGCAAACAGCATGACATTAAAAATATATTTTAGTTAGAGAAAATTAATTCATCATAAAATGCTATTGACTTCAGTCCAACTGCACATTTCCACTGCAGTACTGAAAGTATCAAATGCAACCACACCACAGTACAAAGTCAGTTCTACCTAAAAATAAGTCAGCTCATGTAAGAAAAACTGTTACATATTCAACGATTTAAACAGTCAGAGTTAGATAGCAAAAATAGAAAATTCCCAAGCATGTTCAGAAAACCATTGAACTCGGTCCACTCATAAGGTCTTCCCCACAGTATCACTGACAGTCAGACCAGAACATAGCGGACATCACCTGTGCTGTTCAGCATATAGCTACTTACTTTTCTGTGTAGGGACATCAACAGTGTTATGCAAAAACTCATAGAGCAACTTCCCATTGCCAGCATGTCCCAAAATCTGAGCTAGCCTCTCCTGGTTTAGTTTTGCTATGTCTGCCAGGCAATCCGCGTGTTTAATCAGAGCCCTGTAGTTCTTAGCATTGACACCTGGCATCCGAAGCAGGAAGTCATATGGCCCGGGGTTGTAGAGGTCAGCGGACTCTGCCACTGTGTCTGACTCGGCTGTGACGGCCTGGGCGACAGCGGCGTCTGGCTCTGCTCCGCCTTTCTTCAGCTCCTGGAACAGTTCTGCCGTGACGTGGGGGGAGGGACACCACAGAATCCTGAGGCGAGGGAAGTGCAGGGTGAGGAGGGTCAGCTTGGAGGTGACGTCATTGGCTGAGATCTCCCGGCGGAGGTCGCCGAGCGCCACCAGGGAGAAGGGCTTGGCGGGGTCGAACTCGATTAGCAGGACGGGCCTGCGGTAGTATCGGGTCATGGAGAGACACTGGGTGTAGAGCCGTCCGCTCTGCAGCGAGCCAATCAGGTCACTGACGCTCTTGCGCTCCACACAGGTGTCGGCCGTCAGAATGTAGTCGCCCACCTCCAGGGTCACGGGCTCGATGTCCAGGCCGCGCCGGTGGAGGAGAGAGGGGAGCTCGCTGCGGAACTCTCGCATGTCCACGATCACACGGGACGGCTCCTTGGGCTGCTCCTGGCCCCCTGATTGGAGGGAAACAACATTACATTGTCGTAGAAAGGAAACGCTGCGGTGCAGTCAATCATAGAAAACGTCATCCATCCCATCACTTGCCTGCCTTGCGGGTGTTGGTGGTAGCGTTAGCAGCCTCCTGATTCCTGCTGAGATCCTGGTTAGTGTCTTCTCTTCCCTCTCTTTCCTCAGGAACGACCATGGTGGCTTTTTCCCTGCACTCACACACACACACACACACACACACACCGTCAGTCAGCCCGACTTAACAACCAACACAAGATAATAGAAGGATGATATAACCCAGCTAACGTCTGACCTTATGAGGTGTTCGAAAGCCTGTTTCTCTTTAGCCAGACTCGTCAGGTATCTCTGCTCCTCTGTGGAGCTGCCATAAATCAGGAAGTACACCCTGAGAAAGGAAGAGAAATAAAGAAGAAATGCTTCAGACTGACTCTGTTGCTTTTGTTGAAGTGTATGCTTATGTTTAGATAACAAAAGAACATCTGTTTACCCATGCACAGGAAGTCACGATCATTCAAAGCACGACAGTAATTAGCCAATGGGCTTACAGTCCTTGGATGTGTATTCTGTTCGGGATGTCTATAAAGCTGAGGTACGACCGGAAGTTCTTGGAGATTGTTAGAGTTTGTAAGACATTGTGTATGAAGACCGGGTCTGTAACCTCATGAACAAGACACTTATATGCTGAAATAAATAATTGAATTACTCCCTCCCTTGGCGACCGGGTACGCAATCATTATTTCAACCACTATATGTTTGTGAACATTTTCTTGCCCCCTCTATCACAGAATAGGAAAAGTCAATAAATGTAATTCACTGAACTGGTATAAAATGAATAGGAGGATAATGTTTGTTTTGCATTACCCCGCTCTATTCTGTGTGACATAGATAGATGTTAAAATATGGATAAACGTGTAGACTGACCTCAGTGGTTTTCCCGGTCTGGTGGCTTTGTAAACCTCCAGTTGACGAACAAAGCTGAGTTCAGCATCATAAAGCACCACAAAGCTGGGCTCCACTTCGTGCAGTACCCGCGTCAGACTGTAAGGGTCAGTGAAACCCCTAAGAGGATGAATAACGGTCAATGGCTCCTTCAGAACACCGTAGTAGGCATCAGACGACAAGTCTAACTTCAGCTTCGCTTCGTCCTCCTCCTCCTCTTCTTCTCCCAACAGGCCTCCCTCCCCCCCACTGCTGCCCAGCTCTCCCCCTCGATCCTCCTCTCCGTTACCCACCATCTGGGTCAGGGTCAGAGAGGGCCTCTTCTTACTCTTTGAGTTCTGTTTGGCTTTCTTGCCCTTGGTTCCTTTCTCAGGCTGTTGTTTCCTGGACCCGCCCTGGATCTGATGTTTTTGTGCGTCTGGGTCGAATGAGGCATCTCTTTTGCCGATCGTGCGAGCATAGAGTCGGTTCAGTATGTAGTCTGAGCCACGATGAATGTACTCATGAAGTTGAGCACAGGTCCTGTCATCACTGGCACAGATCAACACACGGCCTGGCAGAACAGTACAGAATAACTGAACCCAGGACTGAACAGTTCACCAATGCAATTTGTGTTCATACGCAAAGAAAATCTGGCTTTGATGTCTATTAAATATTAATACTACAGCTTTAAGAATCAACTAATGGTACACACTGGAAACCACTACTGACTGACCTGGTTCCAGTTCAGAGCTCATGTTCTCCTTCTCTATCTCCTGCAGCACCTCTGTCAGTGCCTCCCACTTTGGGTTCTTCTCTAGCACCAGCACCCTCTTCATCCCTGGGAAAGACCCACAAAAGCTTCAGGTACATTGCTTCTGGTCTTCCTCAGAAAGAATATAAGTCATTGAGATATTGTTTGAAATTATGTTGCGGAGGGGGTTCGTTACCAGCAGTGCTTGGTTGTTTCTCAGTATCAGCTCCCACCTTCAGCTTCTTCTTGGACTGAGGAACATGGTACACACGGCTCCGGGCGTTAACAAACAATGAGGTGCTCGAGTCCAGGAACAACCACCCTTTTGAAATGGACTAGAGTTAAGAAACCTGTTCGGCCCAAATCAACACCTATGGCTGCCGATACAATGTTCGGGATGACAAACACTCACACTCACACATTAATATAATGTCTCTCCAAAGAAATGAAACAATGCTGTCCCTATCACCTCACTCTCCAAGGACAGTTCCTACACCTTCTTACCAGAGTTGCTCCCAAAGTTTTTTTGGCTGGAGTGTAGTGAATCAAGGAGGTTCAGGAAAGTGACACAGTCATACTGGGTAAGGTAGAGCAGCAGGGTTCGCAAAATCTTCAGGTCCTGGACCAGGGACTTGGTCTTGGCTCCCAGCTGGTGCCACAGGGGGTCCAGGTAGTGACGGATGGTCTGGAGGTCAAACAGGCACAACAAATAAGAATAAGACTGGAAGTCTGGAGGTGGTCAAAAGAATACAGTGGGTGCCTTAATTTAATTAGAAACATGTCATACTCCTTTTAAATTTGCAGTTAGCTACGAAGGTTTTGGGAATGCGTTTATCTAGAAGACTGTTTAAGGTCCCATCAAAGCCAAAGGCTATAGGTTTATATTTAGCTGCATTCTGTTTTAATATCTGTACTCCCTTTTGCGATTAGGTCAATGTTTTCCGCACGGTACATTTTATAGGGCACTACTATTAAACTGAATGACATTTCAGTTATTTTCTCCAGTGGCCATTGATGCTTATTTTCTATATGACCAGTCTCACCTTCTCAAAGGCATTCCCCAGGGTGTTCTCAAGGGAGAGGTCCTCTGCCTCCAGTGTGGGGTTATAACGTTTCAGCTCTTTCAGACATGCGTTCATGATATCCAGGATAGAACTCTGGATGGCCCTCATGGCCGGGGTCAGAGACACGTGCAGCTCCACCACCTCTGGCTTGTGTCTTTCCAACACAGAGTTCACCGACACCTGGAACCTGATAGGAGGAGGGGGGAGGGTAAGTGAGGAGGGAGGGGGAGCAAGATAAATAAATCCTCTGTCATGAATACACCTGGTTGTCCCACATTTAAAGATTCCCACCGGGGCCAGAGGAAGAGTTTCTTGACAAAGAGGTTCCTCATGACTCTCTCCACCTGACAAAAGCCAGAGGAGAAGGATGTGGCCTTGTCCGTGAAGGCCTTGATAAAACCAGTCTTATTCTTCTGTCTGAACAGCCTCAAGATGAAGGCCTCCTGGCAAGAGTCAATGATCTTATGGGCCCGGTACACCAGCAAACCTGGTGAGGAATAGGAAGAGTTTAGCTCAAAGGGAATACATTGGTGCTCATAAGTGTGCATACATGAGCAGATATTGTGACATTTTGGCATTGATTTTGAAAATATGAATGATCATGCCTTTTATTTAAGGATAGCGATGATATGAAGCCATTTATTATCACATAGTTGTTTGGCTTTTTAAACCATTATGATAACAGAAATCACCCAGATGGCCCTGATCAAAAGTTTACATACCCTTGAATGTTTGGCCTTATTACAGACACCTGTGGCTTTTTTAATTGCAATTAGTGTCTGTGTATAAATAGTTAATGAGTTTGTTAGCGTTCACGTGGATGCACTGAGAAGGGTAGATACTGAGCCAAAGGGAGTGGTAAAGAACTTCTGAAAGGACCTACGTAACAAGGTAATGGAACTTTATAAACATATCCTAAGCCTTGCAAATGCCAGTCAGTACTGTTCAATCACTTATTAAGAAGTGGAAAATTCAGGGATCTCTTGATACCAAGTTAGGTAGACCAAGAAAGAATTCAGCCAAAACTGCCAGAGGAATTGTTCCGGATACAAAGAAACCCACAGGTAACCTCAGGAAAAAGACAGGCTGCTCTGGAAAAGATGGTGTGGTTGTTTCAAGGAGCACAATAGGAGGATACTTGAACAAAAATAAGCTGCATGGTTGAGTTGCCAGAAAGAAGCCTTTACTGAGCCAAAGCCACAAAAAAGCCTGGTTACAATATACCTGACAAAACCACGCCTCACAGCTTCTGGCACACTGTTATTTGGAGTGACGAGACCAAAATAGAGCTTTATGGTCACAACCATAAGTGCTATGTTTGGAGAGGGGTCAGCAAGGCCTATAGTGAACAGAATACCATCACCACTGTGAAGCATGGTGGTAGCTCACTGTTTTCGGGGTGTGTGAGCTCTAAAGGCACAGGGAATCTTGTGAAAATTGATGGCAAGATGAATGCAGCACGTTATCAGAAAATACTGGCAGACAATTTGCATTCTTCTGCATGAAAGCTGTGCATGGGACGCTCTTGGACTTTTCAGCAGAACAAAGACCCTCCAGTGGCACAAGGCCAAGTTGACCCTCCAGTGGTTACAGCAGAAAAAGGTGAAGGTTCTGGAGTGGCCATCAGTCTCCTGACCTTAATATCATTGAGCCACCCTGGGAAGATCTTCAATGTGCGGTTCTTGCAAGACGACCAAAGACTCTGCATGACCTGGAGGCATTTTACCAAGACAAATGGGCAGCTAAACCACCTGCAATAATTTGGCGCCTCATAGACAACTATTACAAATGACTGCACACTGTCGTTGATGCTAAAAGGGGGCAAACACAGTATTAAGAACTAAGGGTATGCAGACTTTTTAACAGGGGTCAGTTCATCTTTTTCTTTGTTGCCATGTTTTGTTTTATGATTGTGCCATTCTGTTATGACCTACAGTTGAATGTGAAGAAATAAGACATGTGCTTTGCCTGCTCACTCATGTTTTCTTTACAAATGGTACATATTACGAATTCTCCAAGGGTATGCAAACCTTTGAGCACAACTGTATACACAATTCCTGTATAAACAATCCCTGTATAATACCAGTTCAGTCTAAATTACACACACTTTATTTTTATTTTCCAGAACTAACCAGAGATGAGATGTGCTGGTATTCTGTCGGTGAGGAAGTCCACCACTAGGATACGGCTGGTGACAAACAAAACTCCTCCCTGTGTGTACACTGTGTAGCGATCTGTGTTCTGGACATCACTGGTTACTGTCTTTGGCAGGTGGCTCACTCCCTCAGCCCTCAGTTGCTCTGTAAAGTACTCCTAGATGAGAGGAAACCGGAACAAACATAGGAACATTGGCTATTGGCTACTGTTACATATTTTCAATAAAAGACATTCATTCAAAATGCACCTACAGTTTTATTAATGCAAGCTTAGAAAACCAAAAGGCTGACTGAAGCCCCCTTGATTCAAGCTTGAAAGCAAAGCGGATGAAACTGCTTATGATTTTGTAATGTTGTCCTCATATGAACAGATTTTGAGTTTCCCAAAAAAACTCATGTAAAATGTAGCTACGTGGAGTTGGTCTCTTTTGTAAACTGACAGTCCTTTAAAAAAATAAAAATGGTTTCATTTAATGCCAAAAGCATTCAGGACCCTGTAGAAGTAAAGAATTAACTGAACTTTAGCTGCATTTATGGTGCCCATTAAAAAAGGTCTATGAGCCGAAGGACCAAGTGTCAATCTTGCTAAGAATCAACATTCTGGCCAAGAGGTCGAGGTCAACATAATCATTATTTTCAGGTCAGTAAAAATAAAAATGATGAATCGTTAAGGAACCGGACATCATAATTCCCTCACCTGCTCCGGGGTGGTTGTATTAAGCAGCAGCACCAGGCTCCCCTCCTCGGAGTATACCCGCATGAACTGTAGCAGGATGCGGTCAATCCCCATTCCCTCCGCCGTCACCAGCAGCCCGTCAGTGCCGAATAAACTCAGGAACATCTCTGTCTCAAACTCAAGTAAAGGACCCGCCATCACCCTTTCTAGATACTACACAGTCGACAAGCGAATAACGTTAAGACAGTAACAGCGTCGATATGGCTTCAGTAAATGCGCGCAACTACAACTACTAGCCTGCTGGCTAATAATACTAACAACGACATGGTATTTCACACATAAAAAGAGTCGATTAAAAAAATTGCACTTCCATATAATTGCTTAGATGATAATAGAAATACTCAGGATGTACTTCTGGATTGTCACATAAACCCCACCAATGTTTTGAAAGTCCATATCCGGTCACGTGACTATCACGTGTTAAGGCATAGGATTCATAGTGCCACCGGTCGAAGACAGCGTGGTAAATGCAATAACGTCATACTGCACTGTAAGCAAGCAAGCTTATTTGTATAGCACATTCCAACAAGGCAATTCAAAGTGCTTTACATAAAACATAAAAACAACATAGGGAAATATTAAAAATACATTTGAATAAAATTCAGTTTAGGTACCTTTTAAACCTAAACTATATCATCCTGTTTTTGTCAGCAAGGTAGTATTAGGCAACCAGGTCGTTGACCTGCCATCCAGAATTTTGAGTCGGCTACAAGCTACATGCCTGCCAGAATTACATATTTGTCAAACACATCACAAAAACACAAACTGCACCTCAGCCTCTTGCAAACCTGGCTCACTCTGTCAAATAGAAATGTTGACCAGTGTGGCTTGTCTTTTAAAAGCTTTGATGCATTTTTTTTCAACCGAACAATCAGTTTTTCACCATCGAATACAGGTAAAGAGCTGTGAAGCACTTACAATGAACATAAAAGGGGGAATTATTTTCTCCTTTAACAGGGATCTAAACGTGAAGTGGTCCTTGAGGGAGGCTCTCCCTGGGAGAACAGCCAACTAAAAACCTGACAATGAATTAGTGATGTTGAACATGGGTTTTCATGGACAGAGCATTCTTTTATTGTCCATTGTGCAATTCATATTTTTTTTTTCAGTTAACTTGTTAGGTGTTCAAATATTTCAAATTCACACCTCCCATGTACATAAAATAGGCTAGAAGTTGCACGGGATCAGTCAAAGAGCAGCCCACATTTCTGCCAAACAGCCTGGGGAAGAGGTTTGCCACAGTGCAGAAACCTATGTTATAACCCATAAGAAATTATATTAAAAAGAAATCCCCACATTTTTTTCATGCATTTTTAAATATATTTTCATGTGTGAGATACATTTATAAATGTATTTGTAAGAAATGTATTTGTTTAAAAATACGTTATTTGAACATTTCTTTTACTTCTTATGAACCTGAGTTGGTTTGAATGTGAACTGTTGTTGCTGCAATTCTCCTAGCTTCCGTATGGAGAATAAAGCACACACATTTCTCTTTTAACCATGGTGCTGGATTACCTCAATGAAACAAAGGCTTAAATATTTCAAAAGATTAACGTCTGTGTCCCAGTCAAGCATAGCCCACAAATAGGGTAATGCTTAGAGTGTATGCTAGAGGACTTAAATGTAAATTATTCTGCAGGGTAAATATAGCTGCACAATAAAAGTATGTTACACTGGTGTGGTGGTTGGCCAGGGCTCCATCTCTATCATGACAAAACTGAACTTGAGTCAACGTAGAGTTAATTAATTTCTTAATTAATCGATACATTAATTTATTTTCAGTTGTTATCCTTAAATCTAAAATAAACATTGCTTCCTTACACCATTATCAGTGTGCATTTCAATCTATACATTCACAGTGTACTGTAAGCATTCTGTATAGCATGTATAGAAAGCTAAGTAGTAACAAAAGTGGTGCACGGTTCCAGAACGGCCTTAAGAGAGCACTAGAGCACTGTCACTGTTGCTCAGCCTCCATAGTTCTCTAAGCTCTGTTTTACAGTGTGCTGTAGCGCTCATCTGATATTCACAGTTTGACAATTTTTTTTCTTTTCTGAGGATGTGTTCAAGTGTGTCTTGTCAAACATGATGGGAACGTGATGAGAGGAAAATGTGATTAGGATTGAAGAGATGGAAAGACTAGGGAAAATTAGGCAGCTGATCACATCTTAATTACATTTCCCTTCCTGCTACATGAAGTGGGATCAAATGATCCATAAATGTGTTTCTTACGATGGTATTGGTGCCCGGGTCCCACAGGCATACATTGAAGGCCAGTGCCAAGTCTAAAATGCATCACATTTTCCACTTATCTACCATTTGTCAGCTCCTACTGTGCAGTTTCCTTACATTACTGATTGTGTGCCAGTGTAAATTAGATGGGAACAGCATTAAAAGTAAGGCAGGCTTGAGGGGGAAATAAGAGAAGCTATTTAATGCAGACTGGAGAGAGACAGGGAGAAAGTCAACAGGAGAAATCAGCAGGAACAGAAGCACTTCACCTAACCCTCCAAACCTAAGAAGGAAGGACGCACCAAAGGCTGTTAAACTGTAATACGGTAGCATTTTGGACAAACCCAAGTCTGTGGGACTGCTACTGTAATCCAGATGTGGTTAGTTATTTTTGGCATTCATCCACATACAAATATGACTAATGCACTTGGAGTCTTTAGGTTCCTAAATGTATAGTGTCTTTGCATAAATAGATAATCGGATGTTGTTGGTATGACAGCAACAGAGAGGGAGAGATGAGTGGGTCTAAAATGGCAGAGCACTGTTAGATGAAGAAACAAAATACAGTATACTAGGCTAATTATAGTAGATGTTTTATGTAGAGAGCAGGGAGAGAAAGCTATACAAAAAAATAGGACAGAGGAATTTTCCAAGCAGCCCACTTTTTCAGGGCACAGGGACATACAAGTTTCTGGCATGGTGCCTGTACCTTTCTGGTCCAATCATGGTAGCCTACAAACTAAAAACTAGTTCCTCTAATTAATTCGTTGAGCTTATTGCTTTCTCTGTACACTAAAATATAAATGAGCAGACAAGCATATTGGCAGAGAGTTTCTGTATTCTGCTCAAACAAGACAAGGCAGCCGGAGAGTAGCTGCTGAGAAGCAACCATACACTCAGTTAATTGCTTTGTTTACGTAACCAGGAGCTGATTACCAAAAAATGACGCCCTACTTTATAAGAGGCTACCATTTGCATATTTGCCTTTGACAAAATAAAATGAAACATTTAAAAAAAAGAAGCCTACTCATGGTCAAGACAAATGCACAAAAACCAGAGACAAAAAAAGGGAAGAGTAAATTCCATTAAATCAAATGTATGGCTTTTATAAGATGCATGAGCAAGCTTCTCTGGCTGTCACATCCAGTTTAGCAAATCAGTGTGACAGTGAATGGCAATAAAAGGAGAATGAAATATGGTGTTGGAGGCAAAGAATAGGGGAGAGAAAGTAAAATGGGTAGAAATAAGAAACGGTATATACAAATTGTGAGTGTTGAAATACTGCAGTGACGGAACTCATCAGAATGTACACTGGATGAATAACAAGTTTTGCCAGCCAAATTCAGAGAGATGGACATACCGACAGATAGGCAGATTGGCAGTGACACACTCATGCACATTAAGACAAAGCTAGCAAGACAGAGAGATGGACAGAAATATACACAAACACAGCTGGAGAATAAGATATGAGGAGACCGACAGGCAGAGATGGAGAGTCAGAAATGAGGAGACAGGCGGACAGAGCTGGAGAGTAAGAGATGAGGAGACAAACAGACAGAGCTGAAGAGTAAGAGATGAGGAGACAGACAGACCGACAGACAGAGCTGGAGAGTAAGAGATAAGGAAACAGACAGACTGACAGACAGAGCTGGAGAGTAAGAGATGAGGAAACAGACAGACAGAGCTGGAGAGCCAGAGAGATTGTGAGAGAAACAAACAGACAAATACAGAGACAGATCAGGGAGGTTTGGATGGTGTCATCAGGGTTGGGTGGCAGGGGAGCTACTTTGCCCACTACAGTTGGCGTCATTAAAATGGAGGAGAGTGTGTGTGGAGGGGTGAGGCAAAACACTCAGGGAGATTATCAGGGAAAATTTGCATACTTCCATAGTCACTCTGCTCTCACGACAAACCCACCAGCTCTGGGCAAATGTTGAATGTGATACTTAAAGGGATAGCTCGTCTAAAAATCATATTTATTCAAAAATTAACTTACCAGAAGTTAGTCCGGAATGGACATAGAGTATTTTTTTTCCAATCATCCATTATTCAGCTCTGTCCCCGGCTGTAATAAGCATTCTTAGCAGAGTCCAAATTCATGAATGGAAACGGTTTGTCTCACTAAACCAAAGCTGCATTGCAAGTGGAAAACTACTCCAAGCTACGACTAGTGGTGTTGTATAACTCAAATAATATGACAACGTTGTATTCCTCATATCACCAAGTATCACATATATTTGTCATTTAAAATAAACAGGTTCTTCCTGTGTTTACCGGTTTTGTTCACAAATGCATTCTTCCAGGAAGAGGAGGTGTATACATCACAATTAACAAAAGGTAGTATTCTCTAGCTAGGAAGCAAGTTACCTATTTTGTCGTTTATAAAATAGGTAACTTGATAGATAGAACCTTACTTGTTTGAACCAGAATACACAGAGGATTAGTTGACTGAACTAGAAGCTAGAATGATGATGATGGTGAACCAGTTAATCCCCAAACCTTGCCCAGATTGACCAGAGGATGGTGTAGTTGTGGATCATGCAATCTAATGCCAACCGAAACGGAATGCTTTTGTTGCAACTAATGGGAACTATTGATTCCAATGCTGGAGACCATGAATGACCCATGCCAGTCCCTGAAGCTGAACTCGTTTCAAGATGTGTGGTTGATCATCCGGATTTCGCCCCCTCATATCTCCTGAGGTGTTTAAGTCTTTTTTTAACATTCCAAAAATTAACTGTAAAAGGCATTCCAGGCCAGAGGGGACCCACTGGTCAGCTCTCAAAATAGTAAGTAGCTACCTAACATTAGCTACCTAACATTATCTGATGAATGTATTTTGGCCAATTATGTTTCTAAATTTCATAATGTGATTGGACTGTACATCCAAAATGCACTGTTTAGGGCTGTTGTGCATCAGACTAAAGATAATGCTTTTGCATCATCTATATGAGCAACATGTAAAAAGTGTGTATCTGAACTGAGCTAATCTGATAAATCTCTTGAATGTAAACCTACCTTCTGGTCCATTGTTTTTGGTGCAAAAACGTTGACTGTGAGTCTTTAGATCAAGCTTAACTTTTCTATACAATTGATATCAACAAAGTTAATCAGATAATGTTAGACAATAAATGTATATGATTTCATTTATTTAACCAGTTAACTAGCTTTTACAAGAGTCAATATACCTGTATATCTAACTAAATCGTATGCCAATGATCGAATTAAGTGTAACCTGTCTGGATTAAGACATGGAAACAAGTGAAACACCAAGTCACCTCTTCCAGGTCCCTTGTATCCTTTCTTTGCAGAAGAAACACGATTGTGGCATTTTCCACAAAGAAATAGAACTCCACCTACGATATTCACAATAATGGGCCAGCTTGAGAAACTCTCACCTCCAGTAGCTTCTGGGGGTTAAAGTTCACTTCCACACCGATGATGTCATCGCCGAAGCAGTGTGAATGGCTATAGGAAATAGTTCGCTAGTGCTGGTTTGGAAAAAATGACTATGTCCATTCCGGACTAACTTTTGGTAAGTGAATATTTTGATAAATATGATTTTTAGACAAACTCTCTCTTTAAGTTTAAATTTGGGTGCCTACGAAGCCTTTCTTTGCACCCGTAGAAAAATAAACCAAAATCATCACCATTTGAAAACAAATAACTGACTCTTAAATAGTTATAGTCCCCAAAATCTCAGTTGTCTTGAGAATGTCCTGAACCTCCCTGACCAGGTGTCAATGGGGACACTTGAATTTTTGGATCCCGTATTGCTCGACACTAAATTTGAGTTCTAAACCGCTATAGACCCGATTCCAACAAAATTACTTAAGGAGCTATTTCCTGTGCTAGGTCAGCCAATGTTGAACATAATAAATTGCTCCCTTTCCTCCGGATGTGTACCAAACTCACAAAAAATTGCGGAAATTAAGCCTGTTAATTAAAAAAAAATATCTGGATACATATTTTTTTTTTTTTTTTTTTTTTTTTTAAAATAATAATTAATTAAAAAAAAAATATCTGGATCCACTCCCGTGGGCTCACCACCCACAGGAGGGACCATAAGGGGCCGGTGCAAAGAGGATCGGGCGGCAGTCGAAGGCAGGGGCCTAGACAACCCGATCTCTGGACACGGAAACTGGCTCTAGGGACGTGGAATGTCACCTCGCTGGCGGGGAAGGAGCCTGAGTTAGTGCGTGAGGTTGAGAGGTTCCGATTAGAGGTAGTCGGGATCACCTCTACGCACGGCTTGGGCTCTGGAACCACACTCCTTGAGAGAGGATGGACTCTTCACCACTCTGGAGTTGCCCATGGTGAGAGGCGGCGGGCTGGTGTGGGTTTGCTCATAGCTCCCCAGCTCTGCCGCCATGTGTTGGAGTTTACCCCGGTGAACGAGAGGGTCGTTTCCCTGCGCCTACGGGTCGGGGATAGGTCTCTCACTGTTGTTTGTGCCTACGGGCCTAACGGCAGTGCAGAGTACCCGACCTTCTTGGAGTCTCTGGGAGGGGTGCTGGAAAGTGCTCCGACTGGGGACTCTATTGTTCTACTGGGGGACTTCAACGCCCACGTGGGCAACGACAGTGACACCTGGAGGGGCGTGATTGGGAGGAACGGCCCCCCTGATCTGAACCCGAGTGGTGTTCAGTTATTGGACTTCTGTGCTAGTCACAGTTTGTCCATAACGAACACCATGTTCAAACATAAGGGTGTCCATCAGTGCACGTGGCACCAGGACACCCTAGGCCGCAGGTCGATGATCGACTTCGTTGTCGTCTCATCTGACCTGCGGCCGTATGTCTTGGACACTCGGGTGAAGAGAGGGGCGGAGCTGTCAACTGATCACCACCTGGTGGTGAGTTGGATCCGATGGCGGGGGAGGAAGCTGGACAGACTCGGCAGGCCCAAGCGTACTGTAAGGGTCTGCTGGGAACGTCTGGCCGAGTCTCCTGTCAGAGAGATCTTTAACTCCCACCTCCGGCAGAGCTTCGACTGGATCCCGAGGGAGGTTGGAGATATTGAGTCCGAGTGGACCATGTTCTCCACCGCCATTGTCGAAGCGGCCGCTCGGAGCTGTGGCCGTAAGGTCTCCGGTGCCTGTCGAGGCGGCAATCCCCGAACCCGGTGGTGGACACCGGTAGTAAGGGATGCCGTCAAGCTGAAGAAGGAGTCCTATCAGGCCTGGTTGGCTTGTGGGACTCCTGAGGCAGCTGACGGGTACCGACAGGCCAAGCGGGCTGCAGCCCGGGTGGTTGTGGAGGCAAAAACTCGGGCCTGGGAGGAGTTCGGTGAGGCCATGGAGAAGGACTTTCGGCTGGCCTCGAAGAGATTCTGGCAAACCATCCGGCGCCTCAGGAGAGGGAAACAGTGCCCTACCAACGCTGTTTACAGTAGAGGTGGGCAGCTGTTGACCTCAACTGAGGATGTCGTCAGGCGGTGGAAGGAGTACTTTGAGGATCTCCTCAATCCCGCTGACATGTCTTCCATTGAGGAAGCAGAGGATGAGGGCTCAGAGGTGAACTCGTCCATCACCCGGGCTGAAGTCACAGAGGTGGTCAAGAAACTCCTCGGTGGCAAGGCACCGGGGGTGGATGATATCCGCCCTGAGTACCTCAAGTCTCTGGATGTTGTGGGGCTGTCTTGGTTGACACGCCTGTGCAACATCGCGTGGCGGTCGGGGACAGTGCCTCTGGGATGGCAGACCGGGGTGGTGGTCCCTCTTTTTAAGAAGGGGGACCGGAGGGTGTGTTCCAACTACAGGGGGATCACACTTCTCAGCCTGCCCGGGAAAGTCTATGCCAGGGTTCTGGAGAGGAGAATACGGCCGATAGTAGAACCTCGGATTCAGGAGGAACAGTGTGGTTTTCGTCCGGGCCGTGGAACACTGGACCAGCTCTATACCCTCTACGGGGTGTTGGAGGGTTCATGGGAGTTTGCCCAACCAATCCACATGTGTTTTGTGGATTTGGAGAAGGCATTCGACTGTGTCCCTCGCGGCATCTTGTGGAGGGTGCTTGGGGAATATGGGGTCCTGGGTCCTTTGCTAAGGGCTGTCAGGTCCCTATACAACCGAAGCAGGAGCTTGGTCCGCATTGCCGGCAGTAAGTCAGACTTGTTCCCAGTGCATGTTGGACTCCGGCAGGGCTGCCCTTTGTCACCGGTTCTGTTTGTAATTTTTATGGACAGAATTTCTAGGCGCAGCCAGGGGCCGGAGGGTGTCAGGTTTGGGGACCACACAATTTCGTCTCTGCTCTTTGCAGATGATGTTGTCGTGTTGGCCCCTTCTAACCAGGACCTTCAGCATGCACTGGGACGGTTTGCAGCCGAGTGTGAAGCGGTGGGGATGAAAATCAGTACCTCCAAATCCGAGGCCATGGTCCTCAGTCGGAAAAGGGTGGCTTGCCCACTTCAGGTTGGTGGAGAGTGCCTGCCTCAAGTGGAGGAGTTTAAGTATCTAGGGGTCTTGTTCACGAGTGAGGGAAGGATGGAACGGGAGATTGACAGACGGATCGGTGCAGCTTCTGCAGTAATGCAGTCGATGTATCGGTCTGTCGTGGTGAAGAAAGAGCTGAGCCGCAAGGCGAAGCTCTCGATTTACCAGTCAATCTACGTTCCTACTCTCACCTATGGTCATGAGCTTTGGGTCATGACCGAAAGGACAAGATCCCGGATACAGGCGGCCGAAATGAGTTTTCTCCGCAGGGTGGCTGGGCGATCCCTTAGAGATAGGGTGAGAAGCTCGGTCACCCGGGAGGAGCTCAGAGTAGAGCCACTGCTCCTCCACATCGAGAGGGGTCAGCTGAGGTGGCTTGGGCATCTTTTTCGGATGCCTCCGGAACGCCTTCCTGGAAGGTGTTCCGGTCCCGTCCCACCGGGAGGAGACCCCGGGGAAGACCTAGGACACGCTGGAGGGACTATGTCTCCCGGCTGGCCTGGGAACGCCTCGGTGTCCCCCCGGAAGAGCTAGAGGAAGTGTCTGGGGAGAGGGAAGTCTGGGCATCCCTGCTTAGACTGCTGCCCCCGCGACCCGGCCCCGGATAAGCGGGAGAAGATGGATGGATGGATATCTGGATCCAGACATATTAAACAATTATAGTCTAATATCGAACCTCTCGTTCCTCTCAAGAATCTTAGAAAAATGTGTTTCCCAAAATCTGAATGCCTTCTTGAAAACAAATAACATTTATGAAATGCTCCTATCTGGTTTCAGACCCCATCATAGTACTGATACTGCACTCGTGAAAATAACAAACAACCTTCTAATGGCCTCAGACAAAGGTTCTGCATCCGTCCTTTTGCTTCTTGATCTTAGTGCTGCTTTTGATGCTACTGATCTTCTCTTAGAGAGATTGGAAACCTTAGAAATATTGGGCTACATGGACATGTTCTAGCCTGGTTTAAATCTTATTTTTCTGAAAGATATCAGTTCGTATGTGTGGATGGCATATCCTCTGACAAATCAAAGGTATGTTTTGGTGTTCCTCAAAGCTCGCTTCTGGGCCCATTATTGTTCTCATTATATATGCTGCCTCTGGGTGATGTAATCCGGAATCACAATGTCAATTTTCACTGTTATGCTGATGACACACAGTTAAATACACTGAACAATTATAAACGCAACACCTTTGTTTTTGACCCATTTATCATGAGCTGAACTCAAAGATCTAATACTTTTTCTATGTACACAAAAGGCCTATTTCTCTCAAATATTGTTCACAAATCTGTCTAAATCTGTGTCATCCTTTGCTGAGATAATCCATCCACCTCACAGGTGTGGCATATCAAGATGCTGATTAGACAGCATGATTATTGCACAGGTGTGCCTTAGGCTGGCCACAATAAAAGGCCACTCACACAGCACAATGCCACAGATGTTGCAAGTTTTGAGGGAGCATGCAATTGGCATGCTGACTGCAGGAATGTCCACCTGAGCTGTTGCCTGTGAATTGAATGTTCATTTCTCTAAAAGGCGTTTCAGAGAATTTGGCAGTACATCCAATCGGCCTCACAACCGCAGACCAAGTGTAACCACAACAGCCTAGGACCTCCACATCCAGCATCTTCACCTCCAAGATCGTCTGAGACCAGCCACCTGGACAGCTGCTGCAACAATCGGTTTGCAGAACCAAATCATTCTACACAAACTGTCAGAAACCGTCTCAGGGAAGCTCATCTGCATGCTTGTCATCCTCATCGGGGTCTCGACCTGACTGCAGTTCGTTGTAACCAACTTGAGTGGGCAAATGCTCACATTCGATGGCGTCTGGCAATTTGGGGAGGTGTTCCCTTCACGGATGAATCCCGGTTTTTACTGTACAGGGCAGATGGCAGTGTGTATAGCATGGGTGAGCGCTTTGCTGATGTCAACGTTGTGGATCGAGTGGCCCATGGTGGCGGTGGGGTTATGGTATGGGCAGGCGTGTGTTATGGACAACGAACACAGGTGCATTTTACTGATGTCATTTTGAATGCACAGAGATACCGTGATGAGATCCTCAGGCCCATTGTTGTGCAATTCATCCACGACCATCACCTCATGTTGCAGCATGATAATGCACAGCCTCATGTTGCAAGGATCTGTACACATTTCCTGGAAGCTGAAAACATCCCAGTTCTTGCATGGCCAGCATACTCATCGGACATGTCACCCATTGAGCATGTTTGGGATGCTCTGGATCAGCGTATACGACAGCGTGTTCCAGGTCCTGCCAATATCCAGCAACTTCACACAACCATTGAAGAGGAGTGGACCAACATTCCACAGCCCACAATCAACAACCTGATCAACTGTAAGGAGATGTGTTGCACTGCGTGAGGCAAATGGTGGTCACACCAGATACTGACTGGTTTTCAGATCCCCCCGGACCCCATTGGATCCCACAATACAGTGAAACTGCACATTTTAGAGTGGCCTTTTATTGTGGCAAGTCTAAAGCACACCTGTGCAATAATCATGCTGTCTAATCAGCAACTTAATATGCCACAGATGGATTATCTTGGCAAAGGAGAAGTGCTCACTAACACAGATTTAGACAGATTTGTGAACAATATTTGTACATACTGTGTTGTGTTCAGCTCATGATAAATAGGGGCAAAAACAATAGTGTTGTTTATAATTTTGTTCAGTATATTTCAATGAAGCCCCAAAATTAGCTACTTTAGAAGCATGTGTTTCAGATATTAGGAAGTGGATGACAGAGAACTTCTTGCTTTTATTCTCAAGAAAAACAGAAATGCTTGTTTTAGGACCCAAGAAACAAAGAGCGTTGTTAGATCTCACTGTGAACCTTGACGGCTGGTCGTATCCCAAAAAACTGTAAGATACCTCAGCGTCACCCTTGACCCTGACCTCTCCTTTGATGAACATATATGTCTCGAGTTGCTTATTTTCATCTTCAAAACATTGCAAAAAATCTGAAACTTTCTATCAAAAACTGATGTAGAAAAACTAATCCATGCCTTTATTTCTTCTAGACTAGATTACTGCAATGCTCTTCTTTCCGGTTACCCTGATAAAACAATAAATTAGTGCTGCACACGGCTGCTAGAATCCTAACGAGAACAAAGAAATCGGAATACATTACTCCAGTACTAGCCTCTTTACACTGGCTGCCTGTTAGGGTTAGGGCTGATTTTAATATTTTATCGTTAACCTATAAATCAATACATGGACTTGCTCCTACTTACCTCGCTGAAATGATCCAGCCATACATACCTACACGTAACCTACGATCGCAAGATGCAGGCCTTTTAATTGCACCTAGAATTTCTAAACAAACAGCCGGATGCAGGGCTTTCTCTCATAGAGCTCCATTACTGTGGAATTATTTGCCAAATAAGGTTAGAAATGCAAACTCAGTGCAGACTTTCAAGTGTCTACTAAAGACTAAATTCTACAGCATGGTCTATGATTAAGTATAGCCTGGCCCAGGGGCGTGAAGGTGACCAGAAGGCTTGATACTGTCCACCCTTGCCGTCTTGCCAGGTGGGCTCTCATCGCCACTGGGATGCCCTTCCTCCAATGCTTTCGGGGGCGGAGTCACTGGCTTGTTGTTGTGCAATGTCACCTGCCTTTTTTAAACTTAGTAGGACATGAGGTCTTGGCCCACACCTGAGGAGTACCAGGCTTGAAAGATCGGTTGCTGTCCCTGTCCATAGTCCTTCTGGTTGTGTTGCAGATCAAGACGGTACCTGACAATTTCAGCTGCCACTGTGCTGACACCACCTCCCTCCCCCGTGTTGTCCCTGTCCTTGTCCATCTGGTCATGCTTCCGACCTGGACTAAGTTTAAATAGACTGTCGACTCAGCCCACATGCATTTATTAATTATTACATTTTGAACTCTTAATATGTTCACCTGGCACAGCCAGGAGAGGACTGGTCACCCCTCTGAGCCTGGGTCCTCTCTTGGTTTCTTTCTAAATTTCGGCATTCTTAGGGAGTTTTTCTTAGCCACTGAAATTCAACACTTGTTTGCTCCTTGGGGTTTAAGGCCGGGTGTTTTGTAAAAGCACTTTGTGACAACTGCTGATGTAAAAAGGGCTTTATAAATAAATTTGATTGATTGATCAAGAACAATCACTTCTGCCCAGGGGCGTAGGAGTGACCTTTGATATTTGGGGGGGCACATTTGACTAAATGTGAATGTTAATTTATTCACCATAATGTATTTTTAATATGTAGTTCTGTGTTTTTCCACATCTAAAATCATCTTCTATTTCAATTCTCTTTGTCCATGACTACGTTAGATATAGACACGCTCTGGCAAAAAAAAACAATGACGTGCGAATAGGACACAGTTTCGCACAGAGGTAGCCTGGTTGAAAATACTGGGGGTGATAATTGTTTCCTCAACACTAACTTGTAATACCCATTATGTCTGGAAATGTTGTAGCAAATAGTTACCCCAAACGATGTTGTCTACTCAATATGCTTTCTGTACCGATGCCTTGCGGGTGTTGATAGGACCCAAGCGTTCAGTGTGAAAATTCCAGTTTGACTTAAAGAAAGTAGTGATTTCTGAACATGCAATAGTATTAACAAACACTGGTAAATTATACCTTGTGTGACTTCTTTGCATGGTGGGACTTTTCAGCTGGAAAGGCATCTCAGATAGATGATAATGTAACCAGAGTGCATTTAAAAAAAGACTAATACTGCAATGATGTTGGTAACATCTGAGGCATGTTAGTCCAGCTTTAAGTTTTCCAATCTGCTCCTATAGGCCGCCTTGAATTATTACTTACTATCTTACCTGTTGGTTTGTGGCCTCTCCCTCCCTCGCTCAGCCTACCTTTCTGATCCATGCTATTGTAATGACTGCCTCTCTCCTGAATGAAGTAAACACATATAGTACAATCCTAAATTCAGCTGCTGTCCTGCTATCAGAGATCCTATTCAATGACTCTGATTGATTTACATGATGACAGGTCAACACTATCTTGGCGTGGCACTTATCAATAATTTACCTGTTGGTTTGTTGCCTCTTTCTCTCCTTGCCTGTTTGTTCCTGTCTATCACGTTCCTGCCATGATCATACATAGCATAAACCAAATTCTTAAAATATTGAACACACTTTAGCTTTATCTAAATTATTCAAAACATAAACTGAAGAAAACAAATTGCCAGCTTTTGTGTGTAGATTGTTACCAAGAACCATAGCTACTTACTCTTGACTGGTGGTAGCTACTAGCTACTTGCAGATCCTATGGGGCAGACTAAGACAGAGATTGTGCTAATAATTTTAGCAGGCGTTCTTCCTTTCAAATAATTCACTATAACTTTTTCACACAGCCATAGAACTACAGTGTTATCTAGCAAGTAAGCTACTGTTTGGATTAAACTTAAAGATAGCATTTGTGCTGATTAGAGACACTTAATAGCAGGTTAAAAATTACGACACTCCGCCTTTTGCCTCACAATGGTTTGATCCACTGTCCCCCAGCCCTCAGCCGTGGCACATCGCGCAGGTATAATGCAAGAGTGGGGCAGTCTGTCGTTGGTGGTTGACTTTCAGTAAGTATTTAAAACAAAGAATATGTTAGACATTTGTTTACTTCTAACACTCAATACAATAAAAATAAAAAAAACTTCTAACCGTTGCCAGCCTTAATTTTCTCTGCATTGAATTACAGGTCACACTTTATGTTAGCTAGCGGTTGATGTTTACTAACAAGCTACAGTAACATCAACCAGCTTTTGCATCTGTTTGAATTCGAGTCAATGAGAGAAGCTTGCAGTGTATGTATTGTTCCTTAGCTGGCAAGGTGACAGTGTTCGTGTCTACCGTCTGAAAGGCACTCAATGCACGTAGCTAACGTGAATCTAATCCAGTAAATTTGTTTTATGTTGGTAGGTTTAGCAAACAACAGCTGCATTTGCAGAGAGCTACAATATCAAGCATACCGATGGTGCAAACTAAAACAGTATTACAGCACTACTTTTGGTGTCCCCCTCATAAATTGCTCTTGAGAAACATTTATGTAATTGTCCCCTCCAAACTTGATATCAGGTTTTTGCCCCCCGGGGGGGGGGGGGGGGGGGGGGGCGGCGGCATGTCCCCCAGCTCCTACACCCTTGCTTCTGCTTCATCCTGTCCCTTCTCTTTTTCTCCTCTACCTGACATCCTCTTTCTCGCCTCTGCTTCGTCACCTCTGCCCCCTCACACGTTGGTTAAAGTGACGATCCAAAATCACAAAGGGACAGAAAACATGGAAGCTCTTGCTAACATCTGCTCCATATTCTCTATAATGTATAAAACCCTATAACACTATGTTAAATCCCTGATAGCTGTCAAGCTGCTGATACACAGTGAGTCAAAGGCTAAGGGATTTAAAACCCTAGTATTCCCGGGTAATTCCACTTAATCCAAACAATAACATTACAGTATGGAGGTAAATCTAATTAAAGTGGGGATGATAGAGCCAAGGCTGATATACTCAGTCTGGGAAAAGATAGTGTGATTAATTAGCATTGTTGAGGGGGTTGTTTGATGAAACTGTGAGGGGGATTTAATAGTGTGTGGCTGTGCGTTTTTATTGAAAGGTTAACCTTGACTGTAGACCTGCATTAAAGAAGCATGTTAGATTGAATATTTTTTTTCTTTTTTCAATCATGCTTCTATTTCTGCTGGTAGACTTCAATTAATAACATGGATGGATAAATTGTGGTTTACCATTCTAAGCATATGCAGTCATGTGAAAACAAATTATTGATAGAGGGGAATGTAATGGAATCAAAGAGACATCGCTGGGAAGGAAGTGAGATTGCATGATTGGCTACATTACATCAGTGTTTTTTCCCCCCCCACATATCCTCAGCATGATCCGCTGCCTTCCCTTTATCTTTTGGCGAATACATGTGGTTTATTTCTCTAATTTCACCCTTCCAATCTAATAGTATTATTTGGATTAATAACTTTCCCTCCGAGGCCTTGGGGAGACATCTTAGCGATGTGTCTGCTACTCTTCATTTCGGTGTGTTCCCCTCTGCATCTCAGCTAATGTTCCCCACAGTTTATTGCTTTCTGAAATGGCTCCATTAGACATGAAGGAAGCCTAGCCTACAGTAATGGCATGCAGATGGGCTAGAGACTCAGCAAGCTGTCCATGTGATGAGCGAGGATGACTGACAGCTGGAGAAAAACAAACCTACCTGTTCTTGTCCTGTATGTTTTTATTCCCCTAAAGAATGTTTAAAATAGTTTAGAGTGCGTATTCATAGCTGCAAAACCAACTGCTGTAGGGCTACTGAACAGGTTGTTGGGGTACTGTAGTTGAGATGGAAAGACACCTGTCTAATTCCCATAATAAATCAGACACCAAGAGTAATACAGTCAAAAGGCTAAAAACGGATGAAAAGAACAAAGTTTGTCATTGAAACAGAATAAACAACAGGTGGTTTTTCAGCAAATAAAAGTTGTGAATATTCCCTGTTAAAAAGCCCCACTGACTTTGAAAGAGTGGGAGTCCAGTCAGTGGTGTGAAAGATGACAACCTGGTAAATGTCAGCCAGCCTACTGTTCCCAGGCTGACTAACTGAACAAACACCAAACATTCTTATACAGAACCTTGTTACTGAGACTTCCCATAAAAATGTGAAAACCTGAGGAAAAATATTTGCAATTTATGCTAATGGAACTATATACATCTCCTGACAGATGTATATGTATTCCAAATGCATTTTGTAATGTACGTCAGGCATTTCAAAAGGCATAAACGATTTAGCCAAACATTTCGTACTTTACATGTACCCTGAAATGCATGAAATACATTTTAAGTGGGTTTTTTTTTTTTCGCCGTGTGGGTTGTCACATTTGGTATGAGGTGGCAGGCCTTTATTTCAACCTCACCTGTGTCTCTGTTGTTGGCTTTTCCTGTTCCTCCACAACTAGACAGGCCTTTACACATACAGATATGGGAACCAACCATTTGTCACTCTTCAGACAGGGATCAGAAAGTGACAGCGAAAAATAGTTTACGGCACAAGCTCCAACGCGCCTTCACAAATGGAGTGCCTTTTCTGACGTTCATGATTCCACACCTGAACCGGGGGATGATCAGTAATGTCAGAGGCAGTGTTTTACCTCACTGTGGTTTGTGTCATGCTGTACGTTCTGCAAGGGCGTCGTGACACATGGATTTACAGCTCACACAGGGGGGGAGGCTAACAACCCACCCAGGCAGATGAAGCCCCTCCAATCTGGGGATTCATTATTGTCAGTCACAGAGTTTTAACGCTTGCAAGCAAACTGGCGGCAATCAACCCTGGAACTGCATTGTGACAATCCAGTGGAAGTAGAAAGAGGGGCAATAATTTTGGGGACAAAATTACCACTTACAAAGCTATCTGTAACATGACAGAATTTCTCCCTCAAATATCCTTAAATGCAATAAACAGATGTGGTCAGATACTGTACACATGTGCCTTTCACTAATAATTCCCTATTTTCTGTTCATATATTTAAAATAACTTTTGGTGAGGCCTAGTGAAACCAAGATGTTGTTGCTGACAGTTTTCCTCCACAACACAAGTGACAACAACAACACAAGTCCTTCTCGACAACATACCAACAGTTTGAGCTACCAATTGTTTTGCCCCATCGGTGACATTTCAAGCTAGCTTGATACATTCAGAACTCTGTTCAACTAGGTTGGGCCGTTTGTTTTTCAGCAAAAACTTCTCTATCGTTCCCCACTGTCACTATCCATAGAACAGAAAAATACTACCCCGCCAAAAAAAACTTTGAACACCCACAATAGATTTTCTGGTCCTTCTGGGTTGTTGCCCAACTTTGAACAGAGACTTGGTGTTAGGACATGGAGTTTAACAATGCACTCCAACCCACATCGATAATCTGCTTACTTCATGATGCACACTTCCACGGGTCTCTGTACCAGAGGCAGCAAAGCAACCGCACAATATTATTGTACCTCCCACATAATTAATTATTGGCAGCATGTTTTTTTAACACAAAGGAAGCATGTTCCTAGCTGTGCATATTCCCATATGGGGACATACACAGAGGAACCTTTCAGTAGAGTATACCTTTTTCATTTCTCAAGAACAAATGCTTACGTTTTTAAAGAAATGTCCAAACAATATATTTACATACACAATTTTGCATATTACCCAATTTGTCTTTGGAGCTTATTTTTTATTTTAGAATCATAGGTGTCATTGTCACCTTACAATAATTTATTTTAAATACAAAAGACAGCAAAATTTGCAATTTGTAATTCTGTGAAATATGAGAATTGGTTAGGGGTCTGAATACTTTTGCAAGGCACTGTATTTCCTTTACGCTTGGACAAGAACACTTTTTTTTTATGATACAACAACATGCAATAGATCCACACTATATAGAAATATCACCAGAGCTAACAAATCTCAACCATGGTTCTATCTAAGTAGTTGGTTCTGAGGGAGCCTTAGGCTTGTAGGCCTGAGGGCAGGGTGACAGGTGGCTGGTGAGGGTGAAGGAGAGGCTCTGTGGTCCTGTGGTGTTCGTTCCTTGGGCAGAGGGCCAGTGGAGTGTAAAGTGCTTCTCTGGTACTATGCCTGGATTGGATACGCAGAGTCTAATCTACTAACCCAATGCCTGTGGACTTGAAAGAAACAAAGAGCTTTGGTTCCGGCGAGCTCTGCGTCACACTCATTCTGGCTCTGGGGTTGGACAGACCGATAATAGCTGTGGATAACTGTACAACCAGGAGGGACAATGCTGTTTTCAGTAGAACACAAATTAGAGAATGAAAGTCTATAATTGGGTATTTTGAGGGTGAAGCAATGCTAAACCTATTAGCATTCTCACAGAATATTGGCTATCAAACTTCATAATTTACCAAAAAGGGAGTTCCGGTTTTCCACAAATTATATCCATCACACAAAATCACTTGAGGCACTCTCTTAGCTATACATTCTCTTTCTAAATTTTTTGTTGGAATCTGTTTGTTAATGGCCTATATTCCACAAGGAATTGAATAGCTGATGTAAGATCATTCTTGTTAAACTGGCAAACGGGGGAAAGGGGACCACAGAATCACTTCTGATTCATGTCAACCCTCCCTATGCTGCCTCTGACACTGTACCTTCTGCACTTCCCTGGCAGAAGTCCGCTTTGTCCCTTCCTCCCTGATCAACTTACCTTCTGCCATGAGGACCACAGAGATATGAAACATGTCTGCCATCACACACTGTCATGTTGTTTCCTAAAAGACTCTGATGGTTTGGGTCCAGTAATTCATGCATGGTGTGTTTAGGGGTTCAGGGACACAGAAACGGGCCAGGTCTGATCAATAAACAACAGCTAGCTTTTATCTGCCAACACAGGGGTAGCATCTGAAAAAGCACCCTATTCATGAAAAAGCACACTACTTTTGCCAAAGGCTCATAATGTTCTGGTCAGAAGTAATGCACTTTGTTGGGAATAGGGTGCCATTTGGACCTACTGACAGAATCCCCTGGACCACCTTCATGTAAACACATTAACACTGTACAATACCTCTATTAGAAGGGACAGATGGGTACGAGCCACGAGGAGAGAAAGATCTTACCAAGTTTATACCTGCCCAGTTTATACCAGCTTCTAATACACTTTCTTTGTGAAGACCATTTTTAGATAGTTGTAGATTAAAATACACATTATAATCTAAACATCTGGAGGCGGGGATATATTCTGTCAGGATTTTAACTTTGTATGATATATGACTGAAAAGTGAGATGTTTTAATACCACTTAGTCCAGAAACAGTGTCTAAGATATGGGCATGATCAGAATGTGGGCAATATAAGGACAAAGCGTAAACAGGGCTTTATATACCACATTCTCAATGTGTCATGATTGTAGACCAAAAACAATAAGCAGTAAGGCGCATCACGTTTTCAGACAAGACCCTGCTGTAAACTGTACTGGACATCATGTTTACAGAAAAGGCCCTGCTTTAAACTACTGAACATCATGTTTACAGAAAGGGGCCTGCTGTAAACTACTGGACATCTTGATGACCTCTGTGATGAATAGATTAGACAGTATTCTTCACAGAGGTCATCATAAATTGTGTAGTTCTTTGCCCACCTCTCACCACCATCTGGGAAGTGGGTTATTTTGGTTGTCACAGCTACTTGTTCCTAGATGATCAGGCCTTCTACTCTGTGATACTTATGAACACAGGCCTCTTCTCTGATTTGCTCAAGTAAAAGCTAAGGGATGGTTTGGTCCAGTAATTTCTGTGATGTGTTTAGTGGTCTGGGACAAAGCGACAAACAGGCCTGGCCTGATCAAATCAACAACGAGCTTTCATTGCATTGTGTGTGTGTGATTTATTCAGCAATGCAGAGAGAGAATCCCCCAGACTACTACAGAGTACAACCGCCATGTCAACACCATTTACCAAGAACAAGACCTCTGCTAGTAGAAGCCCTGAGGAAAGGAAAGTGGAATAAACTGTGTATATATATATGTATATGATATGGACTGATCATCAGCATTCAGATAACTCTCGTAAACAAATCATTTGTGTAGGCTGCTAGAATGTCACATACAATTATAACAACTAGAAGAGGTAGTTCTTGATTTTGGTTTTCATCATTGAATTTGTAGACAAATCTGGATTATATTACAGCAATGATTAAAATAGTTTTCTTTTCCAACAAAGGTGACATGGCTTATTTCCTCACATAATGATCAAAATTGTTAATGGCATTCCCCCCAGATGTATGCAACATTTGTAATAGGTGAAACCTGTTTATTAATTGCACAAACACAACGTAACTTTGCATTTAACTGTAGTATAGGTAAGAACACAAGTGGAAACAGACCCAAACATATTAAGTAGCAAAATAATTCACACCTAAGAAATTCTCAATGATGTCAAAAAGTAAAAACATACATGCATAGCATTTTTGAGACAGGACTTGTGAACTGAAGAGTCATTTATTAGTTTTTCATTGCCAAGGCCATAATGAGCTGTTGGTCTACCCCTCTCTACCATCAGGCCAGTTCACCAAGGGCAACAGCTTTGTTTTTCCTCGGGTTACCATGACAATATGTTACACTGAGGACAGGGTCATTGGGGTTGTTTGCATAAGACCTTAGCAACAGTCATAACATCTAGGATATTCTTGATAAAACAGTCCTGTTTTCCTGAAGTAAGGTGAATCCAGCAGGTTTGGCCACTGATGACCTTGAACAATACAACAGGGTAATGCAAGCTACAGGCCTTAAGTGGATGGGCCGACTTCCTCTTTCTGCTCCTCTGGTCCTGAGGCAGAATAGCAATGCTGATTTAGAAACAGTTCAGCCTTTAAATCATAACAGAAAAAAGGACTGATTCTCCTACTCTGAGGTGCGTTCTGAATCGCCTGTTAAATCTGGTGTTCATTTCCTGAGCGCGTCCTCTCCTCTGATTGGTTCACGCCTGTAGTAGTTTCTTGAGTTCCTCATCCATGCCTCGCACACTGAGGTCATCCAGGCTGTGGTAGCGATGGATGACCTGGTCAGCAGTCACTACCACCACCCTGACCCCGTGGGTGTCCTCTCCCAGTTGACAGCCTATAGCGGAGCTCACCACCATATCCAAGCCATTAATGAGCCCTCCTGCATTACGATGGTAGTGGCCAGAGAACACCGCCTTCACTCCTGCAGCAAAACAGAGGACCGAGAGTAAGAGGAGGTTTACAACAACACAGAGGACAGAGAGTATGAGGAGGTTTACAACAACACAGATGACAGAGTATGCGGAGGTTTACAACAACACAGAGGACAGAGAGAATAAGGATGTTTACGACAAAACGGAGACAGAACAGAATGAGGAGCAGGTTTATAACAACACAGCAGAGGACAGAATATGAGGTGCAGGTTTACAGCAACACAGGAGGACAGAATGAGGAGCAGGTTTACAGCAACACAGAGGTGTAGAGGATGGGTGAAGATCAGAAGATTTTGACTGTGCACTCACCAGTTCACCATATCATTGTCTAAAATAAACCATTACCCCAGGAAATGACTGTATGGATTACGTTTTGACAGTATAGGTCTAAATGGACGAGTACTGGTTAATGTTAGGTGACATGTGACCAGATGGTGTCAGTATGGTGTCTGTTGATGTTTGAGAAACCCTGTTCTGTTTCTCTCCACACAGCTCCAGTCTAAATTCTGTCTACATGCATATGCAGAGCTAAATGTAACATGCAAATTGGCCTTGATAAGGGCATCTGCTCTGAATATAATAGCAATATATTCAAATTACCTCAATATAATTGCATAATGAGATCATTGCTGTATCTGTCAAATCAAGTGAAAACTACTGCACGAGAACGAAAGGGGGGGGGCATACGGAGAAAGAGAGCGAACAGAAGAACTGAGCAGATTTTTAGAATAGTTTGTAAAAATAGGAAACTTTTATTTAGGGGATATGTTTTTCGTTTCAATTTATTTTCCATCACAACCGCCTTCGTCATAATTGAAATGATTTTTATCATTTCCCCTGAAGCCGTGTTTCTGCAGAGAAATTGAGGACTGTGAACTGATTGCAAACTCACACTGGTTGGCCAAGCAAGCCCCAGTCTGAATGAAAAGCGCAAATGAGTTCTTCCCTTTTTGCAGAGGTGCGTGCGTGCGGGTGGGTGTGTGTGTGTTGTGCCTATGTGTTCCACTATGAGTTCACTCCAGGTTTGGGCAGACAGGGGAAGTAAGACGTTAAGTATTAAACAGTAGTGAGGTAGTTAAGACGTCTGCTTGCTGGCCTGCAATGCCTCTGCAGTAAAACACAGCACACACAACCCTTAGAGTGGACTTCATGATATCACAAAATGGGCAAAAAGTAGCAAAACGCCACTCCAGTCTGCCCATGAAGACATCACCCTGGTCCTGAAAATCCATCTGTAACACAGAAATCTCTTTCCAGGAAGAGCATTTTATTTCTATTGGGATTGTAAACACATTTGTCCTCGACAGTGCAAAATCACCAAAACACCCTTGGGATAAACACTAAATAAACATATTATAAAGTTATATTAATGGCCAAAACTGTTGGGGCACACAATGTGACTGCACAATAATTAATCGAACATAGATAAAAATTGATGATTAATGTATTATTTTTGCTGGCTAAATTAATATGCAATCAAAACCCAGAGGCTATGATTCCAGCGTAACTTAGTTAGGCCAATGCACCTCTCAATGGCAATGACATTTAGGACACTGCAGCAGATCCCACTCAACCACGGAATGAAAGGCCAACTCAGGGCGGGAGCTCGTTAGCCTGCCAGTCTCTGTCTGTCTGTTAGCCTGCCAGTCTGTCTGTCTGCCAGTTAGCCTGCCAGTCTGTCTGCATGTCTGTCTTTCTGTTTGCCTGCCAGTCTGTCTGTCTGTCTGCTAGCCTTGCCTGTCTGTCTCTGGTAAGTCTGTCTGCCAGTTAGCCTGCCAGTCTCTGTCTGTCTGTCTTTTGGTCTGTCTGCCTGCCTGTTAGCCTGCCAGTCTGTCTCTGTCTGTCAGCCTGCCTGTCTGTCTCTGGTAAGTCTGTCTGTCTGTCTGCCTGTTAGCCAGCCTGTCATTGTGTGCCGGTTAGCCTGCCTGCCTGTCTGTCAATAATGGAGTCATCAATAGGGGGTAACATTTATCCACCAACATATCAAAAAGCACGCAAGTAGGCTACTTAAAAGTATGCATTTATCTTTACTGTATGGATTTCTCAACCTTTCTTCCACCCCATATAGATTAAAAAACGCAAACGCCAGCAACACTGACGTGAGCATCAGAGAGAGAGAGGGAGAGAGAGAAAAAAAGAGTAATTATCAGGAGGAATAATAAGATGAAGTGAACCAGCATAAAAAAAGAAAATCAAAGTACTTTTTAAACCAGAGGGTTTCCTCTGAGGACCATCTCAGTAGAGCTGCACCCAGAAGACCGTCATAATTAAACAGCAGCTAGCAAGAGGGAGGTGGGAGAAAAAGAGAGAGGGTGAGAGAGGATAGAAAAGGCTGGGTGAGAAATAGGAAGTAGAGCGCTAGAAAGGCGGAAGGCAGTGCAGCAGCTACTAAAGACATCACGGAAACAACCAGGGCATAATTTCCCAGCTGCAATGTGACTTAAGCATTACCAGATCATACCAGATGCATTGCTTCTTGGAGCCAACTTTTAAGACCAGTTCCCAAACAAGCACTTAAATACAACCATCCACTAAGGGTCCGTTTCCTTTGTAGAACAGTATGCCTTTCCTAGGCACTCCTTTCCTACACTCCTTTCAGTAGTTGGTATGCAGATGTGGATGGATAATGTCCAGCCACTAGGGGCAGTGGTGCGTGCATTTAGAGTGATATATCTGATGTTTTACAAGGTTTTGTGGTCGGGACGGTGGAAAGGCAGAAAACCTCCAGTGGCTGCAAATCTTTTTATTTTTGTAACCTTAACCTCAACCCCAGTATTTCAAAGCCTAACCCTAACCTTATCCCTAACATAAACCCCAGTACTCTGATACCTAACCTTAAAGTTAATTTGCATACTGTAAATTCGTAAGATATTATAAATGTTAGCAAATTTGTTTTTAATAGACGTGTTACGCTCTCTCTGTATGGACTCCCTTGTTACTATGGAAATGGGTTGTTGTTTGATTTGTTCTTGGCTAACACAGTAAGCTGATTGGAGCTCTTGATTTAATCCTGTTAAATCCATATTTGTTATGTTTAAGAAAGCAATGGCTGTAAGTTATTTCATTCTTTACGCACCATACACACTATATTGATGAATATTATGGTCATGTTTTCGCCTTCAGAACTGCCTTAATTCTACGTGGCATTGATTCAACAAGGTGCTGAAAGCATTCTTTAGAAATGTTGGCCCACATTGATAGGATAGCATCTTGCAGTTGATGGAGATTTGTGGGATGCACATCCAGGGCGCGAAGCTCCCATTGGACATGATTTAGAAGGACCACACGAGTCTACATAAGGTCCTACCCTTTACAGTGCATGTCGGAGCAATAAGCAAGACATGAAAGCCATGAAAATCTCCGTAGACATCGGAGATTGTGTAGAGGCATATAGCAGGGGAAGGTTAGAAAAAAATTGCTAAAGCATTGAAAGTTGCAAGGAGCACGATGGGCATCCTCATTATGAAATAGAAGAAGGTTGGAAACACCAATATACTTCCGAGGAAGGTGACCAAGAACACAATAGCCACTCTAACAGAGGCATGGTGTGAGGCATGGTGTTGGGAACATCATGCTATGTGGATGCTTATCATCGTTACGCCCTGGGAGACTGGTCATGATTGAGGGAAAGTTGAACAGAGCAAAATACAGATAGGTCATTAAAGAAAACCTGATCTAGAGGACACAGGTCCTAAGTATATGGTGACAATTCAAATTTCAGCATGAGAAGGGCCAAAGTATTTAGACATGACAACACTGGAGTGGCTTAGGGACAAGTTTCTCAATCTTTACCCAAGTAACTTCTATAAAGCAATGAATAAAGGGTCTGAAAACATATGTATATGAGATATTTCTGAATGCAAGTCAATTGGCAGGTGCATTTGTGTTGGCAGGTGTATTAGGCCTACGGACTAAAACGTTAGAAAAAGGAAGCAGGAAAAATCTGGGTACTAAATGAAAACATTGGACAGTGCTCAAAGGGTACAGTTGGAACAACTATCATTACGTAATGCTTTGCAACATCACATCACAACATCATGTACCCATTTGGCTCTCTTAGTTTCATCCAGTTAAAAAGCCATACAATTAAAATGCTTCATAACGGCACATTATTTCATAATCATCACTGTGGGAAGTGGACCGTTTTCATATTTGCGTTCAAGTAACAAATGACATTATGAAAGCAGCTCAGAACAGAACAATATCTAGAACTTATTCGGTCACAAAGAAATGACATTATTTCTGGTCCAATACCACTAGGTCGTGGGATTGAACACTTTAGTATTTCTTAGAATTATTGCAAATCTTTGGGGGTAACATTTCCAGACAAGGAAGCAAAGTTACATTTATAAGGCCAATGATATCCACACAAATCATCTGGGTGTCTGGATTTTATCCCAAATCTACTAGGCAGCCTTAAGGCAGTGAGTGGCCAAACAAACCTCAACACAGGTAACCATTTACTTTAATCTGCCGTCCCATTGCTCAACCTCTGCCTTAAACGAGGACCGGAATTATGTAAATTATGTAAATTAATTTTGTACAAATAATTAGTCAGTCAGTTCAACCTATGCTACCAGTAGTATTATACACTCACCTAAAGGATTATTAGGAAAACCATACTAATACTGTGTTTGACACCCTTTCGCCTTCAGAACTGCCTTAATTCCACGTGGCATTGATTCAACAAGGTGCTGAAAGCATTCTTTAGAAATGTTGGCCCATATTGATAGGATAGCATCTTGCAGTTGATGGAGATTTGTGGGATGCACATCCAGGGCACGAAGCTCCCGTTCCACCACATTCCAAAGATGCTCTATTGGGTTGAGATCTGGTGACTGTGGGGGCCATTTCAGTACAGTGAACTCATTGTCATGTTCAAGAAACCAATTTGAAATGATTCAAGCTTTGTGACATGGTGCATTATCCTGCTGGAAGTAGCCATCAGAGGATGGGTACTTGGTGGTCATAAAGGGATGGACATGGACAGAAACAATGCTCAGGTAGGCTGTGGCATTTAAACGATACCCAATTGGCACTAAGGGGCCTAAAGTGTGCCAAGAAAACATCCCCCACACCATTACACCACCACCACCAGCCTGCACAGTGGTAACAAGGCATGATGGATCCATGTTCTAATTCTGTTTACGTCAAATTCTGACTCTACCATTTGAATGTCTCAACAGAAATCGAGACTCATCAGACCAGGCAACATTCTTCCAGTCTTCAACTGTCCAATTTTGGTGAGCTTGTGCAAATTGTAGCCTCTTTTCCTATTTGTAGTGGAGATGAGTGGTACCCGGTGGGGTCTTCTGCTGTTGTAGCCCATCCGCCTCAAGGTTTTGCATGTTGTGGCTTCACAAATGCTTTGCTGCATACCTCAGTTGTAACGAGTGGTTATTTCAATCAAAGTTGCTCTTCTATCAGCTTGAATCAGTCGGCCCATTCTCCTCTGACCTCTAGCATCAACAAGGCATTTTCGCCCACAGGACTGCCGCATACTGGAGGTTTTTCCCTTTTCACACCATTCTTTGTAAACCCTAGAAATGGTTGTACGTGAAAATCCCAGTAACTGAGCAGATTGTGAAATACTCAGACCGGCCCGTTTGGCACCAACAACCATGCCACGCTCAAAATCACCTTTCTTTCCCATTCTGACATTCAGTTTGGAGTTCAGGAGATTGTCTTGACCAGGACCACACCCCTAAATGCATTGAAGCAACTGCCATGTGATTGGTTGATTAGGTAATTGCATTAATGAGAAATTTAACAGGTGTTCCTAATAATCCTTTGGTGAGTGTATCTGGCAAGTGTGATGGTGAGGTGACGGACAGCTCCGTCATCTCCCGCTGTTCCCGGTTTCCAGTTTTTCACGAACTCACCCCGGAATCATTCATTGTCTTGTCTCCAATCATCACGCACACCAGGTACCAATTAAGTCATCAGTATGTGTTTAAATGTTTCTCCTCTGCTCCCCTCACTGGTCGGTTATTGTTCCCTGTCTCCGTTTGTTTTCAAGTCAGTGGTTAGTGTTTCGTTTCGTTTGAACCTTTTCTTTTCATTCAGTTCGTTTAAGTGCTCGTGTTTAATTTCTATTAAAACATCGACTGCCATTATTCAACATCGACTGCCACCCTGCCTGTGCCTGGTTCCTCCTCTCCACCACTACACAGTCCCTGACAGCAAGGCAAGTTTACTATCGTATTACTACACGTTTGCATAAACAAAGACATATTGTAAGTAGTAATCTTGACCCCATACAGAGAGGGAAAAAAATTGTTAATTCCCTGCTGATTTTGGATGTTTTCCCACTGACAAAGAAATTATCAGTCTATATTTTGAATGGTAGGTTTATCTGAACAGTGAGAGACAGAATAACAACAAAAATAATTCAGAAAAAACGCATGTCAAAAATGATATAAATTGATTTGCATTTTAATGAGTGAAATAAGTATTTGACCCCTCTGCAAAACATAACTTAGTACTTGGTGGCAAAACCCTTGTTGACCCTTGAGGTCAGATGTTTCTTGTAGTTGGCCACCAGTTTTGCACACATCTCAGGAGGGATTTTGTCCCACTCCTCTTTGCAGATCTTCTCCAAGTCATTAAGATTTCGAGGCTGATGTTTGGCAACTTGAACGTTCAGCTCTCTCCACAGATTTCTTATGGGATTAATGTTTTTGCAGAGGGGTCAAACTAACACATATTTAATGTTACATACATTTCAAGGGTTATTCCTAAAGTCTGGTTATCCCTAAACTGCTCACATGCTCCCACTGCATAAGGGTGGGCACACTAGTGTCCTTGATAACTATTGCCCTATCTCTAAATTGTCATCCCTTGCTAAAATCATGGAGGTATTGGTAAATATGTTTATTTTTATCAGAAAATTGCATTTTATACTGATTTCAATTTGGTTTTAGAGCAGGTACTCAGAAACTACAAAGTTTGTAAATTATATTGTCATTTTTTTTTGCTCTGTTTGTTGACCTGTCGAAGGCGTTCGATACAGTAGATCACTCAACCTTATTGAAAAAGCTCTAGTCTTTAGGCCTGGCCAGGGACATTCGCCTCTGGTTTCAAAATGATCTTAGTGACAGAACAGGCTATTGTGGCTGATGGAATTAGATCTACAGTCTTGTAATCCACAAATGAGTTCCACAGAGTTTACTTTAGGTCCTATATTGTTCAATTTATATATTAATGAAATACGTCACTCTGTAAGTAATTTTGTTTTCATGCTGACAACACAGTACTATACACAGCTCCCTCTCTTGAACAAGCTGTTGCAAACCTGCAGTCTGATTTCCAACTGTTAGAAAAACCTGTTAGTACTATAGGTTGGTACTAAATGCAAATAAAAATAAGTACATGTTACTTTCTAGGTCACAGAACATCGCTTTGGATGAGCCTAAAATTACTACCTTAAATGGTAAGTTTATAGTACATGTTGATTCTTACAGTTATCTTGGGATTTGGTAAGATGCATATCTGTCTTTAAAAACACACTAGTGAATTGGTGAAAAAGCTAAATATTAAAATCGGTTTCTTTTATAGTAATAAATCATGTCTGTTATATCTGCATTGCAAAGATATCCTGCAACCATTTTTTTAGTTGCTACTAAATTCATGATATACTACACATGCATGCCTCAGCTTCTGTACTCAAATCTCTGGACGCAGTCCATCTGGCATTGCGTTATTACTGGTGCAAACATCACACGTCACTGTCCCTGACATGTAGAAGCGCCAGACATTGGTTGATTTAAAGCAGTCACACAAAAAGTTACCTAACAGAGAACATTTATTGGAAAAACAGCAGTTACCAAACACTCTTAGTTACCAAAAACTGGATAGTGCTGGAGATCCCATGGGCTTGATCTTAAGTTAAATGTTTTATTGCCTAAAAGACATTTATAAAATTTTATAAATTATACAGCTCCGGAAAAAGAGACCACTGCACCTTTTTCTTTCCTTTCCAAAAATGTTAAAAGGAAGGTTTTGAGTGAGGAACAGAAGAGTTCAAATTAAGAGACCACTGCAAATTGAACGCTTCTGTTCCTCACTCAAAACGTTCCTTTTTAAAATGTTTGGAAAGGAAAGAAAAAGGTGCAGTGGTCTCTTAATTTTTTCCGGAGGTATATATTTACTGGCCATTGAGATTATTTTTCTTAATGTACACTACTGTTCAAAAGTTTTGGGGTCACTTCTTCAAATTGATCCGAAATAGTGTAGACATTGTTAATGTTGGAAATGAGTTTTGTAGCTGGAAACTGCAGATTTTCAATGGAATATCTACATAGGCATATATGGAGGCCCATTATCAGCAACCGTCAAACCTGTGTTCCAATGGCATGTTGTGTTTAATAATCCAAGTTCATCATTTTAAAGGCTAATTGATCATTAAAACCCTTTCGCAATTATGTTAGCACTGCTGAAAACTGCTGTGCTGATTTAAAAAAGCAATAAAACTGGCCTTTAGACTAGTTCAGTATCTTCAGACTCAGCATTTTTGGGTTAAATTACAGGCTCAAAATGGCCAGAAAAAAATTACTTTCTTCTGAAATGTGTCATTCTATTTTTGTTCTGAGAAATGTACGCTATCCCATGCAAGAAATTGCCAAGAAACGGAAGATCTTGCACAACGATGTGTAGTCCTCCCTTCACAGAATAGCGCAAACTGTCTCTAACCAGAACAGAAAGAGTGTCAGGCCCCGGTGCACAACTGAGCAAGAGGACAAATACATTAGAGTGTCTAGTTAATTAAATAGTACCCACAAAACACCTGTCGCAATGTCAGCAGTGAAGAGGAGACACTGGGATGCTGGCCTTCTAGGCAGAGTTCTTCCTCGTTCCACAATTAGAAATATACATTTACAGTTGTCTTACTCAAAGATATCAAGAACTCTTACTAATAGCACTTATCAATTTGTTAACATCAATGAATAAAAAGGTGTGTAACTACTACCAGGAAAAAATAAAGTAGATTTTGTACCACTTAAGTAATTTAGTTGTAACATGGAGGGGATGAATGAGCCAAGTGGAAGCTACACATGGGTGTTAAATTAAAGGAAAAAACAACAGTGTTGGGCCACCATGAGAACCACCAGAACAGCTTCAAGGCCCATTGGTATAGATTCTACAAGTCTCTGGAACTCTCTGGAACACCATTCTTCCAAAAGTTATTCCCACATATAGTGTTTTGATTATGTGGTGGAGAGAGCCTTCTAACACATCAGTTTAATATCTCCCATTCAGTTGGGTTGAGATCTGGTGACTGAAGGTCATAGCATATAATTCACATCATCTTCAAACTCATCAAACCATTCAGTGACCCTCGTGCCCTGTGGATGGGAGCATTGTCATTCTGGAAGAGACCCAGTAATGAACCCTCTTTAAAAGTCACTTAGATCTTTTCCCCTTGCCACCTACTCTTACGATTAGTGCCATCTCTAGTGGCCACAGAGACATCTGTTCCACTTCTCAATTGATAGATGGCACCCAAATCAGGGCAATGTCTCCTTCACTGCCCTGGGGCATTTGGATTTGGCATTTGATCTGATGTGAGACAATGGATCAGACTCGGCAGACACATTTCCGCCACACAATTGATTTGATGTCCACCCAAAGCTAAGCTGAGACACAAAGTACCTCGTCCTCAAGCCCAAGGTCAAAATGAGCATGGGGAAATTTGCACATCATGGAAATACAATTCTATTGAAGTGTGTGTACATCAGAATCAAGGCCTAAGTGTGCTGTTAGACTATGTGTCAGTAATGATAGAAGATGACATGAAGCTGACATGTTGTGAATCATAGGTGACTCATTTCAGGTAATTTTGCCTAGTAGAAAAATATAACTCAACTGATTGAACATGAAATTGCTTTCAATCTGTTTGAAATAGCCTATATGGGTGATTATAAAAAAGCCTCCAAATTCAGAACATTAAATTGCATCATGATATGTTCTAAAACATATGCATCAAACAAAGATATTGTTCATTGTTTTCAATTAAAGTTTGGGGTTTGGGTTATAAGGGGGAGACTGGCTTTTGAATATACATCACTTTTCTATTTGAAAAGACAGAGTTCATCTTATTATTATTAGATTCAAAGACACTTACCCAACATCTGTTCATTTTTTTAAATAAAAGCTGTCACACCTCCTGACGTCCCTACCAAAACACCCAGTGATATAAGTTTAACACACGGGATAACCGGGAATACCCACACACCTCAGTGGTGTGCGAAGGAACCAGGCTGAATGAACGAGCCTCAAGCCACACACCCACAGTGAGTTGTCCATATGCAAACCGTAGGGAGACGATTGCTGCAAATATTTATATTGTATTATATTTGAGTGCATACACACATGTTGTACGGGTGGAGCAGTCTTACTCATTTAAAAACATTTATGAGATTTTTAGATGATGGTGAGTAAAAGTACAGGAGGGAGAGGGTGTGTTCGAAATAATAGTGGAAGCTAGACTTTGTATCTGTGCCATTACGGCATCTGCGACAGCATGGGCTTTGCTGCTGTGGTTACTTTCGTTTTAAAGTGGTATGCACCATTCTCTTCCAACTGAGCTACAGAGGACCACCATGTGGGCAGTGGACAAGTAGTCCTTTCAGGAAAAACTGTAGGGTATTGAGATAAATAACTAGCAGGTGGCCTCCAAGAGCCAAAAGACTGAAATTCTAAAATCTGTATATATACCTGTATACTTCACTACAAACAAACGCATACTTTAGAACGTCCCATATAGGCCCATGTCTCTTTTAGCTCAGTTTGGTTGGATTTATTCCAAACACTGTCTATTTTATCCCTCACTTGTTTGTAACCAGCCACTGCCAGGTGGTCTTAACAACACTGATCATTTGCAGATGTGCGTAGGTTTTTAAACAGACACATAATTAATGAAACACCTTTGCTGCAGAAAACACTTTGTAAGATTATTCAACGATGATCTTTGCACCATGAAGGCTTTGGTGATTGAGGCTCAACCCAACCCAGTCATGAACCTCACTACATAGCCATCTTTCTGTGTGAAGGTAGTTTCCTATTTTTGTTATACAATTCCAGTCAAAAGTCTGGACAAACTCACCCATTCACTACTTTTTTTTGTGTGAGACAGAGAAGTTCAAACCTTTCAGATAACGTTCATGTATTGGTCAATGCTAGTGCATTTCTGTCAGGAAATGCCTACTCCGTGAATTGCGGATGTGTGGTCAATTGTACTGCACTCTGAAAATAATTGTTTATAAACTTTGGAAAGAACTAAAGTCTACTAAACTTTGTCTGTGACTACTTTTGGGAACAGACAACTGTATGCAGGGCCAGTGTTACCTCTCTCCGTAGGCTTCAACTGCATGGCAACTGTACTCTGACCACCTGGGTCCTACATCCAGAAGATCTGTCTCTCTGTCCACCCGTGGCTCTATACAGCACTTTATCTACAGTGGGAACAGGAGGACAGAAGCTTACTGTATGCCTAGCCTGCCTAAGGCCTAGTGTTAACAGTGGGGTTGGCTGTCACAAACCTCATATCCTTCTCTGGAGCACTTATAGGCCTGAGAAAATAATGTCACTTAGATGGAAAATACATAGCAATTTATGTAACAATAAGATAATCCCAAAAAAATATTTCAAAACATACAATTCACACCATCATGCAGAGCTCATAAATAGACTTAAAATGACTAATTATGCATACACCAAGCCATCTCACTTTTAACACTTTTGTTATTCACAAATTAAACAGCTTAAACCATCTGTCAATTTTGAGCAAGAGGATTTAGCCTACTCGGCTCTGCTCCTCATGATAGTGTGGCGAAGCATCATAATTAATTGGTGGTGATCACTTATCAACACACAGTGTTACAAAGAGTCATTCATATGTACAGCTAGTCAGGCCTGCTGGGAATCCTAATGGAAAAATAATGAGATGACAAAACATCTTCACACTGTCTCTCCGCACTCAGAAGTGTTATTAGTCACTGGTCCTAACGTCCTGATGACAGGGTCACTCCGACCGCTGACTGGCTAGCAGCCACTACTCAGTGAGACAGGGAATCTCAAGGGCACTAGTTGTTTCCCTTAGGAGATTAGTGCCCAGTACCTAACCTAACCTAACTAACCAGGGCTCATCCTTCATCTGGACCGTATCAAAATTGGATTAGAGCCTCCATTTACGACACAAACTTAACAGCTTTTTCATTGGCTACACATTTCATTCCGAGAGTCCTTCTATAGTTGTCATCCAAGGTATGTCAAAATGAGGGGTGTTTGTACAAAACAAAGTCAAAAGAGATCGAATCATCACTAACCGATCAGAGTATCAGTCACCCAGTTTCCGACCCTTTACAAAGAATAATCTAATATCCTTGGGCGTGGTGTATGATTTGGCTGGATTTTATGCAGCCAGGCAACAGTTTCCACCTTAATTCTCCCTCCTGTCCATGTTCAGTCATTTCTTCAAGGGCAAATTCCTTCACTTAATTTCTGTACTACCCAGGTAAGACACCTGTAGTGCCTCCCTCTCTCCCACTGAGCCTCTCCAACAGAGCCGCCACCCGTGCTGAGTGTGTCCGCGTGTGGGTAGAATGACACAGGCTCCTTTTTTTGAGTGCAGAAGAGGGCGGGTGTCATTAGAGTATTCAACTGGAAATATATTCATCAGGAATGTGTGTCTGGCAGTAGATCATTTGCATAGCAGAGGCAGATCCAAAATGAAGTAGCTAACATGGGGAACCTCATCCATAGCCTTAGACTGAGAGATAAATCCCTCTCATCCATCATCCCTCTCTCTCCTGAGTCTCAAAGGAACCCTATTCCCTTCTGACCAGGAGCCTTCGGGCACTCTTCATTATGAAGTAGAGCACTGCAAAGGGAGTATGGTAGTATTTTGGGGACACACCTCGTCGCCACACACAACTCTGTGCTACTGTCCCAGCTACAGAACAGTATGAATGTAGTGTGTGGGGGGTAGATCAGAGGTGCACAGCGTCAGCCATTGAAGCCTTCAGTCCTGCTGTTTAACGTCTTTTATCCAGTGACTGATTCCTAGGGGATGCTGATTTCAACTCTCCAACATCCACGAAGCCAACCAAAATAAATAAAAAAGAAATGGTATTTCCACCTGCCTGGCAAACTAAATGTGTACAAATGTGCGCAGCACTCCACAGCTCTCCTCTCTCACATCAGTGAGGTGCCAGGGTGAAAGAAAAACCAGTTTGTACATCTGAAGGGCCACTCCATCCATCATGGAGAGTAAAGGTAGAGATATAAAATGGAGAAAGCCACCATTCATCTTGGTCCCACATGCCTCATGTCATTCTGCATCATGCTTGACAACACAAAGGAAACCTGGATAGAACTCTACATCATAATATTCCAGACCTCAATTTACCCTACTCGGTAAGCACAAGGTAGGCCCACAACAATGTTTAGGACTCCACGGATACTGTTTCAGTAGAGAGAGGACCCAGGTCCTGCCCAGTGTGCAAACAGGACAGAAGATCCATCGCCTAAATGAAACAGTGGGAGTCTATGGGAGTGCCACACAGTCACATGTCCCCCAGAGGGCATTCGGCAGCTTCACCTTGGTTCCTGTCCACTTGGCTCGGACACGGAACCCGTTGCTGCACCATACATCACCTTATCACCAGCCTCCATCTCTGGTCCCACTGTTCTATGCCTCGCTCCATCCCTCATTCCTATCAGGCCTGAAACAAGGGGGCTCTAGCCTTATCTCCTCACTCTTATCAAATCCCTGGTAATGATGAATGTGGCCTCAAAAGGTAAAAAGATCCCTGTGCTGATGATAGCCTAGAGTTGCGCCTCAAACGGCAAGTGTGTAGTGCTTTAAATTTGATCTGGATCAAAGGTAGTGTGCTATGTACGGAGAGGGGGTGCCATTTAGGCCGCAGAGTATTAGCTCAGCATGGGAGCCCATGGTGGGCATGGGTGGAGAGGGGAGGAGAAGAGAGAAATACAGGCTTATCTAGCTCCGCTAATTAGCTACGTACAACTGTAGCGCTGGTAGCTATGTGGGGAATTCTAATGCGTTCTAAGGAATTCAACAGGGCAGAATGGTTATTCAGATAACAAGGCTAGCATGGATCTATGTTGGAGGCAGAGTAGATATTACTAAGGCTGAAGGGGGCATCCTAATTATGACTGTATGAGGAGGGGAGGGGGTTCTGAGCACACCATACATAATACTGTACACTCACAGAATGGAAAAATATACTACCTATGAGACTTTAACGACCTAAACTTTAAAGTACTTTTTCATTTGAATTACTTTTCCCATTTAAATTATTCAGTAATCCCAGGTGATTTAAGAACCACAGCTGTTATTGCAGTGTGGACGCTGAACCGATATTGAGTTCCCGTAAGAGCAGAATGCTGTGGTTCATGGAAGGACCAGTGTGATGGTATGTGATCATCTAGGGGAGTGATATACCAGGGGAAGACCAATAGGGTGACCCACGTGTGCAGCTGCTGTATCGTGATAACTCCTAGAATGCACTTATTCATCCGAAGAGTATCTCATGCGCAGACGTGTGTGCGTACATGCACACTCTCAGGGAGAACACGGGGACGGAGAAAAAAAACACCCTCTATACAACAAGGTGCGACGAACGTGCTCAGAATAGACTGACCCCGTGTTACGAAGGCGATTGGGGAAGGAATAACCTAATATATTATATTTATATTATATTACATATACACATTTAGAAAACTCTATTTACCAAGAACATAAAGTGGGAAAATATCCTCCCGCCCCTCAAGGTTTCCCCAAACATAAGGAACATAACACTCATTGTCAAGGCTGTTGACTGTGCATCCAGCTTTTCTCAGACCTTTACAGAATAAGTAGTTATTTTCACAAAAGACCCAGAAGCTTCCAAGCATTTATTTATTCTCTAGACTCTTGGTCAACAGTAGAGTCCTCCCCCTCCCTTAACTTTCTCACATTTCTGCTCCTGAGTCTTCCCCGCCCTTCATGTTTCTCGCTTTACTCACGCTGTTCTGATTTGCTCGACCCGATAAAGCAACCCAAATCTCTGCTTCATATTTCCAAACATCAGAAATAAAAAGGCCAAAATAAAAAAGAAACCTGCGGCTATTTGAAGAAAACAAAATACATCACGAAAATAAACATATAGCCTATGGCCTATGTTTTGTAGGCTAATTGAGGAGGTAGGCTAGCACCTTTCTTTCTCTATTTTAACTATGGATATAAAGCTATACTATCCATAGCCATTATGTCAATGTTTGGAAGGATAAGGAAAAACATGACCTTGTTATTTAGAATGCCTGTCTGTGTCTTCCTAGTGTGTGATACAGATCGATGATAATGCAAGCACGCCAACACCACACATGCAAACGGCAGTTCCTAAAGTTCAATGTCTTGGCAGCCCCACTGCAGCTGATAGTCAGAGATTGGCAGTATGGCCTGGTATCCTGGATTGGCACTGCAATGGTCCTGATGTGAAAACTCTTTATCCACCTAGGGAACGGTGTGTGTATAGCATGAGTGCTTTCAATTTATTTCCGGCACGTACTTTAGATGTGTGGCCTGTATGGTTTCATGCTGTTCGTTTTTCCCCATCAAACAAATTAAAGATAGAAATAGCCTCAGACTGCCTACTGCTATTTGTCATATCGTTGCCTGAGTTAAAGAACACCACTTTGAACGGCCTGTCTTCCTCCTTCCACCAAATAAAAGCTGCAGTATGTTCTTTTTTCTTCTTTTTTTGGAAGGGGGACGCATGTCTCAGCTTGGTGTTGGATGGGATATTTTTACCAGACAGCTGCATCATGCCCTGCAGTGAAAAACGCTTCATATACTTCTCACATTATCCAATAATGGGAACAAAGTGTTTCTAAAAACTCAATATTTCCTTCAGAGTCCAAGTCCCCTATTGATGCAGCTGTCTCCATAAGAGACCCTAACCTGAATCCGACCCAATGATTTGGAATGATAGGAATAGCTGTACGTGCCCCCCAAACACACACACAGAGAAGACTCTATGCCTGAAGGACTGAACAGACAGGACCTTAGAATAGATGGGCTCCAGCTGCTGTAGACAATATGTACAGTAGGCAATATGGTCGCCTTGTACATTACAGTAGAGTAGACAACGTGGCTCGCAGCAGAGAAATCATTAGCCGCATGTGTTGTATATCAAGACGCTTTTCTCTAGGGGATACAAGTATATGACTTCCACAGTGAACACAATCATGCCCTATACAAACCCAAGTCAAACAATATACGGTAAATATATGTCTTAATTACTCCACGCTAGTCTTTTACTTTACTAGTATAACTGCTGGGAACATATTCGTTCTTGTATTATTTTAGAGCCTGATGACGTTCTAAACATTAACTAAACAACACGATCGTTTTCTGAATAGAAGTGTTGAACTAAGGACACCAGCATTTCCCAAATGAAACCCTATCCATCTTTATGACGACACCAGTGGTTTAATATATTGAAGAGGAGAAATATGTGGTGGATGTCCGTGCAGCCACAAAATACAACAGTAAAGAGCAGAAGGCTGTCATCTTTAATTAAGATGTAGGCTACATGTCCTCTACTTAAAGTATGAATTTATAATCAACACCAGTACATGTGTCAAAAGTCAAACTAGCTACCAGGATAAGAGATACCTACTCTACTGCCTCTTTCGACTGTATTCGATTCCTCCTCGCTCCTCCTTCTTATGACTCGTTCTGTACTAAACCTGTTGACACACTAATCCCCTCTCCCTGCTCTGAGTGCTTAATCTGGGCTGTGTTCGCTAAGCACAAAACAGAAGAAAACTACTTCCTACAGTACCTGCTAAACAAAGGTTTTTGGCCGTATCCTAACTTGCCCTGAAGTACCACTTTTCATTAATACATCAATGCAGGAAGTACACATTTGGTTTAAAGTGGAATGAAAGTGGTAATTTTAATCAAACTAAATGGTAGATAAAATAGAAGAACTCTAATGAAACACTTACCTGCCCGTTTAAATCTTTCCAGAAGTCTCTGCCTCGTGGCTGTCTGCAGGTTGAAGTAGTCATCCTCCTCATCGGGGGTCTTCAGGTACAGAGGGATGTGTTGGAATACCAGGACGTGTTTGGGTGTGACACCGGGCCCCTGAGAGGCCCTCTTCAGCTGCTCCTCTAACCAGGCCTCCTGGGCGTCTCTCAAGTCGTGGCAGGCCGATGCGTCGAAGAACAACTGGGAGTTCAGCACCAGACACAACACCCCGCCAACCTTGATATCACATTGAGACAGGGTCAGGATTTCACTATAGCTTCATTCTCATTATAATTACTAGACTGTAGATGCAGATATTGTTGTACTGGGAGCCGCAAAGATATTGGAAATAAACAAGCTATCTTAGCTCCCAATATGACATAAAGTAGGTAGCCTGGGTATTCCTCCTTTGTTGCTTGGTATGCCAAGTGTTTACAAACATAGTGTGAAAAACCTATGATGTATTCAACACCTCTCGCAACCCTCCAGTTCAGAACTATTGATTTAGATCATGATGATGTCCTGGACATATATGGATGGCATCAAAGCAGTCGATACTGTCTTAGGGTTTTGACATCATCCTAAAATATTAACAGGAGAAGATTTCAGCGCACCATTTGTAATTCAGTAATGAGGGAACTGGTCAGTGGTTTGAATACTTTGCTAGGCACTGCATATAAACGTAAATACGTTCCGGCCTCCTCACCATCTGCTCAGATGAAAATTGACCCATGGCTGGATCTAGTCGCCTGCCATCTATATACACTGAACAAAATTATAAACGCAACGCTTTTGTTTTTGCACCCATTTATCATGAGCTGAACTCAAAGATCCAAGACTTTCTTTATGAACACAAAAGACATACTTCTCTCAAATATTGTTCACAGATATGTCTAAATCTGTGGTAGCAGATATGTCTAAATCTGTGGTAGTGAGCACTTCTCCTTTGCCGAGATAATCCATCCACCTCACAGGTGTGGCATATCAAGATGCTGATTAGATAGCATTATTATTGCACAGGTGTGCCTTAGGCTGGCCACAATAAAAGGCTACTCTAAAATGTGCAGTCTCACTGTCTTGGTGGGGTCCGAAAACCAGTCAGTATCTGGTGTGACCACCATTTGCCTCACGCAGTGCAACACATCTCCTTCGCATAGAGTTGATCAGGTTGTTGATCCTGTGGAATGTTGGTCCACTCCTCCTCAATGGCTGCGCGAAGTTGCTGGATATTGGCAGGACCTGGAACACGCTGTCGTATACGCTGATCCAGAGCATCCCAAACATGCTCAATGGGTGACATGTCCGGTGAGTATGCTGGCCATGCAAGAACTGGGATGTTTTCAGCTTCCAGGAAATGTGTACAGATCCTTGCAACATGGGGCAGTGCATTATCATGATGCAACATGAGGTGATGGTCGTGGATGAATGGCACAACAATGGGCCTGAGGATCTCATCACGGTATCTCTGTGCATTCAAAATGCCATCAATAAAATGCACCTGTGTTCGTTGTCCATAACACACGCCTGCCCATACCATAACCCCACCGCCACCATGGGCCACTCGATCCACAACGTTGACATCAGCAAAGCGCTCACCCACACGACGCCATGCACGCTGTCTGCCATCTGCCCTGTACAGTGAAAACCGGGATTCATCCGTGAAGAAAACACCTCCCCAAAGTGCCAGACGCCATCGAATGTGAGCATTTGCCCACTCAAGTCGGTTACGACGACAAACTGCAGTCAAGTCGAGACCCTGATGAGGATGACAAGCATGCAAATGAGCTTCCCTGAGACGGTTTCTGACAGTTTGTGCAGAATGATTTGGTTCTGCAAACTGATTGTTGCAGCAGCTGTCCGGGTGGCTGGTCTCAGACGATCTTGGAGGCGAAGACACTGGATGTGGAGGTCCTGGGCTTGTGTGGTTACATGTGGTCTGCGGTTGTGAGGCCGGTTGGATGTACTGCCAAATTCTCTGAAACGCCTTTGAAGATGGCTTATGTTAGAGAAATTAACATTCAATTCACAGGCAACAGCTCAGGTGGACATTCCTGCAGTCAGCATGCTTATTGCATGCTCCCTCAAAACTTGCAACATCTGTGGCATTGTGCTGTGTGAGTGGCCTTTTATTGTGGCCAGCCTAAGGCACACCTGTGCAATAATCATGCCATCTAATCAGCATCTTGATATGCCACACCTGTGAGGTGGATGTATTATCTCAGCAAAGGAGAAGTGCTCACTAACACAAATGTAGACATATTTGTGAATAGTATTTGAGAGAAATAGGCCTTTTGTGTACACAGAGAAAGTATTAGATCTTTGAGTTCAGCTCATGATAAATCGGGGCAAAAACAAAAGCGTTGCGTTTATCATTTTGTTAAGTGTACATTTCTTTTTGCATTTCACTTTATTGACACCCACCCAGAAGCTGAAGTAGTCATCTCCCCAGGTACGGCAGAACTGGGCTACAGTTTCCGGGGTTGGTGTGTTACCCAGGTCATGGTTCCCGCTAACAAACACTAGAGGGATGGATGGGTCAGTACCCCTCAGAGCCACCTGTAAGTCCCGCTCCTGCCCCTCTCGGTATGGGGTGCCTGCACACGGGTAGAAGATCACACTGTTAAATGGTACCCAGTGCCAGCAAGTGGTAACCTGAAGGGGCGGAAACAGCCCAACACCGCCTTTTATCTGGTTTGAAAATGTCGGTTGTCTGTTGAGAGTGGTACAATATTGTTTAAGTTTCCCTGTGTTCCCCCAGATTTAGGACTGGTTTCATGGACACAGACTAAGCCCACTCCTGGACAAAGAAACAAGAACCCTTAATTCAGATGAACATAAATTGAGTTAACCATGTAGGAATTTGCAACCAGGGAATAAATAAGAGACTTTGTTTGCCCCCATCTGCCATTGCTCGTTTGGGAAGAGATGATTAAATGATTTGATGTTGATTGAAGAGACAATAGATATTCATTATTTTACGAATAGCAATTAACGCACACATTTCTTTTTTTACTAAAACGCTAAGATTCAACAAAAAACCCCTTTAAACAGCTGTAAAAAAGTAGATTTTTGTTACTGGAAATATCAGTGGTAAATATCACACTTTTCTACAATCCAAAAAAAAACTTTAGGTGAAATGTTTTATATTTGCATAAATGCACATACATTAGGAAATTTTAATCTGGTGATTTATATCCCATCCTAGCAGCCGTGGTGTCTGTAACAACACCTGGATTCAATGCTTTTATTAACATTTGAGGATCTTTGTGGGTTGGAGAACCCAGTCAGCCCATATGTCTTCTAGAAAACAAATCCTCTGATGATTCTGGTAATGACTGAAGAAGACCATCACAATATGACCAACTCCAGCGTCATGATTTCAGTGGGCAAACAAGATACAGATGAAAGTGATAATCACAAAGACAGGCTACATACAAGAACAAAAGGAAAAAAACTGAACAGAACAGGCTACATTCAAAAGGAAAGGCAAAACCCAAACAGTACAAAAACAGAACCTAACAGTACCCCTCCCCAAGGTGCAGACTCCCAGCCGCACCAACAAAAGACCAAAGGGGAGGGTGGGCGGAACACCAAGGTTGAGGCTCTGCCATGGGATGGGGACCAGGAACGGGTTGAGACTCCGCGTTTGTGGGGGAGTGGCAGAGGGGGTGGCAGAGGCTCGTCATCCCACCCCTCCAGGGAGCAGTAGCAGGAACCCCTCCTCCAACCACTCCGGTGTTGGTGGTGGCAGTGGCTCCTCGGGGGCCCCCTCCGGATCGGACTCCCTCAGAGGGCCCCAGGCGGCCGCAAAGAAGGGACTGGGGCTGCAACATGCTGTGGAGCAGGGCTGGGAGCGGCAGCAGGTCACGGGGGAAGGGCTGGGAGCATCTGGAGGTCACAGAGCAGGGCAGGGGCAGCGACACGCTGCAGAGCAGGGACTGGGGCGGCGACACACCGCGGAGCAGTGCTGGGAGTGGCATTCCTACCATGCTACAGTCCTACCTAATTCATTAGCATTTGGAGCACTTTAACTGAGATTAATGAAATATGGCTAGCTCTGATTTCTATAGACATTACCCCATTACTACCTCATTACAACCCCATTACTACTGACAGAAGTTGAACTGTAATCTAGAATCATCACTAGTTTAAATGCTAATTATGACTTACTTGCTGCTACACTCACCTAAAGGATTATTAGGAACACCATACTAATACTGTGTTTGACCCCCTTTCGCCTTCAGAACTGCCTTAATTCTACATGGCATTGATTCAACAAGGTGCTGAAAGCATTCTTTAGAAATGTTGGCCCATATTGATAGGATTGCATCTTGCAGTTGATGGAGATTTGTGGGATGCACATCCAGGGCACGAATCTGTTCCACCACATCCCAAAGATGCTCTAATGGGTTGAGATCTGGTGACTGTGGGGGCCATTTCAGTACAGTGAACTCACTGTCATGTTCAAGAAACCAATTTGAAATGATTTGAGCTTTCTGACATGGTGCATTATCCTGCTGGAAGTAGCCATCAGAGGATGGGTACATGGTGGTCATAATGGGATGGACATGGTCAGAAACAATGGTCAGAAACAATGCTCAGGTAGGCCGTGGCATTTAAACGATGCCCAATTGGCACTAAGGGGCCTAAAGTGCGCCAAGAAAACATCCCCCACACCATTACACCACCACCACCACCAGCTTGCACAGTTGTAACAAGGCATGATGGATCCATGTTCTCATTCTGTTTACGCCAAATTCTGTCTACCATCTGAATGTCTCAACAGAAATCGAGACTCATCAGACCAGGCAACATTTTTCCAGTCTTCAACTGTCCAATTTTGGTGAGCTCGTGCAAATTGTAGCCTCTTTTTCCTATTTGTAGTGGAGATGAGTGGTACCCGGTGGGGTCTTCTGCTGTTGTAGCCCATCCGCCTCAAGGTTGTGCGTGTTGTGGCTTCACAAATGCTTTGCTGCATACCTTGGTTGTAACGAGTGGTTATTTCAGTCAAAGTTGGTCTTCTATCAGCTTGAATCAGTCAGCCCATTCTCCCCTGACCTCTAGTATCAAAAAGGCATTTTCGCCCACAGGACTGCCGCATACTGGATGTTTTTCCCTTTTCACACCATTCTTTGTAAACCCTAGAAATGGTTGTGCGTGAAAATCCCAGTAACTGAGCAGATTGTGAAATACTCAGACCAGCCGTCTGGCACCAACAACCATGCCACGCTCAAAATTGCTTAAATAACCTTTCTTTCCCATTCTGACATTCAGTTTGGAGTTCAGGAGATTGTCTTGACCAGGACCACACCCCTAAATGCATTGAAGCAACTGACATATGATTGGTTGATTAGATAATTGCATTAATGAGAAATTGAACAGGTGTTCCTAATAATCCTTTAGGTGAGTGTATATTGATCTGTGATCTAAAAGTCATGATTTATAGCAATGCTAAGACCAAAGGAGGCTATTATGGTATCCTTTAATTTAGACAGCAAAGGGCACACTTTTGGACTTGTAGACCTGGCAGTGCTTAGAGCATTTCAGAGAAAAATAGGATTTAGACAGGTCTGGACCAACAAATTCCCATAAGCCTCTTCAGAATAACTGTTCAGCACATCCTTGTCTCAATAATTAAGGAGACAGCATTCTTCTTTGGCTGTTTGTCCTTTAATTTAGACAATTAATGTAGGCTATGTATCAATACTTATCACATTCTAATACTTTTGTTAAGGCCTACAACACCGTTCTTGCCAAAACAAAAATATATTATATCAAACCATTCACATATTAAGGAAGTCAGCTTCAAGCAAGCAAGTTTATTTATATAGCACAGACATAGTGTTTTTAACCTGGATAAAAAAAAAATATACGTTGGGGGCAGGTCTAAAATCTTCTGGTAATATATTCTGGCTGTATGAAAAAGCTAAATGAAAGGAAACAGGGACACAGTCATCAGAACAACATAGTGTACCGACCTGCCTTTGAATCAACCAAGCCAGCCAGTGCATTCTGACACTGATGCACAGAGACAGTGACTAAGTTCCTCTCCGGTGCTGAAACCCATCTCTTTCCCTACAGGCTCTCCTGTCCTCTCCCATCCCCTTTCATACGCTGTCCCCGAATCCATCAGAAACCCATTAGATGCTCCTCCCATAGCAATTCCCCATCAGCCAAACACACAGTCCAACGCAGATACACTGTGCTGCACCTACTCCTCATATGTCCTAATTGCCCCATCGTCTGTCCCCTCCAACCCATGTGCTGCTGCTCAACTCCACAGAGTCCCACTTCATCTGCCATGATCAGTAAATAGGGAGATTTCATACGGGTGGACTGGGAGTCAGAGGAATAATCTCCCCTCACCTGCTCTTGCTCATTTGCTCTACTCTCACATAGCCTTCCGAACAACCCCTAAGGACGTTCGTGGGATCCTTTTTAGTGTGTTAGGAGTCTGTCAGGTCCAGAATGTTTCTCTGATCTATTCATCTTTCCTCTGAAAGTTTCACGGCTCCGTGTTCTCTGCGAGCCTCTATCAGATGGAAGTCCTTGGGATGAAACCCTTGTCGGTCTCTCCTGGGTCTCTGGTATGGGATCACAGAGAGATCCGTCAATAACAGCACGGCATGGTGTCAGTACAGCGTTGAAGGGAATACAGTATGTTCCCTCTGAAAGCTGCTAGTTAGGAAAGGAATCCTGTGGATTTCTGAAGTGTTTGTTCAGGGTTGAATGTTATAATGCAGCCTTCTGATTTACCACAATGGGTGGTCTACACAGGAAAGTGATTGGCTGGTTCAGAATGATGATTGAACATCTCCCTTTGGATGGTCTGTCCAATGACAAATTAAAGGAATGTTTCTATTTCCCTCAATGTTCTATTCCACTGCTATGCACACAACGGAGAGCTGTATATTTTCATGAAATATGGCAATGCCACCAAATGGCTTACCTTGGATGCCAGTTTTTCAGACATTAGGAATTGGACAGCAGAAATATTTTTACTTGTAGACTTGAAAAATAAGAAACTATAGATCTTGGTCCCAAGAAACAAAGATACAGTGGATATAAAAAATCTACACACCCCTGTTTAAATGCCAGGTTCTTGTGATGTAAAAGAATGAGACAAAGATAAATCATGTCAGAACTTTTTCCACCTTTAATGTGACCTATATTGTGAACAATTCAATTGAAAAACAAACTGAAATATTTTATTACAGCACTCAGTCTTTTTGGGTAGGACTCTATTAGCATGGCTCATCTTGATGTGGCTATATTTGCCCGTGGCAATATTCTCCAGTTCACAGCCCTCTTCAGATCACCCCAAAGATGTTCAATTGGATTCAGGTCTGGGCTCTGGCTGGGCCATTCCAAAACATTAATCTTCTTCTGGTGAAGCCATGCTTTTGTGGATTTGGATGTGTGCTTTGGGTCATTGTCGTGCTGAAAGGTGAACTCCCTCTTCAGCTTTCTAACGGACGCCTGAAGGTTTTGTGCCAAAATTGTCTGGTATTTGGAACTGTTCATAATTCCCTCCACCCTGACTAAGGCCTTGGTTCCAGCTGAAGAAACCACCATGCTTCACTGTGGGTATGGTGTTCTTTGAGTGATGTGCAGTGTTGTTTTTGCACCAAACATACCTTTTGGAATTATGGCCAGAAAGTTCAACCTTGGTTTCATCAGACCATAACAAATTGTCCCAAGTGCTTTTGGGGGACATGATGTTTGTTTTTGCAAACTTCAGCCAGGCTTGGATGTTTTTCTTTGTAAGAAAAGGCTTCCGTATTGCTACCCTACCCCATAGCCCATACATATGAAGAATATGGGAGATTGTTGTCACATGTAGCACACAGCCAATACTTGCCAGAAATTCCTGCAGTTCCTTTAATGTTGCTGTAGGCCTCTTGGAAGCCTCCTTGACCAGTTTTCTTCACGTCTTTTCATCAATTTTGGAGGGACGTCCAGTTCTTGGTAATGTCTCTGTTGTGCCATATTTTCTCTACTTGATGATGACTGTCTTCACTGGGTTCCATGGTATATCTAATGCTTTGGAAATTATTTTGTACCCTTTTCCTGACAGATATCTTTCAACAATGAGATCCCTCTGATGAATTGGAAGCTCTCTGTGGACCATGGCTTTTGCTCTGAGATGCAACTAAGAAAATGTCAGGAAAATCCTACTAGAACAGCTGAACTTTGTGATTAATCAGAGTCACTTTCAATGATGGCAGGTGTGTAATGACTTCTATTTAACCCCACAAAAACCTGGGGTGTGTAGACTTTTTAAATCCACTGTACCTGCTGTCAGATCTGACAATTAGTCTTGATGTTTGTACAGTTATTTCCAACAAAACTGGGTTGGACCTCCGCATTACTTATGGATGATCATACAAAATATTTTAAGAGCCGTTTTCCCCATCCTTGTAACGTTGCAAAAGAATCTAACATGTTTGGTCAAAAAATGTGAGAATTATTGCAATGATTTCTCCTACTACCTGAATAAAGTAGTAAATAAAAGGAAAACTATTGCAAAATAGGGCTGCTAGAATTGTGATTAGAACCAACACATATGGTCATTTGAACTCCATTGCTAGCCTCTGTACGCTGGCGTTACTTTACGAGTACGTGTTCATTCAAGATTTTACTGTTAGGGTAAGGTTAACCCACAGTTGTTTAATGGGGTTAAAGTCCAATATTTAGCTGGACCACTAAAGGACATTCACAGACTTGTCCCTCACCAGTCTTGTCTAGACTGTGTGCTTTGGTTTGTTTTTGTGCTGAGAGATAAATCTTCGTCTGAGGTTCTGTTTACTCTGGATCAAGTTTTCTTGCAGGTGGTGGCCACAGACAATTGCCCTGTCCTTAACCTTCCTGACTGATTCTTCTCTAGTTTTGTATTTTGATAGTGTTCTTGTCACTACTGGTAGCATGAGGCGGTACCTGCTACCCATTCAGGTTGCACAGGTAGTCCAGCTCCTCCAGGATGGCACATCCATATCCTAGTTTACAGAAGTATATTTGAATCCAGCTATGTGACCATAATAGTTCCATGTCCAGCAGCAATGTAGATGCACTGTAACTGACATTCTGACAGCACAGTGTAAAAGCCTCTGATGTTCCATGGGACTATAAAGGGAATAGAATATGGCTGTAGTATAATGATTCATGGATTCCCCGTTCCCCACAGAGATTGTTCTAATTTAATTAATGCACTATGAGAACATTAGAATGTTTGAATCTGTTTCAGTCCAGAATGGTCTCTGAGAGGCAGAAGAATGAGCAGCGTCTCGATTTCAACCTGACTTTGTAAACAGTAGACTCCCTTCATGTTACTGTATCTGAGTGATGTTTTATCAAAAATCTATACAGGAAATATCTGCCTCTAAGCCATTTTTCACACAATGGTAGATCTTGGAAAAGGAATGGGTTTTATCCATTCAAACAGATCTGAGTCTGGCTTATGGGGAAGCACAGGAGAGGTTTGTCTGGCCTTAAGGAAAACAAACTCCCATTTGTCAGTGGAACAAAAAGACAAAAAAAGACATATCCCTTCCTGTGTGTTTTTTAAAGTGGAGGAAAAGTTTAAGTGGTGTTCTCTGAATGCCCAAGAGGCATTAGCCGGAGACAGATAATGAATGCAATTAAGTGAGCAGCTATAGACTGGTGAGTATTTGACGTCCAGCTGACTAATTTGATAACAGGCTGAGAGGAATCGTCAAGCCAGACCCACTGCAGAGATTATATTATTGTTGCACGCCAAAGTGCTGCTAACCAGCAGAACTACCTTGGCATAACAATTAGGGAATGTGGGGTACCAGCGTTGGATCTGTAAAATCTGTCGGCAGATGTCAGCAGGCATGCTTGCGGTCCACGCAATGCATGTCTGTGCTCTACACCTCTTATAGTTGTAATGAACATTATTTTATTAAGAAAAGGAGTATATCGATAGTGTATTTCGGTCTGTTCACGTTTTACAGAATGCACATTTAGCTAAACGACTGGAGCCAACTGCTGCCTCCGCTTACGTAACAAGTGTTGTGCCAAATTGAAACAGCAGAGCTGCCCTCTCCTCTCCCTGTCTAATTCTGTCTATGCTTAGCAATAATGACCACCAGTTTGCCCACATTTTGTTTTCGAACATCATAATGGGCACATACCTACCTTCCACTCCGGCCCTGTAAGTGTCTCATTCTCTCAGAGGCTGTACTTTTTAAGCCAGGCACGATTCCCTCATCATTCCCCCCGGTCCCCCACTCCCTCCCTGATCAGTTGCATTTATAGGTCACTGCGAGATCAGCAGTCTCTACCAGACGCATGGTGATAGTCTAACCACGGGGTTTGGGGACATTTTTAAATGGCCTGCCATCTCTCTTTCTGTTAGCGTCAGAGCAGGTTGTGTGTGCCAGACACATTACAAGCTACATCCGTCAGATGCATAGTCGTTTCCAGGCCACCCACGGCCCGAGGAGTATCACCAGGCAACGCTTCCAAACAACATTTGATCTCCCCCTGAACTGTGTTTATTTACAAAGACAATAAATCTGTAGCTGGCCAGTGGAAGTTGTCTGTCAACTCTGTTGTCAACAAACGCTGCTGTCACAGACAGGAAATTGTCCCCGACTTTCTCTTGGCTGGGGGTCTCTTTGTCCTTCATGTGAAAACATCTCCCATTGCAACTTGTTTGGATATTTGTATCTCTCCAAAATACTGAAGTAAAATGTGCAGTATGCAGGGTGGGTTTAGCAGGATGATTTACAAGTATTGCCATAGATTGATAGGCCACTTTAAGTCAAAACTGTAACTAGGTCCCACAGCAACATTTCCTGTCTTTTTGGTATGTAACCACATTGTACATTTAGCTTTGTATTTTAGATTACTGTCCTGATTAAAATGTTTACCCGGCATAGCCAGACGAAGACTGGTCACCCCTCCAAGCCTGGTTCCTCTCTAGGTTTCTTCCTAAATTTCTATCTAGTGAGTGTGCTTCAACACTGTTGTTGCTTGCTCCATGGGGTTTCAGGTTGGGTGTTTTGTAAAAGCACTTTGTGATAACTGCTGATGGAAAAATAAAATTGATTGACTGATTGTCGAAAGGTTAATGTCTTCCAGTGTCTGTTTGAAAAACAGAGTGAACATGGTTTTCCATTAGGATGTTGGCTGTGCTTAACTCCATTCCACTTCCTGTAATCATGAAAAACTCCCTAGTCCTTGCTGATGACATGCATTCCGTTAAAATGATGCAGCCACAACAATGCTTGACAAAATGAACGGTGCTGTGTTTTGTGTAAACTTAATGCTTTGCATTTGGGACAAAGGTAACTGATTTGCAAAATCCTTTGCATCAGTTTTATAATTTACAGGCTACCTGTACCTTTTTACCCTGAATCCAGTTTTTCCATCCTCCTGTAACACCCAACAAGTTCTATAAGAGTTTTATAAGGGCTGTTGGCTTCATGGTTTAATCCCTAGGTGGTTTAGTTCCTCTCCAGCAACTAAGTTACAAAAGACACCTGTGTCTTTGTAATGAGATATTAATAAAATATAGAAATAATAATACCATTCCCATGCTCTAAATTCCACTTTGTGGGATATTGTGTATACATTAGTGATACAAAATATCATACATAGTTTGAATTATTTCTGAAGGGGCTGTTTGTCTACCATAGAAAGTAAGACCCTCATGGTCACACAATAGCAGTGTATTATGTTGCCTGAGAGTAAACTCTAGGTGTACTATGCCGTCAACTTGAGTGTACTACACAGTCAACTCTGAGTTAAAACTCGGGGGGAAAAGAGCACACAAAATGTAACTCACCTTTAAGACATCTACATTTCTATGGCAAAGTATCCTCTAGAACTAACCCATAGCTAACATTACTTTGCCCCATTGTCATGACTGAGCCAGTTTCCCTCTCTCTTGCAAAAATGATTTAAAGAAGACACTTGATTATATACCTCACACTTATTGGATTTATATATATATATGACACTTGAGTATATATCTGTGTGACTATGCAATTATCTTGCTGAAAGGAGTAGGGACAGATGTGTTTTGCATTGATAACTAGGCCAGACACAAGCACACCAAAGACAATGTTAACATTAGGTAATCAAAGAAAGAAGGCACTGACCATGTGCAAGGAGCATGCAATGCAAGGCAACTTTGTTTAGCATATTTCATACAATGGGAAATTCAAATCCCATTACATAAAAAAAAAACTAACATTAGGCATACTATAAATAAATGTATCATAATAGACATAGCATACAAGTAAAAATATAACATTTAAGATGGCTAAAATAATAATAAAACATTAATAAAAGGTCTAAGAATTTCTGGCTCTTTGTTCCAACTCTGCACAGCATAATGACTAAACGCTGCCTCACCAACCTTTGTCCTTCCTCTCGGAACGGTTTGCAGACCAGACCCTGATGACATAAGGGGTCTAGGGGGTTCATACGGAGACAGCCGGCCTGCAATTTAACTTGGCCCTGAACCATTCAGTGATTTATAGAGTAGATGCACACTTACAAGCCAGCTAGAGTTAGTTAAAGACAGACGAGTAATACAGTATCTCACAGAAGTGAGTACACCCCTCACATTTTTGAAAATATTTGATCATATCTTTTCATGTGACAACACTGAATAAATTACACTTTGCTACAATATGAAGTAGTGAGTGTGCAGCTTGTATAACAGTGTACATTTGCTGTCCCCTCAAAATAACTCAACACACAGCTATTAATGTCTAAACTGCTGGCAACAAATGTGAGTACACCCCTAAGTGAAAATGTCCAAATTTGAGCCCAAAGTGTCAATATTTTGTGTGGCCACCATCATTTTCCAGCACTGGCTTAACCCGCTTGGGCATGGAGTTCCCCAGAGCTTCACAGGTTGTCACTGGAGTCCTCTTCCACTCCTCCATGACGATGTCATGTGACTCGTTAGTGTTACAAGATCTCAGGTGTGAATGGGGAGCAGGTGTGTTAAATTTGGTGTTATCGCTCTCACACTCCCTCATACTGGTCACTGGAAGTTCAACATGGCACCTCATGGCAAAGAACTCTCTGAGGATTTGAAATTTTTTTTTGTTGCTCTACATAAAGATGGCCTAGGCTATAAGAAGATTGCCAAGACCCTGACACTGAGCTGCAGCATGGTGGCCAAGACCATATAGCGGTTTAACAGGACAGGTTCCACTCAGAACAGGCCTCGCTATGGTCGACCAAAGAAGTTGAATGCACATCCTCAGTGTAATATCCAGAGGTTGTCTTTGGGAAATAGAAATATGAGTGCTGCCAGCATTGCTGCAGAGGTTGAAGGGGTGGGGGGGTCAGCCTGTCAGTGCTCAGACCATACACCGCACATTGCATCAAATTGGTCTGCATGGCTGTTGTCTCAGAAGGAAGCCTCTTCTAAAGATGATGCACAAGAAAGCCCGCAAACAGTTTGCTGAAGACAAGCAGACTAAGGACATGGATTATTGGAACCATGTCCTGTGGTCTGATGAGACCAAGATAAACGTATTTGGTTCAGATGATGTCAAGCATGTGTGGTGGCAACCAGGTGAGGAGTACAAAGACTAGTGTGTCTTGCCTACAGTCAAGCATGGTTTTGGAAGTGTCATGGTCTTGGGCTGCATGAGTGCTGCCGGCACTGGGGAGCTATACTTCATTGAGGGAACCATGAATGCCAACATGTACTTTGACATACTGAAGCAGAGCATGATCCCCTCCTTTTGGAGCATCCTCAGACGGAAGGTGGAGGAGCGCAAGGTCTCTAACATCCACCAGCTCTGTGATGTCGTCATAGAGGAGTGGAAGAGGATTCCAGTGGCAACCTGTGAAGTTCCGGTGAACTCCATGCCCAAGAAGGTTAAGCCAGTTGACACTTTGGGCCCAATTTGGACATTTTCACTTTGGGGTGTACACATTAATGGCTGTATGTTGTGTTATTTTGAGGGAACAGCAAATGTACGCTGTTATACAAGCTGTACACTCACTACTTTACATTGTAGCAAAGTGTCATTTCTTCAGTGTTGTCACATGAAAAGATATAATCAAATATTTACAAACATGTGAGGGGTGTACTCACTTTTGTGAGATACTGTATATACCCTTGTATTGACAGGGTTTTTCCTGGCTAATAATTTGGCAAAGGTGGTACCCTAACCGCTGCTACCCCGCACTCCACCGGACACCCCTCTGTGATGTTACAAATTTTATCATTTTTTTATATATTTAGAAATTTTATTGGATTTAAGCGCATCCAGCCTATAGTTTCTGCTTGGCTGTTTTACTAAGCCCCCAAACACTTTGGCTCCACAATGCTTCTAGCATGCAGAGCATATCGTTCCCTCTTCATTATGTCTGAGCCACCTAAAAACATTTAGCCATTCAGCATCAAAACCATGTTTATTAGAAGTTCTAAGAATCACATAAAAAATATTAAGTCAGTCATCAAGCTTCATAATTAATCACAGGCAATATTATTTTCATTGTTATACTAAGTTCTTGTTAATTTGACTTGCATTAAAAACGCATCAGTGCTGTATATATTACAGCCTTGTTGCGTTGTTTTTTCTCCACCCTTGCCTTGACACCACATAATTTATCCCCCTCTCTCAACTTCCTTCAGCTGTACTTGGCTGTGAGGCTGGCACTGATCCAGCGTCTTCACATTTATATATTTATATTGTTAGTGACTAAATATGTTAATTGTACATTTGTACACTATATATGGCATACATGTTGTTAGGGACAGTAGCTTATGTACCCTAATCTAATAATCTTTTCACCAGTCATCTTTATCTCGGGAACTCTATTGAAAACAATCTATGATTATTCTAGGCTACTATAGAAGTCATCTGAAACGTAAAAAAAAACATTATGCAGATTGGATGTCGTTTAGGCCTTAAGTCCCATTTAAAAATGTTGACATGCTTGGGGGTAAAAGAAAACTTAGACCTTACTCATCTCCGCAGTGTCAGGACCACTCTGGTCCTGTATGCAAGGTTTCCAGATCATTGACAGTAAACCACATACTCCACAAAAAAACTCTCAAATGCAATTTCTTCTATCCAACCCTATCTGTAAATCAACCTGCCCAAGCCAATTGAAAATAGCCCAATTGTGGGGGAAACCTACTCAGCAAGCGACACTGCCAAGAGGCAAAATATTTCCTCCTATGGTCACATTCGCTACAGTATTTTGCTGGTATTTAACAAAATTATGTTTTACAGAGGCGGTGCAAGATTTTGGTAAGAGGGTCGCCTTTGAGTGTTATATGCAGGAAGATTGAAATGGAGCCTGAGCTGGAATGTGAAGATAGTTCATTTCTTTCAAGGCATGTATACACCTACTGTTGCTTGGTAGGTAGTACACACCTATGTTAAGGCTCAGGTATGTTTCCTTTGCACCAGTCTTACCTGGCATAGCGTGGACCAGGTCCCCACACAGCACCATGAACTTGGGCCTGGGGTTCAGCTGGTTTATGGCCTCCACAGCCTGCTGGGTCAGCTGGACCTCGTCAGCCCACTCGTCCCCTCCTCCGTCACAGTCATTCTCCCTCCAGGCCTTCATCAGTCCCAGCTGGGGGTCTGCAGCCTGGATGAAGAAGAAAGGACCCTTCCACTCTTTCTGCTCATCTGTGGAGGTCAGAGGAGAACAGGGTAAAGGACAATTATGTGATGGACACAATGTAAGACACATTGTGTACATACTTTACACCACACTGTTTTCTTTACGGTTCATGAAGGTATGCTGAATGTAGGCTGAAGTTACTAGTCCTGAAACGGTCAAATTATAATAATAAAAGTACGTACGCAATCGTGCATGAATGTCAACTAATTAATGTGCCGGTGAGTAACAGAAAGTCGGATCTAATAGGCAATATTTTTTATACTACTCCTATTGCATACAAAATAGTAATCAGAACCAGACATCTGCTGTCTGTACAACATTTTAAGGGGATAGACAAACGTGTGCTGCAGTCTGGTTTTGATCCCTCATTTTGTTCCAGAAGCTCAAATGTAGCTACAGTATAGACCGAACACAGACATATCCATCAAATGCCTTATTTTAATCCACAAATCAAATGTACGTGCATACAAATAGGATTCAAACAATACAAGCAAGGCTGCCCACAACCGCTGAAAGGGGAGCAGTACATTGCTAGCCTCTTTTGCCTTGTCTTATGTAGGCCGGCAGTTTGAAGCCCAGACAGCCTGTATACATGGCCCTGGCTCCCAAACATCCACACCTCAGACCTGCACCTGAAGCCACTCAGGGGCAACATTAGGGGCTGATATTTCAGTAAAGACCTGCCCCATGTAGGGGCAAAAAGACCAGTTTCAGAACAAGCGCATCCCCTCTTCACCCACAATAACATCGGATGTACTTTGTATACCACATGTATTTTGTAGAACATCACTAAATGGTGCAAGTGGTTGCTTGTAAAAATCCAACACACAAGGAACATCTTTGCATCTTTGCAGTTCTGCCAACCCCTTTGTTATCATTGTTTCATTGCCTCAACCCTAACCTAACATATTGGCCCACCACCCATGGGGGCAGGCACATTAAACCTAAATCTACCGGTCACTCGGTTTCACCAGTTAAAATATTTGTTGGGTTATTACACGATAAAAACCAAATAACAAATCAGTATGCTATGTACTGTAATGTTTCTCAAGTAATGTATTCCCTGTAAGAACCAACATGGCATATTGCTCAAACTCTGAGTATCAAAACCAAAATATCACAGATGAGATGTCCAGCTTCCCCTTTATGGGCTGGATGTTACCATGGCAACGGAGCCAATGGCACTTGTGTCTGTGGGAAACCTCTTCCCTGTGCTATTTACTAGCTTGATTTTGACTAGTGTGGTAATCTGACATGTTTTTTTTTGTTTAAACCCAAACGAACAAGCATCTGTAGACCAAATAAAACGTTCACCCATAAACATGAGTCTATAAATAAAGCCTTACAATTGTCAGTACTAAAACCCACACTTCCCTTGGCTGTCATTTATTTTAGTTCTCCACAGCCCAAAATTTGAGCAAATTTCAAAAGACTTACATTTCATTACACCTCATCTGCTGAATCATGAAAGCTGTACGCATCTTGATATATAGTGATTTAAAGAATTAAAAGAAAATATAGTGATAAATTATTTTTTTTTGTAGCTAGGCTTTGCTTCTATTCATCGCAAAAAAGATTTAGGCATTGTTTAGGCTGTATACAGAAAAACAGTGCTTGATGCCTTTTATGACTGATTCAAGTGTGTCAGTCAAATCATGTAAAAATGCCACTTCAGCATTACAGTAACGTTCATTCTAAGCCAGATGCAGAACTTTAGAAAGGAACGAAATCAAGGTATTAGCAATTCATTATTCATTAACATATAAAAAGAAAATGAAAAAGCATCCACTTTGGTAGTAGAGTACATGACAGTTTTGACATTGCTCCTTGTATCTTAATGGAATCTTCAATGTTTCACATGCATCTCTCCCCAATAGGTTTTATATTAACTCTCTGACTTTGCACCTTGTGCCTCAATTTATGAGGTAATGGGAAGCATTTGCTGCTCAAATGAATGTTAAAGGTCAATTTTGGGCAGTCATTTTCCAATTTCCAATTTCCTCCACAGACATTTGGTGTCCTTTAGGTAGTTAATCAATGACGTAAATAAGTTACTCCCACTTGCCAGATAGTGCTCGAGTGGAAAAAAGGTCTAGTGCACACTCACTACTCAAGAATTTGTTCATGACATTCTGACAGGATTTATGTTCAGACTAAGATGTAGAGGTAATGTAACCCATCAGGCATATCTGAAGCCAAATAATGTATGTTTTAAGCATTAAATGACATTATAGTGCATTTATCAGTTATTCCATGTAAAGATCTTGTATTTCTGCCCCAAATCATCTTTTAAAGGGGCAATCTGGAGTTTCAATATTTTGCCTTTTGCCATATTCCTTAATGCCCTTTTTGCAAAGAGAATGGATACTTTGGAGCAGATTTGTTTTAACTAAGAGTTCATTCTTTTCAATTTGTTAGGCAGGCCAGTAATTTGGAGTGAAGGCAATTTTAATTTTACCTTTATTTATTCAGAGGAACTAATTGAGAACAAGGTCTTGATTACAATGGTGTCCTGAGTACAACCATACAACAACTCAAATGCTTATTTCAATAAAATAAAGTATTTTCAAGTACTGTACTGCCAGCATCACATAATGGGTATGCTTATCACAGGCAGGGGCTGGGGAGTTTGTATTAAAAAGGGCAAAACCCAAACAAACATTAAAGGAAAACCTGCCTTATTCTTCTTAAAACCTTACCCTAGCATATTATTTTCTGTGGGACAGCAGACTGCAAAAATAAATGCCAGAGACAACATAATGGCTTTCCAATAACTGGAATTGTCCATTCTCACAAGTATCAAACTCCTTCCACAGACAGCTAAATGTCTGCAGGTTTTTATCCCTCCCTTGTGCTTGATTGGTTAAGGTCAGTGATTATTTAGGATCTCCCGTCACTTGGTTATCTAGGTCTTAACTAGATGCCAATTAAAATGAAAAAACCCAAACTAAAACCAGTTGACGCAAGGCCCCCAGTGAAATTACTTTAATACCTGTGTTCTAGTGCAAAAAGTGAGAACAGTAGAGAACCTGCATAGTAGAGAACCATGCACAAGCCAAAAAACAATGGAAACTAAACATTGTACAAGATGTCTAAAATCGATAGAATTAATGCATTAATTAGTAGTTAACCACAATGTGTTTCACTATAGCTGCTCTCATGGAGCAAGGATTAGATTGTTACCGTGCAAAATGTTCAGATAGCATCAGTATTAAAAGCAGAGAACACTTGTTTCTGTTAAGACTGCAGTTAATCTTGGATGCATATTTCATGTGATTAAAATATTGTCTGCTTGCATCCTAGTGTCAAAGATAGCACTGTACATGCTGTTCCTGACTCCAGATCCACAATATCTCATGAGATGCAGAAAGAAAGAAATCATATTTCTCATAAGAAATATTATTTTACTGAAGGAAATGCATAATTCTGCAGAGTTAATTTATTAGGCAACATTGTAGGCTTACTGTCAGTGTCCAGATTTCCACTCTATTTATTTAATTAAGTAAAACAAGAATTATTAATTTTTTTATGGATACTGGTGAGTGGGATATTAAAGGTGCATCCAAACGGGCAGTCATGTTTGGGTGAATTCTTTGTGTACTGGTGCTTAACTCCTTTTAACTTAATGTCCAAATGAACTCCAGTATGCCAGAAATGTTCAGAATTTAGCAAAATAGTATTATTATGCAATACAACACTACAATATAATTAAATATATTGCATTAGTCCTCTCTACACAAACCATACCTTGATAATATTGTTTACAGTTCACTGATAGACCAAGATGTGTATTTTAACTAGACTACCGTTTCCTCCCATCCCTATAAATATAACAGGCTAAAGCCTATTTCTTTGTTAGTACCTCATACGAGACAGACACATGATTTGTAAGGCTTTCATACTAGGCTTCAGATAACTTATAAAAAAAACACCTGGTGCTCTTTGTTAGCACTAAACAAACTTTACAGGAGTGTATCTGGAGACGCTGTTGTGTGGACTACTTTTGAGGCAAAACATGAATAGAAAAAGAGCAGCCAAAGCTCCCATGACAGCCGATAAGTAGAGGCAGCTTTGTGCAACTGCTCTGAGCAAGCTTCACTTAACATAAATCGGAGAGATTTCTCAGGTTGCAGATGGCGTGTTCAAACAATACTAATCATAATTCAAGATGAAAGCACTGAGGGCCTTTTAAATAATGAAATATGGAACTTTTGTTGCATTTTCACTTCAAGAGAAACCCCATTTATTTCACCATCAGTTTGTGATGCTGAAAAACTAACAAGATTCATATAAGAGATTTGTGAGATCAGCAAGGCTACGAGATGGGAAATAGCTATAAATCAAATTTGTTATCTTTGGAAAACTCAAATGCCTGAGTCAGAAAGCTTAGCCAGAAATTGAGCTCCGCGTCCACTGAGTTCAGATTAGTCAAAGGTCAAATCTTTAATCAGACAGCAACCTACCGTAGGTAACAACCGGATGCAATAATTTCTTAGGGATACAGTATCTTCAAACTAGGCTGGCACAATTACCATACACTCACCTAAAGGATTATTAGGAACACCTGTTCAATTTCTCATTAATGCAATTATCTAATCAACCAATCACATGGCAGTTGCTTCAATGCATTTTGGGGTGTGGTCCTGGTCAAGACAATCTCCTGAACTCCAAACTGAATGTCAGAATGGGAAAGAAAGGTGATTTAAGCAATTTCGAGCATGGCATGGTTGTTGGTGCAGGACGGGCCGGTCTGGGTATCACAATCTGCTCAGTTACTGGGATTTTCACGCACAACCATTTCTAGGGTTTACAAAGAATGGTGTGAAAAGGGAAAAACATCCAGTGTGGACAGTTGAAGACTGGAAGAATGTTGCCTGGTCTGATGAGTCTCGATTTCTGTTGAGGCATTCAGATGAGTCAGAATTTGGCGTAAACAGAATGAGAACATGGATCCATCATGCCTTGTTACCACTGTGCAGGCTGGTGGTGGTGGTGTAATGGTGTGGGGGATGTTTTCTTGGCACACTTTTGGCCCCTTAGTGCCAATTGGGCATCGTTTAAATGCCACGGCCTACCTGAGCATTGTTTCTGACCATGTCCATCCCCTTTATGACCACCATGTACCCATCCTCTGATGGCTACTTCCAGCAGGATAATGCACCATGTCACAAAGCTCAAATAATTTCAAATTGGTTTCTTGAACATGACAATGAGTTCACTGTACTGAAATGGCCCCCACAGTCACCAGATCTCAACCCAATAGAGCATCTTTGGGATGTGGTGGAACGGGAGCTTCGTGCCCAGGATGTGCATCCCACAAATCTCCATCAACTGCAAGATGCTATCCTATCAATATGGGCCATCATTTCTAAAGAATGCTTTCAGCACCTTGTTGAATCAATGCCACGTAGAATTAAGGCAGTTCTGAAGGTGAAAGGGGGTCAAACACAGTATTAGTATGGTTTTCCTAATAATCCTTTAGGTGAGTGTATATTCGGGTGACTACAGTTGTGGGTGAAAATTAGTTAACAGTCACAATAGCTAAAAATAAAGGTGTGATAAAGGTGTGTGTAACAAGCAGCTGGCTGAAGACAGGATTACCTGTCAGTGTTCTAAGCACATACAGACATGGCCAAAAGTATTGGCACTCTTGGAGTTCATTCAAATAATGACTTTATTCTAGAAAAATTGTGGAATTCAAAGATCCTTTGCTACCATCATATGTATTTATTTTGTTTTCAACAAAACCCTAAAATGTCAAGAGGTCATTCAGAATGTCATTTAAATCTTAGCTTATTCCACAAATGCATCTTAAAATTTCCCAATATTACTGGCACCATCTTGAAGAAGTTTGAAATAATTTGATTTTAAGCAGGTGATTCTCTTCTACATTGGAAATGAACTCACATGTGTTGAGTTGTAGGTGCCTAAAAACATGGAAATTCCTCATTCAACCATTTTGAGTAAAGAGGACTCTATTTTGTTACGGTGTGTACCGCAATGACCATGAGAACGGCCTGAGAAGATCAGGAACAAAAACTGTAGCCAAGCATGGACAATCTCAAGGTAACAAGTCCATCAACAGAGACCTTGATGTTTCATTTTTCACCATACAATAGATACAGTACAAGTCAAAAGACACACCTATTCATTTGAATTCAAACTTCTGATGGGAACGTTAGCCTACATATCAAGAGGTTGAAGGCCCGTGCCACTGTAGCCAACCTTCATGGACATAGCCGTAAAAATACATGATGGAAGATCATAGTGAAGGACTGTTCTAATGGTGAAAAAAGCACCTTGATCATTCCCTCAGAATCTGTTGGAATTCAGAAGCGATTATGGAGTCAGAAACAAAGTGCTGCAATGCAGAAACAAAAAATGTGTCACTTTCCAAATTCTTTGAATTCACTGTATGCTAAAACAAATAGAAAATTCTACAAACATGTTATCTAGAAATAATAATATATATATTTTTTATTATTTTAGAAGAATCGTTTTAGAGGATTCATAATTCCTCCCTATTCCCAGCACACAATGTCTACCATAGGTGTGTTACTTTTTATTTTAATTTATATTTTTGCAAAATGTAGAGTTAATGCAAAATTATTTAACTGCCAGTTGTAGATTCTTCTGGTAAATAAGAATATACTGTTTCTTAACACATACACATTAATATGGATGACACTATGATTAGCTGTGGATAATCCTTAATCAATTCTAAATAATGGAAAATGAGAAAGGTAGAGGGTCAAAAGTCATACCCCCAAGACATGCTAACCTCTCACAATGACTAATAGTTGGGTAGGTTAACATGTCTTGGGGATAATGATATTTTTCCATCTGAGAAAGATAAGTGGTTTGTTGCTTGGTTATTACAGGACATCTTTAAATGGCCTAAATATTAAAGGCATAAACAGACCAAGCAAGAAGAGCAGAAGAGCTATTTGTATGAGAGCGTTCTGCAGTATTGTGATATACGCAACTCAGTGCCAGACCATGAAATGTATAAAAACACATGGGATATACTCTGGATGTAAACTGAATGTAATTAAGACTGAGGCATATGCTATGAATGCTTTCAGTCCCCACTAGATACTCTTTCTGGCCTGTCATGGGAATACAAAAGCTAGATATTATTATCCATATCTCCGTTTGAGGACTTCAGCGGGTATTCTCATTTTAGACACTACTCGTGCTTGCCTCACAACCCATATTTTAAACAAATAAACCGTCTTATTTGCAGGTTCACATGGCACGCAGAAGAACCAAACACTCCAATGACCATAGGTGGTTCTAGAGGGCCACCCAGTTGCACCCAGTTGCAACCAATGATATCTCCGATAAAAGGCTTGAAATAAAAAACAAATCAATAGTGGTCAATGCCCACCAGCAGCAATCCCTTTTCTGAGAAAGACAAAGCAATCTCCATCTGCCCTAGAGTGTCCATTTCTAACTGTTGTCCCATTTCAGATTTTGTCCCACAAGATTCATGTTTCTAAAGGAGTTCCTTCTTTCATTAGACGTATGAACACCAAGTATTCAAGAAACACCAGGTTAAATCACCCAGTGATGTCCAGATTTCTATTTGCCAAAGTCATATTGATTTAGAGACTACTTATTGAAACACATCGTTTGTATATCAGTGTGGGTACTCACCCATAAACAAACACCTATTTTTTACTCAGTAGGAGTTAACCAGTAGTAAGCGAAAAAGGTAATACTTTATTTGAAGTGGTGTGCATAAGAGTGGCATGACATTGTCATGATACTGTCATAACCATGACATGACAAAATCATTTTGAACATTTGAATGTTGTCATTAGGTGTCATTCGGTTGATTATATCATTTTTTATGCAAGGTTGACATTGTTTGGGATGTCTTTGTTATGACAATTTGACATTAACTGGGACAACATAACCTGCCAATGTCTTTGTTATGACAACTTGACATTAACTGAGACAAAATATCCTGTCCATGTCTTTGTTATGGCAACTTGACATTAACTGAGACAACAACCTGTCAGTGTCTTTTTTTATGACAACATCACAGTAACCAAGACAACAGAACCTGTCATAAACATGGGCCTAATTATCAAACTTCGAAGAAACTATTTAGTCAGTATTCTATCTGCTGATCCTGAGACTGGTGCTCATACTCAGCATATTGAGCATGCATGGCAGAAATACAAATTGGAAATATGGAGTCATAAATGTAATCGCACTCCTGAGTCACTGAAAATTTACCTCATAATCATAGTGGCACCACTGGTTAGCCATACGCCATTATAACGGTGTCTTGAGCAGACTTTTCCATGATGATGAACAAACAAGTCAAGTTAATATCCATTTTTTTTGCAGGAACATAGTTTGTACTGTAATTTTGTTAATGTTAATGCAGGACATCTATTCATGTAACTAGTGGTTTGCATTAACAATAGGTTAAGTAATTAAGCAAGAGATTAAGCAAGAGATAATATACATAATCCAATGTGTTAATATGATTAAAGTGCGGTAACCATTATTAAAAGGTAGACTGGCTACTTGCAAAATGTATGGTCGCATTTGGGGTTGATATAGAATTTTGAAGTACACTTTTATATTGAAGGACACTTACTACGGTTGGCCTATAGGGGGCAGTTTGACGTGGTCGTGTTGCGTTGGGACTGTTAACGATCAAAACACCTGCTCGTTCTCCTAACTCTTCATGGAAAAACCATGTCTTTTTCATAATTTATCCTGTTTTCCTAGTAAACTGGACCTTTCGATACAGTTTGATAACTTGCTTGTTAAAGTGTATGTAGAGGGTTGGAAAAGCATGGTAATTGTATAACTATGACAGAGACCCATGTCTATGTAAAATGCCATGATGGTGGTGCATTCATTTGGAAAAAACTAATTTGTTACTGTACTGTACTGCATTGTTTTTTTTTCTCCGAAAACAACACTCCTGACAATATCCCTATGATGAATATAATTAAATTTAGTAACTGTATTGTTTAGGAACTTTGCAATCGTTGCACTGTAAGGGTTAACACTTAGCTAGTTCCTTAATTGTTCCTTGTTGTTAGCTGGCTTCGATTGGTTATTAGCTAGCTCCACTCAAGTGTTTGTCAGTTCCGGGTAGCACTTTGCTAACTTGCTCAGCCATGTTCTATTTGTGTTAACATGAAGGTAATTTGTTAAACTATCACTATTTAGCATACTTTATAAATAATATTTTCAATGTGATTGTATTTTGAATAGTTTATATTACTTAGGCTATTGTTCATGCAAAGAACTAGGTACTGTATTCATTCATCTTCCTCCACTTATCCGGGGCCGGGTCGCGAAGGCAGCAGTCTAAGCAGAGATGCCCAGACTTCCCTCTCTCTAGACACTTCCTCTAGCTCTTCCGGGGGGACACCGAGGCGTTCCCAGGCCAGCCGGGAGACATAGTCCCTCCAGCGTGTCCTAGGTCTTCCCCGGGGTCTCCTCCCGGTGGGACGGGCCCGGAATACCTTCCAGGGAAGGCGTTCAGGAGGCATCCGGAACAGATGCCCAAGCCACCTCAGCTGACCCCTCTCGATGTGGGGAGCAGCGGCTCTACTCTGAGCTCCTCCCGGGTGACCGAGCTTCTCACCCCATCTCTAAGGGATCGCCCAGCCACCCTGCGGAGAAAGCTCATTTCAGCCGCCTCTATCCGGGAACTTGTCCTATCGGTCATGACCCAAAGCTCATGACCATAGGTGAGAGTAGGAACGTAGATTGACCGGTAAATCGAGAGCTTCGCCTTACGGCTCAGCTCTTTCTTCACCACGACAGACCGATACATCGACCGCATTACTGCAGAAGCTGCACCGATCCGTCTGTCAATCTCCCGTTCTATCCTTCCCTCACTCGTGAACAAGACCCCTAGATACTTAAACTCCTCCACTTGAGGCAAGAACTCTCCACCAACCTGAAGTGTGCAAGCCACCCTTTTCCGACTGAGGACCATGGCCTCGGATTTGGAGGTACTGATTTTCATCCCCACCGCTTCACACTCGGACTGTACTAGGTTCTGTATCAACCTTAACAAATTACACTACACTACATTTTGTAATGCATTTGTAAACCATTAATAAAGTTAGGGTTATCATTGTTAACCGTTTGTCTTGTTCATCAATGTTCGTTCAAGGTAACTACTGCATTTGTTAATGGTTGTTCACATACCCTTATCAGAAAGTGTTATCAAAGTAGGATTGTTGAAAGTAGTCATTTTTTTTGGGAAACACATGTTGTGCAAAAATATGTTGTGCAAAAAGGAAATATATTGCTTTTGTTAAGGTATTTAAAAGCATTTGACAGACTTAATTACATCTTATTTACAGTATTTGACAAACTTAATTACATCTTTATGTCAAGTCCTAATTGTACCACTTGAGGTCAAGAAAAATATTAATGACACTGTTATGAATGCATTTGACAGTGTTATAACACATCATGACAACTTTATGACAAGTCTAAATTGTGCCACTTGAGGTCAACAAAAATATTCATGACACAATTATAATGGTCTCAGGACAACCAATGTCAAAACCAACCACATATGACTGTTGTATTTAATTCTAACACATAAAGCTAAATTGTTTCTTCAAGTTGGATTATCAGGCCTGCTATGACATGTTTATGACAGGTAATCTTTCTGACTAACTGCACCACAGCATGGTTTGGCGTTTGCTCCGTAGCCGACTGAACTCTGACACTGCCTTGCCAAGTCTAAAGTTTTCCATTGTTACAGGTACATGTCTACCTTAGGTGCTATCCCTGCGTTTCAGTTGCACTTGCTAAACCTACTCCTTCAATTTCATTGTACTGTACTTGTTCAATTACAATAAAGTTGAATCAAATCTAATGTTGTCATGGTTAATGTCAAGTTGTCATAACAAAGACACTGATAAGATATTTTGTCTTAGTTAATGTCAAGTTGTCATAACAAAGACATCCCAAACAATGTCAACCTTGCATAAAAATTAAATAATCAACCAAATGACACCTAATGACAACATTCATAAACGTTCATAATTATTCTTACATGTGTCATGTCATGGCTATGACAGTATCATGACAATGTCATGTCACTCTTATGCCCACCCCTTCAAATAAAGTGTTACCGCACAAAAATATACTAATCTATTGCTGTCATGACAACAAGCAAAGCTCTTCAAACTAAGTACAAACAGGAATGTAAACTTCAGGAGAAGACTGAATATTAAACATGGGAGGTGATCTGTAAAAATGCCTACAGCATTTTTGCAAACAAGTGGACATAATATCAATTGAAAATCATCATTAGGTTATTTGAAATGTCAGACAAAATGGCAAAACACAGGCAGATACATCCAGTGAATACTGGTGAAAATTTCTGCAAATCACCTACATATTTTCTGGACCTTTCCTAAGAACACTGTGTCATGTAGTTTTTGATGTTGTGAACTATCATGTGCCCTGGCAAAAAGCCCAACTACTGTCATACTGGGAGTTACCAGAACGGTTTTAAAATACCTGCCTGTTGAAAATAACCTTATCTGCAGCAAATACATGTTTTACAGCAAATAAGTTAAATAGGTCCACTCATTATATTGAAAAATGGATTGTTAAGAGTAAAAGCAATGCATTTAATGGAAAAGATCACCCACAAAATAAAATGGTAAAGAGATATGGGAACCCCTCATTGTATAATATTCCATAAACATGGCACTCAAAGTAACAAAAAAATATATAATTTAACATATTTTGAGATTTAATTTTGGTTTAAATTTTCTATTTTATTGCTTAGTAATAAAAATAGCATCACAAATCGGCCTAGTGATGATACTAATAGACTGAACATAGCACAGACATATACATTTACCTCAGAAAAAATAGTTTTTATAAAGTCGTCAGTATAGGTCATACCAATATCTGGAAATGTATAGTATGTGATTTAAGATTCAAGGGAAATCAAAAATTCCTCAAATAACAAAATCTCAAACAAGGTAAAAATATTTTATAAACAGTTAATTTGCTAGATGTGTGCACGCATACCTTGCAAGGAAAACGGCACTGATTTGTATGATATTGGAGAACACATTGGAAAGGACCTTAGACCCTTCCTCTGCATAAAATATTTCCAGATAATTGAGAGCCTCAGTCTGCGCTTTTAGACTGGCTTTTACAATCCAAAGCACACGTTTTCAACGGGATTTAAGTCAGAGAGGGCAATCGTAAAATTCAATTTGGTGGTCAATGAACAAATATTTCGTGGATTTCAATGTGGGCCTGGGGTCAGTCATTAGCAGTATGATCCATGTGGACAAGTTTCAGCCTTCTAGGAAAGGTTAGCACGTTTCTTGGCCAGAATATACTAAAGTTCTGGGTAATACTGGGTCAATTTCATTATGCAATTGGCACCGTGCAATAGTTGTGTGCAGAATGGAATCTTGAAATAATACTCGTCAGTTGTCCTCACGGAATAGCCTGTTTCTACAGACGACCAGATTTAATTCTTATCAGACAACAAGAAGTGGCTTCAAAGTGCACGCGATCATCCAACAATGGAAAACAATTGAGCGAACCCAACCCCACGACCCAACAATAGCCTATCTTTGAGATGTGAGTGAACGTATGGAACCCAACACCACAACCCAACAGTAGCGTCTCTTTGAGATGTGAGTGAATTTATCGAACCCAACACCACAATCCAGCAGTAGCCTATCTATGATAGGTGAGTGAACATATCGAACCCAACAACACAGCATCTTTGAGATTTGATGTCACCGCGTCAGGTATGTACAGCCCTCCAATCTGCAGCAACTGATTGGTGCCATCATTCAGCCTGGACTATATCCCTAATGGACCATTTCTGAAACCTCGTATAATCCCACTATGGCTGCGTTCCTCTACTCAGACTTCGCAGACGTCCCACTGTTCTTCGGTCTGGATAGGTATTTAGACACATCAACTACAAACGGATTCTGTAGTAAGAATCTACAAACCGCATCATTGGTTAATGCATAGGCAGTCTGAGCAAGGGAACGCAACCACCCTACGAGTCTGACACTTCGGCAAACGTAGCCAATAGTGCAGTTAATATAAAGTATTAATGTTCGTGACGAGGTATGCATATATAGTCACGAAAGTCAGTCATTAAAAACCCTTGACAAAACAGCGGACTAATGATCAAGCAACAGTGTGTTGTAGACAGACAGTTAGTAAGTTAGCTAGCTAGCTAGCTAACTTAACTGCCAGATCACTACCTTCAGTAAATCCGATGAAGGTCCGCTGTTTAGCTCTAAGAAACATATCCTCGTCTTCAGCCATGGCTTCACTTGTTCCTTAAACAAAAGTTAATGTAACAGTTAACTTTCAAATAATGATCTGGTTTGACGACGTATGAATCCTAAACCACCAGCACACGCCACCTAGTAAAGTAATGTATGTGGTTGGTCAAATAGATTCAAGCCCCGCCTGGTTGTACATTTTCTAATTATCTCTTATGGAAACGTCAATCTCTTACGGAGTGTACAGGGGTTAAATAAACTCATCAATATGTAGATGACAGATGTGACTATTTTCCACATTGATGTAACAAGAATCGTCTTGAGCATTTCTACAGAATCGACTACATCAGCTTTCTGTTAACTTTGCCTTGATGTAGCTACGCTCCGGCTTTCTTGCAGCTGGGGCGCGTTCAGTGGGATCCCGTCTGGAGTTGGCCACGGCTTTTCGGAGTGTATTATGGCGACAAAAACTGTCTCGCTTTGTGACCGATAAGAAAAGTGATTTAAGGTAATTCTTTAGCTGGATTTGCTTTTCACCACCTGTACAGCCATCTCCTGTTTTGGGAGACATCATGTCTCTTAATTATTAATGTTTTAGGTTGACCCCACGCAAACATAACCAAAGACGTGGCCATGATTCATACCGTATAATTGTGATGGAAATGAATGAATTAATTTGATAATCACACACTAAGTATGTTGTGTTATCGGGGTTAGAGACATTTCAATGTATTGACTTTGTCAATGCACGTGCCCAGCATTCCTAACAACTTTTTGATTAGTAATTTCTCTAAAAAAAAAAAAAGATCTGTGGTCAAAAAAGTAAATACAGTGTCTGTCAAATGTATTCACCCAGCTTGGACTCTACACAGATTTTATTGCATTATGACTTGAAATCCAAATGGATTTCCAAAAGTAAATAAATTCAAAGAGAAAAATAAAATCTAGAAAATGTTTAACATTAATTAGAAATGACAAAAAAAGAAGATTGCATATGTATTCACCCCTTTTGGTCAATATTTGTTAGAGACACTGTTGGCAGCAAATAACAGCCAGGTCTATTTGGATAAGTATCTACCAGCTTTGCACATCTGGACACAGCAATATTTGCCCATTCTTCGCGAAATTGTTCAGGCTCTGTCAAGATGGATCTGGGACCTTTGCTGAACAACAATTTCAACTCTGGTCACCTATTCTCAATTGGATTGAGCATCCCCATAGCATGATATGCTGCCACTACCAGGCTTTACGTTACAAGTGGTGTTTTTCAAGATGATATACAGTGTTGCAAACATCAGGACAGAGCAGAAAAAGTGGTTTTTAGAAGGAATATGACGAAACAAGAAGGGCTCCTCCCTTCGTACGGGGGGAGTAGTGATTTGGAGCAGTAATTGTATTCATTACACTCTCCGCACTGTGTGAGACAGAAAGGAGCTCTCAGAGTTCCTACTAACAATCAACCAGTCTGGATCAATGAGGCAGAAGTTGAGTTTCAAGTGGACACGGGCTATAGTGTTACTATTCTGTGCCAAGAATTCGATGCAAGGCAGTTGGAAAAACACATAGTGCCTAAAATGGAGAAATGTAGAGTTAAAAACCTATACAATCGAGACGTTCAAATTCTTCAAACCCAGGCCAGTCCCATATGCTGCAAGATCTTAGGTTGTAGCCTAAATGGATAACCTCATTGAAGCACTGACAGTGGAGCTGTTGCTGCATTCAGAGTATGCCGCGCCCATAGTGCCAGTGCTAAAACCTAAGCTTAAACTTAATCAATCCAGTAGGGGCCTCCAAGTTTGTGGGGAAGAAATACGGTCAAGGGATCAGGCCTCAAGATTGGAACAGTATACCATACCAACAGTCAAGGTTTCTTTTGCCAACCTGACATGAGGAAAAACCTTTTCTAAGCTCAACATGAGTCAAAGCATATCTGCAGTTGGATAATGCCTCTTAGCCCAATGTTACTGTTAACCCACAGAGAAGGCTATATACTTACTCAAGATTACATTTTGGGGTGTCATCCAGTCCTGCTATATTTCAGAGGATTATGGAAGGGTTCTCCGTGGCATCCCATGTCTGTTTATTTACATGACATTCTGCTGACCAGTCCCTCGAAGGCACATCATCCACCACCCTGGAGGAGGTTCCGCAACGCTTATGGGACCATTGCCTGTGGTACAAGAGAAGTAACTGCTTCTTTCTGGGAAATAAAGTTATCTACTTGGGTCACAGGGTTGACAGTACATCCCATTTCTGAAAAGATCGCGGCCCTATACTCTAAGTGCTGCAGAACATAATTACTCTCAGCTGGACAAGGAAGCACTTGCTGTGATTTTATTTGTAAAGTCAAGATAGTGACCATAGGCCTATTTAATATTGGGCACAGTGGATTGTGTTACTGGATCAGGTTTGTGTAAAGTGAATAATATTGTTGCCCTCACTGGACTCAAACCCAGATCTCCCACGTGAAAAGCAGCATCTTTAATCACTACGGCACACGTTTGCCCAGTGTCAAGTAAAGCATCTCGACATTAGATAATTTTGCCACGCATTAACATCACAACAAGTTTGAATATTTCACTAGAAACCATTAAGCATTGTTTTTAACTGACTAACGTTTCTTATTAAGTTTACCTCCACCACAAATAGCATCTATAAAATGTATAGCTTTTGCCACTGGCTGTTTTAACAGCTGAATACCCAGGCTTACTAGTATCTACTAACTTACTACTTGGAATAGTCATAAGAATTGAGCAATTCCTAGTGGGACTGAAGATGAACTATACACTACCAAAGTTATTTCATTTCATGGCACAAAAAACTTTCGTTTTTCTTTCATTGGTGAATGACAGTGATACAATAACTCTCAATTTAGGTGACGATAACTTACTTTTTCATCAAGTGAAAAGACGAGAGAATCATGGAAACCCCTACTCTTTTACTGACCAAGGGGTTTTGATCTAACCTATATTACCCCAAAACGCATGCACAGATCCGTACTTTGAAAATACACCAGAAATAATAGAAACAGTCTTAGTTTAGGCTTACTATAACATAGCTACAGAAGGTTGTAGCCAGTCAGTCAGTAAAACTCACTCATTCAGCCAGTCAGTCAGTAAAAGACCTTAACTCTTCTTTGCAGGCTCCGCTTACGTGGTCCGGCAAAAACACAAAAACCTTCTGTATAAAGATTTTAAAGCATTTATTTAGAACCAAATTCACTATAATGTCAAGCTTTTCTTGCCTCCAATGTTAATGTAAGCCTACTCTAAGAATTATTTGAACACTTTTTACGCTTGCACGCTCATATAAAATACTGAAAATGTCTTTGTTTCTGGAAATGATTAACAGGCTAGTTATATTGGTGCCAGCCAGGTTCAAACATAATGACCAGAAACTAAGATTTTTGTTATTTGTTAGCAATGATTTAGTAATTATTGTGACAGTTTTGTTGAAATATCACTTTAATTAATAAACTATCCCAAATTCAATGCAGATACATGTTCTATAACAGATTTTCTGTAAAACAGATTTTCTATATATTCTTTTAGCATTTCACTCTTATATAAGCATATTTAAACAATGTTCTTGTGCATTTCTGTCACACCTGCAGCTGCAGCACAAAAGTTAAAAGGCAGGTCTATAATTTGGTTGTGGTTAGAATGGATGCAGCGCCCTACAACCCCTTCAACGTCACTGGGACAGCTGTAAACTGAAAATGCTATAGCTGAAGGTTGCAAACAATGTTATCCCCCAAAAAAACCACAACACAACAATTCTGTTTCTTTTGCCTGGGGCACTCAGAGGGCAACATATGGCTAGTTATCTATGATCTATTCAGGGGAAGCATGCCTGTAGTTGCTTTACTGCAATGCAAGACGTCTCACTGCAGCATTCATCAGCTATGGGTTGACAAACAAGCACAATCATTTGGAGTTGATTTTGTACTATGGATGATTCTTGAACTACGCTGAGGGTTTGTCCTACTTGTCCTATCTTCATATTGTCTTTCATTCATGCCTAGCAAAATAATTTGGAGTTGATTTTGTACTATGGATGATTCTTGAACTACGCTGAGGGTTTGTCCTACTTGTCCTATCTTCATATTGTTTTTCATTCATGCCTTGCCTTTTCCTTGGGCACAAACTTTAGTTTTACTTTGCATTTTGTTCTCTCTCAGTTCTACATCTAAGAGCAAAACCTTTTCATCAGGTTAAAGCAACATCGAGCAACTCTTTGATTAGTGATTTTGACCAGGCAGATGTTACTCTAATGTCAAAATGCTTTGCCATTGTGATCAGATTTGTCTTCATTAAATAGATCCAGCATCTCCCACAAAGGGTTTTCCAAAAATGCTTCTAAATAAAAAAAAGTATTTTTATTTAAGCCTGTGTGTTTATGCATCTTTCAAATTGATTTTGATCTTTTAACCCCCAAGAAACTAAAACATATTTCTTCATCAAAATTATAGTCACAATTTTACTTACTTATAAACAATATTCTCTACAAGCTTACTGTGGTTTGAAATACTATTACATAATATACCTGAATAAAACAGACTGTATAATTTGGATAAATATGTCACAAACAAAATGTTCGCCAGACCAGATTCATGTCACCAATTTATAATTCCATGTGTTCAGGTTGGCCTCATTGTTACAGTGTCAATTGTGGAGCAAGCATGCCTGCACCCCACAAACCAGCATTGCACCAACGCCCCCAACAGAAACAGATGGGCTAGCCCCGCCCCAATACACCTGCCTCCTATTGGGACCTCATCTGGGGTGGTATTTAAGAGCTCCTAGCAAGCAGCTCGGGGCCGACACCAAAACAGCTGAGCCAGAGAAGGTTGCAAGACGGAGCAAGACGGAGCAAGACGGAGCAAGATGGAGCAAGATGGATCAAGACGGAGCAAGATGGAGCAAGATGGATCAAGACGGAGCAAGAAGGACGGTGCAGAGCTCCCCTTCCTCAAAACCCCCACCGGGAGGCTGCCCCAGAGTTGATGATGCCTCCCCTTGAAAGGGGTTTGGTTTTTTCCATTTTCCCTCACCCCCTCCCCTTTCTATTTTGGTTAATAAAATGCCCTCCAGGGCCTCTGTGTCTGTTCATTAGAATCCAATAGATTTAGTCCAATTTCAAAAGCAGGAGGACAGAGTCTGAATACAAGACATAATTTGTGCGAGTTCATATACCATAGACAATTAGGATACACTGAAGGAGATTACATTTAAAAAAAAAAAAACATCACATGGAATTCCCTGTCACTGTATTTGAAAGAAATTCTGTTTGTTACAGTTAAGAAATGAAGTTGCAATTTATCATCCGAGTCACCGAGTGACCATATCAAATAGTCAGATACAGTGGCTCTCAATATTATTCCTTCCCCTTGGACTTTTTTACTGTCTTACAACATGATTTTATTGTCTTACAACATGAAATCAAAATGGACTTAATGAAATATTTGCCACTGATCAATGCAAAAGAACGTCTAAAATGTCCCAGATCTCTTGTAGAGTTCATCTTCATCCAGAAATATCCCTGATCAGTGCTTTTGAATGACCTTATTCTGGATTTTCTTTGAAAGGTCCTTCTCCATTATGTTGTTTTTATAGGTATTATATAGGTATTATATAACCAACAGTGGGACCTCCCAGAGACAGGTGTATATTACTTGAAATTATGTACAACACCTTAATTGTGCAGAGGTGGACTCCATTCAAATAATTATGTTATATTCCGATTGACGAACTGCACTGACAAACATATTGCTCTCGTTTTCGATTTAAATAATGTAGCTCACTTGGCGTGGTGGTTAGCTATTCAACTGTCTGAACCAGCCATGGAGTGATTTGAGTCATTGTTTTCATTATATGTAGCTATAAGCTAGCCATCTACAGTCATTTATTTCTAATTAAATGTGTTGAATGTAGTGTAGCGATCCTGTTATACCAGTTTTTGGTTTGGATGTTAACTAATGTAGGGATGCGTGGAGTTTAGACTAATTGGTTTGACAATGCAAGGAAACAGACAACACATCTCTACACACGTACAACGTGCACCCACACCCGCTGTTTAAGTAGCGTAGTGGTTCAAGACATAGTCTGTCACATTGTAAACCGTGGATCCAATCCAGCTTGGGCAACAACATTCATCCCTTCTAATGGCAGGCCGGCAGGACTAGGCTTGCCTGGTTCCTTGTTTATTTTTTTATCATGCATTTTATTTTATGCACTTTTGATTTGTTAGTCTTATTTAAATTACCTACTGATACTATAATTATGAAGACAAATGATTGCACCACAACTCATTCAGGTGTGTCATAGTAAAGAGCATGACTATTTATTTATTACTTATTTTTGTTTTTGTATTTGTAATTAATTTAGAACAATTTGTAGATTGTTTCTTTTTAAAGAATAGCTAATTTTGTGTCCATTAAAAAAACATAAAATTGATCAGAAATACAGTTTAGACATTGGTTATGTTGTAAAGGACTATTGTAGTTAGAAAAACGTTTTTTAATATTAAATTTCTAAGTGACCCCAAACTTTTTAACGGTAGTGTACAGTATAACACACAGCTATGGCCAGGATATTAGCTAAAGTCTCAAAGACCATATAGTTACTCTTTTTCTCATTTGAACCAAGTCACCAGTAGAGACTCAAGGTGTCAGATCTATATCACCGTGGCCAAAAAAAGACAACAAAAGTACAACAAAAACAGTAACCATCACCTACTCATCAACACAAAATCCAAAGACCGTTTGGCAACAAATCTAAAATATATTTCTTTAATGTTTTAATCCATAACTTATACAGTAGAATAAAGCATATTGGAATACTCATCCCTTCAAATTTGCATAATATCATTCATATGCTTACATAACAGTTTTGCTTACGCTTCACATACCTAAATGTGCTTGCATGAGCTGATGTGGGCTTCACGTCCGCGGATTCCTCCAACCACAGGTGTTGTCTTGCTCTTTCAACAGGCAAAGGTTCCTGATAGTGTGCATGAAACCTGACTGATGTACATAGGGGCCAGAGGCCATCTTTATTAATACATTTCTCACTACAATACAACAATATGCATGTATACGCCATGTACACACCTTTGTCAGTAGACATTGTGTATGCTCATCTTGATATACAGTACCAGTCAAATGTTTGGACACACCCAGTTTTGACACAATTACCCATTCAATTGAATGGGTCACTGTGTCCAACCTTATGACTGGAAAGGTCACATTAAAAGGCAATGCATTTTTTGTCTGGAAAAAAAGAAAAATAAGTTAACACAAAGAAAAGCTTGGTGTGTAGAGGACCATTGGATTTAATAGGCTGAGTTAAGATGGAGGGGTAGAAGGTGGAGGGGTAGAAGGTGGAGCATTGATGACAGTTGAAAACCGGTGGTTTTAACACGGGCACATCTTCTTTTTACCTGGTTGCACCCAACAGTGACAAGATAGATATAAATGTGTTAATGGTGGCATTCCATAAAAGCTGTTTAGTCATTTTTCCACAACAGGTTGCAGTGAGAATAGTAGACAAACAGAATCTAGTACAAGTAAATCACATTGCCTGTCTTGTTAGTGTGACATTAGAAAGGGTACGGTCAAAAAGAGGTAAAAAGAAAAGGTGGAAAGAAATTAATCAATAGCAGATATGAATAGGTTGATGTTGCACAGTCAAAAGAGTAGAGATCTATTGTCAGGATGTTTCCAGTTGTACCTGTTGGATGATAGATGACAATAAAGTTAAGCTTAATGGACAAGTTACATTGAAATCATAGAATTCAAAAAATGATCATAGATAAGAAAGCAAGAGTAAAGAGAAAATCTTAAATTATAAGAAAAGAGTGGCCCTGTGCTACCGCTATGACTGCCAGAAGCTGATGGACTGTAGGGAAATCACAGTGAAAAGAGCAGTTGGATTAGCAGTCTTTTCTGGGGTAATCTATTTCACCTCAGGGCAAAAAAGTCCAAGGCTGGAAGGACTGCGGACAGCAAATTGAGAGTTTGAAATGATGCTTGACCAGGAATTACACATTGTCATAGTGGGGGACACAAGATAGAAGAGTTACAGCCGTCGAGTGGGGAGTGTCTGTAAATCCTAAAAGGAGAGTGGCAAACTATAGGATAGAAAAAGGGCTACAAAAGTGCAAAGTTTATTTGAAAATATGAATAATTAAAATACTAAACATAGGTATGATACTTAAATGAGACAATATGAGGAGATTTGTCTCTTTTGTTCTTCGAAAAAACTTGGCAGAACAGAGCTACAGTTTTCTCTTTGGACAACAATATAACCTCTTGATTACAACTTACAACTGTCTCTGAAAAATAACCCAGAGTATTTGGTGAATATAGACAAACTGATTAATTGACCTGCCCTTGAATCTTAGTTGATCAGTAAACAATCAGCTAAAACCATGGCTAAAACACACAATTTTCCTAGAAGTCATGTGAATGTAGAACTAGGCCTATGTTCAAAATGATTCTGGCACTAGAAAGTCTTTACTCATGAACATTCCGATTCATTTAATTTTCCGTGTGGTGTATATTAATGTATAAAAGCAAAGTGAACGACCGATATCGATCAGGTAAAAGACAGTGTTGAAATTGATAGCCAATGGGAAATGTATAGCCCAACATAAAGGAATCATTCCTTAAAAGACATTTATAAGCAGAACTTGCATATACATTTGCATTTCGTAATTAACAGGACGTCTCCGTGTGTGAACATAGCTTAAAATATAAGTCTGGCCTCTGATTCAGGATAGTATAAAAGCATAGTCTAGGCCTACATAATTTGCTCACGGGTGTATTTTATTATTGTAGTCTATACTGTTGACTATGCTTCTCAGCTGGAAGACATAAGAGGAAGTTCCAAAACGAAAATTTCTTCATCAGCGACACTATTCTGTACGTGCAAAAACTATGAAAAGGACAAAAAACAGAATTGCTTGGAAGCAACTCGACCCTCAATGATCACTCTTTGTTCGCTGTCCCTCCTCTATTCATCCCCTCCTCTCTGCGCACCATGCTCTCCCACCCTCGGCTGTTATTCGCTCACTCGCGCTCAAATCTTGTGCAGTCGCCTAGGCTAGTTTGTGAATGCGCGCTGATGAATATGATAAGTGAAGTAGCCTGGTTTTGATAACGAAAAACGTAATGCAAATAATTTTCTAAGAACACCTGCTCATATAGAGATTCTGCACGATGGAAAAATCCCGAGGAGAAAATATCAAATCAACGTTTTACTTGGGAATAAGGAAAACCGAATGAATCAGTATCTTCATGGATGAGGACATTCGTGAAAACGCTCGCGTACACGGATGGCAGTGTTCTGCTATTTGGATATTTGTTTCTGGACTTTTTATAATACCAAGACCGTGCGCTCTTCATCGTGTCTCTTCTTACATGCGCTAAATAAGGAAGGAAGATGGAGAAGGACAGCACAATGAGGGGGAAATACTTTTTGCTTTGTTACTTGTTGGTCAAAGTTATGGCGCTTGTCTGCAAGGCGGATGGAGAACCACCAGGACAACAGGAGGGCTTTGTCATGATAACGACGTCCAACGGAACCAGGGAGGAAGAGAGCGCAGGCATCTCGGAGCCCCCGCACACGGAGGACTTGTGCCGTGGGTACTTCGATGTGATGGGCCAGTGGGACCCGCCGTTCTTTTGCAAAACGGGCGATTATCTGTACTGCTGCGGCACCTGTGGCTTCCGGTTCTGTTGCTCCTACAAGACCTCGCGGTTGGATCAGAGCTCCTGTAAAAACTATGACACTCCGGAATGGATGATGACCGGTAAACCGCCTTTTAAGAAAAATGACCCCCGGCATGACCCGACCAAAGATAAAACGAACTTAATCGTGTATATAATATGTGGAGTAGTTGCTATCATGGCACTTGTTGGGATATTCACCAAACTCGGACTGGAAAAGGCGCACCGACCCCAGAGAGAGAATATGACAAGGTAGGTGCCTGGGATTCTGCTTGAGAGCGCGAGCTTCTTTGTTGCGTTTGTTTTCTGCTTGCAGTGGTGCGCACGTAGAGCGCCACAAAAAAAATCTGTTCGAGTTCTTAACTTGCGCTTGAGACCTTTGTATTAATAAATGAATCCACCTTATTCGGAATAACCTTTACCGTAAAGATTCGAATCGAGGATCAGTTCCGATCTGGTGAAAAAAACATGAATTACAAATTACCCAATCGACTACTTTTACGTGCATTATAAAAGCATTTTGAACAAATAGAAAGTATCCTATTTTAGAAGTAGCCTAGTAGGCTATAGCTGTCTTGACAGTTTATACATTGGACTTGCATAACGTCATCTCACACTTGTCCACGATGGCTCACCTGCGTGGGTTCCTTCACTCGCCAAAAGCGCGGGGGCGTGTGTATCTTGCAGTGGAGAGCCTGGCCACATGCTCTCCGCAACATGCGCATGCTATGCCTTTATTTGAAGATATTGGCTAACAGTATGTCTTATTCGTTTTCTTCATGAATATGGGTTGTTTTTTTCTCCGAATTTAATATTTTCTAATTCATGTGTCAGCTGACTGATTATAAATGACCTGAATCACATGAATATGTGCAACGATTCATTTTAAATCAGACATGCGAATAATTAGTGAGGATTTTGAATGTACTGCCCTGTACACACAACTATGCCACTGTGGGTTGCATGAAATCAAGCAATACACACAAACCTTCACAGAACATACTCCCTGGACTGACTTGTTTTCTATTTCTTTCTAGATTAATGGTCATCTCTCTCTTACAGGGCTGTGCAGAGCGTGTTGCAGGGCGGCTGTGCGGGTGAGCAGTTCCAGGGGGAAGACACCCACGGCATGCATGCACAGCACTATGACACAAGGGCCAACAACCTCCGTAAGGTTCACCCGTTTTGGCCCATAAAGGCAGTGTTTTTGCTACTGTAGTTGTGGAGAGCGGTGTGTGGTCTGAGAGGGTTGGCCGTGAGTGCCCCAGACAAACCATATAAACCACAATGTGTGCAGGTTGCCTGGTTGCAGATTATATACAGAAATATTCTCAAGGAAGGATTTGTCCTCTGTAAGGGTTTATAGTTTGTTAACGTCACACATTATAGCCAGTTGCAGTATATTGGTTTCAATTGGTGATCAGATGACAAACGTAGCCAAATATCCACACCTTTTTACATGCCATTTGCAGAGGAACATACTGCCTTCTTTGGTAATTCACTGTTTTATTTTTGTCCCACGCTTACATGATTTGAGATGTGTGGTGGTGAGGAGGAGGAAGAGGAGGAGGAAGAATTGGGAGAACAACAGAGCTGTGTGAATGGTATCTATTTCTGCTGGGTCCCGTGGGCTGTAGCCCTAGTTATGGGCATTGCATTTTACCCCTCAGATCAAACTGCTCAAGAATGTGGACGATGCTTAGTCTGTAGTTTTTCTTACAAATATCTTGCTGCTCTACCCAGTGTTTCTGATTCCAGTATGATTACATCACCCCCTTTTGTGGCTGGATGTTTTTCTTCCTGAAAATGAATACAGTGCAATGGAAGTGGCACATGGAAGCACGCTCATACTTTAAATGATGTATTTTGAGATGTATTTACTGAGACTGAGAGGGTAGCTGACAGTGCAGTGTCAGTTGAATTTTTCCTTTTTTCCCGATACTATCAAGGGGAATCTGCCAGACACACCTTACTGGGCTTCTAACAGTCCTCTTTCAATTTACTTTAACGTAGGGCTGCATGTCTCCAATGTCTTTTGTGCTGCTTGTACCTTCAGTCATCGATAATACCTATAAATAACTTCCACTGATGCATTAAGGAGGCAGATTTACTAGGTCTGCCTTGCAATAGAGCTTTCAGCCTCAAGGGATCTTTCCTGGTTAAATAAAGGTCAAATAAATATAGAAAGTGCTGTCGTCTAAAGCGAGGTTCTCTGAATGGTGTCTGAAATATGTTTAGTAATATGCTGTGTAGTAAGCCGTGGTCTTCGCTCTTCCCTTCTGATGCGCTGTGGGACCAGGAAGACAGGATTATATCACCTGGGAGGCCTGGCGGGTGAAGTGATTATTAGTGATGTGGAACCGTGCTCCCTGAACCCTTTAGTCTGGGGGCTTGTGGGTAATCATGCAAAATGTTATTAACCCCTGTGATCTGTTCATCTGATCAGATCCCTCATGAGTCAGCACATTGGTTCACAGGTTCCTAGCAGCCAGGAGAGTGATTTAGCATAGAAAGGGCAATGGATGGGGGTGGCTATGGATGCATGTGGATGCATTACAGTATCAACTTTAAAGATGAATCAAAACATATGTTGCATTTTGCCAAAGGCTGATACAGGTTAAGCACCCTGTTGTCACTGTTCAGATGTGTATACTGTACGTGTCTTGTTGATCACATTCTAATTATAGAGCATATATACTATTAATTATAGCTTATAGCCAGATGGCCGCATTACTGATATCTTCAAGAGATCCCATCTGACTCCCCTCACTCACGTTTGGAGAATAAATCTCCCAGGCAGTTTGTAAGGCTAATAGTTCCTACAATGCCTCTTTCTGCAGACAAGTTATTTTCTCCCTCAAGCATATTCGTGAAGCACCTATGAGTATTAGCTAAGGAAAAAAAAATATTTGTATATGTTAAAATGCATTGGGGTCCATCATCTCATTCTAAAGCATCTAATATATTAAGTTAATGACTCTGCTCTGCACATAAGAAAATGGCATTTTAGTTTTGCAAGCCTTAGGCTCGTGATCACGCTTTCATGTAATTTCAAAACGGCACATTTTATTTTTATTTTTAAAAAGCTCTAAATCCCGTGTCTCCGAGCCTTCAGAATCAAAGCGCAAAATGAGAGACTGAGTGAGAGACACAGAGAGGAAGAGAAATAGGTAGGTAGACAACCAGAGAGAGAGAGAAGGAGAGGGAGAGGACTGCATGTCGAGACTGTCAGAGAAGATCAGTGCAATGTGAACCGTCAAATATCTTTTGAGTGACAAAGTTGACATACTGCAGGCAGAATGTAACCTAATTTACATCTGTGAAGGGCATTGTGTCATGTAAATTATCTAACATCACTGCTGCTTCTGGTTGGATTGCAGGCCTATAAAGTGTGTTATTTTTTCAATATATATCATGAGGTGGTTATTTGAGTAGAGTAGTATTATTAATTGAGAGCCTGTAGATGGTAAGGTACGCTTTCCATCTGTGGGATGACTGAGAAAGTAAACTTTATTCACACTCATACTCAAAAAACAAACTACCTGTCTGGCAGTTATAGAATTCCCCTTAAAAATCTCCAGATATGAAGTATGACATCCTATACGTTTTTCCTTGGAGACCACATGATAGGAAGAAAAGCTCTTTCTACAAAAAACACTTTCTACTCCTGTCGTGTGTGTGTGTTTTGTTGTGTGTGTGTGTGTGTGTGTGTGCGTCTGACAGGTTTGGACAGTAACCAGATTGTCATACCAACCTTGTGGCATCCCGGGATAATCGTCACTGAAGTATTTAAGATACTCTTCAAACACGTTGGGTTTCAGACAAAATTAGTCAGGGTCACTGCTGTCCCAATATATTTGGAAAGCTTGTTCCACCATTAGGGTGCCAAGACAGAGACAACCTTTGATTAGGCTTAGTGGGAGCTGATCTCCCGTCGGCTCGCAACAGACAACATTCTTGAAAATAATGCAAACTTTGCCTGGAAACCAGTGACCCAGGAGAACTTAGTGAAATACCAGGCCAGTAATTTCTAGGGAGGTCATAATTTTCCTACCAATGTCTATAGGAGGCTGAAAAAGTGAGTGTAAATGCTTTTAAATAACATTCTTAGAATGTTCTCTGGAATGTTTTTTGTGTTTTGTTGTTACATTATTAGTTCACGTATTCGAAATATGACTTTGAATAGTATCAGAAGAAACCTGTAGGAGACATTATGGTGCAGGACATGTGTGTTGATGTGTGATGCTTGGTTTATGCCTGTGTGTGTATGTGTGTGTGTGTGTATGTATGTGTGTGTGTGTGTATGTGTGTGTGTGTATGTGTGTGTGTGTATGTGTGTGTATGTGTGTGTATGTGTGTGTGTGTGTATGTGTGTGTATGTGTGTGCGCGTGTATGTGTGTGTGTATGTGTGTGTGTGTGTATGTGTGTGTGTGTGTGTGTGTGTGTGTATGTGTGTGTATGTGTGTGCGCGTGTATGTGTGTGTGTATGTGTGTGTGTGTGTATATGTGTGTGTGTGTGTATGTGTGTGCGCGTGTATGTGTGTGTGTATGTGTGTGTGTGTGTATGTGTGTGTGTGTGTGTGTGTGTGTGTATGTGTGTGCGCGTGTATGTGTGTGTGTATGTGTGTGTGTGTGTATGTGTGTGTGTGTGTGTGTGTGTGTGTATGTGTGTGTATGTGTGTGCGCGTGTATGTGTGTGTTTGCGTGTGCAAGCTTGCTTTTACTAAATCACAGTTTTGTTGAAAGGTACAACTTCACCCTGACCTCAAAGTCACCTTAGAGTTTTGTGTCAGTTTATTTGAACTCTGCATTCTGATTCCTGCTCAGGCCGCCATCTAGGTAAGCATCCACTGACACAAGGCAAATAAATCAATGAAAATTGTCAGAAGCAGGCTCAAAATGGGAGAAGCGATGCAACTTTCCATCATTGACAAAAATGTAATCATAAGTGCTCATTGTGAAGTGAACTTCCATTGTCCTCCTGTGTTTTTTAATCCACGGACAGACCCAGACGTGTTCATTCCAGGCCCTTGCACAGGCTAATTACTCAAATGTGGGTTCCCTCTCCAGCATCGGAGATCCATTAGGCCTTGTTTATTAGGACTGTGTGCCTCACAGCCTCCTAGCTAGCCTCCGCCGCTCTGATCGACTGGACACAGTAATCAACTTAGTCAGACACACAGGGAGGTTGGGATCCTTAAAACAAGTAGAACTATAGCAGAAAACATAGGGATCATGAGGGAAGGCCTTCCATATGTCCTGATTGTCTTACAATTGTTTTACCGAATATCTTACTACTGGACTTGGTGCTAACTCTGTTCTTATGTATAATCTCGTTGTCATGGTGTAATAATGAAAGAAATAGTAATGAGGCGGAAAGTTGAGGATGTATCAACTTCCTCTTGTGCCAACGTAGGGAATATTAATCAGTACATTTACAGCCAGAGACTCACATCTCATTTCTGACAGGTCATTATGTATGTGTGTGTGTGTGTGTGTGTGTGTGTAGAGTGGGAAAGTGAATAGCCTGTCATGTCTTCAAGGGAGCGAGTCATATGGCATGCGTATTACTACATCTACATCAATATACATTCTATATGAGGATTCAAAAAACGAGCATTCTTCTCCTGTATGTTTAAACAGGTGGGAATCAATTGAATTGCAATTAAATGTCTCAGCAAGTATCTCTTATTACACAGTTTGATTTATTTGAATTGATATGTTAACAAATATTAGTGTGTCTAATCTACAAAATAATATAATTTGTGAAATGTTTTACGTTTTGAAAGCTATGTCACCTGACACTAATTTTCAAGTGAAATTAGGATGTTGATTGATGATTTAGGCTTGGTTTATTATTCCTACAGAATAGACTAGAGCTGGAGCCAGTAGTGGTAAAATATATTTAGCTCTTAAAGTGCCTTTGTAGTCTTATTAATTATATTTTTACACCAAAACTGTATGTCTAATACATGTGGGTGTTTATTTAATATAATACTTGCCTTAGCCTCCCTTTGCCTTAAAATGTCTAGTCTGATCATATATATACAGTACACTATCATTCAAAAGTTTGTGGTCACTTAGAAATGTCCTTGTTTTCAAAATAAAATAAAATTTTCTGTCCATTGAAATAACATCAAACTCTCAGAAATACAGTGTAGACATGTTAATGTTGTAAATAACTATTGTAGCTGGAAACAGCAGATTTTCAATTGAATATCTACATAGGCGTACAGAGGCCCATTATCAGCCACCATCACTGTGTTCCATTGACACATTGTGTTTGCTAATTCAAGCTTATAATTTTAAAAGGCTAATTGATCATTAGGAAACACTTTTGCAATTATGTTAGCACAGCTGAATACTGTTGTTCTGATTAAAGAAGCAATAAAACGGTCCTTCTTTTGTCTAGTTCAGTATCTTCCGCCAAGGTTCGATTACAGGCTCAAAATGGCCAGAAACAAAGAACTGTATTCTGAAACTCATTGGCCTATTCTTGTTCTAGTCACAACATCTACAGTGACTGGCGACTCCAGGAGGCTGGCCTTCTAGGCAGAGTTCTTCCTCTGTCCAGTGTTTGTTTTCTTTTGCCTATCTTAATCTTGTATTTTTATTGGCCAGGTTGAGATATAGCTTTTGGTTTGCAACTCTGCCTAAAAGGCCTGCATCCCGGAGTCGCCTCTTTACTGTTGACATTGAGACTGGTGTTTTGCGGGTACTATTTAATGAAGCTGACAGTTGAGGACCTGTGAGGCATCTGTTGCTCAGACTCTAATGTATTTGTCCTTTTGGGTAGTTGTGCACTGACGCCTCCCACTCCTCTTTCTATTCTGGTTAGAGCCAGTTTGCTCAGTTCTGTGAAAGTAGTACAAAATGTTGTACGGGAACTTCAGTTTCTTGGCAATTTCTCGCATGGAATAGCCATAATTTAGAACTAGAAGAGAGTGACGGGTTTCAGAAGAAAGTTCTTTATTTCTGGCCATTTTGAGCTGCTGCTGCTGAAGACCCTAAACCCTAACTAGTCTAAAGAAGGCCAGTTTTAATTTAAAGAAGGCTTCTTTGATAAGCACAACTATTTTCAACTATACTAACATAATTGCGACAGCGTTTTCTAATGCTCAATTAGCCTTTTAAAATGATAAACTTGGATAAACAAACACAACGTGCCATTGGAACACAGGACCGATGGTTGCTGATAATGGGCCTCTGTATGCATATTCCATTGAAAATCAGCCATTTCCAGCTAAAATAGTCATTTCCAACATTAACAATGTCTACACATTGTTTGTTGTTCAATTTGATGTTATTATAATGGACAAAACAAGCACTTTTCTAAGTGACTCCAAACTTTTAAACAGTAGCGTAGGTGTTAGGAAACATGGTTCATATTTACATAATGACTTAATTGACTGTTAGATCTCACTGCCTTTCCCAGATGAACAGTTATGGTCTATTGTAATCAGGTTACATTGTGATGTCATGTCAAAAAATGTCATCCCACCAACATTGTTTTTAGTAACTCTTACAAAGAAATATCATCACAATTTCAATGTTCTTTCAACCTCATATTGTTGAATTACAACAACAAAAAACATGAGTAGTTATTTTTTACTGGACTGCCTGTTTATGTGTCTGAACATACTGGGTAGTAATGTACTTAGTAGTCTTTTGCCACTCTATTATGTGGCTGTTCTACACAGTGAGAAATCCCCTGTAATCCATTGTATTGTTGGAGTGTTCAGTAAAAATAAAATCTATTTTAATTATTTATTTACAATTACATTATATTGACTAAATCCAGCCCTGTAAGTAGTCATTATTGTAAGAAAAGGCTAATCACCATTTTCATGTTGGTTCTAAGCTCTGGCTTTACCAACCACTTGCATTTAGCAGCAATGGTTCAATCTCTCTGTAGGCCACACTCTGAGTTGCTTGACTGAGAGAAAGAACTGGCTGTTTTGGCTAGAATTCCCACAGCTACAGATCAGCCATTTCCCAAGTCAGTACTCAATATCCACCTCATTCCCACAATATGTACTCTCTGTGGAAAGTTGGACCCTTCTCAACCGCCTCGAGAACGGCTGACATCAGCTCCCTGCCTGCCTGCCTCTTGGGCTCTGGCCCAGCCCAGGGAACAGGGACATGTGGTGGCTCTGAAAAGTGTGTCACAGAGCACATTCAGAGGTCTACTGTTGATCTGATCTCTATCCTTATTTGACAGTTACGAGTTCACAAGTGTTGGGGCCGTATGGTTTTACAAGGTAATTTTTTTACAGTAAAGACAATGCATTCGCATTAACGAGTAATACTGTAATAATACTTAACTTCAAAATTGGTATTATTATTACTGTTTCTTTATGAAGTCATCTGGGCTTTATATCACCTTTAGAAAAATATTTTCTCACTGGGTATGGTGTTTCCTTGATCTGAACTAGGGATGCACCTATACCACTTTTTTTCAGACCAAGTACGAGTACTTATATTTGGATACTTGAAGATACAAAGTACCAATACCAAGTACTCAAAGCTGCACTAGGTAGGATTTCCCCTATAAACATGTTGTGGTTCCCTGTTATAACTTACTTAAGTTCTAACCATTTCTCAATGTGCTCCTCCTTATATTCTTTACCTTATATAAATTATTATTTAAATAGTAATTTGTTTAATTTATATTTCACCCCAAACATTTTTTTTATTTTACCGCTAATCAATTGTAGCTATCGAGTTGTGACAGTTATAGCTTCTTACCTTGGGTTGTCGCTCAGCGATGGCTACCTTTATATCAGTGTGACAGCAACTTACTGATCGTTCAACGCTAACGTGTGCATGCAGACAAAGCCAGTTACTTTTCTCTGACTTCACTAGTTTGATACTCTGAACGTGCAGGACTGGACGTTGTTGCTCTGCTCGGATGCTCGTGCGATAGTAAACTGCGCGATTAATTGAATCTTTTCATGCTCTGCTCTTTCATTTTTCTGTCTCTGGACTTTTTATTTCGCTTCTCCAGTGTTGGAGTTATCTGTTGTTGTGATTCTGCACTGCTAGCAGTTGCATACTCTTTGAACTCTGCGCTGTGTTGTATTTAACGATATTTAATCGAATTGCTTGTGTTAAATTCGTGTTTTTCCTTTCCTCCTCTTGACAATTTAGCAGAGCTTGCACTTGTGTCATTGCTGACATCTCCGTCCGCTTTACCAATCTGAGCTCTATATTCTTTACGTATACGGCCAGAGGCGATACAAGCACAGAGTTTCACTTAATGTTTCCATGACGTGGTATCGGCGTATTCCTATTAGTATGAGTACAAGTACTTGAGCCCAGTAGCGGCCCGATACCCAAAACTGGTGTCGGTGCATCCCTAATCTGAACTTGCATTTTTGAGGAGAAAACTGTTCTGTCCCTCGTCAGGACAGCTGTCCATAGATCTTTGCTGTTTATTGTATTTGTGATGGCAAACCCTTTTTTCTAATGAACTTCCCAACGCTGGTATTTACACGTTAATCCTGCTGCTTTCTGGGTTTTGTCAGATTAATCTGTAATTTGCTTGCAAGTTGCATTTGATGAGGAAAGCATTCTGGGCATGGCTTGGTAACAGGCGGTCAATAAGCAAAACCATCCTGTGGGTGATATACAGTGCATTCCATAAGTATGCATAAGTAGTCTGTTTTGTATTTGTAATTAATTACAAAAATGTATAGATTCATTTATCACTTTGACATTATGGACTTTATTATGTTGATCAGTAGCAAATCCTGTTTTGATTCCATGTTGTAACAATAAAATGTGGATGAGTCCAGAAGAGGTGAATACTACTTAGAGCCACTGTGCTGTATATAAAATAAGTGTTCATCCCACTATGACCCAAGTTGGCAGGAAACAATACTAAAGCACATATTTACCAGCAAAAAATAAAAAGAATGTTCATAATTTTTATAATTTTTCATACTTTCTTATCTTTCCACTACATGTTTTTGTTTGTTTTATCACCAGTGACGCCACATGAGAATTATTGTCCCCCTTGGTAAAGATACACCAATGAAAAAACACCATTGTTGTTTATCAGCTAAATCTGACAATCAACACGTATGAGAAATCTATCATTAACTTCAGGTAAACTTGTTTAAAGGAAAAATCTCTTAATCAAGAAATACATATGTGATAATCAGTTATTAACAGCATGTACAGCATGTACTTTACCCAAACCAAAAATACGTTCTGTATCCGTCAGTTGAGTATAGAGCTATGTCAGCGTGAAATGCTTTCCCACATGGCTACTCAGGTAGAAAGCAAGTTTAGCTTAGTGCCAACTGCCTGCAACATGGACTGGAAGAAGTCATGTTCATCCCTCACCACTTAAGGGCATCAGATGCTCCCACAAACATGTCTCAGCAAAAACGAATCCATGCTATCTAGGTAGCAACATTGTTACTTCTTTAACCTGAGTTCACAGTGTATCCAATTTGAAACAAGTATGTAACAATGCTCTAATATAAAAGAGCATTATATTAACATAAATGCTGATGGCCCCTGACCATCTGCTCCATCAAAATTAGGCCTTGGCTGTCCCTTGATGTTGGGATTATGAAGGATATGTTGTACCATGACAATATGACTTTCAGGTTGTAAGTGTTTTATTTAGTCATTTTTGTTTTATTTACATAGACAGCTCCAGACCAAAAGACCCAATGCCCAATAATGAAAAAGTAAAACCCACTTTTAGAAATATGTGCCAAAAAAATGTCTACATAGGTATTCAGACACTTTATTCAGTATTTTGTAGAAGGTATGCCTCTACCAACTTTGGTAGAGGCATACCAACTTTGGTAGAGGATTTGGGCAGTTTAATCCATTCTTCAATGCAGATCCTCTGAAGCTGGATGGGGGGGGGGTGCTGGCCAACTATGATTTTCATGTCTCCCTTCAGATTTTTAATGGGGTTCAAGTCTGGGATTTGGCTGACATTCACAGACTTGGCCCTAGTTTTCATGCTGAAAGATGAATCTTCATCCTAGTCTGAGAACTTGTGCACTCTGTATCAGTTTTTCTTCCAGGACATCAATGCAGTTTGGTTCATTCATTCATCTCTCAGTCCTGACCAGTCTCCCGGTCCCAGCTGCTGAGAAGCATCCCCACAGCACGATGCTCTAACTACCATACATCTCCATAGGGATGGTATCAGCCAGGCGCTCAGGCCTAATCATTTTGGTATTATCAGAACCAATAATTTTTTCCTTGTGCTCTCAGAGTTCTTTAGACAGCATTTCATATGCCTTTTACTCAGGAGCAATCTCCATGTACCTAAAGGCCTGATGGATGGAGTGTCTTTCTGTCAGGTTCTCTCATCTCTGCAAAGAAATACTGAAGCTCTGTTAGAGTGGCCATTGGGTTCTTGGTCACATCCTTGACTGGCCATTCTTGCCCGGTTACTGAGTTTGACTAGACTGACAGCTCTAGAAGGAGGCTTGGTGCATCCAAACTTCTTCCATTTCACAATGATGGACCCCACTTTGCTCATAGGATTTTTCAATGCTTTAGCAATTTTTTATATCTTTACCCAGATCTCTGCTTCAACACAAATCTCAGAGGTCTACAGAGAGTTCCTTGGACTTCATTTCTAGATTCTTCTCTGACATGCGTTGTAAGATATGGGACCTTATATAGACTAGTGTATGTCTTTATAAGTCATGTCGAATCAATAGAATTTGTCGCAGGTGGACACCAGTCATTTTCTAGAGACATCTCAAAGATGTTCAAAGGACACAGGATGAATCTTAACTCAATTTAGAGTGTGATGAGTAATGGTCTGAATAGGTATGTCCATGAGGTAGTTATTTTAATAATTCTTGGCACATGTATGTAAATGAATAGCTAATTATTATTAACAGTTCCAAAGCAAATCTTCAATGGTACCCTAGTTTACAGAAGTATATTTGATTCCAGCCATGTGACCATAATAGTTCTACAGCTCCGGAGAAACCACTGCAGAACACTGCACCTTTTTATTTCCTTTCCAAAAAAGTCAAAAAGGAAGGTTTTAAGTCAGGAAATTAAAATTAAGATTAACAAATTGAATGCTTCTGTTCCTCACTCAAAACCTTCCTTTTCCATTTTTTTTGGAAAGGAAAGAAAGAGGTGCAGAGGTCTCTTAATTTTTTCTGGAGCTGTATGTCCAGCAGCAATGTAGATGCACTGTAACTGACATTCTGACAGCACAGTGTAAAAGCCTCTGATGTTCCATGGTACTATAGATGGAATTGAATATGACTGTAATATAACAATTAATGTATTCCCCATTCACCAGATGAGATATTTCAGTTTTTCAATAAATTGGCACAGATTTCCACAAGCATGTTTTTACTCTCTGTGTGTAGACAAATATTCTTCCCAAATCTGTCTAAATCTGTGTTAGTGAGAGTGGCCTTTTATTGTGGCCAGCCTAAGGCACACCTTTGCAATAATCATGGTGTCTAATCAGCATCTTGATATGCCACACCTGTGAGGTGGATGAACTATCTCGGCAAAGGAGAAGTGCTAACTAACACAGAATTAGACAGATTTGGGAACAATATTTGAGAGAAATAGGCCTTTTGTGTACATAGAAAAAGTCTTAGATCTGTTAAATGGGGGCAAAAACAAAAGTGTTGCATTTATAATTTTGTTCAGTGTAATTTAATGCCAGGTTTTCTCAAGCAAAATATGTGCTTTTTAGTTTGTGAGGTAATACTTCCATCAAATGTCAGGACTGTCCTTCAGAAACTCTGATACCTCTGATACCTGCCACCTTGAATCTGAGATGATTACTCAGAGACAATGGGATTGGTCAAGGTTGTCGCGGTGACCTTCCCTGATTGAATGCATAACAAAAAAGACTTTTGTACAATCTTGACTTCAAAAGGCACCAAAGAAATCCAGGGACTGAGGAGTTCAGATGATAGAATCTGCTTAACTACATGGGTAAAAATTCACTCTACCTACCATTGTCTGTACCTGGCTTGATCTCTTATCTCTGTCCCTCATTCGCTCCTCTCACAGATGTGTGGGTGCTTAGTTGCTGTTATGGAAATGCTGGCTTCATCCATGCCCTCTTATCGCCCGCTGTATTTAGTCTCTCGCATATGCAAATGCTCCATTTCAGTATCTTCACAAATGACGGAGATCACATGCAATCTGTCAGGGATTTTGCACGAGACCAAACAGAAACAAAATATGAAGCTGCTTACTGAAAAATCTGATCTGCCTTCAAACCAATACAATTGTTTTTTATACAAAGCACTATGACATATTTACACATATTGACGTTATTTCTGTCGTCAGTGTGTTTGTATCTGATGTGTGACTGTGAATTTCAATAAAACCTGAATATGTTAGTATGGCTCGCTGCAAACCGCAATCCTGCTGGTAGACCCCCTGGCCAGAATCCACCTTTCTCTCAACTAAAACATTGTTTATTTAATTGTTCACAAAAGACAAGGAAGATATTTTTTATACAAATAATTTCAAATAATTCAACAATTTAAATTGACAAATTATTGAAATTACAAGACAAATTGGCAATGCTCCCTTGCATGTAGTAAAATTAATTAGATTTAATAAATAATAAAATGTGTTCTTATTTTGTTATTAGAGTTAAGTGAACCTAAATTAACTAAAAAACTATATTTAGTAAAGTTAAATATAGTTGTAGTTGTTCTCCTAAACCTTGGCCAAGAATCTGATGTGCTTTTAAGTTTCATTGTATTCCTGGGCTTCTGAATGTGACTGGCAAATGTCTCCAGGAGATGTCAATCTTACAAAATGCCTTGCTGGACATTACACACTGTCTGGATTGTGATTCTGTTTGTGTAGACTGGCTGACTACTGCTCCTACTAAAACATATTTGAAAGAAAAACAAATGTTAATATAATATGCAACGCATATTCATACATTTTATTTTACATTATATTATGGTCTTGTGATGGTGTAACTAGGTACATTTTGGTAGCATTTCAATCAGTGATGTAAAATATTCTGAGACTTTGAAGTAGTTGTTTCTCTTGCTTCGCAAGACCTTAATATTTTCTGGGGCTTTTGTTGGTGTGTTCAGAGGATTGTTCGGCAGACCCCTGGTTCGCACCCTGCATGGGGCAGTTGAGCAGTGGAAGGAACATAGCTGTAATATTAGTTTTAAAAAAAATGGATATATATATTTCCAGTCTGAACATACACAAAAAATAATACAGGGAATAAGTACCACTCTAATTGCTGCACAAAACAGATTGAAACAGATTCTAGACATCTTGCATTCACAGAACAGAGAGTGACTGAAAATAATAATCCAGTTAAAATTCAAACAGGGCATATGATGACAGAGCTCAAAAGGGAGAAAAATACCTTGGATGTCACCTGCCATCTGTCACATTCCCTCTAAACGGGATGGCTGCCCCTAGGATTCCTGGGAAAGAATATAACATGATATGAAAAGGTATTTCTCCCAGTAGTGTTTGTGGGCCGAAGGGGACCAAAGGAGCTAACTCTCGGTCACAGACACAGATGGAGAGAGTAAGAAAGTGAGATAGAGAATGAAAAAGAGACAGGGAGAGATAAAAGCAGCTCTGTAATATCCTCTTGCTTGTGTCATAGGGAAACTACAAGCATTATATGCAGGGCAAGATTAGGCCAAGATACAAATATGCATTTATACATAGTTTGTGAATGACCAAATCAGTTTTGGAAAATGAAAAACATTTACCCCCTGTCATTTCAGAGCATTACAATCAGTGTCCGAAATTAACTTTTTGGCTCACCTGCCAAGTTGGACTGTATATTACCAATTCTTCAAGGTTATGCAAACTTTTGAGCACAACTGTATATATATATAAGTCGATTTCTTAATTTTTTCCCGGAGCTGTATTTTAGATTTTTTCAAAACCTTCCTTTTCGACTTTTTCAAACCAGAAAGAGAATCAATCCCAAGAATATTGATCTAGGAGCCAGGGTTAGCAGAGTGCTGGCCTTCAGGAGAGAATTCTTCCTTTCTGTTCCCTGGCACTGGATTCTGACCCATGGGTGTTGTCTTGGTGATGACTTCCATTTTAAGTGGTCAATGATTTAACGGTTTGTATATCTATGCAAATAACTATCATAGGCCCAACAGGAAATCTCCATCATGTCAACAATACAACATGTGACAGGTAGTCTACGTAGACAGGTTTGCAGAGGTGAACAGTTTTACGTTAGCTGGCATGAAAATCACTTAACATCATTCTGGGTGTTTTTTTCCACCCAAATAAATGTACAAAACAATTATTATTCATAGAAAAATAGCAAAAATTGGTCCATTTGATTCCTTTAAGAATTCTTTGGACAGCTACTGAGCTTCAAGTTGGTGGTGGCTCAAGATCGACTTATTGTATGTAGAGCCCTGCGTTCCTCCCAAACCTCTACAGGTGCACTATTGAGAGCATCCTGTCAGGTTGTATCATGGCCTGGAGCAGTGACTGCACCGCCCTCAACTGCCTCCCATCTTCACACTGTTGTGAGGTCACCTCCAATGCAGCATCAGGTGGGAGCTTCCCACCCCTACAGGACCTGCCACACTGCCGGGTTGGAGGGCACACCATGTTTTATTGTGCAGTGGGCTGTACTCTTTGGGACTTTGGGGAAAATATTATTTCATTAGTCATCCAACTGCTAAATAGCCAACTGCAAGTGAATAACTGAAGTCTGGTGGTTTCAGTTCAGATTATTCGTAAATCATATTTTTTGTATTTTATATTTCTTGTTTGGTCTTACTGCAGTATTATAAGGAACTAGAAAAAGGGGGTTTCATGGCATACTGCCATTTCATCTGCATGTGAAGGGGACCAATGAACTTTATTCTAACTTTAAGGTTGAACTAGTAGAGATTAGTTAGATAGCAGCCTGTCTGATTTGCCATCGCTTCCTGATTCCTCCCAGGATTTGACTGCAGCTGCAGTGTGTGAATGCATGCATTTGCATATATTGTACTGTCCTATAGAACACTCACACACACACACACACACACACACTTGGTTTGTTGACTGTGTGTATTGTTGTCATACAGAGGGGCAGGCCATTTGTAATTCATAGGATGTGGCTGAGAAATGAATATCTGGCTTGCGGTTGTTGACCTACATGCAGGGTTCTATTCTGAATTGAGTTGTGAATTGCTCTTTTATTCCAATTTCAGTCCTCTAACTGAATTCCACAGGAAGTTAAATGAAATTAAATGCAAAAATAATGGCTTATTTATTGTGAACATCACTGCTAATTTAAATTTTTTGGTCATGTATATGGGTATGTGTTGTCAATTGTATTTGCTCCTTCTAATACAACATTAATTACGGTGGTCTGTAAATATTCTTTGAATCTTAATGATTACACAGAAGAAATGACATCTTAATTGAATTGGTTTGAAATTAACTTCCTTTAAAATCTACTGAAATTAAATGAGCATTATGCTTCCTGGGAATCTCCAGAGTGGGGAGGCTTGAATAACGTATTCACATATTCAAGCCTCGGCTCTATATTTGTGTGTGGCCAGGAGTCCCAGAGTGCACTAATTGGCCATCATTGCCTGGGGTCGGGCAGGACAGGTGTGAAGGATTTCCTAGACTCATAATGCATCAATTCGTTTCAACAACACTGAAAAAGTATTGTTTGGCAGTGGTTGATATTTTAGTTTGAATTGGTTTGAATTGAACGTCCATTAAAATCTTCTAAAATTAAATTATTTGCCAGCATTGCCTGGGGTGTTGGAAGACTGAAGGGAGGGATATCCTTGAGTCATCAATTACTCCCAACGACCACAACCTAAAATATTGTCCTGATTAAGAAGTGTCCCACATACCCTGTCTCCCAGACCACAGCAGACAATGGAGTACCTGTTTATTTGTTTGTGTTCCGAAATGCTTCTCTAGCAGCAGGAGAAGGGCACAGGTTGTGGATGTTAATGAGCTGAGAGAGGGAGAGATAGTCTTCCTGCTGCTATAACTGTAGTTTTACAGCAGTGGCAGTGGGTAATTTTCTCTTGAGGCAATGATTGGCATTAATTACCTCACAGGTATTAACTGGGCTGACGATTTCTGTTCACTCTGAGGATGTGTGTGGTCACATGGGCTTATGTCAGTAGGCATGCAAAACAGAATGAATACTGTCCATACAGTGCTCCTGGGTAGAGGCACTTCTGCAGGCCTGAAGGCAGTGGGGGCCAAGCGGCCGGGGCTCCATATGGGGTTTCCTAGCGACCCAGTTCTCCATCCATAACAGAGTAGTCCCTACCTGGCACCGCTTCATATTGGCAGAAGGAGGTCCCTTTGTCTTGGAGCACAATAGTTCTCTCACTGTTGCCAAGATGCTACAGAGTGAAGCACACACAAACCTACTGCTCATTGTGCTTGTACTCTCAGCAACAGAAACAGATGCGCTTTGTACAGTAACCTAGTTTTCTCCCTACTGCATATGCTAGCTTGCATTTTTCTTCAAGGGAGAAGATGTCTTCCTTGAATTGATTTTAATCTTTCAATTTGTGGGTTGTTCACGTTTCGCTAATAATAGAAATATATGCATCTGTCTACTGTAGTATATGCCATGTAGGTGAATAGGCAGGTTGGATGCAGAGTGGAAATTGCTGGTGCGCCAAAGTGCCCTTGTCTTTGCTGCATTTCTTTGGGATGCTCCGGCTCCTCCTGAAATATATGCCTATGCATGTTTTATGAGCTGTAGGAAAGGAAAGGTATCTGCTGCTGGAGTGTTGACCTAGTCTCTCAGTGTCAATGTTGTCACAAAATTCAATCCATAGAACGGTGCTTCGGAGGAAGAAGTGTTGACATATATTTGACATTTCGTATCTAAATGCAAAATTGAGAGGTAGTTAAAGGGGAATTTGGCAAAAACCTTCACATTTTTCTAGTCATATGGGCTCCTTTAATATTGTATAATTCTTTAGCTTACAGTTGCATGGTAGCATTCAAATCATATAAGCTGTAAAAAAAAATGTGCTGTTCAGCCAATGTTTACAGTAGATAACATTGTTACAATAGAAGTTGACATTAACTGGGGTAGCCTAATGTAGCCTGTCTTATGTGAAGAGTTACTTTGATGATTTTTGCGCATTGCTTTCTGTTTCTCTTCTAGACCATGTGAGGAGTCGTTTCTAATGGTCATTACTGTGGCTTGAAAACACAATGCGTTTTTCAAAGAAGACCATTTTTATGCAGCAAGATTTCATCACGTATGTGCCAATTTGTGGTACATGACATCAAAACCACTCACTTTCAAAGTGGTAATTTCATGGCTAACTGAAATTCACTATATTACCACATGCAGCAATGTCGTCGTATTTCCAGTTAAATCCACAGCTACTTTTTATTTAACAAGAACAAAGGCGCAAATGAATAATTAACTGTTATTTGCTGTCTTGGTCCTGATAAATCTGTTGTGGTCCAAATGCAATTAGGACACCCATTCTTAAATATGTATTTGAGTGAGTTTCACCACAATATTGGCAGGAGAAAGGAGTTGACAAATTTAGAATATCCCAATATACAGCTACCACTGTCTCTTATATCTGTTATACAGTATAGTACTCCGGCTCAAACATGTATGGTTCAATACCACAATGTAAGATCCCTTCCAAAAAAGAAATCCTTCAATTAACGATAACAAGCCATTGTGTTGCTTAATGTAAAGTTAGTTAGTTAGGTATTAGTTAGCTATCAGTACCCAGTCTAACAGGATCATTTTATGAAAAAACCTGGGTTGAAGGAAGGAATATGCCAGTAAAGGAAATACCGCCCCACTGGTGTTGTAGTCGTTTAGAAAACGGAAACATTTTGACCACTGTTATGCATTTATCAGTATATGTGCTGATACACATTAATTGACTTCTAGCCCGATTTTTTAAATGTGGATGCTTTGCAAAATGACAGAAAACAGGACATTCATTTAACAGATCCCTTATGTTTTTCAGTACACATTCACACGTAATGGAGTGTATGGTTCTGCGTTCAAAGCCCATTCACATGCTCATTCTGGCCAATTATGTGAGAAACTAAACTCACTGAACTGAAGAAATGAATGGTGGAATAATGCAAAGAGTCACACTTATGTTTTGTCGCTACGTTTCTTATCAGGATTAATACTCATGCTATTTCAGCCAACAATTCGAAATAAGGTAGGAGCTCTGAATATAAAGGGGGTCTGACAAATTATGTAAATGTGAGTTTCTCTTTTAAGTAACCCCTTGTTAGCACACGGCTAATATAGAAACAAACTTGAAAAATAAATTTGTTGAGAAAGTTTCTCTGTTTTGAATCTGATCAGTTGTTTTATTCCAGCTCAGAATTTGAACAGCAAAAATACCAACCTAGACAAGTATTCAACTATACAGTACAGTAAGAAGTACGGTAGTCAGGCCTGATCATTGTTCATCTATACCTGCACACCTATTTACTGTTACAAATATTGTGTGTACTCGTGTGTATGTGTGTAGGGAGGTGAGGGGATGGTGGAGGTGTAATGGGACCAGTATTATTTTTACTGTTTCAGTTAGCAATACAGAATTTGAATATTTATTGTAGAACAACATTATCTGTCTTATTAATTGATAAACAATTAACATAATTAGAATGGCATTTAATTGTAATGCTATTTAATTAAAATAATGGTTGATTTTGTCTTCAGTGCATATTTATTAGGTATAAAGGAAATAAAATGTACTAATATTTTCACAGTTGCAAGCTTTCATGAGCTTGCACCCCCCCAAGAGGCTTGGTAATCTTTGACTAATTATTTTACAAATATTCCTTTAGAAACAAATTCAATTTTTCCATTATCCTTATTTGTTCCATTTCACAACAATCCAAAACACTATGACCCCATTTTATTTCAGCTTCAAGAAGCACCACCCGGCTATTAAATACATCATATACTTCCCTCTACGATTCTCTGAGGATGTATTCATAACGTCACGTGTGTTCATGGCTCTTTGACACCGAGGATGTTTTCATTACATTACTTCCACACCTGTCTGTTTCTCTGAGACCTGAGGGATGTTTTTATCAGCTGTTACTAAGATGCGCTGTTGGCTGCTGACTCATACGCTTGTCCAGGAACCGTGAGGAGGCAGGGAATATAACTCACCCTGACAGTGGCACTTAGGGTAACACAGAACTACTTAGGCCTGATCCGAAACAAAACCATCTCAGTGGACCACTCAGGGAAAACCAGAGCGTTAAAGCCAAACAAGGGCACTGTCACACAGTGATTGACCCTCTGTTCGCTCAAAGAAACATTACCAACAACCGCTGACCTTTTCTATGCTAGTAGAACACTCCGGAACAACACAACCTTGACAGTTGTTGCTCCGGTCTCTGTTGTGCAGTAGTGGGGCCCATAGATATAATGAAATCGGGCAGGGGATTGTGGATCGGTCCGACTCAGATGGCATACCTCACGTGGATGATGCATCTTGCCTCAGAGATCCCACATTTACAAAATTACACTGATTGGTCCAAGGGGGGTGCTATATCAAGCAAATGAAAATACACTTTACACGATCCAGCACCTCAGCCTGTTTAACCTAAGCCAATTTGGTACATAGGTCCTTCTCCTCAAAAGAAACCAATTTCCCTCCAAAGAAATGCTGTATTGTGAATGAAGGAAACAATGAGGATCATGAGACATTCAGAATATGGACAGAATATAGAATAACAGCCAAGCAGAATTCATTGCAGTCCAATATTGTATGGTAGCATAGAAGTCACAAAGTACACATAAGCAGGAATGGAAATGAAAGATCTTGGGGACTTCCAGCTGGGCTAGTGGTACACAATATTTACTCAACAGCCCTAAAATCTGCATGGCAACATTTCAAAAGATTAAGTTTCACTTGCTGATAGATTAAAGGATGTTTTGTTGTGAACTAAAAAGCTTTAAAAACAACATTTATTTTAACAGTAAACAGATTTACCACACATTCTTTCAGAATTTGTAACACAATCCATAAATAACATAAGAAAATATATATTATTTTAAATCATCTGTTGGGTTCTGGCCTTAAGTACCTATTGAGAAGGAGAATTACTTGGAATGAGTGTTGTGTAAGAGTTTTGGAAAAGATAGACATTAGTGGGTTGTATCCTGCAACCTGGTGGAAGCTCTGTAGGGAGAGAATGCTTCCCAAATGGGACCCTATTTCCTTGGACACTCATTCTGACCAAAACCCTATGAATCAGATGTCATTACAGTCATAGGCATGGTCTGTATCTCGCCACCCCTTCTGAGTCTCCTCACTGTGTTCTCATAAATGGAAACATGCTGTCCTACTAATGAGACATAATGAAGAAATGGACATATGGTGATGATAATGAGCACCATAATGTTAAAAAAAAAACTGCCGTACTGTGGATCTTCAATGTACATTATCACTACTGCAAATGAATTGTAGCCTTCCAGCCAACATGATATCATTTATTTTTCATCTGAAACCAGCCGGTTCCAACAGCTATTGACTGCTGACTCTGATTAAATGCATGACGAATCTGGATAGTCATGCTTAGTTTACCCTTTGAATACAAAGAAGAAACAAATAATATCTTATATCAGAAAAATCAAGTGGACTTCACAGGGGCCAAAGAGACAGCTTCAGTGTCATGTCTCTCCTTTCCTTTTTATTGCTGATGGCAGCAGAAGATAATATCTTACCAAAACCAGTGCTGAACTCTGCCTCTTGAGACTTATACATTTATCAACCCAAGTGCATCATGACAACATGGTCAAAACGTATCTACCTCTTCCAGAAGCTACAGTGAAATGTGTTATGGCAGCCACACAGGGAGTAGAATTATTATGTAGGATCACAACATGCACCTCTAATATAGAATCAAGGACAGAGTTCACACAGAATGCACCTCTACTTTAGGATCACAGACAGGTCACACACCATGCACCTGTACTGAAGGGTTCACAGATAGAGGTCAACCGGGATGCACCTCTATTGCTTCATGATACAGTATTACATAATACACAGGTGTAACTACTACTGGTTCTTGATGCAGTATTATATAAAACACCAGGTTTTACTACTACACACTACTGCTTCATGATGCCTTATTTTATAATACACCAGGTGTAACTACTACACACTACTGCTTCATGATGCAGTATTATATAAAACACCAGGTTTTACTACTACACACTACTGCTTCATGATACAGTATTACATAATACACCATGTGTAACTACTACATACTACTGCTTCATGGTACTGTATTACAGTATATAACACACCAGGTATAACTACTATACACTGCTGATTCACAATGCAGTATTATACAATATAGCAGGTGTAACTACTACACACTACTGCTTCATGATGCAGTATTATACAATATACCATGTGTAATTACTACACACTGCTGCTTCATGATGCTGTATTATACAATATACCAGGTGTAACTACTACACACTGCTGCTTCATGATGCAGTTTTATACAATATACCAGGTGTAACTACTACACACTGCTGCTTCAAGATGCAGTATCATATTATGCACCAGGTGTAACTACTACACACTGCTACTTCATGATGCAGTATCATATTATACACCAGGTGTAACTACTACACACTGCTACTTCATGATGCAGGATCATATTATACACCGGGTGTAACTACTACACACTGCTACTTCATGATGCAGTATCATATTATACACCAGGTGTAACTACTACACACTGCTACTTCATGATGCAGTATCATATTATACACCAGGTGTAACTACTACACACTGCTACTTCATGATGCAGTATCATATTATACACCAGGTGTAACTACTACACACTGCTACTTCATGATGCAGTATCATATTATACACCAGGTGTAACTACTACACACTGCTACTTCTTGATGCAGTATCATATTATACACCAGGTGTAACTACTACACACTGCTGCTTCATGATGCAGTATCATATTATACACCAGGTGTAACTACTACACACTGCTGCTTCATGATGCAGTATCATATTATACACCAGGTGTATTCTTCAACCTAATGCACCGTGTCTGTAAATAAGGAAAGGAGTATACCTCCTTATTCACTTGGACTTATAAAACATGTATGCTGGCATAAACATGCTCACACAATCGTACTCTTACAGAAATAGCAAACACATACACAGAGATGCACCCTGGCTCACTCACACCACTCAGAGCCGATGGACACATACAGACACTGTATATAGGTGAAAAGTCAAGTTGGCCGTACAGTAGCTGGTTGGTATGTGTGGGCGATGTGAAAAAGACAGAAAAGAGATCACACACAAACACACACACACACACACACACACACAGTCTCCAAGTTGCCATGACAAAGTGAAAGCATGGAGAACATAAAGGCAGTGAGCAGCTGAATCCTGGAGAGGAGGAAGTATTCCCTTCAGAGAGAGAGGTAGAAGATGAGTCAGCTTCCAAACACCAAAGAAACATGGAATACCCCGTGCAGCCAGCTATGAAGCCATGCCAAGCAGTAAGCATGGACTCACTCCCACTTACATGCATCACATGCGCTGTTACACTGTCCCAGTTCACACTGCAGTGCTGTTCATGGTTTCTCAGAAGACACGACGAAACAGTCTAAATTGTGTACGGTCGTGGTCGTGCCATGATTTATGGCATTCAAAAACAGTGTGGTCGTAAGTCCTTAGATACAAAGTGAGTGTTTTTCTAATGTAAAATGCGTTGTGTTGTGTTGCTGCTTATAAATAATGTGTTGTGTTATTGTCTATAGACCATGTTTTGTGTTACTGCATATAAATCATGTGTTGTGTTACTTCCTATAGATCATGTGTTGTGTTACTGCCTATAGATTATGTGTTGTGTTACTGCCTATAGATGATGTGTTGTGTTACTGCCTGTAGATCATGTGTTGTGTTATTGCATATAAACCATGTGTTGTTTTACTGCATATAAAGCATGTGTTGTGTTATTGTCAATAGATAATGTGTTGTGTTACTGCATATAAACCATGTGTTGTGTTACTGCCAATAGATAATGTGTTGTGTTACTGCCTATAGATCATGTGGTGTGTTACTGCCTATAGATAATGTGTTTTGTTACTGCCTGTAGATTATGTGTTGTGTTACTGCATATAGACAATGTGTTGTGTTATTGCCAATATATAATGTGTTGTGTTATTGCCAGTAGATAATGTGTTGTGTTACTGCATATAAACAATGTGTTGTGTTACTGCCTACAGATCATGTGTTATGTTACAGCCTATAGATCATTTGTTGTGTTACTGCCTATAGATCACATGTTGTGTTACTGCTGATAATGTACATCCCTTTAACAAAGATTTCCAAATGCCTGTCAATTTGATTGACAGACTGACAGCTGTCACTCATTCAGCAGATTGAATTCACAATGGATGAAATTGAGTTGCTTACTGTCTGCATGTGTCTAGGTGGGCTGGTTCTACAAGGTCACAGACTTGCTATGTGTGTCTTGCGTGTGTCTTGAGTGTGTAAGTGTGTGTATATGTGTGTGTTTATGCGTGTCTGTGTGTATATGTGTGTCTGTGTGTGTATATGTATGTGTCTGTGCGTGTCTGTGTGGGTATATGTGTGTCTGTGTGTGTATATGTATGTGTATATGTGTGTCTGTGTGTGTATATGTATGTGTCTGTGCATGTCTGTGTGGGTATATGTGTGTCTGTGTGTGTATATGTATGTGTATATGTGAGTCTGTGTGTGTATATGTGTGTGTATATGCGTGTTAGTCTCCAGGGTTCACTAGTATGTGTAGCTTAGAGACAGATCAAAAGCAATTATTGAGCAATAGTATACAGTGGTGTAGTGTGAAAATGGAAAAGATAGCTGTTTACAATGTATGGAAAGCATTTACTTGCACAACATCCATCCAGATTTAACCTTTGACTATAATCACAGCATAGTTTTGATTGAATAATGAGGTGTTTGGTTAAAGTGTGTGTGAGTGGTCTTGAAGGTGCGGTGTAACTTGCTGCAATCAGTTCCTTCTCCCTCTCTCTGTCTCTCTGTCCTTCACACACACACACACGCGCGCACGCTCACACACTCCCTCTCTCTGTCTCCCCCACTCATTCCCTCTTTCCCTCCCTTTCTTGCCCCACGCCCTCCTCTCCCACTCTGTGTCACAGACCCTGCGTCGTTGCTAAATGATTCGTTTGACACTGCGCTAGCTGCCTGCCTGACGAGCTTGACGTTCAGGTTACAGGTGCTTTGAATGTCCCTCCACACTGACAGCCCACAGAGATGAAAATGAAGGAAACAACTATTTGAATCAATAGTGTCTTTTTGCCGACACAGGTCTCAGCTCCCCTTTATCTGTCTGTATGTCAGTCTGTCTCTCTGTCACGGGAGGGGGAAACAGAAGGGTAATGCCGCTGCTTCCGTAAGTAAATAAGACCGCTGGCCCTCTTTCTCGGGCAGAGCAGGATTCTGAGCTCTGGAGGGCTCTGTGTTTGATTTTCAGGGCTAGACGAGGCTCCTCTAAGTCGGCTGGGAATATGAATACGAGGACTGGGTGTAAATTCTCCCATCAGACATCTTTTCTGGTGCCTGTCTCTCATTCTCTCTTTCCCTTTTGCTCAGATTCCTTTCTCTGTTCTCTCAGCTGTATCTCCCTCTCTCTTTCCTGTATTTCCCCCTACTCTTGAGCTCTCTTCTCTCTCTTTTTTTCTTAGCTCCTTCTCCCTCACTTAATCCGGCTTTCAAGGGCTGTAGTCTCTGATAAAGTACAACTTCGCCTTGAGTAAGATGGATGTGCAGTTAATATCTCCAAAACCGTAGGACAGTGGTTTCAAATGAGCGCTTACTCTTTTCTTTATCATTATCTCCAGAGGAAAAAGATACTACTGGACTGGTCAAATACTTACTCTATGACTTACTCTATGAACTATTGAGTCCATGGTAGTGCACTGTACACTGGTTCAGTATTACTGTATTTACTGTCACTTCATGATATGAGACAAGTGTACCGTGAAGTAGCATACCTAATATGTTACTGCTAGCGAATTGTGTTATTCCACCGAGACCACGATGGTACCAAAGCTGTCTAACATTACTCCATTTTGTGTTTTGTCTCTACAGAGGGAAGTCAGTCACACCCATACCCCACCCTCAGCCAACTGGCCCATGTCTATGAAAAACAACAACCAGACAAGGAGCTCAACAAGTACGCCTCGCTCAAGATCGTAGGTGAGAGTCTGCTCCGTTAGCCTGGTCAAAGCTGTGTCTGCAGAGCCCTGGAGAGACAACCTGGGCTTTGACTGGGGCTTTCTATTATCAGTAGAATTAGCCGGGGCCGTACAGTTGTGCTCATAGGTTTGCATACCCTGGCAGAAATTCTGGCATTGATTTTGAAAATATGGCTGATCATCTTTTATCTAAGGATAGTGATCATATGAAGCCATTTATTATCACGTAGTTGTTTGGCTCCTTTTAAAATCATAATGATGACAGAAATCACGCAAATGGCCCTGATCAAAAGTTTACATATCCTTGAATGTTTGGCCTTGTTACAGACACACTAGGTGACACACACAGGTGAAAATGGCAATTAAAGGTGAATTTCCCACACCTGTGGCTTTTTAAATTGGAATTAGTGTCTGTGTATAAACAGTAAATGAGTTTGTTAGCTCTCACTTGAATGCACTGAGCAGGCTAGATACTGAGCCATGGGGAGCAGAAAATAACTGTCAAAAGACCTGTGTAACAAGGTAATGGAACTTTATAAAGATGGAAAAGGATACAAAAAGATATCCAAAGCCTTGCAAATGCCAGTCAGTACTGTTCAATCACTTACATCTCCGGAAAAAAAATCAAGAGATCACTGCACTTTTTACTTTCCTTTCCAAAAAAGTTGAAAAGGAAAGTTTTGAGTGAGGAACATCAGCGTTAGATTTGCAGTGGTCTCTTAATTTTAACCCTTTTGTTCCTCACTCAAAGAGCTGTATTAAGAAGTGGAGAATCTGGGGATATCTTGATACCAAGCCAAGGTCAGGTAGACCATCCCGAAGAACTATTCGGGATACAAAGAAAAACCCAAAGGTAACCTCAAGAGAAATACAGGCTGCTCTGGAAAAAGACATTGTGGTTGTTTCAAGGAGCACAATAGGACAATTCTTGAAAAAAATTAGCTGCATGGTCAAGTTGCCAGAAATAAGTTATTACTGCGCCAATGCCACAAAAAATCCCAGTTGCAGTATGCATGACAACACCTTGACATGCCTCACAGCTTCTGGCACACTCTAATTTGGAGTGACGAGACCAAAATAGAGCTTTATGGTCACAACCATAAGCACTATGTTTGGAGAGGGGTCAACAAGGCCTATAGTGAACAGAATACCATCCCCACTGTGAAGCATGGGGGTGGCTCACTGATGTTTTGGGGGTGTGTGAGCACAGGGCACAGGGAATCTTGTGAAAATTGATGGAGCTTGTTATCAGAAAATACTGGCAGACAATTTGCATTCTCCTGCAGGAAAGCTGCGCATGGGACACTCATGTTTTCTTCACAAATGGTACATATATTACCCATTTTCCAAGGATATGCAAACTTCTGAGCACAACTGTAGGTTTATTATGTGCATGTGTGAGTTGGAAATGTGCATTTCTATATTGCCCTCTCCCCTAAAACTCCAGAGAGTCTGGATCACGGCCAGGGGATCAGACCCTGTAGCAACTAGGGTGGCCTATCCGGCTCATCGGCTGAAAGACAGATTTTGTCAACTTGTCGTTTACAAGCAATCCCTCTTTGCTGCTAGGCTACCTGCTGACAACTAGGTAAAGTGCTGAAAAGGGATCCTTGTTCGAGCCAAAACAGCCAAATGACAAAACATAATCAACTATCATTTTTATATATCATTATGCATTTACATACATGTTGGAAGGGATTGTTTATGAAGCTGTCCACTTTTGTTGGAACTAAAATGGATGCTGTGCATTAGAAAATACTCAGCAAATCTTTGTCTGATTTTTACTTAGAACATTTCTTTTTAACATTTCCTTCACCGTAGAAAAAGAAAACCCCTAATTATTTGAGTAAAAACAGTGCTACCTGTTCTTCTTCAGTAAGATAAAGAAAGCAAGATTATGTCCATCTTGTTTAGCACTATAATTATAGTCACTACCTCGGAAAACACAACAGCACAGGAATGCTAAATACCTGAATCTCTTATTGAGATGTTAAATGTAGGAGTAAAGCTCTTAATTGTAAATGCAATTCCCAATCCATCACATTGCCATTCAGTGCCTGACTCATTTTCAGCTTGTGAACAGATTGTTGTGATTGTTTACAGAAGCACTCCATTATGCTCTGGCTTTAAAGGCCAGGAGAAAATAAGTGTTTTTCTATTTTGTGTTTATGCCACACAGTTTATATAACAATCGGAGACAATTAAGAATAGGAAATAGTGACAGATTTCCTGGTGTTGACTAATAAAGTAAGACAAATCTATTCAGCTGGATATTCATAAGGCTATCTGCAAAACTGGAGTAGTTCCAACAATATTGGCAAATGTTCCAGAGAAAGACACATATATTATGCCTGTAACCTGTTCCTTCTCCTCTTCCTCCCAGTCCTCCATCTCCAAGCCTAATCTCAATACGATTCTCCTTCTCTCATCTTCATCCTCTATTCACAGCATTGATTGCGGTCTAAATAAAAGCTTCTGACAGATTCTAGAAGCACTCGTCAATGAGATAGCACAGAAATGATTTGGATCTGCTTTAGAATGTAATCAAGACCCAGTCCCAAGAGGCCATCTGGTGGTGTCATGAACTGATGATATGCAAGTGGAGACACACCACAAAGAGGGCAGCTAAAGACAGAGTGAGCACCAGAGAAAAGGAAATGGAAGGAAGTAGAGAGACAGACAGACAGACAGACAGACACAGTAAGTTCCTGAGACAGAAGGAAGGAGACAGAGAGAGAGACAGAGAGAGAGAGACAGAGAGAGAGAGAGTGAGCACCAGAGAGAGGGGCATAGAAGGGAGTAGAAAGAGACAGACAGATTGATGACAGAGATATAAGAACAGAGAGACACAGACAGAGAGAGAGACAAACACAGAGACAGACAGACAGAGAGACTGAGTGAGCGCCAGAGACATAGAAGGGATGAGAGAAGAGATGGACACAGACAGACAGAGTGATGACAGGAGAGGAGCTCATTTAAAATGTTTTTGCATTTATCCAAACTTTAAGCATTTCTTCATGCCTCCACCTTGCTCTGCCCCTATTCCACTCATCACAACTGGCCTGGAGTACGGAGAGAAACTCTGGTATTAAACCACAGTGTTTTCCCCTTTTTACTTAATTGCCTTTCTGCTACATTCCCAGTGGTAGGTACAGAATCCTTAGGCTGAGAGCTGATAAGCAACTATTCTGCCAATCAATATCTATCTGTACTGTCCCCAAACGCATCTCTATATAAGGTCACACTATTGGATTTTCAAACCAGACATGGAGAAACAAACTAATAAAAGGGACAAAGTACCTAGACTTAACCCTGTAGGCCTAGATGGTTTGGCTCTCTCTATCTTTCACTGTTGCAAATGGGCAATTAAATCGCATTGCAGGTACTCTACCACCCCATGACAGAGAATGACAGGAAGGCTATATCTGATATTACATTCCTCAGATAGTACTATAACAGCCTAATTGGAGTTTCTTTTGGATGGTTTTATACAAAAATGGTCTGGAGCGTTTATTAGAACTCTAACGTGCCTTACCCCTTAGTTTAGTTCATTTTGGCTGGTTTAAATACTCTATCTGCACTCAGGAGTGCAGTGTGGTTTGCTAAAAAATTCAATTTGTAATGTGGTACACTTTGCTGCTGGCGAGAACTTAATCCTGATCAATCACAGCTAAAGAACCAGAGGCACACAATGTTATTGACTTCTAAAATTTGTTGAAATGCACGGAGAACACAGAGATGACTTGATATCCCTTAAACACTCAAGCATTTATAAGTGCTTACAATGTATATTAATGGACATTATAGGAGGGATATAAGCTAGCTAAACATTAGACTGTTACCATGGTTACTCAGTGGATAAACAGTCTGAAACATTTTGCCTGAGAATGTAAAGAATTGTCTCTACAAGCCAAAATGTTGAATAAAAGTATATACTTAAAAAAACTTTACTGGTTTGCGCTTCGGGCCAGTAGGAAGTGGATATTAAAGGTAAGATCCTACATTTGTAATTTGCTTCATCATCATTCTCTAGGGATATAGATAAACATCACACTGTTACCATGGTAACTCTAAGGATAATACACCAGAGAAGTTTTGCCTGAGAAAACACATTATTGTCCTTAAAAGCAAGAATGTTATTATTGTCATTGTTGGAATATATTTAAATGTAATTCACCAGTAGTCTGTCCGGTTCTGTTAAGTAGGAAGTAGATAATCAAGAAAAGATTCACCGCTCTCTCTTGGTCATTGTTTAATTAGTTCACTCTTGATACAATTCCAAAATGTTTTGAATGTCAGCATTCATTTTTTGAAGATTTAGTATTTTAAAAATACAGAAATATAGCTTGTTTGATACAAAAATCTGAATATAATGTAGCTTTGACTGCAACTAAAGTAGTTAGACATTACCTAATCCTTAGATGCAAAAGTTACATAGGTTTACAAACAAGAAAGTAAAACTAGGCCAGCCTATTTCAGCAGGCCCACGGGTAGAAATCTTAAAGTGTCTGGAGTTAATTTGAGGCTTGTAGATGTATCATGGGCCCACTGCCCAAAAAGTGTGCTACATTGCTGAAGAAAGTGCGATGCACTGGACCAATCTGTTAAGGAACATAAAATGTTGCACAGTTGAAACAATGCACGTGCTATGAAAACGCTCCTTGTTGCGTTCGTTCCTTAACCCCATTCCAGCTGCAAAACAAGCAGACATCCTCATCTTAATTTTTTGTAATTGGATCAAAAGACCTGGGGCAATTCTAAAAAGATCCAGGCCACTGGCAGTGACTACCTGCATTTTCATTTGTTTTAGCATTTCTATTGTCATTTACTAGGATGTGTAAATTGCTGTCCTCAAGCGCAACCATGAATGTTTCAAAATCCAGTTTGCATGCCCACAAGAGAGAAACTCCAGTTGAAACAAGTGTGACTGGCACAATCCACTTGCATTGACTGACATATCCCTTGTGATCATGATAAAATACCATGAAATTATGAAATACGCCATGATATTATGAAATAGGCCATGAAATTATGAAATTGTCCGCATTATTATGAAAAAGGTCTTGAAATTGTGAAATAGGGCATGATATTATTAAATACATCTTGTGATGAGAAAAAGCCTTTGGGAAATACAATTTGTTTTTATGAAATATCATACAATTATTTCGAAAAGTGGAATTATAAAGAAACATTTCTAAATAATGTTGCACTTAATAATATATTTTATTATTTTATTAATTACATATAGATTTATGTAATTTTGACTCCTTTGGTACTCCATACTGTACGAATGGAGCTGCTAAACATCACATGAGCGGTTACTGCGCTGTTATTTCTGAGAAGGTAATGATGGTAACGTGAAGTTTGGGACACGAGTTGTGCTTATTGATATTCATATAGATTTAAAGTGAGTATAAAGAAAAGACTGGTATGTACAGCACACATGGTTTTGTTTTGTAATTTTACCGATTCTGATATTTGACAAGATGAAATCAACCCAACCCTTAAAAAAAGTTACAGTTATGAAACTGCAAATGAAAGTGCAGTAACAGCAATTAACTGTGATATTGTAGATACAATAATGGTAGAAAAACTGATGTATTGTTGTTGAACTGAAGTTACACTGTGTTATATGTAATGACTGCAGCCTTTTTATTTATGGGAATGTAACAAATAATCAAAGTTACGTGGAACAATGACCGTAGTCCCCACAGTTCCATTGCTGATGCCGAGCTTCCAACACTAAAATGTTCTGTCCGGCTGTGTCTCTTTTTGATCTACTCTGTAGTCGTTCTGTTTCTCATCACATTTCCCTGTATGTGTGCCTTTGAACTGACTGCGGCTAGATTCATTTACCTGTCGCTTGACTGAGTTTGAATCCTGAGGCGGTCTGCTGGCAGGGAGACACACAGACATGCAGCCGCGCTCATCGCCCACGCTCACGGAGACTCACCATGCTTGCACGGCTCATTTTCCCGCGATGGAAGGAGAACAGAAGCGATAAACTAGATTGATAGTTGCAGCGGTAAAGCAAACTCACCTTGTGTTAACTTTATCCATAAGGATGTGAAACGCAACAGAAGGGCCATCAACCATAACCTGACAAAGTCACACTGGGATGCTCAACAGCTAAGGCTAAGGAGTAATGACGGATCCTGGGAACGTGAATCACCCTGTAAAAAGGACACATTTCTCAATGATAAGAGAGACTACAGATTGTCGACATGAACAGAAGATAAATGAATGAGGGGTATGTAACGTGACTTCGGTGAGCAAGGAAACCGGGTGGAGCAATGTATAGCTGGAGGGTACATGTCTTGGGAGACGGGAAAACTGAAGCTGAGTATGCCACCGCCCAGGGCTCTGCCACGCTACAGCCACCGGCGTCAGGCACTGCCATCAGCCACTGAAGATGCATTTCCCTTTAAATTAATGAAAGCTTCTATACTCGCTGCACTGCGTCAAAGCTAAAAAATCACTGGTTTGATCTGGTGAAATTAAATAATGGTTTGGTAATTTGTTTCTGGTGTAGCAGGTCGAGTGACACATTGCCACAATGCTCATGTTATCACAGCTGATGTGTAGACACCTCTCATTTGCCAAGAATCCTTTTCCTGTCCATTGATGATTTATCACTCACTGTTTCCCTGATCAACTGAGTCCAATTTAAATTATCCTCATTTATGTACCTGTGCAGAGTCTGTATGCTATCGCAGGAGAAACACTGGTTTGAATCCAGGCTGCCTGTGATACTTTAACAGTTGAAGGCTGCATGGATGAATCCACGTCTTTTGGAAAGGTTTACTGAAATATATCCTCTCCTCGAACAGGGTGAATTATAAAACATGTTTTCTTTCAGATTCAGCATTTGGTTAATATTTGAATCATGATGAATTTTGATTATAAGTGTAGAGGACAAAGAGTGGATGTCATGAATGTAGCTGTAGCCTGAATTGAAAACATGGCTTAAGGATATAGATTCCTCATTCTCTGAATAATGAGTAATCACTAACAGAAAAAATACTGTTGTCCTTTAAAAAAAATAAAAATGTATACCAGAATTGCTATTGTACTTCAGTTTCCCATCTTATGAACCACAATAACTCTTTCCCTTATGTGTGTCTACATCTATCCTTGTGCAGCGGCCAAGGCCAATGGAGACTTCTACAACAAGCGCCGTCTGATGGTGGAACTGCCTTCCAAAGGGGGACTCCCTCTCCAACACATGAACCCCATGCGACATATGAACCCTATGGGCAACAATCCTAAAACCCACAAACCTTTGAACAACCCCTCCATGACCCATAATCTAATGACTAACCCCACCATGACCCATAATCCATTGACAAACCCCACCATGACCCATAATCCAATGAACAACCCCAACATGACCCATAATCTAATGACGAACCCCAGCATGACCCATAATCTAATGACGAACCCCAGCATGACCCATAATCTGATGACTAACCCCACCATGACCCATAATCTGATGACTAACCCCTCCATGACCCATAATCTGATGACTAACCCTACCATGACACATAATCTGATGACTAACCCCACCATGACCCATAATCTAATGACTAACCCAAACATGACCCATAATCCAATGAACATGTCCCACAACAACCCTATGTCGCTAAACAAGTCCATGTCACATAACAAGTCCATGTCCCACCACAAGCCCATGTCCCACAATCCCCTGAGCCCCATCATCCCCTTGGGCTCCCTGGGACCTGAGCCTGTGGCCACCTACATCACAGAGATGCCCAGCAGCTTGCCCATCCTCTCCAGCAACCACCAGGGCTCCACCATGCCCGCCGTGCCCAAGCAGATGGGACATAAGCCCCAGAGAAGCAGCGCCGGTGGCGACAGGTTCATTAATAAAGGTTTGGGAGCCATGGCCGGCATGACTAGGACAGGGACTTTCCCGGGTCCTCACCACCACACCGGGACGGTTCCCGGGCCTCACCACCAACAACACAACCAACATCAACCGCAACAACACCATCCACTGGCTTTCAGCTCCCACACCATCGCAGCCCCGAGGGGAATGTTAGGCGGGTCGGGGCTGAAGGGTTGGGACAGGACTGAGACGGTTGGCAGGAGGAAGGGCTACAGCTCCAAGAGGCCCCAGTGTACAGTGGATGACTTCAGCGAGCTGCACAGCCAGTCCCGCTCACTCAACCACAGTCAGCACTTCCTGCCCACCCAGCCCTACTTTGTGACCAACAGTAAGACGGAGGTGACTGTGTGAGAGAGTGGGAGAGTGGAAAGATGGACGCCAAAAGCACAGTCACCAAACACAGGCAAAAAGGAAGAGGACAGACTGGTGGTGGTGGTCTGAGATTGGGGGGGTTGGGGACATGGTGGTGTCTCTCCGAGACCAGGGCCAGAACAGTGCCCCCTGGTGGCGTGTAATGTCCAGCGTGAAAGGATCAGTGCACGTGACTGTCAGTCAACCCTACACAAACCCAAGGTCAGAAGATGGGGGCGGGGGTGGGAGGGTGGGGGGGGGGGCAGGATGATGTAACCATGGCAACAGCAAACAGAAGTATCAAATTCATTGTGTGTTATAAAATCTCCTGTGTGTGATAGCGTCACTGAACAACAACAGTGAAATGTGAATTAGGTAACAGCAAAAGGAAACATGAGATGCCATGGTTTGCATTACCAAATCTGACAAGCAATATAAGCTCGACACCACAATGACTGGGGCTATGAACAAGGAAAGCATAAAAACAGGAGCGAGAAAAATGCATCTCCTACAAAGCCATTGAATCCGTCACAGTTTTAGGGCTATGGGTTATGGGCTATGGCTTTTAAAATTAACGCTTTGTTCTGTGCTTGTAGTTGTGAAAAGTCTCTTGGTCATCAACAAAGAGAAGGAAGGTCATTGTCCTGTATATTTCCAGTACAGTACGTGATCAGAGCGGCCCGGAGGCAAGGAGGCTCAAGCATCATCTGGAGGAAAGTACTGTACTCCTGAAAGACTCATCGGTCCCAATGCTGTTCACACTTAATCTTTGATCCTATATTTAAAGATGTGACTACAGACCATGGCCATTTGTAGCGATACGCCATCTTTTTTATATTTCCCTTTTTCTCTCGCTATCATTTTCTCTATCCCTTTGAGAAAAGGCAGCCTTCAGGTAAAGGAAATGTAAAGAGAGCAAGATGTGTTTCTGTTCTACGGTGCATGGCCATGCCCTGATGAGAACCATAGAACCCTACTGAGAGATGTTCCCCCTGAAGCACATGCATTATCCCTCATGTGTATTATTGCTTCAGAATATTGTGATTTATACAATGTGCCAAAAATGTACTTCTGTTTGTACTTTTGTATGACTGTGTCCTCTTGAACCTTGGCCACCTTTTCACTCTGGCGTTTGTGGAAAATCCTGTTTGCCAAGGCATCCAGATATGAAAAGGTCTAAACGTAGAAGGCAAAACCTCTTCAGGCTAATTAAATAATCTATACAACCTGAATGTATAGTCAAATATGAGCCTATAGAAGCATACTGTATCCATGTGCCGATTGTCAAAATGTGTTTCGTCTTTTCCTCTTGTTCTATTCTTGCTTAGCTGATGGTTACACGGTCAAAGTCAGGCTGAAAAATGAATACAAGTTTTTCAGGTTTGCGCATTATTGGATTCAATTGACTTAATTCAGCTATGTGGAAATACAGTGTGTCAACCTGAACGTTCCCTCTGCTTTCAGTGCTGTGGCATGGCAGGACAGCAGATGGGAGGCAGGCGAGTAGGCAAAGCAGGCAGGGATGCAAGAAGGCAGATGGAGCAGGCAGACAGAGAATCAGACAGGCAAAACAGGCAGGTAAATCTGGTGGTTTGAGCAGTTTGGCGCTCACCACAGTCTAATAAAAAGAGTCCTCCTCAGCAGAGATTGAAGGCATTCAGAGCACAGTTAGTCAGCAGGCCTCACTCTGTTGCTCAGAAGTAGCAGTCATACATGCAGAAACCCAGAGGGCTGGAGATACTGGAGGGTCACTCCCACTGTGTCAATGATTGCCTTCTCACCCACAAACAACGTAGTATAGTTTGCTATAGAACACTAGAATTTACTGTCGAATTCAAATGTGTTCTGTAGAAAACTGTTGTATACTTTACAATACTCTACAACAATGTGGTGTTTGATGATCATGTGTAGTACCTACTATTGTTTTGTAGTATGGAATAAGGCACAAGGGGGTGTGGTATATATGGCCAGGAATATGCAATGGCTTGTGGTCGTTTTTATGACGCAACTTGTAAAGCCTGGATATAGTTCTTAACCATGGTAAGTTGGTCATATATTACACACCCCAGAGGTACCTTATTGCCATCAGAATTGGACCATTAAGAATTTTTTTTGAGAAAATTTCAGGGTTGGGGATTTGGTGTGTGCCAAATCAGGACTGAGACTTCCTTTACACGTGGACCTGCCAATACATTTATTTATTTTAAGACTGGTTTCCTCTGGCAGCTGAAATCAACAAAAAAAAAAGAAAAAAAAGAAAGACTTGGTTGTGATCGACCGAAAGAAAGACTAGTTGAAAAGATCAGGAGTGGGTTGCCTGTTGAAATTCACTGTAATTGAGATAGTCTAGATATTGCAATTCCCCCTCATCTCATATGGCCATTTTGTTCCTTCTAAAGCCAGGGGTCTGAAGTTTTCACCAAGCCAGCCAGCTCCTGCCTAGCCAGGATAGTTTCTGATTGACCTGATGCCAAAAATCAAAGTGTAACACTTGGCTGAAAAGAGCGAAATGACAACTGGAAAGTATGAGTGTCCTGATTAGTGGAATTGTTCACCTTCTCTCCTCTTGCCTCTCAGGGGCAAATTGATCGAAGGAGCCGATTTAATCAGAGAGCGAAGTATGCAGTATAAGTCTGGCATCAACTCCCTGGCAGAATAGGATTTAGGATGGTCTTGCTCGTCAAAAACAACATCATGTAACAATCAATCAAATGTATTTATAAAGCCCTTTTTACATCAGCAGCTGTCACAAAGTGCTTTTACAAAACACCCGGCCTTAAACCCCAAGGAGCAAACAACGGTAGTGTTGAATTTCAGTGGCTAGGAAAAACTCCCTGAAGAAGGCGGAAATTTAGGAAGAAACCTAGAGAGGACCCAGGCTCAGAGGGGTGACCACTCCTCTTCTGGCTGTGCTGGGTGAACATATTAAGAGTACAAATTGTAATAATTAATAAATGCATGTGGGCTGAGTCCAGTGTCTATTTAAACTTAGTCAGAAGCATGACCAGATGGACAAGGACAGGGACAACACGGGGGAGGGGGAGGTGTCAGCACAGTGGCAGCTGAAATCGTCAGGTATTGTCGTGATCTGCAACATTTCTTAGAAATCTGATAACATGATAAAACCATCGTTGGTGTCTGAACTAAGTTATTAATTAATTTCCACTGCTCTATTGTTTGCTACAGACTGCCTTGGTTAAAGTTGTTTGTTGTGATTTTGCGGTAAAGGTTTTATAATCCAAGTATAAAAAAAACTTTAATATATTACTAAAATACATAAATACACTTAAAAATACTACAAATTCTAATTATATTCTTCAATTACCCAATAAACTAATTTATTATATTAACATGCACTATCATCACACTTTAGTACACTCCTAAACATTTTTGTTTAATTTACTTTTGAATCAGCTGTCACCAGTATTTTAATGTGCTACAGTAGATATTCACAATCATTAAACCAAATAACAGTAATTAAACGTGTATGGCAACATCATATGCTTTAATTGTGTTGTTTATAAGTTGAAGCAATGTTTTTTTACTTTGCTTCCAAGTGAACAAATAAACTTTAGGGTCTAATTTTAGTGACAGTAATGAGTTTCTAAGTATTCTTATGCAGGAAACTCACTTCTGATTACATCCTTTTTCCACTAATGGGTATCAGATTAGCAGTTATAAAGATCAGATGTGAAAATAAATTATATTTAATAAATGTATGTACAGTTTTACTCAAAAGTTTGCATACCCTTGGAAAATTGGTAATATACAGTGGGGAGATTTGATACACTGCCGATTTTGCAGGTTCTTCCACTTACAAAGCATGTAGAGGTCTGTAATTTTATTATAGGTACTCTTCTGTAAATGACGGAATCTAAAACAAAAATCCAGAAAATCACATTGTATGATTTTTAAGTAATGAATTTGCATTTTATTGCATGACATAAGTATTTGATACATCAGAAAAGCAGAACTTAATATTTGGTAAAGAAACCTTTGTTTGCAATTACAGAGATCATACGTTTCCTGTAGTTCTTGAACAGGTTTGCACACACTGCAGCAGGGATTTTGGCCCACTCCTCCATACAGACCTTCTCCAGATGCTTCAGGTTTCGGGGCTGTCGCTGGGCAATATGGACTTTCAGCTCCCTCCAAAGTTTTTCTATTGGGTTCAGGTCTGGAGACTGGCTAGGCCACTCCAGGACCTTGAGATGCTTGTTATGGAGCCACTCCTTAGTTGCCCTGGCTGTGTGTTTCAGGTCTTGTCATGCTGGAAGACCCAGCCACGACCCATCTTCAATGCTCTTACTGAGGGAAGGAGGTTGTTGGCCAAGATCTTGCGATACATGGCCCCATCCATCCTCCCCTCAATACGGTGCAGTCGTCCTGTCCCCTTTGCAGAAAAGCATCCCCAAAGAATGATGTTTCCACCTCCATGCTTCACGGTTGGGATGGTGTTCTTAGGGTTGTACTCATCCTTCTTCTTCCTCCAAACACTGGGCGTGGAGTTTAGACAAAAAAGCTCTATTTTTGTCTCATCAGACCACATGACCTTCTCCCATTCCTCCTCTGGATCATCCAGATGGTCATTGGCAAACTTCAGATGTGCCTGGACATGCGCTGGCTTGAGCAGGGGGACCTTGTGTGCGCTGCAGGATTTTAATCCATGATGGCGTAGTGTGTTACTAATGGTTTTCTTTGAAACTGCTTTGAGACCCAGCTCTCTTCAGGTCATTGACCAGGTCCTGATGTCCTTACACAGCTTTCTGGTCTTGGCCATTGTGGAGAGGTTGGAGTCTGTTTGATTGAGTGTGTGGACAGGTGTCTTTTATATAGGTAACGAGTTCAAACAAGTGCAGTTAATACAGGTAATGAGTGGAGAAAAGGAGGGCTTCTTAAAGAAAAACTAACAGGTCTGTGAGAGCCAGAATTCTTACTGATTGGTAGGTGATCAAATACTTATGTCATGCAATAAAAAGCAAATTAATTATTTAAAAAGTCATACAATGTGATTCTCACAGTTGAAGTGTACCTAATATAAAAATTACAGACCTCTACATGCCTCTACATTTTCCTCTACATTTGTAAGTAGGAAAACCTGCAAAATCGACACTGTATCAAATACTTGTTCTCTCCAGTGTATGTACCATTTGTAAAGAAAACCTGAGTGAGCAGGCAAAACACATTCAACTGTAAGTTATAATAGAATGGAATAATCATTAAAAAAAATATGGCAACAAAGAAAATAATGAACTGACCCCTTTTCAAATATCTGCATTCTTTTAGTTCTTAATACTGTGTATTGCCCACTTTTGCATCAATGACAGCATGCAGTCTTTTGTAATAGTTGTCTATGAGGCCCTCAATTCTTCCAGGTGGTATAGCTGCCTATTCGTCTTGGCAAAAGGCCTCCAGTTCATGCAAAGTGTTTGGTTGTCTTGCATGAACCGCACATTTGAGATCTCGCCAAAACATCAGTGACCCACCACCATGCTTCACAGTGGGTATAGTATTCTATTCACTAAAGGACTTGTTCCCTCTCCAAACATAGCGCTTATGGTTGTGACCATAAAGTTCTATTTGGTCTCATCACTTCAAATTTCTGTGTGTCAGAAGCTGTGAGGCATGTCAAGGTGTTGTCGGGAATAATGTAACCAGGCTTTTTTGTGGCATTGGCGCAGTATAGGCTTCCTTCTGGCAACTCAATCATGCAGCCCAACCTTTTTACACAGCAACCTGTATTTGTCTTGTGGTTAACTGTGGCTTTGTATCCCAAACAATGTTTCAGGGAGTTTTGACTGAAATCTCTCTTGGTCTACCTAACCCTTGCTTGGTTTCAAGAGATTTCCAAATTTTCCACTTCTTGTGATTGAACAGTACTGACTGGCATTTGCAAAGCTTTGGATATCTTTTTATATCCTGTTCCATCTTTATAAATGTCCATTACCTTGTTACGCAGGTCTTTTGACAGTTATTTTCTGCTCCCTATTGCTCATTATCTAGCCTGCTCAGTGTATCCATATGAGAGCTAACAAACACATTGACTATTTATACACAGAAACTAATTGCAATTTAAAAAGCCACCAGGTGGGAAATTCCCTCTTTAATTGCCTTTTTCAACTGTGTGTGTCTGTTACAAGTCCAAACATTCAAGGGTATGTAAACTTTTCTCAGGGCCATTTGGGGGATCTTTGTTTTCGTTACTATCTTTAAATAAAAGGCAGTTTTTTGGCATGATCTAGTTTCAAAATCAATGCCAAAATGCCACAATTTATGCCAGGGTATGCAAACTAAACAGCACAACTGTATGCTTTTAATGTGACAAATACACAAATTATATTTGTTTTGCTCTTTATCTAATATGCTAAAAATGTGCTTACCAAATAGGTCCTATTTTTACAATTCCATTTGTATTTAAAACACATAAATCTCAATAAAAAACATGAAATAACATTAAATTACATTAAATGTGATATTCTTCCAATTGAAATAATTCTAAAAATATACTCATGGACGTACTTCCCTATGCTGTATGATTTGTATGATTTAACAAAACTTAAATAAACATTATGGAGGGAACCAAATACAGCAGTTGGATAGTCTTTTAAACAATCAGAATATGAAAGCCAGTGACTTATTTTCTAAACAATAGTTTAACATGTCTGTTTCTAGGACCAATCATGATGTTCACAATATGTTTTGCAATCTACAAATTGTCGGAGAGGTACTCAGATACTCTGTGTGGAGAAGAGATGTTTGTTGGGAATAGAGTTTGACTGAACCAATGTGTTTATGGGTAGCCAGGCAAGCTAATTGGAATGTTGAAACATTGTTTGAAGTTACTTCAATACAGCTAGAATACCTTTGTCCTCGCTCTCTGTCAAAGTTAACCTGGTGGTTGGATTTTACTTTTACTGTTTCTGGGACTAATCTTAATGTTCACAATATGTTTTGCAATCTACAAATTGTCGGAGAGGTACTCAAACCCAGACTCTAGGTGGTGAAGAGATGTTTGTTGGGAATAGAGTTTGGCTGAATCAATGTGTTTATGGGTAGCCAGGCAAGCTAATTGGAATGTTGAAACATTGTTTGAAGTCACTACAATACAGCTAGAATACTTTTGTCCCCTCTCTCTGTCAAAGTTAACTTGGTGGTTGGATTTTTCTTTTTCTTCTGTTACCTTGAAGTTAGGAAGCTGAGTGCTGCGCAAACGTTTGGTAATTACACACAATTTGGCTCTTATCATCTTAGAGGAAGTGACTGAAATTAATCAGTGTTTGTTCAAAGAGGGCAGGACAGGGGGAGAGAGAAAGAGACAGGGGGAGAGAAAAAGAGAAGGTGGGAGAGAGGAAGAGGGGAAGGGGGAGGGACAGCCTGTACCTCTCGGGTGACTGCCTGGAATCAAAGTTCATCTTGGCTGGAGGAAGGTGAAAGTAAGCCAATTAGAAAATCATCTCTACATTCCGTACCTCAGTCTCTCTAGTTCTCCTGCCTGCTGGGACAAGGGAAAACTCAGCCTGAAATCTCAACATGAAAATATATTGCTGGAAATGGTAGAGATTCTGTATCGGAGGAATAAAGACTTTCCACCTGACCTGATTCAAATATTGGACAATACTACCATTATTGATTTTATTATATAAACTCAGATAGATGGCAGAAAAGTACCTGCAGCCTAATTCACAGTAAGCAAACTGTAAGCATGTGCTCACAGACACAAACAAACACAGATACATACAAACAGTGATCGGTATCATTAATGGTCTTAGGATTGTGACATTTTGGAATTTCTTTAAATTCCTTACGAAAGAGTATAGTCGAGTATATAATTAAGCAATAAGGCATTCATATTTTAATGGGGGTAGGGGGAAAGTTATGGCCAATGTACTCTACCACAGCTAAGAGCTATTCTTAAGCACAACGCAAGTGCTCAGATACAGCTCTTAGTTGTGGTATATTGGACATGAACAAAACACCCCAAAGTGCCTTATTGCTATTAGTTGCCAACACAGTACTAACAACTTTTGTTTGGGTTCATATCCCACAGCTTTTAGCCAATCTACATTCAGCGTTCAATCCACTCGGTTTATAATTAAGCAACATGGCATGAGGGGCGTGGTGTTCATGGACTGCACATTTCATCACAATACTGTTTTGAATGCTAGTCTTTGGTCTTAGGCAGAGGTGTCCAAACCGAGTGTCTGCAGGTTTTCGCTCTCACCTTGTACTTGATTGACTAATTAGGTTACTAATTGGTTAGTTTCTACCCTCACCTGGTTGTTTAAGTGTGAACTGGGAACCAATTTATAGGAAAAACTAAAAACCTGCAGACACACGGCCCTCTGTGGAATGGACACCCCTGGTCTAAGGTTTTATAAACATGATACTTTCACTAAAGAAGGTAAATAACATGTAGCTTGATCTTTTGTCATCATTTTGATGTCACCAAATTGATTTTAAACGCAGTATGATGTTAATTAGCTAGTTAAGGTAATAGTCCACCAAATTGTATTTAGCTAATGTTAGCATCACAAGCTATTCTTGACTGACTTTTCTTGCTAATGACAACATTGCCATCTGACAAAGTACATTTGATATGATAATGGCAGTGTTGATTTCTACTTAGTAATAGCCTACTTTATCAGTGTTCCAAGCCCCTATAGAGTAATTTGGACAAAATTGTGATTAGCTTTTGTTTAAAGTTTAAAGTCATTAGCCCCCAATCAACATCTGGCTGCTGCATCAGTGACCATGGCAAAGCCCTGACTGAGTGAAGTAGGTGCAATCCATGAATATAGCCAATATACTACAGATAAGTGGTGTTTTTAGCCACAACACAACGTGGATTTAGTGGACATAGCCCTTAACCGTGGTATATTGGTCATATACCACTAAATCCTCAGAAGTCTTATCGCTATTATAAACATGTTACCAACATCTCATGTACCAAGGTTTTTCTTTCAGGATTTCAACAAACCTATTCTCCTGAGGAGCATGTCCACGTGTCTGTTACTTAATGAAAAAGTATGTGATTATTAACATTCTGATAGACTCTGAAGCCCTTATTATCGCAGTCATTGGTTCCATCGATCCCAGTGCCATGTTTCATTACAGCCTATGTTAGGACTGCAACATGCATCAACACAAATGGATCATTCAGTGTTGAAATATACGGATTGCCTCCCCCAGTGAGGTTACCTTAACAAACTTACATAAAAAAGATATTAGTTGGTGGGTCCTTTGTTTAATTTCATTGTACAGAGTATAACAGGTTACATCAACCCAGCCTAAAATATAACAAAGGCTTGTATTCTGAACAGAACCTGGAAATATGTCAAATTATGTACTGCTCTTGTTTACTGCAGTTCTTGACCAATCAGATAAGCAAACCACATGTCACAGTTAGACGGTTTCATATGTGTAAAAGATCAGCTGGGTTGGGATGTTTGCAATTATTATTAAACCATTCTGTATGACAAAGAAACCTAATTGTATTTATTAAGGTCGTTGTCTGAGTATTTCTGAAGTTACAGGAGATTACATACGATGTGAATGGGCTGCAGGTCTGGCATTTCATGATACGGTTTATTTGGTTCCCCTGATGAAGAGAGGCTGGATACATTCCAGTCCATTACACTTCCACAAGGTCATTGAAACTGTGGAATGTTTAATCACATTTTTTTTTTGTCTGCAATATCACCAGGTTGATTTTGCCTATCAAAAATGTCCTAAGTTAATATTGTAATTCATGGAAATGATGACGATGAGTATATCTAGATTTCTCTTACATCTGTTTAAATGGTGTGTCCCAATAATAGATACTGTACATCATTAGGTTATTATCTGGTTTGATCGTCAGAGTCAATATAAGGATATTGTGTGTGTTATATTTCTAGAGGTTGGGACAATGGGTACAGTTACCATGGAAGGATCAATACAGTTTCTATACTACAGTATATAAACATAATCTGTTAGAAACCACATCCTTTAATAGTTTGTTGCATTGATGATCATCTGAATACTAATAGTGCATTCATTCCAAAATCAGTAAGCCTATTTTTGATGTCCAGCTCATTCTGTGATATTTATATACATATGTGTACTGTATATTTACATTTGACTGAAGACTGCATATTATGAATGATTATTAATCAACCATATTTTATTGTAGACCCTCTCCCATACTCTTGTTTGCACAGTAGCTATATAAATTACAGTGTTACCCCACTGTTGCTAATCCTGACCTAGGATTTGTGACCTTCAGTTATGAGCTGTCTTTTGGGGTACTATTAAATTATAAATAGATATAAAAAGATATAGCAGAGTTTTGTCCAAAAATATACTGCCATAGTGTTGCTATGAATTTGTCTTGTTTACTTTATCGATTGACTGAGATTAAATTTGACTTATTATCACTGTTCTATATTCAACTTTCTTACGTGGCAATAAAACGAGGAGTACACAACTTCTGTAAATGCTGCATTTTGCCAGTCTCATTTCCTGTTTATCTTCCTGTTTCTGTTCAATTGGTCCCCCAAGAGGTGGTCCTGTGTCTCTCCTCTTTTCCTCTTCAAGCTAGCAGAGTCTGTGCCAGTCAGTCAATGTGTCCTTGGAATTAAAACTGCTGATTGCTGCCAGCTGCAATGAAACCATACTGTTTAATCAGAAACATTGCTTTTACCTTCAAATGAACCAGCAATTCATGTGAAAACAAACACTGTCCTCTCCTTTGTAGGAAGGAGACAGACAGCCAGATTTCCAAAGCACTAATTACATCGTGCTGCCAGCACTATTGGCTATAAAAGACCAGCGGTCGAAGCAATCCTAGGTTTTCTACTCAGTCAGTAACAAAGGGAACCTGAGTTTCATCCCACTATAGACACTACCCTCTCATCCTGATCAGCCAAGCCAAATAACACTGCAATGAGACAAAATAACATCATCAACAGTCTATGTAATCGGTCACTCAGAGATTTTGCAATGCTTTCTAACCATTGTACTAAGGTTTCCTATGTTGCATTTTCCCCTCCAGCCCTTCATCCAGTCATTTTAGTCTTTGTTTGTAGCCACGTGAACAGTGAGGAGTTAGAAGGAGCTGTCTGGGTCACCAGAAGTCAACCTGGAGTAATTTTGTCCCGAGCCTGGCCCTTGTTGGCTCATTTCCTGAGAGAGGGCAAGGAGAAAGACCCACTGAGGGGCCATCTGGTTTCCAGGTGCTCTCTGACACATTTCCTAACAAACACATTCCCCAGGTCCTTACTATCCTATTACAATAATTAAACTGGGTCAGCCAAGCCCCGACACCTATGTTCCAAACCAGAACCAACATGAAAAACATGGTTATGTAAATTCCAGCTATAACCATATCTGATTAAATTTGAATCAGCTACCTCAACAGGCAACATTTTCTTCCTCCCTTCTCACTACTAGTGTAGTAGGAGACATAGCTGTGGATACAGTTTAGGGTTTACATTCAGTCAATGAGAAAAGAAGAATGTCAAAGGTCTAATGTTATTCTCAATATACTACAGTCAATAGCAAAACATAAATGTCACATTGCCAAAGTTCTTCTTACTACATTGCAGTCCTTGAAAAAAGACGAATGTCACAGTACTGTCATTCTTTTAAATATATTGCGATGTTTACTCTTATGTCAAAACATTGCATACAATGCGACACACGACAAATTGTCAGGACAACAGAAATATACACTCACAGGCAGACGGACACACACACACACAAACCGACAGAGAGATACTCATAAACAGAGAGAATAACAAAGGGAAGGATGGTAGGATGAATTGACAGACGATGGATGACAAGACAATTTAGCCCTATTCAAAACAAGAATAGATACAATCAGATAGGCACACATCTACACAGACGGACACAGGCCTACATTTCTAATCACCCCAATGAGTCTAGCATGTGGTGTTTTTGAGTGACAATAGGCAAAAAGGCTATAAACACAAATCAGGTGTGGGATTGTTACGCACACACTCCCGCTGAACCCAAGCCTACATATCATTTGGATTTTGTGGGTTTTTTGCTTTAGTTGATGTCTTATTATCCCCGGAACACCTACAATATATAATTTCCTACTCAGAAATACGCCCCATGAAGCTGTTTCTGTAAAGCGTTTTGTTGTGTTTCCCTAATTACTTTGCAGCTAATGGAGTATTAGAAACAAATTAGTCATTGCAATGTAATAACATAGTAATATATTTCCTGCATAATCAGTTATTACACAGTAGGATCAAGGAATGTGTAATTAAGTATTAAATTGCTCAGTGTTATTTAATAGTAGTGGGTAATGTGTAATAACACATGTAATGACACATGTGTAATAAGTCATAAATCCTTTACAATCATTTTACATGCAGCTACAGTTATTACTATGGTATATACCTAGTAATGAGAGCACCTTAATATAGAGTGTTGCCTGTGCTCTGTTTCATTTCATCCTTCTTGCTCAACCAGGAAGTCAGCAGAATCAGAATGATAAACATAGTTTGACAGAAGGGTTTTAGCCACCTCACATGCCATGGCCAATGAGAGTCATTAGAGAGCGACGGGACAAGGAGATCCCTGCCAGGCCGTGTCACCCCATCACTCCAGGCAGTGCTTGGCCAATCTGCACTGCCACCGAAGGACCTCTGGCTTTGGCTCGAATGCTATTTTGACCCTACTGAATTACACCACTCCACCGTTCTGGGGGCTCCACAGGATTTTGTGACCTTAAATGGACACACTGGCACGGCAAGATATTTAAAGAAAGCCTTGTAAGAATTCATTTATTCTGTCTGTGTCTGTCCATCAATCTGTGTGAGTGCTTTTGTTTGCCTGTCTGTCTTTCTGCCTGTTGGCCTGTCTGTCTCTGTCTACATGTCTGCTGCTCACCGATTGACTCATTGAATAGAGTTCAATAGAATATATATCTGTCTGTGTGTCTTATAGTTGGTCTGTGTTTCTGTCTGTATGCCTAAACCGAATTGGCTGATGCTCATCTTTTCCCATTACATGCAATGAATTTCAACATCAGGGTTAGACTTACAACAGTCTTTTCCCATTTAAAACCATGTATTGATATGTGCCGATCGGTTGACACTGATCTTTTCGCATCGCCTGCAGATGTATTGACACAGCCGTCAATTAGTTGACACTTCACCCAGTGAGATAAATTAGGAAAATGTTAGTCGTGCCTCATCTTTCACTATTGACAGGAATGCATTGAGAAAATCATCAGCACTGTAACATTCATCTTTTTACTTTGATTTCAATGTATTGAGAAAAACATTAGCTCTCACATTCATGTTTTAAATGCACTGAGAAAAACGCAATATCTTGTGTGTCTGTCCAATTGCAAAAATGTCTTGAGGGTGTAAATAATTTAAATGTGTTAATAACCTAGAAGAAAATAAGCCAATACACAAATGTGATGAGAGATGTATGCAATGCTTGTTCTTTACTGTAAAGCAGGTCAACAACCCCCTCCTCCAAAATCCCATTGATCCACAGTTTACACTACACAATACTCAGACATAACAGTGACTGATACAGGATAACCTTAATAAACTGAGATAAAAAAAAATTGTGTCCATTACTAACAGATTTCTAAAGTTAGGTCCGGAAAAAATTGGACACTGACATAAGTTTTGTTATTTTGTCTGTTCACCAGATATATTCAAGTTACAGTTAAATAATGAATATGGGCTTATAGTGCAGTCTCTCTTTAATCTGAGGGTATTCACATCCAGATTGGAGGAAGGGTTTAGGAATTACAGATCTTTAATATGTACCCCCCTCTTTTACAAGGGACCAAAAGTAATTGACAATTGACAGCGGTTTCATGGACAGGTGTCATTATTTCATCATCAATTAAGCAGTTAAAAGTCTGAAGTTGATTGCAGGTGTGACCTTCGCATTTGGAAGCTGTTGCTGTGAATATGCGATCAAATGATTTCTCAGTGCAAGTGAAACAGGCTGCAAAAAATATCCATCAGAGAGATAGCAGGAACATTAGGAGTGGCCAAATCAACAGTTTCTACATTCTGAGAAAAAAATTATGCACTGGTGAGCTCTGCAACACAAAAAGGCCTGGACATCCACGCAAGACAACAGTGGTGGATGATCGTAGAATCCTTTCCATGGTACAGCAAAACCCTTTCACAACATCCAGCCAAGTGAAGAACACTCACCGGTAGGTAGCCATGTCATTATCTAGGTCTACCATAAAGAGAAGACTTCACAAGAGCAAATACAGAGGTGCAAAACAATCATAAGCCTCAAGAATTGAAAGGCCAGATTTAGCCAAAAATCATCTAAAATGCCAGCACAATTCTGGAACGGCATTCTTTGGACAGATGAAACTAAGACCAACCTGTACCAGAATGATGGCAAGAAAAAAGTATGGTGAAGGCTTGGAACGGCTCATGATCCGAAGCATACCACATCATCTGTAAAACATGGTGGAGGCAGTGTTATGGCATGGGCATGCATGGCTTCCAGTGGCACTGGGTCACTAGTGTTTATTGATGATGTGACAGAAGACAGAAGCAGCCAGAAGAATTCTGAAGTGTATAGGGATATTATGTCTGCTCAGATTCAGCCAAATTCATTGAAGTTGATTTGACGATGCTTCACCGTACAGATGGACAGTAAATGAAAACAAACTGAGGAAGCAACCCATGAGGTTTTTAAGGCAAAGAAGTGGAATCTTCTGCAATGGCCAAGTCAATCACCTGATCTCAACCCGATCGAGCAAGCATTTCACTTGCTGAAGACAAACTTAAGGCAGAAAGACCCACGAACAAACAACAACTGAAGACAGCTGCAGTAAAGGACTGACAAAGCAACACAAAGGAGGACACCCAGCGTTTGGTGAGATCCAGTCATTGCCTGCAAAGGATTCTCGACAAAGTATTAAAAAATAAAATTGTATTTATGATTTTGTTAATTTGTCCAATTACATTTGAGCCCCTAAATTAAGGGGACTGTGTATGAAACTGGTTGCAAATCCTAAACATTTCATATGATATTTTAGTTCAACCTCTTGAATTAATGCTGAAAGTCTGCACTCCAATTTCATCTCGGTTGATTAATATCAAATCCATTGTGGTGGCATACAGGACAAAATTATGAAAACTGTCAGTGTCCAAATATTTCCAGACCTAATTGTATACAAAACCTATTGGTGTAGTCTGTTCTCTGAAATGTCAATCTGGTCTTGCTTTTTTCTTAAATTGTTCTGAACAATCCAGTTGAATGTGATTCAGTAAATTAATTTGAAATGTCATGTTGATATGACAATCTTTAGGAAAAACCTTTTACAGCCATTGACTCAAATGACAAAGTTTTACCCAAAATTCTCTGACACTAGTTAGGTTTCCAATATTTTGTCTAGTGATTCCTTTTGTCTATTTTTGTCTATGTTTTGTGTAAACTAGATCCGACCATTGTCTGTCTTGGACATACTGATGTCACACCTTAAAATAAATAATGTAGCTAAAGTGTTTCCGTGAACCATTTTAACAGTGCATTGATAACGTGGCAACCCATAATATGCCCTCCATCAATCTGTTTCGTGTCTCAGGTATCCCACAGAAACCTGCATGGATAGAATTATGTTAGACTATTTTCCATCATCTACTCCAATCATTTTCATGAGCCCAGTCCATGGCATCATGACTTGCATTCATGTTGGCCTAGACATCTGAAACTTATGATTAGAAAAGTCTAAATAATTATCTAGCGAAGATAGACATTTTTTATAGTCGATTAGCCTAATTGATTTTGCAAGCAGCCACGTTTTTTATAATTAAATGTGGAGTGGAGCTCAAAGTTAAGGGATAAAATCATATGCCCTGCATATTACCCTGAAAATTATTTATCAATCATAAGTTATTCTGAAAAGCATTTTTGCAATAGAAAAACCTCCACCCCTGTCAATCTTATTATTCCCAGCACATTTTGTCCTGTGCCATGTCCATTACATATCTTCCAATCATCATAGCATTAATTTTGTCTAATAAACTGCCATTTCATAGACTAGAATCATGTGTCACCATTATTTTGTCTCCTACAGTGTATAACAGTATATCTAACTGTATATCAGTTATTAGTTTGCAAAGTGGGACTTTTCAGATGGAACATCATCAAAGGGGGGTGATCATGGACCAGTGGAGACCTATAGTTTTTTTCATGCATTCTATTTTCACATTTCTTTTTTTCCTCTGCATGGCTTAACTTATTTCGGTGCATATTGAACAGAACCCATTACACTGTAAAACTAGTGACTGTAGGAGCATTCGGTCCTTGGGCGGCAGCCAGCACCATGTCATCTGTGCCCTCCCCAGTGAGACTGTGACAGCACGGTTTATTCACAAAGATGCATATGTACACACACACACTCACACCTGTGTGTTGCCCTCTGCAGGAACACAGTGACAGCAACCTTTATTTTCCCAGTCCTGTTCAGGGTGCCCAGGTGCCCCTCTGCTGGGTTCCTATCAGCAGGGTGAGCACACTCCATAAATCTGAAGGAGGCACTCATGTTGAGCACGCTACTAATTCTACATCAAGCTTACTGTGGTTTTAGGGGAGTGGAGGGGTTTTATATGCATAACCTCAAAACTCTGACAACTCAAGCCACCTGGGCAACGGCAAAATTATGCATCTTCTGAAAAAACGAAAGGTCAACTGAAGCACTTAGTTTAATCTCTTTTCCTGTACTTTTCCCGTTTTGGGTTAAGTAATATAATTACTGTATATAAACTTTCCAGAATATTTTCAATTACTGTGGTTCCCCACTCATGCCCTGCAACTGTACAATGCAAGCCCACTCCATGTCTCTCTGCTGAGGCTTTCAGACTCTCTTCCACCTATGACCTCACCGAAAGAGACACCACTGCTTCTTTGGTGGTTTATGGTCATGTGGGAGTGTCTACTGCTGGTCAATTTGACAGTTGAATTTGGGGAGCCGGAGGGTTTCAGGACTTAGATGAATGCCAGCTGTTGCCAGGGTGACCGAACTTGTGCCGCCTGTGAAGAAATCTCTTTGTATTGTTTCCAAGGCAACAACTGTAGGTAGGCAGAGAGAGAGACAGACAGAAAGACAGAGAGCCAGAGAGATTGAGATGGAGAGAGAGAGACAGTGATACAGGGAAAGACAGAATGAAAAAGATCGACGTGGAGAGATACTGAAAACAGAAAGACATTAAGATAGAGAAAGGCAGGGAGAAGGAAGAGGGTAGAGGGTAGAGCTATTGGGTTTGGTTAGATTGTTCCTCCCATGTTTGCGTTGTTTATCTTCAATAGTTCTTAGTGTGGGCATACGATGTAAGTCATACGATATAACAATATAACTATAATTTACAGAGGAATCTGTAAGAAACAATGATTCTTCACTGTTTAAGGTGTTTAGCCCAAAGCTACTTCCAGATTACAGAAAGGATATGTATGATGAGGTTTACCATGGGTCCTTGATGGACAAACCCTGTTAAAGACTTTAAAACCACACAACTAGTGTAAACCAGACAGAAAACAAGATATCATCCTCTCTCTAATATCACCCTTTATGCATTATGATTAATTTCATTATTTAATTCCTCTAAATACTTTTTAAGCCTTAAAAGTTGTTTTTGCTTAATTTGGACCGCATTTATTAATAGTCTTTAATAGATGTTCCTCCTGTGTGATTGTTGTTCCTGCTGTGTGATAGATATATATAGATATATAGATATAATTAGTTTAACCACACTGATGGATTCCACTAATAAGTAGTAATGACTAATATAATGCATAAGGAGACTGTAATTCATGAAAACATCTTGTAAAAGCAATTAAAAACTTAGGCTATAACTTTATCGACTGCTAGATCAGGGTGTGTGAGCATGTTCTAAAAAATTAAATCAACTTCAGATTTGGTTTGATGGTCCTTTAAGAAGATTCAGCCATAAAAGTATAAACATGCTAATATGCTATTAACTTCCATTAATTTGTTTTTGCTAGCACTGGCTAATGTTAGTGTGTTTGTAATGGCTACTTAATGGTAAGTGAATTATGGATTATAGCTTTTGTTGGACCACAGACTTCTTTCAGGTTGCAGAACCATCTAACATCATTTCAGGTTATTCAAGGCATTTCAGGTCATTTTGTTTCGCTCAGTTCAACACATTTGTTAATGTTTTGAACTGAGCGACCTCAAGCGTGTATTAAAAAATTATATATATTTTAAATATACACTATAATAATATTTTTTCCCACCACGCTATAGAAAAGACCCAAACAATGTCACATGCTGGGAATAATTCAACTTGGGATGGTCCATTCTTTCAAAGGGGTAAATTGATTGATACAGAGCAGGCCTTAAAATGAGGAACAGATGTATTGCATAATTAATCACCAATCACATGAATATTAATGTTCGGGATGGACTTGGTCAAACTTAAAAAATATCTAGGCCTTTTCAGTGATGGTGAAACTTGAAGATGATGTGGGATTAAGTGAGTTAGCAATGTAATCTTCCTAAAGGTGTCATAGGTTTGAAGGAAGGAATTTATCAGAAACCCTTTATGCAAATAAAACTATATATATAGTTCATCAGATTTCTTGTATGGTGCACAAAGTCAGGCTTCAACAACTCAAAATTGCAAAGCCAGGCTGAATATGTTCAAAAACTGTATACTTTCCATTCACAATATCTTAGGAATCAAAAGGCTCCAATTCCATAGAACAACCCAATTGTATGATGACACCTGTGCAGCCCAGTGAGTTACAGAGAACACCTTAGGAGAGAGTTAAGTAAGCTGCTTTTTCTCTAGTTTTTTCTCTACAGAGACAGATACAAACTTGAAAGCTGGCATGAACATTGAATGTTCTACTCAAATGACATTCTGAATGAGATGATGACAATTAAAATGCAACATAAGCCCCTTCATCTTTTTTTCAATGAAATACATATAAAGAAAACGAAACCACTGTTATCTAACAGAAATGTACCGATATCCTGTGAAGTACAGAAAGGAGTGATGCCACACAGGCCTACTGATCAGGCTTCTTTCTGAACATCCCACACTTCCTTTATCTGTGGCTGTCATGGTTTATTGAGGCACACAGCTAATAGCTGGAATAGCAAGTCCTCTGCTTTTGTCCACAGGCCAGAGGTTCTCTTAAATTTGGACAATTCACCTACCGCCTAATTTCTTATTCGCACGTGCAGGTACTGATTCACACAAACACACTCATGCAAAACGCACACACCAACTCGTATTATCACCAATGCACAACAACATAAAAACCCACGTACACACGATCACAATCATGCAAAAAAATGTTGCTCATCATCAAGTGGGTGCCTGCCCAAGTAAAGCTCAGTGATAATCAACATTTCCACTATTCCACAGGGACTCAATGCTTTTGAGACAATTAAAAACACGTGCATATCCTACTACCACACTCGCAGCACACATTCACACACACACACACACACACACACACAACCCCAAAGAATCCCCCCAGGGTTTCCCACATTTTTGTAACAATGTGAAACACACTCTTCCACACAGTGTACTTGCAGTAAGCTGAAGGGGAAGAAGGACCTATATATAGCTTATATTTCAGATATAAGTTAGCAGATAACAACTTTAGCACATTAGTTTCAAGGGCAGAATGCATAAGGCTTAAAAGCATGCAAATTCTCCCCAGTGTATCGTAGAAACACTGCCTTATTAATGTACGCCAGGAGCTACAGTACATGGTCCATTACGGCATACCAGGGCACCAGTCTGCTTCCCTGCTGCATACTTAATGTCCAATTATGGTCGGAAAGTACAGAGGGAAAACTTACACCCTTCCAAGGTGCAAAGCCAAAGGTAAAAGTTAAAGTTGACTACTATTCTTAGCTTGGTAAAACAAACGGCTTATACACATAATAGAATATGATATCTCTGAGAGACCAGAGCTTGGAGCAGATTTATTTCATGAACAGAGATTCTAGTGCTTGAACAGAAATTCAAAGTTTTTACAACCTGAGGCACAAAATATTGTTATATTTGTAATATGTACTATATTTTAGATGGAAGAATTGGCTGTATTATATTATTGTATTCATGATAGGATCACAAATTGAAAAAGTAATTGAAAAATAATGTGTATATACTGTAAATATATAAAATGATGTATATTTTAGATATACCCCTCTGAAACCATGCTGGATCAGGTCAGTCCTTGGATGGGAGAGCAGATGTTGCTTGGTGGTGTCCAATAATAAAAAAGAATCAGAGTTATTTTATAAAGCTCTTTTTACAATCAGCAGTTGTCACAAAGGGCTTTTACAAACACCCAGCAACTCTGGTTTACAGATCCAATCCCAGTGCCCCAGGGCAGTGAACATGACATTGCCTTGCTTAGGGTTTTGTCTCTCAGGTGGGATGCAAAACGGTCCTGACACTCTGGGGTCACTAAAGATCCCATTGCACTTATGGCAAGAGTAGAGCAGTTAACCCCTGTGTCCTGGCAACATTTTCAATCTGACCCATATTTCAGGGCCAACTATTTATTCCTAGCTTCCAACTGGCTCCCTCATCCCCTCTCCTCCCCCTGTAACCAAAAATACATTTTGAAAAATACTATAGGAATTACATTTATGCAATTCTTTAATCGTAAGTCATTCTAAAGGAGAGTGTCAGCTAAATTACTAAAATGTAAAACTGGGCAGGATTGGAAAAACCAAAGGGTCCTTGCGAGGATATAATATTATTTAGTTAAAATTTTGCATGAATAAGAAAAAGTATTCCTACTCTACAACCCTCTTATTGGGCTTGTCCAGTAGCCTAAGGTAGAGAAAACCAGCTTAACGATAATGAAGTCTAAAATGTCCTCTGGCCTCTAATACTTCTTTATTTAAATTGGCTTAGGATTTAGGACCTAGGTTAAGGATAGCAGAGGCAAGCGCTTAATTTCAACAGTTTCATAAAAAAATATATATATATATATTTAGATGATGTAAGCAGGCGTTATGAGAAAGGCTGCTATTCATCTTATTATGCTGTTTTTTCATTCCTCGTTCTTTAGTTCACTGTTGTTCCTCAGAAGGAGCCACCCTCTGGCCGGGCCCAGCCTGTTCATGCTGGTTTCCTCTCTGTCCTGGGCTCTCCTCCCTGCTCTGGGCATGGGGCCAGGGTTCACAGATGGCGGTGTGTGTGGAAGATGAAGCGCCTGTCTCTGTGTTAAATGAAATGTGATTGCCAGTTTAGTCCGTTAACAGTGCTCAACTAAGTCTCGGCTCAAAGAGAGACTTGTTGAGGGAAAGATACAGGAACGTTAGTGTATAGTGTCTGTATGATATGTTCTGGTTCGATTGCAGTCCTACAGTCTGTCTCAATGTGGACCTGAGAGTAGATTACACATGGAGCAGGGCCCATATGATCGCCTGTTATATGCCAACTTTGAACATAATCAAAGGACAAACCAGTGAAGTTCAAGCATGACATTTACAGCAAGAGGTCCGATTAAAAGTACTCGACTCTGCATCTTATCTCTCAGACTGTTATGTCCCTCTCCACACCTCCGGCTTCACAGCCTGGTGACCACACACATAGAAAACACACAGACCCAGGCTTGAGACTGGGCTCCCTAGCCGATTAGATCTTTGCATGGATAAACCTCTGCCAAAAAAACGAGGATCCAAACTACTGTCCTCCCAAATCATAAGACTGATCATGATAATCCCCTCCCCTGAAAAAGATCACAGAGTAAGTGAATGAAGAACATAAACCCCCCACAAAAATCTTTTAATTCTCTTAAAATGTCTCTATCTCTGTTAGTGCTGTAAGTCATCCCACTCTGCATAGGGTTAGTCTGACATGACACTTAGTGTGTAGATGACAACTCTTCATCCTCTGGATCAAATCTTCCTCATCAGTGCAGAATGAACAATCTACAATGACTACAGATGCCAACACGGGCCTTTGACGCTGCCACCCATTGGATCCATCCCCCTCCGTTACTCCCCCCCCTTGCTGCCCCCCCCCTCCCCCACTGTCTTCCTCCCACTGTCCCCATGTTTAGTGTAATTATAACTGCAGGACCGTCAGTAATCAGCAGCTCGTACTTTAATGACTGATGCAACACTACCACCTCCAGTCGAGTCACTCAGATAGATGGAGGATCACTCCGTTACCCCCGAAACAGGTTCACACCATATCCCTCTGACATGCTAATAAACACATGGATTTTGCCTAAATGCACGTGCACACATGCACACACACTTACACACAAACACACGCATGCGTACGCATTCACACGCGCACACACACACACACACAGACTCACACACACACAGAAAGCTCAGTAAATAGCCCAGCAAAGTCTTCAAAAGCATTAAACCTCCAAATTCTAGCCCTGTTATGAAAATGACAGATAAGTATTTTTTCAAGGACATCGTTTCTGAAGGAATCACAAACATTCTGCACTGAAAAGTGAAAACTACCACTAAGTCAACAAAAAAGAATTATGTGAATGCCATAATGGGAGAACATGTATTAGTTTCAGGTTGTTGGGTAGTATTTGAAATATCAGTATTGCGAAGAAAGTGGTGCTTAAAATAACACAGTTGCACTGTTAGATGGAGGTGCTTGATTGCAATGTAAAAATGTAATGTTTATGTGCTGAAGGAGATATCATAGATAGTGGATTGAAGCTAGAAGCAAATTAAGTAGCTTTACTGCACCCAGTAGACTATAGATCCTGGCTTTGATTTAGGATGGAAGTCTCCACAGACAAAATTATTAAAACAATCAATCACCAGGCTTGAAAACACATCAGGATAACCTTTCAGAAAGATAGATTTTCAAATTGATAAATCCCTGAGCTAATTTAGATTTAAAGAACTGTAAAAATGTAAAGGAGAAACAAATCAAAATGAATCCAGATTATTACTATCACTAGTCAGTGGGTTAATTGTCATTCTATTTGCATTATGGCCTAAAGATAATATTATTAAATTTGAATTCTCAGTTGGCAAATACTAAACGGTACAAATCGGTCATCTCCCATAACATGTAATATTTTCCGGAATGTGTTTCTTGTCACACTGATGACTAAAAGACATGCTAGCAGAGACATAAGAATTATAGTCCAATGGCTTTTAGTGAGTTCTGTAAAAACAAACAAGATTCATTTTTCCAGTTGGGGTGGCTCTCTGAACCCAAATAGCAGAGGTCTTTACTGTGTGGTCTGCTGATGGCTACAGCTGGAGCTAGCGTTTCATCTTTCTGCAGTGGGTCAATCTGGGACCAAAATAAACCCAGGACAGAGGAGATGACTCAGACCAGAGGTGGATGGGTGAGACACAACAATGGAGAAAGAAAAGGTTTGAAGGTAAGAGGCTGTGTGGTGAGGAAATCTGACACGTGCACTCTCGTTGGTTGTTGTATAAATGTGATCACACCTTCATAGCGAAAGTAAGGTACTAAAATATATTCAACTTAGTACTGTGTCGATAAAGTTCTTCTGAGAGTATATAAATTCTGGATGTTCACGTCTCCGACTTAAACATATTGAGTGTTTTCTGTTTTCCACACACACCTCTTTGATGGGATGGATTTTGGAAGACTGGTGTGGCCTCAGTGGGTCCAGGGGTGAAAGCAGCTGCCTCAGGCACCCATAGACCCCACAGAGGGGGTTGGAGTACTGCTCACTGCTGTTCCAGCAAATATTCTCCTCTGTCTTTCCATAAATAAAACAAAAAATGCGAGAAAAATAAGAGAAAGATATTTTTGTTGTTTATATTATACATACAGACTAAAAGTCAAAAAGATGTTGAAGGTTTTTGCTCAGGTTGGCAGATTATCATAAACTTCTAGATGACAGCACCTGTCAGCTATCACATTAACTTACATACACAGAGTAGAGTGATAAGACAAACACATTAATACACACACGCATGCGCGCGCTCGGGTGAGATTTGTTTGAAAGTGAGCAATGCGGATGGTGCAGTATTTGACCGTCATGTCTGAATGAGGCAGACTCAGATTTACAAAACACCATCACTGATAATTGGCCAGTAATGTTCTACATGATATCAGTGTCCATGCTGTGCATTTTACATGGTATGGGTTTTGACTAGCAGGCATTCTGAACTTTAGCACAGCATGCTTAAAGAAGTTGCCCCCATTCCTCCCACTAATTGGGAAACCTTTGCAAATATAGTTTTGATTCTCTGACTGAGAAAAATACAGTAGGCTGAATATTGTTTTGTCTTATTTGTGAGACATGGTGATGTCATGTCACTGTTATAAATATGTCCGTGTCCTTGCGGTAGACATTTTTCTTGGTCTGGGTCTTTTGAATGTACCACCCTAAGCCATTCATGTCTTGAATAGGACTTAGTGAATGCATGTTTGATTAAAGTAAGAGGATCCAGAAAAGGAATCTTCTTTAGGACTCCAACTATTTTAGCATTCTAGCTGTGGAATCCATCAAAAGGTAATCAAACTACCCATGCTATAGAAATGGCAAACATAGGGGCAAAACCAGGTTCAGTTCACATTAGAATGCCAAACAATGGTAAAAGCAAAATTATATTTCAGTAAAAAAAAATTACATCTGCATTGTATGCATAGACAGACTGTCACAGAGTGTACAATGGCCCAATGTTTTTATTGATGAATTACTAATATGAATGTTGTTGTAGAGTCATAAACCTCTAGTAGGACATCTGGAGCATTGTGGCAGTTTGAAGAGTCATGAACCTCTGAGTACAGAAGGAGATCCGGAGCATAGGGGCCATCATGAAGAGACACAAACCTCTGAGTAGAGAAGGAGATCTGTAGCATAATCAAGTTGTTAGCCTATAGCTTAAATTACTTTAAAGAGTAACTTGCTCATAAACATACTTCAGGTCCATATTTCTGTCATTTTTATTTTTGAATGGCCTTATTGCTGTCACGGTTGGTGTAGTGGTGGAGATTGCGTAAGCAGAGTGGCAGTCGATGTTGTGGGTTTTTTAATAGAAAAAACCACAGAGCACTGGAAACCGTTAAACAAAACAAAAGGTATAAACCAAAACGAAACACTCACCACGTACATTGACAAACGCAGACATGGAACAATGACCAATAAGGACTGGGAGAACATGGCTGAACTAAATACACAAGCTAACGTGGAGAACAGAAACAGGTGGGGGCTAAATGCAGGTGAAAGGAATAGACTGATAAACTGAAACAAGAACAGGAAGGACCATACAAGGAAACTGTATATGGGGTTAATTACAGGTGATATCAGGTGATAAGTCCACAAGGAGCTACATAGTGCTAATAAATAGGATAAGGTTAAAGTCACATATAGGGAGCCAGATAGCCCGGTGGATGTATGAATCTATTGCATCAAATCATCTCCCTTCAGGGAGCAAGATGAAAGTGGGCTTGTCTTTCTGAAGAAATGTTCATAGATGAAGCATCTGTTCTCAATAGTCTTTTCTTTGAGTGAGGCCTCCTCCGTGTCATGAGAGAGGAACCGTATGGACAGCTAACGATATAGGACATTTACATTCTTTACAACTTTAAAATTGCTTCAACTTTAAAACTATTTTTTGGTCAACAAATTATTAACCTTGAAACATCTGCTGAACCTATCTAAAGCCACATTGTTGCTTTGGAAGAGAGGTGCCTCAAGCATAAAAGGGACAGTGAATTGCAAATTGCCAAGATGGCGGATAAAATGAGAATCACAGGCTTACCCAGAATGGCAGGAATAGATGAACACTTCATAGCCCTCTTCAGAACGTTCCTTTTTTAGGTGGCCAAAGCTCAATTTTCATGCAATTTGACTAAAACACTGGTTCCAATACATGTGCTAATGCAGTTTAGTAAGTTTTCATTTGTCTCTTTGGCCATGCTCAGTATCAACAAATATGATTTTATTTGTGTGGTCAAGTACATATCCTAATCTTTGTGATCTAAGATAACATTTTGTAAAATATAAAACCTCATATTTTTAGGTCAATGTTAGGATGGAAGTAACAACAACAGAAACTGTATGATTGTGAGGGTGCAGAGTCAAAATAACAGAAAGTTTGCTTGGTCTAGTTTCTAAAAGGTTTAATATTTTCACACTTTGTTATCAACAGATCAGTAGAAAAGGTGCATACAAACTTCCCATAAAATCAACAGTGTAATGTTTAGATGTGGTCATATATCAGGTTAACTTTTGTATCCTCACCATTGATCTAATAATTTACCCATAATCCCCTAATTGATCCCTGTTTGATGCAATGGTAAGGCTTTTCACAGTTTTTCAAATCAGAAAAATTTTAATTCAGCCCTATTATGAATAAATCCATAGGCCAAAGCAAAGATAAGCAGGAGACAAACTCATTAGAAACCTGTTTTACTCAAGATGTTTTTCATACTCGTCTTGAATGGTTGCAAGTCAACAAAGCTGCTCGCGTGATGCAATTATGTGAAATCATATCTTGTCTGCATTAAGTTAATTACGGTCTAGACCTTTTAATAAATAAGAACAGAAATTTTATCAAAAAGCATACTCCAGTGGAAGGAATGTGTAATATTGTACTAGAAACAAATGTTTCTTTAATCTCAACGTGAAAAGTATATACACAATGTACACCCAATGATTTTGGGAAAAGCCTGTAAACTATTGTCTAGCTGACCAGTGTTTTTCAAATAGGAAATTGTGGGACAGGGATAAATGCAGAAGCCTTTAGAAGAACGCTGACCAAATTTGGGAATGAACTGTTCTGTGTTACTGTTGGAATGAAGCAGACACAATTATAATTGACATGTCATCAACACCACAGCTCAACAGGATTTTCAGATAATTCTACAAAATTATTTCTAAAAATGCATTGATTTCCATTATTTAGCATTCCATTATATTTAGCATTCCAACATATCTACTGTGTATATGGTTATGGACTGACAGCTTCCTCCCCTAGTAACAGTCCTGCAGCAATAAACCCCACCTGGCTTCCCCCCAACCCTTTATGGGGGAGGTAACATAAGCCAGTTGTGTGCGTGGGAAGGCAGAGGGATATGATATAGGAGCACACATCACTGGGGAGAATCGAATCATGGGCACCCTAAAAGCGCCTCTGCACCTGAGAGAGCAGAAACAGCTGGATCCATTACATGTGCCCTGAGGAGCCATATGTGATCTTTGCATATGCCTATGTAAAAAAGTTACATTCTCATGGCAAGACACTGGTAAATGCTATCTGTTTTCTGAATCAGATCAGCAGCATGGTTTAACAATGGCAACAAATGGTGAGCGTCCAGCTCATAACCATTAGTTGGGGTGGCTAGAGAAATATTTGTGACGGTTCAAATATTAGAGAAATATTTGTGACGGTGAAAACTAGTGCTTAAGGTGAGGCAAAAAAGGAAGAAAATCAAAAACGAGGAATAACAATCAATTATATTATTTAGTTGTCTTTCTTATTTGCAAAAAACAGCATCTCACGGTACAGAACATACAATCAATAATCCGTTGTGCAGTGGAGAAACCAACACATCAAGTGATGGATAACAGGCGCGTCCTCGGGGAGCGCTGCTGCCATCAGTCTCCAGCCGGTGGTTAGTACACTAGCGAGGTGGAGCGTCGGAGAGGAGGGAGAGCTGCCGCGGCACACGGAGCAGACGTTACTATGTTGCTCAATAATAAACCACATTCAGTAGACCAAATCTGTCTATAGTTACGGTTATGCAAGACTATGGCTTAAAATGTGCACGCTCAAATTATTGAAAACAGTCTTATAAGATATATAATAAAGTGTATACAGTGACAAGTTAATTCACTTAGTGTATGCATGTTTTAAACGTATTCAGAAGAGAAATAAGTCAGAAAGTTACCCGTGTTTACATTAGAAGTACTCTCTTTTTGAGCATCAAGTAGCCTGTTTTGTTTAAAGGGTTAAGTTACCATGTTATTATTTTATTTAATGACAGTATTGGGATTCCATATACATTTGTACTTCACACCATTATTTAACATTACTGTATGTCAACTGCACGTAAATTAGGTATTGACTAGAAAACCGGCAGTAGGCCGCACTCTTGAAAATGCTTTGTGTTTCAACGTTATTGCTAACATTGTTTTTAGAAAAATGTTGGTCACAGACATATACAGCATAGGATGCAATAATTCAGGATAAAAGTGTTGTGGACCTAATAGTAGCCATCAAACTTGGCTTGATTGTTTATTGTTAGTTCTCAGTGAACTGTTTGGATGCTGGAATAATTTTTGTGACCAAATGTGAATTCCAACAGGAATGCCGGTTAAATTAATGGATTGGTTATCAGACACAAATATCAGGATTGGTTCAGTATATGCCACACTACACTGTAATACATGACCCCAATAAATTTAAACATTGGTGGCTAAATGATTGAACAATACCCAGTTCCTTATCTGATCATCAAATTCTTACATTTTATCATGAGGACCCAGGAATGGATCCCATCTCAGACAAAAGCTAAAAGACATTCAATCCAGTCACACCAGAAATAGTATAAACACGATTATAAAACTCAAACAGAATAGATGAATTTAGTTAATCCACATTTCATCTCTCATCTCACCTCCAGTTGTGTCAGTGACCCTGGAATCTGTGGAAAGTTTTCAGTGAAGATTGCCATGTCACTGGATTTAAATCCAAATGAACATGCTGTTCATCTGTGAAGATGCAATTTAAGGCAAAAATACCAAAAAACAACTGATGAAGGCTGTGGAACAAACCCGGCAGGGCATCAGTGGAGAAAATCCGGCGTCTGGTGGGGTCAATGGGTCGCTGAATTCAGGCAGTTATTGAATGCAGAGGCTACGTGACAAAATGGCAGAAGTGCTATAAGAGCTTCATTTGAACATTGCAGTAAAATGCCCCAAGCCTTTTTAAAATGGGGGTATATTTTCTAAATGGTTGCACAAATATACAGTATACACAAAGAGGTGAATTGGTATGTTTCCTTCATGTCACTTTAAGTGTTTTGTTCAGTTGTTACCTGTCTTTTGGATGGTTGTCATTTATTTAATTGGTTTATCTGACACCTTTCCATTAATTTAAGGGTCAATTGGAACAGGTTTTGGGCACAACTGCTATTCACTGTCATGTAATTATTTAGGTGCCTTGTGTGATTCTCCTCAGAAGAGAAAAAACCATCATGTGAAGCCATGTACACTTAATCCTCGGAGAAAGAAAACAGACCCAGATTGGATTGATTAGATTACAGAATTAAACCATGCTGCATGCACACATTGGAACATCTGTGTTCCCGTTACATAACTGTCTCATATACAGTGCAACGCTAACTCTGCTTTGATATTCTGAAGGTATAGCGTTCTCCCTCAGGACCATATAGTATGTTCTCAGTCATGTATGTGCTGACATTAATGGCATTATTACGAATAGAATTGCTATCCTCAGCTGAAAGGTATAGTACAATGAGTCGCCCGCGTGAGTGAGTGTGTGTGCATGCGTGCGTGCGTGCGCGTGCATGTGCGCGTGTGTGTGTGTGCATGTGTGCGTGCGTGCGTGTGTGCATATGTGCGTGTGTGTGCATGTGTGTGTGCGTGTGTGTGTGTGTGTGTGTGTGTGTGTGAATGCGCGTGTGTGCGTGTGTTTATACATGAATGTAAGAGTGCATCTGAACTGACTTATGGGAATGTATTGCTTCCTTGTTGGTTACAGTATTTAAAGATGTGCTTATCTTACTACTCTACATAGGTACCATGCTGATGGAAGTACCGGCTGACAATCAGACAGCCTTTTGGGAAGCCCATATTTGTCAATGAGGCATTTTATTTGCGCGGTATTAATTTTAATTGTTATAGTCCCATAGATCACAGATTTGCTGTCTAGGTGTTTGCGTGAGTCATACCGGTTAATCAATAGCATCTCAAATGCCTTGTCATCACTGTTAGAGTGCTGAAGACATAATAGTCAGTATAAAAAACCTGAGACCTGCTCTGAAGTGTACAACCTGAAGTGACTGTTATATCCTGACATTGTGGGTACCAACGTGGATGACAACATATAGATCCTCTCTAAACTCGGCATCGCCTCATTTGATCTGTGCATGTGTGAAAAATGCACCACCATGTTAGCCCCACACCAACCCACCAGCAAGACAACCTCAATGCAATCCCTTCACCAAACCAACCAGTTTTACAAATTGAATGTGACAAGGGAAGATACAGCAGAGTCAATATGGAACTGACTGTGTTAGTGAGAGAGAGAGGGTAAAGAAGCTACATGTATTGATGTGCTGAGGGGCCTTGTGCCTGGTCGGTAGGCCCCTGGGTTAGGGTATCTGATGTATGTAACCCTCCAGAGTGGTACGTCAGGCATATGCTCTGATTGTACATGATTTGTATGTAAAGCTTGAGAGTATTACATGAGGGAGGCAGACCTCGTCTGGCCCAAAATCCACTGAAAACTCGAGGCCACTGAGGGAATAACCCCAGTGTTTAAAGCGATGTACTCTGTCTTGTGTTTGAGCGTCTTGTTATCTGTGTGTTGTTTTGTCTGTACACTGTGTTTTTTAAATAATTGAACCTGAACTGTGTGTAAACATGTACACGCAGGGCCCAGCTGTCAAAGAGACCTTGGTCTGAGTCTGGGTTGAAATAAAGGCTTCATAATATTAATATGAAGGCTGGAACAAAATTGTTAATGTATCTTTTTTTATTTGCAAATAAAGCAGGGTTGGCCAGACCTGCATTTCTTAAACAATTTGAAGCTTTTATAAATTAGTTTAGTAGGTCAACCACTCTGGCATGAGAAGGCAGAATTGGCGGGAAGAAGCAAAACTTGTCAGAACTTGAGTCATGGTAAAGAAATGGAGGAAATCTTTAAACGTGATTTGGCTTTTCCATTTCCGAGGAGCAGAGCGGGAGGGAAGAGAGTGAATATATCTTCGAATAAATGCATTACCTTACTTTACCTCTGGCGTCCAATGACATCCATGAATATTATAAAGGTTGGACAGATAGGAAAACAACATTATGAATTCTGTAGTAATAAAATATATACTTCATATACTGGTAGTATGGGGAAGTGAATACTTTAAGCAGCTTATATGTACTACTATGTATTACTAACTACTAGTTAATTCCACCTGTAATTAGTGTAGGTGACCACCATTAATAATTTATTTATTGTTAGATCTACTTAGTGTATATAATGAAGACTAAATCTAAGCTGCTTAGGAAATTTATAGTCATAAAATACAACTTGAAATATAGCTTGGAGTTTTTTTTTGATCGGTCACCTGGTCAGGGAAAACTCATAGCCCTAGATATAACCTTCTATTACAGTGTTCCACTCAGCGCCTCCAATTCCTCCATTCCCCAAAAAGGGCAGAAGCTATTTCCATATTTATTGTAGTGTGGCTGTGATGAATAAATCAAAACCCCAGTTAAAGTGGGAATCAGCAGTTGAAACCATAACAAAGCATCATCCCCGCCACTGTTTGTGTAAAAAGCTGAGCGATGAGGCTAGAGAAATGTAACGTGCCGAAATTCATAGACAGAGGACTGACCATCCATGCTATCAGACTAATCGTTTAAAAAAGACTGAACAGTGTTTGTAAAAAAATTAAAATAAATAGTGAAATAAGCTGATTTTTATTTAAGATTCTGACTAGATACAATAAGTAAATAGGCTCATGAGGCCCTTAGAAGTTATATGATTGAGTTATAATTGGAGAAATCTAATTTATTTACAGGTCCAAAATGTATTAAGCAACTCCAGATTGCCCCTTTAATGGCCTTTGAACATTCCTTAATAAATCTCCTCTTTAATGTGGATCATTAAGTACCCGCTGTGTGGGGCTGCTCAAAATGCCAAGAGTGCTTTGTTTTCATTTGCTAAAACATTCTTCTCTCTCCGTTTCGTTGCCTGTTGTTGCTGTTGTGTTTCTCTCTTCCAGTTCCCTTCTTTCTCAATGGTTTGTGTTTTCTTTCCATAACGTTGCCTCATCAACTGGGTCACAATCACTGTAAGTTCCCTTGATTAAATACGATGTAATCAGCCAATTAAGACTGACTGGTGTCTAATTAGTAATGGAAAGTCACATGTTGCATTGAACCCTGTTAGACGGGTATGGGGTATGCGGGGATCGTTTCTTTTTGATTTCAGAATTGCCCCTGACATCAGCTCAAACGTCAGCATTTTGCCACCAGAGTCTGACCATCCACTGCAGCTGAGAAAATACAAATACATTTGGGGATATTTTTAATGAGTTCCATGTAATGTTTCATGTAGTACAGCTTCAACAAACTATGCAACCGGTGAAACAGCCCTAAATAAATTAACATGGTCATTTGCCAGGCTGTATGCATATTCATTGTCACATCTGATCTCTTTGAGTGTGATCTCCATGGTTAATATGCCAGGATATCTCCAGAGCAACTGGGACAGGAATGATTCGATTATACTTTCTCACAGAAATGTAAAGTGTCAGAGGCTGGGAGATGGTGTGAATATATGAAGCCTTGCTAGCTGGCTGAGACAGGAGCATAATAATGCGTATAAAATGGGAAACTAGGAAGCTGGGCTGGGTATTGTTCAGGGAGGAGAATGGGCCTGTGAATGTTGTCGAGCCTTCAGAGGCCTTGGGGAGGATTCAGACAGGCACACAGGATCCTTTTCTTCTGGAGCAAGAATGCTCACACACAAGCATAGACACACAAAGAAAGACAAATACAGACATGGAATAGCCCATACTCCCAAATTCTCCTTTAATGTCGTGCACACGCACGCGGACACGCACGCACACAAAATGGGTAATCACCAGCATTAATAAGACATTTTGAGACGTGAGAGAGGAGCTAAACTAGAAAATCATGGTGAATGGACACTCAGCAAGGGGAAATTAATCATTTTAATATCTCCAGACTTGATTCTAATGAGAATCTGTCTCTGAACATGGCTGAGTGGTGGCAGGAGGTTGTTGCACAGCTAGAGAACCATCCAATAAAAGTTCAACAACACAGAAACTGGTCCAAGTCCATTAATCAATCATTTTCCGTAAACATGTAGTGGATCTAGGCGTTCACACTATCATACCTTGGAGGAGGAAGAGTAGAACCAAAGCATTTGAAGAGAGGTTGCGAGAAAAAAGAAGAGGTCTGAAGAGAACAGGATACCCAAGGAAAGATAATAAAACATAAAGGAACATTTGAAAGATCTCGCAATTGTTTGAGAAAACTTCGAAATACAGATGATTTAAAAAAAAGACATGGACAGCAAAATCCCTGCCCCTATTCATGGAACATGACCCTAATACATTATTTGGTGATATAGCAGTATATTTACTTTATTTATTGATGGTGCTAACACCATGTATTTCCAACTGGGTACTGAGACTTATCCAACATTAAAAATATATTTATAAAAAAAAACAACTGTCACAATTTCATCCTCTGGAGTGGGCAGAACAAAGAACTAAACCCCAATATATTGAAAATCTAGTAAATAAGGACTGGAAGACAGTGTGAGGTATTTACCAATGTGTAAAGACAAGTATGAACAGCAAAAAAGCATAATCAAATAATTGCAGAACAAAGCTATAAAAGGAAATTAGAAAAATAAACTACTAGTCTGCCATCAATCAAAAACCATGCATCGGGCAGAACGTCTAGAATAGAAATAATTATATGTGTATTTTTAAGGTTTCACTGATCCACCAAATAACATTCAAGACAGTCAGGAAATGTTCTTTGTGGTACCAATACCCTGGCATCAGATCAATGAGATGAAACCAACAGTTTGCACATCCATCCAATTCTTTTCAATGTACTGTATAAAATATTATATTCACTACATGTACAATGCTTGTTTCAAAATGGACGTTCAGCATACATGTATCAGGCTTTAAGCACTCTGAGCAGACCCTGCTTGAAGGAAACAGAGCCAACCAATCCTGGACCTGGGATGTATATGGTCTAGGAGCTGTCCACTCCCACGTCAGCCAATTAGACTGCCAGGGTAACCCTCCTTCTGGAGAGCTGCAGGGTGCACAAGCACTTGATCCAACCTTGAATCACACCGGAGCTTTTCAAGGTCTTGTCCTGTAGCTGTTTAGGCTACAGTGTGGTTTGAGTGGGGCTCCAACACAGGTCTGTCGGTCATTATGTTATAGGCTTGGGGCCAATCGGCTGCTGAAATCAGGTCTTTCTCAGGCAGCAGCCTATTCACACTGGCACAGACACACACACACACACAGACACGGTGGATTTCCGTTATGTGCTCATGGTCGCCTTTCCAGAAACTATTGGAAAATTGGTTCAGATGGGAGGAATGTCTGTCTTTTTCAATCTTCGAAAAAAATCCCACAATTTGGAAGAGTGTGGAGCGCAGAACATGCAGGTCCCAGTGGTGAGCTAGTGTCACAAGGTGGAGAGGAGAACAAAGAGGGATCAACACATATTCATAAGGCATAGTTCAATACGACACGGCAAAACAAGATTCAGATGATCATCTTTCGGAAATCAGTGCAGTGTCACTCCCCGAACGACCTGCTGCACATCATTTTGATTTGGACTGTGATTGGTGATGCTCTGTCAGAGATAGGTTGAAGTCACTTTTAGAGAAGACGAGAACACTTTTTTAAAACAGTGTATTTTTGGAGGAGCTTGGCAATTTCAGGGAGGACTGGAGGGCATTATTAACCAATAACGTTTTTCTGGTTGACACAGGGAAGTAAATCACACTTGACCTTAGAAATATTATTTTACTAACTAGCTGAAATATGCTGAACTGTTATACCCAGTTAGCATAAACCTCTTATTTTCAATCAAATGCAGTAGCATTGATCCAGTAAGCAGCGTTATTAGTCAGCCAAGTTCCTAGGTAGTTGTCATATGTGGATTGGGACCAATCTGGGAACAAAACAAGCATTTGAAGACAGACTGCAGATGTGTAATTGCTATTTTGACTGCCAACTACTAGCTGAAAAAGTTTGAGAGGGTTTAATGTTCCCTCGTTAGATTTTAGCTCCTTTTTCTCTGGCTGGTGAATCTGAAGGAGAGAGTTTAAATATTTGATCAACACTGGTATGTTAATGTAAGATGACATTTAAATATTTGCAGTAAAAGACCACAAAAACACTAATTTTGTGGCTTAGCGAATGCTTTTCAATCTTCTGAAGTCACGCTTTTGCTACTGCCTGTAAACACCCAGTTCTAAGTAAATGAGAAGGTCCATGTAGCAAAGGACGTATTTGCATATTGGCCTACTATAATATCTCTGATTGGAAGATATGGAAGATAAGGAAATAAGTCTGAAGAAATGTCATTGTTGTATATAAGCTTGATCTTACACTTATACCAAACAAGCTATTTGGAAGACCTGCCAGAAGAACCCCTCTACTCTCATCATGTCATGAACATCAGAATCTCGAGTTTGCTAAACGTCATTTGAACTTTGATTGGATCTGGGATCTATCGTCAGTTTTGAAAAATTCAGGTTGGTTTTGTGAAGTATGGTATACTGATGGGATACTGATGGGATACTGATGTTGTTGATCAGTTTGCCTTCCAAAGGTTAGGACGCATGACCTCCTGAACTCAATTACCAGGACATTTTAGACCAAAATCTGCCCGCCTCTGCCAGGAGGCTTAAACTTGTTTCTTCCATTTGGACAATGATCCAAAGCATTCCTCATGATCCACACAAACATGGCTCACTTAACATAGAATCATGTTTTTGCAATGGCCATCATTGTAATCAATTGCATTAATGATTAAATATAGAACATTGATTTTATTATATACAAATAATTTCCTCGACTAACCAGCAGGGGCACAACCTGCTGGTTAGTCGTTAGCAGGAAATTATCTTTGATGAACATTTCGGAAAACATTTACCAAAAAAAATTATCATATAGACAAATAGTGAAAATTTTATGAAATTAAATCATTGCTGTTTATGGTGAGTAAATGAAGAAGAAACAGGGTTCAAAACCAGAAGTGAGCAGCAATCAATGGACAGCAAGAAAGAAAGGGGCTTTATAAATGGGGAACTTGCAAAGGTTTTTCCGACAAATGTCTTGCACTGAAGATCAATTTGAACCAAAACTTGGGTCTGGACTAAGCGCGGAGCTTCCCTCCTGATCGGCTAACACATCCCATGTCTGTGTCTAATCCAGAGGCACGCTTGTTTGTAGGGTTTTCAACATTGTCACATTTGTAGTGGTTGAATCTGTTGTACAATTAGCGAAGTTCAAATATCCCCTTGGTGTTACTACAGTGAAAGTATTCACAATGGACTTTATACAGCACAAAATGCTCAGATGCTCATGAGTATGTTTCCTTTTTATACCGTAATTCATTGTTTCCCTGAGAGGGGAAAATATATACTTTCCTAATGTTGGTGTTTTGACCAGAATTCAGTTCCAAGCGGTCCTGTTTGGACCTGATGCATTTATCTGCCCTTCCTCTCCACATAGGTGACCTGCTGTACCCAGGGAGGGGCCCTGCTTCCATGGCTGAGGAATGGTAATGGAATCAATTCCAGAGGGGTTATCACAAAACCTTGGATTCAATGGGTCCTATTAGGGGGACAAAGGAGTGACTGGTGGGTCACATGGTCATATGGTTTCAAGTCAGAAGAGGTGTGATGACAGGGTGACAGGTTAACCTGCCTCAAAGGCAGATGGGAGTATATTGGACCCTTAGTCAGCCATCTGCCAGGCATCCGAGACTGGCCTGGAATGTGTGGAGTGTCACTGCAGCCATGACCAAAACCCCACTGGAAACCTGTGGGTTGAACTGAAGAGGAGTCCACAAGCAAGGATCTGGAGGGATTCTGCATGGATAAGTGCTCTCATCTCTTATTGTGTTCTCCCACCTCATCAAACAGCATCGAAGACTCATTGTTTTTGTGTTGCATGGAGAGAGTGCACACTAAACTACTAAATGCAGTGGTGTCAGTAATCCTATTTTTAAGAAAATATTTAATAATTGATTAAGAATGAGAGTTTCTTTGAACAGTGTTACCTCAATTGAAGTTATAATTTCGGTCATAGTTTGAAATCAAGCTAATAAACAATCTTTCTTTTTTGTTAATCTTCACCAACGGTAATTCAGGAGGGGAATTAATTTCCTTTCATCCCTTCTTCACCTCTCACAGCCTCCACCTCGACACAGGCTCCATCTCAACACAGCCTCCACCAACCCACTGCCTCCACTTCTCACTGCCTCCACCGCACCACAGCCTCCATCACACCACAGCCTCCACCACACTACAGCCACAGCAAAACAAAACAGCCTCCAACACACCACAGCCTCCACCTTATCACAGCCTCCGCCACATCACAGCTTCCCCTGAACAATATTTTAGGGGGAATTTTTTTCATTAAATGCACAGTCCTTTTTTCTTCCAATTTTGTGGTATCCAATTAATAATTAGAACCTTGTCTTATTGCGGCAAAACCAAGAGATTAGAAGACTGGGAATTTTTTTCAATGCCTGTTAAATGTTCCTGCTGTACTGCAAAAAATATATACTATAGAGACCCACAGCCCATCCCCTGCTGCTCCTTCCACACACATAGAGCCTCAGGTTACCTTTGTGTCCATAGTAAACCTTGTAACCAATCCACAGGTATAGAAACATACAACAAGGTGTCTGCATAACAACATCTTGGCGTTTCAGGAATTCCAGAGACAAAGTGTTTAGAGGGGCAGTTCATCACATTTTACTCATTGGGACATGATGGGGTGACATTGGGGTAACATTGGAGAGGGCAACACGGAAGGTGAAGCGCTGTGGGAGAGAGGAAGACGGGACAACCACGACAGAGCATGTAGGTGATTCATAGGTGGCAGAGACAGATGAGACTCTCTATCTATCTGTGTAGAAGAGGTTTTCTCCCAGCGGAGTGATTCATTGACGGACAAGCAGCATCATCACACATACAGGAGAAGGATGGGAAAACACTGAGCTGGAGAGGAGAAAGGGAGGGGGACAGAGCGGCACAGATTAAGAGACAGAAATAAGGCAATCAAGATAACGGGGCCGAGAGAGGGAGAGAAAGGTGGAGAGGGAGACTGAGTAGGGGAGGTTAATATTCAAAACATCTACTCAGGGATAAGTGGGTCTTACATGCGTCGACTTCGGAAAGTATTTAGACACCCTGCACATTCTCCCCATTTTGTTGTTGCTGTTTTATAGACATATATATATATATATATATATATATATTGTCATTTTTAAATGCCTTCAATATAGACAAAATTCCTTTTTAAGTGATGAAACATTTTGGAAATTTGTGCCAATTTATTAAAAATGAAGAAACAGAATTTTCGGACACTTTGCCATGACGCTCCAAATTGAGCTCAGATGTATCCTGTGTCTCTGTTCTTGTCCATCTGGTCATGCTGCCCACATGCATTTATTAATCATTACAATTTGTACTCTTAAAATATTCACTCGGTACAGCCAGAAGAGGACTGGCCACCCCTCAGAGCCTGGTTCCTCTCTAGGTTCCTCTCTTTCTTCTTCCTAAGCTTAGACCTTTTTAGGAGTTGATGCTCAAGATCAGCATGAAAATATAAAATTACTGAGTATTTCGAATAAAAAATAAATACAAATATTTATTGACAATTTGTACTCTTAAAATATTATATGACTACATCATACATGAATAAATGAATTGAATTAACCATTCAACTTACAGGAGAAAGTTATATTATAAACCGTATTAATCACAGTATAGAAAAGTAGGCCCATTACACTATGGCATAATAGCACATTCATATTCATTAGTATGTAACCCAAATGAAAGATTTTGATGAGCTATCAGTTTTTTCTTTTGCATAATTCACTTAAATCAAATGATTCAGCCATGAGTCGCCTCAGTCTCTACGGAAAAACATCCTGGTTATGATAACAGAAGAGAAATACACGTTGTAAAATAAGAAAAAAAAAACATGGCAAATGATTCTGCTCGAACACTCACTAAGACAAATGGACGTTCTATTCTCATGAAAAAACTTTAAACTAGCCGGCTAAGCCCCGAAGGTACTGTGGTCCTAGCAACGCCTATGGGCAGTAGGGACATACCAAATAAGACTCAAAGTTGGTAGAGACACACCAAATAATACTCAAAGCTGGTAGAGACACACCAAATAAGACTCAAAGCCGATAGAGACATACCAAATAAGACTCAAAGCTGGTTGAGACATACCAAATAAGACTCAAAGCTGGTTGAGACATAGCAAATAAGACTCAAAGCGGTGACCACTGCCAGAAATGGCACACATTTATAAAAACACATTTTCAATTTGTCATTTTGGTGTATTGTGCGTGGATGGATGGCCCCAAAAATATATGTATTCATTGATTATTTAAGTGTATAACACAAACATTTTTGAATGGGTACTTTCTGAAGGCAATTTCAATGCATATACATTATACAATATCTTACAGGTTGTAGAATTAGTTGCATAGACAGATGAGTTGCGATACAGTACAAGAAAGAGCCAGAAGCATCAGGGTTCGTGAGGAGCTCTCTTCTCAAAACTAACAAGTCACAGTCTACTTATACGTTGTCTGTCAGTTCTCCCTAGTGCTGATGAATAACTAAGCAGCTTGAGTAAAGATAGGGAGAGGCAGTATCAACTAAGAGGAGAAAGGAAGAGAGAGAGAGAGAGAGAGAGAGAGAGAGAGAGAGAAAGAGAGAGACAGAAAGAGAGAGAAAGAGTGGGAGGAAAGTGGAGATACTGCATCTGTTCTGATTACTCCCCTCATAATTTCTGAAATGGTTAGTGTTAATTGCTCAACTGTAATGGCAGGGAAACAACATGAGATTTGTATTAGTCTGTCCAAAAATGACCTTGCTGTTTATCATGTAAACATGTTGCCAGCATGGAGTAATGCATTGATTGTATAAGTAATAGGCAGAGAGACAAACCCAGGGAACTATATCCAAGTTGTCAAACAGCCATTAGCCTTTTCTACAGCTGCCATCCTGGAAACCAGCCTTTGGCAAGCCAAGCGAGTACTATTCACATTTACTGAGTCTCAAATAATAGCCTATTCCCTTCCCCTAAAGTGCACTTCTGGTCCACAGTGGCCGTATGGCTTTAGATGAAAGTAGTGCACTATGTAGCTAGGGAATAGGGTGTCATCAGAGATAGGGCTTGTGTTGTTGTCCTCATGAATACTACTCACAGCCCAGGCTTTACAAACGCAACAAGTAGTACCGGACATTCTTGTTGCTGTGGCAACTGTACTATCAAAAGGTGCAGTGATTCTTTTTCGGGGAGGAATATCAAATCAATGTTTTCAAAGGCTCAAGTGAAATACAATTGTGTGGAAATATTGGTGCGCTCGGGGAACGTAGTTTCCCTCTCAGGCTGGAAGAAGTCATGCATACTTTGATTTTGTTTATCTCTGTGTTACTCGCTGTGTCTAAAACCATAACATTTGTTTCCTTCTGCATGCTTGGCTGGCCAGAGAATGCAGCCCTGTACACTTCATCCCAGCCAGTAAACACGCAGCAACACATTTATTCTACAAATTCTATCCCCCTCACCGCCCTCCACGTCCCTATCAAAACATATCTCATGTCTGTTTCCTGGCAAATTGTGCTCACCACGAGGCAACGCATGGAGAGCTGCCTGACACGTGGTTTCTGTCAGCTGTGACCTCCACTCACTAATACTACTCTGTTTGTGCCAAAGCATCATGGCCCCTCCAGTGTCCTCTCCTCTCTGTCTGGATGCACTCCTCTCTGGATGCTCTCCTCTCTGTCTGGATGCTCTCCTCTCTGTCTGGATGCACTCCTCTCTGGATGCTCTCCTCTCTGTCTGGATGCTCTCCTCTCTGTCTGGATGCACTCCTCTCTGGATGCTCTCCTCTCTGTCTGGATGCTCTCCTCTCTGTCTGGATGCACTCCTCTCTGGATGCTCTCCTCTCTGTCTGGATGCTCTCCTCTCTGTCTGGATGCACTCCTCTCTGGATGCTCTCCTCTCTGTCTGGATGCTCTCCTCTCTGTCTGGATGCACTCCTCTCTGGATGCTCTCCTCTCTGTCTGGATGCTCTCCTCTCTGTCTGGATGCACTCCTCTCTGGATGCTCTCCTCTCTGTCTGGATGCACTCCTCTCTGTCTGGATGCACTCCTCTCTGGATGCTCTCCTCTCTGTCTGGATGCACTCCTCTCTGGATGCTCTCCTCTCTCCAAAGCGGCCCCAACACTCACTCGTCCAGGCATCTCCTCATCACCCATGGTCACCTTGTTATACCGCTCAATTAGCAAATCAGATTTTTGTTATTTGTTAATGTTATTTACGCCTCCACAGTTCAAACAAAGCATTTAGAAATGTAACGTAACCCTCTTAAATTCATAGCCAGAGATATCAAAGGTAACAACAATATAGTTTTTGAGAACTGTTTAGATGCTATAGGGTTAACCTACACTTTTTGTTTTCTCACGAAAAACAAGCATCAAACCATATTAGTCATGAGATGAAAAATATAGAAGAAACAGACTGCAGATCGGATCTTTAAAAGTCCAACATTAGCCATTGCAAAATGTCTAGAGTTGTATGAAATGTGTGTGAGTAAGCAATATATTCCCTCTACCACAACCAAACCTCGCTCAGGGCCTCTAAATGACTAGAGCCTGCCCTGCTCTACGCCTCTTAATAGCATGCTATTTGTGTACCTCGGTGTGCCAAGCATTCACCATCCAGGCACACAAATTAGCGTCAGAGACTTGACCCCCACTAAAAGCAAAGGGCAGGCTGGGAAATTGGAATTTAGACGCTATTACAGTTATAGCAAAACACTCCCCAGATGTGCCTCAGAGATACAGTGGTGTTTGGCACATGTTCTGGTCTTAATTAACACACAAAGAAAGAATCAAACACAGGCAGACGTGCCAACATGCAGATATTTACATAACCCAGCGCACACACACGAACAAATGCATACACCACACGAACGAAAAGACAGAAGAATAAAGCAACATATCTGCACACCTGCTCATCCAAACGCACACCAATGGTCATTCACTCACAGTTCCTGAGGGGTGTAAAGCCCATATTTACACAACATGGGTTCAAGATCACATATTAAACCACACCACACCATGACAAAAACCGGAGTGACAGGACCCAGAGTGACAGGACCCAGAGTGACAGGACCCTGAAATGTGACAATTAGAAGTAATAATCATGCCATGTTGTTCATCTCCATGAAACAACAACACTAGCCCTGGGTACATACTATAAGAAATTAACCTCCAGTTTCTTTATAGGGACCAGGTTCCAAAATAAACCCAGAATATGAGAAGCACAAACACAAACAGACAGAGAGATTTGTGCAGCTCATAGAATGTGTTTGTCTTTGGATTATAGATAATGAAAGACCCATTAGCTTGAGAATGCAGGAGTCTTTATGGATGCGTTTTCACAGCCCTTCAGAATCTAGATCTTGTGCCAATTATTTGTCCTTGCTGTTGCCTAATGTGTTGTAAACAGTATATAAAAAGCACATCAATTAGAAATGATGACGTCTGATGAAAACCACATCCATATGTGGACCTCAATCCTGATACAATTCTACCACTCCATAAGCACCACCAGTCTGTCTGCTCCAATCAAATGCTCTTTGCTAGGAAGTGTTGTTTTTCTCTCGCATTATGATCTGCTTAAATCATTAAAACCATCCCAAAATGTTAACCAACAGTGACAGAAAAAGGGAAATGCATATTGAAATAGATAATTGTTCCACATCGGCACCTGCGTTCTCTTTTCAGAGACTACATCAGTGTGAATGCGTAAATCACATATGGGTCATAAGAAGTGTGCAAAAAAGTCATAGAAAACATGTTGGGTTCTGATGGTGGTGTTGAGCCGGCATGTGCTTTTTCAGCGCTTGGGTCTCTCTGGTGTTCTTAGTGTACCCTTCTCCAAAGAGGGCTGCCCTGGAGTGAAACATCTCACTGCTTGGGGCAGGAGTGCCGGGTGAGCAGCAACAAGACTGTGTCCTTTGATCCCCTGCCAAACCAGACACATTACATTGGAAATAAGCAGAACTGAATACTTAATTTGAAAAATGCATTTGCGTGATCAAACTTCAGAAAAGCTATATACATTTTAGATGTATTTCTGGAATAACATCACACATTCCTATAACACACATTTCTTTCTATAAATGACCCCCCCCCAGCCTCAATCCACCTCCCCCCCGTACCCAGTGACTTAGGTATGGAGAGAATTATTCTCCATCCTCTTAATAAAAATAATTAAGTTCTCTCCTGATGTGAGCGCCTGTGAAAAATGTAATTCCGTTAATTAGGCCAACAGATTTGATGCAGCGTTCTCCTCTGTCCTACAAATCTCCTCTGGACAAACCTGTAACTACTGGTAACATGGAACACATCACAGACCTTACTGGAGAAGCAAAACAGCGCATGACCAGAGATCCTCAAGACTGCCTGGGAATACAATAGTGCTAAAAACAGCTCAGGACAATCACTGGCACGTTTCCTCCATTTCCACAGTGCGTTTGAACTCCTTGTAAGTTGCAGGACATGCACAGGTGAGGGAAAGGTGAGCGGTCTGTACTTCACTGAAATGCAGCTGGTGTCCCTCTTTTTCTGCATTGCGCTATATCATCAAATGTGCATCACCGCCAGAGTGCGTCTGACCGTCAGCTGAAGCACGACGTAATGTAGCCACCTCCTTTCCCCACACAGCTACAGGTAGAGAAAGGGGAAGGCTGCTGCATAATGTAGCCACCTCCTTTCCCCACACAGCTACAGGTAGAGAAAGGGGAAGCCTGCTGCGTAATGTAGCCACCTCCTTTCCTCACACAGCTACAGGTAGAGAAAGGGGAAGCCTGCTGCGATCTTCCCATTTCTGCCACACCAGGTAGGAGGGAAGAAGCAATCTGTCCCAAATCTCAGGCGGTTGCTGTGCAATCAACGTTATGTATACCTCTGCTCCAACTTGACATATTCCATCTCTCTCTCTCTCTTTCTCTCCCCCTCTCCCCCCTCTCGTGTGGATGAACAAACTGTAGCTGTCTCGGCTGGTGTGTCGTATTCAGAGCAGTGCCTCAATCTGATGGGTGAATTCAGGTTGAAACATGTACAGTGGGGAGAACAAGTATTTGTTACACTGCCGATTTTGCAGGTTTCTTACTTACAAAGCATGTAGAGGTCTTTAATTTTTATCATAGGTACACTTCAACTGTGAGAGACGGAATCTAAAACAAAAATCCAGAAAATCACATTGTATGATTTTAAATAATTAATTTGCATTTTATTGCATGACATAAGTATTTGATCACCTACCAACCAGTAACCAGTAACCAGTAATTCCGGCTCTCACAGACCTGTTAGTTTTTCTTTAAGAAGCCCTCCTGTTCTCCACTCATTACCTGTATTAACTGCACCTGTTTGAACTGTATAAAAGATACCTGTCCACACACTCAATCAAACAGACTCCAACCTCTCCACAATGGCCAAGACCAGAGAGCTGTGTAAGGACATCAGGGTTTAAAATTGTAGACCTGCACAAGGCTGAGATGGGCTACAGGACATAGGCAAGCAGCTTGGTGAGAAAGCAACAACTGTTGGCGCAGTTTTTAGAAAATGGAAGAAATTCAAGATGACGGTCAATCTCCCTCGGTCTGGGGCTCCATGCAAGATCTCACCTCATGGGCCATCAATGATCATGAGGAAAGTGAGGGATCAGCCCAGAACTACATGGCAGGACCTGGTCAATGACCTGAAGAGAGCTGGGACCATAGTCTCAAAGAAAACCATTAGTAACACACTACGCCGTCATGGATTAAAATACTGCAGCGCACGCAAGGTCCCCCTGCTTAAGCCAGCGCATGTCCAGGCCCATCTGAAGTTTGCCAATGACCATCTGGATGATCCAGAGGAGGAATGGGAGAAGGTCATGTGGTCTGATGAGACAAAAATAGAGCTTTTTGGTCTAAACTCCACTCGCCATGTTTGGAGGAAGAAGAAGGATGAGTACAACCCCAAGAACACCATCACAACCGTGAAGCATGGAGGTGGAAACATCATTCTTTGGGGATGCTTTTCTGCAAAGGGGACAGGACGACTGCACCATATTGAGGGGAGGATGGATGGGGCCATGTATCGCGAGATCTTGGCCAACAACCTCCTTCCCTCAGTAAGAGCATTGAAGATGGGTCGTGGCTGGGTCTTCCAGCATGACAATGACCCGAAACACACAACCAGGGCAACTAAGGAGTGCCTCCGTAAAAAGCATCTCAAGGTCCTGGAGTGGCCTAGCCAGTCTCCAGACCTGAACCCAATAGAAAATCTGGTCAAGAACTACAGGAAACGTATGATCTCTGTAATTGCAAACAAAGGTTTCTGTACCAAATATTAAGTTCTGCTTTTCAGATGTATCAAATACTAATGTCATGCAATAAAATGCAAAATAATTTGTTAAAAATCATACAATGTGATTTTCAGGATTTTTGTTTTAGATTCCATCACTCACAGTTGAAGAGTACCCATGATAAAAATTACAGACTTGTTCATGCTTTGTAAGTGGGAAAACCTGCAAAATCGGCAGTGTATCAAATACTTGTTCTCCCCACTGTACATGGGCTGATCCAGTCATGCCCTGGCCATGGATTAACTCGTACGTTAGGAATCGTCCCAAATGGCACCCTTTTCCTCTGTATAGAGTCCCAGTATTAGCAGAAGGGAACATGAGGCAATAGAGCACAAATTGGGAGCGGAGACTTACAGACACGTATCCCGTAACACCCCGTCATGCAGATGCTCATCTATACTATACTGCTCATTTACATGGAACCAGATGCATTACTTCTGCAGTTACTCTCGACCTATATCCCCCCTACACACATTCACGTGGGCATCTATGCATTAGTCTGTGTGTGGTGTCAAGAGAGACACGCACGGTCTGTCAATCTGTCGGTTTAACACAAGTGTTCTGTTAATGTAGTTGACATAGTTCAGTTATGTGCGTATATATCTGGGGCTGAGACCTCTGAGTTTTGTTCGTGCTAAAATAATTATCAGAGGCAGAGAGATGTGACGTTTGAGAAAATAAAATCAGCTGACATGCCAACTTAGATGTGGCCTGAGATTGAGAGGTTGTGAGTTCAGTCCAGGGGGTTCAAGCCTTTAAGCTTTGTCATTTTGAGCTGATCTTTATAGGAATGGTTTATTGTATTGTTGGGGAGTATTTTGGGAAATGTTTAGGTTCTGCTTTTGATTCTGTTTGTTGTTTTTGGAACAAACAAAACCCCTCAGTTATGGTCACCACGCCTCCCGTTCAGAAAGAAAACACGCACGTTTAAAACTAAGCTGCCTTTTCTCCTTCTATAGTAGACAAATCATTATTGCATGTAAACATTTGTCTTTCCCTGTGGCAAATTTGTCTGCTCCTACTGACCTTTCACAAGCACATTTGATAAGTGCCACATTGTAACCACAGAGGGAATGGAATGGATCTAGTCAAACTCCTGGGGCATCTTCAAACAATCTTAATTATAATTAATTAAACAATGATAATGTATTCATAATAATGTATTAATAATAATGGCAATGTATTATCTTGTTTGATAAAAATTGTATTTGAACCACAAAAATTGTGTTTTAAACTTAAATTTAAACAAACCCCCAACTCTGTTTGCCTGTGTAATGATTAAAAACAAAATCCCTCATGTGACTACATTTGTCATCCTGGAACAGTCCTGTCCTCGCATCATCAAAAACTGTCCTCGCATCATCAATTATTTAATGCTACAACGTAGACCCAAACATTTTCAACAAATTACAATATATTTTGGGTGTTTGTAACAAATATCACTTTTCAGTTATAAGATTTTGTGACTGTTCGGGTGCTGTAATTATTTTCTGGACGAACAAGTTAGCTTAGGCTACATTTTTAAGTGATTTGGTTTGACATAAAGAGAAAAATGTAATGACTGGTGGTGTCAATGTAATGCAAATGAGTTTGGACATTTGGCTGCTGACAATGATCATTATGAAAGGTTAAAATGCTTCCTGATGGAACCTAACTGAGACTATTAATGGATTGCACAACTCACTAGGTTGCATAACAGCCATTGTTATCAACAGTCTACAGACACCAGAGCCATATTCTTGGCCAAAAGTTGACCAGGGGATTGTTACTGTTTTGTCTGAATTATACTAGTGGCTTGGACATACAATCACATTTCAGATAGTAGAAAATAATGTTTTCATCATATTTACTTAAGAAGTATGGCAATATTAATTGTTTGGTTTCTTTAGAAATCACTTTTAGTTTTCAATCCTAAGTAATTCACATTACATCAAATTATCATCAGCACCAACCTAGGATTAATTTAGAATTCACATCAACAAAACTAAATCTTTCATATCTGAGAACACTATTTATCGGCAGAGACAAAGTCACGGCAGGGCTTGGTCCTTTGCTGATGGCAGAACACTTGAAAAACAGGCCAAGTTAATCACCTGATGTGCCTTTTTGCCATCAGTTGTGTTTTCACATGCTGAAGACACGACTGAAGGCAAAAGGCATGAAAACATGAAGACAGCTACAGTACAGGCTGGTAGAGCGTGTGACCAGGGCAGATAGCCAGCATCCAGAGATGTCTATGAGTTGCAGACTTCATTGCATTCAGAGGATATGCGACCAAGTACTAAACATGATGAACAATAATGATCATCTGTCCAAATACTTTTGGCACTCAAAAATAGGCTGACTATTTACATATCTTGCTCTAGTTTCTAAATAGTTTAACTTATAGGTATATAAATCTGCTCTGTGGGTGCACAAACAAACACACACACACACACACACACACACACTCAGTGGCTTTAGAAAATATTCAGACCACTTAATTTTCTTCACATTTTGTTGTGTTAGGCTTAATTTATTTGATGAATTAAAAAAATTCAAGTAATCTACACACAATAACCACTAATGACAAAAACAAGTTTTTTGAAATGTATGGCAATTGATTGAAAATGAAAAACTAAAATAATTCTTGTACATAGGTATTCAGACCCTTTGCCATAACACTCAAAATTGGCCTCAGATGCATTGCCCGTTGATTATCTTTGTCCTGGAATTTGATTTGAGTCCACCTGTGGTATTCAGCGATTCAGTTGATTGGCCATGATTTAGAAAGGCACCCACTTTCTCACAGTGCCAAACCATAAAGCCCAAAGATCTTTCTGTAGACATCACAGAATTGTGTCAAGGCTTAGATTCGGAGATAAAAAAAAATCTAAAGCATTTAATGTACCAAGGAGCACAGTGGGCTCCATCACTGTGAAAAGGAAGTTCAGAACCAAAGTACTGAATAAAGGGTCTCAATACTTACGTAATGAGATATTTCCATTTTCAATAAATTGTCAGATATCTCTAAAAATATTTTTGCTTATGGGAAATTGTGTAGATTGATGGCACAAATGTTTTTAAAACAGGTATAATTTAAGACAATAACTAAATAATAACTAAATGTGGACATAGTGATGACACTGTAGTCTGGTGGTCAGCAGCATGGGGCTGGTTAACAAAGCGTAGCTTTGTCTAATCTAGGAGCCGATAAGGTGTAAAAACTAAAAACAAACATGTCATGTACGACCCTAATTGTTCCCAGATCTTTGCTTTTTGTAGGGCTGACGAACAATGCACCAAATGCATGAAATGACAGCTTGGAACCCTTAACAAATCTACATTCCGCACTAAGACCTGTAGTGATGCAACTAAATGCCCCTAAACTCAGAGTCTGGAGAGACTGAAATGTTTATTGTTGATATTCATACTCAATGTGCAGTTTAGTGCTATATAAGCTACTCTGTTCTGGACATTGTTATGTTCTGGATGCACAAAAATTTGCAAATGTCCTTCTTTGCCAGCACAGATAACACAGTGGACCTGTCATGTTGATTGAGTAGAATTGTCATCAAGAACATAGACTCGCAAGCTTTTTTCAATGTCAGTAGAAGGTCACTGGTAGAAACTGAATAAATGCTGAGATGACTGCACTGTGTTCTTTTAAATTGGTAGATTTTAAAGGCCACACAGATGTCTAACCTTGTTAATATAAACTGCTCAAAAAAATAAAGGGAATGCGTAATTATCACAGTATAACACCAAGTAAATTAAACTTCAGGGATATCAATCTGTCCAGTTAGGAAGTATAAGTGATTGTGAATCAGTGTCACTTGATTTGGTACAAATGAAAGTGACAACAGATGCACTGGAGAGGCAACAGCAAGACAACCCCAAAAAAGGGAATGGTTTTACAGGTGGTGGCCACAGGCAATTGCTCTCTCCTTAACCTTTCTGACTGATTCTTCTCTAGTTTTGCATTTTGCTAGTGTCTTCCTCACTACTGGTAGCATGAGGCGATACCTGTAGCTGATTCAATTGGCACAGATAGTACAGCTCCTCCAGGACAACACATCCATACGTGCCGTCGCAAGGTTTGCTGTATCTCCCACTACAGTCTCAAGAGCATAGAGGAGATACCAGGAGACGTGCTGTTAAACGAGGAGAGTAGGACAGGGCCGTAGAAGGTCATCAACCCAACAGCAGGACCTTACTCCTTTGTGTGAGGAGGAACAGTAGGAGCACTGCCAGAGCCCTACAAAATGACCTCCTACAGGCTACTGGTGTGCATGTTTCTGACCAAACTGTCAGTAAGTGTCAATGAGGGTCGTCTAGTGCAGCACAATTTGGCATTCACCAGAGAACACCAGACTTGGCAGGTCCGCCTTTGACACCCCGTTGTCTTCACAGATGAGTGCAGGTTCACACTGAGCACAATGTGACAGGCATGAAAGAGTCTGGAGACGCCGTGGTGAACGTTATGCTGCCTGCTACATCATCCAGCATGACCGGTTTGTAGGTGGGTCAGTGATGGTCTGGGGAGGCATATCCTTAAATTTGGACACTTGTGTTGCCAGCGGTTTAAACATTAATGGCTGTGTGTTGTGTTATTTTGAGGGGACAGCAAATTTACACTGTTATACAAGCTGTACATTCACTACTTTACATTGTAGCAAAGTGTCATTTCTTCAGTGTTGTCACATGAAAAGATATACAAAATAATAAATATTTACAAAAATGTGAGGGGTGTACTCACTTTTCTGAGATACTGTACGTGTGTGGTGTTTACCTGGGGAAGTGATGGCAACAGGATACACTGCGGGAAGATGACAAGCTAGGGGAGGGAGGGTGATGCTCTAGCCAATAGCTCTACAGCGGCTCCACTTTGCAACATACTGGACTTGAAGGATCTGCTTCTAATGTGTTTGTACCAGATTCCACAGGACACCTTCAGGAGAGTCCATGCATCGGCGGGCTGGCACTGTTTTTGTATGCTCAACAGCATATTAGGCATGCGGTCGTAATGTTTTGGCTCATTAGTGTATATAGATATAGCTCCACCCACATACAAATGGAAATGGAGCTTAGTAGAACAACAATGTGATTCACCTAATACAAAAAAGATAGCGTTGTAAATATTTTTGTATATGCATTAACCCTCATCCTACCGACTGGGGTACCCACAGACCCCAGAGGTAAACTTTTTATCATATCTCTATCTCTAGAACTTTTTGGGCCTTATTTTATAATTCAAATTTTTCATGACTTAGTCAATCAATTTGCTCCTAATGACTTCAAATCATTGTTTCTGTTTTAATAAGTGCTTTTTAAAAATACACATTTATTGGGGTCCTCTGGGACCCCTGTCAAAAGCACCCAATTCCGCCTATGCAGTTTTAATAAATTGAACTATTTATTGACTTCATGTTTCCCATAGGTTAACATTTAAAGTATCACAAACTATCAGTGGGGGGGGCACTCTGTCGGTCATTTTGAAGGAGACAGACACAGATGCAGCAGACACAGATTTCCTACCATCAGGCAGGCGGTACAGGTCTCTTTGTTCCCACACCAGCAGATTCAGGAACAATTTCTTTCAAGCTACGTAACCCTGCTGAACTCTGTGACCCATCACTAACTATACCCACCCGCCCACCGCTTAGTACTGCCTCTCAGGGACCTTGTTGCACTATTCCTTTGTACTACTGGACTCTGACATTGCTTTGCAAAGTGTGATAAGGACGTTTTCAGTTGGTAGATGTACAGTGAGGGAAAACATTTGATACCCTGCTGATTTTGTATGTTTGCCCACTGAAAAATAAATGATCAGTCTATAGTTTTAATGGTAAGTTTATTTGAACAGAGAGAGACAGAATAACAACAAAAAAATCCAGAAAAACACATTTTATAAATTGATTTGCATTTTAATGTGTGAAATAAGTATTCGATCCCTCTGCAAAACATGACTTAGTACTTGGTGGCAAAACCCTTGTTGGCAATTACAGAGGACAGACGTTTCTTGTAGTTGGCCACCAGGTTTGCACACATCTCATGAGGGATTTTGTCCCACTCCTCTTTGCAGATGTTGGTAGGATGAGGGTTAATGTATTTCACAAAACTGTAGAAACCCAAGAAAAGACTTTATGAAAATACATACTGGATGGAACACTATATAAACATCATTGTAACTGTTAAATTGCACAAAATTGCATCTTATCTTTAGGACATTTTGGAAAAAGTGTGAATACCCACAAAAAACATTCCCTTCTGCTCACAGTGCAATTAAATAAGATACCATTGTTTGTTAACACTACTGCCATTTGAGAATAATTTATGAAATATCTGATTGTCAGTGAGAAGCATAAATATTGTAGCCCTTGGTCTACAGTAATATATAGAACACACACAATTTTTATTCTTAATCTTACAGGAATAAACACCTGGATAGTTATTTGAAATATCAACATACCAGGGTTTGGAATCAGTTCAGGTTACATAATCAAAAACTGGAAAAGAACAACATTTTTCAAGGATGAGAAGCAGATCTGAGAACAAAACTGATCTAGTGTTCCATAACACCACAGTTTTTTTTAAAGCGTGGGATCTGGTTAATAACGTTATTTTAGGTTGCAATTTTTTTCCTACAAAAATACTCAGAGAACTGCCTATGCAAACAACTCCATCCAGTGTCAGACCAATTGGGACATATTACCTTGTCAGAAAATTGCGTCTTGACATTAGATCATTTTGTCATGTATTAACATCACACCAAGTTTGAATATTTAGTTGGCCCCCATAATTATTGTGTTAGACCGAGTAACGATTCTTATTAGGTTTACTTCCACCACAAACAGCATCTAAATATGGCTTTTATTAGCCAGTAATAGGCCTACTACTATCTATAGTGGGGCAAAAAAGCATTTAGTGAGCCACCAATTGTGCAATTTCTCCCACTTAAAAAGATGAGAGAGGCCTGTATCCTTTCATCATAGGTACACCTCAACTATGAGAGACAAAAGGAGAAAAAATAATCCAGAACATCACATTGTAGGATTTTTAATGAATTTATTGGTAGATTATGGTGGAAAATAAGTATTTGGTCAATAACAAAAGTTAATCTCAATACTTTGTTATATACCCTTTGTTGGCAATGACAGAGGTCAAATGTTTTCTGTAAGTCTTCACAAGGTTTTCACACACTGTTGCTGGTATTTTGGCCCACTCCTGGGCAATACGGACTTTAAGCTCTCTCCAAAGATTTTCTATGGGGTTGAGATCTGGTGACTGGCTAGGCCACTCCAGGACCTTGAAATGCTTCTTACAAAGCCACTCCTTCGTTGCCCGGCGGTGTGTTTGGGATCATTGTCATGCTGAAAGACCCAGCCACATTTCATCTTCAATGCCCTTGCTGACGGAAGGAGGTTTTCACTCAAAATCTCACAATACATGGCCCCATTCATTCTTTCCTTTACACGGATCAGTCGTTCTGGTCCCTTTGCAGAAAAACAGCCCCAAAGCATGATGTCCCCCCCCCCCCATGCTTCACAGTAGGTATGGTGTTCTTTGGATGCAACTCAGCATTCTTTCTCCTCCAAACACGACAAGTTGAGTTTTTACCAAAAAGTTCTATTTTGGTTTAATCTGACCATATGACATTCTCCCAATCCTCTTCTGGACCATCCAAATGCTCTCTAGCAACCCTCAGATGGGCCTGGACATGTACTGGCTTAAGCAGGGGGACACGTCTGGCACTGCAGGATTTGAGTCCCTGGCGGCGTAGTGTGTTACTGATGGTAGCCTTTGTTACTTTGGTCCCAGCTCTCTGCAGGTCATTCACTAGGTCCCCCCGTGTGGTTCTGGGATTTTTGCTCACCGTTCTTGTGATCATTTTGACCCCACGGGGTGAGATCTTTCATGGAGCCCCGGATCAAGGGAGATTATCAGTGGTCTTGTATATCTTCCATTTTCTTATAATTGCTCCTACAGTTGATTTCTTCACACCAAGCTGCTTACCTATTGCAGATTCAGTCTTCCCAGCTTGGTGCATGTCTACAATTTTGTTTCTGGTGTCCTTTGACAGCTCTTTGGTCTTGGCCATAGTGGAGTTTGGAGTGTGACTGTTTGAGGTTGTGGACAGGTGTCTTTTATACTGATAACAAGTTCAAACAGGTGCCATTAATACAGGTAACGAGTGGAGGACAGAGGAGCCTCTTAAAGAAGTAATTACAGGTCTGTGAGAGCTAGAAATCCTGCTTGTTTGTAGGTGACCAAATACTTATTTTACCGAGGAATTTACCAATACATTCATAAGAAATCCTACAATGTGATTTTCTGGATTTTTGTCTCTCATTTTGTCTCTCATAGTTGAAGTGTACCTATGATGAAAATTAAGTGGGAGAACTTGCACAATTGGTGGCTGACTAAATACTTTTTTGCCCCAATGTACTTACTACTTGGAATAGTCATAAGAATTGAGCAATGGTTAGCAAGACTGAGGATAACCGTTACACTGCCAAAGCTATTTAATTTCATAGCATAACAAAACATTAGTTTTTCTTTCATTCGTGAATGACATTGATATAATAATTATCAATAACTTCACAGTTTTCTGCTGTAACTACTGGAGGGTCAACTTGGACTTCTGCTTAGGGTCATTGTTGTGCTGGAAAGTCCTAGAGCGTCCCACACGCAGCTTTCGTGCAGAAGAATGCAAATTGTCTGCCAGTATTTTCTGATAACGAGCTGCATTCATGTTGCCATACATTTTCACAAAACTCGCCATGCCTTTAGAGCTCACACACCCATACAACATCAGACCCACTACCATGCTTCACAGTGGGGATGGTATTTTGTTCAATATAGGCCTTGTTGACCCCTCTCCAAACATAAAGATCTATTTTTGTCTCATCACTCCAAATTACAGTGTGCCAGAAGCTTTGAGGCATGTCAAGGTGTTGTCGGGCATATTGTAACCAGGCTTTTTTGTGGCATTGGCGCAGTAAAGGCTTCTTTCTAGCAACTCGACCATGCTGCTCATTTTTGTTCAAGTATCATCGTATTGTGCTCCTTGAAACAACCACACCGTCTTTTCCCAGAGCAGTCTGTATTTCTCCTGAGGTTACCTGTGGGTTTTATTTTGTATCCCAAACAATTCTTCTGGCAGTTTTGGCTGAAATCTTTCTTGGTCTACCTGACCTTGGCTTGGTTAAGTAATTGAATAGTACTGACAGGCATTTGCAAGGCTTTTGATATCTTTTGATATTCTTTTGATATTCTTTTCCATCTTTTCCAACACCAGTCGCTTGTGTGGAAGGCCATCTCTCTAACCACAACGCTATTTAACAAGGGATAGGCAGTCTCTCACTCAGTAAGAGGCATTCGCTGTTCTGGGCCAGCTCTGTTCATGCAATTTTTTTAAAAATTTTACTTTCTTTGAAAAATAGCTTTTATAATGGGGTTTGTAAATGTGTTTAAATGTAATCAATTACATTCCAAATCATCTGCAAAGGAATTTTTTCCATGACCTAAATTGGATAATTGACAACAGAACCTTGATATTCTAATACCAAGGCAGTACATTTATGAACAAACATACAAAACAACAACTGACATTAATTAAAACCTATTTTTAACATTATATAAATGTTGCTTCAAAAGGTGCTACTGCAGCCGGTAAAGGTGCTACTGCAGCCAGTAAAGGTACTACTGCAGCCGGTAAAGGTACTACTGCAGCCGGTAAAGGTGTTACTGCAGCCGGTAAAGGTGCTACTGCAGCCGGTAAAGGTGTTACTGCAGCCGGTAAAGGTGCTACTGCAGCCGGTAAAGGTGTTACTGCAGCCGGTAAAGGTACTACTGCAGCCGGTAAAGGTGTTACTGCAGCCAGTAAAGGTGCTACTGCAGCCTGTAAAGGTGCTACTAAAATGGACACTCAAGCTATTTTCCTCCTTCATTTTTTTTGCCCTGCTTACATATGAGCATTTCATATTTTAAAAACTTTCCTGTCCATCTCTTGTGTAGTCTGACTGATTATACTACCTAACAAGACTGCTGCTTTGAGAAACAGTATGGGACAGACCATTTGAGAAGTACAGGGGGTTCAGTCTCAAACATAAATAATTAATTAGAAGACATGATTTAATTTGAGTATCATTTTGACACGATCAGATCTTAAGACAAAAAATAAATATTCAATTACATTTAATTTCAGTTTGAATTTTCACGGGGCCCTAACTCTTCCGAGGCAATAGGCAGCTGCCCACCTTGCCTAATGGTAGCGTTGACCACTGGTAAGAGCGCAGTCAAATTGAACGCAGTTAAATTAAAGGCAAAAATAAATACTTGACAGGTAATGTATTGGGAAAGAAAAGGTTAGAATTAGAGAACTGGACAAAGAAATTAAAAACCCACACATGCTTACATGGTTGTTGTCATGAAGTCTTCCAATCAACATATTGGAGTTGTCTTCACATATGTATACGGTTATGTTGCTAAATAGAAAATAAATTAACCTGGCATCAACTGATTTTAACTAGCCCTAATTAAGCTGTTCCTGTAAGTTTCTTGGTAGAAGGTTTCTTGGTTTCATACTGCAGAGACAGCCATGGTCCACTAGGAGCTAATGTAAGATCTGCAGAATCTTATTAAAGGTAGAGATAAGGAGAGGGATATAAAATAATTATTTAGATATATCACGGAAAACTGTGAAGACCATCATTATGAACAGATGGCACCACCAGGACATTGCAAAGGACATTGCAAAGATCAAAAATGTATGGCAGTATGTACACAAAAGACTAGGCTCCTAGCAGTTATTTAGGTAAGCTTAATGCACATTCTGTCTCTATACTTTTCACACAGCTTTTCCTGCTACAACTAAAACATTTGTAATTTCACTTTAAAAATCTTCAAAGGTCTCATATTTTCTACCTGATTATGGTTTTGTAATCCAGCAAAACTCCAGCATTCAAACTACCCACAGGCCATTTGATGAATAGAAAATACATTTTACAAAACATAAAAAAGTTTAATGAAATTCGGGTATTTTAAATATAAAGTGATTTACATGGTGTATTGATTAAGTGTGTGTTCTCACTTGAACAGAAATGTAGTGATCTATACAGAATTTTAGCAACCAGGACATGACCCAACAATTTTGCTTGTTGCCTTCTGCAATTGTTTGATTGTGGAGAGATGATCATGTGTCTTAGTGATGCCAGTTTGAAGAAAGGGAGTGTGCGCTTTGCCATTTGCAAACAGAAGATGGTGTGCTAAAATTCAGCATTGTATGAGCTTTTATGTGCACCCAAAACATTTCTGGTGAGTAAATGTGAAATACAATCATTCCACTATTGCTACAAATATATTACAGTGTGCACTTTTCTTACATGCTGTATATAATAATTAAAATGATCTAATATTTCTATTACATTCGGTTCATAAATTCCAGGGGTACCAAATGTCTAAATCATTTTGTATAGACTTTTTTCATAACTCATCTACCAAGGGGTCTAAATCATTCTGAAAGGCACTGGACGCATTATTCATTGTGTGATTATGTTAGCAAAATAATATCACATACTGTATTTTATATAACCCTAACTATAACTATAGTTGAAAATCTAATTCCTCCTGGACTGATCACGGTCTGCAGCTAGCTCTGATCACAGTGTAATCAAATACACAAGGAGAGAGCCCATCCATGGTGGTTTGGCCAATGTTCAACCTTCTGTCTCATAAGCCAGAACAAGCTGAAAATTGTTGCGCAGTAGTCAAAAAGCAGATATATGTTTCCCACAGCAATTGTAGTCATCATAGGAGGTTGTTTTCCTCATACAAATATTCCTTTGCAGAGGTCAATAAAACCAATAGGCCATTGAAAATTATAGTGCACAAACCTTAGTGGCACTGATTCATCCAAACAGTTTTTCCCACAAATGTATTTTAAGAAATAATAAAAGGCCTGCTGTTCATTCGCAATCACAGTGAAAGCCAAAACACAGCCACAGCCCCCGTTCCCCCAAATTCAAAACTCTGGTCACCTTACTCTGGGTTTTTCTGTATTACATCATATAATCTCTTCTTTAACCAAGCAAAAAAGAAGAAATCGAACACCTAAGTTGCCATGGTGATGTATAGTACAGTGGAATAAATGTCCTGGTTGCTGTGGGGATGGGTGTATATTGAGTAAAAAGCTCCCTAATAATAAACCCAAAACACACTCCTCTGGGAGGGAGTAAAAGACAGATGGAGGAACAGACCTGATTCTTAATTTACAGAGTTGAAAGAGAGGCTAAATTGAGGTATTCACTTTCAGTTGATAGCATGAAATAACTCACTTTTACAGTGCAAGTGTGCTGGATAGTTAATGTATACCATTGTGCCATTTCATCTGTTACTCAACACAACGTGACCAGATGTCCCCAGGTTTGGAGGCCAGACCCTGGCTAGAGAGATATTAACTAGGTCGATAATCACAAGCTTTAGTCTAATCACAATTCCATGTAAAAAAAATATTTAGTCAATAACCCTGTACCAAACTTTTCTGCTCCCACAAACCTTTTATTAGCATGTTCGATCAGTTATGCATCAGTGATGCCATGTAACACACTGCATAAACAACCATGCCCTTGGCCAGAAAGTGTGGCATTACATAACGTTACCATTACGCCTACAGCATCGGCAAGCAAACTGAACCTGAAACTTCTACATTCAACCACATTTGAAAGGACAATGGTGGAAAGAATTTTGTCCATCTATTCCTGGTTTTAATTTCAGAATTCTGGACTGTGCACTTGATTCTGCTCCCCTCTTTTTGTTTCACACACTGTAATAATATTACATTTCTGTAAAAAAATAAACCCTGAACTTACAACCCTTTCCTTCCATTAACATCCATGGCATTCAGTCTTAACCCAGAGCCATGTAGACAGTATGGCCAGGTTTACAACGGCCTTCGTTTCTGACTGCCTCCTGCAATTCCTTATGAGATGATGAGCTGTAAACAATCCAACCGTTACATCACCAAATAAACAGATGTTTTCACCGATTAACATTCAGGGTTTGTAGCCAAATCCACCCTGTGTTGTGGTGTCAACAAATTACATGCGTTCACTGGACGTCATCCTAGAAAAACGATCAGAAACAAACAGCTCAACCTGGACGTGCAAATGACTGCCTATTATTATCATCACACAGCAACGGAGGCGAGAGCAACGCTCTGGATGCCTTCCCCGGCCCAACTCTGTGTACACCCGCAATCTCCCACCCCAGTCAGTGAGCAGTAGGCAGCTGTGGCGCTGGGAGCCATACACACCCTGTGGCCTGTGAAATGGATGCTCTCCAGAACAGACAGTGGTAGACACAGAGCCTTGAGCGTTATGTAATTACCCACTGTAGCTCCGCGCTGTAGAGGGGCGAGCCGCCAAAACAAGCCTCACTGCGGAGCGGAGCGCAGGAACCAGGCAAATCCCTAACAAAAGCAGCCTTCACTCTCCCTCTCTTCCTGTGCCTCTCTCCCCCCTCTCGTCGGACATAAACCACTGACGGAACAATGGGCCTCCCTGCTGCCGGGGAACCGAGGAGCGGAGGGACGGATATACACCCTTACCTACACACAGGCATTGCCTGAGCATGCACACACGTGCACACAGACACACACACCCGGACACAGAGTGGGGATTACAGCAGTAGAACAACAGCACCAATGGGAGTCCTGGTCCTATCAGGGAACACCAGGTTTCATGCATAGAATTTGTATGTAATCAGAGGAGCCTGCGACAATCAGGGAAGAAGCACAGGCACAGACTGTCACACTGATGAGAGTGCGAGGCGAGGTGAAAGCTCAGTCACTGTGACTGGTATAGGATTAAGCAGGCGCGTGTGCGTGCACAGTCTGCTTTAGGGTGCGTGAAAATCACCCACCAATACATGTCCAGCTTTTTTAATTGAGAATCCTTTTTTTCGACCAAATAACTTTCCGTCCATTTCCGTTTCTCTCTGTGTCATCATAACTGTGCAGTAGTGTCCTCCCTCTGTGTTTCTCAACGAGCAGGGAGGAGTTCTGGGGTCTGGTAGCCTTCCTGGTTATACCCAGCCAGTCAAGGAGCATTGTGGGTGGTCAATGTCAGCGCCCTCCGCAGCTGCTTCTATTTCTTCTAATTTCACCCACAGTTTATAACCCAGTCACCTGTCAGACACAACGACTGACAACTGTAGCCCTAGAGAAAGGGAGCCGGAGGGGGGCCTTATTCTACCAAATAAGCCTACATTTCCCCAAGGATGTTAATCTTACCTACTCTACATGATATGCGTTATGTTTGCTGTGGGTTTATTATGAAACGCAGGGCGGTGAAGTTGAGCAGAGTTTCTGTGAATCTGCATTGCTATGAGCAGACCTGAGACAGCGTGATGCTGCAGGAAATAAAAATAGCAGCGCTCATGAGTGTTGAGGTACTGAAAAGCAATTAGATACACAAACACACTAACTTCAGGTTGAAAATAAAGTGAAGTGATAACAGACGTGTTTCTCAGAGTTAGCATGGCAACATATGGCATGGAATATTAACTTGGTTTGAATTATAAGCCATATTTGGAATGTATTTAAAAAAGCTGACAGTTTGCTTTTGGGGTTACCTATCCCTTTAAAATGTGAACAATGAAAGGCCTGGTCTCAATGACAGAGCATCATTTTTGCTGGTGATATCCGTCACATATTGTCACGGAAACTGATGTCATGGAAACACTCATTACTCATGAGAACTCCCTATTTGACAGTCAAATGAACAATGAAATGTGTTCCAGTGAAAAACATCAGTCCATACATAGAAAGAGAGGAGGGAGAGACTGGAGGTAAATCAATCAGCCTCCGTTTCCAGTAATCATCAACCTTTATCTCTCCTATGGCAGACCTCCGAAGCACCCGGGATCTCAACACAGAACAAATGGAGCTGACCTTCATGTTCAACACACTAAAATGAATTCACCTTGGCATCCGTCTTGAAAACCTAGCTACCAAATACTGTGATCTATTGAGCTGGAATAAATACATAGCGTGAGTGTGGATGACAGAGTAGAGTCAAGAGACTGAGACCAGGATTCAAATCTGATCAGCAGTGGCCTGCATTAGCCAACGAATGCATTACTCTTGCTGTCTGATGCATACCTGCATTAGTACTGCTTCCAGTGTTATCCATCGCAGGCACATGATACAAGTTCGAACACTTCAACATAGGGTGGTGAACACCTCAGTAAGGCCGACTTATCCAGAGTAACTTACAGTGGCAAAAAGAGGTTGATACATTGGCACAACCACATATTGTGTCACCTCGAACATCTCAGAGATTTAAACCAGCCACCTACGGTAATGGCCCCTGGCCAAACGCTCTGACTACTAGGCGTCATGTCTTTTGATCTCTTTCCTTCATCCATCATTTATAGGACTGGTAAGAGGATTCATTGCATTTCAACATCTGGTTCCCCATTTATCCTCCGATCCCTCCTGCCTCCAGGTATCAAATCCGGTCATCACACTCAACTTGTCCAATCAGGTTCGGAGACTTACCTAGACTTAACTAGTCCCAATTAGGAGATTTCAATCAGCCAGGACAGAGATAGGGGGTTTCTGGTTGAGATAAACTGAACAGTCCTAAACTCCTCCACCCCCCAAGCCTCATTCAAGGTAGAGAGAGGTGGAGTCCTACAGTTCTAGCTGCTGCTCTGCTAAAATAAAAATGAACACCCTCCCCCCTTCCAGGCAGCAGCAGCTTAGAAGGGTTTTCAGTGGTTACACCAAGGTTCAGACTGGGTCAATTGCTAAAGCTTTGAGCTTCCAACGTTGTGCGAGCTGTAGCAGTCAAGCAGGGGTCTATGGTCAGAGGAGCTACCGCAAATTAACCAGGGCTTGGGAGTCTGGTGGGCGTCCCAAATGGCATGGCGCTCCCTGTATAGTGGACAACCTTTGGGCTCTGGTCTACTTGGGACACATACAGCCTATGAGTCATGCGAGAAGAATAACAACATAGAAGTTATCAGTTATATGGGAACCAATGAGATGAATCGAGGGCCAGGGTGGCCCAATCCATCAGGTGGGCAGCTACCCAGGCAACCTGCATCGCTCTAATCAGATGGGGAAGCAGCACATACAGTCAGGTAATTAATGACATTACAACAGAACGATAATCCTCAAGAAGATTAATTGGGGATACCTTAGCTACCATCGATACACTAGCTACCCTAGCTTAACCTTTAAATCGTCCATGATTCAGGGCCCCGTCCAGAATTTTCACAGGGCAGGTGCTGAAAATGACCTGTTGTCAAGTGTCAACAACTGTTATATTAACAAAGCAGTATTGTACATATTTAAACTAGGTGGCTAGCTATACACACTATACCGCTGGGAAGCATCCCTCAAATCTTGGGTTGTTGGAGACCAGGAGAGAACAATGTCCACACAAGGCCGGCTGGAAAACAGCCTTTGTATAATTGGCTATTGATGAGATGCTCATGACTTTGCCCTAAATCTGAGTGTCGCTGTGCAGAAGACAAGAAGTCTGTATTTTAAGCTCTATGTACACACATGCTTTTCCCACATTCTTTACCATTTGGTTGCAAACCATACATTTATTGAATTGTAGGAATACTCTGGGCCTGTGACTTAGGATAGCAGCATGACCAGCTTCCGATCTGTTTATGCAGTGACCTTGTCTTAACTAAGGTCACCTTCATACTCCTCAGAAACAACGGTCCAGAGCATGTTAATGATACACAAAACTATCACATCGCACTGGGTTGTTTCTATGTAAAATGACCCGGCACCCCTATGCAAAATCCCCACCGGATATTTGCAATGCCCTGAAGTACAACTAAAACTGTACATAGAACCAGTTAACTTTATGTTCATGCTTTCTGTGTTTGCCATGTATCAGCTCGGATATAAATTATAACGTGTGTATTCTGTTGAACCTAAGGATGAGCACTCATTCCCATCCTGAGTGGACACCATGTTCTGGTCAATAGGCAATGTACACTTCGTTGTCTTTTTTAGCAGCCAAACACACCCCTGGTAATGCCAGAGTGGTCTTTGTACACAAAAGCTCTGGAAGGTATTAATAGACATAAGATGCTCTATACGGGATGGTTAAGAGCGACCATTAGAGCTCATTTATAGATGTAAAATTCACAGTGTTCCTTCATCCATCTATCCATTAAACCAAACAGACTATACATACAGTATTAATCCCTACTCTACACATTAAACCGTAAGATCCATTGAAATGTGTACTGTTCTTACCCTTGTCAAGAAAAAACCCGGACACATCTCTTCCTGCATTAGGCATTCATATTAACAAACACCACAATAACACCAAACCATTGGCATGTATGCTTTTATTTGCTGAGCCACCAACAGTGATTTAAGGCTAGGACAGAAGGTAAGATATTGCCTTCTAAATACAGCAGCATATCTGCGCAGCCAGGAGTTTATTTCTCTCTTGACCATGTGTGACCTGACCAGAAAGAACTACCAGCCTTTAGTTACAGCCTATAACTAAGGGGCCAGGGTTGTTCCTGGTCAGGTCACATGGTCCAAGAAAATAAAATCCAGGACCTATCTATGTGACGGAAACAGGAAGATAACCTTTGTTTTAGCAGTTGTACGAAAGAGTGGTAACAACAACTTTGCTTAATGTCTGAGTAGAAAGAATAGACTGAAGTGCTTTGTTAATAGATAAAACCAGGGTCCTGTCTCTCAATTACAAGTTTAACATATAAATATGCAACAGCAATGCTGTTTGTCAGGATGACTGAATTATAATATTATATGTTCATCATTAATATTTGATCGTTGTGCTTCTAAATAACATTAGTCACTTTATGATTTGCTCATATTATTTACAGTCTTACCCAGTCTCAATTATCAACTGCTACTTCTTTACCTATCATTTTAACAGGTCTAATTGTACAGCAGACTGGGAGCAGTCACTGGAACAACTTCCATCACATTTTTTCCAAAGAATCACTTCTTTCAGTACAGTAATCTCTTTTCTCTAGTAATATGTACGCATTTAGGATTTTTGTTTTAGATATGGCTTTGACTTTGTATAAGTCAAAGCCATATACAAACCAAACTGCAACTTCTCTACAACTGTTAGCTGACATAAGACATTAATTTACTATTAATGTATATCTATAAAGCCTTAGGTCTCCCTTAAGTCACATTTCATTCATTTGAACAGTTGGGTAGATTGTGTGATGGAATAGGTCATTGTGCAGATTATCGTGTTGTAACAGATTGGTAACAGAAATACAAAACATAAATGCCCGTCGCCTTGGTCAATGTTGACTAAATGGCACCAAAATACTGAAATTCACCAAGAAAACACATTGTTAGTTTGGTATAAAGAAGATTTCTCAATGTCCGATCCCCTCACAACAAAAAAACGCTAGAAAACCATAGACACGATGACCATGATACAGTTTCACTACAAAACTGTGTAAAATAAAGAAGCAGTCCTCCCATCTTGGTTCAATGTCTGTGTTAGACGCAGCTAGTTCATGTGTAGATTTTGAGTCAATCATCAATGGAGCCCAGAGGGAGTATATCCTGTTCTGCTGTCCTGCAGAAAACATCAAGGAGGTACAATCTCCACTGCAGAGTCTCCACTCTCTTTTCATCCATCTCTATGGCTCAGAATCCATCTAGGGGACATCCAGGAGGAGCACCGATTTACACTTCAGCATCATCCAACTAAAGAAAACGTCCCAGTTCAGAGGGTAAAACGTTAGAGGTCACCACTCTGAGGCTCTGGGTTGCGGCCTTCCTGATTCCGGCTGCGCCCCAGTCTGGGGAAGCGCGATGAGGCTTTGGAGCGGGCCAACTTACTGCTCCCATCGCTGGCCACTGGACTGTCCCTGAAACAAAAGAAGACAGAGTTTATGAAAGCCACAGTTATTATACATAAAAACAACACAAACTGTGAGTCACATTTTGGCCTTAAACATGGGGGAGCCATATACATTCATATCAACACAACAATTTCTCAAATACAATACATTTTATTGAGTAGTATGATATTTGTTCTGTAAAACATGTTTCAAAATTAGCACCGCCCCTAAAGAATATTTCAAATAAAACCAAACAGAGGTGTCTGTTATGAAATGTTACGCTACTTATTTAGTCACCAGGAACTATATTGATGTCTTTCACCAGTTCCACTAAGCAGGGTAATAGTCAAAAAGTTGTGGTCTTGAACAGTTGCAAATTTGACAAGAAGAGGAGCGTACGTGCATATTGCCCCCCACGCACTGCAGTGAGAGAGGCAAAGAAGAATCCAAGGATCACAGTTTCATAACTGCACAGTCTAGTAGAATCTTGAGGTAATCAACTCAGAAAATCAGCTGTTAACGTCAACAGAAGATGTTACTTTGTCACTACAGTATGTATACCATCAGCATGTTTGTAGACAATAGGAGACCGCATACAATGGATATAAAAGGTCTACACACCCCTGTTAAAATGCCAGGTTTATGTGATGTAAAAGAATGAGACAAAGATTAATCATGTCAGAACTTTTTCCACTTTTAATGTGATCTATAATGTGAACAATTCAATTGAAAAAAATACTGAAATCTTCGAGGGGGAATCCTCGACGTGAACAGTTTTTCAATTCAACTGTTCACGTTATAGGTCACATTAAAGGTGGATTTTTTTTGGACATGATTTATCTTTGTCTCATTCTTTTACATCACAAGAACCTGGTATTTTAACAGGGTGTGTAGACTTTTTATATCCACTGTACAAGCAAAAACATCTGATACACATAGTAAAATATTGGAGGTGGATCATTAATACTTAGGGGTTATATTACTACTATTAGCCAGGGGCTCTTGTTAAGATTGATGACATAATAAATTCCACAAATTACAGAGATATTGTTGCCCAAAACCTGGTTGCCTCTGCCAGGAGATGGCTGTGGATGGACCTTTCAACAAGAAAATGTTCAGTTGGACTTCAGTTGGAAGAGGGCAGTGAGCAAGTGCAAACCTAAGACTATCAAGGATCTAGAAATGCATGGTGGACAGGTCCAAGATCCCGAAAAAACTGCACAATTCACTAAAATGTTTTGTTTTTGAGAAATGATACAGCTCCTCCCCTTACGGTTTTAGGCCAAAACATGACTCTTCCTTTCTGTTGTTTACATTTTACATTCACTTTCGCTCAGTGTCATGAAGGGTTCAAATGCTTCTTGAGTTGACTGTAGCCAACTGTTGACACTAAGGGTGACAACTTGGAGTGAGGTGACATCTAGATGCTTTCTAAGAGAGGAATGATGACTAGTGCAGCTGTCGAAAAATCAGGTTCTCGTAGCTTTTTTCCTCTCTTCATCCCAGACCTCTTCACCTCCCTCCTTACCAGGAGACAACATGGCCAGACCAGGCATCGCTAAGCCATTCATAAAAGGGGTCACCCTTTTGAAGGGTCATCCGTGACCCCAGACAGCTCTACTGTTCAAGGGTATACAGCAAGATTCTGGCACATAACCACCATAATCTTTCCCAGTGTCAGAAGAACCGGTGGACACTATTTCTACATCTCTGTATATACTCATATACCTGCAGACTTCCAATCAAAGTACTAATGCTAGTAAGCACTGGCTTGGAAATCTACCTTTAACTTTCTTTATAATGTATGCAGTCACACGACAACGGTGTCTATGAATAAATCTGACTCTTGAAAAGTAGAAAAATGTCTTAGTTGCCACAATCTGTCAGTATTCCTTTAATGTAGTTATCAGTGGTTAGATAAACCCAGCTCTTTATTGGATCCCAGTGTTTCAGAAACTCTGTGTTGACTGTCACTATCAGCTGCTACGGAACAGGAAATTACATTCTTGTCAGGATCTGTGATTGGCGGTGAGTGGTCACAGCCTCAAATGGTGTGGAAATTGGTGTGAATGAGTCAGGAAATGACTGGGTCCTACAACTGGGCTGGCACAAAAAGCCACTTACAAGGTGTTCACAAAACAACTAGTATTATCTACTGCATCACGTGTTGCATGTGTCAGGAAATGGAATATTATGAAGGACTTGTGTATATTCTCAATTGAAATTAAGATGCACACTACAATGCACATGCATATATAGCTAGGGAAAAAATTAAGAGACCACTGCTTTTTCTTTCCTTTCCAAAAAAGTTGACTAGTTTTGAGTGAGGAACAGAAGCGTTCAATTTGCAGTGGTCTCTTAATTTTAACCCTTCTGTTCCTCACTCAAAACCTTCCTTTTTGACTTTTTGGGAAATTCAAGAAAAAGGTGCAGTGGTCTCTTAATTTTTTCCGTAGCTGTGTACACACACACACACACACACACAGAGCGTGTTCACTCACTGGCAGAAGGGCAGCAGTTGTAACAGAGTCTCCTTGGTGGGTTCGGCAGTGAACTCTGGCAGGGTCTGGATGAGCTTGTTCAACACCATCCTCAGGTAGGACTGCAGCTGCTTCCGACGCTCTTCCACGAACTTGGCGTCCTGGAGAAGACAGAGAGAGGAATTAATACTGCCGATAGAGAATGAGATGACATGAATGTGGAGAACGTGTGAACGTGGGGACGTTCTGTGTGTAGAGTAAGAGAGGAAAGTCTAAGAGCATGTAGAGGAGGGAAAAGCAGATAAGTGGATAAGTGTGTAGGGTTGGAGGGTGGAAAATGAGGCCAGCTGTCAGATTAGCAAGGGTCCCAGCTGCCATGTCTTATTTAATGGTTTGTTTATATGGAGATGTCACCCTGGTTAAGACTTTAAGATTCATGATGCATGACTCATACTCTGGGGTAAGGGAAGTGAGGACTGCTGATTTTGTGTGTTTTTCATTCATGTAGAAAAACGATATTTCTAACCACTACGGTATAGTACAGGGAAATGTGCTGGGTATGGATGGCAGAAAAGCAGTTTTAAATGTGTGGAAATCCCACATACACACTTGGTGGGTTCGCAAGCTAAGGTTGATTGAGCCAGGTATGTAAAACTTCAATACTTGATTCAATTGTAGAGTTACAAATCATGACTGTGCTTGTGACAGACAAATGGCTTTGGAATTAGTTCATCTCCGCTGGCAGGCGACAGAAAATGAGTACCTACATAAACGAGTTGTCATAAAAATTTAACACTTAAAAATAATAGCATGCAAAGAAACATGTTGTTCCTATTGGAGTCCAGAGTGAGACTGTCCATGAACTGAAACAACCATGTAAGCAACAACCGAATGAACAGTATTCAAGACGGGAACAAAAGCTGGAGTTCATAGTCACACAGAGTAACAACAAAACGGGATATGAACGCCGGTGAATGTGCCACCCAGGTCTACCTAGAGCCGCCGCCCTCACCTGTTGTCTCAAACGAAGGAGGCTAAAGCTCGCCCGCTCCATCCGGCACAATCCCTCACCAGTCTGATCCAGGTGAGTCATATCCCTGTTACATCGGACTATATGGCGGGGGCCTCACATACTCCCCACCCACGGGCATCAACACGGAGATGAGACTATGGAGGCGTGTGTTTACATGTACAGACAGAAAGACAGATGAGCCATTCATATGGCACCATGCATTCACCGGTCTGCTGTCTGAGGCATGTTACCGTAATCCAACTCGAACTTCAAGACAGGGACTTGTACACCCTCAGACAGACACGGACATCAACAAATCAACACTGAAGGCCCAGACAAGGAGATGTTGCTATAGATAGAACTGTCCGTATAAGGAATGTTACTTCAACGACAACTCAGACAGGCACAGACAGGCACAGACAGGCACAAACAGGCACAGACAGGCACAGACAGAGGCATATGTATCAACGTGTACAGAAAATAGAGCTGAACAAACAAGGAGTCATAGGGAGAGATAAAGGACCGATTAAATCAAATTATCTACAAATTAGTACACAAATCTAAATAACCGATATCTGATATCCAAATGGGTCTGACATCACATTATATGAATCTTGGATTCTGGGTAAGGTCGCGTACAGTGGCCATGGATCCCGGAGTGTTGTGATAATATGTCAAACACCATCTCAGTTCAAAAATAATACAGTATAAGAAGCAACAGTTGTGGCTTCTGCAGTAAAATCACATCCAGTTATAAGCATCACTGCAAGGTCAAGGTTTGAAACAATTCTAGAGCCGTTTTCTATTTTTGATACTTTTCAACTGTTAAAGTGCTTGTCAGTAAGCTTTTCACTACACTATTTACAGCTGTACCCTGTTAAACAGAACAAATAAATGTTCATTTTATCTCATATATGTGAAAACTGAACTAAAAGGTACAGTATCTCACAAAAGTGAGTACACCCCTCACATTTTTGTAAATATTTGAGTATATCTTTTCATGTAACAATACTGAAGAAATGACACTTTGCTACAATGTGAAGTAGTGAGTGTACAGCTTGTATAACAGTGTAAATTTGCTGTCCCCTCAAAATAACAATACACAGCCATTAATGTCTAAACCGCTGGCAACAAAAGTGAGTACACCACTAAGTGAAAATGTCCAAATTAGGCCCAAAGTGTCACTATTTTGTGTGGCCATCATCATTTTCCAGCACTGCCTTGACCCTCTTGGGCAGAGCTTCACAGGTTGCCACTACAGTCCTCTTCCACTTCTACATGATGACATCACAGAGCTGGTGGATGTTAGAGACCTTGCAGTCCTCCACCAAATTGGACCCAATTAGCAATTTTCCCTCCCTGGTGACATGTGACTCATTAGTGTTACAAGGTCTCAGGTGTGAATGGGGAGCAGGTGTGTTAAATTTGGTGTCATCGCTCTCACACTCCCTCATACTGGTCACTGGAAGTTCAACATGGCACCTCATGGCAAAGAACTCTCTGAGGATCTGAAAAAAATTATTGTTGTTCTACATAAAGATGGCCTAGGCTATAAGAAGATTGCAGTGACCCTGAAACTGTGCTGCAGCATGGTGGCGAAGACCATACAGCGGTTCAACGGGACAGGTTCCACTCAGAACAGGCCTTGCCATGGTCAAACAAAGAAGTTGAGGTCATGTGCTCAGCGTCATATCCAGAGGTTGTCTTTGGGAAATAGACATATGAGTGCTGCCAGCATTGCTGCAGAGGTTGAAGGGGTTGGGGGTCAGCCTGTCAGTGCTCAGACCATACGCCGCACACTGCATCAAATTGGTCTGCATGGCTGTTGTCCCAGAAGGAAGCCTCTTCTAAAGATGATGCACAAGAAAGCCTGCAAACAGTTTGCTGAAAACAAGCAGACTAAAAACATGGATTACTGGAACCATGTCCTGTGGTCTGATGAGACCAAGACAAACTTATTTGGTTCAGATGGTGTCAAGCGTGTGTGGCGGCAACTAGGTGAGGAGTACAAAGACAAGTATGTCTTGCCTACAGTCAAGCATGGTGGTGGGAGTGTCATGGTCTGGAGCTGCATGAGTGCTGCCGGCACTGGGGAGCTACAGTTCATTGAGGGAACCATGAATGCCAACATGTACTGTGACATACTGAAGCAGAGCATGATCCCCTTCCTTCGGAGACTAGGCCGCAGGGCAGTATTCCAACATGATAATGACCCCAAACATACCTCCAAGACGACCACTGCCTTGCTAAAGAAGCTGAGGGTAAAGGTGATGGACTGGCCAAGCATGTCTCCAGACCTAAACCCTATTGAGCATCTGTGGAGCATCCTCAAACGAAGGTGGAGGAGCGCAAGGTCTTTAACATCCCCAAGAGGACTCCAGTGGAAACCTGTGAAGCTCTGGTGAACTCCATGCCCAATAGGGTTAAGGCAGTGCTGGAAAATGATGGTGGCCACACAAAATATTGATACATTGGCCCAATTTGGACATTTTCTCTTAGGGGTGTACTCACTTTTGTTGCCAGCGGTTTAGACATTAATGGCTGTGTGTTGTGTTATTTTGAGGGGATAGCAAATTTACACAAGTTATACAAGCTGTACACTCACTACTTTACATTGTAGCAAAGTGTCATTTCTTCAGTGTTGTCACATGAACAGATATACTCAAATATTTATAAAAATGTGAGGGGTGTATTCACTTTTGTGAGATACTGTACCTTTTAGTGCAGTTTTAACTAAAACTGCACTAAAATAACATTTTGAAACACTGAGTCTGTAGTACTATTTAATGTTTAACAACTGAAAACTGCACAGCTCCGGAAAATATTAAGAGACCACTGCACTTTTTTCTTTCCTTTCCAAAAAAGTTAAAAGGAAAGTTTTGAGTGAGGAACAGAAGCGTTAAATTTGCAGTGGTCTCTTAATTTTAACCCTTCTGTTCCTCACTCAAAACCTTCCTTTTCAACGTTTTTGGAAAGAAAAGGGTGCAGTGGTCTCTTAATTTTTTTCAGAGCTGTATTTTCTGACTGAAACGAGGTGGCTTGTTACATATGGTATCTAGAAGGAAATGAAAATATTTTTCACATTAATTCACTAAAGTTTGTACTTAGCAATCATTTAGTCGTGTCTTGATATTCTTACTTCTGACAATTCAACATTTGACTGTGGCAAGAAAGGCCTATAAATCCCCTGATGTTACCCTGGGGTTCTTAGAGACTTCTACAAGCATCTTTAGGTCCACTCTTGGGCTGAATTTGGTTAGAAGACCTGTCCTACCACTGGTCTGGAGAAAAAATGGGCATAAATATTTATCCCAGACATGGGCATAAATATTTGTTTTCTTCTGAGGGCCTTGGATAGGCATTTCATCATGGCAAAATGTTTTACCACAAACCCATATGATTAATACCCGACCAAGTTACTAATGTTTACCAAAGTCTGGAACCACCCAAGTTACTGTAAAATTATTTTCACATAATTTTTTTATGTTCTGCAGGAAAATAAATTGCATTTTTGTTTATTTACATTTATCAATGATCAATATGGTTGTAGTTTCACTCAAATATCCATGTGTCCAAAATGACTTATTTCACTTATTAAAATGCAAATCAATTTATACAATTTTTGACATGTGTTTTACTGGATCTTTTTGTTGTTATTCTGTCTCTCACTGTTCAAACAAACCTACCATTAAAATGATAACTAATAATTTCTTTGTCAGTGGGCAAACGTACAAAATCAGCAGGGGATCAAATACTTTTCCTCCTCACTGTAGAGAACAAATCAGACCAGCATTTTGAATAATTACGTTAAAAGAAACTCATCAAAGACTGTTCCTACATACGGAAGTTGAGTTTGAACACACAAACCGCAGCCCAAGTAATGCATAAAAAATCAGTAATTCAGGAATGTTAAAACAAGACCTCCACAATGTACTTTTCCATCATTACAGGCATTACACAGACATATTTCAATTTACATGTGAACACAACATACACGACTCATTCATTATTCAACGTTCACTGGTTAAGTAGTAATTTAGCTAACATCAAGGTATTTAAAGGTGACACGCCAGTCCTAGTTGTGTGACTGACTTTAACAGCTGTCCAGTTACTGTAAAATTACCAAACACTCCTATGACAAATGACCTTATACAATGTTATGATGACTGACAGAAAGATACCATGTTAACAAGGTTGGTGCTATGGCTGCATTTCCTCTATACAATCCATGATAAACAGGCGGAGTGCGGTTCCCTTCATCTTCGACCCCTTGTACAATATGAACACTGATAACACCAACGTTTCCCTTTCAAAGATACAGTAGCCTTAAATTTCAGCCCGCCGCCTGGGGGAAGTCATGCACAATTCACCATCACTCCAGCATCAGAGCAGGTGTGATGCAGATGTTTCTATGAATTACTTATTAAGTAGTTTCTTACTCGGTTCAGACAGAAATGTACACCTCTGAAATCTGTGATTTTGACAACACAAAAGCAAAAACATAAATTATAAATTTTGTTTCACATAACATATGCATGAAGCCTCTCTTTATTCTGTATACTGATATACAGAGCGATACCTTGGGAATAATAATGTTAAGGAGAATGTGAATGACATGCATTACATGCATGTGGTGTGACACCGCCAATCACGTAATCCAGACAGTTCATTCAGAATCTGTTCTTATTACCAAACATTATCGTGAGCAAACATTATTACTTATTACCAAAGTGCGCTCCATGTTTTAGGCATTCTGCAAAAACAATGCTTTCAGTAGATGCTGAATTTGGAGGAAGTTAGAGGCCTGTCACCGCGCTGCCAGGTAAACCTCTCCCTCAAAGTAAAAACAAAAGGAGCTGACTACGGACTTGTGGAGACAAAAATGAGATCTGGGCTGCAAATCTGCTTGGTACAAAAGCACCTCTCTGGATCGTATCGTATGGCTCATTAACTCATTTGAATTCCACACAGCACCCCTTATGATGTAAACTAGAAGTTTCATACACAGAGGGCTATTCCAAATTATAAAAGAAAGTTACTTTTCGGGTTAAGCTGGAGTCTTACGCAGCTGTGGAGGCTCCTGACTTAGGAGTCATACTTGGCCCCCGACTCAGATTTGGCAAACAGACTGTGTCTCTGTTTCCCTCTAAATATCCGTCCTCCTAACCTGTGCTTCCTACTATCCTGTCATTACAATTCATAAAATACTTAAGGTTTGTTTTTGGAGAAAAATGGACTCAAAGTAGAATCTTTTTAAATATACAGTACAGATGGAAACCTTCACCAAAGCAACAAGAATTATCTCTGAATCTGACAAAAAAGACCATGAGAGTTAAACTCTGGGCGACGGACACGGAGTGCCAGCCTTTGATGCCATCATTCTTCCTCACGCAATCATGACAAGGATGTGACCGTCAGGACAGATTTGACAGGTGCGCTTTGCACCATTTAGTGTATTTTCTGGCCAAGCCCTTGACAAATCAGCTTTTGAGGAGCTGTCAGTGGCAATAGGGATTGTGTGTGTGTGTGTGTGTGTGTTCCAATGTCACTGCAGTGAGGAGATCCTCAGATACACCAGGTGACACTCAGAAGCCGTTGGCCATGGTAATGCATTTAGCTGGGATTCCAAGTACAGTGCTCCACAAGTTCACAAAACTGAGATTTAAAAGAAGAAATAAAAATCAGTACCTGAAATTCATTCCATGATCCGTACATCCACATCCTGTAAACTAGGGTAGATACATCATATATGTACAGCAGGTATTAGGATTAACGTCCTATACAGTTGAGTGCCATAAGGTACTGTAGCTGTAACCAGCAGACAAGCTTAGCTCAAGGTGTCTCTCTCTATCTCAGTGGATCCAATGATGTGTGCGTGTGTGTGTGTGTGTGTGCCAGACATGATGAGCCAGGGTCTGTGGTGTATAATGTTGTTAGCTCTGGCTTGTCAATGAGGATAACCTTGATGAGGCTGAGGCACTCAGTGTGTGTTTGTGTGTGTGTGTGTTTACATGTGTGTATGTGTATGCATGTTCCTTTCTGTTCTCCTATCTCTTGAAGACAGCTCATCCAGGCCGTAGCAGACATCCATGTAACACACTTAGAAAGGCTCAGAGTGAATAACGCCATCATTAACTAACAACTAACTAACACATCCAGCAGCGCTGCATGAACTCTATGTTGCAGTTGAAAGAACCCAACGAAGCATAGACAATGTGTTAAGTGAGGAGATAGAACTCAACATAAGGGCTAAAATGAATACTATAGATTACAGTTTATATGTTTGACTACAGTGAGTGAAATATAGACAGCAGTGTATCGGCTTGACTACAGTGAGTGAAATATAGACAGCAGTGTATCGGCTTGACTACAGTGAGTGAAATATAGACAGCAGTGTATCGGCTTGACTACAGTGAGTGAAATATAGACAGCAGTGTATCGGCTTGACTACAGTGAGTGAAATATAGACAGCAGTGTATCGGTTTGACTACAGTGAGTGAAATATAGACAATTGTTTTTTGGTTTGACTACAGTGCTGTTAACAATCTCCATAACAGCATAACTGTTACTGTCAGAGGAGTTTAGATTGTGGGAGAGGGGAAGGTTTTTGCCAGCGCACTTCACTTCACCTGAGGGAGAAGAACTAAGCCTTTTCCCTACAAAGTATTTCTTCAGAAGGGATAGAGGGAGGGAGGGAGGGGCACAGAGAGAGTGAGGGAATCAGAGGAAACAATGATGAGATTTAAAATGACATGACAGCTCATACCTCTTCTCAGAAGCCTCACTGATTACACACACACACACACACACACACACACACACACACACACACACACACACACACACACACACACGCACACGCACTTTAAACAGGGCCGGATTAAGAAATCATAGCCCCTCCACCAACAGACTTTAAATAAAAGTCTTACATTACCGAAGACATCAGTAGAATCTTAAAAAAAAAATCACAAATGACAGTCTCTACTCTGGCAATTACAAACTGAGATCAATAAAAACGACCTGGTCATGCCAACAATAGCCCATACCAATGAAGAGACACCAAGCTTGTACAATACCTGGAGAAAATCGTTAGAATCTATTATAGGCTACAATAGGATACTAACAAATGATAAAGATGAAGCCAGGCTACTCTTCTGTGAAGGCCAATACCCTCGTTTTGGCAAAATAGCCTTTCAGAGATTTTGTTATTCATTTTCTACAACAGATTAGTCTACTCTTTTCAGCAGTAGATATTTGCCATCTAAACAGTATGTTCTTCCCACGATTGTATTTAGGAATTTGCTAAAGACAAACTGACAGCCCAAACTAACCATAGAAATATAATCCCTAGATGGCAGCTCCCATTCAAGTCAGCACTGGCAGCCATTCCCCCGCGAGTTTAACAGTCAAACAGGTTCCAAAGCCCTTACCGAGGCAAACCCTTGTATGGATGATATTATATTTCTATGATCGCAACCCAACAAAGACTGTTGTTCTACATTCGTCGCACATGCTGCCGTTATTGCCCCTGTAGGTTGTGGTAAAACACGGATCCTGCCTCTTGGGCTCCTACAGGCCTGATACAAGGGCTGCAGCCAAGGTAAGTCTTGTATTATTTCAACCCTCACTATAGACACACGCACATGGATATAATCCCCTCTCAAACAAAGGCCCACATTCACGCATTCTAACACACTCACAAAATTACAAAAACACACACACACACACACCACACAGACACACACTAAAATATCAACACTAGCTTTAAACCCATGTGTTCCTTTGTGTTTGCATGTCAAAGTTACTCTCCAACAGCATTAACAGAAGCACCCACAGCCTACAATACTCCGCTCCAATCAGAGCTCTCTCCGACTGAAACTGAGAGGAGGAGCAACAGAGGTAGGAGAGAGACAAAGGCAGAGATGGAGGTAATGTTGACCAGGAGCTACCGCAGCACTGATCAAAGCATCTAAACGCAAACGATGGACGAAGTGACCTTAGGAACTAATTTAGAAGGTCAATAGCATAAGAACAGCACATCAATACAACACAGGTCAATACAGGCCATTCAAAACACTATTGATGTAGAGTGGCAAAAAGAAAAAAGATCACATCACATCTAAAAGAAAATCATGTTCATGACAGTACATACCTTGTTCCCTATGGCTTTCTTGGGTGGGAAGTTGAAGGTGTCGACTTGCGGGAATTGTGAGCGTAAGTGGTTGTGGAGCGCCCGGAACTCTGTATAGCGCCTGTAGACATTCCACTCATTGTCCAGGATACGGATATACACCTACAAAGCAGGTAGGACACACAAAAGAAACACATAAATATAATCAAATTATGCCCCTTGGTCACAGCATAACAAGGGTCCAGGGTTGGGGTTAGACAGGAACTCTATCAATTCCTTATGGTAGGTTGGGGCCATGCTTGCCATGTCTTTCTACAAACGTAATAGATTTCTAAAACATCCGAGCCCGGCTGAAGTTGGCAAAAACAAACATAACGTCTCACAAAAGCACGTGGTAAAATGTGTTATGGTCTGATGAAACCAAGGTTGAACTATTTGGCCATAATTCCAAAAGGTGTGGGTCAGCAGCAGGGCTCCTCAACAGAGCATCATGCTGTGTCCAGACATTTATGACCCTGAAATGTATGGCCTTTTTGAGTTCACTGGATGTGTGACCTAAATATGAACCATGAGGTGGTCATGAGTTACTGCTTTGAATTAAGGACACTCAGTAAGAGACCGAGAACAAGAGGTGAACCCCGCCCTAGGGGACTCCCAAAAAGTATGGTCAGATAGCGTGATGTGTAAAAGTTTTGTATAAAAAGAGAACTTAGGGGCGTATCTGCACAAGGACCTGGCTTTGATGTCTGTCATTGTTTTATGATTTTCATTAGTCTATTGGATTCACAAGTTCCTGAGTTGAAGTGCATTTGTTTTAGTCTGAGTGGACCGGATTATCCATGACAACAACTCCACTGTAGATAAAATGGATGTCAACTGAATTGTCAGCATCCTGCATGAAAACTTCATTTTGCCACAAAATTATGAAAATAATAATTAGATTTCTGTGAATTCTTCGATGTTATCAATAAATTGTTAACGGAAAATCGTATGACTTTACATAACCTGCCTTGTCAGGGTTAGAAAGTGGCCCATCCAATATACCTCTGAAATCATTATTCAATTTAAGACGTAAGAGATGTATAATCTGGTGTCTCCCAGGGTAGCTAACTTGGCCCGTTGCATTTCTACATTCGTACAATCAGCAATGATGTATGCTGATGACTCCACATGACAACAAATACACAACTCACTTTGAGGGATTTCAGTGAGTATCAGAATGAGTGAATAACAAAACACTTGTTAAAAAAACATGTTATTAGATTCCAATCATTCTCTAAGAACCGAACCTCAACTGGAGTTCTTTATTAAGGGTGTGACCACTGAGCATGTTGAGGACGCTAAACTTGAGAATGCTAAAATTGGATGAGCAGTTGCCATGGAAAAGGCATTGACAAACCTCTTATAAAGATTCAAAGTGAAGAGACGTTCTATGTATTTGACACACAGCTCAACAGTACTGGTTATTTATGCTCTGGGCTTCCACTGGGGGAGGCATTGCCCCAAATAGCATTCAGCCCTTCCAGAAATACGACGCACCTCCATCACTTCCCTCAGGCTGTAACGGTGTTCATACCAGCTGCATCAGACACTGGCAGCACAAGCATGACCCAGCTAAAACAAACAAGACAGCTTGTACAAAAGGATTATCAGTATCTAAAAGCCACATTCCATAGAGCATAAATGGCACCATATGTTGGTTCAAGTTAATCAGTCATCTCGCTACCCACAATGTTAGCCAGGCTAAACAGGTGAAAAATTGTCAGTGTGAAACACAAACCTTTGCATGCAATGCTTATAAAACAGGGAATTGCATTCAGGGTTGTCAACATCAAGTATTTATGTGCTTGTATCTAGAGAAGCATGGTTTGTTATGCTCAGTTTGACATCCATAGAATAGATGTGAATGTTGAGATGTAAATTTATAGCTCCTGGAAGGGGGTGCTCCCAGTGATGTTTAACTTGGCCTTTTCACTACGCGATTGTATAAAAATTCCAGGGAGCAAAAGTGGTTTAAACGGCATACCCATAGTGCTGTCCCGAGTGACCGACCCCAAAAAAAGTTCAGTCGACAGAGAGAAAATTAGCCAACCGTAATGTCTCAATACTTTCTTTTCCCACTGTACTCTCAGTAAAACATAGTAGGCCACTTTCTGACTGTGCACTGCTATTTTCATGCATCATTAAAGGAGAGAGTCTTTTGTTCAGCTGCTGATGGTCTGTGGCAGGCAGACACTGGGGATTGTGACGGGAGGATAAGAGACGCAATTACAGTTGGAGGGAGAGATAGAGGAATGATGGGGAGAGAGAGAGAGAGACAGAGGGAGAGGGTAGAGAGACGGAGACAGATAAAGAAAGAGAGGAAGAAAGTGGATGTTATTTTCAAATGGAGGGAAGAAAAAGAAAGAACAGAGTTATTTTCACGCCTTTCAGTCTTCCCCACAAGCCAATCTGGACAACAGTGTAAGAAGCCACCTAGAGTTAGAATTACCAGACTGAGACATCTCCAAGCTACAGAAGAACAGGCTGACTCTGGCTATTGGCTTTGACGTGTTTCACAGGCTGACTCTGTCTACTGGCTTTGACGTGTTTCACAAGCAGACTCTGTCCACTGGCTTTGACATGTTCACAAGCTGACTCTGTCTACTGGCTTTGGTGTGTTTCACAGGCTGCCTCTGTCTACTGGCTTTGATGTGTTCACAGGCTGACTCTGTCTAGTGGCTTTGATGTATTCACAGGCTGACTCTGTCTACTGGCTTTGACGTGTTTCACAGGCTGACTCTGTCTACTGGCTTTGACGTGTTTCACAGGCTGACTCGGTCTACTGGCTTTGACATGTTTCACAAGCTGACTCTGTCTACTGGCTTTGATGTGTTCACAGGCTGACTCTGTCTAGTGGCTTTGATGTATTCACAGGCTGACTCTGTCTACTGGCTTTGACGTGTTTCACAGGCTGACTCGGTCTACTGGCTTTGACGTGTTTCACAGGCTGACTCTGTCTACTGGCTTTGACGTGTTTCACAAGCTGACTCTGTCTACTGGCTTTGATGTGTTCACAGGCTGACTCTGTCTAGTGGCTTTGATGTATTCACAGGCTGACTCTGTCTAGTGGCTTTGACGTGTTTCACAGGCTGACTCTGTCTAGTGGCTTTGACGTGTTTCACAGGCTGACTCTGTCTACTGGCTTTGACGTGTTTCACAGGCTGACTCTGTCTACTGGCTTTGACGTGTTTCACAGGCTGACTCTGTCTACTGGCTTTGACGTGTTTCACAGGCTGACTCTGTCTACTGGCTTTGACGTGTTTCACAGGCTGACTCTGTCTACTGGCTTTGACGTGTTTCACAGGCTGACTCGGTCTACTGGCTTTGACGTGTTTCACAAGCTGACTCTGTCTACTGGCTTTGATGTGTTCACAGGCTGACTCTGTCTAGTGGCTTTGATGTATTCACAGGCTGACTCTGTCTAGTGGCTTTGACGTGTTTCACAGGCTGACTCTGTCTAGTGGCTTTGACGTGTTTCACAGGCTGACTCTGTCTACTGGCTTTGACGTGTTTCACAGGCTGACTCTGTCTACTGGCTTTGACGTGTTTCACAGGCTGACTCTGTCTACTGGCTTTGACGTGTTTCACAGGCTGACTCTGTCTACTGGCTTTGACGTGTTTCACAGGCTGACTCTGTCTACTGGCTTTGACGTGTTTCACAGGCTGACTCTGTCTACTGGCTTTGACGTGTTTCACAGGCTGACTCTGTCTACTGGCTTTGACGTGTTTCACAGGCTGACTCTGTCTACTGGCTTTGACGTGTTTCACAGGCTGACTCTGTCTACTGGCTTTGACGTGTTTCACAGGCTGACTCGGTCTACTGGCTTTTACATGTTCACAGGCTGACTCCATCTATGGTCAGAGTTTTGTTCAGCAAAAGTAACAAGATCACCAAAAGAAATGAACCTATCATGAAACAACAGTGGGTATCAAAAGTCGGCACAGTCACACTGAAAACGCGGGATCATTCACACCCCTTAGACTGCATCCACAGGGATCTCTTTAATGACTCCCATGTGAGCCCAGGTACACTTTTAGGTAGCAAGGCAGGGTAGTAAACAATTTAATCTAAACGTGACTGTGACCAAAAGTGGTGAAAGTACTAACACACAAGAAAAACTCCCAGTAAAAACACCAGGTAAAAAACGCCCTTATCTAGTAATTAGCCTACATTCCGATCCGGCTTTGGTGCAAGTCACGTTGTTTCTCCACAATGTCTCTACTGAACCACCACTATCAAATACACATTTCTGTTCTCTGTACTGAATACAAATGTAAATGGTATGGTGAAAAGCTCACTGACAAGCTCTTCATTAACAGCTCAGTGTCAATAACAAAAATAGAAAATGTGTCAAGAAATGTGTTTATATCAAATGAAGAGAAGTGTTGATTTGTGAGTCAATGGGAAAGGACAATAATAATCACAAAATACAAACATATCAATACAGAATAGCATGGATACTGGTGACAGAAGAGGTAGTTTTGTTGGTCAAACTTTGGTTCACCACACTGTAACCACAAAAAATAGACTCGAGATATTAATGCGAATAAAGACAAGGGTGCAGACATGGACTGGGGAGTACAGAATTTACACAGGTGGGGGAGTGGGGATATTTAAATGGTGTAGTAATTGTTACAGAGTATTGAGAATTCCGGGTAAGATATCTGAATAGCAGGAAAATAGGTAATTTATGACGTGATGTGATTCAGATTAGCCCTTAATAAAAGAAGCTGATCCTGTACTATTTTCTTGATGGAGAGAGAGCCATGGTCCACAAGAAGCAAAAGATAACCAAAGATCTACTGATACACAAGCAGGAAAATGTGATCTGCTGAGACCAGGCTACACATTTTTGGTCTAATTACAGAAGATAATTTCAGAACAAAGCTAACACGTCTCAACACCCAAAGTACACTTCCCCCTCTGTTAAGCTTGGAGGTGGCAGCATCATGCAATGGGGCTTCGTCTAGTCGGGGGGTTTGCTCAAAATATAAAGGCATTTTGGCATGAACCCTGTTTCCCACTGTAAGAAAGCTGAAGTTAAAGAAGAATTAACCCATTTCAACACCAGAACAATTCGAAGTGGACAGCTAAATCGAACCAAGGAATGGCGTGCAAAAAAGGAAGTCAAAGTCCTGGAACGGTCAAAAAATCTGTGCTGACCTAAAGACAGCTGGGCACATGAGATTCCCTCACAATTTGACTTAGCCTGAAATAAAGCTAGACTTATTTTATACACTATACAATACAATTGTGACTTATAAGAACTGTAAATGTTCTAGTTGAAGTACTGGAACAAAATCAATTCTCTCATCTCTCAAATTGTGTTGAAGGGAGAGAATCTAGGTCATACCAGCCTCTGGTACAGAGATTAGAAGCATTATCATTATAACAACATCAATCTAGGGGGTCAATTTTAAAGCTTCACCCTTCAACACTAACAAGACAGATAACTATGAGGAAGACTTGTTAGTCGTACTCAAAATCGGTTTGACTTGTTATCTGCACTCACTATCTGTTTGACTAGTAAGTTGTAATCACTATTTGTTTGACCTGTTAGTTGTACTCACAATCTGCTTGTCTTGTTAGTTGTACTCACAATCTGTTTGTCTTGTTAATTGTACTCACAATCTCCTTGACTTGTAATTGTACTCTCTATCTACTTCCATACAGCCTATTGCAGTATTTTTGTAAGTCATATGCTGTGTGTCTGTATTATTCATCGATGGTTTTATATCAGATAGACTTCAACAGGACACACGGCTATTTACTTCACCAGCAGAAAAAAAGCTCAATACTGTAATTCCTTAAAGGGACAGTTTAGGATTTTTGGAAAAAAAAGTCACTTGATGTAATTTCTGTCTAGTCGAATTAAATAATGGATTAAATTTGCATGTCTCTGTGTTTTAAAGGAAGTTTCTAAAATTGTATTCTTCCAATCATAATGCCTATGTGGCCAGCTCTAAGACGAGTGTTGGTGGTTCCAAACCTTTTCCATATAGAGATGAAGTAAGCCACTGTGTTCTTCGGGATCTTTGATTCTGCAGATCTAACCAGATCTGTGCATCGTCACAATCCTCTCTCAAAGTTCTGCGTACAATTCTTCGACCTCATGGCTTGTTTTTTATTATCTGACATTTGCCGTGAATTACAGGATCTTGTATAATCTTATATAACAGGTGTGTTTCTTTCCAAATCATGTCCAATCAATTTAATTTACCAGATTACTCCAATCACATGGTAGAAAGATTTCAAGATGACCATGGAAACAGGATGCACCGGACTGTCATAGCAAAGGTTAATACTTCAAATACTGAAAATTCTGTTTGTTTGTTTGTTTATTATTTCAAAAAATCTGCTGTTGATTGATCATTATGGGACATTGTGTGTAACAATATAAGGCTGTAACATAACTAAATTGGACGGGTCTGAATACTTTCCAAATGCACTGTATTTAAATTTTCTCATGAGCCTAGCTGAGCAGCGTTCACATGCACAGGCCCCACGTTCAGTGCACTGCCTGGAAAGAAATCAGCCCCCTGCCTAAGCTTAATTAAAAACGGAAAGGCCACCCCACCCACCACACGCTGTCTGAGAACGCCTTTAAAGAGACAGATCAGTTCCTCCAAAGGAAAGAAAAAAGGACAAAAGAAAGGACAGGAGGGGGGGGGGGGTGATGCTCAGCTCACTTGAACAGAAACGCACGCTGAGATGATTCTGGGTAATCTGAAAGATAGCAATTAACAAAATGATATGACTTGCAAAGAAAATAGAGATGCTTAAAATACATCTCAGAACAACATTTGGGTTATGATCTTAAGGCACACAGTATGACTTTGATCAAGGTTGACTTCGATCAGGCCCGTCCATTACTCTTGTAGCCTGGGTCCAAAAAGCATCTCAGAAAAGTTTCAGGGAATCCAGTTGAAAAAAAATCTCCCAGCTTTGATAAGTTTTAGAAACAAATTAACACACACCGGAGAAAAGTTTAAGCTAGCAGTAAAGTTCATCTTGGCAGGTAATTACAACTGTTTGATGTACCACAATGGAAAGATAGCCATGATGCTGTTGATGTCCACCAGCTCTGAACTCCAGAGCATACTCCTGAACTCATAACATGCTTCACATACTGGCACAGTAAATATGAATGTATATACAATGACAAAAAGTAAACGTTTGATATAATTCAAATTTTAACAGATCAGTTTGTCTACTCTCGATAATTTCCTAATGCTACATTTTGGCATACATATTGAAAAATAAGACCTTGACTTTCAAATGTATTTAGACAGTGACAATCTACACTCACCTAAAGGATTATTAGGAAAACCTGTTCAATTTCTCATTAATGCAATTATCTAATCAACCAATCACATGCCAGTTGCTTCAATGCATTTAGGGGTGTGGTCCTGGTCAAGACAATCTCCTGAACTCCAAACTGAATGTCAGAATGGGAAAGAAGGGAGATTTAAGCAATTTTGAGCGTGGCATGGTTGTTGGTGCCAGACGGGCCGGTCTGAGTATTTCACAATCTGCTCAGTTACTGGGATTTTCACGCATAACCATTTCTAGGGTTTACAAAGAATGGTGTGAAAAGGGAAAAACATCCAGTATGCGGCAGTCTTGTGGGTGAAAATGCCTTATTGATTCTAGAGGTCAGAGGAGAATGGGCTGACTGATTCAAGCTGATAGAAGAGCAACTTTGACTGAAATAACCACTCGTTACAACCGAAGTATGCAGCAAAGCAACAACACGCATTACCTTGAGGTGGATGGGCTACAACAGCAGAAGACCCCACCGGGTACCACTCATCTCCACTACAAATAGGAAAAAGTGGCTACAATTTGCACGAGCTCACCAAAATTGGACAGTTTCTGTTCTCGATTTCTGTTGAGACATTCAGATGGTAGAGTCAGAATTTGGCGTAAACAGAATGAGAACATGGATCCATCATGCCTTGTTACCACTGTGCAGGCTGGTGGTGGTGGTGTAATGGTGTGGGGGATGTTTTCTTGGCACACTTTAGGCCCCTTAGTGCCAATTGGGCATCGTTTAAATGCCACGGCCTACCTGAACATTGTTTCTGACCATGTCCATCCCTTTATGACCACCATTCACCCATCCTCTGATGGCTACTTCCAGCAGGATAATGCACCATGTCACAAAGCTCGAATCATTTCAAATTGGTTTCTTGAACATGACAATGAGTTCACTGTACTGAAATGGCCCCCACAGTCACCAGATCTCTACCCAATAGAGCATCTTTGGGATGTGGTGGAACGGGAGCTTCGTGTGCTGGATGTGCATCCCACAAATCTCCAACTGCAAGATGCTATCCTATCAATATGGGCCAACATTTCTAAAGAATGCTTTCAGTACCTTGTTGAATCAATGCCATGTAGAATTAAGGCAACTCTGATTAGTTCAGAATAAAAGCAGTTGGTCATACAGGAGTCCACTGCTTAGTAGTGCAATTCAAAGTAAAGAATCCACTATGGGCAAAGACATACTTTCAAAAGACCTACGAGATAAAGTTGTGGAAAGACATAAGTCAGGGGATGGATATAAAAAGATTTGAAATGCTCTATCTATTCCTTGGAGCACAGTTAAGACCATTATCAAGAAGTGGAAGGCGTGTGGCACCATCCAGACCCTGCATAGATCAGGCCATCCCTCCAAAATGGATGACCGGGCAAGGTGGAGACTGATCAGAGATACCAAAAAGCGAATGGCAAAAAAGAAGCAACATCAAGTCGTTTGAGCTTTGCCAAAAAGCACATTGTAGATTCTGACGCCAATAAGCAGTCACCATGCAATGTCTGAACTTGAACAATTCTGCAAGGAAGAATGGGCAAATATTGCACACTCTAGGTATCCAGAGTCCAAAGAGACATATTCAAAAATACTTCTGGGTGTGTGGTGGAAATTTTGATTTTCCCCTGACCCCGAACTCAAAGTAAGACAGAGTCCAAATCTCCTTCACATTAATCAGTATATTATGCTTGCAAGCAGAGACACAATGAATGTGAAACTGGTGATGGCTCTGAGGCATGTGTTGAACACAGCATTCTTTTATGTTAATGGCTGATTGGTAACTTTTCCATAAAAGGTGTAATTCAAGTAAAAGTTGGTTCCACTAAGTAATATCTCAGATAGGGCTAGTAAATGTAAACTGGCTTTTATATATATATATATATATATATATATATATATATATATATATATATATATATATATATATATATATATATATTTATTTATATATTTATTAACTTGGATATTGTACATGTAGGGTTACTGTGTGTAAATACAGCCGGAAAAATATGATTTTGTGTGTTTTCATTTCAGGCTGTATGGCAACAAAAGGTGAACATTTTGAAAGGGGGTGGTGACTTTCTGTACCCACTGCATATATATGTGACTCTTACGGCTTAAGAGGCCTCATACACAGCTTCTATTTTTACCCGTAAGAGAAGGCATAAAATACCTGTATTCGGAGCTCCCATCCCTGGTCCTTAAGTTGGATTAGTTGTTGCCTCTTTAGTTTGGGTGCTCATCTCTAGCAACTGCATTGCAACATTGTGTTCTCTAAGGCCATGATGATCTTGTCCTTGATTAAAAACATATTTAAACTACATATTTACGTCGGCTGCCTTAAAACCTCTACAGCCCCAAGTTTTTTCAGATCTGTTCAGCTTCAGTAGCTGGGAAGAAAACAACTCTTGCCTGATATCCTTGACCTTCAGCCATGAAAGTAAACACTGATTAACGTTTCAACAAAATCCTTTGCCTGCAATGAAGGATAATATGGAGATGTTAAATACTAATGTGACAAACAACCTTGATATCTAATATTAATGATGCAGAGTTTTTTTGAAGTGCCATAGTTTTTCTCAGAATGTGAGAGAGGACATAAAGCAAAGTACATGTAGCGGAGCAATAGTGCTTATGTCATCATCCCTCCCTTGTTCCCTCTCTCCTTCACTCCATCTCTCCCACTCTCTTTTGCTGTCCACTCTAGGAAACAACATTTGCCAAATTAGGCAGAAAATAGAATCCATTTGGAGGATTGCAGAAAGGAAGTAGAACGGGAGTGATAAGAGTCGATAAGGAGAGAATCTTTCCATTAAAAATATTCAGTAATAGTAACATTTGTCAGCTGCTCTCATTCTCTATCTCTCTGGTCTCTGCTATAGGAAGGTAAAGACACCCATGTCATCTAATCTGTTCTTACTGTGTCTTTAAGGAAAACTGCCTCTTGCCAAGGGCTGGTATATTTACACAAGTTAAGTGTCAATTATCATAACATAATAACATAATAAGGCTGGCTAGCCATATACAATTTTTCAAATATTTCAAGTATCATCTTTCATCATTCTCCAATTGTAATCGGTCTAGCCAACCTGCTAAATAAGTCTGAAAATGATACACTGTTTGGTGATTTTTTTATTCATACTATACTTTATTCCAGCTGGCTATCTTTTGAAAGAACATCTGTTCCTGTTCTCTGAGGGATGGAACTAGATGCCTTTAGAAATATGGCACAGGATCTCTCAAAAAACTAAGTTGAATGTTTTTGTTTTCACCAACTTACAGAAAAGTCTTTAATACCCTGTTAGCTAAAGACACAAGAAAGCCCGCTTAGACTAACATTGGAGCTGGGTTTATCACTATTTATTGCTAAATCATTGGCCCCTATTTTTTATTTAAATCTCTGGAGTTACACCTAAAGTTTGAAAAGCTGCTCATGTTCTATCACTCCATAAGGGACTAGTAAAACCCATTAACTACTGCCCAATTTCTAAATGATCTTGTCTTGATCTTGCAAATATTAGAGAATCATAAATGGGAATACACAGCTACACACATATTTTACTGAAAATGTTATACCTACTATGCATCAATCAGGGTTTAGACCGGGGTACAACACCATAACTGCAACCACATAATAACTTGAGATGTGCTGTATCATTAATAGACCTGTCAAAGGACGCATTTGATCATTCCATTTTAATTAGCCAGTTGATGTTATTAGGCCTAAGTGCTGTTGCCTGGTTATGGTTTAATGACTGTCATTATGATAGAACTCAGACCATAAGTGCATAACACTTCTATAACTGCATATGGAACAGTCGCAATATAACCATATACAGTTTCAGTTAAGGCTTACTATAACATAACTATGTTGTATGTTGTAGTCAGCAAATGTGTTTGTCTATCCTGACCCAAAACGCATGCATGGATGCGTACTTTGAAAATCCACCAGAAACCATCGCAATATAACTGTAAACTGTTTTATTTTAGACTTACTATAATGCAGATACTGATGCTTTTAGCCAGTGAAGTTTTCGTCTATAAAGAATAATTCATAACGTGTACTTCGCTTCACCTGCGAGGAGACATGAACTTGGGACCTATAGTTTACAATTCCGCTTCTCTAACCACTACGCTATTTAACAAGGGGTAGTCAGTCAGTCAGTTACTCACTCATTCACTCAGTAAGAGATATTAGCTCTTCTTGGTTGGCTCTGCTTACGCGGTCTGGCAAAAATAGCTTTAGTGCTATTATACTTTAATGCTAAATACAACAAAAACATTGTCTAGGTCAAAGAACCCAAATATAAGCAATCTTGAAATCACAAAACTGGACAGTTGGATGACTCATACATATTTTGGTATTTGGGTTGTTTACAAGTTATCATTTAAAAAACTTTAAATTACTGAATTAGTAAAGAAAATGAAAATCAAGATATCTTGGACAGTGTTGGGGGTAACGCCTTATAAAATAACACAATACATTAATCATTTAATTTTTTTACAGTAACAAATAGAGATTATTTATGTTGCATCTAGGATGGTACAATGATGATGATGAGCCTGGCTTGGTTACCCATCAAAATGACATGGTTGTTTGTTTTATAGCTTTGCCGTGCAGACTACCTAATCTTGAATGATTTATGTTAATTTGTTTAGCCTACCCCAGAACAAATTACAGCCTATAGGACAAATCACTTAGAGGTTCTGATTTGTGAGTTGTGTGTTAACTTGTACCAACCAATTGGCTGGGTAGGCTAATCCAAGTGGGCAAAATTCAACTGTAATGACTGAGACTATTCAAGCATTCATTACTTTATGATACCAGCTATTCCATTTCATATTATAAAAAAAAAAACGTTTGCCTCTTCTGAGGTGAGGCTCTAGGTCCGTACCTGCTTTAGCCTTTTGAGTGCAATGTTTTGGGGTGTTTTACGCAATGTAAGTAAAGTAATACGTTACTTTTGAAGCAAATAACAAGCCCATCAATGGTCTTCAATGATTGGCATACAATCTTTAAGAAAGAAGCAGCTGTCTTTCAAAGTGCCCTTCAATTGATCTGTAGTGACAGATCAGGATGAATAATTTTTGTACGTTGTATCAAATGGTGGGATGAAAAACTGCCTTCCCTTTTCTTGTACTCGAAAAGTGGAATAAAATGCAAAATGATCTTAAGCTTGAATGCCTCAAGCTCTTGAATACATTTAGGCCTAGTCCACACATACATGGGTATTTTTTTAAAACAGTGTTTTTCATCTTTCGTTCTTAAATGAAAATGCAAAAACACGCTGTCAAGCACTGTCAAAGAGCATGCCAAACCAACAGGCAATGATATAACCCTAACCTTAAAGCTGTGTTGGCCAATCAGAAGCCTGAAATAAGTTACTACCGGTCCCAGTAGGCTAACAACAATGAAACAAGTGTTGGATAGTGTTTTTCTGACGTCTCTTTTCCTCAAGATTGTGGGAGAGTAACTGCACATTCTGACATTACAAGCCAAAATCTCGGTTTTCCCTGTCCACAGTGAAAACAGAGTTTCTGAATATCTTCACCCTGGAAGGAGTTTTTCAAAAGGTCCGTTTTTTGTGACTTAAAACGCAGTTTCCATGTTAACGAAAGGCCACAACGTATAGAAAAAAAAACATTTAAAAAAAATACCTGTGTACGTGTGGACTAGGCCTTAGACCACTGTTGGAGTTTTTGATTGAAGTGTCTGTAATACATGGTTGTGTGTTTTGTTTTGTGAAATGTTTTTACATGCTGCAATATAATTTTTGGTAGAAATGTTATCTAATCAGTGGGGAACTGTCAGGACCCTCTATGCCCTCAGAGAAGGCCTAAGGGTAGATATAGTACAAATCGGTATAGATTTGTACCTATTATAACTTTGTTTTCATTGATTTAATCTTATTTTGTCATAATTGCATTGAATTTCTTCCGTTTGTGTTGGAAAAAGGGTAAATATCCAAGAGAAAGAAAATATCCAATCATAATTTTTCTTTGGTAGTCTCTTGGGAGAAAGTATCTGGCTGGTGTAAAAGCTCATTGGCTAGGCCCTCAGGGTTTGATTAGAAGGCACCAGCCAAAGTCATTGACTTCAATTAGAGCAGCATTTTGGAATGACATTAGAACCAACCAATAATAAGCTGTCTTGTAATAGGTGGGACAATTGTATAACGCCTCAAGGCCCTCTGGAGGGCCTAAGTATATGTCACTAATTTAGAGCCAATAGGGAGCCTCGTCTTGTTTTGTTACGTTTGAGCCTAGCTAGCTGGCTAGCTTTTTGCAGTGAGTGTATGTAATGATGGCGATGGCCCAATTGTCAGCCCTGGGTTTGATCTCAATCAGAAAATAACTTATTTTGGATTTAAAACCAAAAGAGAAGCTATACGAGCTATTGGCCATTTCACAGGAGAATGGACTTTAAATGATAATAGATCATAGAATACAGAGCAATTGTTTTCCTCTCTGACAGCATTTACTCCGTGGTCTTGAATCAATGTGAGCAGTTGTGTGGTTGAATTTATTTTGGCACTATCTGAGTAACGGTTTTGGAAAATGTTTGTTTTGTTTTGGTATTTTCTTCTTACATGGTTCCTGTTATCGACATTTGCAACCGTTGTGTACTTGTGCTGCTTCTGTGAGCCACAGCAGAGGCGTGGCTTAGAACCGTTTGACTCGGTCATCAAAGAATTGCTTCTCCTACATACTGTAGGTCTGCAAAGGATAGGTCTCAAATCATGCTCTGTATATGCAGGCATTCGAGTTCAATGTGTATGACGTAAGATCTTTTTCTGCTACTGAGGGCCTAGCTCCAAGGTCCGCTACTGTATCTTATATAACAATTTGTTGTTTTTTCATGTGTACTCTGTACAGTCTGTTAACAAAAAAAGTTGTTCTTAATAATATGCCTGTTTAAATAACTGAGGAAAAAAATATACATATTGGATTTGGCCTGTTGAATTGTCATCAGTGTTAGAGCAGTTAGTTAACCGGAGCGTGCACACAGCCATGTCACATTCTGCTCTCTAACCTCTGGCTCTCTGGAGTGGATACTTTATATTTCATCTTCATGAATACAACAAGCAAACGTAGATGACACATAACGATATTGCATCCCTGGGACATGTGAAATACTTGTGTGATGGGTTGAAGGGGTTGTGTGCACATAGACAAACATACAGCTTCACATTATTATTACGCCCCTTAGGTTAAAGGACAGCAAAATAAAACATCCTCAAGAAAGGAAGGAATTACTTTCTCACTCTGTGGTGTTGAGGCATAGTTCTAGAATATATCACTTGTGTATTATTACTCCAGGTGGGCCGATAAAAGGAAAGACTAGATAAGACTATGAGACTGTTTCTGAACTTTTAGTCTCACCCTGACAGACAATACTTGCTGTCTGCAGGAAGGGGACATTTTTATGACTGGGCTGTAAATTCAAACTAAAACACTGGGAAGGTTGTTGGTTAAACGCTACTCAAAAATGCACCAGATATTCCATCCAGTTAATGGGATTTAGAGGAGGTTGCAAAATGTACAGCGATGTTGTTCACTAATGATTTAAGAGCAAAATGTTGTTGCTCATCAGAGGATAGAACTGCAATATTAGATCAGTTATCCTCATGAAGAAAATGAGGAAAATCTGCCACAACGGTGAACAGCCTAATGAGCATCCACAGCAGCCGAAGAAAGCTGCGCTAACCTTGACTTGACCTTGCCTCTTCGTCACATGATGCCCACAACCGCCCAAGCTCATTCCCATCCCCAGAACACAGCTCATATTCAGCATAACCTCATTCTGCATTTAAACTGTGTCACCTTTTCGTATTTGTAACCCTCACACACGGATTACAGTGTTTTCTTACAAGCTCTTATGAAACAACTGGGGCTGTGCGACGATCAGCAGACGGATGAATGCTGTCACTGGATCAACGCCGTCACTCTTGCCAGAAAAACAACCAGGGACAACCCTGCTTTCAAACCCCAGAGGGAATACTGATACTCATACATACATTTGTCTAACTCAATCTATCACTTGTGCAGCTCTCACATATGCTCTCTACCTCGCCCGTTCTCTCTCTCCCACCCTCTCGCTGTCTTTCTTCCGCATACCCACTTCTTATCTCTCGCCCTCCCTCTCGCTCGCTCTCTTGAATGAATGAGTCATGAGTCAGGTTTGTTCCATTGCTCTAATGAGTACAGGAAGGACTTGGTGAAGCGAGGGAACAGGGGAAAGAGAACAGATAAACGAGAGAGAGAATTAGAGGGTAGAGCAGCCCATCGTGTTTCCTGGATCTGTAGTAAATGGATGAGTTGACTGACTCACAGTGTGGCATTGGAGATTCCCCTCGCAAGACCAAAGATCAAACAGCCTAGGGAGGCTCTGCAATGTACAGCCACTATAATTCCCACTGGACTGAAACAATGTTGGGCAGCTACTATCGCTTTCCGGCTATAACATAGTATTTTCTTATAATCCACACTAAATGCCCTGTTATTATCGTTGTAAAAATGCCCACTTCCATAGAGAATAGTTTCCAACTGTTGTGACTTGCCTAACGCTTCCTCCCGATGCAGGAAACCTGACAGAGGCAATCTTCAGAGTTTACAGAGAATCAATTAATGATGAATCGATGCAACTAAACACAACACTTATAATAGTAATGAACATTAATCACAGCAAACTGCCACTATCATCACAATCATAAGCACACAGATTCATTACCATAACTACCCTGGTCAAATTTACAGACATGGACATCATTATTATCTCAATTAGGAATTCAAATAATGATGGGCTGTGACGCACATATCCCTCCGCTGTATAGATGAAAAAGGGATGCACCTACACACACACACACACACACACACACACACATACACTCGCTCACAAAGAGTCTGCAGACTGAACTACATAAACCATCCACCAGTCCATTGTGTGAACCCTCCCAGGGTGTCAGGAAGTCAGCAGCATGTAATGTAGAGATCATTATCATCATCATCATCGTTAACACTTTTCCCACAGTGCACCTCTCTGGGGAATGAGACCTATGTGATGGGAGTGAGCTCTTGTTCGATGGGTGTCAACGAGGATCATTCAATTATGCATTGTAATGGCGGATGTATTCACCCAGTATGTGCATGTTCAAGGGCTTGGCTCTAACAATAAGCCAAAGGCTTGATTTCAATGACACACAGAGACACGCATATGCGCACACAGGCGCACTTTTGAGAAAGTGCCCACACACACACACACACACACATCTCCTTTCTCACCCGCTCTGCCTCCCTCCCTCACCCTATTGGTCTCACACTTTCACCCCTCTCCTCCTCCCTCCTCGTCTCCCTCCTCGTCTCCCTCTCCGTGTCCACCTCCCCCTCCCTCCCCCCTCTCGCTCTCAAAGCTTGCCTTTGAGGAACTGCAGTGGTATTGGTTATCATGAAATATGTGGAATTGAAATAAAAAAGGAAAAGGAAAGGGAAAGAGAGAAAAAAAAGCAGCGTTATCAAATCTCATTAGTTTTATAAAAACACAGAGAAGTTTGCAGCTGGCCTGACTTGGTTTGGAAGTTATAGGCTCAGCTGCTTTTTGCTGATCAAAGGAAACATCTAATTTAGAATAAAAGCCCAGTGAATTGAACAGCACAGGGCTTCACTTGGCATTCGGACATATTATGTCCTCTCTGTGTTTCATTTGCACACTAGAGGTAAAAGAAATGTGTACAATGTGTGTTCAACTAAGCAAAGAGTTGTCCATGAATCACAACATGGCTTTTACATTCCAGTTAGCCATAACTCTAGGAGAGTTGTGTATTTTAGTTCAACTGGGAATGTGAATTTGATATGATGGTTGTGTCAGATTCACAGAGTGGGATAGGTTTGGAGCACCTCTCTGACATAAATCCCCCACACCTCTGGGTAAGTAAAACAACTATATTTGAGAGGGAGGATGCGATGGAAGGAAGGAGAATATCTTATCATTACGAAATGCCAAAGTGCATCTATCATCTCCTGGCAAATAAAGGGCTCTTCAGCTTTTGTTATTACTGATTTCTTTATTTTCTCTGAGGCAAAATAACCTCAGAAGTGCTCCTCTGCTTGGAGGCGACAGGCACTACCTCACTCCCTTTCCCTCCCTCGGTCCCGGTCTCCCACCCTCCATCAGTCCCTCCTGCCTCCCTCACATAGTAAGTGTTTAAGAACCCAGGAACACTGGATGTTCTCCCGCAGTTTGAAGAAAAAATTATTGTCTCATTTATTTTTCCCATCACAGACATTTCTATGAAACTGTCTTTGTTGGCATTGTATACGAATGCAATGATAATGCGCAGCTGCCATTATACAGTAGTCTCTCATTCTGAAAGGAGCGAGTGGGGAAGAGGAGAGGAATCAAGGGATTGGAAGCCAGTCTGGGTAGAACAAAACCTGGGGGATAATAGTTAAGATCCTTCAGCCCCCACTCTATCCATCCCCCTCTTTCTTTCTCCCACTCTCATCCCCCTCTTTCTTTCTCCCACTCTCATCCCCCCTCACTCTCTCTCCCCCCCTTTCTACAGTATGAGCATCTCAGACCCTTGTTCTGTATGCATAGCCTCATTTCAAACAGAGGAGAAAAGTGGTTTTTAGAAAGGAAAATACAAGGAACAGAGAACAAGCAATTTGTCTTTTCCATAATGTGTTGTAATCTAGTGGCTGAGAAGAACGCCACTCTGCTCTGGCTCTCATTTCTTCCTGGGTTGCTTTTTCACTTCTCTCTTTTTCACTCTGTACAGAGACTGGTTTAATATGACGATATGCCGAAAATGCAAAAGAGACCCGGATCACACCACCAAGAAGCTAGCTAGCACAGATTAAGGATAATTTTTCTACAGCTTCCATTGACTTTTAAAACCCCAACTCTGAGCTGGAGTGTTCAGTCTGCTTTGCAAGCCTTCCCCAAAGGTTCTCACCGTTCTGCCTCCAGGTTCCAACACGTGCAGTGTCTCTGTCTCAATCTCTCTATTTTTCATCTCACTTCTGGACTCCTCTTACTCAATTTCAGTTCATCACAGAGTGAATGGGAACAGTGTTATTCTGTTCTTTTCTGCTGGGTGATAATGATTTGTTCTGCCTGGTTGCCATCATATCAACAGTATAGAACTGGCCTAGAGTTTCTGTGACCTTGTTGGCTCGTTGCAAATTGGAATGTTTCATATTTGAAATCATTTTTACACATTCTAAAACTAATTTTGTTTTAGGAGTCCAGCAGTCTATCCAGAAATACCCTTTTCCCCCATATCATACAGAGCCAACTTTGTGGCACGAGTGATCCATCACGTCGGGGTTTTAAGGCTTTTAAGAGGAACATACAAAGACCCTTACACATAGCTAACAATGGCCAAGAGTAGCCATCAATCATTCTATTATTCCATTAAACAATAGTCAAGTTTCTGTAGGCATCATTTAGAGAAATAGACCCCATGAGGACACACACCACCGACACCAAAGACTATACAGTACACAGCAACTGTTGGAGTCTACACTAGACTGTAGTTTCAAAGCACTAGTTACAACTGGTCACATTAATTTCAAAAACATTTATACACCAAACCACGTAGCAATGACACAGAGGTTCAATCCCAAATCCATAAACTGAACAACACAGCAAAACACAGACTGACCTCTTCAACTTTTATTAACTTTTTTTTTCTCCGATCATATCATGGCTGTCACATCAGCCATGACCTTTTCCTCCACAACACCAGCGTCCTGTCAGTGCTGATCAGAGGATACACATCTGAAGGCAGCTGCTTAGGCCTGTACTTTTCCATCCAGGGGCAGGTGACGTGTCCTCGCCCCACACTGCAGGGTCACAGATACAAGACCAGACTTGTATCTCGTTCAGTTCAGGAGCCAGATAATCAGCCGCAACTACAGTGCAGCTGAGGTTCTGTCACCTAACGTGTCCCATCAAATACACTGAGGCTTTACCTCAGGGGGAACCTTAAGGCGAGAGACTGAGACAACACAGGTTTCTTACCTGGTGAGGGTGCTAGCTGGGCTAAATAAACAGCAGTCATCCAGGCTAGGGCATATGCTTGGTTTACCAATAACTATTCAACAACTTAACACAGAAATTTGAAATAGTGTGAACACTGGTGTTAGGGAGTCTGTGTGTTTAGTACATAGACTCTGGTATTAGTGGATCTGTGTGGTTAGTATGATAGACTCTGGTTTTAGTGGATCTGTGTGTTTAGTATGATAGACTCTGGTGTTAGTGGATCTGTGTGGTTAGTATGATAGACTCTGGTGTTAGTGGATCTGTGTGTTTAGTATGATAGACTCTGGTGTTAGTGGATCTGTGTGGTTAGTATGATAGACTCTGGTGTTAGTGGATCTGTGTGTTTAGTATGAAAGACTCTGGTGTTAGTGGATCTCTTACCTGGTATACATGGTAGGCGTTAGCAGCACGGCCTTGCAGAAACACAGAGGGTATCCATACGTTGATGAGAGCCCGGTGAGCCCTGGGACAGGAATACAGTGAGGACAGCCATCACCATCACTACGATAACATCAATGGCAAAGCCTACAACAGACTCAAGAATTCCAGAATACCGCAAATGCTTATTTAGAGATTAGACACAGTACGGTGCATTTTCATAATATGTACAATGTACATGAACCGCTCTAACTAGGCTCAGCATGGTCTGTAGAAGGGGGCATCTATTGGGCTCAAGGAGAACCGGGCTCAGCTAGAGCCCGGGAGTGTCAACAGGTTATGCCCCGATCCCCCTCCCTGTAGCAAGTTTGGGGAAGCATAATCGAATGAGAGACATTTTGGGTGATATGTTTAGGTTCAGGGCCACAACTGAAACCTTTCTGAGATCTCTGTCAATCAATGAAGGGCCCCCTCACAACATGTGCGATCTCTTCTCATAGACACACCAGTATAATTGACTTAAAAATGGATGGTATTGCTGGAACAGGCCAATGAAATTGCCAATTTATGTTTGTCTTTTTTAGGATCCTGATTCACATTTAAAAAAGATATTGCACAAAACATTGGTAACAAATGTCTGATAAGCACTATATGGCCAAAAGTATGTGGACACCTGACCATCATACCAATATGAGGATGTTGGACATCCCATTCCAAGATAAAGGTAGAAGAAACGCACACCTTAATTGACGAGGTGCTGGCTAAAGGGTACGAAATGGAAACAAAATGAATGAAAAAGTCGAACTCAAATGTATATAATATATATTTTTTTGGGACATCCCATTCCAAAACATCAATAGCAGCATCCACTCTTCTGGGAAGGCTTTCCACAAGAATTTAGATTCTCCGCGGGAATTTGTGCCGTTCTGTCAAAAGAGCATTTGTGAGGTCAGGCACTGATGTTGCACGAGAAGTCTTGACTCGCAATCACCATTCTGATTAATCCCAAAGCTTTTCAATGGTGTTGAGGACAAGGATCTGTTCACGCCACTCGAGTTCCTCCACACCAACCTTGTCGAACCATGTCTATATGGTTGCCGCTTTGTGCTGGGTCCAAAAATACAGAGAGGTCCTTAAAGATAACCTGATCCAGAATGCAATGGACGTCATACTGAAGCGAGGATTAGTCTTTCGCTTCATCCCTCCATCCACAAAACTTTACAGTAGACACTATGCATTCCGGTAGGTAGCGTTCTCCTGGCATCAGCCACAACCAGATCCGTCCATCAAACTGTCCAATAGCAAAGTGTGATTCATCGCTCCAGAGAACATGTTTCCACTGCTCCAGAGTCCAGTGGCAGTGTGCTTTACGCCACTCCAGCCGACACTTGGAATTGATCATGTTGACATCTAAAGATGTGATATCTGGCACCAAGACATTAGCAGTAGATCCTTTAAGTCCTGTAAGTTGCGAGGTGGTGCCTCATTGGATCGGACCTGTTAGTCCATCACATTCCACAGATGCTCGATTGGATTGAGCCCTGGGGAATTTTGGAATTTGGCCAAGTCAACACCTTGAACTCATTGTTGTGTTCCTCAAACCATTCCTGAACCATTTTTGCTTTGTGGCATAATCCTGCAGAATGCCATCAGGGAATACCGTTGACATGAAAGGGTGCACATGGTCTCCAACAACGCTTAGGTTGGTGGTACGTGTCAAAGTAACATCCACATGAATGGCAGGACCCAAGGTTTCCCAGCAGAACATTGCCCAAAGCATTACACTGCCTCCGCCGGCTTGCCTCCTTCCCATAGTGCATCCTGGTGCCATGTGTTCTACAGGTAAGCGACGTACACACACACGGCCATCCACGTGATCTAAAATAAAATGTGATTCATCAGACCAGGCCACCTTCTTCCATTGCTCTGTGGTCCAGTTCTTATGCTCACATGCCCATTGTAGGTGCTTTCAGCATTGGACAGGGGTCAGCAAAGGCACCCTGACTGGTCTGCGGCTACGCAGCCTCATACACAAAAAACTGCGATGCACTATGTGTTCTGACACCTTACTATCAGTACCAGCATCCACCTTTTCAGCATTTTGAGCTATAGTAGCTCGTCTGTTGGATCGGACCACACAGGCCAGCCTTCGTTCCCCTAGTGCATCAATGAGCCTTGGCCGCCCAAGACCCTGTTGCCAGTTCACCACTTTTCCTTCCTTGGACCACTTTTGATAGGTACTGACCACTGCAGACCAGGAGCAGCCCAGAAGGGATCGGACCACACGGGCCAGCCTTCGTTCCTGCTTTTTTTTTTTTCTGCTTCTAACACATCAACTTTGAGGACAGAACGTTCACTTGATGCCTTATATATCCCACCCACTGACAGGTGCCATGATGACGAGATTATCAGTGTTATTCACTTCACCTGTCAGTGGTCATAATATTATGGCTGATCGGTGTGTGTGTTTAACTGCCTGCAGTGTTTATGTGAGCTGTTTTATTGATTGTGTGTAGCTGCACAAAGTCTTAGTAATTTAAGCCTATTGACTGTTAACCCTCATCGCTGGGCCGAGACCTCAAAAAAGGTCAAACTGACCCCACACCCAGATTTATCACAAAAAGCACAACTGTTTCAGATGTTGTAGCTTTCAAACAATTACACTTCCTGAATTAGAATTAGTATGTTCACTGTAACTTAATGTTGATTTGTAGTATCCAGTCAACTCAAGAAGTATTGGCACCCTTTATGAAATTCAGCTGAAGTGAATACAAAAAAAGAAATAAAAAACAAGCCATATTTAGGGCTCAAACATAGATATATAAATAAGATATATACATTTTCTTGAACATAATTAGTGCAAAACAATTTACTGAGCAGCAGGTTTTCCGCAAAACATATGTTTCAAATGTATTGGCACCCTTAAAGAATATTCAAAATAAAACCAAAGTGGCGGTGTTATGAAATTGTATGCTGTTTAGTTGGTCTTAGTCTCCAAGAATGGTATTGATGCCTTTTACCAGCTCATGTTTCGCTGGGGTATAAACATGACAATAACTGTTTTGCACACCTGCAGATCAACCGGTGCATTGGAGAAGACCAAAAGCAGAATAAAGATGAACAAAAAACTCCTGCACACTGTCCATATCACTTGCAATATCAAAAATAGATTTATTAATGGACAAAGTTTCGGTGAGACTCGGCCATGGATAAACATGCATCAAAATGAAGACAGAAAGAGTTTCAGGACCACAAAATAAATTTCTTACTTTAGCCATCTCAGTCTCTGGATCTGAATCCAATTGAAAACCTGTGGTCTCAACTGAGGAGCGCAGTCCACAGGCACAAACCTATCAAGGATCTTGAAATGTTCTGCATGGAGGAGTGGTCCGAGATCCCTCTAAAATTGTGCGGCAAACCTGGCAGCCTTTACAGGAAGAGAGACAGTGCTGTAACCCACTCCAGGAGAGGCTTCACAAAATATTGATTGTAGGGAGGGCCAACGCTTTTAAAACCAATGTTTTTAGAAAAACATCATACTACTCATTGAAATGTATTATGTTTGAGAAATGACAGTGTTGAAATGAAAGCCCACTTTTGTGTGAGTCCAAAATATGAAGGGTGCCAATAATTCTTGAGCAGACTTTATTTGCTGTATTCCACAACATCATACATATCTCTGGCCTTTAACCTATTGACGTGACAAATATTCTAGCTCTACCTTGCTCCCCCTGAGTAAACGAGATCAGGTGAACGCAAAATATTCCTTATATAGTCATGCACTACTTTTAACCAGAGCTCTATGGAAGACTAGTGCACTAAATAGGAAATACTGTAGGCTAGTATTTCAGACAGTTACAGTCAGGTGTTGCAGTTCTCCAGTCCTTTAGTGTGGTAATTAAGGAGCATAGCTGTTCGGAAAAGCCCAGTGATACAGTTTCTCTCCCTCCCTCATCACATACGATGAACTGTGTTCTCTATTCACCAAAGCAAATGAGGACAAGTGGTCAAGTCAGTGGTCACATCAGGTGACATGTTTTAAACCATTCCACCCCTAATGAGGCAGTGTCATCCACTGATCCGGATTGCTACAGTGCCCACAGAGACATCATTTACATCTGGCTAAGTTCTCATACCCATCAGCATAACGCCTACAGATACACTAATCCATGCATTTTAATGTATGCATAATCACTGTCCCTGTAAAAGCCTTCGAAAGAGAGAGGCATAGAGGGAAAGACCAGGAACGAGAACGGAATAAAGACATATTCCGTCTGAAAGCTAGCCTTCTTCAACTGAGGTAACAACACAGATAGGTCATGATAAGACCTCAGCTGCGCTGAGAGGCGTGATTCAGTAGAAATAGACGGAGCACATTCTAGAAGATGTGGAAGCTGCTTACGTCTCAAAATCTGATAGGCTGGGGTCGTCAGATGTCTGGCTCAGGTCACCGGGAACCTTCATTCAAAAGGAGAGAGAGAGAGAGAGAGAGCGATAGAGGGAGGAAAAAAAAAAAGAGAGAACAGAATATGGAGATGTATTGGGCGAGAGAGAAAACGCCACCATGTTACTTGGTCAGCTACCCTTCATTCATGCTTGGGTTCCGTGCCCACGGGTGTCTGGGTAGCAGGGTCGGCCAGGGCCCCCGGGAGAAGGCAGCGTCTGGTGTCTGTCTGTGTCAGTGAAGCAGAGCACCGTGACATAACTGTACTCCGACCCCCCATCCCCATCAGCCCCTCTATCACATCAACCCACTGTACACACTAGAAAACCAATTAGAGCTCAAAGCGCGTGACCTCCACAGGGCCCCTTGTTGTAGGTGATTGGGGGACGGGAGGGAGAGCCGGCAGCAGCGATGAAAACGACTTTCCCGTTGTAGCTGTGAGGGATCCCTGTAATCTGTCTGCTTCTTCTCAAATCCCAGCCCCCCCCCGATGCCCAGGGACACATGCAGAAGTAATCCTGCGTCGGTGTGTTTGTGTGTGTACGGGTTTGTTCGGGGTGGGGGGGTGGACTGGTGGGGAGGGGGCAAGGGGCAGTCAACCTGTGTCCACCCATCATGCTGGGCCAACAGATGAGGCTGGGGCTCTCCGATAAGAGGTGCTATCTGTAGCCTAAAGCAGTAGATCTTTACATTGAAAGATACAGAGAAAAATCAGATAAATTGACTGAATAGATTTGAAAACGATAAATGTAATATTAATGTGCAATAGGGATGGAACGATTCACCGCAACACAGTGATCACTGGTTATAAAATCTAGATCCAAATCCCCCCTCCAAATATGCCTCCCACTATTTTGACAGGATTGATGCTTCCTCTCCTTCAGTAACTTATTAAACTAACCATGTAAATGCATATACCAGCCATTGATTTCCCAAGCGGATAACTGTGTCCACAGAGCCTTTCCGTAATCTAATCTGTGTTTATCTATGAGCCACCCTCAACATTAAAAAGCTTTGTAATGGGAAATCATAGGCTTTATTATTTTGGTGACAACCATGTTAAATTGCTTGGTCACTGTTCCAATAGGCACTGGAGTTTAATCACCAATGTGAAGAGATTCTTTGCCAGGTTCACTATAACACTATAACATTGTTTTAGTCATTCTGCGTTAAACAGTCATTGAATTTGGTCATTTTTAGACAAGGGTAACGCTGTAACGCCATGTCAAACCCAGCAAAGAGCTTCACTGTAAGCCTGTAGTTGAGGCATGGGACTGTGATATGTTGTTGCAAAACGGGAGAATGCTGCTCTCTCTCCTCAAAATTCCAAATGGTCAAAACCATTCACTTTGAGACGTGGGTGAAATCCAAAGACGTGCTACTGCCTAATAGGTAATAAAGTCAATATCTGACAGATTACAAGCTCAAAAATATATTATTCAGCTAAAATGACAAGTTAATCAGTGGGTCATAGGGATTTCAGATTGAAAGTGGGTGGAGAAAAAGCATTTCCCCCGTAATCTGATAAAGGCTAATGCTTAGCCTGCCCAAGGCTCAGCTAAGGTGCCAACGCACACATCATTCTCTGTGTCACTCAGTCTCTGTCCATCTCTTTGTGTCTTACAAACACACACACACACACACACAGTTGTAACATCAGTTGTCCTATCACCAATCCCCAATATGAGCCAACCAATTAAATTAAAAAAATGACATTTCATAAGTATATGCTACCTTGGGTAATGAACAATATCAGGAAAATTTCCCCACGTAACACATATAATGGGTAATGTTGATAAGTGATTGGTATGGACAGTGTTCTGTCTCTGTTAGTTTTTTTGCCAAGGGGCCATCAGCCATGAGTGAGCAGACATGATTTATTTGTAAACCATCTATATTAGCATAATTTCAACTCTGTGTATTTTAATGCGTGCAGTCCCATACACCAAGCCAATGTTGATAAATGGTCCATGTCGATAAGTAGTTGTTATGGTCAATATTGATAAGTGGTTGGTTCGGTCTGTGTTGACAATAGGTTGTTATGGATAAGTAGTGTGTATGGTCAATGTTGGCAAATGGTTAGTATGATCAGGGTTGATAAATAGTTTGTATGGTCTGTGTTAATAAGTGGTTGGTATGTCAATGTTGGTTTGTCATGGTATGGCAACAACTTATCAAGTGTTCATTAGTGGTTGGTATGATCTGTGTTGAAAAAGGTTTTTTTGTGGTTGGTGTGAAAAGTGTTGATTAATGGTTGGGTAGTATGGTCTGTGTTGATAAGTAGTGGGTGTAGTCAATGTCGATAAGTTATTGGTATGGCCAATGTTAATAAGAGGCTGGGTGGCGCTGTGTTCACAATGGGTTTTTATGGATAGGTTGTTGAGGGTCAAGGTTAATAGAGGGTCGGTTGGTAAGGAAAGTGTTGATAAGTGGTCGGTATGACAAGTGTTGAAAAAAGGTTGATATGGTCAGTGTTCATAATTTTCATTTTATCATACAGCTTTATTTGATTCACAGCAGTCTGAAAACTCACAGGTCCCCTGAGGTCGATGAGTTCCTGTCTCATCTGAACGATGAGGTGGTCCTTGGCCATCAGAGAACGGTACAGACGCTCATTAAACTCGATCAGCTCGCCGTGCATCTCAGCCACCTAGGTAACACACGAACGCACGCAGGGTTAGTCACGGACCATAACGCGCATACACACAGAACGATTAGAAAAACGAGACACAGCAGAACAATAAGAGTGACACTCTGGCAAGGAAATGGGTTACAGTGAGCTAATCAGGTGTGCGCACGAGCCCACACAAACACACAGCCACCCACCCACCCACCCACAGGGCATCCAGGCTGCCGGTGACATCTACTGTCATTGTTTCTACCAGACCCGGCCTGCCACCAGTGTGTCACGAACAGAGACAGCCAGGACATGCATTCATTTGTCTGGGGACATCAGGTGTCAGGGTGGATTGAGGACAGCAACGTCTGGGTGGGACAGGTAAATTATGTGGGCCGATATCACTGACCCATCATCACCTGACCCTAATAACGAGGACAGCAACTCAAACACCCAGAGGCGCGGTCCTAAACATTGTACCGTCTCGTTTACAAAGTGAGACCCGATTTTCTAGCCTGGTGGTCTGTGACAGAAATGTTTGGCATGAAAACGGCCAAGTAATTGGCTTCAGGACCAGGCCAGTTGAAGAAGGGGTTTCTTTAAGACGGTCTCAAGTGTGTATGTTAGGAGAGAGCAAGAGAAATACTAGTTAAAAGCAATGTGTTATAAAGACAATCCATCATACAGTACAAAGTTGAGAGTGAACCTCAACTTGGCCTCCGGGGGAGGTGCCTGTAATTATCTCAGTTTAGTACTCACCTGGGTTTCTAGGTCACTGTTAATGAATGCAATGTGATTTCACATTCTAGACTAATGAATTCAAACACAGACCGCAGGATCAGGTAGAAAGAGTTGGGCATTATAATGTAAAACTTGACATCTTTGAAGGCAGCATCATCAAAACACTCCAACTTCCGCTGCTTTCACTTTGAAACGCACTCAACATTCAACTTCTCCATCGCAGGAGTGAACCTGCAGCTTCCTTGTAGTCGTCGAACTCTACAGAGACTGGGATAGACAAAGGGCATGACGGATGATCTGAACCGAACACACACACACACCCCCGTGACACACTGATAACAGAGTACATGCGCATATACATACAAACACACACACACACACACACAGCTGGCATTTGGAAAAGGGCAGGCTGGGTACCATCCGTACCAACAACACAAACGAGGTCCAACAGAGTTGCGTCACCTTTTACACTGTCCCTGTGGGGAACACACAGCAGCAGAAAAAGGATTCTAGCTATGACCTCGTAACAACAGAAATCAATGACGGAACGTCAGATCATTCTGGAACATCAACACCGTTCTGGTACCATCCATCCATTCATCACCTCTATTTATTTGTGCCGTAACTATCAAGTGGGACATTAAAAAGAAGGAATTAATTTGAAGCGTGAAATAACCTAATTAATTCTCAGTGAGAGGCAGCTAATCAGTTTGTTATTTTGTGGCCGTGCCTGCTGATTCGCACATGGGGGGGTATAATGTGCCTGCCACAGCCACGTGCTAGTGCTCCCACTTTGGTTAAACATGCCAAGAGTTCACCCACGGCTCACGCAACACTTCCAACCATGCAGCACTGGACAGGAGTAATGGGCCGAGTCACTACATTCACTAGGTGTTAATTTATATTTGAAAAGTTGTCAATCGTTCTAACTTATATCAGGCCTCTACACTAAAACCCCAAATGCATCTAACATAGAACAGAGGTTGTTTAGATCAACTGTAAGGTATTTCTGACCTACAAAACACACTCTATTAGTGGCCTATATGACTAATCTACAGAGAATTGTTGTGATGCAGGTGATCTAACACTCTTCCCACCCTCTCTTCATTCTCTCACTCTTTCCCTCCCTCTCCCTGTCCTTTCCCTCTCCCTCCCTCTCTCCCACCCGCCCAACCTCTCCCTATCCCCCCTCCACCACCCTCCCTCCCCCCTCAGGCTGACAGTAGTGTGAGGTGAGCAGCGGTGACTTGCTCTGCTGACGCTGAGCTGGGAGCTCTGTACAGAGAAGTCCCATCCTAAGCACAAACACCCACCATAGCGGACATGCAATCTAACGCAAGTAATTGGATGTGAAACGATTCTGAATAGAGTGAACGTAAAGAAGTGGAAAGAGAGGACAGGTTTAGCTTTCCCTTAGAGCGCTGGAATAACAGAGGCAGAGATGAGGGCCAAAGAAAAAGGGGGGATTGTGGGAGAAAGTGGGGGAGGGGAGGGGAGTGTGGTGCCAGTGTCTGGGGGGAGGGAACTGGTGCCAGTGCCTGGGTGCACACTGTTGCTCTCTTAGTGACTCACTTTACCCAGTAGTCTCCACAAACATGAAATGACACTGGCAGTGAAAGAGAAGCTGCAGGTCCAGGCAGGGCTTTCCACTCTACTACAATTTACACACAATTAAGTGAATTGGAAGATTTTAAAATAAATTGAACTAAATAGCACCTTATGACTCAACACCTCTTATCCGATCTAAACAATATACTATTTTTTAAATGTGTAATTGTGTTAAATACATTCAAACCCTTTTTCAGTACTACACCATTGGCAGTGACTACAGCTTTGAGTCCTTTTGGGTATGCCCTGCACCAGTTTTTTCAATCTTTGATCAGGGCAGTTCTCCCATTCTTCACTGCAGATCCACTCAAGCTCTGTTAAAATCCTCAACAATTCAACAAAAGCATTACATGTTTTTGTTTTTCATTAGGAGAGAAACAAAATATCAAACACCCTATCATATGTCTATGAATTTTCACTGAAACAGTATATTTCATTATGGTGGTACATGGTGGTCATAAAGGGGTGGACATGGTCAGAAACAATGCTCAGGTAGGCCGTGGCATTTAAACAATGCCCAATTGGCACTAAGGGGCCTAAAGTGTGCCAAGAAAATATCCCCCACACCATAACACCACCACCACCAGCCTGCACAGTGGTAACAAGGCATGATGGATCCATGTTCTCATTCTGTTTACGCCAAATTCTGACTCTACCATCTGAATGTCTCAACAGAAATCGAGACTCATCAGACCAGGCAACATTCTTCCAGTCTTCAACTGTCCAATTTTGGTGAGCTTGTGCAAATTGTAGCCTCTTTTTCCTATTTGTAGTGGAGATGAGTGGTACCCGGTGGGGTCTTCTGCTGTTGTAGCCCATCCACCTCAAGGTTGTGCGTGTTGTGGCTTCACAAATGCTTTGCCGCATACCTCGGTTGTAACGAGTGGTAATTTCAATCAAAGTTGCTCTTCTATCAGCTTGAATCAGTCAGCCCATTCTCCGCTGACCTCTAGCATCAACAAGGCATTTTCGCCCACAGGTCTGCCGCATACTGGATGTTTTTCCCTTTTCACACCATTCTTTGTTAACCCTAGAAATGGTTGCGCGTGAAAATCCCAGTAACTGAGCAGATTGTGAAATATTGAACAGGTGTTCCTAATAATCCTTTAAGTGAGTGTATATACGGCTAATCAGGCGTAAATCCTCTGATCTTCGCACATTGGTTGATAATGTTACTTATTTTACATTCTACTTCATAAAAATAACATTAACATAAAAACCATGGCTATCAGCCAATCAGCATTCAGGATTGTCCTGTGGAAGTTGGGTTGCTGTGTAAAATGTAAAGAAAAAACGAATGCAATGACGTGCAAATCATTTAAACCATGTACAAAGACAAATGATGAAATTGAGATTTAAAAAAATATATAAATAATGTATACCCACTTTGAATTTGATGCTAGCAACACGTTTCAAAACAGTTTTGTAATGCTAAAAGAAAACAGGTGGAACATCTTACAACTAATTAGGTTAATTGGCAACAGGCCAGTAACATGATTGCATCCCAGAGAGGGCAAGTCATTCAGAAGTAAAGATCGGGAGGGGTTAAGCACTCTGTGAAAGACTGCACAGGCAAATAGTGCAACAATTTAAGAATAACGTTTCTCAATATAAAATTGCAAAGAGTTTGGGGATCTCATCATCTATAGTACACAGTACTATTAAAAGATTGAGAGAATCTGGAGAAATCTCGGTACGCAAGGGACAAGGCCAAAAACCAACATTGGATGGCAGTGATCTTCGAGCCCTCAGACGGCACTACATTACAAATCTACTGTTTGGGCTCAGGAACACTTGCGAAAAGAATTGTCGTTAAACACAGTACGTTGCATTCACAAATGCAAGCTTAAATTCTACCATGCGAAGAAAAAAAACATCTAGACACATTTAAAATGGACTGAGGTGAAGTGGAAAACTGTCCTGTAGTCTGATTAATCAAAATGTGAAATACATTTTGAGAATCATGGACACCGCTTCCTCTGGATTAAAGAGAAAAGGGTCTATTCGGCTTCTTATCAGCACACTGTTCAAAAGCCAGCATCTGTAATGGTATGGGGACGCATTAGTGCACATGCCATGGGTGACTTGCTCTTCTGTGAAGGCACCATTAACAGTGAACAATATATACAGGTTGTGGAGCAACATATGCTGCCGTCCAGACCAAGTCTTTTTTGGGAAGGCTTTGCTTATTTCAGTAAGAGAATACCAAACCACATTCTGCACATATTACACAACGAGATGGATCCACAGCAAAGGAGGTCACTAAACAGGTCTGCCTCCAGTCCAGACCTGTCACCCAATGAAAACATTTGGCGCATTATGAAATACAACATGAAATACATAATACAACAAAGTAGACCCCAAACAGTTGATCAGCTGAAATCCAGTATCAGGCAATAATGGGAAAACATTTAACTTTCAAAACCACAGCAACTGGTCTTCTCAGTTCCCAAATGCATATAGAGTGTTGATAAAAGAAGAGGAGATGCACAGTGTTTAACATGCCCCGGTCCCAACTTTTTAAAAATGTGTTGCTGGCATAAAATAAAAAATGGGCATGTATTTTTCCAAAAACAATAACATTTCTCAATTTCAACATTTGATATGTTGTCTTTCTATTATTTTCAATTAAATATAGGGATAAATCATTTGCACCTCATTGCATTCGGTTTTTAGCAGCATTTTACACACTTTTAGGGTTATATAATGGAACGATGTAATAACCATCCTTAAGAAGTGTCGGCAAGATGGCACCACCAGGATATTGCAAAGCTCAGAAACTCCCTCAAAAATGTATGACAGGGCAAGAAGTACGCTCATTATGGAGTCGACCAGACACTTCTAAAAGAATCGGGCACTTCCTGCATATGCACTTCCTGCATATTACAATCAATTGCAGGTATTAACCACAGGCTGTAGTATGGGGGGCAAGACAGAAGTTCATATTTTGCAGGAGTCAAACGAAAACCATCACCCAGTACCTACTCTCCAGCATGATAGCAGCAGCATCATGCTAAGGGTGTTCTTATTTTTAGTGGCTGTGGTCACAGGGTGGACGACGAATCAAAATATCAAGAGATTTTGACAACCAAATCAACCAAGGAATGGCTTGAAAGAGAAATGTCCGGCTATGGCCCAGTCAGAGCCCAGACCTCAATCCTACAAAACATTAGGGGATTTATATAAATATGGGCACAGGATATTTCCTCGAAATTTGACAGAGTTTGAACTCTTCTGCAAATAGCGTAATATAACTACCAAATCCAGGTTGACAGACTCATCCAAACACACTTACTGCTCTTACATTCATAAAGTTAGTTACAACAATCTTCTTTTGAAAGATGATAAAGAGATTTGTCTCGATTTCAGCCTTAACCTACATATACAGCTGCATTTTCAATGCAAGGAGACACCTTAATTACAGTAATATTGTTTTTATTATAATACCTACAACGATATATAATGTATATATTACACCGATCAGCCATAATATTAAGACCACTGACAGTTAAAGTGAATACCACTGATACACCGATCAGCCATAACATTAAGACCACTGACAGTTGAAGTGAATAACACTGATACACCGATCAGACATAACATTATGACCACTGACAGGTGAAGTGAATAACACTGATACACCGATCAGCCATAACATTAAGACCACTGACAGTTGAAGTGAATAACACTGATACACGATCAGCCATAACATTAAGACCACTGACAGTTGAAGTGAATAACACTGATACACCGATCAGCCATAACATTATGACCACTGACAGGTGAAGTGAATAACACTGATACACCGATCAGCCATAACATTAAGAACACTGACAGGTGAAGTGAATAACACTGATAATCTCATGGGTGAGATATATTAAGCAGCAAGTGAACATTCTGTCCTCAAAGTTGATGCATTAGAAGCAGGAAAAATGGCGTAAGGATCTGAGCAACTTTGACAAGGGCCAAATTGTGATGGCTAGATGACTGGAGCAGAGCAGACCAAAACTGCAGCCCTTGTGGCTCAGAAATATTGAAAAAGGGAATGCTGGTACTGATAGAAAGGTGTCAGAACACAGTGCATCACAGTTTGTTGCGTATGGGGCTGGGTAGCCGCAGACCAGTCAGGGTACCCATGCTGACCCTTGTCCACTGCCCGAAAGGGACCTACAATGGGAATGTGAGCATCAGACCTGGACCACGGAGCAATGGAAGAAGGTGGCCTGGTCTGATGAATCACGTGTTCTTTTACATCATGTGGATGGCCGGGTGTGTGGGCGTCGCTTACCTGGAGAACACATGGCACCAGGATGCACTATGGGAAGAAGGCAAGCCGGCAGAGGCAGGGTGATGCTTTGGCCAATGTTCTGCTGGGAAACCTTGGGTCCTGCCATTCATGTGGATGTGACTTTGACACGTACCACCAACCTAAGCATTGGAGACCATGTGCACCCTTTCATGGCAATGGTATTCCCTGATGGCATTCTGCAGGATAATGCACCCAGTGCCTGACCTTACAAATGCTCTTTTGACAGGCACAAATTCCCACAGAGACTCCAAAATCTTGTGGAAATCCTTCCCAGAAGAGTGGAGGCTGTTATTGATGTTTTGGAATGGGATGTCCAACATCCTCTTATTGGTATGATGGTCAGGTGTCCACATACTTTCGACCATATAGCGCTTATCAGGCATTTATTACCAATGTTTCGTGCAATGTTTTTTTTTTATGTGAATCAGGATCCTAAAAAAGACAAACATAAATTGGCAATTTCATTGGCCTATTGTTCCGTGAAAACCATTAATCTTTAAGTAAATTATGTGATATGATTGGCTACGGTGGAGGATGTTCCTAAGCATAGGCTGGAATTATTTGGGCTCTGAACTGAAAGAAAGCCTGTTAGTCATTGTTGTGGTGTTTCTGTTGGATAATTAATAGGAGGGAGAAGATCAAAAGGAAGATCCAGAAATCCCCCCTGGAGTCCCTGACCCATATCTTACTGTTACCAGCCCCCTCCCCACACCCCACCCACACCAACACACATACTCTCCACACATATCTATCCTCCAGAAAAAATAAACTACTACAACATCCCATAATAGTATCTTACAGTATTACACTCTCATATTATTGATTATAAAGACTTTAGGATGCAAGTGGGTTTTACATATTTATATTCAAGGACCATCTTCCAACTAATTTAACTATAGCCAGTGGAACATAAAACCCATTGTCTAGAACAACAGCACCAGCCAAGTGGCTGTAGCCTAGCCTAACCATCTGTGTGTTTCCATGGTTTCCGAGAGAGTATAAACAGGCAAAATGGTTAGTAACATAATAGGGAGGAAAAAGACAAATGTCTTCTGTCTCTCAAGCCATTTAAATAAAGTTGTCACAGAGAACTGTTGGAGAGCACACAGAAGTTCCTGTCCAAGCATCCTTAATAAAGCCATATTCAGACTGACAGGCATGCAAACGACTGCATCAATAAATAAACACAATATAGAATACATTATATATACATTAATAAATATGTGTGTGCATGTGTGTGTGTGTGTGGTGGGGGGGGGGGGGGGGGGGGGGGGGGTTTATCCCAAACCCGAGATGAATCATTTCTTAAGGAAATTTAAAACACTTGTAAATAATTCACAGCAACCTCATAAGAATAGAAGCAGTGTTCTTGGGGTGTGGTCATTGTCATTGCTGCTCAGTTCAGTCCAACACCTTTGGTTGGCAATGATTTACCCAGCATTCCTTCCAAGATCTTCAAGAAGCCCCTATTCTCTGTCTCTTGAGCGACAGCATTATAAACATAAATGGAAATTTACATCAGCTGCCTACAACTCCATGGTTGTCAGAATACTTAAGTACAGTATCTCACAAAAGTGAGTACACCCCTCACATTTTTGTAAATATTTGATTATATCTTTTCACGTGACAACACTGAAGAAATTACACTTTGCTACAATGTAAAGTAGTGAGTGTCCTGCTTGTATAACAGTTTAATTTGCTGTCCCCTCAAAATAACACAACACACAGCCATTAACAACTAAACCGATGGCAACAAAAGTGAGTACACCCCTAAGTAAAAATGTCCAAATTGGGCTCAAAGTGTCATTATTTTGTGTGGCCACCATCATTTTCCAGCACTGCCTTAAACCTCTTGGGCATGGAGTTCACCAGAGCTTCACAGGTTGCCACTGGAATCCTCTTCCACTCCTCCATGATGACATCACGGAGCTGGTGGATGTTAGAGACCTTGCGCTCCTCCACCTTCCATTTGAGGATGCCCCACAGATGCTCAATAGGTTTTAGGTCTGGAGACATGCTTGGCCAGTCCATCACCTTTACCCTCAGCTTCTTTAGCAAGGCAGTGGTCGTCTTGGAGGTGTGTTTGGGGTCATTATCATGTTGGAATACTGCCCTGCGGCCCAGTCTCCAAAGGGAGGGGATCATGCTCTGCTTCAGTATGTCACAGTACATGTTGGCATTCAAGGGTCCCTCGATGAACTGTAGCTTCCCAGTTCCGGCAGCACTCATGCAGCTCAAGACCATGACACTCCCACCACCATGCTTGACTGTAGGCAAGACACACTTGTCTTTGTACTCCTCACCTGGTTTCTGCCACATACGCTTGACACCATCTGAACCAAACAGGTTTATCTTGGTCTCACCAGACCACAGGACATGGTTCCAGTAATCCATGTCCCTAGTCTGCTTGTCTTCAGCAAACTGTTTGCAGGCTTTCTTGTGCATCATCTTTAGAAGAGGCTTCCTTCTGGGACGACAGCCATGCAGACCAATTTGATACAGTGTGCGGCGTATGGTCTGAGCACTGACCGGCTGACCCCCCACCCCTTCAACCTCTGCAGCAATGCTGGCAGCACTCATATGTCTATTTCCCAAAGACAACCTCTGGATATGACGCTGAGCACATGCACTCAACTTCTTTGGTCGACCATGGCGAGGCCTGTTCTGAGTGGAACCTGTCCCGTTGAACCGCTGTATGGTTTTTGCCACCGTGCTGCAGCTCAGTTTCAGGGTCTTCTTATAGCGTAGGCCATCTTTATGTAGAGCAACAATTCTTTTTTTCAGATCCTCAGAGAGTTCTTTGCCATGAGGTGCCATGTTGAACTTCCAGTGACTAGTATGAGGGAGTGTGAGAGCGATGACACCAAATTTAACACACCTGCTCCCCATTCACACCTGACACCTTGTAACACTTACAAGTCACATGACACCGGGGAGGGAAAATGTCTAATTGGGCTCAATCTGGACATTTCCACTTAGGGGTGTACTCACTTTTGTTGCCAGTGGTTTAGACATTAATGGCTGTGTGTTGTGTTATATTGAGGGGACAGCAAATGTACGCTATTATACAAGCTGTACACACTACTTCACATTGTTGCAAGTGTCATTTCTTCAGTGTGGTCACATTTACAGAAATGTGAGGGGTGTACTCACTTTTATGAGATACTGTATTTTCATGTATGGATTAGTGAAAGCAATTTCCTTCCCTAATCTTTGATGACTGGGTACATGTGAGTTCCAATAAGTTGCGGCCATTATTAAATATAGATCCATGATTTATCCGTCAAGTCCATTGAGGTCAGTGAAGGAGGGCAGATGGTACAAGGCAACTTTCTGGAATAACATGTTACCACCTCAGCTGCCAAACAGTAACATTTGCAGAAGTACCCACCTCTATAAGTTTGCGTTCGTAGCTGGCAGCCAGCTCCTCCACATCCCCCATAGACCTGCTCTGAGGAGCTGAAGTGGGACCATCACAGTTCCTTAACATGGGGAGAGCTGGAGGATGAGAGGGGGGACGGGGCAAACAATGACCAGGAGAATAAATAGTGATTTATTGGTCTAGGGCAACAATGATTACAAACCATTAACTCTGGAATCACGAGGGACCTGGGCAAGTTAACAGATGATTTGAAAGATGAAAAATGCTTATTAAAAAATATAACCTATAATGTATCTATTGGCTCTTAAATGATGGACATTTCCGATATTTTGTTGAATGTCTATGAATTTTTTAAAGTTATTTGTTAAACTATCCATCTTGAAAAAGGCTTTTGCACATTTTTAATTTCAGGTTTCCTGGCATTTCCTAATTTTCCAAGGCTTTATCTCTTCCCATAAACAGTAACATGTTTAAAATCTAAGCTAACCCAGGGCAGGTCAAGGCCCTTAACTTTGGCTGTTCTTTAAAGTCCACCTTTGTGAATTCTGAGATAAAGTAATCCCATGCATTTAGGGCAGTTGGGATACATTTCAATACTTGCCATTTTATGGCTAACAAGTAATCAACAAAAAATCCATAATTAAATGTTTACACGGTCTTTAATTAATTTGGGGGGTGCTTTGGGGTATCTTAATTTTCTAAACACAGTAAATGAGGGTATCATTCATGAGTATCAATGATAATCTGTCAAATTAAACAAAAGGTCTCTCAAAGCATGTCTGTGGCCGCTACTGGGAGTTATTTGAAGCTTGAAGTATGAAAAGCTGACACCACTTTGGCAAAGCGCAGAAAATCTTGGTTTACCGTTACTACTTTCAGATAGCTAATTTCATACATATAATATAATAGTGGGCCAGATTCGGGTGCACAGCAGCAGTAGACAAGGTGTAACATAGTTACAGCAGGAAGAATCTCAGAAGGAGAACTAGGGGGAGTTGGAGGAGCAGTAGCACTGGTGCTGTGTCTCCTACAGGGGAGGACGGATCGTTTATCCCCAGTGCAAACTGGATTAAAACCTTTGTATCAGGTCCCCCCGCTAGTTTACATCAGACACACAAACACACATGCAACAAAGGAAGAAATGCGAGCGCAAACAAACTCCTACAACACTGACGTGACAAAGACAAAGACATCAGTCTCCTCAAAAATGCACCCAAGTGTGAGTTAAGATCTCAGAAAATTGTAAATAGTAGCACACATAAACATAAGATGTGGGTTTTTGGTCGAAGAAAAAAAAAAAAAAGTCCAATATCTCAGTCCTATTAGCGATAAAAGGCAGTGAGTTTCTTGTGGTGAAGCAGCAAATATTGATTTGTGAGGAGGATTGCTCGTTCAGAGGAGAGCAGAGCCCAGCGTGGTGCAGAACATCTGAGTGATATAACCCTTTTTAGAGAAGAATGTGGAAGTCAATCAACCTTTTCAAATGCGCGCATGCCCACACACACACACACACACACAAACACACACTCAAGATGCATAGGGTAATAGTATTTTTGAGGCTACAAAGATTGAGAGAATATTTACCCCCCCCCCCCCCCCCCCCCCCACACACACACAATTAGAGAAGATCCCACCCAGTCACCCAGAGAGACTCAACAGGCGTGATAGAGGCATTATCAGCCCAGCCAGCAGCACACAGCTCTCTGCCACAGCAATTCTAAGGCTTATCTCTCACTACCAATAGCCTATATATCCCTTTGCACACACACGCACACGCACCCACCCACCGCCTCTGTCAGTGGAAATGCTGACAGCTGCTTCTACATTCCCAATATATACCTCAGCTCAGAGTTCCTCCTTCACTGGGACTTTTGTTCCCTGCCATGGCAATGGAGTCTTAATAAATTCTGTGCGTGTGCACGTGAGCCCACAGTCGTAAAAAAAAAAAAGAGTGAAGAAATTGTGAAGGCAGCTGGCCTATAATAACTGAATTATGAGCAGGACTATTGACCAGCACTCAGTCTGCAAAGGGATATGTGCGCGAGGGTGTTAGTATGACCCAGCAGAACTGAGTCCTGCATCACACCGTAGGCTGGCCTCTAAAGATGACCGGCACGGTCCTGGACGGTCCCTGGATGGAAGACCAGATGTTCCTGGAAGCTGGGTTGAAGGGGGCCAGTAGGGTGGCATTCTTCCTTTTGTTCTAAATGTCGAATCCTATTACCCCAGGGCAGTGAAGGGGACATTGCCCTGCTTATGGTCCCGTCTCTCAGATGGGATGTTAAAAAGTCCTGACTCTCTGTGGTCACTAAAGATCCCATGGCTAGCTGCCTTCACAATTTCTTCAAGTAATTAGCATCTAGGTGGGCTCACATGCACACAATTTATTGACACTTCATGTTCAAGCATTATAGGTTCAAAACTTTATGCAATGACCAATCTCTGTAACTCATGTTGGATAAAAAGCAGTTACATGAAGAAAATGTATGTGCATGTAAAAAGAGTTATGGGGACTTGTTATGTTATGGAGTTATGGTTGTTTGAGAGAGGCTGGTTCTTGAAAAGTGAGAGAATGGCAACCGAGAGATGTGTCCTTAAACAGTAAAAAGAAGTCAGGAGAAAAGGAGCAGGACTTCATACATTATGAAACAAACAACACCAATGCAGGCAGGATAGTTCCACACTAAAATAGATACAAACTGAACAGTGTGTGTGCGCTCACACCTGTGTGAAATGCTAGTTATGTAGTTATAGATTACTCTGTCTGTCTGTGTGTGTTTACCGAAAACAGACCAATAATAAGATTGTCTAATATTGGCCATCTGACAACACCTCTTATTCATAACTGCAGTAAATCTTTTTTGTTTCCAGGTTGCTGGAGGCCTTGTACTCTCAGGCTTGTTAAAATACTCTAGGGATGCACCGATAGCACTTTTTTTCAGACCGAGAACAAGTACTTATATTTGGATACTTGCCAATACAGAGTAACCAGGTACTCAAAGTTGCACTACGTAGGATTTATTCAGTAAAAAAACAAAAGTTTGTAAACATGATGTTGGGTTCTGGGTTCTGGTGTTTCCACGATTCTCTCGTCTTTTCACTTGAAGAAAATGCCAGGTATCGTTACCTACATTGATGTCATTCATGAATGAAAGAAAAACAAACGTTATTGTGCCATGAAATTAAATAGATTTGTCAGTGTAAAGGTCGTCTTCGGTCTCGATCGAAATTGCTCAATTCTTATGACTTTTCCAAGAAGTAAGATACTAGTAGGCCTATTTCAGGCTAAAAAACTATTAAAACAGCCAGTGGCAAACGCCATACAGTTCAGATGCTATTTGTGGTGCAAATAAACTTAATACGAAATGTTAGCCATTTGAACACAATTCTTAGTGGTGTCTTGCTAAATATTCAAACTTGGCGTGATGTTAATGATCTAATTCTGAGACGTATCCCAATCGGTCCCAATACTGTCATACTACTATATGCACTAAACAGTACGTGCATCATCATCCGGGAAGTACGTCCTTGTAGTATGTAGTAAAGCGATTTGAGATTTATGACTTCAGCATAGGGGGATTAAGACACAACCCTAGATTCTGTAGTCAGACCAGAGATAAACATTTGTAACATAAACATTCTGCCAAATTTACATGACCAGATACAGAGTATAGACTAGGAAAGGACAATGGGGGACACAATTGTAAATGGCAATACTAAATACTGAAGAATCATTGAATATGTAAATAACGACAGAATTGACATTTCTCGGTTCCTTCAGCTGACATTTATACCATTAGTACACAATTGGGGGCAGCTATAGGGACCAGGATGACAAACTGCCAATTCCTACCTTGTCTACTACAGCATGCACTAAAACTGCAAAGAAGCAAAAGACTTAAACTAGCTCCCAATGGCTAGCAACCAGGAACCCTAAGGCAAAATTAGCAAGGCTAAGAATAACGCTGAACTCAGAGTTAGCGCTGTTTTTTTGGAACAGGTTATCCTATTTTTCATATTATTATTATTCTGAACATCATCCCTCTGGGCATTGGCGCGGAACCGCTTTCTGACCAGTGAGTATTTGCAAAATGCTGTAATTGTTTTTTCACTGAAAAAATCCTAACTAGTGCAGCTTTAATAAGGCAGTATTCTCCCATAAAAAAGACTATTACCATCAAAATCCCACATGATCAACAACTGACAATGTCTGGTCATCAAGTGCAATGAACTCAGCAAGAGAATCTCATTGTATTTGGCTTCTCCAGTGTTTGCTGCAAAGTTAGCTGTTGTTGTGGTTCTGCACTGCTAGTATTAGCATGCACATTGAACTATGCGCTGTGTTGTGTCAAAAAGATATTTGATCAAATTGCTGGTGTTAAATTTGTGTTTTTCCTTTCCTCCTCCTCACAATTTAGCAGAGCAGATTTTGCACTGTGCTTTACTAGTATCATTGCTGGCATCAACGTCTTCCCGCCTTACCAATCTGAGTTCTATATTCTATATTTATGCGGTCTGAGTCGATACAACCATGGAGTTTCACTTAATGTTTCCATGACATGGTATCGGCATATTTCTGTGAGTACGAGTACAAGTACTTGAGCCCAGTATCGACACGATACCAGTATGAATCCCTAAAATACTCCGAACCAGAAGGTGGCAGTACAGTTCATACATCCATGAATGTATTACTGTCAATGTTGGGTAGCTGCGTTAATGTTGCTTTTGTTGTTTAAAAATCTTTTGTTGAAAATCAATGGCCATCAATAGATAGCAACCTAACCAGATGATAATTGAGAGGGCATTATATGCATAACTATAAACAGGAGAAACAACCTACAAGTTAGAGTCAAATGTCTCCTGGGTCCCTAAATCAAAACAAATTCTTGCTTATTTTGCATTGATTACAGGCTAAATCAATCAAAAAAATATCACAGTTAAAATTTAAAATGTTGAACTCCCACAGTTTCCAAGGATAAAGGATACTCTAAGAACCTTTTCCTTTAAGAGTGTTGACATGGCATACGTTGTTAAATCACTGTGGAGAAGTCAAGAGAGGCTATGCTAATTAACATGTCATAATCAAAATGATCTCCCTTTACAGTCCCATCTCCATCACACACTCTCTGCTTCCTGTATCTCTGCTTCAGATAACAGTGTATGCGTGCATGTTGAGTGTGTGTTTTATCCATCTATCAGAGTGTGAATGTCTGCATTGATGGTCCCAAATTACAGGCACAGACCAATCTGATTTACAAGCGCAAAATCGCATGTCAAACACTTCACACTGCACGCACGCACGCACATACCTACACCCACAGACCCCCACACACCTCCAGACACCCACACACACCCACAGACCCACACACACACACACACACACACACACACACATCCGAAGACGTGCACACACCTAGAGACGAACACACACCCACACCAACTGAAACAGAGGAGAAAGTAATCTTCAGAATGTGTCATTTTCTCAAAAAACAAGCCATGAGTGAAGGTGTGGAAATGACCATTTAACATGTGTGACGACAGCAATCAAACTGTTCAGCAGCTGCTCAGGGCGTACCGATGTCAGCTGGTCAGCCCCCACCAACTAGTTGGCGTTGGAGGACTGGCTTCTCAGTTGAGTCCAGATCTAAAATACAACAACCAATAACTGCATTTTGACTAGTGGACAGTAAATTGTTTCATAAAGACATGCATTATTCGTGGGGTTGCTTATGTTCACTAGCAAACCCTTATTTTGCATCCTGCAGTTTCCCTTTCTGTCTTGTCAAAGAAATCCTATATGATTCTGACAGGGCCCTTTCTTTCAACTCTCCTCCTTTCCTCCCTAAGCACCTGTCTCTCCTTCCTCATCCTGTTTCCAGACACTGACAGTGGGTTGAATGCTCTAACAATGATTTGGGTAATGACAGCCCCATAAAGGTAGACTGCTCATTACTGCAGTGCTTATGTCCATTACGTATTCACATTTTATTTGAGAGTTGTATATTAATTTTGTTTTTATAAGACTACTTTATTTCATTAGTCTGGCATTATTATCTCATCCCTGCTTAGTAGCAATTAGACAGCCATTAAATCTGTTCTCCCTGTAGATATAGTTGATATAGTAGTGATATAGTTGTAGATATATCGTATAGTAGTATATATATAGTAGCTACAGTATAGTAGTGATATAGTAGTAGATATATAGTATAGTAGTAGATGTAGTAGCTGTAGTAGTGCTAGGAGTTATATAGTATAGTAGTAGATATAGTAGTGATATAGTAGTAGATATATAGTATAATAGTAGATATAGTAGTGATATAGTAGTAGATATATAGTATAAAAGTAGCTATAGTAGTGGCTAGCTACAGTAGCGTTCCAATTGTCCCAGTAGTGTACATTCTTTCAGTCTGTGATGGTGTAGACTTGTGACTAATAAAACTACAAATCCCTAAACCCAGCATCTCATAGTATGTTTGAGTCTTGACTTAATAAATTAAATTGAACGCTGAGCTGACAAAAACTAATACAAATGTAAATGTTACTAATTAAACCAACGTTGGTTCAATTAGTTATTTAATAATTAAAAAAACTAAAACATTCTGGTTAATTGTTCAGCACTAATTCGGACTGCCCTCCAACATACTGTATTACCTCTACGGTACATTAGGTTTCAATTATCATGTCTATTGTTTATTAAACAGCATCATCAGTTTGATTCACCATTACTACTCTAGAGAGGCAGGAAGACAGAAAAGAGGAAATAAAAGGGTTTCAAGAGTCCACTTTCAATTTAAAAGCACATCCCACGTTGTGCTATTGATCTCATAACACCCCCCCCCCCCCGACACACACATGTGCAAATAAATATATTATTAGACATGCATGTTAGAAACACCTTTTTTTCCACATAGGTGATCTTGCTGACAAGCAGAATTCTCATGTAGATTTTCCTCTAGGAATTTACCAGTGCTTAGCAGCTTCCTTTTCTGTCCATCAGAAATACGAGCCACTGGCATTTCACAGCCATGCCAAACAAATGAATATTAGAGAAACAACTACATATTTTAAAGATGCATCAATTACCTTCGAAAAGGACCCCCTTCTCAGTCCCAAGCTCTCTTTAATTTTCCTTGTGTCCTGTTCTGTTTAGACTTAGGTGGAACACACAAGCCTTTGGGGCACGCCTCAAAACTACCAGGCCCGAATGACCTGCAGAGAAACCTACTACGGAGGTCTTCCTAACCATTGCGCATCAACTCAAAAGCACAACTGCTGATGCTAAAAAGTGCATAAAAAAATAAATTTGATTGATTTTGATTACATGTGTAAAAAAAAAAAAAAGGCATGGACAGACTCTTTGTCACAGCTGCTGCGCTACTGAAATATCCAGCATAGTATTCTGCGTTATCAGCTCCTGATTTTCACAGGTACAGATGTAAGAAATCTAAAACCAATTTAAGAATCAAGGATTAAAATTATGTATGCTTTGAGAAAACTTTATTGGAATCTGTGATTGCAGCTGCTATGAAAAAGCAATGAAAAGCAATTACATTTGGTTTTATAAGTCTCAGCCACCGTGTATATTCTATTTGAAGGCGTATCTGATTGTAAATTGGATACCCAGAACTGTTGAGTTGTACATTTCAGGATAATGCATATATTTTGTTACATATAAAGACATGGAAGCTGCTATTTAAAATCCAGTGTGAATTATAAAATATGCTTCATGTTTACTGCACTGGGATTTCAGATGTTAGATGAGCTACTATGTTTTGTCCTTACACGTGTGTCCTGTTATTGTGTATTGATGGCAATTCAAAGTGTCTGTGTGTATGTTTATGAGTGAGTGTGTGTGTGTGTGTGTGCGCATGTGCGCACAGAAGAGAATAAATAAAAGCCTCATTATTCTCATGATCAAAGCAATTACTTAAAAAAAAAATGTTGGCCCAAAAACGTCTCTTTTGAAAAACATCAGAGCTCATACTGGTGCAACATATTAAGGCTGAATTAATAAGCATTCAGAGCATTTTCTCTCTAGGTCTCTTTCTCACTCACCAACACACAGACACACACAAACAACCTCACAACTTTACTTTTAGGGTAGAGAAGAGAGTATAGGTAGAGGACATCAAAGTTCTATGGTTAATTCACAATGGACAGTAGTAGCCTTGTTGTATTCAGGTAAAGGACAAAGCTGCGACAATCTCTAATGCAGATCTTATCGCTTGTGTGTGCAGTCATGTTACAAGTTACATAGATTACATTAATGTCATCGGTGAGACAGTCAACAGGCAGTGGAATGCGACTAATAACGCATTTTACGTATTTTTATTCAAGTATACTTTTATTTGTTTTAGATAATATGGACATATCGTGATTTCACAGGTGAAACTGGCACAGGGTTTCTGTGCAGGTAGGTGAGGTTCAGCAAACCACGACAGTCCCTTTCACTGAGATAATGACCCCAAGGTTTGGTCAAATGACATTGTTTCCTGGTGCTCAACTTGAGGGCTCAGGGTGGAAAGCAGTGCTATGGTGAATAAGGTCTCTAGAGATTCGCTGACCTGAGGACTGATAATGTGGAGACCTAATGGTTACTTTACAGCAAATGTAGATAAGTTAACACTAATCAGGTCTAGCAAATCAGATTATATTTTGAAGGGACATTTGTCAAACACCACGAAGAGTAAGGTCTCAAAGAGGTCACAGGTGACAACAACTGACATCAACATTTCTGACTGCAATGACTAACTTTTCTTGCGTAACATGCTTCTCTCTTTAACTATTTTCTGGGAAAGCAACTTTGTCATACTCGACACTGTCAATGTGCTTGGTAACGTCTGTGGACATAGGATCTTAAATAGTTATTGAAGTCACCAAAAAAATATTCTACATCAAATAAATTAAACATCACCTTTGAACAAACTCAAAGAAAACATGACATTTTGGAAAAACCTCTGGATACCCCCGCTGGAAAGAGCTAATGACATCACTTTATAATCATATAATCCCATTATATACATACAAAATCAACGTCTGTATCTGGAAGCTAATTAAGGATCACTATGACCTTAAATTAATATTATTCCCGCTCCCAAATCCGAGAACCCCCTCCATTGCCCATTTTAACCTTGATAATTACTTTGAGCAATAGAGAGAGCTGGGGAATCACACTGGAGGGATTTTCTTTTTTTGGGGGTGGGGGTGGGGTCTTGCTTTTGTTATATTTGTGTTGGATTACATTTTTGTTCATGTCTATCCCATGTATCCCTGTTTGATGTTGGAAAGTGAGACTCTTCTCCTATGATGCCCATCGCCACCTGGTCGTTAATCGACTGCCATTTTCAAAAGTCAATCTAATTGCATTTTGGTTATTGTGTTAATAGTCTTGACGGCATGGAAAGGGCGGCTGGTCCTCCCCATGAGAGAGAGAGGATCACACAGGCGATTCATTTGCCTCTCCGCCATAATTTAATGCAAGGCAGCAGATGACTAACGACAAATGTTAAAGTGGGTCAAATCAATTATTCCCGAGTCTTGTGCTGACGACATACCCTGTTATGGTGCTCTAACCTCCAGCGTAGAATGAGGAGGAAGTGTCTGGTTGGGAGAAATGGGTCTGGTATTGATCAAGCAACCAAAATGCTGTAAATGGGCAATCTGGAATTTTCGGTCCTATGAAGGAATTATTCTTATCCGTTGATTTTTTTAAGCATATAACCTATGAGTGCTTCATGAGCATAGTTTAACTTGTACCCAATCAGAACCCGAAATATAAGCTTGTTTCACGCCAATATTTATATAAAAGTAAATATAAACAAACACTACACAGCTTCAAAGCATGGTTATAACCCCGTCTTATCACACACCCTCCAAACAGAAACACAAGAGTTGAAGATCGCAACAAACTACATTGATGGTCACTCCACTAATTAAGCCTTTTTAGTTTGTGCAAGCCATTTAAGAAGCATTTAAACGCTAAAAAACATGTCTCTGGATGGTTCCAGGAACAGGAACAAATTCAGCTTCCTTGAGTAGGCTGCACAGTTCTTACATCTGTTCGCAACATGAATCTACCACTGCCCAACATACAGCAATACACAACGCCATCACACATCAGGCACCAACATCCCTTTGGAATGTTGCCAGTACCTTGCAGGATTTATCTCACAAAGAGTTAAGGCTCTTCTGGGGGCCAGTGTACCTAATAACCTGGCTACTGAGTCTATGTATATCGCACGAAAGGAACAACAGCAACACCAAAGAGTCTCAGTTTAAACAGCGAATTGGGACAGACTGGGATGGAGGCTGGTGCTGCTATTTGCTCCAGCTAGGAAGAGGGGAGGCAGGGTGGACATTAACTATTGATGGTCCCATCTGTTTAAAGACGATGAAGGAAGAGGAGACGAAGAGGGAGAGAGGAGCTAACTGGAGATACCACACTTCCTCTCCCCACAAACCATAATCTCCCACTCCCCTAACTGAAGTTCACACAGTCCTCCCGTTCCATCCCGTTTACTCATCACTCCTCTTTTTAACAGTCGATAAGAAAAAGCCTTTCATTTGGTATCAAGTGAAATGTGCTTTGTCCCTGATACAGAATTAGAACGAAGACAAGAAGAGAAAAAAGCACCGGCGCTGCATCCTATTAGCAAGTGTAATTTAGACATTTCCTATTTTGGGGGTTAGAGAGATGGGAGGCAAACGCAGAGAGAGAGGGGGAGAGATGACTGCAGAGGGACTGGCAGAGGGCTGTGTCATGTTGTGATGCTATCACTAGGCTATTGTGAGAATAAGTAGTGTCTATCGCAAAGAAACACACACACACACACACACACACACACAGGAGTGTCCCTGAAACCCACACACACACACAAACAGGACAGTCCCTGAAACACACACACATGAGTCCCTGAAACACACATACACACACACACGAGAGTCCCTGAAACACACACACACACGAGAGTCCCTGAAACACACACACAGGAGAGTCCCTGAAACACACACACAGGAGAGTCCCTGAAACACACACATACACACACACACACACACACATGAGAGTCCCTGAAACACACACACAGGAGAGTCCCTGAAACACACACACACATGAGAGTCCCTGAAACACACACACACGAGAGTCCCTGAAACACACACACACGAGAGTCCCTGAAACACACACACATGAGAGTCCCTGAAACACACACATACACACACACACACAGGAGAGTCCCTGAAACACACACACACACACAGGAGAGTCCCTGAAACACACACACACACACACACACATACACACAGAGCGTCCCTGAAACAGACACAAGCAGACACTATTTGACTGAAGACCTCCCCGGTGACTGTGAAGAGGGTATTACAAATACACTTCAAATCAAGGTGTCGAATAACAAATGTTCATCGCTGGACCAAAACCATCTGCCTGATGAACCTATGCGACCCGCCGGAAAACTTTCCTAAAACTTCAGTTTGTCGTCATGAGCCCCGTTACATCACAAAGACACTGGTAACATCATACAGCTCGGCCGCACTAACCATTTAAAGTTTACAGCTTCCTACAAAGAATGACAACTTTTTAAAATAAAACCCTTTTGGTCTCCCTCTTTGTGCAAATAAATAATGTATGAAGAGAAATGACACAGACCACTGCCTCTCAATGGCTGCAGGAACAAAGGAAGGCTTAATTGAGAGACCGGAGAGGGAAGAAGTACAAGGGGAGGTCGAGGTGAGCTGTTAGAGGAAATACTACTCTACTGTCATGTCTGTCCAGTCAGACCAAAGGTGAACTTATCAACAGGTTCCAATCCCAGGGGTCGAAGAGAAAATAATGATTTTTTCTGATCCCAATCGACAGTGCCATTACAAAGATAGTGAAACTTTCTGGTCTATGGTTCTACTGCAAGGTCGTCACAAAGCATTGGCGCAGACATGTCTTTCCAAACTACTTAACAGACTACCGCATATCCTTCAAGGACATTATGGTAAATCTACATTAGGGAGAGCTGTCAGGACCTGACTACTCTACTCGCAGGGTTTGCACCTCTCACATCCTCTAAACATACAAGACAAGGCTCATTTACCATAATGCAAACAATGCCATTAACAAAGCTGTGAAGGACTGTTGAAATTCTACCAGATATTTCCCAATCTTGAAAAGTACTCACACTGAATTTGGTCAGATCATTCAGTTGGCTGGTGTATATAGTGCAAAGTAATCAAATACGAAGACGTTATGCCCCACTGGTTAACTAAACCAAATGAAAAAGATAATTAGGGTCAGCTGTTTGAGCACTCTGGATAATTACCAGGCCAAATTTGGGAAAGCCCTGCCCAAGGATATAACTACATGAGGATACTAAGGTTAGGACCCCTGTTCTTCTTTTATCTATTTTAAATAAATATCTAAAAATAAGTATTTTGTAAAAATCTAAATATTGCTCCCATCTGACCTGGGATGGCCCAGCTGTCTAAGCCTGCTCCTTTAAGATCCTGTTTTCAAACAGTCACTTCTAATATTTCCTGTCTTGTTGTGTTGGCAGCTATAAAATCATTAGCCACTGAAATTGTTTTGCTGGTGTCAACACCTGCCCCAACACTCCCAAACACTGTTTCATAATTCATACTAAGCCAAATATGAGACACAAAAAGGACAGCTCAATATTAGAGACATCTCTTAATGTGAGGTTGATAATGTTGCTTTTGCCACTGTTAAAACTCCAGGTATACATGGCCAAATGTATTGGCACCCTTGCACCTTCTACAAATAACTAACATTGGCTGGACTCCAAACACAAAGTTGACAGGCCCTAAGCCACTTCCCCTCAGAGTAATCCCCATCAAAACCAGATGCATATTTCATTGCTATTTAAAGTGTGGGTCCAATTAACAAAAGCTATCCCCCTCTGCCCTTGATTTAGCTTGGGGGTACAAGTGACCAACTGTGCTCACTTGCAGAGTTGAAATCACCCACAATTCAATGCAAACTGTGGTCACGTCTATCACCTGTGGCCGCAAATTGTCACATCTAACTACAATACGACAGTCAGACTGTCTAACTGCATGATCTGGCCAGTCCCTGTGTGAGTTCCATAATTAGTCCGTTAACTCAATAACAGGTTTGCTAACTCCGATTATCACTCTGCCTTTATGTGACAATTGAAAATTAATTTGGTATAGGGTGCAGGGTTTAGGGCCGAGGGTTTAGGGCTGATGGAGTAGGGTTTAGGGGCTGAGGGGGTAGGGATTAGGGGCTAGTTTAGGGGCTGAGGGGGTAGGGTTTAAGGGATGAGGGTTTAGGGGATGAGGGCTGATGGGGTAGAGTTTAGGGGATAAGAGTTTAGGCCTGAGGGTTTAGGGACAACTTTTGTCTATAAAAATAATTTGAAATCGACCAAAGTATCCTGCACTATTGCTCATTGCACTTCAAGTATTACAGACATTTTGACTTAAAAACTAATTTCTTTTTAAACCAGACCATATACAGAAATGGCATTGAACAATGTTGACACCCTAGGCTCAATAGCCAAAATATCTCTTCCCACAGCCACGGATGAGACCTTTGTACTGCAAAAAAAATAAATGTAACTCCTCCAGTCCCGACAGATTTGAAAGGTTCATGCCAACTGCTGTTATCAGAACACTCCATAGGTTTAGATCGGGACTCATTGCTGGGCACCTCAGAACAGTCATGCATTTTGTCTTGAATTCCTGTTCCTGGGAGCGTTTTAAAGTGTATTTGGGGTCAGAGTCCAACTAGCAGACCCCTGACCATTGACAGAAACGCAGTTTTCTGACACTGGGATCAACACTGTGCTCCAAAAATGCTTTGACCTTCTCCTGATTACATGATGCCATGCATGTGTTCCAGGCACTCAGTGCCAGAAGCAGAAAAGCACGGAACCTCCTCCATGTGTGACTGTGGGGAAAGTTGTTCTTTTCTTTGAAAGTTTCATTTTGTTTCTGCAAACACAGAGATGGTGCGTTTCACCAAAAAGCTCTACTTCAGTCTCATCCGTACACAGAAAATTGTCCCAAAAGGATTGTGGCGTGTTAAGGTGTGTCTTAGCAAACTGCGGTCATTCTTTCTTATGGCTCTCCCCTACCATACAACCTCCATTAACTGAGATGGGGACAGTGTAAGTTGAAACCAGTACTTTGTGTCTGTGGGTCAGCTTGTGTGCGGCAGTTGAGCAAGGTACTTTCTACACCAATCAAACAATCCTTCGATGCAATCTTCCACCAAGTTCCCTCTTGCAGCCACATCTATGGAGGTTGGGAAAAGTGGCGTTGGCCTTAAACCTCTAGATATCATTACATATGGCGGAGGCAGGGGCATCAATGTCTCGGGAGGTGGATTTTTAGCCTTGAGATAAACGACATAAAACTCTCTCCAACCCCAATAGGATATCATACTTATTTGAGGTCAGTCTTAAATATTTCTCTCTCAAATGTAGTTACGGCAAACTGGTTCCCAGATGTTCTCTAAGACTCCTAACGTGGTGTGAAATACAGAAACAGATGAGATAAACAAATAAATGGAATTTTCAATGTTCGGTTCTAATCAAATCCTTAAAACGACTTCTAAACCAAAGAGTCTGGCTCAACGCCAGGCTATCAAACAACACACTTAATTAGAACCAATTCAGAAGACACCACAACAAAACATCACATTAAGAAATTCATAAACATTTCACTTACATTTGAAAGAGTTATTTTACACTGGAGTAGTAATAAATAGACATTTACAACATCTTGCACATTTCTAACGCGAGGAGATGTAGCCTATATTTAGTCAGTAGCGTAACATGAACCGTTCCATTTCATTAAATCATGGTTATACACATGACGAAACGTGTTTAAATCTCAGCTTTAATCAAATATTAACTGATATTTTTTTTCTGTGGGTGGGAGGAGGCTTTCATACAATATAGATCAACAACCTCAGTACCATCGTAGACCAGTCAGTTACCAAAGAATCTCCAGAGACCTCGGGTCTTTCAGTCAGCATTGTCAAGGCAGACAAGAACGACAGAGAGGAGAACAATCCAACATTCACCTCTCAACCCTTTCATTAACTCCCAACTCCCAAGGAGATAACGAGGGAGTAAGGGAAGAGGAGAAAAAGATGAGGGGGGGTGGGTGAGACAGAGAGGGGGGGGGGGGGGGAGGTGTGGAGAGAGGGAGAGAGTAGGGGAGGGGGCTCTTGGCTCTGTACATGTTCAGGAAACTTTGTTTTCAGTAAGTTAGTGATCAATGGTGCTGCTTTTCTGTTGGGACCCAAGGACAGTTGTCCCCCGCTCCCCAAACACAAAAAAGAAAGATTACATTGTTTAAGCAGGTAAGGTATCTTATCGCACCACAAACACCACGCTACATCAGAAAAAACACAACATCTCCCGAAATAGTTGGGTTAGTCTGAGTTTTTGGAAGTATGTATTTAAAAAAAAAAGAGAGAGATTTGCTGGAGGAGATCTGCTATTTTTAGAGGTGCTTTGCAACCGGTGCCGATCATCACAGCACTTCAAATAAGCCCAGGAGCGACTAAGAAATAGCCATCATCAGAAGCATGTCCACGCTGCTTCCCTTTAAACCACTTTAGCAGTTCACTAAAGTAAATCAACAGAAGAACGAGTGGACAGGAAAGGGGCAAGCAGCAGGGTCCTCCTGAATTCATTATAACTTATTTCTCTCAACACTGGGAGAGGAGTATTTGATCAGTTGGGGACTGCAGAGCGTACCAATTGGCTTGGATTACTGTCACTTCCAAGCCAAGCTGCGCCACGACATTCGTATCTGTGACATCACTAAGTCCTGACCACCCAACAAACCACACAGCGATGTGCAGTGTGGAAGCTCTGAAACACAAACAGCAGTCAGTGTGATTAGAAAAACACTTGACAAACAGACAGAGCGCAGACAGAGCGCAGACAGAGCGCAGACAGAGCGCAGACAGAGCGCAGACACAGCGCAGACACAGCGCAGACACAGCGCAGACACAGCGCAGACACAGCGCAGACACAGCGCAGACACAGCGCAGACATACCTGGTGGATTCTACCCCACCATTCTGTTTTATTTGTCCTGGACTGTCCTGTGAACAATAAATTGTTTTTGCCCAACACATTTTCTGAAATGTAATTGTCATGAGTGTCATGTCAAATTACATAACCTGCTACTCATTGTCCATATACATACATACAGTGGGGAGAACAAGTATTTGATAACCTGCAAAATCAGCAGTGTTTCCCACTTACAAAGCATGTAGAGGTCTGTAATTTGCATAGGTACTCTTCAACTGTGAGAGAAGGAATCTAAAACAAAATCCAGAAAATCACATTGTATGATTTTTAAATAATTTATTAGCATTTTATTGAATGACATAAGTATTTGATCACCTACCAACCAGTAAGAATTCCTGTGTAAGGACATCAGAGCTGTGTAAGGACATCAAAGATAAAATTGTAGACCTGCACAAGGCTGGGATGGGCTACAGGACAATAGGCAAGCAGCTTGGTGAGAAGGCAACAACTGTTGGCGCAATTATTAGAAAATGGAAGAAGTTCAAGATGACGGTCAATCTCCCTTGGTCTGGGGCTCCATGCAAGATCTCACCTCGTGAGGGATCAGCCCAGAACTACACGGCAGAATCTGGTCAATGACCTGAAGAGAGCTGGGACCACAGTCTCAAAGAAAACCATTAGTAACACACAACGCCGTCATGGATTAAAATCCTGCAGCACACGCAAGGTCCCCCTGCTCAAGCCAGCGCATGTCCAGGCCCATCTGAAGTTTGCCAATGACCATCTGGATGAACCAGAGGAGGAATGGGAAAAGGTCATGTGGTCTGAGGAGACACAAATTGAGCTTTTTGGTCTAAACTCCACTCGCAGTGTTTGGAGGAAGAAGAAGGATGAGTACAACCTCAAGGACACCATCCCAACCATGAAGCATGGAGGTGGAAACATCATTCTTTGGGGATGCTTTTCTGCAAAGGGGACAGGACGACTGCACCGTATTTAGGGGAGGATGGATGGGGCCATGTATCGTAAGATCTTGGCCAACAACCTCCTTCCCTCAGTAAGAGCATTTAAGATGGGTCGTGGCTGGGTCTTCCAGCATGACAACTACCCGAAACACACAGCCAGGGCAACTAAGGAGTGGCTCTGTAACAAGCATCTCAAGGTCCTGGAGTGGCCTAGCCAGTCTCCAGACCTGAACCTAATAGAATCTTTGGAGGGAGCTGAAAGTCTGTATTGCCCAGCGCCAGCCCCAAAACCTGAAGGATCTGGAGAAGGTCAGTATGGAGGAGTGGGCCAAAATCCCTGCTGCAGTATGTGCAAACCGGGTTAAGAACTACAGGAAACGTACGATCTCTGTAATTGCAAACAAAGGTTTTTGTACCAAATATTAAGTTCTGCTTTTCTGATGCATTAAATACTTCTGTCAATAAAATGCAAATTAATTACTAAAATCACACAGTGATTTTCAGGATTCTTGTTTTAGATCACATCACTCACAGTTGAAGAGTAGCTATGATAAAAACCATGGCGAGGCCTGTTTAAAATGGAACCTGTCCTGTTAAACCGCTGTATGGTTTTGGCCACCGTGCTGCAGCTCAGTTTCAGGGTCTTGGCAATCTTCTTATAGCCTAGGCCATCTTTATGTAGAGGAACAATTTTTTTTTTTCAGATCCTCAGAGAGTTCTTTGCCATGAAGTGCCATGTTGAACTTCCAGTGTCCAGTATGAGGGAGTGTGAGAGCGATGACACCAAATTTAACACACCTGCTCCCCATTCACACCTGAGACCTTGTAACACTAACGAGTCACATGACACCGGGGAGGGAAAATGGCTAATTGGGCCCAATTTGGACATTTTCACTTAGGGGTGTACTCACTTTTGTTGCCAGCGGTTTAGACATTAATGGTTGTGTGTTGAGTTATTTTGAGGGGACAACACATTTACATTGTTATACAAGCTGTAGCTTGTTGTGTAGCCACAAACAACCTACAGCACATTTTCCCCATTCCCACTTCTGAACAGTGTTTGGCTCCTCTCTTCTCTACATGCTGAATATCAATTGGTTATCAGAGTGGGCAGTCATGCGTTAAATGACTGACTACCCTGCTAATACAACGCATGTTCCCCCGGACTGAAGCCAGATGTAATCCCTTACTGAATATTAGTGTGAGTGTGTCTGTGTGAGGTGTTAGAAGTAAATGCGTAGCTGATAGACACCTGGGGCCAATAGAAGAAACAGAGGTGGTCCTCAGATGTCTCATCCAGGTGTTTGATTTTCCCTGCAGTAGCCTGATGCCCACAGGCTACACAACAGCACCCTATCACCACCCCATCCACCCTCAACAAACCCCTCTCACCACCCCATCCACCCTCAATAACCCCCTCTCACCACCCCATCCACCCTCAACAACCCCCTCTCACCACCCTCAACAACCCACTCTCACCACCCCATCCACCCTCAACAACCCCCTTTCACCACCCCATCCACCCTCAACAACCCCCTCTCACCACCCCATCCACCCACAACAACCCCCTCTCACCACCCCATCCACCCTCAACAACCCCTTCTCACCACCCCATCCACCCTCAACAACCCCCTCTCACCACCCCATCCACCCTCAACAACCCCCTCTCACCACCCCATCCACCCTCAACAACCCCCTCTCACCACCCCATCCACCCTCAACAACCCCCTCTCACCACCCCATCCACCCTCAACAACCCCCTCTCACCACCCCATCCACCCTCAACAACCCCCTCTCACCACCCCATCCACCCTCAACAACCCCCTCTCACCACCCCATCCACCCTCAACAACCCCTTCTCATCACCCCATCCACCCTCAAAGATCCTATCTCACCTCTCACATTTCCCGGCTACTCTTCCTCTCATCACCCTCTCTTACCCACGCCTCGCCTTTCACCTTGCCCGGTTACTCTTCTTCTCCTCATCTCCCTCTCCGGCCTACGCTCACCTCTCACCTTGTCAGGCTAATCTCCTCCTCACCTCCATCCTCATTGGGCTACTCTACCCATCCTCCCGCCCTTCCTGTTGGACATTTATGAGATGGCCCAGGTAGGGTTCTACAGTACATAATTAGATTCAGCCGGGTTTGGCATGCAGTCGTAATTATAATGTTGGTTAACACTGAACAGCACAGGTGATGAGTCCCGTCACCCCATAAGCCCTGAGCAGCTGCCGACCTGGGCCCACCTGTCTCTGTCACACCCCTCAGCCCAGGTAAACACACACCAGATGGTTAATAAAAAAGAAAACTAGCACATCAACACTCACATTGATTCACACCAATGGTCACACACACACACACAAAACTCTGGGTTTAATAAACCAGTCTCACTGTGTGAGAGTCTCACAGCTCCGCTCAAAGCAACCATATACAGTCTGTTTGATGAAGACTTTGGGATCAATTCAATATAACCGGATGAACACGCACACAAACAGATAAACGCACTTCTACTAATAAAAACATACACACGCTGCTTCTCTCCCGTCCTCACACCTTCTGTTTAATAAACACTCGCCACATCCCAGCCCCGGGAGCTAGACGACATGAACACAATAAACTCCATTACGTGGGCATGCAAACACACACGCCTCCATCCAGCACCAATGAGCCGCTCACTGACAACAAGATGGCTCCCACTGACCCTTGAGGCGCTGATACAAACGGCAGCGTGGGTAACGGGCTTGTAACATGCTATCATTAACGTTTTTCTGGTGGCCGGAAAGATGATGCTCTGTTGCTTCAGTCATTAAGTGCAGTGGCTGTCTGAGAAGGAGGAAGTGGAGGAGCGGAGGAAGAGGGGAAAAAAGCAAAGACAGCACTTGGTGTGTTTATTAGTTTTTACCCGCCGTCATAATCTGTTTCCTGAACTGAGATTAATACAGCCTGTTGAAGGGCTTCTTAGGAATGAACATATTTAAAGCGTAGAATGTCAGGTGCTGTGTCTGGCATTAATCTGTATCTAGCAGGGTCAGAGAGAGCCCCAAACCCATTCAGGAAAAAGATGGAAACACGTGAGTGAGATGAATGTGTTGAATGTGAACAGAAACTGTAAGGAGATCAAACAGAGCAGGTTCAATCCTGAACATATAGGAAGATAGAGTTCATACCGTCTGTACGTCACGTCCAGAAACGAGAATACCCCAAGACAATATATAGCTCACTGTGAGTTACAGTACAGACATCTACAGCCGTGGCTCTGAGCTCCTGTGTGTCTTAGCAAGTAGCTTCCTTAAGAACAGAGAAACAGCAGCCTCATCCAGACAGGTCTGTCTGACTGTATACACTGTACTAATCATAGGGTCTTATCCCATAACTATACATAACAATCACCACAGCACGGGAACAGTTTGGTATGTCTCCTTATCACATTGCATTCAGTCACTCAGCACTAATATATAAGACAAGCAACGCGCGCACACACACACGCACGCACACGCACACACGCGAAATGCCGGGAAGAAACAGTGTTGAGTTTCTCCAGAGTAGAAAGCTGTATTCCAGAAGGGTTGTCAATATCGTGTCTCTGCCTGAGCTGCGTTCAGAAACCTCACATCTGGAGTGAAGCCATATCATTAGAGGAGCTACAAAAGGCTGCACTCTGATCAGGCAAACAGCGTTGACAGGACATGAAATGAGGCCCGTGTTGTGGCGCTTGTGTATCAATTCAGCGTTTCCCCACTCTCCTCTTTCGGCTGTAACTCAACACCAAAGCCTAATGGAGTATGGCACATCATTAACAAAACCGACAGAGGGGACGCGGGGGGGAAATCCTTTAGACTCAAATGTAAAAGGGGATTCAGTATGCCTGTCTCGACAGAGACAGAGGAAGAGATGAGAATGTGAGAATGTGATGGAGACAAACGAAGAGAAAAAGAGCAGGGATAAAGACAACAAGAGTGACTGAGTGATAAGCCAAATTGGTAGATTTACATCAAGAGCGTCACCATGTACACTGTGGGGCCTTACTCCACTGAGGACCATGAAAGGCTGAGGGAGGAGGATTGTGGGTAATTCACCAGGCGGTTTTGCTGAAGCCTTTGATTAGTGATCGGAGTGAAACCTCAGTCAGGATTCTACAGGATCCCAGAAGCCCGTTTATTATTACACATAGTGAGTGGTTCCAGAGCATGGCTCGGCATGGCACCGAAGACACACACAGCCATGTTGGAGACTTGACGAGTCTGTATGCTACGGTAATTGCGAAGACCTGAGAAATGAGATGCTATGTCCCTGGGATGTTGTAAAACCAAATTAAAATCGGGACGTTTTTCTAATCATGGCTCAAAATGATGTGAAGTGACAGAAGCCAAGACAAACAGAAAAAACAACTAATTACATTCCAACCAATGTTTTTAAGCTAAAAACAAACTATTTGAATAACGATTGCCTATACCCGAAGACTTTAAGACTTCCCCTCCTCCCAGACACTCCTTGCCATCTGCCACTTAAGCACCAACACTTAAGCACAACCATGGGCACATCTCCAGAGTCACGTTTTCAGGCGAGCGTAAGTCACCTGGTCAGTGATGACTACTATCACGGGGATCCCTGTGAATGCATGTGTCCTACACAGTGCCTGAGGGGGGTCAAGGGCCCCTTCTCACCGGGAGGGAGGTACCAGTGCCAACAGGACCCCAGAGTAGCAACGATAACCACCACCTCTCCCACCAGAATGTAATTATGTTTCCCTACATAATCTGCCATGTTAATTTTGTTTGCCTTTGATATAACAGTCTTATCTGTGCCTGTACCCTTTACACAGCGAGGACTTATCCCCAGGCAAAAGGAGAGGAAGTCACTTTCATCCAAATTCCCCCAAATCACTAACAAAAGCGGGAAAAGCAATTATGTTTCAGAGGCGCGTCTCAGCCCAGGCTGACTAATCACTTAGGTCCGTGGATTGTGTGTGTGTGTGTGTGTGGGGGGGGGGGGGGGGGGGGGGTCTTACCGGTGTCATTGCCCTGGCTCCCCTCTCTCTTCAGCATCTGGACAGCCCCCACATATTTCTTCAGCTGGACCTTGAGGACCTCATTTTCCCTGCAAACACACACACACACACAGAGAGTGAGACAGAGGGCAGCAGCAGACTGGAACAGTACCAGGGCCGGTGGGCAGTGTACAGCCTTGTAAACCTGAGCCCATCTCTGGAGCCGGGCTGGACGGTACATTCAGCCTTCCAGGTTTAACACGACTGCTCAGCGTTGCTGGAGACTGAGGACGCGGGTGCAGCTGTACAGGCCACGGCTGGATGATTACTGTTGGTTTGGGGGGAAATCAATCTAAATCCAAGAGAATTACAGCGCTGTAAAAAAAAAAAAATGCTTTCCTCCCTATTCTTCTCCGCTCTCTTTTTACCCTGTTATCACCTCCCATTCTCCCCCACAAAGGGCACCTGGGATGGGAAAGCTCGGAAAGCCGGCTGACGAGCTCTCTGAGGGAAGATCGGCCTGCTGTTATCGGAGTCTGCGAGCCGAGACACAATTCCACTGCGATTTAATTAAAGGTAATAAATGTCTGGCGTTGCGGGCGAGGGAGGTGATTCCACATCTCAGGTGCTTCACGTCGATCTCTCAGAATGCGTCCCCTTTGCCGAGCCACAGGCAGGTTTGCAGTCACACAGACACACACAGCCGGCTTTAACAGCTGTAGGCTCACATGTGTACACAGATTTGCACGCACATACACAAACACACACAAATACACAGACAGACAGACCTGCTTCATGTCAATCACTCTTAATTCCCCTACATTTGTAATGTTTAATGCTACAATAAAAAAAACAAAGGCTGACTGCCGGACAGCTTTGTTAGCTTTAATGACTCACAGAACCTAGATACCAGAGCTGGAAAAAAATCCTTGCAGAGATAAAATAATATCCTCCCAGATATTAGGATATGGGAATCGGTGGCCTCTCACCATGTAGATGGGTTTTACTATAAGTAAAATGCAACTTTCCTTGAGGTTGAAGGAGTTATTGTATAATTACATTATCCAGATCAAAATGTACAGCATGTGACCAAATTCAATGTCAAGTGTTAACTGAAACATTGGTAGTAAAATGTGTCCCAGGAATTTCTAAGTAAGACAGGGGGCCTGAATGTTTCAAAGGCACTCATGCATCCAGGCAGTTTTTAATGGGGGATATTCCATTCAAAAAGCTCTCTGAATGGCCAGTCTCTAAACCCATTAGTGAAATTGGATCAGCGAAGGGAGACTCAGACAGGGAGAGGAAGGACCCCAGATACCACAGAGAGTGTGAGCCAGGAAAAGCTTTCAGTTTGACCACTACCAAAAGTTTCTGGAATAGAGGTGACTTCCCATTTAGGTTTAACAATTAGATAAATACGTAGAATTTCGCTCAAGGTTGAAATAAAAATAGTAGATTAGGTCCCAGTAAGGCTCAGCTGTAAAGTCAAGGCTTTACAGTTAGCTGTGTCACTGAGAGAACAGGGTTGGAATCCTGCTTGTGGATTAGCCCAGGGGTCTCGCAGACAGTGGAGCAGTTGGCCAGCACGGCCCGGATTTGGAGGGTTAATAACAGAATGGTTGCGTTGCCTGAGTGCGCTCTAGCAACTCCTTGTGGCACCTGCATAAGTATTCCAGTCTAGGCGTCCAGGTTGAGCGAGTGGTGTGATGAGAACCAAAATGGCATCAGATGTGCTTCTGAGGGCACCTATTTGGACATAGACTGTTCTGAGTCCACTGTGATGAAGCAGGGCCTCAGTCACACATTGGACACCACAAAATTGGTAGAAATGGAGTAAAACCAAAGTAAACAAAAATAAGGTATGTTTCCATCTACTCCTGATCGCAATTTATAGGCTCTACAAATTACACTTCAAACATGTACTGTGCTTTTCCTTTCCAGAATGTTCTTCCTCAATGCCCACAGCATAGTAGGAAGAGTTCAGAAGACTTAAAAGTGGGAGAGCTTCAATGGTACATTACCCCCTTGAGACAGCTAGATAATTGACTTCACAATGCAGCCAAACAACTAAGTGGCCCAAACCTTAGGCGTCTTCTTTACAGCACATCAATATCCCTTTCCCAGCCAGCTTCAGGAAGGGCTTCAGAGCCAAAAAAAAAGAATAATCTCTCTTTAGTCTTTTCTCAGTGTGCTTTCCCTCCAAACACCCACCAAACAGAGCAGAGTATAACGTCTTCCTTGGCCAGATTCACTCTCTCTTGGCCACCTTCCCACCCGCCTGCCTGGCTGAGATCTTATTTCTGCTCTGCTAACGTCACCAGTAGAACGTCCGGAGCCACATGCTGGTGGGGAATAGGCTGTGTGTGTGGTTATACATGTGCGTCAGAGCCATTGCCCCAGTCATTGTGGGCCCAAGTCTGAACCAACCAAGAATCCACTCATCACACTGGGCTAAATCAACCAGGCTAGGTCTTCTAAAGATCAGCAGTAGGACCCATTTACTAAACAGTGCCCCCCCCCAGACACCATCTCAGATACGCGCGCACACACGCCATGGGTACACCAACCAACTCCAGTCTATTTTGCTACTATTGATAAGATCAGTGCAGATTTGGTAAGAGTAAAGCACTTGAGTCTAAAGAGTGGCTAGCTCGAGATTAACGCTAGCCCTTTAGGGTGTAGAGGAGACGCATGGCTGAGCCGTTTTAGAATTAACACACTCTACTGTGACTAAACAGCTAAAATGGCAAAAACGCACATTTGCGAGAACTTGACTCATGCACACAAGACACCACCTTAAAAAACACTCTTACTCATATTAAGAACACACTCTTACTCATATAAAAAGGTGTATCCTGTGAGCAGGTTGAATCATCAACAGTTTAACGGGTAAAAACCCAATCAAGCCACGCCACCCACCTGCCCAGAGCCTGGACCTTGGCCGTGTGTCTCTCCTCAAGCTCATCCAGGCGTCTCCTGAGGGCATCTGTTCCCTGCCTGAGGCCGGCAGAATGCTCCATCTCCACATCCAGCAGGCTGCGTAGGGACCTGGAGCCCCGTCGGACACAATAACATAACACCATTACCATGCGCTGACAACACAAACAATTAAAAACTGTTAACAGTCTATTCAAACACTGTCTCAGAAAACCCACATTCACATACATACATAGTTTTGAACTTCGCTGGAACGTTCAGAATCACCTGATTGGCAAAGTACATTCACACATACTGAGAAATGTACTGCATGAAATGCTTCAGCTAGTGGTAGACAACGTATAGACACAAAGCACAAATGCAATCTAAACACTGACATACAACCCTGTTTCCAACCTACTTAAAATGTAAATACAAATAAAATGCAATGGGTTAGGGTTATCATTAAAACTCGATATTCAAGAAAAAAAATGTACAAAGACAACATATCAAATGTTGAAACTGAGATTTTGTTTCTTGAAAAATATTTGCCCACTTCTAATTTGCTGCCAGCTGCACAATCCAAAAAAGTTGGGACAGAGGCAATAAAAGACTGGAAAAGTTGTGAAATGCTGAAAAACTAAACCTGGTGATGCAACAATTCAAGAATAACGTTTCTCAATATAAAATTGCAAAGAGTTTGTGGATCTATCGTCTACATAATATCATGAAAAGATTCAGACACTCCAGAGGAATCTTTGTACGCAAGTGACAAGGCCAAAATCCACTGGGTGACTGTGATCTTCGGGCCCTCAGACACCACTGCATTAAAAACAGAAACAGACACGATTCTGTAGTGGATGTCACTGCATGGACTCAGGAACCACCGCTGCCTTCTCTGAGCCCGAGTACATTTAAGATGGACTGAGGTGAAGTAGAAAACTGTCCTCTGGTCTGACGAATCAAAAATGTACATAATTTTTGGGAATCATGGACACCGCGTCCTCTGAACTAAAGAGGAGAGGGACGAACCAGCGTCTTATTAGAGCACAGTTTAAAAGCCAACATCCGTGATGGTATGGGGGTGTATTAGTGCACATGGCATGGGTGACTTGCACTTCTGTGAAGGCACCATTAATGTTGAACAAAATATACAGGTTTTGAAGCAACATATGCTGCCATCCAGACAACATCTTTTTCAGGGAAGGCCTTGCTTATTTCAGCAAGACAATACCAAACCATATTCTGCACGTATTTACAACAGGATGGCTCCACAGTAAGAGACTGGCTGCTAAACTCCCTGCAGGCCAGACCTGTCACCCACTTAAAAAATTGGGCACATTATCAAATGAAAAATAAGACAAAGGAGACCTCAAACTGTTGAGCAGCTAAAATCCTATATCAAGGAAGAATGGGAAAACAAAACTACAGCAATTGGCCTCCTCAGTTCCCAAATGCTTACAGAATATTGTCAAAAAAAGAGGTGATGCAACACAGTGGTTAACATGCCCCTGTCCCAATTTTTTTGAAATGTGTTGCTGGCATCAAATTCTAAATGGGCATGTATTTCTCCAAAAACAAAATTTCTCAGTTTCAACATTTGTTATGTTGTCTTTCCACCATTTTAAATTAAATATAGGGATAAACGATTGCATCCGGTTTTTATTTGCATTTTACGCAGCGTCCCAACTTTTTTGGAAACCGGGTTGTCCAATGGTGAGCATATAAGACCACATGATAGTGTATATATGTCAATATGCAGGCAGTTGATCTCCACTCAACATTAGGATAGTGTAACTCACGTGTTCTGTTCATCCAACTCATCCTTCCTGTTCATCATGGCAACTATAGCCTGGCGGAGCTCCACTGGGGACGAAGGCAAGAGACTGTTAACTACACTGAGACAAACACACACATAGACATAATACAAAAAAACAACATTATCTGTAAAAGTGTTAAGTGTCCACATTTATTTCCCGGAGTTTAAATGAGTGTGTCACTGAGATGACGGATACCTAAAACACTAACCCAGTCCCATAATGTGAGTGTGTGTGTTGCCTGTAGCCAACTCTTCTGTTGTTGTCATGGCGACGCGACTTGCTTTCAGAACACAGTGCATGGGACCATTCCCATGATGGATAAAGGCTAACACAAAGCACAGCACTCAGAAGTAGGTCTATCTATGGAAAGAGCACTAAGGTACCAAGGGGTTTTATGACACTAAAGTATTTACCCAAAACCTCAACCAAAAATGAGCAACTTAGGGCACACGCTTGTACAGACATATTCATCCTGTTCCTGTCAATCTGTAGTTCTCACTTGCTCCAAGACCACCATCGACCTAGTATCCAAAAACCCAAGGTAACACATTGTAATGGTTATTGCCCTGTCCCCCTCAACCTGTCTACAAGTGATTTGAGAGGCTTGTCGTGGTCCACATCAAAGGCAGATTTACAGGATCACTGGAACTGGATCCACGGAAATATGACTACCACCACAACAGCAAGAGGTTGTGATGTCCATCCATCACCTAAAGAGGAGAACCTATGGGAGAACGCTTTGCATTGACTAAGAAGAAGACTTCAGGCTGCGAGGATTGGTAACAACACCTCCACACTGGGGCACTGCAGAGGTAGGTCATCTGCCCTCCGCTTTACTCCCTGTTCAGGTGAAGGCCTTATCAGCAACAAGGAGGAATCAGAAGGTCAGGAGAACATAGGAGAGGATGGTGGACTTCAGGAAGCAGAGGAGGTAATACGCCCCAATCCACATTGAACAGGGACGCAGGAGTGAATTTCGCCAGTTCATTTCTTCAGCATCCACACAGAGGACCCGTCGATGACCATCAGTGCCACCGGTCTGTGGGACTACGCCCAGACTGCCGGAGTCTGGGAACCCTGGGTTCTGTCCAAATGGTATGATAACCGCTCCACACACAACAAGAACACCCTCCAACGTGAGGTGAAGCTACATTTCGTATGGCTGGGGCCACGCTCCCAGTCATCCCGGACAGCTGTGCCAAACAACACCTGACGAAAACCCGGCAGCAATATCAAGGACCCGTGACACTCCGGCCACAAGCTGTTCATTCCTAACGGTCATGTGAGGATCGTAGTGAAGCATAGGGTCTCCTAGTATGAGATTTCAGCAAGCCGTCGGACTGCTGAACACTTGACCTGTCTGACCATAAAAAAAAGACTCTGCTCAGCTGGGGGATGTGTGCACGGCATGCACAACACACACGGACACACAGACACACACGCACAATAGGGACACACGCACATATTAGTCATGTTATTATTATTGTTATTAATGCTGTCAGTCCTTGAACACATTCATTTTTCTAATTTAAATATGTCAGACATGAACATATAAGTAAGAGTTTTGCAATTAGCTCTGTGTAACCTATGCACAAATATAAAAAAGTGACTTTTTCAGTGCAACCCATGGACTCGTTGAACGGCAGTTGGGTCTGTTGGGACTCCTTCTCAAGTGTTCCCGGAAGTCAGTTAAGTGGCTGGTTGAGTGGGTGAAGAAGAGGAGAATAATGATGAAGATGAGAGGTAGGGGAGGAGAGCCCCATTACATTTGAAGCTCCCATCTACACATCAGGGCTCCAGAAATAAGTATGACATTTACTACAACCATGCGTTCACTACAGGAGTGCCTGCCCAAGCTACCCCTTAAGGACCTGGGTAGAATCACTAGATCTGATATGTATTCAGCTCTCTTCTATTCTTTCTTCCAAATTGTGCAGTGTGAGAAAGTGGGATTCAAATGGGCTACATTGTTGACGTCGTTTTTACAACACTCTTTACCAAATACTCAGTAAAATCAAAGTTGAAGCACAAGTGTGCATAACATGAATGAAGTAGAAAACACAAATAAATCTTGATTACATAAGGATCTACCCCCCCCCCCCAACCGAGTCATGTTAGAAACACAATCTGGCAGCAGATTGAAGTCCAAACTATACCTGGGACTCACAGCACTATTCATTATCTTCTTCTTGGTGCATTTGGATACGATCCTCGTATACTAGTCTGCTGAAAAGTTCATTCCTCTTCCAATGTCTTGGGTAAAGTAGGTTTTCCTCTAGGATGTTATCAGTGCATTCAGCCTGAACCTATTTTTCTTTTTCATGCGGAAAAACTCAGATACCCATACCCTGATTCAGCATGTGTAAAAAGGCAGTTATCTTGGATTTGTCCCAAACACAAAGTTATGAGGACAGCCAATAGTCCTTTGCCATTTTGTTTGTCATATTACTTGTTGCATACAGGACACAAGTTTTGGAATATTTGTATTGTGTTCATTTGTAATTTGTATTGACTGTTGATTAAGCTCATTATTGTGGAACCACTGCAATGCTATTGATCGGATCTCAGTTTTCTCCCATCACAGCAATTTACCAATGTTAAATCACTAATGGCCTGGCCTCTTTGGTCCAAAGGTCACAGCTGACCCCGGAACATACATCAGTCGGCATTTGACCCCCCTACCTTCCTCATTTGTCCAAAAATACAAATATGTTTTTTAAATACAAAGGAGTCATACTTCCCACGTACATAGACTTGCCTAAACAAAATGTTCATCAAAGGCATTTATGTATTAAAACAAATATGTAGTGTTTGAAAAAGTGAAAAGTGGTTAGAAAAGAGAGAAATTACAAAGATTTCTGTAGAAAAAAAAACATTTGAGCTACAAACAAGTAAAGGTTACATTTTCTGAAAGTAATGAATCTTGGGAACAGACGTTTCTTCTCGGTTTTCAAACTGAACTACATACAAATTCACCCACAAGCTTTGATATCAACCAAAAAATAAGTTACAAAAATGCACATTGTTACATATGAGTTTCTATGCACAAGAAGCATAATGACCAATTTCACACAATTTCACTCTGAGAAATCAGCTTGTTCAAAAGAATGATGGAGAGACATTCTGTGAAATCAGCTAAGAAAGTGTTATATGGCATTGATGGCCTGTGACTTTCAGAGGAAAAAAAACATTCAACTTGTTTTTTCACTTTTGGGAGATCAAGTGCAAAATCTCAATCTCACAGTAATTCTACAAAATGTGAATACTAATTATGGCAATTGTGTATGCGCGTGTGTGTGTGTGTGTGTGTACTGTTTTACTGTACTCTATCCAAACACAAAAGCGCACACGTTGAGCGCACATGTTGAGCGCACGCGTTGAGCGCACACCTCGTCTATTTTGAGAGCTGCTAATCTTGTCAGTGTTTGACTATAGACGTTTGTCCCAACTTTAGACGTGACTGTGGGTTCTCCAAAGTGCTTAAAGAGAGACCGCCACCCTCGGATCTCCTGTCCTAACACCCCGACTCACAACGCAGGCTTGGCGACGTCCACAAACATAGCATCAACATGTGCATCCATGGAGCTAACCACTACTAAGCCTTAGGGAAGCATACAAATCATGTTCTAGTGTCGAAAACATTGAGAGCGACTTAAACTGTAGACTGGATCAGTGCTTTTGCATTACAGAAAAAGTCTGAAGACAGTAGGTCTGTGGCAAGAGCAAAATTGCAATATTACACAAACCAGACCTAAATATTAGGTAATGTAAAATAATGTGCTGTATATACCGAGCACAATAAATGCATTGATGTTGGTCTCTAATATTGGGGACTTTACCTACTTAACTGAAATCACTGCCATAATACTAATGAGTTTCTATATACTGGCATTGTCTGTTTTATACAGAAACATTTGATCTATCGAAGAAGGTATGTTATCTGATTGTACTGTTCGATTCCAGTTATGTCATCCATGTTACAGTAAACTATAGGCTACAATTAGGGTAGAAACCTCCATTTAACACAGAGGGACACGGAATACTGAAACAACAGTGCCATCTCCTGGTGAAATAAACAGACGTGAACGGACTCCCTTATTACCAAGCAGGTATACCACACACTCACTCACCAACTGTCATGGACTCTGGTAAACCTGGAGTGACATGGGGCAACACACTGGAGAGAGGTGCATTCTGGACCGGCGGGCTGGGCTCCATGCTGTTACACCATAGAGACAGAGAGAAAGAAGAGAGACATTAAAACAAACTCTCAAGACAGCATTATGTTCCCTTCCTTAGAAGGTTATGTTTTTTTATTTATTTAATGATTTTCCAGTGCAACGGACTAATAACATACGTGAACTGCAGCTGGGATCTGGCCGTGTCATGCTCTTCCACTGGAACGGTGGAGTCGGCCTGTTCCAGAAATGCGTCTGTATCCTCCACTGAACCGACTGAAACACAGTGAAAACACAGTGAAAACACAGTGAAAACACAGTGAAAACACAGTGAAAACACAGTGAAAACACAGTGTAAACCGAGATATAAACAGTACCGTAATGCTGAGTAATCGTTTGGTAAAATGGGTCTGGGGGAAATTTTATGCTTTCCATATTCTACAGAAGTAAATCATATACTATTTTTTCCATGAGATTTATCCCTATGCAAATTCACCCACTGTGCTCTATTTTAATCATGTTTTTTCAGTTGGCATTTCAAGTATGTTATGAACAAACAGGTAGAAGCCAAAACGGTAGCACACAGCAATTATAAAAGGCAAAACACTAGCACAGCTCCTCTATAACTGTTCAGAGCGCCATCCGGTGGAGCTACTTAACATAGGCGGTACGAAACATTTGCAAAAGGTATCAAGGGTTGACTTCCAGAAATCCATTCATTACAGGCACGTCCAAAACATGCTATAAAAGTAGCATGATTGTGCTCACAAGTAGGATATATTTCTGGTCTAATCTTACACAGCCCCAGACATATAGATGAAAAATGTATTCTCTTTCATCTGAAATATTTTTATTCAAATCCTCTTCCCATTTGATTCTTTGGAGGGTCCGGAGATTCCACACTGGGCAATTTAAACAGCGTACAGAAAGATCCTCCGTGATAAGAGCAGCACAGCCAGCAGAATTGCCCCCTGCATCCCAAAGTGGGGCTCCAAAACTAAGCAGGGTCAGTCTTGCTGGAAGTTGGAGGGCCAGTAGGGAACACACTTCCCTCTGGTCTATTGAAAAAACACCCCAGGCCGGAATATAAAATACAAATAAATGGCAAAATCATGACACACTTGCAGATAAAGAAAAATACGAAACTGTTGTGTAATAGGTTTTCAAAACAGCAACAGGTTTGGGGTCAATACTGTGCTGAAAGATAATGTTCTGCCAATCTGCCATTTTCCTGAAACTCAACGAACCAAAACCGGTTGATATTTCGGAGTGTGAAATCCACCCCACAACCAAGACAGAAGGCTGCACTCAGCAAACCAAACATTTCTCTGTTTGACTCATCGATTCAGAATACTTTATGGAGCTTTGCATACAGGAATGTTTTCTGCACGTTGCATTACAACAAGAGGCAATTCAAGGGTAACGTCTGACAGTCAAGGATTGTACTTCAGTGGGAGATGACTATGCTGGGTCAGCAGAAGCTGGGTCCGCACTCCACTGAATTTCTGCCCCTTAAGGAAGTGATCTTTAGCCACTGTTTATCAGATGAGGGCTTATTTTTGGATCCTCCACCGCTATTGATACAAAAATCTTTTAATGTCTGACCAAAACACTCCTTGAGGCAACACAGTTGTTCCATGTATTTGTCAAGTTACACCACCTGCACACCTGGTTCTGTTCATTAGCACTCAGTAAGTTGAATCAGGGGTGCTGCTGGACAAAATCAAAGGAATGGCTGGAGTGGCTTGGGGAAAGATTTGGGAAGCAGAACTATGCTCTTCTAGCCATCTCAAAACATACAACACAAGAATTTCTTGTTACTTTTGATGGCATTGATATTTATTTGTATACATTCTAATGTTATATTGTTTTTTCATGAGCATAACTGCCCAGATTAATTACTTTAAACATAATTTTCTAGAGATGCCTAAGGCTCTGTATATCTTTGTGAAATGTGCCCTTCTCATTTATCTGATCATCATAAATAGTTGATTTTGAAATAAGTCACTGTAATAATATCTAGAGTTAACATTCATCCTGGGAGTAATGGTCATGTGGGCGTTTTTTCCAACAGTTTCAGATGTAATCATAAAATGTTGCACTTTAGTGTGTTGAGTTGACTTATTTTCACACCCACCATAAACACCAAAAATAAATGTACATATTATGGTTAAGCAGCATTAACAGCATGCATTCCCTTTTCTTATTTTCAAACACAGGCAGACCCTACAGGTGAGGGAGACAAAATAAAACTAAACAAGGCTGGTTAGAAATGTTTTGTGGATTCTATAAAACTAAAGTTCGTTGACAAAACAGATCAATGCTGTGTATACCTACCACCCAATAAAACATTAAACAAATGGAACCTTCTAACCACAACCAAATTCTGAAGAGACTGGATAACAGAGTGGCTGTGGAACCAGATGTTCTTTTACATTTTGAGAAAAAGCATTTTTGTGGCTAAAGAGGTTTTTGATATTGTCTATGTAAATGATGCCCGTAGCTAGAGTCGACTTCACTAGCGTTTCCCCCTTCTGCCTTCCCCAGACAAAAATAGATTTCAATTCAAACTGATAAGTCATTCAGCGTGAATACCCTCCTAATGACAATATGTAGAACACCATACGTGGCTCCACTGTATCGGGACAAAAGCTTGAAACATCAGTGCAAGAGCCTAAGAGCCTAAGAGCCTAAACTCTTTCCAGAATCATAGAGATTGCTTTACAAAACCACTTGAAGGACATTTGCAGTAGAACTCAAGAGTTATGTAATTCAATGGCGAATAATAGCAGCCGAATAATAAAACTGACAATTCTAAAGTTTGCCGTTGCTGTAGAAACTATCCCTAAAAATCCACTATAAAGAAACAGTAGAAACTATACCTAAAAATCCTCTATAAAGAAACCGTAGAAACTATACCTAGAAATCCTTATAAAGAAACTGTAGAAACTATACCTAAAAATCCTCTATAAAGAAACTGTAGAAACTATACCTAAAAATCCTCTATAAACCAACACGCTTTAGTGAAACTTCTGCGGTGGTGTAAGAAATGACTGGTGTACTCAGGGGACTGCCCTGAGAAACTGCAGACAAGCTAGCCTCACCTGGCTGAGAGTAGGAGTGGTTGGAGGCCACAGGGATGAGGATGTCTGAACTGTCGTTATCAGTCATGGCCTGCAGGGGGCTCCACGTGGACACACTGGATAGGCTGCCCACCACAGCCCTATAAACACAAACACGTAAAACAAAATGGCAAGTACACCTGTTTATATCAGTGTTTAGGAGTCCCCCCCCCTTACTGTTACAGTAGGTTAAGAAAGCTCAAGACTATGTGAAATCTCCGTCCTGGCGGTAACTCACTGGTCAACACTTGCCCTCTCATGGAGGGGGCTGTGTAGCTGTGGCCTACACTTATACACATCCACATCCTCCTCTTCCTCCTCCTCGTCATTATCAATCTTCTTGGCGTCTGGCAGAGCTCTGCAGAAAGGAGGAGTCCCGGCCCAGCCAACTATCCCCGGCTCAAGCAGCCCGTTACGTGGAGGCGAGCAGGAGGAAGGCTCAGGGGCGTTGACAGCCCCGTCAAGACTGCCCTCAGGAGCATTGGTGCCCGCCTTCAGAGACGCAGTCCTCCCCCCCACCTCTTCCTCCACCTCAGTCTCTTCCTCATCCTCCGCTCCTCCGTCAAGGTCGTCGTCAAAGGAGATGATGTTAGTGATTTTCTTTTTCCTCCGTCGCTCCTTCCTGAGGCCAGAATCTGTGGCGGAGAGGAAAAAGACGGGGCCGGTTCATGTTCTTCGACTCATTGGGAACACTTCATGAATATAATTGAGACGATTTATCATGCGCGTGTGCCTGGGTTCATTACAGTCCATCCTCCTCACCGGCAGAGGCGCTGCGGGGCAGGACAGGCAGGGGGTCTGAGGACGGCTCCGGCCGGTGGGTGGGGGTGAAGCCGGGCACCACCGCGGTGGCTGTGCTGATCTCCCTGAGAAGAGTGCTCACACCCTGGGCGGACTCCTTCCACAGGCTGCCGATGCCCTGGGTGGACTCCTTCAGGAGGTGACTCACGGAGGTGGAGCCGCCGGGCCTGGTCGCGCCGTTCAGGTCTGTGTTGTCGATGTTGATGGCAAACAGAATGGAGTTCAGCCCTGGAGGAGGGAGGGAGGGAGGGACAGAGAGAGAGAGACATAGAGAGAAAGAGAGAGAGACAGAGACAGAGAGAGAGAGAGAGAGAGAGAGAGACAGAGAGAGAGAGAGACAGAGAGAGAGAGAGACAGAGAGACAGAGAGACAGAGAGAGACAGAGAGAGAGAGAGACACAGAGAGAGAGAGACACAGAGAGAGAGAGACACAGAGAGAGAGACAGAGAGAGAGAGAGACAGAGAGAGAGAGAGACAGAGAGAGAGAGAGACAGAGAGAGAGAGAGACAGAGAGAGAGAGAGACAGACACAGAGAGAGACACAGAGAGAGACACAGAGAGAGACACAGAGAGACAGAGAGAGACAGAGACAGATAGAGAGAGACAGAGACACAGAGAGAGAGAGACACAGAGAGAGAGACAGAGAGACAGAGACAGAGAGAGAGAGACAGAGAGAGAGAGACAGAGAGAGAGAGACAGAGAGAGAGAGAGAGAGAGAGAGAGACAGAGAGAGAGAGACAGAGAGAGGTCAAGTCTGCAGTCTTAGCACAGCACTGGATAGTGAATATTTTAGGCAGTGAACCCCGACTTGTAATGCATATCTCCCGTATATTCGGTTGCATGAAGAGAGCTACAATCCCGGTACTTTAAATGCACAAGGCAAACAGGCTGATGCGACTCGCTAGCCAATACAGGAAGGAAGAGCCAGAGAACTTCAAAATATGTTTCAGCCTGACTAGGCACATTTTTTTTTTGAGACCACTGTACCTTTTTCTTTCCTTTCCAAAAAAGTCAAAAAGTCAAAAAAGAAAGTTTTGAGTGAAGATCAGAAGTGTTCAATTTGCAGTGGTCTGTTAATTTTACCCCTTCTGTAAAAATTTTACATGCATTTCCCCTCAATTACACACCGGAATACACAGAAGAAATATATGACTCAACAATGACAGGTGGCTTAGTGTAAAGCAGCTCTCCAAATGGCAGATACAATAATTAGTTTTTGTACATTAATCACAATTATCTCAGAATGATCTCACCTGCTGCCATAGTGGGCAGCATGCTGGCTCTCTCCTCATCCAGAATAAATGACCAGTCTTCATAGAAGGTGCTAGACAAAAAAAAACAAAGAAATATGATATCCTGGAAGGAACGGACTGACCAAAAAATAAATAGAGACAAGACAAACCTGAGGCGTGTGCGGTCTGCAAGCAGCGTGTGTAAGTAGCGTTCTAGTGAGTGTTCGTTCAGGGCACATCGTAGCCAAGCACGGCCCCGGCCAAGTTCTGAGGAGATGTATCTCAGGGAGTAGAACCGTTGAAGCTCATGGCGGTTCAGGTGCTCCTTTACATAGAACCAGAACGTCAGCTCTGAGAGAGATCAAGAGAGAACTGTTTAAAAGAGTTACTTAATTCCAATTAATTTTTTAGTTGGATAATGTATGCGGTGTGTAAAGATTTACATTTTAAAAGTGATATATTCATTCAAAATACAGACTGATATCTCGGTATAATCAAACAAATAGCTACAATTCAACTGAATTGTAGTTATATAGTAGACATTTCTATAAAGTGCAATTAATAACAGCAATAAGGGTTAAAGTGCAAGGGCACAACTACTCATTTTTAACATTGTCAGATCGAAATTCAAACCAGTGAACTTTCAGTTACAAGCCCAACACAATAGCACCTTATATTTGCATAGTCAATCTTGTAGTAACAGATTATTAACATTTCATACAAACCCTAACGTTAACCCTTACTGTAACACTTATTCAAAAAGTAACCCTAACCTTAATCATATTAAGCATTTACTTGTAGACAGTAATATCTACAGAGCATCTATAAATGGTAATCTTCACTAGCCAAAAAAGCGTAACCCAATTATACCTCAGTTGAAATTCCAATTGTTTGATTTGAATTTACATTGACATTTCAGTCATTTACCAGACACATATTTAGACCGAATTATAAAAGAGACTGCAATATCTTACTGGCCCCCAGTGGGAATCGAACCCATAACCTATCAATCAATCAAATTTATTTATAAAGCCCTTTTTACAACAGCAGTTGTCACAAAGTGCTTTACAGAGACACCCGGCCTTAAACCCCAAGGAGCAAACAACAGTAGTGTTGAATTTCAGTGGCTAGGAAAAACTCCCTAAGAAGGTCAAATTTTAGGAAGAAACCTAGAGAGGACCCAGGCTCAGAGGGGTGACCACTCCTCTTCTGGCTGTGCCGGGTGAGATATTAAGAGTCCAATTGGAGTCATAAATAAATTTCTCAGGGCTAAAGAGTCTATTTGATTTTAGACTAGGTCAGAAGTATGACCAGGTGGACAAGGACAGGGACAGCAACGGGCCCCCAAAACCAGGTAATCCGCAGGTGTGGACAGGACCTCATCTCCTCCTAAAAAGTTACTAGTACATTCCTCATATCCCCCAGCACAATAATATAGCAGCGTAACACCTTGGAACTGAGACGGGGGAGGCCCCGGACAGGGCCCAACAGGCAGGAAATCCACCTAGCCTAGCGTGTCATTCTCTACCAACAGAGCTACATTCAAAACCTGACAGCTATCAACTCCCAGTGTGCTATCTATTCCCTACTATATGTTCAACCACAGCTAGAATTGAAATGTAGTTGTATACCATTATACCATTTTCCCACCAAATTAATCTTCAGAAGAGAGATAATAGAGGATCACCTACATGCAGAGTATATAACAGTCCTATTAATCCCAAGACTTTGATATTTGTTTAGCAGTTTTCTCCTCTTTGTCATCAAGACCTCAGCAACCCCTTAGAGCAGCGTTTCCCAATCTTGGTCCTTGGGACAGTTAGAAATCGGCGGTTTCGTATAGTGGTCAAATAATGTAGAACCCATATCAAATCGAGGGAGAAGTTTGCTCACGTTTATTGGATAATTATTGGTTGCCAGCTAGCCTATATATTAAGGGCGTTTCTACATAGCAAAGATCAGGTTTCCAAGACAGTAACCCCCATGCCAAATGGCCATCATAAAAATTCATATGGTCATTAGAGCACAACCTACAGAGAGATAATCTAAACAGAGATGTTTCTGTTGTTCTCATTATTTAGACACATTCACCTCCATTGAAACGTACATTCATATTGTAATTGTTAATGCTCAGATTCCACAGGACCAAAAGGGGTGCACGTTTTTGTTTTTGCCCTAGCGCTTTGGGTCCCAAGGATCAGGATTGGGAAACACTGCCTTAGAGAACTGTCATCCACAAATCACCACATCATCCATTATCCACTAGTTTTCACCATTCTTATAATCCCAAGTTGATAGACAGTTGTGAAATCAGTTTGATGTACATTTTGAAGCTCTTGATAATTATAGTGATAACAGCTCTGGAGGTCTCTCTTTAGCACAGCATTACCATGTGGCCTTAGACAAATGTGTGATATACCAACATAGTTCAGTCTGCAGCATTGGCTCATTATGGAGTCTGTGATGAATAGACTATAAATTCATTGTGATGAATAGACTATAAACAATAAAACAAGCCATGACTGTTTTAACTTGATCAGTCAGGTATCAACGAGAGGCCAAATTAGATCATTACCATCCCGTTCAGCAGTGAGTTTCATCTGTTTGAATATTACCAATGGGCGATCACCACATTATGGACATTACATTGGCAGTCAAAGTGACAACTATCTCACAAAACAGAGAAATTAAATACCAATAAAATACTTTGTGTCCACAGTATCCTTTGTTTTTGGCAGTTTGAATGAAAGATCAAACATATATTTGCTAGGTGTTCCAGATACCATGAAATTGTAAGACAAAACAAGATTATGGACCATAACACCTCAAGTGAAGTCAGCGTTACAGAGAAAGTGCTAAGGCGGTTCAAGTGCATGATTTACAAAAGCATTTCCTACAAACGTCTAAGGACGTTATAGATATTGCTTTGTCCTAGTATCTGCATGACACCGTAGAACACACAAAAGACAGATCCATTTTGGTCCATTTGACTTCATAAACGGCGCACCTTCTTAACAAAGTACAGCGAGTAGAGAAACACAATGTCAGGGAATTCTTCCTTGAAATGAAACAAGCTCATGCGTTTCATACCTAAATATATCAAACGGAGCCTGAACTACAACATATAAACATTGAGGATTATCACATGTACACGACACATGCGACTACACATCCACACATCTCATTTGAAAAGAGCTACCTAAGTTGGGGGCGTGTATTGCTCGACTTCCCTACGGAATTGTCCACAGCAACTTAAGAAACCACAACAGGTGCCCAGAGAGAGAGCGAGAGAGCAAGAGGGCGAGAGAGAGAGCTAGAGAGCGAGCGCGAGAGAGAGCAACAATTTCCCTTTCTTAACTTTCAGATGTTGTCTGTTGCATAACCCTCCAGTTTCATAGCCGGTATCTACACCTGGTCTCAGTATCTGTCCTCTTACAGCATCTGTTTCCTGTGTGGAGAGACGTTCTCTCCTATTGAAGTGAATAAAGTATTCTCTGGCCCTGTTTCCCAGGCTATTAGTAGGTAAACTTTGTCATTTCTAAAGCACATTTCACTTTGGAATTTGGCATTTTAGAAATGGTCAAAAATGGATTACATTTATTGAGTACATACAGTAATGGCCAAAAGTGTTGGCACCCCAGACATTTTTCCTGAAAATCAAGTATTTCTCACAGAAAAGTATTGCATTAACACATGTTTTGCTATACACGTTTATTCCCTTTGTGTGTATTGGAGCAAAACAAAAGAAGGAAGGAAAAAAAAGCAAACTGGACATAATTGCACACAAAACCCCAAAAATGGGCTGGACAAAATTATTGGCCCCCTTAAATTAATATTTGGTTGCACACCCTTTGGAAACAATGACTGAAATCAATCGCTTCCTATAACCATCAATAAGCTTCTTACACCACTCACCCGGAATTTTGGACCACTCTTCCTTTGCAAACTGCTCCAGGTCTCATATTGGAAGGGCGCCTTTTACCAACAGCAACTTGAAGATCTCTCCACAGGTGTTCAATGGGATTTACATCTGGACTCATTGCTGGCCACTGCAGAACACTCCAGCGCATTGTTGCCATCCATTTCGTGTGCTTTTTGAAGTATGTTTGGGGTCATTATCTAGCTGGAAGACCCACGATCTCGGACGCAAACCCAGCTTTTTGACACCAGGCACTACATTGCGACCCAAAATCCTTTGGTAATCCTCAGATTTCATGATGCCTTGCACACAGCCAAGGCACCCAGTGCCAGAGGCAGCAAAACAATGCCAAAACATCTTTGAACCTCCACCATATTTGACTGTAGGTACTGTGTTCCTTTCTTTGTAGGCCTCATTCTGTTTTCGGTAAACTGTAGAATGATGTGCTTTACCAAAAAGCTCTATTTTGGTCTCATCTGTCCACAAGACATTTTCCCAGAAGGATTTTGGCTTACTCAAGTACATTTTGGCAAACTGTAGTCTTGCTTTTTTATGTCTCTGTGTCAGCAGTGGGGTCCTCCTGGGTCTCCTGCCATAGGGTTTCATTTCATTCAAATGTCGACTGATAGTTTGTGCTGACACTGATGCACCCTGAGCCTGCAGGACAGCTTGAATTTCTTTGGAACTTGTTTTGGGCTGCTTATCCACCATCCAGACTATCCTTCGTTGCAACCTTTCCAAAATGTTTCTCTTCCGTCCACGTCCAGGGAGATTAGCTACAGTGCCATGGGTTGCAAACTTCTTGATAAGGCTGTGCACTGTGGACAAAGGAACATCTAGATCTCTGGAGATGGACTTGTAACCTTGAGATTGTTGATATTTTTCCACAATTTTGGTTCTCAAGTCCTCTTCTCTCCTTTTTATTGATTTTCTGGAAAAACACTTTCGGCCATGACTGTACATTTTGCATCTCAGCAGTGTAGTGTTATTCCTTTTCATCGCCTGAGAACTTTTTGTATTCTTCTAATGTAAGGCAGCAGCCATATTGCCAGGCTAATATGACTCCGTGATCACGCAACTGGGTGTGCTTTGACACAATGGGGTGAGGATTCCATGTAGTGTGCTTTAATTGCTTCAATCAAATGTTTTCATTTTCTTTCCTGGGGTTAGGTTGAAAAAGAATGTTGTTTGGGACGAGAAATCCAAAGAATGTGTTGGAAGAGGTGGTGCTCCAAACCTTTATTTGGTTGGTTGAGTGAGTGAGAGACAAGTGAACCAATCCGTAAACAATTCATTAACAACACAAATGTGCAAATTACATGAAATTAGCCTTTATAGCCCAGGCTGGCCCAGAGGAATTTCATAAATTATATATGAATTATGGTTTGATATGCATTAGAAAGGTTGTTGCAATTTCAGGAAAACCTTAAGCCAATAGTTAATGGATGATCTTCTTGTCCGAAAACATTGTCATATATGATATTAGTTTCCCCCACCCTAATTTACTGCTTGTCCTGTCCTGTCAACAGCAGATCTGATTTACTACCTGGTCCTGTCCAGTGTTTCTGATTTACTACCTGGTCCAGTCCACAGTGGTTTTGATTTACTGCTTGTTCCTGTCCTGTCCACAGTTTTTGTGAACTAACTGTCAAGAAGTTAGAGACACATTTGTAAGAAAATAACAGAACCACTCTGTTCATTACAACCCCATTTAACAGTTTCTGTATACTAATAACATAACTCTCGTTCAATTAGTAAACATTTTCTATTTTCTTCTCACATCCTTATTTTGAAATCAGGTGACCAGATATGGTCCATCCCTAGTTTCATAAAACTGTACCTGTTTCAGTCTTGCTTGTGAAGCCTGCAGCCTGCTTGATGGCAGCAGCTGTGAGAGCTAGGCCTCTACTTTTTCTCAGGCCATGCTGGAGAACAGCTTCAAATTGGGCACATAAACAGATCACCCTACAGGGGAGTTATAAAAGTATTACAAGTATTACAAAACCACACACAAAACTAGGCACAAACACACGCATAATTAGATGAGAATTACATGCTTTACACAGACAGTATATTTTATCAGTCATGTGATAATAAAACACATTGGTACCTGCTGTCTGAATCGGAGGCAATCTCCTTTCTACCCCCAAAGCGGATTTGGCACTGAGGAGACAGTGTGAGGATGATGAGATGGCATCAAAAGAACAATGACACACTTCCTTCCTTAATGGCAGCCATCCAGTTAAAGTACACAACCTCAAACTAAGTACAAAGACAATACACTGGACACTGAAACCTTCTAATCAGTCAAAAGTAAATTAAACTATGGCAGTACACTGTTGGAGAACAGATTAGTCAGGTTATAATTATATGATTATTATTTCACCATATCCATAATGCCCTCCTCTTCAGGGGAGATTATCTATAGTAAAGGACTGCTGCTAGACCACTTGCTTGAACAGCATGGGTATACAGTGGATATAAAAAGTCTACACACCCGTTAAAATGCCAGGTTCTTGTGAAATAAAAGAATGAGAAAAAGGTAAATCCTATCAGAACTTTTTCCACCTTTAATGTGACCTATAATGTGAACAATTCAATTGAAAAACAAACGGGAATCTTTGAGAGAGAAAAAAAAAACAATAACCTGGTTGCATAAGTGTGCACGCCCTTAAACTAATACTTTGTTGAAGTACCTTTTGATTTTATTACAGCACTCAGTCTTTTGGGGTAGGAGTCGATAAGCATGGCACATCTTGATGTGGCAATATTTGCCCACTTTTCTTTGCAAAAGTTCTCCAAATCTGTCAGATTGCGATGACATCTCCTCTGCACAGCCCTCTTCAGATCACCCCACAGATGTTCAATTGGATTCAGGTCTGGGCTCTGGCTGGGCCATTCCAAAATGTTAATCTTCTTCTGGTGAAGCCATGCTTTTGTGGATTTGGATGAGTGCTTTGGGTTATTGTCATGCTAAATGGTGAACTTCCTCTTCAGCATTCTAATGAACGCCTGAAGGTTTTGTGCCAAAATTGCCTGTTATTTGGAACTGTTCATAATTCCTTCCACCCTGATTAAGGCCCCGGTTCCAGCTGAAGAAAAACAGTCCCAAAGCATGATGCTGCCACCACCATGCTTCACTGTGGGTATGGTGTTCTTTGGGTGATGTGCAGTGTTGTTCCTTTGCTATCTTTTATGAATTACTGTCAGAAATTTCAACCTTGGTTACATCAGACAATAACACATTGTCCCACGTGCTTTTGGGAGGCTTGATGTTTGTTTTTGCAAACTTCAGCTGGGCTTGGATGTTTTTCTTTGTAAGAAAAGGCTTCCGTCTTGTCACCCTACCCCATATCCCATTCATATGAAGAATACAGGAGATTGTTGTCACATGTAGCACACAGCCAGTACTTGCCAGAAATTCCTGCAGTTCCTTTAATGTTGCTGTAGGCCTCTTGGAAGCCTCCCTGACCAGTTTTCTTCTCGTCTTTTCATCAATTTTGGAGGGATGTCCAGTTCCTTGGTAATGTCTCTCTTGTGCCATATTTTCTCCACTTGATGATGACTGTCTTCACTGTGTTCCATGGTATATCTAATGCTTAGGAAATTATTTTGTACCCTTCTCCTGACTGATATCTTTCAACAATGAGATCCCTCTGATGCTTTGGAAGCTCTCTGCGGACCATGGCTTTTGCTCTGAGTTGCAACTAAGAACAGCTGAACTTTATTTGTGATTAATCAGAGTCACTTTAAATGATGGCAGGTGTGTAACGACTTCTATTTAACATTAGTTTTAATGTGATTGGTTAATATCATTGTCTCATTCTTTTACATCACAAAAACCTGGCATTTTAACAGGGTTGTGTAGACTTTTTATATCCACTGTATATTGCTGCTGAGTATTAAGTTGGCTTTGTCACCTGTTTGACAGCATCCAGTAGCCTCTCCAACAGATGTTGTCTCTTTGTGTCATTCTGCTGAGTGCCTAAAGAGGAGAAGCGTGCCCAAACACATAGACACACAAACACACATTGAGTCTGGTAAGCCGGTCCTGGATCTGCACAGTATTAAACTGAATAAGTGACTAAGCACCTTTTTTTGGCTGGATAACAGGTGTGCTTTCAACAGTGAATTTCCATAAACATTTTGAGAATGATGTGTTCCACAAATAAAAAATATTATTTGGGTAAATATGTATTTATTATACAGGATTAACAGTACATAATTGTATTGACAAATACAGAAAAAGGGTTTAAAAATCCCTGATTGTGTCATATAGTATATAATTTAGAATCAACTTATTACTATTTCATTATGTGACAAAGGAGGTTCAAGGGACTATCAGGAAACAAATAGTCAAAAGAAAAGACCCTTTCACACTTCGGATGTGGGAAAGGGGGTAGGCTATATCTACACAATCCTTCAGACTTACGTCATCCATTTGAAATAGGAATGTGTCTGCAAACTACACAAAGTGTATGTAGCATATTCATTGCTTTTCAAAATCGATTTTTAAACATAATGACCTTAGCATTTATATTAGTGTGAAATAATATTTTCAATGAAAAGAGATGCCATTACTTTAGCAGTTTTGCACTGATCTACACTACCGGTCAGAGGTTTTAGAATACACCAAGTTTTTATTGAAATGTAAACAGTTCAAGTCCAGTGAATTGCCTGAAATTGTACAAAAGTAATTTGGAAACTGCAAGAGGTTATAAAAAATGTGAAAAGAAACTGAATTGTCAGAGTTATAAAAAAGATTTCAGGAAACAAGTAATGGGTTAATGATTACAGCTGTTCGGCAGCAATTATGTAAATTAAGCAGTTTTAGTTTTAGATGCTAACAATTCCTTGTATCATTGTGGGCACAGAGTGGGACCCTAAACCAAAACGGATACCACAGCATTTTTTCAGCGTCATGCCACAACCACTGGTGTCTATGTCTAGTTGATAGGGGTTCATTCTACAGCATGATTATGACTGAAAGCACACCTCCAGGCTTTGCCAGAACCACCTTAGAAGAAAAGAACTTCAAATCATGGAATGCCCAGCACAGTCTCCAGACTTAAACCCCATTGCGCTGGTTTGGGATGAACTTTGCAGAAGGGTGAATGCAAAGCAACCTAGTGCAACACATTTGTGGGAACCTCTGCAACAGTGTTGGGAAGAACTTTCCGAACAATATTTGATTTCCGTTGTAGAAGAAGGAGTGTGTTCAGCTGTTATATCTGCAAAAGGTGGTTATTTTAATTAGTCAAAAAGTTTGATTACATTTAGTTAAACAAAACAATGATTTTCAATTTTGTCTCCAATTGTTTATTTGTTCTATACTTTAATTTCACAGTACATTAAGATATTAACCTTGTGAATTTGAATGAATAACTGAATAACGGAGGTGTTCTAAAACTTTTGACCGATGGTGTACACATCATAAATAATAACTCTATTTGTAGTTCAGCCAGTCCATCACAATTTGACTGTGATACAGTCATTTAAAAAAAATATATTCTTAAACATTGCAAATGTCATGCAGAGTTAAGTTGCCAGTTAAGTTCTCAATAAAACACCTTTCATACAAAATGCTCAACAGTTGTTAAATGAGACAATTCACAGAATAAACATAGTTAAAAAAAATATTTTGAAAGGAAACGGTAGCATCCTTATGTTTAAAAAAAAGATATGTTTCATTAGAAGCAGCAAACCAAATAACTAGACATTGCGACAGACTGGGTGCTTGTTTTTATATACAGTACCATTCAAAAGTTAGGACACCCCCACTTACCAATTCACTTGAAGAGGTAAGTGTGCCCAACCTTTTGACTGACACTTTATATAAGAAAAAAGAACAGACACCCCAAAAAAAAATGTTTTATCACTCACCAGCACATATGCACATACACACTGCACATCACACATGCACAATCAAAGACTTTGGAAAGCAACTCTACAGACATAAAGGGGGGGTGGCAGACATAAAGAAAGCACATGTTAACCAGGAAATAGGAACAATTTAGCCCTTTAGAGTTGTATTGAATCTACTACATTGACACATTATGACATTGCCCATATACTCCACCTTCAGATAAACAAGATAAAGCCAATTTAATTCTTGGTGCCAAAACGGGTATCAGTACCCTTAAAATATGGCCCTGTCACTGTGAAAGGTAGGGCACAGTGACAGGACTGAATCATCCAATTAATTTCCCTCTAAAGCCAGCAATGATATGGACACCTTGATAATACAGACCTTATATTGGAAGTGGAGTTTCATTAGGAAAGACTAACATCTTAACCGAGACAGGCAACACTAACCCAATGAGCTGTGTCAATAGTAGGCGACCAAGAGCTGGACTGAAGAGTCTGTGAACCAGAACGCCAATGGATCGGTTTCGGATTACGTATTTTAACAGTGACAGTCACCTGTCCGCTGGAACGGACTGAGATAAAGCAGGGCCATGATCATGAATTAGATATCATGAATGTGGGGGGAGAAAAAGAAACAAGCCAAATTACTAACCCTACAACTCGGAATATGCTAGCCAATTACTGCCCTCGGCTGGAACCCTGGGCTAATCTGAGAGCAGGATTTAAACCCTGGTCTAGCTCGATTATGTTTTCAAAGCAATTTTATTACATTAACACCCAAAACTGATATTACAATGTTTTATATGTCTCTCATTATCCAACTACACGTTAAACAATATTAGTTTAGTATTCAGTGTGTACTTTAAATGCATAGTTCTTAATGTTAACTTAATGTTCTTAATGAAAATAACATGGCAACATCACGAAATGGAATTAACTGACTATACAAAAGATTCACCAAAACGAATAAGCAATTCAAAAGATCCAATAATATAAAAATAACTACAGCATATGACTCAGTCCATCTGAGAAATTCTCATTTCCCCATCAAGTTCAGAGCACGCTAGACAGTTCTTCTCAGGAGCCTAACCCTATAAAAGTTATTTCATGTTTATTTATTTTTTGACAATTATTTGTCGCTGATATATAAAAGATACGTCACTACACGTGACTTATACAAAACCAAGTGATGCATGTGAACGCCCATAAAGAGCGTGGAGGCTCTTAAACTGCTACTGCCTAAATAGGCTACATCATATATCGTGAATACACGATTCAGTAAAGTCTGAATGGGAAAAGGAAACCCTGGTAAAGCTTACAAAAAGTGATTGTTTTGTTTTGCTACAACAAACTCACCGTTCATTCTCACAGCCCGAGTCTGATCTTGTTGATGACACGCCACAAGGAAACTAGTTCATGGTTCTTCGGTTCGACTTAGTGGAAGTCCAGATGTCTTTAATACGATTCACCACATAATATATAAAACCTGGGAGGCAGCGAGTTATTCTTCTAGGATGTCGCCCTCCCTTCTTTTTATCAACAGAACTGCAGTACTTTGCCCACGGTTGCTCTTGTGGTCTAGAACTACAGAGGCCTGGCGCATAGCCGTTACCACAATCGCTATACAAGTTCAGCCAACTCACATTTGTAGATAATGTTTGACTAGGAAAACCAGCAGCACTTGTAGATTCTGCAATTAGCGTGTCGTGTCTCTGGTTAGTCGTTTAGTGGTAATACAATGATTTTGTTTTGATACATCGGCGCCAGTATCTGCAAAAGCGAAACAGCATCCGAGCTGAAGGTCACATGACCAGACACACCGTTGTCATATGACTGGGGGGCGCATGGTGTGGGATCTGTAGTTCATCAATGCAGACTTTGATAAAGGTTTTTTCCCCCCAGACATGTTGCCTGTGTGTGTCTGTGTATATATTTATTGTCTTTTTGTTTGCCCACGTGCGTGGGAGTGACTGAATGACAGGGTAAAGTAGAAAATGTTCTTTAGAGAGGTGGCAAGAAACAATGTCAGACCTCCACAAATATCCTTTCCTCTGTATTTTCATCTGTCTGGTTGAAGATCTGCACTGTCTTGGTTGTAACCAGTATGGTGGTGCCCTCCTCAGTGGAAGGAACAGGGAGGCTGGAGTTGCAGTCTGGAGTTTTGTTGTAAGTTGCCTCAAGGAAAACCATGTCTTCCTGTCCCATTATTACCACTGTCTGCTCAGGGATGTCATTAGAGAGCGCCTCAGTCCCGGGGCATTCTGTTCCCTGTAGTCGTAATACTGGGAGATAATATTGACATAGTTATGAGTAAAGTAAGAACTGAATCAATCAGATGACCAATCAAGATCAAATGTGGAAGCATTGTCCCTAATTATAAGAGACAGGCATAAACTGTCTGCTAATTACAGCCAATGATTGTCCAATAATATTGAAGGTGCACTCTGGTCACATGATGAACTTCCTGAAATAAGGTCACAGTCCTCCAGAAACATATTTTTCTTATGTTACCTCACCATGTTTTAGGCATTTTAACAACATTCAAAATCAACATTAGGTTCAGGTGTACATCAAGCTCCTGTAGGAGAGAAGACCTGGATGTTTCTCATTGCGAATTCAAAACCAATAATTTGTTTGCACGGAGGGACTGTTTATCTGGAAGGACATTTCAGACGGTTGATCACGTGATCAGAGTGTCTCTTTTAAGTCGAATGTAAGCATTTCATATTTTGACAGACCGATAAACTGTCTGCTGATAACGTTCCATCACTAAATAACAACGTATCTCTTCCCAGTGCTTCTTTGTGCTACAAATTACCTTTGCTCGTCGGAAAGAGCCTGCAAGTCTTCTTCCTGAGCATTTGTAGCAGCAGCAGCAGAAGAGTGGTAAAAGCACTCAGGAACACAAACAGCAGAACCAGGGTGAGACGGATATTGAATGGTTCCAGGCCTTTACTCTCTGATGCTGCTCAGGTTTACAGCAAAAGAAAACATATAGTATGTCCATAACGTTCATATTACAGTCAATTCCAAATCAGAGGACAAGACATCCTTCCTATTCAGACTGAATACATACAGTGTTCCACATGATGAATCCAACATTATTAATTAAAATAACTCTATAGCAGGTTCTCTGTCAAAAAACAAAAATCGTGTTTTTACGTGTGGCCACATTATGATTTCAGTACTCAAAATGTGAAAAGAAGACATAAAAAAAACGTGTCGTACTTACATTTAGTACAATATGCGGTGCATATGCTGGGCGGTGAACTGCATCGTAAAAAGCATTCTTTACACTCCTCAACTAACCCGTCATAGTAGTACCCTGGTCCACACTGTCCTTCTGACATAGCAATGAAGAATAACACAATCAAGAATTAGATCTGAAATTGAAGTGTCAGTGACTGAGATGGCCTGGGTAGTTATGGGGGCCTTGTTTAAAAAAAGGGTACAGAAATGTAAATTAGGTGTAATGGAGGGGAAATCCCTGTGCCATACAGAAACTGGTGAGATTTCAGAAGCTAAGAACCATGCCCATAGCACAAGGATGTTACTCATCACAGAAAGAAGGTACCTATATAGATATATAATTACACCACATTAAATGTAGACATTCATAATAAAAACACTAGAGCATCATCAACATCCACTTTTTATTAGTGTTAACTTCAATTCTGTGAACTGAGAATGTGAACACCTCTGACTGAACCATCGGAGATCCTATCTATGTCTAGATGTGTCCTGATTGGCGTAGATTCTGTGATTGGCATACCAACATGATGTAGCAACACAAAGTGAAAGGCAGGGAGCTAGCAGCAGTCTTCTAGTGTCTTCAACAGCAGAAAGACACAGCAAAGTTCACGTCAGGAGAAAGATGTCAAACAACGCCAGAGGGGTTATGAAGACATAAATTACAGAGTATCTGCTAAATTCCTAGGTTTTCAAGAAATCCCCACTGGAGGGTTGAACTGATTTCAGAAATATTTCAAATGGGATTTTTAAAGTCTGTGAATTTTAAGTGTATCTAACAACTCAATTTCTCTCAGTGACATATTAAATTTAATTAAAAAAATTTGATCATTTTGATAAAATAGTGACTCTAATAGTTGCAAGTATGTTGATATTTATATTTGTGCTGCACTGTTTTGAGCTTGCAAGTAGCCTTTCATGTGATAAATATATAATTCATTAGATTTATTGTACATGTGATTTAGCTATACATTTCACACAAAAAAAAATGCATAGATATGCTATTGTACAAGAGTGTGACACGTGAAATATTCCATGTTACGAACAGCTATAATAGATCAATGTCAAAGTTCAGAAATCAGAAACATTTCATCACTCAGGTGATGGTACAGTAGAAGTGTGCAATACATATTTTCTTCAGATCACTGCAGACTGATATGGAATCCAGAAGTGATTTGAACCTGTATGGAACAATACCAAATCATTTTAAGGGATTCATCTATTTCCTAAAAATGTCTACACATCAACATTTTCAAGTTTATGCTGCATTATAAATTGGGATAATAAATAGTCAAAACATAAATATGAAAACACTTGTACCATACACAGTCCAAAGTCTGCCACTTTATCTACAAGGTGTAGATATGGACTCTTTCCAGTGACCTTGATGTTGTTCAATCATTACCCGCAAAGCGCACTCTCTCTCATTTTCTCCCCTTTAACTATGATTTCTTTATTCATCTATGATGGGCTTACAACTGCACACTACTACATAACAAATTAGACTGCTTTATTAATATGTTGCCAATAAATAAACTTGAAATTACCTGTCCAATCATATTGCCAGTGTTTCCCTGTTAAGTTCATTACATGAAGCGTAGGTTGTGTTCTGATAAATAACCGACAAATTGACAGGGGCCTGTTGCCGGTTAACAGTAACATTTCCATCTATTGTTCGGGGCCCCTCTCTGTTGGCCCTTAGATTCCTTCTGAATGAGTTCCTTATTCCATTCGTGAGACGGCTGGAGACCTTCCTTACAACACCCCTGATCCCTTTGTTCTTTAAATTGACCAAGCCAACGTCATCCTGCAGTTCCTCCGGTGGCACCTCAATGTTACCCGAGAACCAGAACACCCACCAAATGAGACTGAGGAAGATGACCACGGCCCCGGAGTAGATGAACAAGTCATGGCAGAAAATGTCTGCGAACACCCCGGTCAGCAATATGGACACTCCAACTATGTCATGGACTACTGCAAACCAAAAGGCACACTTGCAACGACCAACTCCCCGATATCTCCTCTCCATGACCTCCACGTCTTTTACTAGTATTTGTGGCATTGCAACTGAGGTCCAGACGGTAGGTAATTCCTCAAAGTGCTTGAAATCTGATAACAGAGGCTGGTGCAGTGCGCTGTCGCTCCGTCAGTTTGTTGGAAAGCAACATGCACTCACAGCAGCGTAGGTTACATGCTCAGAGCTTACAGTAAAATTGTTCAAAGTGCAATCACCTTTGGTATTCATGATCGTTTGACGACACATTACGTTATACTTATAAATCCTTTAGGGTAAATCTTAAAAAAGCAAACAAATGGTTCTTTCTGTAGTTCCCTTTGAGAAAAAAAGAGATTACATTACTAAAGTAAATATTCAAATAAATTACAATTCAATCACACAACACCAAAAGACCAACTGAGTCAACGTAGTGTGACAATTCCTTTTTCCCTGTCCATCACTCAGTGCTGAGGGACTGGCTCGAGCTCCTGGCCCCCAGTCTCATACGTCTCTGCTTATCCTTAAGGACGGGTATCCAGACCAGGGCAACCACAACAAACATCACACCAATGGACAGGCACACAGGAGCCGTGGAGTGTGGGGAATCCATCACACCAGAAGAGTGGAGGAACAACAACACTGCACCTGCGCCCAGCATCAGGGCTCCAATCACCATGACGATGATAGGTTTGTGGAAGTAGCCCCAGCGAGGTGGTTCGGGGGTGTTCAAGTCAGGTTCAGAACACAGAACCTTCCTTACAGAATCCTCTGATCTAGGAAGATCTTCTGATGATGATGCCATCTTCATATGGGGGAAACTTCTCAAACTCAAGTGACAACCCAGCCTCATAAAAGGTTCTTTAACCCACCAAGTAAAATCTATATTTTATCAAACTTGTCTTTCACCTCAAGCCCACTTAACAAGACAACTACCTTGCCTTAACATGTACACCTCTCCTGCCTTGAGTGACAGTTGGTTCTGATGTGAGCCTGACCACGGTTGTTGTTCCCCAAAGCCCACTCCCACCAGCCCATGTAATTCCAGATGGTAAACAACACCAGACAGGGAGTGGCAGCGCAGCAGTCAGGGAGCAGGCATTAGGCATGTATTGTCAAAACCCACTGTTTGAGACCAGCACTTACATTGCCTGCACAATTCTGAGTATTTGACCAATTAGATCAGATATTTTGCAAACCCTTGGAACAAAAGACCAATTGGGTCACCTCAGCAAACAAAACACCAGAGTACAAATGACAAGGCATCATAACAAAAAATATCAATATTTTCAAATTGATGTTAGATACTACAATTACATTAGTACAATACAAAGGGAATAATCATACTCCTGTCTATAGCAACAGAAAGAGAAACATGACCTGCAAGGCTCTGGCAGCTGCACCATGATGCAGTGATCTTATCAACAATAGCCTGGTCATACGATACCAACAGTCCACTGACGGACTTCTCTACGGTAAACATCACTCAAGGCTATTGCATTGTTGGGGCACAACACACCCTCATACCTGGTTTTCATTACATGTAATTGATCATATAAAACAAAATTAAATATTGACAGAGCCCATTCACAAATGAGAAATTTAAGTTGGGGCACAATTTTAATTTACAAGTTGGGCTTATACAAAGAATTTAACAAACCCCTTTGATGGAGCTCATAGAAAATATTCTGGTGATGTCTGAGGGATGATTTTAAACTGAAATGTTGGTAGTTGCACATATTCATAACCACCTAAATCAGTATGAAGTCAGAATTCCATGCAGACAGAAGAAAGGCACAGAGTAACCAGGACAGAACGAAGAGGTTGGTGTCATTTAGCTGAAGGGACAAAATTCGACACCAAAACTGAGGAATTTCTCTTCAGGTTTTGGGCAGCCTTCTCTGTAGTTTTGCCTTTTCCTTCACACTCTTTCCTCCCGTGGGTTTGGGTGCCTTCTCAAGTCTCTTCTTAGTCGGCTTCTAAAGGGACCAGAAAAACAAAAAAAAACTATAAGCAACTTTTAGGCAGGTGTAAACAGCTGGCCCAATTAACTTGTAAATAGGGAGCCACTGGAAGGCTCTTTGATGTTCATTGAGTGTGATCAGGGAAAGAAAACCCAGAAAAGGAACCAGGCAAGCCTAGTTCAGCCAGCCCCCAATTAAGTGATAAATGTTGTTGCCCTCACTGGATTCCAACCGGTCTCCCACATCAGAGGCTGTGTCTTTCTTATTAAGTTTACCTCCACCACAAATAGGCAAAATAAAATGTATAGCTTTTGCCACTAGCGGTTTTAACAGCTTGTAAGCCAGTAATAGGCTTACTAGTATCTACTAACTTACTACTTGGAATAGTCATAAGAATTGAGCAATTGCAAGTGAGATTGAAGATGAAATGTACACTGCAAAAGCCATTTCATGGCACAACGTTTGTTTCTTTCATTTATGAATGACCCTGATACAATAAATATCAATACCCCAACAGTGATAACTGACTTTTGAAAAAAATCGAATCCTAATGCATTATTTGTTTGTGGCGAGATTCAAACGTGGGACCTATTGTTTGCAAGTCCGCGTATCTAACCACTACGCAATTTAACAAGAGGTAGTCAGTCAGTAAGAGACGTTCTCTCACACGGTCTGGCAAAAAACCATACCACCTCATTGGAATGAGTAATTTAACACTGGATTAAAAACAAAATTCATACCAAGAGGGAATCATGATTGCAATTATTTTGAAATATTGAATATAGCCAAACTGGACAAATTGATCAACTACAAATGACATTTTAACATGTATTTGGTTTGACGGTAGTATGCGGCAGCTACCAACCTCCAGTTTAGCCTTTTTGCTTGGCGTTTCTATGGGCACCAGCTGTGGAATCTCTTCATCCTTCTCGGCTGCAGCATCACTCTGCTCTTTTAACATCTGTTCCTTCTTATCAGACTTTTGTTGGCTTGATTTTGTCTGAAATTCAAAAACAAAAGATAGTGGTTTTCATTATGAGAAGGAGAATTTGGGAACCTGCTCATGTGCAGCATTACACCCCACTGCAATGACGATTTTTGAGCAAAAATAATTGATCTACAATCCACCAAAACATTTCCCCATGTGATTGCAGTCCTACCTTGGCCTGTTTCTGGGTCTCTATCATTTGCAGGTGACTCAATTTTGAGTTGTAGATGGGCAGAGCCACTGATGACTGGCTCTTCAGGTGGACGAGCTTTATCAATGGTCCTTTCTGCAAGAAAACACAGGAGCCATTTTTAAAACAACCGGTATGTTTTCTCATACCTTGAGACCACAGCCATATTGGAAGACATTTCTATGCAAAATACATCAACCCCATTCAGACTGTATCATAAGAGCCAATGGGGTGGGTTTGTAGGCACATGGGCTTAACCCTTCAGATCCCATAGCAGCCGTCAACAGCCTTCCTTTAGATTCTCGTAGTGTCCGCAGACAGCAGTGTTTCTTTAACAATAACGTAAATACCACAAAATCTACCTAAATAAAACATATTACTGTATTCCCATTGGATGTTGTCATTAATAAGAAACCAGAAAGAGTATGCTGTCATTTGACTTTAGTTTTTATAAGTTCTTTACTTAACACGCTAACGGCAAAGCGGCCAGGACTTTGTTAGAAGAGGCTCTTTGTGTTGTTTGGTGAAAAGTTGGAAACATCCTTGCTCTTTTAAAGAGATAAATGATGTCGTGCTGACATCATCAACAAATATACTTCATATAGAAACAACCACAACTGCTTGCTGAAGTTAGTTTACCATCTAGTTAGTCTATCAGGCTATTGTGTAGTGGCAAATGGGTGCTGGGCTCACAGAGGGATAGTAGGAAGAGTTAGAGGTAGATTTCTTGTTACAAAATTAGAGAATTATATTTTTCAAAGTTACATAGACGCAGTATCAAATTAAAGATGTGCTCTTACAAGTTAACTTGTAATATGTATTTGTTCTTATTTTTTTTATCTGTTTGCTTGAAACGTGTGAATATTTTGAAGATTCTCAGTAATCTACAGCAGCATTCTACAATTCTATTGTGGCCTAAAGGGTTAAATCACACCGCTACACAGATCATACAATAAGCATACCAGTCCTATAGGCAAACAAGCATTAATATTTAGTGAGAGATTAGAGTTTACAATTAACTGCCAGCAAACTCACCATAGTCAGCTTGCTCACAACAGTGCTAACAGCTGATTCAATGTTCTCTGATATTTCATCTGCAGTCATTCCAGAATGGCCCACACGAGTCATGCTAAAACAAAAGCAACAAGGTAATGTATGAATTAATGTATATGCATATGTAATGTACATGTAAATTAACGTAAGCAGTAAAGAACACACCATTTTGTGCCAAAGTTGTAGAGACAGGCTCCAATAGAGAGGGAGGTCCGTCTGGATACACTTTGAGTCACTATAGCACCATTATTGCCCATGACCGACACTGAATGGAGGACAGGGTTTGCTGGGGTGCGGTTATGTAACAAATTAGAAGAGGGCTCACCAGCAGCAGCCTTTGTTAGAGATGGAGATGGATGTTCCCTGAATGGTTCTCTGAATATCCAAAGCCAGCTTCTTGCTCTGCAGGTTCACTGAAAGAGGCTCTCTAAGCGAGAGATAAATCACACCCAGCACATTATTAAACTATATAAAGTCTTAAAAGCACACTAGTTTTAGTTATGCTCAAACTCTTATCCAGACCAACAAGGAGACATTTTATAAATGTATTACCAATTGCTCTTCACATATACTTCTGTTAAGGAGGGATGATAGCGGATAAATGTGCCATTTGGAAGTTATGATAGGACAGCCAGCTGGGCCTTGGTGGATTAATTCATTCCAAAACCAGGGAAACACACTAGGAGCAATGTTGATGTTCCCAGAGAGTGAACAGGGAGAAGCAAACAAAGACACCCCTCCCCTGCCTCACTGGCATGAGTTTTGTATAGAACTGGATTTAAACCAAAATTCATACCAAGAGTGAACCAGGTCCCGAACCAGTGCAAACATATGTCATAGGATTTCATAGCACAAAGATCCAGGTTAAATAACCAACAATAGTTCATATTATTTGTAACTTTACTTCTTCCTCTCGTAAAAGTGCTTGCCAATGTGTGATGGCAGCAGTCGGCGGATGCGGTCATCTGACAAGAACATGTCAAAGTTCCCCAGCAATCGTCGTTTGGCCTCAAAGGGCTTGTACTCTGTCTTCAGTGTCTTGTATGGGATCACCTAAAGATAGACACAGGGATCATGCACCAGCAAGTAAACACACTAAAAACTGCTGATGCACTGATTTAAATAATTACATGATAGCAAATGACTGTGTCAAAGTTGTAGAGACAGGTTCCAATAGAGAGGGAGGTCCGTCTGGATACACTTTGAGTCACTATGGCACAATCTTTGCCCATGACCGACACAGAGTCTGAAGGACATGGTTTGCTGGAGTGCCCTTGTTCCCATTGGTAGACAAAACAGTAACAACAGACTACAGTACTTTAGATGAGATGCACTGACAGGAAAGTGCTTTGACATTCCAGAAAATCCAGGCATAAATTCTACCCAATTATTATAAGTGCTTACATTCACATTTTAGTTATTTAGCCAACACCCTTATCCTGAGCGACTTAAACTTACAGGACATAACTAAATAATACCTCTGTGATGTTCTTGACCCCTTTCTCTGCCAGGAGCTTCTTGTAGAACCTTTGGGTCTGGTCAGGGGTCATGTTAGGTTCATCTCTGGTAAAAAGACACACCTCATCTGTGTCGGTACGAAAGCCATGTGGTAAGGGGCTGAGAGAGGAAACATGGTTAGTACTTCACCATCCATACTTCAAGACAGAGTTTCTTGCACAAGATGAGCAAATTAATGTACGGATTTGTAGAGAATTTGTTGGCAAATTACTTACATGCGGATGGTCTGGGTTTTCTTGGGGATCTTCCACAGGGTGAAGAGGAGAGTGATGTGTTGACTCTCATCAAGGAGCCGGGATTCTGACGTGGATTTGGTCTTGAGGAAAGCCTGCAATGCCTTTACAGCTTTTTTCACCTATGTTAAAAATGTAAAACTATCAACTGGAAATGCCGTTAAAAGATAAATAAGTCGACACACTAATTCCCAAAGACCTCATTTGTTCTACCTCATCGTTAATTGATCCCACCTGATGTCTCAGGTCTGAATAAGTCCCTGATTAGAGGTTCAGTAGCAATGAAAATAAGTGTGGAACTAGCTTTGGGGGGCAGAGTTGATGAACCCTGTAAGTGATGTCATAACTAATTCCATATACCCTTTAGAGATGGTTGTATGTTTATATATCTTTAAAGGATATCTATAGAAATTGCTAGTTATCCAGACTTATTCCAATAAATAGCTGGCTTACATTGCACAACTGAATTTCGTGAATAGCGTATTTACATACGTTAATACACTATCGGAACTCAAACAGGTCTGTTTATCAATCCACTAAGTACCTACTACATATATCAACAATTTGTAAAATGTAAGGTATTCCAAATAAATATTCTGATGGTAGCTTTTATTTATTTCAAAAGAGGTTTAACTAAATGACCGATAACGACCGCAATGCCAGACCCCTTGTAACTGCAAGAGCGCAAACTGGTAACGTTAGAAGCCATAGAAACATGTAAAGGGTGGATAGTACGTTTAACCTAGATAACCAAAGAGGCATGTGTACAATTCTTGAGTGTACTCCACGTTAACAGGAAAAAAAACCGAAGTCGCTTTCCTTGTCGTGTCGAATTTACTGTCTGAAAAAGCTAGCTAGCTAACATTAGTTTGTTGGTTAGATGACTAACGTTAACATGCAACGTAGAAAGATGGTCTACAAACTATAACCTATTGATACACCCTAATTCTCCTAGCATCCATATTACTATAAAAACATAGGTGAAAAAACACATTTATTGGGTTTTACACATTACCTGCACCCGATCTAGTGCAACATCCTCCACTTTGTCTGCCATGCTTCTTTCTGCACGTGTACTTTCTTGTTCGTGTGAGCTTCCGGAAGACTAACCGAGGTTTTTAAGGAGGTTGGCATCCAAGAGTATTGGTGCATTACCGCCACCTACTGTGTTGGAGTGGTCGCCAGATTCAAGCAGGATCGGGTCAAAACATTAACCATCACCTTCACCTAATAATTTAAGAAATCCTACTCAAAACTCATCCTTTCTAGTTCTCTCTCTCCCCAAGCTTGTCTTTGTATCCGACAGTATACTTTTCATAATATTTTCATGTGACGTAGAAATGTATAAAAAACAAATTAATTTAGATTAAAGCATAAAGGCCAAAAACAACAACAAAAAAGTACATAAAACTGTCAAGACTAGTGTGGCAACTTCTTTCAAAACATCCATGTAACCTTTAAAGAAAAACTATTCTCCAGTCACACCATTGGGCTCCAGCTACCACCTCAGATTCTGAATCACAAGTACATTTACAAGTACAAATACTCATTATTGCGTAATGATGCTGCCTTTTTGTTTGTTTGTTTTTATCCTTCTCAGATAACTAGCTAGCTGTTAGCTAGCTAACCAACTTTACACAACACACAATGGCTTCTCACCAAGAATGAAATCAGATAGTTTTCAATGTGCTTTTAGTACATGGTAATACCGAGTGTTTCAGAAAGAAGGACCTATGATGGGCAGCTATGCGAATCGGTGATGTATTTGCTGCAATAATTGTGATTGTGGACTGCTAGCATGATTAACTATCACATATTGTGTGACAAAACAATACAATTTTTAGTTCACATCAATTGCAAAAGACAACGGACATCCGGCAGCAGGTCGAAAACGGCGAAAGTTAGTTTAATCAATATAGTTGTTGCCTTACAGTACTTAATTCTAAACACCCTTTTCATCAGGGTATATCTGCTGGGCAAAGGCTGTTAAAAGCCAGTCGTTTTGCGGATAGCGCGTAGTTACTGTACTAAGCTAGACACAGAACCCGACATGGGCACTATGAAGGTTTTAGTTGTTTCAAACATTTCTACTAATAAAAAGTTAAATGTCATCATCATCATTTTCTTCCGCTTATCCAGAGATGCCCAGACTTCCCTCTCCCTAGACACTTCCTCCAGCTCTTCCGGGGGGACACCAAGGCGTTCCCAGGCTGGCCGGGAGACATAGTCCAGACAGCGTGTCCTAGGTCTTCCCCGGGGTCTCCTCCCGGTGGGACGGGACCGGAACAGTTAAATGTAGTTAAGATTATTGTTCCATTCATGGAGCAATAGCCAATATATCACAATGGTTTATAACTACACAATATGAGTATGCTGATACCTGTATCCTGAATCGTATCTGTTTTGTCAGAAATGATGCTCATAATCATGCCAGTGATCGGAAAATCAGGAAGTGCATTTAAAAATGATACAGCCTACATCATCTGCACCTTCATTGACTCAGAGCACTTATCCGTGCAACTCTGATGTTCCTTTACTCACTCAAAATAGTTTCAGTTTCAGTCTAAAAAGATCCTAACAGCCATACTTGTGGGAAGTACGAGTGCTGCAGGGCAAAATCGGTGAAAATCGGTTAAAGAACACTCCACTGTGTCTCCACTTACAGAAAAATCATCAAATTCCTTGCTAGGTGAATGACGTGGGAATTCAATAGACCAATTTGGAGTGGATGTCAATGTTACGTCAATGAAGTTTGGTGGTGGCAGACATTTTTATTGTTTATAAAAAAATATCAAAAATATTCTTTGGAAAATCCAAAGGCTGTGCAACTTGTGGGTGTCCTTTCTGAACCATTTGAAAGTAGTTTGAAGTTTCTAAGTCATTCAACAAAAAAGCTATTTAATATTTAAATTTGCAGTTGTTTATAAAAAACATTCAATACATTCTTTCGGAATATACAAAAACTGTGCAACGTGTAGATGTCCTCTCTGAACAATTTGAAAGTAGTTTGAGGTTTCTAAGTGATTCAACAAAAAAGCGATTGAACTGAATTAAAATGTTCAATTGTCTATAAAAAAAATCTAAAAGCTGTGCAACATGTGGGTTTGCTCTCTGAACAATCTGAAAGTGGTTTGGCATTTCTATGCCACATGGTTAAAAAGCTACACATGTAGTATTGACATAGCTACACATGTCATTTAATGACGGTCCATAACCATAAGCGGACCGCTGAATACGTCGTTCAATGTTACTGTAACTTCCTACTACCAGTTTGGCTCCGCCCCCAAAATATGTCAGCTCTGTTTACTAACACAAATATATAAGAAAGTTTAAAGTCTTAAGCCATTAAAATTAATTAATTTATTGCATTAATGCTTTTGGAATGCAGTATTAGAGAATAAAAGGTTTCAGAAAGACAAGTCACAAAAACCCAAGGAGTACCCAAACTGTTATACATTTGAAAAGAATAGAGAAACAATACAAAAATCTATCCAAGGAGCTACAACATTTTTAGCATTTTTCTTTGAATAAAGCAAATTTAACAATTGACAATCACACTTTCAGTGCACATGGAATTGCATTTGTGTGTGTGTGTGCAATATATTCCAAAATACTGTACAATACACTATACTATACAGCATAATAATTGTTTAGAGCAAGCAAACAACAATTGACGCACCATTATTCGATACCACCAACAAAACAAAAACAGAAACCAACTGTAAATATGCAACTGTAGACATGTCGCCCCCCACCACCACCTTCTAGGGCCAGTCAGTTAATTCCAGATCTCTATGACAAGATGCTTCATTCACTCAAGTTTAAAGTGTGCCAGTATTGTCTGACATATCATGAGGATAGCAAAACTCAAAACCCTGAACATGTGTGCCAAATTTAACCAGATGTGCTTGTTATAGCACCACCGTGTGGAGGATATAAACTAACATAAAAAATCTCCCATCGTTAATGCCAGACAAGCCTTCCCACTCATTCCCTCTCCCTTAGAAATTCACCCCTAACATTATCCTCCTATAACACCCCTTCAAACACCCCTCTGCAGCGCATTCCTGTACAAATTGCGAGTCTAACTCTAGACCAGAAACGGAGTATTGTTTCTTTGTTGCCATGTCTTTTTGTGTGTTTTTTTTTTTTTTACAATTGTGCCATTCTGTTATGACCTACAGTTGAATGTGGAGGTAAAAGTTCCTCTATCCACAGCTCCCATATGTTATGAATACCCAGCTCTCTTCATTGCTCAAATGTATTATCAAGAGGGGGTTTCTCGCTATCAACAGCTGCTTCTAACAAAGTTCTAACAAAGGTTTAGCTACAAAAAAAATTGCTTTTTTTAGAGGTGGCATCATTTGTTCAAGCCTTAGTAATGCACTTTAGACAAAATCTTTAGCAGCATCCATTGAGGAAGCTTTGAGTAGAATTTTGAGTTGGATATCAGCCCCATAAGGATTGTTCAAAACAGACTTGTGACGTAATGTGTAATCTATGAATACTACCGCATGGTAGGCATTGGTGTGTGGTACCAATGCCTCACATCTATAACCCTCATAACCTTGCACAGCTTCTATCCCCAGACTGAAAAAGGCTGGTAAATTACAGAAAATCAACACTGATCAAATGTAAAATGTCAAATTGTACACTATTCTTCCAATGTTGAATATTTGCCCACACAAACACTTACACATGCAGAACACTGACATGCACTGCTACTGTTAATTAGCTGTGTCTTAATTTCCCCTACCAGTAGACCCAAACAACCCCTGCACCCCAAGCTGGTTCCGGTACTCCACTTATATATTTCCTCAATATAATAGCTATTCATCTGCATACAGTGAAACAAGATTGGTGGATGCCATGTGTTGTAAAAAAGAAAGAATTCACATTGGTTTCCAAATTGGTAAAACATGAGGTTATTGGTTGAATCCTGGAGAACCTTGCTGTACACCTGTAATTCCCGATTCTGAAGGCACTGAAACATTGAAAACATCTAAAAAAAATAATAAAAAAGAAAGAAAGAAATTGGTCAAACAGAGGGCGTAACCAGCAACCTTTCAAAAAGACCTAAACGCTAGTATCATGCCAAACAAAAATATTTAAGAAAACAAACATCTGCTAAATACTTTATAACATATTTACAAAAAAAATAGTGTTTGTTCATTTGATTTAGCTCAAAGGGAAAGTTCTCTTACTTCTTCTTCTTTTCAGAAAGTTGTGGAATCCACTGGATGATAATGTTTCATCACTTGTGCTCTGAAATGATAACATTATGTAAAATGTTTACGTAAATCTTAAATATTACTATAAAAAACAATACTACATAAGATGTTGCATGCACATTTTTTTAACTTTAGAATCAGATTGTTGTAAGTACTGACCCTTGTCCGGTTGGATGACACATTGTTGAAAGATAATATTCCTGCAAGGACTTCCCAAATCTACAAGCACAGGCAAATAATTTATCACTGTGGAAGTGGAGTCAATGTTCAATAATAACAATTATAATTAAATGGGTTCTGAGGTCACACATACCTTTTTGTCTAAAAGTGTTCCAAACACCAAAATGAAGAAACCCTTTGTGGTACAAGATATATTTTTATCATTGAAATGCTGTTCTGTAAATGATGTTTTATGTCCGTTAATGTTGCCAATGTAAATATGTACAGATACATAGTTACCTGCAATGAGTTGAAGAGGGCAAACACAATATTGATTCCCCTATTTGTTGGATCAACCATGATTCCTACTCCCAGTCCCCAAGTAAGGCCAAAAATGGGAGTCAGAATAGCCAGGCAGCGGGCAATGACCACAAAAGCATTTTTTTCATCTGACTGGGTGGTGTCCCCCACACCTCTCCTCAGCATTTTGTACAGAACCACAATCAGGATCACAAGGTTGATGGCCACTATGATCAGGGCTGGGATTACAAAGGCAAGTAGGGCCTTGGACTGGTACCAGTTGAGCCAGCATGGACCACCTTCCCTAATGTAGGCATTTCCTGGCGCTGTAGCGGCCACAGTAATTACAGCAATGATGAGCGGTGCCACGTAGCCCACTGTGTAACCTATAGCCAGCATGCTTGATTTTGACATATGTGAAAATACCATGACTGTCCGATAGAGCAGCAGAAGTCCTGTGATCAACATCCAGAAGAAAAGAGCAAGGTAGAAAAAGTGGATGAAAAATGTAGCTGCATTACATGAACTGACAGGTAGTGGGTCTTGTTCTGAAATAGAGGCACCAATAATGAACCAAATGTCAGCAATCAGGAGAGACACAGCAATGTTCACAATGGCAACGTGACGAATGTAGGAGGTGTTGTTTCTGGTCACTGCATTCCAGACTATAGCCTCAATGATTAGACATAAGACTAAACTACCCATCGATATGCCTACGCCAATGAATGTAATGTAAGAGAGAACTGGATCATCTGGAGCGTCTGGTGACATCAAAATGGAGAAGGAGGTAATATGGTTACAGTTACAGGTGACCATGCCATTCCCATTAGACTGCAGTTGACATCCTGTATCATCCCATCCTCCAAGGCCGTCAAAATGGGTGAAGTTCCAAAAGACACACTGAGGATTACCGAGGGTCTTGTTCAGTACATCAAAACGGAAAGTCACGTTATTGATTGTGGTATTTGATTTGACCAGCACTACTTCTCCATTGATAGAGCTGATGTTGTCGTTCAGACTGCTTTTTCTGATGGGTAAAACATTATTCATGGAGGCAAATGCAATGGTGGTGATTGAATTGAAGGAAGAATTCAATGTCGATATGTCTATCTGAACCGATGAGTTCAAATTAAATCCATTATTTAGAAAACTGTTGAATGTGGTTTTGTTTAAAATAATGAGCTGTGTTTCTATTTCAAAAGAGTCATTGGTGAGAAAATTAGAAATGATTTCAATGCTTTCCAGAAAGTGTGAGTTGTCATTTTTTGTAACATTGGCATTAAGAACTTTCCACGAGTTAATTGCTCCATTTGAAGTAAGAACATCTGCCGTTTCCAGAAAATTCTAGATCAAAATAAGAGTTCAGAACATGATTAGTAAAGTAATCTCAGTAAAGGATATTTTTTACAGGATTATTGTAATATTGTCCTAAACAAAATTATGATTTTGCTCCTGATGAAATTAATCACACCTTTTGTATTACAATTAATAAAAATGGTACATTTAAATATGATTAATAATGATATGGTTGAAGTCAACATACCCTCATCATAAATCTGTTAATAGCGGTACTTCGGGACACATTTGCAACATTTACCAGAATATTAACAATAGTAGAAATAGTTGCAGGTGATGAAACTATTCTCTCTGTGAGGTTACGAGTGCTATTGCTGAGTCTTTCTAGAAAAGACGGAAGATTCGTCCCAACTAAAGTCTGTGTGGATTCAAGAAAAGATATCATGAAAATGTCTTTAATACACAGCACTGTAACAAAGAATAACATCAACACAAAAAACTATTATATATATTTTACATAAATATTTGTAAAAAATGTGTTAACATATTACCTGAGATTCCTCAAACAGTGCTTTAATTTTTTGTAGGACACAAGTATCCTCCAAAACTGAAAATGTTCCATTTTTTAGACATCTAGCTGTCCTTTGACCCACTTCATCTGATTTGCAGTCAGCTATAACAATATCATTAAGTTGCCCATTGCCAAATACTGTATCATTAAAGCAGGTAAAATCTGTTGAGAAATGAAGTAGGCTTTTTTATAATCATGCCTTGAGGACAAAACTCCACAAACCGTACACCTGCAAATGATAACACTACTCAATTTCAGCCTTTGACCTCATTCGCAAATGCATTAATTCCTAGACAATGCTCGCCAAGTTGCATCAGAAATAAGGCTCCCCAATCGCTCAGGAACAAGCGGTAGAGTCTAGGTTCTAACATAGACGGTTGGGGGCAGCTTGGTGCAACAAAAAGCACTTTAGGCCCATTGGAGTGAAATTCTTGCAAAAATATTTTTGAAGTACAAGAATTCAATTGATAAGAACTCCTCTAAAATGAATTACATTTCTTTCTGCCAAAGTATCAGCTAATCTAGATTGATTTAATCATTTATTTCAGGGAAGTAATTACTTCATTTGAATGTTCAGAATGAGCAACCAAATACAAACTCAATGAAGTACTTACAAATTTGATATTTCGCTCCAAGTACTTGGACAATTTCAGCTTTTGCATTTGCAACATCCGAATAACGTAGAATGATTGACTTGATAGTATATTCTGCAATAACACTTCCCTTCCTATTGTGGAACAGAAAACATTGTAAGAAGGTCCACAAATGAATAACAACTCTTATTTGACCCAGACACGATGAAACCATTTCCTCACAAAATTACCTGGGATTGATACAATACAGTCAGTGTTTACTGATAACCTTCAGAAATTGGCCAGTAAGAAAGATGACACAGAGTATTTTTATACTGACACAGACTATTCTATACTCTTGACACATAGTATTCTATACTCTGTGTCATCTTTCTTACTCAAAGCTTGACAATATATCATAACATTTGGACAAAACTCACACAAATTGATTTAATGTTGAAGACACGAAGCCTTCAATGTTTCTCTGATAAACGTTTCTGATCTGTGAAAGAAAATAATTATTTAAAACGCAAGAGTTGGTGAATAGTCAAACTGAGTATTTCAAACCTTCACATGGATATAGTTTTAATGATGCAGGAATACACTATACTTACAGCCTGATTAACATCTTTGAACACTGCATTATTTTCATCATTGAAGGCAGGGTCAAAAGTGATATCCATAGTCAATTGTAAGTCCAATGTCTTTACTGAAACAAAAACACTAAATGTAAAAATTTTAAGTGAAAAAGAGAAGACTGATTTGTACTGGCCAAAGAAGGTCTCATACCGGAAGGTGTTGTTGGTGAAATTGCTGTGGATGGTGTTGCTGTTGGCGCTGTGGCACAGAAAAAATGATTTTGTAATTGGAATAATGGTCATGTTTATGTCATTTATCTACACATCTACACAAGGAAATCATAAATTACTAGTCTTAATGAAGGGCATCCTGATAAAAATCATACATTAATTTTATTCCCAGACACATCTGCCCAAATTCAGAAAGGGCCCACTTGAACCAACACAGCATCAATCTTGACCAGTGGCCTATGCTTCAGGAAGGGCCCAGTGGAACCAACACAGCATCAAACTTGGCCAGTGGCCTATGCTTCAGGAAGGGCCCAGTGGAACCAACACAGCATCAAACTTGGCCAGTGGCCTATGCTTCATGGAGGGCCCAGTGGAACCAACACAGCATCAAACTTGGCCAGTGGCCTATGCTTCATGGAGGGCCCAGTGGAACCAAGACAGCATCAAACTTGGCCAGTGGCCTATGCTTCAGGAAGGGCCCAGTGGAACCAACACAGCATCAAACTTGGCCAGTGGCCTATGCTTCATGGAGGGCCCAGTGGAACCAACACAGCATCAAACTTGGCCAGTGGCCTATGCTTCAGGAAGGGCCCAGTGGAACCAACACAGCATCAAACTTGGCCAGTGGCCTATGCTTCAGGAAGGGCCCAGTGGAACCAAGACAGCATCAAACTTGGCCAGTGGCCTATGCTTCAGGAAGGGCCCAGAGGAACCAACACAGCATCAAACTTGGCCAGTGGCCTATGCTTCAGGAAGGGCCCAGAGGAACCAACACAGCATCAAACTTGGCCAGTGGCCTATGCGTATGGTGCAGTGCAGCAGCAATTGTCCGAATACAACCAACTGGTCTCTCAGCAAACACAGTCTCTATTTTCCTCCACTGTCCCTATCAAAAGAAAGCATAATGTCTTACAAACAATGTATGTATATAGTCTTCATTGGATTGCAATGTGACAGGAGAATCTCAGAGCATATTTCTGATTAGCTGTGTTAGAGAAGATCATAAAGACTGCAGGAAACTGCTGACTGGTTTTACAAATCACCTTACATAAATAATACTCTCAATATACACTTCTCTATTTTCATTTGCAACAGGAGTGCATGGCACAAACAAAGCTCTGTGATAAATGGGAAACATGCGTGGTGGCGGCTGCTCTGTTAAATAGAAGTCGTTACACAACTGCCATCATTTAAAGTGACTCTGATTAATCACAAATAAAGTTCAGCTATTCTAGTAGGACTTTCCTGACATTTTCTTAGTTGCATCTCAGAGCAAAAGCCATGGTCCGCAGAGAGCTTCCAAAGCATCACAGGGATCTCACTGTAGAAAGATATCAGTCAAGAGAAGGGTACAAAAGAATGTCCAAAGCATTAGGTATACCATGGAACACAGTGAAGACAGTCATCATCAAGTGGAGAAAACATGGCACAACAGAGACATTACCAAGAAATGATGAAAAGACAAGACGAAAACTGGTCAGGGAGGCTTCCAAGAGGCCTTCAGCAACATTAAAGGAATTGCAGGAATTTCTGGCAAGTACTGGCTGTGTGCTATATGTGACAACAATCTCCCATATTCTTCATATGAATGGGCTATGGGGTAGGGTGACAAGACGAAAGCCTTTTCTTACAAAGAAAAACATCCAAGCCCAGCTGAAGTTTGCAAAAACAAACATCAAGCCCCCCAAAAGTATGTGGGAAAATGTGTTATTGTCTGATGAAACCAAGGTTGAAATTTCTGGCAGGTAAATTCCAAAAGGTAGCAAAGGAACAACACTGCACATTACCCAAAGAACACCATACCCACAGTGAAGCATGGTGGTGGCAGCAGCATGCTTTGGGACTGTTTTTCTTCAGCTGGAACCAGGGCCTTCGTCAGGGTGGAGGGAATTATGAACAGTTCCAAATACCAGGCAATTGTGGCACAAAACCTTCAGGCGTCCGTTACAAAGCTGAAGATGAAGTTCACCTTTCAGCACGACATCGACCCGAAGCACACATCCAAATCCACAAAAGCATGGCTTCACCAGAACAAAATTAACGTTTTGGAAAGGCCCAGTCAGAGCCCAGACCTGAATCCAATTGAACATATGTGGGGTGATCTGAACAGGAGCTGTGCACAGGATATGTCCTCGTAATCTGACAGATTTGGAGCGCTTTTGCAAAGAAGAGTGGGCAAATATTGCAACGTCAAGATGTGCCATGCTAATAGACTCCTACCCAAAAAGACTGAGTGCTGTAATAAAATCAAAAGGTGCTTCAACAAAGTATTAGTTTAAGGGTGTGCACACTTATGCAACCAGGTTATTGTGCGTTTATTGTTTTTCAATTGAATTGTTCACATTATAGGTCACATTAAATGTGGAAGAAGTACCCTGTACTTAATACTTGAACATTTTCTGCCCTTCCCTATTTGCCTTCATTGCTTATTTAGAATTGCCTTTTGAACTGTATTTGCCTTGATTGCATACTCATACACTCCACTTGTAACATACACTATACTTAAAAAAAAAACATACACTATATTTCTATTTGCACTTCTGGTTAGATGTTTGTACAACATTTTGTTGTACAGTTCAATAAAGTTGAAACTCATCTAAATACATGCAGTACATTGTTGTGTAGAACCAGTTATTTCGCTTCTGCTGTTACAGATGTGATAGTAAAGAAATGGGAGATTATTATGATGATGGCCTTTTCTTACCTGTTTCACAACAATTTATTTTTCAGCTGCAGGCCTTAGGTCCTATCTCTATGGGAGCTCACTTCCTTCCAGCCTTGTCAAAGCACTTTTTAGTCCTGTCACGCCTATGTTAAAACCAGTTTGCCTCTGATGCTAGGATGGCAGAGTCCCTGTCCATCAACCCAAAACATTGAACCTTCCTCTTCAAAGACATTTAAGCTTCCTCATCATAACTAAGGGTAAATCTTTTTAAGCATTTTGGATAGTCGAACTGTCGATGCAATATCAGTAAACTGTGGTTTAGAAAGAGATCTCAGTTCCCAAGTTTCTCTTAGTAAAACAGTAATTAGTACAGTAAAACCACTGTTGCTTCCTAGTGCTTAAGTAATATTCTCATACCTGGTGTGGAAGATGGACATGCCGTCAAATCTATAGCAAAGGGGATAGGGTAAGAAATTAGTTTATATATTGACGTTAACATTGGACTAAAGCTACAGAGTGTCAATGGTAAGGAAATAAATACTTGAGATTGGTTGACAGAACTGTCCATCACTAGGAATTGAATTGATACATCCACACATGTTCTCAGCGATCTTGTCACAGGACCCATAAGAGAGACACTTGTCGCATGGCCAACCATACTGGTCCTCACATACGCATGTGTTGTTTGGGAAGCATTCTGAAAATATAAGAACATGATAGAACATCATCACATCACTGGATTTTTTAACCAAATACATTAAAAATAACAGAACTGGTTTCAAATATCAGGTGTATTTGCAATTCTACATGTACAGTACACAGATATCTTAAACAACAAAGCAATACATAAAGACACAAAAAATAAACCCAGAGTTTAAGACAAAGGGTCAACACCAAGGAATTAAACAGGAATTTACGTCATTTGAACTTTCACTTTAAATCAAAACCGTATGGAGATCCAAGAACTGCCACCTTAACGTGGTGGAGGGGTTTGAGTACCCGAGTGACCCTAGGAGCTATGTTGTCTGGGGCTATATGCCCCTGGTAGGGTCTCCCAAGGCAAACAGGTCTTAGGCGACGGGTCAGACTAAGAGCGGTTCAAAAACCCCTTAATGATGATTAAAATTATGTGTACCGTGACGTCGCCCGGTATGGCGCAGCCGGGGCCCCACCCTGGAGCCAGGCCCGGGGTTGGGGCTCGTATGCGAGCGCCTGGTGGCCGGGCCTTCCCCCATGGGGCCCGGCCGGGCTCAGCCCGAACGGGCGACGTGGGGCCGCCCTCCCGTGGGCTCACCACCCACAGGAGGGACCATAAGGGGCCGGTGCGAAGAGGATCGGGCGGCAGTCGAAGGCAGGGGCCTAGACAACCCAATCTCTGGACACGGAAACTAGCTCTAGGGACGTGGAATGTCACCTCGCTGGCGGGGAAGGAGCCTGAGTTAGTGCGTGAGGTTGAGAGGTTCCGATTAGAGGTAGTCGGGATCACCTCTACGCACGGCTTGGGCTCTGGAACCACACTCCTTGAGAGAGGATGGACTCTTCACCACTCTGGAGTTGCCCATGGTGAGAGGCGGCGGGCTGGTGTGGGTTTGCTTATAGCTCCCCAGCTCTGCCGCCATGTGTTGGAGTTTACCCCGGTGAACGAGAGGGTCGTTTCCCTGCGCCTACGGGTCGGGGATAGGTCTCTCACTGTTGTTTGTGCCTACGGGCCGAACGGCAGTGCAGAGTACCCGACCTTCTTGGAGTCTCTGGGAGGGGTGCTGGAAAGTGCTCCGACTGGGGACTCTATTGTTCTACTGGGGGACTTCAACGCCCACGTGGGCAACGACAGTGACACCTGGAGGGGCGTGATTGGGAGGAACGGCCCCCCTGATCTGAACCAGAGTGGTGTTCAGTTATTGGACTTCTGTGCTAGTCACAGTTTGTCCATAACGAACACCATGTTCAAGCATAAGGGTGTCCATCAGTGCACGTGGCACCAGGACACCCTAGGCCGCAGGTCGATGATCGACTTTGTTGTCGTCTCATCTGACCTGCGGCCACATGTCTTGGACACTCGGGTGAAGAGAGGGGCGGAGCTGTCAACTGATCACCACCTGATGGTGAGTTGGATCCGATGGCGGGGGAAGAAGCTGGACAGACTCGGCAGGCCCAAGCGTACTGTAAGGGTCTGCTGGGAACGTCTGGCCGAGTCTCCTGTCAGAGAGATCTTTAACTCCCACCTCCGGCAGAGCTTCGACTGGATCCCGAGGGAGGCTGGAGATATTGAGTCCGAGTGGACCATGTTCTCCACCGCCATTGTCGAAGCGGCCGCTCGGAGCTGTGGCCGTAAGGTCTCCGGTGCCTGTCGAGGCGGCAATCCCCGAACCCGGTGGTGGACACCGGAAGTAAGGGATGCCGTCAAGCTGAAGAAGGAATCCTATCAGGCCTGGTTGGCTTGTGGGACTCCTGACGCAGCTGACGGGTACCGACAGGCCAAGCGGGCTGCAGCCCGGGTGGTTGTGGAGGCAAAAACTCGGGCCTGGGAGGAGTTCGGTGAGGCCATGGAGAAGGACTATCGGCTGGCCTCGAAGAGATTCTGGCAAACCATCCGGCGCCTCAGGAGAGGGAAACAGTGCCCTACCAACGCTGTTTACAGTAGAGGTGGGCAGCTGTTGACCTCAACTGAGGATGTCGTCGGGCGGTGGAAGGAGTACTTCGAGGATCTCCTCAATCCCGCTGTCACTTCTTCCATTGAGGAAGCAGAGGATGAGGTATCAGAGGTGGACTCGTCCATCACCCGGGCTGAAGTCACTGAGGTGGTCAAGAAACTCCTCGGTGGCAAGGCACCGGGGGTGGATGAGATCCGCCCTGAGTACCTCAAGTCTCTGGATGTTGTGGGGCTGTCTTGGTTGACACGCCTGTGCAACATCGCGTGGCGGTCGGGGACAGTGCCTCTGGGATGGCAGACCGGGGTGGTGGTCCCTCTTTTTAAGAAGGGGGACCGGAGGGTGTGTTCCAACTATAGGGGGATCACACTTCTCAGCCTCCCCGGGAAAGTCTATGCCAGGGTTCTGGAGAGGAGAATACGGCCGATAGTAGAACCTCGGATTCAGGAGGAACAGTGTGGTTTTCGTCCGGCCCATGGAACACTGGACCAGCTCTATACCCTCTACAGGGTGTTGGAGGGTTCATGGGAGTTTGCCCAACCAATCCACATGTGTTTTGTGGATTTGGAGAAGGCATTCGACTGTGTCCCTCGCGGCATCTTGTGGAGGGTGCTTGGGGAATATGGGGTCCTGGGTCCTTTGCTAAGGGCTGTCAGGTCCCTGTACAACCGAAGCAGGAGCTTGGTCCGCATTGCCGGCAGTAAGTCAGACTTGTTCCCAGTGCATGTTGGACTCCGGCAGGGCTGCCCTTTGTCACCGGTTCTGTTCGTAATTTTTATGGAAAGAATTTCTAGGCGCAGCCAGGGGCCGGAGGGTGTCAGGTTTGGGGACCACACAATTTCGTCTCTGCTCTTTGCAGATGATGTTGTCGTGTTGGCCCCTTCTAACCAGGACCTTCAGCATGCGCTGGGACGGTTTGCAGCCGAGTGTGAAGCGGTGGGGATGAAAATCAGTACCTCCAAATCCGAGGCCATGGTCCTCAGTCGGAAAAGGGTGGCTTGCCCACTTCAGGTTGGTGGAGAGTGCCTGCCTCAAGTGGAGGAGTTTAAGTATCTAGGGGTCTTGTTCACGAGTGAGGGAAGGATGGAACGGGAGATTGACAGACGGATCGGTGCAGCTTCTGCAGTAATGCAGTCGATGTATCGGTCTGTCGTGGTGAAGAAAGAGCTGAGCCGCAAGGCGAAGCTCTCGATTTACCAGTCAATCTACGTTCCTACTCTCACCTATGGTCATGAGCTTTGGGTCATGACCGAAAGGACAAGATCCCGGATACAGGCGGCCGAAATGAGCTTTCTCCGCAGGGTGGCCGGGCGATCCCTTAGAGATAGGGTGAGAAGCTCGGTCACCCGGGAGGAGCTCAGAGTAGAGCCGCTGCTCCTCCACATCGAGAGGGGTCAGCTGAGGTGGCTTGGGCATCTTTTTCGGATGCCTCCGGAACGCCTTCCTGGGAAGGTGTTCCGGTCCCGTCCCACCGGGAGGAGACCCCGGGGAAGACCTAGGACACGCTGGAGGGACTATGTCTCCCGGCTGGCCTGGGAACGCCTCGGTGTCCCCCCGGAAGAGCTGGAGGAAGTGTCTGGGGAGAGGGAAGTCTGGGCATCCCTGCTTAGACTGCTGCCCCCGCGACCCGGCCCCGGATAAGCGGAAGAAGATGGTATGGTATGGTATGGAATGGAGATTGGATGTTTGGCATAGTTGTCTTTTTAATGACCCAAGGAAGACAACTTTCACCAACCTGAGAAAGACGTCTTTTGAACGGCCTGAGAATGACATCTCTTCAGCAGTAGTCATATTTGGTTAACTCAGTGATTTTTAGCACTGGTTGATTTTTCCCTTTGTCTCATTACTTGATAAAGCTGACTTTGTGGGTCTCTTAACCCTCAGTCACTCTTCAGTCTTTGCTTTTGACACCCTATTGGTCACGTTTGTAGTTGTTTACTTTGAAATTCATATGAAAACATATGTTTTTGTAGGTCTTGAACAATATATATAAAATTATTTACAGTATTATATGCAATTAAAAAGAACAATTAATGATTCTTACCAGTAGTAATGTTCACAGCTGTCACATTGAGGTCATTGGTCAAAGCAATGGGGTAGGTTAGTCCACTCACTGTGGCCTTTATTAGCTCTATTATGTAATCTGGAATATCAGCGATGTCCACCTCAATTTCAGCAATTTTCTCAGAGATGATTACTGTCTCTGTGGAAAGCAAGCAAGTTTATTTATATGGCACAACTCATACACAGAAGCAATTCAATGTGCTTTACAAAGAAATAGAGAAATAAAAATACAATAGAAATGAAACAAATACTAGAATAAAAACAATAAACAACAATAAAACATAATAATAAAACATTGCATTTGAAAATAGAAAAAAAAACGAAATAAAAACATATCTGGTAGATTCCGTAATAGATTACATGAGGAAGCTATAAAAGCTGTAAGGCTAAACAGTGTGGTTAAGTTTAAGTGCTCAGTCATAGTCGCGTGAAAACAGATGTGTTGTTAACCTGAAACAATTTATTGAAACAGATCAAAGGAGTATTCATGCAGAGAATCAAGATACATTTGCATAAAAACAATGACAAAGACTTTTAGAGATACTTAATGGAATAATTACCGTTCATGTTCTTCAAGTTGTTGTGCAATTTAATTTTACGGTTCGGTTTTGATTACTTACTGCATATCTTTGCGAAAACAAAACCAATATTTTTTTATCTACTATCCTGATTAGCACAGGCATAGCTGACATCTTCATCATTAATAAACATTTAAAATACTACATCTGTAAAATACTACATCTGTAGTTGTTCGCGCTAATGATCTAACAATTCATGTATAGTGGAGAAGAGGGTCTGCTAAATTACTAAAATGTCCATGTAAAATGCAACACTGGCCAGTTGCTCTTAGTAACACTGTAATTAGTACAGTAAAACACTGTCGTTCCATTGTACTTTAGTAATAATCTCATACCTGTTGTGGGAGATGGACATGCCGTCAAATCTATAGCAAAGGGGATAGGGTAAGAAATTAGTTTATATATTGACGTTAACATTGGACTAAAGCTACAGAGTGTCAATGGTAAGGAAATAAATACTTGAGATTTGTTGACAGAACTGTCCATCACTAGGAATTGAATTGATACATCCACACATGTTCTCAGCGATCTTGTCACAGGACCCATAAGAGAGACACTTGTCACATGGCCAACCATACTGCTCCCCACATACGCATGTGCTGTTTGGGAAGCATTCTGAAAATATAAGAACATGATAGAACATCATCACATCACTGGATTTTTTAACCAAATACATTAAAAATAACAGAACCGGTTTCAAATATCAGGTGTATTTGCAATTCTACATGTACAGTACACAGATATCTTAAACACCCTCAATGCTTTTAATACAAAAAATTTACTCTGTACACACAGAATGAGCTGATGATACAACCAAGCTATACATAAAGACACAAAAAATAAACCCAGAGTTTAAGACAAAGGGTCAACACCAAGGAATTAAACAGGAATTTAATTCATTTGAACTTTCACTTTAAATCAAAACCGAATGGAGATTGGACGGTTGGCATAGTTGTCTTTTTAATGACCCAAGGAAGACAACTTTCACCAACCTGAGAAAGACGTCTTTTGAACGGCCTGAGAATGACATCTCTTCAGCAGTAGTCATATTTGGTTAACTCAGAGTGATTTTTAGCACTGGTTGATTTTTCCCTTTGTCTCATTGCTTGATAAAGCTGACTTTGTGGGTCTCTTAACCCTCAGTCACTCTTCAGTCTTTGCTTTTGACACCCTATTGGTCACGTTTGTAATTGTTTACTTTAAAATTCATATGAAAACATATGTTTTTGTAGGTCTTGAACATTTTATATACAATTATTTACAGTATTATATGCAATTAAAAAGAACAATTAATGATTCTTACCAGTAGTAATGTTCACAGCTGTTACATTGAGGTCATTGGTCAAAGCAATGGGGTAGGTTAGTCCACTCACTGTGGCCTTTATTAGCTCTATTATGTAATCTGGAATATCAGCGATGTCCACCTCAATTTCAGCAATTTTCTCAGAGATGATTACTCTCTCTGTGGAAAGCAAGCAAGTTTATTTATATGGCACAACTCATACACAGAAGCAATTCAATGTGCTTTACAAAGAAATAGAGAAACTAAAATACAATAGAAATGAAACAAATACTAGAATAAAAACAATTAACAACAATAAAACATAATAATAAAACATTGCATTTGAAAATAGAATTAAAAAATAAATAAAAACATATCTGGTAGATTCCGTAATAGCTTACATGAGGAAGCTATAAAAGCTGTAAGGCTAAACAGTGTGGTTAAGTTTAAGTGCTCAGTCATAGTCGCGTGAAAACAGAAGTGTTGTTAACCTGAAACAATTTATTGAAACAGATCGAAGGAGTATTCATGCAGAGAATCAAGATACATTTGCATAAAAACAATGACAAAGACTTTTAGAGATACTTAATGGAATAATTACCGTTCATGTTCTTCAAGTTGTTGTGCAATTTAATTTTACGTTTCGGTTTTGATTACTTACTGCATATCTTTGCGAAAACAAAACCAAGATTTTTTTATCTACTATCCTGATTAGCACAGGCATAGCTGACATCTTCATCATTAATAAACATTTAAAATGCTACATCTGTGAAATACTACATCTGTAGTTGTTCCCGCTAATGATCTAACAATTCATGTATAGTGGAGAAGAGGGTCTGCTAAATTACTAAAATGTCCATGTAAAATGCAACACTGGCCAGTTGCTCTTAGTAACACTGTAATTAGTACAGTAAAACACTGTTGTTCCATTGTACTTAAGTAATATTCTCATACCTGGTGTCGGAGATGGACATGCCGTCAAATCTATAGCAAAGGGGATAGGGTAAGAAATTAGTTTATATATTGACGTTAACATTGGACTAAAGCTACAGAGTGTCAGTGGTAAGGAAATAAATACTTGAGATTGGTTGACAGAACTGTCCATCACTAGGAATTGAATTGATACATCCACACGTGTTCTCAGCGATCTTGTCACAGGACCCATAAGAGAGACACTTGTCGCATGGCCAACCATACTGGTCCCCACATATGCATGTGTTGTTTGGGAAGCATTCTGAAAATATAAGAACATGATAGAACATCATCACATCACTGGATTTTTTAACCAAATACATTAAAAATAACAGGACCGGTTTCAAATATCAGGTGTATTTGCAATTCTACATGTACAGTACACAGATATCTTAAACACCCTCAATGCTTTTAATACAAAAAATGTACTCTGTACATACAGAATGAGCTGATGATACAACCAAGCTATACATAAAGACACAAAAAATAAACCCACAGTTTAAGACAAAGGGTCAACACCAAGGAATTAAACAGGTTTGACCAACCTAAAAGAGAAAACCAAAGGGGAAAGACCAAGACACTGAGTGTAGTAATGTGTGACAATCTGTGTAAGACAATGTCTGGAGTTGATTGAACAGATATGGAGTCGCTCTAAGCGAACCTGCCAGTCTGCTAAAGGTATTTAATTTCTCTTATCATCCCTTGAAAGCATCTGTGGAGGGTGCGTTGACAAAGGGGAATGTGCCATGAACAATGATCAAGTTTGTCAAGCTCCGGAACTCTTTATGCAACCAACCAGGGGTGGACAGGGTTGAGAATTCATTTAATCATTTAAATGAGTTTATATGCATTTAATCCACACCCGCCCAGACTATTGCTCACTTTGCCTGGCAACCCAAATTCCTACCCCTATCTAAATTCCCATTCCTCACACAGGTCTTATGGCTGCAAAATTGCACAATTTTATCATGTCTTGTTCCATAATATTTTTTATTTATAATACCTGTGTTGAATGTGCCAGGGCAGGGGATTAGATCTAAGTCATGGAATTGTTACTCTTCGTCAAACATCCCTCAGAATTGTGCAGATTGTCTCAATAGCCAATATGAACATTTTCATATTGGATATATATATATTTTTTTAAACTTACATTTTATCCCATTGCAATTGTCAGCAAGGCGTTAATACTACGACCGGCGGAATACACTATTTCATCGACCTGGGAAAGACGTCCTTTTAAGAACCTGAAAAAGATATGCCTTCCACGACCTGAGTGATACGTATTTTCAACGACCTTGGAAATACGTCATTTGAACTTTCACTTTAAATCAAAACCGAATGGAGATTGGACGGTTGGCATAGTTGTCTTTTTAATGACCCAAGGAAGACAACTTTCACCAACCTGAGAAAGAAGTCTTTTGAACGGCCTGAGAATGACATCTCTTCAGCAGTAGTCATATTTGGTTAACTCAGAGTGATTTTTAGCACTGGTTGATTTTTTCCTTTGTCTCATTGCTTGATAAAGCTGACTTTGTGGGTCTCTTAACCCTCAGTCACTCTTCAGTCTTTGCTTTTGACACCCTATTGGTCACGTTTGTAATTGTTTACTTTAAAATTCATATGAAAACATATGTTTTTGTAGGTCTTGAACAATATATATACAATTATTTACAGTATTATATGCAATTAAAAAGAACAATTAATGATTCTTACCAGTAGTAATGTTCACAGCTGTTACATTGAGGTCATTGGTCAAAGCAATGGGGTAGGTTAGTCCACTCACTGTGGCCTTTATTAGCTCTATTATGTAATCTGGAATATCAGCGATGTCCACCTCAATTTCAGCAATTTTCTCAGAGATGATTACTGTCCCTGTGGAAAGCAAGCAAGTTTTTTTATATGGCACAACTCATACACAGAAGCAATTCAATGTGCTTTACAAAGAAATAGAGAAATAAAAATACAATAGAAATGAAACAAATACTAGAATAAAAACAATAAACAACAATAAAACATAATAATAAAACATTGCATTTGAAAATAGAAAAAAAAAACGAAATAAAAACATATCTGGTAGATTCCGTAATAGATTACATGAGGAAGCTATAAAAGCTGTAAGGCTAAACAGTGTGGTTAAGTTTAAGTGCTCAGTCATAGTCGCGTGAAAACAGAAGTGTTGTTAACCTGAAACAATTTATTGAAACAGATCAAAGGAGTATTCATGCAGAGAATCAAGACACATTTGCATAAAAACAATGACAAAGACTTTTAGAGATACTTAATGGAATAATTACCATTCATGTTCTTCAAGTTGTTATGCAATTTAATTTTACGGTTCGGTTTTCATTACTTACTGCATATCTTTGCGAAAACAAAACCAATATTTTTCTATCTACTATCCTGATTAGCACAGGCATAGCTGACATCTTAATCATTAATAAACATTTAAAATACTACATCTGTAAAATACTACATCTGTACTTGTTCGCGCTAATGATCTAACAATTCATGTATAGTGGAGAAGAGGGTCTGCTAAATTACTAAAATGTCCATGTAAAATGCAACACTGGCCAGTTGCTCTTAGTAACACTGTAATTAGTACAGTAAAACACTGTCGTTCCATTGTACTTTAGTAATAATCTCATACCTGTTGTGGGAGATGGACAGGCCGTCAAATCTATAGCAAAGGGGATAGGGTAAGAAATTAGTTTATATATTGACGTTAACATTGGACTAAAGCTACAGAGTGTCAATGGTAAGGAAATCAATACTTGAGATTGGTTGACAGAACTGTCCATCACCAGGAATTGAATTGATACATCCACACGTGTTCTCAGCGATCTTGTCACAGGACCCATAAGAGAGACACTTGTCGCATGGCCAACCATACTGCTCCCCACATACGCATGTGCTGTTTGGGAAGCATTCTGTGAATATAAGGACAGAACATCATCACATCACTATTTCTTTTGGAGCAGCTGAATTCAATAGATCTGAACTGGCTTAATTACATGCTGATTAAATGTTTCTATGTTTTTATAGAATCCTATATTCCATATGGTATACAATGACATTAAATAATGTCTGTGCTTCTTTAAAAAAAACAGAGATGACATAACACAAACTATGAGATAAGGATACCACTGAGCTAAACAAAATAATAAATAAGCATAATTTAAAACATATTTACAACAGAACATTATTACACAAATAGAACAAACCAAAAAGCAAAGATATAAGGACCACAGCAGGATATGCGGCAGTGTGGTGTGTAAGATATGTAACTAAGACACTATCTAGAGTTGACTGAACAGGTATGGACATGCTTCATGCTATCTGCTAAACATCTTTCAGTGCTCCTGCCTTGATAGCATCCTTGTAGGGTGTGTTGACAGAAAGGAATGTACCTTTAAAGAGAATAGTGTTTGCTACTTTTGGTATATGTGTATTACACCCATCCTGGGGTGGATTGAAAATCACCACTAGCATTTCCTCCTCACCAGCCCAGTTTACTGAACACTTAGTCCCAGCATCTTTCCCCAGCCCCATGCTATGTCACAGGGACATGATTGTCCTAGGATTGAAGTAACAACGTTAAACCTCTCACTATTTAAAGCTGACTTTCTTCCTGCAGTGGACATATTTTGAGAACCTTCTCAATGTATTTGTAGGGAAGAGTTAATGCCATTAAGATTATTCACTTCCTGCAATTTCTCTGGCTATTCCAGAATAACCCCACATCATTTAAAAAAAACCTGCTCTATTGTCAATAAATTTATCGAGAAATATGAAACATAGAACATAGAATAGGCTAAAATCACCTCAGTAAACCCTAACTGAAGGTAAGATTGGCACGACACATTTTCACCATTACTGAAACATGAGCAGTGTAGGTCTTGAACATTTTCAATACAGTACTTTTACTATTGAAATACTGTAAACAATGAATAACTCTTACCAGTTGTAATGTTCACAGCTGTTACATTGAAGTCATTGGTCAAAGCAATGGGGTAGGTTAGTCCACTCACTGTGGCCTTTATTAGCTCTATTATGTAATCTGGAATATCAACGATGTCCACCTCAATTTCAGCAATTTTCTCAGAGACGGATACTGCCACTGTGGAAACAATTCAATTCATCTCAGGGAAAATTCTGGTTCAGCACCAAACGAAATCTATATTAACATTTTAATATACTGTGCCTAAACGTTCACTGTAGGCAGGAATATACAATAGATTTGAGCAAGCTAAGTGAAAGTAAAAACTCACCCTCTCTCTTTTCTCTAGAAAGAACTTCTACTCTATTCCAGGGTGAGGGCTTGAAAAGATTGATTTAAACAAAATGAAGTTAACAAATTAAAAAATGTGCTTCTATTTTCACATGGCAGTGACACTGGCAGCTACAAGGTGTGTACAGTAGGTTCACAGTCCTATAGTAATTGTGCAGTTTATTCAAACATAATGTAGACATTCACACCAGTAGAATAACCACCACAGTCTAAAACAGACAATGACTACTTTAACTGACATTCCTGAAGAGGGGATTAAGCTACTCATACAATACTGACATTTTAAAAGTGATAATGTTCTTGTTATTTGAGAGCTGCTAAAGGAGATTTAAAAAAGCTTGTAATTTCAGACTGTTGTATTGTAATGGAACTTTTATCCGAATTTATTTGATTACAATACCCCAGTGTCCGTTAATCAGGATAAAGAGGATGGCTTTAGAGAATCAACCAATCAGGCATGCGCAAGAAAGTGACTTTCAAATGTTTTCCTTTTCTTGTGTTCTGGAGTTCATTATTAATGGGACAATCCTAAAAGGACCCCTAAACCCTACACACTTGTGGAGCTCTGAGCTGAAATGGTTGACTAAATGTTTGGTATATACAGTACTGAACAGCCATAACATAATGACCACTGACAGGTGAAGTTAATACCACTGATAATCTCGTCTTAATGGCACCTGTCAGTGGTGGGATATATTAGGCGGCAAGTGAACATTCTGTCCTCAGAATTGATGTATTAGAAGCAGGAAAAATGGGCAAGCGTAGGGATCTGAGCGACTTTGACAAGGGCCTTGTGATGGCTAGATGAATGGGCCAGAGTATCTCCAAAATTGCAGCTGCAGTGGTCAGTACCAGTTCCAAGGAAGGAAAAGCAGTGGACCGGTGTCAGTGTCATGGGCGTCCATGGATGGACAAACATGTCCGATCCATGGACGGCCCATGTTGCAATATACAGGACTTAAAGGATCTGCTGCCAATGTCTTGGTGCCAGATACCACAGCACACCTTCAGAGGTCTAGTGGAGTCTATGCCTCGACGGGTCAGGGCTGTTTTGGCGGCAAAAGGGGGACCTACATAATATTAGGCAGGTGGTCATAATGTTATGGCTAATCAGTGTATGTGTCTGAAATTTGTAATTAGCTGGATTTTCATGTGCATTATATTTGTATTCACAAAAAGGTTTTTTGGAAACCTTATCATTTAAATAGCATGCTACCTTGGCTTGAAAAATAATCTAATTCAATGACTGATCCTGTGATTTCATTGGGTCAGTGTTTCTTTCAATCCTCTCTCGTTGATTTTTTTATTTTGGCCTCCACGGTTGAAGGTACAGGTCAGTGGGAGGTTTGACAATGAGGCTGGGAAATGGTGACTCAGTGAGTATTTCATGCTTAAAGTCCTGTAGATCAAACCATCTAAATATTGCCTTATAATTGCCCCTTACCTGTCTTACATTTGTAGTTTCTGAGCAATCTTGTTTTTCCAGACAAGCACATAATATGAAGAGGACACTAATGTAAATCATTGTCTTGGGTAAGGCCATATCTGTATGATTATAGAAAAAGAATAAACAGAACCAACTAAAACATCAACTGGTCAATATTACTACAACCCACATAACTGTTACATTCCATTCAAAGCACAAGATTTACAGTTATTTTACTTGCTTTGGTAGTACAGTATTCTCAGTGGTATGGTTCATTGTTTGAAAACTCTTAGTTTAAAACTACAAACTGATCACACTTGCAAACCATTTTAATCTTGCATTCAAAATATAACAACTGAGTGTGGCCTGTGCCGTGCTGCCTGTTACATTTCTATGTTCAGTGTCTATTGGTTTTGTTTCTATGTTCTTTGATTAGTTCCAACTGTGTCTAGTTCAGTCTTGACCTGCATCTCGTTTATCCCTCATTATGTGCATATTTATGTTCCCCCTGTCCTAATGATTCCTGTGAGTCATTGTTGGATGTTGTGGTCTTGTGTTAGGATCATTTTAGGTGTATTCAAGCATTGCAACAAGTCGGTCTAGGAATTGAACCACCTTTATTTAAATCACCCCTGTGCCTGTGTTCTGCTACCATGGAGAACCGTGGAACAAAACAACTGATTTTGCTTTCATTTGGTTTTTAACATCTGTCACCAGAAGATCATTGATTCAACCACTAAGTTTTTGGTGAAATATAATGAGTACATTAGATCAAAACATCAAAACAGAACATAGTGCAATTCTCTCAGTTTAGTCATTTAACATAACATAGTGCAATTCTCTCAGTTTAGTCATTAAAATACAACATAGAGCAATTCTCAAGATTTAGTCAATGTAATAATCAGAGAATTGAAGGAATTGCACTATGTTGTGTTTTGATGTCTTAACTAATGTAATTGTTGTATTTAATGAAAAACGTGGTTGAATCACTGTTCTTATGGTGAAAGATATTTACAAACCAAATGAAAGCAAAATCAGTTGTTATGAAAGCAAGATTTAATAGTTTACAAGTGTGATGAGTTTGGAGTTTTGTACTGAGAGTTTTGAAACACTGCACCATACTATTACTAGCAGTGCAAAAGCAACTGAAAAAAACTGTAATAATATACACTGCGTGCACAGTAATTAGGCAAATCGTATTCCTCAAGATTTATCTCATTGTTGAACAAACACAATGCTCTCAGTCAATCCAAAATATAATTGAAGCTCAAACCTGAATGTTTAACAAAGGAAAAATGAGTTTTGATCTTTCTCAGGGGAATACATAAATGTGCACAATTATTAGGCAACAATTTGTGTGCAGAATTATTTGGTAACTAAATTACAAAAATAATTTCTCTAACTCACAAGTTTATTCTAAATTTCTAGAGTAAGTGCAACAAATAAGTAACACAAAATGAAAATTAAATAACAATATTCAGTGACAGATATAGCCACCCTTCATGCCATGAGCCTTCCATCCATGCAGTCAGTCAGTATCTTGATCTGTTCACGACTAACTTTCACTGAGGCAGCAACCACAGCCTCCCAAAAGCTGTTCAAAGAGGTGTATTGTCTTCCCTGACTGTAAATCTCACATTTGAGAAGGGTCCACAAGTTCTCAATAGGATTTAAGTCAGGTAAGTAAGGGGGCCAGATCATTATTCGGGCATCTTTGAGGCCTTGCTACCTAAGCAGCGGAGTACTTGGATGCATGTGATGGATCTTGGCCATGACTCTGAGCTCTTGATACCTTGTACTTCTGGAGAATCCAGGTAGGTTGCAGTTCTGGAATATGGTGGCACTGGAGGATAATAGATTCCTGGTAGCTTCACGTTGAATGTTTTTCAAGTCTTTATTTTGCGTCTTATCTTCTCCAGACATTTTTTGCACACCAGGTGACTATTTGCAACAAAACACTTGAGTGTGTGGTGGTCACGCCTCAACGGTTTAGCTGTTTCAAGAGTCTGAAAGGCATTTTACTGTGTATGACTTTTCAGTATCAGTTAAATCTCTTTTTTGGCCATGAAACTGCCTAATAATTATGCACACCTTTATATAAGGTATTATTCACTGTTGTCACACCCTCCCTCATTACACAAATACATACCACCTGAAAATTATTCAATCCAATTGGCATTCAAGTTTATATGGTTTGGAGTTGGAAAATGTGCATAGAAATAATAATACGATCAGAATACTCACCTAATAATTGTGCACGCAGTGTATACTAAAACCTGATAATTGTTTGATTTCAAATCCAAACTGTTTGAGTAAAATACCAAAAGACAAAATATATGCTGACTGTATATCAAATATGAAGGAAGAGAATCTACTAAAACACATTACAAACACAAATACAGTATATAAGAACAAATTCTTATAATCCAACAGTCTCAAAACTACCTTATATTTTATCCTTAATCTACCTTTGTATATTCAGATTAATTACAACATTTTAATATAACATTTTAAATTGTAATCTTACCTCTACAACTCCCTCTATCCTTAATTCTCTCGGAAATGCACAAGTGTTTTTGTGTTGCCAATTTGCCACTGCCCACATTTCCACGACTGAACATATATTGGTCCTGGAATGTATTAAGGGCACTTATTACGTATACACCTGATTGACTGGTTTAGGTTTCTCTTTCTTTTACTAGTCCTTGAGCTATGACAGCATTATTGTGTTCTAATGTATGTACAGTGTTTGAAATGGCTAGTAAAATTATACATTTATAAATACTGTGCTCTGTTCTCCAAAATCAGATAGACAAACAAAAGTGTCAACTCTCTAGATGCAGATGTACACAAATTCATTGGAATCATACTTCAGACAAAAGCAACAGGACTGGAGCAATAAAGCAGGGATTTTATTGTCAGGCTGGCTGAAAAAAAGATTAATCTAGCTAGTATGGAGTGAAATTAGTGCCACCAGGTTTTGAAATGAATTATAACATTTTGAATTTGTCATGGTCAAATTGAAGGAAAATGTTTTGGTTTGAAATTGAATTCAATAGTATGTATTCCTTGAATTTCCTTGAATTTTATGTAATTGTATTGAATTTTAATTATTGATTTTATTATTACTGAATGTAAATATTAGAATATTGAAATTGACCTGTTACTCACTGAAAACATTTGGTGCATTATGAAACAAAAAATACAACAAAGGAGACCCTGAACTGTTGAGCACCTGAAATCTTATATCAAGCCTAGTCTTATATATCTTATTATATAAATAATATATTAGCCTAGTCTAGGTTTCAAAAATGTAGTTCGATAGAAAACTCTAGACTAGGCTTAATTTGTGTCTGGGAAACCGGCCCTATATATCTGTAGTAAGTCAAAATAACTTGGTCCTTATATTCTGACAAAGTGATGACAGCGGATAGATATGAGGTTCCTATTAATTGATGTAGAAAAGAGTCAAACAGTGCATTTTCTTAGAAACATTATTTATTGACTGATACATACCTGGAAAACCCCTTTGATTACAGCAGTTAGTTATTCAGTTATTCTCAAAATAAATTATAACTTGTGCATAGTTTTATACCAATATGGACGTCAGAATTAGCCCTACATTAATTGGCTTTTACACAATTACATTATATATCTGAAACAATATTTGTAGACAAAATAATTAGCCTCTCTCTGCTTCCACACAGTCAAGGCCTCAAAAGATTCATCAACATTTTATCAATGCTGGAGCTGCATTTAATATTGGACAGCTGTGTCCAAATCTAGACTAAAAGAAAATGTTTCTATAGAAAGATTACATTAATTAAACCTTACTTGCACTAAACAAGTCTGCTTTATTATACATAATGTTAATCTTTACAAAAACCTTTGTATCATAAAATTGGGGGACTATGTAGCATTGGTATAGTAGCAGTATAGTACATTTATACAGTGGATATAATAGGTCTTTATGATCTTTTTATTTATTTTCCCCCTCAAAGATTTCTGTTAGTTTTTTACATTAAATTTTTCTCGTTATAGGTCACATTAAAGGTGGAAAATGTTCTGACAGGATTTATCTTTGTCTCATTCTTTTACATCCCAAGAACCTGGCATTCTAACAGGGGTGTGTAGACTTTTTATATCCACTGTAGATGTACAGCCTATGAGCATAAAATTATTGAAAATGAATGAATGCAACTCTTTTCACTATGCCTTCTTAACCAGATAATGGGTGACATTATATGACTTTAGAATGTATGAGTACATGGCGTAATATAACAAGTCCAAAGGTTTTGTTTTTGCTTGTGATGGAAGCACCAATAGCTGATCAGCTTTAATAGACTTTCAGCTTTAATTCAAGGGGTTGAACAATCGTATCGTATATGTATGATACGTAATCGTTTCATATGAAACGTTTAAGAATTTCAACCATTTTCATTCACAAAGTACCCTTAATTCAGGGGCTCAAATGTAATTGGATGAATTAACACAACATAAATAAAACGTTCATTTTGTGGAGAATCCTTTGCAGGCAATGACTGCTTGAAGTCTGGAATACACGGACATCTCCTTTGTGATGACTTGCCAGGCCTTTACTGCAGCTGTCTTCAGTTGTTTGTTTGTGGGTCTTTCAGCAAGTGAAATGCATGCTCGATCAGGTTGAGATCAGGTGATTGACTCGGCCAATGAAGAATATTCCACATCTTTGCCTTAAAAAACTCCTGGGTTGCTTTCGCAGTATGTTTTGGGTCATTGTCCATCTGTAAAGTGAAGCGCCGTCCAGTCAACTTTGCTAAATTTGGCTGAACCTGAGCAGGCAATATATCCCTATACACTTCAGAATTTATCCGTCTGCTTCTGTCTTCCGTCACATCATCAATAAACATGAGTGACCCCGTGCCATTGGAAGCCATACTTTTTTCTTCCCATCATTCTGGTACAGGTTGATCTTAATTTCTTCTGTCCAAAGAATGCTGTTCCAAAACCGGGCTGGCTTTTTTTCAATGTTTTTTGGTTTTATCTGGCTTTTCTATTCTTGAGGCTTATGAATGGTTTGCACGTTGTGGTGAACCCTCTGTATTTGCTCTCGTGAAGTCTTCTCTTTATGGTAGACTTGGCTAATGATATGCCTACCTCCTGGAGAGTGTTCTTCATTTGGCTGGATGTTGTGAAGGGTTTTTTCTTTACCATGGAAAGGATCCTACAATCATCCACCATTGTTGTCTTCTGTGGATGTCCAGGCCTTTTTGTGTTTCAAAGGGCACCAGTGAGTTTTTTTGTTTTTTGTTGAGAGCTCCTTTGACTGCATGTTCTGGGTTCATAGAAACTGCTCCCAAATGCAAATGCCACACCTGGAATCAATTTCAGGCCTTTTAACTGCTTAATTGATGAAAAAATGAAGGAACAGCACACAGCTGTCCACAAAATAGCTTTTGAGTCAATCATCCAATTACTTTTGATCCATTGAAACAGAGGGGGCTACATAAAGAGCTGTAATTCCAAAACTCTTACTCCAATTTGGATGTGAATACCCCCAAATTAAAGGTGAGAGACTGCACTTTAAGCACATTCATTTCATATTCAGCTGTAACTTGAATATATTTTGGTAAATGGACCAAATAACAAAACTTGTGTCAGTGTCCAATTATTTCAGAACATAACTGTATATTACGTAACCTCAGAGTTCAGCATGGCACATGGAAAAACAAATTCTTGCTGGGGATAAAGCTACATCTACCTGTTGCAGAGACATTTTTTATTTGTTATTAAAAAAATCCTATTCTTTAGAACTTACTCTAATGGGAAAATCTGATTGCACAGAAAAATTGAAAACATCTGAATTTCTTCTTCCTCATGTCTTAAATGTTTCTAGTCCAATGGTTGATGATGCATCACTACTTGGGCTCTGAAATTAGAATGTAATATACATTGTTACATTAATTACTGAATGTTAAAAACAATACTCTATAAAATCTTGCATGAAATCCTATATATTATTTTACATGCCCATTTTGTGTATTTAGTTTACAGTACACTTATAAATACTGACCATTGTTTGGTTGGATGACACATTCATTAAAGGGAATGTTATTTTAAGGGCTTCTTGAACCTACAAGCACAATTCAATAGTTACTTACTGGTGAAAAACAAAAATAATAAAAATAATGTAATGGCTTGTGTGTGGGTTCACATACCTTTTTGTCTAAAAGTGTTCCAAACACCAAAATCAAGAAACCCTTTGTGGTACAAAATATGTTGGTAATTAGAATGTTATTTAAGAAACAATTATCATGTGCCTTTAGAAAGTATTCCAAAACCTTCACTTTCTCCACATTGTTGTTTTGTAGAATTAATATGCTATATATTAGATTTAAAAAAAATACCCCAATACACACAATACCCCATAATGACAAAGCAAAAGCACATTTTCAGTTTTAAAAAATGGAATATCTCATGTCCTTGTGATGTCATTAGAACTTGATTTGAACCCAGCCTGTGGTAAATTGAATAGATTGAACAAGGAAGGCACACACCTGTTTAGATAACGTCCCACTTTGCAGTGCATGCCAGATCAAAAATCAAACCTCCAAGATAGAATTGTGTTGAGGCAAAGAACATTATGTACAGGAAGAAGTTAGGAACCACCAAGACTCTTTTTAGACCTGTCGGTCCTGCCAAACTAAGTTACCGGGCAGGAAGGGGTGACCAATAAGCCAATAGCTACACTAACGGAGTAGAATACTGAGAGCGTGAGGAAAAATATGATCTGGTCTGATGAGTCCAAAGTCAAACTATTATGCCTGAATGCCAAGCACTACGTCTGGTGTAAACAAGTTACTGCTCATTACCTGGCTAATACCATCCCTACAGTGAACCATGGTGGTGGGGACATCATCCTCGGGTCAGGATTGAGGGTAGGACAGCAAAATACAGAAAACCTCTGCCTGGAGTGAAGAGTTCTTTTTTTTCAGGACGTCAAAAAACCCAAACCACACAGCCAAGACAACACTGTAGTGACTTCAGGTCTGTAAAGGTCCTTGAACTTGAACCCCACTGAATGTCTATGTAGACACCTGAAGATGGCAGTTCACTGACACCCCATAAAATCTGCTCGCACTTGAGGGGATCTATAAAAACGAATACGAGAAACTACACCAATCCAGGTGTGCAAAGCCCATAGAGGCATACCCAAGAAAAATGTAAGATGTTATAGCTGCCAAAAGCACCTATACAAAGTACTCAATAAAGATTTGGTATAATTACATCCTTGAGATTTAAGTTATTTATTTTTAATAAATTGGCTAACATTTCTAAAAACAGGTTTTTGCTTTGTCATCTTATGAAATTGTGTGTAGATTCATGTTAATAAAAAAAGAAAAATCTGTTATGAATTAAATCTGTAACACAAAATGTCGAAAGTAAAGGGGTCTGATTACTTTCTGAAGGCACTGTAACTATTAAAATTTACAACATAAATATATAAATGTATTTACCTGCAATGAGTTGAAGAGGGCAAACACAATATGGATTCCCTTATTTGTTGGATCAACCATGATTCCCACTCCCAGTCCCCAAGTAAGGCCAAAGATGGGAGTCAGAATAGCAAGGCAGTAGGTGATGATAACCAAAGTATTTATTTCATCCGGATGAATGATGTCTCCCACACCTCTCCTCAGCATTTTGTACAGAACCACAATCAGGATCACAAAGTTGATGGCCACTATGATCAGGGCTGGGATTACAAAGCCAAGTAGGGCCTTGGACTGGTACCAGTTGAGCCAGCATGGACCACCTTCCCTAATGTAGGCACTTCCTGGCGCTGTAGCGGCCACAGTAATAACAGCAATGATAAACGGTGCTACGTAGCCCACTGTGTAACCTATAGCCAGCATGCTTGATTTTGACATTTGTGAAAAAAACATGAATGTCCGGTAGAGCAGCAGAAGTCCTGTGATCAACATCCAGAAGAAAAGAGCAAGGTAGAAAAAGTGGATGAAAAATGTAGCTGCATTACATGGACTGGCAGGTAGTGGGTCTCGTTCTGAAATAGAGGCACCAATAATGAACCACATGTCAGCAATCAGGAGAGACACAGCAATGTTCACAATGGCAACGTGACGAATGTAGGAGGTGTTGTTTCTGGTCACTGCATTCCAGACTATAGCCTCAATGATTAGACATAAGACTAAACTACCCATCGATATGCCTACGCCAATGAATGTAATGTAAGAGAGAACTGGATTATCTGGAGCGTCTGGTGACATCAAAATGGAGAAGGAGGTAATATGGTTACAGTTACAGGTGACCATGCCATTCCCATTAGACTGCAGTTGACATCCTGTATCATCCCATCCTCCAAGGCCGTCAAAATGGGTGAAGTTCCAAAAGACACACTGAGGATTACCGAGGGTCTTGTTCAGTACATCAAAACGGAAAGTCACGTTATTGATTGTGGTATTTGATTTGACCAGCACTACTTCTCCATTGATAGAGCTGATGTTGTCGTCCAGACTGCTTTTTCTGATGGGTAAAACATTATTCATGGAGGCAAATGCAATGGTGGTGATTGAATTGAAGGAAGAATTCAATGTCGATATGTCTATCTGAACCGATGAGTTCAAATTAAATCCATTATTTAGAAAACTGTTGAATGTGGTTTTGTTTAAAATAATGAGCTGTGTTTCTATTTCAAAGGAGTCATTGGTCAGGAAATTTGAAATGTTTTCAATGCTTCCCAGCAATTTTGCATTCGATTTTTTTGAAAAATTGGCATTTAAAACATTCCAGGAGTTTCTTGCCCCATTTGAAGTTAGAACGTCTGTCGTTTCCAGAAAATTCTAAAAGCAGATAAAAGTTTGTTACAGGATTAGTAGAATCTCAGTAAAGGAGATGTTTCAAATAATAATTGAAATCCTAATTAAAAATATGTTCTATGCGAAAAATTACTTAAAGGGGCTTTATGCAGAATTTATACATGTGGAATATGGGTAAATTGCAGTAACAACTGATCACAATCAAAACAGCTCTCCCTAATCTATCTAGGTGAATGTAGTTTTATAAAGGATATTTTATGAATATTCAACATCACTATACAGTTGTGATCAAAAGTTTGCATATCTTTGGAGAATTGGTAATATATGTACCTTTTGTAAAGAAAACATGAGTGAGCAGGCAAAACATGTCTTTTCTTTCTTATGGGATTCACATTCAACTGTAGGTCATAACAGAATGCCACAATCATAAAACAAAATATGTCAACAAACAAAAATAATGAACTGACCCCTGTATACCCTTAGTTCTTAATACTGTGTATTGCCCACTTTAGCATCAATGACAGCATGCAGTCTTTTTGTAATAGTTGTCCATGAGGCTCCGAATTCTTGCAGGTGGTTTAGCTGCCCATTTGTCTTGGCAAAATGCCTCCAGGTCATGCAAAGTCTTTGTCGTCTTGCATGAACCGCATGTTTGAGATCTCCCCAGTGGCTCTATGATATTAAAGTCAGGAGACTGTGATGGCCACTCCGGAACCTTCACCTTTTTCTGCAGTTACCACTGGAGGGTCAATTTGGCCTTGTGCTTAGGGTCACTGTCATGCTGGGAAGTCCAAGAGCGTCCCATGCACAGCTTTCGTGCAGAAGAATGCAAATTGTCTGCTAGTATTTTCTGATAACATGCTGCATTCATCTTGCCATCAATTTTCACAAGATTCCCAGTGCCTTTAGAGCTCACCCCCCATCCCCAAAACATCAGTGAGCCACCATCATGCTTCACAGTGGGGATGGTATTCTGTTCTCTATAGGCCTTATTGACCCCTCTCCAAACATAGCGCTTATGGTTGTGACCATGAAGCTCTATTTTGATCTCGTCACTCCAAATTACAGTGTGCCAGAAGCTGTGAGGTCAAGGTGTTGTCAGGCATATTGTAACCAGGCTTTTTGTGGCATTGGTGCAGTAAAGGCTTCTTTCTGGCAACTCGACCATGCAGTTCATTTTTGTTCAAGTTTCGTTGTATTGTGCTCTTTGAAACAACCACACCATCTTTTTCCAGAGCAGCCTGTATTTCTCCTGAGGTTACCTCTGGGTTTTTCTTTATATCCTGTACAATTCTTCTGATTGACTATTTATACACAGACACTAAATGCAATTTAAAAAGCTACAGGTGTGGGAAATTCACCTTTAATTGCCATTTTCACCTGTGTGTGTCACCTTGTGTGTCTGTAACAAGGCCAAACATTCAAGGGTATGTAAACTTTTAATTAGGGCCAATTGGGTGATTTCTGTTATCATTATGATTTAAAAAGGAGCCAAACAACTATGTGATAGTAAATGGCTTCATGTGATCACTATCCTTAAATAAAATACAGTTTTTGTGCATGGTCATATTTTCTTAATCAATGACAAAATTCCACTATTTCTTCCAAGGTATGCAATCTTATGAGCACAAATGTACATGGAAATTGACAAGAGAAACCAAATATCTACTGAAATGTCCATTATAAAACTTCCTTGCACCTGTAAGTTGAAAATGAGTTTCACTTTAGGACGATCAGCTTTTATAAACTGTAAGAAATATGTAAAATATGTCTTAAATATATTTAATGGCAATTTAGAGGGCACATTGTGTTGTTTTAGTCTTAGTCTAAAATTATGTAATTTGGGTAGAATATCCAGGAAATGTTAAGATGTTACTGGTGTGACTTTTGAAGTTTGAATAGAAAATTCTGCATACATTTTAGGATGCACTGTTTTTATGCAAACAAAATCCTTTCCAGTGAAACATTATAACATTTTCTGATATTATCAGTGAAAGCTTTTACATATTTCCCCTTCACATTTGTATTAGAATGTAGTTAAAGGTTACATTTAAAAATTATATAAACTGATACTGTTTAAGTCAACATACCTTCATCAAAAATCTGTTTATAGTGGTACTTTGGGACACATTTGCAACATTTGCCAGAATATCAACAATAGCTGAAATACTTGGCGGAGATTGAACTATTCCCTCTGTGAGGTTACGAGTATTATTGCTGAGTCTTTCCAAAAAAGATGGAAGATCTGTCCCATTTAAAGTCTGTTTAAACAAAAGATCATGGAAATGTCTGTAATAACAAAAAAAATATACATTTATTTAAAAAATATATTTAAATATACTTTTTGTGAACATATTACCTGAGATTCCTTAAATAGTGTTTGAATGTTTTGTAAGACACAGGTATCCTCCAAAATTGAAAACGTTCCATTTTCTAGACAGATAGCAATCTTTTCACCCACTTCATTTGATTTGCAGTCAGCTGCAACTATATCATTAACTTGTCCATTGCCAAATACTGGATCATTTAAGCAGGTAAAACCTGGAGGTAAATTACATGGGATTTAAAAAATATATTTTCATAACTTTAAATCACATACAGTACATCATTAAACAGTTACACTCAACTGAATTACAGACTTTTGCCTGCACCTTCACATTTTAATATTTTCTATTAATTCTTAAAGGATGCCTGAGAATTTGCATTGCCCTGGGACTTTCCAGTCACCCAGGAAGTGAAAGCTAAGGCTCAAACCAAAACTATGGTATTTAACTTGATGCTACAAGAGTCATTTAAATTGCTACAACTTCTGGGAGGCCAATAAAAACCTAATTGTTGTAACAATGCATTTGAAGCACAAAACAAACGCAAATGTTTACAACTCCTAAAATCATTTGACATGTACAAGTATTGCTGTATTTATTGATCTAAATTGATTTTAAGTAATATTAAACTTTTTGTCTTCAGAATAATCCATCAAATACTGATCTAAACAAGTACTTACTTATTTTATATTTCTGTCCCAGTTGTTTGACAATATCGGCTTTTGCATTTGCAATATCCAAATTGCTGACAATGGTTGTCTTGACAGTATAATATGCAATAACACTTCCCTTCCTATTGATGTGCAATATACAACAGAAAACGGCAGTTACAACACAATAATCGTTCAAATTAACTGGGATTGGCACAATACACTGAGTACTTATAACTTTGAGATATTGGAAAATAAATGTTCATGGTAACGGCTCGACTCTACTCTACATGGCTTGCCTCAGTTGGTTTTCCACTGCAGATAGTACCCTGTACCCACCCACAGAGTTGGGGAGTAACGGATTACAATTAATCAGTTACATGTAAAGGATTACAGAAAATCAGTAACTGTAATCCATTACATTACCAACTAAAATATTGTAATCAGATTACAGATACTTTTGAAAAAAATAGATCTTTGGATTACTTCAATTGAAAAAGATTAGGTGCGAGAAATAATTACGACACGTTGCATACTTGATTTTGTTTTTAACATTTTTTTATTTAAATATAAATTGCGTGCCTCAGTTGTGTGTGATCATCCTGCAAGCAAAGGTGGGCGCGCAGATTAGTGACACATGAAGCGCTAGTTTAATTTTGGTTGGTTGGGTGGCTGGTGAAAACAGAGTACAGTATATCTATGATAATATTAGCCGACCAATATAAAATGTGATTCAATTATCTACTATCAACGCATCTTTTTGAGAACAATGATAGGTTACATGTTTTTTTCTATTTTTATTTGACAAATGCACCAAACAATGCCAGGAAAGGTTGCACTGAACAACTCAGACAGTAATTGTTTAGAAGATTAAGCAAATATTTGTTATATAGCTGTTACACGGCTGCCTTCAAGATAAAACCTTATATGGAATTTATCACAGATATTTGAAGAGAAAAGCATTGTTGGGAAGCACTCTGCCAAAGGATGATGGCATTTGAAAATCACCAACTCTGTTCATGTGATTCTGCCTCCTTTGCATCTGACAATTGCGTTCATTGGTTTGAGTGCAGGTGTATAGTCACAGTTTATTTCTTTCATTTATGTTTTGAAAATCCTTCGCTGGTAGCCCTAATAATTGCAGGTTACGTTCGCGCTAGTAAAACGTATTTGTGTGCGGATGTTCACGATTGTTTTCTAATGCCTCTTTATATGAAAGTAATATAAAAGAAATTCAGAGTAATCAGATTACGTGACTGAGTTTGAGTAATCAAAAAGTTATGTTACTGATTACAAATGTGAACAGGTAACTTGTAACAGCAACAAATGACATTTAAAAAGTAACCTACCCAACCCTGCCCACTGGAAAACTGCAGTTTTCCAACGCGACACGGGAACATTGATGGAGACACGTACTTCTGATACCAGCGAAAAGACAGCATTTGCTGGCTAACGTAAACCCCAGTGAACAGACAACTCTATTGAATGAACTACATACATTTTATTTTCAATTGACAAGCTTTGAACAGATAGTGGCAAGTCAAATGTAAACTAAATCTGGACAACATGGTCACAGACCCTGTTTGAAAAACTGTGAAAATGTAGAATTATCGCCCTGCAGTATAAAAGATGACACAACTGCAATATTCTGTTAGGATGTAAGTGTATACACCTTACATCAACACCAACACATTTAAAACAACCTACATAACCCCTCCATCTCGATTAAAAGGTATAAATAATCGCCGGCTATAATACCACACGGACTGATTCAATAGTAGCCTACTGTAAACAAGGCGCAGCGTTTATACTAGGGCTGGGCGTATCGATCTAAATATTGATAGTATCGATACCAAGATGAGTATTGGTATCGGATCGATACTGTCGTGATGGGATCGATACTTTTGTTACTTTTCTCTCCGAGTTTATGCGAGCACAGCGTCTCTCCAAGTCTCTGTGCGCAGTGTGCAAACAATGCACCTCTCTCTCTCTCTCTCTCTCTCTGCCCCTCCCCCTCCCTGCTCTACCGGAGGCGGAGAGTGGAGAGTCAGAGCAGTGAGAGAAGCAGAAGCCCGTCATGATGGCGGAAAGAAAGAGAAACGCTGTGTGGAGTTTTTATACTCCAGCTGATACAGACTCTGCCACATGTGATGTGTGCAAAAAGATTATTCGCCACTGTGGTAGCACCACCAATTTGCACAAACATATTAAAGTTCACCCGGGAGAGAACTCCGAGCTTCAAACAAAGTTGAGGAAGGAGGAGGAGGGGGGAGAACCCCAAACCAGACCCCCGACACAGAGACAGAGGTCTCTGGCAGAGGCTTTTCAGCCAAAAGATCTGCAGTATGCAGGTAATCTCCATTAAGTAATGTTGTTCACAGTGATCAGAGAGGCGATTTTAGCAGACTGATAGTTACTATCATAAATTCAGCCAATTGAAAAAAAATCTTAATTGTTTCACTGGAACTAAGATATATACCTCAAACCTGAAATATGAATATGGCTGAATATAATAACCCTTTGTGTTAAATTGTGGAACATTTGTATTCCTATTTAAGCTACATGCAGATTACAGTTACAGACTTATTATCTTAATCGTTTTGTTATTTCACCTAGATAATTCACAAAGAGCCTTGGAGATCACAAAGAGCATTGCTGAGATGATCGTGAAGGATCTACAACCCCTCTCGGTGGTTGAACATGAGGGTTTTAAAGGTGTGATAAAAACGCTTGACTCCCGCTACAGGATTCCAAGTCAGAGTTTTTTCATGGGAGAGAAAATACCTTCATTGTATGAAGAGTGTCGCTCAAAAGTAAAAATAATTCTAGATGCTGCTAACAGTGCTGTATTGACCACTGATATGTGGACATCAAGAGCCACAGAGGCTTATTTAACTGTCACTTGCCATATTATTGATGAAGACTGGCAAATGCAAACATATGTGCTAGAAACCAGTAGTTTCTCAGGAAAGCACAGTGCTGACAACATTTGGTTAGAATTTAAAGGAATCACCAATTGTTTATATTTTTATATTCATATTTGTACATTGTGGCTTATGTTTACTTATTTTGCATAACTGACTTTGTTTTTCACGGATTTATGTGTAATGGAAGGCATTTTTGGTTGAGTTGTCGACTTATATTTTGTTATATTATTTTTATACCGTTACATTGTTTTATATTGTTCTAGTTAGTACATAAAAACATTTAAATTTGCCTAAATCTTTGTCCTGTGTTTTATCATAATCATAATCAACTAACTAAAGGCAAAATCACAAAATTATTCAATGATCGTGACGTTACAAGTAGAAGGTATCGGTATCGGCGATACTAGCCCTGTATTTACTTGGTATCGGATCGATACCAAAATTCCCAGTATCGCCCACCCCTAGTTTATACCAGTAGCGAGGAAGCACGCGTGAGCAGTAACTTTGGTCTTAATACATTGCAGACTGCAAAAATAGTTAGAAAGATTGGTAGGCTGCTTCTGTTTGGCTCGACATTATTATTTTGACCATTGCAATGTATGCCAGATAAATCCAGGAGGAAAAAGACAAGGTCCTTCTGTAGGCTACAAAATCAGCGCATATTTGTAGGTCTCTCACGGGGATAACGAGTTGATTTCAACGCCAGTACATAGGTCCAAACCAAGAGGAGTTTTGGGGAAATATGATGGCTCAAATTACGTGTCTGGTCCTGTGCCTTGGCACTGAGATTACATTTACCAATTTCAATGCAAGGACTCCTGGGACTCTTGTGTGTTATCACGTCACCTTTTGGTATCGCCTCAGCTCGCTTGGAACCTTGACGAAGCAGGTACAAAAAGAAGTATCTGGTACCAGGTACTATCCCAACTTTTGGCCAGTGGAAAAGCAAAAAAGGTGAGCCGGTACTATGCAGTGGAAAAGCGCCATAATAGAATGGTGATATTGAGTTTTCCAATATGTTAATTTATATCAATAATATGAAAGTAAGGCACGAAAATATATATTCACTATATAACATTTGGGAAAAACTCACAAAAAGCCATTTAACGTTGATGATATGAACCCTTTCATGTCTCTCTGATATACGTCTCTGATCTGTATGAAACAAAAGAGTTGAAAATGAATAAGGACATGAATTGAAACCTCATGATAGTAAAACTTAAGTGTTGGTGAATAGTAAAATTTTAATATTGCAACACTTCCTATAACTCATGGGCAATGTGATAAGGATAAGTGAATCTAGTATACTTACAGTCTGATTAATTTCTTTGAACATTTCCTTATTTACGTCATTGAAGGCAGGGTCAAAGGTGAGGTCCATAGTAAAATTTAAGTACAGTATTGTTTCTGAAACTAAAGCATTAGGAAATATTAGAATGTGAATCTCTAATTAAAATGTGAAAACATGTTTTGTCCAAAGTCTGGTGTGAACAATTTAGCTGGTGGCCCAGTGGAAAGGGAAAACAATTTATACGTTTGTGTAATTGGAATATTGATATTTGTATTTTAATTACAATTTAAGTAAACAGTGAATTAATTAAATTAAAATATTTTTGAACTGGTCTTAATGGAGGGTATTGTAATATTTTGAGGACCAGGATGCCAAGCACAGTGCTAACAGACAACGACGAGTTTAATAACAAAAGGTGGACAGGCAGAAAAAAATTACAAAATGGCAGGAACAATGCAGGCATGCAGGCAGAAACACACACGCAGAAACACACTCGCACACACAACAGACTGGGCAGGCTAAATAGGGGGTTAACACAGGTGAAAACAATAATGACAGAAGGACAAGCTACAAGGACCAAAACCAAAGAGAAACCAAAACCAAAGAGAACAGGCTACACTGAAGGACAATAGCAAGAACAAGATGGACCAAAACAGAACCTCACAGGTATTGCGAAGCAATTGAAATTGAACAGTTCAGGTGCTGGTACTGTGATACAATAAAACATGACTTTACCTACAGAAGTGTAACTCCAAACGCACTCCCATTGCAAAATTAAAGAATAAATAGATATTTGTTCCAGATACTCTGGTAGCACCAAATAAATATTAAACATGACCTATCAAGATCAACATTCATTTCCCATGAAAAAATGCCGTTTTGAGCCTCTTGAATGCAGAGATTTGACTCAATCATTTACAAGATGTGTCTGAGTGGAAATTTCTGAAAATGATCAGCAACAGCAGCTAAGTCTACTTGTGGTGAACAATGCCAGGTTTCTGTTCCCCGCCACCATTTTTTTTTGTTTTGTGGTTTTTCTCCCTACTTCTTGTTAATAACTATCCTCTAGGACCCCTTACATTGACATTGTGCCTGCTCCCTGTGTCTCATCCTGTTACATTATAGTTGCTCTTTTTCATTTTCAACTTCTGAAAACGTGTGTTTGTCAGGTAGTTGTGGCAAAGGCAAAGAAGTGTGCAAGCTGGGCATGGTTGCCAGGCTTTGTTAATTGTTCTTTTGAGGAGAAAATATTGCATAATTGTGATGATTTCAGTAGAGCGAGAAGGTGAACCTTTTCAGTTTGACAACAGAAGACGGTGCACGTTTTCTTGACCAGTAGATATTCTGCATTTTAGGATACACTTGTCTATCGATCATTTTTGGTGAGTAAATATTGTTAAACACGATCATTAAACTTTTACCTCAGATGTTCAAATAAAGTGTGACCTAAATAAGACATCACAAACGTCTTCTTTATTGATAAGAATGTTAAGTAACGCAACTGTGATACCTAGCAATCTTCAGAATTACATATTGTAAGTAACCATGTATAAGAGCATCTGCTAAATGGCAAAATTGTAAATGTATTATGTTGCAAGTGGCTCTTTGTAAAACTGTAATTATTATAGAAAAACAATGTTGTTCCATAGCACTTCACTAAGAATTTCATACCTGGTGTGGGAGATGGACATGCTGTGATATCTATTTGAAAGGAGATAAGGTGAGACATTAGTTTCAAGAATTGCATTAACATTGGAGTAAAGTAACATATTAGAAGTGGTGAGGAAATTATTACTTGTGATTGTCTGACAGAACTGTCCATCACTAGGAATTGAATTGATACATCCACACATGTTCTTAGAGATCTTGTCACAGGACCCATAAGAGAGACACTTGTCGCATGGCCAACCATACTGCTCCCCACATACGCATGTGCTGTTTGGGTAGCATACTGTAAATATAAGGACATGACAAAACATATCAACCATTTTGGCACCAGCTTTTTCTTAAATAACCCAACTTGCTTCAGTTATTTTTGTTTTGTTTCTGTGTTTTATGAAATTAAATGTGACACTTCACAATTGTGTAAAGTAATGTGAGTGCTACTTTTAACACAAAAAAGACTACACAACACGAATCAATAATATATCCAAGCGATAAATATTTATCGCTTGGATAATATAAAACACAAAAAAGAAACAAATTATTTTAAAAGGGACAACATCACTAAAAACTCAGGGAACACAGACTGATCATTATAGCGTTTAAAACGAATTCTGGAGTTCACTGAACTGGTATAGATGTACTCTAAGCTATCCTACCAGTCTGTCACAGCAGTGCTCCTATATTATCTTGCCTTGATATCATCTGTGGAAGGTGCGTCAACAGAATGGAATGTGTCGATAACAAGAATCAGGTTTGCTGCAGTTGGGTACTGATAAATTGCTTCCACCCAGGGTCGGAATGGGGCAAGAATTCAGCTTTACCATTTCATCCATACCTGCCCTGATTACTGCACTTTGCCTGGCTATCCTAACTCCTTCCCCAAGCAAAAACACTGTGCCACACCCATGGACATGACTGTCTGGGGAGTCAACTTACAAAATGAAACTCCTTACTACTTTCTCCCTCTGATGGACAAATTACAAATGCTTGAAACTTTGTCCAAAAAAGTATTATGGCCATGAACCCTATTTGTGATGTTGACCCTATTAGCATGTTGAAAACAATATAATGAATGAATATGTAACAAATCTTATAAAAATGAGGAAATGTAAGAACATTTAAAATCTCTATGCAGTGTTAGCATGTTGGCTAAGGCTAAATAAATATACTGTTTTACTTATGAACCGATTGACCCAGTTGGTTACATATTTGTAGTCCTCGAAATATTTGTGTGCAATTGTGATAAGCAGCAATCTGTATTTTAATCATGATTTTGTTTTAACTAGACAGCACTGAAACAGTTGCCGGAATATTTCCCCTTATATATAAGAACTACATATATATTTTTTTATTAAATGTTCGTTCCATTGAGTGGTGCAAGACTAGGCTGAACAATTCTGTAGTCAGTGGCACATTGTGTACACATTTTCTACCCATATGTACCGATCCAGGGACTGTTTACTGTGTTGTTGATAGGCCATACATGTAGGAAACTGGTTAATCACTGCACCACAGGTTTTTTTTAAAGAAAATATGTGCTTTGATAAGCAAATGTTTGTACGCCCCTAAGACCGTGACTATGTAATGTGCTGAGCCCTAGATTGCGGTAAGGGTGAGCTGATGTTAGTAGGCTGCATAGGTTGTTTGTGCTGTGTAACTTCTACCACACCTACAGGATTGTCCCCTCATGAGTTATCAAATATTTACTTGTCAACACCTGTATTTGCACAATGCATCCTAGGCTCAGACTTAAAAGAAAAATATCAGAACTCATTTGGGCTTCCGTAGTAACACCTTTGTGTGGTCGAAGCTTTGTGCAGTTGAAGTTATAAGCGGTCAAAGATCTGTGCATTCAAAAGCAACGTGTGACCGAAGCTACATGTGGTCAATGCTTTGTGTGGTGGAAGCTTTGTTGTGCAACTCCTACTTTCACTTTGTGTTTTGTGGACTGAAGTGCTTTCCCTACTGTGTACAGTTTGTCACTTTATATTGTTTATTTTCACTTTGTTCCTCCATCTGGAATTTGGTGCTGGTGTTGCTTCGACACAGATGGGGTATCATAGACTGTAGGAATTTAGCAGGCTGCTATGCCTGCAAACCCACACTGTCTTATGAATGTATATTTTAAATAAAACAATTGTTTTGGTGTATCTGTGTAGTGTCTGGTGTTTCCAAGTCTCTGACCAATAGACCATCCGGTTTACAAGACGTGGTGGCAGTGTTCATGTTACTGGTGGCAGTGTTCATGTTACTGGTAGCAGTGTTCATGTTACTGGTAGCAGTGTTCATGTTACTGGTGGCAGTGTTCATGTTACTGGTGGCAGTGTTCATGTTACTGGTAGCAGTGTTCATGTTACTGGTAGCAGAGTTCATGTTACTGGTGGCAGTGTTCATGTTACTGGTAGCAGTGTTCATGTTACTGGTAGCAGTGTTCATGTTACTGGTAGCAGTGTTCATGTTACTGGTGGCAGTGTTCATGTTACTGGTGGCAGTGTTCATGTTACTGGTAGCAGTGTTCATGTTACTGGTAGCAGTGTTCATGTTACTGGTGGCAGTGTTCATGTTACTGGTAGCAGTGTTCATGTTACTGGTGGCAGTGTTCATGTTACTGGTGGCAGTGTTCATGTTACTGGTGGCAGTGTTCATGTTACTCTGTGCAAATTCAGTAACTGCTCCACCTGTTGGTGGTTCAAGGTTTATTACAGTATCATCCACCACTTACACATGAGCCTTGTAGGCCCTGAACAGTTTTTATAACATCTTATAAACAAATAAATTAAACAATGCATAGCTCTTACCAGTAGAAATGTTTGCAGCTGTTACATTAACCACATTGAGGAAAGAGTAGGGGTAGGTCAGTGTACTCAATGTTTCCTTTATTAGCTCTATTATGTCATCTGGAATATCAATTATTTCTATCTTAATTGTAGCAATTTCTTCAAAGATGGCTGCTCTCTCTGTGGAAAAAATTTAATTCAATAGATCGTAAGTTTCCAGGACAATTCTTGTAGAGTATTAACAGAAAACTACATAAAAACAACTATGCTCCTATTTATTGTTAGATAGTTTATGTATTGCTTCTGCTCAGATTACTTTCAGTAGATTTTTGTAAAATGTATTTGTTTGAACATAATGGGCACCAATATAGTGTGGATTTGTAAAGAGAAAATAAAAAGGTTCAAGTTTGCTCACCATCTCTCTTTTCTCTAGAAAGAACCTCCGATGTATCCAGGGGTGATTGCTTGAAAATATACATTTAAACAGAAGAAATACATTCATAAATGAAGTTGGTGTTTTGACACACAAAATAATATTCCTCACAATTCACACGATAGTTAAACAGGAAATTGAGGAAACTGTTGTTACACAATACCTGCGTTTTGTGTAAATTTAATGTTTACATTCAATAATTGCTCCAGAAGAATAACCACCAATGTTTTGAAAGGAACATATACAACTGTAATGCATGTTGAGGATAACATCTGTTACAGAATAAGCACTTGAGTGTAACAGCCGGTCGTTGCAGTTCTATGTCCTGTGTCTTTTAGTTCTAGTTTTCCTGTTTCTATGTTCAGTTTAGTATCATCATTGTAATTGATTTCACCTGTGCCTGGTTAAACCCTTGTTAAGGCCCTATTCAAGTTCCTCCTGCCCTTGTGTTTTATCTCTGTCATTGCTACGTTCCTGTCCAAATCCTTGTTTTTATTGAGTTTGATTATTTAAAGAATTGTTTTTGGAAAACCTCTGTGCCTGTGTCCTGCAACCTACTACTGAACGTGACACTGAAGACAGAATAAGCTACTCGTAAATGGCACTTTTTGCAGTAGGGAATGTGTCACAATGTTGCCTTTTCTGTACTTGGAATGTTATTTCAAGATTCTAGGATGATTTCTGTGGGACATTTCTTGAACAAATCTGTACTCACCTTCACTGTATTCACTTCACTTTCATTATTTCATTTAATTATGAAATGCATCTACACTAAGCATGTTTTACATACCTTAGTGTAGATTATTTAAGGAGGTGCCTAGATTTCAAACAGCATTGTGAATTTATAAAGAATTCCAGTGGATATAAAGTCTACACATCCCTGTTAAAATGCCAGGTTATTGTGATGTAAAAAAATGAGACAGAAATCATGTCTGAATTTTTTCCACATTTAATGTGACCTATAACGTGAACAATTCAATTGAAAAACAAACTGTAATCTTTGAGGAGGAAAACAATTTTAAACTCTACCTGGTTGCATAAGTGTGCACACCCTTAAACTAATACTTTGTTGAAGCACCTTTTTGATTTTATTACAGCACTCCGTCTTTTTGGGTAGAGGTCTATTAGCATGGCACATCTTGACGTGGCAATATTTCAGATCACCCCACAGATGTTCAATTTGCCATGCTTTTGTGTACTTGGATGTGTGCTTCGGGACATTGTTGTGCTGAAAGGTGAACTTCCTCTTCAGCTTTCTAACAGACACCTGAAGGTTTTGTGCCAAAACTGCCTAGTATTTGGAACTGTTCATAATTCCCTCCACCCTGACTAAGGCCCTGGTTCCAGCTGAAGAAAAACAGCCCCAAAGCATGATGCTGCCACCACCATGCTTTACTGTGGGTAAGGTGTTCTTTGGTTGATGTACAGTGTTGTTCTTTCGCTAAACATACTTTACAGAATTATGGCCAAACATTTCAACCTAGGTTTCATCAGACTATAACACATTTTCTCGCGTGCTTTTGGGGGACTTTGTTTTTGCAAACTTCAGCCGGGCTTGGATGTTTTCTTTGTAAGAAAAGGCTTCCATTTTGCCACCCTACCCCATAGCCCATTCATATGAAGAATACGGGAGATTGTTGTCACATGTAGCACACAGCCAATACTTGCCAGAAATTCCTGCAGTTCCTTTAATGTTGCTGTAGGCCTCTTGGAAGCCTCCCTGACCAGTTTTCCCCTCGTATTTTCATCAATTTTGGAGGGATGTCTAGTTCTTGGTAATGTCTCTGTTGTGCCATATTTTCAACCACTTAATGATGACTGTCTTCACTGTGTTCCATGGTATAACTAATGCTTTGGAAATAATTTTGTACCCTTCTCGTGACTGATATCTTTCAACAATGAGATCCCTCTGATGCTTTGGAAGCTCTCTGCGGACCATGGATTTTGCTCTGAGATGCAACTAAGAAAATGTCAGGAAAATCCTACTAGAACAGTTGAACTTTATTTGTGATTAATTAGTCACTTTAAATGATGGCAGGTGTGTAATGACTTTTATTTAACATGAGTTTGAATGTGATTGGTTAATTCTGAACACAGCCACATCCCCAGTTATAAGAGGGTGTGCACACTTATGCAACCAGGTTATTGAAAGGTTTTTATTTTTAATTTTTCCCCCTTGAAGATTTGTTTGTTTTTCAATTGAATTGTTCACATTATAGTTCACATTAAAAGTGGAATATTTTCATGATTTATTTGACATGATTTATCTTTGTCTCATTCTTTCATATCACAAAAACCTGGCATTTTAACAGGGGTGTGTAGACTTTTTATATCCACTGTAGATGTACCGCCTATGAGCAGACACCAAGTTAGGTCACCAGTGCAAACACGTCTGAGATGTTCCTTGACAAAAAGCAGTACTTTATATGCAATTTCTATCATACTGTTATTTTTCCTTGTTTTAAAATCTATTATTCTTCACTTTGTGTTAAGGACCTAACCCAATGCAAGGGGAATATATTGTATTAAAATGGTTTTCTTTTTGTTTAGTCACTCCCACCAATCAATTAGTTTTTCTTGTTCGCTGGGTTTGAAACAGAAGGATGTGGGAAATTCACCAGTCAAAAGTGAGCCAGATAATCATCTCTTGGGCCAACTTCCTGTACTTCCTGCTTGGGTCAGTATGGATATGGATCCCCAAGGACAAGATCCAAGCCAACATGCCTCCCAAGTTCAATGATTATCCAGGGAGGCTCCCAACTGCATTAAGTAATAGCTACATGTAATTAAATGTTTATTGGATATTATCTGATTTTGTGCCTACCACAAAATCAGGTGAACTTCACAAATGTCAAAATATGAAATGTATAATTTGTGGATCAATTGTATCAGTAACACTGCAACACATCAGTTGTTTGTGTAGATCTTGTATTGGCCTTAATAAGAAAATTAGTTTTAGTAAGAACCGAAAGATGAAAGATTCAACAGCATGAAGATATACAGAAGATATACATTAATAAATATGAACTGTTATTTGTTGGACTGTTGAAATGATACACATTTAAATACATTCTTCATACAATCCATATTTGTTTATTCTTCATGGGATCACTAATATATGTTTGGAAAACGGAGTTTCTACAGGTGCTAAAATGTAACAACTTCAAACAAATACTAATTCTTAATATTAATTTGTAACAACTGAACTAGCACCCAAGCAGGGGGATACATTCAGTTGTGAGACATACTTTTCTGCTAGTAAAAAGGCCAGTAAGTAGGCATGTTCTCTTCAACTTCAGTTTTCCATTCTGTATTTTCAGGTAAGGTCAGTCCATATAACTGTGTATACTTGCCCACTTAGCCTCCAAGACACCAAAGTGGGACCTCACACATGGGTCAAATATGATGCCATCTGGAGACAATCTTAACCATGGGGCATCTTGGACTACAAAGCTGCATGGGAAAAAAACTATTCTATCTCCATGGTCTGCATAACAGATCCCTTGAACATCCATTCTGCTAGGTGGTCAGTGGATGTCTCCCCTGGTTTATGGCAAACCCCTGGGAAACATGAGGTTGTTATTCTCCTTTTCCTAAGCTGATGCCATTCAGTGCTGCTGCTATGTTCCCTTGTACCAGCCTTCTTTGTCGTGGAGCTGCTCTTGATGAATAAGGATGTAGACACACTGAGAAGACAGAAGCCTGCAGCAATCTAATGGAAGTGGTGGTGTAGAAGGGGCATCAGGTATCTTCACAATTTGATGGTTTTTTTTGCTGTGGAGGTTGATAAGTACACTGCCAGCTTGCACTGGCCCAAAGGCAGACTCAATCAAGGGAACGTTGGCTGGCATGTTTTGGGGGTGTGTGAGCTCTAAAGGCACAGGGAATCTTGATGAAAATTGATGAATGCAGCATGTTATCAAAAAATACTGACAGACAATTTGCATTCTTCAGCACGAAAGCTGCACATGGGAAACTCTTGGACTTTCCAGCACAACAATGATCCTAAGCACAAGGCCCTGTTGACCCTCCAGTGGTTACAGCAGAAAAAGGTAAAGGTTCTGAAGTGGCAATCACAGTCTCCTGACCTTAAAATCATTGAGCCACTCCGGAGAGATCTCAAATGTGTGGTTTATGCAAGACGACCAAAGACTTTGCAAGACCAGGAGGTTTTTTGCCAAGACGAATAGGCAGCTACACCACCTGCAAAAATGTGGTGCCTCATAGACAACTATTACAAAAGACTCCACACTGGGGCAAACACAGTATTAAGAACTAAGGGTATGCAGACTTTTGAACAGTGGTCAGTAATTTTTTTTCTTTGTTGCCATGTTTTGTTTTATGATTGTGCCATTCTTTTATGACCTACAGTTGAATGTGAATCCCCTAAGAAATAAAAGACGTGTTTTGCTACAAATGGTACATGTACAGTGAGGGAAAAAACTATTTGATCCCCTGCTAATTTTGTACATTTGCCCACTAACAAAGAAATTATCAGTCTATAATTTTAAAAAAACGCATGTCAAAAATGATATAAATTGATTTGCATTTTAATGAGTGAAATAAGTATTCGACCCCTCTGAAAAACATGACTTAGTATTTGGTGGCAAAACCCTTGTTGGCAATCACAGAGGTCAGACGTTTCTTGTAGTTGCACGCCAGGTTTGCACACACCTCAGGAGGGATTTTGTCCCACTCCTCTTTGTAGATCTTCTCACCATTGTCATTAATGTTTCGAGGCTGACGTTTGGCAACTCGAACCTTCAGCTCCCTCCACAGATTTTCTATGGGATTTAGGTCTGGAGACTGGCTTGGCAACTCCAGAACCTTAATGTGCTTCTTCTTGAGGCACTCCTTTGTTGCCTTGGCCGTGTGTTTTGGGTCATTGTCATGCTGGAATACCCATCTACGACCCATTTTCAATGCCCTGGCTGAGGGAATGAGGTTCTCACCCAAGATTTGACGGTACATGGCCCTGTCCATCGTCCCTTGGATGCAGTGAAGTTGTTCTGTCCCCTTAGCAGAATAACACCCCCAAAGCATAATGTTTCCACCTCAATGTTTAACGGTGGGGATGGTGTTCTTGGAGTCATAGGCAGCATTCCTCCTCCTCCAAACACAGCGAGTTGAGTTGATGCCAAAGAGCTCGATTTTGGTCTCATCTGATCACACTTTCACCCAATTCTCCTCTGAATCATCCAGATGCTCATTGGCAAACTTCAGACGGGCCTGTACATGTGCTTTCTCGAGCAGGGGGACCTTGCGGGTGCTGCAGGATTTCAGTCCTTCACGGCGTAGTGTGTTAGCAATTGTTTTCTTGGTGACTATGGTCCCAGCTGCCTTGAGATCATTGACAAGATCCTCCCATGTAGTTCTGGGCTGATTCCTCACTGTTCTCATGATCATTGCAACTCCACAAGGTGAGATCTTGCATGGAGCCTCAGGCCGAGGGAGATTGACAGTTATTTTGTGTTTCTTCCATTTGCGAATAATCGCACCAACTGTTGTCACCTTCTCACCAAGCTGCTTGGCGATGGTCTTGTAGCCTATTCCAGCCTTTTGTAGGTCTACAATCTTGTCCCTGACATCCTTGGACAGCTCTTTGGTCTTGGCCATGGTGGAGAGTTTGGAATCTGATTGATTGATTTGCTTCTGTGGACAGGTGTCTTTTATACAGGTAACAAGCTGAGATTACTGTAGGAGCACTCCCTTTAAGAGTGTGCTCCTAATCTCAGCTCGTTACCTGTATAAAAGACACCTGGGAGCTAGAAATCTTTTTGATTGAGAGGGGATCAAATACTTATTTCACTCATTAAAATGCAAATCAATTTACAAAATGTTTGACATGTTTTTCTGGATTATTTTGTTGTTATTCTGTCTCTCACTGTTCAAATAAACCTACCAATAAAATTATAGACTGATAGTCAGTGGGCAAACATCAGCAGGGGATCAAATATTTTTTCCCCTCACTGTATTACCAATTCTCCAAGGGTATGCAAACATTTAAGCACAACTGTATGTAGTGTCCCAAATGTTTTGGAAACAGGGTTATAAGAAAAAGTTGGTTATTTCTTCATTCATGTTCCATCCATCCATCTTCTTCCGCTTATCCGGGTCGCGGGGGCAGTCCGGGTCTAAGCAGGGATGCCCAGACTTCCCTCTCCCCAGACACTTCCTCTAGCTCTTCCGGGGGGACACCGAGGCGTTCCCAGGCCAGCCGGGAGACATAGTCCCTCCAGCGTGTCCTAGGTCTTCCCCGGGGTCTCCTCCCGGTGGGACGGGACCGGAACACCTTCCCAGGAAGGCGTTCCGGAGGCATCCGAAAAAGATGCCCAAGCCACCTCAGCTGACCCCTCTCGATGTGGAGGAGCAGCGGCTCTACTCTGAGCTCCTCCCAGGTGACCGAGCTTCTCACCCTATCTCTAAGGGATCGCCCGGCCACCCTGCGGAGAAAGCTCATTTCGGCCACCTGTATCCGGGATCTTGTCCTTTCGGTCATGACCCAAAGCTCATGACCATAGGTGAGAGTAGGAACGTAGATTGACTGGTAAATCGAGAGCTTCGCCTTGCGGCTCAGCTCTTTCTTCACCACGACAGACCGATACATCGACTGCATTACTGCAGAAGCTGCAGCGATCCGTCTGTCAATCTCCCGTTCCATCCTTCCCTCACTCGTGAACAAGACCCCTAGATCCTTAAACTCCTCCACTTGAGGCAGGGACACTCCACCAACCTGAAGTGGGCAAGCCACCCTTTTCCGACTGAGGACCATGGCCTCGGATTTGGAGGTACTGATTCTCATCCCCACCGCTTCACACTCGGCTGCAAACCGTCCCAGTGCATGCTGAAGGTCATTCATGTTATTTATTATTATTATTTATTTAACTAGGCAAATCATTAAGAACAAACTCTTATTTTCAATGGCCTGGCAAGTGCCGAAAGTCACTCAACGGAAAAAGGGGAAGGTGCTGTAAAATTAAAAACTGGTTTAATATTTCCTTATCTTGGTTACCAACAAGTCATGCAGCAGGCTTTGATTACATTTCATATTGCCCTGTCCTCCTGGAGATTCAGTGAGATAAATGTGGATGTTAATTGAATGATGATTCGAGCGCATTCTGAATCCTATCAGTACTTTTCTCATTTTTTGGGACATGCAGTGAGCCTGAGTAAGCCTCCTCTATTCATACCTGTCTAGGTGTGGGTTTTTTAGTTTCCATATCTACTAAATATTCTTTGTCCATGATATTAGGGGTTTTCTTAAGTGCCAGTGTGGGATCATTTTTAGTATGAAGTCCTTTATGTTCCATAAAAATGTTTTAAATAGTGTTGTGAAATCGTACTATTACACAGGGTGTCATTTTGTAGTTGCAGAATAGTTGCCCTTCTAATGCTCAAACTTTGTAATGATCGGTCCTGGACCCTTGGCCACACAAGTCCATGTTCCAATTCAATGGCCTTCATTTATCATTCTTGCGTAGAAACGGGCGTATATGTTGGCGTAAGATTTTGCTTACACTCCTCTCACCGCCTGATTTATGAAGCTGTGCGTACCTTTAAAATCCAGGTGTACGCAATACCTTCCCTTTATAATTGCCGCGGCTGAAAACGATCGTCATTAGAATAACACGCCTCTATATATTCAAGTCTCCGCTTCCCCCACGCCCTCATTTTACGCCATGGACACACGGAAGACGGCAAAAAAGAGAAACTTATCTGACGTGGAGATTGAGACGATCACCAGGGAGGTAGAAAGAAATAAAATTGTTTCATTTGGCAGTTTAAAAAGCGGAATAAAAGATGATGATGTGATGTGGAGTACCATTCATTCACATTAATAATTGCATGACAATTTGTAATATTCGTCTTATTATTTCATGATATTTATTATTAATGACGTTTATTGTTATTTAGAAGAAGAATGTCGTTATTATTATTATTTCTATTATTATTTAAAAGAAGAAGAATGTCATTTTTATTATTTTGTCAGTCTGAATTATATTTTGGTAATTATATTTTGGTAAGCCTTTTATTACTGAACCCAGTCCATGCGCAACTGCCGGGCCTAACCCTGAAACGTCATGTAAAGCGCACAGGCTCGCATCTGAAGGAATACATATAAGTCAAATGCTTTGGTAAAGTCACACAAATGAAACCCTGAAGTCCATGTTGCACAAAAATAAACACTGAAGTTTGTAATTATGTTGTTGTTTTTTTTACAGTGGGTCATAATATATCATATCTTTTAGTTTGTCAGTGCGTTAGGATTTTTTTTTCTGCGCATTTCCGCACTAACTCAAAACGTGCGTACACCACCTCCTGAGCTGGCGTAGGATTTGAGAGTGCCGTACGCCAACGTCCATATTGATAAATCTCAAAGACACCGTGGTTTTGGGTGTACGCCAGGTGTACGCTGGAAATTTGGTGTACGTACTTTTGATAAATGAGGGCCAATGCGTTTTGTGAAAGGCAATTATTTTAACAGTCTGGCAGTAGCTACAGTATATGGTGATTTGCATGAAATCCTTTACCAGAAATTTCGCATTATCTGTGTTTGTGTTTTCTGGAATTCCAAAAAAAAATGAAATTCTCCCTCTAAAGTAAAAAAGAAAATCCCCATGTAGTGTGATTAAGAAATCTGATGAAGAGTTTTGGAAAGTTTGTTATTATAAATCTTTTCTGGCCCCTTACCTTTCTTTCAGTTGGAGTTTGCAAGCAATCATGTTTTCCCTGACAAGCGCATAATATGAAGAGGACAGTTATGTAAAACATTGTCTTGTGTAAGGCCATATCTGTAGGAATATAGAAAAGAATAAACAGAACCAAACAAAACAACAGCTTGCAGTCAATGTTACTGTTACTATATACCACAGAAATATTACATTCCAGCAAACAGATTTTCCCAGTATTAAAATTAGTTTCCTTAAAATGTATTGACATTTTTTTGGTCCTCATGTTGACAGGCACCAATAGTAGACTTTAAAGGCAAACCCAAAGCTTACACTAAAGACTATACCTGCTCAAATGTTTTGACCAAACACACCTAACCAAAAACACATGTTGGGCCAGTTGTCCCAATACTTTTCATGGCCTGAAATAAACAATACATTTGCAGAGCAATGTATTGTTTTCAATATATCTCAAAGTCTTGAGAAAAAAACAATTACATATGGTGATGCTCATGCTCAGAGGTATCCAACTATAAAGGACAATAAATGACTACGGTTTGTTTTTATATTTGACATAATGTGTTTTTGTAGGAAAGTGTAATTTCCCCCCCAGGAAAGTTGTCAATATTCTTCCCAATGGAATATTATGTCCATTCTCACAAAATTGTCCCTCTTTTTGTAGTACAGCAGCACATGAATTCATCAATACACCTTGGTAGTTGGTTATGGCAATACTGTATATATGAATGCTTCTACCACTGTTTTTAAACCTCTCAATTTATTTAATTACAGATGATTGTTTTAGTACACATCATTGGTCTCTATATTAAAAAGTAGGTCATGTTTTTTCTGCACCTCACATTTGGAATAATTTCCAAGATCAGTTGAAATTGAATGAGTTGGTGCCTCTAGGCCAATTCAAATTGATGTTAGAGGAATATTTCCATGGAGAATGTGAATGATTCTTGTTCATGTTTAGCTTTTTTAGGGGTTGTTTTCCTCATACTTTGTACTGTCTAGTACATGTACAAATGCAGGACTCATCCACAAAAGAGACCTTTGGTCTAAGCATGGCCTCTTCTGCATAATAAATAAAAAACGTTATACACATATTTAATTTGCTTTATCCTTACATTACAATGACCTCTTTAAATTTGAAGGGAGAGAATATACAAATACATTTAGGAAACAGTGTATATACAATAACAAATAATATTATACTCATAATCCAAGAAGTCTTTATTTTACTTTTGTATTCCCATTGTCAAAACATTTTGTTTAGGATGTATACTTAAACCCTGTAATAAACCTCAATCTGATAATTTACATTATTTTAATATGAAATGTAAAACTCTTACCTGTACGATTCTAAGCGTTATTAAACAAACAAAGTCTTTTGTCAACTTGCCACTAAAAATCTCCACTATTGATCAAGTCTTTTTCCTGGATGGCTCTTTTTCTGTGATACACCTGATGGACTGGTTTATCTTCCTTGTTTATTTTTTTTTATAAAGTATGAACAGTATTTCAGATGACTATAAAGGTAGCCTGATGTAAACCTGTTAAACCATGTGTTTTTTTTAAACTGACTTCACTCTGTAAGGGAAAAACCGTCTACAGTCAACTTCCTGGTTCTCACATTTCATAAAATTCTGTTAGTGAAGTGGAGTATGTAAAATATACTAATAGTATGGCGTTGGTTGGATGAAACATATGAACCACCTAAGAATATAACGAAGAAAAAGAAGAAGTGCAGACCCCAGAACAACCATCAGGGTAACAATTCTACATCAAGCTGTTGTTCAAGTATGCCGGGTGAGGTCTTTAAACTCAGGGGAAACTCAGTAGAGTGTGGGGGTGACGCTAGGGTTCTTCAAGCTGAGGGCACACAATAGAGGTCTTTAAAATGTGGGGGCACACGGAAAAGGTCTTCAAGCTGAGGGCGCATGGTAGAGGTTTTCAAACTGAGGGCACACAGTAGAGGCCTTCTTGAAAAGTGATTAGAGTTCATGTACATGAAGACATGAGGTCTTGGACCACACCTCAGGAGTACCAGAGTTTTTCTAGCCACTGTGGATCAACACTGTTGTTGCTTGCTCTTTGGAGTTTTAGGCTGGGTGTTTTGTAAAAGCACTTTGTGACAACTGCTTTATAAATACATTTGATTGATTGATTGATTGATTGAAGTACATCCAATCATCCAATATTATCACATCTAAATTGTTTCTGAAGTCTATCAGACCCTCATGTATCGATAACACCCAAATTGCAAGGTTTACTTTCCCGCCAGCTTGCAAACTAATTTTGTGTTGTCTGGCAGTGAATTTTAACATTTCACCAGCACTGTTCTTTGCGGCTTGGTCTGTCTAACACTGATAATGGCATAAGACTGAAACATTTATAATCTTTGTTTTTTTTGTTGGGTGAATCTTGCACTTTGAGTATGAGTATGGATTAAATCATTATGTTTGAATCTCGACCTGTTTTGATTGTTCCTTTCTTCATGTTCTTTCTTTATATTCTGAGTGCAAGTACTTTTTAAATTCCCCTGACCTTTTGTGGATGACAGTCCATACATTGTTTTTCATAATGTCATCACTAATTAAAAATATCACAACAAAAAGTGTTACGGGTGTGTAGCAGCTTTCCCTCCAGAAAAGTATTGTAACGGCTATTGAAATAGGCTAGTGCTTGAGTATGCATAGACTTGGCCTGTATGCCAACCTATCCGGCAAGCATACCAACATAACCAAGATATGTGCCCCTCCCATCTCTTACCATGAGAGGCCACAAAAATATTTCAGACATTTTTGTGATTGGCAAACGGGGAGACTCCAAGGTGTGTCAAATAAACAGCCATACCAAACAGCAGCCATACCAAAGGCAACACTCAAGAACTTGGCTTTATGAGTATAACCACGGTTCCCTGAGAAAGGGAATGAGGTACCACACACTGGGGGTGTTGTGGAAAATGTTTCCTTTTTTTCCCGCCAACATTTTCAAGCAACTCAGGTGTTTGTGAATTCAATAGTAGACTTTATTTATTAAGGTAATAAAGCTGTGCTGATCTGCAGACAAACCAACCCATGTTGGTCTGCAGAACAACCGACTTCCAAACTTCGGAAACACTTTTATACAGTATGGTTATACATTGATATTAGCTCCTCCTATTATGCTAATTTCTGGATGGATCCTTATCCAATCTTCCACCAACCCTCTGGGATCCGCCCCCCAAACCACCATTGGAAATATTGGTGGTGGGATGGTGACGTGATTTCTCACATTCTGCCAAGGTTTTACTAAGAAACTCAAGGACAAGCCACAGGTCCTTCTGTCCTCAATATGAGATTACAACAACCACTCATTACACTGACCATGGGAACAGTAGTCAAGCCAGAGTAAGAGTACAGTTCATCACTCTCTCTTAACAATTAAATGTGGAAAAATCTAAGACAATTAAAATGTGAATATTACTAAAGACCAATACAAAAAAAATATTTTTAGAAATGTTGGCCAACTGAAAAGTATGAACATGAAAAGTATGAGCATGTACACCACTCAATACTTAGTTGGGGCTCCTTATGCCTGAATTACTGCAGCAATGCGGCATGGCATGGAGTTGATCAGTCTGTGGCACTGCTCAGGTGTTATGAGAGCCCAGGTTGCTCTGTTAGTGGCCTTCAGCACTTCTGCATTGTTGGGTCTGGCGTATCACATCTTCATCTTCACAAAACCCCATAGATTTTCTAAAGGGTTAAGGTCAGGCAAGTTTGCTGGCCAATTAAGAACAGGGATAACATGGTCCTTAAACCAGGTACTGGTAGCTTTGGCACTGTGTGCAGGTGCCAAATCCTGTTGGAAAATGAAATCTGCATCTCCATAAAGTTGGTCAGCAGCAGGAAGCATGAAGTGCTCTAAAACTTCCTGGTAGATGGCTGCATTGACCTTGGACCTGAAAACACAGTGGACCAACACCAGCAGATGACATGGCACCCCAAACCATCACTGCCTGTGGAAACTTCACACTGGACTTCAAGCCACGTGGATTCTGTGCCTCTCCTCTCTTCCTCCAGACTCTGGGACCTTGATTTCCAAAGAAAATGCAACATTTACTTTCATCAGAGAACATAACTTTGGACCACTCAGCAGCAGTCCAGTCCTTTTTGTCTTTAGCCCAGGCGAGACGCTGGCGAAACTTAAATCACATCTTTTAAGGTCAAACTGGTGTTGAGTCTACTCATACCCTGCTTGGCCCAGACCGCGTTGTTTCAGGTCTGCTTATTACTGTGGCTCAACCGGCACGGGGACTTATCTCCCAGAAGGTCCATCTGAGTCGGTCACTTGGTGCAACACTAAAGGATAATCACGCTTCTAAGCCATAAAAATAGCTATAAAAAATAGCTACGCACCTGAAATTACCCATCTCAGTTTTTAACTGTAAAAAAGCTATGATAAATCTTACTGGAAGGGGAGCCAAGTGTATTTTGCCACAACACACAGTAAGGATGATGGTTCAAGAAATTTCCAAAACTTCAATGAGACATCACCACCATGCCCACAAGCTATCTAGACGTATCTACTTTGTTTTAGAGAAGAAATCAGACCATTGAAACCCTGTTCATGATAGTATGTGGTGCCCAGTGACTTTGAGAAACAAAATATATCCATATACTTAAAGGTCACTGTGTACAGAATCCTGCCTCTAAACAATAACACGGCTTGTCTATTCCTTGTCTTTCCTTACTGAACAAGACCCGTATAGTACCAGCTAGTCCGGGGTGGTTTAGGGTTGGAGGGATAGTACTGCGAGTGTTACTGCGAGATTACAAGTCGATAGACGGACTGGCAAGAAAGTTTAAATGGGGAATATTTCAGTCACTGATACATTTAGTACAAAATGATTATTGGAAGCAATAAGTTAAAACATTAACTGCATATTTCTACTGTTCATTTTTGATTATTTTTATATTAGTAGTAAAAATCTTGCATATACCTCCTTTAAAGGGACATTGTGTAGAAATCTGCTTGAATATCTCAGGCATTCTGAAGAAGTTTGTAGGAAAAAATATTTGGTACAGTAACAGATGTCTTCTAGGAATTTATGTTTGTATTTCAACTAGTAGAATAGTAAAGAATGTGTATGTAGCCCCTTTAATTAAATGCTATCATAACATTGAGCTCACTCCTCACCAATATATTTTACTGTTGTAGCGTCTGTTTTTAAGACAGGCTTTATTACTACTGCAGCTGGTTATTTTGGTACATAGGAAGTAAGTTTGGTACATCTGGAATATTGGGAGTAATATGTGTGGTTGAGTGAACACCAAAATAGGCCGTTGGTAAATAAAGAATTTGCTAGTTTATTAAAAGTAAATGGAAATATTTTTGGTGAGTAAAGTAGCTAACTTAAAGCAATACATGGTTGCTAGCAGCACCAGCAGGAAGTTCAAGCTAGGTTGTGAGCAAATGTATTCAACATGTATGTGTTTGTTTTCTGCCTGATTTCAAAACTTTTTTAGATTTTTGCAATCAAAATTGGCACTTTTTTAGTCATCATGGGTTTAACCTGTTTTGGTCACACTGATAGTAATGATGTGTTTCACCCGGCAGTGCCCCAGTTGAAGAGAGAGCAGTAGTTTTCTCCCATTTGATATAATAGAAGCAGGAAAAAGGGCAAGAAATCTAAAACCTCAAACACATTTGATGACAATTTCTGTCAACTTCCGTTAATATCTGATAATGAAAGGTTTAACGAACGTAGTAAAAACTTATAAATAAACTGAAGCTTATAGCTTTTTTCTCAGTTTGATATTTTATTTTCATGTTTGTTGATTGATTGATAACATGGCAACACACATTCACAACAGGAACCATGTTTGTTTCATTGTGTATGTGTGAACATACCAGATTAGGATTTTGGTATGGGGACACCTATGACCAAAATATTTTGGTATATTTTGGATTTGAATGGATACTAATAACTCTGGTCCACACGGGTTGCAACCAGATGCAACACCAGTCTTTTTCTTGCCGAACAAAGTGACACTGCATTCATTCCCATTTCTAAAACAAAAGGTGGACCAGCGCAGAGTGAGTTTGGCCTGGGGAAGGGTAGTAGCTACATTAGTGGCATAGCTGAGCTCTCAATATGAGAAAGCTGACACAATGAACTTGTCTTGCTTTAATAATGTTCATCATAAAAACGGATTCAGTCACTTTTAAAGTTTCTTCTTTATTTTCAAACGTGATTTGCTGTCCTCTTCCTCGCCTTCTTCAGCAGATAGTGGTGAGTTAGAGGGGACGGCTGGCTAGTTTGGCGCCAGCAGCTTCCTCCTCTGTCATGACAACTGTCCCAGGACTCCATGTAGCTTCACTAGTCCTTCTCTGGTACCAGCTTCAGAACTTTGCCAATAGCAATGGTTTTGCCTGAAAATGTATGCCATTACATAGTTTTAAAACTCTTTAATGTTCCATTTATCTATGGTTTTCTGACCAAATCAATTGAGACACGCCCACTCTGACAGACATTACCTTCGTCTCGTAGGGTGAACCTCCCCATCTGTGGGAAGTCTTTGAAGGTTTCAAGGCAGATGGTTCCGGCACAACGTAGCCTTGCAATGCACACCTGGTCCTGTTTGACAAAGCGAGGTCGCGTCTTGCTCTTCTCACCCGTCTTCTTGTCGACTAGACAGATTAAGGCCTCAGGAAAGAATTGAATACAGATGTAAATGCTAATGAACAGATATAATTACTAATGAACTGGTGTAATTACTAATGAGCATTATTCTCTGACAGAGGATATATCTTCAGATGCCAAACTATACTAGGACTAGACAGCCGGTCGGGTTAAGCTAATGTAACTCAGCAACTCACTGTGATTTGTACTTCTTCAATACAGGTATGAATGTGTAGGACTGCATTATATCCTGGGCAGATGATGGATTTATGCTCAATGATGACGATCTGGAAAATAAGACACTTTTTGGTCAATCCAACATAAAATTCACAAGCATTTTGCATACCTCATATGAAGTCTATCTTTGTCAGATAACAATATACACCTTATATTTAGTAGATGCTTCTATTCCTTAAAGTTAAAGTCTTGCATGCGTGCACTGATTACTTTAAATAAGGGTAGTCCCAGGTATTGAATCTACTACACTGGTGTTGCGAGCGCTGTGCTCTCCCAACCGAGCCGAAAGAGGACCTTCGCTACCTGTGCATCAAAGGTACGTCCGGAGTGACATAGGTTCTCAGCGTTACAGAGGATGAAGCCGGGCAGAATCTCCTCTTCCTCGATGCCCTTCAGCCTTAGCTTGAGGTTCTCTCCTGGAACTGCTTCATCTGTCTCCACCTCATCAGACAGCAGGCTCAGCACCTCCACGGTGTGCTGCGTGTGTGAATAACATGCCACATGTCATTCGGTGCCGTGTATGTGTTATACTTTAAGGGCCTGTTTCGAGACCACAGATTAAGCCTAATCCTGGACTAAAAAAAAAATAAGATCAATGGATTCTGAAGTGACATCTTTAACACTGGTGCATAAATGTATGAGAATCCAAAAAGGGTGGTGTCCATCCATCCATCTTCTCCCGCTTTATCCGGGGCCGGGTCGCGGGGGCAGCAGTCTAAGCAGGGATGCCCAGACTTCCCTCTCCCCAGACACTTCCTCTAGCTCTTCCGGGGGGACACCGAGGCGTTCCCAGGCCAGCCGGGAGACATAGTCCCTCCAGCGTGTCCTAGGTCTTCCCCGGGGTCTCTTCCCGGTGGGACGGGACCGGAACACCTTCCCAGGAAGGCGTTCCGGAGGCATCCGAAAAAGATGCCCAAGCCACCTCAGCTGACCCCTCTCGATGTGGAGGAGCAGCGGCTCTACTCTGAGCTCCTCCCGGGTGACCGAGCTTCTCACCCTAAGGGATCGCCCGGCCACCCTGCGGAGAAAGCTCATTTCGGCCGCCTGTATCCGGGATCTTGTCCTTTCGGTCATGACCCAAAGCTCATGACCATAGGTGAGAGTAGGAACGTAGATTGACTGGTAAATCGAGAGCTTCGCCTTGCGGCTCAGCTCTTTCTTCACCACGACAGACCGATACATCGACTGCATTACTGCAGAAGCTGCACCGATCCGTCTGTCAATCTCCCGTTCCATCCTTCCCTCACTCGTGAACAAGACCCCTAGATACTTAAACTCCTCCACTTGAGGCAGGCACTCTCCACCAACCTGAAGTGGGCAAGCCACCCTTTTCCGACTGAGGACCATGGCCTCAGATTTGGAGGTACTGATTTTCATCCCCACCGCTTCACACTCGGCTGCAAACCGTCCCAGTGCATGCTGAAGGTCCTGGTTAGAAGGGGCCAACACGACAACATCATCTGCAAAGAGCAGAGACGAAATTGTGTGGTCCCCAAACCTGACACCCTCCGGCCCCTGGCTGCGCCTAGAAATTCTGTCCATAAAAATTACGAACAGAACCGGTGACAAAGGGCAGCCCTGCCGGAGTCCAACATGCACTGGGAACAAGTCTGACTTACTGCCGGCAATGCGGACCAAGCTCCTGCTTCGGTTGTACAGGGACCTGACAGCCCTTAGCAAAGGACCCAGGACCCCATATTCCCCAAGCACCCTCCACAAGATGCCGCGAGGGACACAGTCGAATGCTTTCTCCAAATCCACAAAACACATGTGGATTGGTTGGGCAAACTCCCATGAACCCTCCAACACCCCGTAGAGGGTATAGAGCTGGTCCAGTGTTCCACGGCCCGGACGAAAACCACACTGTTCCTCCTGAATCCGAGGTTCTACTATCGGCCGTATTCTCCTCTCCAGAACCCTGGCATAGACTTTCCCGGGGAGGCTGAGAAGTGTGATCCCCCTATAGTTGGAACACACCCTCCGGTCCCCCTTCTTAAAAAGAGGGACCACCACCCCGGTCTGCCATCCCAGAGGCACTGTCCCCGACCGCCACGCGATGTTGCACAGGCGTGTCAACCAAGACAGCCCCACAACATCCAGAGACTTGAGGTACTCAGGGCGGATCTCATCCACCCCCGGTGCCTTGCCACCGAGGAGTTTCTTGACCACCTCAGTGACTTCAGCCCGGGTGATGGACGAGTCCACCTCTGAGCCCTCATCCTCTGCTTCCTCAATGGAAGACGTGTCAGCGGGATTGAGGAGATCCTCGAAGTACTCCTTCCACCGCCCGACGACATCCTCAGTTGAGGTCAACAGCTGCCCACCTCTACTGTAAACAGCGTTGGTAGGGCACTGTTTCCCTCTCCTGAGGCGCCGGATGGTTTGCCAGAATCTCTTCGAGGCCAGCCGATAGTCCTTCTCCATGGCCTCACCGAACTCCTCCCAGGCCCGAGTTTTTGCCTCCACAACCACCCGGGCTGCAGCCCGCTTGGCCTGTCGGTACCCGTCAGCTGCCTCAGGAGTCCCACAAGCCAACCAGGCCTGATAGGACTCCTTCTTCAGCTTGACGGCATCCCTTACTTCCGGTGTCCACCACCGGGTTCGGGGATTGCCGCCTCGACAGGCACCGGAGACCTTACGGCCACAGCTCCGAGCGGCCGCTTCGACAATGGCGGTGGAGAACATGGTCCACTCGGACTCAATATCTCCAACCTCCCTCGGGATCCAGTCGAAACTCTGCCGGAGGTGGGAGTTAAAGATCTCTCTGACAGGAGACTCGGCCAGACGTTCCCAGCAGACCCTTACAGTACGCTTGGGCCTGCCGAGTCTGTCCAGCTTCCTCCCCCGCCATCGGATCCAACTCACCACCAGGTGGTGATCAGTTGACAGCTCCGCCCCTCTCTTCACCCGAGTGTCCAAGACATACGGCCGCAGGTCAGATGAGACGACAACAAAGTCGATCATCGACCTGCGGCCTAGGGTGTCCTGGTGCCACGTGCACTGATGGACACCCTTATGCTTGAACATGGTGTTCGTTATGGACAAACTGTGACTAGCACAGAAGTCCAATAATTGAACACCACTCGGGTTCAGATCCGGGGGGCCGTTCCTCCCAATCACGCCCCTCCAGGTGTCACTGTCGTTGCCCACGTGGGCGTTGAAGTCCCCCAGTAGAACAATAGAGTCCCCAGTCGGAGCACTTTCCAGCACCCCTCCCAGAGACTCCAAGAAGGTCGGGTACTCTGCACTGCCGTTCGGCCCGTAGGCACAAACAACAGTGAGAGACCTATCCCCGACCCGTAGGCGCAGGGAAACGACCCTCTCGTTCACCGGGGTAAACTCCAACACATGGCGGCAGAGCTGGGGAGCTATGAGCAAACCCACACCAGCCCGCCGCCTCTCACCATGGGCAACTCCAGAGTGGTGAAGAGTCCATCCTCTCTCAAGGAGTGTGGTTCCAGAGCCCAAGCCGTGTGTAGAGGTGATCCCGATTACCTCTAATCGGAACCTCTCAACCTCACGCACCAACTCAGGCTCCTTCCCCGCCAGCGAGGTGACATTCCACGTCCCTAGAGCCAGTTTCCGTGTCCAGAGATCGGGTTGTCTAGGCCCCTGCCTTCGACTGCCGCCCGATCCTCTTCGCACCGGCCCCTTATGGTCCCTCCTGTGGGTGGTGAGCCCACGGGAGGGCAAAAAAAAAGGGTGGTGTCTCAATTATAATTATAATTTATATTTTAGTCATTCAGCAGACGCCCTTAACCAGAGCAACTATTGGTAGATTCATATAGCTAGGTGGGAAACCCACACAACCCAGTAATAGTAATAAGATTTCTTATTCAATGTACAGTGATGTGAATAAGTACACACCCTGGAAAGTTTTTTTTTTTGACATACTCATATGTAATCCTATAAATGTATAAATGATAAATGTAACCTAATTAAACAAATGACACGGAAAGATTATTTGCAATCATTTCTTCATCAAAAATCAGGTGCATTTTTATAGTGAAGAAAAATAAGTACACATCAGCGTCAATAGCTGGTGCTGCCCCTTTCGCCTGAAACTATTTAGCCACTGTTTGTAACTCTATCAGTCTCTTACATTGACTAGGAAGACTTTTTTTACAGTACTGCTTTTTCTCTGTCATTTTAAGGGCTTTCTTGCTTGCACCGACCACTTCAAGTCCCCACCCCGCATTTCAATAAAATGTACATCTAGGTTTTGACTCAGCCACTCCATAAACCTCCCTTTCTACTTTTTGAACTGTAAGGAAATTGCAATTATGTTTGTTTTAATTGCACAAAGTTATTTTTGTGATTTGTTAAAAAAAGTTTACCATTATCAATGAATGTGGTTGGAATTTAGCTAAAATATCCAGGTGTCCAGATGTTTCAAAACAAATAAGACATTTCCAGGGGGTTGACTTACTTCTTCACAGGACCGTAGCTATCAGCAATGTCAGTGTAACAGCGTCTGCTAAATGACTAAAAGGTATGTGTTAACTTGGTAATTCATTTGAGTGACGTTTTCTGTCCAAGAGAATAATGAGACCACTGGTGAGCCTTACCCTGTTAGGCATCATGACCAGCTGCTGGGCTTTGGAAATTGAGCCAGACTCCAACTTCCCCAGGACCACTGTCCCCATATCCTAAACACAGAGCACATTGCTGGCCAGGTTAAACCTTATTCTACCAGTTCAATAAATATGTATTCATCCATTAAACATGTCACACCAGAGTGTGTGGTGGAGATTCATTGGTTGCTTAAAATGATGCACATTTTTGTTTTCCGTTCTCTATTATCTCAACTAAGACGACTACTAGCATCCAATCAACTGGACCTTAATCTCATAAGAACTGTGAGCCAGTTGGACCTCCAGGGTGTAATTACACCCTTCTTACACAACCACAGTGGGTGTGTTTGTGTGAGACCTGCTGAGAAAGCTAGAAACTGACTTAATTCAAACCATCAAATGTTTTGTCCTCTAACCAGTTCCAAAGCACACCCACACATTGCTGAAACCAGCGCTAAAAAGCTTCAATAGTCTTTTAAAGAAAATGTCAGTGCTTCTGCTGTCTCTGGATTTCTCTGTGTTGTATGTGTTTATGTGTGTGGTGTAGCAGCTGTACAAAGCTGGCTTCTGGCAATTATTTTATAAACTTCTGTCAATCTCTGAGACAATATATGTTTAATTGATTATGAATTACTAGGAAGATTATCATCTTGATTCGTTATTATGTTTGTTAACTGCTCGTTATGCCATTAATACAGGGTTACAGAGAGTAAAACAGAGTTACAGATATGGGACAGCAGTTTAGCTCACCTTGTATTTATCAACAATGGGTAATCTGACTGGTCCGTCTGTGATTCGGCTGAAGCTTGGCAGACTGTCCAGATGTGGGATGAATGGCAAACCGCTGCCAACGAAGAACAATCAATGTTAATCTTTTAAAATACAACAGTTACACACTTTCTCATTCATTATGGGAAAATAACACCACTTTATAGTTCATAAAGCTCCAGCAGAACGGTTTTAGGGAGGAGACACGAGATACATTTATTTAATGGAGTGCTGTGAGAATCAAGACCATCCATCATTCAGCTCTAAAGGGACTGAGGTTCATGCAGAGACTGGAGCAGATGTGGACCTACGTGTACCACGTGCACTCCTCTAATGGCTCCTTCAGGTTGGCTCCTGTCAGCCCAGAGCACGGCATGAAGTAGATATCCTTCTTTGGGTTGAAGCCCACTTTCTTCAGGAACGGCACTAGCTTCTCTTTACATTCTTCATACCTTCAATATGAAGACATTGTAATGTGTTAGCAGTGACTGACTGAGGAACATACACTATCTTAGGATCCGTCCAATTTTAACCAGGCAAGCAGCATGAGTCAAATGGCCAAGATAGGAAGTTGTCGATTTTGCATTAAGCTTTATTCAGCTTTAACAGTATTTCCTCTTCAGTCAAATATTCGTGCATGTCTGTTGAACTGACTAACCTTTCCAAGCTCCAGTTGACTGTGGGGTCATCCATCTTGTTGACAAGGATGATGAGGTGTTTGACTCCAGCCGTCTTGGCCAGCATGGCGTGTTCTCGCGTCTGGCCTCCCTTCTCAAAACCAGTCTCAAACTCTCCTTTTCTGGCAGAGATCACCTGACCACAACACAGTGTTACATTAGACCAGAATAGGGAGAACATAATGACAGACCACTACTGTACTCAGAATAAAATACAGAGAAAGCTTGGCCAGTGTGGCTGAATGTTCTGATGGAGACACTTTCTCTTCCACAGCTGTTGGTAAGTGATACTTCACGCTTCTGGGTTGTCCTGTTTTTTTTTTAATATTTTTTTAAAATGTATGAAGATGTCCAATTACAGCACCAACCAAAAATAAGACATGCAATCTTTGGAAACCACAGCACAGTAGTGACTTGGATACAAATGACCTCAAAGGCAAATCAATGTAAAGACTATGTTAATGTCACTGCTTGCTTTTTGCTTATTTACAGTGAGACATTTCATAAGCAGTTGTTAAGTGCCTGTTTACAGTTAAACCACAAACAATGCGATTGAGTTGGCCAACATGGCAGCTAAACTTCTTAATGATTTATTCTGAAGGTACTGGGATATACCATATATATCCTGTGTACACTGTATATACCCTGTCTCACTCTCTACAGTACCAATGCATAAAAAAAAGAATGCTTGTTAGAATTTATACCTTTTACTGCTGAACAAAGGCAGTCCCAGTCAGGATGCATACTGGCAACAACCCAACTATTCAACTAACAGGAACACAAGGGCATGTTTTGCCTCAACACAGCAGATACGAAAAGTGGCTAATGCAATGCCTTCCATTGGCTTGGACACAGTGACAAAGCTTTATTTGGGAAAACTCACCAGCACTGCCAAGTCAGCCTGTGACGCTCCACCGATCATGTTGGGAACAAAGCTTTTGTGGCCAGGGGCGTCCAGTATAGTAAAGTGCTTTTTTTCAGTCTCAAAGTAGGCTCTTCCAACCTCCACCGTCTTTCCCTTGTCCCTCTCCTCCTGGTTTGTGTCCAGTGCCCAGGACAGGTACCTGGGGAGCAGAAGAAACTAACTGAATGTCTGAAATTGATGCTTAAGAATACAAATTCTTCATGTATTTCTAAACATGAAGAAATCTAGTCACAACAGAAGGTGGGCTCACCATGTCTCTCGGTTCTTTTCTTTTGCTTCTCTTTCATATTTCTCAAGGGTTCTTTTCTCCACCATCCCTGTCAAATACCTAGAACAAGACAGAAGAACAGATATTGTCTGATAAATCTTGGTGATTGGTGCCTGATAAATACACTACCGTTTAAAAGTTTGGGGTCACTTAGAAATGTCCTAGTTTTCAAAAGAAAAGCTAATTCTTTGTCAATTAAAATAATATAAAATTGATCCAAAATACAGCGTAGACATTGTTAATGTTGGAAATGACTATTGTAGCTGGAAAGGATTTCTAAAGGAATATATTCATAGGTGTACAGAAGCTCATTAACAGCAACCATCAGTCTTGTGTTCCATTGACAAGTTGTGTTTGCTAATACAAGTTTAACATTTTAAAAACCTAACTGATCATAAAAAAACATTCACAATTATTTTAGCACAGCTGAAAACTGTTGGGCTGGTTTAAGAAGCAAAAAAGCTTGCCTTCTTTCGAATAGTTGAGTATCTGGAGCATTAGCAATTGTGGGTTCAAAATGGCTCAAAACAGGCTAAAAATTGCCAGAATGGCCTTTCTTCTAAAACTCGTCCCTCTATTTTAGTTCTGAGAAATAAAGTCTATTCCATGCAAGAAATCCTTTGACAGAACAGTGCAAACTGGCTCTAAGGGCTCACAGGTCCTCAACTGGCAGCTTCATTAAACAGTACCCGCAAAACACCAGTCTCAACGCCTACAGTGAAGAGGCGATTCCAGGATGCTGGCCTTCTTGGCAGAGTTGCAAAGAAAATATTTCTCAGACTGGCCAATAAAAAGAGAAGGCTGAGATGGGCACAAGAACACAGACTGTGACGACTGCGCCATCTGCTGCCTCTTCCGCCCGTTCCGGGCTGGCTTCGGCGTTCGACGTCTCCGACCTTCTGACACCACCGCCCTGTTCATATCATCCAGCACTCGTCTCGTTAATTGCACACACCTGATTCTCATCCAGTCATCAGACCCATCATATGCAGCTCCTGAAGAAATTAAGAGACCACTGCACCTTCTTTCCTTTCCAAAACATTAAAAAAAGGAAGGTTTTGAGTGAGGACCAGAAGGGTTAAAATTAAGAGACCACTGCAAATCGAACGCTTCTGTTCCTCAATCAAAACTTTCCTTTTCAACTCTTTTGGAAAGGAAAGAAAAAGGTTCAGTGGTTTCTTAATTTTTTCCGGAGCTGTATATGTTCCCTCTGCTACCCGTGTCTTTGTGTGTGATTGTCTCCTCTGGAGCTATGTCAGGTTTCCGTGCTTTTCTTCTTTTCTATGCAACTTTTACTGTTTGGACAATATTTACCTCTTGCCTGTGAGGTTTATATTAAATATTCCCTTTTGCGTATGTTCTTGAATAAAGCCTGTTCTATTTAGTTGTTTTCTTCTTTTGTTTTTGAACGGAGCCTGTCCTTTTTGTTCTGATAGTTTTTGCCTGTTTGTTGTTAGCCCTCATTAGCACCCTATTTAATTTGCCCAGTTCAGTCAGCCCTTTGTCGAGTTATTGTGTGCGTCTTGCCTGCTGTTCTGTGTTTATGCCTGCCTTGTTGCTGCCGTTTTGTTGTTTTTTCCCGCCTCTGTTTCATTATTAAATGATTTATTGTCCTTTAACTCCTCACCTCGTGTCCTGCTTACCCCAAAACGTTACATTGACACCATCTGTTAAGCATGGTGGAGGCAATGTGATGGGGTGCTTTGGTGGGTAAAGTCTGAGATTTGGCTATCACTCCATATTGCAATACCAGGCCACACCCTGTGGATGGTGCTTGAATGAAGCCAATTTCCTCCTACAACAGGACCATGACCCAAAGCACATCTGCTCCAAACTGTCTATAATGGAGTAGCCAGCACAGTCACTGGATCTCAACCCTATTGAACTTTTGTAGGAGCAGCTTGACCGTATGGTAAGAACTGCCCATCAAGAAAATCCAACTTCTGGGTGGTGGTTCAGGAACCATAGGGAGGAATCACTTCAGATTATCTCAACAAATTGACAACCAGAATGCAAAAGGACTGCAAGGCTGTAATTTCTGCATATGGCAGATTCTTTGATGAATGCAAAGCTTGAAGGACACAATTATTGTTTCAATATAAAATGTCAATGACTGTATTTCCTATTCAAACTCATTTCATGTATGTTTTTATGGAAAACAGGGCCATTTATTTTGAATGGTAGTGTACAAAGGATGGAAGATTTTAGATCTAGAAAACCATAGGTTTAGAAGCAGTTTTAAGGTGTTGTTTTAGCAGGTTACTGAAGATAACCTGAATGTGGAAATTGTTCTGGATAACAAAGTTATCACTCACATGATCTGACCTCCTATAGTTGATTTACCAGCATCTGAAAAACAGAAAATCCCAAGTAAACACACTGTTAACTTCCAAAAAACACTTGCCATCCACCCTGCGTGAACCAATAATGTATGAAAGAAAACCAAAGGGAGAGTACACAGAAGGAACGCACCTACATGACCAATGAACACCACATTGACATGTTCCTTCTTCGGGGCATCTGGTGGGGGAGGGGCCACTTTAAGCACAGGCAACTCCTCCTCTTCTTCCTCCTCCATCATCTCCTCTACTTCTTTGCCATCTGCCGCTTCGCTGGATCCTCCATCTCCTCCCAGAGCTCCCCCGCCTGGTTCTCCTCCCAGAGCACCCCCACGTGGTTCTCCTCCCAGGGCTCCCCCACCTGGTTCTCCATCCCTGGGCTCCTCTTTCTGCTCCCATGTCTCCTCCACAGCCATGTCAGCTTCTACCCCTCCTCCGTTCTCTACTGGAGCTGAAGGACACAAATGCTCAATTGGCATTGATGTAGACTACAAAACAATGCCGTTTTGTTATAGGTAGTCAAATAACACTCAGCAGATTTTACAGGCCCATGATGGGTACATGAAGTGAACTGAGAAGAGCACACTGTTCAGGTGCTCCCATGGTTTTGATGGAGTATTAGGGAGCATGTACTGCAAAGTACTTGGACTGCAAAGCACTTGGCAATTCTCTTGAAACTATTCTCTTTCACCTCAAACTTCACAGAACGTGACAATGAAGTTTGTTTTACACATTTATTAGTCTCATGGATGCCATGGAGGTTCAATATCATTATTTTATTTATTGAATCTAGCACTGATGCAGCCATAGATGTCAATTCCTGATTAAATCAGAGGATTTGTGCATCTGAAAAAATATATTTTCATAGCAGCATATCCATAACTTCTGTATCTATGAACTGAAACACTTCAGATTCTATGTTCTCTGCTAATTCCTTGTTAATCACAATTTGCACGGGAGAACCGTGCTGTTGATGATGACAACTGCTCTGAGGATAATGTGTGCATTACTCTTGCATAGCCAAACCTTTAAACTGTAGTATATGAAGATTTAAATAGCCTGGATTGAAAAAAGTGATGCTATGCATTCGGACTAGGGATTGGCTAGAACTTCTTCATACAATATTATCATGATGTTTTGATGCCGATACGATGTGTTTTGCTATTCTCAAAATGTTCACAATTCTATGTTTGACAATTCAATACTGATTTTATTACGATATGATGTGGGGGCAAGCAGGCAAAAGGTGCCTGAGGTCGTCAGTCAAGTGAGTGTGTCCTTACACACACTGATCTGGCTAACGTCCTGAAATGTCTTGGCTCTGTCTCCCAGGAGGAAGACATGTCGATATCTTAAAGTCCCCCAAGCCTGTTGGGAGCCTATGGCACTACAGAAAACTCATACAATTCATTAAAAAGGCAACTATCTTCTGAAATATGAACTCACAAGGTAACTTCAACAGTCACTCAGAACTTACCCTTCTCTCTGGCAAGCTAAAGTTGCGGCCAGGTGTCACACTATAAATCAGGCTACGTAACCTGAGTAGTTGTCCAAACCGGCAGTGTTCTCTGGCTAAACATAAACAACTGACTTAAACAGATATATATGGCTGGTCAACATAGTACCTCTACAGCCATATTCCCCGAAAATACAAGGACTGTGACACATTTGGTTATAGCAGTCTAACAAACGTCATATCCTCTGTTGTTTTCATGTGTCCGGTGAACAAATCTATTTTAGGCAAAGGCCTGTGATGTTGCATCATGCTATAGATGTGCATGTAGGGACTGGGGGCCTGCCAATCCTCCCAGTTAGAGCTTATCAGTTCCCCTGAAACAGGCCTTCAGGCCTCCGCTACCTACCAGTGAGCAGTAGGCCTAAACAGACATTGCAATGTCTGAATAAATAAATGGCAAACAATACTGACTGAAGAACATGTGAAATCTCTTGTTGGGAGTTGGCGAGGCAGATAAAATTCAAGCTTGAGACCTATTAAAAACATGATACACACCATTTTGATGATTGTCATTGTCAAAAATCATGAAATTGTTTAATGTATGGAAAGAATTGTGAATTACATAATAATAAACTTAAAAACACATACCAACTGTTTCAGACACCTCCATCCTGGCAACTGGCTCAGTAACTGTAAAGAGATAAGTTTACATATACTGATGCCTATATTCTTGGTATTAAATTGACATCGAAACAGAAAAACCCGTACAACGGTGAGTATTAGTGTCCGCTTAACAATTAACATTCTGCGCCGTGGGCCGAGATATAAACGTCGCACCATGCAAGCTGTCACCTTACTGTTGAGCGATATCATATATAGTCTATGAAGCTTGCTAGCAACAAACTCAATATAGCAAGAGCAGCAATACCAAGCTAACGTACCCCAGGCTTAAACAGCAGCTGTCAAAATACAGTTTTTCCAACATTCCACAACTAGAACGCACTAAACCTACCGTGACCATCGGATATTGGCATTTCCGTAGGGGTGTTCTGAAGAAAGGTTGGTACAAACACCGCCGCATTGACGTTCGGGACAAACGGCTTGGCATTGACGTTAAGTGCGGCGAGAGCGGACTGGAGTCCGGTGGCAGTTCGGGCCTCCGCATCCTCCTCCTGCTCCCACGAATCCGGGGCAGTGTCTTGCAGGTCCATGATAGCGTAGCTTTAGCTAGCTTGACTGAATAATGTAGCAGACTTGATATCCGTTCTGTTATTTTGCTACTTATTCAATGCTTTGTGTTGCTTTACTGTGTTTTGTTTTGGGAGGCATATGTTGCGCCGGTGTCTCACGAATGAGAGACGGACGAAGAGAGAAGTGATCCTACAGTTCTACTAAACCACTAGGCGGAGTCCTAGAGCGGGCGACCCCTGGAACTACAGAATAATGCATTCTGGAAGGTGGGGTTGAATAAAGCTTTGTAATCCTGTTGAGACTACAGTAATAAGGAATGCTAATTAGCCGTATAGTAAGTGTATACATGTCTGTTTTATTAAAATGCTAAAGAATTTACAAAACATTTCAATGAAGTGATATCAATAGAAGTACCAAATAGTACAGAGAAACTTCAGTATCTGAAACAGTACTAGAAGGAGCGTCTCAGTTTTCCAAAGTTGTCAGACTACCACAGGTTCTCTTGGAAGGGAAATAATAATGAAAAGGGACATAAAACTATACTGAATAGTTTACCAGTTGAATTCAGGCCCTTGTGGCTTATTAAAGTTAAAAGCCTTCATTGTATTAGATTGATCATAGTTTAAAACACGCAACACATTTCCTCCTCCGGGAACCTTCATCAGGGTGCTTAATCAGGCACAAGCTGAATGTTTTCAATTATATTATAGCCAACACAATAAAGGGTTTTTAACTTCAATAATCCACACGTGCCTGGAATTTAAATGTTCCTTACTTAAATATATTATGATTTTCCATAAACGTCCAAGTATTTTATGTGGGTCCTCTCCTCTCCTCCTAAATCGATGAGGGTCTTTCATTCTTTGGCATCAGCAACTCCCCCAGGAGTAATGGCGAAAGTGGCCTCGTTTTCAGGCATATCCGGACTTCAAGAGATCAAGGAAAAGAATGAATCTATGAGAGAAGGTAGTTTTCTTCATAGGTAGTTAATTATATATGACCACAGCTTATTAAGGGGGTTGTTATTGCCAAGAAATAACGAAGACAATATATACAGTATTTAGTAACTGAGGTTAACTTTCAGACAAAATACCTGTCAAAAATCTTGGCAATTCTCATCTCTCCTCGTCCCTTCCTCAAGCTGATTCGTGTGGTGGACGCATGTGCCAGGATGTGCCCTCCAATCGGCTTCTTGGGATCAGCTTGAAACCTGACAGGAACAAAAGAAACCCTAAGATCTGCCTTCCAGACCAAAACCTGGCAGAACTTCATTAAGGAATTGAACTACTGTTTAATTCCAAACCGACCCCTATTCCCTACATCTAAATACAGTCACTTACGACATCCCAGCTCCAGGGTCTGCAGTCATCTGGTTGGTGACAAACACTGCAACATTGTACTCTAGGTATAAGATATCAATGTGTATTAAGGAATACAAAAAAGGCTAGTCTCCTTACTACATCAATGCAAGGTTTACACAAACGTCACTTTGGCATGATGGTTTATTATTTCCAGAGTTTCGATATATAATTGTGGAAGACCAGAGGCCAGACCTTCAGAGATCTTCTGTAGACGTGAGAGCATCTGTGCCAGCTTCTGTTGTCTCTCTGCTAGCTCCCCTCGGCCAGAGAAATCAACTCTGAACAGAGCCATTATGGAGTCTATGACCTGACAGGATGAAAGGTGAAAATGCTTTGCATTGAACTGTTACGTTCAGTGTTATGTTCAAAACTGTTGTCATACCTAGTATGACAAAACATTTATTTGGTTTTGCCAGAATTACATCAGCATATTTTGATGCTATTTTCATTGGTAACTGTTGGACCTTCTACACCACAGGTGTCAAACCAATTCCGAGGAGGGCAGAATGTCTGCAGGTTTTCGCTCTCATCTTGTACTTGATTGATTAATTAGGTCACTAATTGGTTAGTTTCTACCCTCACCTGGTTGTTTAGGTCTGAACTGGGAACCAATTTATAGGAAAAAACCAAACCTGCAGACACTCAGGCTTCTGTGGAACCAGTTTGACACCCCTGTTCCACACAAATCTAGTATGATTTGGTGGAGCTCCGACCGTGCAATACGTTTAACTGGTGTTCGATAGGCCTGCTAGAAGGAAAAGTAGTGACAGAAAGTGAAAACCTGGCAACCGTAATACAAGATGACAAGTAATGTTGTTCTTCTTTTTTTTTTTCATTAATACCAGAAGTTTGAAGACACCTCCTTCCTCATGAAATTTGGCTGCCACAAAATCCAACAGCTCCATCTGGTGTTCACCTGAAGTGCAACCCAATAAGGCATGAGATACAATATTGTGCAGTACAGTAAAGGCAAAGCCCAAACCATATACACTGCTCAAAAAAATTACGGGAACACTTAAATAACACATTGGGTAACAACAAAACGACATAACAACGGTCAATGGAAAACAAAATCACCGACTGATTGAGGGGTGGACTCAAACTCACACGAGAATCAAAGTAAACAATTGAAATCACAGGGTGTTCCAACTTGTTTGAATTTCATCACGGCAACTCGTAATGTGACCCAGTAGTGTGTATGGCCCCCACGTGCCTGTATTCACTCCCAACAACGTCTGGGCATGCTCCTGGTCAGATGAGGGATGGTGTCCTGGGGGATCTCCGCCCAGACCTGGATCAAGGCATCAGTGAGCTCCTGGGCAGTCTGTGGTGTTACTTGGCGGTGTCAGATGCACCAATACATAGGAACCCAGGGCCCACTTTCACGTCTGTCACATGTGCTCAGTGTGAACCTGCTCTCATCTGTGAGGGGGATGGAGCATCAATGGCAGACCTGCCAATTCTGGTGTTCTCTGGTGAATGCCAATCGAGCTGTGCTGGGCTGTGACCACAGGTCCCACTAGAGGGACCACGTCTTGCCACCCTCATGGAGTCTGTTTCTGACAGTTTGGTCAGAAACATGCACACCAGTTAGCCCGCTGGACGTCATTTTGTAGAGCTCTGGCAGTGTTCCTCCTCACACAGAGGAGCAGATATCAGTTTTGCTGCTGGGTTGATGCCCTTTTACGGCCCTGTGTAATGGCCCATCTCCTGGTATCTCCTCCATGCTCTTGAGACTGTACTGGGAGACACAGCAAACCTTCTTGCAACGACACATATGAATGTGCCATCCTGGAGTACCTGTGCAACCTGAATGTGCTGCAGGTACCACCCCATGCTACCAGTTGTGGCAAGGACACTAGCAAAACGCATAACTAGAGAAGAATCAGTCAGGAAGTATAAGGAGAGAGCAATTGTCTGTGGCCACCATCTGCAAAACCATTCCCTTTTTTGTGATCTTCTTGCTGTTGCCTCTCCAGTGCACCTGTTGTCACTTCCATTTGCACCAAAACAGGTGACATTGATTCACAATCGCTTATGCCTCCTACCTGGACAGATTGATATTCCTGAAGTTTAATTGACTTGGTGTTATACTGTGATGATTACGTGTTCCCTGAATTCTTTGAGCAGTGTATATAAAGCGGGTAATATGGAATTCCCTCTCCCACTGGCTTTCTGAAAAGACCTTAAGTTAGGTGTCTCACTAGTGTAGGCTCTGGCATATAAAACGTTATCCAGTACTGCGTCATGGTCCACATTGAACCGCTCTGCTATGTCCTTCAGCCTGTCTGGACGACTTGAGGGTCACAAGATTAATGAAAACCACATTTCTGAATTTACCTTTGACTGTGTTATCAACATATTAGTAGAAGAAACACTGTGGCACTAATGTATCCTCAGAAATACAAATTAGACTTTATGGAGCTCGAGTAAATTAGTATACAAGGTATTCTCTGTGTCGATGAAGATGACTTTTCCACCCGTGTATCCATCCTCTCCGGGAAGCTGAGCTGTGACTGGAGAACAACAGAGAGAAAGACTTAATCCCAATAACAGTGCTGTGAAACAATAATAGAACATTCCTGAAAACTGCCTTCCAAGATAGCAGAACATACCACAGAGTGTGTGAGACAGCTGAGTCTTGCCTGTCCGAAACTCTAAAGAGACAAAATATTTACCACATAATTATGACAAAAACCTGTTCTGTAATGTTTAATAACTGACCCCAGGCAGCTCAATGTAAGACATGTTGAGCAGGAGATGAATCATACCTTTGATTAAGAGACACACAGTCAGAACTCACCTCCAAATGCCTCAGTGATTGCCATGCTCTCCATACCTCCCCCAAGCAGTTTACTGCAGTGAAGACAGCAAGAAGAATATGATGTACTGTATAATTATCTCAAGGAAATGCTTTAATATGAAAGGTTATGAACTGATTAGCATTCTGCTGTGAATCTGAAATGTCTCAACTCAAACTCCAGGCTTCCAGTTGTGATGCGGAACACTTGTTTTCTCTTTGCACTGTATTCAAATGCTGTCAGGAAACCATTGGTCTGCAAGGAACACAAAAGCAGATGAAAACGTGTCAATTGCAGAGGATTGATGGATGTCTTTTAGAGTCGATATAAAAAGTCTACTAACCCATATTGAAAAGTGCTGCTTTTGTTTATGTAATGGCTGTAATCAAGACAAATCTAATCAGACACTTGTCTGATGTTGTGAGAAATTATCCATTGGCTTCTCACTTAAATATTATGGATTACAAGATCTTATTAAAGTGGAAAAAGGTCTGACATAATTTTTCTTGATTTCAGCTTCAACATAAGCAAAAGCTGCAATTGCAATAAGGGTGTGTAGACTTTACATCCCCTGATAATATACCTCAACGTAGTGTGCTATGTTGCAGGTGACTTGGGTGAATCTCTCACCAGCATTTTCCCAGCAGCCTCTTTGATCTTGTCCACCTTGGCCTCCGAAAGGCCCTTTATGTTACACAGGGCTTTACGTGTTGTCATCTGGATCCCCTTAACTGTGCAGATACCCACAGACTTCAGCTTCTTCAAATCTGCCATGTTCTGTATAGATGGAGTGGAATGGAGCGAGAGGAGCGAGAGAGAGAGCGCAGAGGGAGTTATTTACTTCTTGCTTTTGAGGTCAGGTGTCATTGACCTTGTTATTGAATTAATTATACTCACAATTCCATGCTTCTGTAGGGTGTCTATGTCTTGGAAAAAAGACTCCTGTGGGTAAAATTCATGACCAAACAACCAATTTATTTGAAACATTAAAGGATAATGTCTGTCTGACACACTATTTAGGACACATTAAAAAAGTAGTCTAGAAATGAAGTTATAGCAAATAGAACAAAGACCAGAGGTTTTGCCCTGATTTACTGTGATCCTAGCAGAGAAGTAAAAAGAGTTATGGACAGCCCTTGATGCAAATTTTAAGTGGCCGTCGTTGGGCAATGATCAATCATATTGACTATGCAAACCAAGGCTGAAGGACGTTGTTTCATTACAAGAGGTATGGTTAGGGCACTTGATATAACTGCCAACCACCCAGGCTTAATAGAAAATTTATGTCCCAGCCCTGTAAGCACTTGATGTGAATATGCACCAGCCAGGCTCAAGCAGAGCACAGAAAATAACATTATGTAATTTCTAAAGCTTTGCGGTTGTCACTGATCAACCACAGTAAAATAAATGTAGCCTGTCTGGTGACATACTCGCATCGAAAAAGTAAACATTGTCCACAAACACACGCGAGATAATATTTCTACAGCGAGAAGAATGTAAACTACAGAGGCTTAAAACGTTGTTGTAGCTAAATGGCTGGGAACTACTTTCTTAAGCTGTCTGGAAAAAATTATACTAGACAAACTGTGGTGTATCTTCGGTTAGTTATAAACATATTTGATATGTTACTACAAATGATTGTCAATAAGTGCAAACAAATATCTAATATTATGGATATCGAATGTACTAGCTACTTTATATGACAAATAAATGTATGGGGTATACGTAGTTAGCTAGCTAGATCATGGTCAAAAGTGTTTTTTAAACTACGAAAGCCGCCTGGCTAGCAAGCAAGCTACTGTAACTTTAACGTAGCGGTCCTGGGCATGTTACCTCATCATCTTGGTACCCAGCCTCATCCTCTACAACCTGATCCTCGGCGGCTTTCATCTTGGTTGACGCAATGTAGCTCTTAAAGTGAAGTACTTCACAATAGATATTTCGTGTTGAAAAAGTAAGGAAAAACGCGCTTGAGGTGCCTGTCAGGAAGTCAAATCAAGGCGCCACTACTTGCTACCATCGCTGACTGTATAGTTAAACCTTGTAAATACTGACTATGCAAATACAGAGTGGATATAAAATGTTCACCAGCCTTTATTGTAGGCGGGAATGCTTGCTCGTGCTTGAAAGTTGAGAACTGTCAATCAGATTTTTTACAGGCGCGAGATGGTCGTTCAAGCAGCAACAATCAATTGAAAAAAATATTTTATAGACATAATGAGCGAGATGTAGCATTCTCCTTCACTCAGGGGCGGATTTCGATGCACAGAAGTGACATAGAAAAGGTATCTACCAAATGTACAAGATTTTGTAATTCCTCACTAGTATATGAATGAATTGTCTAAGAGCAATCTGATACTGTAGGCTACTAATATTACGTTATCACAAAACAGAACAAGTTAATATCCTTTTCGTTGGTGTTTTTATTCCTACAGTAATGTTGAACACAGAATTTGCTCTGGATGACTAAGCAAGAGACCAAGTTCCAAAGAAGCTGACAACAGAAAATGTACTGACAATATCTCAGGCTTGACAGGAAGATTGACACAAACTTACAGATAAACAATGATGCATATGAAGTGCTGTTGGAAAGTTCTTAAAAGTATTTTTTCCCATAACGCATACTGTGTGATGGCTTTAACACTCAAAAAAGTCTTAAACACATGTGAAATAAATTCTCAAGATGTTCAACGGGAAACATAACAACAAAAACACCCTTATCTATGGCTTAATCTTTTGAGTTTGGTAGACTGCCAGCCTTTGCTTCATCAATGAAAAGCCAATACATCAACCAAATCACCCACTCAATGGTCATCATTAATGAAAGCCAGTTCTTGAAGGAGAGGTAACAACAAAAATCAGGACACTAAAATTCTCCATGACCAGCGGTGATTGTGAATATTGACGTAATTATGCTATTATGTCCCATGATTTTCCCACTTACAGGTGAGATGAACACATTTCCAAACAGAACAACTGTTCCAAACGCAGCTACACACCCACATTGAAAACATTCTTTAGACCCAAAGCTCTTGATAACTTCCTAAACAACAACAATATTGTTTAATTATTTATAAAGGGGAATTTCTTTAATAAATCCACCTGGTCCAAGCCCCCAGAACACATAGATATTCTTATCACTATATGTATATAAAAAAAGAAATTAGGTAAAAGAACAGTGCTCAGAAGTCAGTCTCTGCAGGATGTTGAGTACGAGAGGCAGCGAGAGGGACATTGATTATTGCAACACCCAGAAAGTGACATCCTCATCCTCTACAAATGGCGAATCCTGGATGTTGGAATGAGCATCTGTGCTGACCACATGCAGATTTGCATTTTTGCTTCCTCCCTCTTCCTCGTCTCTCTCCTTCCAAGCCTCCCTTCTCCCTCGTTGGTTGCATCAGTCATGCTGTCAGAGGGACAGCATCTTCACATTTTTACAGGGGCAGGAGGCATCATCCCTGGCATTCCACCGGACATCCCAGCATTAGGCCCCAAAAGGATCTATGGAGAATTTTTTTATTGACAATATTTCAGACTGTAACAACATGTAATCAAAGAGTGATTTGAACAATTCCAAATCCAACCAACAAACGTACAGTCTGTCTGATAATTTAGGGTTAGATAAGGTATGTTTGTACATTTGCTTAAGACAAAACATAACTCGTTCCTAGGCCATAACACTAGGGGCTAGAGGGAATATAGTTTGGAACTGAAAACAATGGTCTGTCATTGAGTCAGTGTAGTACCTGTCTCTGCTGCTGTAGCTGCTGCTGCTCCAGCTGTAGTCTCTCAGTCTCAAACACCACGGGAAGGACCAGGATCATAAAGGAGGTAGTGCCCACCCACAGGGCAGAGCGGGAGAAGCTGGAAAAGACAAGGATACAAGCAGATGAGACAAGAGGGGTAGTAGGAGCAAAACAAAAACAGACATGGACAGAACTGAGGTTCTGTTTTGCCCCAAAAAAGTAAGGGTACTACCTGAATAAGAAATATGTTTTGACCCGATTATTATATGTTTTTTTTTTTTTTACAAAGGCAATATTTGAAGGACACTTATTTCAAAGAAAAATCATTATTTCTAATCTTGTCAATATACACTCACCTAAAGGATTATTAGGAACACCATACTAATACTGTGTTTGACCCCCTTTCGCCTTCAGAACTGCCTTAATTCTACGTGGCATTGATTCAACAAGGTGCTGAAGGAATTCTTTAGAAATGTTGGTCCACATTGATAGGATAGCATCTTGCAGTTGATGGAGATTTGTGGGATGCACATCCAGGGCACGAAGCTCCCGTTCCACCACATCCCAAAGATGCTCTATTGGGTTGAGATCTGGTGACTGTGGGGGCCATTTCAGTACAGTGAACTCATTGTCATGTTCAATAAACCAATTTGAAATGATTCAAGCTTTGTGACATGGTGCATTATCCTGCTGGAAGAAGCCATCAGAGGATGGGTACATGGTGGTCATAAAGGGATGGACATGGTCAGAAACAATGCTTTGTTGGGCCGTGGCATTTAAACTATGCCCATTTGGCACTAAAGGGCCTAAAGTGTGCCAAGAAAACATCCCCCACACCATTACACCACCACCACCACCAGCCTGCACAGTGGTAACAAGGCATGATGGATCCATGTTCTCATTCTGTTTACGCTAAATTCTGACTCTACCACCTGAATGTCTCAACAGAAATCGAGACTCATCAGACCAGGCAACATTCTTCCAGTCTTCAACTGTCCAATTTTGGTGAGCTTGTGCAAATTGTAGCCCCTTTTTCCTATTTGTAGTGGATATGAGTGGTACCCGGTGGGGTCTTCTGCTGTTGTAGCCCATCCGCCTCAAGTTGTGCGTGTTGTGGCTTCACAAATGCTTTGCTGCATACCTCGGTTGTAATGAGTGGTTATTTCAGTCAAAGTTGCTCTTCTATCAGCTTGAATCAGTCGGCCCATTCTCCTCTGACCTCTAGCCTCAACAAGGCATTTTCGCCCACAGGACTGCTGCATACTGGATGTTTTTCCCTTTTTACACCATTCTTTGTAAACCCCGAAATGGTTGTGCGTGAAAATCCCAGTAACTGAGCAGATTGTGAAATACTCAGACCGGCCCGTCTGGCACCAACAGCCATGCCACGCTCAAAATTGCTTAAATCACCTTTCTTTCCCATTCTGACATTCAGTGTGGAGTTCAGGAGATTGTCTTGACCAGGACCACACCCCTAAATGCATTGAAGCAACTGCCATGTGATTGGTAGATTAGATAATTGCATTAATAAGAAATTGAATAGTTGTTCCTAATAATCCTTTAGGTGAGTGTATATCCTTTTCATTTTGCTGTATTTCCTATTCAAACTCATTTTGTGTAGGTTTTCATGGAAACAAGGTAATTTCTAAGGTGCCCCAAAGCTTTGAACGATAGTGTACATCAAAGGTGGACTTAAACAAAATGCCATAGCCAATCATTGTCCATCATAGCAACGAATGCTCTGAAACTTATTGGATTTGGTTCAGGACAGGTTTTATCAGCATTCATCTCAGAGGGAACCCAGACTGAGATGTGAGTAGGGTTGAGATAATTTGATTCACCTGTCCAGCAGAGCAATTTTTTTTCCAAAAGTTTTCCCTGTTCTGTTGATCATTGCTTTTTATTGTGGAGAAAAACTACTCCTTATAATATACGTCATACTTTATTCTTGCCTCTCAGGATATCAACCGTCCTGCTTTGGTTTTGGTCTTCACACCAGGTAAACTTGATCTTAGTCTGTCCTGGTGAATTAAGATGAGGCACTTAATTCCAATCAGATTCCTGTCTATCACTATGGCCTGTCTCTTTATGAAAACTCCAATTAACATCGCAGCCTGCACTGTTCGCTGATTTTTATTTTATGGTCATCAAGCTGTCCATAATCAGGTCGCTAACTAGCTGCTGAATATGGCAGCTTATACTTGGATCAAACCTAATAATTTTCACTAAGAGTCAAACTCAATGACCTTGAGTAGTATGTGGGCCAGGGAAATTCATTTCAAGCCAGGGATAAACCTGATTAACATGAAATATACATTAAAATGTTAATGTAATGCCCCTAACAATTCGCATAATGTTCTTCTATTTAGTTTTGATCTGCTGCAAGTTTATTTTGTCCCATGGGGTTACCCGTACATTTGAATACATTGTTACCTGTGTTATCATGAAAAGCACTAGATAGAATACAGACTGGACCTACCTACAGAAATTGTGTATAAGCATCCTGGCTACTAAAACATATATTAGGCTATAGCCTAGATATGTAATATAATCTGTATTGCAAGAAAAGTGAAAACATTATTACAAATCATGTAAGTTAGGCCGATTAAGTAGAGGCCCTTGCAGAACTTGTAGAACCTTTTCTTGATCTAGATTTGTAAAATATTGGGCTTTAACTTTTGACTTATCTATCATGTTTTTTGTCATTGACAAGAGGACCTTTTTGTTGTCAGATCAACCAAATTGTTCTTCACAGCCTAGTTGTGTAAAAAAGAATCAACCCTTCTGGAACCAAGAAACCTCCTGACAACCCTCAATCTGGAAAGATTCCATATTTATGGAACAACTGCAAGAGGAAGACAAATAGTTGGCTTAAACCGGCAGTTAACCTAATTTTGCAATCCTCCACATCATAAACATGCATTGTTTTTTAAATAAATGTTGCTTCAATCACCCCCTCCTTTTTTTTTTTTTTTTCTGGGATCAAAGTATGTAGATTTTTGCTTATTGAATTACATTTTCAAATATTTTGCTAGTTGAATTCTCTTCCCAAAGAAAATGATTTCCTTGTGCATCATGATGAGAATTTAGTTAAAATCAATCTTACCCACATTGTCACATTTGGCATAGAGCATCTAAAAATATCTTTGTTCAGCATCCCAAAAAACAGTAATGAAAAAATGAATTAGTTTGTAGAGAGCCACTGTAAGCTTGCAAACATTTTTACTGAGGAGCCAGGTGCTCTACAGCCATTTCTCTCCCGACAGTTTTACAAATGTCCACCACGTAGCCATTGGATTTGCCAAACTGACCCTAGTTGTTTGAGCTGTATATTTACAGCGTATTTGTCTTTTAGCATCGTTGACTAACTAGCAACGCACACTAAAGTCGCTAAGCAATGGCTAGTTTAAAGTAAATATATTACCAGCGACACATCCAGGTAATCTTATCTTGCATTTGCTACAAATGTCGCTACCTATACAATCACACAAAACTGGCTGGGTGAAATATTTTTTGCAAGTAAAGCACTGATCTGGGGGAAAAAGACAGTTTATGTTGTTCCACATTTTGTAGAATATAACCAGAATTTCCAAATCAGGGTCAGGCAGGATAATCAGAGGATCTGTTCAGCTGTTTCACACAGAACTCCTCTCTGCATGTGTGGTTGTGGCTCTAAAATCTGAAAGGTGAAGCACAGCATCCACAGTACAGGAGATGCTCACCTGTACAGCTTCTTGGCCACAATGACTGATCCAGATGCGGTCACCTCAGCTGCAGAGCGCAGTTTATCAGGGAACATTTCAGTCAAACCCCACAGCCTCTCCAAAATAGTTTCATCCAGCTGCAGAGAAGAGACAATGAATGTAATGTAACACAGATATTGTGCTTATTTCATACCCAAAATAAGAACATTTAGAGTTTAGTAATAACCATGTTTTAAATTTCAGAAAATAACCAGTTCGGTTCTGTTGGGGTAATACAACTACCTACTATTGTACTGATTAACGAATGACCGTTTTAGCCAATTCCTACAAAATCACCACGCCATGGGACATCTCGCTTAACTAGTTTACCTTATTTCATGGAATTAAATGTATAGTACAACCCATTCTTCACATGTATAACATACCTATACTAACTGTGCATGAGACAGTAACCAAACTAACGATGATTCGCAATCCAACAGTCATTAACAATTGCTTGCATGATGATTCACCCTCGATTGCTAGACAAATATTATTACAGTAAAACTGTATGTATTATCACGGAGTGACGGGATTCAAGCTGCAATGAAAACATACCTCCTCGTCTTCATCTTCATCGATTTCGCCTTCTGGGGGCCGAGTCTCAACTGGGCCCGAAGCCGGTGATAGCTCTTCGATTCCAGCCATAGAAAACTGCAGTCGCACCTTTTACCAGTCGGTGTGATTTCCAAATAAAAATTTTCCTCAATCGGTGGAAGGGTATATTTGTGTTTTATCGTGTAATTAAAGATTTTGCCCCAGCTATCATTAATATTGTACCAAAGAGGGGAGCATTGGTCCTACCACAATCTGAGGTCAATCCGCAAGCTACATGTGCGTTGGATGATGGGAAAAAAGGTCAGTTGTATGACTCGCTAAAAAAAAATGCGCCCTCTGTCGTACGAGGTGTCTTAAAACGTTTAAAAACCAAACTGCTGAAAACGTTTATAATGAAGATGTAGTTTATTGATCATATTTATGTATGACAAATTGCGATCTTTGTGTTAGCAATCCACTATAAGCACAGCCAAAATTTGCACTGATTTACAAATGCAGTGTACTAGAGCAAGGAATCAGCTTTTTCTACATCCAGAATATCGGTTGATATTGGTTCTTGCTATTTATTTAACTTTGACATAAATATCTAAGTCATTTTAACTATTATTAAATTGACCATATGTGCCACACGAGGAAGCAGCACAGCTTATCCATTTGGAATATAAATCCACCGTAGACTATTTGCTTGTTCCATTCAGTGCCATTCTAAACCAGTAAGGATAGGAAAAGAGAAGCAGGTCATCATCATGGAAAAGTTAGGCACTCAGGGATTCCTTATTGTTTACATCCTTCCAGCGCGTAGCAGTGGGGGCGGGCAGGATCCACCCTCATTCTTTCGAGTTTACGTCATTGTTACTGTGTTTTTTGTGAATGAAAGAATCCAACCCCACCGAACAGAGTAATTCCGGGAAAAGGCGGACTGACATTTTGTCGCTTGAATCACTTCGACTGAACACCGCATTTGACGTTTTTCTGTTTCAGCCTTTATTTCTACAATTGTGTAGACAGCACAACGACTGGCAGCTGGTACTCCCAAACGACACAGCCAAGGACAAGTAAGTAGGCAGCTGTTTGTTTTTCGGTTAAGCCACTAGCATTGTGGCTAATCCATGTTGCTGGCTAATGTTAGCATGTTGTTTGCTAGCCTTGCGAAATTGGCACCATTTCGACACAATATATTCAGCAGTTATAGATATATGATGCTTGCCAGATATTGAAGTATATATTTGCTGTTTTGTTTAATATTGTGTAGCAATTCATATTTTTTTTTATTAAATTGAACTATTTAAACGTTGCTAAAAAATGGATGGCGACCTGCGCAGTTGCGATGGTCGTGTTTACTATCGCTGCGAGCTAGCATGGCGGACCTAGCTCGCCAGCTCCCTTCCGTATAAGGAAATGGGTGGATTGTTATTGAGAATAAAATGTTTACTTAGCAAGAAACTGCTAGCCAAGCATATGAAACAAGAGCGTATGAACTGTAAATGTAACTTGGGTTATGCTTCTCAGCAAGCGGTATGTTCACCTTGCTTTAAACATAATGTAACAACTATGTGTTATTAATAGTAAGCACAGTATACTGCTGTCATACGATGTACAAAATGCTGCTAGTTAGGTTTTACTTGACACCGTGTTAAAAGAGTGTAAGACAAAGAGTCACAGAAATAGAAACTAGTCGCCCAACAGAGACACTGTCGGTGGGCAGCTTATTGCTGAATCACTATGACTTTATGAAATGGTCACATTGGTTTACAACGGCTCCTCGTGGTAGGACAGACGTTTCTGATTGTACGATCACTGCCCACACATTTTCAGAAACCCAAAATTAACAACAAACAATAATTCCAATGATTTATAATTAGTTTTCGAACCATGCGTAGACCTTATAATGTCTTTTTTTTAGTAATCATATATGTATTTTTTTTTTATACATCACGTTTCTTGTTCTCGTTCACGCCAATTGAGTAAATGGCGTTTTATTGTGAATGGCTATGACAACATGACGACACATGATGAGGATAGCGACAGTGTCAAAAACAAGTATAACTTATTAGTATTCACTTCTGCTATAAGTGTAAGGAAGAAGTGGTTACTAGTGTTTGAGGGGAACAGCTGCTTTGAGCAGCGTGGGATGGGCACATGATAGGCCTAACTTCCCTTCACTCTTCCAGTCAGATGAGAAATCTTAAACTTTCAAAATCTAGTTTTACTCATATTTTAGACCAGATATTTGAATTAAAGACAGTGTGCATCATGTATTTTTTGTATTAAAGGGTCTTCAGTTCAAGATGGGATGTCTTTATGTCCTGTGCCTTTGGTACTTCAAATGCTCAAGTCAGATTTGAGTTTTAGTAAATAAATAAAAATGTTTTACGACTTTCAGTACAAAAACTTATATTAGGTTTCCATTGCACTGTCAACATTTATTTTCACACCATATGTTGCATTAAATAGCTACACTGGCTCATGTGCTCTAGCTGACCTAAACATGCCAAATTTAATGCAAGTAGGCTATGACTAGGCAACATAAATATCAATAATTGTAATAATCTCCTTTAAGTAACTACAGTAGTCACCATATCTATGATAAGACTCAGTTAGCTAATTATAGGAGGAGTGAGCCGATACTGTGGACTTTCATCACCCTTTGAAGTTTACTGTAGCAATTTGTAGAATTGCATGCTTTTGCGACTCATAGTGAGTACAGCACAATCATTGCATTACTTATTTTCAGTGCCATTTTTGCATAGTACATTTTACAGATACAAAAGGTCCCATTGGGTCATCTGAACAAATTGTCTGATGACATTAATAATACTTTGTTTCCATCATATAATTCTGTTATACAACATCACTTAAAAATAGTAGACGGCAATGCAGTTATAAGCTTTTGTTTAGAGTGCACTGGGCCTCTAAAACATACTTTTTTTTCTTTCTTCTGTCATCATAAATATTTCGCTCTGTGTAGAAATCGTTGGCCACACACCATTTCACTTTACTTTGTAGTATACAGTATACAGCTAAGCTATTCATACGTTACCCCATTTATGTTTAAGTCATTTCTTTTGTTTTCTCTCTTGTAGACTGTCTAATAATCTGTGTTAACTGGTGTCACAGACACAGGACAAAGCCAAACCATGACATCAGAAAGAAGCAGCAAAGCTCTAAAGGTACAATTGCAATACCCGTATCACCAAGGTCGTAATTCCCACATTTCTTTCCAAGGAAAAATGCTAAACTTTCCGTCCTTCATCAGGTGAAGCGGGAGTGTGGTGAGAATGTTCCGGTGTTGTCAGACAGTGAGCTGATGTCCTTGTCTGTACGGGAACTGAACCTGCACTTGCGAGGCCTGTCCCGCGAGGAGGTCCAGAAGCTCAAGCAGCGCCGGCGCACCCTGAAGAACCGGGGCTACGCGGCCAGTTGCCGGGTGAAGCGCGTGTCGCAGCGCGAGGCACTCGAGCAGCAGAAGAAGGAGCTCCAGAGGGAGGTGGAGAGGCTGGGGGCGGAGAATGCAGGAATGAGGAGAGAGCTTGAGGGCCTGGGGGCCAGACTGGCAGCCCTGCAGAGGTTTGCCCGTGGTTTAGAGTCCGGAGGGGGCAACCTCTTAGCTACAGCTCCACGCCTCAATACAGCCTCAGTCATTACCATAGTGAAGACCCCACCACAGGCACACGCCCAGAGAGAGCAGGGGGGGTCCTAGGAGGAACAGAACGGGCTTGGGGACTCACACATTCATATAGACACACGCATGCACGCATGGAGAGAGCAGGAGGATTTGAGGAAAACCAACAAATAGGCACTTATGAAACTCTCATGCGCTTAGGACACACACACACACACACACACACACACACGTGAGGATATTCACAGTCAGTGACGAACACTCAACCCAGCCAACACACACACACACGCACATAACACAGGTGTGGACTTGAGGAAACATGGCCGTTTATGAATCCGACTAAAGCATGACAGAAGTGCAAAACAGGGACCCTGACACAGACACCATCCTTTGACAAAGCCAGTCTAGCTGCTGGTGCTCTCTGATACTGCTACTCAACAGGCCAAGTCACTTTGCCTTCTAGCATGGCATTTAGCCCACCAACACAATGCCTGGGTTAATCAGACTCTTCCGCAGCTTCTTCCAATGCAAGCTTTGAGTTTAAACGGCATCACAATTGACATCTGTACTTGTCTTGGAGTGTTGTTCCTATGTGCTCCTTGTGTGTGTCGATACTATTGTGCTTCACTTTGTTGCCGTATGCAGTGACCACATGGGTGTTCTTCAACTGTACCACAGTGCACATTTTGCTTTGTTCAACAAAAAAATGCTTTGGTTGCATCTAGACTCCCCAACTCGAATAAGTTGGTAATTGCTGGAAACATAGTCGAAAAACCCACATCTCGTAGAATGCTATGTCAATGCAAAAATCTGTTGATACATTCCTTTATCTATTATTTTGTAATGTTTATACAAGAGACACAAATGTTTTTGCGAACATTTATTCAGAGGTATTCTATTTTATTTGTATTTAAAGAATAGATATTACAAAAGCTAATGAGTGCTGTGATGTAATGTATGTTTCAAATACCTGCGTATGACTAGTTTGGGGAAATCTTCACATCTAATTGTTGTACTGAGTGTGTGACGATTATTTTTGTAATGTTTAACTGTCGTAATGAGCTGTTTAGATATGCTAAAAACAGATGGTCATGTTGCTGTAAGATGATTTTAGTATGCGTGTACACCATATTTGTACTAATTTCATAGTGAGTCGAGTGGCTTGTTGTAACGGATATTATTTTTCTATCAAGTACCAAGGTGATGATGCGTATTATTGTTATTTATGATAATTATTATTTCACGATTTGTTTTCTGAAATGGCTTGAGAGGGAGACTAACACTGTAAGGAGAAAGAACCAAGAAAAGAATAGGAAAGCAAGAAAAGGATGAGCCAGAGAAAGAAGAGGGGGAACAGGAAATAGAACGGAAAGATGTGGTGGTAGAAGAGAGGTTTTGGGAGGTGACCGAGGATGGCAAAGAGAGACCGAAGAGGACAGAGATGATGGTGCTTAATTCACTTGAAAGCCTTGTAACATCAATGATTTATCAATAAACCCCTGATGACTCCACTAGACTGGGGTTGATGCGACCTTTGAAAATAAAAGCAATATGATTTCAACAGTCAATGATATGACACATTATATTGTGTTGATAAATACTCCCGTAAGATATATTTAGCTATCTTCTCAATATCAATGTTGCATAGCAGTTATCCTCTAATATCTAATGTCTCATCTAAGATTATTAATGTCAAATTGTGCTGGATGTTTTGTTATACCGCAAAACAGAAATGGTCTTTGTATTTATTATATGTATTTTTTCTATGGTGAAAATTAAGTATATTGTCTATTTTATATATTAATAATTGAAATAAATGTTGTATATATTGTACATAAAAAAGATGAGATTGTGATCATTTTTATACAGTGCCTTTTATTCTTGACAAATCTTCATTGAAACAGTTCATACGTAAAAGATTAGAGTAATCAAGTGTTCCATTACATCGTTGGTCTGAATCCTACCCTGCCTGTCTAATATTTTTAATGTCTGGTGATCAAACAACTAACCCCTTATTAAGGCACTGTGTAGGATCCTGTCTCTAACAAATACAAGACAGTTTCATGCTAGGAGTACAGTAAAAACCTTACACATGCCACTTTAAAGGGGCACTGGGTTGAGTCCTGCCTATAAACATTAACACGACTTGTCTCCTCGTCTTCCATTACCAAATGAGACCAATGTAGTATTAGCTAGTACAGGGTGGTTTAAAGTTGGATGGATAGCACTACGAGTGTCTAAAGTAAATATAAGGAGATTACAAATCATTGTAAATGGATAGATCAGTGTTTCCTGGTCCTGGGGACCCCAATGGGTGCATGTTTTTGGTGTACTTCATTACATAATTTGTTTAGCACTCACACTTGATTGATGTATTCAACCTGTCATCAAGTCTTTTATTTGAATCAGTTGTGCTGGGGCAAAAACAAAAACGTGGACCAGGACTGGGAAACTCTGTGATAGACAGACGGGTGAGAACATTTTACTATGTCAGTCACTCAGATTCATTTTGTAGAAATAGATTAAAAATATTATCATAAAACATTAACTGCAGATGTCTCCTGGTCATATTTATTCATCCACCTTGATGCACATGACACTATACTATATACACAACACTTAATACCTTGCTGTCCACCTTACAGAATACTTAGGGAACATCCAACATAAATTATTTGGCCTCAATCTTAATTAAGACCCAATTTGGTTTCTTGTTCTTTATCAAGGCATTCTTCTCCCACACTGCCAAGTATACACCTGTAAAAATGACTAATCCTGCCAATCCTCAATTATGGCAACATAGTCAATAGGCTTTCCGCTTAAAAAGCTCTGTAATATATTAAGTGTAATTTACCACACTGACACCCACATTGTCAGTAGCACCCCATTTAACAGTTATCACTGTGACTTTACCACTCTGGTTAACTGGCCCTCACTACACACAACGCCAGACTCTCTGGCACCAGCTTTTTACAAGTCTGCTTTAGGTAAATGCCCCCATTATCTGAGGCTTCACTCACTTCCTAACATCTGCTACTCCAGTAGTAACCTGTCCTCCGGCAGGCATTACACTCTGGACACCCCTACAGCCCACACTTGTGAAAATGAGAATTGTTTCTCAAATCGACTTACCTGTTGAAATAAGTGTTAAACAAATAAAATGCCTAAAAACATAAATTCAAGATGGCTGCTGTACAGGCCTGACAGAGCAACACTAAAGCAGATATCTAGTATGGTCGGTTCAATGGGTCACAGACTTCTGGTAGCTATTGCATGCAAAGGAAATGCTGAAATAATAAACAAAAGTGATTATTTTGGACAGTAATATGTCCCAGTACTTCCTCTGTCCTTTTATTTTATGAAACACAAAAACAAAATAAAAACTGAGAATTCATATGCTAACTTCTATTGTTTTGACTTCCAATCCAAGTATTTTGAGTACAGCGTCGAAAGAAAAGAAATGCCTACTGTCCTTACAATTAGAGGGCACTGTGCTGTATAAAGGCCACTGTAAACAGCTTCAGTAGAGAGCCTAAGGGACTCCTCTTGCCTCTTAAAATGTAAAATACATTGACAAATGTTAAAATAAAACCAGTCCCTTGTCATAAGACTACCATTCAGTTATTTTGTTGATATACCAGGAATTACAACCATTACTAAAGTTTGACGGACCATGATGTAACAGCTGATCAGGTAGTAGTTGATCACAGTGTTTTGGCTGGTTTCCCCACTGGGAGGTTTTGTAATTTTAAGACAGGGAAGCAAAAAGGGGAAGAATGAAACCATGGGTATGAATACCAGCAAGGATACCTTTTCGTTAGGGAAGTAATACTATTGTTTAGCAGGGGGGAGGGGTGGAAAAAGTCAACTGTACAGCAAATAATCTCTCCCTGAAGCCTTTCACTCATGTGAATCGGAGCTACAGTTCAGACATAAAAGTGAAACAATGATCTATAAAGAGTTATAATAAATATAACAAAATTACAGGATCCATTTAAGGCCAATGTAAATATCTTTATTTTCTCTATGCTTAACAGTTTGTACTACCACGGAACAAAAATAAAAGCATAATATCAGCAGCTTTGTAATCAAATATAGTGAACTAGACAAAATTGATAGAAATAAAAAAAATATTTAAAGACAACCTATGTAGAAACTTTACAAAACTATGCCTCTTTACACATTTACATCATTGTCTTTATTACAACATCACTAAATATTCCTTCAGTATATCATCTGAAAGTATGTACATAATCCTATGGCTGTAGCAATAACAGTCCTGTGTATCTCTATAATAAAAACGTTACACTCCCAGAATCCGGATGTCCACCTGAGATGCCCTACAGACGGTCAAGACTATCAACAAAATATCTGGGGCTACCCAACTGCTTGCACAGGTTACAGGGAGGATTTTCAAAACGAATGACAATTAGGATGAGGGTTAAGTTAATATTACTGATAGCTTGTAGAGGATCTGCAGGTGAACTATTGGGAGTTCCAAACAGTGTTACTTAAAATACACCACAAGCCTAGATAAAGATAACAGAGAGGTGGTCTAAAAAAGGGAACTGGAAAACACAAAGCTTTTCTGGGGTAATTCTCTTTTTACCAGAAACTGGAAATGTTTATGAATGAGTCCAAACCATCAGAATTGATTAAACAGAGGATTCAACACAACACCACAGAGGATGTGCCATAATAAGCCCTAGTGTATCTCCATAACATCTTTTATACTGGCCTCCTTAATATGAATAAAGCAGACTTTCTGACCACACTTTATTAGGAAATATTGGCCCACTAGACAATGGCCTGTCTGGATTGTGGCTCTTATGTTTATTGCACACCAGTTAACAGACAGAAGACATTGAGAGGTGAGGAAAGGCTGGTGTTGGGATTCCTATTTTTTTTCTTTCTTTCATGTGTAGACTAAAAGGAAAATTACTATCATCAGCCCGTTTGACTAATAGATAATGGAGTGTGTGTGCGGGTGTCTCTAATGACCAAATACACTAGAATCCCTGCTGCTCTCTAGTGGCAGGATTCAGCATGGAAGAATAGTGACTCACCATGACTTCACTATATAATGGCAGCCTAGTCTGTATGAATTACAATAATGACTTCAAAGCTAAACTATGTGTAACGCAAGATCCTTCTCTCTCTAAGCACTTATGATTCACATCTCTAAAACGGAAACAGCTGTACAGCATTAAAGGTGAATCTAAAACTGACCCACACATTATTACAAACCTGAATCTTTTTTCCAGTTACACTTTTCGTCGAGATACAATGTCTCAATGTGCAATATCAAACTAGAATTATTGATAAGTTTTAAACGTGATTCATTTAGTTGGACATCTGTCCGGAGGGTGTACATATGGACATCTGAGCTACTTCAATGACCAAAGGTAATCCAATCAAACAAATCACACAGACAAAACTTCTGTGTGTGTGTGTATATTTGTATGTATGTAACCTATTTTAGAGCATCAGAAGAAAGATTATTGATGCCATTTCCAAGCAAGACACTGTCTGACAGAACAAAAAGAAGAAGACCACTGGCGATCTACACAGGACAGCATCCAACCAAATTCTTCATCCAAACCAATTCAGCCCTTGAGCTGACCAAAAGGGTGCTGATAGAAGTCTCTAAAAACCCCTGGGGCAACCTCAAGAAGCTTCTGCATCCAAAAAAAGAATATCAAGACACAATCTTTACACCTGGGGTATAACCAGAACTACTGGAACAATGTTCTCTGGACAGATGAATCATAGATGGACTTGCTTGGCCGCAATGCCAGATGCCATGTTTTTGGAAAACACTGGAAACACTGCCTTTTTACAGAATGATCTAATACCAACTGTAAAGCATGGAAGTGGTGGCATTATGGCGTGGGACTGCTTTGCCCATTGAGTTTACCATAAATTCCATACTGTATGAAATAATTTGTCAGGAGAATGTAAGGCCCTCACGTCAAGTCAACCAAACATGGATCTTGCAACAGGAGAATGATGCAAAACGCACAAAGCTAACCTAAAACAGAACGTCTCAAAAAGAAAAAAATGGAGGGTTATGAAATGGCTGAGTTAAAGCCAGCATTTCAATTATGTGGAAATGCTGTGTGGGGACTTGTAGCACGCTGTGCATGCAAGAATGCCCTCAAACATGACACAGTTGGAGCACTACTGTAAAGAAGCTGCATAAATTCCTCCCAGTTGATATATGAGCCTGACAGCTGCATTTCAGCCAAAGGAGGCAACACCATCTATTGAAGGTAGGGGTGTACTGTACCTACTTTTTCCACACTATGAAACTGCATTTCTATTGATTGTAAAAATAAATGACATAACATAAAATGATTAAAAAAATCCAAACATGTAATGAAACAAAAAAACATTGTTACTTATGTTTTAATTTTTCACATGACTGAAGCATAGCTTTTAGTGTCTGACTACTCCAATCATACAGATGTAACCAATGGTGCATTTCCTCCAGGCAGTAAACCTACATTAAAGGCCAGTGTAGGTCTGGTGACGGTGAGCCTCACTGGATGACAGGCTGTCCTAATCCTCACCATATGAATAATCCTGGCCTAATCTTCACCACATGAATAATGCTACCAACTACGACAATATAATCCCGACTGCTGTGCTGCTGGCCTGTCATCACTCTGACGCTGTCCGCTTCAGCCACTTCACGCTGGAGAAGAATTCTCTTAATCTAGAATCTGATCGAGTGCTGTCACAACAACCACTACTCCACCCCTCACAGCCGCCCATCCACACCACTCTCTCAGGGAATGACCCCATCCACACCACTCTCTCAGGGAATGACCCCATCCACACCACTCTCTCAGGGAATGACCCCATCCACACCACTCTCTCAGGGAATGACCCCATCCACACCACTCTCTCAGGGAATGACCCCATCCACACCACTCTCTCAGAGAATGACCCCATCCACACCACTCTCTCAGAGAATGACCCCATCCACACCACTCTCTCAGGGAATGACCCCATCCACACCACTCTCTCAGGGAATGACCCCATCCACACCACTCTCTCAGGGAATGACCCCATCCACACCACTCTCTCAGGGAATGACCCCATCCACACCACTCTCTCAGGGAATGACCCCATCCACACCACTCTCTCAGGGAATGACCCCATCCACACCACTCTCTCAGGGAATGACCCCATCCACACCACTCTCTCAGGGAATGACCCCATCCACACCACTCTCTCAGGGAATGACCCCAACCACACCACTCTCTCAGGGAATGACCCCATCCACACCACTCTCTCAGGGAATGACCCCAACCACACCACTCTCTCAGGGAATGACCCCAACCACACCATAATGCACACAGCTGCGTCTCTTGAAAACCAACTGTAACCATGGTCACCACAAAGATATAAGAATTACCTGGTCTAAAATCTGAAAGTCAAACCAAAAAAGGCAAATTAAATCCAATGCGTCGACAGTGTAGACTTCTAATAATGATTTGGTATGCGTCTTCTTCAGGTGATCTAAGCCCGCTGAAAGATCCGCTTTTTAATTATAAAATCACTCCCATCAATACCAGAAATGTCTGTTTAATAAAGCGAAGTACAAATCTGTTTGGGATTAACCATGACATACCTCAGCATATGCTCTATCAAGACAAGCCATTACTTATAATCCTGAATGTGTGTTATAGTAAGTGTAGTAGATGACATTAAATGAACAGACCAGGCTGTGCCATAAGGTTGGGTATTGAATAACCAAACCCTGAACACACGTTCTAAATCCTCTGCCTCAGTACAATATGAAGAAGACCAGGGGTGGTGCTGCGCCTCAACTGTTTGTCAGCGGTTCACAGCGTGGGTTTAGAACTCATCATCTGAACTGAGCAACAGGGTCTTCTCGTTGTCTCGAGTACTGATGGCGCTGTGTGTCCGGGACACAGCCGGGGCAGAGTGGCCCTGTTCCAGGGATGACTGCTGGGTGTACTGCTGATAGGCGGGGGAGAAGTTATGGATAGCATCCTGGACCATGTCTCCTGGATTCATCGTCTCCTTCAGGCTACTGGAAATGCTCTTCATGGGGGCACAGCGACCTGGGAGTTGTGGGTGGAGGAACAGCCAATAGAACAGACAATCTCTTTAAATAAAGTAGGTGAATAACATGAGACCTAAATACAATGGGAAACACTACTAGAATTCTGAATTTTAAATAAGCAGAAACAACAACAATAACAAACAGATTTCACAGACGAGCAACATTCAATACACACTAGGAAAAAGGGAACCATTGTAAAAAGCAGAAAAGAGTGAAAAGACTGAAGAGATTATCAGTGCTAAACCTACCGTGGATTCCATATATAGGAACTGGGCCTTGAGAATGCAGCATGGGGAAAGAGACAAAGGGATATGGAAGACAAAAAAAGAGGAAAGAAATGACCCAAAGAATATGAAGAGGTGGTATGCTCAATGAACCAAGGAGGGAGATTACAAAAAGAACAAGGAAAGGTTTGTATTCAGATAACAAGGACGAATGGGTGGAGAGGAAGGGAAATAATGATGTTAAATGTGCCACAATCCAGAGATGAGGACACATTGGGATCCGTATGATGACAAAGGAGTAGAGAGAAAGGGATTGCGAGTCAGTGACAAAAGAAGACATTATACAGAGGAGACATTCTGTGAAAATACTACAATAGCAATGACCGGGACCAAGGTAAAGTCGCTCGACACCATAGTACACTTTATATCCAGTCTTCACACCCTTATTGAAAATGTCGCTTCTTCTTACGCAAAGACTGACCTTTTTAAATTATATATGCCTATAAGGAATTAAGGTGCTGTAAAAAGTTCAGGGAAAGATTAATCCTATTTCTGGAACAAAAATAAACTGATAAGTTATGCAATGGAAATGCAGAAATGGACTGGCTGTTTAGCAAAGTAACAATTTTACAGTTTCTATGTACAAGAACAGTAAATTCTTTTTCAGGGATTCCTGCATAGGTCCTAAAACTATCAAATTGTTAAATGATCCATGGTATCTCCATTTTCAAACAATTAAACAAGTTAAAATGCACTAATGGAAAATCATGAAAACGTAATTAGACACACATCATTGATTTAATAACGTTTTATTTTCTTAAATGACTAGTTTCTTATTCCTTTTTTGAATTCATACTAGTATCTGCATAATAGTTGTTTAATATTTTGCAATAAATTAAGTGTAGATGTTATGGTACATCATGCATATGATCCAGGCTGCATGAAGAGCCAATTTCCACTTCAGCTTTCAGGCAGAGGGCAGCAGGGTTTGCACCAAAATATCTTGAGCTATTCATTGTCATCTCTATCCTAGCCCCTAAAACCAGGCCTGCGTAGTCACTAGGCCTGAGGAATACCTACAGGATTTTTGTTGCAAAGGGATGGAAAACTTTTTTTCACAAACGTCTCAAAACACGTTAAACCAATCATATTCAATGCTTGGGAGGGGCTTATACAGGTGCTCATGAGAATAATGCCTTCAGTGCAACAGTAGCTAGTGAAGGAAAGATGGGGAGCAAAAATCGCCACATAAAACCCCATAGAAATCTGTGGATGTATGTCATGTTTGTGGTGAACCACATCAGTCTTTGAGAAACAAACAACATTTTCCTAGGTAAATCTACAATACTACAATAACGATGATTTAATTGGACCGGTTACACTGAATGATGTGGCTCCTGTCGCAATCTTCTGCTATAATATAAAAAGAAGTGTGGGTAAGTTCTTCCAAAACAAAATAATTTTCTGATATGTTGCAACCTAGTTAAGAACAAAAAACTTTCAGGAAATGTTCTCTATTCAGTTGGAAGAAATAGTGAAACCACGCTTACCCTGCCTTCAACAAGTTTACCTAACAACTTTTTTTAAGAGGTACGTTTCCAGACCTCAAACAAGGCCAGTCAAGATTGGAGGTGTGGCCTCACGGGACTACCTATTTCAAAATATATATTTTTTTGTTGTTGTGAGAAACACCTCCCACCTCACCTAAATATTGTTTGTTAAAATATTTTATTAATGGGGAAAAAGGCCTGAAATTGTGTTGATTTCAGCATAAACAAAAAAAAGCTGTATTTTCAATAAGGGTGTGTAGACTTTAGAGATCCACTTTATATAACAACGGTAAAAATCGTTACCCTGAGAGAGTGAGTCCAGTCTCTTTTCCATGTAGACTTTGTATGTGAAAGCATGGCGCAGGGCCAGAGAGGCAAAGAACATCTCTATACAGACAATGAAGTTTTGGTAACCAGCGGCAACTGTTCCCTCTCCCACTGACACCTCTGGTGAGTTGATTTCGGGGATGGCCCCACACTTTTCAAGGATGGCCAGCAACATGCCTGTTGGAAAATAAACAGATGAATAAACAGATCTAGTAGAAAGAATGACTATAGTACCATAGTATAAATGGTACTGACTTGGAGATGGATAGACTATTATTGACCCCACTCATAATACACAGCCGAAAGTGCTTCAATGACCAAAACAATCCCAATTTGTATTTAGGTGTGTGTGAGTGTGTGTGTGCCTCACCCTGCCAAAAGGAGAGGAAAATGACAGATTTGACCATGAAGAACTTGAGTAAGGGTCTGTAAGGGCTGAGCAGGTGGCGCGTGGAGAAGTAGAAGAGGAAGAGTGCGTAGAGAGACAAGCTGACGGAGATGTTGTAGATGATGGACACGTACAGGTACCCACTGTTCACACTGGGGGGACCAACAAGACATCGGTTCTAATGGATTTACAACTATTTACACAGAAGCCCACACTCTGTCAGTCCCTCCAGGATTCTGTGATCTATTTCTCCCTTTACAGCACATTCTTGGGGTAATGTGGTCAAAATCGTTTGGATCGTATTGGGAAATAAATATATTTAAATGCGACCCCAAAATTAAGAATTTATTTCATCCCAGATATCACCAAAATATCTCTGTAAAATCCTGGAGGGACTTCTTTTTTGGAAATGAAATGAATAATGCTTTTGTAAGAGACACTCAACAACTGCATGACTAGAAGCCACGTGTCTTACTTGAAGTCCCCGTCACGGTACTTTCCAAAGGCCTGCAGGATGACCGTGACCATGGCCATTAGGGGTTTGACCACACAGAACTGGAGTGTGGCCTGTTTACAGAACCGCAGGAACCCAATGGAGTAGCTCCTCCCCCAGAGACAGCACGTACCATACATACAACTGGACCTGGGGAATCGACACATGGGGAGACATGACAGAAATACCTCTTAGAAGAAGACAGACGTACCCCCACCCTGTGTATAAACACACACCTATTTAAGCATCAGTTAATGAGAGTTGTTGTACACGTGTGTGCACAACCTCACATAATGAAACACAAATTACGATGGATAGAGGGACTCACTCTATGGGTTTTCCTCTAATCTCAGCCATGATTGCGCTCTCCCCTCCCAGGTACTCATAACACAGGCTCAGGAAGTTATAGATGACAAACGCTGACAAAAAGACACAAGAGAGACTTTTTGGCAACAGTACATACAATCAACTGGAGTATCCCAAAACAGAATGTAATTTAAGAATGTTCCGTAGTATCCATTAGGTTTATATTTTGGAGCGCGGATTTCATTTTACCACTGTATATAGGAAAATGCATGAATTGTGGTTACGGCAGCGTTGAATGCACAGACACGAAATTCCAGGCAATCCTATTTGATAGCTTTTAGGAAGTGCTCAGAGCTTGTTTCATCCACTCACAGCTGTCCCCTAGCGTTATGAGGTATTAAATAACACAGACGTGGGCACAGTCTAGTGCCTGTGCATAAAGGAACTACTAAAGGATTATTGCAAAAAAGAGGACAGCCATTATGTACACATTTCGCAGTCATGTTTCACAACTTGGGTCGGATGGGGGTCAGAAGCTGTACAGGGTTATAGAATTGAAGTACTGGTATGACGGCCATGTGGTAGTACAGAGAAGTCTGTGGCTTGGTTAGCAGGAGTCCTTTCTACTTTCTTTGTGGGATGTTCGTTTGACACCAACATTTTCATAGTTTTTGTATCCAGTCAGAAAGGTCAGAATGGGGTTCACATTGTTTCAGCAATTAAGGCAAATCTACACAACTTGAAGAAGCATCAGTTGGCTGGATGACAGACAATAAGGCACAATAAAAAAAACATCCAAACTGTACAATCTATTTAATTTGTCCGTTATGTATGACATTACATTTTACATAACACAGGAATAGCCCATAAATAAATTTCCATGCTAATGGTAAAAGTAACAGATCACCCAGCCTCTTAACAAAAACACTTTCAGTGATTTCCTGTGAGGTGAAGTTAAAAAGTAAAGCCTTAACTTCCACTAGACAGTAGATTGGTGGGTCAAAGAAATATCGGCTAACATGACCAACATTAGACCACACACTCAAGTATTGGCTAACATGACCAACATTAATAGGGATATTTTCATAAAATGTTGTTATTTCACATTGACCTGATGAAGAGTAGACAGAACGTCTCATGTGATCACTTGTATATTAAGTCATAATTGATAAAACATTTAACCAGGGCTCATATTATTTTCCCAAACATGCAAATTGTTAAGAGAGAGTGATGAACTGTACTCTTGCTCAGGCTCGACTACTGTTCCCATGGTCAGTGCAATGAGTGGTTGTTGTTCTCATATTGAGGACAGAAGGACCTGTAGCTTGTCCATGACTCTCTTGGCAAAATCTTGGGAGAATGAGAGAAATCACGTCACCATCACGCCCCCAACAGTGGTTTGGGGGGCGGATCCCAGAGGCTTGGTGGAAGATTGGAGAAGGATCCATCCAGAGATTAGCATAATGGGAGGAGATAATATCAATGTTTGGCAGTCGGTTGTTCTGCAGACAAACATGGGTTGGTTGCTCTGCAGATCAGCACGGCTTTATTACCTTAATAAAGTCTACTATTGGATTCACAAACTCCTGAGTTGTTTGAAAATGTTGTCGGGAAAAAGAAGAACAATTGGTGGGTCAAAGAAATATCGGCTAACATGACCAACATTAGACCACACACTCATTGAAATAATAAAGTGATCACAAGTAATAGGATCCCTGATGGAGAAATCATCAGTATGGCTGACTGCACTGCCGGTTATGGCTTGTACCGATCTGATATTACCACTGGGTTAAGGGGCAGAGCAGCAGGCCGGGGACCGTCACATCTGTAGACCGGTCATACTGGAGTGTGTGGGTCAAGGGCAAAGCAACTAGCATTGTATTGCTCCTGGTCAGCGGTCATGGTGGAGGAGATGTTATCTGTTCTGCTAGGTGTCCTTGCCTGCCTGTCTGTGTGTTATCATTATGTTTGTGTGTGTTATCTGTACATTTGTGTACTTCCACAGCACTCGGCTATAATCCATCCAGTTGCAGTCCAACCCCCCCCAACTCCCAGAAGCCTTCACCAGTACTAACAGTTGTAAGGAACACTGCCGTTTTCCATCTTTGCTTGTCCCCTGCCAAAGTCCTGTCTAAATTTTTCCCCGTTCCAACAGGACACAATCAGTGCAATTCTGTTGAAACAGCAAGACATAAAAGGTTCTTCAGATGTTTATCTATTATTAATAAGTACATTTTCCTTTTTTGGCGCTTGCATCCCAGTACATTTCTTGAATCCATCATCGGCGTGCAACATCCCCTGTCACAAAACCCATCCCACATTGGGAAAGCACAGTTCAATGTCCGGATATCAGCGTCCTTCCTAAAAAATCTGTCTTGCTATTAAAATGTATTGCCGGTTAATATAACAATGTGTGTGAGTGCATAAATGTCTGCTAATGACAAAATGAGTAAAGACCCAACCCTGAGGCCATTCTTCTACATGAATAATAAGCCACACACCATTAAACTCTCTGTGAAGCTCTGAAAGGGAATTCTGAAGTTCTTCTTCAGCGCTCATCAGTTCTGGGAGACTGGGATGGCTGTGTTCCACTAAACAATGGTGTGCTGGTGCATGATAGCATGGCGAGGTGTTTGCTGGCAACTCGCTTTGTTAAGTGAGAGTGTGGTAGTGAGTGATGGTATACGAGTGATAATGTGAGTCTGATCTATATTTAGGCATTGTACACCCAGGGGAAATGAGCTGCTGCAAAGCCCCCATTGTGTCAAACACCTCCCCTGCAGCAGTACTGGCATCAGCCATTCTGTCACGTCTCTCTCTTACTCATCCAGTGTCTTTCTCTCACACGGTCTCTGTCTCTCCCCACCTCCCTGTCTCTCTTCTTCACCCGGTCTCCCCCTGCCTCCCTTCATCTCCAGTCTATTTTCATCTCCAGTCTCTCCCTCCATCTCCCTTGGACTTATCCAATGTATGCATCAACTTGTATGCATAAACAGCTTGATGCACATAGTAAAAGGTACATTCTGAATTTTTGTTGCACCTGTACCCAGACAGTGCATCTGTTCAATTCTGATTCAAGGTGTATTGGAGGTGCTTGGATCCATTTCAGCTGCACAGCTATTCTAACTAAAGGACAGAACCGACCTGGGGCGACATCACCCACAAAAGACCTGAGAGTGTCTGTAGATGTTCTACAGATTATCTATGGATATCCGTAACATTTTAACTATCTACCAACCCTTACCCTAACGATAACCTTTATCCTAACCCTAAAATATATTCTGAACTTAACCCTAACCTTAACAAGAAGTTGCTTATCAACCGAATGGTAGTATTATAAACAAACGCTTAAACTTCTTTAGGACTACATATTGAAACTGAGACTCACAAAATACAGGTTAACACAGACCGGACTAGACCACAGACAGGCAGTGATTTCAGAGATGCAATTCTTGAGAAATCTTAAAGAGAGATCTTAAATCAATTGGTATACCCAATCAGAAACGAGGATATAAGCTTAACTCCAATATTTGTAAACAATGTAAACTGGGCAGCCACAAAACAAAGTTTATACCAGAAATGTGATATCATGGATGGTCAGCCATTGTTTGGCTATTGTCTTTGAATTTGAAAGGAGTAAACAGCTCATAGCTTTTTTTTTTTTAAACACAGGTGGGGTGGACCGCCTTATTATTGTTCAAATTTAGGATCCAACCTTTAAACAGCTGCAAGTTTGGTTGAGGCCTCCTAATTAGGGCTGCAGTATGCAGTGAACTTGGTTGCTATGCAACAGGTTTTCCCTACCCAGAAATCTAGGCAGGCCTCAGAACAACAAAGACAGCACAGAGGCAGAGCAGAGCAGCAGTTAACCATCTGTCCATGGGGCTTGCAGCGTAACTCCCACACACTGGTAAACAACAAAACACTCCAAAACACTGCCTGGTGGATGTTTAGCTAACACACCAGTGTGGCTAGAGGAGGGCAGAGACAACCTGAGGAAGTATCACAACAGATGTTATGACCACGGCAAAGTCATCTTCTACCCTGTTGACTTGGACTTGTGTGTACGGTCTTACCCTCGTAACAGTCCCTGACCGTGTCAAAGTAGACGTAGTACTCCTCGTTAGTGAAGAAGAGGAGGCTGAGCCACGAGTCAAAAGCGTAGATGGGAACGATGAAGAGGATCCGCACAATATGTCTCTGCTCGTTAGGAGAACTGTAGTACCTTAGGTGCATGTAGATCTGAGGGGAAGAGAGGGGAAGGGAGGGGCAGGAAGGGGCAGGGGGCAGAGAGGGGAAGGGGAAGAGAGGGGAAGGGAGGGGCAGGGAGGGGCAGGGAGGGGCAGGGGGAAGAGAGGGGAAGGGGGAAGGGGAAGAGAGGGGAAGGGAGGGGCAGCGGGGAAGTGAGGGGAAGTGGCAAGAGAGGGGAAGGGGCAGGGAGGGGCAGAGGGGAAGAGAGGGGAGGGGGAAGAGAGGGGAAGGGGGGAGGGAGAGGGGAAGGGGCATGGGTCAGAGAGGGGAAGGGGCAGGGGGCAGAGAAGCCACAGGAATGGGATTGAGAGCAGCAGAACACACTCTTCTTGGCATCTTTTCACTTAAGCTCCCAACCAAGCCTGTATAAAGCAGCCAGACAGCAGACAGTATTGTTGTTTCAAACCGCAGGACAAGGTTTACCTTTCAATAAGTGTGTGTGTGTGCCTGAACTACATATTGACCTGCTGACTTAAACAAACTAGGATAGCGTGATGTTGCTAGGCAACCAGTGTTCTCTGACTGAACACTAAGGAGATGCGTCTACTCTTCCAGCGTCAACCCAGGTGGAACCTAATATGGTCACCACCCCAGGGCTAAGAGGGACAAACAACACCTTAACACCAGAGCTTGAGCACGGCCATATCTCAACAGAAACCCCAAATAGCGTTCATTTTGAGTGGACTGAGGTTGAATATGTTTGGAGCTGTAGGCAAAAAGGGTGTGTGATATTACCTGGTGGCATGTGATTAGCAGGGCAGTCCAGACGAAGAAGCCTGACAGGGCCTGGGCAGCGGGGGTCATCAGGAAGATGGGCTGGTCTGGGGTGAGCAGGGGGGCCTCTGGGAGCCAGGAAATGTTGGGCCCTGGGGCTGCCATGGTGGGAAGGGGAGCAGGGGCTACACCCAGGAGGGAGCCCTTCCCTTCTCCAACGCCTAGTCGCTCAGACAAGGACATGTCACGCCTCCACAAACGGATCATCTGGAGACCCTCTAGAAACAGGCAGAAAACATGCCTTTATATCCACATAAATGATGCCAAGCATAAATAGTTCAGACAGTCGGATACGTTCCAGACTGTTTCTTCTGTCGAAAGCAACCTGTTTTGAAGATACTAACCATCTTTAACTATAGTTATCCATAATGTACCTAACATTGATAAGAGCATAAAGTAAAAGCATTGTCAATGAGTCAGGAGTGTCATACTGCTTTCTGTGTAGAGTTATGGACAATCAATAGATTGCAGAGTGAACAGACAGACCCCTTGTATAATTTCAAGTCAATTGTCAACCAGTGGTTTCTACAGTGTACACAGGGCATTCCCGAGTCCTGGATGAAATAATGTGCTCTCTATTCACAGTTTCAGTTAAACAGGCTGATCTGAAAGCATACTGGGTCATTCATTACCTTATTACAGAATAAAATAATTGCATTATTGTCCTACGGAAGAGGGAACAAACCCATTTTAACAGGCTATAAACACTGCAATGCCAGTCGATGCGGTCACTGATGTTATGGTACGAAAAATGGAAATGCCACCGGCCGACAGAATGCCTTCCTCAAGCAAAATCCAACAGGACAACAGTGGACACAGGAGAATGTGTCCACCCAGACCCATCATGGCACATTAACAGCAGAACAGCACAAGCCATCACAGACTGAGGAACTATTCAAATGTTGTTTTCTCACACACACACACACACACACAAATTCATTTATGTGTCCGTCTGCCAGTCATATGGGGGTCATTTGTATTGGCTTGCCAAGAATCAGCAGATCAAAATGCAGAACAGTGCTAGAGTGAATACATCAGGGGTGGACAGAGGGCCACAGAGGGAGAGACAAAACGACAGTACTGGAAAGCAAAGTAATGCTAAGGCCTAGGGACATGTGTCTCATTTCAAAGGCAAAAGTTCATTCAGTGACAACACATACTCTACGCACAATGAAGTAAAATGGCTGCATGACAGATTGACAGGTGGAGGGACAAAAAAGAAAACTCAATAGATTAGAGTGTGGGGGTGTGTATGTAATAATATTAGGTCATGATAATGGGTGAAAGCCAGTAGCGGAGATTAAATCTAGAATATTTTGCTTTACATACATTTTTAGGAGATATTAATTCATTATATACGGTATATGAAGAATAAAAGTATGAATGTGTCATGCCTTTAACTGTCATTCAGATGGTTTTCATGAAGAGTGTACAAGTACAATGTATATGTAAACTTCCACAAGTGCTTTCAAACTATAATCTAAATAATTGAATCCATAGTCCTTGAGTCTGGGAATTTCAGTGGTTAAATTAAATGTTCCAACCAGAGGTGGGATGACCACTTCATTATGGTGTCAATTATTCTTACTTGGTGGGAGGCCATAGGTTTTATATATTTCATAAAAAGCAAAACAGCCTTATCCTGCCTCTTATCATACTGCTTTGGAGAACATGTCCCGACTCTCACAGGTCTGCCAGGAGATGATGTGATGAGGCAAGGACATAAATGCAAACTGCACAAAATGAATGTGTGAAAGACTAAGGTTGATTGAGTTTTCCAGTTGTGATTGCAATTGAGAGGTTTTTTCACACGTTTTCACAGAACGATGGCTGTATTTACAAGGACCCAACATGACAGAAACTTGGCTAAATTTGTGGGAACTTATTCTCTTTCTTATTCACTTAAAAAGCATTGTCAGCACGGCTGATTGGCAGCAGCAAGAAATAACAATGTTTCACCTCAAGACCACTGACACAAGGGTTTGAGCATACATATATGTCATGTGCACACCTAGTCTATTCTTTATATGCTTTAATCAAGAGATTTCTTTCTCTCTCAACTTTATGCACTAAATTAGACCAAAGTATCACAGTTGACTGCAGTTATCACACGTTTATTTTAGGGGTGTGAGGTTGTTGTTAGCAGTTAAATATCCAACCAGCAGACATGCAGCGACAGGCTAAAGAAGTAGTTTCCAGTAGAGAAAAATAGTAGCCACTCAAACACTAAAGGCACAACTCGACACTTTGTAACAATGAATGAATGTCAGGCAGGTGCATAGATAGACTCACTGTCTCTCTTACCTTTTTACAGACGATTGATCTGAAAAGTTAACTTCTGTCAGAAGAAAGGGAGAAGAAAAATGTATTGAAAGCCTTAAATTTCAATAATAACTGAAAGAGAAGGAATTTGTGTTTACATTGACTTACTTTTAATTTCCACCCAATTCCCCAATTAAACGTATTTACCTTTAATCAGTGGATGGATTTAGTGCAAACTTTGGTTTTGTTGGTTTAATTTTAAACTCAGAAACGAGATAAAAATGTTTCGTTACTCGACATCCATGTTTATCTTCCAGTCTTGCTCGACTGGAAATCTTTTCTTCATCTTCTGGAAATCTTTCCGTTTTGATTCACAAGTTGAATCCCTTTTTTTAAGTCTCCGTTTTTAACTTTTTAAAGTACTAATGTGAATGAATTGGTCCGTTCTTCATTATTTAGCTATGAACAATACAGGTTAAATGTCAGTTTTTCTGTAGGGTAAACTCCGTCATTCCTTTCTCGCCTGCTAGCAACACTATTGCCGACGTCACAATCATATGGCAACGGTAAAAGCTTCAAAATAAAAGTATGAAATTCCACACGTTCTGATATTAATAGGGTTAGAGTAAAAAATAAAATAAAAAACACCTCTTTTAGCGAAAGTAAAATGCAATATGTTATTCAAGGAGGAATTACAATAATATACAGTGGAGACACTTTCACTATGTATCTTAAACTTACCTACGTTTAGAATGCTGTACAACTAATTTGTACTGTATTACAGTGAATACATTACTCGATTTCCAAAAATTTGCTTTTATGAAATGAGCAGTACTTTTTCCCTTGTGTGTCGTCAGGCAAATTACAATAACTTAAGTTGACAAAATGAATGTTTAAAGCGATTTTTTGTGATACCATTTTTCCCAAAACATAAAATGTTGATCAAATGCACTGTTTGAAAACAGACAATAGACAACTAATTTAAACAACACGAGGTTCTCCTGTATGGTACAGATCGAAATTCTAAAATATACCAACATTTCAAGTATGCTTCCTTCTTATTTAATACAGAGCTGTTATAATTCCAATTTTATCCACTAGGAGCAGAACAAATACCAGAAAAAATAACACATTTCCAATGTAATTGAGAAAAGAAGACAGGAATATAATTTGTTATCCGGACTGGGAAATTACATCTAAAACTTATTGACACACTCAAACACAGAGTAGACAGTGATGTGCATATCTTTATTGGCTCATAAAATGAAATATACCCACTCCCCCCGTATAAATCTGATTTGTATGAACTGTAGCTGTATGTATCCACATGTTGTTTCCTGTTGTATTGCTTTTGATTGAAATGTGTGTTATGTCTTTACACTATGCGTTATATGGGCCAATGCTGTGCTGTTGAGTTTGAAATTCAACTTTCTGGAAAGGAAAACAATAAAACAATAATTATTAATTATTATTATCATTTTATACACGGTATTGTTGTAATAAAGCCTAAGCATATTAAAGAAATGTACAAGGTATCATTGCACCCACACAACTACATCCCAACCTTATAACCTGCCTGGCCCATGAGAGGCCTACCTTACATTTGACTCACTTTGCAGCCAACCAAGCTCTCCTACAGCCAGGTAAATACATCTCTGATACTACATTGACATCTTTAAACCACCTAGCAAAATTTGGCTTTACACAAAAACATATTTACAAAGATACATTTTATCAAGAAAAAATAAAATAAAAACAACAACTATTGAGCATATTTAAATCCAACCTCTTAATGTCTTCCATACTCTGCCTCAAATCTCAAGAGTAATAAGGCTTAATCATTTACTTAGTTATTATTATAATAATCTGGACCACTAAAATGGTTCTACAGCACTTTTTTTTTTAATCTGGTGCAAGGGGTTAGTGTCTTTTCTTCGCTTACCAGTGAAATAAAAATACCAGTAAAAAACAATCAACTAAGCAAATAACTAATTTCCTCCATTTAATGATAAGAAGTAATCATTTATTGTATGTTATTAAATGGTCCACCATAATTTGAAGGTACAATATTAGCTTTATTATTATTATTTCAACACTGTATACACACACACTGCAGGGAAGTGGAATTTCAAAGTAAATAGCCGTGTTCAAGAGGATCAAAAGGACTGCAGACAACTGTGGACTGGCTGCAGACTGACTGATCTACAAATCAACGTACATCATAAATACTGACTCATTATTATTTACAGATCAGTCAGTCAGTTACAATTTACCCATGATACATGGGTATTTTAATCCTTTCGAACAAAGCCACTGTGCCAAAAACCTAGACCCATAGCCACTTTATATTTTTTATAATCTTAAAGCCTCAGTGCAGTCAATATTCAGCTTTTGCTGTGTTTAATATGATATTTTACATTAGCTAAAATTAACACTGAAAAAATGTGAAAACATTAGGTCAGTGTTATTTCCTGACAGTTGTTTGAAAATTCTCTCTACACAGGACCTTATATTTAGCAGATTTGAATGGCTAGGTCTTTTCATGGTGACATCACAGTGTAAATTGGTTAACAGACCAATAACAATAAAATTCCAAACTCAGACCACTCCCATACAGCCCCAGCAATATTCCTGCCCAATAAATAATTAGCCAAAAAGCCTAAGTTTTTATTGATATAAAAACAACTGCATTGGGCCTTTAAACAGGAGGTGTTGTATAATGATATATAACCAAAATGTCCTTGTTAAAATGTACTTTTCTTAAATTAATTTTTATCCAGGAATCCTTAAACAGCAAAGAATTAAAGAGAAAATGGGTGACAGTCCATCTCTCTATGTCTCCTACTATCCCATTCCTCTGACTCTTGATTGGTCCCTAGCTTGCTAAAACCAAGAGTATGAAAAACAACCTGTAAGACAATAACACATTAACACACACTGACTGACTGACATTGATGCAACTCTGATGCAAATACTTTCACATTCATTCACTTCACTCGTATTTATTTCCTTTACCATTCCTGAATTTTTTTTCCAGATTTTCTTAATTTCCTCTGCATATTTTTAATTTCCCACAGATTCCTCTTGACTGAGATCTCGCCTACTAATGAATACATAATTTTTACTTGACTCTAGGAAACCTGTAAGTTCCAAGACGATGTTTCTGTGGATTATAAACATACACCTTTAGCTGTAATGTAGCTCTCATAAATTGGGCATTCAATGTGAGACAAACGGTTTTGACTATGTTTTCAACCTACTCAGAATTTCTGCACTGATGTGGACTTTTCTATTCTTGCGCATTGAGCATCTGAGAGACATGTATAGTCCCACTGATCATATAGCCGGCATTATGAGAGTAAACCAGGACAGGAGTACAGGAGGCTCATTGACCAGCCGAGGCGCAGGTCTTCCAAGCCTGGGAAGCAAGGCCAGGCCACGAGTGTCTTTCAGTCTTCAATCATTCATCTTTTTCTCATCACATTTACTCCCGTTAATTACAGTCATGGGCAGGCATTTCATTTTTCACACTTCTAGTCCTTCCTCTACGTCTCCTGTTGTTTGTCTTCCATCTTTAATCCATCTTCAGTGACAGTGACCCAGTCATGTTTATTTATTCCAACAATTTCAAAAGTAGGTATTTGATATCCTGTCACAGATTCAAAAAGTTGTAATATATTTGTTTTCCTTTGAACAAAACATAAGCATAGTTAGGCTCAAATCTGAACCTGACATTTGTGTTGGTAACTCACTAACATGAGTAAATTATGCAAAGATTTTACAGGTTCCTAGTTTAGGTGAAGTGTTCCTTACCTGCCACAAGCTAGAGAGCACCTCACTTCCCCAGGTGTTCAAATGGCACACTAACCTGGAAAAGAGAGATGGCATAGAGTTTTATATGGTGTTGGGCATTCAACACACATACTTTACATAGAGATGGATTGTTCCAAAAGGCGATTTATCAATTCATAGAAATGTTGAGATATTGACATCATCATGTAAAATGTAAAAAATAGATTTTTTCTTGGCACTAGTTGACATGTTGTATTTAATTTGATAAAGATATTGTGGAACAGATGTGTGCTTATTTAGCAGTGGGTGTGATTTAAATTGGCCCAGTCGGGATTTGACCCCAGAACCTTCCAATCACAAGCCACTTAGCCACTGACGCCCCAAAATTTTAATAATGTGCATCAAGGTCGGGGATGTTCCCACAAGACCACAGGGCTCCACACACACACAGACACACAATCTAAATAGTACAGACACACAATCTAAATAGTACAGACACTCAATCTAAATAGTACACATACACAATCTAAATAGTACAGATACACAATCTAAATAGTACAGACACACAATCTAAATAGTACAGATACACAATCTAAGAAGTACAGTATAGAGGCTTTTCTATACTTGACCTTCATAATGCAACCCTGTTTCCAAAAAGTTGTGATACTGCGTAAAATGAAAATAAAAACAGAATGCAATGATGTGCAAATCATTTATCTCTATATTTAATTGAAAATAGTACAAAGACAACATATAAAATGTGGATTCTAAGACATTTTATTGTTTTTGGAAAAAGACATGCCCATTTTGAATTTGATGCCAGCAACACGTTTTTAAAAAAGTTGGTCCAGGGGCATGTTTACCACTGTGTTGCATCAACTCTTCCTTTAATTTTAACAATACTCAATACAGCATCGCGGAACTGAGGAGACCAATTGCTATAGTTTTATATATTCCCATTCTTGTTTGATATAGGATTTCAGCTGCTTATCAGTTCAGGGACTCCTTTGTCGTATTTTTTGTTTCATAATGCGCCAAATGTTTTTAATGGGTGACAGGTCTGGACTGCAGGCAGGCCAGTTTAGCACCCAGGCTCTTACTATGGAGCTATGCTGTTGTAATACGTGCAGAATTTGGTTTGCTATTATCTTGCTGAAATAAGCAAAGCCTTCTCTGAAAAAGACATTGTCTGGTTGGCATTATATGTTGCCCCAAAACCTGTATATATTGTTCAGCATTAATGATGCCTTCACAGATGTGCAAGTCACCCATACCATGTGCATTAAAGTACCCCCATATGGTTTATTTTTTTGCATGGCAGAGTTCTAACTTAGAATATGTGGATGCAGTGATTGACAATGGTTTTTGGAAGTGTTCCTGAGCCCATGCAGTGATGTCCACTACAGAATTGTGTCTGTTTTTAATGCAGTGACGCCTGACGCCGTTATTTTTAAATTGTTGCACTATTTGCCCAGGCAGTCTTTCACAGAGTGGTGAACACCTCCCTATTCTCATTTCTGACAGACTCATCCTCTCTGGAATGATCTTTTAATACCCAATCATGTTACAGACCTGTTGCAAATAGACCTAATTAGTTGTATAATAATTTAAAAAATACATTGCTTTTTCAGTCTTTTGTTGTGTCTGTCCCTACTTTTTTTTAAATGTGTTGCTTTGCATCATATTCAAAGTGGGCATATAATTTTCTAGAAACAATACAATTTCTCAGTTTCAACATTTGATATGTTGTCTTAGTACTATTTTCTCATGAATATTGGGTTTAAATGATTTGCACATCATTGCATGTTTTTATTTACATTTTTCGCAGCGTCCCATTTTTGGAAACGGGGTTGTGAAAATAATTAGTGAAATAATTCAATGTGTTGTTAATGTTTTCATTGACAATTTGAAATCAAGTGAGATATCTGTGGAAATGCAGGGGTCCCTTGAGGAGACAACTGAGAACCACTCACTGATTTAGACAACTGAGAACCACTCACTGATTTAGACAACTGAGAACCACTCACTGATTTAGACAAGGGAAAGGCAGGGGAGGTAGAGGGGTTTAGGGTAGAAGAAAGAGAGAGAGAGAGAGCGAGAGAGAGAAGGTAGGTAGCTGACCTGTGATGTGGCAATGCGTGATTGGCCCATCTGTGCAGTGAGGTCAGAGGAAGAGACGTTGGCGGGGGCGCCACGGTGAAGTCTCATGGCCACCTTCCTCTCGCGCTCTGCACGGGATACAGCCTGTGGGGACCGGTTCCCTACACACACACACACACACATACACACACATAGACATAGACACGCATAGACACACACACATATATATACATACATAAATACATTCACACATAAACACATACATACATTAGTCAAAAGGAATCTAGTACTGGACTGAGACAAAAGTCTGCATGCCCAGGACCAAGGTTGGGAACCACCGCTTTACAGTGCAGAGAGAAGCTTTTCAGACCCTTATACATTTTGCACATTTTGTTGTGTTATATACTTATTTCACTATGGATTACACAGTTGATTCCTCATTAATCACATATTAAACACATATTTTGACCCATTCATCTTTACCTGACCTGTCTTTCAGTCCCTGAAGTGTGGAACCTTATATAGACAGGGGTGTGCCTTTTCAAATAATGCACAATCAATGGGTTTGGCCACAGGTGGACTCCAATCAGGTTTTAGCAACATCTCCAGGATAATCAAAGGTCACAGGATCCACATGAGCTTAATTTGGAGTGTGATGGCAAAGGTTGTGAATACTTCAGTTCTTCATTTTCCATTATTTAGCACACATTTTTTTTTTAAACATATCGAGTGTAGGTTGATCAAAACAAAATCTATTTAATAATTTATAAGTTTAGTGTAAAACACAACGAAATGTGGAAAAAGTGAGAGGGTCTGAATATGATACTTTACACACGCTGCACAGCGACTTCACTCAGCCGAGTCCAAACACAACGGATCAACGAGGTGCACACACCCTCCCTTGTGTTTACACAGTCATTTCCTGTCTGCTTATGAAATAGGAACTCCATCTACCCACTAGTACTTCTAAGTTGTTTTTCTATAGACCTGAAATTGGGGAGGGGGGGGGGGGGGTATGGACTCTTAAAAGTTAAAGGAGAAATGTGAGAAATGTTTAAGTCCAAATAGAAAAACAAGTTTGTGTTATTTAACTATGATTCTAAATATGTAGACCTTTCTTACTAGTGTCTTCCCAGATAACTGACCTGACTGAGGGACTCCTCTGGAAGCAGGGTTAGAGGCAGCAGCGTTAGGGCCGTTTCTGATCCTGTCCACCCCTCCTGGTGGGTTCACTCCTGGTGGTAGGGCACGAGCTGCCCGAGGTCCCCCTCCAATCCTCTCTTCCCCATCTTTTCCCTCTCTTCTCTCCCTCTCTCTTTCACCATCCTCAGCTGTCCTGCTGGCCCCCTGAAGCAGAAAGATGACCGCGCAGGTTAGAAAACGTGGCAGGGATTCAAAATCACCTCATAGGGAGGAACCGTTTTTACACAGTCAACTATGCATATGCAAGATGTTCTGCATAGTACACATTTAACCACTAACGTGTGATTGCATTGAGAATGAGCTGACGCTGAATGACAAAGACAGAAAATAGCTAAATGGTTAATAAATGATTTATAAATGTGTAACAATGCTGAATAAGGACGCAGCACTCACAAACTTGAGCATGTTCCAATCGAACACGTAGTCATAGGAAAAGCCCTGTCTGTGGAACAGGTTTCTGAACAGTTGTCTTAGGTATGAGTAGTCTGGCTTGTCATCGAACCGCAGAGAGCGGCAGAAGTTCAGATATGTGGAGAACTCAGCTGTGGAAACAGTGGATTACCAAAAGTTACCAAAGACAAACACAGATTGAAATTTGGGTGCTTAAAGACCCCTTGAGGTCAGACACAAGCTACTCACAGAGGTAGCCCTGTTCTGGCCCTGTGTAGGAGGAGTCGGTGTACTCACAGGGGTAGCCCTGTTCTGGCCCTGTGTAGGAGGAGTCGGTGTACTCACAGGGGTAGCCCTGTTCTGGCCCTGTGTAGGAGGAGTCTGTGTACTCACAGGGGTAGCCCTGTTCTGGCCCTGTGTAGGAGGAGTCGGTGTACTCACAGGGGTAGCCCTGTTCTGGCTCCATGTAGGAGGAGTCTGTGTACTCACAGGGGTAGCCCTGTTCTGGCTCCATGTAGGAGGAGTTGGTGTACTCACAGGGGTAGCCCTTGCACAGCACCTCAATGGGGGTGGACATTTTCTTCTCGCTGATGCGTTCGTACTTCTGCCTCTTGGTGGCGGCTTTGAGGCCCTGCCAGGGCAGAGAGCCTAGGTTGAAGTACATCAGGACATAACCTAGAGACTCCAGGTCGTCACGACGAGACTGCTCTGTAGAGGGAGAGGGAGGTTGGGGTGAGGGGAAAGTCACACACTGGCCCTTTTTCAATACTGTATGTGCACTGCTATGTGGAGGGAGAATGGGGGAGTGGGGAGAGGAAGAGAGTTACACATTATACATATCATATTTAGGCCCACAGAATCTCAAAACAAAACAGAGGTGAGGACAGGAGAATTGACTACAGGAACACAGTAAGGAAAGAAAAGAGGATAAGGGAATGAGGGAGGGAAGGAGAGAAGGGAGCAGGAAGAGAGAACGTATGGTGAAGTGTCAATAGAAGTGTGAGTCCTACAGCAGCAGTACTGAGAATTCAGCCCTGATCAATAACAACGCAATCAAGTAAAATCTATTAACTTTCTGAGTACCCACAAACAGCAGATAAAGGGTCAAACACACACAGACACACACACACACACTGATAATATTACAAGTGGTACAGTGCCTATTCCCAGGTGTGTGTTGATGGAGGCGTAGCGTGCGGTTCCGGTCAGGTTCTTGTTCTCGCGGTAGGGGATGTGCTGGTGTGTGCGGGCGTCGCGGTACTTCTTGGCCAGGCCAAAGTCGATAATGTACACCAGGTTGCCCTTCTTGCCCAGGCCCATCAGGAAGTTGTCCGGCTTCACGTCTCTGTGGATGAAGTTCTTAGAGTGGATGTACTCAATACGGCTGATCTGAAGAGAAGTGTGGGGAAAAGAAAGACTGTTCACTAAAGACATTATGTATAACCAAGGGATATCTTTTAAAAATGACATCACAAAACAGCATAGGCCAAGATGAACTATATAAGAGAAAAAAAGAAACAGCCATTGTCCACGAGGTGTGCTTTACCATCTGGTCAGCTAGCAGTAGGACAGTCTTGAGGCTGAACTTGCGGGAGCAGAAGTTGAACAGGTCCTCCAGACTGGGTCCCAGCAGCTCCATGACCATGACGTTGTAGTCCCCCTCTGCTCCACACCACTTTATGGTAGGGATGCCCACTGCAGAGAATGATGGATTGATAGGCTAGTGTGACTGACCAAGGTTTGGTCCTGGTTCTCCTACGTGTCACAATATGACGTTTATTCTATGAGTTTAGGCCTAAGGTGTATGGTTAGGTTTCCCCAACATGTTCTCCCACCACCCTCAACCGCTGACTCTCACCCCCTCCCTGCATCATCTTGTAGAACTTGCTCTCGATGTGTAGTTGCGGATGTTTGGTCTTCACACATTCCAGCTTAATGGCCACCTCCTCACCCGTGGCGATGTTGGCACCTGATAGAGACACAGGAAGTAGTGTACAACTATCATCTGTTTGATTATCCAATCACCATGGCCTACTCTGACACAGTCTTTTCTTTTTGTGCCCGGCTCTGGAGAATGTTTATTTAGAGGTTTGGGGGTTATAGCCCCATTCTTACCCAGGTAAATGTCGCCAAAAGAGCCGCTCCCGATCTTTCTGCCAAGGCGGTACTTGTTCCCCACTCTCAACTCCATGGTTCCTGCTGGTTTTCACAACTCACTGAAGGGGCATGCACACAAACATACAAACTGTCATCAATCAAACTTCAAAAGATCTGTACAGTAGAAGGATGATGTTACTCAGTCCAGCTCCACTTCAATCTCAAGAGCCTACAACTCAAATGTAATTTAAATCAAAGTTTACAAAATGAAACATTTGTTTCAAAACGAGAGCTGGAACAAAAAAAGTCCAAAAAAGAAGGCAAGGCAAGTCACGAATAGAGAAAGAATAAACATGAAAGCTGAAAATATTTTATTAGTTATTAGAATAATGTTGGATGATTTACCGATGGATTACATGGCGTTGTACAGCATAAGTCTGAGAGAGGGCAAGTACAGAGGAAAACTCTGAGAATATGACTTAATTAATTCTACAATTTGAAATAACCCACATATTTTACACTCATCTCACTTCAAAGAAAACTAGCACATAGACACAAATAATTAGCATGGCTTCACCATTTCTGAGTCCCCAATGAAATTAAGTAAAAAAACATTTTATTCCAGCTGGACTTTTTAGACCATCATAATAGAGGTTGACTAGCAATGGCTTTGGTGGTGTTAAAATACATATTACAAAGCAATGACAGACTGGTGAGAATCATGACAATGTTGTTTCATTGGCATTCCTATTTATGCTTTGTAAGGGCAGTGTACTCAAGATGCCCTGCTGGCTTGTTGTCTGAAAAGGTTGAGAGCAGAGCAAAATACAATTTGTACCACATGAACACTAACAGATTAGTACAAATTAGAGAATAAAGTTAACTATTAAACATTTCGGATTATTTATATGCAATGTTGCTGGATTATTTGAGAAAAACCCTATCTATGCAATTGAAGACGATGAAGTAATGATAGATGACATTAACTACATGCAGTCCTTTATAATGTTACCAATATGATTTTGCGCTGTAAAATCGTCTAAATTAAGGTCAAATGCGTTGTACTGAACGCATATGAAACCGGTCAATTCTGACTACGGTACGTAACGGTAGTCTATCCTATAGTCTAAGCCGATTACAAAATTGAGCCCTATTCTTCTTGTACTGTAACAAGGTTGTACCGCTGCTCCATAGCAGGATTCCAGGGGCCACAAAATACTTTACTGCAGATCCAAAAAGAAAGTAATCCAGTCGGCGTCGCTGGGAGGCTAGATTAAACCCATTTAAAAATCGAAACCATATTATTAGGCCTACGTTAGAAACATTCACATTCAGGTTCAATGTTTATGGTCAATATTTGCACGAAGCCGCACCCTCGGCTTGGGAAAAGCGTCTCCGTCGTGGAAAACTGTATTTCCCTACCTTCCGATTCTGGCCCGCTTGTTTGGGACCATTTACAAAGCACAACCACAAACGACCCTCACCAGAGAAACGCATTTCCAGCAATGGACCCTTGCCTTCCCTTTCCTCCCCTCCTCACCCGATTTAATCAAGCTCTTCAGGGACTGCTGCCTTCCTTCCTCGGTGGTGCTGATCAGGACGTAGTCATTCAAACAGCACCATGGACAGCGAAAAACGGCCGAGGCACTTGACAAATCATTCCTCACCACTTTCCTGCACCCGATGTAAACGTCTCCCGGTTATAGTATGGTATAGTCTGCACGGGGAATGATAAATATTTTGGTGTAAACTCACAAATCCATCTATCCCCCTCTCTCGTCTCAGTTACACCACTGACAATATCAATGATGTCATTCAGCTCAGACCATAGAAAATGACCGGATTGCCTTAAAGACACCGCGCGCCTCACGCAGCCGTAGTTCACCGTTATGGACTACATGTCGTGAGCCAGAGCACTCAAGGCCGCGTGTTACACTTAGTGTCCTACTTTCTGTGTCTGTGCATTACGTTTTTATGCTCAACCTACTTGAATGGCCATTTAATGGCAAGACGTACGGCGAGACAAAAACTAGCTTTCTATAGCAGGGAAAGAAAACATCGCTGTGATAGAATCAGGCATGCTAACCTGAACCTATGAAGTGAATACCCCCTTACGTAACAGTACGCCACATGGATTACACATCTACGCACCTTTCAACTTCGACGCTGAGATAAAAACCTGAAGTGCGAAACGCATTCTTCCATCCCCACTTCCAAGACTGCTGACATACCTGCTTGTACTTGCCTTACACCAGGCCAAAGAGCCCGAGAAACAGGACAAGTTCAACTGAGATTGACCCCGGTCAGATTGTCAGACGTAACAAATAGAGCATCATGTTAAAAGAAAAATTGGTGTCTGAAGCAGTGGTGCGTTTCTAACATATTTACACGACAATGACACAACCCAAGAGTTTAATTCAACCTTTATTGTCTTGTTCTTGTTTGCTTAAATAATTGTTTTTCTGATTTGTAAAATCTGAAAACAAACAAAAAGAACCTGAACAGGAGTGATAAAGCCTGCCTTAATTTAAATTGATACACAACAAAATAAAACAATTGGTAACTTTCACGTGTTTGCAAAACACTGTTCCAGCTCAGCTTGGTATGGTAGGTTTTGGCATCTCTTAATATGAATGCCTTCAGTTGGTTTAAAAAAAAAAAAAAAACGTTATTATTGCAATTCTGAACAAAAAATATAAAACAAAAAAATGCTGCTAAAACCACAACTTAAGAGAAATATGCATTAGTGCCTATGTTCTTGAACTTTCCATCTACACACAACCATACACAGTGACATACACATCCTTGACATTCAAGTACTCGCACGCGAACACGCACGCACGCACCCACCCACCCATCCATACCCTGATGTAAGCGCGCACACAAACATGTACTTGCCTCCCTGACTGAGTTGTCAGACACACAAACTCTCTCACACACACACACACACTTGTTAATAATGAATCTCGCATTGACAAAAACACATTCACCACGGCAACAACAACGACACACAGGCTCCCGGTATCATCTTCATCCTAATCTCCTCCTCAGTCTCATCACTCCTAATAATGCACAGTCACACAGGCAGGCAGGAGGGCACCTTTTAGAGCTACTGTAGTAAGAAGTGATCAGTCATCAGCATCACATTATAATAACCAACTTGATTAAGAAAAAAAATATATATAACGAGGTCAGCATTTAGAAGAAAAAAAAAAAAAAAAAAGGACATCTTGGATTTTTCCATTGTTCCACTTTTTTTTATACAAACAGGGAAAAATGACATACAACAAGATACATTTTTGCTTGTCAAACATCAGAGCAGTGTGTAACGGGTGAGAGGGTGGATACATCTGTCAGAATGGGTTGGGTAGGTAGGTAGGTACTGTAGGCCGGGGCTGGCCGGCACTGTAACATCAAGTCATCCTTGTGTAGTAGACAGTTATGTTGTAATACGTTGTTCCACATCGCACAGGGCCTCCATGTGTGGTGTCACCTTGTTGGTTTCTCTACAGTGCATGCCTGAGGGATAGGGCCCCAGTACGCACAGTCAGAGGGAGATTTCTGTCACGTGGTTGAGGAGTCATCCAGTTGAGGCTGTGAGTCGGATTCCACTGTTTTCTGTTCAAGTCTCGCTGTTGAAGTCTTCATTTAAGAGAAAAGGGTGTGTGAACGTGTAACTGTGTGCGCACGTGTGTGTGTGTGTGTGTGTGTGTGTGTGTGTGTGTGTGTGTGTGTAGTGTAGTGTCAGTACGTCACTGTTTATTCAGGACACAATGTTTGAGAAAACAAGCATCAGTGGATCTGCATATGTGACCAGTGTAGTCTGAAGTCATTCATCTGCGTGTGGTAATGTATATAACTGGAGGTGTGTGAGGATTTGCTTAAGTGCATGTTTGTTTAGTGTGTGTATAGTGTATATACACACGTACTGTATATGCATGTGTTTCTGTGTGCATGTTTTTCAGAGAGCGTGTTCATGTATTAGGTGCGGTCACACTCAGATGGAATCCGCCCCTCCCCCTAGGAGGTCTCCAGGCAGCAGAGCAGCAGGACTCCCCATCCCGTGTCGGTCATCCATGGCCGGGGACCCCCACAGACTACTGCTGGGGTACCCCCCACCGCCCATGCCTCCCCACAAACCCTGTCTGCCAGGCTCCACACTCCCGGCACCACCGCCTACCCCTCCTCCCCCACCGCCGTTGCTGCTCCATTGGGCAAACATGCTGAGACCGGGCCCCTGGGTGGGGGCGGGGTCCGGGGAGCCTCTGCTGCCGTCTAAACTCTGCCAGCCAGAGCTGATGGGCCCTGAGCTGCCGCCTCCACTGTTAGCTCCACCTCCAGGGGCGGAGCCCTCTCCCCTGGATCTGTCTCTCTCTCCACTCCCAACACCACTGCTGCTGTTGTTGTTGCTGGCCCCCACAACGCCAGTCCCCGCGGGGCCCCCTTGGCCTCCGCCGGACCCTGGGGCCCCAGATGTTCCGCTGCCCCCTCCCGTCTGGGAATGTGCAAAATAGCGAGCAACTTCCTCCTCACTCACAAACTTTGCCAGGATGGTGGTATTGCCCAGAACACACCTTTGGGAGAGAAGAGGAGGATGTTGGCGGTTTTCTGTTCACTTCTTATCCATTATTGTGACATTCTATCATAGTACCCACTAGTAAAAGGTAAGAAAATAAAACAGATTCAAACCTATTGTCTAAAAAAAACAAGAAAAAGGCTCATGTGGCACTAATCCAAGTGAGAAACAAAATTGACTACAATGTGTAAATAGTATAATCTGATATTTCTTGTTCAGAATTCTGTTTTGTGAGATCTATCACAATGTTTGACGGTTTGGTTTTGATTTGCCCAATGACATGGGCATTATCCAATGATAGAGTTAGTAAGAGACCTGCCCGACAACTAGGAGTTCACAAGTCACAAAACACCTTCAATGTAATACCGCACAAAAACAAAAAAGTATTTATGAAGTTTTGACATATCTTCAATATATTCTGTCTATTTTGAGGATTTAAAATTCTTGGTATGGTATCTCACGGTGTGGGGGAAACGTATAGTGCTACTTCAAACTACACCTTTCAAGACTAGAATCATGGCAATGTTTTTTTTTACCATAAGCTTCAGGAAAAACAAAACAGAACCGGTGCTCTCAGTGGAGATTTAAATCAAAGCCGGTTTCTATGACAAACCGCATGGAATGTTATTGTTCGTCCATCTATGGACGCTTGCAGCGGCTTATATCCAGAAATACACCACTGAGGCTGAATGACGTGTTGAGAGGAGGGGCTTACATGTGGAGAGCGCTTTGGGCCTTGGCTGCTTCCTGTGGGGTGCTATAGCGAATCAGAGCGCTGCCCTGGGTCAGGCCGAGGTGGAAGGTCAGCAGGGGGCCATGCTGCATACATATGGTACGGAGAGTGGAGCCGTCGATCTACAGGGGAACAACACGGGCCGACAGAGGTCAAGGAGGATGGGGGTACAGGTGATATTTCAAAGAGGAGTGGTGAATGTGCACATTCATGCATAGGATTCTGTTGTGTGTGTGTACCTGGGGGGTGAGGTTGCAGAGCACCAGCCAACAGCTTCCTCTGGAGGTCCCCCCATCACTCCAAGCAGAGCCTGTTACAAACAAACCACAGGGATCAGTTCCATACATTGGCGCAGACAAGGCATTCCTCTCTGCCTCAGTCCCAGCACTATGAACGACACATAAGCCCTACTGAAGCGAAACCTACATGGCTTAGTCCTAACCACATAGCCTTGCTATTTCTTCTGCCAATTCCCTCGACTAGGCACTGCTATTGATCACGGCCCATAGGGAATAGGAGGCCATGTTGAACTAGATCAAGGGACATTAGCACTTCAGCAGGACCCAGGGAGACTCCTCTCAGCAACACTTATGACATTACCAGGGCCATATCTGGTTTCCTGGCTCCCGCCGGAACCACCCCAGCCACGGGCCTGCCACGGGCCACGGGACGGCGAGGCCTGCTTCTGATTGGTCAGTCCTGGTGGAGGGCGTGGCAGCTGTTGGGACTGTTGGTTACGATTGGTCTTCCACATCTTGTTATGTCCAATGGGCTCAGGGGGCCAGCTGTTCTTGTACTCTGTGTACTTTGCTGTGGGCAACAGGAAATTAACTAGTCAAACCTTGGTCTGTGTTATTACAAAACATGGGAGAACAGAACCCACAGCAAGACTAAACTAAGAGTTGAAACTTGATATACTGAATGATACAGATAAAACCAATGGATAAAAAGGGAGAAACAGTATATTTTCCAGATCGCAGACAATTCTCAGAATGTAATATAATTTGGCTGAAAAGAATTAAGGAATTTCTAAAAGAGTGACAAAGGAAATTATAACTTATTCGTAAAGCATACATAAGCCATTCATAAAGCATACATAAGCCATTCATAAAGCATACATAAGCCATTCATAAAGCATACATAAGCCATTCATAAAGCATACATAAGCCATTCATAAAGCATACATAAGCCATTCATAAAGCATACATAAGCCATTCATAAAGCATACATAAGCCATTCATAAAGCATACATAAGCCACTGTGTCACAGGTTACCGTGGTGTGTTACCTGAGCTGTGTGCGTTGTTGAGGGGGCTGTCTGAGGCACTGTAGGGCCAGGCACCAGGTGAAGGCAGCAAGGTGTTCAGAGGGGGGTTGGGTTCTACCACACAAAGTATCACCAGCTTAGCTAGCATCAACACACCCTCTACAGCTTAGCTAGCATCAATTAATTGACGGGTGCATTTGTTGACGGGTATCACTTCATTCGTATTTGCTAGTGTCTAACTTTTTGTGAGGACACAAGGGCTGACAATCTTTACGTAACAAGTTGTTTTATGAAAAGGACTATTTTAGGTCAGACTGGCTCACTGATAGGTACCTGTGTTGTCTCTTAGCAACTGGTGCTCAGTGTCATTGAGGTTTGATGGCCCAGGGTTTCCCATCATGCTCCCTGGGGTCATGTACGGGTCAGACTCTGGATCAACATTCTGGATCCCCTTCCAGGGCACGCCAGGCTGGAACTCTGACAACACATACAGGCAAACAGGATTTTAGAAATGAACAAGAACTTTACCAGGGTCCCAAAGATCTACAGAGGGTTGAAAGCTCTTGTTCCTGCCTGACACATTTGAGGAATCTGATCAAATCATATACACTAAAATTAAACCAAACCCCTCAGTATGACATTTCCAAGCACCACTCACCAGGAGGCCAGCTGGATGTGCCTTGAGGCTTGGAACCCATCTTGTTCCCAGGAGTACGGTGCCAGTTGTCGCCCTGGGGGGGCATGCCTAGCCCATCCCCTCCCATCATATCATACTGGGAGTAGGGAGAGCCCCCCCGCCTCATAGGGGTTGGCATAGGACCTGCGGGGAGAGGAAGGAGAAGACATAAGGCAGGTCAAACACAGGATAGGACGTCGCATTCAGGTTGGCATGACACGTTAATTCATTCACCAAACAAGCCGGAACATCAAGAGGGCTCACCATTTTTGTGGAGGCTTTCAGGAGGAGAAGGGGCAGGAGAGTGACTCTCCATCATCCATTTAAAGCGGGACTGCTGCACTCCCACGTCCTTCATGCCCCCTGGACCCCCCAACACAGAGCCCCCCATGTCCAGGCCAGACAGGTTCACGCCTCCACCATACCCTGACACACGACAAACACCCAGGACATTGTGACAGGTTGCTATTGAAAATAAGGTCTCTTTCAACTAGTTGTTGCCAGAATAACAGCTAAATAACCTTGTTTAAAAAGAGCAGGCACTTCACAGTAGATTGCGAGCGATATCAATTGCGACAGGCACGGTTTTCAGTAAGAAAGGCTCAAATCAATTACCGTTTCAATGATAGTAGCCAGACATCAATATCTAAAAAGGAGAAGGCTTTTTATGTTTTACAGTAGTATGCAAGCCACACATCAATAGTTAGCGTTTCCCCAGACAGGAACATCTCAATATATCCAGCAACCATTGTCTTTTAAAATCATTATACAGTATCTTACTCCGGCTCAAACATGCATGGTTCAATACCACAATGTAAAATCCCTTCCAAACACAAAACCTTCACATCATGACAAGCCTTTGTGTTCAATATTGTAAAGTTAGCTAGTAGGGCAGTCACAATTAATCAATTAACTTAATTGTAATTACATTACAAAATTCCTTCATTAGAATTTACTGTCTCAATGCTTCTATTAAAAAAAACAGGCTGATGAATATTGAGGAGAGTCTAACACGATCACAGAAAAAAGAACGTTTAGAAACATCTCTCTCTAAAACACAAGATAACCTAGTTCTATGTCGCTACTGCACAACTGAACCGGCGTTTCACAACAGCACTTCATCCATGCTGCAACAACTGAAGAGGAACCAGAGGTTATGTTTCTCTTTAGCTACAGCTTGTGTGCAGGTTTGATTATGCATTCTCTCCTGGGGCGGGATACACAGTAAATTAGTGTGTGGCGCTGACTAACTACAAGATGTTTAATTTTAACTTAGTCTCAGTTAAATGAAACAAAACATGAATAGATTAATTTTTCCGATCTTGCTCGTTTTTTGGTGCGCAAAAAAAAAAAAAAACCTTGCTTCTTCTGGCCAATTTTGTGTGAAACAAATCTCACTGTCCTAGAAGTCTCTTAGACCTGATACATGGCACCTGAAATCCCCCCAGGTTGAAATAGCCCTTTAAGCATGTGACAAACATGCCATTTCTGTCTATGCGTTCAGCACTTACCAGAGTAGCCCTGGGTTTTCTGGTGCAGGTCCACAGAACCACCCATGCCGGGATGGGGCAGAGTGTCGTTCATAGGCAGTTTGGGGCCACCCCCTCCCAGGTGCGATGGGGACAGTTTAGAGCCCCCTCCCACACCCTGCTGCCTCTGCTGTTGGAGAACAGCCACAATCCTGGCCAGCTGGGAACAAAAGACATGCGGCAGATGAGTGGCCTTTTACTGGATTCATAGAAGGAAAAGGTTTTGATGTGTGGTTTCCAGTAGGCGCTTTAGCGGTAGTACCGACTGTGGGTCAACAGGGACGCACAGTAGTTCTGGTAACGGTCAGAGTAGCGGCAGTACCTGTTGGGGGTCGGCCTGCTGTCGTATGCTCTGGGGGAACTTCCTCTGGGTCTGTAGGAGCTGTTGGAGCTGCTGGGGTGAGGTGACCTGCTGCTGGGGGTTCTGTTGCTGCTGCTGGAGGAGCAGCTGGCAGGCCTGGGAGAGAGGGAGAGACGACTATAAACACCTGTTACAACACCCCGAGAAGAGACAACAGAAAACCTGTTACAACACCCCGAGAAGAGACAACAGAAAACCTGTTACAACACCCCGAGAAGAGACAACAGAAAACCTGTTACAACACCCCGAGAAGAGACAACAGAAAACCTGTTACAACACCCCGAGAAGAGACAACAGAAAACCTGTTACAACACCCCGAGAAGAGACAACAGAAAACCTGTTACAACACCCCGAGAAGAGACAACAGAAAACCTGTTACAACACCCCGAGAAGAGACAACAGAAAACCTGTTACAACACCCCGAGAAGAGACAACAGAAAACCTGTTACAACACCCCGAGAAGAGACAACAGAAAACCTGTTACAACACCCCGAGAAGAGACAACAGAAAACCTGTTACAACACCCCGAGAAGAGACAACAGAAAACCTGTTACAACACCCCGAGAAGACAACAGAAAACCTGTTACAACACCCCGAGAAGACAACAGAAAACCTGTTACAACACCCCGAGAAGAGACAACAGAAAACCTGTTACAACGCCCCAAAAGAAGACAACAGAAAACCTGTTACAACGCCCCAAAAGGAGACAACAGAAAACCTGTTACAACGCCCCAAAAGGAGACAACAAAAAACCTGTTACAACGCCCCAAAAGGAGACAACAGAAAACCTGTTACAACGCCCCAAAAGGAGACAACAGAAAACCTGTTACAACGCCCTGAAAAGAGACAGTGAGCAATACTGTTACAATACACTGAAAAGAGAGAACTGTAAAGCCCTGGAATAACACACCCTGAATAAAGATCACTGCAAGCACCGGTTACTATATCCTGTAACAAGTCACACTGTTCCAACAGCAAACGCTGTAACAAGTCACACTGTTCCAACAGCAAACGCTTGTTATCACACCCAGAGAAGAGGGCAGTCTGAACTAACAGAACTGAAGTGGGACTTCACAATCCCTTCCAAAACTAAAATGTTGAGGAACTCGTTACAGGGCTATATAGTTAAGTGAATATATATCCACCATGGCTTTGATCAGAACAAACCTACGGTAAGCCGCTGTTCCTCAGGGCCCTGTTCTTGGAACACTACTTAAGGTGGGAGTTATACTGGAACATAGGTACTAACCAGTTGGAACTGTATGTGCGGGGGGTAGATGCTGCTCAGCATGGCGATGTGCTGGGGGGACAGCTGAGGGGGGAAAACGCCTGCTGCCACACCCCCGACCCCACCCACACCCCCGACTCCACCCACACCAGCACTAGGAGGCGGCATCTGCTTCAACACTGAACCTGGCACCTAGAAGATTGAACATCGGTGTTACCATGGAAATGTGGAATACAAAGCATCTTCTGCCTAGCACATACCCGCTCTAATAAAAAGCAAATCAGTGAGGGCACTCGTCATTGATTTCGTTTTTGTCTTCAATCAACCGTGCTCGCCTAATCACTCCCATTAGCTGATGATCAAGAGCAGGCTGGTAAAATAAATCACATCCCTGAAAATAGGTCTCACATGAAGTACTTACTAAGAAACAAAATCTATTGTTCTGGGAAGACATTTGAGCACATAAAGTGGACGGTTTTAGGTACATGCTGATCAGCAAGTCTCATGAAAACAATAAAAGAAAAACGAATTGAAAACAACAGTACCTGGGGCGTCAGGAACTGATGAGGCACTTGCGCTCGTATCGCTGCCGACGGGTTGATGGGTGGCACCACAGGCTGGTGTCTGGACTGGGGCATGCCACTGCCACTGTTACCAAACATGTTATGGCCACCCTGACGGGGGAAGGGGGGGTTAAAAGCACATCTAACTATGGATGCACATCTCTGCACTATCTGATAACAGGATTCCAGACTAAGAATTCTTATTGGTGCCACTTTTACTGGAGTCTCTCTGCTTGTGGGAGCCGCACATTTTGGATGTGACCATTTTGGTCACATCCCTCTTTCCATCTATGATTAGGCTATGAGTACTGGGACATATTTTTTTTTTTTAAGTTTGCCATCATGCATATAGCTAATATAGCAACAACACACACCCACTTATTTAAATAGCATTTCTTAATACATTAAAAACTTTAGTTTCAACACAATCAGACTTAAGTGTTTTATCTGCTTGCAAGGGTGCTGAGCACATAAACAATTTGTTGTTTTTAGAAATTCTCTGCAGACCTAACTTCACATCATTAAGGCCACTGACAGGTTTCCACTGCCTTAAGATGCTTTGGTCTCATTCATTCAAGGAAAGATGTGGGTGTAGGAGGATGAGGCACCTTGAGCCACTGTTTATGTTTTATTCAGAAGACAAGTCAATGCAAACCTATAGATGGACAGCTGAACATTTTTAAATGGAAAATATACCAGGCCATCAGAACACTTTTTTAAATAATAATCCTTGAAACATTAACTTGAAATGAACTACAGACATCTTCTGGTAATTTATGCAAGTAGTACAGTAGAAATCTTACATTTGGTCCCTTCAATAATACATTTCACTTTGCTTCACTCAATGTCCAATTTGTCAAAACTAAATTTGGGAGAGTCATAGATCGTGACCTCGTATGCTCATCTAACCGGTCACTCAACCAGAATGCACACATTCATGCTGATCACATTCCCTGGCCAAAGATCACAAGTGACCTGTTTGACTTTTACCGATCCAGCCCAGGAGGTGTGAGAAAATGTACAGCTGCAATTTCTAGTATCAACTTTCTTGATGATCTTTAAAGGGAAATCTGTGATTGACATCTATTTTTGAATACCAAAATGAAATGTTAAATCTGTAGCTCAGTTAACGTCTATTTACAGGAAGACGTGGCGAAGTAGCAGAGTCCCAGATGTTTGCATTTACAGCATCACAACAATAGTCAGAGTGGGCTAAAGCAGAAACATCTGGGACCTGGTAAGGGGTGAAGCAATGAGCTGATGGTCTGAAGGAAACAAGGACACAGTCTTACTTGTCTAGGGGGGATTGTGTGGTTGTAGAGGGGGGAGGGCTTGTAGACAGTGGGCGGAGAGTACTCCTCCCCAAGGCACCCATCCTGATTGGTGAAAGGCAAGGTCTGCTGATAGCAGTGACAGTCAATCGAAGTAGTTGCCCAATTTGGGGAGAAGTAGGCGAGACCGAAGGGATAGATAGAAGGTGACCAAACATAGAAGGTTAAGGAAGAAATAGAAAAATGTGTTAACTACATAAGAGGGACTTGAAGAACATTCATTTATACGTGTCCCAAATGGCACCCTATTCCCTGCATAGTGCAACACTTTCGATAGTCCTGTAGGACCAATAATGCACCAGAGGAAAAAGGCCACCATTTGGGAGACACAAAAAAGGGATGTGGTCTGAGGCACCACCCAGGGGTTCATCCTGAGGCACCACCCAGGGGTTCATCCTGAGGCACCACCCAGGGGTTCATCCTGGGGCACCACCCAGGGGTTCATCCTGGGGCACCACCCAGGGGTTCATCCTGGGGCACCACCCAGGGGTTCATCCTGGGGCACCACCCAGGGGTTCATCCTGGGGCACCACCCAGGGGTTCATCCTGGGGCACCACCCAGGGGTTCATCCTGGGGCACCACCCAGGGGTTCATCCTGGGGCACCACCCAGGGGTTCATCCTGGGGCACCACCCAGGGGTTCATCCTGGGGCACCACCCAGGGGTTCATCCTGGGGCACCACCCAGGGGTTCATCCTGGGGCACCACCCATGGGTTCATTTTGGCAGCTATTTAAGATTTCATTTTAATCTCTCGACTTAACCTTCCTCTATCAATCTTTGCTGACTAACCTTGTCGTAGTAAGGCCCAGGCTCACCGGACCCCATCTCTTTGGAACCGGGCGAACGGTAGACCATTCCTCCTCCGCCTCTCTGTCCTACTTTACGCATCTCTCCATTGTAGTCGTTCAGGCCCATCCCTCGCTTCTCTCCCTCCATCTTCTTATCCTGAGGAGGACCAGGGGCCAGGTCCAGGGGGCGACTGCTAGGGTCATCGCCCTATGAACACAGCACATACCACCCATGACTACCTCAGTCACAACCACCCCCAACACTGACAACTGCTAGGCCATCCTACATGTATTAAACACAACAAAACATTCCTCACTAAATACAGTAAAACAATTCAAGCACACCCATAAATGTGCCACGGGTTGGAACTGCCCAGAAAACGTACCAGTAGCCCCATGTTGGAGAACTGCTTATTCATGGGGTTCATCCAGGGTTCACCTCCTCCACCCTTCAGGGGAGCCTGAGGGACAGACACCTCCACGTTAAACACTGTCGTCAGACAACTGTATTCACCAACGCCACCCTTCAGGGGAGCCTGAGGGACAGACACCTCCACGTTAAACACTGTCGTCAGACAACTGTATTCACCAACGCCACCCTTCAGGGGAGCCTGAGGGACAGACACCTCCACGTTAAACACTGTCGTCAGACAACTGTATTCACCAACGCCACCCTTCAGGGGAGCCTGAGGGACAGACACCTCCACGTTAAACACTGTCGTCAGACAACTGTATTCACCAACGCCACCCAGGGACAGACTCCTCTGGGGTATCTAAATGAGACGACCCGCACCTTGTTGTAGGGCTTCTTGCCCCCGTGGCCTTGGCCCCAGCCCCCACTGTTGTAGGAGGAGCTGCTGCCCTGGGACCCAGTGCTGCTCCACACCCCGCCTCCTCCGTCCTCCTCTTCCTCCCAGCTGGAGTGACGCGAGGCTGCCACCGAGCCCTGATCTCCCTCACCCCAGCCTCCTTCTTGCATAGACTTTGGACCTGCTGGGAGAACAACAGTTATTCAAGGCGGTTATTGCACAGCTGTGTGTGTGACAATACAATAGAAGGGTGGCCGGACAACATCACACAAATGATGTGCGCATTGACAGGGCACACGGCTGCATTTAGTGACTATTTAAGCCCCCCGTCCAATTTTACCAGGATCATCTCCACACTGCAGGTCTTTTAATAAAGGCAATTAGGCAGGGCAACTAAACAGCCATCACCAAGGACGACTGAGGAACAAACATTTGCATCACACTATTTGATTTAGGGTGCGTTGTTAAAATTAAATTCCATTAGGACAGCATTAATGCCCAAAGCAAATCAACACAAATGAACTGGTTTATAAGGAAACATTTGAAATATTTCCAACTTTACCTGTCCTTACTAGTTGCCAGAATTGCCTACTAACATGCAACAGTCACTAACACAGACTAATAGAGACCTATGTCTTGGTGGAGGTGTTCTCATTTACATTAACACTGGTCATAGAAGATACTCATATATAGAGGTCAGTTGTTCTGTCCTTGTTCAAGGACAGAACAACTGCCCTGGCAGCTCAGAGACTCAGAAACCTTTGGGTTACTGGTCATATACTCTAACAGTTAGGCCCATCTGACTGATGTCACGTTGTTGCCAATATAACCGACATTCACAAGCTGTATAACAATATACTTCAACCACGTATTTCAGAGATTCAGCTTAGACATTTGTTTGTTTCAACAAACACTGGAAAAAGAGAATACTGCTGAGAGATGTCTGCAATCAAAGTTAGGCCTCGGTGTTGCCCTTCATCCGTTTTATTGCCAAGAAATCAACTCGACCACCTGAGCAATAGGTATATACGTTTAGGCTTTCCAGTATTAAGTGCCCATACCAGATTTGACAGGGTTAGGTGAGGGGTTCCCCCAGCCGGACGTGGTCTTCCCAGCGTCCTCCCCAGGGTCTCCCCAACCGGTGGGAGTCTCGGTGGGCTTCCCCCAGGCTGCCGTGCCGTTGTCCACCGGGGGCTCGGAGGGAGCGCTACCATCCCAGCCGGCCGACGGAGCTACGAAAACACGCAGGGGAGAAATCCATTAGTGACATGGACTGATTTGCTTAAGCACTATCCCTCTAAGGGTTTGTGAAATAAACAGCATATTGCCAGCTAGTGTTTCGGAGGCTTTCTACAGTGCCTCAGCAATGCCCGAGCATAGGTAGTCTTATACTCATGACAGTGCGAACAGCAACATGATGAAGTATAGCACATTCCCCCACCTGCTCGTGTCTTACCTGGTGCTTTCCCAGGTCCTTGGGCAGGATTGATGTCTCTGCTTGCCATACCAGTGGGCTGCCTGCCAGGCCCAGGCTGGTGCTGGAGCGCTGGAGCCTGCTGTTGGGGAGGTGGTCCGGGTCCCTGGCCGTGCATTAGTGGCTGCTGCCCGGCGGGAGCGCCGCTCTTCTCCCACAGGTTGACAGTCTTGTAATTAAACTGGCTGGGATCCCCCCAGGCCGCCGTCCCATCGTCAATGTCCATCTTCTTGCTGATGAACTGTGGTGAAGGTTCTTCCCACCCGCTGGACTCCGCCCCGTCTCCTGCACCAGGGCGGCTGGGGATAGGCCCGGCTGTCCAGCCTGAGCTACTTTGGTTCTGGGCCTGGGGGCCCGGCTGTCTCCCCCAGCCCCCCGCTCCTCCTTGCATGGCCCCTGGGTCCAGGCCTGGCTGTGGGGGCTGTGATTGTTGCTGCTGCTGTGATGCCATGGGCCCTTTTAGAGAGGCCGCCTGGCTGTTTGGCGTCTTCCCCCCTCCACTCCAACGCCCCTGGTGGGGTTTGCCGGCCCCCGTGTCCGCTCCTGTTCCTCCACCACCCGTACCACCTGCGCCCCAAGCTCTTCTTGGGGCTGCCTCGTCCCAGCTGCCCCACGTACCGACTTCTGAGTCCCCCCCACCTGAGCCTCCTCCACCTCCTTTCCTGTCCTCCCCCCATCCACCTCCTCCGCTTGATTTGGTCTCTCGCTCTCCCCACTCCCCACCACCCCTCTCCCTCTGCCCCCCCCAACCACCTCCCTCCCTCCCAATCTCCTTCCAACCACCTCCAGATGCCTTTTCCTCCTGGACACTTCCCCAGCCTCCACCACCGCCTCCACCTTGGTTACCCTGTTGTCCATAATCCCCCCACCCTCCTCCACCTCTACTACGCTCCCTCCCACCACCCCAGTCTGACGCCTCATTCCCCCATCCTTTTCCTTGGCTCTCCCCTGGTCCTAACCCACTCCAGCCTCCCGTAGGCTTCCCCTGGCCCGGTCCAAGGCCGCCAACGCCCCCCATACCAGCTCCAGTGGCCACTGGCCCAGAAGGTGGTACCCCAGAAGGGCTCCTCATGTTGGATCCCGGAGGCGGCCCACGGTTGGGTAGGGAGTTGCTGCTGTTGCCACCCTCCCAGCCTTCCCCAGAGACACTGGAGTTCCCGAGGGAAGGGTTGGAGTTCTGGTTGGGAGCGGAGACAGGGATAGGGGAAGGAACCATGGGATCAGTAGTTGGAGCGGAATACTGAGAAGACGGACCCACGGCAGACGGAGCGTTTTTGGATGAAGCAGACGACCCAGAACCTCCTTTCCCCGGTTCTAGGTCCCAGGCCACATTCTGTCTGATTTGGGTCTGGCCCCAGCCTGTATTGGAGAGCACGCGTGGGTCCAGGTCACTGCGGCTGAGCATGGCCTGTAAGGCCCCTTCAGGGTTGGGCGGCGGGGGGTGTGATGACCGGTGGTGGCCGTACCCGTGGTGCTGATTGTGATTGCTTCCACCTCTGGAGTTCCCTCCGCCGCTGGATGAAGAATTGCCCCCCCTACCACCCCCCCAGTCCCCCGCATCGGCCCCTCCCCCGCCACCGTCGCCCCCACCGGCACCCTTCTGATTGTCCCAAGCTCTGGGAGTCGTGGCGGATGACGTGGGGGAGGTAGAGGCAGCAGGGGGGTTGCCGTTGCTGCCCCCACTACTGCTGCTACCGCTGCGCCCGCCGACTCCACCTGCCTCTCCTCCGGAATTACCGGCAACACCACCTCCACTCACCCCACCCGAATTACTGCCCCAGTTGCCAACAGAAGACCCTCTCTCTCCTCCTCCGCCAACACCCCACCCTCCCTGAGATACCCCGTTCCCCCCGCTACCCGCCTGACCGCTGTATCCCCAACCAGAGCTTCCACCGTCACCAGCTCCCCCTTCCCAACCGTCAGTCCTTGAGGCACCCGTTTTGGAGTTGGCAGCAGGGAAAGGCTGGCCTCCCCATGAGGAGGGGGACGATGAGGTTTGGGAGGCGGAGAGGTTGTCTCCTCCGTTGCCCCCTCCGCCACAGTCTTTTTCGGCTCCCTCCCCTGTTCCCGCATTTTTTGGTCCTGCTCCCGTCTCCAGCACCGCCACACCCCACCCAGCATCTGACGGGTGCTCTCTGTCCCTAGATTGATTTTGGTGAAGTTGGTGCTGATGAGAGGATTGATTCACAGCTAGAGGTGGGTGCCCCTGGGCCGAGGGGGGGATGTTGGCAGACAGAGGCCCAGCCTGGCGCTGGAGAAGGGAAGCTTGGGGGCCACCCTCAGAGGAAGCTTCCCCAGCCCCATCCTGCTGCACCAAGGTGGGCCAGGCAGAAGGGTTGGCATTTGGGTTGAAGTTGGCACCAGGGATCCCCCCACTGCCACCAAGGGATCCGTCAGGGACCACTGGCAGAGGGGAGGCTTTGGGAATGGAGGGCAACGACACCCCTGGGGCTGCATTCCCTCCCACAGGGCCCTGCGAGGCAGCAGAGCCCCACGGCACACTGCCAGTCAGCATACATTCATTGGGCATTGAGAACGAGGAAGTGGTCGAAGGACTAACAGGATCGCCACCTTTCCACGAGGCACTGCTGTTCGGCATTCCACCACCAACTTCCCCCAATGATCCACTTCCCGGCCCCGAAGTTCCACCTCCGGCACCGTTTCCGTCACCAGCGGCAATACTAGGCCACTCCTCCAGGTCCGAACCGTCCACGATGACCTTCTCCCTGCCCTGAGAGGACGGCAGGCTGCCAGAGCCCGCCCCCCGCGTGGAATTTGCATAATTTGAAGTAGTAGAAGAAGCAGCGATTGATGAGGATGATGAGGTTAGGGGCAGTGAGGGAGCAGCTGGACCCACATAGCCTGGACTGGAATCTGGAAACAACATGAGACACGATTAATGTCTACATTTGGTAAATGTTTTTATTGATTATGCAAAGGCCTTGGATTTAGTCAACCATCTCGCCCTAATTAATAGACTCAGCAATCTGGGTATCTCAGAGGACTTGTTTGAATACAATTTCTTTGACCGTTCACAACTTTGGTTGCGTATGTGGGAGTTCCTCAATGTTCAAATCTTGTGCCGACCCCATTCATTGTGTATATGAATATGTTGTTACTGCTGCTGGTAACTTCCTCACCCCCCTTTCATGCCAATGATACCAGTCCCTTCAATGACACCATCCTGTATACACCCGTCCCTTCAATGACACCATCCTGTGTACACCCGTCCCTCCAATGACACCATCCTGTATAAACCAGTCCCTTCAATGACACCATCCTGTGTACACCCGTCCCTTCAATGACACCATCCTGTATAAACCAGTCCCTTCAATGACACCATCCTGTATAAACCAGTCCCTTCAATGACACCATCCTGTATAAACCAGTCCCTTCAATGACACCATCCTGTATAAACCAGTCCCTTCAATGACACCATCCTGTATAAACCAGTCCCTTCAATGACACCATCCTGTATAAACCAGTCCCTTCAATGACACCATCCTGTATAAACCAGTCCCTTCAATGACACCATCCTGTATAAACCAGTCCCTTCAATGACACCATCCTGTATAAACCAGTCCCTTCAATGACACCATCCTGTGTAAACCAGTCCCTCCAATGACACCATCCTGTGTAAACCAGTCCCTCCAATGACACCATCCTGTGTAAACCAGTCCCTTCAATGACACCATCCTGTATAAACCAGTCCCTTCAATGACACCATCCTGTGTAAACCAGTCCCTTCAATGACACCATCCTGTGTAAACCAGTCCCTCCAATGACACCATCCTGTGTAAACCAGTCCCTTCAATGACACCATCCTGTGTAAACCAGTCCCTTCATTGACACCATCCTGTGTAAACCAGTCCCTTCAATGACACCTTCCTGTATACACCCGTCCCTTCAAAAACACTTTCCTTGTATTTTTTTTCTTGGCCTATAATTATCTTCTAATCTTACAAATAAAATAAAAAACTAGACCTGGAAAATCATATTTGTTTGGTGTAATTGTCCTTTAACAGAAAATATGTCTCTTTCATTGATCTTCTAGCAAGAGGCATATGTGGTCATTGCTATACGTAGCCTATGTTTGCCACTTTTAAATAAAAAAATCTGTTTTGCAAGGCTGATAACTGGGCATTAACACAGCAGGGACAATGTCAACATAGCATGAGCAACAACAGCAGATGAGAGCTTTGTTTCTACGGACTGCGATTAATTTCAATGGCACAGAGTTGTGTGAAATAGCATTTCATATTCCTTTCCCTATAGCGGCTATTTATTTCCCTTGTATGTCATGTCAATTTATATTTTTACATTATATAGTTCTGTGCTGTCCACTCTTCACCTTTGGCCAGGTTGCTGCTGAAAATGAGAACAGGTTCTCTATTGATCGGATTAAAATACAATTAAATAAATACATTGAAAGTTATAGCTCTTAACCATAGCAACCAACCAAGCAACAACGTCCATTTGCAACATTACAATAAAAAAATGTCTGTGTTCTATTGTCTTTGTCAAAGATAGGAAGCATTGATGCACATCAGTATTGCACTATTTGACCAGAGTCTAAACTGAAATGATATCAATTACAGCAGGGACCAAAACCAACCTGACACAGCAGCCATGGTTGCATTGGGGCCATCCACCCCTCCTCCCCCCGGCCCAGTGCCTCCACCCAGTAGCATGGAGGACAGCGGCGGCTGGCCCCTCTTCAGTAGCACTTTGTGGTCTTGCTGGCAGCGGAATCGCGGGGGCACTTCGCGGGGCATGTAGCGCTGGGGGGCCTGGGTGCCTGCTGCGGGGGGCTGTCCGTTGGCCACCGACGTCCGCTTCGCATTGTTCCCGCCCTGAGGGGGGGCGCCGCCGCCTGCAGCCGCGGTGGCAGGGGAGGGGGACGCAGAGGGGGTGGGTCCAGGGCTGGGGGAAGCAGAGCTGGGGGCGGCAGGAGACTGGGTGGACGAGGGCTTGGTCAGTTCTGGCACTGAAGAACAGAGGGAGATGCCAGTTAGGAATACTGAGAAGACTAATGGGATAAGAATTATGATGCCAAAAGGAAGTGCCCTGATAGGTAATAAAGCATTCAATCTAGCAATCATCTTTGACAGAAGAGGTGAATTGACAGATCTTAAAAAAAAAATAGAAGAAAAAATAGGCAAGGTCCGTGATTTAATGGCTTATTTAAAAACATGTTGCGTTTATATTTCTGTTTGGGGTATTTTTAAGAATAATACTTGTGTGCATTTGAGTATTTCCCAAATAATGGGTCTGAATCAGAAACTTACATTGGAAGAACTTTCTAATAATTGCATATAAATACTAGGCCACTAAAAACTGTTGAAATAGAGTTCTTGACCAGAGATCAATTACACATTTAAATGCATTACATTTTTAAAACATTGTTAATTTCCACAAAAACGTTTATGAAACCCAAAATTGCTGATATTGACAAGGACAGAACAGGTATGAACAGACGGAGAGATGCAGGTGTTACTTCGTGAACATAGAAACCAGGTAAATCTAGCAGAGGATAAAGACACTGCTTACCTTTGTTTTTTTGCTCTGCAACCTGAAACAAGAAAAAACATATGAAGAGGTGGCACAAGGTGAACTATATAAATCATTATTAAAGCCAATGACTTACAACTACGCATACATAATATAGAAACCCAATGCAACACAGTAAAATGTTTGGCAGTGACTTTAAAAGAGCTGCACCTGAACAGTGTCATGCATAATAAGAGCATAATCAACAATCGATTCACAACATTACATTTGTTGACACTGGTGTGTATTGAATACAACCTTCCAATCCTGAAGGTCCCGCTGGTCAGGCAAACACAGAATGCTGATATGTAGCCTATAATCGGCTTCATCTGAACTAGCATGTGCAAAGCCCAGTTCTAAAAAGATGTATTTGGCATGAAAATACAAGTTCACCTTCTGAGAGGCTTCCCTTTTTCTTTTGTCGTCTTTCTTCCTTTTCTTGTCTTCCATGAACTACAGTTCCCTTTCCTGATACTCCTTTCTGGGAGAGAAGAAAAACATGATTACACAAAAACCAACGAGGCTGGGAATTGTAAGCAACCTCAATCTGAAACTGTCATGACACTTAAGGTGTCAAAGATGCATTGCGATTATCACAATTATATACATATTTTAGAGATTGGCAGTGCTTTTTCTGAGGTCAGTTCAGTGTAACTTTCGCATTGCATTTGCAGTTGAGAATTTCTTTGTGTAGTCTAGCACGGAAAACGGAAAGCAAATTGGGAAATGCATTCTAGAAGTGGTCACAAAACAACATTGCTACTTAATTAACTTGTCTCATTGTACTGCAGGCAGGTGGACTTTTTCCAACCGCCCCATGAACCAGGTAGCCAAAGAGACCTCATTCATGCATCTTAAGATATCAAATGTCTGCATTCACAATTCGCAAAAAAATGATGGTGCCTGCTGTGTCCCCTGCATGCATGGAAAGGTTGATACTGATTCTACATGCCTAAAGAGAGGCTGTCAACAAATAAAGCAGAGCTGTGTTTTTTTTTTTTTATGAGTCAGTTATTTAGCAATGTCACCACTTTTACATATGCCATAAAATGTACTTCTCCACTCGCGTACAACCATCTTTAAGTAACAAACGTATTGACAACCTTCCTGGAAATATTAAATACTTGCACGCGCTTCAGAAACAAGTAATATTTCAGTTTCTCTGGTTATGGTGGTAATATTTTGTGAAAGCTGCAGAAACAGGAATTTCCCATTAGCGCCTGGCTTTGGTCAGTCTGAAGGGACAGTGTTAAGGGACGGTCTAGGTTGCTCCCTCCGCTGAGACTGACCAGACACAAGCAACATCAATCCAGGGGAAAAAAAGTAGCCAAATAATATTCTCATACTTACGCAGCCGTGTCTGACAAGTAACACAACACACTGTCTATTACCAGTGTCGTCACTTACCTTCAGTCTGTAAAGATTTATTTAAATTCATCTGAAAATTATTCAAGCACTGCCAATATTATGTGATCTTTTATAGGGCTTATAGCTTGCGCAAATGTCGTTGCTATAACCAGGTATAATGCAGGGATTTTCCTGCATATTAAACTCAAAATCGCCTTCCCAAAATCTCAAACCGCCTGTGTCAGCATAGCAAAACGATTTCGCACAGCAAATGTGACAGTAGGAGTTAACGTTTATCATATTGGCAGTGTTGCCAGATGGGGAGGTTTCTTATAAATGTATCATAAATCTAACTAGGAATAACTTGTTGACACCCCGTACCCCAACAAGAAATGTATTTAACCAGTGGCCAAAACACTGCTGTCTAATCCACTTGTTGGCAGCATCTCATGCAGGGCAATAGTAATTTATTCAACCTTGACTTCTATATCTCTAAAATGGCAGTTGCTTCTGCTATCAGGTTGTGTTTAATACTTGGGTGTTTCAAGCAAGCTGTGATGTTATAACAGGTTGAGGAATATTGAAATAATTATGTGAAAATTTACTTCTGAAACTGAATCTGAAAAGTTTATCATCGATCTGTCTATCTGTGTCAGCCCATTACATTACTCAGGAGCTGGAGATGAAAATGACAGGTCTATAGTCATGACCCCAATATCAGTCTCACAAGTGTCCATGTGGGGTTCATTCAGTTTAGGGGTCCATTCATCCAGGCAAAAGCAATTGGTTTTGTGTCAAAGATAAGTGTCTTCCTACATACATCTCACCAAGCCATTCTGCTTCCCACATCACTGCTTGCTTATGCAATTAATATTTACCAGACCATATCCGCTGCAAGAGCAGATACCCAACCAACAACCACTTCTGAGCCGGCAGCCACTGGTCCAATTACAAGTAGGCCTATTTGCTAGAGCATAATAAGGCCACCCAATCCGACATCCCACCTATCCATCCTTGACAGTGCAGAGCCAAAAGAGGACAAAGGGTGGTCCTCTTTTGGCTGTATGGCGGTATGCCACACAAAGATTCAAACCCCTGGCTGTGATGACACTTACAAAAGGTCAATGTTTTGGTAGCATATTCCTGATTTTGCACCTATCAGTCTATGTATGGCTATATGGACCGAGCTGCAGCACAAAGACCACAACACATACTGAATCACAGGCTTGATTAACCATTCCACACCTAATGTTTTGCTTTGATACTAAACTTTTATTGAAAATTGATGTTCCACATATTGCTCACCATACATTGCCTAGATGAGAGCCATGAGGAAAACACATTTAAATGTATCATGGGAATAGGTGTGGGAAACAAAATGTGCCTATTTAAAAAGTAAAACTGTCCCTATTTTAAAAGATGCTGGAGAACAAGGAATTGAAGGAAATACACTTCAGTATTGGTGAGGGTACAGCCAACAAGCAGAAATTGCATTGCCAGTGTAAACTATTCAACATATCAAATGTAATGGCATGACTTGTGTGTTAACACCCCCGCCCCCATCACTACAAACCTGTGCAACTATCCTTTGAACCAGCAGTGTCCCATGAGCCACAATGGCTGAATGATTCATGGCCTACGGCTCAGAGGATTGCTGGGCACGTGCTGTACTGTGAATACGGTAATTATACCCATAATAAACCTGAAGGAAATTCCAGGCTTATTATGAGTGTTAAGGTATTGTCCTAAGCTTGAAAGGCTTTTAGTCAATTCTTGTTAAAGAGGCATGGTATCACTTCCAAATGCGTTTTCAAAACCTTTTTCTTAATTGTAGCCAGTCTACACCATTGCACTTGTGACAGCACTTAAGGGATGTGAAGTCAGACTTGAAACACCTATTAGCATTCAGGTACTGTTTCTGAAAGGCAAGACATAGTGAACGGGTTGCTATGTAAGTAAAATAATCCATAAAACATTCAAACAAAAAATTTGTCTTTTACAACACAAAAACATGTGAACTGCTACCATGTTCTACTGATAAGCCAATGTGACATTATCATTAACAATGTTCCGCCAAAGACCTGTACGGAAAACAAAACTGATAATTATGCGTGTGTATGTGTGCAGCTGTCAATGGCACTTATTTCTCAGTGACATAGCTACACATAGCTTGCTAAAGGCTACGGGGCCCCACTGTGAGCTACAAGCCACGGCACACAGTTGTCATGATCCCAGGGGCCCGGGGCCCTAAAGCAGACATCTGTAGTTATCGGCAGCAGCTATAATTGATCATACATAGATGCTCAGCTCTTTTCACTGGCTATGTGCAACAATATAGCTAACTAGTTATCGAAATTCGTCGTTAGTACGCCAATTCAGATGCTGACCGTTTCAACAACGGCAGGTAGCAAACAAAACGCTCCATGCCAATGCAATGAATGTTGGCCGTCGTTACGAAGCTGCGGCTGGCGAAAAATTGACACTACAGGACATGACAGACGACAAGCTCAGTTCACGAAAACGCTCGTTTCCTACATATCCGTAGAACTGTTGGTAGCAGCTTTAATTTACTTCTAGCAAATGATGAACCAGTAAAGCTATTATGTCAATTCATATTTATGTACACGTGAGGTATTGTACGGACCAAGCAAGTTGAATAAGACTAACGTCAGAAAGCTAGCTAGCTAACTACATCAACTACACACAGTAACGGTTAGCTAGCTCCAAAGCCAATTAGTTAGCAAGCAAGTTAACACCACCATTTTTGTTTTTTATGCAAGAAACATTTTGCCAGCCGTAAGATATTTACGTTCGTTGATGCAATATTTCTAAGTTATCGTTGTTAGCTACATTGGCCCGCTCGTGACTGAACTAGGGAACGTAAAATATATCCGAAGTCAAGATAGCATGATCTGAGAAGTTTACTCGCGCGACGACAACGATTCTGCACCTTCTGTAACCATGCTAGCTCTTGAGCTAGCTACAACAGCTAGTTACATTTTAGCACCGATGTCGACAGAAAATTGCTGCGTACAAGACTGCTAGCAATAACGTTAGCCTAATGTAAATGAAACATATAATTGCAAAATACGCACATAACGCATGCAGTTAACCAACTTTGCAAATCGTAAAAGAAAATGCTCACCTCAGGAATCACATATGAAATTGAGCTAGCGTGCCAGCTAGCTAGCTAAGCAAAGATTATTTCCCCCTTCATCCGTGGCTAAAGTGCTTTAGTGCGAAATCCTAGTTTTTGAGGCATTCGAGGCTACATGAAAAACAACCTCTAAACGATTAGTCAAGTATGTGGCTATCAAAGAAATATACTCGTTGGAACTCTTGATTAGTAAGTACTACGATATTGTAAACCTAATGTGCAGAATATTTTTTTAAAGCGCTGGGAAGTCAGTTGGTTGACGGTCGGCCATTTTGCTGCTCGGTAGGAATCGAATGGCTCGCCCACAGTTCTAGCAAGCAGCAAACTATCCCTCTGACGCTGTAACTGGGGTGGGGGTGAGTGAGATTTTTGTCCTTCAGTAAGACAACTGTGGTGTTTAGTTTCGTACAGCATTCTTTAAATAATATTTTATATAATTTAAAACAACATTTTAGTATACTGTTAATTAATTCACAGAAAATGGAATCCCCAAAGTTTGCTTGTGAGCAGTGAAGTTTTCAAGATCAATAGCTGCAAAATACCTTTAGATAGTTCCAAGAGCTGTCACGCACCTGAGCTCATTAAAATACCTAGATAAATTGCCTAAAACGTTCTCTGGGTGGGGAAATGCTAGCTACACTATTTGGCAAATCATGACAGTTTTATCACGAATTCGAAATAGACTGCTTTATGAATGCGGAATAATATTAGCTACAGTTTTAGAATAATAAAGCGGATTGTTTATTTATTAGTCTACTTCGTTTAATTTAAAAATATAATTAGCTAAAAAGATAAAATGTGAACGACCAACCCCAAAAAAGAAAACATATTGAATTATTTATTTCATGGGTATGATTCTGAATAATGGAAATATACTATGGTTTTAGCTTTGAATTATGATGGAACTGCCATACATCTAAATAACGTCATCCTAGTGCATAATTTACCATGGTATAGATGTGGACAATGGATTTTGCCCCACATTATACATAGTCTACCATGCGTAAAGTAGAGTTTTAATTAATACAAAAACTCGATATTTGGTAACATTTTACAATTCTAGTAATTGTGCATTACAATTGGACAATTATGAATCAAAGCATAATAATAATGGCCAATATACCTCTGCTATGATTTGTTCTTAGGCTCAAAACTTGGTGGAGTCCCTGATACAGCACTTGGCCCTGGTATATTGGCAAGTGTAAAAAAGCATATGATAGTGCCTGGACACATTGCTTAGCTGTAGTATATTGGCAATACAGTTGTGCTCATAAGTTTGCATACTCTGGCAGAAACTGTGACATTTTGGCATTGATTTAGAAAATATGACTGATCATGAAAACATGTAAGGATAGTGATCATATGAAGCCATATATTATCACATAGTTGTTTGGCTCCTTTTTAAATCATAATGAGAACAGAAATCACCCAAATTGTCCTGATCAAAAGTTTAAATACAGGTGAAAACGGCAATTAAAGGTCAATCAATCAAATGTATTTATAAAGCGCTTTTTACAACAGCAGTTGTCACAAAGTGCTTTACAGAGACACCCGGCCTTAAACCCCAAGGAGCAAACAACAGTGTTGAATTTCAGTGGCTAGGAAAAACTCCCTAAGAAGGTCGAATTTTAGGAAGAAACCTAGAGAGGACCCAGGCTCAGGGGGGTGACCAGTCCCTTTCTGGCTGTGCCGGGTGAGATATTAAGAGTCCAATTGGAATAATAAATACATTTCTCTGGGCTAAATCCAGAGTCTATTTGATTTTAGACTAGGTAAGAAGTATGACCAGGTGGACAGGGACAGCAACGGGCCCCCCAAACCAGGTACTCCGCAGGTGTGGACCAGGACCTCATCTCCTCCTAAAATTTTAAACTGGAGGAGACTGAAAAAAAGTTAGAAGTGCATTCCTCATATCCCCCAGCACAATAATATAGCAGCGTAACACCTTGGAACTGAGACGGGGGGGTCCAGTGACACTGTGGCCCTACCCGGGGGAGGCCCCAGACAGGGCCCAACAGGCAGGAAATCAATCCACCCACATTGCCAGGCATCAACCAAAGGGACACCCACCAACCGCAACCCCCCTGAATGAGGGCCGAGTATTGCCAGCAGCGTACAGCCCAATTGCACAAGTGCGCAACAGAGAGTCAACAACAAGCCAGTGACTCTTCCCCCATTGGAGGGAGGGCATCCCAGGCATTGGAGGGAGGGCATCCCAGTGGCGACGAGAGCCCACCTGGCAAGAAGTTGGTGAATTTCCCACACCTGTGGCTTTTTAAATTGCAATTAGTGTCTGTGTATAAATAGTCAGTGAGCTTGTTAGCTCTCATGTGGATGCACTGAGCAGGCTCAAAAGACCTGCGTAACAAGGTAATAGAACATAAAGATGGAAAAGGATATAAAAAGATATCCAAAGCCTTGCAAATACCAGTCAGTACTGTTCAATCACTTATTAAGAAGTGAAAAATGTAGGGATCTCTTGATACCAAGTCAAGGTCAGGTAGACCAAGAAAGATTTCAGCCAAAACAGCCGGAAAAATTGTTCGGGATACAAAGAAAAACCCACAGGTAACCTCAGGAGAAATACAGGCTGCTCTCAAAAAAGACGGTGTGGTTGTTTCAAGTAGCACAATACGATGATACTTGAACAAAAATTAGCTGCATGGTTGAGTTGCCAGAAAGAAGCCTTTACTGTGCCAATGCCACAAAAAAGCCTGGTTACAATATGCCCGACAACACCTTGACATGCCTCACAGCTTCTGGCATACTGTAATTTGGAGTGACGAGACCAAAATAGAGGTTTATGGTCCTAACTATAAGCGCTGTTTGGAGAGTGGTCTACAAGGCCTATAGTGAACAGAATACCACTGATGTTTTGAGGGACTGTGACCTCTAAAGGCATGGGGAATCTTGTGAAAATTGATGGCAAGATGAATGCAGCATGTTATCAGAAAATACTGGAAGACAATTTGCTTTCTTCTGCACGAAGGCTGCACATGGGACGCTCTTGGACTTTCCAGTATGACAATGATCCTAAGCACAAGGCCAAGTTGACCCTCCAGTAGTTACAGCAGAAAAAGGTGAAAGTTCTGGATTGGACGTCAGTCTCCTGACCTTAAAATCATCAAACCACTCTGGGGAGATCTCAAACACATGGTTAATGCAAAACGACCAAAGACTGACCTGGAGACATTTTGCCAAGACGAATGGGCAGCTATACCAGCTCCAAGAATTTGGGGCCTCATAGACAACTTTTACAAAAGACTGCATGGGGTCGTTGATGCTAAAGGGGGCAATACAGAGTATTAAAAACTAAGGGTATGCAGACTTTTGAACAGGGGTCAGTTCATCTTTTTCTTTGTTGCCATGATTTGTTTTATGATTGTGCCATTCTGTTATGACCTACAGTTGAATGTGAATTCCATAAGAAATAAAAAACATGTTTTCATCCTCACTTTATACAAATGGTACATATTACCAATTCTCCAAGGGTATGCAAACTTTTGAGTACAACTGTATATCACAAACCCCCAAGATTCCTAATGCTTTTATAAACCATTTACCAATGCAATTAGAGTGATATAATTTCATAACCTTGGTATGTCTCTTGTAAACCATGTAGTTTAAATTCTCAATGCTGATAAGGTTGATAACGGTGGTATATGAGAAAGAATGCCATGGGTATGACATTACATCACATTTTACTGCTCAAATTGTTTTGTTAACCTGTTTATAAGAGCAATAATGCATATCTGTGGTTTGTAATATATTGTTAGTACCCAGGCTAAGCAGCACTCCACGCAAGCTTAGTTGTGTAATATAGACCTTAAACCAGTCTCTGTCACCCCTTAATGCCCACATATGACATGGCGATCAAACAATCAGTATTCAGGATTTAAACCACTCTGTTTATGAGCTCTCCTAAGGTCTTTTATATACTGGGTAGTTTGAATCATGAATGCTGATTGTATTAATAACACATTCCTTTTGTTAATTTTGGGTTCCCTATGTTGCCAACCTGAACATTCAGGGATGTTTTTTCTGACACAGATTAAGCAGATTTCCATTGATCTTGATATTTTTTTTAGTCCAGGAAAGGGCTTAAGCTGTGTCCATGAAACTGTTCCTTGGAAGAAAGTGAGAAAAACCCTTTGCATTTTGTCAAGAGGGTATTGTGCTTGTGTTGGCCAGCAGAGGGAGCCCTTCGCTCTGGTGGTTTCTTTCATGCTTGAGGGTTTCAGGAGAGCCAGCCAACTAAACTCTGGAAAAAAACAGATTTACACATTATTTTAAACTTCATCTTAAATTTGCATGTGTTATGAATCATAGAATATGAAATAGGTTAGCAGAGTGTAAATGCACATTATTTTTAGTTATTGTGAGTTTTAAGTTTTCCCCCCTCAAACATCACAAGAACCTGGCATTTTAGGGGTGTGTAGACTTTTAATGTCCACTGTATATGGCAAATACAATTTCTCAAAGGATGAATAATTTAGTGCAGTGTGTTTAAAAATAATCCCAAAAATCTCCATAAAATGAGTATGTATCTGTTTTTTTACACCGAATACCAGCCTTTCTTCCCCAGGTTAGGGCTTGCCTGTAGAGGGAGGAGTGGAGTTGATGCTAGAGGAGTGTGACCAGACAATTTGACCAGAAATGATTGGTCTGGGATTCTATGTTTATTGGTCTGATGCATGTCAGATCAAAATACAGCCATTAAATGGCAAAGTCTAACATAAAACACTGTCATTTAATGTACATCTGAATTTTATCAATACTATATACAAGTTAACTGTAATGTTAGGCACATTCTTTGGAATGTGGTTTTTAAAGTTCTTAGAGTCATTTAAGAAAACAGGGTCAAATTAGCTTTACCATACAGTCCTTTGAGCTTGTATGTTAATAGTCCGTTTGAATGTTTTTATCAGTCAGGATTTTTGTTGTATGGCCTTCTTCCACAGCCCAGAATTAAAGTATGTTGAACAGATTAACCTGCTCCCTTTGTGAGAACACCTACAATAGATAAAAGCTAATAGGTAAAATCAGATTGATTCAAAATACTTTTTTCAGTTTGTTTTTGTTCATACTGATTAGTTATTGAGTGTCGATTTTACAAGAGAGGTTATTTTGTTCCCTTGGTTAGCGTTAAAGGGACAATATGTACAGAGCGCTTGAGATATTCCAGCAGGATTCTACATGGTGCCCCACTAAAGCATCAATATGTATTATTATTTTTACTATAATACTAGCATAGAAATAAGCAAAGAAGACCTGTAGACATCTGGCGTTAATGTTGTAAGTTAATGTTTCAAATAGTCTTTTTCTACAAAATGTATCAGAATGACTGACATTCACCATTCAAACATTCTCGCCGGTTCGTCTAGCAGTTTACAATGACTTGTAATCTCCTTATACTTGCTGTAGACACTCGCAGTGCTATCCTTCCCATCCTAAACCACTCTGGACTAGCTAATACTATGCTGGTCTTGTTCTGTAAGGGAAGGCGAGAACAAAACAAGTTGTGTTATTGTTATTGCATGGTTCTACACAGTGCCCAGTTAACATCCGAAAATGCAATTTCACCAGCAGAGGGTGCTAAGGATATAGAAATACAACAATATGCCAGAAAAATGGCCCTTGAAGACAGTAATGTGAGTGTAACTGAAGAGGCAACCGTCTCTTACTCTCCTACTCAAAATCCTCAGACAGACCCTTTCTCTCATCATTATCAATGTGAAATATGAGACCAGGGCCTACAGTACTCATCTGTTACCCCCCCCCCACCCCACTGGACAGCTGTTGAATACATTCCGACCCTTTGGTGTAGGCAGCTGACAGAACACCACCCCCACAAGAGAAAACACCATCACGCGTAATAAATTAATGGGAGGTACCGATGGACATACATCTTTAGATGTACCATCCAAATAATTTCACTTTCATTTACAGTAGGAAACTATTGCAATGATTGAATCAGAGAAAGGCCAGACCAGTGATGTTGTTAGTAGCGAAGGCTATAGCCAACATACAGCCCCTGCTGTTATGTCCAGCATAGACTCTGCACTTGCAGTGCTGTGTAATGGGGTGATCTAGGATTTACTCTTACAGCAGGTCTGAGCTGTCTGCTATACTGCAGTGTGCTATTAAGAGTTGAAGGAGAGACAGGAAACATGTCTTTCAGCAGGGTTTGAACAGAGACAGGAAGTGGAGGTGCCTTGGCCAGGAATTTCTCTGCCTCTGTGGCCCCACCCACAGGAAATGCCTGTCCGCTATGTGTCTGAATCTGGACGTCCTAAGACAGGGGTCTGGAATGTTTCCCTAATAGCACCTTAGTAATGCACAGCTTTTGATCCGGGCCGTATGTGTACTGTAAAGAGCATACGGTCCGGCTTGGGTTGTACCCTGGAGTTGGCTGCAGCAGGGCAGGACAAGGGGCGTGTCCCAGTGAAGGGCACACAGAGTAGGCTCACATTCTTACAGTTTGGGTGAGAATTTCCAGCAGAGGGGAAGCAGTTGGAACATGAAGGTACATCTCAGGTTTTGCGAACCACTTATTGGTTTACGGTTACATCCTAAATGAATGAAACCTATTCCCCCATACTTTCTCCAGATCTTGGAGTTCTTGGAGAATGTGCACCCCATTCGGAAGCACTGCTCAGTGAGGACTGTAGCGCTGCCTTTCATTACATTTTGCAGAGAGTATTTTCCATTGCAACCTTAAGCCACCCGTCTAATTATAAGACATTGTAAATACTTCCAGATATTCATGGTTAGACCATGCAATGTTATGGTGGAAGACTTCACTCCACACACTGAATGAAAGGATTATGAATATCCAGCCATTGGATGATCAGTCAGATGAATTAGTTTCCATGTGCACCTCATTGGCAGAAGACTGACTCCCAATAAAAACTTCACAGGATTAGAATTTATTAGAATACCAGAGCAGAGTTTTATTGTGTCCATGCACCCCCTATTTTGTGGTCAATGGTGAGCTTTCCTAAAGTCAGTAGCTGGAAAAAACAGTGTGGCCTAATCTTCTCCGACCTTCTCGATCACACTTATTGTTTACTATCCTCTCTCTGTCCCGCCAGGGGCTGGTCAGGTCAGCTGAAGTCATGACGGTGAAAGCCAGTTGTGAACGCTCATTCCCGTACCTACTGGGGAGCAGTCTGTAAAATGAACTGCTGAATTACTGTGTGCAATTGCTAACTGTGCCAGATCAGAGCATTAATGGCGTGTTTGTGTGTGTGTGTGTGTGTGTGTGTGTATAAAGGCCCTGCATGCGTGGCTTGTCGGTGACAGTGTGGCTTGAGCACCGAGCCAAGCTCCATATCCACAGTCGGACTGTACCCCTGCAACTCCCAATGGGGACACTATGAACACATACTTTCATGAACTACAGCATAAAACGATGGGTGGAGTCACTCCTGCAATCCCAGCACTGCACTGAATTTGGACCAAAATGCTCTAGAAATCATAAATAAACCTTAAGACATGATATTTATTCCTTCTGTGGGCGTGAGAGGGTACATGAATGTGTGTGTGTGTGTGTACATCCACACACACATGCACGGTTACCTCCACGCACAAGTTTTGGTAGCGTTTTTTGTCGCACAATTGTGTGGTTGTTTGTGGCATGACTGTGTGTATAGTAACGAGCAGTGCTTTGAGTCTTAGAAGAGTAGATGCGAGCTATAAACATTGCTGTTGAAAAGAACCTTTATGGCAAGTCAGCATATAAAAACTCTCAGAAAGACATTGAGATAAAATTTAAAGCTCTCGGCAAGGTCACTGTGGATTTCACATGCAATAAACCAGGGTCTCCAGGGAGGGAGAGAGTTGGTTCTCTATATAAGGAGGCCTCACGTGCCCTGCTCTTTTTCTGTCCCAAATGACACCCTATTCCCTATATGGGGCCCCGGTCCAAAGTTGCACATTATAGGTAATAGGATGCCATTTGGGAAACGCCCTGTCTCTCTGGCCCCAGGGTAAGTAAGGAATGCTACCCAGTAGTGGCTGGTTCTGGGCAGACAGCCATGTACAGACGGGCTGTCACTGTACAGCGGCAGGATTACACCACAGTCTCCTCTCCTCCTCTCCAGTCCACGCTCAGCCCTCTCCGTCTGCTTCCCTGGCCCGGCATCACCAGACATCTCTCTGAGGAAGCACGTACGGACCATTACAAAGGCCAGCATGGACACGCTAGAATAGCAAAGACCAGCATGGATATTCAACTAGATCAGATGCATAAACCAGAACAGTCCACTTCAGAGACTAGCACAGAAGAACAAATGGCAGCGCATACAATGATCAACCAGCCCAGAAGATGCCCGGTCTCCATTGAATCTCTGGATGTAGATCGCAGGTTCAGCTATTCCTAATGACAACAGAACTTTGGTTGGTTGTGACTATAATTCTGAAAGGCAGGGAGATTTACACTCCGTTCTGGAACTGTAAAAAGGCCAATCTCTACCCCCTTCGCAGAATGGGTTACCGCATGGTGCTATTTCCACACTTACATGCCTGCAGCCACAGGCAAACTGCTGTTAAGATGCCACTTCTCACCACATGTCAATTACTCTGAGGTGAATACAAACAAAACATTTCCAAAAACACAAAGGGAGTGTGTTATCCACACGTTAACATCACATGTCAATATGTTGAATGTGTTCTTGCATATGTTTTGCATGCAGGAAGTCAAGTGTGTGTGTGTTTGACTGATTTGAGGAATGTCTGTATTGGCAACTTCTGTGGATCACTGACCTTAGAGTCTGACCCTTTGTGTCTGCTACTCGCCTGGCTTCACTCATACACCCACACATATACTGCTCCAATACAGACACACACACTCTTGACCCCTCCTGTCCCTCAGGCCTCTGACATATACCACAATTGGCTCAAACTAAATATACACAAATACAGTTTATGTAAGCTCCCCCTGCCCTCTGCTATCACATTGACAGATACAGGATTAGAGGAAGAAAACAATCTCTCTCTTTCCAGCAGATCCCTGACTAGTGGGCCTTAGTTTAGTCCTGTGAGATCAGACACATCATCTATACCACATCAAAGAGAGGCTTGGTGTTGCAATGGTCCATATGTTCAGGATGGGCACAAAAGGGAGAGGAGCAAAACCTTTTGGTGTTGATGAGCTGTCTTAGAGTATCATTGTTTGTGAGTGAGCGTGTGGGTCTTTGGAGAAAGCTAGAGAGAGTGATTGTGTGTGGGTGTGTGTGTGTGTGTGTGTGTGTGTTTCAGCACTTTTTCCTGTTTTAGTCTTGCATGAGCATAAAGCTGGACCTTACAATAGCCCATTGTCTTTGGTCCCCGCCACATTTCCTTTAAGGTCAGAATTCACGGAAATAGGGACACAGTCCAAACAAATAGAAACGACTTCAACTCCACCCTCAACGCACCCCTGCGCCGCTGGAGGAACCCTGCGCCTACAGGGTTGTTTTCCCTCTGACCCAGCTAATAGCGTCGCACCCTGACCTAAGAAAAGCTGCATGTGCAATTGTGTCCGGGTGCGTAGGTGCGTGTAGATTAATAGGCGGATGGGAATATTGAAATGACTGTGATGTTAATTAGGAGCCCATGGAGGATGTTGGGTCCGAATCCAAGGTTTGGACTGGAGGAGGGTGAACTGATCGGGGATCTGTGCATACATCATGTCAGTCACTCAAGGTTAGAGGCTGGGTTCCAGGGATAGAGGCCTCTCCTGTAATGTATGTACCCCACCTACACCTCCCTCCTTCGCTTCTGCAGGCAACATCTGGGACTCATAATAACCAAATCCAGAGCTGCTCTCCAGCTTTTAATAGAGCTCAAAATACCACGGCCGCATGGCCAAGGGTCTCTGAGTCTGCTCCGGCAGCTCCATTACATAAATATTTGCTTTCTGTGAAAAGAAAAACTGACCAAATCGCCTGACGAGTTAACTGTTGATTGCCACCACCATCTAAAGACTGAGGACACAAAGAAATTGTAGAAAAATGATGCTTCTATTATGATGTGAATATACACACAAACAGACATACCTTTCTTCCAGAAAGCCATTGGCAGCGTAGCAAAGCAAATTATGAGTCAGGAAACAGACTTAAGGAAACAAGACGTTTGGGATTTTTTTGTCTGGCCAAGACTTGCCGGCAACTGCATTCAGTCACTCCAACACATATCAAACCCTGTACCACACTCTTGGAGAAAGAGCACCTGTGTCCACGGCCCCTCCAGACTTCTTCCTCACTCAGACGGATAAAAAAACATAGTAGCTGTAGTTATTTAAGGTGTCCAATGAGTCTGGGCCTCGACATTGCAGCATATTTTAGCTATAGTTATTCAATACAATCTAACCAATTAGAGCAATATAGTATATCATATTCATTTGCAGTTCTTAAGCCCCCGATTATGTGTTCAGTTCAATAAACCTATGAGGAAAAAGGGGGGGGGGGGGCTGTTTGAATTTAACTGAGTTGTTACTTTTGATGTGAATTGTGGTCATTTGTAGCTCAGTTGGTCAAGCATGGTACTTGCTATGCCAGCTACGTGGGTATGATTCCTGGGTCCACCCATAGCTAAAATGTGTGCATGTATGACTCGGTTGATGTCAATAACAGTGCTAAATGGCATAGTGTCATGATTATTACTTTAATATAATGCCATGGCACTTATAAATAATAGTGTAGCCCCAGTCCAATATCTCCCTCAAACGACATGTTTGTGGCAGTGCAAACTGTTGCTGATCTACATACAACTGCGTTTTCTTTCCAAAACATCGCATGTACGTTTGTGCAATGAATGATAAAATGTGAGGTGTTCAACGTAGTCGGCTGTTCTCTTACACGTTGAGAAAGTTTCCTGGAAGACATCCTTGTTCTTTTTCTGAAATAATCATCCTGTTTTACTGGTCCGCCCTACCCCCTCTTTTGCACGCATACTTCCCTCTTCCTACCTCCTGCTTCATCTGTTTCTTCCCTCACATATCATTCTGCTCTCCCGCTTGCCCTCTCAGTGTCTTTTAAGCTTTTTACCTACAGTATATAGTATACAGTATATCCCTTTCTCAACTCTATTTCCATTCCCCTCAACATCATAGACTTACTTTAGTCACACTGCCAGAAAGCAAAGCAGCTATGACTGTATATGAAACACAAGGAAATACAAGCCTGTTTCCAAGTTGGGACGCTATGTAAAATGAAAAATAAAAACAGAACACAATGATGTGCAAATCATATATCCCTATATTTAATTGAAAATAGTACAACATTAATTTGATGTCAGCAGCACGTTTCAAAAATGCCTGGACAGGGGCATGTTTAGCATTGTTTTGCATCACCTCTTCTTTTAACAACACTCTGTAAGCATTTAGGACCTGAGGACACCAATTGCTGTAGTTTTGAAAGTTTCGGGGGCTCCTTGGTCATATGTTTCGTTTCATAATGCTCCAAATGTTTTCAGTGGGTGACAGGTCTAGATTGTAGGAAGGCCAATTTAGCACCCGGACTCTTTTACTACACAGCCATGCTGTTTTAATATGTGCAGTATGGGGTTTTGTGTTGTCTTGCTCATAAAAACAAGGCCATACCTGAAAAAGATTTTGTCTTAATGGCAGCACATGTATATATGGTTCAGCATTAATGGTGCCTTTACAGATGTGCAAGTCCCCCATGCCATGATGTTGATGTTGAACTGTTGAACTGTGAGGTGATAACCAACTGGATGGTCCCTTTCCTTTTTAGCTCAGAGGACGCAGTGTCCATGATTCCCAAAAATAATTTTCAATTTTTTATCAGACCACAGGATAGTTTTCCTCTTCGCCTCAGTCCATCTTAAATGAACTCAGGCCCAGAGAAGGCGGCAGCGGTTCTGGATATATGTTTTTTTCTTTGCATGGTGGAGTTTTAACTTGCATTTATGGATGCTGTGACATATTGTGTTGACAGACTGTGGTTTTTGTAAGTGTTCCTTAGCCCATGCAGTGATTTCCACTACAGAATCATAAAACGTAAAATAAGGCTATTCTTAAATTGTTGCACTATTTGCTCGCACAGTCTTTCACAGAGTGATGAACTCCTCCACATCCCCACTTCTGACAGACCCATCCTCTCTGGAATAATTTTTTATCATGTTACTGACAATTTACTTAATTATTTGTGTGATATTCCACCAGAGTTTTTTTAGCATTACACAACTTTTGTAGTCTTTTGTTGCCTCTGTCCCAACCTTTTTGAAATGTGTTGCTGGCATCAAATTCAAAGTGGGCATGTATTTTTAAAGAAACAATAAAATGTCTCAGTTTCAACATTAGATATGTTTTCTTTGTACTATTTTCTATGAAATATAGGGTTTAATTTAATTGCACATTGTTGCATTCGGTTTTTATTTACATTACACGCAGCGTCCCAACTTTTTGGAAACTGTGTTGTAAGTTCAGAGCAGATTTGTTAAATAAAACTAAAAGAAAAATAACACTGGTTATAGTTTTTAGACAATTGTAAAATTATTTTAGAAACTGAAATAAAATGATTAAAATTGTTGTTTTGCTACATTATATGAATGTAAAGTTCACCCATTTTGGTTTTAAATCAGATTCCCTGCCATTCTACAGATTTGCCATGATTTAGGCCAGTTATATGTTCAGGGTCCAGGGCCTGTGCCCCACAAGCCCAGGAGGTATTTGGCCAGTAACAAACATAAAGGGGAAATCTGTTGATGTTTGACCAAATATTGAAATTGCATCTATTGTCTACTTATTCTTCACAGTAAGTTAAGATGTACACACACACACACACACAGAGAGAGCCCAAAAGCCTGTCCACTAAAGATGAAAACTTTGCGTCTCTCTTGCTCTATTTTGTGTCTCTTTCTGTGTTTCTCTTTTTCTCTTTCTCTCGTCCTTTTGTTCTTAAGCTCAACCTCTCATTTTAATGGTGTGTCTCTCACTCTCTATTTGGTTTTGTGACCTCACCCACTCCCTCTCTCGCTTCATGTCTCTCTCTCTTTCTTAGGTTCTTGAACTCAACCTCGGTCTCTCCCTGTCTCTCTCTTTGTTGTTGTTTCTCTTGATAGTCTGTGTAATGGCACACTCATCAGGCTTAGGAAGCCAAACGGTGATCTATATCTCCTTATAGGAATGGTGGCCCAGACTAAACATACAGTGCTGTGGGATATTGTGTGTGTGTGTGTGTGTGTGTGTGTGTGTGTCTGTGGTGGGGGGGGGGGGGCACGTCTCGCCTCAGTGGCTGGTCACTACGCATGGAGGACGGAGGTGGCTGTCGTCGCATCCTGTCTCAATGCTAATACACTACCCTGATGGGCCATGACTCACGGGGAGACAGGAGGGAGAGGGGGCGTGAGGGAGAGGGGGGACAGTGGAGGGGGAGAGAGAAAGAGAGAAAAGGAGGAAGGAGAGGACGAGGGAGAGAAATGAGAGGACGAGGGAGAGAGGGCAAGAGCAAGCATAGGAAGGGACGCCAAGTGGACATTTAAGTAGAAATGAGGGAGAGACAATCATTTTGAAGAATTCCAAAACTAGTTTTTAAATATATTCTTTCAGGGGAGAGATGGAAGACAGAGTTTTTGCTGGATTCAAACCATTGCTACAGCAGTACTTGTGCTGTGGGCAGTTACTTAAACCAGAAGGCAGTTACTTAAACCAGAAGGCCCCCCTAGGCTACACAACTCTGTGCTTTATCCAAGTACGTTCAGGGAGAAATGTCAGCATTAGGTTATAATTCATTACTGAGGTTTCTCAATACATCCACGATAAGAAAAAATGCTGTACACGCTGCCAACTCTGTTGTTAAAGTATGTGTGTGTGTGTGTGTGTGTACACTCCTGTGGGACAATACTGAGGTTTTGCCAGATAGGGCTGGGAGCAACAGCAGGATTTGCTATAGCAAAAATGATTAGTACCCTGAGGGAGACTGGTATCTGACAATAAAACTACTATATAGAGGATGTTTGGTCAGATTTAAGGGTATCAGTGTGACAGTATTTGGTAGGAAAAAAAATTAAAATTAATCCAAAGAACCCTGAATATTGGTGAAATACCTCAAGCGAAAGCAAGGAACGGAACTACAGTAAGAAACTATGCAAAGGGAGGGTGAGACAGAGGTTAAGAAAGGACTATATTTGTAATCTTGCTTTCTTGTTGAGACCCATATCTGAACAGTGTCCAAAAGCTTTGGGCTTTTTTTGGAAGAATGTGGGATCTTCATGTTAGGTTGTTTTTCTTGGGATGGAAAGGAGGGTTAGTATGGAGGGATGCAGAGAAACCTGTGAGTAAAAGAGGAGAAAACAGATGATAATGTATTATACCAAGGCAACATTATAAAGAAAGAAAGTGAGCTATAAGCCTGAATACTTGTTATTAGGCCTTCATCCATGCCATCTTGTAATTTGCTTCAAATTACAAGATGGATTACTTTAACCCATACTCAAGGTGCAACAGAGTCCCATTTGGGCTAAGGCACCTAGAGCCTTGCAAATAGTAAATGGTTTGTCTCAGGACCAGCTTTGCAACACCCACATTCTACCACATATTTTCGACAGAGGGGAAACTGAACCCAGACCATATACAGTTAATCCCAAAAGTATTCATTCCCATGCCAAATTTTGAGCTATAGTGAATTTTCATTTGACCAATAGGTTTAATCTGTCTGGAAATGACATAAACAGGTGACAAAACACGGTAAGACATTGTGCTGGGACACAAATGCATAACGTAACTACTTCTGTTCTTAGCCATGACATGCAGTTGACTAGTAGCTAACTAGAGAACTACTGCTGTTCAGCTTTTCTCAATTTATAGGTGATTAGAATGCTCTCTCATGGTGGAAATTACAAGATCATTGTAAATTATATAGAAACTTGCATTTAAAAAAAAAAATTGCAACAATTTCAAGGGGTGTGAATAATGTTGGACAGGGCATTTTTCATAAAAATTTGAAAAAACATAAATAGTTACGTTATTCGTTTGTATCTCCAGCACAATGTCTTACCGTGTTTTGTCACTTGTTCATGTCATTTCCAGCCAGAAGAAACCTATTGGTCAAATAATAATTCACTATAGCTCACAATTTGGCATGGGTATGAATACTTTTCGGCTTAACTGTACATCCTGCTTCCTAGCATCTCTTATTTTACTGGTTTATTCTGAATACTAGTTCCATAATGGCCAGATAATGCTTGAGGTTTATATCGCCACAAAGCACAGATCTACTATCAGTGTATTGTTCTACAGGAATACCATTATTTACATGTGGAGGTGAAAAAACAAACTGATGACAGACCAGCACAGAGGGGAACCTTTGTCTTACTTTTAATTGTGTTGAGATGAGGAAGGGTGTTAACTTGGTCTTGACTGTTGTGCGGAGGCGAGTGGTTTAGAAAGTGGTAAAACATTGTGGAGTGTGTAGAGATGTCATCATCACACTAACCTGCTTTCCAGAATCTCAGGCCACCTGGGAGTTTTAGCTACTTAGTGGCTAGCAAGTGAAATGCTTTCTGGACTGTCTGAGGATACTTATGTGTTCTTGTTGATAAGAAAGTGGTATCCTGTTCAACAGGTCAGCATGGGAAACGGCTAACCTAAACACACATTGGTCTTTGACTACCTCACTGTTGCTTGCTAAAAAGGAACTGAAAATCTGTTTTAATACAATTGTTGAATTAGAAATTGAAATCAATCATTATTTAGGTATACTTTCATACTATAAACATATATTTGCTTGAGTTTGAGTAGTGTGTGTAGCAGCTACCTTAAGGGTAAAAATGGTAGCTTCTGTCAGAAAAATGTATCACTATGTTTGGCAGATGAAGATAGAACACCAAAATGTTTGGGTTCGCAGTTAATGCTTAGAGCAATAAAAAAAAAATAGGGTTTCACGCTTTTTTTAAAAGCCCAGACATATGTGCGTACTGCCGGGCATGGACACCATTCTGGAATTCCTAAACATACGGATGCAAGGGTTTACCCTACATCGTATCAAAATTATATTTGTAACCATGTTCTGAAGATGTAGTGTGCGTGCATTTACATTGTTTCCAAACAAGCGTATATTTTGGTTTCAGATGTTGGACAACAGTTGAACTAATCTCAATAATCACCGAATATCTAGCTACTCTACTATAACATTCATTATTTATCCAGAAACTGATTTATCGATAAGGAAAGGAATCTGTAAAGGAATCTGCTCAGCCATATAGTATTTTCCTCCCTGCATGTTTCGTCGCTCTTGATTCGATTGTGGCTACGTCCTATTTTGACTAAAGCCCGCCCCGCTTACTCAAACGGCGTCTAGTGAAGTGAAATGACCTAGACTAGAGGAACTGTCCGACTGTCGGGCACGAGAAGTCCTAATACTTCATGATATATTTTTTATTAAAAATACAGATTTTGTGTATTACCCTAGAAAGTACTTTCTTTTAATCGTTACCTACCTTTGTGAATATCTCTTATCCTACGTGCCGAAGTAAGTGTTCTTTATATTCATTATTTTAAAAAGTTTGTTCATGTACCATTTCATGAGCCTATTTGTTTGATTAATTCATTATCCTTCCATACATTGAATCTTTCAATCTTTCTTTCAATATATATAGACGTAATGTGTCAATTTAAAGTATTTTGTTTGAATGGTTTGATTGATGATTTGATTGGTTCTCTTACAGTATATTCACAAACAAATGTTTTGTGTCTGAAACGTAAACTGCATTAGTAGCCCATGTATAAGCCCTGTAGCCTAGATGTAGCCTGAAATATAAATGTGTTACTGCGGTGGTCCTGTTGTTGGCGCCTGTCTATAAATTATTTGGCATCAAACTTGAACTGTCCTGTAGTATATTAAATTTAGCTTGTTTCAATTTATCACTCATAAAATGCTTTAGTCTAATCAGATCAATAATTCTGTGTATTATTTATTCTGCATGTCAGCAGTGTTTTATCCACTGAATGAGAGTACCACTGAGGATTCGACAATTAATCTAAATAGTTTAATGGCATTGTTATTAACAATGTTATCTAGGGTGACCCCCTAATTCACATATCAGCAAGTTAATGATGCAGCTCCTCCAAATGACAAGAGTATCAATACCACGTAACAATGGTCTCGTTAGTAATTAACTCATTAATTAGATCAGCTCAAAGAATTGACCTGCGTGCTTACTGGCTTCACGGTTAACTCTGGATGAACACCAGGCAGATCAATTTGGATAGGAGGCTCTGTGATTAGTTAGTGGTATTGTGCTCTGAGCAGTAAGCTTGCAACACCAGGGAGGTGTAATTGTCCTAGGGTGGCATATGCCTGACCACAGTTCACCTTTTGTGTAATGTTCAAACCCTTACATTCCTTGAATTTCTGTTTTAAATTTTGGCCTACCTCAGGCCTTACTCATATATTAAGTAACCAGACAACTAGAATCCTGATCTGGTAATAAGTTATTGGAATGTATATTTTTGTCATTCCTTCCCTGTCTCACCAAATAAGATTGTTTCTTATTAACCCTGGCCAACTGTACCTGCGCCCCACATCCCGTGTGACCCTTGCCTGTTGGAGTTATTGAGGCAATCAGGAAGGTCAGGAAGGTCAGATTGAGAGGTGTGAATTCTCAGTATGGACGCACTGCCTGTTTTAACACCTGAGGGGTTTGCCACATTAAGAATGGGTGAGATGTTCTACATCATGGCCTGTCAGCATCACCAAATGGACTCAATCCCTCCCTGACCTCAACACCATAGCAAATGCAAAATGAAGAGAGACAAATGAGACAAATGATAGAGAGTAGCTTTAAAAGCCTTTGTCTGCAAATGTTTGTAGAATAAGTTGTTTTCTCTGATTTAGGGATAGTCTTGCTTGGTTTCCCTTCAATTCAAATGGAGCATAGCTTTAAGGTAACGAAGGAACATAATTGAAAGTCGAAAGGTGAGTGAAAATATGCAGCCTTATCTTGAATGTTTATTCACCTGGTTAGCTCAGTTACTGAGTAAGGGACTTGAAAGAGGGCTTTGGAAAGAACTAGAAGGGTCAAATTAGCGTTAGTTGGACTATTGGAGAAAGCATGATACTGTGTAAAATCCCAAGTCAATTCAAAGACGTACAGAATCTCTTCAGTAAATTGATCTAGCTGTGTGTGTGTGTTTCCCAGCTGTATCACTCCAACCCAGATACATCCCAATAACTCAGGCAACCACTAAAAGTAGAGGAGAGGGATCCAGCCTAAACGTGCCTCTAATCAGGTTTGGGTTCTCGTCTCTGATGTGATGGTTGTAATAAAGGGACAGCAATGATGTTGAACCCAGGATCTGTTACACACACAGCTCTTATTAGAGCCTTGCTTCTCTGGTTTGCATTCCAGATGATTCTGGATCAGTGGGGCACTACATAGGGAGTAACCATTCCATACCTCACATGCTAATTAAGTTCATTAGATTAAGGTCTACCTCAACCTGGCTCACAGGCCTAGCAGGTACATGCTGAAGCAGGTTGTGTAGCAGTCAGACGTTCGTACGAATCTCTGAGAATCGGTCCTTTTGTCCATGAGCAATGCAGTTAACCCTAATCGCCCGGTTGTTGTGTTAAGTGAGAATGTGTGCTCATTTAACTTATCTGGGAAAATAAGGGCTAAGTTCAGTTATTTCTAGTTGAGCCAGTTAAATTACTATCAAACAAACACAACGGTTACTATTTGGATAATGGCAGGAAAAGAGAGTGGAGCAGAAAAGGCATTGGAAAATGTGGTGAATGGACGTTTAATTAAACTTGTGTAGGCAGCACTCCAAATATCAGATCCTTTTTGTTTTATTATATTTCCCAGTGTGCCTTACCCATTTAACGGTACCATGACCTACCCTGTCTAATTCCATGTCTCCACCTCTCTCTTTATCCCACAGCCGACGGCATGGTAAGGCAGCTTCTCAGCCGCCGATAGCCACCAGAAAACCAGTAGGCTTGGAGGAGTAAATAACACAGACTCGGAGAGAGGAGGAATGTCAGAGCCAGGACCAAACCCATAAAGACTGAGACGAAAACCAAAAAAAGAGGAGTCCGGACAGACAGAAAAGTGGAAGAAGATATCCTAGGATTAGTGGCTAATCCGGGCCACGACCAATCCCCAGAGGATTCCCCTTTTTTCCTTCTCAAGACACAGACAGCCGCCAGATTACTGCAGTAAATGTATTGGCTTTCAGAGACTTAACTTATTATGTTTTTTAAACCAAAGAAGGCTTGGTATTAGCTCGGCCCTATCAGATGCCTAGAGTGTGGGCCGCTGGATTTTTGTAACTCTGAAAACAAAGGATCAGGAAGAGAGGAGCACAAGGCAGGGGAGAGATTCTGTGACATGTAGGAGTCATATAGGTGCGTTCTTTAAAGACGTTTGGAGATTAACCTCCGGGCTCTGTCTGTGTCTGTGGAAGTCAGACAAGAGGTCAACTAAGTGGCCTTCTCTCCCCTCGGGACAGTAAGGACATACTCGACTCCCGCTGAGTGTGGGCCAAAGATCCTCCGACTCAAGCAGGATTACAGCTCTGGGCTCTTCTTTTAGGACAGTGTGACGGACGGGTGAGGTGTTTCTTTGAATTACACGGTTGGAACAAGGGAGTATCTGCTTTTATTCCAATTCACACAGGTTGATAAGGGCATGATTGCTTTAGCCTCTGTCGCCCAGAGTCACACAGGACAGTTAGTGAAGGAGGTTGATTTGAGTGCTTGAACTCTCAGCATGTGAAGTCTGGTTATGAGTATGTTGTTCATCCTCCCTAAAGGCATAACACTGTCTCAAATTCATCATCGCAGCTAGTAGTTACCCACATAATAGAAGTGTGTTGGTCTGGTATCTCAACCCCTAGTAATTCTCCATCTCCCTGAACCCCTGGTTTTTCTCACTCTCCCTGAAACCCTGGTATTTCTCCCTCTCCCTGAACACCTGGTTTTTCTCCCTCTCCCTGAACACCTGTTTTTTCTCCCTCTCACTGAACACCTGGTTTTTCTCCCTCTCCCTGAACTCCTGGTATCTCTCCCTGAAGTCTGGTATGAGGCGTGTGGCTGCCAGCAGCCCCTCCTAGAGCACCAGCCTCAGAGACTTGCAGGCAGAGGCCTGGGACTGTGGTCAGAAGCAAACTGAAAAGGCTGCTTTAACCCTGACGCAACTGCGTTCAAAGGTCCACTACAAGTAACTAATGAAGCCAGGCTACGACACGTGGGAGGGCCTCACCAGTGGACAAGGTTTTAAAAGAACCTTGTCAGTGTTCTCTACAAGATCAACATTATTACAGAAAGTGATATCCATTACTCCACTCGCTAAAGTAAACAAAGGAAAAGTCCATTATTTGCCTGCCTCCTGCCAGGGTTGACTTACTGGGGTTTTTGTGTCAGCAGTTTTCTAATCAGCATATTGATCAGCATCTTGTTGGTTAAAAATACAGCAGAACATTGTTCATCTGCTGGAACATACTTCGTATGTTTGTAAACAGGGTTTTGCCTGCTGTTCAGATCAGTTTATGGTGTTGAGAATCATCTCTTCTTTGTTATTAAAGACAGATCTAAATGTATTTAATCAAAATATGACATGATCAAGTAGCACTCATGTTGTAGCAAGACACAAGAGTGAGAGTAAATACCCTGAAACACTCTTACAAAACCTTGACTGATATTTATTTGGTCATTGTTGATGTGGACTAAAATTAGACGGTTCCAGAATGGTAGGTTTTGGAACTTGGAATTTTGATGACTATGAAAAGTCCAAGGTCTGTAGATTTTTTTTTTATCCAGTTACTTTGTAACTGAATGTTCCAGATAAAGATATGTTTTGCAAGACCCCCTACATGTTTTTCTATGAATACAGCAATCCAATCTCAAGCAAAGAAAACCTCCTCAGAGTACCTAGACTCTAACAGCTAAATGGTATATTCTCCTCAACAGAGAATCAAATACATTTTGTGCTTTCTTTTAATAAATGGTTTCAGTGTACGACCACAGGAGGGATATTTGTTGCTGGAACTGGACTTATTCATGAGCTGATGTTTTATAAACCAAATATCCAAAACAACTGTCAAACCTAGCATCTCTGAACACTTAGAAGGGCTGGGGGATTCCAGGAACTGAGCTGCATACTTTTCTCCACCATTTCTCCTGACTTAATCCAGCTGGATATGGATGACAACAAACAGCAGAAAATGGGACTGAAATTGCAAACAGCACATGATAACGAGAGATTAAAATAGACTGCTCCATTACCAGTTGACCCTAAGCAACCTGGTGGCGGAATTCTATTAAAAAAGAATCGACAACCTAGAGCCAACACAACATTACTTTTGAGGCACACGATCTCCCTCTGAGCATTTGAAAATATTTGAGGATCTATTTTCGTCACAGAGGTTTTGGGGCTTTGTTTTGGGGAACCCATCAGAATGAACCTGGGAAAGATCCCTGGCCTGAAAGGCCTAGTGACTGGCTCTCAGGGCAGACGTCGTTTCAAAGGTGACCTCACCCTAGACATGATCAGCCCTCCCCTGGGCGACTTCCGGCACACCATGCACGTAGGCCGCGGCGGGGACGTGTTTGGGGACACCTCGTTCCTAAGCAACCATGGTGGGTCAGCCAATGGGGACGCTGACTCTGTCACAAGCCCTGATAACAAGATCGGAGCATTCTTCTCCCGGACCCTCCGGCATGTACGGAAAACGCCGGAGCGTCCACGGGGTGGATCCAAGGATCTGTCCCCGCCACCGCCTCCCATCTCCCCCATCGTTAAGAACGCAGTGTCCCTCCCTAGGTTAGATGTGGACTCACCGAACGGCTGCCCTGTTAAAAACCTCTTCCCCGCCTCTCCCACCTCCCTGGAGGAGACCACGTATGGTTATGGTGAGTGTTAATGTGCCGCTATCCACACACACACACACACACACACATTCAGAATAGGTGGACATGCACACAACCGGTACCCGTGCAGTAGCTCCAGGTCCAAGCCCAGCAGACTAACCCACAGCCGTGAGGACCAATCACCTGGGCTCATACACCACAACCCACGCACTCACTTCAGCAGTATAGGATGATAGAAGAGAGTTGTGCCAGACATTACTGCACTGTTTTGTGTCTAGTCGGTGTGAGGACCTGTGTGACAAATCAACACCCTGGTTTGTCCCTGTCTGCTGTTCCTGCCTTATTATGTGTGTGTGTGTGTGTGTGTGGGTATGTGAGTTTGTGTAAGTGGAGACCTGCCTATGTGTTTTCACATATACCTCCTTATGTTTATCAATTCTTGTCTGCATGTTTTGGAGAGCCCTGTGCTCTCAGACAGTGCACACATCCTGTTAAAACAGTGCAATAGTTTCTAAATTTACCCTGCATCTTTTTTGCTTACAGCTCAAGTAGCAGTAGGTCAGAGGGCACTAGTGTGTGACATTTGAGTGTTCGGGACTGGCAGCAACATGCCTGAGAGGTGATATCGAACTCAGATATAGAGCTAGAGTTGTCAGAATGTCAGCATTTTAAAACTAGCAGAAGAGTTACAAACTGGTCTTTAAAACTGGTCCTTTAGTTTACACTGCCCTCTGTTGGCGATAGCAGAGCCTAAACACATTTTCTGAATTATATATTTTACTTCCCGGGAGAGACCGAGCATAGCTTCTTCAAGATTATTCAAGTAATGATAATATTAGCATAATTTAACATTAAAACTCAATGTATTATTCATGTAATTTAGATTTTTACCAATACAGACTGTTATGACTGAAGTCCCTGCGTCTCATCCCCCTCAGGTCTGGAGTCGGGTTTCATCACTCTGCCTCGCCTGTCACGCTCAGCAGAGCATCAGTCACAGCAGAGAGGATCTACTTCCTGTACCCTGAACACCCACGGAGTTTCATTCACCGACATCTTGTCCTCTTCAACTGACCCCGCCCCGACCTCTGAGCCTGGTAACATGACCCGCTCCAACTCCCTGAACTCCATGGCCTCCTTCATCTTTGACCTGGGACCCTCCCTCATGAGTGAGGTTTTCGGCGTGATTGACAGCCCCAGCGACCACCCAGAGCCAATCCATTCCTGGGAGGAGGAGGAGCCGAGTGGCTCCGCATTCGGGTTTGCGACCAATGAGGGCTCGGAGATGGACTCAGAGATGGATGCCACTACTGCTTCATTGGTGGATTCTCTGCTTCGAGAGGACTGTAGCAGTAGCAGGAAGAGTCCATATGGGATGGAGTGGGAAGAGGAAGAAGAGGAGGCTAGAAAAAATGAGGTGAATGGAGTTGAGCAGCATCCTAAAGGGGCAGTTCCGGATTTGGTGATGGGTTCTCCTTCTAGACAGAGGCCTGCTATGGATAGTGAGAAGTTCCTGGGTGCCACTGATGTGTTGGGGATACTCTATGGGGTTGGAGGGCTCCTAAAGGGGCAGCAGAGGATGGATCTGGGGGAAGAGGTGACCATGGGCCAGACCACGAAGAAAACACCCTACGTCTGCATTACATCCGATGAGGAGGAGGAAATTAAAGTTTGAACAGCCTTGTTTATAATGCATTTGACAAGAATTATTCACTAGAAATTTTGGATCCTTGGTTAATTCTGTTAAACCTTATATGTCTTAAGGAACATTTTGGTCAATGAGGCTGGCTCTATTGACATTACTATCATATTCTGACATGATTACTTGTACAAATGTAATAAGAAATCAGAACTCACTTTAAAGACATTTATTTTTTTTACTCCCCTGAAATCTGGTGGGAAAGTGTTAGTTGAAAAACTCATTGAATAAGTATGGATGTTGAAAGTTCACCAATTAACATATTTTATGCTAGGAGCTAGAACAGGCTAAAAATAGCTAGCTACAAGTGCTTTCAAAAGTGGTCACTGGAACCAGTGTTACACCAAGACATGTGATAGAAATTGTGAGAATGTACCAGAGAAAGTGCTCATTGGCAGTGGTATAGTGGTCAGCGAAATTTGTGGGTCGCAGTAAAAAAGTTATTTGTTGGTTGCAGTAAAAAAAAAAAAAAAAAAAAAAAGGATAAACTCCTTATACTATTAATGCCTTTTCTACAAACGGTGGGTAAACTGTCAGGGGAAAAGTCTGCTTGCGTTTACACCATCAGTACAGCATTGGTAGTTCTGGACTTCCTGAGCACAATGAGAGTTAATATACTGTAACTGTTCAGGATAACAGGCGGGACAAGAGGACAAAGCAGTAGCCACTGTCCACCTAACTTCACCTTTCTCTATGCTCCAACCAGTCCCAGCGAAACACACTACACTATGACACAGAACTTACCTCTCAGAATGTTAAGTTAACTACAGGAAAACACTAATCTTTAGCCTGAAGATTGCACCAAAGACAAATACTTCTGCAGTATGAAACACAAACCCAGAGAAATTGACTTGGAAGTGTAGTGGAAGAAGGAAATTATTTACAATGTGATATTAAAAAGTAAATATTTAGTTTTTTTGTTAATTAACATATTTACATCATATCCCATTTAAACGTTGCCTACATTCACTATGGGTCTAATGCTCATCTTGCTTTTTGACATTATAATAGTGTCCTGCTTGTCTGCTATCCTTTTCACCAACAGGGCTCATATGAGCCACCCTTGATGGTTCAGGAAATGAAATGCCCACTCATTTGCCCCACAGACATTTGACAACAATATTGCACTCCCAAACGCTGAAATGGTACAACCATTAATTAAAGGTAAATTAAAATATTTTTTTGTATTGATGCATGGAGAAAACTTAAGGTTTTGATGAGAAAATCATAATTATTTCTCGATATGGCACCTTTTTTAAACTGATTGTTAATCATCTGAATGAATGGTTAACTGAGATTTTCTTTAATATATACCTCTTTCAATATTTGGAAGCTGTATTACTGTCAGTGTAGTGGACATTTGAATGGGTAAAATCAATGGAAGGATGGGCTGGATTGTGTCAGCTCTATTGGTGATTCCCTTTTTTATACTCTGTGAGGAAATGCATTGTCCTCCATTCATGTAAATGTACTAAAGATGATGTCAAGGATATATCTATAATGAGAAATGAAATAAAATGTTTTAATAAGCATGATCGTTAATACTTTATTTACATGTCTGTCAGAACATATTTCCACTTAAGCCATATATAAAACATTCTATACAACTGTAATACAGAACACACTAAATCACAACATCTAAACCACTGAAATTACTCAATTCATGCTGAATTGGCTTTGATCTGGAGCTTTGATATGCATTCCGATCCAGGTCTCACCACATTTAATATGAACAAACAAAAATTATAGTTTATTTGTACCGAGGCATCAGAAGCCCAGGAAAACATATTTATACATACTTAGATGTTCCTACACTCTATTCCTACACATTCACTGGGCTATAGAGGTCACCTGTTTACTCTCCAGTACTGGGGGTTTGGGAGGAGGGATTTTGGGAGGCCTGATTGGACCCTTTCTGCTTGGGGCCTTCTTGGGTGGGAGATTCAGTCCCTTGGGTGGACGTTGAGGCTGGGTTTCTGCTGCCTCTTTTGGGGCTGGAGGAGGTGGGACCTTTGGATTGAAGAATGCAACAACCACCTGCTCTTTCCCCTGGATGGGCTGCTTTTTTTGAAGGAAGGATCTTCTAGCTGTAAAGAGAGAATAATCAGAAACAGATATTTGGTCGTTGAGGACAGTTTAACAATAAGTCTTATTGGGGAAATATATGTACATCATTAGATTATTTGGGACATATCTCTGTGTGAAATGTAAACTAGCCTGTGATTTTGGCAGTCAATATTTTTCACAGCTATTTTAGATTTAAGACTTTGGTTATTTTTGCTCTACCAAAGATTGTAGGTGTTGTTAAAGGTGCAATACAGTCACATGAACACCCCATTTATATTGGTAAGCATTGTCTCAGACATGACCCCCCAATCCCATTCCCAGTCAAAATGAGATTCTGGTGTGCTCTAGGTAGGTTGAGCAGGGACATGCAATGTCCTCTCTGTTAAAACAGGCTACAGTGAGTTCTCAATCTTACTTTGTCCAATAAGTGTTTTGAAACATGCAACTTTTCAGCTCTAAGCATGGATTATCATGTAACCGGAGTGGTCAGTGTAGTCACTGTGTTTTCTTTCTTTTAAATAATTAATATTGACATTATCTCTTATTCACATCATTAACACATTAAAAAAGCCTTGTCTATCTACCATGGGCCTGTTGTCCAGAGTTTTTGGAGAATATTAAAAACTAAGAGTGAAGCAAGATGAAAATAGCTGCCAAAGATAACATTGTGGTTGTTCAGCAGTGCAGCAGTAATTTATTTGAACTGTATTGGCTTTGAAGCTGTTGGTTATTTTGGCTACTGCTGCTGTGATACATGGCTTCCTGTAAACTAAAGTATACTAAAGGGAACTGGTCTGAAACTTTCACTAGTGGACTGTGAAGCGGCCAAAAAAGTGACAAAATACTGGCTAAGCTAGTGGTTTTCATCCAATGGGAACTCTCAGGGGCACTCATCAGAAGCATATTCCTTTGTTTCATTTCACTTTACCTGTGAGAATGAAATGACCAGGCAAATCTGATTAGACTTGGCTAAACCACAACATATCTGCCTTTGTTTTATAGTTGAGTGAAAGAAGAGGCAGAAAAACAGTATTCTGTACCTCAAACCATTAAAAACAACAAACCTATATTTTATCAGAGACAGAGGAATGGCTAAGCTATAAATACAGGGTTAGCAGTGGGAAGCGGTATGCTAAGCTATAAATAAGAGGTTAGCATTGGGAACAAGTGCAAGTGGATAGCTTGGTAACGCATGAGTTCTGTGCTTAACAATGCATGGATGTGCGGAGGGTCACATACCTTTAAACGGTGAGTCGATCTTCATTACAGCTCTGGGGGAGTCCGGTGGGGCCTCTAGAATGGGTTCTAGTGAGCTTGGATCGGGGACAGGCTTTTGGGTCGGACTACAGCCAGACACAAGTGGTGGGGAGTGAAGCAAGGTGGGGCTAGGAGTCTGTTTGAGGCTGGGTGGTTGGGATGGGTTGTGAACCACAGCTGGGATGGTGACAGAGGATAGGCTCTGGGTCCGGACTAAGTCAGGGGTGAGGTGCGTTAGGTTTGAGCCTGGTAAGTCTGAGGCAGGATTCTCCCAGGTGGTGGTTCTACGAACAACAGAACCCGACTTGACAATGAAAGGGCCACTGTCCTGTGAGGCAGAGCTGAAGAGCAGACAGTCAGATAACACACTGCAAATAGGAAGTGAGTGAAGGAAGAAGGTTAAATGCCTTCTTCAATGAATGTTGCCGATGCCTGTTCGCATAGTACCTGCTTGGTTTACAGAGTGGTGGATGACAAGGAGAGGAGCAGGAAGAAGAAGAGGAGGTAGTGCTGGAGAGCCTCTCTTTCTGAGTCTCTGAGCATTCAGGTGTTGACAGGTGCAAGTCAGGCACCCCAGGAAGCTCAGGAACTTGAAAGTCCACCGCTGAAAAGGAACATAGACATACTTGACATAGCTGAACATAAAAATACCATCTAAAAGCCATAAGGGATCCAGGCAGCTCTTTCATCTACCATCTGCTATCTGCCTTGAATCGCATGCTTATCAACTAATCAAAAATACAACTCATCACCGCTCATCACAGACACAGGTAAAGTGAACACTGAAGATGGCAGTGTACCTTCTGGGAACAGGCTGCTAGAGTATTGTATAAGAGGTTCGACCACGGTCACGACCTGGACAGAGGAGGCAGACGCCATGTCCAACAAAGCAGCCTCCCTGGACATGTGAAGGGAAAGGTAGATGATGAGGGATTACAGAATCAGACAGGAGACAGTAATTAAAAGAAGAAAGAAAAGACATGAGAAAGTGAGAGTAAGTAGGAAACTAAGAAAAAAACTAAGGACAAGGAGAATCGTTTCACAATAGAACGATTCACAAGGAACAAAGCTAAGAGCTATGACAGACAGGTAGAGACAGAATGGTTCGGTTTCCTCTCTGAGAGTTACAACAGACCGGTAGACAGACAGGCAGTGTAGTTTCCCCTCGTCATTACGCAAGTTACTACCCACCCTTCCACGCGAGGCCACAGCAGATTGGGGCCCAGCACTATGGCGATGTTACTGGGACTCATCCGGTTAACCGCCTGCTGCTCTGAGAGACACGACAGGAACTGTACCAGGTACCTGAAGGGGAACAGGGCAGTGAGGGAAATATTCAGTCATAACAGATCTTAGCTTCTGATTTCACACAGGTACAGTTGTAGAACTAGGAGTGCTATCAGTTACAGACGGATGTACAAACCGGAGGTTGTTGTAGTTTTCCGATGGTAACTTCTTTAGCACAGCTTTAAACTGTGTAAGTTTGTCTTCCAGTTCTTTCTCCCTATGGAGGGGGGACCAGTGGAGGAGACATTTGATGAAGGGGGGGGGGGGGGGGTATGTAGACACCATGTACTGATATGTGCTTTTTAAGAGAACCAATTATGGATCTTACCCTGCTGCTTTAAACCAGTCATTGTAGAGGTCAAATGTCATGAGGGGTTCAGGAAGCTCTCTCAAGTAGGATTTCAAAGCCCCTTCACAGTAAAGGTGTACGTGCACTGTTAACACGTGAAACTTCAAAAGATTTACGGGGTAGAGTTCACAGGGACAGTCTTACCTGCAACTGCGTGAGGGTCAGTGAACTCGCTGTGGTTCACCACCCCTCTATCCAAACTGCTCTTCAGTTTCTTTACCACAGAGGCTGCTGCCGCCAGGCGAAACAGGCCCTGGGAGAGAGTTCAGTAGGGAATACAGTTTTGTTCAAAGGCTACAATTTTCCTCGGTCGTCATTGAAAGTCCTATTGTAGACACTATAGTAGGTAATCCCAGTCCTCACCTCTTCTCTCATGCCGGTGTGCAGAAGCATGTGGACACACTCCTGGATGGGAACGGCAATCTCCCTGCTGCTGTTGTACAAGTGACTCAGCAGGGGCTCCCCGTAAACCTTTCCGTTAGAGCTGTACTCCTGGGATTCTGTTTTAACACACACACTGGTGACACACTGGACAAACACTAAGAATTTGGGTTCCGCACATTGGATCGTGAGGATGTTCGATAGTAATAGCAAACAGTCCATGTTATATCGTTTTTCTTTTTTACAGAAAAACATGAAGGGGCCCTAAAATAATTACTTGCTAAAGCCGCCTGTTGCCGACTCCTGCTGTACATACAGACAGACACTCCGTTCACCTGTTTGGCTGTGGTTCTCTTTCAGCTCACTGATGTTTCGTTCAAGGAAGTCATGGGAGTTCTTATGATATTCTGCCTGTAGTTCCAGCAGCTGTGGAGATAGCACAACCCATCCCCATCAAGCCTAATACCTCACAGCTAAAAGCACAATCACTAAGATCGACAATTAACGGTATACTTTGAAAGGCAGGATAATAGATAAGTCACACTCACACGAATAAAATAGTTGGCATAGTCATCTTCTTTAGTGGCAAAGTGATAGAGATCTGCAGAATACTGGTCCTGCAGAGAACATACAGCGGCACAAACAGTTCATATTTAAGAGGCTGAAATCACCACATGAAAGTGTCCAAGTGTCTGAAACAGTTATATGTAACTATTCAACACCTTGATGCTTTCCAGTCTCCTCCAGGCCTCCTCCACCTCCTCCCTCAACCCGTCCTGCCTGGCCTGAGGGCCGGAACTGCCCAGCGACCTGACATTTCACAGGCATCCAGGATCAGAAGTGACCAGGCAAAAGATAATAGTGTCATGTAAAGGTAGTTGTTATGGATGTAAAAACGACAGAATGTCCTGTTCGGACAATATGTTGAATTCTAAAACAAAATAAGGGACCCACCTGTTTCGTGCACTGTGCCAGTCCATTGTGAGTTTGGCAAACAGCTTCTTGTTTTTGAGAATCTCCGGAAGGTCTTCCTACAGACAGAAGCAAAACTTGTATTAGCATGTAATACAAAAAAATTATCACAAAATACAATTTTAATCCTAGGGTATAAATATCTCTCAGGCATCCCTTACCTCGCTGAGTTTATTGAGGGGCTCCAAAACCTCCTTCTCCAGCTTCAGCTCAAAGTCAGCCAATGTGGATGCCAGGTGACTCTCCATGAAGCAACACATCTCTAACACTTTCCTATCAGTAAGAAAATAGGCCGACTGGTTACTTGATGAACGTTCAAGGGATAATTTGGATGCTTGAATGAATGGCTTGGTTGTTTAAAGTACCTGATAGAAGAGTCTGCGTCGAAGTCTTTAAAGCTCTCCGCCATGCTAACAGAGAGTAGCATTAGAGGGAGCTTTTTCTGGAGAGAGAGAGAGAGTTTCATCACAACAAACGGACGTTAAGTCACGGGTAAGGGTGAAAGAGAGGAGAGCCTGTTACCATTCGTTTCTCTGAGTCCAGCCCTAGCTGACTCTGTAGACAGGCCATCAGTTTCTTGTGGATAATCTGCGCTGCCCTCTTAGCTGGCTCCACCCGCTGCTCCACCTCAGGACAATGAAAATGAAAGATAAAGAGCACATCCTACAGCATAGGCTAAGAAAATGACAGATAAAGGGCACATTCTACAGCATGGGCAAAGTTAATGACATATAAAGGGCACGTCCTACAGCATGGGCTAAGTCAATGACAGATATAGGACACGTTCTATAGCATGGGCTAAGTCAATGACAGATATAGGACACGTTCTATAGCATGGGCTAAGTCAATGACAGATATAGGACCCATCCTATAGCATGGGCTAAGTAAATGACAGATATAGGACCCATCCTATAGCATGGGCTAAGTAAATGTTGGCTATTTATTGAGAATTCTCCATATTACGTAGTGAATTGATCCGTTGTTATCAGCTTTAACTTACCATAACCAGATCCTCTGTGAGAAGGTCAGTGGCATCCTGCGACCTATTTATAAGTTAAAAAAAACATTAAGGCCATATAGATTGCAGGTGTATGAGTAATTAGAATAATTTACATTAAGGCCATATAGATTGCAGGTGTATGAGTAATTAGAATAATTTACATTAAGGCCATATAGATTGCAGGTGTATGAGTTATTAGAATAAATTACATTAAGGTCTTATAGATTGCAGGTGTATGAGTTATTAGAATAAATTACATTAAGGCCATATAGATTGCAGGTGTATGAGTTATTCGGAAAAATTACATTAAGGCCACGTAGATTGCAGGTGTATGAGTAATTAGAACAAAAAATTTCTGTCAGCCTGTTCCAGGATGAGTTTCCTGCAGAGCTCAGAAAGTGACTGACAGATGTTAGTGAGCAAATAATTTTCTTCTTTTGGTTCCGTCCTCATGTTCTATACTTGATTCTGATTTGAAATCAAACAATTACTATGAGGTTAAAGTATGGATTTCCAGCTTTTGATTGAATGTTTCTTTTTGAGGGTATTTGTATACAGACTGAATTCACCATTTAGAAATGTTTACATTTTGTACACTGTATATTCTAGGCTTTGCATTATAGCTTTTGGAGTCTGCTATTGGTGGATGTCAATGTGATGACAAAAGAGGTCAAGGAAGCCAATATGGGGTTAAAGAATCCGATCAAATCAATCAGAAACATAGCCAAAACATATATTTCTGACTACTGTTTTTGGCTTTCCAAAAACAATAGTTTTGAATATAATTAAAAAGATGGAAAGTGCTGGTGAGCTGAGCAATCACAAATGGCCTGGTAGTTCAAGGAAAAACTCTACAGGGCATTATCAGAAAATGCTCATCATAATGAAGAAACAAAATTGTCAGACAGATCACTTTCCAAGAGGTAGAAGAGAATGTCAGCCATAACCGTCCGCAGATATCTCCACAACTACAGTACAAAAGCTACACTGCAATTGCAAACCACAAATTAGCCTAAAAAAACTGGAAGGCCAGGTTACTTTTTGCTAAAACATACGTAAAATAACCTTGAGACTTCTTAAAAAAAAAGGTATTGTAGACAGATTAGATAAAAGTTTATATTTACAAAGGTATAGCAAGAGGAAAGTGTGGTAAAAAAGAACTGCCAAAGTGTGATAACTCAACTGTGAAATATAGTGGAGGGGTTGTTATGGGCATGCACGCACGCTTGGGCACGCTTACAGTTGCTGCCACTGGAACTGGGTCAGATATCTTCATTGATATTGAAACTGCTGCAAGAAGCATTAGTTCTGATGTTTGCAGAAACATCTTGTCTGCTAGTGGTACCTTAAGTACCTCCTAACATATGTTACTTAATAATACAGCAAGACAAAGAACCCAAACACACTGCCAAAATGACAGAATGTTTCAGGGCCAAACTGGCCAAGAAAACTGCCAAATTTAAATCTGATTAAACATCCTTCATTTGTTGAAGATGAGGCAAAAAGACCCCAAAATAAGCAACAACTGAAGGTTATATCGCACAGAGGCCCTGAATGTAGTACTGTACTGCCCGCTGTTTTGAATAAGGCAGTTATTACAGATATGCATTACAATGCTAAAATAAAACCGGCACAACAAATACAGATTAACATATTTATTTGGTTCAGACAGGCTGGCTTCATGCCTAATAGAAACTTGCTCTTCAACTGTTTCTTAAATATAATATATTCAGTGTGGTCATCCAGTGTGGACCTTGCTGGAAAATATCTTTGACGGTACTATTTCAACGGTACTATTTATTTGCAGTCTGGCAGAAGCTGAAGATCAGAGACTTGTTCATTAAATCGACCCAACACTTATTTAAGAGCACCTGAGATAGAATGCACACCAACAATCACCATTGCTTCAATTCAACCATAATGAAGAGAGGAGACAGTGTTGCACATTGTTGTTACGGTAGGCTCCAGCCAATCAGAACCACCAGATCACGTTAATGGCAAAACATGCATGGTAATAACAAAGACTCCCCGAACAAAAGGTATCGATATGTGGAGAACATTCTCCTATAACTATCTCCATCCCAGATACAATAAGCTTGATAAATCTGTTTGATTTTCCTTCTTTGTCTATAGCATCAACTGGAATAAAAGAGAACTAAAGCATGTGTGGATACAGGACCCCTCTTTTTTGGAAAATATTCAAATTTAAGATACAGTCTGGATCTTTTGGGAATAACAAACCATTAGGGGTAACATATGTCATATGTTGTTTATATAAGCAGAATCTATAAGCAGAATCACTTTCATATCTCTGTTTGCAATGGAATTCCATGAAAGTGGTTTTGAAGAATCAGGACACATCTGCACATGACACAGTATTTTGGAGACCCACTATGGCCCAGTGGTGCCACTTCTACAACCACTGGCCAAAATATTCAGAATGCATCTCTAAAAATCCCTTTAAAAAATACACATGATTTAATTTAAAAGCTATACTCCTGAATCTATGTAATACTAACTTTATAACAATGATAGACACTAAAATTACATTATGGAGAATCCTAAATTTTTCTGGCTGAAAGTTTTAAGTTAACTTTAAATTGTATTGACAGTCATTTTACTTTTTACCCTTTTTTGGCACTCAGTTTACTTTCAGATTGATAGATAAGCTTGGGGGCATCCTTTTGCAAAACCAAAACCACATTAGGAACTAATGAGTTTGTACGTCGAAATCTTAGATGTGGTAATGTTTTTTGTTTTAGAAAACAGCTGCAGAAGACTGGGAACAAAATTGTATGTACATTTTTTTCCTTAGGCTCTAATCTGCACAGCTGGTCCAGAATTGTAGGGATCCTCTGTCAGGATCGGGAAGTTCCAAAAGACCCAGACACTCAGCTGATTATGTCAGGAGTCTCAAAGACTCTGGGAAGTCTGACTGTACCCCAAAAAACAAGTCTTAAACCTCTTTTGTCTTGATGAAGAACACTGAGGGCCCTACAGCTACATTTTGGTTTATCATATTCAATATATTCTGTGCAACAAATTGCCCACATTTGAAAATATCTAAGCAACACTTAACGAGACACTCTGGTTACATGATCATTCATCTTAAATCCGAGGAGTGCATTCCCCTGCCCCAAAAACCTCCAACACAATTTAACGTGATTTTGATTGGTGGTGATATGTCTAAGACAGAATGAGGTCACAATTCTTAGGTGAGATCTCATTTAAAAAATAAAAAAATCTAAAAAATTATTCACAACAGTTGCTAACTAACAGTAAAACAGTTAGAAAATAAAGCATTAACAAAAGGAATATGTAGTATTAACTGTCTTTTTCAATAGCAAACTGAAGGTTAAAATATATACAGGGAGTAAAAGTTCCCGATCAGTGTGCAGAGCTAAGACTATCAGCGTCTTGGAGTGTGTGGCATACATGTGTGTGGGGCCTGTGTTGGTTTCTGGAGGAGCTTGGCAATTTCAATTGGTTGATTGGTGTGAACCCGAGTGCAAACTTTGCTTCAACAATCTGTTTCCATAAAAAAAACGAATTTCGGATAACAACTAATATATCAAGATGACTAGGGCAAAGAAAATAAAAACTAACTTTCCAGACTCAGAAAATAGGAAAACCATAGAGCTGTGAATGTGTTGACAGATCATATCACCCACCACGTTCAGAAATGCATTCGTATTCATACATATCTCTCTAACACATGATGCAACTGCACTGAGCACTCATCTACAATTTCAGATCATACCGTCTATAACACAACCTCTAAATGTTGTTCCTATCACTTATAGGCGGATCTTAGCTTTCTCTCCCATGGGTGCTAACCGCGGAGGCCCCTCACTAGCAATAAGCCCCTCACTAGCAATAAGCCCCTCACTAGCAATAAGAAATAAGATAAACCTCTTGGGGCCCCTGTGACTGGCTGCCATGGGTGCCATGCCAAAATACATCTAAAAAGCCAGCCCAGTTCTGGAACAGCATTCTTTGGACAGATGAAACTAAGATCAACCTGTACCAGAATGATGAGAAGAAAAAAGTATGGAGAAGCATATCACATCCGAAGCATATCACATCATCTGTAAAACATGGTGGAGGCAGTGTGATGGCATGGGCATGTATGGCTTCCAATGGCACTAAAGGATGCCCCCATAAATTTGCATAAACACTACCATGGCAACCCACTCTCTTCCCTTTGTGTACATATAACACGGGTTTACACTTCACAATTTCGTGCTATGCATACGCCAAAGTACTTTTTTGCGTGCAGTTCAGACGCAATCTCCTCCAATTAAGAACAATGGTGAATAAATGCCATATTAAAGTTTTACCTTTACCCTTTTATGTTCTTTCAAGAAAAAGGTTAATCTACGGCTTTTAAATGATTAGTCACTCTTCTGGAAATCCATGCCTCGATGATGGTGATGTCAAATAGGTTTCAGTTAGTCCGTGTCAATGAAACGATTTTATTGACCACCATTATTATTAATGGGAGGAGATCGCGTCTCAACTGCACGCAAAAAATTACTTTGGCGTATGCATAGCACGACATTGTGTGAACCCGTGTTATATGTACACAAAAGGAAGAGAGTGGGTTGACCATGGACAGCTTAGTTTGAAAGAGTTGAAGCAAGCCTCAGAAAACTTACTTGAAATGTTCAAATTTAGTTGGTTTTACTGACCCAATAATTACATTTTGCATTGTGCCTAAAATGTTCATTTGCTGAAGGATTTTGTTCTTGCTCACAAGCTGACACAAATACTACTGATAGATCTGTAGATGAGCTCATCCGCTGACCGTCAGATGAGATCAACATCAAGTTAAAGTTGCTGCTTTGGGTTGCTGTGGTTTAGATAGGACGTTGGCCTGGCAGAAGACAGGGGGACTAATGTTAAGGTTTAACGCCCCCTCACTGAGAAACGCTTACCAGATCACCCTGTACTACACTGAAAAACGCTCATCAGATCAACCTGTACTACACTTAGTGGGATTTGAGGTGGTGATGGATAGACAGAGTGACAGAGTGAAAGAAAGAAAAACAAGAAAGAACAAGAAAACACCTGTTTTCTTTCGTTTTTTGTAGTGTGAAACATTTGAAATGAAAGAACATTAGAAAAAATTTAAGAAATAATAAGCCCATAAAAGTGTGCTTTCAAGTTTCAGCAGAAACCCAAAGAACAGTGTTACAGTATCGAAACAGCTGCAGAGTCACAACAACAGAAGACACTCCCAGGTCAAAGCCAAGTTTCATGATTATCATTAAAAGTTTTGTTCCTATATTTGCATTGTCTTCTATTTGAAACCTGTAACCATCTGTGTGAAAGTATGTATGAAATAATGAGGAAGTTCCATATTTTTGGTGTGTCAGTCTCATTTTGACTTTCCTGTCCCAACGGCTCCAGACAAAACCGTGTTTTAGTATAATTAGAGGTGTGTTTCAACTTTTGATTATTGCCTTACTTTTCTTCCATTTTATTTTTACCCCTTCCGGCCACTCTCCCCTCCCCAACCTAAAGATCTTAAGTGATGTCAGTGTGTGTTCCAATAGTTAATGTCAGAGTCAGTCTGAACAAAGTGAGAACAGTGTGTAGGTAGGTGCTCCTCTACTGTGGTTAGAGCAGTTGCAGCTACCCATGCTGGTTAGCAAGGATTATAAATAGTCTGAAACACATAAATGGCAGACAGACCTGCAAACACACAGCTTCTGTCTGTTGCAACCTGCTGCAGACACACTCAGCTACAAGCCAGGATATAACAACCAGACTTGGGCGTTCAGTGGCATATTGAAATAACATTATCTTTTTTGTAATTGATATTAGATGTTTCCTCACTAAAAAGTATGGACCAAACCCATATGGGTCATAGGTCAGGGAAGCTCTTGAACGCAGTTAGTGATGTGCCCGCAAATTTGCATCTACCCATATTGTCACAGACACACACAAAAGAGCAAATGGCCTTTTCCCCCAGCATTGTTTTTAACCTCCGCACAGTCGCTTTAGACAACCGCAGTATTATCACCCCCACCCTAAACCAACGATAACTTCGGTATGTTGGAAAATGAGGAGCAGACAGGTCATGGTTTTAAGTTAATTTGTAAATGTTAGAGGCAAGATTCTACACAGTGTACCTTTAAGACATGTAGTTGATTCTTCCACCCTCTGACAAAATGGTCTTGCTTAGCTTGTTTCATTTACAGTTGAGCATTTGTTAAACCTGGAATAACCTTCATCCCTGTGCTGAACATTTTCACTTACAGTATATTCAAGGTAGGGACTAACTACTTACTCTGCTTCTCTGAATAACCATAGCAATGGCTACACCTTTTAGCTGACATTAGCATGCTACTTTTTGTCACTCAAAACTTTAATTTTTATTTTCTGTGATGTAATCTCTCAAGTTGTCAGATAATATTATATAGTAAATATTTTATTTTAGTAAGATACTTATTAGTTATTGCAGAAGTAGCAGGGCCTCTTCCTGGTGTCCACATAAAACATCAAATGTTAAATAGTACATAGATCACTACCCAACAAGAACAGCTCAAGGACATAACATACCAATAAACAACAGTGGCAGGCAACATGAGCATGTGCAAAATAAGTTTAAATACAGTTTTTGTGATTAGACAATGGAAATTGTATGCATTGTTCTTGGCCTCTATTTACAATGACTATCTTGACACTGTGTTTCTGAGACTAATGCGACAACGTCTATGCCAATCAGTCTCCAGAGTTCTTGCTCTGAAGTTGATGCTCACCCACTTTAGAATGCTCTTAGCCCAGGGCTAAGGTGCGGTGTGAAGAGGCCTAAAGTAAGACATGAGGATCACTGAACATGTCATCTGTGACACCATCCTAAACAACCCCTACTTGTTAACAACTAATGATGATCACAAACTTTGTGGCAGTGTGGAGACACCTAACTGACCCTGTCCTACGCAGACCTCAGATGACAATACCAAAGAGGCACTCTTCTTAAGCGTAGAGGTTCTCCATTAACCCACTGGAGTTCATTATATAAAAAATATGAATAAAGGCTAGAACTAAACTGGAGTATAGAATGTAACAAAACAATACCACAGGTCACATAAACTACATTGTATTCCCTTTTCTTTATTGTTAGCTCTATTTTTGAAATTAAATACGGTAGGCTATTAACAGCTGTAAACAAATTTAATAAATTATTGAATTCACAACCCAAAAACAAAGTCCAGAACGGCACAGGAAACTAGCTTACTTACTTCCCCACAGATCCAAGCTGCTTCAAGAGGTTGAAAGATTTCAGCATGATTGCATCCAAGTCAACTGTCCTCCTACAAACTATCCCTTTGTCTTGACACCAGCCTGGACCTCCGTCAAGTCTTGCTGGGTCAGTGTGTTTTATTTCATTGAGCAGGTACAACTACAAGTGTTTTCCTTATGTGTGATGTTAGTGTGCTGTGACTGTTTACCGCCTATCAGTCTCACTGGTCTGAAAAAAAGAGGAAGTTACTTCAGCTGATCTGTAGGGGGAAGAGTTTTTTTCTTTGCATCACATTAAGAAAAAAAACACTATCTATATATGTATCGGAGTCATAGTGTAGATAAATAGTAAATAATAATCTGCCTAGATGGTAATCTGCATATTGAACTGAGGATGTGTTGGTTTAGGATGCACTAGACATAGATAATGGGGTAAGGGCTCTGTCTTTTTGTAGCCTGTAACAAGGATTTGCGAAAGCACACAATATCTAACAATGTATATTAAAAACACTAACTTACTACAGGCCTGTCGTTTCCAAAATCAGTCCCCTCTCCTTCAATATTTTGATTTATGCATTATATTTTGGATTACAGGAGAATCTGAATGCAGTGCTTCCTTTGATATATGGGTGATCTGTCACATCATGGCTTCTGTTGCCTCTGCTTCTGTAAATGGAAGCAGTGCATCCACAACCACTCAGGATCAGGATGTGAGAAAGAGAAAAGGGGAAACACCATCTATGGAAGTCTGCATGCTACTTCTGATACTGACTCTAGTAAGTAGGATGAGTGGTGAACATTGAATAATATCGTATTCATATTTTTGCTTAGGCTTATGACAGTTTAGACAAACCACTAATTAATCAAATACAGACTGCATGCTGGCCTAAAACTGTCCAGTGTACAGTAGACATTAGTGTACTAGGCCTATGGGCAGATTAGCAGTTAGAGCCTCATCAAACACTACAGCCTGGTGGCCATAATGAAAAAGCAAACCTATCTTCACCAGTATGGGATGAAGGATATTTTGGTAGATAGTGTTGGGTTGTTATTAAGAAATAACTTGGAGTCATCGGGTCTTACACTCTACAGAATAATCAATTGTTCTACCTATGTTTGTAAAATTCTGGACAATTTATTTCCTGAAATTCACCACTGAGAATTCAAATTTTTTGCTCATATCCTCCTGGTTCTGGGAATCATACATCCAGGAATCTGCAACCCAACTGACACTCCAGTGACAAAGCCTTACGTTGAAACTGAAATTAATTAGTTCCACCAGATGTCCCAAAGCACCAGGTGAAAATTACTGTATACCGTAGATAGGCATCCATCTTGTCAAATGACGTGTGTTCAGAGTTGAGTGGAATATTCCAGAAATGTACTACAAGTTTAATACATAAAAACAAAGATACTAAAAACAATGCACATATTCATTTCTCTATTAATGTATTTATTTCTATACAACAAATCAATTCAAATACAAATTAAAGAACTATCTAACCAATCCTTTCATTCCTGGAGAGTCCATTTTACATTAAAACACTTTGTATATACTGTATGTTTTTAAGAGAGAAATTAGTGTCGGCCAGCTCCATTCAGTGAATATTGCTTTCCTGTTCAAGGCATTTCAGGTTCCAACCATCACACTACAGCATTGTCATGACTCAGACAGTGACTTGGTCCTGTGTAAACTGTCAAAGGCAACAAAATAATGGTCCCTTATCAAGAGAAACAAGCTAAACTTAGCCATAGCAGAGAGAAAGACTTACAGTAATAGAGCAGCAATGCCTTCTTTCCATATTATTAATGTGAAGTGTAATTGTTTTTGTTTATTCCATGTTATTAATGTGAAGTGTAATTGTATATACCAGTTTATACTAACAGAAACAGTCAGATGACCACTCCAACACATTGATTAAGCCCAGTACTTTGAATAAGACTTGGCAGAAACACCAATGCATTTAACTGAATAGAGTAAAAACTCCAGAAACTTCAAAACCTAAACCTGATACCTCTAGCAACATTACGTCCGACTGATCATTTTATTAATTTTTTTTATGAGACACTGCTGCTTATAAAACCCCTCTCACATCTTTCCTATGGAGCCAAAAGCCTTTGAACTTTTAGGTCGTGAATGAAGACACAGCTGGTAGAGACAAAGGCCCAACAAGAAAATAATACATATAGATATCCGTTATATTGTGGATCTTATTAGTGTTTCTCCATGAAAAAACACCTTTTCCTGATTCACCTTCTTAAAACAGGTCATAAGAAAGTATATAAACCCATCCTCATCCTCCCCTAACAACTCCCATTCATAAGTAAACTGTGTTAAAATGTAAAAAAAAAAAAAAGAATATTCAAAGAACTATCTCCAGCAGCTTTAGAATTAGAACACAGGGGAGGAGTGAGGAGGGAAGACACCAGAATATACCTGCTGTTGTGACCTCAGAGGAATTCAGAGGAACTAAACAGGCAAAACCAAAGTGCACATTTCCACCTTCTCACCCCTTTCCTGTCTCCTCCAAAATGCCCGGCTCACACCCTTCATCAGAAATGAAAGGCCAAAGCCCAAGCACACGGTACCCCTGAGCTGGCAACCCTCGTATTGGTCCCTCCCCTCCCTCACAGTCTTCTCTGTCTCCCTCTCCTCCCCAGAACGTTTTCCAGGTCCAATCCTCAGAAGACCGGACTAACGCTTGGACTTGGATTCTTCCGCCTCTTTTTCTAGTAAAAAGTCAGACAAAGACACAGTCGATTAGCCACAGAATTCAAAAGAAGAAACCACAATCTGAACACTTAACAGTGAATATTGTCTCCGATCACCCGTTTGCCCTGGCAGACTAAAAAGAACAAAACACAAGCAGTGTGACTTCTCCTGCACCTTTTCTAAGCTCATCCCTCTTCTTTTGTGCGTCCTCTCTCTGCTTCTTGATAATGGCCAGCCTGGCGAGGTCAGCTCGGGCTTGGTCAGTTTTCCCTTCCAGGTGAAGCTTCATATAACGCTCCTTCGCTTTCTGCTTCTCAATCTCCTCTCTGAGACAGATAAACAGGGCCATTCAAACAGTGTCTTGCTTTCAGGATTGAATAAGACTCCAGTTTTACCGGTAATGAGTGACTTCAAAAGTTCCATATTAGGGATAGGTAACTGGCTTGAGACTTGAAGGAGAAAAGATTCCCACCTCTCTCTGCGTGACAGCTCTTTGGGTGCATTGACATCTAGTTCCGTCACCTTCTTACTCTTCTGGGATATGCGGTTGGGATTCTCAATCTCGATTAAGCCTTCCACCCCACTCTTCTTTTTGTTCTGTAATAACAGACAAAACATTGACCCAGGTCAACATCTCAGATCTGAATAATGCAGTCATGGAAGGTAGGCGACACTTGCAATAGAAGTAAGAACATCTTGACCAGCCACACCTACACCCAGTTAACATCTCTGGTTTCTTGATGGATAGCCTGGAATCAGGCATTCAAATCAGTGTCTTTACTCACAACATCCTCCTCGTCACTACTGCTGTCGTCAGAGCCTGATGACTTCTCCTCCTCCTTCTCTATTCCGCCATTCGCCTCCTATTACACACACACACACACACACACACACACACACACACACACACACACACACACACACACACACACACACACACACACACACACACACACACACACACACACACACACACACACGTCTACTTTAAATACATTACAGAAACCCCTTGAGAGTGTGTTTCTGTGTGTGTAAATACACATTAATGCTACTACACGGATCAAGCATACAGAAAAACATTTCATATGTTTTTAAGTGAATCGGTCAACTGAAATAAAGCGATTAAGAACAATTTAAACTTGGAGAGAAATATGCTTTTTGTGAGTATGAAAAATGTTTGCAATCTTTTATTATAGCTCATGAAACATTATATTCTATTATTAATCCAGTCTTTGTGTTTGTGTATATATACACACACAACCCTACCATTACCATCATATATATATACACACACACAGACACACCTTTGTTCAGTACAGCCAAATCAGCTGCCATAGCTTGAGCAGCCAGACTACAGATAATAACTGAATTCACCATACTAGTTCTCAGCAGATGTTTACATAGTTTGGAAGGGTAGTTGGAATAAAAAAAAATATGCGTAAAGATCCAGTATCACATTTTGCTGCTAGGTTTTATGGGGATTATGACATGATTACTATTTAAGTCTATACAAACAAGGAGCTACAAACATGAAAGAAGCATCCCTCTCTGTACAAGTGTTTTCTGAATATTTCCTTGTTATCAGAGTTCTATTGGCAACTGCTAAAAACTTCAGATGAAAAGGCTCATATATTTCTTTGTAAAGCCCTGTAATACTATCCTCTATAATAGAGTTGAGAGATATTACTATCCATGAGTCCTGTGCTCACCAACTCTCTCTGTGCTTTCATTTGTCTGTCAATCTCTTCTGGGTTGCTGAACTGCTTTCCCCGGCCCTTGTGACCTTTTTTACCTGAAAAGAGAGTTAAAAGACATGTAGGAGATCCCATTGAGCAGGAGATGAGTCAGACATGACGTTCACTGCGGCATGATGGTTAAGGATATTAGAATCCAATCCATATTTTAAGTAAAAGTGACTGACCTAACCACTAAACTGCCATTATACATTTGGGAATAACTAAACAATTACCACATGAGAGGCAGTAAATGCATGCCAAGAGTAATAACACTATGAATGTAACATCCAATTCATCTGGTGCACATGCCATGGGGGTGTTAGCCAGACAATTTAGCTAGCATTAAGTCGCTAGCGACAATCCATAACTGGGAAGCTAGTTTAGCTATGAGTTGTACAGTTTAGTAAGAGTTGTACGTCATTAGTTGAATACATCTGATAAATATTAACGTAGTTCTCTAGCTAGCTGGTTAACTATAGGTAGCCGCTAACTACGTCAGTTATCTCACGAAACAGCGACACGCTTTCCAATTAGCTTATGTACTGTAGTTATGCTAGCTATATTTTTGTGCTAACATTACGGTAACAGGCAAGTGTAGCATCACGTTCAGCTAGCTAACCAGCTACATTTGATATGTTGGCAATAACAACGGCGTAGGATACTCACCGCCTCTGGGCATATTTGGTATAAGAAATCGAACAACTAACACAGAAAATATATATAAATATATATATGTTCACTGTTTTCAGCAAAAACAGAAGGTCTCTTTCCCTAAAAAGGCCTTCGCTACACCGTCCTTATCTCGCGTTACCTTCTACCCGCTTCCTGAGAGTAACAAGAGTTAAGGGCAGTGCAATGATGCAATACCCAGCCAATCGGTACACAGGGATTTTGACAGACTTGTCAAAAGACCATTCCTATCAGGAACATACATGTACAGAGTGGACGCAAAGTAAGAATAGCTTATGAAAACGTGGGTCTGTAATTGCGTTGTATGAAGCTCCGCCCTGATTACTTCATGGCGCGTTCCATTTGTACTCGGAGGTAGTGGTTGCCAAACGAGGCTTCATTAGCGTAATTTTAGCAGCAGCATATTATTTTCACTTCCATTAAAATATGTAATTTAGATAAGATTCAATGGGCTGAAAATATTTGAATGTCTGTATATTGTCTATATTTCATCAATCTGCTTAAGTAACAGCTAATGATGGCCAACTGCAGTTAGTAATTAATGTATGTTACATTAATGTAACATTAACCAATGCTGAACATCTGATTTGACTAAAATATCAACTTCACTATATACCTGGATATTCCTTGCCTGTCAGAAATGCCAGTGAACTCTGTCGGGGAACTGTGAGGCATTTCCCTCATCCCTTTATTTTCTGTTGCAGCTCGGAGTTCTCTTTCTCGCGGGTTTTAATCATGTTTAAGATTGGTGGTGATTGCCACAGTAGCGAACAACCTTCCTACATACATCGTATTTCGCGACTTAATGTACAGCTGTAAAATATATCCACACGACGCTTCTCTTTCGTTCAGCCATGGCATTCATGCATGCAATGAATGTAAGCTTGTATCTCAGATTGGCGGTTGGCGTCGGTAGTCAGGGTGCGCGCCGCGCTGTGTGCGCGCAACGCGTATGTTCGTTGTATGAGTACAGTCACAAGCAACAGTAGAGCTCTAGAAGCACTTTTCATGATTTCCGAGCTTTGTTTGAACAGAGTGACAGTTCTACTCTTTGATGAAATGGGTAAAACCTAGAAGAGTGAAACTGAAACTGGTATCGATCCTATTGACGCTAGAATCGATCTTCAAAAACGACACCTTGTTTCTGTAGTATTGATATTTTGGGATCGATCCGCCCACATCTATTGGAAAGACTGTAGCAGTCAAGGCAGGACCGTGTATATAAGGCACTAAAGCGTCACACCTGGGTTTGTCAGATGGGGATGAGGGTAAACAGTTTACATGGGTTCCTGCACGTGTAGGGGTTGAGGGGAATGACACGGTGGATGGTTTGGCTGAAAAAGCCAATAAAACAGAAACTGTGGAAATTTTGGTTCCGATAAGTATGGCAGAAGCTAAGGCTCTAATCTGGTCTAAAATAGTTGAAATGTGGCAGATATGTTGGGAAAGGGAGACACAGAATACAAGGGACGGTTGGAGCGGGTGGATTGCTGGAATGGCCAGGAGGGAGGAAGTCGTTTTTACTAGGTTAAGAGTTGTGCACTGTGGGTTGAATAAGTATTTACTGTACATATTATGTGTAAGCATATTTCAGGTAGATGTGACTTTTGTAATAATATTGAGTCGGTGGAACATGTGGTGTTTGAGTGTCAGAACTATGAGAGGGAAAGGCCTAAGACTAGAAAGAGCATAAGAAGGTTAGGGAATTATCTTAGGGACTTACTGGGTCAATCATCAAATCATTAGTGCACTTTTATGTGGGACACCAGACTGGCAGACAGGATATCATTTTCTATCTCTGGTCCACACTCCAGTACAGTAGGTGGCGGTAATGCATCTTCGAAGTTGGATGCCAACCATCGTTAAACATTGAAGTAGAAGAAGAAAAAGAAGAAGAAGTGCAAGAGGCTGCATGGGCTCAAAATACTATAAATAGTAATGGGACAGCACTTTGGACATTATCATGTTACGACACTGAAAATGTTGCACACTATTGTGGGTTGTAGATTTTTTATTTTAACTCGCTAGTTCTTTACTTTATTTGTGGCCAAGACAGGGACCGGCTGCCTGATTTATATGTCTTGCAGGCTCTTGCCCTACAGAGTGGATGAGAGGTAATTGTCAAAAATAATCTGAAGACGAAGTTGTGTTATTGTTTAAGTTAATTATGTTAAACATTAGAGGTAGGATTCTACAGTGTTATTTTACAGCGTTATCACATTTATTTACATCAGCAGTTGTCACAAAGTGCTTTTACAAAACACCCAGCCTGAAACCCCAAGGAGCAAGAAACAACAGTGTTGAAGCACAGCAGCTAGGAAAAACTCCCTAAGAGGGGCCATAATTTAGGAGGCTCACCAGGTTCGGAGGGGTGACCAGTCCTCTGGCTGTGCCGTGTGAAGATTTCAGGAGTACAAGTTTTAATGATTTATGAATGCATGAGTCTATAAAACCTGATCCAGGTCAGAAGCATGGCCAGATGACCAGGACACACACCCCCGCCAGGTTGTCCCTGTCCTTGTCCGTCTGCCAAGCATTGCCAAGAATCAACCAAAGGGACACCAACCAACCGCAACTACCCTGAAATCAGGGCCTAGCACAGCCAGCAGAGATCACCCCAATTGTACAATGGGTGTAACGGAGAGACAACAACAAGCCAGTGATTCCGCCCCCAAATGACGTCGGAGAGAGGGCATCCCAGCGCAATGACAGCGGCAACACTGTAGAAATGACACTTTCCTACAATGTAAAGTAGTGAGTGTTCAGCTTGTATAACACATTTGCTGTCCCCTCCAAATAATTCAACACACATCCATTAATGTCTAAACCGCTGGCAACAAAAGTGAGTACACCCCTAAGTCAAAATGTCCAAATTGGGCACAATTAGCCACTTTCCCTCCCCGGTGTCATGTGACTCGTTAGTGTTACAAGGTCTCAGATGTGTTAAATTTGGTGTCATCACTCTCACAGCCTGTCAGTGCTCAGACCATACGCCGCACACTGCATCAAATTGGTCTGCATGGCTGTTGTCCCAGAAGGAAGCCTGTTCTAAAGATGATGCTCAAGAAAGCCTGCAAACAGTTTGCTGAAGACAAGCAGACTAAGGACATAGATTACTGGAACCATATCCTGTGGTCTGATGAGACCAAGATAAACTTATTTGATTCATATGGTGTCAAGCGTGTGTTGTGGCAACCAGGTGAGGAGTACAAAGATAAGTATGGCCTACCTACAGTCAAGCATGGTGGTGGGAGTGTCATGGTCTGTTCACTGAGGGAACCACAAATGCCAACATGTACTGTGACATACTGAAGCAGAGCATGATCCTCTACCTTTGGAGACTGGGCCGCAGGGCAGTATTCCAACATGATAACGACCACAAACACACCTCCAAGACGACCACTGCCTTGCTAAAGAAGCTGAGGGTAAAGGTGATGGACTGGCCAAGCATGTCTCCAGACCTAAACCCTATTGAGCATCTGTGGGGCATCCTCAAATGGAAGGTGGAGGAGAGCAAGGTCTCTAACATCCACCAGCTCTGTGATGTCGTCATGGAGGAGTGGAAGAGGACTCCAGTGGCACCCTGTGAAGCTCTGGTGAACTCCATGCCCAAGACGGTTAAGGCAGTGCTGGAAAATGTTGGTGGCCACACAAAATATTGACAATTTGGGCCCAATTTGGACATTTTCACTTAGGTGTGTACTAAGACAGCAAAGTAATTGGACAAGTAATTGGACAATAAACACAAAAGCTGTTTCATGGACAGGTGTGGGCTATTCCTTCATTATTTGTTCATCAATTAAGCAGGTAAAAGATCTGGAGTTGATTCCAGGTGTGGCATTTGCATTTGGAAGCTGTTGCTGTGAACCCACCACATGAGGTCAAAGGAGCTCTCAATGCAAGTAAAACAGACCATCCCTAGGCTGCAAAAACAAAATCCATCATAGAGATAGCAGGAACATTAGGAGTGGACAAATCAATAGTTTGGTACATTCTGAGAAAAACATAGACTGGTGAGCTCTGCAACACAAAAAGGCCTGGACGTCCACGGAAGACAACAGTGTTGGATGATCGTAGGAACCTTTCCATGGTAAAGCAAAACCCTTTCACAACATCCAGCCAAGTGAAGAACACTCCCCAGGAGGTAGGCATATCATTATCCAAGCCTACCATAAAGAGAAGACTTCACAAGAGCAAATACAGAGGGTTCACCGCAAGGTGCAAACCATTCCTAAGCCTCAAGAATAGAAAGGCCAGATTAGACTTAAACAAAAATACATTTAAAAAAGCCAGCCCAGTTCTGGTACAGCATCCTTTGGACAGATGAAACTAAGATCAACCTGTACCCGAATGATGGGAAGAAGAAAGTATGGAGAAGCATATCACATCCAAAGCATATCACATCTTCTGTAAAACACGGTGGAGGCAGTGTGATGGCATGGGCATGCATGACTTCCAATGCCACTGGGTCACTAGTGTTTATTGATGATGTGACAGAAGACAGAAGCAGCTGGATTAATTCTGAAGTGTATAGGGATATATTGTCTGCTCAGATTCTGCCATATTCAGCAAAGTTGATTGGAGCGCACTTCATTTTACAGATGGACAATGACCCAATACATACTATGAAAGCAACCCAGGGTTTTTTTTATGCAAAGAAGTGGAATATTCTGCAATGGTCAAGTCAATCACCTGAACTCAACCCGATTGAGCATGCACTTCACTTGCTGAAGGCAAAACTTAAGGCAGAAAGTCCCACAAACAAACAAGTGAAGACAGCTGCAGTAAAGGCATGGCAAAGCACCAAAATGGAAACCCAGCATTTGTTGATGTCCATGCATTCCAGACTTCAAGCAGTCATTGCCTGCAAAGGATTATTTATGATTGTGTTAATTTGTTCATTACATTTGAGCCCCAGAAATAAAGGGATTGGGTATGAAAATGGTTGCAATTCCTAAACGTTCAATTGCACAGTTGTTTCATTTCAAATCCATTGTGGGGTATTTAAGGAGGAGTCAGTTATTTATTTTCTAATGATAATGATCTTTTCATCAAAGACGTTCATATATTCATTACTGCTGAAATGAAGACCCACTTCACTTGTTGAGCATTGCTTTTTTGTTAACTTTGCAACTGTATCAAAGTGAAATATTGGGTTGTTTTTGTTCACCTCAATCAGGTTGGAGAAATAAGTACATCGAGAAGATGTGAGTGCTTCTCGGTATTGTAGTGTACTGTCTATCCATGCTAGTCTAAATACTTTCAAGTTAGTGGAGCGCCACCTTCGCTCCAATTTTCTGGAGACTTGCTTGAATGCTCTAGTATTGTCTGTGTACCAGGGAGTGAGTTTCTTCTTGTGTATTTCTTTTGTTTTTAGTGGTACAACCATATCAAGTATTTTGCGTTGTTGAGTTTAGATCCTATTAAACAGTAAATCAAAGTAGAGGAACCAAACTAACTTTGTTTAGAAAATAATAAACCCTCAAACTGCAATTATAAACACTCTTTTGAACTGTTCAAGCTAGGGAGACCAAACAAATGGTTTGGTTTTCCCAACTTATCCCATCAAAAAGTTGCACGTTTAAACAAGCTGGCAAGCACACCCCATTAACTTCTGTAAAGGTCTTTACTAGTTACTTTTTGTTGTACTTTGAGCTCTTTAGGACCAATCTAAAATAGCTGCTGGTCCAGATGGCATCCCTGGTCGGACATTGGTATGTGAGGAACCAGATGATGGGCAACTATATGGACATATATAGTAGTATATCGTATTCAACCTGTCCCTGTCACAGGCTGGAGTTTCCACTTGCTTTAAGAAGGCCATCATTTCCATGCTGAAGAAAAACAAGGTAATGTGTTAATGACTATATTGCCCCATTGCACTCACCCCTGTCATCATGAAGGGCTTTGAGAGGCTCGCTATGACCCCCATCAAAGGCTGTTTCCCAGGATCAGATATCCACTCCAATTTGCTGACACTCGCAAACAAAACCAGAGAATGTAATTTATATCACTACTCACACAGTCACAACACACCTAGAGAAGAACACCTACAGTATTTGTGAGAATGCAGTATATTATCTATAGTTCAGCATTAAACACTATTGTTTCCTCAAAATTAACTGCAAGTACTGGGTCTGGACACCAACTTGTTCAACAAGATACTGGACTTTCTGATGGGTGGATCTCAAACTGTGAGGATTGGCAAAACAACCTTATCATTGGTGTCATCAGCCCTCCGCTTCACTCCCTGTTCATCCAAGTCTGCATGGCTTTATACTATGCCAACTCCATCCTTAAGTTGGCAAATGTACCAGTGGCTGCATGCCTTGATGATCAACAAAGTGGAGTGATCCTAAAGGGAGGATGTATGGAAACTGGCATTATTATGCTAGGATAACAACCTTCAACAGCAACAAAATAAAGGAGAGGAATGTAACAATTTAGGACCTCCCACCACCTGGGTGTCAAGTTCTTAATTGGATCCCATAAAATCTATTTGACATGCCACCCTGCTTTCCAAGTACAATCACAGCATTACTGAATGCATCCTGACAAGCTGCATCACGGGCCCTCACACGTGATCACAGGGCTCCAGCTCATCACCTGGGCTGTGCTCCCAAACATCTAAGACATCTACCCGAAGCAACGCCGAACAAAATCCTGCAGTTTTATCAAGGAGCCTTCTCTTTCAGCAGAAACACTCTTTCTACACTTTCCTGTCAAAAAAAAGCACAAAAATGCCTGAAAAGATAAAAATATCAAATTAATATTGAAAGAAAATACAGAATAAAAAGAAACATTTATCGCACCAAAAAATAAAATAAATACCACGTTTAACACGTACAGTCATTGCAGGAAGATTTTTTTTTCTTGCATTAATTATTCCCAGCTTTCTCTTTATTTCAAAAGAGTCTATATCCAAAGATGTTACCCTACATGTTCAAAGTCCAGGATGACTGGAATATTAAATTGGGCTTTTATTTCACAATGGCTACATGAGACCTCATGGCCTGAGTGAGGCTTGATGGCCGGAGTGAAAAGCTGGCATGAAAGTGCTCAACCCAGTCTTGTGCCATTTCAGACGATAGATCAGGGTCAAAGTTATTGGTTGCTGCGTATTCTAGTGCAGAGTTCTCTGTCCAGAAGTTGTATCCATTTAATGAATCCATCTGCAAAGTTAAATTTCTGTAGGACTTGAAGTTGGGACACTCCACTAAATGAAAAAGTTTTTTTCAGCATCAAGAGGTATAACAGCAAGTTCCACATTAGATGGCAATGCCTCCTCATTTACATGTTAAATGCATGCATTTGAAACTTTTTTTGTAAGTCAATCACTGGATTCAGAAAACATTTCATGTAAGTAGGGCAAAAGAAAGTCACTGAAATGTGTATAAAGTTTACAAAAGAAACCATGTGATTTGTAAACCATTTCTCTAGAACACACCACACAGTCACTGCAAAACCCACCTGAAAATCTTTTAATGAAGTAGAAAACATTTAACAAATATTTCAATACACTCAGCTGCCAAAACTATATACATGCAGAAAGATTGAGGTGAACAAAAATAGTATTTGAAAATAGCTTAGAATTAATGTTAACATTTTAATTTAAGTTTATGGTTAAAAGAAATACATTTTCATAAAAGGACATGACACATTTAAACTCTCATACCTTTAATTATTTAAATTCTGTAAAAAACGAATACTAATATATCTGACAATACATACAGGAACAGGTTACTAAAACAATCAATTAACATCCCTTATTAATTTCAATATCCCCTTATTTAAGTCCTTTTCAGGTGTCGCTGGGAGCCTGTCTCCAGTTCCTATTCATAACTTCTTCCTTCGGCTGTGATTCTTTACCTCTTCCAGCTCTTTCTCCATCAAGTGAGACTCTGCTGTAGTTTCTGACAACTGAAGAGAAAAGTAGTCAGTTATACAGTGTAGGCTCTTATATAAAGATGCCTATACAGTCATGCGAAAAAGTGCTCCCCCTTGAAAGTGGTATTTTTTTTATTTTAACATACAAACCCGATTCCAAAAAAGTTGGGACACAGTACAAATTGTGAGTAAAAAAAGGAATGGAATAATTTACAAATCTCATAAACTTATATTTAATTCACAATAGAATATAGATAACATAATGAATGTTGAAAGTGAGACATTTTGTAATGTCATGCCAAATATTGGCTCATTTTGGATTTCATGAGAGCCACATATTCCAAAAAAGTTGGGACAGGTAGCAATAAGAGGCCGGAAAAGTTAAATGTACAGATAAGGAACAGCTGGAGGACCAATTTGCAACTTAGTATGTCAATTGGCAACAAGATTGGGTATAAAAAGAGCCTCTCAGAGTGGCAGTGTCTCTCAGAAGTCAAGATGGGCAGAGGATCACCAATTCCCCCAATGCTGCGGCAAAAAATAGTGGAGCAATATCAGAAAGGAGTTTCTCAGAGAAAAATTGCAAAGAGTTTGAAGTTATCATCATCTACAGTGCATAATATCATCCAAAGATTCAGAGAATCTGGAACAATCTCTGTGCGTAAGGGTCAAGGCCAGAAAACCATACTGGATGCCCGTGATCTTCGGGCCCTTAGACGGCACTGCATCACATACAGGAATGATACTGTAATGGAAATCACAACATGGGCTCAGGAATACTTCCAGAAAACATTTGTCGGTGAACACAATCCACCGTGCCATTCGCCGTTGCCGGCTAAAACTCTATACGTCAAAAAATAAGCCTTATCTAAAGAGGATCCAGAAGCGCAGGTGTTTTCTCTGGGCCAAGGATCACTGAAAATGGTCTGTGGCAAAGTGGAAAAGTGTTCTGTGGTCAGACGAATCCAAATTTGAAGTTCATTTTGGAAAACTGGGACGCCATGACATCCGGACTAAAGAGGACAAGGACAACCCAAGTTGTTATCAGTGCTCAGTTCAGAAGCCTGCATCTCTGATGGTATGGGGTTGCATGAGTGTGTGTGGCATGGGCAGCCTACACATCTGGAAAGGCACCATCAATGCTGACAGTTATATCCAATTTCTAGAACAACATATGCTCCCATCCAGACATAGTCTCTTTCAGGGAAGACCTTGCATTTTCCAACATGACAATGCCAGACCACATACTGCATCAATTACAATGTCATGGCTGCATAGAAGAAGGATCCGGGTACTGAAATGGCCAGCCTGCAGTCCAGATCTTTCACCCATAGAAAACATTTGGCACATCATAAAGAGGAAGGGGCGACAAAGAAGACCTAAGACAGTTGAGCAATTAGAAGCCTGTATTAGACAAGAATGGGACAACATTCCTACTCATAAACTTGAGCAACTTGTCTCCTCAGTCCCCAGACGTTTGCAGTCTGTTATAAAAAGAAGAGGGTAAGAACAATGGTAAGCATGGCCTTGTCCCAACTTTTTTGAGATGTGTTGATGCCATGACATTTAAAATAAACTTAATTTTCCCCTTGAAGTGATACATTTTCTCAGTTTAAACATTTGAAATGTCATCTATGTTGTATTCTGAATAAAATATTGAAATTTGAAACTTCCACATCATTGCATTCTGTTTTTATTCACAATTGTACAGTGTCCCAACTTTTTTGGAATCTGGTTTGTACATGGGCAAAATAAATTGCATTTATGTTTATTTGAATTGCATAATTTGTTTCAAGTTTACATTTAATCAGTTTTGTTAAATTGGGTTGCCTTTATTTAAATAAAAAATAATAATAGCGTTCAACTGTAAATGGAGCCTTGTATACAAGGTTCATATTATGGTGTCTCGATACATCCATTGTATCTTTTACATTGTGTTCAGTGGAATACTTCAGGCTAATTACAACTTACCATGTCCAATAGGATGTCAATCTTCAGCTTCAGTAGGTTGTTCTCCTCCTCAAGCTGTAGATTCCTCTTTTTTAGTCTCTGCATCTCCTTTCCTGATACATTCCCTCCAGACTCTGAGAAAGAAAACAAACAAATTGGAATAATCAATGGTCTCCAGAAACTTCTAACCCTAGCAACTTTTGACAATTCGTACAACACAGAATGAAAGCTTGGTTACCTGCAATCCACTGCCCTTCTTCAAATTTCAAGCTCTGGCCCCCAATGTTCATAACAGGGGCTCCATACTCAAGACCCAACTCGATTTCCTTTGTAGACCTATCCAACTAGACAAACATGTAAAATGGAATAAAGAGACAGACATTCCCATGAGACCAATGGAATATTGTGTTCAGGGGTCACACTGACAATGAAGAATTTTATCAACTCACCGTGTGCAGATTGGAAAGAGAAACGGACTTGCGTGGAGGGGTCTTTTTCGGACTGAAAGTGTTCCCAAAAAGCGGCATCTTCTTCATCAACGTAGATAAAGACAGCTTTGAAGTGAGATAAATGCAGTTTGTGGAGCTAATGTTGTAGTCTTAACATCGTAATTATATTGTGACGACTTTTCAAAACAGCATTCAATTTCTGTACTGTAACGTTAGCTAACCGGGTTTACCACCTACTATACTGTAACTGTTATTAGCGTCAGGCTGGCAACATTAGAAATTCTGTAGAAACAATAGGACTTCCGGTTTTCGGTTTTTGCTTTCAAAATAAAGGTCGACGGTAAAACGCGATATTAAAAGATTAGATTCAACTTTATTGTCATTGAACTGTACAAGTGCAGTATAACTTCAGTTAGTTAATAATATTAAATTAATCTATTTTGCGGCTTTGCTTAGTGTATATTATAAACAGATAGATAACAGGAATATCTACATATTAAAAAACTAATTATAGAAAAATGCTGTTTAAAAAGTACTTCAGATAGGATGAATAATATTCTGTATGAGGCAACATTTCATATTTTATAAATGAATTTGCTAAATCCTTATGATGTTAATTTGCTGGAGCTCATTAGTTATATATGGGCTCTTTGCGCTAAATCCAGCAACACAATACTTCCCACCTCCTCCCCCATTGCAACACATAATATACTGTACACGGGATACATATTGCATCATACAACAAAAACTACTCTATATGACGCAGTGAATGCAATGTAGGAAATGTTCAGGAGAGTGTCTACCTACCAAATAAAATGAGGTTTGGATGGACACTGGGTGCTACATCCAGCAACACAATATTTTCCACACTCTCTTCAAGGCAAAACCCTACTGTACATGGGATACATATTGCCTCATACAGAAAAAACTATTCTATACGCTGCAGTGAATGTATTGTAGGAAATGTTCAGGAGACTGTATAGTGTGAAAATATGCTGGAAAATCAAGGGGCACTATGTAATTGCAAGTGTTGCTGGTGTTTTACTCCGCCCATACCATTGGCCGCAATGTACCTCACTGGATATGAAATACATATTGACTCATACAGAAAAAACTATTCTACATGTCGCAGTGAATGTATTGTAGGAAATGTTCAGGAGACTACATGGAGTGAATATATGCTCAAAAAATCTAAGAGCACTATGTAATTGCAATTGTTGCGGGCGTTTTACTCCGCCCATACCTATTGCCACAATGCAAATGACTGTATCTGAAATACATATTGCTCTATACAGAAAAAACTATTCTATAGGCCACAGTGACTGTATTTTAGGAAAAGTCCAAGGTACTGTATAGAGTGACAATATGCTGGAAAATCAAGGGACACTATGTACCATACCAATGATATGGGTGGAGAAAGATGCCAGCAACAATTGCACATACACAGTGCCCTTTGATTTTCCAGCATATAATCACTCCATAAAGTCTCAAACATTTCCATAGTTTTTTCTGTATGAGGCAATATTTATCCCCATGTACAGTCTATTATAGTGTTTTGCATTTGGGGCTAAAGAGGGTGTGGAAAATATTGTGTTGCTAGATGTAGCACACCACCCCCCATGATTAGACAGTTTTGTCTTACTCTACACACTCTCCTGAACATTTCCTACATTGCTTTCACTGTGGCACATACAATCGTTTTTGAGATAAGAGGCAATATGTATACCATATTCAGTCATTCGCATTGTATGAATGTTGACATTGGAACCTTTATAACACTTTAATACTCACTTTCTATTGAAATTACTCTTAAATATGATCAAATAAGAATTGTTGTCAATGTTTTGAGAGGTACGTTATCTTAAATAATGAATACATTCAATTTATATCAGTATTGAAGTAATACGTTGGCCTCCTTTATTTTGAAAGTGTCCTAGTTTTCATCACCCGGAAGTGTTTGTTTTAATGTTGCTCACAAGACGCTGATTGATGACTTGTAAACGAATTAACAGATATTAATTAATCAGATACCAGTAAGTAGCTAGTTAAAAGTGACAAAGTAGTAACTAATTCAAAGGTTCTACTAAATTGTGGAGGTTAATTCCAATGACAGTTTGGAGAACCACGCACAAAGTTACTTAGCTAGCTAGTTACGTATCTGAACTTGTTCTAGACATCAACACAAATATGTTCACGGTGCTGTCTTAGTAGCTAGCTACCCTAATCAAATCTTTATAAAATGGCAAAAGTTATTGTACGAAGCATATGTACTTATTCATTGATCACCAGCAGCGTCCCTTTTGACCAACAGCGTCCAATACAGCAATGTTGGTTTTCCAGTAGTCAGGCTACTAGGACAGATCCATTTAGCTTAAACAGGTATTGAAAATAATTTATTGTAATGGCAGCACACTATTTAATGGGTACATTTGAAATAATTGTGTTTTTCACATTTATTTTAACTTCATTCTTAGTGTAACTTCAACTCTAGGTTTCTTTTTTGTAATAATGTAAACATTAAAAATATAGCCCTATTCTGATGGGTGGGATAACCCAACAACAATAGTGGAATACCATGGTAATAGCGTGCACGTGATGGATGTTTAGAACATAACGCTTACACAGAATGGTGTTATCCGCAAAAATAGTTTCTTACGTTTGTCAATAGGAGTTTTGCAACAAGCGTATCATACTATAATATAGGCAAATAGTTTAACAATAATTTAGCGCGTATTAACTATATTATTTTTATATATTGGCTAAAACCAATTTGTTTAATACGTAGCCCCAGTGGCCTAATGGATAAGGCACTGGCCTCCTAAGCCAGGGATTGTGGGTTCGAGTCCCATCTGGGGTGTTGTGTTTTTCTGTATGTTTAATCCTTTCCTAATGTCTCAACGCCTTCGCGATCTGAATCGTAATATTAGTTTAAGAACATAAAACGGATGTTTTCGCAGAAATTCAACACTGGCGTAATAATGGAAAATGTTGTCAACATTACGCCATTTAGAAGGGTTGTCACTGAAAATATTTGGCCTTAATCCAAGACAACTCACAAGGATGTAAGATTAACAGCGTGAAATGAAGAGGGGAAAACCGGTTGAGTTTAGAATGTTGTTTCACTTTAACGGAAGGATACACAAACTGAGAGTAAAAAATATTGATTTTGTTACGTTTATTGCATATTTCATTAACTGATGTCCATGTTTTGGTAACTAAGTTTCCGGCATAACAACGTCTGCCGCGCTGAATAATGGCTCGTTTTAGAGTGGTAGAGATAACACAACAATCCTGCCCTCTACCGTTCAGGTACTGAAGCATGAGACACAGAGTGATAATAACTGAGCGATCTGATTGGACAAGCGTTAAGAAGGCTCATGCTGAGAACCGATCAATACAATAATGGCTTTGAGGAGGGAGAAGAGAGAATTCCTTCTTTTGATTGTCTTGGCTACAGCCTCCGTGCAAACCAACCGTAAGTCTTCAGTATTTATACATTTCTCTAGGACATTGATATATCCAAAAATAAAATAGATGTGTAAACTCTGATCACCGATCGTTTCCCATTTTTCAAAAGCATTAATCTGCAAAAGTGGGTAAACTGTTTTTCAAGAAAAAGGGTTATATGGTATTTTTTACTTGCTTTTTTTCAAACCACTGTTCTTTTAATTACGGGATTCATATAGCTGGAATTAAGGTGGTCATTAATTTAAAAAAAGTCAAACTGCTGTCGGTATATATTTGCACTATTTGATTGACATGTCATGTCACTGGCAAAGAAAGAATACATGGGTAGCAGTCAAAGAATTCCCATTGTGAAAATCTTGGTAGTGCATAGGCTAGTGTCAGGCCCTTTTTGGGGGTTGACACAGATAGAAAAAACATACGTATGTAGGCTACTACATGCCCTATTTACTTCATGCTATTTTAGAATTTTTTATTCAACATAGCATCCTTGCACTGGGAAGCCTCAGAAAAAAGACTGTGGAATATGTCTAGTGTGAATTCAGGAAAGTATATTAGTAAATGGAAATATTTGAACAGACACTCCAATGTCACTTGCTGGTAATTCTGTATGCAGTTCAGATCTATTTGTCGATTTTCTTAGATCTAAAATCCATTTAGCTGGATAAATGGATGAGGCACGTTAGCTTAACTTCTTTCAAGCACCCCATTTGATGTTTGTAGTATTAATATATGTGCTGTCTGTTATTCCTCCTTATACCTCTGTGACAGAGATCCAGGAGGCCACTGTGTACTGGAATGCTGCCCAGAAGAGTGTGATTGTGAAGGAGGGGGTGTTGGAGAAAGATGGGGGTGCCTATGGCTATTACAATAACACTCTCACCCTAACGGGCTGGGGGGTGCTGGAGATTCAGGCAGGGTATGGAGAGATCCCGGAGAGTGATGAGATCACTTCTTTTTTGGCTGGGTATCTGGAAGGACTCCTAACTGCAGAGTGAGTACTCTGTGCTTTGTTACAAACTACGCAGGGATGTTTGTTACACCTATATTACACCATGTTCTAACCTACACATTTGTTATAGACGTCAATATTAAGAGTAAGAATCCTAAAAGAAATGTTAAAGAATATATTGACCATGCCTTTCTCTCTCCATCAGACAGATGTTTAACCACTATGCCAACATATATCCTCAGATGATTAAAGATGAGAAGATTCTGGACCCCTTGAAAGACTTCATGATGTAAGATCTCCTTTATTTGAAAGACATTGTCAAACCCCTTGAAAAGGCATTGAGGAAGCTGACAATAATGTTCAGGCCTCAGAAGGTTGAACATAATTGTTTTTACTAACACAATTATGTAGGAGGGAGTAGAGAAGAGGTTAAAATCCATAGAAATAGGAAATAGAACTCTTTAATGGACATGATGCGTTGACTAAAATGTATTTACTATTAATGGGTTGTGTGGTTATCCCATCTATCTAATGACGAATGCATTGTAAGTTGCTCTGGATAAGAACATTGAGGGATTTCATACACTTTTTAAAGGTCATGTTAGTGTGGTAAAGAATTCAATGAAAAGCAAATTGGTTGGGCTGGATGTCCAGACTTTAATCCAATATACAGTAATTTCTGTCACTGGCAGACAATGAGGTAAATCAAGTCAGATATTAGTCAAAAATGGGCTGTTATCACTGCATATGATTTAGATGTTTTCCTGTTCAAGTTCAGAAAAATTTAGAACGAAATGCTAATTCGTAATAGCTGGTAGCATAACTAGCATACAGAAATCAGTGGTGGTGGTAGAAGTTTTAAAGCAGTTGATTAATGAGAAATGTTAGCTAGCAATTTTGCATATGTCTAAACTCAAATAGCTGGAACTGGATGGATTAAATTGTCTTTAGCTGCAGATAAAAAGAAGGGTAGCAAGGAGGAACTAAAAGGCTGCTACGTCATGCAGAAGTTTTGTTTTCCTCTATTTACACTAAACTGACCATAACCCTCTTGTGTGAGCTTGCGCTGAATCATTTAGCCACGCAGCAGGACAGTGAGAGAGATGTAGGATGTGGAGATGGAGGAGAGCAAGGTGCAGGCAGACTACAGACAGAAGGGAGATTTAGGAGATGGGAAGGATGATAGGGTATAGAAAGATACAGGGCAAATTGCGACGGAGCATGACAATCTGGGTACGCCCTGGGAGTGTTGGATTGGAATAGAACAAACAAGTGAAGAAGGTTTAGAGACCTGGGGAAAGCACAGTCAGATTAAGAAAGAGACACGGAGTAGCAGTATTTTCTTGGGAAAGTCAGGTCAAGGGCATTGAAGGGCAGAATAGCCTGAGAAGCCTGTTTGACTGCTGACTGACAGTTCCAAACGCTGCCAGAGAGCAGGTATTCCTGTTCTGAGGGCCGGAAACAACAGCCACTAGAACATGAGCGAATACAGATGGAAAACACATATATTTCAGAGTTGAACGCACCAGATGAGAACAGCACGGTGCTGGTTTCGTGGGTTTGTAATCCAATATGGTTGGCTTGCCTGATTGCACTCTAGCAACTCCTTGTTGCAGCTTGAGCTCCTGTGAGCTTAATCAAGGTAGAGGACCAGAGAATGTGAGCCCTTTGGTGCATGAGGCTTACAGTATAGAACTTCTAGTTGACCAAGGACCAGAATGGCATTGAATGTGCTTTTGGGGACACCTATCTTGACATTGACTGTCCCAAACAGAGTTGATGCAATAGATATTATGAAAGCAATAATTAAACACTTACTGCCGCAAAAAAAGAACATACTACCGCAGCAATACATTTAAAGAGTTGAAACCAGTTCTATAACTTTATATCCAATCAAGTTTTATGATAATATTTTAGTATATTCAGAGAATGTATCCCTTCTGCAATTCATGTGAAATGCCTGTGTCTATAACCACTACACCACAGTGCTGACCACTTGCCAGTATAGCATATTGACATTATATGCATTACCATCACGTCAAGTTTGAGTGTTTAATTAGACACCACTACACTATTTAACAATGGGTAGTCAGCCAGTCAGGGACAGATGGACTCAGTCAGTCAGTCAGACAGTAAGAGATGTTCGCTCTTCTAGGCGAATAAATACAATTGTTCGATTAGTGTTGTCCCCTGGCATTTTCCTTTCAAATGATTTATATCACTCGTTTGTATTGCATGGTTGAATATTTACAGATGTTTTTGTGACTTCTGTCTCTTCAAAAACACAGCAAAATTTTTTTTGCGGCTAGCACAAACACCCTTAGAACTATGAGTAAAACAAAGTTATGACGCCATGCTGTTGTGTCACCAAAACAGATGACTTGAGAGACAGTTATAGGATGTAATATCTGAATCTGTCTAAAGTGAACAGGACTACTGGACCAGAGAACAGGTGAAGCTGAGGAGAAACACTGACACTCTGTGGCTGCATGCAGGACTAATCCTGGCTCAGCTGGATGGGCTGCAGGCTGGAGCTGCACACTGGGCCAAAAGCCAGCAAAGAGAGGTGTGTGTGTGTGGTTGTACAGGTGGTGCAGAGGAAGATGTGTGTGGTGCTATATTACAGTGTGTATTAAGATATAGAGAGTAAATAACAAAGAAAATGTGCCATATTTTCAATAATTAAGTTAACAATGGCATAACGACAGATAAGCCAAGGGAGGAAATGTGACCAGAACCTCAGCCAGATGTCTTCATAGGCTACTTAAGGTGGCCTGTATAAAATATAATAACAGTAGTCTAATTGCCATTAACTTCCTTCACCACAATGACGCTAGATAATTAGTTGATTAGAACAAATTTGCATCTAACATAATAAGTGAATACAGGGGCTTGATATTGGGGATTTTTTTATGATTATCTGGCAGTACCATTCAGTTCATTCTTTTGACATAAGCATCATCATTGTATCATCATGTGTATTATATCATAATACTTGCCAACTAAAGTCCCCCTATCCTGCTGATAGGATTTGCACTTTTTTGTGTTTTTGGGCCATTGGTAAGTTAACTTGTAATTTTCCCCTTCGCTCTGTTGGAAACCGCAAAGCTGTTTTCCAGTCTATTAACAGCAAGGGTTCACTAGACACAGCATGCATTTACGGATGGATTTTGGTATAGGTAATAAACTAAAGCATTCAACAAATCCTCTTTTGCCACTGGCCGTTTTAATAGTTAATTGGCCATTTGTGAATGAGATTGATACAGTTAAACTGACTAACGTTTCTTACTAATTTTACCTCCACAAATAGCGGCTATTTTTAGCATTTGCCACTGGCCGTTTTAACAGCGTATTAGCCAGTAATAAGCTTTACCGGTATCTACTAACTTACTGGAATAGTCATAAGTATTGAGCAATTGCTTGCAAGTCTGCCAAAGGTATTTTATTTCATGGCATAAGAACATGTTTTTTTTCTTTCATGGCAAAACAACATACTTTTTTCTTTCATTCGTGAATGAAATGTATACAATAACTATCAATAAAGGTCTTCCTTTTGTACTTAGGTCTTCCAATTCATAAGAATTGAGCAATTGCTAGAGAGACTGAAGATGAACTTTTCCATGCCAGAAACAGTCACAATATAACCATATACAGTTTCAGTTAAGACTTACTATAATGTAACTACTGTATGTTAAGCCAGCAAATGTGTTTGTCTATACTGACCCAAAACGCATGCACGGATGCGTACTTTGAAAATTCACCAGAAACCGTCGCAATATAACCAATCAAATTCAATCAATCAAATGTATTTATAAAGCCCTTTTTACAACAGCAGTTGTCACAAAGTGACTAGGAAAAACTCCCTAAGAAGGCCGAATTTTAGAAAGAAACCTAGGGAGGACCCAGGCTCAGAGGGGTGACCAGTCCTCTTCTGGCTGTGCCGGGTGAGATATTAAGAGTCCAATTGGAATCATTTATAAATTTCTCTGGGCTAAATCCAGAGTCTATTTGATTTTAGACTAGGTCAAAAGTATGACCAGGTGGACAAGGACAGGGACAGCAACAGGCCCCCCCAGACCAGGTACTCCGCAGGTGTATTTTTAAATTGAACTGGAGGAGACTGAGAAAAGTTAGAAAGTGCATTCCTCATATCCCCAGGCACAGTAATATAGCAGCGTAACACCTTAACAGTAAACTGTTTTATTTCAGGCTTACTATAAAGTAGATACTAACAGTTTTAGCCGGAAAAAGTTTTTGTCTATATGGAATAATTCATAACGCATACATCGCTTCGCCTGCGAGGAGACACAAACTCAGGACCTGTTGTTCACAAGTCCACTTCACTGACCACTACACTATTTAACGAGGGGTAGTCAGTCAGTCAGTGACTCACTCACTCACTCAGTAAGAGACATTCGCTCTTCTTGGCCGGCTCTGCTTACGCGGTCCGGCAAAAACAAGGATGTTGAATCGAGCAAGTTCATAGCGTACTTTTTTTTTAAAATATTATTTTTGAAGAATATACAGTATTTTACTGTAAAAAGGCCATTAGCGTGGGTTAGAGTTAGCAATGCTTGCATTCATTGTACTGTTTCTTCTTCCTTCTAGCACTGACTGTTGACAGATTCTTTTTCTTTTCTTTGTATTTGTTCATACTTGTTTTAGACATTTCATGCTTTATTGAAGGGGATGGTTTGGAGCGCGAGGGTTTTGCTGTAAGGGCAGTAGGTCAGATTAACAGTGCATGTGCACCGGAAGGAGTGGAACAGACCGCATGACATCCCTAGGCCTCATTAACTGAAATGTACTTTCTGTTGCAGAGTTGTGTGGTTGTCACACATGGCTGTCTTAAGATGAACGCCTTACCTCACTCTGGATAAGGCCATCCATTAAATGTTTTTATTTGTTGGTCTCCCGAATGTACTGATAAGCCCAACGTGTGTGAGTGTGCATGTGCATGTGTGTGCGTTTGAAAGATGTGGTGTGTCAGTTCAAGATTTCCCTCTATTATACTGGGATCTTGTAAGATTCACAAACTCCTAGTTGCAAACGGCTGCCGGTCTTTTAAGGAATCTTAACTGACTTCTATCTTCCTGCTTTCTAGCCTCTGTCCATGTTTGCACTCCAGTTTCTGAATGAGGTTGGGGACCTGTTGGACCTCATCCCAGCGCTCACACCACGTTTAAACTGCTCGCGAGGCCACGGGCCATTCAGGATGCCAGTTATGGGCCACTGCTCAGCTCTTATAAAGGTCGGGGGTCACCTGAATGTTTATTTAGTTCATGAATGAGGAGTTGAGTTGCTTATCATTTGTAGTTGATTTGCATGTTGTTCCCATGAGTGGAGTCAGACAGCACTATTGGTTTATAATGATTAATTTATCTATCTATATTTTATTCTCAATCCTTTTTTCTACACTACATTTCTGAAATCCAGTCCTTTACAGTTAATGCTCCTTGCAGGAATTGTGTGGGGTAGTGATGGCTGTACACTAATTAACATGTGGAGGGTCTTGATTCTGGTCTCTAGGTGCTGCCAGGGTTTGAGAACCTGCTGTTTGCCCACTCCAGTTGGTTCAGTTATGCTTCCACCATGCGTATCTACAAACACTGGGACTTCAGACTTGCCAACACACACACTGCCACTGGCAAGATGTCCTTCAGCAGCTACCCTGGTACAGAAAAAATTGTGGTTGAATTTGATTTGCCTAATATAGCAATTTACAGTACAGTGAGGGAAAAAAGTATTTGATCCCCTGCTGATTTTGTAAGTTTCCCCACCGACAAATAAATGATCAATAAAATGCATATCAATATATAACATTTTTGACATCCGTTTTTCTGGATTTGTTGTTGTTATTCTGTCTCTCACTATTCAAATAAACCTACCATTAAGATTATAGACTGATCATTTATTTGTCAGTGGGCAAATGTACAAAATCAGGGGATCAAATATTTTATTCCCTCACTGTATATAGTCATTTATTAATAGCTATTGATAGTGCTTTGTATAAAAAAATCACACCCACTGATATAATATGACTGCACCCAGCAATCTGAGGTAGTTCTCTTCTATACGACAAAGACTCCACTATACTAACCAGCTTTGAAAAATACAACTTCAATTGACGGTTGATTGTTAGCGAGACAACTAAGGTTACCTAGTTCCACATTTTTAAGTCCTGTAGGTGAAGTGAAGTTGCTGTAAAACATTAACACTGGGCTCATTCTATGTAATAAAATTTCACTTTAAGGCCCTATCGCTATTATAACTGATATGGCTTAAATGTGCTGTTTTTAGACCAAAGCAGGGAATGTTATCCCACTCAGTGAAGTACCAAATAAAAAGGACTAAAATACACCCAGAGTGAGGAATGGAATCTCAATGTGTTCTTTAAGCCCCTTTCTTTGCAAAAGCTTATCCAGTGGGGGTGGTATACTGTCATCATTGCCCTGTACAACCACTTGATATGACTATTGAAAACACATGAAAAATGTGACACCAAGCAACAGATACACATATCTCAAAATATTTAGAATATCAGCCCTATATAGTCCAAGGCAAGGACACAGGGCAATGCACAAGTGACCTGGGCACTCCATGCCATATACTCAATCATAACAACAAAAGAAAATCTATATATACAGAATATATTCTCAAAAACAAGTTCCATTCTCACGCAATTCTCTTTTTTGTGCCTGGATGTTTACATCACTGACCACACCTCTACAGGACTGTATAAACACACGCAGGACAGAAACTATTTTTACAGTCAGGTGTTTATTCCACTATTTCATGGCTGTATGTAACAAGAAACCGGCCTACGATAGAAAGTGCTACCATCTCGAGATTCTAACCCAGGTCGCCCACAGGCTGTATCATTAACCACTCAACCAGGGAGCTGCACAGGTGTCCGGCGTCAGTATAGCCTCTTGTCTCTATCCTGAACAAATGCTCTTTTGCCGTTTTAATAGTTAATTACCCATTTGTGAATGACATTGATACAGTTAAACTGACGAATGTTTCTTACTAAGTTTACCTCCACCACAAATAGCATCTATGTATGGCGTTGGCCACTGGCCATTTTAACAGCGTATTAACCAGTAATAAGCTTTACCGGTATCTACTAACTTAGTGGGATAGTCAATAGTGAATTTAGCAATTGCTAACGAGTCTGCCAAAGCTATTTCATTTCATGGCATAAGACCATATTTTTTTCTTTCATGGCAAAGCAAAAAAAAAAATTATTTCATTCATGAATGACATTTATACAATAACTATCAATAAAGGCGACAATAACTAACTTTTTTATCTAGTGAAAAGATGAGAGAATCGTGGAATCTACCAGAAATAACTAATAAATGTCGTTGCTCTCAATAGATTCCAACTTCACATGAGAGGCACTGTCCTTAACCACTACGCCAGGGCCTTACACGTTTCAGCAGTCGCTAGACTCCATTGAGGATTCTGTAAAACTGACTAACGTTTCTCATTAAGTTTACCTCCACCATAGCGTCTATGAACTGTATAGCTTTTGCCACTGGCCATTTTAACAACTTATTAGCCAGTAATAATAAGTTGAAGACTGAAGATGAACTTTTCCATGCCAGAAACAGTTGCAATATAACCGTATACAGTTTCAGTTAAGGCTTACTATAATGTAACTATTGAACGTTGAGCCAGCAAATGTGTTAGTCTATCCTGACCCAAAACCCTTGCACGAATGCATTGCTTCGAAAAACAGTCGCAGTATAAGCGTAAACTTTTATTTCAAGCTTACTATAAAGTAGATACTAACAGTTTTAGCCAGCGGAGTTTTCATCTACACAGATAATTCATAACATGTGCCTCGCTTTGCCTTCGAGGAGATACAAACTCACGACCTATAGTTCACAAGTCTGCTTTTCTAACCACTACGCTATTTAACAAGGGGTAGTCAATCACTCAGTCAGTCAGTCAGTAAGAAACATTCGCTCTTCTTGGCTGGCTCTGCTTACGAGGTCCGGCAAAAACGTGTTCAGACCAGTACAGCTCTCATGGTGTGAGAATGTGATCACTTTACTGCAGCAAAATAACCTTTAAAGTATCAGATACTGAGCCATGCTGAATATTGTGAAGCAGACCTACATTTATTGCTTGTCTATACATTTTTGGCCACTGAAGTTCTCTGAGTTGAAATTGGCTAACGTGAAAGTGGACTAGAATTCAGTTAAAACACGTACCATTTTATTTAGTGAGGTTTGAATTTCATTTTTTATCTAATCGTCTACGTCCTCTCCCCTAACCATATCTTCACTTTTAACCTCCATTACTTCTCCTCTAACTTCTAAATGTCTTCTAACCATCCATGTCCTTTCTTCTCCTCTAACCCTCTATGTCCTCTAACCATCAACAGCCTCTAACCCTCATCGTCCTTTAACCCTCATCGTCCTTTAACCCTCAATGTCCTCTAACCCTCCATGTCCTCTAACCTTCAATGTCCTCTAACCCTCAATGTCCTCTAACCTTCAATGTCCTCTAACCCTTCATGTCCTCTAACCCTCCATGTCCTCTAACCCTTCATGTCCTCTAACCTTCAATGTCCTCTAACCCTCCATGTCCTCTAACCTTCAATGTCCTCTAACCCTCAATGTCCTCTAACCCTCCATGTCCTCTAACCCTCAACATCCTCTAACCCTCCATGTCCTCTAACCTTCAATGTCCTCTAACCCTCCATGTCCTCTAACCCTTCAATGTCCTCTAACCCTTCATGTCCTCTTCTCTCCCATTCTCTTCTTTCAGGCTTTCTGACATCCTTGGATGACTTCTACCTGTTGGGCAGTGGGCTGCTAATGACCCAGACTACCAACAGTGTGTTTAACACCTCTTTATACACCCTGGTCATGCCACACTGCCTGCTGGCTTGGCAGAGGGTACGACTGGCAAACGCCCTGGCACACACTGGGGAGGAGTGGGCACATGTGTTCTCCAAGTACAACTCCGGTGAGGCCTGGGTGTAAAGAGAGTTTATTGGGATTTGTGTGATACTCTGTTGGTTGATGATTACTGGAGTGCATAATCCCATAACACTCTGTAGTTTGGCTTGAATTGACACTTGCATGGTTTGATATACAGCTGATATCAAAACTCTACAGATCCTTACTGAAAATCTATGTTTTGTTGATGCTAATGTAAAGGCTGAAAACCTTTTCATCTTTCTTAAGATATTGTTGGCAACAAAATTCAAGAGAAAAACAAATAAAAAAAACATGGTTGCATAAGTGGGTGTAACAGGTGTGAAATGGCTAATTAGTTAGTGCCACAGTCTGCGCAGGTAGCGTTGCAGTCAGTTAGGTCAATTGCTCTGAGAAGTAGTTGTTTCGCTGCTTGGCTAGGGCTGCTGCTCCTGTGGGTAATGATGCATTGTGGGTGACCATTGTCATTGTGTTCAGAGAATCACTGGTTTGAGTCCTGCTTGGAAAGGTTGAAGCAAAACGCTAATATATGTGTACACTCCACAACTCATACTTGTGGAAGAACCATTTGCTTGGATTAGAGCAGTACTGGAAAGCCTGTTGGGACAGGTCTCTATTAGTGAAAAAAAAGTATTAGAAAAACAACAACATTAACTACCACAGCTATGCCGATGATACTCAAATATATATGGATCTCAAACCGTATGACAACAGCTCAATAGACTCTCTGTGTAACTGTATAGAGAACATCATTACCTGAATGAACCAAAATTGTCTACAATTAAACCAAGATAAAACTGAGATTATTGTGTTTGGCAACAAAAATAAAAGAACAAGTATTAGTAAAGAGCTGGATTCTCGGGCCCTTAAAACCAGGGATCAAGTGTGTAATCTTGGTGTTTTGATAGTCTCAGACCTCACATTTAACAGTCATATCAAAGCAGTCACAAAAAACAACATTCAATCACCTAAAAAATATAGCCAGAATCAAAGTCTTGGTGTCCCAAAAAGAACAAGAGAAGCTCATCCATGCTTTTATCTCTAGTAGGGTTGACTACTGTAATGGCCTCTTAACTGGACTCCCGAAAAAGACAGTAAAACAACTGCAGCACATTCAGAATGCTGCTGCTAGAATGTTAACCAGGACCAAGAGAACCGAGCACATCACTCCGGTTCTTAAATCTATGCATTGGCTTCCAGTCAGTTACAGAATAGATTCCAAAGTGGTGCTTTTAGTTTATAAATCTCTGAATGGTTTAGGACCTGAATACATTTCTGATGTGTTAGCAGAATATAAACCGAGTAGGGCTCTTAGATCCATGAACACAGGTCAGCTAGTAGAGCCCAGAGTCCAAACTAAACATGGAGAAGCTGCGTTTAGCACTTATGCTGGTAAAAACTGGAATAAACTACCAGAAGATCATAGACGTGCCCCAAACGTATCCATTTTTAAATCCAGGTTAAAAACACTTCTCTTCTCATATGCCTATGACTGAGCCCTTATACTTAACCACACTGTTTAGCCTTATAGCTTCCTATGTTTTTATCCCATTTTTTATCTTTGTATGTTTTCTTATTGTATTTTTTATTATTATGATGTCTTCATTTCCTTTGATGTTTTCATTTGAGTATTTGTTTTTACGTTATTGTACTTTCATATATTTTCCTTTGTAAAGCACACTGAATTGCTTCGATGTATGAATTGTGCTATATAAATAAACATGCTTGCTTGCTATTTATCTAGCACACCTGGATTTAGCAAATTAATCCCACTCTTCTTTGGATAAGAGTCAAAGCTCAGTCAAATTGTGAGGGATCTCTTTTGGGGCACAGTCCTCTTTAGGTCAGTCCACAGATTCCAGACTCTGGCGAGGAAATATTGATCTTCCTTTTTGCAAGCCATTTCTTTGATTTGGTGCTTAGGATCATGGTCGTGTTGAAAGGTAAAAAAAAAAACACTAACATTTTGCGAGAATTCTTTAAAGGTAGATGCACTTGTCTAATAATACGTGCCATGGATCAGGAAGGGACTATAATGTTTGGATTCTGTTTTCTCAAATTGGACCCCTTTTTCCACCAATTTCTTGGTATCACATCCTGTCAAGACATTCTGCGTGTTAACTAATATTTTCCCTTTCCTCTGTCCCCCCTCAGGAACCTACAACAGCCAGTACATGGTGTTGGACTTGAGTAAAGTGTCATTGGGGAGGAAGATACGGGACGGGGCTCTGACGGTGGTTGAGCAGATACCTGGCCTGGTGCTACACTCTGACCAGACACAGGCCCTGCGACAGGGTAATAGACGCTTCTATTCTAGTCTAGAATGGTGGGTGGCTGAACTGCATGTGCTCCCACCAAATGTCATGTATTATTGGCAAGCTGATGTGGGCTGTTTCTGGTATTTCTGAAGTGTTGGTGTTTCGTCCTACTTCAGTCTTTGCTTTCTCCACCAGGGTACTGGCCATCCTACAATGTGCCCTTCCATGCAGAGATCTACAACCTCAGTGGCTATGGGGCGATGTGGAGGAAGCATGGAGCTGACTTCTCCTACGACCTCTGTCCCAGAGCCAAGATCTTCCGCCGGGACCAAGCCAGGGTTATGGACCTCGGCTCCCTAAAGCACATCATGAGATACAACAGTGAGTAGCCGATGTATTACTCTTTCGAGCGGAGATGGTCATTTTGTGCCCTTAAAATAAGTCATGTTTTATTCTTAAGCAGCCGACACACCAGCCAACACAGCACTAGCCATGTAAAGGTTAGAAGCGTTTGCTACAGTCATAATTTGGTGGAGGGAAATAAAACTGTCCTTTAGTTTCCAGGCTGCCCTGTCAAAATATAGGAATAGAATAAGTATTAATTGAAGGATTCAATTATTTAGTTGAAGATGGATCATCTTGCTGTGTTTAGAATTTCTCACACTTGTTGTTCCGAACTCTGTGCATATGAAATCAGTGCTGTTGAACTGTGTCATCAGACTACAGGAAAGACCCCTACTCCAAAGGTCACCCATGCAAAACCATCTGCTGCCGCAATGACCTGAGGCAGAAAAAACCACATCCAGGAGGCTGCTACGACACAAAGGTCAGACATTCACTAATTCACTTATTCATAAAATCAAACAGAACCTAATGGCACAATGTACCCTCTTACAGTACACCACAATCAATACTAGAAATGGTTAATGATTCTCTTTCTCCTTCCTTCTAGGTGACAGACGTCCATCTGGCCCGTCAGTTAGCAGCAGAGGCAGTGAACGGCCCCACCACTCAGGGAGGCCTGATTCCCTTCTCCTGGAGCCAATTCAACAGCACAGTCCACCAGGGTCTGCCCCAGTCATATAACTTCAGCTTCATCACCATGAAACCAACTTTATCAAAATACCTGCCCTGAGAAGAGTATTGGGCCAGGGTTGTTTACTTAAGGGTATGCCAATGTAGTTAAGATATAACCTGCATGTGCTAGAACTGATGCCAATTAAATAGATTTTCACACACACCTGCTCCTATAATGTTTACTCAAAATACTGACGTAAAGGTTAAACCAACACAATTGTCTGAGTAAGGTGTCGGGCCACCGTGAGTCACAAGAAGAGCTTCAGTGCGCGTTTGCATAGATTCTACGAGTCTCTGTAATTACTGTAGGGTTTTGTCGTTTTTAATGTTGGTGGTGGAGGTGCCACCACGTTATTTGATACACTGGTCCAAAATCTCCCATAGGTGTTAAATAGGCTTGAGATCTGGAAAGTGCGAAGGCCATAGCATATGATACACATCATATTCATCAAATGATTGAGTGACCCCTTATGCTTTGACGATGGGGGCATTCAGATCCTGGAAGAGACCACTCCCATCAGGATGGAAATGTTTCAAAATAGGATGAAGGGGATCACTCAGAATGACTTCGCAATGATTTTAAGTGACCCTTCCATCTTAAAGGAAAAGTTGACCCAAACCGTGCCAGAAAAATGCCCCCCACATCATAATAGAGCCTCTGCACCCCCTCAACATAGGGGTCAAGCATTCATGTCTGTACCGTTATATTGGTGTACACCACACATGCACTCAAGACTTTGGTGAAGGATGACTCATCTGATGTTATCTTTGTAGATCAGTGCCTATGGTTTTTTGCACCACCACTGAACTCTCAAATGTGTATTTGTCTTTGTGATGAGGGGTTTATACACTGCAACCCTACTACACACTGATGAGCCAAAACATCATGACCACTCACAGGTGAAGTGAATAATCTCTTAACAAGGGCACATGTTAAAGTCTGGGTAGATTAGATGGTGAGCGAACAATCAGTTCTTGTAGGCAACGTGTTGGATGCAGGAGAAATGAGCAGGAGTAACGATGGCAAGGCTTGTGGGGTGCTCCCGGTCAGCAGTGGTGAGTACCTTCCGACAGTGGTCAGAGGAAGGACAAATTAGGACAAAGACTTCAAGGTGTTACTCTGGCCTCCAATTCCCCAGATCTCAATCCGAATGAACATCTGTGGGATGTGCTGGACCAACAAGTCCAATCACCAGCAGCTTCACCTCACAACTAACAGGACTTAAAGGATCTGCTGATAGTGTCTTGGTGCCATATTCCACAAGACACTTTCAGGGGTCTTGTAGAGTCCATCCATGCCTCAGTGGGTGGCGCTGTTTGGGCGGCACGTGGAGGTTCAACAGCAAATTAGAAAGGTGGTCATAATGTTTTGCCTGTGTATATGCCTCAGGTTTGTATTCCTTTCCCTAGACCTGTATGTATTATAACCATGTTGACTAGAACAAGTGACAGCATGCCACTAATCAAGGAATTAGTTGTTTGCACAATGTAATATGTCGATATTGTCAGCTTTGTGGGTGCTTATTTTTTTCTGTGAATCATTTGAGAACATTTTGAAAGCTGTCAAGGACATAGCTAATAATTAATCCAATATTGGGTGAATAAACAACAGCCTTTACACTTGTCTTTAACAAGTTTTTTAAGTGGAACTGTCACGCCAGCATTCATGTAAGAAACAAATAATTGTGTTAAATACATTAAATTAAATTTTTATGAGGTTTTTGTTATATTTGACTCTGAATTCCATAATGTGGAGTAAGGAATTTTGGCTGAATAAATTGATACACTTCAATAAATATTCCTATAATACACCAATATATTGCTTGGTAGTCGAATAAATGGTAGGTTGTAAATCAAAGGACGTTTACGTCCTTTTGAGGCCTCCATTCTGTATTATGCCCCCTTTTTTTTAACCAAAAAAAGACAATATAGGCGGCGGATACAGGCGGCCGAAATGAGCTTTCTCCGCAGGGTGGCCGGGCGATCCCTTAGAGATAGGGTGAGAAGCTCGGTCACTCGGGAGGAGCTCAGAGTAGAGCCCCTGCTCCTCCACATCGAGAGGGGTCAGCTGAGGTGGCTTGGGCATCTTTTTCGGATGCCTCCGGAATGCCTTCCTGGGAAGGTGTTCCGGTCCCGTCCCACCGGGAGGAGACCCCGGGGAAGACCTAGGACACGCTGGAGGGACTATGTCTCCCGGCTGGCCTGGGAACGCCTCGGTGTCCCCCCGGAAGAGCTAGAGGAAGTGTCTGGGGAGAGGGAAGTCTGGGCATCCCTGCTTAGACTGCTGCCCCCGCGACCCGGCCCCGGATAAGCGGAAGAAGATGGATGGATGGAGACAATATAGGCCTAGGATTAAATCAGCTAAATCAACTAAATGTGACTAGCTAAACAATGTTCGTAGCTAGTTATTCATCCAGATTATAAACACGGAGCCTATACTATATAGCTGTACATAATTCTCACATATGCCTTCAACATAATTCCCCAACATTCTGAAAGTATGGACAAATGGAAATGTATTTAATCGTTTGTCAGAAAATTTTACAAAGGGCGTTACTGTGTGTGTATTTTAAAATGTTTAAATATGATTTACTGTTGTTTAAGTCTGACAGTTACACTTGAGGGCTAGCTCATATGACACAGCGACATCATTACTACAAATTTTGGAACTACAAGATCCACAGTTCTTGGAGCTCGCCCCAGGAAGAAGCGGGGGGGAAGACTAGGCGGAATTAAAGGGAATGCGCAGCGGTAATGCTACTCTGTTGTCCTGGAGAAGGGACTAGCAGTTCATAAGAAGAGGAAGGTGGAACGGCGGCGAATACGGACGCTTTTGCTTGTTGACGTTGCTTGCATCTAGTGCTATTTCCTAATGGCAACGGAGGATCAAAGGAAATCGGTACTACCGCCTATATCGGAAATCTGTACGCTACCGACACTTCAGGGCTACAATAACAATAATAATAACAATAACAACAATAACAATAAAGACACTGAGGGTAGCGAGAATACGGCCACTGCTACATCAAGCGCTATCGAATCAAGCGGGACGGAAACACACAGTTTCGGGAACGGCTCTGGAGTCAATCCTACTTTGGGAAATAACGGAAAATGGGTTCGATTGAACGTCGGTGGCACCGTATTCCTCACAACACGGCATACCCTACTAAAAGAACAGACTTCCTTTCTTTACCGTCTCTGTCAACAACAGGACTTGCATTCAGACACGGTAAGGCCAGGACTGACCGAACGCTTAGCTTCGATAATGACATAAGACTTGTGAGATGTTTGATCGAACTGTAATCACTTGATGGGTGGATCACTAAATTGGAATGTTGCCAACTGATACGCTGTTTGACCAGCTGTGTAATGAAAGCCTTTTATGGTTCCAGAACCAAATAGAGTTCAACCTTTCCACCCAATTTTTTTTTGTCCCAATAGATCCAGCCGAACCACAACTTTGGAACCGTTATTGCTCTCTCTGTGTGTGTGTGTGTGTGTGTGTGTGTGTGTGTGTGTGTGTGTGTGTGTGTGTGTGTGTGTGTGTGTGTGTGTGTGTGTGTGTGTGTGTGTGTGTGGTGCGCACACACGCTCAATTGCCAATGAGTCAGATGGATGTGCACGTGCTGCTTCATGCAGACAATGCAGACCAGTGAGACAAGTTGGCAGCAAGGGAAGGAGGGTGAAGGGTAATAGGACAACGTCTATAGGTATGGGTTGTCATCATGGAACCCAAATCTGCTAAAAACATTTACACATACCCAGAATTGTACTTGGTGTAATGGTGCTGCTAGTAGTAGACAATATTTCGGGACTGAACACAGAAAATCGATAAATAAAATACAGTACATCAATGCAGTATGATTAATTACAAATTGCCTGTCCATTGGGTGCCAACAATACATTCAAAGATAAATTGTTCCCCTACCGTTAGCCACAGTGAATCGATGAAACACATCATACTGTTTTACATTATTAAGACTTTTGTAGAGGTCAAATAGGTAGCCCACTTAATAAATTAGCATGTAGCCCCCTGGTTAAAAATGTGTAACTATTTGTATCTTGTCCTCCTGGTGGAACACCACTAAGCAGCCGGTGAAGCAAACCGTAAAGTCGACCCATCATTCAGTGTGTTAATTATGTACCCAGCATTCTGCAGAAGGAACTGCACAGTGTCTGTGTAACGAGCCAAGTGCTGGTCCTCAATGGAGCCCGACTGGGTCCCACAGGAAATACCTGTTAAGACAAACAGACATGTTTTTGGTCTCAACAGAGACACACACGCACACACATGCAATCTTTTTACTTCCAGTGAGAAATGCCCATTTGATTTGTGTGTTCCAATAAACTGTTTAAATTGTTTGTGTGTGTAAGTGTACGTGGGCATGTGTGTTTGTATTTGTTCTCCAGCACAACTGGCTGAGTACATGACATGCCTTCTCTCGATAGCAGGGCTATGTTCACCATGTCTGTACTTGGTCAAGGCTATTCTTGGGTTCTATTATTCTCTCACAGTGTAGTTTGTATAGGGCTAGGAAGCATTCAAAATGTGTGGGGTAATATTATGTAGATTTGGTTGGGTGCAATTATGTTGTCATTGTCCTGGGGCTCTGTATTGTCTGCTTGTGTTTGTGAACAGAGGCCAAATATATATAGATAGATATCTCTCTCTCTCTCTCTCTCTCTCTCTCTCTCTCTCTCGGCCCTCCAGTAAAACCTCATCCACACTCTACCTCCTCTCCTCCATTATCTCGCTCCCCTTGTATGCTTCTTTTCATCTACTTGCTCTCTTTTCTCTCTTTCATTCCATCCTCCTCACACTATAGGCATCACAGTCCTCCCGGGCTACTGATATGTCATAGCTGTTTAACTGTTTTTAAAACAATACTGCCTGTGTAGTATTTCTCCCCTCTCATTTACTGTTAGTCATTCTTGTAACTATACTTGTAATAAGAGGCTGTATAATGGACTCTTCAGTAATGCAGAATGTCTGACCTATCATTACACCCAATACAAGAAAGCGAAGGACTAGGCCTCTAGATGTTTTTTTTTCTATTACCCGGGTGTCAGTCTGATGCTATCTTCACAGTAGCTCTGTTGTAATCTGCTGATTTGGGTTCGAGTCTGAAGAGGTGTTTCCTGTGTGTTTTAAAACACACAAACTAACTGTGGAATAAGGATTACAATCTGTCTGGAACACACAGCCCTGCCCCCCTCTGTCCCAAAATACCATACCCCTGACAGCAGGGCCCTGCTGTCACCCCTGCCTTAACTCCCACTGCCCTCTGCCCTCTTCTACTCCTCCTTCCCCCTCTTTCTGTCCTATAGTGCTTCTGTTTCCCTCCTTGTTCAGTACAGTCTAATACAGGCCTTATTTGTTTTTGTACAATTACTTTTCAAATAGTAGCAATGCTAGGAAAAAGTTAATTGTATTAAAAACCACGCAGGCTTTGCAAAAACATGTTTCTCGTCAACAAAGCTATTGTATAATCTCTATGAAGTCACTTTACAATCCGGAGGTTTAAAAGTGTAGTGCTAGCGCAACTAACCACTCTTTTCCAGCATCGGAACTATACCAGCACGAACCAACGGCGTAGGTTGGACGTTGTGTTAGGTTTAATTTTCGGAAATAATACTAATATTTTTTTTATTTCATTGTACAGTTTTCCATGCTATACATATAAGCGATGCTACAACTGACGTTTACAATATCAGTGACGATGAATGACAAGTGAGCAACGTATAGTCTTCGGTTGTAGTCAGTGGTGGTATAGTCCCGAATACTAGGAACAAAGTAGGCCTACGTGTAAAAGTATGCACAGAACGTTAGTACATATTTAGGTTTGGAATCGCACTTGAAAAATTAGTACAAGACATTTCATGTGTGTCTGTGTTGAGACCAACATTATTTCTGTTTGTCTACAAAGTATCCCCTGTGGTACTAGGTGAGGCACCCATGAGAACCAGACGCTCGACTTGACTGGGACATTTTGTATTTATTTTATGGTGTGACTGTAGGTGGTGCAGCTCAACAGCCAGGATAACAGAAGATATGGAGACTGTGTACTTAAATATTCACCCTGTGTGTGTCCTTGTTCCAGGACGTGTGAGGACTAAAAAGTCCCACCAGGGTATTAAAACATGGAAAACTTGACCTTGAGGGGACATTTCATCAGTCCACATGCTATTTTTGTCTGAGGAAACCGCTATGTTTATGGTCAAGGTTGAACATTACAAGTGGGATTGGTATTAAAATCCCACACCTAATAATGTATAATTAAGGTTCCAGGGGTGTTTTGAATCTGTGCGAGTGGGGGCTCTCTCTGCCCCTGTCTAGTGCCTTTCCCTGGCACGTTTCCCTGTGCCCTTGTCGATGTCCCCCTCATTACTCTCTCCCCCACCACTTGTCTGTCTCGCACACTTCTCCCTTCTGCATGCTCTCATTCCTTTCCCTACATCCCTATCGTTTTACATCACATCATCAATTCAGAGCTGCACCCTATACAGCCTAACCACAGCCTCTCCAACCGTCCGTCCCACCCCTCCTTTCCATCGTCTCCTCTCCATCAATCCTCCCCTCCAAAAAGCAAAGAGTACATGTTCCTGAATTCTTCCCACCTATTCTGCTCTTTTGGAACTCAGAGGCTCTCTCCTCCACATCATCCCTATAACTCCCATTCTCTTTGTGATTGTCTCTGCGTCTCTGTGATGTATGCCTGAGGCTTGTCGATTAATCGGCATGCAGGAAGCGCTCTATGGAATTTCTATCCAGACTATGCTCTGGCAGGCGGTCAACTATGAGTGGGCCAAGCCATGCGAATCTAACAGGCTCTCGTCATCTCTGTCTTTTCTATCTCTCGCGGCCCTCCTCTCTTCATCTCCCTCTTCTGTCTCTCCCATTCTCCTCTCTTCATCTATCTCTCCCATTCTCCTCTCTTCATCTCTGTCTCTCCCATTCTCCTCTCTTCATCTCTGTCTCTCCCATTCTCCTCTCTTCATCTCTGTCTCTCCCATTCTCCTCTCTTCATCTCTGTCTCTCCCATTCTCCTCTCTTTATCTCTGTCTCTCCCATTCTCCTCTCTTTATCTCTGTCACATTGGCTGCAGTATGAAACCACACAGCACCAACAATCTGTGTTTGGCCCATCTGAACAAGAGAACTGTTGCTGTTACAGTATATGAAAACCAATAGCACCAGGGTTTCCAGATACACAGCTCTGGAAAAAATAAAGAGACCACTGCACCTTTTTCTTTCCTTTCCAAAAAAGTTCAAAATGAAGGTATTGAGTGAGGAACCGAAGCGTTCAATTTGCAGTGGTCTCTTAATTTTAACCCTTCTGTTCCTCACTCAAAAGCTTCCTTTCCAACTTTTTTGGAAAGGAAAGAAAAAGGTGCAGTGGTCTCTTAATTTTTCCCAGAGCTGTATAATAGAATAGAACTGCACCTAATATAGATCATTACTTAACATAATCCTATGGTTTTCGATCCCCTTATCTATTTTAGGACGAGACTGGGGCATATGTGATTGACAGAGACCCCACCTACTTTGGTCCAATCCTCAACTACCTGCGACATGGCAAGCTGGTCTACAACAAGGAGCTAGCTGAAGAAGGTACTGTATTATGTTTGACACTATTGACTTAAATGACAGAAGGCATAATTATTCCATTCTAATGCATTTTAAGACCTAATAAGACATGTAGAAACACCTTGTTGCACTCCCTCACAGGTGTGTTGGAGGAGGCTGAGTTCTACAACATCACGCCTCTGATCAAACTGATCAAGGAGAGGATCCTAGAGAGAGACTGTAAAGTCACACAGGTCAAACATGCACACACACGCATACATACACACACACACACACACATACAGATACAAGACTGCTACGGGTTCGCTAAAACCGAAAGAAACACCCAGTGCTGTGTTAGGTAGAAAGACTGTAATTAATCTGTAATTACTAGTTATAGTATATTTTCTGTATATTTTACATTTTTTTATCAGTCTATAATTTTAATGGTAGGTTTATTTGAACAGTGAGAGACAGAATAACAACAACAAATCCAGAAAAACGCATGTCAAAAATATAAATAGATTTTCATTTTAATGAGTGAAATAAGTATTCGACCCCTCTGCAAAACATGGCTTAGTACTTGGTGGCAAAACCCTTGTTGGCAATCACAGAGGTCAGATGTTTCTTGTAGTTGCCCACCAGGTTTGCACACACCTCAGGAGGGATTTTGTCCCACTCCTCTTTGCAGATCATCTCCAAGTCATTAAGGTTTCGAGGCTGAAGTTTGGCAACTCAAACCTTCAGCTCCCTCCACAGATTTTCTATTGGATTAAGGTCTGGAGTCTGGCTAGGCCACTCCAGGACCTTAATGTGCTTCTTCTTGAGCTACTCCTTTGTTGCCTTAGCTGTGTGTTTTGGGTCATTGTCATGCTGGAATACCCATCCACAACCCATTTTCAATTACCTGGATGAGGGAAGGAGGTTCTCACCCAAGATTTGACGGTACATTGCCCTGTCCATCGTCCCTTTGATGCGGTGAAGTTGTCCTGTCTCCTTAGCAGAAAAACACCCCCCAAAACATAATGTTTCCACCTCCATGTTTGACGGTGGGGATGGTGTTCTTGGGGTCATAGGCAGCATTCCTCCTCCTCCAAACACAGCGAGTTGAGTTGATGCCAAAGAGCTCGATTTTGGTCTCATCTGACTACAACACTTTCACCCAGTTCTCCTCTGAATCATTCAGATGTTCATTGCCAATCTTCAGACGGGCCTGTACATGTCCTTTCCTGAGCAGGAGGACCTTGCTGGCGCTGCAGTATTTCAGACCTTCACGTCGTAGTGTGTTACACATTGTTTTCTTGGTGACCGTGGTCCCAGCTGCCTTGAGATCATTGACAAGATCCTCCCGTGTAGTTCTGGGCTGATTCTTCACCATTCTCATGATCATTGCAACTCCACAAGGTGAGATCTCGCATGGAGCCCCAGACCCAAGGAGATTGACAGTTCTTTTGTGTTTCTTCCATTTGTTAATAATTGCACCAACTCTTGTCACCTTCTCACCAAGCTGCTTGGCGATGGTCTTGTAGCCCATTCCAGCCTTGTGTAGGTCTACAATCTTGTCCCTGACATCCTTGGACAGCTCTTGGGTCTTGGCCATGCTGGAGAGTTTAGAATATGATTGATTGATTGCTTCTGTGGACAGGTCTCAGCTCGTCACCTGTATAAAAGACACCCTGGAAACAGAAATCTTTCTGGTTGAGAGGAGATCAAATACTTATTTCATGCTCATCAATTTATAACATTTTTGACTTGTGTTTTTCTGGATTATTTTGTTGTTATTCTGCCTCTCACTGTTAAATAAACCTACCATTAAAATGGTCATTGCTTTGTCAGTGGGCAAATGTACAAAATCAGCAGGGGATCAAATAATTTCCCCCCTCACTGTACGTGTAGTGTCTTTGTTATGTCTTATGTAATTAATGTTATGTTCTGATGTTCTGTTATGTAACTCTCAATTTTCATCCCATCCTCTATAAAATACGCTTTACTGTGTCCTCCACCTCAGCCCCTTGGCTATACGCACACGCGCATAAACACAAACACAAACACACACTTACACAGGCACTGCCTTCTTCCACCTCCTCCATTTCACCCACCACCTACTCTCACTGTCACTGGTCTTGCCAACAGCACTTCTCCTTGTTACCCTCCATTTTTTTTCTCCCTGTTAAGAAATGCTTTTTATGTCTTTCTTTGGACGCTCTCTTTGATGCCTAAACATGCGTACAGCGTTCTGCAGTGTGTGGGCGCCCCCTCTCCTGTTTCCTCCTTTATTTACACCATCTCTCTCAATCAGCAGGCGCCTCCTAAACATGTGTACCGGGTGTTGCAGTGCCAGGAGGAGGAACTGACCCAAATGGTGTCCACCATGTCGGACGGATGGAAGTTTGAGCAGGTCAGCGTGCGCACCTGCAGAAAGGCCCGCACCGGACTGCTCTGGACTGTGGGTTGGACTCACACTGCTGCTCTGCTCCGCCACCCTCCCCCAATCAATTAACCCCTTTCCTGCTCTTTGTTAGCCAATCAGAGCATCTGAGTCACACCATACAGACCAATCAGAGACCAAGGCCAAGTTCCCAGCGGCCTCCTTTCCACATTCCCTTTCCCTCAGAAGGCCGATCTAAAGAGAGGTCTTGGGTTGCATACATCCCGCGATGATGATTAGGGGAAGGAGATGAAAAAAGGAATGCCACCTTATGTTGGCATATTGCTGGTTCTGTAAAGTGTGTTGAGTAATGCTGACATGGTCTTCACTGCTCCAGGGTTGACTGTTAAGTATCACTGCCCACATCAAAGTTGTGGTGGACTTGTATTGCTGCTAGGCTGTCCTTCCCCTCTCCCTCTGTCCCTTCTCCCTGCATGAACATCCCTGAGGTTACCTGCTGTGATGTGGAACCACCTCTCTCTGTCCCTTCTCCCGCATGAACATCCCTGAGGTTACCTGCTGTGATGTGGAACCACCTCTCTCTGTCCCTTCTCCCGCATGAACATCCCTGAGGTTACCTGCTGTGATGTGGAACCACCTCTCTTTGTCCCTTCTCCCTGCATGAACATCCCTGAGGTTACCTGCTGTGATGTGGAACCACCTCTCTCTGTCTGTCTCTGGTAGATGGTGAACATTGGTTCGTCTTACAGCTATGGGACAGAGGACCAGGCTGAGTTTCTGTGTGTGGTCTCCAAGGAGCTACACACCCCTGGGTCAGGCCTGGGCACTGAACAGAGCCACAAAACTAAGGTGAGATTGACCCAAAGGAAACACACACACACACACACACACAATTATCCGTGCCTACATCGTACATCACACACACACACCATTCACCTATCACTACCATTTACTTTAACAAATAGCTGAAGGTGCAGGATACAGATCACTGTCTGCATGTGACGTTTTTCTCCATCCAAGATGATCTGAGTATCCGTTATTATCAGGATTCTCCATTCAAACTCTCCTTATGCCATTCATAAGCAACTTCACTCCATCTGCCACACCTCTTCTCTCTCCCTGTTTCTCACTCTTTCTTGCTTTCTCTTTCTTGCTCTCTCTCTCTCTCTCTCTCTCTCTCTCTCTCGTCAACTGTTCATTCTCTTTTGATATTGTCGGGTGAAGTCTTCAGAGGTGCAGGAGGAGGAAGGAGGAGCGCAGGATGATGATGAGGAGGGAGGAGGGAGAAATACGCCCCCGAATGAGTGGATTAGAGAATGACAGTCTTGTGTCAGTGTTCCAAAGACCTGAATGGTGAGGATCAAGGCTGGTGTTGTTGGCTGGTGGTGGAGTAGTAGCAGTGTTAGAAGGTGTGAGATCAAAAGGGATCCAGGGGTATTTAACATCGTAGCATCGTCTCCTTTGCTCAGATCCTGTACCATATTCAAGGACCAAGAAAAGACTTCAACTTTTATGAATGTTTTGGGGGATTGAAGCTGGACTAGGTAACATTCTGAAAAGAATTCAGGTGTGAGAAACAACACCCCCGATTCTTCCCTTTTCTCCCCATCTTCCCCTTAGCCTAAGTTTGATTGACAGCTGGGTCTCTCTTTCCTAATCATGTGAATGTGCATACAGGCGATCTGAATAAATTTTTTGACACAGCAAACTGAAAATGTATCAACGTAGAACCAGCTAATTGCAATGGCAACAACACGGGTAAGAAATGTTAGCTGTCTAGTTATGGGTTTCTTTAGACTAATGTACACTCACCTAAAGGATTATTTCTCATTAATGCAGTTATCTAATCGACCAATCACATGGCAGTTGCTTCAATGCATTTAGGGGTGTGGTCCTGGTCAAGACAATCTCCTGAACTCCAAACTGAATGTCAGAATGGGAAAGAAAGGTGATTTAAGCAATTTTGAGCGTGGCATGGTTGTTGGTGCCAGACGGGCCGGTCAGAGTATTTCACAATCTACTCAGTTACTGGGATTTTCACGCACAACCATTTCTAGGGTTTACAAAGAATGGTGTGAAAAGGGAAAAACATCCAGTATGCGGCAGTCCTGTTGATGCTAGATGTTAGAGGAGAATGGGCCGACTGATTCAAGCTGATAGAAGAGCAACTTTGACTGAAATAACCACTCGTTACAACCGAGGTATGCAGTAAAGCATTTGTGAAGCCACAACACGCACAACCTTGAGGCGGATGGGCTAAAACAGCAGAAGACCCCACCGGGTACCACTCATCTCCACTACAAATATGAAAAAGAGGCTACAATTTGCACGAGCTCACCAAAATTGGACAGTTGAAGACTAGAACATCACATTGAGTTCACTGTACTGAAATGGCCCCCACAGTCACCAGATCTCAACCCAATAGAGCATCTTTGGGATGTGGTGGAACGGGAGCTTCGTGCCCTGGATGTGCATCCCACAAATCTCCATCTACTGCAAGATGCTATCCTATCAATATGGGCCAACATTTCAAAAGAATGCTTTCAGCACCTTGTTGAATCAATGCCACGTAGAATTAAGGCAGTTCTTAAGGCGAAAGGGGGTCAAACACAGTATTAGTATGGTGTTCCTAATAATCCTTTAGGTGAGTGTATATTATATGTAAAATAGGTTAAGTTAGACTAGCCAGTTTGCTAAACAATTTGTATAAATATGTGAATAAATCAGTGTATTTGTCCAGAAGAAAAAGATCTAAATCAGAGTCAAATTTCATCCCTTTTAATTACATTAGTTTTTTCCACCTGCTTTTGCCCTTGCTTTATCCAGCTCTTTTTTACAAATAGCGCTACTCTCCAAAATCTTTCTCGGCATCTCAGTTTTCTTCGCTCCTCATCGTGGACTTATGCCACCTCCAGGCAGTATGCACATTCACAAACGGAGTCAAGCCCTGGCTCGCCAAAGGCGATTGGCTAAAGTTTGGCTAGAACAGGACTGGTTGGATTGTTACTACCCAAGGAACGGGATTCCAGGGGCGGGGAGCTGTCTGTGGTGCTAACAATCTCTCACAAGTCCTACCTAGTGCAACTTTAACAAATATATAGAATGAGTAGGCTGTGCCCTTTTAGACATTGATATTTCATTGGGGCCTTGGTGTTGCTGGTGTGTTGCCATTGATCTCAGAGCACACCCTAAGGTCACCCATTAGCAATGCAATGACATGGAATAGCCCCAGCCTTTTCATGCACAAAGACAACATACACCCACACAATCTTACTTGTTCAAGGACTGCACAAAGTAGGGCTGTAGCTTTTCTGTTAGCTCAAACATCTGATAATCCAGTGACGAGCATGGCCAGAGATACCATAACCACATGTATGTAGGGTGCTGCCTTTTCCATCCATATCAAAAGGACATAAACATGGTCTTCCCAAACACTATTACATATCATTCTACGTATTACCATCGTCATCATCAAACATTAAAAACACATGTTTCAATTTGTTTTCACGTCACCCAATCAAAGCTGATCTAGAGTGTGGGGTGTTCCCCAGTTTTAAAACACAAATTTCATTGGTTACATGAGCAGGCTCTTAGTTAACTTGGAGAATCTGTCTTTTTAAAGATTGTACCCTCTGATGTTTTCGTTGTTGTCTCTGCTTTTTTACAGCTTTTTCAGATCCATGGATCCCGGATGTACTAGAGAGAATTTTATTTTTTTAGCTTGACATTTCATTGTGTTTGTTAATAATTCTGTTATTGTTGTTCCTTTTGAAAATAACAATAACTGCTTTAACATGTTAGAAGATTAGCAAGAAATTAGCAAAAATATTCCTCCCTCCAGAAGCAAAATGTCAACATAAGTGTGTAAACAAGGATGTTTGTAAAAGCACTTTGTATTATCATTCCAAATCTTTTAATGTATTTTAGTTTTTTTCATAAATTATAAAATACAATTGACCAAAGACAATTACAAACAGTACTGCAAATCAATGTGCTCATCTAAATGTGAAAAGGGGTTTGAAATTGCTTGATACAGGGGTGAGACACGGGTGAGAGTGGCAAATACACAACCTAAGATATGGGCCTGAGCCAGGGGTAAGATATGGACTTGAATCAGTGTTGGCACATGGCCCTGACCCAGGGGTAAGATATGGGCTTGAATCAGACACTGGCCAGGGGTGAGATATGGGCTTGAATCAGACACAGGCCAGGAGTGAGATATGGGCTTCAATGCAGTCGCAGGCCAGGGGTGAGATATGGGCTTGAATCAGACACAGGCCAGGGGTGAGATATGGGCTTCAATGCAGATCTGTCTGTCACTCTGATCTTGCTCCAGATCGTCTCTGGCCTATGACAGGAACAGGATAACGATACAATACCCTAGTTTTGACCTGAGGCCGTAGGGCCACTGGTTCCATCTCTCTTCTACAGCTGATTCTGGAATGGTAGGCTCTGGAAGACCATGGGTTTGTATTACATGTTTATTTAGAGCAATGATGGTCTGTTTTTGATCATAGCACATGTAGTGTCACAGAAGTGCAGATTTCTTTTTTTTAAATACAGTAAATGAGAGAAATAGAGATGAAACCCTGTCAAACTGATTGTCAAAGCCTCAATGACCAGTTATAATGACTTCATAGCAACTGCATCCAGAGAATGTCACCGTCCATCAACGGCTGTCTGTACCACCTTCAAATCCGGGAAGTACAATAATTATAGTCTCTGCGTGACAACACAACGATCAACGTTTTGACTTTATTTCATTTAAAGGCTTTCAAGGAGGCAGTCTTAAATTTTTGTGCACTTAAGAGTAATTTTAATTTCGGCCTTTTGACATTAAATAGCATTTTTTAAAGTCTTGCAATAGAGATTTTTGGGTGCCTTGATTTCAAGCAAAAACAATGCCATATAGGCATGTAACTGGAGTGTCTGGCCAGACGTTTTTCAGTCAGTGGTAGGTAATAAGGACAAACCATTTAGTAAATACTGTATTTGTTGTAGTTATTTTATTCATAACATTTTTCGATATAACAATTACTACTTCTGTGAAATCATTTTTCCTGCCAAGCTTTTTTTCTGTTTTTTTTGTTTTGTCTAGCCATGTGTCTGGTGTAGACCTCATTTTTGGTGATGTTTAAATATTATGTAGCCTGAACTCAAATGGTCTCTGCTTTCCCCAAGACATCAGAAGTTGAGCTGAAAGCCTTGTATTCCTAAGCGTGTTTGTTTATTTTTCTACTTATCCATCAGCATGACATATTTGAACTTTATTTTATATGTATTGTTTAAGTGTAGATATGGGATTTACTGTAGTATATTTCATCTTGTTTCTGGACAGTAGTTTAGTACTTTTTCTTAGGCATCCAATGCTGTTACATTATATATGTATTTCTTTCATGGTTTTAGCAGTAATTGGAATCAGGCTTCATTATTGTTATCAATAAGAACATTATGTTAATATGTGTAAGGCAATTGTGCACAGTCATATATAATTTTATTTAAAATGTGCAAGAGTGCAGACTTCCTTTGTACTCCCTTTAACTATAGCCGCAATGTACTTGGAATACACAATCATGAATTCTCAGACATCAGGAACAATTGCATTGCCTACATATACTGTATGTAAAGAATCATATCAAAATGTTTTCAGTCCAGAACCCCCTATTTGTATAATGCAATGCAATTTCAACAACTGTAAAAGATAGTACATTGTCACATAAAGAAATAAAGGTTAATTTAATGTAATTTGTTTTTAAATCTGAAATCATATCTTGTTTTTATTGTTCATGGTATAATGTAATCAAAATGGTCTCCATTCTCTGGCATAGTCCGGTTTCAGATCCCATCACTGTACTGAGACTACACTCGTGAAGGTAACAAATGACCTTCTAATGGCCTCAGACAAAGGTTCCGCATCTGTCCTGTTGCTTCCTGATCTTAGTGCTGATTTTGACACTATTGATCACTCCCTTCTCTTAGAGACTGGAAACCCATATTGGGCTATGTGGACATGTTCTAGCCTGGTTTAAATCTTATTTATCTGAAAGGTATCAGTTTGTTAGTGTGGATGGCGTATCCTCTGACAAGACGAAGGTATGCTTTGGTGTTCCTCAAGGCTCGGTTCTGGGCCCATTATTGTTCTCACTATATATGCTGCCTCTGGGCGATGTAATCCGAAATCACAATGTACATTTTCACTGTTATGCTGATGACAAGAAGGGGGACCGGAGGGTGTGTTCCATCTACAGGGGGATCACACTTTTCAGCCTCCCTGGGAAAGTCTATGCCAGGGTACTGGAGAGGAGAATACGGCCAATAGTAGAATCTCGGATTCAGGAGGAACAGTGTGGTTTTTGTCCGGGCCGTGGAACACTGGACCAGCTCTATACCCTCTACAGGGTGATGGAGGGTTCATGGGAGTTTGCCCAACCTAACCACATGTGTTTTGTGGATTTGGAGAAGGCATTCAACTGTGTCCCTCGCGGCATCCTTTGCTAAGGGCTGTCAGGTCCCTGTACGACCGAAGCAGGAGCTTGGTTCGCATTGCCGGCAGTAAGTCAGACTTGTTCCCAGTGCATGTTGGACTCCGGCAGGGCTGCCCTTTGTCACCGGTTCTGATCGTAATTCTTATGGACAGAATTTCTAGGTGCAGCCAGGGGCCGGAGGGTGTCAGGTTTGGCGACCACACGATTCCGTCTCTGCTCTTTGCGGATAATGTTGTCGTGTTGGCCCCTTCAAACCAGGACCTTCAGCATGCACTGGGATGGTTTGCAGCCGAGTGTGAAGTGGTGGGGATGAGAATCAGTACCTCCAAATCCGAGGCCATCGTCCTCAGTCGGAAAAGGGTGGCTTGCCCACTTCAGGTTGGTGGAGAGTGCCTGCCTCAAGTGGAGGAGTTTAAGTATCTAGGGGTCTTGTTCACGAGTGAGGGAAGGATGGAACGAGAGATTGACAGACGGATCGATGCAGCTTCTGCAGTAATGCTGTCGATGTATCGGTCTGTCATGGTGAAGAAAGAGCTGAGCCGCAAGACGAAGCTCTCAATTTACCGATCAATCTACGTTCCTACTCTCACCTATGGTCATGAGCTTTGGGTCATGACCGAAAGGACAAGATCCCGGATACAGGCGGCCGAAATGAGCTTTCTCCGCAGGGTGGCCGGGCGATCCCTTAGAGATAGGGTGAGAAGCTCGGTCACCCGGGACGAGCTCAGAGTAGAGCCGCTGCTCCTCCACATCGAGAGGGGTCAGCTGAGGTGGCTTGGGCATCTGTTTCGGATGTCTCCGGAACGCCTTCATGGGAAGGTGTTCCGGTCCCGTCCCACCGGGGAGGAGACCCCGGGGAAGACCTAGTCCCTCTAGCGTGTACTATGTCTCCCGGCTGGCTTGGGAACGCCTTGGTGTCCCCCCGGAAGAGCTGGAGGAAGTGTCTGGGGAGAGGGAAGTCTGGGCAGCTCTGCTTAGACTGCTGCCCCCGCGACCCGGCCCCGGGATGAAGCGGAAGAAGATTGACTCTTTTGCTTTGGGTCAATACTAGATTTGGTTGTTAAATAATACAAGATGGGAAGTCTTCCAGAGGTAGCATGTGTAAGACTGTGAATACAGTTTAGATTAAGGCTGCTTTGATTGGTTGAAAAAAATACAAAATGTTTTTTGGTGTTTATTCAAGTTACATAGCTTGTCCTATCAAAACTAGATTTTAAATTTAAACTTACTGGGCTGTTTTGAGAATTTTAAGATGACCTCAACATGTGAAACTAAGTTGTTTTGGTCTCTAACTTGAACATTTCAAGAAATACTCTTTTAGGGTTAATTAACATGAATTACACAAACAGGTTTCTAGGGTTAACATGAATTACACAAACGATAAACATGTTTAAATATTGTAAGTTGAGAACTTAAGCATGTAAAACAATGTTTGTTTGGTCTTTCTAGCTTGAATGGTTCAAGAGATTGTTTTAGGGTTAACTAATTGTAATTATGCATATGTATGCACATTTATGTTGTCATAGTCATTAAAACCCAAAGCACTGGAAGATGTGATAGCCTCAGCATGTGTAACAAAATTGTTTTGTTCTCTGTATTTCACAAGTTTCAAGAGAGAGAGATTCTGGTAATATCCCATTTAAGTCAACAGAAGTTTTCAAAGTGTAATAGAAGTAAAATATATTTTTTAAGTATAAGGTGTTTAAAAAAAGATTAACACTATTTAAAGTTTGAATAGCGTTTCTAGCTTAAAAAGTGTAAGAGCAGTAGCAGTCCAAACAGTAACAATTACAATACGAAATATATCAAAGATTAAACCTGGGGGCTCTTGTTAAGTCCCAGTAATTACATAGTCTCAGCTAAATTCCATTTAATTGGTTTCTAGCTCAAACAATGATAATAGCTAGCTAGCTGTTTTTCTGTCCTGTGGTAAAGTCAGCTAGCGTTAGCCTCTCTAGGTTACTGGAGTATGCTGTTCAAGTTGCATGCATTCTGGGACCTTAACGATCACTGTCAAATCTCCTTTAGAAATACAATTACAAGTTTGAAGAGGAGTGGTTTTAATTACATCTTGATTGCAAATATTCCACACAGTTCACTCAGCGGCTAAGTGTTGTGTTCACTGATGTTTTCTACATCATTCACGCTTTTACTCAAGTGGAAGTCCATCAGACAGAACCTACATTCTGCTTTAAAAGAAACATCACAGTCAGGTGTAGTGGTCTAGTCTCCTGACTCTGGACTGCAAATGGTCCCTTGTTACAAGGGTTTGAACCCTGGCTTTGCCAACTGTCTGTGTCCTTTATCTTTCCTTTCCCTCTGTTAACTTGTTTTCCTAGCTTCTCCTTGCTACTGTACTGTCTAAGAATAATAAAATACCAGACATTTTTTCACAGAACAACAAAATGAAAGACACCCCATCAGTCTGCTTTACAGGTGCTGTTGTTAGTGTGAGGTCTGGTCACACTATTGGTGATGTACTGTGCAAACGGTTATGTTTGTTCTTGACATAACCTAATGGTTCACCACAAAGGGGAAGTTTTAAAATGATACTTATTTGGTCTACAGATTTGCGCCTCTCCCAAAACGCACCACAGTCATGGTTTGCGATCTGTGCCTGTGATTTAAGTTGTTACATAAATCTTCTATTAAAGGGAGAGAGAGATTATAAAGAGCGATTGACGGACTTGGGTGAAGACTTCTATGTCAGTGGAACACTATTTAAATAAAAACCCCTTGATTATTTGTCAAAATCACTACAGGAATGTACTAAAGTTGTCGATGGTAGCCAGATGAAGGTACTCTGGCTGGTCATCATTAGTATCTCCCTCCCACCCCTGCTCCCCTCTGTCCCTCCCCACTCTTCTGTGCCGCACAGACAGGGTATTCCTCTTCTCCATGACCTCTGACCCCAGCGAGCGGTTCTCTAAACACTCCTGGATCATCTGGGCAAGGTCCTGCTGAAGACGCTGGCAGTTCTCCCTGCAGGAATGGAGACAAAAGTTGATTTGTTGGTTTGTTTCTCACAAATGTTTTGTCTACCTGTCACAGTGGCTGGTGAAATAAACATATATAGATAGATAGCTATGGTTATTAGGAAGCAAGCATAGAAATTAGTTTAACTCACGCTGTTGGTGGTGTTGGCAGATTGTAGTCCTCTCCTGTTTCACCTGTCAACCAGTAAGTCAACTCACTGCCTTTACCCTGTGAAGAATGCAGACACACACAGTAAACTGATATACAACACATTACATAAGAATTTAGGTGACAGTAAACTGTGATATACAACACATTACATAAGAATTATGGTGACAGTAAACTGCCTCTATAATTCTGTGTTGATAAACAGCATGTGCCAGCTCCATACCTTAAGGTAAGTCTCGCCTCTCTTTTCATACTCAAACTTGCAGTCTGTCCTCTGTAAGATGTTGATGGTGGGTTGACTCACGTGGATTCTCAGGGCTGGATGAAGGGAGGGAGTTTTATTTTATGTTAAACCATCATAAAATGGGTCTGGATGAAGAGAGGGAGTTTTATCTCAATAAAAGCGCCCTATAAAATGTTTGTTTAGCGTTGCTATTGATATTTCTAATGTTCCTGTAGCCTGCTTACGATGTCCTGTTGATTCCATGCGAGAGGCAGTGTTCACTGTGTCTCCAAACAAGCAGTATCTGGGCATCTTTATCCCAACCACTCCTGCTGCACAGGGACCTAAGGCACAAGCAGTGAGAGTAAGGGACATGTTTCTATATTGAGAAATATGAACTGAGAATTGAGAAAGACCAAGCAGAGTTTGGTCTTGATGATGTAGTGAGGGAAGAGATGGGATACAGGAGGGCGCTACCTGAGTGTATACCAATACGGATCCACACAGGTAGCCCTGGCAAGTGTCTGAGCTGGAAGGTCCCCATAAATTCCAGGATGTCCAGGGCCATTCGGGATATGTCCACGGCATGCCTGTTCCCGTTCCGCCGTGGCAGCCCTGAAGCCACCATGTATGCATCCCCTATCGTCTCCACCTGACACAGGACGAGAAGAACACTGTATATGTTGGCATTTCAAAGTTGAGTTATCAAATGCACCAAATAACAGAGTCATCCTGCACAATGACATTCTTGTGACATGGCACACAACATCAGTGTAGTAAGAATTAAGGAATATATAAAGCAAAAATATACATAAGTATTTAGTGTAATTTCATGCTTGTTGTTTATTCCCTTGTATTTTGTGTTAATTTTATTTTATACATTATTTCTGTGTTCCGTGTATAGTCTTATTCTCCTGCAATTAACTGCCTTTAGCCAGGTCATAGCATTTTTTTCTCAACTGATTAACCTGGTTAGATGACAGTTACATTTATAAAGTGGCTCTTAAAATGATTACCACATTCCAGCTCTAGCTGAGATTTGATGTTCATTCATATTCATTATTTCGTTTTTGTTATGAAATGTACTAATTGTACCTGCAGGACTTCCCATTAGTGCATTCATCTAACTACATTACTTCTAAGGACAATTGGTTGTACCACAGGTCATTCAGTTATGTCATGGCAAAGGGATGAATACTTTTGCAGTCAGTCATTTTTTTATAATTCTATATTCACAAATAATTTAGAACAATTTAGACATTCATTTTTCACTGTGACATTATGGACTTTCCATGGATTGGTCAGTGGAAAAAATATTCCATGAAATGTGGAAAAGTCGGAAGGGGTGTGAAAACTTTTGAGAGCCAGTGTATATTTGACACATACCTTGTATACATCGTGGTGATCGAGGATTCTGTCAAAGCCCTTGTAGATGTCGTTGAGCATGTCCACCACCTCCATGGGGGTACTGTACTGGCACAGGGTGGTGAAGCCCACTATGTCACTGAAGTACACTGTCACCTCCTCAAACAGCTCCGGCTCCACAATGCCTGTCTCCTTCAGAGAACGCACTACAGGACTAGACAGAAAGGGAAGCAGAGAAGTAATTTGCTGGTGTCAAATGAATTTCTTTTGTAGTTTGACAAAGACTTTCTGGTCAAAACTCTGCACTTAACAAAACAAAAGGACTGTTGAATTGTTTGGCGACATCTGTTTCTTTGTTCTATTTGGGGTTTTTTCCAAGTTGTTGACTGACCCAGGTAGCAGCATGAAGTTGAGGAAGTCGGCCCGGTCCCTCTCAGCCTTGTAAAGTGCCGTCCTCTCCTCCACCAGGTGCTCCAAGTTCCTGGAGTACATCTGTAGACGACGAATCAAGTTGTCCATGTAGCTCTCATTAGCCTGCTTGTGCAGGTTACTGTAGAGAGAAAAAGTACTCAAACACATTTTGTCACATTTGTGCTATGTTGACCTGAGAAAATGTTTAAAACCTATTTATCTGGGCACAGGACCACTTGAAGAAACTACACGACAGTCAACCAAAGCTAATTAACTCAGTTTGCATTCTAATGGGGGTGTCTGAAAAACAGAATAAGCTTTTGTTACTTCTCATTGCATGAATATTTATTTGTGTTTGCTTCCATGTTAAATTGTTTTATGCTTTTCAAAGAAACAGGTAAATGGCTTTACATAATTTTCTCTTGTCACCTAAGGGTTTGACACAGTACTACATAGAAAATGTATATATTTTCTTTGGTATTGGATGACCATTGTCATTGGATTGGTGTTGTTAATGCCGTTGATTGAGAGGCCTGATATCCCTCACTATGAAAGCACTTTTCCGCCATTAACAATTGCAGCATCATAGAGACATTCTTTAATGTACGGAAACTAAATTAGAAGAAACATCCCAACGTGCTAGATCTCAAGGACACGTCTCCATCAAGTAAGTTACGTTGTTCTTGTTCCAACTCTTGTTCCAACATCACACCAAATGGATGTAATGCATAGTACAGGACCATAAATAGAATAACAATTGTAACCAAAATATGAGAACAGCTGGAATCTCTATAGCTTTGTAATTCAATAAAGATTTGTTTGTGTGTGCAAGGTGCTCCAGGCTCAATTAAGGTGTTGTTAGAAGGTACATTTCTGTTTTTGAGAAATGACCCCAAATACCTAAATCCCCAAGCATCCCTTTAGGACATGCCCTGTCAGCCATGAGGTGGTGTAGAGAATAGTATGCAGCTTGGGTGGCTGGTGTCATCTTTACAATTTTTTGGGCCTTTCTTTGACCCCCTCATGTGTAGAGGTCTTGGATAACAGGGAGCTTGCTGTGGTAATTAACTTGCCCGTTCACATCAACCTCTTAAATCATCATCTTTACCCTTGGTCTTACCTAACCTTAACCCTTATCTAAAATTCATCACATTCATTTCTTCTATCAGGGAATTTCTGAAAAGGACCGATACACAAATGTCTTCCTTAAGTGCATATCTAAAAAAAAAGTACGGTACATAGTGTACATAGTGTACGTAGTGTACGTAGTGTACGTAGTGTACATAGTGTATGTAGTGTACATAGTGTACGTAGTGTACATAGTGTATGTAGTGTATGTAGTGTACGTAGTGTATGTAGTGTACATAGTGTACGTAGTGTATGTAGTGTACGTAGTGTACATAGTGTATGTAGTGTACATAGTGTACGTAGTGTATGTAGTGTACGTAGTGTACATAGTGTATGTAGTGTATGTAATGTACTTGCAAAAAAAGCTATTTTTCATGTGCATGTCACAAATTTCTTATAAGCAAATTGTTTCTATTTCACAAAAACATGTGATGGTGTGTTGGCACATCCACACGATACACAAGTAGGTGGCTGGTACCTAAATATCTTCCCCAATGAGCTCTCTATCTTCTTAAAGTCAGGCCGTCGCTCTGGGTCCTCATCCCAGCAGTTCTTTATCAACATGTACACCTGTAGACACAGAGAAAAAATCATTTACCAACAAAAGCGGGCTGCAGACTCGATCTCTAATACCTGTCTTGTCTCTGCAAGTCTCCTTCTTCCCTTCCTTTTTCCCTCCTCACTCTTTGTCTCGATATTTTTCCTCAAAATACACAAACAAATGCAAGTCTTACCTCCAGTTCCTTTTCATCTGCAGTTTCAAAATTCAGGTCAGGTCGGAAATGGGGTGTTATGCCGGGGAACTGCACTCTGGACAATTTCTCTGATGAAGATAGAACAGTTATTCTGCAACAGTACAATATGTTGTGCTCAAGTGATTTGACCAGAAGAGGTCAACATTTCCCAAGAATTACATGCAAGACCACAACAAAGTGGCCAGGTAATGATGGTAACTGGAGCATGGCACAGCGAGTGCACCGATTCTGTCTAACCAGCACGGTGGGAGCAGGCTTCGGTGTAGAATGTGTTCTTCCTGAGAACAATTTCCTGGGCAGTGATGGCAAAACTGTAGACATCCCCCTTCTGGGAGATACCCTGTCTACGCAGATGTTCTGGAGCTGTCCACAGGTCTGACGACGAGCGAGAGGGACACATAGAAGGATAGATACAAGAGAGGGGAAGGATAGAGAGGAAGTTGGCATAAGGCACATTGTCAGTCTTATTCCACGGAGGCCCTAGTGTGTGCTGGTTAGCCTTTGAAGCTAAGCAGGGTTGGGAAACCAGATGCTTCACTTGAATGGGCGTGTCCAAACGTTTGACTGTTACTGTATGGACAATACTTAATTAAAATGTTATTATGGGAGGATATAACAGAACAGAGAAAATAAAAGTAAAAGATTTTTTTAAAACAAGGGGCGGGAGAAGTTTTGCAATAAATTACTTCAGGTGCATCTGTTTTGCTTTAATGCTAACCATGCTAGCAAGCTTTCAAAACAGGGTTACTACCTCGGCTTGGGTTTAGAATGGTGTTACAGCCAAAGTCAGTGATCTTGACCACCATACGGTTGTCTACCACACAGTTAGTGGACTTGAGACGTCCATGGACCTGGATGTCACTGGAGTGGAGGTAGGACATACCCTGTAAAATAAAGAAAGCTGAAGATGTTTTAAAGACTTATAGACCTTATGTGATATTCAGCACACCAAATTCAATACAATATGTAATGAATGGGAATTTTTACCAATTGGACAGATCATATGAAATAGGCTAGGTTATTTAGTATACTGTTCATTACGACAATGTAGTGCAAAAAACACAGGGATCTGTTTAGACTCAAGAGCACCACTTCAACAACAACTGTCATAAATGATTCAAAATTTAGTGTGATTTAATATAATGTAGGGTACATGGAGCAAATGTAAATGTTGGTTCAATTGGGTGGGTTGATATAATTTCAACCCTGTTACCTATTGATAGGCCAGACATGTTTTAGCAGTTACATTATTTTGTGATGCTTACATACAATACAATCAATTGCTGATACCTGCTCCTTTTCCCTGTCACTGCCTTCATTGCCGTTTTTATTTCAAAGGCACAATATTGGTAGAAAGACTGACAAACCAACAGCAGTAATATAGTCTAGAGTTGTTGATAGCTCACCTTAGCAATGTCATACATGACAGAGATCTTAAACTCCCAGTCCATGAATGTCTCCTCCGGGTATGAGATCCTGTCATTCAGCACATACTGAGGAATAGGGGTCAAAGGTCAACGTGTGTGCGTGTGGCAGTAGGGCAAATAAGGTTCTTTCTTCCTAATAAGTGACTGGATGTCATTGAACCTTAAATGTGTGCATGTGTGTGTGTGCATGTTTCTCACCCTTAGGGATCCCCTCTCGCCATACTCGAACACCCCAAATACACCATGATCATACTTGACTGTGCCATAGAACTTAGTTAGGTTGTAGTAGTCAATTTGTAGAAGCTGTAAAACAGAAAATATTATTCTAATTATGAATAGTGTTATAATAAATAAATATAAATGAACGAAAATACCTAATGATGCACAACACCCTTGGGTATGTTGACAGTCAAACTCGCCATTTAATTAGCGACTCACCAAGTTGAGCTCTATCCTCTGACTCTCATTAAAGTTTCCATCAGTGTGCTTCAGCTCCTTCAGGATCACAATCTGAAACCATGAAAACAAAACACTTTTACTTCCTGCTTTACGCTAACCTAACTTTGCTCCTTTAGGTACAGTATATTTTCAGGTCAATTCTATTTCTATGCTCAGTAAACATTTAACCATTCGCTTTTATTACACCAGACCTCCGTCACCAAGACAACAACAGTAGGCAGAGTATATCTGAAACCATGACAACAGTGGCCTGAGTACACATGAGGTACATCTGAAGTCTCCTCAAGATCCTGCTTTACTGTCTAACTGTAAAAGAAATGAGACATATACACCTAACCAGACCACTATATAATTCCCCACATACAGTATATTACTTTTTTTATTACCTTTTTATCGTACCGTCCCCTGCGGATTTTGTAACTTTTGTCTTTCCTGTGGTCCTCCTCAATCTGATAAAGAGAATGAGATGGGAGTTAAGAGATGTTATAACTTGACAGTGACGACATTCTTAGGTGTAGTTGCCCCCTGCTGAAACACTGACCTTTAGGGAGACCAGGCTGCGTTCGTTGTACTCCAGCGGGGTGATGAGGTCAGATTGAATGTGAGACCATTTCTTTCTCAGCTTGCGGTTTTTCTTGTTTTGCCTGGTAAAATTATAGCAGCACAGTGTGAATGCCCTCATGGAAACAGGATAATTAGAATAGGGCTACCAATGCAATCCAAGTATCTGTGATGTTAGAAGTGCCATTGTGCCTTGGTCTTACCTGTAGAAGATGAAAGCAATGGTGGCCACCACCACCACAGTGACACTTAGGACAAATACAGTGATGTACGGGTTATCCAAATCTGCGGGAGGGGAAAGGGGAACACGACACAGCCCAAAACCACCTGTTAAACCGGGGCTCCCTGGGCAAACACACACAGCATCCCCTGGGACATAATAACCCCTCTTTCAGTCTCACAACACACTAATTCCAGTCCTCCTTTATGCTCACACACAGTCAACGCTGCTGTTCCAGTGCCATTTTTTTAAACTGAAAGGCACTTTTCATCTTATATTGGTACAACCAGTCACAAATGCACACATTTAATTTGATTTGACTGACTTGTGTTTTACTTCGTTCTCATCAGGTAATTAAAAGTAATTAATGTCACTCCATGTATAGCTGCAGGAAGTAGGTGCACTGGGAGTGCTGAACTCTGACCTCCTGTTAGGGCCAAAGCACCCCCTAACAAGATTCAGAAACTACACAATAAGACAGACTCTGTTGCACGAACACAAATTGTGTACAGGTTGGTGCATGCATGTATACGTGGGTGTGTGTATGTGTGTGTGTGTGTGCGTGTGTCGGAATTAGTGCTAAACACATACCCTTGGATCGAGTGTCACTTGGGAGCCGTCTACCCCAGATAAAGGACGGCTCATTGTCGACGATCTTGGTGCAGTTGTGGGCAGTATTGAATATGAATAAAGTTTTATACTGCAGAGTGGACAGGAGAGGACTAGTGTTAGAACATACAGTAAGTATTCTTACAACAGAATCATATCACAGATGATAGGGGACTAACCTTGTTGTCAGTAGTAGTGTAAATTACTGAAAGATTTACATCTCTGTCCCCATACTCATCCAGCTCATAGTGACCTGCGATGCCTGCATGAAAAACATACACTGTTTGCTCTACACACAGCTACATACAAACACAAACACACATACACATAGTTCCAGCCAAGACCACAAAACCTTGGGTTGTTCCCTGGTCTCTTACCATCAAAGGAGATGTTTCTGAAGTTGTTGACGTTGATAACTTCCATGTTGCCGAGCTCAGACTCAGGCTTGCTCAAGATTTTCCTAATCACTTGACCAAACAGTAGTACTGCATCATGGTACGCTGCCATGAAGTCATTCATCTGGAGAGAGTGTAGATGAATTGGGCAACAGTGGTACAATATAAGAAATGTAATTTGGGATGCAATATCATTAATTCAGTGATACAGGGCACCAGCACAGCCAAGTCTCAATTTAGCAAATTTTCCCTGCAGTTGACACAGTTTATACAGATACCGAGCCTAAAACCCCAAAGAGCACAAAACAATAAAAACTTGAATCACAGTAACTAGGAAAAAGTACAATTCTAGCTATGCAAGGTAAAGATTCTAAGAATACGTTACCTTTTTGAGACACATAAACACAATTGTTCAAAAGTTTGGGCTCACTTAAAAATGTCCTTTTTTAAGTGAGCCCAAAAATGATAATTGTCCATTAAAATTATAATAAAAAATGTATCAGAAATACAGTGGAGACATTGTTAATGTTAGAAATGACTATTGTAGCTGGAAATGGCTGATCTTTTATGGAATATCAACGTAGGCATACAGGAGCTGTCATGGTACAATGAGCAGCAGCGCCACCGTTCCATACACCCTCAGTTCCCAACACATCCCGGACTTGTTTTGTCACATGTTTTAATCATGCACACCAGGTCCTTATCTACTCATTTGTAAGTGTTTAAATGTTTCCCCACAGTGTGGAAAGAAAGCCATATCGCAGACTGGCCAATAAAAAGAAATGGGTGATGGGCTAAAGACAGAAGGAACACAGACAAAGGACAAAGGAAGATTGGAAAAAGGTGTTATGGACAGACAAATCAAAGTTTGAGGTGTTTGGATCACAAAGGAGAACATTCGTGAGACGCAGACCAAATGAAAAGATGCTGGAGGAGAGCTTGACGCCATCTGTTAAGCATGGTGGAGGCAATGTGTTTGTGTCTGGGTGTGCTTTGGTGGTGGTAAAGTGGGATATTTGTACAGGGTAAATGGAATCTTGAAGAAAGAAGGCTATCACTCCATTTTGCAATGCCATGCCATACCCCGTGGATGGTCCTTGATTGGTGCCAATTTCCTTCTACAAAGTACTGCTCCAAACTATGCAAGAACTATTTTGGAAAGAAGCAGTCAACTGTTTTTTTGTCTATAACAGAGTGGCCAGCACAGTCACTGGATTTCAACCTTATTGAGCTGTTGTGGGAGCACCTTGAGCGTAATCCATGTAAGTGTCCATCAACCCAATCCAACTTGTGGGAGGTGCTTTAGGAAGCCTGGGGTGACATTTCTTCAGATTACCTTAACAAACTGACAACTAGAATGCCAAAGGTCTGCAAAACCATATTTGCTGCAAATGGAGGATTCTTTCGACAAAAGTAAAGTTTGAAGGACACTATTATTTCAATAAAAAATAATTATTTCTAAACTTGTCAATTACTGTATTTCCCTTTAATTTTGCTATATTTGTTATTCAAACTCATTCATGTATGTTTTCATGGAAAACAAGGACATTTTTAAGTGACCCCAAACATCTGAACGGTGGTGTATATTTTTGCATGGCCAGATGACCAGCAGGTCAGTAAATACAGTCTTACCGTCACATTGTCGCCCACATCTAAATCCACAGTATAGTTCCTAGTGTTGGGCATGGTGAGGACCAACACATTCTGCATAGCAGGGATAGATGACTTATTGGTGTAGTACTTATCACTGTGGAGAATCATGAATGCATTGTCAATGATAATGCAAACACTGGTGTGGTCAAACAGTCACTGAAGCAAGGTCATTTACAGTTTACCCTTTTCAAAGTCTTTGAATGAGAGACAGGGATGGAGGAGGACTAACTTGTAAAGATCAATGAGGATGAAGACAACAGTGGGATCATCCTCGATAGTTCCATTCTTCAGATCCACAATATCATCCGATGTCCCACATATTATGAACACTATACAGTGAAGAGGAGTGAGGGGTAGAGAGAAATATTTAGAATTTGAGTCTGTTTTTTGTTTTGTTTTTTTGACTGGCCTTCTCCCTGGTTGTCTGTTAGTCGTCTAGATTTTGGGAAAGGACTGAGATTTTACTTACAGTTGCATTCCCTATCTTTGGAGTTTAATTCATATCTGAGTTCCTCCACTTTGTTTATAGCTCTGAGTTTTTTGACACTTAAGAATGAGTGGGCTGATTGTGTACCCAGTGCATTGATGTACCTGGAGGGAGATACATTAGAATCAATATTACATTTATACCAATACAAAAGAAACACCTTTTTGCTTACATAATGTCTAAATTATATCCACATTTAACGTTTTCCATCATATTACATCAGTGAATTCGCATAATTGTCAAGACACTCAAAAGTGACACATGAGTGTCTAAAATAATTCACAAAAAACTCACAAGTGAATCAAAGGTCTCACTAGTGACTCACTAACCAGAAGCAGTTATCAGTGTTCTCTGGCTTCTTATAAAGGATGGCTGTGGACCACACAGGTTTTATATTGTCTGTGAAGTTCCAAAACATTGTGAAGAATGTAGAAATCTTGCGTGCGGGAGGCAGTATTCGGGTCAGATTGTCTTTGTAGTCACAGGACGGAGCAAAGCTACCTGCTGAGATGATTGGCATGCTGAGTTTCAGACCAACCTCAAGACTGGCTCAGGAGTGGGGGGGGGGGGACAGAGAGAGGAGACCGACCAACATGAAAAGGAGAGAGGAAAAAGATGCATTGAAACAACAATTGAAATTTTGTGGAATTCAGGTAAGTGTGTCATACAGTACTTAAACTGGATTTGTCACAGCAACACATCACTTACTCAACCATCTGAAAGGTAGCGTGGGTGCATGTGGGCCCAAGCAGTACACAGCCCTGGTCAGATTTTGCCTGAAATAGGGAAAATTGTTAGATTTCTGTTTATTCATGCATATGTGTCTATTTGTGTGTGTGTGTGTGTGTGTGCGTGTCTTTGAGGGAGAAGACAGTGATTGTTGAGTAACACTCACAGTTAAGTTCTTTACAGTCTCCACAACTTCACAGGTGCTACTTTGGCAGCCTTTGTTCGTATATAAAGTTGTCTCCACCCCTCGGAAACTGGCAGTCAGGTTGCGCTTCACTTCACAAAGAAAATGGCAACACCATATTGATGGACACACAGATAGTTATGTTCAGCAGAACAACATTATGACAGATACTAAAAATGTTAGAAAATATGCTGAAAACACCCAAATACAACACCCAGCTAAAATATACAACGGCATGTGAAATGGTTGACATTGATGTTACATCAACTGAGGGGTGGTGGGAACCAGGAAGGACTGGGGGTATAAGGGGTTCAACTGAGGGGTGGTGGGAACCAGGAAGGATTGGGGGTATAAGGGGTTCAACTGAGGGGTGGTGGGAACCAGGAAGGACTGGGGGTATAAGGGGTTCAACTGAGGGGTGGTGGGAACCAGGAAGGACTGGGGGTATAAGGGGTTCAACTGAGGGGTGGTGGGAACCAGGAAGGACTGGGGGTATAAGGGGTTCAACTGAGGGGTGGTGGGAACCAGGAAGGACTGGGGGTATAAGGGGTTCAACTGAGGGGTGGTGGGAACCAGGAAGGACTGGGGGTATAAGGGGTTCAACTGAGGGGTGGTGGGAACCAGGAAGGACTGGGGGTATAAGGGGTTCAACTGAGGGGTGGTGGGAACCAGGAAGGACTGGGGGTATAAGGGGTTCAACTGAGGGGTGGTGGGAACCAGGAAGGACTGGGGGTATAAGGGGTTCAACTGAGGGGTGGTGGGAACCAGGAAGGACTGGGGGTATAAGGGGTTCAACTGAGGGGTGGTGGGAACCAGGAAGGACTGGGGGTATAAGGGGTTCAACTGAGGGGTGGTGGGAACCGGGAAGGACTGGGGGTATAAGGGGTTCAACAGAGGGGTGGTGGGAACCGGGAAGGACTGGGGTATAAGGGGTTCAACTGAAGGGTGGCTGGCTTGCGATATCTTGAATGCTGTAAGATTTTCAGTGGGGGAATCTTGACACTTGTCACAAATGCCAGAGTGGCAGCAAGGACGGTGTCTCCCAGATGCACGCCTTCTGGGCAGCAGCCTTGGACCTCCCCTGTGGGGTGGGGCTTAATGCTTAGTTGTGGGAGAGTATGATGGCAGCGGACATGCCGGCCCACAGAGTGCTATCGGGCCTCTGCCCATCTGCAAGCCTGGTTTTTTTTTTTCGGGTTGTTGTCAGATGTGTATTCATAGTTAGCTAACCAGCTAGCTTATGTTTGAATCTGTCATTAGAAACTACATCCTGGCTGTAGCTAACTAGCATGGCAACCTCAGTGACTATGTAAGAGAGATTGTTAGGTTAGTCTTTTAATAACCTTCATATGTTTATGGTTACATTTGGTTAGGCGAGATATCGCTCATTTCTCAAAACAAGTTGTGTGAATCCTAATCCTTATGTGGCTAGTTATTGTTATTTCTGTCAACCTGACATCGTTTTTTTTTCTTTATGAAGCATTAATTGCGATGAACTTTCCGTTGTTTACCTTTAAAAGATGTAAACAAATAATCACTAAACAGTTGTTTGGTATTGTCAGTGACTACATAGTCAATGGAGGTCTGCGGTGTCTGACACTGATCCTTATTAATAGTTTGTTTATGACAGTTTTTGGTGGAACGAGACAACTGCATATATTTTGTCAATTCTAAATAGTGGAACAATAAGAAGTGTTGCCATTTCTAAATGATGAAACCACCATCTACTCAGTCTCAAACAAAGCTGAGAATCTATGCATTAATCTAGTAGTATTTGTTTGATTTTAAATCCAAAGTTTTGGAGAAAGCCAAAAGAAGAAATAGAGGCTTACACTGTCCCAATAATTATGGAGGGCACTGTATAAGCAATCATTGTAGTTAACCAGTTAGCTGCCAGTGGTACTTGAACAAGCAACACTGACCCATGTCACTTTTCATGTTTTCAAATTATGATTACATTTACCGTTTAGACAGTCTTCACAGGACAGTTCAGCGTCGTGTCTAATTGCTCGCTCCACAGCACCACGGACAAACTTCATACTCCATGGAGAGACATTGTCATTCAGCAAAACCACGTTCATCATTATCCCATTCAGACAGGGAGGCATAGACGCATCACATCGGCCTTCAATCAGCACTAGCCACCAGAAACCCAGCCACCAACCTCTAGTAGCCATTCTGAAAACTGAATGAATAGGCTACTTCCAGTATAGACTTCTTGTGTTGAGGAGAAGTTCAGTAACCAAATATTTCAGCTGTGGTCCTAATCCTTTTTCGAGAAAAGAAATCCATAAAAAGTTGACAAAAAGTATTGTCACCTGTTACTTTGTATCTAAATATCTACATTTTGGGTGCAATATTCCATTCAAGTTGCACAATTCTTACATTCCAATCCTTGTGAATAATTTGTTCAGTGCCTCAAAGCAACAAAAGCCAATGGAAAAGTAATTCCAAGAATGTTTCAGTTAATTGACAGAAATCTTGACAGAAAGGGCTTTGTTCCTTTATCTGAGGGCTTTGTTTTTAAATGAAAGATGTTGCTTTACACACCTGCTTTGTTCCTCTTCGATTCAGCCGCTCACCTGTGCTTTCCTTACTTATCTGTTAATGAACAACCGGAATCAACACACTGTCAGAGGGTGGGTGTCAGTCAATAACTATCTCCCTGTTATTGAATGACTGTATGAACCAAAACCCTGACACATCACATCACACCCACCATGTATAATGGGGTTATGCACAGATTTGAAGCATAGATGTTGAAAAAAAGTATATTCATTTTACAAGCATTAATTACATATTCAAACCCTTTAGTATCACACACAAAAAAAAGCTGTATTGCAGCCAAGTCATGAATAATTTGTTTAATCAATCTACCTGAAATTAAAGTGTCATTATATCAGATGAAATATAGCTATTTCTGGAAGGTTCCAGATAAGGTTGGCAAAGACTGGATGCCAGAAAGCGAAACAATGTTATTTGTTTCTGTTGGCATGTATGATGAATTTGGAGAAACTTATTCCTTCTGAGTATTGCTACATCTGTAAATTGAACCTCAATATGAATGTCCTTTTTATTCAGAGGTTTCCTTATTAGTAATATGTTTTTTCAGTTTTGGTCATAAAGGTGTAAGTTGTTTGTTGTTTATTTTATCTGTTTTAAATGAACAGGGAGGAAAGGAGAAACCACTATGGTCCCAAAAAGTGTTGACATAGAAGTGAAAAGCTATGGTATTTGGAGTACAGCACTGAAAAAAGTTTTACTGTACATACATTAGAAATTATAACATTTGTTGGTTTGTTATTTATATTTATTACTAAACATCCAGTGTTTTCTAAGCTGTCTTTCATAAATTAGCACTCAAACTAGGAGATGCAAGAAAAGTCAAAGAGAGACCAGAAATAACGTTGAAAGGGATACAGAGAGTGGCCGGGAGTGAAACGATTGTGCACCAGTCAACCATATCAGGAGCACTGCATAACTCTGTTGTGTGTGGGCGATTGGTAAGAAAGAAATTGTTATCAGTTAAGTAGTATGTTAAGCAGAACTAGAGTTTGGCAGAGACCATAAGAGTGACCTACTGTAGCTATGATGTAGGAAAAGTTTTGTAATCAGATGTACAGTTGTGCTAATAGGTTTGCATACCCTGCCATAAATTGTTTAATATTGGCATTGATATTGGAAATATGACTGATCATGCAAAAAAATTGTCTTTTATTTAAGGATAGTGATCATATGAAGCCATTTATTATCACATAGTTGTTTGGCTAATTTTTTAATCATGATAACAGAAATGGGCCTGATCAAAAGTTTACATACCCTTGAATGTTTAGCCTTGTAACAGATACACAAGGTGACACACAGGTGAAAATGGCAATTAAGGGTGAATTTCCCACACCTGTGGCTTTTTAAATTGCAGTTAGTGTCTGTGTATAAATAGTCAATGAGTTTGTTAGCTCTCACGTGGATGCACTGAGCAGGCTAGATACTGAGCCATGGGGAGCAGAAAAGAACTGTCAAAAGACCTGCGTAACAAGGTAATGGAACTTTATAAAGATGGAAAAGGATATAAAAAGAAATCCAAAGCCTTGCAAATGCCAGTCAGTACTGTTGAATCATTTATTAAGAAGTGGAACATTTGGGGATCTCTTGATACCAAGCCAAGGTTAGGTAGACCAAGAAAGATTTCAGCCAAAACTGCCATAAGAATTGTTCGGGATACAAAGGTAACCTCAGGAGAAATACAGGCTGCCCTGGAAAAAGACGATGTGGTTGTTTCAAGGAGCACAATACGACGGTACTTGAACAAAAATTTGCTGCATGGTCGAGTTGACAGAAAGAAGCCTTTACTGCGCCAATGCCACAAAAAAGCCTGCTTTCAATGTGCCCGACCACACTTTGACACGCCTCACAGCTTATGGCACACTGTAATTTGGAGTGACAAAAACTAAATAGAGCTTTATGGTCACAACCATAAGCGCTATATTTGGAGAGGGGTCAACTAAGCCTATAGTGAACAGAATACCATCCTCACTGTGAAGCATGGTTGTGGCAAAGAATTTAAACTTTGTAGGAAATACAACTTACAGCAGAGCAAAAACAGTTCAGGGGCTCAAGAACCAGAAAGTAAATGCCCTACACTTGCCCAGTCAAAGTCCTGACCTCAATCCGACTGAGAATCTGTGGCACTATCTGAAAATTTTGATCTCGGTGTCATGCAGCCAACCTGAAAAACATTGAGCATATCTGCCAAGATGAATGGGTCAAAATCAATCCAGACACTGCGTGCAAACCTGGTAATGCTTACACCAAAATACTTAAAGTTACATTTAATTATAAATAATTCCCAACAAAGCCAAAGTCATCTTACAATAATTGATTTTGAATTTCAGCGTTTTAAAATAAAATATTCACTCAACAAAAGTATAATTTGTAATTCAGAAATTCGAAAGAAATACGAAAAAATATACAGTTAGACAGATTTCAAACCGGACGGTGACAGGCTAGGAATGCAAAAATGTAAATGGTTGAAAGGGGATTGAATTCTGATTTTTAGGCATGTGTGTGTGTACTTATACCACTTGACCATGGGGCCTGCACAGGCAGCTCCATTCTGATATTTTCTCCACTAACTGGTGTTTAGACTAATCACACTAGGTTTTTTCAGAGCTGATGTGATTGTGAAAATACAACTTTGTGAAAATACGTATCTGAATTTGTAAATACAGCTGTAAGACCTGAGACAGATCGTAGAGGGTAGGGGAGTTAATAGACAAAGATCGAGAGACCTGTGAACAGACCAAAGGTTTATAGGGCCATAAACTATAGGGCCATAAACAGCAACCTCGGATACTGTAACTTCTGGTAATAAAGGCAGTGACATCATTTGGTTTTGTCCAATAAAGGCATTTCAGTTTTTTTGTTCTTCTTCATAGAAACATTTCCAATCACCAAATGCCCGTATGCCTGTATGTAATGCATTGAAATGCCCCTAACTACTTCTTAAGCCAGTTACACACAAAGACAAATCTTATGATGACTTTTGGAAACACATGCATGCGGGTGAACAAGCATGCATGTTTACACAACAAAAGAACACACACACTAGTAGGCTACTGTGACCGCATGGTTCACTTTGTTCTAAATCATTCTGCTGGTTTATGACTAATTCCCACACTCTGTTACCTGCACAGTCATAAGTCACGTAAGGTGTAACACACAACTGTGTGTGAGATAGCACAAATCCGAAGGCTAGGTAACGTCAACCACTGAAAGCGACAGAGCATTGGGTTTAGCCTGGTGATTGTGTAAATGCATGTTGTTTGTTCTCGCAGGTGTCTAGTGTGTGAGTGTGAGTGTATCAATAAGTATATGGTGTTATCATGTTACTGACCTGAACATATTGATTTATTCACAATATTATTTTGTGTTGGCTTTAAGGATACAGTTTGAGGATACAATGACCAGTTAATCTGGTATGTAGGCACTTTGCACTTAGGAAATTATGTTGCAAGGCAGCATTCAGTCAATTTTGATTTCATTGAATACAATGCAAGGATGCGAAGTGTTAAAAATAGAGGCAAATAAGTGAAGTTTTCTGGGTCTGGGGCTCCATGCAAGATCTCACCTCGTGGAGTGGCAGTGATCATGAAAACAGTGAGGAATCAACACAGAACTACACGGGAGGATCTTGTCAATGATCTCAAGGCAGCTGGGACCATAGTCACCAAGAAAACAATTGGTAACACACTACGCCGTGAAAGACTAAAATCCTGCAGCACCCGCAATGTCCCCCTGCTCATGAAAGCGCATGTCCAGGCCCATCTGAAGTTAGCCAATGACCATCTGGATGATCCAGAAGAGGAATGGGAGAAGGTAATGTGGTCTGAGGAGACAAAAATAGAGCTTTTTGGTCTAAACACCACTTGCCGTTTTTGGAGGAAGAAGAAGGATGAGTACAACCCCAAGAACACAATCCCAACCGTGAAGCATGGAGGTGGAAACATAATTATTTGGGGATGCTTTTCTGTAAAGGGGACAGGATGACTGCACCGTATTGAGGGGAGGACGGATGGGGCCATGTATCGTGAGATCTTGGCTAACAACCTCCTTCCTTCCCTCAGTAAGAGCATTGAAGATGGGTCGTGGCTGGGTCTTCCAGCATGACAATGACCCGAAACACACAGCTAGGGCAACTAAGGAGTGGCTCCATAAGAAGCATATTAAGGTCCTGGAGTGGCCTAGCCAGTCACAACATATCAGTTGAAATTCAGAAATTGTATTGTTTTTGGAAAAATACATGCCCATTTTGAATTTGATGCCAGCATTATGTTTAAAAAAAGTTGGGACAGGGACATGTTTACCACTGTGTTGCATCACCTCTTCTTTTAACAATACTCTGTACGTGTTTGGGAACCCACTGCTGTCATTTTCTTCCTAAAATTCGGCCTTCTTAGGGAGTTTTTTCTGTTGAACAGTTAGGGTTGAACAGTTCGGGGTCTCTTTGGCTGTATTTGTCATTTCATAATGCGCCAAATGTATTCAATAGGGAACAGGTCTGGACTGCAGGCAGGACAGTTTAGCACCCAGACTCTTTAACTACAGAGCCATGATGTTGTGAAATGTGCTGAAAGTGGTTTGGCATTGTCCTGCTGAAATAAGCAAGGCCTTCCCTGAAAAAAGACATCTGGATAGCAGCATATATTGCTCCAAAAACTTTATATATTATTCTGCATTTATGGTGCCTTCACAGAAGTGCTGGTTACCCATGCCATGTGCACTAATGCACCCCCATACCATCATAGATGTTGTCTTTTGCACTGTGTGGTGACAAGCTGGATAGTACCTCCCCTCTGTATCACAGAGGACACAGCATCCATTATTCCCAAAAATTATTTAAAATGTTGATTCATCAGACCACAAGACCGTTTTCCACTTCACCTCAGTCCATCTAAAATGAGCTCGACCCAGAGAAGGTGCTGGCATTTCTTTTTAACTTTTAACTTGCATTTGTGGATGCAGCGCCATACTGTGTTCACAGACAATTGGTTTCGGAGGTACCCTGAGCCTGTGCAGCCATTTCCACTACAGAATCCATTTCTAATGTATTGCCATATGAGGCCTCGAAGATCATGGTCATCCAATATTGGTTTTCGGCTTTGTACCCTGCGTACAGAGATTACATTTGCAATTTTACATTGTGAACGTTATTCTTGAATTGTGACACTATTTGCCTTGTGGTAGCTATTTGTCGTTCACAGAGTTGTGAACCCCTCCCCATCCTCACTTCTGACAGGCCCATCCTCTCTGGAATGATCTTCTAATACCCAATCACGTTATTTACCTGTTGATAATTGACCTAATTAGATGTGATATTCCACCAGGTTTAGTTTCTTAGCATTACACAACATTTCCAGTCTTTTGATGCCTCTGTCCCAGCTTTTTTGAAACATGTTGCTGGCATCAAATTCAATGTGAGCATGTTTTTTCCAAGACACAATAACATTTCTCAGTTTCATTTGATATGTTGTCTTTGTACTATTTTCCATTGAATATAGGGTTTAAATTATTTTAATTCTGTTTTTCTTTACATTTTACACAGCATCTCAGCTTTTCTGGAAACAGGGTGGTTTAACCAGCTTGGATTGAAGACATGGCCTTATCATTTACTGGCCTTACAGACCTTTACATCACATCCTCGTCCATTGCCTGGCCCTGGGTGGTATGTATAGATTACAATGAAGGAAGGGGTTAGGTGGAGACGAAATCCCAATCAATAATTACAATAAGACATTCTATTATGCTGGATTAGGATGACTTTGTGAAACCAACTGCGACAAAGTACACCAGAAGACGTTGGATTGAGTCTCAGTCTTCAGTGCAAATTGGGGTTAGCTGTAAGTAGCATTTATTTGGAACACACCCTGACTCAACTATTTAGCTTACTTTCAATGTTTAATTCATATAGAAAATGATTAGAAATATTGTCAGAAAACTAAGTTTTTTAGTCAGAATAGTTACTCCAGCCCGTTTCTCCTGCATCAAACATGTTGACTACGAAAACTGATTGTTCCCTTAACATCAAATCTACCCAGACTTTAACATGTGCCCTTGCTATATGATCAATGTTATTTGCTTCACTTGTGAGTGGTCATAATGTTTTGGCTCATCAGTGAATATCTCAGTCTTATGTCAACTTCCATTTTTATTTTTAACTTAACTTTTTTCTTTATTCCTCTCACAGCTTCTCATTCTACACACAAATGAAATAAAGTATTCCATTTGTGTTTTTCTGTTATAAAACATGACAAAAACTCTTCTCCAATGTCATTATCATGACAGGATTCCCATACTAGTTTAACTATGAATATGCAATCTGGCCCTCATCTAATTTTCTTTCACATTTACGTAATTTAACAGATGCTCTAAATCAGAGTGACTAACTATACATTTTAACACTTTTTCATACTAGCCCCCAGTTATCATATAATGGTTACCTAATCGCCCTTAGCTACCGATTGGCTTTTTATTCCCCACTCCTCTACCTAAAATAAATTTTTATGTAGGTATTAATTGTATGCAATCAATATTGTATGTAATTTGTACTGGACAAGAGTGTTCGCTAAATGTAAATGTGGATGCCCTTTCAAGACAACAAAGTTGGAAGCTGGATTTGCCATGTTTGCTACGATAGTGACCCCTACTGGGGGTTAATTATAAATTCAGTTTATAATTAACCCCCAAAAATGTGGAAAGTGGTCTGAATACTTCTTGAAGGCACTATAACCATTTACAAATGCACTAATAAATGCCTAGACCCTTATTAACTTTCAATACCTGGATGTCATGGACAAATGTACTTACTGGATTCATTAATTAATCAGATCTGTCCTAACATATCAACTCTTCGCAAAATATATCAACATGTCATTTCAGATCTCTGATATGAAATGGTAACTAGAATACATTGGGGAATTGAATACCTAACATTTATTGACTAGACACTTTAGTAGTGTTGAATATCTTAGTGTTGAATACCAAAATGCTGCATGTACCCCTAAACCTATCTCAAATAATCTATGTATGACTTACAATAAAATGCTAAGTCTACCTTATTTTAAAGTGGCAGACCGATAAACATTTGGAAAAAGAGTTAACATTTGTAACTTATAACATTTTCAAATGACAGATTTCAAAGTAAGAATACAGGAAGAGAAAAAAGTGCATAACACGGGAATAAAGGTAAATGTAAGCCCTCAATACTCTGGTCTAAATTGGCCTAAACACTTTGTAGGCCGTTATTGTGTCCTCTAATGCATAATCAGTGTTAAATATCCAAATAAGCCATTCATGATGCAACTTCTGAATTGCTAATGAACAATGTTTGACCACAAATCAAATAATCAAAAATATTTATACAAGTATGTGAAAAATACAGTAGTAACACTTAATTGTAATGAAAGGTTGCTTAGTCACAGTGATTAGACATAAAAATTGCACTTGAACACAATAAAATGTAAACGGTTTCCCAACATAAAAAGTACACTAATATACTATAGATTATAGCTCTAATCATAACAAAAATAAAATCATGGTATTGATGCATAGAAACCTAATGCTACTGTATAATGAGACTATTTAGTATTGACAAGAGTGTGTACATTTCTTAAACAATATTAACATGTTATTTTTTTTTATATTTTACTGATTAAAAAAAAGGTTAAGCTTTGTATAGTAAAATTCTGCTACAAAGACGTATAATAACTGTTGATCAACATAAGACTGAAGGAGCGGGCTTCATCTGGGCAGTATCATCAGAGTGGGTTATGAAATAGGTTAGACCAGGCATATAAAATAACTTCACTTCCATAATGAATGAAACAGGTCAATAAATAAATTAAAAGGTACAGTAGGAATAATTTAATTGAATTGCTCATTTCTTCACAGTTTTCCCTATATAAAATGATTTTCATTAAAGATTCACCTCAAATTAGTATTTGTTTAATTATTCCACAGTTGATATAACCCCAACATTTCTGGCATGTCAGTAACCAGACTTTCAAAATTATTGTACTTTCAAAATACAGAAATACATCTGTTATGGTGCATAAACTGGCAAAATGCATCATATCGTCTGTTTTTCTGTACTTAAAAGTATATATTTTAAATGTGATTGAAGCCATCCAAAACATTTGGTCAGTGGACTAATTAAACAAATATCAAAATACATTTTTCTGGTGATTCGTTCCTTTAAATGTATCCAATTCCCACTATCTTAAATAAATGTTTAAAATACAACTAAAATCTAATAAATGCCATCTTCCCATATTTTTCCAAGTCACAAAATAAGGCTAGCCCTGGTGAAGACATCAAGCTCAATGGAAAATCTCCATGGGAATTTCAGTCCAGAACTAGTTTTAATCTGTGTACAAGAAACCGTCCCCTAAAGTATTGTACCACATTCCAACCCCACAGGTTCAATGCTTTTTCACTCCATCCACTGCTCCATGTGCCCATTTAACCACTTCTTCCTCCCCATGTTACCTCCCCAGGCTCCTTAATTCCTCAACTTTTCTCCTTACCCTAGAGACCCTTGGATCTCTCCCAGGTCCTTTCACCACTTTCGTTTCTCCATGCTGCTATTATTACCCACCCCAACTTCACACTCTTCCCCACATTGACTCTGTCCTGGTGCAGCTGATCTAGGAGCTGATGATCTTTCCAGACCAGGTCTCGTGCTTGGTTCCTGGAGCCAGGTGGGTGATAACCACATCTACAGCCTGGATCTTCTGGTTCTTGGGGGGGATGGGACAGACTTTGTATGTGACTTCATCACCTTCCATTGGCACATATTCTCCATCAATACTAAGAAGAGAGAGGGAAGGTCATTATTATGACACACAAGCCTCTCTAAATCTATGAAAGTTAAAAAAGTTAAAATGACAACTCACAACAACATACTCTTGCCACTAAAAGGTGTTATGCAGCTACACGTTTTAACAACATTCATAATTAAAATATACCTACTTAATCATAAAGTACATTCACAGTAATAAAGCTCCAGAAACACTCACTCAGAGATATGTACAAATATGTCCTCTCCACCATTAGAGGGCTTTATAAAGCCATGACCTTGGGATCTGTAGAAGGTCCTACACACACCCTTATACACTGGACCTGATCTGGCTCGCACCGTACTGAGTGACACACAGGAGAAAAAACAACTTTAACAAATGCAGGATAATCTATGCTCAATCAATCAGCAGTCATCACAAAGTGCTTTTACGAAATACCCGGCCTGAAACCCCAAGGAGCATGCAACAACAATGTTGAGGCACAGTGGCTAGGAAACACTCCCCATAAGGGGCCCAAAACCTAGGAAGAAACCTAGAGAGGAACCAGGGTCTGAGGTGTGGCCAGCCTCTTCTGGCTGTGTCGGGTGAACATTAAGAGTACAATGAGTAGTTATTAATAAATGTATGCGGGTTCATGTCCAGAGTTGACAAAACATAATCCAGGTCAGAAGCATGACCAGATGGACCTAGACAGGGACAAAGAATGTGCATCGAAAATGGCTCTTAGTGATCAGAGCATCACAGGTTACATTCAAGGTCATGCGCGCACACACACACACAATAGTACCACATATTATTCCTACTCACGCTGAGTATGTGCGGGTGCGTTTGGTGGGTAAAGGGCTGGGCAGCTCGCCTGGCATCAAGGGGGGTTTCCTATCCCTCTCCCAGACTCGACTTCCCTCCCTGAAGAAGGGGAAGGACAAGGAGAGAGGGGTGCGGGGAGAGCTCAGTGGCAGTTGGGGATCAGAAGGGGACGATGGGTCTGAATCAGCCATTTCCTTGTGTGTCCCAGTGGAGGTGTGGAGCTCCATGATAGATAGCCACGGCCTGGGCTGGGTCACAGCTGCGCAGACAGGCCTAGAGTGACAACATGGTACAGCGGCTTGGTGGTCTGATGGTGATGTTGGTCTGGAACTGTGGGAGCTTGGTGGTTTCCTGGAAAGAGACAAAGAGAGAGAAAAGGAGAGCAGAATAAATCCAGAGGTGAAATGAAGAACCCATCCTTAAGAAGAGCAAAACAATACCTAGAAGGGACAACAATACAACAATAAACTCAGTGACGTCACAAAGTGATTTGAAGCAGCAACACTTTCCACTAGCTTAGAAAACATCCCGGAGCACAAGTATTATTCTGCCCGGCCAAACAGAGGATTAGCTTTGATTTAGCATAATGCATTATCATAATAAATCCACCCAGTGTCAGCTAGAGGGTACCATTATGGTGATATTTTTAGCCTGTATCATTTTCAGATGTCAAATGTTATGAATAAACTGAAGCGGCACAACCAACAGATTCTTTATGACCTGTGTGGCAGGTCCCATCCCTAGGGCTGCTCTTTCTCTTCCCTTGCCATCTACCCCAACTCTATCTGTTTCTCCCCTTCTGGCTCCTTCCATCTGACAATTGACTGCATCTAAATTTAGCTGTCTACATATTGAAGTGAAGTGGGGGCTTTCCTATAATGACCTGGAGACCTGGTGGCATCCAGGAGAGGTTTTGGGACGATTTAGAACCCTCATGATAAAAAAAAGAACAGGTGGTGAATATTAATAAAAATGTATTATCTCTTATTCCAAAGCTTTGGAACAAAAGGGATGATAAAATGTCTCCCTTCCACGTGTAAAAGGTGCCCATTTGTTAACTTGTATACACGATGCAACAGACACAATTCGAAAAATGGTATGAATAGGATATTACACGACTTCAAAGACGCGTTCAAAAAAGTAGGCTACTTATCTGGCTATTATACACGTTATGTCATGTGCTTCAAAATCCTTTCTTTTTTACCGTAAAAGTAAACCTATTCACGAAATATTGGGATTACAGGCACTAAAATTATATTTGGGTCGTTTTGGAGCGCTGTAAACCATAGGACGTACAGGCGGCTTTCACTAGACAAAGGCTGTTCCAACTCACGTTGAACCTCCCAAAATCATCAGGGCACTGTGGCTGCCTTTCTTCAGCATCATCAGCATGGAAGACACGTACATATTCAGAACAGTACACACAGAGACAAGTCACACTCACCACGCTGCTCTTTTTTTTTTGGCTTTTCATTGGTCTCATTGTTTTAAACTTAAAATGCTTTCCAAAACAGCTGAGGAACAGCATATAACGCTGTCCAGGCTCTACTCCCACTCGCATCTTGATTCCAGAACATTCTAATGTTCCCCGGTTGAGACAACAGAAGGAATTGATCGCTCAAAATTTGTGGAAGGCGCAGAGGACTAAGCGGTTTTGTAGGCCTACTTTTAACACAATGCATATTGAGTTTACATAGAATAGAAAAATACAGCTCTTATATGGTAAATTGTATAAAAATAACTCCTATAAGCACAAGATACAACCTATAGCTCCCTACCAAATATAGGCAAATTATTTATCGCTTACCGTAAACGTCAAGTGGTTTTCAGTCAAATGTAATGTCTTTACTCCTATGCTGTTATATAACGACAATTATATAAATAAATACTGCACTGCATAGACATGTGGATGAAAAACCTGTCGCTTTGTATGTCTGCTCGGAACAAGCTGTTCTGGAAGATGAGGGCGCAAAATGAAAAGGGAAAAAGACTGGTAACGGGGCGGGGGTAAGAGGGTTTTAGTGAGTTCACACAGACCCGTCAGGTGTTTCTATATTTTGTTGTAACATATGCGTTTATAAATTCATAGTAGTCCCCATTATAGACCGAGAAACATAAACTGGCATATGGTCCTCAAAATGTAACGTTTATAAAAGCTGCCAGCTGAGATTTTAATCTATAGTGCCTCTCAAAAGTATTCACCCCCTTGGACTTATAACGAACACATAACGGATTTAATTAGGACATTTGCCCATGATCAAGACAAAAAAAGGTTATAATGTCAAAGTGAAACATATATTCTAAATTAATTATAAACATTCAGAAAGCAATGGATTGCATCAACATTTACCTGGGTTCAAATTACAACTGAATGAAATGTGGTGCAACTAGTCTTTAGAAGTCAAGTAATTAGATGAATTAAGTCCATCTGTGTGCAATTTAGGTGTTTCACGAGATTTCAGTTAAAATTCAGCTGTCCCTGAGAGATCCCACATTTGGTTAGTACAATTCCTAACAAAAACATCATTATGATTATGCTATTCAGCAGGACCCAATGCACACAGCCAAGACAACAATCGAGTGGCTTGGGGACAAGTCTGTCCTGGGTGGTCCAATTGAGAATATCTGGAAAGATTTGAATATTTCCATTGACTTAAGGCCCCAATCCAACCTGACAGAGCTTGAGGAATCTTGCAAAGAATGGACAAAAATTGCTGTGTCCAAATGCACAAAGCTGGTAGAGATTTATGCAAATACTCACAGCGGTAATTGTTGTCAAAGGTGCCTCAACCTAATATTAACTAAAGGGGGTGAATTTTTATGCAATCATGGCAAAAACACCAAATTAGATCTATATTGATTTCCTTTTTTTACCACAATGAAATGTGGAAAAATCCAAGGGGGGTGTGATTACTTTTGAGAGGCACTGTATGCAGTGAAAAACATATTTGGGACCTTAAGTGTATTTTTCTACAGGGTTCAATCTCTCAAATGTAAGAAAAGAAAAACAATCCACACAGGCAGTCCATATTCATTGAAATGTTTATTTTACAACCGATTGGACTGAACAGCACTCATATCTGCAATACAGAAAAAATAAATATACAGAAAAAGGAGGGGGTTGCACTTTATCACATAAAATGCATAACTGTTTAAATGTTTCCAGGAAGAGTTAGCTAGTGTTTGAGTTATACATTACTAAGAAATGGGAGTGTAACAGATGTCTAGCTTTGACACAAGGGTTAACATCTGTGTTAAGCCACAGAAAAACAAAAATTATCACAAGTTTCTCCTGATCTAATGAGGACAAACTGTAGGCCCTGTCACATAACCCTACAAAAAAAGGGCACCCAAAAATATGTGTGAAAGAATCTGGATGTCCAACCAACACAGTTGTCCATGAGACCGCAATACAAAAATGAGAGCAATCCTTTTTTATTATGCACATTTGAGGTTCTGAGGGGGAAATAAATCTAATCTATTACAAAAAGAAAATCACTGTGTGATATTATTATTCCAAAAACATAGAGATCCACAGGGGTGTTAGTGGAGGGATTGAGTGACTGTTGTTGCAGAGGTAAAGCATTTGTATAGACAAGACTTGGAGCTTTGTATTAACCAGTCTATGTATAAGAACCTACAACAAAATGAACAAAACACTGGGTGGTAGGAGTTGAAAGGACAATCACACAATTACTAATCTCATGCAACCTCAGAGACAAGGTGAAAACTACCGTTTTGATGGAGTAATGATGACTTCAAGCCTCACCAATCTGTTTTAGCAGCTGGGATGACCGACGAGTTGCAGTACGAGGTTAGCTTAGTCAATGTGTGAGATAGCCAGTGCCAAGCTCACTGTGCTTACACTCTTGCTATCTGTCCTGTAAAGCCTGACACCGGCCTCTTACATTTGAATTGTTGTGGCGTTTATGTAAGCCTTGTCTATAGAGTGTCAAATGCAGTGGTGATGATTGTACTGTAACCATTTTGATACTTATTAGCTTCCTCTCCTTAGCTCCTTCCTGTCATTTTTACTGATTGGTTAAAATGGAGTGGATTGGTTCATCATATCCAATTACTTACTCATCACAGCCTTTCAGATCTGTGGTAATAGAAAGGAGTGGAAGTACTTCAGTACTACTGAGACAGATCCTAAGTCCATGAAACACGGCAAACATCCCCCTCTGTGCCTGATCCATGCCCCCAGTCCACTTCGCCTTTTCCCCTGAATCAGTTGCTCTTCCTCCGCCTCCCTCTGATCTTCCTCTTTCCCCTGCTCTTCGCCTACTGGAGCTCCTTCATCCTGTTAAGGGCAGAACCAGCCTGGAACCACTCGATCTGGGTCTCGTTGAAAGTGTGGTTAAGCTGAAACTCGACTTTGGTGCCGTCACTGTGCTTCACAACTGCCAACAGGGGCTAGCGGGGGAAGATACGCCATTAGAGATTCACACACAGTGTCTTAAAGAATTACTAGGTGAATCGTATCTGGTAAACACACTCAAGGCCTGAGGAATCTGGAAATGAGGAATTCAGATTCTGAACTGTCTTGAATGTAGGACATGGTTAATGAAATGGGGTGGGAATATAAACCCACATAGCGGTTACATTTTCACATACCTTTCCTGGGGCAAAGGTTTTGAGTCCTTTGATGGAGATCTTGTCATCTGGGCGGATCTTGTCATAGTCAGCAGGGTCCTGGAAGGTTAGGGGCAGCAGACCCTGTTTTTTCAGATTTGTTTCTAGAGAGAGGAGAGAACAGACAACAGTTCGGTGAGTGGATGTGGGGTGGGATTAAAAGGAGGCAATTTAGATGGAATTTTACACACTTGTATGTACATGGCATCAGCTATTTAGTCTTTAGATTATTATTTTCCATTTTCCCTAAACCTAACCCTTACATTAACCGTAACTGAACACTTACGACTAAACTCAAAATCTAATCATAAGTCCAAACCTAACCCATAATACCTAAACTCAATCCTAACCTTAAACTTAACCCCAAGGCTGATAAAAAAAGAAAAAGAAAAGAGAAGTGTGAACCCAGCGAACATCCTCACACAATGACTATCTTTGGTTTACAAAATGAGCATGCTCAGTTCTCACTATACTCAACGGGTGAATTACCGTGAATCCTGGCAAAACTCTTCACGATGATGGCTCGTCCTCCCAGGTGTCTGGGCTCCAGAGCAGCATGTTCCCGGCTGGATCCCTCTCCGTAGTTGTCATCTCCCACAACCACCCACGACAGGCCATTAGCCTGGGAGAGAAGGAAGGTGAGAAATCACAAAACATCAGGGGAAACAGACATCCAGTTGTTTTTTCTACAGTGATGTACAAACATTTAGGCATTTCAGTATGGAAAAAAAGTATGTAAACGTCTGCATCATTTGCTGTTAGTTGCTCTGGATGAGAAAGTCGGCTAAAATGACTTAAATGGTAATAGGAATGCATAAATTAGTAACAGGCCTTATTAAAAACACAGAGAGGAGTTTTTAAAAGGTGAATCTTGAGACAGACTTTCAATGGGAAATATGACTGAAAAATTACACTTGACCTCATCAGGGGTCATGGTTCATTATCCAGGGTGCTTACTTTGTAGTGCCGGGCGACGTCGGGCACACCGCCATACTCTCCGGTCAGCTGGTTCTTAATCTTGTTGATGCCGTCGTTCTCGATGTTGACCGCCCCGATCAGCATGTTGTTGGATATGTTGTCAAGGTGACCACGGAACTTGAGCCAGGGACCTGCGGCACTGATGTGGTCTGTGGTACACTTCCCCTTCACCTGGATGGACAGAGAATGGTCAAATGGAAAGGAATTAGTACGTTTGGCTGGAAATGGTCCAATTTAAGGCACCGTCATTGACAAAACATTTATAAAAATTCAGTAACACCACACCGCCCCGAACAGACTCCAGTTTGGCATTTGACCCCTGACCTTGATGAGGACTTGCATATCCTCCAGGTCTCCTCCATTCCACTTGTCGAAGGGATCCAGCAGCTGTAGCCGGGTGCTGGTGGGGCTGACCTCCACCTTTAGCTTAGCTCCACCCTCCGCAGGGGGGTGCTGGTAGGTGTCCTGACCAGGGTCAAAGTCTTTCTTGGGTAGCTCGTCTGCGTTGGGGGGCTCCAGCTTGAACTTCTCTCCATTGGCAGCTATGAGGTAGTCAACCTCTGGGTTGAAATCCAGGGTTCCTGCGATGGCAAGGGCTGTGACGATCTGGCAGCGTTAACGGGAGAGCAGTGAGCCATGTGTATAACAGGTTTGATGCAAATTAGTTAGCAGAGATGGAGTGAGTCAAATGTTTCATATCCAGCTGCCTGACAGTACCTCCGGAGAGGCCACAAAGGCATGTGTCGCTGGGTTGGCGTCGTTCCTGGCCGTGAAGTTCCTGTTGTACGACGTGACGATGGTGTTCTTCTCCCCCTTCTTCACGTCACGCCTGAACAACAAACAAAAGGCTATGGCTTCATCCTAAATGGCTCCCTACATCGTGCAGTGCACTACGTTTGACCAGAAAAAGGGCCAGGAACCAAAAGGAGACTGTCGTGTATAAATGAATCTCAATACAGTGAGAGGGAGAACTTTGTGTATTACCTATCCCACTGTCCGATGCAAGGTCCACAGGCGTTGGCCAGGACCATGCCACCAACATCGTTGAGGATCTTGGCCTATATAACAACACATGGTGCATACATTACTCCCCAGTTAGAGGAGAATCAGACACAGCAGTTGTATTCCTGCTGAGGATCTCAACATCCAAAGATGGACGTTTAAATGCTTGTTATGTTCTTAAAATACAGATCAAAGCTGAGCCAATGTTAACATCCTTGATTGTTAGAAGGAGGTCTGTAGTATTTTACTTTTTTCCTGACTGCCCTGATATGTCCTGGCTGTAATCAGCACCCCCGTCATTCCTGGTCATATCCACCTCCCCTACACTATGGATCTCTGGGCCGTGGGACTCACATATCCATCTCGTTCGATGGTGGCCCGGATTTGTTCCGACCCGGGGGTGATGGTAAATGCAGCCTTGCATTTCAGCCCCTTGTCCAATGCCTGTTTGGCCACAGAGGCAGAGCGGCCCATGTCCTCGTAACTGGAGTTGGTGCAGCTGCCAATCAGACCTATAAGTGGGGACAGATTGCATGTTTACTTTTTTATTTCAATAGATAGTCGATGAATTTGTCCAGGCAGAAAGCTAAAGCAAGACACATCTAGGGAACAGGTGAATTATAGTAAAATAGCCATTTTAGGTCTAAGCAGAGAGGCATGGTGGTGAGAAATAAGAGGGCTGTACTGACCTACTTTGACCTCCAGGGGCCATCCGTTCTTTACTGCCGTGGTCCCAATGTCTGAAATGGGGTGTGCCAGGTCAGGGGTGAAGGGTCCATTGATATGGGGCTTCAGCTGAGAAAGAAAGATTAATCAGGTTAAATGAAAGCGCGTTCGTGCGTGCGCGTAAATTAGCAGAGGAAGAGGACTCACCTCATCCAGGTTGATCTCTATAACGGAGTCATACTGACAGCCCTGGTCAGGAACCAGCAGGTCAGCATACTCATCAGCCAAAGCAGCGATCTCTGAGAGGGAAGGACCACAGGTTAAATAAACAGACCAAGCAGTCATTCCCAAGTGGCATCTGGTGTAGTGAATAGGCAGCCAGTCGGAACACGTACTCAGTACAGCACTTCCTAAGCACCACAGTCGTGTCTGACGACAAACTGAGACATGAGCTGACTCACCTCCTCGTCCAGTCTTCTCCAGGTATGTCTTCATACGGTGGTTGTAGGGGAACACAGAGGTGGTGGCTCCAATCTCGGCCCCCATATTGCAGATAGTAGCCATTCCTAAACAATAGTAATAATTGATAGTAAGGATAATGCTGTTCACACCATATGTAGAAACACAGAATTTCAATAGACCTGAGATTACAATGGTGACCAGCTGACTACCACTGGTTACATTTTGATATTAGTGGTGAGCAACAGCAGGCAGTAGTAACCTAGTCCTTCACTCTTATCTGACCTGTGCAGGAGATGGAGTCAACTCCAGGTCCATGGTACTCCACAATAGCTCCGGTACCCCCCTTCACAGTCAGAATCCCAGCCACCTTCAGGATCACATCCTTGGGGGATGTCCACCCTGACAGCTTGCCTGTCAGCTTCACACCAATCACCTGATAAGGGACGAGGAAACATGATTTACGGAGGGGATTGGGGAAAGGAGAAAGGGGTCTGGTGAAATGATGACTTGGGAATCCCACTTACATTAGGACATTTAAGCTCCCAAGGGATGCCAGCCATGACATCTACAGCGTCGGCCCCTCCCACCCCAATGCAGACGGAGCCCAGTCCACCACCATTGGGTGTGTGAGAGTCCGTCCCAATCAGCAACACCCCTGGGTAGGCATAGTTCTCCAAGATGATCTGAATGAGCGAGGCGAGAGTCAGAAACGGTACTACTGAACCGATAAGTCATATAGATTTTAGAAATCTTTTAATTGCACAAAACATAATGTTACTGTGTAATGACATTTTGGATGTACGATCATAACTCACAGCAAAATTATATAATGACATTGTCAATAAACAAGTGAGTGGGTTCACTGCATTACCAGAAATCAAGACTAGGGAAAAGCATTAAAAAAAAAATAATTACATTTCAAAGTAGCATTGTTGCAATACCTGATGGATGATCCCAGAGCCTGGTTTCCAAAAGCCAACTCCGTATTTGGCTCCAGCACTGGCCAGGAAGTTATATACCTCTGCATTAATGTCCTAACGATCAAGAAAACTGTATTATTACTCAGTCCTGGCTCCATCCCCCAGTCCAGGCCTTCCCTGACCTCTCACCTTCGCCCTCGCCAGGTCCTTTGCTCCGCCGATCTGGGCCTCAATCAGGTGGTCACAGTGGATGGTTGATGGCACGGCCACCTTGGGCAGGCCACTGCTGATGAACTGCAGCATGGCCATCTGGGCCGTGGCGTCCTGCATGGCCACGCGGTCTGGCCGCAGGCGCAGGTACGTACGACCCCTGGCAATGTCTTGCCCCACAGGGTCATCAAGATGACCATAGACAATCTTCTCTGAGAGAGTAAGAGGCCGGTTTAGTCTGAAAGGGAGGAGAGCAGAAGGTGTGCTGAGTTACTGTAGTTGGCAACGACTTACAAACAGTTTTAATTGCACAGCTGACAAAGAGCAGGAAAATGGCAAGACAATGAGGTTGGAAAACAGGCTGGCACCAGGCCACAACATGCCTGCCATCCATATTATCAGATAAGCATGAAGTGAAACAGCAACATTTTCCAGTGTAAACAGTGGAGGGGCAGACTGACCTCTTGCGTACAATGTTGACGTTTTCATTGAGCTGCTGATAGTTGACGTGGTTGCTGGGCTCAAAGCGGCTCATGGAAACTTTGGCTTTGGCACTGAAGGCGGCTGACACATGCATGCGCCGGGCACCCTGACCCAGGGCAAGCTGGTGGAAGAAATTTCAACATGAAGTAAAAACACTATATCGAAACAATTTGGGCTGTAGTCTACGAAGTCCACTAAGATGAAAAAGACCACCTGCTTCTGTAAATGTGTCAATAAGAAGTAGCAATGAGGTGCAGAGATAAAAATATGATGGAAACTTTTGATTTGTTTTCAGTAGCTAGATGAACGTAAATGTCCCTTATTTGCATACATACATACCACCAGAGGAAACATTTCCATATTATCTACATGCAGAATTCCAAATAACTGCATGAAAATCTGACAATCTAAGTATTTGACAGTCAGTGAATCTCAGCGTCACCAAAGAAGGGCTGTCACTCAAACCACGGGTCTATTCTGTGGCAACTCGTTTCTTAAAATGTACTAAACAGGGAGGGACCTAACCGATAATCCAATAGAAACGCTTGTTATCGAGACATTTTATACATACAAAAGGAAATATATATTTGCATGCTTGGTCATAGCACAACCTGCCCTGTTTTATTGAAAACATCCGATGAAAACATTTTAAAATGTAAACAATTACCGATATCATGATGGTAATAGATGTAATGAATGACCGAACAACCATTTTGACTTTGACAGCACATTCATGAAAATATCAGAAACAATCCTAATACCAATGTGACAATACATTTTTTAAGGATAATTCTCTCAGGATTTTGTTATGCTCATAACAGTGCCCAGACTCCGTCGTGCCTGGCAATAAAGGGCTGAATTCAAGCTCTAACCTTGCGTTAACCTTGCAATCAATAAACGCGTCCTCTGTTAAAATTACATATAAAGAGCTACGTCATTCTACAACTGCATGAGTTCATTGTATTTTACACATTTTAAAAGGCTGTTTGGGCATCTGTGTATGTGCCTGTCAATGACAAACTTGAGCTAGTGACGAAGACTGCTAACGACATTTCGAGACATCTCAGGACACGATGACCTGGACCGTCGGCAGGAATTTGATCGTACTCTGTCATACAATCACAATATCTGGACAACACGTCCACACCAGAATGTCTTTCGCTTGTATTTGACGGTGAAATTTAACACATAGAGTTTTCATAAATGCAAAAAAAATAAGTGAAAAAGTCACTTACCCGGAGCCGGGCAACAGTAAGACAGTAGGTCGCCATTTTGTTCACTGACAAAGATGTGTCGAGTAGAGGTGACGTCAGATTTTGTGTCTGTTAACAAAGATATTTAATGCTCAGAGGTGCAACATCATGATACTCCCTGGTCCAGAAGGAACAAATCAGATGCAATAATAAATATTAATTTCAGATCTGTGAAAGAGGCATTTAAGTCAATACCACTGTGTATGGAAGCGGTGCCTTTAATTTGACTGTCTGTACATATCGTGACACGACCGAATCGTGTTGGAGGACTTGTTTTGGACAAGCCTTTTTTGTGATTCTTTATACTAAATAATCTTCGCTGTCAGCTTTGCGTGTCTTTACCATAGACTGTATATATACAGTAAGATTTAAATATTTATTAAGTTACGAATAGAGAGTTTTGTATCCTATTTTATTCAGATATTTTTATGTTCTCGAAAATGCAGTATGACTGACAAACATGTTTAATCCAATTTGTGTTCCTCAATAGGAATCCTTTGCTATTTACATTTATAGTTTCCCTTTGAATTTACTCGGATAATTTACAGACATAACCATAATAATTAAAACAAACATGAAATAATCATTAAAAAAGTATCTAAAAAAGAAAAAGAGAAGAAAATAATGAATTGAAAGGTCACGTGTTCCTCTATGGGTCAAAGTTGAAAGTTCAAACATTACAGTCGCATGCCCTGCGTTCTCTGAGAATGGCTAAACATCATCCAGATTTGATCTTTTGTAGAAAACAAGCCGGTGTTGGTAAGACATTCATTTATATTTCACATTATATGATTGTATCAGATGTAACGTATATGCGTCAATTATACTTGCAATTAATGGGGTATTGCTTTGTTCAAGCCTTCTGTAGATAGTGGCTAGCTGACGCTAGCTAAGCTAACTTGCCAGCAGGAGCCGTTAGCTGATATTATTGACGCGAAGTATATTGCTTTTTTGCTTCTAATGTCATAGTTGTATTCACAACACTTCTTATAGAATGTGCGTTTTTTCGTATTCGTTTATAAAGTTTTGGCACACCAGTAAGCGATTTTATGTAGTAGCCAGTAGTAGCCTAGGCTAGTGATTGGTACGTTAAGATCTGTGTTAGCGAAGCTGGTGTTGTGTTCCCACAACACTAAAAACGAACAGGACCGGGGACTTGTTGAGCAAACAGAACTGGGACCAACTATGGAGATATCGGGTGTGTTTGCTTCCGCGTCTCTTTTGTGCGGTCTAAGATCCTTTACAGTACAGTATTTATACTTCAGGAAAACTGTACAGTAACTGACCAGTGTTTACAGATTTCTGTGAAAAATTACTTGTGTATATATATTTAGGTGAAATAATTTTCCTTCATGGAGATACTTAAGTATGCTTACTGTTGATTAAATTACGCTTGCTACTGCAAAGACTGCTGATTGGTCAGCTCAACCTTTTCATACTCACATTTTTCAACGTCGTTTTGAAAATGTAATCCTTTAAAAAATTTAAAAATTACGCTTTTGATGCAAATGGATATAAAAATCGTTATTTGGATATAAGTTAATACAATTTTATATTTGATTATTTGTATTGTACAGTTACTCCAAGCAGAAACAATTCTGAAAGGGGCCCAAGTATGAACTGATTGTCTTATTGATTGCATACTCGCTGTCAACTTTAATACTAGGTAGCACATAGCATTGCTGTGGGCTACTTTACAATTACTGATTGTTCTGTTTGTTTTTCAGCTATTGGAAGATTGTGTGAAAAATGTAAGTTTCTATATAAAATATTAATAACTTTACATATCTGCTAAGTTGCTAGAATTTTATGTGTATCTCTGTCTCAGACATGGTTGTTATTGTTGCTTGTCAACATCCTTGGATTTACACCATACATTCTGCAGTCTATATTAATTAACAAAACATAGACTTTGTTTGCCTGTAATTGGTGCATTGCAGTTTGACTCAACACACACATCCCTTTCTCCATTCCATACTAGGTGATGGAAAGTGTGTGATCTGTGATTCGTATGTGAGGCCCTGCACGCTGGTGCGCATCTGTGACGAATGCAACTACGGGTCCTACCAGGGGCGCTGTGTCATCTGCGGAGGCCCAGGTGTTTCTGACGCCTACTACTGCAAGGAGTGCACCATCCAGGAGAAAGATGTACGTTTCCTGTTTTCACCTCTCTCACAAGGGGGCTTTCAAACAGTAGAAATGCCTGTGTACCGTTCAGCTCTCCTGGATAGTCTATTGTAATGTTTCCAGTAAAAATTTTGCAAAGTCATTCAAACCTGAAGGTTGTCATACTCCTTTTGGAACTGATTTCACAGACTTAGTTTTCGGTTTACTTATGTATATAGAATCATAGCTTCAATCTTTATTCTGCATTTGCATTAAGTTAAAGTTGCTTTTCTCTCTGTACTGATTTGACCCTACAGCGAGACGGATGCCCCAAGATTGTGAACTTGGGCAGCTCAAAGACAGATCTGTTTTATGAACGGAAGAAATATGGCTTCAAGAAAAGGTGAAGACAGGACAGTCCAACATGCTTTCCTTCAGTTGTGTGAACATTTTTACTTTTTCTTTTGTGGACATGTTTTGAAAATACAATAAAAGTTTCTTTTATATTTTGTGTTTTGTCTATCTTTAAAGGTGGTCTAGTGCTCATACTTTATTTAATAGGAAATATGAACTGGGTTAGGTTAATCAGGAAATGTACACACCCCCCAACCATCATTACCTGACACAAAAGTGAAATGTAGCACCCTCTGCTACTGTGTAGTTTTGGGTGTGTACACTTAAATGTAATCTAGACATAACACCCTGTATATATTACATTTTGACAAAAGCATTTATGCCTTCATAACACACATTCCCAATTTTTCCAGGTATTGTTCGGTCCAGCCATTAGCACTGATCCATTACTGGCCTTGGCCGGTTCCTTTGGCAGCACGTTTTAGTTTATGTCTCACAGTTGTTTATACAACAGTGTAGTGTTACACCTGGCATTAATTCATTTTTTTTTTTTTAGTAGAACAAGAACAATTTCCCAAAAGAGCACCATTGTATTGTATACAAGTTGAGACCAAGTGCTCTGTCCTGCATGGCTATCCATGGTTTGTTTCTTTCAAGGCTTCTGTCTATTGGGTTATTGCTCTGAAACAGGGTCAGTCCCAGATGGTAATGCTACAGTAAACAAAGACTAAATGGTTGCAAGAATTTCGTCTGTTACACTTTCATTCGAATGACCTTTTCTAAAATGTTAAAATAGAAAAACAATTGGTCTCACTCTTGTAATTGGATTTTACATTATATAATGAAGTTTACATTTGTAAACCTATGGTTACAATTTTAATTTAGAAAATAAATATAAGGCTGGAAAACTACACACCCTGGTGCTAGTGCTTGGTTGCGCAGCTCCCAGCAAAGATGTCTGTTACCTTTGGTGAGCTTACTGCACCTAGTCTATTCGATGGATCGGTGGTGCTTTCCACCAACTGCTTTTTCAGTTCTCAACATGTTTTCAACCATAATTTCCACCCATTTTGTGATACAATTTGTAATTAAGGCTCTGCCAGCTGACTTGAGACAGTCGGTTGTCAAGAGGTCTTCTGAAGGTCATCTGATGCCATTCTGGTTCTGAGCTAATGAGTCAGTCTAGACCGAAATCCTTGAGCGCTGAAATAACATCAAGCATGGGAGAGGTCACCTACCTCATGGCAACAGAAACGGACTCGCCTCTGGGGACTTGGCCTACGGGAAAGCCCATTCATGTTACTTTTGGGCCCTAACCTGCTCAAGATTTCAGTTTTTAGGCTCAGGTTATTCGCTGCAGCTGTATTATCTAGATCCATATAGGCCTTTTGTGCTGGACCAATTAAAAAAGGCAGATTTTAGTCCTGTTCACTGCTCTTTGGGCCACTTCTCTCTAATTGTAGTCCTTTCAAAGGCCTGTAAGTAAACCTCTGTGACATCACCCTGTAATTTTTGGGATATAGTTGCTAGTTCGGCATGCCTCATTCCTCTCAGAGGGTTCTTTCTGACCCTGGAGTTTGGGGCTGGCCAGAGTCATTATTCCACCCTTTGTATCCCTCTAATAGGGCCTACATATGGCATCACTAGGCAAGAGTAACGACAGCCAGCTATTGAAATAGATCTTCTATGGTGTCCACTGGTCACCGGTTGTCCGAAACATAGTTCTCTACTGCTTCAGCTAATTATCAGGGGACGTTCCACCCACATTAATTTCCACAATGTGTAACAAGGTCACCATGGGGATGTAGTTTGTTGCCATGCAGTTAAAAACCTCATTCCGATATCCGGGGGTATGCTCAAGAAAAAGGTTTTATTGGAAAGAACATGGGGGTCCTAATTCTGGGACTCAATGAAACAAAACAAGCCTTCAAGATGTAACACAAAACTACCACATAGGGTAGGTAACAAAGAAAAGTATTGTACAAATGTAACTAGACAATCAACCAACAACACTGACATACAGAACATTCCCCTTACGCCCATCTCTCTACGTGTTTCCAAGTTTGCCTGGGGAAGAGAAAGGTGGTCAGATCAAGACTTTGCCTCCATCTGGTGGCTACATAAAACCCCCCACTGTGACATGTCTACATACACCGATCAACCCTAACATTAAGACCACCTGCCTAATATTGTGTATGTCCCCCTTTTGCCGCCAAAACAGCCCTGACCTGTCGAGGCATGGACTCCACTAGACTTCTGAAGGTGTTCTGTGGAATCTGGCACCAAGACGTTAGCAGCAAATGAGTTGCGAGGTCGGGCCTCCATGGATCAGACTTGTTTGTCCAGCACATTCTACAGATGATCGATTAGATTGAGATCTGGGGAATTTGGAGGACAAGTCAACACTTTGAAGTCACTGTTGTGTTCCTCGAACCATTGCTGAACCATTTTTGCTTTGTGGCAGGGCATTATCCTGCTGAAAGAGGCCAATGCCATCAGGGAACACCGTTGCCATGAAAGTGTTCACATGGTCTGCAACAATGCTTAGGTAGGTGGTAAGTGTCAAAATAACATCCACATGAATGGCAGGACCCAAGGTTTCCCAGCAGAACATTGTCCAAACCCTTACATTGCCTCAGCCAGCTTGCCCGTACCAGCATTAACTTTTTGCAACAAAAAAACAACCAATTGCAAAGTCTGAATGCATCTTTATTCCAAATAAAAAAGCAATACTTAAGAAAACATGAGCAGGAAGCACTTTAACCAATTCTTTTTTCGTTATTACATCAGCAGGAACTAGAAAAGTGAAAAGCAGGCTTGTTAACTGAAAAAAAAGGAACAAAGAGCAACACACCGAATACATGAACCCAGACATGTGTTTTTGGTGTCAGATAGGTAATAGTTAACACAAGGCATTGCCTTTTAAAGACGACTGGGTAGCGCATTGAGTGGTCCAAAGACACTTAACGTCCTTGATTATAATTTTGTTTTAACAGCAACTCCTGTCTTTCATTTCCATAGTAACACACACACACACACACACACACACACACACATCTGTCACCTTTTTTTAACATTGAGTTTGGAAGCTGTCTTTATCTGCATGGAGTTAGTACAAAATAAACATCCCAGCCATAACTTTCAATGCAGTTATGCCAGCTATGCCAAGTCAACTTATTTATATTTGTATTGTGTCAATATATTTCAAAACAAAGAAGACCTCAAAAAATATACCTGTTACTATTTACATGCATTAGTGGATCCTATACTGTACATAACCTTTTGAAACACATCTTCATAGAAAACTAAATAATGAGAACTTGGAGAGAAAATATAGTTCCTTTAAAAGACAACAATCCAATTCTACTGGACAACAGACTGAAGAGCATTACAGAGAGTTTGGAACAAGTGTTAATATGTTGAGGAAGAGATTTGTGTTTGAGGGCTTACTAATATGGTTATAAATCAACTACCCTGAAGTAATAATACCCTGATTAACTTGAGTTATTGGATTCACAGTAAAGTATATTGTTCAAAGTCATTTCATGAAGCCATTTTTATAACCAGCCTAAAACTCCCAACAGATACTGCTGTGCTTTAAAAAAAATAAAAAATAAACTAACACCTGAACTTAATAGCCATAGAATAATGGAAAACCCATCACCATATAGACCTGTAACTATCACTGTTAAATGGGAAACTAGGAAGCAAAGTAATTGCAAACCAGAACTGCTAATAGACAAGTCATGGTTAGATTGTAAATCCTTATAACATTAAAAGAAAATTTGTACTAACAAAAATATTATTTATCTTCACCCCACCAACCATCGTCCTTCAAAATATGAAACATTGTGCCTTTGAAAGGCAACTGTGTACAAAAGTATGAAAGTAATTGCATTTAACAAAATACTTAAATTCACCAGCACAAGTTTAAAATGAAAATAAACAATTACCATCAGACATATTATTCCAAAATATATACATGGCACCATCATTCCCTCTCATCCACACAAGCACACTCCTCTTCTTTGTCTTCTTCTGATCCATCTACCGCTATTCAGGTATTTGATTTATTTATTTATTTTACCCATAACAAAAATAAATGAATAGATCAACATCTCTACTGGTCTTCCAGCGGCGCACTTAAAAAAAAGAAGAGAAAAACAAAATGATTTACCAGAAGGACAAAATGGAGTTAACAAGAGGTGAAGACAGAATGGTTAACTCTAACACTTAATATGTCAGTGGTAAAACAATATGCTCATCTTTTTACAACTTAATGTGATGTCATTTTAACTTTTCCTGCACTGTTTCTATAAGGTCATACAGTAGTCAATTCCTGTCCCTTTTTCATGGTTTGGTATGAAGGCAATGTGACTAGAGTAATAGTGGGTATTTATGACACATGACCACAATAAACTAAGAATAAAGCTACATTGTGACCTGGCCAAAATGGAGGGACTGGCTATTGCTATGACTGGTGGTCGCCTGTGCTTGGTGCCTTACAGCTCTCCGAATTTGGCAGCATAGCGAGCCACAACGTTCTTGCTGCGGGCAAAGTCTTTCCGTAGCTCAGACACTTCCTGCCGTAACGCCATGTTCTCTCGCTCAAGGAACGCCGCCCGCACCGTGATCTGGTTCTCCTTCAATCGCCGTGCATCTCGAGAACGTTTTGCTGCCACGTTGTTCTTCTTCCTCCTCTGCCAGTACTTCTCATCCTGGTGAGGAAGAGGTAAGAGAAGGTTGAAATGGGGGAAAAAGCAAGACCAGAGAGTGACGTTGATGATTTAACCATGCCTCTTCCATGTCACTGCTTTAATGCAGCCAGTGGTTATTAACTCATTGAAACCCTTTTAATACAATGTGTTTTTGGAGCTGGGCAATTTCAATGAAGTAATCAAATTTCTCCATTTGGAATTTAAAATCTGTCCTTGACCTACTTTAGAATCCTCTGGTACAAACACTTTCTTAGCCTTCTTGATCATTGGCTGTGGTTTGAGTTCGTCTTCTGAGAACTTGTGTTTGCGTGGGTTGAAAAGTTCTCCTCCAGGAATGCTGGACAGAACCAGGTCTGTGGGGTCCGGGTTAAAGTTCACGTCCACCTCAATCTCCTCCGGGTCAATCGGTTCAGGGGTCAGCCTGTCCTTGTCGGTCACCACCTCTTTGGGGAAGGGAAGGCATGTTCAAGTATACGATCTGTGTTGACGGGTGAATGCTATAATCTGGTTTATGTATGGTTTATGTAAATAGGACCCTCTGTTATGTGAGACTGTAAATACTGCAAGTCCTGTCCCAGAATCAATGTACCCTGTTAAAATGTACTGAACTGGAGTAGAATAAAGTCGATCTTGTGACACAAATTGGCAGACATTAAGTGAAAGGCATCTACATTTCATAAAGATGGCCTCAATGGAGTCCAGCCCACATCTATTGGTCAGCTGACACTGAACAGTTATCTTGACCACTCAAAATAGCTAGAACTAAAATATTTAGCACCGTCTACAGAAGCACAAACAATGTGACTAGCACTGCACGCTACACAATGTAATTATATGTGCAATGATCCATGTAAAAACCCTGTAACAGACCACTGAATCATAAAGCTCCAGTTATATCACAGGTGTAACTTACCTGTGTTGGCTGTGATATCAGGAGAGGTGACAGTGGCCACCTCCACCTCCTCACAATTGTCCAGCTCCAGGACAGATAGCAGGGCAACGGGGGCAACTGGAGCTGTCTTCGGATTGGCTACTGTGGTAACGGGCTCTGCCTTCTCTTCATTCTCCTTGTTAAGAGCATCTTCCAGGATCGACGGTGAAGTGGGAATGCCATTCTCCATAAGGAACTCCTCCAGGTCCATGTACTCCAGGTGAAAGGTCTCACCATTGTACGGGATGGTCTTGTCCCAGATGGCGGGGGTTAGGGCAGCCGATGGACCCATCCCGCTCTCTCCTCCCATATCCACATTTTCACCTGTTAACAGCTTCTCCTTGTCGTTGTCTGTGACAGCAACACAGAAGAGCATTTGGTGAATGTTGTGACAGGTTGGAGGCCCAGTGGAGATATGGCAGGTATAGGAAAGGCAGTTTACAATAAGTGGTCCATATGGGACTCCAACCCCTTAACTCGGTTAATTATGACTTGGTGTTAGAGGACCCCGACACATCAATTATGAAACCTACTAAAAGTAGTTTTGTGTACTGAGTGGTGAAGAGCTTAGATGTAGTGAGGCTGGAGAACAAGCCTGTAATTAACTTTTTTTTTTTAAGGGAAACCAGAGTCCCATTACAATCGTGCCCTGAGGGCAACAATGGGAACAGTAAAACAACACTTAAAGAGTTCAAAACTATCTTTGTTCTGAACTGACACTGCCCAATGATGCTTTCTGAAATGTATATATTAAAGATAATGGAGTTAGAATGGTTTGATTCTATATTAATTTACTCCATAACACATTCCTCTTATACTCTAAATATTATGCCTCTTCAATCTTCTCAGTTCGTAGCCTATAGCAAACAGTGCGTGCAACCGTGACACCACGAATAATCTAGACTTACCATCATCGCCCTCCAGTAAAACCGGCGGGGGCATTTCCATTATCTTCTTCAAAACCACGGGAAACGCACCTCGTGCACCCATGGTTGTTTCTAGTGTGGTGGTGATCGGCTCTGCAGACATTTTTGCTGGATATAGGGTGCGCAATAATTTAAAGACAGGCTGTCAACAAGGAAGCCCGGGCTAGGTTACCGTATAAAAATATCCTTCCCGTGAAACAATCTTATCCTTCACGAGACAGTGAAATCACGATAGGACTAAATATTACAATGTAACAGAGAAGAACATTTTATTTTAAGAGTACGAACCAAATATCAAAATAGAACAAAATATGTACAGAAGAAACCGCACCTCCAGAGAAAATGTACAACGCGCTCTGATAGGTGCTCTTTTTCTTTGCCGTCATGAATATTAACATTAATTGGCCGACGTAGGCAATGCGTAAAGTCTAATTGGTTAACAGAGTTACAGCTCTTTTGTAACCTTGACTAAATTAAGAAAACGTGTCGGGAGGGGCCAGCCATTCCATGTCCGCATATGCCAGGCTGCCTTCATACAACCTCGTAATTTCGTAAATACGATCATTAAGTTTTGCGCTTATTAAGTATTGCTCTTTAACGGGTCCCCTAAAACTGTATACTATGTCATACAGTCAAAAGTTGGCACACACCTACTCATTCAGGGGTATTACCATTTTCCACATTGTAGAATAATAGTGTTGACATTAAAACTATGAAAGAACACACATTGAATCATGTAGCAACCCAAAAAACTGTTAAATAGATGAAAATAAAATACACTTCATATAGTGGCCACCCTTTGCCTTGACGACAGCTTTCACAATCTTTGCATTCTCTCAACCAGCTTAATTGGCGGTCACCTGGAATGCTTATCCAACAGTTTGAGGTCATTGTCCTGTTGAAGAACAAATGCTGCTCCCACAAAGCACAAACCATATGGGATGGCATATCACTGCATAATGCTGGTTGTGTGCACCATGAATTCTAAATGAATCCCCAACAGTTTCACCTGCAAAGCACCCCACCCTATCACACCTCCACCCTGCTTCACGGTGAGTATCCCACACACAAAGACCATCCGTCTACAGATTCCGCATATCATAAGGACATGGCCGTCGAAAGCAAAAAAATCTCAAAATTGGACTAATCAGACCAAAGGTCAGATTTCCACCAATCGAATGTCCATTACTTGTGTTTTTTGCCCCCGCAAGTCTCTTCTTATTGTCGAAGTCCTTCAGTAGAGGTTTCCTTACAGCAATTTAACCATTAACGTGATTCATGCAGTCTCCTCTGGACAGTTGATGTTGAGATGTGTATAATCCTAGAACTACGTGAAGCATTTACTTGGGCTGCAATCTGAGGTGCAGTTAATTGTCGATTTCTGAGGCTGTTAACTTTAATTTGTTCCATGTGTTATTTCATATTTTTGACTGTAACAATTCTTCTACAATGAGAAAATTGTAAAAATAAAGAAATACCCTTGAATGCGTAGGTGTGTCAAAACCTTAGACAGGGTACTGTATGGGCAGACGTCATCAAAACCATTCGCTTTCATACTTGATATTTCATGGCCATTGTCACTCTACTTACAGATTATGCAGAAAACATCATCTTACATATGTTTTAAAAAACATTTTGTTAATTCCAAATGTAGCAGACTGCATCTTAAGGCATTACAGGGCTAGAGTCCAACAATTTTGCAGGTGGATACATTGACCAGAGACAGCAACTTTGTCCGGTATTCCAAACAAACTTATTGTGCACAAAACCCTAGAGTGCCTTCTTAAGATGGCTATACATTAAACAATCCTTCAGAGATGTTTTACTAATTTGGGATCCCCAATACATTTCTGTGATTACTGATCAATCATAAAGGCCTACAGGCTCTGTATAATGTGAGCAGGTAAAAGACTTGTGACTGTCTTGCATTCTCCTGATCCGGTTCATAGGTCAAGGCTACTATTTTGACGCACTACATATTTTCAGTCGTATCTTGTGTAGTAATAATAATGAGTATACTGCAACGCGACTTGCACAACTTGTCTGCCATTGCTCAACTCATTCTCAGCTTAAGGTACAATAAGTGGGGGGGGGGGGGGGGGGGGGGGGGGTGATCAAATCAGATTCTTTAGGGAGCACATTTCTTCCAGCAAGCGCATTTCAAATGGTTTCGCCTAGTTGAGAAATAAAATGTGAGAAAGACTAGCGCATGTTAAAAAAAAAGACCCATTCATATTACAAAACAATGAACTACTTCATAAAAAAATAAGATATCAAATACAATAAAATAAAATAGTATAACAAAACACACCATAAGTAAAATGTTGCCTACAATTGTATGTATACTGGGTAGAATGTAGGCAAACTTGGGGGGAAACGCCGCCCAGATTAGAAGGGAAATATGTATTTTCGGACTCAAAAAAGCAATGTTCCATATTTAGGTATCAAAATCATTCTATCAGTGTAATCAATACCATTGAAAATATTTCAATCTTGATAGCAGTATTTAAGCGAGTTAACAAAACCAATTTTAATCCTGATATTGCACATTCCAATATCCAAAGGCAAAATTCTATGTATAACATTTATTACAATTTCAAATAACTTTTGATGACTATTTTTAAATATGTTTTGTAAACCGTGTGAAAGTATCAAGTTAAAAACAATAAATCAATAATACTGAGCAATTCATTCAACAACGCCATTTGATAGGCCTATTATATTAGATGTTAATATATGGTCAGTAAACTAGCCATTTATCTAAAAACGACTTACATTAGGCTATATCTTGAACCTTTGTTATATTTCAGCACATTCTTTGTTATAATTTTGTTATATATTGCCAATATATTCTCAGGGGTAAAATACCCCCTGGGGAAAAATAGGATTGCTATAAAAAAGTATTCTAATTTTTATCTGAAGAATTGGATAACTTAGCCTAAGACCTTCCTATTGACATCAAAAATCAGTTTATAGGTTTAACTTCATCACATCACATGACAATGTTTTCTAAATGACAAGAAATAAGATCAACTGATGTCATAATCGTTTTGGTGGAATTGCTTGATCAGTTGAGATGATTCGACAACATTTTCTAGATGAACAAGAGTAGTGGCAACAAGGGAATGTGTGGAAATAAAATGTTCCACACATTCCTTGGTTGCCAAGGAATGTGTGGAAGGGCGGGGGGTTAACCCAGAGAGGCGTTTAACCCCAAGCCACCCTACTCAATTTCTCTCCGCTCCTATTATTGTAATATGCTATTTGTTATTATGTCCTTGCCTCAGTGCAACAACTCCACGAGGTTGGTGCTGGAGAATCGAAGATTAAAACGTTTTCTCTGAGGCATATCTTGCCAAGCTTTTTATCACTCTTCTTGTTCAACCAGTTTTTGGATCTGAACTTTTTTTTTTGGATCTGAGTTTTTGGATCTGAACTTCGGAAAAACAGACTTCAGGAAGACCCGATTCTGCAGACAACTTGTTAGATACCCTTTAGCCGGGTATATTCCTATTGCCTGCCCCGGGCCGGTTCACTCACGACTAACTCAATTTACCCCAGATGAAATGACTGTGGAGGAGCAATTATATCAGACTCCTTGCCCTTACTGTCAGATTAACGGAGAGTATTCTATGAACCTAAAATGCAGCAGTATATACAGTCCCACAGTTAATTTTGCACTGGAAATCGGCTTTCGTATGTGCATATTTGTCTCACTTGAAAGACAGAGCCAAGTGTGTATCAGAGTTACCACCAAGACAGGCATGAAACCACCAGGCTATTAAAGGCACCACCCACATGACTCTGCTCTAATGAGTTTGAAATGTCATTCCGTAATTTTGACACACTAAAAAGAAAAATCAAAGCTATTTATTTTCAACCAAGTTTTACATACAGAGCAGAAGAGACATACAGCAATTAGGAACTGTAAGAGGATGTCCCAACATCAACATACATGTCTTATACTTGGGCTTTATTGTCTTTGGTACATTAGCTGTTTCCGGATCTGTGCTGCAGGCACCTTCTAACCTGGGCATGACATGTGTAATAGTTGTAATGGCACCTCCTTGGCATGTCCCATCTGTCATGTCCTACAAACACATGACCTAAGCAATCGGAGTAGAGTGTACAATGGTTGTCCAACCAAGCCATCTTAAAATGAATGCAATAAAAGTGAGTTGCTCTGGATTAGCGCATCTGCTAAATGACCAAAACTGTAACATTTTAAATGTAGATTTCACAAAGGCACCCACAGATAAGGTTATTTTCTCTAGTAACAAAGCTGCAGCCACAACTAAAACACACTCAATTACACTGCCTTAAAATACTCTAAATTAATAAGATAATGAGACAGGGGACCCTGCAGTATGTTTCAGTCTATAGATTTTTGGCCAGTGTGCTGTGTCAGCTAGACTACAGGTGATAATACTTATTGTTTGAATGGATGTCAGACAGCCCCTTATTTTCATGTAGTTCAGGTTGTTTAAGCTTTGGATGCTTTAGGCCATCATGTTACAAAAGCAAATCAACAGAAATGTTTAAAAAATAAATAATTAAAAAGTGTCCTAATTTGGTTCCGTGGACTAGGACGCTGCCTCCAAAAGACTTACAATGGATCCTCATTTTAAATCAAAATTTTTCTGTCAAATAAAGCAACCTAATGCCTGAATATCTTCAAAAAATAAATAACTGCCCTTTAAGCTGTGTATTGAGAGTAGTAATGAGATATTTGCTTTTGTAAGTTTAGGTGAGTAAGCTTGTTGCTAAATGTCACATAATGGACCAATGTTACGGTCATTTCTGAATGGAGTCATTCGAGTTTAGATGGGTCAGCATTTTATTTTCCTATGTTTTAGAGATGTCCTAGCTTTGGTTGTTTGCCCTGCTCGCATAAACCTCTTCAATACCAATTAAACTCCTGGGAACACGTCTCTTCTGTTCTTTCAGAATCCATTGGAACAGAATTGACAGGCCTATCCAGTAAAAAAATACTGTAGAAAAAACATTATCAATTACAATGTACATTTCCATACCAGATCATACTGAATTATTGACTGATAAATAATTACAATAATGATTTGGAATCCGCGCTGTACTACCATCTCTGGTTAAATAAGCAAACACTTAATTTAAAAATTCAGCACATTGTTCACGCCTCTTCTGTTGACCAATCACCGAACAAGAAGCATGGACTACAAAAACGTCGACCGTGCCCCACGTTTTGACTTAGAATAAAGCGGCATTATTTTCTCACTTCTAGCATGATCTCCACATATGCATACACGTGACTGTACTGCAACCAGAATATATATACGTTAAAAATTATTTATGGAAAAAAATGAAAGTATCTGAAACTTCTGAGAGCATTGAAAACAGCATGCACGAGTAATGACCCGGGTTCCACACATCATCCAAGTGAAATGTGATAGCCCATGCTCTCCACGGTAATTTCAGTTTTGAGAAAAACACGTTTCACGTTGGTATGCACGTGATGCTTGCACGTTGATTTAATCAGAAGTCAATCTTGTGACCTAATTGCCAAACTGAAGTGAGACACAGAGGCGCGGAAATATGGTATTGGGGTTATAGAACATGCAGGGAAATCAACCCAACATCTGTTAGGCTATATCATCGCTATTTATAGTAAAATATATAGGCTTTAACTTACATTTTGTTGATGTTCGCAACAAATGAATTTATTAAGTTTTGAGTTGTAATCTAGTGTTGGACGAGGATTAACCGCGCCGCGGAAACAAATATTATTGATCATTCAAGCGCGATACAAATGATCGAGAGTTGCACATAAAATTAAGATGAATTTTCGTCTTACCGTTATCTAAGGTAGGAATAGTGAAGGGGCCCTCAAGTAGAGCTTTGAAAATCTCAGGAATCTCAATAGAAGACATTTCTCAACTTCTCTCAGCGCGTGTAAGTAAAACAGACAAAAAGGCACTTGTAAAACGAGATTTTAGTTGGCTACGTAGAATACTACAAAAAGTTTCTTGACGACAACACGGTATTCAATATTCCTCCTCCTTTTCACGACTCTCCCAGTTTGGCTGATCTAGCCAATCACTCCCAGGTATGCGTGCTGCACAAGTAAAAAAAACAAGAACAGAGTGTCATAAAAGGGTTAAGCGGTTGCCCATCTAACTGGCGAAAGACATTCGGAAGAGTTTCCAGACAGGATTACCTAAGCAAAAGATCTGCGCAAGTCCTTGTTATGAAATAAATCATACTGAAGAAAACTAGTTTGACCTAATAGGCATGTATTTAAAAGGGATTAACAGCATAAGAAACTAGAATGCTTCTAAAAACAAATGTTTTATTTTGAATATGTATGCAAGGACATATCAACTTTCAGGAAATGTAGGGTGCTTTTCCCCCCGTTGCTTTCTGGTAGGCTACACACCCTACATTTGCAGGGCATCCAAAATCTCATCACAACACCAGGCAGGTTATAGGAAGACAGTAACAAAAAATGCTGATCGAAGATATCCAACTAGTTTTCCTCTTACAGTGGATATAAAGTCTACACACCCCAGTTTTTCCACATTTAATGTGAACTATAACGTAAACAATTAAATTGAAAAACAAATCTTTGAGAGGAAAAAAAAAACTCACTAACCTGGTTGCATAAGTGTGCACACCCTTAAACTAATACTTTGTTGAAGCACCCTTTGATTTTATTACAGCACTCAGTCTTTTTGGGTAGGAGTCTATTAGCATGGCACATCTTGACGTGGCAATTTTCTCACTCTCCTTTGCAAGTGTGATCCAAATCTCAGATTGTGAGGACATTTCCTGTGCACAGCCCTCTTCAGATCACCCCACAGATGTTCAATTGGCATTCCAAAAACATGAATCTTCTTCATGCATTTGTGGATTTGGATGTGTGCTTTGGGTCGTTGTCGTGCTGAAAGGTGAACTTCCTCTTCATCTTTCTAACAGACGCCTGAAGGTTTTGTGCCACAATTGCCTGGTATTTGGAACTGTTCAGAATTCCATCAATCCTGAATAAGGCCCCGGTTCCAGCTCAAGAAAAACAGCCTCAAACCATGATGCTGCCACCACCATGCTTCACTGTGGGTATGGTGTTCTTTGGGTGATGTGCAGTGTTGTTTTTGTGCCAAACATACCTTTTGTAATTATGGCCAAAAGTTCAACCTTGGTTTCATCATTCTCCACTTGATGATGATTGTCTTCACTGTGTTCCATGGGATATCTAGTGCTTTGGAAATGTTGTACCTTTCTCCTGACTGATATCTTGCAACAATGAGATCCCCCTGATGCTTTGTAGGCTCTCTGCAGACTATGGCTTCTGCTCTGAGATGCAACTAAGAAAATGCTAGGAAAATCTGCTGAACTTAATTTGTCATTAATCAGTCACTTTAAATGATGGCAGGTGTGTAATGACTTCTACACAGCCACATCCCCAGTTATAAGAGGGTGTGCACACTTATGCAACCAGTTCATTGTAAGGTTTAAAAAAAAAAATCCCCCCTAGATGATTTTTGTTTTTTCAATTGAATTGTTCACATTATAGGTCACATTAAAAGTGGAAAAAAGTTCTGACATGATTGATCTTTGTGAACATTTTTTACATCACAAAAACCTGGCATTTTCACAGGGGTGTGTAGCTTTTTTACATCCACTGTATCTGTGAATTAATCCTTGGCAAAACAGAAAATAATTATTTTATTACTTCCAAGGATTCACCCAAAAATTAATTTGAAATAAAAACAATGTTAATATCCAGATCAAAATTAGCTAACACACAAGTCTTCATTTCCAATAATGTTAAATTCCGTTTTATTTAGTTAATTGGTCTTCCTATCATGATCACGCCTTACACAATTAATTTGCGTACAACTGTGTCACTTTAGTCTAGGTGGAGGTATTCAATCTGTAATCGATAAACTATACATTAAACATGGGGGTGAATAAAAGTCACACATTTCTCTAAAACAGTCTGTTTATTGTTAAACACTTGCGACAGATTTGGTCCACTTGTGATCATAATCAACTTCCAACCAGGGAGGAAAAAGGAGAAAACAAAGACAAAAACAAAACAAATGTAAAAATACAGTACAAAGAGACCTTGTTTTTTTCTTAAAAACCATGGCGTCTATAACAAGTTGTTGAAAATAATCCATCAGTAATAATTATAAATGTAGATTGCTGTCAGCTCATGGTGCATCAGGTTTGGGGCCAACTTAATTTCAATTCCAGTCAATTCAGAAAGAGAACAAAACCCCAATTTAAATATAAGATTCCTCATTGAAAACTGTATCATAATTTTCATATATTTCCTGAATTGTATGGAAAAGTTTGACCACAACTCTGGTGTGTTTTAATTCAAATGCCTTTTATTTGGAAAGACATAAAAATCATCTGACTGTTTCTGAGTTTGTTTAGGTGAAAGCCACATTTTAACAAAGACAAATAAGCCAGTCATCATTAGTACCACGATCAAATGATCTCTCTGGTGAGTACTGACATATCAAACCACTGTTCTGCTGGTCCAGTCCTCTGTAGGCACAAGGGCCAGATACTTTGTTCACCCTTCTGATATGACCACATTCACTGACATGATCCACCAGTTTAAAACCAACAATGGAAGTTAATTGAACAGTAATAAATGCCACCTTGTCACCTATTAGTTTGTGATGACAAAGTAGGCAAAACAAAGACATCACCATGCTCATCCCTGCTTTCTTATGTATGACCACCCCTCTTGTAACAGATACCAGAACCGATAGTATAGTGTACACGTAACACCTGACTCTGACCATTCAAAATAAACAAAAAAACAACCAGAGAAAACCTCAAACATTCCATTACCTCTTATCTAAATTATACAGATGTCTAAGTATTATTATAGGTATGCATCATATATAGAGTACGGTTATAAGGGTATCGGGTATGTATCATCTTATATCGGTATATATTGAATAAGGCGCTATACTGACGTATACAGACGTCTATGTATGCTTGGAATTGTGTCCCAGCAGGGTTGATTAAAACAGCAAGGTAATACAGTATTATTGATGACATTTTCTCACTCGGGTAGTCAAGAAAATAATAATTTGCAAATTATGACTATTTCAAATACAAGTTGTCTCTAGAACAGTCCGAATAACTGTCCAAACATATTTGATTCAATCACACCTCAAGTACCCCACAACGCGCTAACCTGAAGCAACACAGACAATGTCTATGGGCTCTTCAGCATCAACTTGTTGCAGTACTCTGTCTGTCAATAAATGGTGCCCTGTGTACTATAGAGACCAATGCTATGCTAGTCTGTTAGCCTATAGTCTTCTTATGTAACCAGGTAGATGAGTGTGAAGGCAGACGGCTAGTATGTAGAAACCCCACCTCTGGGGATTGACTGGTATATGCTGACTAATCACTTGTTATTTTTTGTAAAGGTTTTAGCAACATAAAACTCTTCTTGTCCTGTCTGGCCTGCTGGACTTAGCATACACATATGTCTGTTTACTGTAAAGTATTATATTCATACATGGATACATTTATAAAGAGAGTAATACATAGCAATTAACATACATATATCAATAGCATATAGGAGAATCGAAATAGTAATAATAGCAATCGTTATCGTCATAATTCATCATCATCATCATAATAATAGTAGTAATACGATCCCTCAATGAAGCAATTAACTGGGTCATTCCAGAAGAAACCCTTTCTAGTTACTATTACCCCCCTATAACTCTTCTAATTTGGTATTTGATGTCCGTCTAGTCTACTCCCTAGGTTAATTAAATTAAAGATGTTTACAGAAAGCATTATCCTGGCATTCTCTATCCATTGAATGATTCATTCATTGACGCAGAAAAAACCTAATCAAAATAGTTTTCAATTAAATAAATGCTGTAGGAGACCCAAATTAGTATCATACTGCTAATTTCTTGAGACAGCGCACACCATTTGGTTCTGAGATAAACATGATGCTAGTGTTGGGATTCAACCAAACCAACACTGCCCTTTTTTGACCTGGGAAAAATAATGTACAGCCTATCATGAGGTGCTCTCAGTTTTCTCTGGAATGACCCTCACAGAAGCAGAAAATCACTAGTCATCTAGTTCAGCGATACATGTCAATTTTGTATAGCATAGCTCAATAACAAGAGGTTCTATATTAAGCTTAACCGCTAAGTTATCAATTATTATTAGTTGTATACCGATATCTGTAAATATGTATATATTTATATATAATGGTTTTATAATGTATAGACATACATCCATTACATCATATCCGCTGTAGGTAAGCAAACAAGATTTTTGCCACGACTGGCAAAAACATGTCCCTGATTATATATATTTTGTGTATTCATTTTAGCGTGTCTGTAGGCATGTCATGTCTTGATGTTGAAGACTAGCCTACATTATAGGTAGTTAGCATTTTTTTGGCCTACAGTAAGGGTAGTCTTTATTGTACTTTTAATTAACATTGATGTCTTCATTGCTCCCTTTATCACCACCACCCCCCCCCACCCCCCCCCTCTGGGGCTCTGAGGCCACCAATCTGTGATCCCACCACCCATACCCAGGTCTAGTTTCAATACCGTGAAAAACAACTTGCCCCTTTCAGATTTTTTATTTTTGTTATATAAACAATATCAAATAAAAAAAAATTAAGAACCTGAGTGAACAAATAAAGCATACTTTATTTTATTAACAGTTATTCCACACACAAAGCCCCACTGATAGTGATCACCCCCTCACACTGTATTATGTGATACATTTAACTACATTGACAGCAACCAAACGCTTCATCTAGTCCTTTAGAAGTTACGCACAAAATATTCCCCCACTCAAACATGCAGAACAGCTTTAACTCATTAGCATTTGTGGTGACTAGGAGCATAAACTGGTCGTTTAAGTACATGCCTCAACATCTTAATTGGGTTAGGTCTGAACATTGATTAGGGCATTCCAAATTCTTAAATGTGTTGTATTTTAGCCATTGTGACCACGACTTACATGTGTATTTTCAAGCACTGCCTTCTGACACCATTGTATGTCAGCAACATTCTCATGTTGAACTCTTTGAGAAAAGTGACTAATCCTTGGTACTTCCAGGTCACCCATGCGCTCCACAATTAGAACCACACAGCAATGGACAACCATGCTGTTGGACATGGAATACATGCCGTCCTTAGAGCAACCCTTCATTTCTGTTCTGTATGTGAAACAGGATAATTCAGCCAGACTACGATCCAAACGTACACAGGCACATTGACCTGGTCTAGCCAATGTCCAGAAGCAGACCTAACTGTCATGTTACAGTAGGGTCGGAAACTAACATTGTTCATGCTCAGAAAAACTAAAATCTACATGTAAGAGTGAAGACAATTGTCCCACAGAAATTATAAACTGATAAAGTAACAGTAAGCGTTGATTGAAGTCATGCAGTTAACAGTGTCACAACCAGTTTTGAGGGAAAGGGGCAATCACTTTCTCACACTGGGGCTATGGGTGTTGCTTAACCTAATTCATTCAGTTAAGTATAAACACTTATTTGTCCACTCAGGATCCCTGTGTATAATATTAAAGCTGTATATTGTACAACATTTATTTACAAAAATATGCAAAAACAAAAAGTATGAAATCGGGGCAAACTTGTTTGTTTAACTAAACATGTCCAGTGTCCACCAATTTTTTGTTTTGATATAATTATTTTGACTAATTCTGACACCCACTCACAGACAATCAGTTTTCCTGTTGATCTATTGGCATAGCGTCACACTGAATGGCTAACTGGGCATCTAACATTTAAACTGGTTGTCAACATGCCAGATAAAGCCACATAATCTGAAAAGGACAAACCCCAATCCGTCATTGGAGTGACTTTAATAAGGAGGACCCAGATGTGTTCATGGAGTCAGGCAAAACCCCAGGGCTTAGCCAAGCATTCTGTGCAGTATGTTTTGCTTAAGGGGTTCAGGTCAAGAGCCTGTGAGAACTGCAGCTGCTGCAGTGACATTTACACACAAAGCCCTCCAATGTCATATTATGAAATACTACTCCTTTCTGAAATTACTCAGTGAATACAGTATCTGTCAAAGTGTGTGTGTGTGTGTGTGTGTAAATGTTCGGAATGGTCAATTGGGCTGTGGGGGGGCATTTTAAATGTTGAGTAACATTTCTATTGGGTATTATAAATACATTCCACAACCATAATTTTTCTTATGGCTTCCTCATAATAGCCTTGACAGGCTTTACATTCATAGTCCTGTACCAATATGGCAGACAAATAAAGTACTAACTCCCATGGACAAAAGAAATGGCATATTCATTTCTGTCCCATTCTCTCTCTCGTTTATGTTCCCACAAGGGACAGGGGTAGGATTTGGTTGGAAACGTTATTCTCTAGCTAAATATATAGGGGACTTGTTTGTAAAGCTGTACAACCAAATCAAACTGTACTTTTAACTGTATCCCCAGACAACTACTTTCCAGAGCTAAACAACCATATTATGTCCTACGCGTGTGTTTTCTGCCTCATATTTCTGAACAGCTAAAATAAAAAAAACACTGGCCAATTTAACTGAACATTCCAGAAACATTTCTGTGGTAATTTAGCTATAAAACAGAGGAGTCCAGAGACCTCGGCCACAAATCCACTTATTTAAGTGGGCAACAAAATGGCTTTGTTCTTTTTGCTTGCAATTTGCCTTCAGTGGTATTCTAGGGGACAGACACATGGACACTACATTTGCAGCATTTCAGAAATGCACTGAGGGTCACACTGTGATTAATAAAAGCCAAACCATAAACAAACTCATGTTATCCAGCGTGCATGTTCTTCTACATGACTTTCTGGACTGCGCGCGTCACAAGTTGTGCCTGTAGCATCAGTCAGGTATTGTTGTCAGGTAGGGGTGAGGGTGTGTTGATTGTGTTTGTGTGTGTACGCATTCAGATGGACGTCACAGGTGGCAGGGCTCTGGCGTAGCGGGAACAGGGTCTCCCATCTAGGGCTCAGGGGCCAACTCCTCCACCCCTGGGCTACACTCACAGATCTCCTCCTGACAACCGCCGACCAGACTAACAAACAAGAGAAATACGGGCACAAATCAGAAACAACATATTAACATCAAACATTTACATTTTATTCATTTTCTAAATGCTCTTATCTACAGCGACGTTATTGATTGCATACACTTAGTACCAACAGCACCTTCATTTTTTATTATGCAGACAGGAGAGGGCATAAACAAGCCAATCGGAAGCTGGGTATGATTAGCCAGCCATAAAGAGAGCCAGATCAGAGACTATGGATACCAATCTTACTCTTAAGACATGAGCCATAGGATCTTTGTTAACAATAAAAAATCAGGACCCCTATTTAACATCTGCAAGACAGCACTTCTTCACTCCACATGGGCACTGAGATTTATTCTTCAAACCAGAAGGAAGACTGCCCCCTACTGACCCTACAAGACTACTTCCTGCACCTTCTGGTCTCCCCGACCAGAGACTGACCAGAGCTAATCCTACTTAGCTTTACAGGCAAGCCAGCAAAACAGCAAACATCATGAAAGGTTTGCATGGAGAAAAAGAAATACCACCTGTTTTTAATGATTAGAAAATCACTTACCAGTGATTCAGTGTAATCTGTGGTCATGGAAACCTGTTTCTCCTCTGGAGGCGGGGTCATAAGGCTTCCATCGGTGCGTCTATTCTGATTGGTCAATGTAAGCCACATGTCATACATCTGCTGCATGTCCCTCACTGTGGACAGGAACAGAACAGGGTTATCATCTCAAACAAATACACCGCCAAATTGTTCAGCCACGTCCATCACACACGCGCACGCTGAAGACAGAGCAATGCGATGTGAAAGACATACAGTTATTGTTCTTCATGTATGTCCAGACGTCCCTCTCTTCTAGACTGTGGGCGAAAGAACAGTTTCCGATGTAGTGGCACTTCTTCTGCTTCATCACGTGGACACACATCTGGGGAGACACGGACAGGCTTTACCACAGACTTATAACCCAACTAATACCGCACCCTAACAGGTGTCATTCTCCTGATAATCTGAGGTCAAAATCCTAGTGGAAGAACTGCTGCCCACGCATGACAATGTGGGCCTTCAGCTCTACTCAGCGCGTGGGAGGAGTGCTGCCAACGTCTGGCTGATTAGAGTAAGCTGACCCGGGCCGAACCGGGGCAATTGCCCGGCGACTGAACATGCCAAAGCCGTGAGGGAGGGGCGCCCTTTCCAAATCTAACAGTAATCAGCCCCACTGTTTCAAATGCTGCCACCAGGGCAGTCTCGTGCACTATCCAGACACGTGCAACACAGAGGACACTAATATAAGAAACTCACGTCGTACTGCTGTGGGTATGTACGGGAGAACGGAAGCGGCCGCACAACCACCCACTTCTTCTTCTCAAAGGACTTCACCAGCAACACCCGACGCTCCTTTGTCCAGCTGCAGAGACAGGGAAAGATTTGAAAATGACCAGGTGTTGCGACGGGAGCAAGAGAAGGATACAAACACGACTATGTACTCAAGCGGCATTTAACAGTTATGCTGCACACAACTGGAATAAACCACCAGAAGATCTTAGACGTGTCCCAAATGTATACATTTTTTAATCCAGGTTAAAAACACTTGTCTTTTCACGCACCTATGACTGAGCACTTAAACCATACTGTTTAGCCTTACAGCTTTCATAGCTTCCTATCATTTTATCCTGTTTTTTTTCCTATTTACTTCTTCTGTTATTCTATGTTCCTATTATGATGTTGTTTTGATGTTTTCATCTGAGTATTTGTTTTTATGCTATTGTATTTTTATATATTTTTCTTTGTTAATTGTACATCGAATTGCTTCTATGTGTGAACTGTGCTATATAAATAAACCTGCTTGCTACTCCAGTTAATGAGCTGCTAGGTAATGTGACAAGTACAGTTCTAGTAGAGTTCCAGTAACATTTTGTTCACTGTAACAGTAAAATGCACTTGACAAGGCTATTATTTACAGGTCTGCTGAGTCTGCAGACTTTCTGTTATCAGACCTGTTGTGAATGTGAAGTCATGAAACCTGTCGAGGAATTTAGCTTGACGATTTTAAGGTCAAGCTGAATTCTCAGGTGAATGCTGAAAGAGGATGAAGGAGATCAAATGTCTGCTTGAAAAGAGGGGATTAAAACAACAAATAGTTCTTACAAGGAAATACCTCAAATCACATCTGAATGCAGTACATGATTATGTCTGAATTAAGTTTGAGCCAATGCATGAGAAAACTGTTCCCATGGACTTCCAGTAACTCTGCCAACTCCCTTCTAAAGGAATGCAACCATATGGAAATGCTAAGTACCAGGCTTAAAAGGCTTAGTTGGCAAAAACTTGAGATACACCTTCTCATTTTTCTGATCCTATAATTACCAGTTCAGGCCTGGTCATGAATTACAGGATCGCCCCTGCAGCCTCATAACAAAACAACGTATCAATGTAAATGTCTGTTTCCGACTCTCACCTGTGTCGTGCTTTAGCAGTGCAGTACTTCAGGGCCTTGTCTGGTTCGTTGACCTGGCCGTCCCTCCAGCACTGGCCACACACAAACTTCATCTTTAAGTTCAGCCCTCTGCCTCTTCCTCCTCCTCCCCCCATTGGTCCTCCAGAGCCAACACCACCTCCCCCGAGATTGTCTACCCCTCCACCGCCCCCTCCTACTCCTATACCCCCCACCCCTCCAACTCCGCCCCCACAGCTTTGGTGTGGGACATGTATAGGCTGAGAAAGAGAAAGAGAGCAATGAATAATGTAAATAGGCCTGTATGATATATTGAGTTAGGTGTCTGGGGCCTTTATGATATTAAGTTGGGGTTTAGGGCATGGTGCCCATCTCACCTTCTGTCTCTGGGCATTTTGTTCCAGCCTGTACCAGTGCCTCTTGGACTCCTGTACCATCTCCTCATGGGTAATACCTTGATGAGGACAAAGGCGATACAGAAAGTTGGTTCTTTTGCTGCAATCCATAACTTTGTGTTTACATGTGTGTAAACAAGTGTACTTCCTGTACCTGTGTCCTGCTGCAGTACCCAGCACTTAAGTTCTATGACAGAGTGGGCGAAGGAGCAGCTGTCCTCGCGCTGGCAACCGTAGCGCACCTCGTGGCGACACACATCAAACTGGCAGAGGGGGTGCAGCGGGCGCACCTTACTGTAGCGCACGTTGGCAGAACGTACCACATGTACAAGGCACCTGAGGGTGAGAGAGAGAGCGAGACAGAGATGGAATGTGCGAAAAAGACAGATAAGAGGGGTAACATAATGGTGTAATGGATTAGGTAGCTGAGGGAAATTGGATTTAAGATTAATTATGCTAAGTGATTATCTGGATCTGATACAGTCACTCTAAAAAAAGCGCTTGACTGAAAATTAGAGAAAGTTCTAGGTTTATGAAAAGACTCACTTGTTATCATCAAAGGGATGTCGGGCAGTGAGGTTGGAGCAGACAGCCAAGTTCTCTTTGCTGCGCTTGCTGATGATGCGAGGCTTACTGTCAAAACATTCCTGCACAGAGATAGAGAGAGCGTGAGAGTGCGTGCGCGCGCGCGTGTGTGTGTGTGTGTGTGTGTGTGTGTGTGTGTGTGTGTGTGTGTGTGAATATACACACAGCCAATAGCTGTGTCGTGTGTCGTGAGCTCAGATGAATGTGTCCCAGCCTACCTCACAGAGGAACATGAACATGCCCATGTGCAGCTGCAGCAGGCGGGTGACACTCAGGGCCCGTCTCTCAGTGCTGCCCAGCGGGTCAAATAGAAGTTCCCTACTCAGAGCTCCTTTCCTCTCCTGGGTCCACACGTCTATCTCCTCCTGGCAGTAGGCAAATGTGCAGTTCTCCCCATACTGGCACTCCTGTCGTTCCTGGACCTCTGCAGAATGGTAGGGAGGAGATAATCATCATCATTGCAAGCAGTAAAAATCATCCATTGAACTGGAAATTCTTGGTTGGTACTTCTATTTCTGCATTCTTTATGGTGGGATGAGGTCTGACCACGCACAGACAGACCAGGACACGCACAGACAGACCAGGACACGCACAGACAGACCAGGACACGCACAGACAGACCAGGACACGCACAGACAGACCAGGACACGCACAGACAGACCAGGACACGCACAGACAGACCAGGACACGCACAGACAGACCGACGCACAAAGACAGACCGACGCACAAAGACAGACCGACGCACAAAGATAAGAACACGCACAAAGACAGACCGATGCACAAAGACAGACCGACGCACAAAGACAGACCGACGCACAAAGATAAGAACACGCACAAAGACAGACCGACGCACAAAGACAGACAGACACACACCCTTGCAGAGCACGAAGGCCCCCAGGAAGTTGTTTCTAGCAGGGCGGGGTCGAACCCTCTTCCAGGTCGGGTCTTCTGTGTTTTTGAAGCGACACAGCAGCACATCCCTCTTGCAGCGGTGGGCCGCATCCGGCTGGTACTGGTAGTCCATCACCCGTGGACCTGTGGACAGAAGATACTTCACTCACACACACAGACGTACTGACGTAACAACATTACCCCAAATACTGCTGAGTGTAAAATAAACCTCAAGTCCTTTGGAACGGAAAGGGGGAAGTCATGATGGCCGTGTACCTATTCTGCTGTAACAGGCGTGACAGGCCTGTCTGAACTCGTGGGTGGCAGCCAGTGGATTCCGGGAGAGCAGGGAGAGGTTGGTACCAGCTGGAATGTTCTGAACCGGGAAGATAAAGACAAAACCAGTCACCACATATACAATTAATATATTTTCGTTATCAAATATGACGACACCCATGCAGCTACCGAAAACGAGCAGTATCACAAAATCCTAATTAGCAACCATTGTGATACATATCATCGGTGATCAAGAAACAAGTATAGCAGGAGCCACCGGACACATCCTTGAACCCAGAAGAGAGGAGAAACTAAAGTGTCCATGTCACTGCTCAGGAGTTGTGTCGCTTTCTTACTGTGTGAGTGGAGCTGCTGTTACGGATCCCAGGGATGAAGCTGTGAGAGATCCTTCCCCCTGGACCACAAGGACACAGGGTTATCAGACACGATGCAGCCTCATGGGGTCTGGGAACACTGACGTTACAGCTGACACAGGTTGCAAAAGACTGGATATTGGCAATTGACCACTCACCTGGTAGGGTGTACTCTGAGAGGGAGTCCAGCCCTCCCAATCCAGCCCCTCCCTTTCCCTCGGAGTCCCCAGCCCCTGTCCCCGGGGAGAAGGCCCCCAGGGCGTCCAGCGCCCGCGTGGAGGTCTGGTCCCTCTGGCTGAGCGACGGGTAGGGCTCCGAGGGGAGCGTCTGGCTAACCGAGGAGCTGAAGTAAGTGGCAGGTAGCTGGGGTGAAGGGGAAGGTAGGCTGGGAGGGTAAGGGGGGCGCAGGCCCACAGCCGTGTTGGGGAGGTTGGTAGGGATAGCGCCTTGAACGGGGCTCTGTGGCCGAAACAAAAAACAGAGGGAGGGAATCATTTGCCACCTTGTTCCAAATCTCAGTCCAGTTAAATCAATACAGTGTGAACAGCCTGGTCACAGAAACACTTTCCTGAGTGTTCCTACATGCTATTGATTAATGGCTCCATCTCTCTCATCCATATCTACTGATCAACAGCATTCTGCCGAGCATGCCTCCTGCATGGGGGTGACCCTAGTTGCAAATCTCTCACCTCGCTGACTTTCTTGGAGATGCAGTCCCCCAACAGGTTGTCCAGATCGTTAGAGATAACACTGCACTCCTCCATGTGTTCCGACACGGGGACAGAATAGGGCATGGGGGGCAGGCCAGTACTGGGACTCTCAGATAGGTCAGCACAGGGCGTGGCCACTGGGCTTGAGGGGTCATCGCTGACAGGGATGGGCGTGGCCAGAGGAGCAGGAATACACTGGGCACTAGACAGATCTGAGAGGGAGGACAGGGATAAAGGAAAATGTGGTGAAGACAAGGTGGAGAAGGGGATTTCCAATATACATTGAACATAATTATAAACGCAACACTTGCTTTTGCCCCCATTTATCATGATCTCAAAGATCTAAGACTTTCTCTATGCACACAAAAGGCCTATTTCTCTCAAATCTGTCTAAATCTGTGTTAGTGAGCACTTCTCCTTTGCCGAGATAATCCACCTCACAGGTGTGGCATATCAAGATACTGATTAGACAGCATGCTTACTGCATATGTGTGGCTTAGGCTGGCCACAATAAAAGGCCACTCTAAAATGTGCTGTTCCATCACACAGCACAATGCCACAGATGTCGCAAATTTTGAGGGAGCGTGCAATTGGCATGCTGACTGCAGGAATGTCCACCAGAGCTGTTGCCCGTGAATTGAATGTTAATTGCCCTACCATAAGACGTTTCAGAGAATTTGGCAGTACATCCAACCGGCCTCACAACGGCAGACCACGTGTAACCACACAAGCCCAGGACCTCCATATCCAGTGTCTTCGCCTCCAAGATCGTCTGAGACCAGCCACCCGGACAGCTGCTGCAACAATCGGTTTGCATAACCAAATCATTCTGCACAAACTGTCAGAAACCGTCTCAGGGAAGCTCATCTGCATGCTTGTAGTCCTCATCGGGGTCTCGACCTGACTGCAGTTCATCGTCGTAACCGACTTGAGTGGGCAAATGCTCACATTCGATGGTGTCTGGGACTTTCGAGAGGTGTTCTCTTCACGGATGAATCCCGTTTTCACTTTACAGGGCAGATGCTGATGTCAACGTTGTGGATCGAGTGGCCCATGGTGGCGGTGGGGTTATGGTATGGGCAGGCGTGTGTTATGGACAACGAACACAGGTGCATTTTATTGATGGCATTTTGAATGCACAGAGATACCGTGACGAGATCCTGAGGCCCATTGTTGTGCCATTCATCCACGACCATCACCTCATGTTGCAGCATGATAATGCACGGCCTCATGTTGCAAGGATCTGTACACAATTCCTGGAAGCTGAAAACATCCCAGTTCTTGCATGGCCAGCATACTCATCGGACATCACCCATTGAGCATGTTTGGAATGCCCTGGATCGGCGTATACGACAGTTTGTTCCAGGTCCTGCCAATATCCAGCAACTTCGCACAGCCATTTAAGAAGAGTGGACCAACATTCCACAGGCCACAATCAACAACCTGATCAACTCTATGCGAAGGAGATGTGTTGCACTGCGTGAGGCAAATGGTGGTCACACCAGATACTGACTGGTTTTCGGACCCCCCCAGACCCCCCCAATACAATGAAACCGCACATTTTAGAGTGGCCTTTTAGGCCACACCTGTGCAATAATCATGCTGTCTAATCAGCATCTTGATCTGCCACACCTGTGATGTGCATGGATTATCTCAGCAAAGGAGAAGTGCTCACTAACACAGATTTAGACAGATTTGTGAACAATATTTGAGAGAAATAGGCCTTTTGTGTACATAGAGAACATCTTAGATCTTTGAGTTCAGCTCATGATAAATAGGGGCAAAAACAAAAGTGTTGCATTTATAATTTTGTTCAGTGTAGAAACAATGACAATTCAAAGCTAAGCATAATGTTATGTTTTTATTTTGGCTGACATACCAGATTCAATGTCAGTCAAAGATTCTAGCCCATTGGATGTCGTCTACAATAAAACGGACAAAGCATAATTAATGAAAACATTGAGAGGATCATTTGCATTGATTAAATACTGGTGTCCTGTAAGCACATTTTAAACAGTATATGAATAAAGTTTCAATGTGCTTTGAGAAATTGAAGCCAAAACCCCCAGTACAGTAATTAGCATTTTAACACATCATTTCCAAATCATCCTAAAGTTTGTGAATTTGGTTACAAAACTCAACAAAAGCAATTACATTAATTTAGCATATTATTATAACATTGGAATCATAACTTTGTTGCATTTGTGAAAAACAATATTTGTAGCAATTTCTGCATTCCCCACTAATATTCCAGTAACCAAAATGACTGACTTTGGTGAGCTTCACAATGAATTTCCAGTTACATTGAGATATACTGGACATGATGAGCTAAAATGCTAATATGCTAGCAAGAGATTTGTGAATGAAATGTTTAAAACATTACCATTTGGAAACAGTGCCCGCATATATTGCTGTGAAAACTTTTCCTTAGATAGCTTATAGCATAAGGAAACTCAAAGGTAAATTTTGCTATTTGGGTGAATATTTGTTTTCACCAGGTAAATTGACTCAGAACACATTCTCATTTGCAGCCACGGATATAATGACAGATTGATCACCTTCTGGCTCATGGATCTAACAACCATTTGGTTACTGGTCAGATGATTACCTCACACGAACCCTTTAACCACAGTCAACTGGCCTATAATAACAACATGGACCCAACACTCACATCTCCTGTGGGTGTAGCGTTCTCTCCATTACTCTCCCCCCCTGATGTTGAGCACTCCACCTGTGATGAGAACAGTATCACTTACATGGATTGCAGGTATCTGCCATGGCATTTTGAGTACACGCCTGCTTTTGACCGAGGTAGAAGAAACTGAACTTACTTGAGGGCTGATGTAGGCCTTACGGACCTTCAGGCCCAGTTTATTAGCCAGGTCCTGAGCCAGTTCACCCACCTGCCTGTCCTGTACCATGCAGTAAGTACAGTACATGAACAACAAGAAGAAAGACATTTAAAAAAATCTAAAGAAATGCAAGTATGGGGAAGAATTTGTTTGTTGATTTATTTTGGATTTAACATTTTAGCTATGATTTAGGTGCTTGGTTCAGGTGCTTACGTGTGGGGCGGTAAGCAGACATCGTGTGCCACACTCATAGGCCTCCCTGAGTCGGCCCAGCTCCCTCAGACAGAGAGCTTTCCTGTAGAGTGCCCTGCGACTGCCCTCAGACACGCACAGCGCGCTGTCACAGTCCTGAATGCCACGCTCAAACTCCGCCTGGGGGATGTAGACCGTGACAGAAAAACAAAGAGAAAACACAGGAAAATGTGACAAAACCAAAGGGGTGGAAGGGAGGAGACATTGGGACAGGATGTAAGAACTGACAAGGATGTTGTCTGGGGAAAAGTATATGTAATATACTAACCATTTTAACAATAGCAATAGTTGAATGTGTTTGTGTGTGTGTGTGTGTCTCTTACAAACTGAAAGTGTGCCGCTGCCCTGTTGACATAGAGACTCTCCAGAAGCTCAGGGGGGATGACCAGTGCCTCCGCCTGAGCATAGCGGGACACATTGACCCCTTCACTGTAATGTTGCGCTGCCTGCCTCCATTCCCCATCTCTAAACACTGTGTTTCCCTCATCCAGCAAGTTACACACCAACTGGGTCAAAAAGGCCTGAGAAGAATTAGAGATAGTGCGAGTGTTGTTGTAAGGATGATAAAAGATAATTAACTGAGATGTAGTACAGATCTGTTGATTGATAAGACAGGTGGCTTGATACATTCGAATATAGAAAAAGAATAAACATGGAAGTACCTCATAACCCTCAGGCTCAGGGAAAGGCAAAGAGGACCTGCAGAGAATACAATTATATTTGAAATGCATGAATCAGTGCCACCACATGTCCTTTCAGTTTACTTCAACAAGGATAGTTGAACTCTAAAGATGACTTACTGAATGAAGCCCATGGCTTTTTGGATTTCATCCCTTCGTTTCTGTCGTTCTGTATCCATGGCTAAAGGGAGACGGCTTATTTTAATGAAATCCAAAGATACAAAAATGTACATCCAAACATGTTCATTATTACTGACAAACAATACTGTTCATAGATATAAAATCCTTTGCCAACCAGTGCAGAGTGCGCCCAGACGCCGATAACCGAAAACTTTCTACCATTTTGATTGAGGCCTTCTAATAATTATAACCTGTAGGTCCAACCTCGGGCTCGAGTATAAATAGCTCGGCTGAAAACAACTGCACATTTCGCAGAATAAGCACGGCATAATGCAAAACGAAATAACGTTCGTCTGCGAACTAAGGTTATGTCCATTAATTGATGAACTGCGCATAATGCATGTCTTAGGAAAAAAAATAAAAAATGCCAGTCTTATCCAGTAAAACAAAATTCACAAGATTTCGGTTGAAAGTTACAAGATAACTAGGTACATTTACTTAGGATGCAGTTAGCTTATTCAGCTATCATTAGCTAGCTTGCTTGTTTTCCCTGTCAACTGGTTTGTTTACGTGCTGGTACTGCCTGAGGTACTCCGCCACTACAGTACAGTAGCTAGTTACCTAATGAAACTAGCTAGGTAGATATGAGCCACTAATAATATAATAATTACAAACAAGTAAAACAATATAACAGCTGAAAACCCAGAACATGATTTTATTACGTATCGGGAACCAAGCAGGGACAGTAGTAATATTACTAGTCTGAAAACCTGGCTTTAAATTTTAAACTAGCGAGCTGTATAAACATTTGAAACCAAAAAGGTTGAAATTCGAAATGACAGTGACAACCGACTGACAACAGATACACTTTCGAAACTGTTATTTTTACACCGTTAGGTTACGTTAGCTAGCTAACTCCATTACGTTAAACAAACTAGCAAACGCTAGAACCAATATAGCTAATATATTACTCACCGAAATCAACACCTTCTCCAAAGACTGCTTTAGGGCAATAAATAAACTAGCATTAAATTGGGATTATCGAAAGATTATACTAAATATGAATCCTTCAGAGACATATGTATTTGTTCACTTTGACTTGACTGGACGGACATGTGAGAGTTTTCACGCAACACCGTGAAACCTAGCTAGCTAGCTAGCTAGCTGCTGGCTCCTACTACAGTAGCTACGATATGTTAGCCACAGTACTTCGGTAAGTTTATGAGACGCTTGGTCATAAAGAGCTGTGGATTGAGGCAGAGATGTTTTCTCCCCTGTAACATATCTGGTTGAGGGTTGAGTGTGTCTGTTTTCAATGTGTACACTTCGGGTAGATTCGTTGATAAGTAAAATCCAGCCAGGATCCAAGTTGTGGAATAACTTTAATTGCAAAGATTAGTGAAGAAAGCCCGAACATATTTTTCTACATTTGTAGAGAAAATCCAGTGTCTTCTAATAGTATAGAACTTTCTGAAATTATATAAAACGTTTGATATTGGAGTTGTAACCTCTTCTAAGTAACAAGTCCTCATTATTTTATTTCGTAAACCCAATAAAGATTCTCCTTTTCTATGGTATTGACAGTCAATAATCTTTCTAAATTCAGATTCAATTGCTTGCTTCTCTTCATAATAATTATAGACTAAAGCCAGGTAACACTTTATTTTGTCTCAAGTCCCAAAAGTGTTTTTGTAGATGTTCTACAGATTATCTACTGACTAACATTTTAATTATCTACATACCCTTATCTTAATATTTATCCTAAAAAATGATACATTAATTATCTACATACACTAACCTTTATGTTTGATCAGGTTAGGACCTAAGCAAGCAGTTGCTTATATACAGATGGTTTGTTGGAGGTTTTTGGTTAGTATTATCTATTGAACATCTACAGATTAGTTTAACAAAGGCATTATTTTTGTTTTAGATTTGAAAACTATAATTTTGATCTATATAGATTGTCTGATAAGACTTTCTGCAAAAGACTGGCACACATTTTTTAAGTAAAGAATATGACAGGGATGTCAGGGATATTCCTATGAAGTAGTTTTTTTCTTCTGAAGGCTGAACTATTATGTGATTCTTTGGCTAAAGAAATCCCAAGATGATCAATTCGTGGGAAAGACCTCAGGAATTGAACATGAATGTCTTACATAGATATTACTCATGCAACCATGCAATTCAAGCTAGAGAAATCTCCACAAAGCTTTTTCTGTTCAAGTCAGGAAGAGACTATACTAAATCTTTTTTCTTGCAATTTCACTCCACAATGAGGCGGTAACGAGTAATGTAGTCCATAGGCCTGTGCCGCCGAATTGTAGAAGCAGAAAACACCGACGTCACGTAATGTCGTAACGTCGTAACAACCGGTAACCAGCCATCTACAGGAGCGCGGGAGGGAGTCGACGATAACGCACACCAGGGTACTGTATAACACATTTATTAACTACTAAATTATTTTTGTGTACACAACATATTTTGAAGAAACGTATACATTTAAACGGAAGAGTAACTTAGAACCGGTACTTCTGTTCTATTACATCTATGCTAGTTGTTAGCCTAGCCAGGTAACGTTCGCTAACGAACCTAAGTTCGGGAGTGCCGAATATGCTATGTGATTTCACTATTCTCTTGTTTTCACACTAGACTACCACAGACCACTATGGCTTCCGATGACATAGCCCTGCTGGCCGAGGCGTTGTCTAAGACCCATGTAGGAAATGGAGAGTTGAGCTACAAGGGCCGAGGACTGAAGCTGGACACCGCGGAGTCTGGTGAGAGCACGGACTGCAAACACACGCTTTCGTTGCTTTCAAAATAGTCAAATCCAGAGATCAGTGTATAGGACATTGTTCTATACTTTTAGAATGTCTTCTGTTCCCCAACATCCAAACAAAATTATTGTTGCTGAAACAAATGGAAATAAAAAAGGAGACATTGACGATTAATATGGCCTCTAAAAGATAATTTGCGATAATGTGAATGGTTGGGCTACTGTGACATTGACTACACCTGTTTGCAGATGTGCTTACAGGATGGTTATGTCTGCTGGTTAAGGTGTGATGGCACATGCAGTTGCACTGTCAATGCCAACAACATTAACAACTTTGATAATAATCAGTTGTGTGTGTGTGTGGGTGCATTTCTATTTATTTTTCTGCAGTGAAGGAGCTGGTTGGTGAGATAGAGGAGTACCAGGGACTCCGGGCCCTGCGGTTGGAAGGAAATACACTGGGAGTGGAGGCAGCACGGGCCATTGCCAAAGCCTTGGAGAGCAAAGACCAGCTTCAGGTACTGTATATACAGTCTTTATCAGTCTGCCATGCTGAGGAAAACAACTGGCTTGTGCTGACTACTGATAAGTCCCACATTCACACCATAATCCTGTATTTCTTTACATCCAGTTTTAACTGTTCACTTTTCAGAGTTGCCATTGGAGTGATATGTTCACTGGTCGCTTGCGTTCTGAAATTCCCAATGCCCTGGTGAGTCGTCGCTGACAAGCCTCCTCTCGAGCTATTTAAAGTATTTTTTGATTTACAGTAATAATCCTCCACAAGTCTGTAACTCTTTGTGTCTATCTCTTCATCCTCAGAGATCCTTGGGCAGTGCGTTGATGACAGCAGGGGCCAGACTGACAGAGCTTGACCTGAGTGACAACGCCTTTGGGCCAGATGGGGTGAAGAGCATTGAGACTCTCCTGAAGAGCTCGGCGTGTCACTCTCTACGGGAGCTGAGACTCAACAACTGTGGCTTGGGCATCGGAGGGGGCAAGGTGAGCCTTTGAAAACCAGTGTGTGAAGACAATTTATCACTGGGCTTTTCTGAGGACTACTGTCTGCACTTCTGATTGTTTCTACACAGTTCTGAGGTAATGTTAGAATTGAGGACTTCTGAATTTGCGGAGCGGTAATGTAATTAGTTCCGTTGCCAAATTACAGTGATTGTTCTAAACCCGGGATTACACCAGGGACTGGGGGTCCTGGAGAGTGTTGTCTCCGTGGTGATTTGTCTGTCCCATGGTCACTGGGAGTTTCTGCAAGGAAACAAATCGCATATTGTGCGGTACCTTGTATTGACAGGTGTGTGCCTTTCTAAATCGTGTCCAACAAATTGAGTCTGCCACAGAAGGACTCCAGTCAGGACTCCAGACATCTCAAGTATGTTCAAAGGACACAGGATGCCTCGGTTCAATTAGGATATTTCAGTTTATTTTCAATAAATGGCCACACTTTTCTAAAAGCTTGTTTTTGCTTACTCAGTATGGGGTATTGTGTGTAGATAGTTTTTATTAAAACAAATTTTTTTACACACATTCTGTCCTCAAAGTGGATGTGTTAGAAGCAGGGAAAATGGGCAAATGTAAGGATCTGAGCGACTTTGACCAGGGCCAAATTGTGATGAGTAGACGACTGGGTCAGACCATCTACAAAACTGCAGCCCTTGTGGGGTGTTCCCGGTCTGCAGTGGTCAGTACCTATCAAAAGTGGTCCAAGGAAGGAAAAGCTCCTGATGCACGTGGGGAGTGAAGGCTGGCCTGCGTGGTCTGCTCCAACAGACGAGCTACTGTGGCTCAAATTGCTGAAAATGTTAATGCTGGTACTGATAGAAAGGTGTCAGGACACACAGTGCATCACTGTTTGTTGCGTATGGGGCTGCATAGCCGCAGACCAGTCAGGATGCCCATGCTGTTTTGGCAGCAAAATGGGGACTTACACAATATTAGGCAGGTGGTCATAATGTTATGGCTGATTGGTATACATATTCAGTCTGTAACAACACAATGTTAAGGAAGTAAAGGGTCTGAATCCTTTCTGAAGCCACTATTTTTATCAGGGGTTTTATTTGTTTATAGAGGAATCAGAGCCACTTATATACCTTAACAAAACAGTCTGCAGTGGACCACAGCACAGTACCTATGGAATCAAGGTGACATCACCCTTTTTGAGTGAACCACAAGCGTTGTTTAGTGTACCCCTGAATGCGGAAGTGTTTATTCCAGTTCAAACTAATGGAATTAGGGCAGAAAATTTTTTGGTGAAAAAACCCCACCTTACCTGGGTAACATAGGTCAATCAATAAGGCTTCTCAATCCTACTCTTTTCTGGTCTACTGTTCAGAAGTGCCACAACATTTTTGTTGTTGTTTCTATGCCAATTAGATCCTGGCGATAGCACTGACTGAGTGTCATAAACAGTCTGCTGCTCTCGGCGTCCCACTGAAACTCAAAGTATTCATCGCCGGCAGGAATCGCTTGGAGAATGAAGGAGCCACAGCCCTTGCCAAGGCATTTCAGGTACAAACTGAGACAAATTGCAACTTTACTGTTATAAGGATATATGCCCATATGACACTTATTTCTGTGTAATACAGACATTTCTCTTAATCACCTACCAATCTGTCTTTCCCTCTGCTCTCTACTTATTCCCAATGTCTCTTGTATGCTCTCGTTCGCCATCTCCCTCTCTTTCTAATCAGCTGATGGGAAGTCTGGAAGAGGTGCATATGCCCCAGAATGGGATTAACCATGCCGGGGTGACAGCTTTGGCCTCCGCCATGCAGCACAATCCCCACCTCCGAGTCCTTAACCTGAACGACAACACTTTCACCAAGAGAGGGGCCCTTGCTATGGCTCAGGTATTCCTGCCAACCCTGTCGGCCTACTGCCTAGCTGAGTGTATTCCTTCACCTTATGTGAAGTTAATGAGGGTTTAGCTAAGCTATCAAGATTATTATATATTTTTTTTAAACAACAGTTAAATATATTTTTTCTCGCGCTCATCTGCACTAAACACTCCACTATTAAGCTGAATATTTGTTTTATTCTGAAAAAAAATTACGTATAAATTAAATTTAGCTTACGTGTAATACATCTCCTTAACAAGCACCATGTTTTAGAGGGTAGTGATTCAAACACCAGAAATGTCCAACTTAAACAGTCAAGCCTACGTGCAATGAGTAGCCAGCTTATCTTTGTATTTAAAGTTTAGCCAACATTCTGCTTACAAGGTGAAATGTAATTAATACACACTTCTGTCTGGTTTAAACAGAATGCTAGTTTCAAGTAGCCTACTTGAATGAGCTGTTTATTTCTCAGAATGCGAGTGAGCCAATTCCTTATGTAATCATTTTTATCCTCATTACAGCAAGAATTAGACGGCTAACAGTGTGTGGCTAAAACTCTTCTAGCGGTACGTAGCACCAAAGGAACTGAGTTAATTGATAAGCCAATTGTAGTGTGGTCATCTGTTGGTGCACCCTAATGTGATTGTTAGTAACTAATCCGTAGTCACTCAACGATATGCCATAGAGCCGTCTGTTACAATGCGTGGTTGGGGGACGGTTCGCTCTAAGCTCGCCCCATCCATACACTACTAAATATCGCTGTAGAAGTTTCTTTCCTGACACGCAGGCTAGCCAATTGCACAAAATGTGCACAATCAAACGATTAAGATTTGTCATGTTATCTTCTAATCATATGTCACTCATGCCTAGCTCACTGCAAATTGACACACTTGAAAAGCCATACCACATACCTTATGAACACTCTCACCTCTGTTCTGTTGTCAAGGCTGCGAGGCAGCCAGGAAACAAATACGGTCTGAAACGTCAACATAAAATGTTGGCATATCGTTACCTAGAGTAAGTGTCTACAATGTTTGTCCTTGAGACAGAAGGGCAGAGTTGTGCCCTGAGATGAGTGATTGAGAGTAAAGCCATGTTTGTGTGTGTGTGTGTCTGGGGAAACTCAGCTGTTACCCTTCTAGTCTCTTCACAGACAGCAGATTATACCATTAGAGTTGTTTACAGCTAACCAAGCAGTTGAATGGCTTTCAAGTGTTTCTGAATCACGGATAGGTGCCTAGTGTCATTCAACACGCCTGTCACCCTCCTGTCCCTCTCTCCCTGCGGGCATAGTTAAGGTGAATGTGGGTTGCGATATGACCAAAAGGCAACAAAAACAAAAGCTTATAAAACCCCACAAAAATAACGTTCATTTATAACTTAAAACACCAAGTGTGGTTTAAAGGGCAACTTTGTAGAGTCCTGCAGGTAACATTTACAAGACTATATTTAAATAATAACACCACTGATCTGCACCCCCCTTCTCTCACTATATAAGACAGGAGTATTGTTAGCTAGTCCAGGGTGGTTTAGGGTGATACTGTAGTACTGCAAGTGGAGAAGTCAGTTCAAACTGATAGACTGGTGAGACATTTTAAACGGGGAACATCTCAGGCATTCAGAAACAATTCTCTATAAATATTGTTTCGAAAAATAATCTTAAAATAGTAACCACAGATGGTCAGGAAACATTGATGGCCTGGTCATTTTTGGAAAGAAATCTTACGTATGGCTCCTTTACTGTAATTAATTCAGCATATTCTCCATCCCTAAGTGGTTTGTTTTTCATGGTGATGTGTCACGGTCTCTTTCCCCCAGGCTCTCAGGCACCTGAGGAGTGTACAGGTGATCAACTTTGGGGACTGCTTGGTGCGCTCTGAAGGGGCCATCGCTATCTCAGCTGTGCTCAGAGAAGGACTGCCCATCCTCAAGGTCAGTGCAGTTTTTCCCCCAGCGTGCGTTCGTGCGTGAGCCCTGTGTGTCTGATCGTGTTCCTTCCTGTGTTCAGGAGCTGAATCTGTCCTTTGGGGAGATCACAGAGGCAGCCGCCCTGGTGGTGGCACAGGCTGTGCAGGACAAACCCCATATGGAGAAACTGGATCTGAACGGTGATTTACCGCCACACTACTTCAGTCCGTCTGTTAGTGACAGCGGCCCGGTGTGTTATTCATAATGGTCCACATGTGTTGCTACAGGCAACTGCCTGGGGGAGGAGGGATGTGAGGCTCTGAAGGAGACCATGGAGAACATGGACCTGGCCGACCTGCTGGGGTCTCTGAGGTAGCTGAGTGGTGTCTGTCAAATCCTTGACAGGGTCTGCCTCTGTCTGAGAATCTGGACCTACCACTGAGGTTTAGTGTCTGAGGTTGTTGTTGACCCTGTGCTTTTTTTTTTTTTTAGTGATGATGAAGGGGAGCCTGATGAAGATGATGAGGAGGAGGAGGAGGAGGAAGAAACGGATGAGGAGGATGGAGAAGAGATAAAGGAAAATGGGGTGACAGAAGGAGTCAGTCCTGTGAATCACCAGCCAGCCTGTCATCCAGAGGTTGTCTCTTTTCTTAGCTTCCCCACTGCTGAAGGGCTCCTCCAACTAGGCAAGAACAGGCCTGGGTTCATCCAGCAACAGGTGATGTGTACTTTGCTCACAGGCCACTTTTTCTCTTCATCCCTTTAAAAGAGAAGTCTGTCTAAAGAGACGGTGCTGAGTTGTGAAGGATAAGATGGTCATTTTTGTATTTTTGTAATCTCTTAGACCAGGTAAATATGTCTGACTCTGGGCTGCTGATTTTTTTAAATCATCTCATTGTTGCAAGACAGCCTTGTTTTAAGGATTGGTTGAAATATTAGGAAGAGGACCAGTTGTACTAAAACTGTGTTTGGGATCCAATGCGTTTATTTGATAAATGTTTCTTTTTCTTGGCCAGGTGGATGTGTCTAACTCAGAAGTGGCTGCAGATGCCTTCCTGAAAATCTCCTCTCTATACAATGACGACTCTGAGATCAACAAGGCTGTGCTGGAGACCGTTGGTGAGTCGGAGCGTACACCTTTTCTATAACTGTCAAGCATCCTGTTGGGTTTCTGTGTTTGAGTGGAACACCAATGTGAGTGTCTTTGCTTGTCATACAGATGCCCTGTTGAAAAAGGCCTTCTCTGGCTCCTCCCTTCAGACCTACAGCTTCCTATCCACTCTCCTGGTGATGCTGGGGCTCCTCAAGGTTGGAACACAATGTAAAACAGTTTTATACAGGTCACTATTTGTTCACTCCTCAAGGAGTCTCTGCCATGTTGAGGCCGATCCGGCCGGGGTTTAGGACATTTTTGTTTTCAGAAAGTTTTTCTATAAGAATAATTTCAGTTGACACAGCTACACAAATTGTTCCCAACTCTGATTAGCCAAGCTCTCACTTACATCCCATGTTAATCTGTGCTGTCTAGGGAGAGGGCAAGGTGAAGAAGGTACAGGTCTTACCTGGTCACCTGTTAGTTCTGGAGCACACTGTCCAGCAGGACTACTTCCCTCAGGACCATGCCTCCCTGCTGGACACTTTTGTTGCCAGGTAAGGTGTGTGTGACTGCTGACAGTCTGGGTAGATTGTGGACAAAGTGCATAGCAGGGATTTTGTTGCCATCAGTTGAAATCGTAATGTGGGCAGCCTAGGTCTCTTCTCTTGCTTTCCTGTGTCCAGACAGGCCCTATCAAATCTGCTGTGAAGATAAAGCACAGCCAGAAAATGTGTTGTGTGCATGCACATCTACTAGCGTCAGATGCTAAGGAAAGGAAAAAACATGGTCTTGAGGTCTCTTAAGTTGACAATTGATGGTAGAGATCAAGTGTCCTCCATCATTTAGAAAAAACAAACCTTTCATATTTTATTTAGATGTGAACCCTTATGGGAAGTTCTGGACCACAGAGTGCAAAGTAGATTTCCACCTCCTTCATCCCTCAAAGAACTCAAGGCTGTTGAGGAATAGTGCAATATCTCACCACAAACAATTTAGGACAACATTCCAAGAAGGATTGGAGCTGTTCTGAAGGGAAAGCGTGGCCCAAATACTTATTAGGTCCTTGGTGTTAATATATTATTTGTTTGCATTATTTTGTGAAATTTCAAATGACTAGTATTTGAACCCAGGCCTGGACATTGTCATAGAATGTTGTGATAACATGTTCCCACTGTCACTGAGGTAAATGTTGTTCTGTGTGTGCATCCTACAGGCATGGTAAAGCCCTGAAGTCCTGCAGCAGTGCCAGAGATAGTCTCAAGTCCACTCTAGAGAGGAGAATCTCCCCTGAGTGCTGAGCCCTTCTGCAGTGCAAACCAACCAGTAAACGGCACATATCCAATGCACACTGCCCCTCACCCTCAGGACAGATACAAACACATACCACAGAATTGACCATTGCACTGATAACGGGGAATTCCTTGCATGAGGACCTTGCGTAGGTACTTTACACTGGACAGAAAATAGGGACAAATACCAATCTACCCTCAGTACATAACATTGCGTTTTAGATGCATGAAGCTCCCTAATGAAGACATTGAAGACGACTACTTATCTGACAGGATTTCATCTTCATTTTATTTTTGTACTTGTTCTTGCTAATGCTATAATTTTTTTTTTATGAAAAAGGGAAAAAGTCTTAAGACACAAAGGGAAAAGTCATTGGAGAAAATTGCAGATGATTAAATAGGGATGGTTGTCCTTAAGAACTTAGAAGTTCCATGCATAGCATAGTAGTTGTAAGAACCCAATGTGCCACATCTGTACAGCTGAACCATAATATTATCGGCCCATATTATTCCCCTGAGTTCAACCAGGTCAGATCTATTACTGTGCATCAGACTGTAAGGAGGAATGGACTACAGTGTGCATGTGCATTGCACCGTGTGGACATTTATGTATGGCCATTGTTCTTTATGCTGTTATAACAGTGTGGTACTCAGGAGACTGACGTGATGCACGGGAACATGTGGAACATGACGGAACGTACATGTCATTCTCATAACCTTTATGATTGTTGAGCAATGATTATTGGAATAAATGTACAATATAGTTTTAGTCAACAGGACTTTATTGATGTTTCTCTGACTGTGATGTGATAAAATCTCCAACCTTTCCAGGAGTTTTGCTCTGTGTTTTTATTTGTGTGTGTGTGTGTGTGTGTGTGTGTATATAGTGTTTCTCAACCTAGAAACAATTCCTCTTATGTCAACTTCCAGGGATTTACTTCAGATCTCTGTATACTTACAGTAGACCCATACTTGTTAGGGATTTAATTTCCACTTCAATTACTGATTTGGATTTTGGTGACCTGCTTGAGAAGCTGTTTTTTTGGAAGGCCTCTAAATGCTTTATTAGCCTGGAGATATGCATATTGTTTTAATAGCTCGGGAGGGGCAGCTCTGCGCACTTTGAAACGCACTAGAAATGAATCGAAAGACGGGGGTCAGAGTGAATGGAGGGATACGTTTAGTTTATTTTGGATGGGGGACTGCCAGGGGAGAGAGACCAGGGACCGTGAGAGAATACAGCGCATTACAAAGGACGGGAGCAGGCAACGAGACCACGGATATTGAGCCGCTGTGAGTAGCTAACGGTGGCTTAAATGGTTGGGTAGAGGATGTAGACAGGTCTAAGGAAGTGTTAACTATGTGCAACTTTTTATTGCAAATACATGGTTTAGATATTAGCAACATACACATCATGGAGAAAACCGACTTTCAGACCAAGATTAGACAGAATTGTTTAGTTAGACTAGTTTAATTATTTTATGTCCATCTGCACCATACTGTGGAATTGCCAGGAAACCGTCCGAGGGAAATCTGTTCCCCATTCCTTCAGGTTTATTTACCGGAGACACTGCAGCGGTGAGTCCGGTGCCCAGCGGTGAAAACACTGTGCGTCTTTGTGCGCAGCCGGCGTGCCAGCTCAACTGCGGTCTGAACTGCTGATCCCCGGGGGGACACTCACACACACACACACAGGCTTTGCCCTAAGAAATTCCACCGTCTCTTATTTCTGTCTTGCTTTCTCACCGAATCGCCTGTGATCGTTAGGCTATAGCTGAAGAGTATTTGAAAATGTGTTAATCGCTAAATAACTTAAAGTAGGTTATTGTCCGACAAGGATTACATCGTTTTGTTTCGATATATCTGGAAACTTTCCTTGGTTCAGGTAGGGCTTATATTTTTCAAACCCATACTTTCATATAGCCTTTACGCAGTGTATTGTTCAGTATCATGTAGACTGAAACTTTCGACTACAATGGGACAACTGTTTCATTAATGTGATCTAACGCTGGGCTTTCCTAAGAACACAATGCAATAACGCGGTAGATTATCGAATTAGCTTTTTTATCAGCCAAACGAAAACCCTTTTTAATTAATAATTTGACCATTTTCAGAGACAGATTGGAATATATGCCATTTAACTTGGTATATGTGCTGTTAGGCCTATCTTATGGAATTATTAAAAATGTCTGTATCTGGTGACGCAGGTGCGGGGAAATTAGGTTTTTCTGCATTTTCCAAATACATTTCTGGTTCTGTCGATAAAATTAAAAAAGGTCTAAATCTTTTTACGCACAATTGAAATGACCAAAGCAGTATGGTTTTGTGGGGGAGTTGTAGTGTAGAATAATTATTTAGTCCAATTTAACTAAGGTGTCGTCTACGTTCTAATTGGATTATTGATATAATAGGTAGGGTATATTGGTATCTTTACGCATGCATCTGACGAATGCGTAATTTTCGTTTTTGGGGCCACATGAACACACATGATAGTTTTACTCAGCGATGTGTAAAACCGCTTTTCAAATCGTGCGACGCGTCACACCAAGGTGATAATGGAGCTGTGGAATGTAAACCGATGAAAACCGACGCATTCCAGCAACGACTTGAGAAAGCAAATAATCCAAACGATTCTAATCCGAAAAATAGACGGTTTGAAAAATGTGATTTATTCGGTCGAGGGCTAATATAGTTGACACTCGCAACATGTATAGGAAATGGACTAGGCCCCTAAAAGCGGAATGGCTGTATAGTTTGTTGATATTGTAGTTAAAAAATACTTTTACAGGCAGTTGACTCTGTTTTGATTTTCCAGATGTACAGCATGGTCTGCTCCGTGGCGTTGTGGCCTTTACTGGTAATGCTCTTGGCCATCCCGGGGGCGCATCTTGGCAAATGCCCAAAAGAGTGCGTCTGTGACCAAATCTCACTTACTGTCACCTGTGTTAACAAAAACCTGACAGAGGTGCTTCCGACAATTGACGAGGTAATCCTGAATCAAATGTGAAAAATGTGAGGCTCATTCAAGATTATCCAGAGATAACAATTCAAGGGGCAACCTGTTTGAATACAGGTTGAGTTACTAAACAATATGTTGGCATACTGACCAAATCTGAATCCCCATCAATTCCTTCCATATCAGATCACAGTGAAGCTGGACCTGAGAGGCAACAACATCCAGGAGCTTCCGACAGGTGCATTTAAACACACACCTTACCTGACGCACCTCTCCATGCAGCGCTGCAACCTCCGCAACGTTAAGGAGGGGGCATTCCGTGCCCTTGGACGCCTTGTATTTCTCAACCTGGCTAACAACAATATTGAGATTCTCTATCAGGTGAGAGACATTGTGTCACAGTGTGACTGTGCTGGGGTTGAACTTAGTTTTTATTGTAAAAAGTTGCAATTGAGAAGCTCCCAACTCTAACCCATATACCCTTGCTTTTTTCATCCTCCCGGACTGCCACTGTCCCATCTTCCTCCCTCCTGTCGTCCTCCCTTCCTGTCACATCTACAGGAGTCGTTTGACGGCCTCTCCTCACTGAAGCAGCTGCTGATTGACCATAACCGCGTGGAGGAGATCCAGCCAGGAGCCTTCTCTCAGCTGGGCTTCCTAAACCTTCTTTCCCTCACCCACAACCAACTCACTTACATTCCCAACATGGCCTTCCAGGGACTGCAGAACATCAAGTGGCTGCGCCTCAGCCACAACTCCCTCAACTACTTGGCCATCGAGGCCTTTGCAGGCCTCTTCACCCTGACACGCCTTAGCCTTGACCATAACGAGCTGCAGTTCTTCCCCACTGAGACCATGACCAGGTGTGCTGGTTATTATTACATTCTATCTTTCCTGTAATACACGTCCCTTTTTTCAGACACACTGTTCAGGCAGGATAAAGAAAGTGGTGAAAGACTGAGGAAAGATTTTTACCTGAAAGAGCTGTGGGATGGATTTGAACCTGTGCTGCAGCAGTGTATATGGATGGATTTGAACCTGTGCTGCAGCAGTATATATGGATGGATATGAACCTCTACTACAGCAGTATATATGGATGGATTTGAACCTGTGCTGCAGCAGTGTATATGGATGGATTTGAACCTGTGCTGCAGCAGTATGGATGGATTTGAACCTGTGCTGCAGCAGTATATATGGATTTGAACCTGTGCTGCAGCAGTATATATGGATGGATTTGAACCTGTGCTACAGCAGTATATACGGATGGATTTGAACCTGTGCTGCAGCAATATATATGGATGGATTTGAACCTGTGCTGCAGCAGTGTATATGGATGGATTTGAACCTGTGCAAAAGCTTTCCTTCCCCGGTCAATTAAACACTTAAAAAGCAAAATGTAAAACTCAGCTGTGTTTTTATGCCACAAAAAGTGTTCTGTGGGGCAGCAGATAGCTTATTTCTCTCGAGTGTTGGGTCAGTAATCAAAAGGTCCCTGGTTCTAATCATAGAGCCAATACATTCAAGAAAAAACCCCAAAGTGTCTGTTGTTGCGCCTTTGAGCAAGGCAACAAACCTTAATAAGAAAAGAGTGTCTGCTAAATGACTAAAATGCACATGACGAATATTCATGTATTAAGTTGAGTGTGTAGTGTGTAGTTGGTATACAGCATTATCATACGCCTTTCCCTTAATCTTATCCCACCTCCTCTCTATCTCTCTGTTTACTCTCCAGACTCGCAGAGGTGACCCGTCTGGACCTCAGCTTCAACCCCATGACCTACCTGGGCGAAGAAACGGTCTCCATGAACAAACTGACCCACCTCTTCATGGACCACATGTCCCTGCAGGACCTGTCCCACACAGCCGTGTCCCTGTCCCCATCACTCACCCACCTGGACCTCAGTCACAACCAGCTCCGCGTCCTCCAGCCCTTCACCCCAGCCTCCGCCAAGTTGGCCCGTCTCAACCTGTCCGGAAACCCCATCTACTGCAACTGCTACTTGCTCCCTCTGAGGGAGTGGAGCATCCGGAAGAAGGTGAAGCTGATGGGGGAGTGTGGGGGACCATTTCATTTCTCTGGGGAGAACCTGGATGCCATCCACCCCCGGGACCTGCGCTGCCAGAGCCAGGAGGCTATGCTGAAGGCTGAGTTCGAGGAGCAGACGAGGGTTAGACCACCCCCCACCCCCGAGCCCACCGACAGGGTCAAGTGTCCCGCCAACTGTGCCTGTGAGGTGAGAGAGGAAGGTGCCGGTTTTTGGTGTATTGATAATAAATCTATTTTTTTTATTTAGGTTTTTTTACTTACCAAACCCTCCCTCTTCTGTCTCACCCCTTCTCTTCCACACTCTGTCACCCATCCCTCTGCTGCTTCCCTCAGGGTGAGACACACCACTCCTCCTGTGAGAACCGTGGCCACACCAAAGTACCTCGTGGTTTTTCCCCTGACACGCGTCTCCTTGACCTGCGCAGCAACCACTTCCATTACATCCCTGCCAATAGTTTCCCTGGTGTGGCTGAGGTCATCTCACTTCACCTGCAGCACTGTAAGATTGTGGAGGTGGAGCCTGGTGCCTTCAACGGCATGAAGGGGTTGGTCTACCTTTACCTCTCAGAGAACGACCTTGACTCCCTCAACCCTGACGCCTTCAAGGGCCTGCCTCAACTCACCTACCTTCACCTAGAGAACAACAAATTCACTGTGTTCCCCAAGGGGGCCTTCAAACTGCTACCTGGCTTGTTGGCCCTTCACATGGAGAACAACTCCATCACCAAGCTGGAGCCAGGCATCCTGACTGGGGCTGAGAAGCTTAGGGGGCTATACCTGACATCAAATGCAATTGATGCCATGGCTATCAGAGCACTTGACCCAGCCCCTGACCTCGACACACTTCACCTCGGAGGGAACAAGCTGAAGGAGGTGCCCAGTGATGTGTTAGCAAAGACGGGCAACCTGGGAGAGTTACGTCTCTCAGGGAATCCAATTCGCTGGATTGGGCCGCATGCCTTCCAGCCATTAGCAAGGACGCTGAAGGATCTATATCTGGATGGCATGGGATTGGAGAAGGTGAGAGATTATATGTACATGGTGATTCATTCGTTTTTTCTTATTCATTCCCTTCCTCTCCTCTGTTTACCCACTTGGGATTTTCTATGCTCTTTTCTCGAATTCTTTCCCTCATTTACCTGTGTTTTGTGATACTCCTGTAGATGTCTAGGGACTCTCTGGCAGGTCTTGGTGCTGGTCTGAGAAGTCTATACTTGGAGGGGAATCAGCTGGAGGAGGTACCTAACTTCAACCATCTGACCAGCCTTGAGGTCATCAACCTGGCGGAGAATCCTCTGCTGTGTGATTGTCCCCTGCTGCCACTACGCATGTATGAAATGCGCTTTCTCTCTCTCATACAGAACACTCAGACCCATGCTTTGAAATACCTCCTCTCACGTAATGCACTCCATGTCTCCTGGTCATGGACCCAAAATGTTGATGTTCTGGTCCCTAAGCCACTTAGTTATCATTTATGGCAATGTGCTCCATCATGCTGGAAAAGGCATTGTTTGTCATCAAACTGTTCTTGGATGGTTGGGAGAAGGTCCTCTCAGAGGATGTTTTGGTACCATTATTTATTCATGGCTGTGATCTTAAGCAAAATTGTGAGTGAGCCCACTCCCTTGGCTGAGAAGCAACCCCACACATGAATGGTCTCAGGATGCTTTACTGTTGGCATGGCACAGGACTGATGGTAGCGCTCACCCTGTCTTCTCCGGACACGCTTTTTTCCGGATGCTCCAAACAATCAGAAAGGTGATTCATTAGAGAAAATGACTTTACCCCAGTCCTCAGCAGTCCAATCCCTGTACCTTTTGCAGAATATCAGTCTGTCCCTCATGTGGCTTCTTTGCTGCCCCTCTTGACACTAGGCTATCCTCCAAAAGTCCTCGCCTAACTGTGCGTGCAGATGCACTCACACCTGCCTGCTGCCATTCCTGAGCTCTGCACTGGTGGTGCCCCGATCCCGCAGCTGAATCAACTTTAGGAGTCAGTCATGGCACTTTCTTGGGCGCCCTGAAGCCCTCTTCACAACAATTGAACCTCTCTGCTTGAAGTTCTTGATGATCCGATGAATGGTTGATTTAGGTGCAATCTTACTAGCCACAATATCCTTGCCTGTGAAGCCCTTTTTGTGCAAACCAATTATGATGGCACGTTTCCTTGCAAGTAACCATGGTTAACAGAGGAACAATGATTTCAAGCACCACCCTCCTTTTAAAGCTTCCAGTCTGTTATTCTAACTCAATCAGCATGACACAGTGATCTCCAGCCTTGTCCTCGTCAACACTCTCACCTGTGTTAACGAGAGGATCACTGACATGAGGTCAGCTGGTCCTTTTGTGGCAGGGCTGAAATGCAGTGGAATATTTTTTTTGGTGAAGAGGGATTTTGCAATTAGTTGCAATTCATCTGATCAGTCTTCATAACATTCTAGAGTATATGCAAATTGCCATCATAAGAACTAAGGCAGCAGACTTTGTGAAAATTAATATTTGTGTCAGTCTCAAAACTTTTGGCCACGACTGTAGTCTACACACTTCGGCAAAAAGGTGCTAATACTTTACTCAACACACATCATACTGCCACCATCTTTTCCACAGATGGATTGAGAAGGTGAACCTGAAAGTCCGGGCCACCTGTGCCCACCCGCCTGAGCTGCGAGGCCGTAGGGTCAAGGACGTCCACGTCTTCAAGGCCTGCCCTGGAGGGGAGAGCCTGCCCTCCGCCCCGGTCCCCAAGGTCTCCAAAACTCCCAAATCCACCAAACCAAAACCTGCCCACCTTCACCCCCCAAGACAGGTCAAGGTAGTGAAGACCAAAGCCATAGCCAGAAAGAGTCAGACCCCAAAGCCGTCTGTCACCAAGAAAACCTCCAAGAGGAGCAAAATGGTTTGAAACCTGAACCACTAGAGGGCGCTATAACTATTATAGTGTAACTACAGGTGAGCAGGTGTGACTGCTGGATCTATGACCAGGTGCCTTTACTGTCTCCCCAAAGGCTTTGACTGCTGTAGATCTGCACAACATAACGCAGGACAGAATTAAACACATAAAACACTCAGAAAGACGTACAGGGATGCAATTCTGAAAAGGACAGTTAGAAATAGATGTAGAAACTCAACGTTGAAGCTCTTCTTCAACACAAGGATTATACTGATTTTTTTATATTGAGTGGCTTCCTCTGTTGAAAATATTTTCAAGTTACACTAATATTTAAAATATATGTACCATTATGAAGTGTAGTCACCTAACTTGATGTTAGGAAATAAAAAATGTGTAGGGAGTTCTAGCAAGTTTCCCAGTGTGTACATGGCAAATTTACTAGTTTGAAAAGGGCAGTTGATGACATGTTCAACTTCTTCCATTTGAGCACTGAATGTGGGTCTTCATTTCATCGTGTGTATTGAACATGTATTATACTTTCAGTTTTCCACTTTGGAAATTGTTTACGGATATTGAAATAAATGCTACATACTTCTGCAAAATTACATGGTCACATCACATACTGTAGCTGAAAGCAAGGTTCCTACCTGTCATTACTATATTCCTGTCTCTGCACAGTCATAAATGTTTCATTGCTCATAGATTAGTCAGTAGCAGAAGTGTCATTCAAATGTAAAATGTGAAAGTCACAAATCCCACAATCTGACAAATCAGCTAACTGAAGTAATTTTATTCCATGATTCAACAATATATAGTACCTACAAAAACATAATCTGGATAATATTTTCAAAGAAATAAACATACAACATGAAAAAATGTATTGTTTTACATTTTCTGTGGTATTAAAGTACCGTCCTTTCTGTTTAACGGTCTTACACAGAAAGTCTCAGTGTGAATTGGAAACAGCCCAGCTCAAAAACTGTTGATGAAATCCATAAAAAGAATACTGGCTTACATTACCCATCTGAACTTCAGGTTGTGGTGATCAGTAGTGTAGGGACTTAAGGCTGCGATGGTGGTAAACAAGTGTAAACAAAAAAAGACGCCTGAAGATCTATGGTCAGTTTGGGAAATGGTTGAGGTTTGTTGTTAGGGTGGGTAATCATTCTAGATGGGCTTCCAATGTTCTCAATATCAGTAAGTCTCAATCTTCCAATGGTTTCCCCTCTGTGTGCTGCTTCTTCTGATTTTCTACCTTCTGGGGTTTAACTGTCAGAGGGTCTGCCTTCTGTGGCTCTTTCTGTGGTTCTAGCTTCTGAGGTTCCACTTTCTGAGAATCAGCTTTTTGCTGGTCCGATCCTTGTGGCTCTTGCTTGACCACCTCCAGGGAGGGTAGAGAAGCCTGGGCCTCTGGCAGGGGCTGGATTGGGGTTTCCATCTCCAGCTCCTCCACCTTTACCTGTACTGCTATGACTAGAAAGTGGGAGGAGGGAGGTAGAGAACGAGAGAGTGAGAAACTAAAATAGTTCAATAACAATAAATATCTTAAGTTATTGTTGTATGAATGGACTGTAAGTCATAAGATGATGTGTGTCTACTTACTCTCCTCCTCAGGCTCTGTCTTAATGTGCTGTATGAGAGCTGTGGGGTCTGTCTGTTCTGGGGTTCCTCCCTCAGGTTCAGACTGTAGACTTAGCCGGCGTGGTGGCCGATTCTTGGAGATAAGGTTTGCCAATTTCTTCTTCACCATCCTTTTTTCTGACACAGGCAAAGAGAGTACGACAGAAACGAAAGGATTTAAGTACACGGTTCATTCAAAAAACAGGCTTATATGTGCTTTTCAGTGGCTTTTTTGGAGGACTTACTCTTTTTCCCCATAGGTTTGTGCTTCTTGCGACTTGCAACAGGATCTAAAAAAACAACAAAGGGAACACCAACAACACCATGCCACTTAAATAACACCCACGTCTCATCTGTCTCCATCCATCCCTGTACGGCCTCATTTCTTACCTGGTCCAATGGGTGGCTGGAGTTGGTATCCTGTGACCTCACACCACCCCACAGGGTAGATATCTGGCGACTGGACGTCCACCCACTGGTCGAAGTCTGGCTCCCAGCCATCAAAGTGGAGTAGGAGAAGTCGGCCCACACAGCGCCTCACGGTGGCCACGCATACCAACCGCGGGTCCATCAGGTCCACCGCCTCCAACTTCATGTTCTGAGCAAAGCCGTGACCGGAGCCGTCCTGAAGGACACGCGCAGACAGAATTAGCCCCCAATTTGCTGAGTACCAACAGAGCCGCATACGTCTCTTAACTGCAGGCCGGGTACCTGAACGACACAGGGTCGATAAAACTTTACCGTGTTAAAGAGCCGTGCAGGTGCGGCTACGGCTCCCTTGTCTTCCAGATATTTGGCCCAAGTGAAGGTTTTCCAGTCATAACCTGGCAGAGGAGATTAATATGCCACTGGTGTGAGGAACATGACAAACCGTTTACAGAACCACTTGCGGAGATCCTATTATTGAGTCGCCAAACAGGCGGTGTTTGTCCGAGAAAAAGTGTAAAACCGAACATCAAGATATAAGGAGAGTGAAGGAATTACCAGGGGGAGTGAGAGAGTGAGAGGATTACCAGGGGGTGGCGTGAGTTGTATGTTGTGCTTCTGACAGTATCCTATGGGCAGGACCGCGTGGGAGGACGCGTGGTAGCAGAACCAGTCAGAGCCGTCGCCTGACCCATCTGTGCCATCCACACCCACCATGAGGTAGCCATCCAGCAGCACCTGAGACACACAGTTTGAGCAGACAACTTCAATGAGGCCCAGTCTCTTCTATAAAACACCAGCTGCTAGACTACACTTCAAGGTAATTCTCAACTGCAATTTTGGGCTTTACAACATGTAGCTTGACTCAAGTGATTTAAGGAAACACGATGTTGAGAGGAGATTCCTTCTCCTCCAGCACCGCCATTACCAGATAATTAAACCAAAACTGCCAACACACCATCCTGCCACAGGACTGTAAACCGGCACACTGGAGCATATGATTGGTGTAGTTACGTAAGGCAGTGGTTCTTAAACCTCTCTTTGGAAGTGCCATGTGGTTCAGAGCTAGCACATCTGAAAGAAAAGGAAAGTTATTCCTCTGCTGAGTGTTAAAAACTAAGCTCAACTCACAATCTCGTTAAATTATTTTGCTCTTACCCCTGTACTATTGCGGATATGGTCTTTTGACAAATCTATTTTATCCACAATTTCACATTTAGTGACTTGCATTTAAAATATGCTAAAGTAGCAAGAGTGTGACCACAAGAGAGCAGAGTAGTTTGATAGGGAGATGTGATTTATAAATATTATAATGTAAAACTGTGAACCCAAACCTAGTTTAAATCTACCACCCCTGTTTGGACACTGCGTAAAATGAAAAAAACAGAATGCAATGATGTGCAAATCATTTAAACCCTATATTTAATAGAAAATAGTACAAAGAAAACATGTCAAAGTTCAAACTGAGATATTCTATTGTTTCTTGAAAAATATATGCCCACATTGATGTCCACTTTTGATGCCAGCAACACATTTCAAAAAAGTTTGGACAGGGGCAACAAAAAGACTTGAAAAGTTGTGTAATGCTAAAAAACTAAACCTGGTGGAATATCATACAACTAATTAGCTCAACTGGCAACAGGTCAGTAACATCATCTACAGTGCGTGATATCATTATATGATTCAGAGATTCCGGAGAAATCTCTGTACGCACGAGACAAGGCCGAAAACCAATATTGGATGGCTGTAATCTTTGGGCCTTCAGATGGCACTGCATTGAAAACAGACACGATTGTGTAGTGGACATCACTGTATGGGCTCAGGAACACTTCTGAAAACTATTGTCTGTGAACACAGTACGTCGCTGCATCCACAAATGCAAGTTAAAACTATCACACAAAGAAGAAACCATACATCAACAAGATCCAGAAACACCTGAGGCAAAGTGGAAAACTGTCCTGCTTATTTCAACAAGACAATGCCAAACCACCTGCGTGTATTACAACAGCATAGCTCCGTTGTAAGAGTCCGGGTGCTAAACTGGCCTGCCTGCAGTCCAGACCTGTCATCCATTGAAAACATTTGGCGTATTAGGAAATGAAAAATACAACCGGACTGTTGAGCAGCTTAAATCCTATATCAAGCAAGAATGGGAAAACATTTCACTATCAAAACTACAGCGATTGGTCTCCTCAGTTCCCAAACGCTTACAGAGTATTGTTTAACAGAGGTGATGCAACTGGCTTTGGAACTCTCGTCCACAATCAATCCTTTCTCTGAATCTGTTACCATCTCCATCCACCGCCTCAAGCCTCTGTTCCAACAAGCCTTGCTAGCCCCTGCCCTTTCCCTTCCCCCAGTGTCATGTCTTTACGTTTGTCTGGGTACAGTCCAATCGCTCTCCCAGGATGTTGTATATTTTGGATCTGATGTAAAGCCTCTTTTGGTCCAAGAAAAGCGCTATATAGCTTCAATGTATCATCATCAACATAGTGGTGTTGATAATTCCACTGCCCTTCCCAACTTTTTGGAACGTGTTCATGGCATTAAATTCAAAATGGGCATGTATTTTTTCCAAAAACAATAACATTTCTCAGTTTCAACATTTGATAAGTTGTCTTTGTACTATTTTCAGTTAAATGCAGGGACAAATGATTTACACATCATTGTATTCTATTTTTATTAGCATTTTACACAGCGTCCCAAATTTTTTTTTATTAAGGATGAAGGGACAGATTTATATAATCTTATCTTCAGGAGACTTTATTAGCTTATCTTTTTGGTCTGATCCATTACAATTACCATTCTTAGCAATGGGCTAAAAAACAGGGAAATTAATGTGCTTGTCAGCAAGAACACTGTTATTCCGCTTGCTCATTTTTTGCCGTTCCACTTATTCCCAATTTGTCCAGTTTGTCTACATTTAAATATCATGCGCATTCACAACAAGTATTAGCAAACTCCAGTTACCTTGTGTATAGTGGCCACACAGATGTTGCCCAGGTTTAGTGGGTCTATAGCCTCCAGCTTCATTCCCACCTCAAAGAACCCTCCCTCCATGTACACAGTCCTGGGCTGTGTGGGGCGGTGGGGGGTCATAGTGAGAAATAAAAGGTGTTATGAAGGATCACGGAAATGGAAGAAACATGAAGCACCGTTTAGCGGACTCCTCACGTTGGCTTGTACACTGACCTTCTTGAACAGCATAGGGCTGCTGTCGCAGTACACCTTCCGGAGGGACTGGTTCCCATCTGTGAGAAGAACGTAAAGCTAGCCACCTCCAACTCATGAAAACTGAAACAAACCCTCCCACCTTGGACCATTTGTTTTGATCCCGTACCAGTTGGTTTGATAGTGTGGCCCACTTTACTGGACCAGCCCACTGGGTGCAGTAGGGGACTCCACATGTGGCACCAGAAGTCAGAGAGGGGCTCCCCTTTGGCATCTTGCTCTCCGTCCTCATAGATGAGTCTGAGGCGCCCCCCGGTCACAGTGTCCACCACTGCCAACCGCGTCCGGCTCACCATAGTTCTGTCCACCACTTCCACCCGCATGCCCGTACGGAACGAACACTTCAGACTCTCTGCCAGCTAAGACACAGGGGATCGTTAGAGAGAAGTGTGCGAAAACACGTGTCCTCTTATTCGGTTCTACCTGGAAGAAATTGCTGTGTTTTTCACTAGTTGTACCTTCAAATAGAAGTCCACTGGCAGAGTGTTGGCTCCGACCAACCGGTTCATCAGGTACTCCTTCCAGTCTGGGATGTTCTGATGCACAGCTAGAAAGGGAACACACAGCCAATGTATTGATAAACCAACAAAAAAGCCAAACTAACCTCAGGTGTATCAGATTTTTTTTTGTACTTCCGGTAATGTTTTTAAAGGTTTATTCCCAATATTTTTTTTTTAATCACATTTTACCCACGTTTTTATACCTACAGGGCCTTCAGGAGGTATTCAGACCTCACATTTTGTTGTGTGTGAAAAAAAATTGAAAAGTTGAAATTTCATGTTATAGTTGTTCCTTGATTGCTTTGGCAATCATCAGGGAAAACATCAGATTAGATGTTGATGAAAATCTCTTGCCAGACCAACAAGAGTGACAAGATGTCCACTGAGAGGATGGGAACTTGTAGTGTTACATACTGTAAGGAGATAAAATTCTTGTTTTTTTACAGAACTACCACTGTTTTTTCATTATTGTTGCAGTTTTATTTTCAGTTTTATGTATGTCATATGGTGGAGAATCTTCTATTAGTCATAATTATCTATGACTTTATATTTAAGAAATATGTAAAAATTGTGAATTGTCTGTTTACATGTAACACATTGCTAAATTTACTGCATACATACCAATGTGCATATACCTTTTCTGTGTACTACAGTATTTGATTAGAACTTTGTCATTGAACAAGTACAGTTTCATTGTATTTTATAGTACTGACTTTTCACAGTAAACTTTAATCTACTGTTAAAATAGGTATCTAAAAAGATCAGGGTGATTCACAATAACATTCAGCTAGACAAAACTGACATTCTTGTGTAGTACAGTAAGCAGTGTCAACAAAAAAGTATAACAAACATTTCCAGGGTTGACTGCCATGGTGAAAAAACAACTAAACATTTTGACCAGTACGGCTCACACAATGACAATTTTTTTTTTTCATTTTGGTGGCACTGGCCAGTTTACTGACACAATAACTAGGCTTTGAAGCATGAATGTAATGTTTCGGATGAATTACTACATATTGCAGACATGCCATGGAGTTGTGATGTCCCATGAAACAGATTCCAATTACATTTTAGTGAATGTTAGCCAAAGCAATTGAGGAATTGTTTAAGTATTCAGACCCTTTGCAATGACTCTACAAACTGAGCTCAGATGGATGCTGTTTCCTATCATCATCCATGAGATGTCCCAAGAACTTGATTAATCCAACTGTTGCACATTCAATTGATTAGACATGACTCTAGAACCACCAAGACTCTAGAACTGGCTTTTCAGCCAAACTAAGAAAACAGCACTCCATCAATCAGGCCTTTATGGTAGAGTAGCTAGATGGAAACCAGTCCTGAGTAAAAGGCATATGACATGCCACCTGAAGGACTTTGAGAGAATGAGCAGCAAGATTGTCTGGTCTTATGAAACCAAAATCCAACTATTAGGCCTAAACGCAAAACGCTACGTCTGAAGCAAGCAAGGTACCGCTCACCAGGTTAATACCAAATATACAGTGAAGAACGCTGGTGGAAACATTATGCTACGGGGATGCTTCTCAGCAACAAGGACTGGAAGACTGGTCTGGAGTGAGGGAAGCAACATACAGAGAGGTCCTTTGAACTCCCCATTAAACATCTGTGGGGAGATCTGCAGCTCACCTATTCTCCCCATCCAATCTGACTGAGCTTGACAGACTCTACAGGGAAGAATGATAGGAACTGCCCAAATCCAGGTGTGCAAAATTAGTAGGGGCATACCCAAGAAGACTTTGCTGCCAAAAGTGCTTCTACAAAGTAATGTATGGGTCTAAATACTCATGTACATGAGAGATTTCAACAACAACAAAAAAGGTAAATTGGCTACCATTTTCACACACTGTGTGTAGATACAGGTGCTGGTCATAAAATTAGAATATCATCAAAAAGTTTATTTATTTCAGTAATTCCATTCAAAAAGTGAAACTTGTATATTATATTCATTCATTACAAACAGACTGATATATTTCAAATGTTTAATAATTTTAATTGTGATGATTATAACTGACAACTAATGAAAATATTACTAAAAACCAATGATAAAAAAAGTATTTTTAGAAATGTTGGCCAACTGAAAAAGTATGAACATGAAAGGTATGAGCATGTACAGCACTCAAAAACTTAGTTGGGGCTCCTTTTGCCTGAATTACTGCAGCAATGCAGCGTGGCATGGAGTCGATCAGTCTGTGGCACTGCTCAGGTGTTATAAAAGCCCAGGTTGCTCTGATAGTGGCCTTCAGCTCTTCTGCATTGTTGGGTCTGGCATATCGCATCTTCCTCTTCACGATACCCCATAGATTTTCTATAGGGTTAAGGTCAGGCGAGTTTGCTGGCCAATTTAGAACAGGGATACCATGGTCCTTGAACCAGGTACTGGTAGCTTTGGCACTGTGTGCAGGTGCCAAGTCCTGTTGGAAAATGAAATCTGCATCTCCATTAAGTTGGTCAGCAGCAGGAATCACAAAGTGCTCTAAAACTTCTTGGTAGACGGCTGCGTTGACCTTGGACATCAGAAAACACAGTGGACCAACACCAGCAGATGACATGGCACCCCAAACCATTACTGACTGTGGAAACTTTATACTGGACTTCAAGCAACATTCTGTGCCTCTCCTCTCTTCCTCCAGACTCTGGGACCTTGATTTCCAAAGGAAATGCAAAGTTTACTTTCATCAGAGAACATAACTCAGCAGCAGACCAGTCCTTTTTGTCTTTAGCCCAGGCGAGACGCTTCTGACGCTGTGTCTTGTTCAAGAGTGGCTTGACACAAGGAATGCGACAGCTGAAACCCATGTCTTGCATATGTCTGTGCGTGGAGGTTCTTGAAGCACTGACTCCAGCAGCAGTCCACTCTTTGTGAATCTCCCCCACATTTTTGAATGGGTTTTGTTTCACAATCCTCTCCAGGGTGCGGTTATCCCTATTGCTTGTACACTTTTTTTCTATCACATCTTTTCCTTCCCTTCACCTCTCTATTAATGTGCTTGGACACAGAGCTCTGTGAACAGCCAGCCTCTTTAGCTATGACCTTTTGTATCTTGCCCTCCTTGTGCAAGGTGTCAATGGTCATCTTTTGGACAGCTGTTAAGTCAGCAGTCTTCCCCATGATTGTGTTGCCTACAGAACTAGACTGAGAGACCATTTAAAGGCCTTTGTAGGTGTTTTAGGTTAATTAGCTGATTAGAGTGTGGCACCAGGTGTCTTCAATATGGAACCTTTCCACAATATTCAAATTTTCTGAGATACTGAATTTGGGGTTTTCATTAGTTGTCAGTTATAATCATCAAAATTAAAAGAAATAAACACTTGAAATATATCAGTCTGTGTGGAATGAATGTATACATTATACAAGTTTCACTTTTTGAATGGAATTACTGAAATAAATCAACTTTCTAATGATATTCAAATTTTATGACCAGCACCTGTAGATGGCAAAATAATTATCAAATAAATCATAAATTATCCTATAACACAATAAAATGCAGAAAAGGTGAAGGGATCTGTATACTTTCCGAAGACGCACTATACACTATACCAGTGATTCTTAATCCTAGTCCTCGGGACCCAAAGTGGTGCACATTTTTTTGTTTTTGCCCAAGCGCTCACACACCTGTTTTAAATGTTGCCCTACCACTTACACACTTGATTGACATAAGCAACATATAATCAAGCCTTTAGTTTGAATCAGGTGCGTGAGTGCTTGGGCAAAAACGTGCACCCCTTCGTGTCCCGAGGACCAGGATTAAGAAACACTGCACTATACTATTCCTGTGGCGATCACTCACCCTGTGGTGGCACCAGCAGCTTGCCGGTCATGGCACACCAGCCAACGGGATACATGTCACCAGAGCCTAGGCTCCACCAGAAGTCCTGGCTGCCATCCTCAAAGCCCTCATACCTCAGTCGAGCTTTGTAGCCTGGAAAACAACGGCGCATGGCAATAAGTAATGTGTGTAGCGTAGAAATCCACTGTAACATAAAACACATGAAAAGAAACATATTGAGAGGCCTACTATATCAAACCTCATTCCTTGTGTCAGTACCGGCTTTAGCCTTTTCGGGGCCCTAAGCAAAATTTCATTTGGGGACCCCTCTCACCTATTGCTCGGGGGCTCCCTAGCAGTCGGAGGCCCCGTTGCAGTCGGGACCCTAAGCGACCACTTACTGTTTTGTGTAGTACTCTATGTTGGGTGTAATGCCTGATTGGCCCTCAGTCAGTTTCAATGTTTTTGGCTTACCTGCAAGTTGGATGATGCTTGCGATCCAGTAGACCTTACTGGGCAGGACGGCACTAGAGTTCAGGACCTCCACCTTTAACCCCACTGTGATGTCATCCCACTGGGCACAGAGTGGAGCCTGCAGAGATGGAATGGCGCGTCATTTCTGCTACATCATTTTAAATGGAACAGAATGGGATTGGATAGATGCAGATAAAAACAAAGTTACATGTCTAAAGCAGGCCACAGAAGCAGCAATAGAGCCGGTCCTCTCCAGGTAAGAACCCCAGTCAAAAGTTCCACTTGTTGTAGCTATAAGATGAAGAGGAGAGATTACACAAGACAGACAAGGCAAACTGAATGTTTCTACTGTACATACACAACTAGAGAGGACTTTCCTTACAGGCTGCAATAGTGGAATGTTTTAATGAACACTGTCTTTGTGTGTGTCGGTCTCTTTTTCTACAATAGAAACAAAGTCTTTAGGTCAAACCCCAGAGGAAAAACCCAGCAGTGAATAAAGCCCTTTCAGTTGTCTCACTTTCCGGTCCAGTAGAGCTGGAGCTGTCCTGACTGTTGCCTAGAGATGCAATCATGTTCCCCATCTGGGTGGACCAGGCTGTCTTGGTTAGCACCTTTGCCTTTTTAGTGGGAGGTTTTCCCTGAAAAGAAGATGTACAGTGCTGCTTGAAAGTTTGTGAGCCCTACAGGGCTGGTCATTATTATTGTATAAAATATTTAAAGAAACTCAAAATGCTTATTTAAATCCCAATTTGTAAAGACATTCCAAATAAAGGACACACACAAAAACATCACATTTTCATTGTTCATTTAACAAAAGTGGTTAATTTAAGAAAAAACATCTGATTTAAATTGTGCAAAACTGTTTGAACCCCTTAATTAATAGCTTGTGGTACCTCAATTAGCGGCAATAACTTGCAGTAAACGTCTTATAAAGCCACAAATCAATCTCTGACATCTTTTTTGAAGGATTTCTGCCCACTCGTTACAAATCTCAGCCAATTGAGTGAAGTTTTAAGGGTATCTGGCATGTACTGGCCGCTTCAGCTCCTACCACAGCATCTCGATTGGATTACGATCAGGACTTTGACTTGACAAATCCAGAATACATGTCTTCTTTCTGCTCAGCCATTCTTTGGATAATCTGCTTGAATCCTTTGCATCGTTGTCTGGTTGGAAGACTCATTTTTGGCCCAGCTTTAGCTCCTTAACTAATTTTTTCACTAATCGTTTATACCTTAGAATTCATGTTTCCCTAAATGATCTGGTGACTAGCTCCAGAGGAAAAGCAGCCCCAGATCTTGACAGCTTGACTGTTGGGATATGGTTATTTTGGTGGTAGGCAAGGTTTTGGCCAAACATAGCGGTTTTGATTATGACCAAAAAAGTGAATTTTGGAATGATCTGTCAGAGAATGGACTTCCAGATATATTCAGGTTTGTCCGGGTGGTTTATGGACAGTTTAGACAGGCAGGTTTTGTCATTTTTTTCACAGCAGAGACATCTTCCTAGCAATCCTCCCATGAATGCCATCTAAATTCAGTGTTATGTTTGCCTTTTGCTTGGGTATAATTTGGAAAGGTGTCCACTTCTGGGCCAAATTGCTGTCATGTTAAATCATTTGCCTGACAGTGGACTGATGGAGCTAAAATCTTTTTGAGATGGGTTTATAGCCATTCTCAGGGTGATGTCCTCAGATTTCCTTTCATCTCCACATGGTGTGTAATGCCCTGTATGGGTAACACCAAACTGACCAGGTGTTATTTTCTCTATCAGAGTCCTGCCCAAATTCGTTCCTAAAGATCCCTCCTTTGATTAGTTAATTTGGTAGCCACACATATTTCCTCTAAAACAACATACAGTGGGTAGAACAAGTATTTGATACACTGCAGATTTTGCAGGTTTTCCCAATTACAAAGCATGTAGAAGTCAGTAATTTTTATCATAGGTACTCTTCAACTGTGAGTGACAGAATCTAAAACAAAAATCAAGAAAATCACATTGTATGATTTGTAAGTAATTAATCTGCATTTTATTTCATGACATAAGTATTTGATACATCAGAAAAGCAGAACTTAATATTTGGTACAGAAACCTTTGTTTGCAATTACAGAGATCATACGTTTCCTGTAGTTCTTGACCAGGTTTGCACATACTGCAGCAGGGATTTTGGCCCACTCCTCCATACAGACCTTCTCCAGATCCTTCAGGTTTCGGGGCTGTCGCTGGGCAATACGGACTTTCAGCTCCCTCCAAAGATTTTCTATTAGGTTCAGGTCTGGAGACTGGCTAGGCCACTCCAGGACCTTGAGATGCTTCTTACGGAACCACTCCTTAGTTGCCCTGGATGTGTGTTTCGGGTTGTTGTCATGCTGGAAGACCCAGCCACGACCCATCTTCAATGCTCTTACTGAGGGAAGGAAGGAGGTTGTTGGCCAAGATCTCGCGATACATGGCCCCATCCATCCTCCCCTCAATACGGTACAGTCGTCCTGTCCCCTTTGCAGAAAAGCATCCCCAAAGAATTAAGTTTCCACCTCCATGCTTCACTGTTGGGATGGTGTTCTTGGGGTTGTACTCATCCTTTTTCTTCCTCCAAACATGGCGAGTGGAGTTTAGACCAAAAATATCTATTTTTCAGGTCATCAGACCAAATGACCTTCTCCCATTCCTCCTCTGGATCATCCAGATGGTCATTGACAAACTTCAGACGGGCCTGGACATGCGCTGGCTTGAGCAGAAGGACCTTGCGTGCGCTGCAGGATTTTAATCCATGACGGCGTAGTGTGTTACTAATGGTTTTCTTTGAGATTGTAGTCCCAGCTCTCTTCAGGTCATTGACCAAGTCCTGCCGTGTAATTCTGGGATGATCCCTCACCTTCCTCATGATCATAGATGCCCCACGAGGTGAGATCTTGCATGGAGCCCCAGACCAAGGGAAATGGACCGTCATCTTGAACTTCTTCCATTTTCTAATAATTGCGCCATCAGTGGTTGCCTTCTCACCAAACTACTTGCCTATTGTCCTGTAGCCCATCCCAGCCTTGTGCAGGTCTAGAATGTTATCTCTGATGTCCTTACACAGCTCTCTGGTCTTGGCCATTGTGGAGAGGTTGGAATCTGTTTGATTGAGTGTGTGGACAGGTGTCTTTTATACAGGTAACGAGTTCAAACAAGTACAGTTAATACAGGTAATGAGTGGAGAACAGGAGGGCTTCTTAAAGAAAAACTAACAGGTCTGTGAGAGCCGGAATTCTTACTGGTTGGTAGGTGATCAAATACTTATGTCATGCAATAAATACTTACAAAGTAAGTTTTCCTAAACTTACTTTGTAAGTAGGAAAACCTGCAAAATCGGCAGTGTATCAAAAGTGAGACTCCCCACTGTATACAATTTGTAACTATAAACCTGTTATGTCTGATAAAAAAAAAAGACTGGTTCTGATTAAATAAAGATGTCATGGGGATGAATAAAAAAAATTAAAAAAAAAACTGCACAAGGGGTTGACATACTTTCAAGTAACACTGTAAATAGCATAGCAGTTGAATTAATTTACATCCTATACACAGCTCATTGACAACTAGATGTTTTAGGAAAACAGGAATGTAATCATAGGCAAATAGGAATAAAACAATACCAGGGGCTCCTATTGTTTCTATTTGTCTCTCATTAAAAGCATTATTTGATTTTATACCATTATTACCAAATAATTCAAAGACAACATGATATTTGGGTCTATTAGGTTCCACAGTGAAACACTGACCAAAACCTGTTCCTCTACTGTAAAAATAACTTTTCTCTGGCTTATTTATCCATTTTAATGTCAAACTATGTGCTGCCTAGCAGATTCCACCTACAGTGCTGCAATTTTATTAACATTTTTTAAGCTGTTCATTTGGGCAGTAAGTGTTTATTTGCTTAAAAAAAAAAAAACACTTTCAAAATACAATAAAGAGTAAACATTTATATCTTGTCAGACTAGAAGAAATTGGCTGGGCATGTGAAGACAGAATACACAGCAGAAGCCCCAAAAAGCTGTCTGAATCTTATGAACAGTACTTAAAGGTCAGTTCCTTTAGGGACAGAAGGTAATCCTGTGTAGTGCTCGCATAGGACCTGACTAAGTCATGTGTCACCAAAGTATGTATTCACATCAAATGTGCAATTTTGAACCTATGCCTCTTGACTCTCTCACCTGTAGTCGTGCCAGTATAGAGGACTTCTTGCAGTTGGAGGAGTAGGCCCTAGAACAGGAAACGCTGCAGAAACGCTTGGTCTTGGAGTAGAAGGTATCTCTGGTGCCGCTGAAACCACACATCTCACACATTGCTGTTTAGGGAAGAGGATGAGCATTTTTAACAGAAGGAGAGGGAGTGAACAGGACCTGTTTGTATAAGCTCCCTAATAACCTTTCCGATAAGCAGGCTAAAGGTCTTTCCTCACCAGGTCCATTATCTATAGTGAGGGACGAGTAGAAGTCTGCGCAGGAATCATCCATCTCATCTTCATCATCTTCCTCTTCATCGTCATCTTCATCATCATCCTCTGCATCAGCTTCATCCGATGGCATAGTGTCCCCCTCAACATCTTCCTATGAAGGTTAGATGAGAGAAAGGGTTGTGTCTGATTATAGCTAGTGTGACATGGAACTGCGCTTAAAATGTTTACAGTCTTTACCATCAAAGCAGATCAACCTATTGTTATAAATTGATTTAGAGACCTCTTTTTTAATGCATAAAATGTTGCTGTGTTTTTCTCCTTCATGTTAGCTGGAAAATGCAACAGTGTGGAGTCACAAACTCACTGTATCATACTCCTGGGGTTCTACGGGGACGCCACGTCTATAAGCTTTGGGGGTGCACATGTTACAGCCAAAGCCCTCACAGGTCGTACAGGGGGGGCGTATGAACACCGTGGGAACAGCCCCATACTTCAGCTTCAGCTGTCCTTTGGCAGCAAGAGCCTTGAGGACAGGGTTGGGCTTGTTTTCAAAGCACTCTTTACCAAAGTGTTCACAGCATAGCTGGGATGTGGAGGTGGCGGTCCAGTTACTGCGTGTCCGCTGGATCTGCTTTTCCCATTTCAGAAACTCCTCTGGGTCATTAGGGAAATTGTACAGAGTCACACCATCATCCCATGATTTGCCACAACCATATGCCACACAGCGATGAGGCATCTTCTTTTGGCCTTTGAATGGACTAGTTTGGGGTTTAAGGTCAGGATGTCAATATCAGCGTCTTCTTCCTGATGTCTTGAGTGATGTCATACCACTGCTTTGGTGAGCCGCTTTGTAACCAAATGAGAAAATAAACAGGGGACCAGTTCTCCTTCCAAAAAAGCAATATTCAAATGCGTGAATCGGGATAATGTCGAGTCTAATGTTAAACAGTGCTGAATGTACATCTAATGTAATAACTACAAAAGTAAGCTAACAGCCGTTTTCTACCTGTAACTAAGGTTACTCTATTACAAAATAGAGTTGCTAGCTAGCTAGCTATATGACTCGCATGCAGTATATATTATAGGTTTACGAAATGCATACTACCACTTGCTGATAATGTAATCGCAATCGAAGCTTTCGCGTATTACTATTTCAACATATGTAGCCATCATAAACTCAATGAATTCACTAATTACACTTGTAATGTAAAAGCAGTCACTTAGTAACACATGCTGGTGGTCTACTACCCGCTTCTTCTTGTTTATTCCTTAAAGGCACTCTGGGAGTTGTAGTCGTTTTCTGTTTGGTCTTGAGCTGGACGGAGAATCAATGAGTCAATAATTTTATCATGAACTAATCAATCAACCAATCATTAAGCACAGATTAAATCACGTATTTGTCAACTCGAGTATTTGGACAGTAACAACACTTATTTTCTTTACTGTTATGACCTGTATTTCCTCACTTTGAATTTGAAATCCTACAGTGACTAGAGAAGTGCTCGCTGTCAACGTTAATCTGAGGGTATTTACACCAAAATTAAGCAAAATCTTTTAGAACCCAATATATATATATTTTATGCTGCTGTAGATTACAGAGAACACACATACATCATACCGATGTCGGCCCAACATACACACGAGATGACGGTAGAATGCTGTATAGACGTCGGCTGCTCTTCGGCAAGACGTAAGACGTCGATTTTTCTCTTTCATAAACCTGGGTGGTTGATTCTCATAATAAATCATATTTTACCCCACATTTAAAACAATCAAGCATAGCACAAAAACAAGAACAAATTACAAATTACAAATATTTTGTTTTAAAGAGCACATACTCTAATTTGACACCACACAGATGTAACTTGGAATTATTATAATTTGTTTCATTATATAAGATTGTATATTTATTCATTATATAAGATTTCAGCTGCTCAACAGTTCGGGGTCTCCTTTGTCATATTTTTTGTTACATAATGCGCCAAATGTTTTCAATGGATGACAGGTCTGGACTGCAGGCAGGCCTGTTTAGCACCCAGGCTCTTACTACGGAGCCATGCTGTTGTAATATGTGCAAAATGTGGTTTGGCATTGTCTTACTAAACTAAGCAAGGCCTTCCCTGAAAAAAACATTGTCTGGATGGCATCATATGTTGCTCCAAAACCTGTATATATTGTTCAGCATTAATGGTGCCTTCACAGATGTGCAAGTCACCCATGCCATGTGCACTAATGAACCCCCATACCATTACAGATGCTGGCTTTTGAACTCTGCGCAGATAACCTCTCCTCTTTAGCCCGAATGATGCAACATCCAAAAATAATTTAAAATCTTGATTTTTCAGATCACAGGACAGTTTTCCACTTCGCCTCAGTCCATGTTAAACTTGCATGGGGCCAGAGAAGATGGCATTTCTGGGTCTTGTATATGTGTGGTTTCTTATTTGCATCGTCCAGTTTTAACTTGCATTTGTGGATGCAGCAACAAAGTGTTTACAGACAATGGTTTATAGAAGTGTTCCTGAGCCCATGCAGTTATTTCCACCACAGAATCAGGCCTGTTTTTAATGCAGTGCCCCCTGAGGGCCTGAAGATCACAGCCATCCTAGATTGGTTTTTGGCCTTGTCCCTTGCGTACATACATTTGTCTGGATTCTCTGAATCTTTTAATGATATTATGTACCATTTATGAAGAGATCCCCGAACTCTGAAATTGTTGCACTATTTGCCCACGCAGTCTTTCACAGGGTGATGAACCCCTCCCCATCTTTACTTCTGAAAGACTCATCTTCTCTGTGATGCTCTTTTTTTTAACTTTTCCGGTCTTTTGTTGTCCCATCTTAGATAATACATTTGTATTATCGATATGAATTGACATCACTTACCTGACTATATAATATGCAATTTTAATGAGTAGGCAGTATAAATCTTTGACACTTGAAAAAGATGGGCAACTGGCTCTGGAGTGCCAAGGTATGTGCAGGATTCTGTTAAAGTCTAACACTAACGCAGGCAGGGTAGGTCATCCTTCTGTGTCAAGCTGTGTTTGGAAGCTTTGTGAAGATCCTGGGGGCTAATTTATCAAATGTATTAACCAATGTACGTTTGCTTGCGAATGTTTGTATAATATACACACAACCCTGCATATGCACATTTCCAAGTGGTGGAGTAAGGGAACTGCCCCTGAAACGTAAACTATTTATGGGGGGTTAAGGTGGAAAATCTATTTTGTGAATTTCCTGAAAAATAATAAGATCGTGTTTTGTTTTTTAGTTTTGTTTTTTCCATTGCACCTTTCATGCAACATCGTTTAAGAGGCTATGATAGTTCAAGTAATGTGATCATGTCAGTTCATTTGTAATGATAAGAATTCATATCAATTAGAACATTTGTTAAATAATAGCCTCATGTAAAACCATTGTTGAATTATTGTAATGATAAGAATCCATATCAATTAGAACATTTGTTAAATAATAGCCTCATGTAAAACCATTGTTGAATTATTGTAATGATAAGAATCCATATCAATTAGAACATTTGTTAAATAATAGCCTCATATAAAACCATTTTTGAATAGTTGTAACAGACAGAGAAAATGTGAAAACAAATGAGAATCTGACTTTGCTCACTTTTACAGGTGATATGCATAAAAGATTCTATTGATTGTGACTGTAGAACGCATGACTTGTGCGCACAATTGTATGATAAATCACACTTTTCTATGCATAAAACATTTGTAAATTCCATTCATAAATACACATTGCAGATAGGTTATACACAATGTTGATAAATGAGGCCCCAGATTTTTTTGCCTAAAAATATACTCAAAAACTTGGATCAGCAGCCACTGTTTAATTTAACTACGCTGAACAAAAATATAAACACAACGCGTGGAATAATTTTAAAGATTATACTGAGTAACAGTTCATATGAGGAAATCAGTCAATGTACATTTTTAAGATAAATGTGAACTTCTCGGGTTGAGAACTTTTTATGATGTCACTCAAGACTTAATGCACAATACACATGAAATGCAATGCTACATGTTTAATTGAAGACATTCAGAGATGTGTACGGAATGTGATAGTACTGATCATTAAAACTGTTATTTAAATATTCAAGAGAAACAAATATATTGTAGAGAATGTATGTGTTTGCTGGACACTGATTTAGAGTGACAACTGTCTAGGGTTCTTCAGTTATTTAGGTAAACAAGAGTTTCAGACTGATACCAAAGGTGGCTCTAACTTAATTCACTTGGAAAAGTGCAACTTGTCAAAGTCAATTAATTAGGTCCCAATCTATGTATTTCACATCACTGGAAATATAGATGCTGACCTGTTGGTCACAGACACCTTAATAAAAGGCAGGGATGTCGATCAGAAAAAATGTCAGTAACCGCTGCAACCACCATTTGCCTCATGCAGCGTAACACATCTTTGCATAGAGTTGATCGGTCTGTTGATTGTGACCTATGGAATATGTTCCCCCTTGTCTTCAACAGCAAGGCAAAGTTGCTGAATGCTGGCGAAAAAACTGGAAAACGCTGTCGCATGTTGTTTTCGTATGTTGATGCGGAGCATCTCAACCATGCTAAATAGGTGACATGTCTGGTGAGTATGCAGGCCATGAATGTTTTCAGACTTGAGGAGTTGTACAGATCCCGATGACATCATGCTAAATAGTTACGGCGGTGGATGAATGGCATACTGGGACTCAGGATTTTATCACATTATTTCTGTCAGTTGTGCTCGCTGTCCTACGCAAATGTCTGCCCATACCATAACCCCTGTGGGGCACTTGGTTCCCAATACTGATGTCAGTAAACCGCTGACCCAGGCATTGCCATGCACGCCTTCTGCCACCTGCCCACTTCAAATGAAAACGAGATTGGTCTATGAAGAGCACACTTCCCCAGTGTGCCAGTGTCCAACTGAGGTGCGCAATTGCCCATTGAAGTTATTGTGCCAAACTGCAGTCTGTTCAAGACCACGGTGAGGACAAAAAGCATTCAGATAACCTTTCCTTGATACGGTTTCTGAGTGTTTGTGTAGAAATTAAAAACCAATGTGTAAACCTACGGTTTCATAAGCTGTCCGGGTGGCTGGTTTCAGACAATTCCACAGGTGAATAAGCAGAATGTGGAGGTCCTGGCCTAATGTGTTCACACATGGTCTCTGACGTTGGTTGGATGTACTGCAGAATTCTGTAAAATGACATTGGAAGCGGATTATGGTAGAGATATTAACATGAAATGATCTGGCGACTGCTCTGGTAGACAATGCTGAAGTCAGAATGCTAATTGCATGGTCTCTCAGAACTTGAGACATTATTTTGTGTGACAAAACCACACATTATACACTACAAGTGGCCAGTTCAGCTCATGAAACATAGGACCAACATTTTACATGTTGTATAAATATTATTTCACTATTATCATCATAATGTCCACAGTGACCTGTTACAGAGGGTACAACCTTAAAGAAAATTCAGATCACACTTACTGTCATGTGAAGGTAAAAAGATATAATTTTAATATAATTTAATAATTTCCTTAAATACATAAATGTTAACATACAGTATCTCACAAAAATGAGTACACCCCTCACATTTTTGTAAATATTCAAGTATATCTTTTCATGTGACAACACTGAAGGAATGACACTTTGCTACAATGTAAAGTAGTCAGTGTCCAGCTTGTATAACAGTGTAAATTTGTCTAAACCGCTGGCAACAAAAGTGAGTATACCCCTAAGTGAAAATTTCCAAATTGGGCCCAAGTAGCCATTTTCCCTCCCCGGTGTCATGTGACTCATTAGTGTTACAAGTCACAGGGGAAAAGGGCAAGGGCTCAAGCCCCCCTGGGGCCTATCTATGTACGTTCCTGGTTTTGTGTGCTGCCAAACTAATCCAGTTCTCAGTAAAAAGTCTCTCAGTCACTACCACTCAGTCCATTTTCGTCTTGCCATTCTAGCATAGGCGGCTTCATTTACAAATACACTGGACAAAATTATAAACGCAACACTTTTGTTTTCGCCCCCATTTATCATGAGCTTGTCTCGCACTCCGCATCCACCTCCTCATAGTCATGTGTGTCTCCTCATAGTCCAATTCATTGTGTGTCTGGTGTCGTGCGCTTGGGCCCACTCACGGCTCCCCCTGTAACAGTACGATCTAGTACCGCCTCTCCCTTACCGTGATCTAGTACCGCAAGGTCTTTGACCACCCCGTGAGGGGCAAGGATGCAGCAAAGAGGCTCCTGTCTCTCCGTCAAGGCTCTTGCAGTGTGGCGGCTCTGGCCATCGAGTTTCGTACGCTCGCCGCTGAGAGTGGTTAGAACGACGACACGCTACAGGGCGCCTTCATGAACGCCTTGGGGGAGGCCATCCCGCGAGGATCTGGACCAGCTCATTGCCCTGGCTATTTGGTTGGATAACCGCCTCCGGGAGCGTCGCAGAAAACCGTCGTCTCGTGCTCAGCCCTGTTGGAAATGTTAACTATTGGAGCTCCCACTGTTTGTCCCACTGCCTCCAGTCTGCATCACCCCCAGTAACCACCAAGGCCCTGCATCCGGCGGAACCCCCTGACCTATCCTCTGTGTCTGCGGCTTATCACCACCTGCCCCAGGTGTTCAGCAAACAGCGCGCAATGTCTCTGCCTCCTCACCGCCCTATGACTGTGCCATCGATCTCCTACCAGGTGCTCCCCTCCCTGGCGGGCAGCTATACAACCTCTCCCAGCCCGAGAGAGAAGCCATGGAGCGGTACATCCGGGATTCCCTGGCAGCGGAATGCTACAACGCCTCCTCGAGAACCAGCTTTTTGTTAAGAGTGAGAAGTGCGAGTTCCATGTTCCGCCTGTCTCATTCCTGGGTTACATCCTTAACTTTTACTGTCGTTTTATCAGGGATTACAGCCGCATCGCTGCCCCCCTCACGTCCCTCACCTCCACGACTACGCCCTTCAAGTGGACATCGAGGGCTGAAGCCTCGTGTCTGCCCCAGTCCTGACACAACCCGACCCTGCCCTCCAATTCATTGTGGAGGTGGACGCCAGCGACACTGGCGTTGGAGGGGTGCTCTCCCAGCGCCCGCTGAGGAATGGTGTCATTGGCTGGAGGGAGCAGACCAGGCCTTTGTCATGTGGACAGACCACAAGAACCTGTCATACCAAGCGACTCACCCGCCCATTTCCTCGCCCTGCCCAAACTCCCCTCTGCCAGGGAAACCGCTGACCTGTTGGTTCTCCATGGGTTTCGCCTGCATGGCATTCCGTCTTACGTGGTGTCCGACAGAGGTCCCCAGTTTGTTTCCCAGGTGTGGCGGGCCTTCTGCAAGGCCCTGGGTGCGACAGTCAGTCTGTCCTCGGGCTACCACCCTCAGACCAATGGACTGACTGAAAGGGCCAACCAGGCGATGGAGGCTGCGCTACGATGCGTGGAGCTCCCTGCTGCAGTGGGTCGAGTATGCACACAACAGCCTCGTCAACTCCTCCACCGGCATTTCCCCTTTTCAGTGCTCCCTTGGCTATTAGCCGCCCCTGTTCCCAACCCAGGAGAGGGACCTCGCGGTCCCCTTGGTCCAGGCGCACCTTTGCCTCTGCTAGCGCACCTGGAGTCTCGCCCGCTCTGCCTTGCTCGGGGCCTCCTCCCAGTCCCGGCGCCAGGCCAACCACCGCCGCACGCCAGAGCCCCGGTACGCCACTGGCCAGCGGGTATGACTGTCCTCCAAAGACCTGCCCCTCAAAGTGGACTCCAGGAAGCTAGCATCCCCTTTTTTTGGCCCCTTTGTCATTGACTCCTTCGTCAACCCCTGTGCCGTCCGCCTCTGGCTCCCGTCCTCCCTTCGTGTGCACCCAACCTTTCACGTGTCGTGGGTCAAGCCCGTCTCCGCCAGTCCCCTGTCTCCTCCCGCTCCTGCACCCCCACTGCCACGGCTAATCGATGACCACCTGGCGTACACCGTCTGGCGGCTGCTGGATGTGCGCAGCCGTGGTTGCGGGGTCCAGTACCTGGTGAACTGGGAGGGGTACGGCCCAGAGGAATGGTCCTGGGTCCCGCGGCGACAGATCTTGGATCCTTCCCTCATTAGGGATTTTCTGCGTGCCCGTGTGTCCGGTACTGGGCGTCAGCCAGGCGGCGTCCGTGGAGGGGGGGGTACTGTCACGCCCTCTGCATCCACCTCCTCATAGTCCGGGCCAGGCTTTCTCTCTCTCCTGTCTGTCCGTGTATGTGGGGCTTTCCCCCACTGCCCCTCAAGTCTCCACTCCTGCTATTCATTCCCTCATCAGCCTGCCTATATATACCCTGGTTTCCGTATGTCTGCCGCTAGATCGTTGTTATTCCCTACTAGGTAGTAACGTTCCCGGCCGCTCCAAACCATAGTTTGAGCACCCAGTTTAGTTGTTCCTTCCAACTAACCCTGTTTATTCCCTGTTACCAAGATCCACCTTACCCAGCCTCCAAACACCTCCACCTGCCCGCCTATCAGCCACTTGCTCTGCCTACCCGCTGTCCTGTCTAACTCGCCCTATCTACCCACCTACCTGCCCAGCCCCAACCCCTCCGGCCTGGCCTTGGTCCTTCCATCCCAGCCACCATTAAAACACCCTTTTGTTTCTCTGATTGTGTCTGGTGTCGTGCGCTTTGGCCCACTCGTGGCACCCCCCGTAACAGAGCTGAACTCAAAGATCTAAGACTTTCTCTATGTACACAAAAGGCCTATTTATCTCAAATATTGCCTCACACAGTGCAACACATCTCCTTCTCATAGAGTTGGTCAGGTTGTTGATTGTGGCCTGTGGAATGTTGGTCCACTCCTCTTCAATGGCTGTGCGAAGTTGCTGGATATTGGCAGGACCTGGAACACGCTGTCGTATACGCCAATCCAGAGCATCCCAAACATGCTCAATGGTTGACATGTCCGGTGAGTATGCTGGCCATGCAAGAACTGGGATGTTTTCAGCTTCCAGGAATTGTGCATTATCATGCTGCAACATAAGGTGATGGTCGTGGATGAATGGCACAACAATGGGCCTCAGGATCTCATCTCACTATCTCTGTGCATTCAAAATGCCATCAATAAAATGCACGTGTTCGTTGTCCATAACACACGCTTGCCCATACCATAACCCCACCGCCACCATGGGCCACTCGATCCACAACGTTGACATCAGCATCTGCCATCTGCCCTGTAAAGTGAAAACCGGGATTCATCCGTGAAGAGAACACCTCTCGAAAGTCCCAGACGCCATCGAATGTGAGCATTTGCCCACTCAAGTCGGTTACGACGATGAACTGCAGTCAGGTCGAGACCCCGATGAGGACTACAAGCATGCAGATGAGCTTCCCTGAGACGGTTTCTGACAGTTTGTACAGAAATTCTTTGGTTATGCAAACCGATTGTTGCAGCAGCTGTCCGGCTGGGTGGTCTCAGACAATGTTGGAGGCGAAGATGCTGGATGTGGAGGTCCTGGGCTGGTGTGGTTACACGTGGTCTGCGGTTGTGAGGCCGGTTTTATGTATTCTCTGAAACGCCTTTGGACACGGCTTATGGTAGAGAAATTAACATTTAATTCACGGGCAACAGCTCTGGTGGACATTCCTGCAGTCAGCATGCCAATTGCACTCAAAACTTGTGACATCTGTGGCATTGTGCTGTGTGATGGAACTGCACATTTTAGAGTGGCCTTTTATTGTGGCCAGCCTAAGGCACACATGTGCAATAATCATGCTGTCTAATTAGCATCTTGATTTACCACACCTGTGAGGAGGATGGATTATCTTGGCAAAGGAGAAGTGCTCACTATCACAGATTTAGACAGATTTGTGAACAATATATGAGAGAAATAGGCAGTAAGTGTACATAGAGAAAGTCTTAGATCTTTGAGTTCAGCTCATGATAAAGTGTTGAGTTTAAAATTTGGTCAGTGTGCAATTTTTGACCAACCACAGGAATCATAGACTTAAACCATGTTCTTTGTTTGAGTTGACCAGATATGTGTTCCCAATTTTTGGCAATGGTCCCTGTTTTGGACAAGAGATCCTTGGCCCTGAAAGAAATAACTCTGAAGTTAGAACACAGATGATAATGCTTTAATCAGCAATCAACCTGTACCAAACTCACCTGTTTCTTTTTCATATATTTAAGTTTAATCAGTGATTTATTGTAAGCTACTTCATGATTAACCATATCCATTGACAGAACGCTTGCATTGCATTACATTGCCGTAAATGCAACATTACTTTTACATTTTACACTTTCCCACAGTTTTTATTTCAGTATTCTGGACATATTTCTTTTCACCCAGTAAGCAGACCTGACAATACCTTTCTATTTATAGTGCAACAATCAGAGGGGCTCCTTTGAGAAAGTCATGTGGGCCAAAGAGTTACATTTCTCAAGTTTGTACTCCAAATTAATTAATTTGCTTATTATTTATTTCAGGAAATACAATAGGCTTCGAAAATCACAATGTTCACATTTTGTTTACTTACAGCCTAAAATAAAAACACAAAAAATACATTTTCTAAAATAAATATTCTTTATTTACACTCAGTAACCCTCAATATCCAAGTGAAAAATGTGATTCTAAAAAAAATACATTAAAACAGTAAAAAATATAAACATAAGTTAATACTTGGTGGAACCACTTTCACTTGAATTACTGCCATGAATCTCTTTGAAGTCTCCACTAACTTTGCACACCTAGACTGTGCAATATTTGCCCATTCTTACTTGCAGGATTGTTCCATCTCGGTCAAATTGCATGGTGACTACACACTTCAAGTCATTCCACAGATTCTCAATGGGACTTAGGTCGAGGCTCTAATTAGGTTGAGGCTCTAATGTCATGGACATTCACCGTCTTGTCCTTCAGCCATTGCTTGTTTGCTTTGGCTGTGTGCTTTGGGTAATTGTCAGGTTGAAACGTGAACCTTCTTCCCCTTTTCAACTTCTTGGCAGAGGTCTGGAGGTTCTCCTCAAGAATCTGTTGGTGTTTTGCACAGTCCATTTTCCATTCTATCCTGAAACATGCTCCAGTCCCTGCTGAAGAGAAAAAACCCCACAACATGATGCTGCCATCGCTGTGCTTTACTGTATGCATGATGTTCTTTGGGTGGAAAGATATACTGGGCATTTGCCAAGCATATTGTTTTGTGTTAAGGACAAATAGTTCAATTTGGTTTCATCTGTCCTCATCACCTTTTGCCACTTGCCTTGGAATGTACAATGAGCTCAAACAAGACTTGATTTTGTATTTTCTTGAGTGTTTTCATCTTGCCATCCTCCTATACAATCCAGATTTGTGGAGTGCTTTTGATATTGTGGTTCCATGCACACATTATCCAGTCATTGCCACAAAGACTTGAAGCTCCTTCAAAGTTGCCATTGGCTTCTTGGTAACCTCTCTAGTCAGTCTGCTCCCTGCCTGGTCATCCAATTTGGATAGATAGCCTGATCTATACATGGTCTGGGTTGTTGCATTTGCTTTCAATTTCTTAATAATGGTCTAAACCGTACTGGGCAACAAAAGGTGAACATTTTGAAAGCGGTTGGTGACTTTCTATACCCACATTGTATAGTAAAATAATGTCATTTGTTTAAAAAAAAAACTCCATCAATTAAAGGGGCACTTTTCTCACAGGAGACCAAATGGACCAGTGCTTCAGTGCATGTGCCAGGCTTCAAGGTAATAAATGGACAGTTCCCTTCACCTTATGATTGGGCAGGTGTTTTTAGAATGCCAGTGCAGATTTCTGGGCCCTGTCTGCCCCGTGGCCTTAATAGCTGTGCATTTTTCTGGATGTTTAGCATTTGAAATGCAGCTATGGTATAGGAGACAAGGCCTAAAGAAAGGAAGGAAATAAATTAGGACAAAAACAATTTGTTAAAAAAAATTATCCTATATTGTACTAGGCTCCATGAAACAGACCTCCGTTGATGCATGGTGCAACATATATTTCATTTGATTTCCTGTGTTAGCTATAATATACCACCATGCCTTCAGTTGACATTCTGATATAAAGAGATATATTTTGTATTGCAACACTGTAGCCTATTATAGTACATCATTTTCATCTATTGATCTTTTCCAGACCCTGGATATAACAGGCTGTTCCCAATAAATTGCATCGGCACTGGAATATTTTGTCGGCTGTGTATTTTTTCGCATCACCTCTTTGCTCCCGACCACATCACAGCCAACAAGCGTTTGCTGGCGGACATTTACGTTCACCTTATACTAAGGGTGGCAGGACTAACGGGTGGAAACATGGAAGATATATATTCGAAAATTCTTCTCGCATCAAATGAGCCTATATGAGTTTAGAGGAGAGCCGCTACGTGTGTCTCCCTCTCTCACACCGACCCCCTCCTCCTCCTCTGGCAATTTATAAAGAACAAAAAATCCGACTAGGGAGGGGGTTGATACGCCGAAGCTGAAATCGAGAGGCGAACCCAGGAAAGGAGTATTTTGTACACGGGACTTTCCCCCCCTTCGTCCCCCAAAAGGAGGGGGAAAAGTCACAATTGTGGAATCGAAAAGGAAAATACGGTTAAAAAGACGTGAAAACGTCTTTCGTTGTGGATACCGTATATATTTTTAATTCGAAAAAATATGGCCGAGAACGTTCTGGACTCTGGCCCGCCTTCAGCCAAGAGGCCTAAACTATCCTCTCCGGCACTTTCTGTCTCCGCCAGCGATGGAAACGGTAAATATTGTTTTGATGTAGTATGTTTGGGTAATATTTGTATTATTATTTCGAATTGTTGTCAATTGCTGTGGTTTTAATCGAAAGAGGAACGGGCCGTGTGATTGACTCTGTTTTTGTCGTTCTAGCGCTTGCTAACGAATGTGTGTCGGACTTGCGTAGCACAGCAGGCTGTAGTAATTTCAGGACCAGTTAGCTAGCTACAAATGCGGGGCTAGGTAACTTCGCTCACTGAATGGACAGTACCCTACACAATTATAATATTTATCGTTAGCATTTAGGTAATACATACTTGCAAAAATATATCGCTTGTCAACATCGCAGAAAACACCATAAATGATGATCGACGAAATTTACATGAACGCTTTTCTTCAGGCGATACGCCTAACTAGCTACCTCGCTAACTATAGTTGTTATTTAGCTAGCTATTAATTTTGAGTAGGTAACCAGTTACCTAGTAGCGTAGAGTAGCAGATTGTGAAGCTTACCGCTTGCTTGATCTTGGTAACACATTGTGGGTGAAAACTTGTTTATTGGCTATTTCATTTAGTTATCTAGGTTGCAATCCATAAAACACCAGCCAACGGTGATTCATAAACGACAGTGTAACTATTTGCTAACATCATTATTTAGTCAGGTACTCTAGCTAGCTAGCTAACTTTCAAAACGAGTTGTGACAAAGCTCTCATCGCCATTCAATGCTAACTAGCTAATGTTAGCACTTAAGCACACCAACGAACTGTTCCCTTCAAAACTTTTTGATGTTTTGACATTTTCCAGGAGTTTCCTTACATTAAAAAAAACGGGCTCATTAACTATGTATTAGAAAAGGCATACCTAGCCCGTAAACTAATGGTGAAGTTTCGCTCCCCTGGTGAGTTGGTAGCTAGCGATATAGTCGATGTTTGCAACTTGGCTAGTTAGCTAACGTAAATTTTGTAGCTACTGGCTGCAACGGGCCCGTGTTGCTAGCTGAGTGATTGTTATGCTCAAATTGCCATTGTTAGTTTTTGTCAAGATGTCGTGTGCCAGAGATTGGGGTACCTAGGCTACCTACCATAACACTCTGAAAAAAACCTAAAAACTATAGAATGTGCAGGAGTTAAAACAGAAAGCTATAAAACCAGACTATAGTATTTCATAGATTTAAATGGCCGTCTGCAGATGCTAGTAGTTGTGTGATACGGCATGTTTAAAATTGGACTTGAAATGTGTTCTTTCATTTTGTCATTGCATAGCTGTTGCCTCCCATTGTCCGTCTGTAACATATCGAAGTCACCCCCTTCACAACAAACACTTTGATCCTAGGTACCAAACGATATACAACAAGGGGGGGGGGGGGGTCTAGTGCTTTTATGGCACTTTTTAAATGTTGTCCACTTCAGATTGTATTTTCCCATACTGCTCAGAAAATGGAGTCACACACCAGCAAAATCCAAAGGCCTGTATGTTTTTTTTTGTATTGCATCTAGTTACTCTTTGGGAATACATTTAGGAAACATATTCAGTTAATGTAAAAACTGGGCTTATATTTACAAGTGCGCTAAATGTCAGTTGAACTAGTTCATGTACTGGGATTGATGATGCCATTTGGCTTGATTGGTAATATGTATACACTCATTACAGCAAAGTCACTCTGGATAGGATGCATATGTATAATGACTGAAATATAAATGATGGAACCTGACAAAAGATTTATTGCTGTGTATTCATATAAGTTTGTGGGTCTTTCAAGGATTTAGCAGTTAACAGTATGTTGCAGTGTTGATGGGAGCCATATTTTGAATAAGGTATAAATATAACTTGGAAGATGAGTATTTTTTTTTTTTGTAATTTCTGGGATGCGCAGAAGTGTATTCCTTATGAACGATGAAATGAAAATCCTGATTGTACAGTTTGAATGCAATCTCTGCAGTGCCTGATGCTTTTTATTGCACCTGAGATCTCAGATGAGGTGTAATTTATTTCAGATGTGCAATAATGCTGGTAAGATCTTGAAATTGATTGCCAATTTTACCCCAACTATCTTATACACATGTTGATTTATTCACGTGTCTGTGTCGATTATATTTATATATCTATATGTATGTCTACCAATTATTTGGTGTACCTCAGTTTCATCCCTGGGCTGTTTAATACTCTAGCAATGTCCTGCAAAATGGTTTAAAATGGACAAGTTCTTCTTGCCCCATCTCCATTTCTGTTTCAAGGTGTTTTTGCTCCTGGCTTTCTAGTAAATATGGCACAGGAGATGGATCGTGTGTGTAAAAGTATCTCTGTTCTGTCGCTAAGTCACCCTTTTGGTGTGGCACACACTAACTTATGTGGGAGTGTATATTTGGGCACGCACCCTAATTGTTAAGCTTTTTTTTTCTCTCGGAAATGTAGTTTGCTTTGCCAGTGATGCTACTATGCCAGATTATTTTATACACTGAATTGTCATTTATTAGGCCATCAGTGTACCCCTGTACACCCAGCTCTTTCTGACCCTTTTTTCTTTGCACATTCACTCTTCTCTTGCACTTAATTCCTGATGATCTCGCTTATCCTCCCTGTACAGATTTTGGCTCGTTATTTGACCTGGAGCACGACCTCCCTGACGAGCTCATCAACTCTTCGGAGTTGGGACTGGTCAACGGAGGGGATCTCAGCCAGCTGCACACCAGTCTGGGGGGAGGAGGAGGTGGGATGGGGATGGGCCCCGGAGGTGGTGGTGGCCAGGATGCAGTGGCCAAACACAAGCAGCTCTCTGAGCTCCTTCGGTCGGGTGCTCCACCAGCCTCCAGCCAGCAGGGCCAGGGGACTGTGGGAAGTCCAGGAGGGGCCAGCATGGGCCACCTGGGGAACATGAAGGTGTCCCCTGGGCCTCAGAGCATGGGCCAGCAGCAGCACCTCTCACCCCAGCAGCAGGCCAGCATGATGCAGCAGCAGGCAGGAATGGTGGGTGCCATGAACAGGGGCATGATGGGAGCTCAGAAGGGCAACGGACAGCAGCAGGCCATGATGGGGGGACAGGTGATGAACGGCTCACCCAGGATGGGCTTCTCAAACCAGGGAATGGGGGGGAACAGCAACCTGCTGGCTGAGACCCTGCAGCAGCAAGGGCCCGGTGGACAGGCGGGACTCAGAGTACAGCAACCTGGAGCACTGAACAAGGTATGCATGGATTTTTGCATCCAATTACAATTTCTGGAAGTCACACTTCACTAATTGGTGATAGAGTAAAAATATTTTGGGTGGACAGACCAATTCAGATTTCAAAAAGCCTTGTATTTCTGGTTTACATTATTACCATCAAAAAGCAACTCTAAAAACAAAAGTTAATGCCAAAATTAAGTATTACTTAAAGATGTATCTATCTTTGACAGTGGATCAGAACTAATCAGAAGTGTTTCTGCTGAAGCACCAAAAGCACACTTCTTGTAGGTGCTGAATTAATAAAGCTGTCTCAGAGTAAAACTGCCTTGTCCACAAATTCCTAACCTAAGCATTGATGCAATAACATGCTGTTCATAATGTCAACATTTGTATTAACCAATGCTTTTAGTTCCTGACAATTCAAAGGTGGGCGCTTACGGTAATCTAGCGGCATGATATGATCATTATGACCCTGTTTTTAAAATATCTTATTTCATACAAAATATGTAGGATAAAATATACAATTTTCAATAGCAAATGGTATGGCCTGGGGATTGATGGCGTGTGTGAAGGTAATGCTCACATAATTAATGTATAATCGCTTGGGTTGAGCTTTTCCCATATTGTATATTTTGAAAAGAAACTAAGTTAGTCGACTAACATAATTGGAATAGTCTAATGTATATTTGTGTCAAGGATGCGTGTTTACTTTGGTGCCAGTCCATGCTGTCCAGCAGAATAATACACAAGTAGCCCACAAGCTAAGCTAACGAATGCTTGCCGTATGGCCAAGTTTGCTGTCACTGCTTTTGGATAGCTAGCTAGGTAATGTTAATGATGAGACGAGGACAGGGTTGCTTTTCAGATGAAGTGGGAGCTACCTGAAAGCCCTTGATTAATTTGGCAAACCACAGTGGTGGTTGTCAATGTTAAGTGGAATAGCTGAGACCTGTAGGAGTGGTAGTGGGCTTGTTCAGAATTTTACCTGAAATGTTTTCGTAAAAAAAAAACGCCATGCACATGTACATCCAACATATTAAACACCATGTCTGTGGGCCGCTGTGCTTGAAGTTATTGCCTTTCAGTGTCGCTGCGTAATTCTGGGCTCAAATTCTGTTTTCAAATTCTGTTTGCAGTATACTAGAGTGCCTGGGGGTCCCCACAGTGGGCGTTACTAATTGGCTGATTGCTTTCTGGGGTGGATGGGTAGCAATTCCTTGTGGTAGTTTGAGCGTCTGCAAGTTCTGTTGTGGTTGTTGGCTGGAGAATGCACTATTTTCCATGCCATTATGTACCAGCAAATCCTGCCTGGTTCAGTGATCAGTGTCAAACTAAAAGATGCGCATTGTACGATGTCTGTATTTTTTTAAATTCTCAAATCTTTTGAGGACTTGGTGAGATGCAGGATTACTAATTGGTCATCACTATGTTCAGGGTAGGAAAATGGGTTAAAAAAAAAACTTTTTACCACACCAGGGATGTTAGTCATAGTTCAGTTGCCTCGATTGAGGATTGTCCTGTCGGTCATTAACAACGGCCTTGTGTATCCCGGGGTCAGTACATTTAGCTACTGTAACGTCAGCATAATGCTGGGACATATGGCCAACAAATTACGTCCCAATATTGGGAAATATTTTTGATATGACATGGAGAACAATGTATTAAAAGATTAATTTCCAGGGAATCTTAAATCCCCCAAAATAGTGTATTGGTGTATGGTGAGACTTGATTAAATAGCAAACTAAGTACTCTGCTGTAGAAATAAACACAATAAATGCAATGAGTAAATATTGTCAGGGAAACTGAATACAAGTCAAGTAATTTATGAAATGTCAAACAAATGTGCAGTCAATATTTCTATCACAGATCTAAGTAAAATAGATTAGAGAAAAATAAATAATTATTAAACCAAAAATGTTGTCATGTCTTTTTCTCAATGAAACGATGCGTGAGGTCCCCTTGATGCTTTGCAATCGTCTTGTAAGGAAAAGCACTGGAAGATGGAATTAGTGGTCTGTAGCGAGACAACACTACCGCATAAGGCATTTGACCGGGAGGGTTAAGGGGGCATATTTGAAAGGGTTACCTTTTTCTTCAAAATTGTTGGAGTGCCTTAGAGATTCTCCATTTAAATTTTTAACTTTTTAGTCTTCTCATACTCTCTTTAGACACTGTCAGTACTATCTTTCCCATGCTAAACCACCCTGGACTAGATAACTATTCGGGTGGCTTTCGGTGAGGAGGAGGTGGCAAGTTGTTGTTGTCATGTTGATGTTAAATGCAGGATTCTACACAGTGCCTCTTTAAGGAATGGTTGGGTTTGGGTCTTCACGTGTCAAAATGAACATGTTAAACAAAAATCCACTGAAGAACCAGGTTGAATTAATGAGAAATTGCAGTCAGTTTTAATTTTCTTAGTGGTTTAGTATTATAGATGACTGAACTTTTTTTCTGTTGACATCAGACTTCAGTCGATGAAAATAACTTGATAGATGATAAAACTAAATCAACTCCCTAGCGCCCCAAGCTAATATCTTATAGCAGATCATCTACTTGTGTTTCTTGAACAGATGGGTTTCAAACACAATGGTCAAAAAAAAATCTTATCAATTAGGGGTTTTGAGAGATTTTTTTTTTCTGGCACAAGCAGTCCCATGTAGCTACAGTAAGGAATGATGGATCTGCCACAGTGGCAGGTGTGCAAGACAGAAGTTCTCCCGCATCATAGCATATGTAATGTCAGTGATTCACTGGTACATGTGTTAGTGGTTACACTGCAATGGAACACTACTCTATGTTGACAAGTATGTACAGTGAAATTGTTGAGTAACGTGCAGTCGTATTCCAGTACTGACCTAAAATCTGGTCTGTATTTGTAAGATGTTTCAAGGTATTCCCTGACGCATCAATGTAAACATGTTATTGTACAGTTGTCAGTGCCTGGCTGTTTTTGCTAGCAAACTAGCAGTAGTGATGATTATCATAAGAAGTTTCCCTCCCACTTTATCCAGTTAGAGAGAGTGCAATTTTGGGAGTTAGTAATTTTCTTAAACAGGCTATTGGAAACAAAAGGACTGATCAGAACAATTTAGGTGTGTTTACATTGTTTGGAAACGTACGCTACTCAACCGGAAATGTTATCTGCTTCTATTTTTATAAGAATTTGTTGACATCTCTCGGTAGAAGTGGTTGATTTAAGTGGCGGGAAATGGATTTTGATTTAATGCTCTCCTTCTGAAAGACAGATGTGTGGTTCTTTTCACATTGATACTTCACAGCTTGAAATACGCCCTAATTGAGGTGGTAGTAGGCTTCCGAAATATACCAGACAAACAGCCAACTCAAGGCCATAACCCGCTTTCCTCTGTCTTTGCCCCCTCTTTGTCTTTTCTTAGATGGGAATGATGGGTAACCCGGGCCCCTATGGAGGCCCCTATGGTGGGCAGCAGGCAGGTCAGGGCCTGGGTGGAGCAGGGCTGGGCCCTCAGCTCCAGAACAAAGGCTCCATGCCCAACAACCTGGCCCAATTCAGCATGGACAAGAAGAGTCAGCCCATGCAGGGCATGGCTGCCATGGTAAGGGAACTGGCTAGGTAGTCACGTACCGATCATCCCTAATGAGGGATTATGTATTTTCATACGCAAGTGGTGCCACCTTTTGGATATCAGTCCACTGCAGGCACCAGCCTTGACCCACCCCCTTTCCCTTTCTGCCCCAAGGCATCCCAGCAGTCTGCTGCTGGTGTGGGTGGTGGAGCCGGACCTGGGGGCACTCCAGGGATGGTCCCCAATGCCCAGGGAGGCCTCGGGTCTGCCGTATCTGCAGCTGCTGCGGCCGCCGCAGTCGGAGCGCCCCCCACGGCCGACCCGGAGAAACGCAAACTCATCCAGCAGCAGCTGGTGCTTCTACTCCACGCCCACAAGTGCCAGCGGCGGGAGCAGGCCAACGGCGAGGTGCGCCAGTGCAACCTGCCCCACTGTCGCACCATGAAGAACGTCCTCAACCACATGACCCACTGCCAGGCCGGCAAGTCCTGCCAAGGTGGGCTGAGAAATCAGGATTGACGTGCGAGATGATGCCCTGTCACATCTGCCACCCGTGATGTGTGATCGTCAAGATGTTGTATACTAAGTTGTGTCCCCCCCCCATCCTCCTGTGTCTCCTCAGTGGCTCACTGTGCGTCCTCCAGACAGATCATCTCTCACTGGAAGAACTGTACGCGGCACGACTGTCCCGTCTGCCTGCCGCTCAAGAATGCTGGGGACAAGAGGAATCAGCAGTGTGAGTGCCTCTGCTGCCCGTTAAATCGCACTTATTGGTATTCATTTAATGTACTGTAATATTCCTGTAAGGTTGAGAAACCCGTCAGAAGCATTTTCAATGTAAGGCATCAAGTAGCGCCTGCCTATCTGGCCCTTGTGTTCTGAGAGATCTAGCAGGGTACTTCTTTTGGTGTTCATAATGTGCCTCCCTATTAACACCCATGTCTCCCTCTGCTGTCTCTAAAGCTCTTCTAGGAGGGCCTGGTGTAGGTCTGGGTAGTTCATTGGGCTCAGTACCAGGAGCCCAGCCTAGCGCCCCCAGCCTCAATCCCCCCAGCCAGATGGACCCCAGCTCTATTGAGAGGGCTTATGCCGCCCTGGGCCTCACCTACCAGGGCACCCAGATCCAGAGCCAGTCCAATCAGGCTGCCCTGCCCTCACAGGGCCTGCAGGGTCAGCCAGGCATGAGACCACTCAACCCCATGGGTAAGTTACTGATCTTTAAATAGTCTGTACTAATGCAGCCGTTGTGAGTGTCCCTAACCATTTTATTTCACGCTGTCTGTTAATCTTCCTCTGTCAGGTGGGAACCCGATGGGAGTGAATGGCGGGGTTGGTGTTCCACCACAAAACCAGCAGGCTAGCCTACTGCAGGACACCATGCTGCACCTCAACATGACCTCTCAGAGGTGAGTAGCGGACCTTGTTTGAAATGGTTATTTTCTTGCCTTAAAATACTTGAAGTTTCACTTTATTGAGCATGTATGGCCAAATGGACTTGTCCCAGAGGTGCAAACCTAATTCGCCTACTGTAACAGTCAAAAGTTTGGACACTTAACCATTTGGACACGCTAACCCATTGAAGTGAATGGGTAAGTGTGTCCAAACCTTTGATCGGTACTGTAGATCGTGCTTCAGACCGACATTGATAAATTGGTGGGCTTGTGATGTTTATTGATTATACAGGTATTTCTTGTGATCAATTTGTCTTGTCTTTTCTAGTCTGATGAATGATGCAGGCGGGGCTGGTAACATGGGCTCCATGCCCACCGCAACGCCACCCTCAGCGCCGGGCATGCGGAAGAGTTGGCACGAAGATATCACCCAGGACTTGAGGAACCACCTGGTTCACAAACTGTGAGTGACACTTAGGCCGGATGGACAGGAAATGAACAGTTATGGCTTTATTAATTCAGTCACACGTTCCAGAATATAAGACTATATTCTGGGGTGGGGGGGATGTTTTTTTTCCCCCGGTGGGTGTGGCAGGGGGTGTGGTCGGCCTATTAGTACAGGAGACTTTCTGAGACTTTGTCGATAGAGCTTTCTTCAGTGTATTTACCGCAGTTGGACACATTTCTCCATAAGGTTTTCTGCAGTCTGGGCCCTGTCCCCCTTGCTTTAGGTGTACCCTCCAGAAGAATTTGTATGCAGAGTGGCTGAAGCTAAGTTTCGGTCACCTTTTTCAATTTAATTTTTTTTAAATAAAAAAAAATCTCTGCTGAAAGGCATAAAATTAAACTTTGCTCACACCATCTACCTGGTCCTGTGTCCCCTTCTAACAGAAACCACTTCGTGTCAATTTTTTCTCCCAACACTTACCTTTGGTCCTTCTCAAAATGTTTGTCAAGTACATTTTAGTTCACAAATATTTAAAAAGAAATCAAAGCATGATGGCTTTTTAGCAAGTTAACCTACCAAGTGTCTGACATTTTACTTTTTGGCTCACTTGCCACAGGGACTGGTAGATAAAAAAAAAAATCCATCAGCTAAGCATATTTTTTACTGGCCAAAATAATAAATTGCCTCTTTGTGTCACACAGAACAACTCCTCACCACATCCTCAGCATCATACTGTAGCCAGCCTCTTAACTCTAATCTCCAAACCTCAATTTTTCACAAAACCTAATTTGTGATTTGGCCCCTATCTTTCTTAATAATACTTTTAAACTATTTCTTGAAATTCTCCAAGGATATGTTTATTTTAAAGCTAATTTCCTGAAGAAAAAAAAAGTCCCATGAAGTTGAGAACAATGGCCCTGAAAACATTGCCTACATATTCAGAATTTTAGATGTAGCAGTAATAAAATGTAATTATTGTGGCAGCAAAATGTTCTGAGAATAGCCTGTCAACAAAATGTTTTTAAAATTAGTTTTACAGATATCATTGGCCTATAAAATCATTTAAATGTAAGTTATTCAGGATCAAAACCACTTGCCCTATGTTTTCCTACAGGTTGGCTTGAAGAAGGTGCTAAAGATGTTATTAATAGGAAAACTAGTAATACATTACTTTTATTGTAATGTGAAATTATTGAATGAATACCTTCTAATGGGTCCGGATTTTAATTCCTATAGTCCCCAAATCAAAACCGTGGTCACCAATGTCTGTTGGGTCAGTCACGGTATCATTACTCTCACTACTCTCTGGGCCACTCCGTTCTCCAAATCCTGTTGGATGTCCCTAAGCTTGCTCCTCCCCAAGCATCTCTACCCTAGCTTCAGTCACTGGGTCGCTAGTTTACAATACCTTTTCCAAAACTAAAAACGTACTTGAATTGAATAAAAGCAGTTATGTGGGGTTGTTGAAATTAATGCGATATTATAACTTTATATTTAACATTTTTATTAAAAAGTTTTGCCAGTGAAATCTTTAGGCTTTGTGGTCACCTTGCTAATGTAGTTTTTTTCCATTTGTGGTCTCCTACTCTGAGAGGTGAAGAATTGTGCTATTTAGCCTTTTTCCAAGGTTTTACAGGCAAAAAATGAATCCATTATGTAGCTGTCTAATTCTTCACCAAACTAAAATGCAGATGCCAGCATTACCGCAGGCTATGGCATTGCTATCTTTTAAAACATATAGACAACATAGCTTATAGATACGGTAGAGTCTTCAGTCTGTGGGAGTTTTCACGCTTCAAATAACTTACCGTTTCACTGTCCGTACATAAACTACTGTCTTACTACAGCGCAAGATCCGAAGAACGAGTTAAGACCGAATTGGCTATTGGACGGCGAACTTCACTCATTAGTACCCTATTCCTTAGAAAATGCATGCATACTTTCTCACCGAAGTAATGGGTGGATTTAAATTTAACGCAAACCTCAGTAATTTCCTCCAAGCCATCATGCCAGATATTTAATACATTACTATTTTCGTACAAACATTTACCCTCCAGTGTGGCGGAGGGTATTGAGATTTACTCAGCCTTCTGAGATTTACTCTTTGTGGGTGTTAATTTCGGGCCCAGGCCCTACACAAAAATCATGAATAGTTAAATAGAAACCATACTATGGTGTTGTCTGGTTTGTCGAATCGTTATTAGATTAGTTTGTGGAAGAAAAGTATGCATGGACTCTTGTAGTATCTTCTGCATCCAGAAGCTTTTTAAGCTCATGGAGCGAATTTCAAGTTGTGTATTGTTTTACCTGTCTATTTTATTTTGGTCATAATTAGTCTTAAAAAAATTAACTCTCCAGGAGATAGATGTGGGTATATCATCCACTGCAAAGTGTACACTACCTGTTAGCCTCACAGGATTGCCAGGTTTGTTTGCCAAACTAAAAGTCTGTTCATTTCTGAACATCTGTTTTGGGCAGATGAGGCACATTACTTCCAGTCCAATTAAGTCAATTTTCTTTTATACATGTAAGATTTTATTTGTTTCTACTAAAATGTCCATCCCTAAATGGATACACAAGCATTCACGTTGTTTGAACCTAGGTGGCCTAAGGTTTTCTTTTCTTTTAGAAAGGTTAGGCAGCCTTTCTGAGCATTTCAGTGGCAAAATAGTCTCTGTGCTATAACTGGATAGAAATTGTAGTTGTACAACAACAGTTAGTGACTACTGTTTAAGCACCTCCCCCCTGTAACCCAGCTAAGCCACTGCTAACTAGCTGTGATTTTGGTCTGTTTACACATTTCACCACTGCAACTCGCCAAGCCAGGTCTCAAGATAGTCAGTTATCATTTTGACCCCAACATTAATTGTAATAAATGTTTTATATGCAGTTGGGAATTTTTTTTTGTTCGTGACGGCCCTGTTTCAATAGAATGTTATCATTAAGTATTTCAAAACATTTCGCTGTTCTGTGTCCTATGAACATAAGTTAGTTTGGTGACAGTATGTAACTATTGCACTCACATGTTTAAGCGCAATGAAACATTTTGGGCAATGGTACCTTTTAGTGTTTCGGAAACGTCTTTATCTGATACTGTGTCCACGTCGTCTTACCAGTATGTGACTAGAAAGATCTGAAAAAGTCACCAGTTGTCCCTTAAAAAAAAAAAAAAAACTTAATATCTCTTGTCCTTTGTGTAGGGTTCAAGCCATTTTCCCAACTCCGGACCCAGCTGCTCTGAAGGACAGGCGGATGGAGAACCTGGTGGCGTATGCTAGGAAGGTGGAGGGGGACATGTACGAGTCTGCCAACAGCAGGGTAAGCTGCTACTCTGACAGAGTCACTCAGTTCTTGTTAATGGTTTTGTAAGGTTTGAATATTTGGCCAAATGCCGTCACCTGTCTCCACGAGACTGCTGGACTAACAGGGATGTCTGACTTATTGCCTGATCATAATTGCATAGTTTCAGTGTGAAAGGATCACAGAAGAAATGTTTGTACTGACAAGGTGGGCTGTCTTAGTACATAATAAAAATTCTGTAGACTAGGGTCTACTGACAAGGTGGGCCAGCTGTCTACGCTGGGGTCGCCCACGCACATATATAGCTACAGCATGGGTCCAGCCCTACTACTTTGAAGATAATTCCTAAAAGCATCTATCCACGTACTTGATCCCTCTCTTAGCGCTTACAGACCACTTCAGTTCATCCTGCAGATTTCATTGGGATGCTAGGTTAGTCATTTGGAAAATTGGCTGTGTCACACAAACCAAAACCTGGTATATATTGTCATATTTTGTCTCTGAATGTTGCAGTGTCTTTACTTTACAGTCTTAACAGTCACACTGCTTTAAGATTTGTAATAAACCGATGTCAAAATCATACCTTGTGGGCCAGTTTTGTGGACAGATTATGCCTAGATCAAGACACAAAATCTTGAAAATGTTTTGGCCCAGTACTAGGCTTAATCTGTATCTGTGAAACCCGCCCTATATCAATAAGAAGGATGGCAATCTTAAACTGTATGTTGACAGCTGCCTTGACCATCTCTGCTCGCTCACTGATAACCTCAGTGTTGCTTGTGTTTAAACTGCCTAAATGACTACTCAATGACTAGGTCATTACGTCTGTCTATGGCTCCCCTCACCCCGGGCGATGCGGGCCAATAAGCGTTGCCCTCGTCAGGTAGTGACACAGTCAGACCACCAATCTGAAATGATCATGTAATCTTCAAAGCATTTTATTTTCCAATTTTTTATGGCTATGCAAAGCTATTTGAATTGTCAGATTTTGGTAATTGTGCTCTTTTTAAGAGCGAAAAGTCCCCCTGTGAATAAAATGTCTCTGTTTTTAGTGTTACCCGTCTTCATCCTCTCCCCATCCTGTCTTCCCCTTTTTCTACTCTCAGGCGGAGTACTACCACCTGTTGGCTGAGAAGATCTATAAGATTCAGAAGGAGTTGGAGGAGAAGAGGCGGACGCGGCTCCAGAAGCAGGGTATGTTGATGCCCTCTCAGCCTGGCCCTGGCATGTCCCTATCAGGCTTGGGGTCTCAGGGCATGGGTCTGGGCCAGCTTCAGCCACAACCAACCACAGGATTGCCACCCAGTGAGTGGACAGGGCGCGTATGTGATCACACAGATGTACAAAAAACACTGTGCGTTCCGCGTTTAGGTGCTTCGAGATCTCTCATTACTTTTTCACAAACACTGTAGTGCAATAGCGCTAGGACATCCTCTTTCACGCTCTCTCCCCCTTGCCTTCTCGCCTTTCCCTCATCTTATCAACTTGTCCGTCCGCCCCTTATAGATGGTCCACTCCCAGACCCCTCGCGGCCCCTTGGACCTAACCAGATGGTTAATAGGATGCAGAACCCGGCAGGTGAGTCAATGAGGACTGGAGAGAATGGCTGCCAAACAGAAACCATAGTTCTGTTTTAATTTTTTACTTGAGGTCATGTTGACTATACAGCGTTATACAGAACAACAGCCTCAAGTCGTCCTGATTACTACTTACGCTGTTCTTTCAGATGCACAGAACCCATATTCATTGCTGGATTAGATGTGTTCTCTGCATGCTGTGATCCTCTTGCTTCTGCTTTCTTTAGTTATGAACCAGTTCAACCAAATGGGGATGCAGTCTATGGGTCAGAGGTCAACCCCCCCTCTCCCCCTCACTCCCGTCAACCAGGTCAGTGCTCTCCTTCCGTCTTTACACAAAGTAAATGAGCATGTACTTTTCAATTGAAAAGCAAGCATTAAATAGGACATACTCAACTTATTCCCCTAATAAAAGGGCTTGATGATTAGTTGACCAGTTATGAGATGTGCAAGCTTATGAATAGATGAAAAAAAATTGACAGCTGGTGGTTACCAAAGAGAAGTTGATTCAATTGGCCATGCAAATTCATTTCAGTACTGTATAAATTCTAAAATGTAGAAAGTAAATCTCTAAATATGCTCCATTATTAAAGAAAAAAACACATAAAAAAACACCCGTTGTGCTTCCTGTAGATGGGGATGGGGAACCCTAGGATGGGCCAGGCCAATGTGGGCCAGAACCAGTACCTGCCCCAGGGGCAGTTCCCCGGTTCCGGTCCAGGACCAGTTCTTGGCACGGTGCAGTCTGGCATGACAGAGCCTGGTATGAACCAGCAAAACAACCAGGGAGGCATGGGACAGGTGAGAGATGTTTCAAAGCGGAGGTATATGGTCTGTCTCAACCTTAGGGTTCAATACCAACCTTTTTCCACTGGTGCTACAAATGTTTTCAGTTGATGGTTATGGAATTAGATATCTGCCAAAAGGTTAAGCGTACGTATTGTTGGGATCATAAAGTCCATACATAAATTGGTATGATTTCAAAAGGTAATAGGTAAATACGTGAAACGTAAACATGAAATTAGATATGTGAACGTACCAATACCCTTTTATGACTTTTTAGATGGTATATTGTTGCTTTCCATCTCGATTTATTTATTTACAGATTGTTTTCTATGTACAGACTCTTTTTTTCTTTTTCTTTCAGTAATCTGACATTTGCCATGATATGACCCGAACGTAGCTCTTCGACGCATTGAAGTTAGCAATAATAAGTTGGACTGCAAGCGCAGTGCTCTACCATAGCATTGCTATTCCCGATTTCATGTAGACTGCATAACGACATTACACCGGTGGCCAATAATGCGTTTAGGTATTAAGTAGAGGTCAACCAATGTTTTTTTTTTTTCAGGGCCAACTTCGATTTTTAGTGATCAAGGTGACCAATGACCGATATTTGTGGCCGATATATATTTTTAAGGTTTTTTTGTTAGGTTTTTTACTGTCAAAATGTTTATAGGAAACTGAACAGTTGAAACATTATATTTTGAAGAATAAAGTTCAGGGAGCTCCTCGCAGCGTTTCTAAATTTTATATAGATAAATAATTAACTACCGGTAAATAGCTTCCCAGATCAGGTACATTTTACTGTTTACAATCTTTTGATGACTGAATTAAAACCTTTCTGTAACTTTTGCTGTGGTGTAGCCATCTGCAATGAATGGGGGTTTCAAAATAGAAGGTTAAGAGGGTCAAAGAACTAAAATATGCTTACATTATTAGAGCCCAAAAATACTAAACCTATTACAGCACACAAGCATTGGAAAGCCTGTGTGTCTAAGTTTGTTCCAAGTCTGTGAATGTAATGTATTAACATGATGACAGGGAACCAAACAGCATTATTACTGGAGGAGTATTTCTACTATTGTGTCATGCTTAACATATACCAAGGCTGGTCATATTCTATGTGCAAGAATTAGCGTTATGTCAAGTTTTTTGCTAGTCAGCTGACCAAATGAATGGCAAACTTATTTGAATGCAATAGCTAATGTAACTTTAACATCAGCTAATAAATTCAAGACTCAATGTTAGCTACTGGTGTTAACACTCATGTTATGTAGTTTGCAATGTAACCAGTATAGTAAGTGCAAATTATACGGAGGTGAAATCTTTAACATTAGCAAAGTCTTAAACGTTACTTTTGCTAAACCTAGCTACCATCATGTAAAAAAAAATAAAATACGGGAGAGTATTCTGTTATATTAATTGTTAAATTACTGAAAACCTTAACTGCATTGGCACTGATGTTAAACAAAAATATCACTGCATAAATAAACTAAAATGTTCGTGTTCGCCATCTTTTTTACTGCAACAAAGAGCTTTATGTAGGGACAAAATCTAATTCCCAAGTTTTTTTCTGCTAGTAGGCTACACATTAGTTCTGCTCATTAGTACAAAACATTAGTTCAAGCATTTTTGGTGGAGTAAAGCTAGTCCACAAAAATGTTTTACTGGGTATTGTCATCATAGAGAAACATCATAATGACCTCTCGTCTCAGCCATGGATCTCTGCGTTCTTCTTTTCCACTTCTCTCTCTCACAAACATGAGTTTTGATTTACTATACATCAAAAGTTAATAGCCAATCTGATAATTCCGTGGGCGGAACATTGAGCAATACAAGCAGAAACCTTTCAGAGATGCGGCTGCCAGAGAAGCGCATTTAAAACTAAGTATTTTATCAGCAGTTATATCAGACAAATGAACGATTCCTTTCAAGTTATATCAATTTCTTTGTTTCCACATATGACCTGCCATGTCTGATGTTACCAGAGGTGGAGTATGACACCCACGTGTAGCAAACTCATTTTCTTATCAACGACACAAGCATTGTTCTTATAACTCACTGGGAATGCAAAATGTTCATAGTGCTGATTTCAAAGAAGCATGGGGCATCTCAAGCGCCATATTTTCACTACCTTCTCCCAAAGCAGCCATCAAATATTCTAGAAAAGCGTATGTGTGCACCCACTGCACCTGTGCCTTATTTAGTTGCTAGGCAAAGAAATGGAGGGGGAATAACAAGTTAGCATTGGTTTATGTTGTCAGTGACTGCATACAAAAAGTAGCTTATTAAAAGTAATGACTTCCGTAGTTATGCAGGTATAGAGCGGTATAATTTAATTTAACAGTTTTGAGTACAAATAGTTTAATGCCAGCTCCTTTAAATGAACTGTACATGATCAGTTGCATGGATATGGTGGAGGTGGTAACAAATTACAACAATCAATGACGTGCGGTAACTTAAGCATAGCATTGTGAACTCCTTTTAAATTTACCAATTCAAAATTGAACAATTATTTTCTTATTTTGCACTATAATTTAAATCATTGCACCCCTACCATATATGGTTTCCCAGATTTTTGTGCTGTTCGCACTGCTTGTGCTTGTTATATTAGCACTCCTCTGGGAATGTTTCGGTTATGTTTTTTGAGAGGATGAGATGAAACTACCAAAACTCCAGATCGTGATGTTTTGTACTTTATAATTTTAAGCTAGATTTGTACAAGCCAAATATTTGTATGTCATGTTAACAGGGTGTTTTTATGTTTACAGATCTAATTTCACACTTGTGTTTCTTGTTTTGCGTACACCGATCAGCCATAACATTATGACGGCTGAAGTGAATCACACTGACTATCTTATCATTGCACCTGTCAGTGAGTGGGATATATTAGGCAGCAAGTGAATATTCTCAAAGTTGTTAGAAACCGGAAAAAAGGGCAAGCATAAGGATCTGAGCGACTTTGACAAGGGCCAAATTGTGATGACTGGGTCAGAGAATATCCAAAACTGCAGCCCTTTTGTGGGGTGTTCCCGGTCTGCAGTGGTCAGTACATATCAAAGTGGTCCAAGGAAGGAAAAGCGGTGAACCGGTGACAGGATCATAGGCTGCCAAGGCTCATTGATGCTCGTGGGCAACGTTCTGCTGGGATTTCTTAGGGCCTGCCATTCATGCGGATGTTACTTTGAAAAGTATCACCTAGCTAAGTATTGTTGCAGACCATGTGCACCCTTTCATGGCAACTGTATTTCCTGGACAATGTGCCCTGCCACAAAGCAAAAATGGTTTAGGAATGGTTTGAAGATCTCAATCCAGTCGAGCATCTCTGGGATGTGCTGATCCATGGAGGCCCCACCTCGTAACTAACAGGACTTAAAGGATCTGCTGCTAACGTTTTGGTGCCAGATCCCACAGCACACCTTCAGAGGTCTAATGGATTCCATGCCTCCATGGGTCAGGGCTGTTTTTGGTGGCAAAAGGGGCACCTACAATTTTAGACAGGTGGTCACAATGTTATGGTGTATATGATCATAAACTTTTATGTATGGATTTTATGATCCAAACAATACATATGCTTAACCTTTTGGCAGATATTTAACTCCATAGATGGTGCAAGTACATGACTTGATGGCACCAATATTTTGCGTCAGTGTAGAATTAATAGCTTGTTGTACTATTTCATTAGCATTTTTAATGGTGCTTTTTATTGTTCCCTATGGCATGTTTGCCAACCAACCCAATTAGTTTGAATGTCTAAGTACTTTTCTAAAGCATTGGACTATGACATCCCGCTTTCAAGACAAGTCCTTACCTTGCCAACTGTCAACTGACACGCTAGCCCACTAGTTGTTTACCTACAGTCATGTGGAAAAGTACTCTCTCTGGTCAGTTGTCTACTACATATTTGGACAAATGTAAGAAATCATAAAACCTTAACCAAAAATGTTTGCAATTAACTACCCTACCTTTACCATACAATTGGGTACACCAAAACAAGTTAAGATATTTTGAAAGTGTTTTGTAAGTAAATTCCAGCCTTCCAAAAAACTGTTGATGTGGATCTGGTCATAACCTTGGCTTTGTGGTTACACATGTTCACCTAGAAACATAAATCGGGGGGGGATACAGATTTTATGCACCGTATAAACGCTTTTTGGTAACAATGCCATTAGATTGTTTTTGTGGAGCAAGACTGGGGATGACATTAATGCTTACATTGAATAATCGTAATTTACCATGCTACAAGTTAACACATTAAGGTTTAGAGTGACATAAGCAGCAGATTGAGAGGAAAAGTAGGTCGATTGAAAAGGTTGTGAAAGGAATTTTTACTTTTCGCCCTTTTTGCTCTGCTCCGTTTATTCTGTGAGTCACTTGGTTGCAGGGCAGCAGGGGAGGGCCAAACCAGGGGGGAGGAAAAGGGACCGGGAGAGTCATAAATGGTGGAGAGGGAGGAGAGTTGAGTAAAAGAGGCTGTTTCCCCCCCCCCCTCGTGATTGTGTTTATTACCATAGAGCCCTTTCGTCTGTCCCCTCAGTAGGTTGTGGTGCACTCACATAGCAACTAACAACAACACACATGGCTGGTTTTTATTTTAAGCACTTAACCCAACTTTATGAAATCATGATGACAATAATATCAAAGTGGGTGACTTGGTAACAAACCATTTCACTGGCATCCTAGCAGCACACAAAGTGCTGTACTGCTACATGTTAGTCGACGCATGGAACAGCATCCGTCATCAAGTAGATGCTTGAAACAAACGACTGTTTGGATATGCAATTTGTATACGTTCTGTAAAATTAAACCAACTAACACATTCTCACACAACTCCAACCCTCCTTATTACAAAAGCAAGTACTCGTGGTAATTAATGAATGGGTGCTTAAACAGTTTCAGCCTCAGACTGAATTCAGTTGCTGTTCCAGGACCCACACGCTCATATGTAAATATCGGACAGTGGTTTCATTAAATTTAAATTTGAGTTTTGATTACATCTTCCGTAGTTTTCAACACAGTGCTTCACTTGGAATTATAGCTTTTCCAAAGTTAGTGCATTAGAACATTAGCTTGTCTCTGATCCCATAGTTGTTTTATCTCCTGCCACTGTGGTCTTGATCAAGGCACCCAGTAGAATCATTATGTTGGCCTACTGAAACCCATGTCAGCCCCATTATCTGGAAAGCTGTTTGATGGGTGTATAGGCATTTGCTCTAAACATGAAACCCATCTTTTCTAGTTATGGTCCTTTAGTTTTTTTCTTTTTAGGCTGAATTGTGGTTAGAAAATGACTTGGATTGGGGCAAACCAATAGCTTCCCTGATGGATGGTTGGCCATGACCAAAGACTTTTTCTGTAATTTCTGTAATTTATGCACAGTATGAAAATAGTTTATTCCGCTATTAGAATGTGTTTTGGTGGTAATGCCACTGGTGATGACATGAATGCTTATGCTAGCAAAAGCATCAAATAATAACTTACTATGCTACAAGCTAGATGTAAGATAACTGTCAACTCTGTCATTCTTTTATAAACTGTGGATCCTAATGATTCTGAAGTTCAGTTTTTTTCTTTCTCTTCAAACAACAACTCGCTTGCATACTGGCCTACAACACTGAGGCGGATGTGCACACTCAGTGTCTCAAGGACAGGCGGATGTGCACACTCAGTGTGTCAGGGACAGGTGGAAAAGAGGGTCAGAGAGGGGAGGCACCTCTGGTCTCCTTTTCCGCAACTTTTATGGAGGGAGGTTGTGGGGGTGGGTGCACGGAAGGAGATTCCCAATTTCTTGGAAATTGGAACAGAGCATCTTGTGTATTAACAAATGTATATTAATTAAGCTGCTGTTAGACATGATTCACAGACAGTGGCGATACCATAAGTGGCGATTAAACACAATTCCTAACATTAATGCCTATTCTCCATTTTTTTTTTTTTTTACATTAAGAAATATACCTCTGAAACACTCTGGACAGCTCCTGCTCAAGTCAAGCACTGACTAATGATGGGTAGGGCTCAAAAACAAAATATGCTAACAGGGACAAAATAACGAAGTTAATCATTGTAAATGTATCACGCACATTTACTTTGACAGCGCTAATATTGATGATTGCCTTTATGCCTAAATATGCACAATAGACTATCATGTATCTGTTAACTAAAATGCACATATAATATGGTTAATCGCCATTAAAAAGTCTTGCAAGTTTGTTTTTTTATGAACTGATACTCAATAGTTTATTCTGAACTGGTGACAAAAGTATTAAGTGCCTACATTTTCCATACTGGCTTCTGGTGGAAATCCATGACCCTGCCGTTACAAGCACCATGCTCCTACTAAATGAGCCACACAGGCTGTTAAGACACAAACGTACGATTTCTTTGGCAGATTCCTGTATATTAACCTTCTACATAATGTATGAATGCTAAAAGCCCTTTCTCCTCAATCCACAGACTCCGATGCCCACTTCTTCACCTCTCCCCGTAAACAGCCCGCTAGCGGGCCCCGGCTCTGTCGGCGGTGGTTGTGGTGTCCCCTCAGTGGGGCCCATGGGTCCCCAGAGTGTGGGTGGAGGGCCCTCGTCCAACCTGCCCCTGTCCAACAATCCTCAGCAGTCTAACTCCATCCCCCACCTTTCAGCCATGCGCCAGAGCTCACCCTCCCCTGCCCGCAGCCGTACCCCAACGCCTCACCAAACGCCACCCAGGCTAGCTGGCTCCCAGACACCCCAGCCCCACACCCCTAACCCGCCTCAGTTGGTTCCCCCAGCTCCTCAGCAACAACTGGGGCCTGGTAGCCAGGGTCCAGGATCCAACAAGCCCATGCAGCAGGGGATGGGAGCGGGTTCCACCACACCATCTCACCCTGGTCATCCCTCTACAACCCCCAACCCCCATGGAAGCCAGCACCCTCGCACGCCACGCACTCCGGTGAGATTAACAGTTGTTCTAGAGTTCGAGAATGAATGTATAGTTCCTTCTGTACCTCTCTGGAGCATTTTAGAAATACAAGTATCTCCAACACATGGTATAAATAGTACAGATGTCATCACTACATTGCCTCCTTGACTGTACAATCACTGGCAACATTTTGCTGTAATCGTCAACATCCAATGTATACATACCCTGTAACCTGTCAGTGCATCATTCAATTTGTAAATGATTCTGCCTTACTGCAACTCCTTTGGTAGTAGTCATACTCACTTTTAGCATCATTTTCTGACTGTATCCTGTTGTCTTGCTTTCTCCCTCCCACCCACCCAGATGTCCCAGAAGGGTGGTTTCCAGTCCCAGGACAGCCAGGCTCTCACTCCGGCGTCGGTCAGCAGTGTGGACACGGCCTCCCAGCAGGCCTCCCAGTCAGACACCTCTGCCTCCGTCGACCCCAAGGTTGAGGTCAAGCAGCAGCCAGACGAGGAGGACGACGGGGACGGGGACTGTTCCAAGGGAGGGAAACTGTCCAACGTAAAGACTGAAAGCAAGCCTATCAAAATTGAGGGGGTGAAGAAAGAGGAGTGCGGCGGCGGCGGCGATGGGGGCAAATGTGTTCCCATGGAAACATCCTCATCGACCGGGGTTAAAGGTGAAGACCGAGTGAAGACTGAAGACCGGAAGCCAGAGGTGAAGAAGGAGCCGAAAGAGGAGGAGAAGGGATCGGACTCTCCTGGTACTCCGTCTGGTGCCCAGAGCAAGAAGAAGAGTAAGGGTCGTTGTATTCTGTTGACTCATCTGTGTGGGCATATACAGCGTATGTGTCTCTGTGTAAATATTTCCCAGCCTCTGCAAACGTATGCCCTGTTAGCTTGTCTGAATCCACCCCTAACCTCTATTCACCCCTTCCCACTCGGTCAGTCTTCAAGCCAGAGGAGCTGCGGCAGGCCCTGATGCCCACATTGGAGTCCCTGTATCGCCAAGACCCAGAGTCTCTGCCCTTCAGACAGCCTGTAGACCCGCAGTTACTGGGTATACCTGTAAGTGTTGTGAATTAACTGTTTGTTTGGTTTTTAATGATGTGTTTTTACCCCAGTTGAATAATAACCAAAGTCTTGTATAATATATGTCTTGACCTTCTGTGTCCACTCTTTAGGATTACTTTGACATAGTGAAGACCCCCATGGACCTGTCCACTATAAAGCGTAAACTGGACACCGGTCAGTACCAGGAGCCCTGGCAGTACGTAGATGACATCTGGGTCATGTTGAACAACGCCTGGCTCTACAACCGCAAGACGTCCCGCGTCTACAAGTACTGCTCCAAGCTGGCCGAGGTGTTTGAGGCTGAGATTGATCCGGTCATGGTCAGCCTGGGCTACTGCTGTGGCAGGAAGGTGAGCTACAGGGACAGATTTAGTCTAACACTTTGATCTATTGACTAGAAACCTGAGTACATTTTCTGACTTTTCTCATGAATGGATAAAGTGGTCCACAGAGATGACCGGAGTGTCGCCTTTAGTAAAAACAAGACAGCGATGTGGACATTGAGGCTAACCCCCTCAGATGGACCATAAGACCTGACAGCTGTTGACATTTACTGTGACAGTGAGCCTGAAGGGCTGTGCGACCCTTTGCCAAAACACTCCTCGGGCCTGGCCAAATTACAACCACGATCACGCCAGATTTCCTGGTGCAGTAACCAGCTGTAGATTTACATATATCAACCGTTCTAATTGGGTGTAATGATGATCGTGAACAAGGCCCAAAGATTTCACTGGTCTCATGATGAAACGCCTGGCACTTGATGTCTTGGAGGAAGTTCATTTTGGAATGAAAAGTGTTCATTTGTATTCTAATAGTTTTCTCTCTCTTTTTTTGCTCAGTTGGAGTTCTCGCCCCAGACGTTGTGCTGCTATGGGAAGCAGCTGTGCACTATCCCCCGGGACGCTGCCTACTTCAGCTACCAGAACAGGTATGTAGAAACAGGATGACTGACACTCAGTGATCAATATTAAAATGTTATCTCGATTTGTTTCTATGGGAATAAATGGTTTGCAACTTCATTTCCCCATTTTTAATATGTACTGTATGTGCTTAACGCAACATTTTAACAGTTGGTCTTTTCTTGATACCTTTCTGGATATATTTTACATATTTCTAATGAACAGCACATGAATCGGTTATTGAAAAAATTTATGTTCTAGGGCTGTCAAATGATTAAAGGGCCTGTACATTTTAGTTTTCTGCCTCAGGATATTTCAGCCATTGCTACCGGCGTGCACTCAAACCTCATTAATATAAATAAGACTGATGTCACAAAACTGTACAAGGTAACTGTCAAAAAAACAGCTGTACATATGAAATGCATTTGTCTGACTGATCTTTTTTCAGTTTCCCAAAAAAACAGTAATTTGCCAGACGTGACAATGCTGGTGTCTGTAAAATAGATGTCAACTGAATTTGCGGCATGATGCACAAGACCATTTCCGTTGGGAGAATTCACTGAGCAAAATGTTTTCAGTGGTGCGCAACACTGAACTACCTGTACAGGTGCATGATTTGATCCCGGTTAGAATGGAAGTTTTACAGGACCTTTAAAAAACGTTTCTTCCATGAACAACAATTCTCTTAGATTGGTCTACTTGTTTTAATCATTGTTCTTGAACTTAACATGTTAACATAAGTAATTTAACAAAAATATTGTCAAGCAAAGCAGATTTTATAACAGCCTGCTACTTGGTTAATTTAAAATAACAAAACATTAATTTAAATTTCAACGCTGACAAATCTGCAAAAGAAAGGAATAATATGGATGTAGCAATATTTACTATATCTTTAAATTATTTTGAGTTTAGGTGCCAGATTGAAAGACAGTACATAAGAATTTTCAAAAAAACAAGTATCACCTGTAGCTCAGTTTCATGTTTCCTCCTTTTAAAGGGTCCGTGTGGAAACTCGTGCTTCGAAACAGTTCAGGGCGGTAAAGTCAAGTAGATGGTTTTAAATTCAATTAAATTTAGCGGCGATAAACGTGTTATGTTATTAATGGATTGACTTTGACAGCCCTAGGATATTTACACATTTGCGACCACACTGAATGAAACCTGATGGGAAAATAAGCAAGGACCCACTTTAAAATGAGCTCTATGATAGAACAACTGTCTGTGCCTTTTGTTCATCTGTTTAGTGTGTGCCTTGTCCCATGCTTCCCCTCCTGCCCCAGGCCCCATCAGTTGATTCTGTCGCTGCCCTGAATGTAGCTGTGGTGGTTTTGCTCATCTTCTCATGTCCAAACGCTAATCTGTGCTTTGCCTCGGCCTTCTGCTCTATGTTGTCCTGGATGTTGTCTTGTCTTGTCCTCTCTCCCCTCTTCATTCAAATCATCCCTCCATCCAACCATTTCTGTCCCCTCCCTGTCGTCGTCGTCGTCGGTTCATGTGACATCTGCATTGGCTTGCTTTTGTCTGGTCCAATCATGCGCCTACAAACCCTATCACTCCCACCCCCTTCCCCTTCAATTCTGAATCATGATTGGCTGTTCTGACGACGACCCCTGCCCCGCCCGCTCTGCGCTCCTCCTCCTGTCTCCTGTGTGCCTGCGTGCTTGCTCCCGCACTGTCCTGCCGTGCCTTGCCCTGATTGGTGGCTACCTCCCCGTGCCTTCTCTGTGATTGGCTTTGCTGTTGGGGACGGTGTAGTTCACCAAAATTTGGGCTTCTTGCTGACAGGTACCACTTCTGTGAGAAGTGCTTCAACGAAATCCAGGGGGACAACGTATCCCTGGGAGATGACCCCTCCCAGCCTCAGACGTGAGTAGAATGTTACTGTCTTAAGGTTTAAACTCCATTTTATACTTTAGGCTTTTTTTTGGTTGACCCCTCATTTGCTAAGCTTCTCCCTCGTATCAGCTTTAAAGTACCTCTGTTTGCTGTTATTGTGACTGTTTATCCCATTTATTTGTTGATATGGAATTGTCATAGTTGATTTTATTGTACTTTTGTACTGTCTGTTTCTAACTTTTAACACTCTTGTTTCCTACAAATGTCTCATTTCAGTTCCATTGGTAAAGATCAATTTGAGAAGAAGAAGAATGACACACTGGACCCTGAATTGTAAGCCCACCATTAGTTGCTTAGAGTTCAAGCAGTGATAGCATTGTGAGCGTAGTGTAGTTGTGGATTTGTACTAAGTTCCAGTGATTTATATTTTCTCTTTCATCCCTGCAGGCTTGTGGAATGTATGGACTGCGGACGTAAGATGCACCAGATCTGCGTCCTGCACAATGATACTATTTGGCCGTCAGGGTAAGTCTAAAGGATACGCATTGAAAACAGGAATAACTAAAGTGCATTTACAGGCATTTATACATTTGGTTGGGTTCTGAACATTTACAGTACTGTTAGTAGAATGATTCATGTTAATTATGTTGCCAATTAACCTTAAAAGTTAAACTTTAAACCATGTTAATTCATGCACCGTAAAAAAGCGTAGAAATCATTATGAATGGTATGTAATCAAAAATTGTAATGATATCTGTTTGGCCATTCTGAAAATCATAGCATTGGTTTGGAGTTGAAAGCTTGTAGGAAATTAGAGGAACCGTATGGACATTTGAAAGTTGGTTTTGTGTTGAAGGCTGAGAGTTTATGCTCCAGAGCAGGATATATGGTAGCAATAATTGTATGTAAGAAATCAAGTCATGTTTTGCTTTCAGCAGGCACATCTCATAACTAAGTGTTAAGCCAATTATTGTTCTAAGGCTGACTTCTCCTCCTGCCTCTTTCACCATCCAGTTTTACTTGTGATGGCTGCTTAAAGAAGTTAAATAAGACTCGAAGAGAGAACAAGTATGCTGCCAAAAGTAAGTGTGAATACATTCTTTCTCCCAAATTATAAACTATTTCATTTGGTTCCTTGACGCTAAATGTCCGAAAGCTCTGGTATGTCAGACCATAGTTTCATGGGATGATGCGGAGTGGTGATGTTTTTTGTTTTTGGTAAGTTGGTATTAATTTCATCATAACAATAAAAAGACCCTGAGTTTGTAGCATATGACAGATTCTTTATATATATACATATATACTTTTTATAGTGTGCTTAGAAGTTGCCTTTAGCAAATGTATTTCATTTTTGCTTTTATATTCTGTTTTTGCCAGACCGCATAAGCGGAGCAGGCCAAGAAGAGCGACTGACTGACTACCTCGTTCAATAGCGTTGTGGTTAGAGACGCGGACTGCTAAACAAGCTCCCGCATTCAAATCTCATTAAATTCAAAACAAATGATGCGTTAGTATTTGTTCCGGATGGACAAAAACTTAGCTGGCTACAACCTTCAGTAGCTACGTTCTAATAAGCCTAAAATAAAACAGTTAACGGTTATATTGTGACTTTCAGGTGGATTGTTGAAGTATGCATCCATACATGCTTTTTGGGGTAATATAGACTAGATCACAATCCTTTGGGCAGTAAAATAGTAGGGGTTTCCACGATTCTCTCGTCTTTTCACTTGACGAGAAAGTCAGTTATCATCACCTATATTGATAGTTAGTTTTTGTATCTGTGTCATTCACAAAAGAAAAGCAAACGTTGTTGTGCCATGAAATGGCTTTGGCAGTGTATAGTTCATCAGTCTTGCTTTTTTTTTTGCACTAGTTTTAGCCTTTTTATCTTACTCACTTGTATCTGCACTAACATCTCTTCCTCCGTTCCTTTTTTGCTCCAGGGCTGCCTCAGACTAAGCTTGGCTGTTATTTGGAGACACGGGTGAATGACTACCTGAAACGCCAGAGCCACCCTGAGTCCGGTGACGTCACCATCCGAGTGGTCCACGTCTCTGACAAGGTGGTGGAGGTCAAACCAGGCATGAAGTCCAGGTAAAGACAGGGACCACAGTTGGAGAATAGTAAGCAATGTTACCGTGAGAAAACGAACCAAAAACGTGGATAACCGTGGCAGTATAAGTCAGGATGAAGTGGTCATTGGCTGAATCCCAAATTGATCCCTAGCCGCAACTACTCCCTTAGTGCTTATGTATATCCTTTCAACCTGTTTTTTGTTTTTCATGACCATGTACAACCAAGTGTTTTTAATGTTTTATTATTTTCATAATGTCTACTGACAAGGAACATTTAGGAGTCATTGTTTTCATTATAGGTACTGGATAACTATTAGTTAGGTATCTCTTTCTAATACGGGTGTAACAGGCAGGACATTCGGTTCGGTACACTTTATCGTCCAAATTTATATAGTCTAGTTTTAACCACACGTTAATTTATGTGCAAAAGAAACATTGTAAACGAGTTTCCCCCTGGAAACAGATCTTTGAGCAGTAATGAAGCAACTGAGGTAGCCTAGAACATGTAACTTTGCTTGTTGGTGGTGGGCAACTGCCAATCAGAAAAGGCATGTCTGGTATACGCTGGTTCCTTTTACAACTTTTCCTACCATACAATCTTTCCTATAGAAAAATTGACGAAAATGTAATCATTCGTATCATTGTTTGGGAATACTACTAATAAATAGCAAGACGTTTTATTAGTTATTATAAATGTACGTCGTCATCAAATACACAAACATTAGCTCATATGACACTGGTAGCTACAGCAGCTGCTATATCTCCTATAGAGAAATTCAAATTTTCATTAACCGAAGTTATCGGGTATCCTACCTGTGCGGATCGACATCATACTACTATGTAGCTGTGCTAGCTAGCTACAGGAGCTAGTAAATGTGAACTCCCGGCATTGATAAACACAATAGTGTACATGCCTACAAGCGGCATAGTCCTGAACATGATTTTTCTAAATGCTATTAAAATTCCGTCACTAATTTTAAAAAACATGGAATGTTTTTTTATGACATGCGTGACTTCACGTTTATTGTTTATGTTCGTCAATCAAAGCAGTGTCGGTGTAGTGACCCAGTCAGTCAGAATGATGCAATATATACTGTTAGCAAGTGGATGAAAGTTAGCTAATTCAAGGGATGATGGAATATATTTCCATAAATAATTAACTATTAAAATAATTTTGCTGCAAAATCCTATGTGAAGCTAGGATGTATAATAAAAGACATTTGGGAGTGCAAAAAATGGCGAGTTAACACTAGAACCGCCAAGCCTTTCAGGCGAACATTAACAGCTAGAGCCGAATCGTCGTCATTAGCACATGAATTGGTCCTATTCACATACACATTCTCCTCCACAGCGTCACCATCCAGCCAGAGCATAATTTAATCTACTGGGTCATCATAAAACTATATAGAATAGTCAAAAAAAAATATGAATTACGGAATTTGTTTGTTTTAAATGGTTACTGAATTTGAAAAAATACAAAATGTGTGTTGAAGGTCTTCTCATACAGGGAAAAAGACAAAAGAAAATACATAAAACGATTGCTAAGAACAGCCAATCTATAGGTGCCATGAATAAGTTCTCGATTAACTTATCGAAGAAGTTATTAGAAAAGGACAAGGTCCAATATGGCTATGTGAACGACGTGTCTTTGCAGCTCTCACCCAGGGGTTTCTAGTGGGGCTATCAAATTTATTTCAACACCAATGCATAGCTCTAATGGTAAAGAATATCGTTGAATAATTATGTAGAATATTAATCTTCAGTAAAATAAGTAGAGAAAATTCAAAGAGTGATGATAGGATGTGTGTGCCATTAGTTTCTCATGGAGGAGAGTGTAGCTTTCAAAATGGCAGTTTTATTTTAATTCCAAACTCAAATGCCAATTCCTGTAGGCATTTGGCGGTCCTAGTGTTAAGCAAATAGCTGGCTAACTTAGCTAACTAGCTTCTCTAGATTTCTCCACCCACTAAACTCGTGTTTAGAAATTTTGGCTTCAGCTTTTGTAGCCGAGTTTTGCATGTCTAGCACACAGCTTCCATATGCGCGCTCGCTCTTCTCTCACACGAACGGCCATTGAGCCAATGTTAGATGACGAGAGCGACACCCGCTCCTTTTGCGTGTTCTGTAGTGCAGCTCGTGGTTATTGATAATTTTACAAACATGTATTTGTTCTTTCCGATTACTATTCGAACAATAACGCATACTGTTCAGATAATAAAATCACATCCAGTGCACATCCCTGGTATGCATTCATTCCACTATCCTTTGTCTCACAGTTGTTTGTGTCGGTTTCTAGGTTTGTGGACACCGGGGAGATGTGTGAGTCATTCCCATACAGAACGAAAGCCCTCTTTGCGTTTGAGGACATCGATGGAGCCGATGTCTGCTTCTTCGGCATGCATGTGCAGGAGTACGGCTCAGACTGCCCGCCGCCCAATCAGAGGTAATTGCCATTTTAAGCATACAGTTTGTCTCAACTGTGTTGGGGTGTTGTATGTTGACGCTAGAGACGTCTGGCCCTAATCCCTGCCTTTTGCGTCACTCAGACGGGTGTACATCTCGTACCTGGACAGTGTTCACTTCTTCCAGCCTCGTTCTCTGCGGACAGGCGTCTACCACGAGATTCTCATTGGCTACCTGGAGTACGTGAAGAAGCTGGGCTACACCACAGGCCACATCTGGGCCTGTCCTCCCAGTGAAGGGGACGACTACATCTTCCACTGCCACCCTGTGGACCAGAAGATCCCCAAACCCAAAAGGCTGCAGGAGTGGTACAGGAAGATGCTGGACAAGGCTGCGGCAGAGCGCATTGTCCATGACTACAAGGTGAGTGTTCCCACGGGAGGAAGGCATTGTGCACAACTGCAAGGCGATTATGGCCACCGGAGGAAGGCTGGCGACGGTTCCTGTGGTGCCTGTGATGTTCAGTGAGAATGCCTTGCTTCCTCTGCAAGTGGAGGGTTCAGAGCCCAAGGACTGAGTCATGGATTGGTTTCTGCACTGCTGCACCTTTTCATCCCTGTATGTGCTGTGACACATTGGTGCTGGAAGTCATATGTTAGGTACAGCAGGACTGTTGAAGGTTTGTTAACGCGTTTGGTCATCTTCCAGGACATCTTCAAGCAGGCTACGGAGGATCGCCTCACCAGTGCCAAGGAGCTGCCCTACTTTGAGGGGGACTTCTGGCCCAACGTCCTGGAGGAGAGCATCAAGGAGTTGGAGCAGGAGGAAGAGGAGAGAAAAAGAGAGGAAAACAGCACTTCCAACGAGAGCATAGATGTAAGTGGGATGGACATTTACTACAAGGTACATTGCAGTGCGTTCCTATGGATCTTTTTGGGTATGTTTTGATGTGATTTTTAATGTTCTTTGAATCACTGTGACAATGGAGAAGTTATTTTTCGTAGCACTTGTATGACTTGCTATTCTAAAATGTCTGTCCAATTTGAATTGTTCTTGTTACTACTGTATAATTCACCGTCTTCCCCATACCTCCAGGCCACAAAGGGCGATAGCAAAAACGCCAAAAAGAAGAACAATAAAAAGACGTCTAAGAATAAGAGCAGTATGAGCCGAGCCAATAAGAAGAAGCCAGGCTTGCCTAACGTGTCCAATGACCTGTCTCAGAAACTTTATGCCAGCATGGAGAAACACAAAGAGGTAAGAGGCAGAGACTTGTCATGTTTATAAAGGAGAATTGTCATAGCTTTGCATTGTCATTTTTGAAAATGTCCATATATCTTTTCTTTCAAAAACAAGGACATTTCTAAGGGACCCCAAACGCTCACATAACATTTGACAACCAATACAGTAGCTACATAGCTTTGTGTACTGCAGCAATATGCCAGATTTCAAGCAAAGATGACTCACACTTTCCAAAACCTTGGCTCATATTTTACAAGTACATTTAAATTAAATTATTACAATTTATTTTGGGAAGGCGCAGTAAGTGGCTGAATCAATAAGAAGATTAAGCATTATTTTAGTAGCTTTCTGAGATGCTTGAGAAGTAACAAAAAATATGCATAACAAAACAAGTCTGTGTTTTGGTCTTGTTGTGGCTACAACACACTGCGCACATTTCTGTACCATGAGAAGGATGTATCTCATTCACTTACACTTATAACTGTGTTAACACTCCAGGAATAAAAGTTGGTTGCTTCTTAATCCTGCTACACCGCTCAATTTCAGTCCTCAGTTTGCAAGATTAATTTCTTAAAACCTAGTAAAAGGTCTTCCTTCGAATGTTGTGTCCTTCGATGTGATTCTCGGCTCTGTATTTTAATACTACGTCTTTATATTCTCCTAACCCCTGCTCTCTATTCTCTCCTCAGGTATTTTTTGTGATCCGTCTTATAGCAGCACCAATGTCCAACACCCTGGGCCCCATCGTGGATCCTGACAGCCTGATGGCCTGCGACCTGATGGATGGGCGTGACGCCTTCCTCACTCTGGCCCGGGACAAACACCTAGAGTTCAGCTCGCTGCGCAGGTCCAAGTGGAGCTCCATGTGCATGCTGGTGGAACTACACAACCAGAGCCAGGACCGCTTCGTCTACACCTGCAATGAGTGCAAGGGCCACGTGGAGACACGCTACCACTGCACAGTCTGCGAGGTGAGCGGTTTGAGAAGGGTTAGAGTGGGCTAAGGAGGAGGAAGGTCGGGATCAGAGGGGAGGGTTAGGGTGGTGATGAAACTCTCACTGAATCACTGTTCATTAAAAATAACGCAATCGGCTCCATTTTATGGATCATTTTACAATATGCAACATGATAATGGTCGTAAATGTGGTGATCAAGAAAAAAGATTAGCAAACTGTGCCATATGCTAAAACCATTGCGAAGTTTGTGGAGCATTTATTCTGTGTTGCAATTATAAAAAGTGATCATTTGAAATTATAATTTGAGTTAAGTGCATCGGTATTTTAAAACTTTCGTTGTCTTACAAACCTTAAAATGAAGAAATCTAAATATGGGCTGTATTATACAGGGTTTCCCAAACCAAGGGCCCCCAGACATTTTACACTTTGATTAATTACATTAAGATTTTCAAAGACTTCATAAAAGGCTTGTTGGCTACCTAGACACTTGGGAATAAGTAAACCTACCCCGCCTGTCCAGGGAGCTTTGCTAACCATTTATTATACCTATAGTTGTTTAAAAAAGTGCATGTGGAATTTTGCCTTGTAAACATTTGGACATATAAGCGCAATTGATACCATAGAGCAGGGATGTCAAACCGGTTCCACGGAGGGCAGAGTGTCTGCAGGTCTTTGGGGTTTCCTTTTAAATTGGTTCCCAGGTCAGACCTGAACATCCAGGTGGGGGTAGAAATTAACCAATTAGTGAACTAATTAATCAATCAGGTACAAGGTGAGAGTGAAAACCTGCAGACACTCGGCCCTCCGTGGAACCGGTTTGACACCTGTGCCATAGAGGGACACATTTATTTTCTAAAATATGTTGACATTTTAAATATAAAGTTTCATCTTAAGAAATGATTGTAGTACTAAAATAAAAAAGGGATACCATTGTTGGTGCCATTTTGAGGAAATAGAATTGTAAGCTTCACTAAGGCCCAAAGAGGCTTTTCATTTTTTATTTTATTTGCTATGGTCTCATGCTAGTGTTCCATCTAAGCTGCCGTTCTTTAGCCATTTTACAGGCATGGGTGGATTTTAGTGTTCTGTTGTCCAGCCTCCCCGTGTTCAAGTGAAGATTACATATCTATATGTCCAAATATTTGGGGAAAAAATAACTTTCCAGGGGTTTCATTTGTGTTTTCAAGTGATTGTATGAAACAATTTGCTGGATTAACACTTAAAAAATTGCTGAATCGTTTTCTGTAATCATCTCCTTTGTCTTTTGGATATAACGTAAATGTTGAATCCTCTCACAGGACTATGATCTGTGCATCACCTGCTACAACACTAAGGGTCACATCCACAAGATGGAGAAGCTTGGTCTGGGCCTGGATGACGAAAGCAACAATGCTGCCGCCTCATCCATCGCCAACCCAGGGGACTCCCGGCGCCTCAGCATCCAGCGCTGCATCCAGTCCCTGGTTCACGCCTGCCAGTGTCGCAACGCCAACTGCAGTCTACCATCCTGCCAGAAGATGAAGCGCGTGGTGCAGCACACGAAAGGTTGCAAGCGCAAGACCAACGGCGGCTGCCCCATCTGTAAGCAGCTCATCGCCCTGTGCTGCTACCACGCCAAGCACTGCCAAGAGAACAAGTGCCCCGTGCCCTTCTGCCTGAACATCAAGCACAAGCTGAGGCAGCAGCAGCTCCAGCACCGTCTCCAGCAGGCCCAGATGCTGCGGAGGAGGATGGCCAGCATGCAGAGGGTGGGCCAGCCCCCGCCGGGACCAGGGGGCAACGGTGGCCTACCGTCTCCGGGAAACAATGGCACGACCGGGCCTAGTACCCCTGTGGGGACGCAGCCACCCACCCCTCAGACACCCAACCAGGGGAACATGCCTCCAGGACCCCAGCAGGGGATGGGCCAGGGTCCCCCTGGACAGCAGCAGCAGATCCAGCAGCACCAAATGCACCACCAGTTTCAACAGCAGATGCAGCAGCAGCAGCAGCAGCAGCAGCAGGGTGGAGGGGGCATGATGAACTCCCCACAACAGCAACAACAGATGGTCCAACAACAGCTTCAGCAGCAGCAGGGTCAGTCTCCCAATGTCCAGCAGATGCAACACCAAGGAGGCCTGCCTCCCTACACCCCTAGACCTCCAGGAGCCTCCCCCCTCCACCAGTCCCTGGGCAAACCGGGTCTTGGCCCAGCCACCCCTCCACAGCAGCAGGCCAATCCCGGCCAAGCTTCCATGGCCCAGGGACAGCAGCAGCAGGGGCCCCCTCCGGCTGCGGTAGAGATTGCGTTGAAGATCCAGCGTGTGGCGGAGACCCAGCGTCAGATGGCCCAGGCTCAGATCCTCCAGAGGCAGCAGGCGGCCCAGGGTGGAGGTATGATGTCCCCTCACCCCCACCACCAGAACCCCCAGGCCCAGATGCAAGGCATGACCCACCCAGGAGCGGGCATGGTCGGGCCTCAGGGAATGAATCCCCAGGGCCAGGGTGGGGCAGGGAGGACCCTGATGGAGCAGCAGCAAGCTATGGTTGTGGGTCCTGGAGGCCTGCAGCAACAAGGTGGTCCCCAGTCCCAGCTTCCCCCCCAGGTTCAGCTCCAGCAGCAGTCCCAACTCCAGAACCCTAACCAACAGCAGTGGGGTGGTGCAGGTGGGATGACCCCCCAGCAGAGGCAAGGCATGATGGGACAAATGGGTCACCTGACACCCCAGCAACAACAGCAGCTTGCTCAGCAGCAACGGCAGCTCGTGCAGCAGCAGCAGCAGCAGCAGCAGCAGCAACAACAACAACAACAGCAGCAACAGCAAGGTCAGCCCCAACAGCAAGCAGGACAAGGGGGTTTAATGGGGCTGATGGGAGGTCCAGGGGCTGTGGCCGGGGCAGCAGCGGCAATGGCGGGGACTGGGAACCTTCCCCAGGCAGCTCTACAAGACCTGCTGCGTACCCTCCGTTCCCCAAGCTCTCCTGGTCAGCAGCAACAGGTCCTTAATATACTCCGCTCCAACCCCCTCCTCATGGCTGCCTTCATCAAGCAGCGGGCTGCCCGATACCAAGGAGGTCCTGGGGTTCCGGGGTCCCCGGGGGTGGGCCCTGCAGGTGTGCGGTTCCAGGGGGCCCCGGGTGGAACAGGAGTGGGCCCCGGAGGGCCTGGGGGGACTCAGGTAGTAATGGATGGTCAGCAGGTGAACTTAAACCCTGGAGTAGCTCAGGCAGGGATGAACATTGGCCAGGGAGGAGGAAATATGGCCACTATGGCTCAGATACAGCAGTTGCAGCAGCAACAACAGCAGCAGCAGCAGCAACAGCAGCAGCAGCAGCAACAGCAGCAGCAGCAACAGCAGCAGCAGCAGCAGCAACAGCAGCAGCAGCAGCAGCAACAGCAGCAGCAGCAGCAACAACAACAACAGCAGCAGCAGCAACAACGGCCCCTCCTGCCTGGAACTCTGCAACAACAGCAGCAAATGGCAGCCCTACAACAACAGCAACAGCAAGGTGGTATACCAGGCCAAGGCACCCCCATGTCCAGCATGAATCCCCAGTTTAGAGAGCTTCTGATGAGAAGGCATCTGCTGCAGCAGCAGCAGCAGCAGCAACAACAACAACAACAACAGCAGCAGCAGCAGCAGCAGCAGCAACAGATGAGTAACAATAGTCAGTTCCAACAGCCCCAGACCCCACAACAACAGCAGGGTCCAGGTCAGCAGGGCTTCATGCAACAGGCCCAACCTGGTCAACCTGGCCAGCCCCAGCCTGGTGGAGGAGGACCGCCACAGCAGGGGGGAGGCCCCCAGGGTCCCCAGCCTGGACCAGGGCCAGGCCAGCAAGGACAGGGCTACCCGCAGGTAGCCGCGGCCCTGCAACAGAGGCTGCAGCACCAGATGCAAATGCAGATGCAGCAACAGCAGCAACAGCAGCAACAGATGCAGCAGCAGATCCAGCAGCAGCAGATCCAGCAGCAGCAGCAGGATGGTGGCAGTGGGCCTGGACAGCTCCAACAAGGGCCGCAGGGACCAGGGCCACAGGGTCCCCAGCAGGGCCAGGGTGGTCCCTCCCAGGCACAGTCGTCCCATGCCATGCTCCAGCAGGCACTCCACCAGAGAAGGCTCCAGCAGCAGCACCTAGGGGGGGGTTCGCCAGCTCAACACACCAGTCCCATGAGTCCCCAACAGCAGATGGCCCAGTCCCCACACCCCCACCTTCAAAGCCAGGCTCTTGGCGGTCAGTCCCTCAGCAGCCAGGTGCGTTCCCCTCAGCCCTCCCCCCGGCCGCAGTCCCAGCCGCCCCACTCCAGCCCCTCACCACGCATGCAGCCCCAGCCCTCCCCTCACCGTATTTCCCCACAGACCCAGACAGGATCCCCGCACCCTGGTCACCTCTCCCAGCACCACCCCGGAATGGGGGCCCCCCAAAACCCACAGCTGTCGCAGCAGCAGCAGGCAAACTCTGGGGACCCGGGTACATTTGGTTCGGACCCTAGTGCCATGATGTCCCAAATAAGTGGAATGGGGGGGTTGCATGGTCCGGGACAGTCAGAGATGTTGTCTAATAATAACCAGGACCTGGGGACGAACATTAACCACAACAGTCTAGACATTATGTAGCCGCCTACTACTACTACGTTTGTCTCAGTGTTCTGAAGAACTGTCCTCATGGGTCTGGCTGGGATGGAATGAAGGTGGGATGGCAGTTTTAGAAGTTATTTTATTTAATATTTTTCTGATGTATAAATGAAAAGAACTGAACTTCCTATGGGAGATGCAACATTAAATCTACAAGTTAATAAATGAATAAATTAAAACGAATGATAAGTTATTGCTGTTAATATATACATATATATACATATATGTGTATGTATTTTTGCCAATTGTGTACAAAAGGTGTAAGGGGTTTCTGGATGGGAAAGATTTCTTCCTTAGTATATGACACAAGTAATATTTTTGGGGACTGAGAATTTTGCCTTTTTTTACGAATATTTTTAAGATTTTAAATGTGGTGGAAAATTAAAGAGTGACAATACAATTTACCTTTTTATCGTTTCGTTTTCCTCCATAAAACCAGTCATGATTGTATCTGTTTTGCAGAGAAATGTTTTTTTTGTTTTTGTTTTTTTTATGATATAATTATATTAATTTTGCTGGATCTACAAACAAACATCACAACATATCTTCCTTTTTTCTTTTTGTAGTTTTTTTAATTTACGTTTTTTCCAGCGGATGTACTTTGCGACTGCTACAATTCACATAGAATATATTTTTGTTAATGACTGTTCAAAAACCGAGAGGGTTGTATTTTTTATTTTGACCTTTTTTATGGTTTTGTTAGGGATCCAAGTTAAACAGTGTTGCTGGGGAGGTGAATGCGGGGTGACGGGAAGCATCTCAGGTTGGAAGCTTTCCGTTAGGCGTCTCCTACAGGAGCCACTTCTCCCGCTGCGAATCGTCCCTGCTTTTCTTTCCCATGAATGTGGACCCTCCCTTTACCCCCACACTAACTACAGAACGATTGAGATGAACTTACTGCTGATGTTGCTAGTTGGCAGCTGCCAGCTGATTCAGAGGATGGGTGGATCTGTGTAGTATATCCTTATGAACTGAAACATGGAGGAGGAGGGAGGGGGGATTTGGAGGTGGGAAAGTTGTGGAGGGGTTTCCAAGGAATAAACGTTTCTTAATCCTTGTGGTTTTAGAACATTGTCAACAATGCTGCCCTTCCCCTCCTCTCTTCCTGGTTACATCCCCCTCTTCTTTGGCCCTGAACTTTTGGGTTTAATTTAATGTTAATACTGTACAAAGAAACTGTGGAATTTAATGAAATACTGTTTTTGTAATAAAATGAAAAACAAATTTGAGCTGTACAGACTTTCAAACGATGAGCAGAAATACTTTTTCCACTGCTGATTTTTAACTCATTTGGTTTCCTACAACCTGGGCTCCTCCCAAACGATGTAAAAGTATTGAGTTTTGAAAGGTACAGTGTGGGGTGTGGGTCATATGAGCACCAATGCGCCTTTATGTGTATTTTTTGACAAACTGGTCATTGCAACAAATCACGCCTTGATGATTGCTGTGAACTCCAACACTTTCACATGAACACATGCACAAAACAAAACTGGGGAGTAGGCTTATTGGTATGGTCAGAAAATTGGATATTTTGCCTCATTAAATAATTACACAAGATTTCACAGTTCACTTATTTTTCGCTAAAGGTTGTTTTTTTTGGGGGGGGGACACAAAAAGTGGCAATATATCTTGAGACTTATTTTATAAAAAACAAGGAAAAAACTTGTCTTTTATATATAGATATAATTTTATTTTATTTTTTTGAAAATAAAACTTGAAGCTACAGGAATTAATAGATTAAAAACTTTTTTTTTTTAATTAAAGATAATGGCGATGCAAAATGACACCGTGGTCATTCACAGCCCTCTTTGGGACTGAATATATCATGCCATTTTGAAGAAATGTTCATGAACATGCATATAAATGTATACATACTGAATCACTGTACAAACCATGGCAACTGAACAACTTTGTTTCATTTTGTTTCTTCCTAAAGAGACTGGAAATAAGACTATTTAATATTTGTTTAGTGTTCAAATGAAATCTTTGACCACTTTCCTTTTCTCTTAACATTTTGGTGCTTGCTGAGAGAAAGCAAAAAATATATAACTGTTGCTCCATTTTCATTAGTTTCTTTTTTTAAGTTATTTTGGTGGTCTGTTTTTTGCCAATAAATTAATTGTACAATAAAGTATGTTTGTACCATTGGAAAAATACCTGTATGGTGTTAAGGCTTTTATTTCAGTTGTTACAAATATCCATTACATGGTAGAATAATTTGGAGAATTCAGCCAGAGATGATGTGAATCGAGATTGTCTTTGCACATAATCAGTCCACATTAAGTAGATCATTTAGGCAAGTTTGGGTCTTTTGTATGCGCCTCTATGCTTTAAATGTAGGTACAAAAACAAAATATGTCAATCATTTATTAGATGCTTGCTTTTGTAAGTGAAAATGTGTTTGGGGTTGAAATGAAGACTGCTTTAATTCAAGAGCATTTTCATCTACATTGGAATAGACCAGCGGGTCAGTAAATACAGACAGAGTGTGGCCAGTCTTTAGGAACAATCTAGAATAGCAAAGAAACAATAAATTGGGACAGGGACAGTATGAGTCGTCGGGCAGGAAGTAGATGTTCTTTGGATACGGAGAACTAGGTGATATCAGTGTGGGTAGTCCAGAGTTCTGGTCCAAGAGCTCAGGTCTTCCTAAGATTGATCAATCCTTAGATCCAAAAATATATTAGCGTATAACGCTGAGTGACCCTAGTTCCGTCACAAACTAACGCAATGTATTTGTTTATGTGACGGGGGTCTGGAGACAATGGCCCTGTCTGAAAAATAATCCCTAAGAGCCAACCAGGCTGGAAATAGCTCCACCCGCATTGCAAAATACCAGACCACAAAATGGACACCAACTGACTGCAAACCACCCTGAGAAACGGCCGGGTAAAGGCCATTCTTCCATTGCACAAGTGTTCCATCCAGATTTTGGTACCCTAAAATCTGGGCTCTATGAACAAATGTGCTGTCATTAAATGGTTCATCCAATTAGGGTGAAAACTCCCTAGAAATTGAATAGCAATTAGCCCATCATCATTGTATAGTGTCTAGTCCAAAGTGCTCAAATACAGAGCCAAAAAAGAATTCACTGGCCATGTACTTCTGGAGATCTCTGTGTGATGCATGTAACCTTGTGCTGTTAACACACACAAAAAATGGAATAAAGATTTTTCACCACTATTTAACAAGTCAGTGTAGAACAAATTATAATTTCATTAACCACCTGGCCAAAAGCATACAATTACATGAGGCAAGGACAATCATCTCCAAGTTTTGGCCTTGATGAAGATAAAAACATTCAAATAAAACACATTATAATTTTCCAAAACGTGGACTGTAATCTATTTAAATACAGTGGACCTCAAAATTCGACAAATTATATTCCAGCTTTTTTACCCAGATTTTAGTATGTAAGTACGACTAAAAACATTCTCATTTGACATGGGATCAGTAAATTAGAGTTAACCGGCCTTACTCAGGGAACGAATGGCAGGAGATTCCACCTAGAAACATTACACGTATTGGTCAGATGCTCTAACCCCTACCTGGGACCTGAAAAAAGAATGGCTGCTCTCTTCATCTATGTATCTTCCTATTGTCTTTTCTGGTGATTTTGCCACTGAACAACATGAAATATTCCAAGTGAAAACCAGAATAAATTCTGCGAATAGTGCTAAATTATCTACAAATATAAAACAGAAAAAAATTGCTTATAAGTATTCACCTCCTTAGATGTGACACCTGAATGAGATTTCATGCAACGTAATTAGGTGAATGTAGCACATCTGTGTTCAATTAAGGTATTTCACTTCAGGTATAATGGCTCTAATGACTTCAGGTTAAATACACCTGTCTCTGGGAGATCACACAGTTGGTTCAGGTATGGGATATAACAAAGTTTCTAAGGCATTGAAAATCCCCAGAGCATAGTAAAGTCCATTATTAACAAAGGGAGAGAAAAATGTGGCAACTGGGAATCCGTCAAGAACAGGCCTCAAAAACTGAATATTCTGTAGTGTGCATATTGCAAAAATAGGCTGAGTGCTTTTAAGTTATACTTAAAAAAACATTACACATCATCCTGAGAACCTAATCTGTACAGTGAGGCTATTGAGATAAGTCTCTGCATTAAGGCCAGGAAAGCTTGTAAAGCTAGAGGGCAAACCTACTGACATCTGCAAATGACTTGGGAGAAGGTTCATATTCCCACAGAACAACGCCAAACATGTTGCCAAAGACACACTGGTGTGGCATGAAAACAAAAAGGTCAGTGTCCTGGAGTGGTCCAGTCAAATCCTTGACCTCACTCCAATTGAGAATACACCGATCAGCCATACCATTATGACCACCTGCCTAATAATGTGTAGGTCCTCCTACACATTATTGTGTGCTATGATATCTGGCACCAAGACGTTAGCAACAGATCTTTTAAGTTCTGTAAGTTGCGAGGTGGGGCCTCCATGAATCGGACATGTTTGTCCAGCACATCCCACAGATGCTTGATAGGATTGAGATCTGGGGAATTTGGAAGCCAGGTCAACACCTTGAAGTCGTTGTTGTGTTCCTCAAACCATTCCTGAACCATTTTTGCTTTGTGGCAGGACACATTATCCTGCTGAAAGAGGCCAATGCCATCATGAAACCCCCGTTGCCATGACAGTGTGCACATGGTCTGCAACAATGCTTAGGTAAGTGGTACGTGTCAAAGTAACATCCACATGAATGGCAGGACCCAAGGTTTCCCAGCAGAACATTGCCCAAAACATCACACTGCCTCCACCAGCTTGCTTCCTTCCCATAGTGCATCCTGGTGCCATGTGTTCTCCAGGTAAGCGACGCACACGCACTCAGCCATCCACTTGATGTAAAAGGAAATGTGATTCATCAGACCAGGACAAATTCTTCCATTGCTCCATGGTCTAGTTCTGATGCTCACATGCTTATTGTAGGTGCTTTCAGCAGTGGACAGAGGTCAGAATGGGTACCCTGACTGGTCTGCGGCTACCCAGCCCCATACATAACAAACTGTGTGTTGTGACACCTTTCTATTAGTACCAGTATTCACTTTTTCAGCAATTTGAACTACAGTAACTTGTCTGTTGGATTGGACCACACGGGCCAGCATTCGCTCCCCACGTGCATCAATGAGCCTCGGCCACCCATGACCCTGTCGCCGGTTATCCGCTTTAGCTTCCTTGGACAAGTTTTGATAGGTACTGACCACTGCAGACAGGGAACACCCCACAAGGGCTGCAGTTTTGGAGATGCTCTGACCCAGTTGTCTAGCCATCACAATTTGGCCCTTTTCAAAGTCGCTCAGATCCTTATGCTTGCCCATTTTTCCTGATTCTAACACATCAACTTTGAGGACAGAAAGTTTACTTGTTGCCCAATATATCCCACCCACTGACAGGTGCCATGATAACCAGATTATCAGTGTTATTCACATCACCTGTCAGCGGTCATAATACTATAAAGGATATTATATTAATGTTATCGGTGTATGTGGAAAGAGCTGTCATAAAGGTCCCCACCCAGCTTGACGGAGCTTGAGCAATTTTGCAAAGAAGAATGGTCAAAATTTGTGGGGAGCAGCAGTCTAAGCAGAGATGCCCAGACATCCCTCTCCCCAGACACTTCCTCCAGCTCTTCTGGGGGGACACCGAGGCGTTTTAAATTCATATCACTTTAACAAAGATGGGTTAGGGTTATCTATTGTGATCAGACTCCTAATAAAAACCATTTTCATTTCATTTGATAATGGAATAAAAATGTGGAAAAATATATATTGTGTATACTTTTGTGAGCAACTGTAGATTAGCTTTAATTGTCATACTGACACTGTTTTCTTTAAGTTTTTGCCCACAACTTCAGAGTGATTTTGATTGATTTTAATTGTCTAAGAAATACCACAAATAACTGAGTTGTTGGCAAGAGTGTCTATGACCAGAGTGGGACAGGAACAATGGGTATGTAATGGTTTGGTTTAGTAAATTTTTTTACAAAACAGAGTTGAAAATGCAAAGGAAACAGTGATTTTTTTGTATTTTTATTTGCTTTTATCTGCAACAAGTCTGTTTGATGGAAACCATTGGTGGAATAATTTGCATATTTCTTTATGCATACTTTTCTAAATTCACATAATCTGTTGTTATTGGATGGATAACTAGCTTTTGACACTGACTGACTATAAACTGGATTTTTTTTGTAGATTCATTACATAACTTCAGATTAAACCATAAGCCATAAAGTGCAACATTTCTTTGCTCAGCAGTCAATATTTAAGCAGCAGCAGCAGAAGCAACCAACCACATTTTGCAATAATATCAAATATGAGCATTGACATGGCTACATCATCAGTTCATAAAGTCATCAAAACTACAGAGTATAAAAAAAACTGTTCAGTTAGTTCCTCTGCATTTACTAATACACAAGGATTCTAATTCAAAGAATAAATACAAATTGATATAGAAAAATAAGGACTAGAAATACACAATACTCTCTTTCTCAGTATATTTCTCCCCTCCCTGGCATACCTCTTACTTCAAGCCTAAAGATTAAGATGAATAAACATCCAAAAAGAGGGGCGCAGTTAGTGTTGCATTCTTATCTTTGAGTTTCTGTGTGTGTGTGTGTGTGTGTGTGTGTGTGTGTATACGCACGCGGATGCACGCACGCGCGTGTACGTGCATGTGCTTGTAGACGCATGTGTACAAGCAGTAAAAGCTCTACAGAAACAATAACATCAGGCACTTCCATAAATCCCTACTGCATTGTGGTCACAGAGAGAATTTTACTGAGTCACAAATCACTATCCCATCAGTCTCAGCTTGGAGTAGGATAAACAGCAGCCATTGACCAATGGGAGGCAACCATGAAGATTCCACAAGATGACACATCATCTAAATACAGTGCAATTCGAACAGAACAGACTTTTACCAAGTCCGCTTTGTTTAGAGTGTTGATTCCACATTTAAAGTCCCAGTGCAGTCAATAAGAAATGTTTACAGTGTTTTATATGCAGTATAATTCCAATATGATATTGGAATTATACTCTGACATTTTGGAAACGATGGCCGTTTAAGTTATGGAGCTGTTTGATAAGACCGTCTGAAATTCTGCATGTTTGGTGGACTGGAGATTGTACCTACCTGGTGACCTCACCAGGCTTTAAGTTAGTTAATAGACTGATAAGATAGAGAGTTCCTTGGCCTAAGGTGATCCAAACATTGCCTCCTGTGCACATGGGTTTATATCCATCCCACTGCCCTTTCAACAAATCTCTCTTTATTTCCTGTCATAAAATGCACTAAAATGCCTATATATAGATATAGATTGATATAGATATAGTTCCCTAACAAAAGGTAATTTCAGATTCTTGCTTCAGAAATTACTCTTTGTTGGGAAGACATTAATCTTTCCACTCAAATCATTTTAATTGAAAACAATCACAATAAGTAATTAGATTTTCACCTAGAAATTCCAATTTCATTTTGAGACTAAAAACAGCTGAATTGGACCTTTAAGGTAAGTTTACACTGGATGTGTTGCACGGGGCGCTTCAGTGAGAAACCAACTCTTGAGTATCTGTATGCAGTCAGATGGGAGAGGAGAAAGGCATGCAGGCTGATTAAATCACCTTGCAGAGGATTTCTAAATCATTGCAAGACCCTAAGCCACATGTTAATATAATAATAACAGTCCAGATGCAGGGGATAAAACCAGTTTTTGTGGTATAGGCCGATGGTTCACAGTATACTGTGGATACATGTATTTCTATGTTGTATATACTGGACACTACACCGGTGGTTCTCAAGCCTGCCGTCAGGGGGTACCATACATTCCACAACTTTGTTGCCGAGCTTCACTAATCAATTGCTTGATGACTGGTAGACAACTGGAATCCGGTGTGGAAGCTCTGGACCAGTTCAAATACATGGAAAGAGTCTGGATCCCTGCGGAGCATTTTAGAGCCACTGCACTAGACTCTACAGCCGTGGTTCCCAACATTTTCTGGTAACTTTAACACCTACCAAAATGTACCTGTACTGACTACCCCAGAGGCATTTCCAATTTATCAGTTAGCCTATGGTCTCGTGAGTCTTGGCCATGAACCTCCATGGGTCCTAATGCCCCTGGTTGGGAACCACTGCACTACAGTATGCCTATTAAATGAAATAGGAAATTAGTATTGACAATGGTCACACACACTAGGCCAAAAAGTAAAGTAGGCTACAGGGATGAGGAAAAAGTGAAGTCACAAAGTCCAAACAGACAATGAAGATACAACTCTACCAACACTGCCCCTCTCTCCCTCTCTCTCCCCCTTTCTCTGTCCCCTTCTTTCTTTCTACATAAGTGTTACCAGACCCCATTCTATCGGTGTGTTCCTGCTGTGTGTTTCAGAACTCTAAGCCCCAGCCTCTGAAGAAGCCTTTGGCCACCAGGGCTTCTCTGAAAGTCACTGTGAGAGAGTTGATGGTGACGTCAGTCACTGTCACTTCCCCTGGACCAATCACTGGGCTCCAAACGTCCGACCTCTCTGACCCAGTCACTTCCTCCGAGCCAATCACAGAACTCCAATCTTCTGCTCTATCCTGCCCTATGGAGGGGAAAGAGATGGGAGGGTGAAAAAGAGAGAGAAAGAGAGAGAGAGAGGAAAGAGGACGAGGGGAGAAAAGACAGAGGGTAAGAGAGCTTTGATTGGATTGTTGTCGTTAAGGGTTAGGGGTTACCTTCTCATGGTGACAGAGATTGTTTATCTCATTTATCATCCATTTCTGATATTATCAACAGGCTGTCAGAGACTGACAGAAGACTAAAGAGAGTACATGGCCTTTAGGCCATACATAGCCTAGTTGCGTTCTAACAGGATGTTTGACATGTAGGGGCTGTGTGAGGAAAATTGAAACCTTTCTTATTTCAGTTTTTTTTACATTCAGCTTCACCCCACAAAGGATAACATCTAACAATGATCAAGTATCCAATTCTCTCTAAATGTAGTGAGTTTGCCAATTCACTGAACCATATGTTTATGCCATATGAGCCATCTGTTTTTGTCATATGCCGTGGGATTATGTAACTGTCTAACTTCAAAACATCAGGACACATTTTTCTTCTGAAATGAGACAGTAAGAAAAGTGTTCAGGCTTCGGCGCGGTTACGGCCTCTGAAACTCCCAGGATAATGTCTCCACAGGGGTCTCCAGAAGAGGATCTCCAAGGACCCAGGTGTGTAGGTTAGTGAAGAAGGACAAGCTATAACACACCATCCCCTCTGTCTTACATACCTCACATAAAGGAGGGTTCTGGGACAAATACGTTTTGGCACATGGCTGTACCGTGATGGTGCAGAATGCTTTGGGAAGGTGGAGGTCTCCACTGACTTATTACTTGTCAGAGCACGGGAGCTACACTACCATCTAGTATACCTTATTATATACGCATTGTATCAATTCACGGCCTGACACGCACAAACACAGCCGTTTCCAGGTCTACACCGATGCCAGTTTGACTCCCTTACCATTGAGAATGCTGCTGCATATCTCTGTGTCTCGCTCAAACTCCTCCTGTTGACTTCCTGCCTCCTCCTCTTCCTCCATGTCCTCGTCACATTCCTCCTCCCTACTTCCCCAGTCCTCGTGTGTGGGGTCCTGCGTAGGGGGAGGGGAACCAGCGGGGGAGGCCAGACACACAAACTGTGACCTCCTGGGTTTGTTTTTGCGGTGAACCATGCGGGGATGCACACTACGCCTACAGGCGCCGTAGGTCGGGTCCTCAGCCTCGGAGTCCAGCGAGCGGGTTAGGGAGAGACGTAGGCGTGCTGGAGGCTTCTCTGGAGTCTTGTGTGCGCTCCGGAGATCCATAGTGTAAATAGTATTCTATAGAGAGGTGAATAATAAAGAGGTCTTATGGAGTAGCCAGGTCTCTCAAAGATAGTTTTCACTTTACTAAGCATGCCAACCCACTCCTCCCTCTATTAGATAGAAGTAAAGGTTTTTAAAATAATAATAATTATTATTATATCCCACCTGTACTAATAGTCTTTTTCCTTTGGTTCCTCTCTTCCGGTACCCTAGAGCTCTGTCCTTCTGCTCTCTGGTGAAATGGTAAGATTAGTCAATACAAACAACTACTATAATGGTTCAGTGTATTGTTACTTACCCACTACTATAGTACTATGATAATTAGCCATATAAGACCTATATGTAATACACCTTATAGATTGCATGAAGTGTCTCTCGAACTTACTTCTCCTCATATGCCTGCACCAGCCGCTGGTCCAAGATGTGCTCCTCTGGTTCCCATGTACTGTATCTGTAGAGAAAAAGACATCGCTGTGGTTACCAGTCCTCATCCATCCTATAATAGTCTGCATGACTCATGGTCATAGACTACTGGATATGATGATATCATAGGAATGATACTCACTTTGGGGGCCATCCCTTCCACTTCAACAGATATTCCACGTTTCCCTGTGACACAAAACGTTGGAAACAAGCATCAGTATTAAATAGGAGTGTGTGGGTGGATGTTGATGATGTTGCTATGCTAACTGTCTCTACTCCAAGCACAGAGATAGGAATCCATTAATTAACTTTGACATCCTGTAAATGTATGTCTTGGCATTTACAATGTGTCATCAGGCCATTACTGGGAAGTCATTTCATGTGACGTTATTCCATAGCTTCTCGGCTTTGACAGCTCCTAGATGGCATGACGTCATCGCACATAGGCACTGGTGACTGAATTCTCACCAAGCGCACTGCTAGTCGACTGTGTTTATACACCACCTAAGACCAGTCTGTGCGTTAATTTGAACAATAAGATATTCTGCTTATATACTAACATTCGCGTTTGACTGAATTTAGACATAGTAGGCTAAATGTATGAATTAACGTATATGGAAAGAGGCCGGCGCGTTTTGCGCCCTAATAACCTACAAACCTGTATCTGTCATTTTTTGTGCTAAAAAATGCTCTTCACAAATGACTGTCATTTTCTCCATTAAAAAACACGTGTACACAAATGCGCAATAATTGTATAACCTGTAATGTTCTATTTCTTCTGCCAGCGCAAACAGTTGAGGTCAAGCTTTCGGTTCCGATATGAACATTATTTTTAATTCTCGTCAGCTGGCACCCTCACTATACTGTAAAGCAATGGCAACACGCTGCACGTTATGTTAAAGGGATACTCCCCACACTCACGCCCCCTTATGTGTTTATCAGTGGATACTGTTTATATAACAGGGTTCTGGTGTACAAGTGCTTTACAATGTAGCAAGCTTCGTTACGTACTTTATGCTAGCCTCCCCTAGAATGGATATTATCCAAATTACGTAACGTCATGCCTACTTATGGAACATGCATTTTATTTCCAATATGATAATCTTACCTTTCTAACTCTTTTCTTGATTATTGATTCCACAGCAAACACTTGTTCACCAATCGCTGACAGCTCCATGTGAATGTTCTCCTCGCTCTTTGAAATATACTAAACCAGTAGAAATTAGAATAAACGCTGTTAGTTCAGCTCTCCGTTACAAAGTAACTGCACAAGGAAGGATAAATATGTAGGTGCCGCGGTATACTCCTCCCCGAACCTCGCTCTCGAAATACTTTGTTTTCGTTTTAGTTGGAGGTGAATTTCTCTCTTCCACTTCCTTGTGCCAGATCTTTCCGTACGTACAGTGACTTCTCAAATCTGCGACACATCTGCACTGCTTGGCGCGTTCACGTGCTTCCAAACGCGCGTCCAATGCGCGCTCTACGTTCTAGGGTCAAACCAACGCTGTCAGCTCGAAACTGGAAGAACATGGGATCGCGCACGCAGATGACACAATCAGTAGCAGGATAAGAAGCAAAATCACTGGTACCAATCTCTTTTTCGCTGTATCAACATGTCCCTTCATAAATTAACAACTAAAGATAGGACCCACACGAAAGTGTAGCCTTTAAAGACGTTGGAATAAATCTTTCAGATACAAAGTATCAAATAAATGAAAACGTTTACCTTTAAAAATCAGGGAATTTAAATGATTACATTTAAAGATACAGCTGAATTTAAGATACAGCTTTTCGCAGTTTGTGTCAACTAATTAACTTCACAATGTAAAGATACATTTTTAATACTGTAAATGATATGTATAGTTTATAGGTCTATCATGTTATCAATTATATAGTAGCAGTAGATTTTTATTACACACCTATTAGTTGTACAGTACAACTTGTGTTATTGCAATTGTTTGTTTCTGCATTATTATAATTTTTTTAGTCTTAGTAGTTGCCAAACTATTATCGTAACTTTGGAATTAAATAAAAGTAGCTAACTCTAGGCCCATTCATTGTAAATGAGCTGTATATATATTTTCCTTCCAAATTCCAACAAAAAAGTCAATCAAGAAATTACACCATATCCTCACAAAAAGTATACATAAAGTGCCATTACAAGCATTTTATTTCCGTGAAAAACAAGAGAAAACAGTAACACAACCAGGACCCTTTAATAGAAGGGATATGTTGGGTGGGATTGTCATGGCAAAGTCCACTATGTAACATCTGAGTTTCATTTCCAAACAACATGATTAGTGAAGGAATGTTTTACCTTCCAGTATGGTTTCCCTACCCTGAAGTCCCCCACAGGTAGCCTCAGTTCAGTAACCTCATCTGTTTGATTAGTGATGTATGCAAATGATTATTACCAGTTAAATTAAATAGTGTGATTGGATGCTCAGGTGAATAGGAAAGCTATTGGGATTGAGCCCACAAGGAGCAAAATGAACCCCTCTTTAGGTAGAGAATAATGACTGCTTTCTCTGTAAACAAGTTAAGGCCTTATCAAGTCTTCAATTGTACACAATATTTTGTTCAGATGATAAACATCTATCAACCAACAAAAACAAATCTCTCGAACGGCTGCTGTTAAAAAAAAACACTTATCTGGCTGGATTCATGTCATTCTTCTAACTTTCACTTTTACATATCGACTGGACATACTTTCACTTTCCATCACTACATTAACCGTACCTTTACTGTCTTTTCCTTCTTACTTCATTTAACCTCTCAATAAACCAACTTTCCTAACTCTCTGCACTGAATATTTCAGCCATGACCAAGGCATCTTCCAAAAGATCGAAATCTAACATCTGTGTATTTTCAGGAGTGTAAACACTGGATAATATAAGTCTGTATATTTGGCAGGTGGATATTTCCAGACAATTACTTATCCATGGTCAATTTTCCTAACCACAAAATCAAACCAGAAAAACTTTGGGCACTCATTATACAGCATATTACACAGGTTTGTGGCTTTTCCGGTTCAGGTCACCTGATCAAGAAAAGTTCCTGGCTCCCCCATGCAACAGTACTGCATCTAGCCAATTGTGAAAACCTGAAGCTAACAATGCTAAGGCTATGAGGAGTTCTAAGTTGAAGACAGAAACAGGGTGGAAGGCTAAAACGGCTACAAATGCTCAGGTGCTGCTGTGCTAACTAGAAAACATGATTCAGAGCTGACACTATGGAGAGGGGGGGTGCTTGGCTCTCCATTGCCTGTGGTCATCGTTAACTCGGTGCAAACTTTAGTTTGTTGTTTTTTGGGGGGGGGGGGGCGGAAGAGAGAATTGTGAGCAGTGACATCAGAGGAAGAGAGACTGAGGTAAAGAGATGTACAGTCACAGTAGAACAGAGAACAATAGGTAGAATAGAGGAAAGAGTAACATGAAGACACATCAGTGAATATACAGTACATGGGTGGAGGGAGAGTGTGGAACTGGTACCGTCGCGCAGTCACCCACCTCTCACAATTGGAAACAGAAACAAACACAAAACAAATCTAAAGTATCATTGAAAAATAGTCTTATATAAACAAATTTGAATCCCAAACATAACGTTCAGAAGTCGGACTGTTGTGTAGTGTTATTTCTCTGTGACCTCGCTGTATGCGTCCGTTTCCTTCATCGCTTCCAGTCTCATCAGCAAGAGTCCAGCAATGGGTGTGTAAACAAAAACAGTATGTCTGGCCAGTGTGCATCTGTGTCAATGACTGAGCACAACCCCACCTGCTCTTCAGTCTGAACCTGATTGGACCACGCCTGTTATCCTGAGCAACAACTGGGAAAAGTTTCATCCGGTAGTGAAAAAGTTGGCGGGCACTCAACAGCTATCTGACCTCCATGTTTGGTGGACCTCCACCTCTTCCGACACCACCAACAGGAGCTCACAGTTCTTCCCTCTCAGCTGGTGACGCAGGAACTTCCTATTGGGTGGAGAATCAATAGATAGGAATAAGCAAATGTCAGCATGTTATTTATTATGTAATAGTAGAGCCAAACTTTTGGCCATTTTTCCCATGATGGGCCAATGTGTAATAAAACAGTCAATCAGCAATGTGGATTGTGTCCATGCAACCGAAGGATAAACCAGTGTTGTAGTCTGATGTGGCTCCCTCTAGTGGAAACGTCCATACTTAGCCGTTCCACAATGTAAACGTAAAATACGGATGGTCTTGAGGGTCAATCAAGAAAAGGTTTAGCCTGTTTTACATGTGGCCTTAGATTCACTCTCTGTTCTTGTGGTCAAAACCCCATCTAAAAAATTGTTCGTACATTTTGCCATGTCATAACTTGGCCATTAAGTATTTTAAAAGTGTCGAAGCATGTACAGGTAATTCTCTCTAAAACTAACTCATTACATCAGTAGAATCCCATTCTCAATGATGTCTCGCAAAATAAAGAAATCTATAAAAAGGACCCTCTCTTCTAATAAATCCATATAGGCATATTTTGTTTTTCAAACAGATGGCACACTATTTATTAAAATTGCTGAAGTGAAGTGATAATTCAGAGACGCTGAGGTTTTATTTTTATATGTTGAAAGAGAGTGGTTTAGTGACATTTGTTTTTAGATGCTTTACATTTGGATGATACACTAGTCAATGACTAGTGATGAGAAGTTTTCTCCGCAACACCCAAATACATTAGGGAAACGTTTCAGGGGAACAACTCCAAACACAGAGAGGTGATTGAATACTCCTCCTTCCTAGTTGGGACCTACCAGTTGGGACCTACCAGTTGGGACCTACCAGTTGGGACCTACCAGTTGGGACCTACCAGTTGGGACCTACCAGGGACATTATGAGCCCACATGTACACACAGACATGGATCACAAACGGACACACACAGTACCTGAGCTCGTCAGGGTCTCCGATGGGGTGTGGGCTGCGTAGCTTGGAGTCAAGGTTGTAGTAGACCCCGCCCACCTCACGCACCCCTATCCAGTGTTGGCGTTTGAGCGGCAGACGCAGCAGACCCCAGCGCAGGTTGGATGGGACATTCAGGATGAAGCCGGTCACATTGGACAGAGCAATACTGCTGACATCCCTGCAGGAACACCTCACATCAGTTACACATTGACTTGTGTAGGTCGCTTGTCAGGCTGTTTCAATAGGTCTGTCTGTGCCCATGTCAGTAAGTCACTGCAACAGCCAGGCCAATCCTCCACCCATTCAAGGGCCATCAGCAGAGTTTTGTTTTCTTCGCTAACATAATAAAGAAAGCTAGCTTGTCTCATTTTTTGCCCACATCTTAATAACAAATAATCCCCCCAAAAACGGATTCCCTTTCAAATGTTCTTATCGTTGGTAGTGAAACACACCACTGGCAGAGTTCAACAATTATTCATTATTTCCAAGACTTGGGATGGTAATAATATAGATTTTGTATTGGTATGTTGGGAAAGTCAGAGAGCTAGACCCAGGCAGCAGCAGAGGCCCAGACTACTGGACCACTCCACGCCACATGTTTTTTTTAATAAAGATTTTTATAAAGATTACATTACTGATTTTTATCAATCCTGTTGCTTAGTCAATTTATCCTTACCTGTTTCCCCATTTAATTGTACCCTGTATAACTCCTTTCCAAATATTGAAAGGTCAAGCTGTAATAGAATTGCCTCATTAAAAAACAAGACCTCTGTTGTCAGACTGTGCTATTAACAGTGCCTACTAGCTACACTCGCATAAACCACCCCCTACTCCGACACATTGGTGATGGTCCCTGTGTATTGTAAAGCCATGTTACTGATATTCATTACTGTTGTTTGTTATTCATTGCACAGTTGACTGAATGTATTCACCCCCTTCATTACATAAAACATAGGGTGACATAAAAAATTACGATTGCTCTATAGAAAATAAGTTATAATGTTGGCTTGCGAACTCATTGAACATGGCACGCATTACAACCAGATAGCAAGTCAGAAATGATTGAAAACACCCGAGTGCTTTTTGAAGGCTCACAAATAAGGACAGCGATTGATTGATCTGTAATAACAAAAAAGAAAGGAGGTGCCTCTTGAAATATGGTCAGGTTAATGATTATGCTGTGGATGATTACAGCACTGCTGCTCAGGGATTTCATGAAGCCATTGGTCATTATGTAATAGGAAGTTATTTTGTTATTGAGAATGGCTTGATCAACCACATTTTACTGACTCCACAAAATGTAATACATTTTGTGCACTACCTGCAAAGCATTGTTTTCCTACTTTCAGGCATTGTGGTAGCTGAATCATGGTATGGGTATGGTTAACATTGAGTAAGACTTTTCTAAATAAAATATTTATCAAGACCTACGTAGAATTCTAGAGGAAACCAGTGCCTCGCACTTCGTGACGAATTAGTCTTTGAATAAGACATTAACCAAGAATACAGAATGCCAAGCTTACCATGGAAAATGTATACACCTGGACAGAGCCTAAATAATTTTTGAAAGAATAATGTGTGTGTAATGCAAATGTGTGTACATGATAATGATTTAGAAAAAGTTAGAGAAACAAGTGAAGTAAAACCAAATGAAACAAGTTTTACTAAATGTATTTCTCCTGTCTTGAAAGTAATTTTGCAATCATGTGCAAGCCATTCCCATAGTTCTACAGCCTCCCTGCCGGGACACAAATAAGAAAATTACACTCATTTTCTGAACGTTATCTGCATTAGAATATTACGGTATGTGCACTGAGCAAAAATATAAACGCAAGATGCCACCATTAAAACTATTTTATTGTGTTGCAGCTGAAGTAAGGAAAGCAGTCAATTTGTCATTAGGCCCTAATCCTTGAATTTCACATGACCGTATCTCTTGGTCATCGATACCTTGAAACAGGCATGAATCAGAGAACCGGTCAGTATGTGCTCAGACCACCATTCTTCTGGTGTAATGTGACATTTCCTTCACATAAAGTTAATCAAGCTGTTTATTTGGCCTGTGGAATATGATCCCACCCCTCTTCAGCGACTGTATGAAGTTGCTGGATATTGGAGAAAACTGGACACTGTCATGCACGTCGACCTAGAGAATAATCCCACATATGCTCCATGGGTGACGCCTGGTGAGTATGAAAGCCATGGAAGAGACAGCACATTCCAGGAACGGCACCCAGATCCTTCTAAAACAGGGGGTGATGGCGGCTGAGTGGCACAACAGTGGTCATCAGGGACTCATCGCGGTATCTCTGTGCAATCAAATCTACACTGACAAAATGCAATTCTGCTCGTTTTTGTAAGCGGATTCCCGCCCATACCATAACCCCACCCCCACCATGCGGTACTCTGTTCACAACAGTGAGATCAGCAAAGCACCCGCCCACACAACATCATACTGCCCATGATTAAAGGAAACTAAATGAAGCAGGTCTGAGCTGATTGACAGTTGATGATGTATGAGTGAGCATTCTGCTTTGGTCTCATGGCTCAGGCAGTGCTTACAACACTTGTGTCGTGTATTTTAAACCCTTGGATCTAAGTATACCACCTCGGTTTGATAAGAACAAAGGTACCTACCTTCTTTTATCCCACCAGACAGCCTCAAAACCTCGGGTCTGCAAGGCGGCCATAATGACATTCACGTCATAGTTCCCATTTCCCAGCATGCTTTTCTTGTGTGGGGTTACCAGAGTGCCAGGAGAGAGTCTGGTGAGAGAAGAATGAGATAATGAGTGACAGGAGAAACCGCGAGGAATTGAAGAGAGAAAATGTGAAAAGGGTAATGATGCAGGGGCAGGGGAGGGGGCAACCCTAGCACTCACCTCTGATAGATGTCCTGCAGTGTTTCCTTGCTAAACGCTGCACCGTCCTGGAAGACATTATTGAGTGCGTGCAAAGCACACAGCTCCCGCCGCTGCTTCTCATGGTAGATGGGCGGTGGCGGCGAGGCTGGAGGGGTCGAGAGATCATGTTCCCCCGGTTCCAACCTCTCCTCCCCCCCCTCCACCAGTACCTCCCCCCACTTCAGCAGCCACCAATACCCCTTTCTGCTTGCTCAGCTTCCATGGCATACAGCCCAGGTCTTGCAGCCCCCCTCCCCCTCTCCCCTTCCCAGAACATGGAGCACTCCCCATCACTGTCACTACATGGACATGGCTACCGTCGCCACGGCAACATCTCAGCTGCTGGAGCAGCGTGCGTATGGCAAGGGGAGTGGGGAAGTGGGTTACTGGTCGATGCTGACGAGGATCGCTTCAGATATACCTTCCGTTTCAAAAGAGACAAAGAGATAAAAAAAAATAAAAAGCTAACGGGGGAAAACAAAAAGAAGACAATGGAGTGAGGAGGCCTAGACTGAATCACAAGAGTGTAATCACTGACATTCCGGTTGTGAAAAAACAAGTTGATGAACCACAAGGTTCTGTGATAAAACAAAAACTACCAAGAGGAGCAAAGGTATGTTTCTCTTTTTTCAACTTCATCCATTGTGATGTCGGTCCTTGTGACTTTTCTTTTAGCACCTCAAGTGTCACTAGAGCTTACAAGTTCTTTCCATTTCTAAAGAGACCAAAGAGCCAAGGTTCCACCATAAAGATTTAGTTCCCCTGGAAGCGAGGTGAGGGACACAGGAGGCTCAGTGACGTGTAGAGATGATTATCCTTATGAAAGAGAATCAAAAATAATTTAAAATAAATGTAAAGGCTGTCATCAAGAATATCAATATTTGTCATGATAAACGAACAAGATGTGGATAACCAGGTAATGTTCTAATGTTTTTTCCCCCAACATTGGTCAGCAGGAAGGAAGACATTTCTACTGGGTAAACATTTCTATAGCAGCTGACTGGATAAAAAAGGCAGTCGTGTGGCAACATAAGACAACAGACACAAGACAGTCTTGGTATTTAGTAGTCTGTTACACAAGTGACATAAACGAAATATATAATATCCAGATCACTATAGCTGAAATACAGTAGAGTAGGCATCTGCATATAGTTAGCTAAATAACCTGAGATTGTATTTCTGGCAGCTACAGCTGTATAGCTGTACGTGCGACTCGTTTGATAGCGTAAGCGTGCATGCGAAACCCTTCATATTTCGTCGATGTTTCCGTTGCCACGTACCTTAGTGTGATAGTATCTTCATGCGATACTACTGTAGTAAGGTTGTCATAATCCTTGTGAAATTAATCGTTTAACCTCTTTTCCTGTTTTTTTTTAGTCCTTTGTCTTCAGCACTTTTTCCTTGTAGCTCCATATCTATCCATGAGCATGCGCAAAACGTCATTCGCTTGTTTGCTTGTCATAGAGTAAAAGACCTATAGACCCTCCCTTGAGAATGCGAAACCAAAGATGAAACCATAGAATTTAGTTTGGACATGTTCACTGTGTCAGATGTTTCATTTATCAAACAATAATTGCCTTCAATATTATCGACTGCGAATTCGGGCACACAAGCTGCGTTATATTTTCACGTTCTGTAACGTTCAGAAAAAACATACTACGTAGAACAAATCAGTTTTTTAACATGTGAAATGACTAATAACATCTTTATTTCTTTAATATATGTAACGTTTTAATTCATACAAAACGTTTTACGAATCTGAACATGGCCCAGAAACCCCATGAAAGAGAATCCCCGTACGTCAGGCCTTTCAGATTCATATCCCTGACATTTTTAATAGAATTAATTACATGATCAAATTCGTGAAAACTTGCTAATTTCATACTAAAAACACTATTTGTCTTATATTTGCCTAACAATGGTTGAGAATCTAAAATATCTGTAGATGACCTCTCCAAATGAATGATATACAACCCAAATTGTATCCTAAGTAATGACTCGTTATTTTTATGTGAATCGATAAATCTGATTATACACATTATTGCTCTCGAACACAGCAATGAATAAAGTCTCATTAGCTCATTCTCCCTCTACGCTTCCTTAGGTCAAAGGGCAACAGCTTCTTCACATTTCGACAACATTTCTAGTTGTAGTGTCTCCAAAAGTATCAAAACCTCTATAGTGAACCCTTAATTGAAAGAAACAGACTACTCACATCAGCGAATAAGAATGTGCATAATTTTATATAAAGAAAATATAAAGATGCAAAAGAATCATACTTTTCTTCACGCATGTTTTTATTTTCCAAGCAATATACTATACATTTGGGGCTTTTCAAAACGGTTGTAGTTGTTGCTGCTATGGTGGCAGGAGTTATAAATTCAGGGGCAAAATTACTTTTTCACAGTGAGCCAATCGGTGTTGGCGAACTGTTTTCATAAATCAATAAAATTATAATGTATTCACAGTGTTTACTTGATTTATTTTGGTTGTATATAGCATTTTGTGTGTAGATCTGAAATAATTCAGTGGTTAAAGATCTATGCAATAAAAGAGGAAAACAGGAAGGGGGAATACTTTTTCACGGCACTGTGTATTGGCTGTATATCACCACCTACAGAGATGGCTTATTGTACTTACGAACCGGTTACCAATGTAATTGGAGCTGTAAAAAGTGATGTGGTGTCTTACATGTGGTATACATGGTTTAGATTTATTTTGCATCTCCATGGATTAAAACTTGTGTACCAGCCTTGTGTATAAAAATCTTGTGTACCAGCCTGCTCAAACACACACACCATCTAATGTAGGAATCCCAGAGGCACAGACCTCATAGACAGAAAAAGGTTCCACACTTTGGATTAGTGGATAGATGTCCTGAAAGTTTTTGAATGTTCAATGAGGCAGCAACTTGCAGCAACAGATCCCTGTCACTTAGAAATAAATAGCGTTGTCAGAAATGCAAACAAGAACAGGCCTTGAAGCCCTGTTTTGTTACATGATACAGCAAGGAACCAGTCCAAGTCAAACAAATTAATCACAACTGGGACATCATACTTAGTGACAATACATTATGTGACATGTTCAGTGAAGCTCCTGGGGTCAGATTCAGACATTCCCCCACGGCTGTGAAAGTGTATAGAAATGAGCACCTTTCCAATCATAAATCTTTTTTTGAATATTAATAAGACCATTAATATTTGCGATATGACACCTTGAGAGCAGGTGCAAAGACCAGATTGAGCAAACAAACTATTTAACACAACATTTCTTGAAATAAAACTTCAAAAAGTTCAGTGGAGTTTAAGTGGTGGAAACATTTTTATTCGGTACTTGAAAAGGTGAATGAAAAACTGATGTGTACTCATTATTTCCACTAAAAGTTACACCACTGGTGGGAAAATTTGCGTATCTTCTATATTTGCAAATATTACGATCCTAACGTGAAAATTATCGGCCATTTAATGGAAACATCACTTGTGTCTCTTTCTCTCAATGATTCTGTCCAAGTTTAAGCGCCAACACAGAGGCCATGTCAGCCAGCAGTTCCTTCTTGAAGCGGTCCTCCCTCTTCTGCAGCTCATGGGTGTAGTGTCCCCTCAGCGCTCTCATCTCTGCCAGTTTCTCTAGCAGGCCCCTTGCCAGGTCCTTCCTTCTCTCCTCCACAGGCCGGCCTGGGCTGTTGTCCACCAGCTCCGCCCTCTGACCACACAGACACAGAGCACTCCTGATGCCTCCAGCATCATCCTCAAGTAGCTGTGCAAGCGTGGAGCCCGGGGATAGACAGTCGGCATGGGTGAGGACAACGACAATGTGTCCGGAGGCCCCCTCCCCGACTAGTTCCAGGAGAGCCCTGGTTGTCACGGCAGCGTCATGCTCTACCCCTTGTCCAGAGCCAGGGGCTCTGAGAACAAGCAGGAAGGCATGGGGGCCTGGGCTAGCAAGCTGCAGGCTGAGGAGTGCCTCCCAGGCTCTCTTATGGTCACTCAGAGATGGACCGAGGAGGTCTGGTGTGTCGATTACTGTCAGCTTCCTCCTGTCCACCAAAACCTTTTGCCTGGTACACTCTGTGACGGCACCTAGGGACCCCCCGACCTGGGAGAGACTGCAGCCCAGTAGGGTCTCAGCCAAGGAGGTCTTACCCCCACCAGGAGGTCCCATGAGGATGAGCCTCAGGTCAGGCTCTCTGGGACCAGGATTGATGGAGTGATCTGTGACTGGGGAATTGTCATTCAAAGGCACTGGAAAATAAATGTACATTAGAGTGAATCATATAAAGTGGAACAGAGTTTTAGGCAGCCTCACCATTTTTGATACTTTACAATGTTTGGGGATGTGGTAAGAGGACTTTTTTCATTCGTTTCTTTTTCAGGTAGAGCGGAGGCAATGTTTGAAATGCAGATTTGGACATTGAATCCCAGTCTATAGTGGGGAAAGGAATGTTTATGGCAGGGGTGGGCGAACCTTTTTGGATTTACGGACAGACTTATAATTCAAAGGATGGCCTCAAATTTTTATTTTATTTCTCTTTGACATATTTGCAGGCCAGAAAAATGGAGATATAAAAAAAACATTGATCTATAATCATTTTTACATACTATTGATTTAGACATTTAAGTCAGGATGCAAACTAGTGAGAGGAAAAAGGGTGTCAATAGGTTCATTTGTGAACACTGTGGTGGAACGTGCTGATTTTCAGGGTATTGTGGGTCTGTTTTGCTTGCTAAGGACATGGGAGCCATGGGATATATGACAACACTCACTCCAAGTACCAGTTGTTATATTGGCTAGAGAGGGTGCACAAGGTGTTAACTGCAAGGCTGCCAATAATTGTGGCACACGTTTTTAAAGAAAATTATTTCTTGATAAAAAAGAAAATCTTTGTACAATTTTACCTGTAATTAAATATTATTCATGTGATATTTTGATTATAAGACCAAACTGATAAACAACAATGACATTTATTCATGGACATTACCTAGGGTGAAAATTCTTCAGAAGGGCACTGAAGTCTCCCTGCTGTACAAACCCTACTTCCTATCACACACACACACGCACGCACACACACACACACACACACACACCTAACCAGTCCAGGTAGACAGACTCCACTCAGTTTCTCACATCCTGCTCTCAAGGGCACCAAACAGAATTTAGGAAACATCAGAATTTTTTTGGGGGGGGGCCAAAATACAGCTGAAAACTATACTGATAACACATACTGAATAAGTCTTACCATTATTGCAAATCTTCTGATGCAAAAAATGACATCCCAGACATTGTTTATCCAATTAGCTTACTTAAAATGCATGCAAATCCACAGCACAAAGTAGTAGAGCGTGGTGCTTGACATTTGGGTACAAAAAGCGGTCCAGTTACACTGTGCTCAGCTTTTGTCTATGACAATTAGGGTTAGGACAATGAAGAATGTCTCTGGTCTTTGTTCTTGGTTCTGTCAAGTGAACTCAAAATATGTACCTACCCTTGTTTAGCGGACTGCTCTTTTCAATAAAATCTTGATCTGGGGATGAAATTGGGGGATGTTCGGTTGTCTGGCTGATTCCACTTAGAGCATGACAAGTGGACGACACGCACGCTCTGTTATTAATGTGACAACAAGCTCTGACCTCTTATATCCCTTTATATGGAGGTATTCTGTGCTCAGTCAATTAGGTTCTCTTCAGTTTTACACAATTCACATTGATGGATTATCGTTTGATGAAAACAAAACCTACCTTGTAGTTTCTAAGGGAGTTACCATGACTGAAGCAGGTTAGCACTGACTGCTTTCCATTTTGACAGTGAGTCTGCACCAACAGTAGGATTCTATGCTTCCACATGCAAACATACATACAATAAAAGGTCATTTTAATAAGTCTCACTTCTTGTTCGAGGTTTCACTTTGTTGACAGAGCTCACACACTGCTTCACACTTGTTAGTATACCTGAGGGGATATTCAAAGCAAGAGAACATAAAGAGTTAAGAAATATACAGCAGCTTGTTATTAATCAAAGTTAGGGGAATAAATGATATTTCAATAAGGCTAAAAAAACAAATACATACAATACTCCAAGAATAAGACAATCAATCATAGCTGGGTAGCCTCACCAGCTATAAACCTCCAAATATTTGACAGCCCCTTCAATAAGTACTGCAAGCCTGAAACACACAGACAATTAAAAACATATTTACCACAACAATTTCTCTACTTCTGGATTTCTTAAAATCTATGATGGGCAGTGATTAATTTACTGCATTCCTGTACAAGTTTAGTAAACATATTAGATAACCACAAGTGAGCGCTAGGGACAGCACTTACTACGAATAGTCCCCGCCAGGTGGCTCACCCAACCCCACAGATGGGACATACCTTGAACAGAGAGAATAGTCTTATGTTCAAATTAGTATTTTATCATGACATTCAGTGTAATGAAAGATAGAATACTAAGACAAATGTTGACGCCTATAGGGTTCAAGGTTCAACCCCGTGTTCAACCCCAGGCATGATAGGATACCAGTGAGTGTACAGAAGATATGGATGGGCCATCTTATCAGAGCAGGGAGGGCTGTAACCAGACATACAAAATAACATAGCATTAAAACAAAGGAACAGTGTTTACAGATTCAAAACTAACCGACTTTAAAGCAATCAGTTCCACAGTCCCCACTGCAGGGGTGAGACAGTATATCACATGATAAAACAACATTGCTACACTCAAACAGTTTTCTGAAAATATCGCTGAGGTTTATACTGACCCTGTGAGAATCGGTAGAGAAGATAGCCCAACACAGTCAGGGCTCCTGTCAGAACACTGTTGAAGTCCAACCAAACATCTGCATGTAGAGAGATAAAAGGAAAAGGCCAAAACTAATCAAAGTTGTTTACTTGTCAGGGGCTTGACTTTTAACCCAAAAACATTTGGAAAAAGGGAGTCTTACTTTCATAAACCGTGGGAAGTGTACATGCTTTATTGTAGACATTTCAGACTCAAACATGACAAAACCAGCTGCGAACGTATTGCTATTTCCCACATCAGAACAAACTCCGGTCGAAACGGTACACTGACGGCGGAAATGTCTTGTGACATTATCTTGTTTTACAAGATGTTGTTGGATTAGCAAGTATTCTACCGACGTGAATCTCTCTTACCTGTTGTAGCATCACTGCAGTCGGCCGAAGTTTGTGTACACTCGCTGTCTAACCGACAGTCGCACTGGTCCATATTCACAGGTAAGCCTGGTCCGTCCAAAACCAAACTGTCACGTCCTATCACGTAGACGTTCTTAACTGTGAGGTCTAAGAGTACTTGTCCAGACGATGTTTTTAATGAAAACAGCTGGCACTAAGACACGCCTTTTTATAATCAGACAGCAGTACGACAGATTGAAGACACTAAAAACCATTAAGTTTTTCCATCTGTTTTTATTACAAAGTTAGAACATGTAAATGAAACTAACAAAATCGTCTTAATGTCAACGTAAATTAGAAGCGTATTTTTCCATTTTAAGTACATCCTTAGGTCAAAGCAATCATCTGACAAGAACACAGACAAACACATTTCGACATCCACACATCAATTGGCAAGCTGTGCCGTCAGGGCGTCTATTAGTTCTTGCTTCTTGGTCCCAGTGACTTTCACCCCAAACTGCTTACAGGCGTCCTTCAGTATGGGCACAGTCAGCTTATGCAGGGTATTTTTCTGTACGTGACCCCTCAGCTCATCCTCAGAGATATCCACCTTAGGCTTCTTTTCTGCACCACCTGCTGCCTCAGCTGAACACACGCGCCCAGGAAATCACAAAAACGTCGAAATATTTCAACATTCAGAGGCAGCTTCTTGCATCAGCTACTACAGTTCTTTCTATTTACCAGACCCAAGTCAAAATCTCTCCTGACACATAACAAGTGAACAATACACCACAATGGAGATCATAGCTTAGTCACCTGGTTTGCGTTTGTTTGCGGTTTTTCCCTCTGGGTTGTAGTCAGCAGGGTACACAAGATCTTTGAATTCCTGAGCCAGTGAACCAAGACGCTCGTCCATCATTTCTATCTTGGGCACTGAGAGAAAGACAAAAAGACACAAGAAAAGCTGAGAGGTTGAGCATTGCTTATATATTTATTCAAAGTCACAGTATACCAGTAAAACTCCTGGTCACAGCATGAATGGTGGCGGGGTAGGATGTTGGATAGGGCTGCCTTGTCTTGTTGTACTGCTTCGGATGCCTGCAAGCTCAATCATGGTTGTTGGCCAGGGAATGTGCTGTTCACCAACTGTGCATGTGCCCCATTTATTATAGAAGTTGATGAGTAACACCTTAGGGCATTGCAAAATCACCTACATTCATTGACATTTTCTGTGGAAATATAGCCTGCAATTTTTAAGCAAATGTAGCCTAACAAACAGTTTTACACCTGCATCTGTGCTTTACAGTCAATATTTTTGAAACATCAGGAAACTTTCGTCTTATACGGGAGACCATACATGCAATGTTGTTCAAGTGAAAAAAAGTGATGGACATCTTAGGCAATAAGACATGTATAATATTTGCAGGTTTTACGAACAGAACAACACCGCTCCTGAAAAATGAAAAGGACATTTTATTCTACATGGAACTGTTAAAAAGTTACAGTGGGGAGAACAAGTATTTGCAGGTTTTCCCACTTACAAAGCATGTAGAAGTCTGTAATTTTTATCATAAGTACTCTTTAACTGTGAGTGACGGAATCTAAAACAAAAACCCAGAAAATCACACTATGATTTTTAAGTAATTAATTTGCATTTTATTGCATGACATAAGTATTTGATACATCAGAAAAGCAGAAATTAATATTTGGTATAGAAACCTTTGTTTGCATTTACAGAGATCATACGTTTCCTGTAGTTCTTGACCAGGTTTGCACACACTGCAGCAGGGATTTTGGCCCACTCCTCCATACAGACCTTCTCCAGATCCTTCAGGTTTCAGGGCTGTCGCTGGACAATACAGACTTTCACCTCCCTCCAAAGATTTTCTATTGGGTTCAGGTCTGGAGACTGGCTACAAAACTCCAGGACCCTGAAATGCTTCTTACAGAGCCACTCCCTAGTTGCCCTGGCTGTGTGTTTCGGGTCGTTGTCATGCTGGAAGACCCAACCACGACGCATCTTCAATGCTCTTACTGAGGGAAGGAGGTTGTTGGCCAAGATCTCGCGATACATGGCCCCATCCATCCTCCCCTCAATACGGTGCAGTCGTCCTGTCCCCATTGCAGAAAAGCATCCCCAAAGAATGAGGTGTCCACCTCCATGCTTCACCGTTGGGATGGTGTTCTTGGGGTTGTACTCATCCTTCTTCCTCCAGCTCTATTTCTGTCTCAACAGACCACATGACCTTCTCCCATTCCTCCTCTGGATCATCCAGATGGTCATTGGCAAACTTCAGACGGGCCTGGACATGCACTGGCTTGAGCAGGGGGACCTTGCGTGCACTGCAGGATTTTAATCCATGATGGCGTTGTGTGTTACTAATGGTTTTCTTTGAGACTGTGGTCCCAGCTCTCTTCAGGTCATTGACCAGGTCATTGCCGTGTAGTTCTGGGCTGATCCCTCACCTTCCTCATGATCACTGATGCCCCACAAGGTGAGATCTTGCATGGAGCCCCAGACCGAGGGAGACTGAACATCATCTTGAACTTCTTCCATTTTCTAATAACTGCACCAACAGTTGTTGCCTTCTCACCAAGCTGCTTGCCTATTGTCCTGTAACCCATCCCAGCCTTGTGCAGGTCTACAATTCTATCCCTGATGTCCTAACACAGCTCTCTGGTCTTGGCCATTGTGGAGAGGTTGGCGTCTGTTTGATTGAGTGTGTGGACAGGTGTCTTTTATACAGGTAACGAGTTCAAACAGGTGCAGTTAATACAGGTAATGAGTGGAGAACAGGAGGGCTTCTTAAAAAAATAAATACTAAAAGGTCTGTGAGAGCTGGATTCTTACTGGTTGGTAGGTGATCAAATACTTATGTTATGCAATAAAATGTAAAATAATTATTTAAAAATCATACAATGTGATTTTCTGGATTTTTGTTTTAGATTCTGTCACTTACAGTTGACTTACAGACCTCTACATGCTTTGTAAGTAGGAAAACCTGCAAAATCAGCTGTGTATCAAATACTTGTTCTCCCCACTGTATGTTTAACCAGAAGTCCCCTGTATAAAAGGTTAATATATTTTGGTTAAGATTAAGGTTAGGGTAAACTGGGTTTCTGGTCCCCACTAGCACAGAAAAACGTGTGTGTTCCTTACTGGTGTGGTCCTCTATCTCCTCTGGGGCCATGAGATCTAGAGCCAAGGCTTCAAGGTTCCTGAAGTGTTTCTGGAGGACTGGGTTTTCAAATGCATCACACCTTAAATCACAGAGGAAATATAGACAGACAACACAGGAGTGGGTGGAATAAGTTCACTCTCAAAGTCCCAAGACACATGTAGGTCATATATCCTCTGACATTTACATCAGTTAGAAAATATAGTGTCTCCCTGGTGCCTTCGCTGGTAGGAATCTACTGAATTCAAAATGTGATGCATCACTGTAATTAAAGAGTCATACCGGTATTTGAACCGCAGCTTTTGTACAATCTCCTTCATCTTGTCAACCTGCGAGTCAGATGCAGTGGGTAACTGTGGGGTGTCAAGGGTACGGATGTCATCCGCGTAGGGCAGGAAGATGCCATGGAAACCTGACACACACACACATACACAAGTTTGTACAGCTATCCTTATGGGGACCAGAAAATAGAAATTGCATGCTCCCTTGCCCTAAACCTAACCCTTACCCTAACCTCAATAAAGTAACATTTATGCCCAAACTTTACCTAGATGTAATGCCTAACCTTAATCCTAAACTTAACCAACAACGCCTGGACCTTAAAGAAACCCCAATTCTAACTATAAAATCAATTGTAAGTTTGACCCTAAACCTAAACCCTGAGCCGGAAATTGACTTTTGCCTCACGGGGACCGGCAAAAGGTCCCAATTAGGTCAATTTTTTCTGGTTTTACTATACTCATTGGGACATTTGGTACCCATTCGTTCAGTAAGACCTAACACACACACACACACACACACACACACACACACACCTAAACCATTAGCGCAATCTTAAAAAAAACCATCCCTGAGCCTCTGTTGGCCCTTGAAATGCTGATCCTGTGAAAAGTACTGTATTTTACATAAAAGGAGCAGATTTTAATCTCATTGGTCAATTAATGGAGGAGACAGTCAACCAATCAAGGTTGTCATGATGCGCCACGTGGTTGCTAAGTGAACTGTCACAAAATCCCTTGTAGATAGCCAGTATTTGAGCTGCTGAAGTAAACTGACTGCTGAAATAGGTGCCAATGACTTTACCTGGAGCAGCAATTTGGGCTTGCCCCTCATCCAGCTCCTCTCTCTGGGGGACCAGCGCCAAGAATCGTGGGGGTGAGTTACGGATCCGTGTATATTTACACAAAGCAAACACATTCCTCTCACTACACCTCTTCAGCAAGGCTGTGAACATACAGGCACTCCCTGGGATGGAACAACAGTGGAAAGGGGGTTACATTTGGAAAAGATAATGGAAGCATGGGCTGACTAATTAGATTACATTTGGTAGGCAGGTATGTCAGACTTTCTTCCCTATAAGTGACACATTCACAGTACTCAGGGACACACACCTGTGACCATCTCCTCCTCTGGGTATATGAAGACAGGTGACCTGAGATGGTGGTGCAGTTTGAGGCGCTCCATTGGCTTGAACCCAATTAGCTCCAGTCCCGGGTCAGAAAACTTCTTTATCACATCCACCTCATCTTTCTCCATCACTATCTGCTTGCTTGCATACACCTAAACAGAGGAACATGCACAAAAAAATTATATATAGACTACTGACAGAAATAAGGATTAATAGCTAATATATCTATATATTTCAATTTGAAATTTCATCTTAGTTACCTGAGCTCTCTTGGTGTCGCTAGGTAGCAGCAGGCTGCCAGTCTGTGTGTGGTAGAGGCGGGTCTTGGTGCGTACAGGCTCATTGTTGTCTTTGAAGAGCTTGATGGGGTTAGGCTTCCTGGCCTGTAGGGCTGTAATGTACACACCCACCGCCACATTCATGCCTTCCCCTAGACACAAATTCAGCCTGAGACAGGGGAGATTGTCAGCATCCCGAGGCCAAATTATGTAGGGACAGAACACTTTTACACATTTGAAACACATTCACATGTCATGTATAAACAGAGAGCCCCGCCCAGTAATGGTTGGGGGGGGATGCTAGCGGGCTGGATCAGTGGAATATTTACCGTGCAATGGATCTCTTCTTCATTTCCTTGGCCCGGACCCTCTTCTTGAGGTCTTCCAGTTTCACACAAGGCTCCATCTGAAGGCCCAGCTCAGCATCATCCTCGGGGGGGCTGACCACATCGCAGAAGAAGATGGAGACGTCAAACCCACCTGGCTTCATCAGATGCATCAGGTCAATCACTACACCTGTGGGCAGAGCGTGTGAGTAGAATGGAGCGTAGCGCAAGTCAGCCGCAACGCTGAGCGGCTTGCCATCTTTTGGGATTGGCGGCACTCTGTCCTGCTCCGATTTCACTCCCATGCCACGCGACTGATGACTTCACGCCGGCAAGCAATCGGTGGATTTTCCAAACGTTCGGCTCCGCTCACATCCTCTGACTGTTTGTGTTGTCTATTTCAGGCCACTTTTCAGACCCCTCCAACTCAGTTACCACACAGAGGCCAACTGCAGTAGGGACGTTTATTTAAATGTAGTGTATTTTTGATAACAGTGCACGCCCTTTCTCCAGTCCAGACTTACCAGTCTCTTTGAGGTCACCTGCCTTGGTGCGGGCCTGGCGGTCGCGTTCGCTGTCGCCCTCGTGTGGCGAGTCTCGGCAGGTGAATATCATCAGCCGTTTGTGGGAGAGCCGCAGTTTGATGTCACTGTAGAGATTGGAGCAGCACCACAGGGCCTCGCCCAGGTTGGTCTTCCCACTGCCCATCGTCTTTGCTGCCACCTTGGCACCGTCCTCCCCACGCAGCCCATCCACGTCTTGCACCCGGCCGGCACCTACAGAAGACAGGGAGGGGAAAGAGGTGGAGACAAAACACAAGGATGGAAAGATAGGGCGCCAAAGGGAAGACAAACCAGGCAGCAAGAGAGAAGGGTGGAGAAAGAAAAAGACAGGCAGAACAGAATGGACACATCAATACAGACTGTATAGTAGCAAAAGGGAATGTTTCAGAAGACTCCAGAACTCTTTCAAAACGTATACATAAACTCTAAGCGAGAGGGACATACCTGGTGTGTCCAGGTCATGGTAGACATACACATGTTTGAAACTGTTCCTTGGGTTTTTGCTCTGTTCTGTCCCATAGAAAACGAGAGCCACAAGGTCCTTGTCACTGCTGATGATCTTGCTGGTGTAAACGCTACGAACACACTGAGGAGGGACAATTCATACTGTCAGAAGACAATGCAGGAACACAGAGAGACAGAGAGGGAGGGGATGGGGTAAATAACAGATGGAAAACTAAAAGCCAAAGCAGAAAGAGAAACAGAGAGTGACAGATACATACCTGCATAGTCATGTCAAACGGGGTGAGCTCTCCACTCTCCTCCTTGATGAACATCTCCTTGGAAGCGTCCACCAGAAACACCAGGCTGTCACGCCCTGTTGTCTTATAGTCCACTGGGGTGAGGGATTTTGTTTACATTACAAAACATGTAAAACTCCATTCTTTTCAGTAGCGAACCAGGAAATACACATCATGACACCCTGATGAAAGCTGATATGCATTGGTGTATATTTTAATAATGATTTGGCCCACACAATAAAGGGCATTTCATTTTCAAATTGACATAAGTACTTGGATTTGTATTTTTTCATGCCACTCAGTAACCATTTTTGTAATTATTTCTCTCCAAGAGCACCTGTAGTACATTTTGTAATACCTGAAGCACTTGATTATGTCACCTTTAAATGTTTCTTACCTCCAGACTCCTCCCCTTCCTCTCCATCCAAATCTTCTTCCTCATTTTGGTAGTAGGCGTTCCATTCTGCCATTGTGGCAATGCGCTAGTCGTGCCCTATAGATGGAAAGGACACAAACATGTGCATTTTAAATAATTATATCCACAATTCACATTACACCACAAAAGATTCCATTTCAAGCAGACGCAGAGCTTTAATGGGAACCAATTAGAGGTGCACACAATAATGTTTTTTTTTATAATTATAAATAATTATTGCAAAGCAGATTGAAAGAAAAATGTATTCTTTGGATCTACAATATACACTATTTAGTTAAAGAATACTTATGCTGACATTGAAGTGATAAACCTCCACATTTGCTTTATCATTCCATAATGAATTTAGGAGCTGCCCATCTGTGACCCCCACCTTGCCAGTTAGTTAGCCAAAGATCTGACCTGTGGATGATTGCTAGCTAAAGAATAAAACATAGAAATGGAACAAAAATGTCTGCCACTCAGAAGATGAAAGAATTATAAAAATAATAAAAATAAATGTGCCCTTGACAAACATCTTTAATAAAGTTGCATGATAAGATAAATACCAATGGGAGATTTTGTTGTTACTCTCACCCTAGCAGCATTGCAAAGCTCATTGTTAAATATATATTGATTTAAGGAGTTAGAAACAGCTTCCAAAACGTTTTCTTTCGCAAAACGAACACACTCCTTGTTGCAGCGTTCATGACAACTCCGGACTGGGAACTTGAACATCCCAAACGTTAGTGAATTGGAAAACTCACTAAAAAAAATTTGTGGGGGGGGGGGGGGGAACTCAGTCAGTGTCCTACAGCTCAAAATGTTCGCCATCACGATTACTGATGTCATAGTTTGACCAGTTTAACAACTGAGGAGCAACTGCTATGAATACAAGTTTGCCCCTTCCTGTAGAATGTGGGTACGATCAAGCGGGTTAGCTTAGCAGCCATTCATCAAAACAAACAACAATGCACTCTAATTTCAAGTATATAGGAGAATAAGTACATACCCCGGGCAACTGTATGATGTTACAAAACTAGTTTAAGTGGAAAATGCCAGCTACACCTTTTCTTTTCTCTTGATCCAGATGTCTATCTATCAAGACTATTTGGCGCAAGCTCTGTCGCGACGTGAACGCGCATCACATTTTCTACAGTGAACATGTCAGTGGAGTCGGTTAATGAAAAGATAAAGGTATTTAGCGCCCTCTACTGAGTGATTGGGCAGGAGACACAGTGTTTGTATAATTGTGCAAATATGTTTCATATCGATTGTAAAACTCGCTTGAATAATCACACGATTTCTAATTGTTATGTTTGATTGAGTCTGTCAATCAAAAGATGATGTAGGTCACATGCACATTCAAGAGACAACTGGAATTCAGACAAGACTACTCGGAATTCTCCCACCACCCTAAAAAAGTGTTCCAAGCACCGGGTTGCTTTGAAATCTCCGACTCAGTGTAAAACGAGTTCTGACCGGGAAAATAAGTGGTGCGAGCAAGACAACTAGGGAAGTAATTTGGTTGTAATAAATCAATAGAAAGTGTGATTAAGTTGAAATATTTCAAAAGAAAAACAAAAAACATGTCGCATTCGGATATCTCTGAATTCCGAACATGGCATTCACTATCCCGTCACCGTCCACTTTTTGTGTAAACTGGCTAGCTAGATCCGGGTTCCTTATTTCTTGAACCCACTGTGTTGGATATGTCACAGTGACACAGCATCAACATATAGACCCACTAGGATGTAAGCTGCAACAAAAAGAACTGTCTGTGTTGTGGTCGTGACTTGTGAAATTCACTTGCTATTCGTTAATATTTATTTTCATATTTTTCAATTTCTCCCAGTATGCTGTACTCCATTTCTGACGACTTGTGATTGTTAATGGCATAGCCAGAACGATCTTCACTGCTGTAAGGTTAGCTTGTCAGGTACAGTACTAGCTAAGTTAACTGCTGACTAGGAAGGTTGCTAACATTAGTTTGTAAATATTGTCATTGGTGTCAACTCAGCACTCCAAACGAAGGTTACAGCAAATTGAGTTATGGATCCAAACAACGCGACATACCCTGTTAAACTGTACGTTTACGACATTTCTAAAGGAATGGCTCGCCAACTAAGCCCACTCATGCTAGGTAAGTCCCCGAACGTTTTGCTGGTTGTCTGCTTGTTGGAGTTGTTGTTACTGCAGATAATGACGCTTGTAGGGATTACGACAGTCCGGGGATTGTATAGGGCCTATGTGCTGAACATAGTCACCCTTTTTTGTATTCCAGCTATTGCCTAACCGCCTGCAACATTTATATTTAATGTATATAACAAAAATATATATTTTATTCTACTCACAGGGATACAGCTAGATGGAATATGGTGAGTCAATGACATAGCGTTTCTTAGAAATGTTGATTTTTGTGAGAGAATGGTGGGGACAATCATCAAAAAAGAAGTCATTTGATACCTGTAGAAAATCTGTATAACCTGCAGTATATTTCTTTTACACAGTTCTCATGAGTTTTAATCTCTCAATGTAAACTTAACAGTAGCCTATTTCCACTCTCAGGCACACTGCCATTGTTGTCCATGGAGAAGAGTTCTTCTATGGGGGAGGGGGCATCACAAACTGCCAACCTGTAAGATGTTATTGTATTATCTTCTACTGTAAACATTTAAGTTAAATTATCTAGACCTTTGCCTTTCTGCGTTTCTCTGTAGCGTACAGAAGTTTAACTTAAAGCAGCCCCAATAAATTGTGATACAGAGGGAGTCCTGGTGCTAAGCTGTTCAGAGTTGTTAAGTACTCTCTGCAGGCCAACAGTTAGACTTATTGCGATGTTTGTGCCTTTATAACTGTACAGTGGAGGTCAATAGAGCAAGCAGGGGATGTTATATCATTTTTTTCTCTTTTTTCCAGGGTGAGACATCCCTGGGCGAACCGAACTCCATAATAGATCTGGGTACCACAGAGGTGACTGTGGATATCTTTATGGAATACCTGACATCACTGGGAGAGTCCACATACAGGTGAGGCTGAGGCACTGGAACACCTTCACTTACCATTCATTTGTATGTACTATATGCATGGCAAAGTGGCGTTAGATACAGAAACGTTCTCTTTATCTCCCTCCCTCCCCTCTTTGCACTGTCCCAATCTTTACCTCACACCCTGTGCCCCCCTTGCCACTCTCTGTCTATAGGGGGAACCAATACCATCTATTTGAGTGGAATTGTAACACTTTCAGTAACGAGGTAGCCCAGTTCCTTACAGGCAGCAAGATCCCTGCCCACATCACAGACCTGCCAGCTGAAGTGCTCTCAACGTGAGTAACCCCTCTCTCCCCTTCTCAGAATCCTGTTGTCAGATACGTTGGGATTTGTACAGGAAGGTGCCAATGCGATATTGCTGCTGTCTTCCGAGCACATCATTTCAGCGAGCAATAAGGGTTGAAATTCCTACTCTTGACACCTTTTTGCAGTATCTTTTACCTGCATCATTTTATCTACTCTTAATACTAGATTAGATAATTATTCATCAGTCTTGAATAGATGTTTGTTTTACACACATTTACACATAGTGTCAAGAGACAAATTACTCTGTTTCTTTTTCAATGTTTGATGTAAATCAGGATGGTTTGTCCAAGAACTGCGTGGAGTTCATCATTTAACTCCGCCAATTTTCAGATTAATGTGTTCATGTTGCGTTCCTCTCTGTCACCTGCAGGCCTTTTGGTCAGGCAATACGCCCTCTCCTGGACTCCATCAGTATTGCACCTCAAGGGGGCAACACCTTCAACGGACAATATGGCCAGAGATAATTATGTAATTATGAAATGACCCATGTGAAGGTCGGGAGATCTGCAGCTCTGGACCATTGCGAGTCCCTTACTGGTGTGTGTCAGTCAGCAGGCCAGGGAACAACCCAACCTGACATATTTAATACTGTAACACCATCTCAGCCTGACACCACCACTCCCCTCACTCCCAGCCTTAATATGATACCACCTACTATACCCTTTTTACTATAAAGTTGGCCTGTGATCTAGGGGTATGTTTGAGTACGGATACCCAGATGGGCCATACGTGTATATGAATTAGTTGGAGCGTTTTCTTTCTCTATATGAGCCCATGATCAGCTGAATGTCAAACTAGAGAGCTGCAGGGTGTCTCTCTAAAGCCAGAGCTGTAGCTCTTTCTGCCATGAGTGGGTAGGGGTTGGGCGTTCTTTCACATACCTACTGTTTTAAATAACTATGTATGCTGTTAAGCTATTTTGATGTTATAATTTGTTTATTTTTTTCAATTACCATGACATTACTGCATGGTACTCCAGAGAGGGAGAGAATATAAGATAAAAATGATTGAAAATTAAACTACTAATTGTTACGTTGTATGTGAAGACATGACAACACTTGACAAATTCTGACTTGCACTTGTCTTTGTTTTATGAGATTGCTCATTCATCATATCGCCCTTCCAAATTTCTCTCTAGCTTGTGTGAAGTTACAAAATGTCTGGAACATTCCTTAAATATTGTGTTTTTCCATAAATTCTGGGCTGAGGATTCTGGATTTCCTGCTTATTTTCCTCTAATTCTAGGATCATTCAATGTGGATTTCTGTATGACCTGTCAATTTAGGTTAACTAAATAATTTGGCTGCTCTAGTCTTGTCAACGTTTAACCCTTGAGAACATCATCACGCACAGACTCAGGATCACCTAGCTATGACCTCAAAGTACAGAATGTGCTTTTACTGCAATACACTGAACTTCATTTTTCTAGATTTTGTGTACTATTACCTCTCAAATGAGCAGGAATACCCAATATATAGGCTTTTTCAAATTGGAATGACATTGAGGAACTTCACAGGCATTTCACAGGCTTAGACCTATTAATATATTAAGAGTCATGCTATTCTGCATTTCCCCTTTTTTCAATAATTGTGTTGCCATTTATTTTTATCTTCTTATTTATAATAATAATATATACATTGCTGTCTTTGTACATTACACATTTTCATTGAGTACCTAATGTCATTATGAACATATCATTATAACTGTTGTATTAAGATGAAAATACTTATTCATTAATATTTTGTATTGAGTCAGAATAGTAATATCCCGTAAAACGATATCCTTCTGTCCACTATTGTAGTGTAAAGATCCTGTTTCTATTTTGCCTCCGCTTGATAAAGACAACTTCTCTATGGTATGGTTGTATGTGTCCTTTTGTGTTAATCCACCCCATTTAGGCAAGAACAACCAGAAGGAAAGCATTTTACAGTAAAATATACACTCACCTAAAGGATTATTAGGGACACCATACTAATACTGTGTTTGACCCCCTTTCGCCTTCAGAACTGCCTTAACTCTACGTGGCATTGATTCAACAAGGTGCTGAAAGCATTCTTTAGAAATGTTGGCCCATATTGATAGGATAGCATCTTGCAGTTGATGGAGAATTGTGGGATGCACATCCAGGGCACGAAGCTCCCGTTCCACCAAATCCCAAAGATGCTCTATTGGGTTGAGATCTGGTGACTGTGGGGGCCATTTCAGTACAGTGAACTCAGTGAAATCGAGACTCATCAGACCAGGCAACAATCTTCCAGTCTTCAACTGTCCAATTTTGGTGAGCTCGTGCAAATTGTAGCCTCATTTTCACATTTGTAGTGGAGATGAGTGGCACCCGGTGGGGTCTTCTGCTGTGGTAGCCCATCCGCCTCAAGGTTGTGTGTGTTGTGGCTTCACAAATGCTTTGCTGCATACCTCGGTTGTAACGAGTGGTTATTTCAGTCAAAGTTCTATCAGCTTGAATCAGTCGGCCCATTCTCCTCTGACCTCTAGCATCAACAAAGCATTTTCGCCCACAGGACTGCCGCTTACTGGATGTTTTTCCCTTTTCACACCATTCTTTGTAAACCCTAGAAATGGTTGTGCGTGAAAATCCCAGTAACTGAGCAGATTGTGAAATACTCAGACCGGCCCGTCTGGCACCAACAACCATGCCACGCTCAAAATTGCTTAAATCACCTTTCTTTCCCATTCTGACATTCAGTTTGGAGTTCAGGAGATTGTCTTGACCAGGACCACACCCCTAAATGCATTGAAGCAACTGCCATGTGATTAGTTGATTAGATAATTGCATTAATGAGAAATTGAACAGGTGTTCCTAATAATCCTTTAGGTGAGTGTACATCATTGTGCGAACAACTTAGATATATGGTTATTGTGCTACTGGTAATAACACTTCAAAAGTACATTTGTAGAGGTAAATGTCATGTTGGCAATGTAGTATTTATGGTTCCAAAGTGGTAATGACCGCAGTAATGGTAGTAGCCAAGGAGCTGAGGGTCACAGGCTAGGAGCTTGTTATAGTGACCTATTTGGGTGGTTTGTAATGTCCTGGTCTCATTGCAGTCTAGCAACTCCCTCAGGCAGCTCACGTGCCTGAAAAGCTACTCGACGTCATTAGGTGGGTAAGCGTGCACAAAAGTGTTTTACCCACATGACTGTCAGGTGTGGAAATGGGCTGAATGGCTTGGCATGGATGACTAGGAGGAAAGCTACATGCTAAATTTACTCCAAAATCCAGTCTATTTTGAAATCAGGCTGGTGATGACCTAAAACGGTTCATGAGTAGTAAATCAAAATGTTGCCTTTCCCTTTGAGCTGACGTTCTACATTTTGCGTCATGTATCTTTTGACAAGCCACCAAAGATGATCTGGTATATCCCTTCGTGCATTTAAGTTTATGGGGCTTTTCATGCTAAAATAGTTTACATATGATAAAAAAACAAAGTAAGGTTTGAGACACTACAAGTCAATGTTGAGAGCATCTTTAATGTTCAAGAGCTGTGGTAAATCCAAAGCCTTCCCATTCAAGCCTAGAGCCTTTTTTGCACTCCAAAAGGAATATAGTATAATTTGGATCCAACATAAAAAAAAAACCTCAAGAAGCCTATTCCAGATTGGTGTAAACATTTCAAAATGTGTATGGCATTTGTCAAAAACCAGTGGCAACCTGAAATTATCCAATCGATAGCCTTTAGGACCACTGAAATGCATAGGAATTCATGAAAATATGGGTTTAGTGTGAAAGGAATTATATCTAAACAAAAACACTCAGTCTGGATGCTTTGGTAGCTTTATGGTTTCACCCACATTGTCAGCAGAAATTTAATTAAAGCATGAATTATTGAATACATTGTGATTATTCTTTCACTCAGATAGCCAGTGAAGAGACTTAACTAATACCAATGTTTTTTTTGGATACTTGTTATACCCAGATTGTCCACATGATGGGGGTGGTGATTTTCTAGTCTCAGAACTGATCAGTCTTTGTATTGAGTCCACTAATATAAAACTCCACTTGCCAAGTAGACAGCCCCTAAACCCTACACCCTTGTACTCAAGAAGGCAATTAATGCTGCATCCGCCTTTGATGAGGATTGTCCTTAGAGAAAGGAGCGAGTGCTCCGGGTCTATCTACGTTGAGATTAGTGTCCAGCTCTAGACAAACTACTGTCATCTCTAGTTCACTCTAGGCCATTTACCATTGGAATAAAATGGTCAATGGTTCTTAAACAGGTTGGCTCTACCTTCATTTAGTTTCTCTAAAAAATGTGTGGGATGCCTCTACTTTTATATCTGCTTGACTATAGGAATTTTAGGAATCAACAAACCAGTGCACAGCTTGAAGGTGTCAATTAAAACAGGTGAAGAATGCCGTGAAGCCTCTTAATGTCTTTGGTGACGAAGTCTTCTCAGCCGTAGAATGCAGTCCATCCTACCCTTTTCAGCTGAGACTCAGTGTTAGAGCTGGACAAATGAAAGATGCCAAACAGTGTTGCTAATTGTATCTTTTTTAATCAATTATACAAATAACACCTACGGTCTCTTTGAAAGAGACATTTATAAGTCTTACAATAGTTAATTCTATTTTATCTTAGAAGTCAGAGGCATCAAAAACATTAAACAGACCTTAAAGAAAATGTCCATATACAGTCAGTACAGGTATAAATAAGTAATTTGGTCTGCACTATAAGTAAGTTTTGCTCCATATTCATACATCCTTAATCACTTTAATGAATCACATAATATCATACACATACTATCTCACCTCTGTCAAATAGTTCACTGGTCATAGTTTCTTACACATTTATTACTGCACTGTATACTTTTCACTGAAGTAGGTCTATTTTTCTATATGCATTTGGCCTAGTTGTCTTTTTCTGTAACAATCTATGCAGTAGATTCAGTATTTTGCTGGTAACAGCTTTGACAGTAACTACTTCAGGTGTACAGTGTAAGCCAGTCTGAGGTATGGACCTACAACTAAGCGGAATATATCCCCAGTCAAACAACATCAAAACATCTGGGAGTCCCTAAGAGGTATTGTGCAATATGCAGGTGAAAGTTTTCATGTCCCCTGTTAGCAAACCCACATTGTCAACAACATTGTCAACAAAACTTCTTCGTTATTTTTGAATAGAAATTCCATTCATTTGACTCTGATTCTCTGTACTAGATACAGTATGATGCCTATACAACAGTGAGACTAAGTAGAATGGGAATACAGTACAAATTGTAGTCAATGGCCTAGTCTGGGTTTAATTCTTTCGACAGTGTAGAGTTTCCCTAGATTTATTTTTCTTCCTTTATGGTAAGCTATTATAGAAACAAGAAATGCATTCCACCAGGAACAAATCCAAAGATCATAAAGCCCTTATGAGATCATAATATTGAAATGCTAAGACATAAAAATAACATTATATACACAACAGAATAATACTGAAATATATAGCTAAACACATGGTTTTCAGACACATTTCCCCATAAACCCTAAAATTTGGTATTATCTGTGAAGCCATGTATCGCCCATCAAATGTTACCTGCATGTACAAGAATACATATGTACATATATATATATACAGGTGCTGGTCATAAAATTAGAATATCATCAAAAAGTTTATTTATTTCAGTAATTCCATTCAAAAAGTGAAACTTGTATATTATATTCATTCATTACACACAGACTGATATATTTCAAATGTTTGTTTTCTTTTAATTGTGATGATTATAACTGACAACTAATGAAAATCACAAATTCAGTATCTCAGAAAATTAGAACATTACTTAAGACCAATACAAACATTTATTTTTAGAAATGTTGGCCACCTGAAAAGTATGAACATGAAAAGTATGAGCATGTACAGCACTCAATACTTAGTTGGGGCTCCTTTTGCCTGAATTACTGCAGCAATGCAGCCTTTTAAAGGCCTTTGCAGTTGTTTTGGGTTAATTAGCTGATTAGTGTGTGGCAACAGGTGACTTCAATATTGAACCATTTCACAATATTAGTTACTGAATTTGGGGTTTTCATTAGTTGTCAGTTATAATCATCAAAATTAAAAGAAATAAAGACTTTAAATATATCAGTCTGTGTGGAATTAATGTATACATTTTACAACTTTCACTTTTTGAATGGAATTACTGAAATAAATCAACTTTTTGATGATATTCTAATTTTATGACCAGCACCTGTATACAGTACCAGTCAAAAATGTAGACACCTACTCATTCAAGGGTTTCTTTATGTTTACTATTTTCCATATTTTAGAATAATATTGAAGACAATGGAATCATGTTGTAATAAAAAAGTGCACAACAAATCAAAACATTCATATATTAGAATATTCAAAGAAGCCACCCTTTGCCCTGATGACAGCTTTACACACTCTTGGCATTCTCTCAACTAGCTTCATGAGGTAGTCACCTGGAATGCATTTAACAGGTTTGCCTTGTTTAATTAATTTTAAACAAGGCACACCCATTAAATGCATTCCAGGTGACTAACTCATGAAGCTGGTTGAGAGAATGCAAAGAGTGTGCAAAACTGTCATGAAGGAAAAGGGTGGCTACTTTAAACAATTTACAATATGATATGCATTTTGGTTTGTTTAACACTTTTTTGGTTGCTACATGATTCCATATGTGTTTTTCCATAGTTTTGATTTCTTCCCTATTATTCTACAAAGTGGAAAACAGTAAAACTAAAGAAATTCCCTTAAATGACATGAAGTGTTCAAACATTTGACTGGTACTCTATGTCATAATTTATCCCAACAGAACATAAAGCACATTTATTATCTTTAAGTACAAGGGGACACCTTCATTCAGTTGGGAATGATTCAGAGCTTCAAAACTATTATTTAACTACAGAAATATATATAATATAAAGTATTTATATTGCTTCATCTGTTCTCTCCCCTTTTGACAACCCTCGCCAGTTTGTGCTGCTTGCACTGTTTTGGCTCTGTGTTGACTTCTTTCATTGTTGTGGTAGTGTGTTTCACAATTTGTTTTGAGGCTGTAATGCTAAAATGTCCACCTATACAGTCTCACAATGATTGGCGTTGCATAGGATCTGCTTGGTTCTTGAGGAGGGGAAGCATTCAGTACAAAACAGAGCTGAGATTTTGACTTTTTTTCTGCTGTTGTTGAAAAACGTTTGTTATAATAGCTTTTATTGATGTGGGAGTCATACGCACAATGTCTGGTAATTTCAGTTATGTTTATGGTGTAACTGCGATAGTACACAGTCATACACAACACCTACCCACATTCTGGGGCTGTGGGCTGATGGGGCTAGGAAACAGCTTGGAGGAGCCTTTGTCGAAGCAGGGGGCCAAATGGTTATTAGTTACAGTGTCTGGAGCCAGAGAAAGAAGGGAACATGAGCAAGTGGTTGGACGGAAACAGCAAATAGTTCTCCTGAAAAAACTGATAGACCTGATGAGTGAAAATAGGGACATTAAACAAGGAAAGAATAGGACAGATTGAAGAAAATGATAGAGAGAAAAGGATCAATGAAAAGAATAGGTGGTGAAATAGAAAGAGAGGGAATAGAAAGAGAAGAAAGAGAATAGGAGAAATGGACAGGGGGAATAGAAATATCATAGAATGACGAGTTGCTTAGTTGTATAACAGGTTAGTTGTATTCATTTCATTAATACTCCACTTCCACAAGTGGATTCATCTGAAGTGTGTAGCTAAAGCATCAAATTCTGCCTTATCGGTCCTCAGAACGCATGTTCTGCCCGTTGTCTCTGTTTTAGTGCTACTGCAAGAGGTACTACCATTACTGATCAACTGCCTATTATGTGGCTTTTAGTCATGGTTGAACAAAATAAAGTATCCTAATTTTCAACATTTGCATTTTAGTCTTTTAGCCGGCACTTGTGTCCACAGCAACTTACATTACTGATTGTGCACATTTACTACCTATAGTACTTCAGATCTGTTTTTCTGTTATTCTTAATACAGTTCTTGGATTTTTGTCACTGCCCTGTTCAACCAGTAGATGACCCACTTGTAGACACACTATGCGTGTCATTTTAAGAGTCTGGTTGCCTTGGCAACACCTCAAGGCGCCCTGGTCTGTGCCCTTTACTGTCGGTACATCAGGGGGAAGACATGGAATACCACCAGCCAACACTCTTCCACTGACAGCATTCACATACACAACATACAGTACACGCACTGCTCCAAGATCTGTTTGTGTTTTTGCTTACTCCATTGTCATTGCCAAGCCTTGATATTTCCATAAGGAGTGGACAAGAGAGAAGAACAGTGCACCCAGTGATGACTCTTAAAGGAAGAAAAACGTGCAACGTGCATAAACCCCTCCTCCCCCGAGCATGATGCCTAGTGTGATCTCTCTCGGTCTCCCTCTTTCTCTCCCGCCTCTATCTCTCTTTATTTATCTTTTACTCTCCCCTTTATCCCTCATTATTTTTCTTTCTCTCTCCCCCTCTGTCTCTCTTTATTTAGCATTATCTCTCCCTCTTTCTCTCTCCCCCTCTATCTCTCTTTATTTAGCATTTTCTCACCCCCTCTCTCTCTTTGTTTCTTATTCTCCTGCGTCAGGGTGTGATGAAGTGATGAAGGTATTGTCCCCTTTGTGTTGATGTGGCCCTTGGGTGCCACTAGCTCAAACACCCTGAGATCACACTCTTTCCAGGGGCAGAGAGGGGAGCTTATTATGGGATGTATGGCACCGGCAGAGGAATGGCAGCAGAGTGCTGTCCATGGAGAGCTGTGGTAGAGAATGGTTTAGTGTATCAAGGAGATGTGAGGCTGTGGAAGGTCGGGGTGCCGAGGCTCAGAGCTTGTTCTCCGTCTTCATCACTTTCTCTGATGTCTGTTGGAAAGTTATTGTACTGATACTGACACCCCATTTCGTCCAGTGTCCAGGAAACACCTCTGTGTCCCAAATGTCTAGCTGTCTGTTCCCATATCTGTGTCCTCTATGGGTGCACTCGGGATCAAACGGTGACCTCTGTCTTGCTGTTGGTAGAGTAGCTCTTATGCCTAGTGTGGTGGTAGTAGGATGGGTGGCTGTACGGCGCAGGGTGGTTGAGCAGTTCTGGCAAATTCTCCACACTGTGCTGTCTCCTGGTGGAGTAGGCGTGCCGGCGGGCCGAGCTGTGCCCAGGATGGGAGGTCTGCCTCTGGACATGCCGTCCACTGGTGTCCCAGGCTTTGAAGGCTGAGCTGGAGAACAGGGGGTGGCTGGTGGTCTTGGACAGGCGGGAACTCTCCAGGTGGTTCTGGGGGATGGTGATGGAGAGGGGTGCATGGATGTCGCGGTGCGAGGGCAGCTGGTGCTGGTCCTGGTGGAGGTAGGATTTGTCTTTGGGGTGCAGGGAGATTGGCTGGAAGGCTGGAGCGGGCGTCTGGTACTGGGAGAAGTCCATTAAAGGGTAGCTCTTATAGTATCCCCGAGAGGCAGTGTCCGCTGCAACACAGAGGAACAAGACCGTTAAGCCACAGATTTAAACAGTCAGAACAAGAACACTGCGTTGCCCTGGAAGAGGTCCTCAATTCCGAGATGAACAAAAATACCAGAGTTCCATCTCTGAATGAAGACAGAGCCAGACAATCCTGTGCAGCCTCAAGGTGTGTGTTATAAATAGGGTGGGCATTGGGCTGCCTGGATGTCACAGAGCATCAGCTCAGGGGGACAGGGACAGCCTCCATCTCAACGGTGAGGTCAGTGCCTTCAGCCCTCATGTGTTGTTTGTCTCCATGGACAAACATCAGTGCAGTCAATTGTCCTCTCTGAGCTGTGGATTTGAGTCACATCATCCGATTTACACAAAGGGTGACTGTTGCTTTTGTTTTCAAATGCAGCACTGAAGTTGGGTCAGTTCTATTCAACTTCAGGAGATTTGAATATACAACCCTGTTTCCAAAAAAGTTGCGTGAAATGCAAATAAAAACAATGCAATGATGTGAAAATCATTTATCCCTATATTTATTTCAAAATAGTACAAAGACAACATATGTTGAAACTGAGAAACTTTTATTGTTTTTGGAAAAACATATACCCATTTTGAATTTGATGCCAGCAACACGCTTCAAAATAGTTCAGTGTGGATATTTTTTATTTCTTGGAGAATTGCTGATCATCGCCTGAATTGTGAGAATGGGAATTAAATTGATCGGGACACAGGACATGTGTATATACTGTTGTGTTTATGTGTATGTGTCTGAGTCCATGATATTGTTATTTTGTTATGTTATGAATGTGTGTATGTGTTTGTATCCATATGTGCGTGAGTGAGCGCGTGTCTCATTTGCAGATCAACATGGTCAGCCAGGGGATCTGTGTGTGTGCTGCCTGGACACTCATTAGAACCACTGAAATAAATCTATTAGAGAGAATGAATGCTTCTAAGAGGAAGTCAGAGTGCACTTTGGGTATGGAATACTTTCCATTCCTCTCTAGTGAGTGAATCGCCCTGAAAAGTACTCTATGGAGTGACAGGGGTTTATCTTCCTGTCTGTCTGTTTCTGTGTATGGTGTTTTTTGTCTCTTTCTGTGTATGGTGTATTCTATTGACCCATAAAGGTAACTTAGTGTAATAAATTACACTGAAAAACTACACCTGCAATCATTTACTTATCAAAAATAAAATGCATTTCCATAGTGCCGAAAAATAAATACACTCATAGCTTCAATAGATGGGTATTCTCTTTGGCTGAAATAACGTAGCTAATTGTTTTAACTGTCTATCAGTCTTATATCAACTGGGAGGAAAGTTTGCCCGCTCTTCTTTACAGTGCTGCTTCAACTGTGTCTTCTTCCAGGGCATTCTTGCATACATGGCCCACTTCAAGTCCCCTCACAACATTTTGAAAGGATTGAGATCTGGGCTTTTACTTGGCCTTTCCATAACCCTCCGTTTCTTCTTTTTCAGCTATTCTGTTGTAGCTTAGCTTGAGTTTTTTGGATCATTGTCCTGATGCAAGATCCAACTCCAGGTCAGCTTTTTAAAAGATGGGCTCACATTGTGCTCAATAATTCTCTGGTACAATATGGAATTCATGATTGACTCAATGCTGGCAACTTGTTCCTGAGACTACAAAGCAGCCCAAGGTTGGTGTTAGCTTCTGTTCAAAAGCAGCATTCAGTTTTCACAAAACATTGCATCTGGCATTGCGGCCAGTAAACTACAGGTGTTGTCTGGCAGAAATCTGTCATACCTTGATACTCTTTTTTGAGAGCAGAGGCTTCTTTCATCCAAAACCTCAATGTAGGCCAAGTTTGTGCAGTCTTTATCTGACAGTGCACATCGACATTGACTGTGGCAAGAGAGGTCAGTGGATCCCTTGATGTCGCCTTGGGGTTCTCAGTGACTTCCATGAGCATCTTTCAGCTCTTTGCCTGAATTTGATGGGATGAACTGTTCTATGTAGTATTCTGGACTTTTCTTCATTTGTAGATCCGTCAGACAGTGGAATTATGTACGGTAAATTGCTAGGAAATTGTTTTGTACCTCCCAGACACACAAGCATCAATAATATTTGTTTTCCAATGGCCTCGGATAAGTGTTTCTTATCTTGGCATGATTTGTTACCACCCATTTGATTAAGACTGATCCAGACGAAGGTGTACTATCTTTTTCCGAATTCAGGAAGTGCATTACTGCTTCTTTAAATTGCATAAATGTCTTCTATGTGTACTATTTAGTTTGATTTGTTAATTCAGTTACCTTTATCAATAAATGTGGTTATAATTTAGCCCAAATATCCATGTGTCCAAAAAATGGACTTTCCAGGGAGTGAATGGATAGAAAAGGTTGTTACTTAAGTTGTCGCTTAACAAATCACATAAGTTACATGGACACTCTCTATGAAATAATACATTTCCAATGTTTTTAAATCACTATCGCTTCCACTGCCTCCCACAGAAACACAATATCTAAGGTCTTTCAGTCCAGTATTGCATGTAAAGCACAGATTCAACAATATTGACCAGGTTGCTTGCTTGAAAGTCTTGTATAGAATGCAAGTGACTGGTAGATTGAGTAAGCAAAAATATTAAATCAAACATCGAGTATCTTTCTAATCATCATGTTAATTATTATCTCATGGACAATGTTTTAAACCACTCTAAAACATCAAAGATACAGTTGTCTTTCTGAACTGAGCTACAGGACAGGATGAAAACTGCCCAGGGATGTGAACATGAGGCCATTAGGATCAAGTACTATGTATTGACTCCACAAAACTGACCTCAGTGACTGAGTAAGAACAATATGAATATTCAGAATGAAGTGGCCTGGGTGGTCCAATAGTCTGGTCTGCTGCCTGGTGTATATGTGGGTTTATTTCAGAAATCAACTCCTTTATCATTCTCCACTTTCCTGTCCATTAAAGCATAAAATGCCAGGAAAAATACAGAATAAAAATATTTCAAAACAACATTTCTAAAGAAACATATCCAAAGGATACACCTTTGGCAGCATGGTTCTGGCTGCATCATAGTAGGGGTGTGCTTAATATCTGCAGATGCTGGGAAGGGTTTCAAATGTAGACACCGAATTGAGCTAAGCAAAGGGAAAACACTTGGGGAAAGGGCTTCAGTCTTACATGGGTTGACTCAGGGAAATATGTATATGTACAGTGGAGAGAACAAGTATTTGATACACTGGCGATTTTGCAGGTTTCCCTACTTACAAAGCATGTAGAGGTCTGTAATTTTTATCATAGGTACACTTTAACTGCGAGAGACGGAATCTAAAACAAAAATCCAGAAAATCACATTGTATGATTTTTAAATAATTATTTTACATTTTAATTGCATAACATAAGTATTTGATCACCTACCAACCAGTAAGAATCCAGCTCTCACAGACCTTTTAGTGTTTATTTTTTTAAGAAGCCCTCCTGTTCTCCACTCATTACCTGTGCTAACTGCACCTGTTTGAACTCATTACCTGTATAAAAGACATCTATCCACACACTCAATCAAACTCCAACCTCTCCACAATGGCCAAGACCAGAGAGCTGTGTAAGGACATCAGGGATAGAATTGTAGACCTGCACAAGGCTGGGATGGGCTACAGGACAATAGGCAAGCAGCTTGGTGAAAAGGCAACGACATTTGGCATAATTAGTAGAAAATGGAAGAGGTTCAAGATGACGGTCAATCTCCCTCGGTCTGGGGCTCCATGCAAGATCTCACCTTGTGGGGCATCAATGATCATGAGGAAGGTGAGGGATCAGCCCAGAACTACATGGCAGGACCTGGTCAATGACCTGAAGATAGCTGGGACCACAGTCTCAAAGAAAACCATTAGTAACACACTACGCCATCATGGATTAAAATCCTGCAACACATGCAATGTCCCCCTGCTCAAGCCAGCACATGTCCAGGCCCATCTGAAGTTAGTCAATGACCATCTGGATGATCTAGAGGAGGAATGGGAGAAGGTCATGTGGTCTGATGAGACAAAAAAAATGCTTTTTGGTCTAAACTCCACTTGCTGTGTTTGGAGGAAGAAGAAGGATGAGTACAACCCCAAGGACACCAACAGCATGGAGGTGGAAACATCATTCTTTGGGGATGCTTTTCTGCAAAGGGGACAGGACGACTGCACTGTATTGAGGGGAGGACGGATGGGGCCATGTATCGCGAGATCTTGGCCAACAACCTCCTTCCTTCCCTCAGTAAGAGCATTGAAGATGGGTCGTGGCTGGGTCTTCCAGCATGACAACGACCCGAAACACACAGCCAGGGCAACTAAGGAGTAAGAAGCATCTCAAGGTCCTGGAGTGGCCTAGCCAGTCTCCAGACCTGAACCCAATAGAAAATCTTTGGAGGGAGCGGAGTATTGCCCAGCGAAAGCCCTAAAACCTGAAGGATCTGGAGAAGGTCTGTATGGAGGAGTGGGCCAAAATGTGTGCAAACCTGGTCAAGAACTACAGGAAACATATGATCCCTGTAATAGCAAACCAAGGTTTCTGTACCAAATATTAAGTTCTGCTTTTCTGATGTATCAAATACTTATGTCATGCAATAAAATGCTAATTAATTACTTAAAAATCATACAATAGGATTTTCAGGACTTCTACATGCTTTGTAAGTGGGAAAACCTGCAAAATTTGCAGTGTATCAAATACTTGTTCTACCCACTGTATGTTCATAGTAAAAAAAAATATATATATAATGAATTTAACTGATACTCATCCAAGGAGGATGAACACTTTGTTGTTTGAGTGTGAGAGTGGTTGTGTGTGTCTATGTATGTGGCGACAGTGTGTCAGTGTGTGTGTCTTACCCACTGCCCTGAGGGAGGTGTACTTGTTGACGCCCAGTCCGCTGAGGTTGCTGTGAGCTGGAGGCATTCCTGGGTAAAATGCTGAATTGTTCAGGTGGTAGTGCTCTGTAGGGAAGAAGAAAGGACAGTTAGAAAGAGAACAGACAGAGATTAATGGAAGAGGGAGGGAGAGACTGAGGGCTAAAGAGACAGAGATAGAGACAACATTCAAAATGCCTTATTTCCTTTATGATCATGTCTTTATAGTCATGTTTTTTAATTTGTTTTTGAGCTCCTTCTCTGTCAACGTAAAAACAAATGTTTCCGGCAACAATAAAACCTGTTCAGTAAAATAAATTATAGAGTAATAAACCAACACACCAGACACCATACTGTTTGAATGCTCTGAACATTTGTGACTGGGATTAAGAATTCTTCTTTTCCGATCTTTCACAGCCCAGCGCCGTCTACTGCACAGGGCTGTTTTGAAATGGGAAAATGGGTTCGCAAGTGTTTAATGAGGTGTAACCAATTAACAATGGAACAAAACACACTAGTTGAAAGAAATGCATCAATGAGTGCTGCTGGCAGAGCCTGTGTCTGCCATGCTGTCAGGGGGCACAAGAAAAAAAGTGGGACACAGGTTGCATAGAGCGCAGCCTTCAAACACACCCTGAATGGTCACATGAACTGGGGTCAGTCAATAGCCTATACGAGCACATAGGCATAATGATTATTTCTGCAAGCCAGTACACCGACTTACAGATCCCAAACTTTTTTCCCTCTGTGATCCACAGAGACATCAACCCTGAGTGTACAACTGGATGTGTCTATAAATGTGTGACCTCTAAATGTTGACGGCTCTGTTGATTGATTCGGATTGAACTTGTATCCTCTTTTCCCCAAAGTAATTTACTACTTACAGTGCATGTGTGTGAGTGCGGCGTATGGGTGGAGGTAGGAGTTTGTGTGTGTACATGCATGCGTACATGTGTCCGCGTGCTTGCGGAGCGTGTGTGTGCAGTTGTGTGAGGGCACGTGGGTTTGACTGGTGTTGTGGACAGGTTGAAAGCAGTGTAGCTTCAAAGCGTTTCATCACAGCAGAGACTGACAGACCTGAGAGACGCACAGATCACTGAGCCAGCCCCTTCAATACTAATCTCATTCACTACTACACACAGAGGTAGAGAAAGATGAGTGCAGAGAGAAAGATGCTAAGAGTGGGAGATAGGAAACAAGAGAGAGGGAAAAAGGGAGAAGTAGAGTGGAAAAGGGGGAGGACAAGAGAGGGTGGAGGATGGGTCATGAGTGAGTGAGGGTGGAGGAGGAGTGGAGATGGCAGGTTGTGTGTAAAGTAAATTAGGAAATTGTGCTGAAGTAAGAAAGAACGAGATGTCAGACGTTAGCCATAAAACTTCAATTTGAGCTCCAACATACACACGCTCGCACAGGTCGTCCAAAACCCTTCCTTCATGTGCAGTCTGGTACAGTAAGCTGATTAGCTGCGAAGATGGCTCTTATGTTCTTCTGTAGATTTACACTCTACCCCAGGAGGCAACTAAAGCTGCTGTCACTGCATCTCCGACCTCTCAAGGGGAGGGCTTACTGGCTGTTCATTTCACATAGGAACACGAGAAGGGTTTAAGAGGGGATATAACTTCTACTGTGTCTAATGACTTTGAGCAGATAGAAGAACATACGAACCTCCGCGGCTTCGAACTAACTGTGACTAGCAGAGCAGGAGGACCGGGCCAACTGCTACAGGCAGAACAAGTGTGCAGACCCACCTAGGGTCTGTTACAATGACTACTGGTCTTGTGTTCCGCACAGAGCATCGTACCTCCCACTTAGATGTTTGGGAGGGGAGCCACGTTGGCTTGGACTGAAGGGGACAGAGGACGTGGGGGGTCTGTTCGGGGGAGGTGGTTGAGTGGGGAAACAGGGAGCCCTATGGGGCCTAAGTTAAGTCGTTCTGCCACCTACAGGACCCTCATCAGGGCTTCTCATTCTCAGCCTCTGATGATTAAAGCTCTGTTTTGTACTCTTCTGCCTCCCCTCTAGTGGTTCATTTATCTTTTTGGCAGCACACAGACACATGAAGGGGGGGGGGGGGGGGGCAGTGATTGGCCCCTGCGTGTGATAAAACTTCAAGTGGAACTGACAATGTATCAACTGTTTTGCAGATATCAAAGAAATATACAGTTATAATATACACAAAAACACCTCACTGGCAGTTCATGCTACAAAACCATAAGAGCTTTGGGAAATGAGCAATCTGTTCCTGGAAATGTCATGATATAAGATATGTCACTGTTAGGGTTTCATGTACTTTCAATTAATGAAAAAAAATTATTGTGCAAAAATAATGTGTGGTTGGAAATGTTAACACAAACTAGTCAGAGCAATGAATACAGTCAGTAATAATCTGTTTTGAGATAGATCATAGCTCATTACTTTTGTTACTTATTTCATACAGCCTTTCTCGCTCATCTTCATTAAGGGTACTAAGCATTTTTGAGATAACTGTAAATAAATATAAATCAGTGAAGAATTGTGTCATTTAAACATTCAGTAAGGGACTGATCGTGGTTTATAACATGGGGTGTCCAGAGGATAAAGCCCCCCAGAGGATAAAGCCCCCCAAAAATATGAAAATGGTTGACGTCCCACAAGCAAAATATATTTTCACATCAACTTCCTCGAGCCTTTGAAAAAAAATATGACCCTCTCCATTCAAAATGTAAAAATGCTAAATGAATAATATGTACGCAAAGGTAGCCTAAACTATATGCCCACTGTACAAACAGCTGACCCAATAAAAGTGTGACTATTAAAACATATACAGCCTATATAGCTATATATTTAAAAAGCAGAATGTATTCTAACTTTAAGATTTCATCATGGCTGAAAATCTGAGCATTATTCGAGCAAAATTCGAACATTGGGTTGTTTTTACTTTTCCAAACGTCTATAAAAATATGAATATTGTAAACATGACTACGGCACCAGCTGATAGACATAGCATAAACCTCTGGGTCACAATGTCTTCAGCCGCAGACTGTCCTCTACATTCATACTGATAGTCAAACCATCCACATGGACTGTTCTCTACATTCATACTGATAGTCAAATCATCCACATGGACTGTTCTCTACATTCATACTAATAGTCTAACCATCCACATGGACTGTTCTCTACATTCATACTGATAGTCAAACCATCCACATGGACTGTTCTCTACATTCATACTGATAGTCAAACCATCCACATGGACTGTTCTCTACATTCATACTGATAGTCAAACCATCCACATGGACTGTTCTCTACATTCATACTGATAGTCAAACCATCCACATGGACTGTTCTCTACATTCATACTGATAGTTTAACCATCCACATGGACTATTCTCTACATTCATACTGATAGTCAAACCATCCACATGGACTGTTCTCTACATTCATACTGATAGTCTAACCATCCACATGGGCTGTTCTCTACATTCATACTGATAGTCAAACCATCCACTTGTGCTGTTTTCTAAATTCGGTAGCAGCAACTACTCCAATACAAAATAAATTTTTGCTATTTTGTTCCCCCAACGGAACATCTCCCTTCAACTCTGAAAGTCCATCCATCATCTTCCGCTTATCCGGGGCCGGGTCGCGGGGGCAGCAGTCTTAGCAGAGATGCCCAGACTTCCCTCTCCCCAGACACTTCCTCCAGCTCTTCCGGGGGGACACCGAGGCGTTCCCAGGCCAGCCGGGAGACATAGTCCCTCCAGCGTGTCCTAGGTCTTCCCCGGGGTCTCCTCCCGGTGGGACGGGACCGGAACACCTTCCCAGGAAGGCGTTCCGGAGGCATCCGAAACAGATGCCCAAGCCACCTCAGCTGACCCCTCTCGATGTGGAGGAGCAGCGGCTCTACTCTGAGCTCCTCCTAAGGGATCGCCCAGCCACCCTGCGGAGAAAGCTCATTTCGGCCGCCTGTATCCGGGATCATGTCCTTTCGGTCATGACCCAAAGCTCATGACCATAGGTGAGAGTAGGAACGTAGATTGACCGGTAAATCGAGAGCTTTGCCCTGCGGCTCAGCTCTTTCTTCACCACGACAGACCGATACATCGACCGCATTACTGCAGAAGCTGCACCGATCCGTCTGTCAATCTCCCGTTCCATCCTTCCCTCACTCGTGAACAAGACCCCTAGATACTTAAACTCCTCCACTTGAGGCAGGCACTCTCCACCAACCTGAAGTGGGCAAGCCACCCTTTTCCGACTGAGGACCATGGCCTCGGATTTGGAGGTACTGATTCTCATCCCCACCGCTTCACACTCGGCTGCAAACCGTCCCAGTGCGTGCTGAAGGTCCTGGCTTGAAGGGGCCAACACGACAACATAATCCGCAAAAAGCAGAGACGAAATCATGTGGTCCCCAAACTTGACACCCTCCGGCCCCTGGCTGCGCCTAGAAATTCTGTCCATAAAAATTATGAACAGAACCGGCGACAAAGGGCTGCCCTGCCGGAGTTCAACATGCACTGGGAACAAGTCTCAAGAAAGTAAAAAAGTCCCAAGTAAAATTCAGAACTCTCCCTAAACATTTCCCAAATATGGTGTAGACTCCTGTAAGTAAGAACATCAACCTCACTGAGGCAATATTACAGTCACATGTTCATTAATCTTGACCTCTTGGATGACATTTAGCACAACTAAACTGTATCTCATACACTTGGATTTTGACCAAATTTGGGTGAATCGTGTGTCGGGTCAACATTTACTGTTGCATTGATAAGGTATGGTTAACTCAATGACTTATATCTACAGATTTAATATTGCTTACTGTCAATTAAATACATTTGGCATTGATAATTTTTTGTATGAAGGAAAAACATTTAAGTTTATCTTGTAGCTTTTGTAAAGGCTTTGTTATTATTTAGACTTTTGCTGTGCTACTTCTGGTAAACATATAGTTCCATTCAAAGCGAATGACCCCGTGTGGCAAATGGCTTATGTGCATATTGGGCTGCTGTAGCCCTGGGTTTGGTTAACCATCTGTGTATGATCTATCCCTGGACAAGGCTGATACTTCTTTGGTTTTATTCCCTACATTGTCTGTCTTTTTTCCAAACGCACAGCTGGTTTCTCACTCCATATCACTACTGAATTGTCACAACATTTGCCCAATATCTTACCATGTGATGTAACTCCTTAACATCCCAAACAACAAGTATGACAACATGAATGGAACCACATGTATGTGCTTGCTTGTCATGAAATGTAACAAAAAGGTGTATCCAATATGAACAGATTTTTTTTACATTTCATGTTGCTAAAATGCTGTCAACTTTCAAATTAAATATCCACATTAACCACCATTTATGCCACGGGTCCTTCTAGCCACAGCTTCCCAGTTGCACCCATGATGATGATGATGCATTGTTAAAGGAGACACTAATGAGGCGGTCTGTTCTTCTTTGCTCTGCCAGGTCTAAGACTCTCACAGGGACCAAGCTATACTCTGCATCAAACGTTGTGGCATAGTGTCTGTGCGCGTAAACGCATGTAACTGAACTGTGCGTGTGTGTGTTCAAACTGTGTGTCTGTGTGATGTGCAACCGAGGCGGCTTGCGTGCGAGACGAGGAGTCGGAGTGGTTACACGTCTCCACTGAATGACCTACAAGGACCACCTTCAGTGCAGAGAAGAACACGAGGGCAGGAGCGGCCTGTCAGTGGCTGTGTCACAGTAACATCACGTCTCCCAGGCTGGGCGCTGGGCTAGCTGGAGTCCAGGCAGGTCACGACGGAGAGAGCAGCACTGGGATAATGTGCACGTATCATGTAAATACATGTCCTTAGCTGTCGCTTCTACTTGGACCTGGCCTACACTCTGTGTGGGTCTGGCTGTTTGAGGGATGAGGAGACGGGACTGACGTTATATGGGGTACTTGAGTAATGCTATGAATACACTGTGTATTACATAGTTATTACACAAAATGCCCAGAGGTGTGATACTCAAAATAAGACCTCCTCCCAATGCCGAGTTATTGTGTGTGTTCAAAGCCGTGGAACGCTAAGAGAACTCTGAGAGGAACAAGCACATGCGTGTGTGTATGTGTGCGTGTGCGTTTAATGGTACATTAAATAGTATTTGGCGCTTTAGGGAGAGTGATAAAGAGGAGAGTGCATAGGTTTTCTGATGTCTGTAAGACGTGGTGGTGGTGGTGGTGGTGGTGGTGGGGGGGGGGGGTGTTGATCTGTCTCTGTTCTGTGCAGCCACTGTGACAGACACACAATGGTGCTTCCATGTAATGGGAGGTTATCAGCCGCGAAATAGAAGAAACGTTGGTGAGCAGAATGTGTTCAAATGGGAAAGATGGATGGAAGTGAGAGAGTGAGAGAGATAGACAGAAGACTCCTGAGTAAGGATGGAACTGAGAGCCATGTGACTGGTAAATTGTTGTGAGTAGGTAGATGGTAGTTTCCTACAAGTTTGTTCCTGTTCTGTCTGTGGCCTCTCTTAGCAAATCCTTTCCTTATCTCAAGTTTCTAATGCTCTCTTTTTTTTGTGTTCAGTAAGATTGGTTCAAAAGCATGCAAAGACATCAAAAGATTCCTAAACATTTGTACCAAATGCCAGGTTTATGCTGTCGATACAAATGTTACAAAACCAATAAGTATCCTACTAAATCATTTCCAAGACAGTGTTTGTTTTCAGGTTTGCAAACTGGAGCAAAATGCTTAGTAAAACTGATTGTTTTGTCAGTGAGAAGGCAGGATAACTTTTTCCAAAACATCTATTTTTCTTCTCCAACCCCATCTCTTTTTTTCCCCACTGGAAATGTCAATACAAGTTGGTACCCTAATGGCTGTAATGTGCCTGTCAAGTAAATGAGAAACACAGAGAGATGACTCTGAACAGCCAACTGAGGGGGTCAGAGTTTATTCACCACAGTTTTAACAATGAAACCCTCTGAAGCCACCCTACCAATGAGCCAGTTCCACCTCTCTGAGAGGGTGGGGTTTAGAGCAGGGACAGTGTTAAGCAGGGGCACAGCGGTGTCCATTCGAAAGACTCTGGAAAACCGAAAGGAGTGAGAGAGGAGTAGAAAAAAGGAGTGAGGGAGGAGTAAAAAGAAAGGAGTGAGACGAGCAGAAAGAAAGGAGTGGAAGGAGGAGTAGAAAGAAAAGAGTGAGAGTAGATAGAGAGTAGTGAGGGAGGTGTAGACAGAGCGAATGGTGAACCTTGCAGTCTTCTGACCGTAAATCCACATTTTCATAACGGCCTAAATCCTGAAGACTGGAGGAGAGCTGTGTGTGTGTGCGCGTGTGTGTGTGGGCGCGCATTTGTAAAATCCACTGATCCACGTTCAATCTCTACTGCCATAGTCAAGGCCTCCATGCACACAATGCATAGACACAATACATGTGTGTTTTATTGTGTGTGTGTGTTTGTGTTTTGGGGGGGATCACAGAGAAGACGCTGGATGATCGAAGATCCGTAGGGTTTTCTGACTGTATGTGTGTGTGTGTGTGTGTGTGTGTGTGTGTGTATGTGTGTGTGTGTGTATGTGTGTGTGTGTGTGTGTGTGTGTGTGTGTTTCATCACGCATGCTGGGCATTGAGCACGGTAACAAGCCGGATGTGGATGTATAGAATTGGCACACGCCCCTTGTGGCCGGCTGTGCTGGCTGGCTGAATTAGCATGTTGATTACCTCTGGTTTTCATTATGGATGCATGTTTACCATCCACATGGCCTATTTACTGAGGACGGGGAGGATGGTTCCTCTGATTGCCCTCCCCCTGGTTCCTTATCTCCTCGGCATGTCTGTCTGCTATTACTACTATCAGGCAGCCGACTCATCAAACTGATGTCACACCGATGTTATCAATCACTAATTCATGCTTGGTGTTAACTCAATGCCACAATCGGAACAGGAGTCCTAATTATCCCAGAGTAGCTTCACACCATACCGATTTACAGGCGTAGTGTGATTTACATGGCGGACCAAGTATACAGTGTGTGCAGACAAAAGCGATTTCCGTGCCTAAACAGAGAACATTTCATATATGATGTGAGTTATTTCATTGTACCCTTAATATGAGAGACGTAATAGTGCTCTTCCCTGAATTCCTAAAATAATAACCGTGCGTTTGGGTGCAGGGTTATAGGAAATTAAGTCAATTGCAGGAAGGTGAATGGACAGGTGTGGGCTATTCCTTCGTTATTTCTTCATCAATTAAACAGGTAAAAGGTCTGGAGTTCATTCCAGGTGTGGCATTCACATTTGGAAGATGTTGCTGTGAATCCACAACATGCGGTCAAAGGAGCTCTCAATGCCAGTTGATCTGGCTATCCTCAGATGGAAAAAATAATAATACCTTCAGAGAGATAGCAGGAACATGAGGAATCGGATAAGTCAACAGTTTGGTACATTCTGAGAAAAAAGAACACACTGGTGAGCTCTGCAACACAAAAAGGCCTGGACGTCCACGGAAGACAGCAGTGGCTGATGATCGTAGGATCCTTTCCATGGTAAAGAAAAACCCTGTCACAACATCCAGCTAAGTGAAGAACACTCACCGGTAGGTAGGCATGTCATTATCCAAGTCTACCTTAAAGAGACGACTTCACAATAGCAAATAGAGAGGGTTCACCATAAGGTGCAAACCAACCATAACCCTCAAGAATAGAAAGGCCAGATTAGACTTAGCCAAAAAACATTAAAAAGCCAGCCCAGTTCTAGAACAGCATTCTTTGGACAGATGAAACCAGGGTCAAAAAGTATGGAGAAGGCTTGGAACAGCTTATGATCCGAAGCATACCACATCATCTGTAAAACATGGTGGAGGATGAATTCTGAAGTGTATATGAAAATTGTGTCAGTGTCCAAATATTTCTGCACCTAATTGTATACTGTAAGACCTTTCACTCCTGCTTGGGAAATGAATGCCAGGAAAGACCTGAGGGTAGAACTGTTGTGTTTATCATAAATCACTAGCAGTGGATTGTGTTATCCTTTTGTTTAGGTTAGGTTTAGGCATAAAAGTTAGGTTACCGAGATAAGGTTAGAATAAGGGATAGGTTTAGGTGAGTATAGGTATATGTGAGTGTGCGTGTGTGCATGTGTGTGTGTGCTAATTAACTATAGTGCCTCTCAAAATGTTTACCTCCCTTGGACCTTTCTATATTTTCCTCCCTTGTTGCTGTTGTGCAACCGGAATAGAGTAAATTAATGGAGTATGAGTTCTCCGGGACGTCTCCTAACAAAAACTACAACATTGAAAAATTCAACAGCAAATCTGGTATAATATCCCTTGGACCACAGTAAAGTGCATTATTAAAAAACGGAGAGAACTAAATCAGAATAGAACTGTCCGTCCTAAAATTGAGAGTGACACTAGTCTGGCCATCAAGAGGCCTATAGCAAGTCTAAACAAGTCACATTCTTCCAGGGCGAGATGAGTTGGGAGAGTGAAACAAAATGCTCTCACCAAATCTTGGCTAGAGACTCTGGGTGACTGTGATGAAGTGGAAGAAGATTATATGGTCTGATAAGAACAAAAATGATAAACTTTTGGGATCTTGAGTACTTTTGCAAAGAAGAATGGACAAACTGCTGTGTCCAGATGTACAAAACTGGTAGAGTCTTACTCAAATATGGCTGGAATTGCTACCCAAGGTGCCTCTACCAAATAAATGAGAACTCATCCAATCAAGTACTTTCGGTTGTTGTACTTGTAACAATTTGCTGATTTAATTTTCCTTTGACTTAACTAGGCAAAAACTCCTAATCAGGCCAAGCAGCAAGTAGAAATGACTGAGGGGGCATTTTTTATGAGGGGGCATAAATAATCACTGTGCAAGCTGTCCATCAACAGTACCCCCCCACCCACCCCGAGACGAAAAACGAATAAGCCGTATATACACTTGTAAAGCCGACGACGTTTGACTGTGATAACCGGACCGGGTCTAATTCATATACCGTCTGATAACCGGACCGGGTCTAATTCATATACCGTCTGATAACCGGACCGGGTCTAATTCATATACCTTCTGATAACCGGACCGGGTCTAATTCATATACCGTCTGATAACCGGACCGGGTCTAATTCATATACCGTCTGCTGTGTATATGGGGAAACAAACCTGGGGGGGCATGAGTTTCCATCTGGTACCGGGCCTGCTCCTAATAATATCAATTTTGATTTCATGTTGTAACACAACAAAAATGTATACAAGTCCAAAATAACAGTTCTGAGAGGTTCTGAATGCTTACCACTGCGGCTGCGTAGCATCCTAGCAGAGATGCCGTTGGTTCCGACAGGGGGATTTTTCTCCACTGAGCTCACCTCCCCTGCGGGCTGCTTAAGAAGTTCAGTCAGGGTCCTGTGGATGGACAGACATATTTAAATTAAACTTCAGTCATTTTGAACAATGGCCGACACGACGTGTGTGTGCCGAGTGATGGGGAACAGCCTAAGCAGGAATTGAACCAGCGACCCTGTGGTCAAAGGCAGTCTTGTGAGGGCTTTCCTGAAAACATTGACCTTTCCCTTGGCTTTGGCTCACTGTGGCACTACATTGTTTGCCGGGATATGCGGAAGCATGCAAGGTTGTGTATTTCCCTCCCTAGACGAGGAGAGCAGCATTCCATGGGGATGAGCTGGTGGAGATGTCCATGTCCGTGCATTCCGGACTTCAAGCAGTCATTGACAATGTGAGCATCATCTGGGTAGAGATTAAACCCCAATCATAGTCCAGAAACGCAGTAGTCAGGCAATTCTTTTGAAACCCCCAGGTGAAGGGGACGCACAGCCTGAACTCGCACCTCTTGACATTTGCTAACCAACGTGGCTCTGGTACATATCCTCTATTTGTTTTGAATGTGTTCACAGCTTGAGCTTTGAAAGAATAAAAAAAAGGATGAAAGTAAAATTGTCCAGTGATCTAGAACGCTGCCATTTTTTTTGAGTAGATTTAACTTTATTGTAATTGAACAGTAGAAGTACAGTACAACCAAATACAGTTAGCATCTAACCCAGGGCTCAACGTATTATTTATTTTTTACTTATTGGGCCAAAACATTTTTTTTACTGTCCCTCGTTCCAAAAGTTGTCATTTATCAGTGTTACAACACAGAAGCTTATACCTTTGTTACTTATCATGATTAATCATTTATGAAATGCATTCTGGATATATAAAACAAAATATTTTTATATTTCTTTCATAACATTTCTAATTATAGCTTGGCTGTCATGCTGACCAGGTGCTGTTTGCTATTGGCATGGCTGGTCGGGGATTGTTTGCGAAAGTGGTCAATGCCTTTGTAAAAAGATACACATTTGTCCGCTCTAGCCGGGAACTTAGGACAGATGACAGTGCATCTGAGTTCCATTGACATCAAAACAGGTCAATCATTTTTTGCACTGAGGTAATAATTTTCACTTCCATTGGAACTCGTAGTTATCCTTCACTGCCTTCCTCAATTGAGTGACTAGCGCAAGTTTTTAAATGCTTTTCTGTAAAACAATACCGGACAGCCATGCGTCATAAACAAAAGTGCAAATAGAGAAGAGGGCAGAAAAGTATTAAGTATATGTATACTACCAGTGGAATGTATAGATGTGCAATGAGGCAAATGCAGTAGACAAATGGCAATACTAAATGTGCAATTAAGGAAAATTGAGGAGGGCAGAAAATGTACAAGTATTAAGTAAAGTGTGTGTTACAAGTGGGACAATGGTTGTGCGGGTACAAATGGCAATTCTAAATGGCTTCCTAGATGTGCAATGGAGGCAAATTGAAAGAGTAAGGTGGCATGTGCAACCGGGATGCAGAGATAGCAGCAATGAGGTCCCTGAGGTAGACATATATATGTAACAACTGAAAAATACAAGTACAATGGCAATTCTAAATGTGCAATGAAGGCAAATCGAATGTGCGAGGTGCACATGCAACTGCAGGGATAGCAGCAGTGAGGTTCCTGAGGTAGACACGTAGCTGTAACAAAAGAAAATGTCCATTATCAAACTTTGCAAGGCAGTGTCAGAGTAGTACAATGGGATTAGTGCAACAAGGTCCCTGAGAGGCTGGGGGTGGTATGGTTAGTGACTGATCACAGAGTTCACGGAGTTCTCTGGGTCACAGAGTTCAGCAGGGTTACATTAGATGGAAAGAAACTGTTCCAGTGCCTGCTGGTGCAGGAATGAAGAGACTTGTACCGCCTGCCTGATGATTTGTGGGATGGATGTGAAGGGTCCCTGATGATCCCAGGCACCTTGCGCAGACACTGCTTACGCTGGAGGTCTACGATGGCTGGGAGCTGGGCACCAGTGATGTGCTGGGCGGTTTTCAGCACCCATGGCAGGGATTTCCGGTTAACCACACTGTGACACAGTTAGTCAGAATGCTCTCAATTGTGCAGCGGTAAAAGTTCACAAGGATCTTAGAGGATAGACAGGCTTTCTTCATCCTCCTCAAAAACTACAGGCACTGCTGTGCCTTTTTCACCAGGCTGAGGTATTGAGGATCCAGGAGAGGTCCCCGAAGGAATTTGAAGCTGGACACATGCTCCACCTCAGTGCCATCGATGAGAACTGGGGCGTGACTTCAGCCTTTAGACTTCCTGTAATCCACAATGAGCTCCTTGGTTTTCTTTGCATTGAGGGCCAGGTTGTTGTCAGTGAACCATGCCGCCAGACGCTTGACCTCCTCCCTATAGGCTGAATCGTCAATTTTCATTGATCAGGCCTACCACTGTGATGTTGTCTGCAAACTTGACGATGGTGTTGGAACTGCGTACAGGAATGCAGTCGTGGGTGAAGAGGGCGTACAGGAGGGGGCTCAGCACACAGCCTTGTGGAATACCAGTGTTCAGGATCAGGATGGAGGAGGGTCTGTTGCTTAGGAAGTCCAAAGTCCAGTTGTGTGTCTGAGTATGTTTTGGGCCACTACAGAAGATTTAAACAGCAGATTAAACAACTACGCTTTCTTGCTCTACAAACTGTCTTGCATTAAAACAGACACACACGCGCACAGAAAAATCTTTTTGCAATTAACAAATCGCCCAGAGTAATCCCCCTCCTCAGTGCTCTCATTCACTTTAGATAAACACATTTTCTCTCTTTCAGATCGCTGAATTGACAGGGATGACAGCTCTACTCCCTTGATCAATTATTCACACACTGGTGCTTCTGTTCTGCCAGCTAAGCTCAGTGCTTTCCCCACTGCCAGATAATGCTCCTCCACCCCACACATACGAGACTGGAACCGTACGGTCAGTGAGCCAGCCAGAGGGGAACCCCTGCATTTGATCTGTTAGAAGAGAGTCTCTGGCCATTGGTACCGCTGAGCGGGACAGTCAATAGGTGTTACGTGGGAAAGCGGCCCTTATGGTGGAGCAGAAGTAGTTTGGTTGTCAGATACGGTTGCCATCTGGTTAGAGATGGAAAAAGTGTCTTGTCTACAGGGACTCTTTCCCTCCTCCCCCTTGTACTACACATTACAATGTGTGTCGTTTCTGCCTCTTTTATCCCACTTCACCGACTTCATATTCCTTCTCCCTGTTTTCCACTCTCTTCTTCTGTTTCTCCCTCTTTCTCATCCTCCTTCTCTTTTCTTCCTTCGCCCTTTTTTCCCCTGTCTTCCTATTTCTGTCTCTCTTTCTGCTTTTTCTCTTCCTCTCCTTTGAACTGGTGTATAGAAGCTGGGAACAGGAGGTACAGAGCCCAGGTCAATGCCACTAGCATACATATTGTTCATTGGGGTACTTTGACGTAGTGGGACATCAGTGGTGTTCTGTCCACAGCGGACAAAGAAAGGGGCTGGGTTTTAACTTTTTAGTTCGGGTAAACTCAAATGGGCCAATAAAGGGCACAAAAAATATGTCAAGCCATCTACAGCTTGTAAATCTCTAAATATTCATCCTTTTCTTATGCCATGTCAGTATCTAAATCTGTCTCTTCCGCTCCTTTTGCCTTTGTTTCTCTTTCTAAACCTAGGTTACTGTCTCTCCCTCTCTTCCTCACTTTGTATCTGACTCACAAGCTGAGACTGCCTGAGGTTTGATTCTCTCTTTGGCTTGCTATTAAACAACTTGCAGATTTCTATCTGCAACAAAACAGTTTTTTACTCTGGGCATTTAGTCCATCTATAGAGGCTAGTTTTAACGTCAGTCTGAAGTACCATGGTTAAAACTGAAACTATAATTGGTAAGAGATGGTGGCTGTAATTATGAAGTTTAAAACCACATTTAAATGACTAGACTAATGTGCTTTTAAACAAGGGATGTTAATTTGTATTTCCCCCTTTCTATTATGCCCCCCCCCCCCCCCCCCCGTTTTGGAACTCAGCCTACAATGTGTTTACAGTATTTGTCTACTACCAAACCCATATTAAATATTGAAACCGACCAGAATCTTCCTTTCGATGTGATAGCATCTGAAGGGTGTCCAAAAAAGGCTCTGGGTTTTAACTTTTTAGTTCCAGTGAAATTAATTAAGAATTAAACCTAAAATGTTGTTACTACTCTGCCAAGAATGGTTTTAAATAAATCCTGTATTATGCCATTATCTTTCTAAATCTCTTTGTCAATCTGTTGCCGTGTCTCCCTCTTTTCCTCACGTTGTTTCTGACTCACTAGCTGTGACTGCCAAGGGCTTGGTATTCTCTTCTTTTGGATTTCTATTCAAAAACCTGCTGATTTAGAATTTCTTGTCTGCAACAAAACTGCTTTTAACTATGGGCATTAAGTGTATTTAAAGAAGCTAAGTATATCCTTCAGACATCATTCACCCAAGTTTTATAAAAATTGCAGCAGTGGTATCTGAGATATTGCATGGGTTAGCAAAACTCAAGTCCCTAAGTATGTGTGCCAAATTTCATTACTCTAAATCAGAGGTGTCAAACTGGTTCCACGGAGGGCCAAGTGTCTGCAGGTTTTCGCTCTCACATTGTACTTTATTGATTAATTAGGTCACTAATTGGTTAGTTTCCGCCCTCATCTGGTTCCGCCCAGTTCAGGTCTGAACTGGGAACCAATTTAAAGGAAAAAACGAAAACCTGTAGACACTCGGCCCTCCGTGGAACCCGTTTGACACCCCTGTTCCAAATCAAACAGAGACATAATCATGTGCCAGTTGTAGTGCAACTGTGTAGTTGATTTGAAGGTTATTGCATATGTTGAGTCTTAATGTTTTAATACTTTTATATGTGTAAATATTCTTGACTAATTAATGCATTCATGTGCATATAGCACTTTTGTTGTCATGGCACACTTTTCATAGACGCTATTGAATTTATAAGGCTAGACTCAAAAATATGCTATACATTGTCGAAAAACCAAAAACCGTAGATTGTAGCCCACCCTCCCCCGAGTCCGAATATAGCACTTTTGTTGTCATGTCATAGACGCTATTTAATTTCTAATGCTAATCTCAAAAATATGCTAAACATTTGCATAAAACAAAAAGCTGTAGATTGTAGCCCATCCTATCCTGAGTTGGAATATACCTCTTTTGTTGTCATGGCACACTTTTCATAGATGCTATTGAATATTTAAGGTTCTAATCACAATAAGAAATGATAATTTGGTAATATTTGATAATCTGATTACTTTGCATTACTTTTAGATTAGGCATTGGAAAATAAATAGGAATAGCCTATAACCAATTGAACACCTTTTGCAGGATCAATCAATGTTAGAGTTTACATACCTGGCCAAAGATTTATGTAATGGGTTATGTACAGGGCCTTTGAAAAGGGTTTCTAAACCATTGCATTCTACATAAATATGATTGGGCTACATCTCTACATTAAACGCTAAAGGTCTGTCAGGTATTCAGTCATTCCAATTAATCCAATAACCCTCGATCTTCCAGAAACTCACTTTTTATCTGAATATAAACCAAAATCTAAGGATGTGTTAGCCTATTCTGTTATTTGTGTTTTATTCATGTTCTTAATTGCTTCAAAACACTGTTGAAAAATAAATAGCACTTTCTCAAAAAGGGTATTGACATTGTTGTAGCCTATATAAAAATCAAGATATTCGTAGTTTTTTGCATACACACTAAATCTGCAGTAGTCTGATGTAGTGCTCCACAACCATCAACATTGTCAAAATGTTGCAGAAACCCCAGGCACGCGAATGCACGTAAATACGTTTTACCTTCCCAAACGTAACCTGCGATTATTAGATCCACCAGCGATGGATTTTCAAAACGCAAATGAAGGAAATAAACTGTGATCACACACCTGCACTTTTAGCTTAAAGTCATTGTCGCCAGCAGGCAATGATAATCAATCAACATTTTCTGAGATGCAAAGCAAGCAGAATCACATGGCCTACCTGTGTGGATGGAGTTGAGATGGCTGCGTCAAATGCAAATCATCATCTTTTGGCAGAGTGCTTCCCAACACACCTTTTCTCCTCAAATATCGTGATTCATTCTATAAAATGTTCTATCTTGAAGGCAGCGACAAGGTTACAGCTAACAAATAGTTGCCTATTATTCTAAACTCTTCCTGGCTGTGTTGTTCGGTGCATTTGACAAATAAACCTTGAAAAAGTTATAACACCAGGTAGGCCTATCGCCTATCGCTGTCCTGAGAAAGATGCATTGATAGTAGATAACTAAATCACATTTTATATGGGTCAGTTAATATTATCGAATATATACACTGTTTTTACCAGCCATCCAACCAACCAAAAGTTTCATCGCTAATCTGGTTATGCGCGCCCTCCTTTGCACGCATGATGGTCATACACACACAAGAACTTTTGGTTCAAATAACTATGTTCTTAAAATATTAAATAAAAAAATCAAACGTGCAACATGTCATCATTATTTCGCGCACCTATTGATTTTCAATTGAAGCCTCAAAAAGAAGTGGCAAAATGCAGTGATGGTTGACTCTGATTCATGATTGGTTGTTGGATATTCAAGTGGATTTTTTAAAGCATTTTAATATTTAGCAGAAACTCTTATCCCGAGCCACAGTTTGTGCATTTATCTTGCCAGTGCCAGTTGGGAGAACCCAGTAAAAGTAATACACTCTACTCAGTGAAGTATCAGTAAAGTAATAATAATACACTCTACTCAGTGAAGTAGCTATCAGTAAAGTAATAATAATACACTCTACTCAGTGAAGTAGCTATCAGTAAAGTAATAGTAATACACTCTAGTCAGTGAAGTAGCTATCAGTAGAGTAATAGTAATACACTCTACTCAGTGAAGTAGTTGTGCTAGAAGTGAAAACGTCAAGTATTAGTTCACCAAAGGCAATGATGGGGAGGTGTTACAAATACATATCCTAAAGTGATAATTTTTTTGTGTTTCCCCAATTGGATGACTAATATTCTTCTTATCAGGGAACTAAATGTGTTTTTCCAGCGCCACTAATTCCGCCCTACTTTGTTTCTTTCTGGTTGGCTCTAACTCACTGCGTTATCGTTTGTTTCAAAGAAAAGTGTAATTTAAACTTTCAAGCCTGATAAGGAAGTCATTCTTAAGGTTCTTCCAAACAGAAGCATGGCACGAACTCACCTAGGAGGCACGAAAAAAAAGAAAACTCAACTTTAAACTGTTTAAGAGTCTACTTGTGTAAAGTAATGACTGAGTCAGCTACCCTGAGTCAAGTGTGAATCTCATGAAGAAACCCAACCTAAACAAACCACTAAAATTCAGTTGAAGCAAACTCATCTGACTTGATTGGCTGAAATGGTCAAATGAAGTTAACACTCCAAAATACAGGAGTATAATAGGTCAGACTGTAAGTGTCATTTCTGGATGCACAGGTTGACATTTGCACCTTCCAAACCCATCCGTCACAACTCAGGCCTCATTTCTTTAGTCATCTGTAATCTCCTTCCTGTTGACGACTCTCTCTATGCTCATCAACATAACAACCAAGTCACTTTCAACAGCCTCGTTTACATCATTTCAGATTCCAAAGTTTAGCCTAAGATAAGAACTGAAAGTGTTCCATTCAAGTCATGTTATAACTTCTGTTGAGCAAGAACTTTTAATTACCAGGTATATTTAATTGTGAATATGGTTCATAAAGTCAAGGGGAAAACATGGTAAAAAAATAATGCAGCATATATGGAAGAGTGCCATTTGGAACGTAGCCAGTATTTACAGCCTCTTATATAAAACCCCCTGCGTCAAAACGTCTGTGATATCATCGCTAATCCTATCGAGTTACAAGGAGAGTGAGAGGCGCATGTCCTAATGCTGTGTAACAATCAATTATCCCTTCTTCAATATCAGGAAGGCAGATAGATAATTAGCAACACTCAGCTCTAGTTGGCGTCACTCACCACCACTGTTTCCAGCCCAGCTCAGAACTGATTGCATTGTGCCGTCCCTATTCTGATGTTTGAGAGACCTAGACCTCTGAACTCATTTGCTAACCAGTGTATTTCCTCCTTTGTTAACACTGTGTGCCACTTCAAAAGCTGAGATGTTGGCTCATTTTATTATGTCATACTGTGTCCCCTTTCGACTGTATGATCTCCATTTATATGTAAATAGTGGCACTTTTCCACGTTTTGTTGAATTACACACTGAGAATTGAAAAGCACACTTTGTTTAATCAGGCCTAAATTAGTTCAGGAGTAATTTGGTTTAACAAATCATATAGGGATATAGATTTCCTTTTTAATTGTCATTACATACAACACCTGTAAGGTCCCTTAGTCATGTATTGAATTTCAAGTACACAATCAACTATAAAGACTAGGGAGCTGTTCTTAAAGACTTAAAAGGACACTTTCAAAAGTACTAAAGTATTAGTAACAAATTAGATATTTAATATATTTATAAGCATGATCAAGTTAATAATTATTTTGTGGATGATGTTCTAAACCACCCAGAAACATCAAAGATTCAGTCGTCCTTTTGAACTGAGCTGCAGAACGGTTGGAAACTGTTCAGGGATGTCACTATAAGGTCATTAGTGATTTTTAAACAGCAACATAATTAAAGTGATAGGATAGAACTGAAGATGGATCAACCACATTGCATTGACTCAACAATACTGATCGAAATTACTGTTTTAAAAAATATATATAGAATGAAAATATTACAAAACATGCATCATATGCGCAACATGGCACAATAAATGTTTGGTACAAATCCAAAACAACCTATTTCTGAGTAACTGTCTGCTTATTTTCAATCATAGTATAGACATGCTTTATATTGCCCAAGACTGGAGAGTTTTTCCATTATGAAGAAACAGTGTTTAGGCAAACCGAACAATATCCTAGAAGAAGTCCTGCTTTAATCTGTTTTAAATCAAACACTGGCAGAAGCATTCACCTTTTTGCAAGAAAACACCCACAAAACAAAGGCCAAATCAGTACAGCATTTGCTTACCAAGAATACAGTCACCAAGTAAAAATTTTGAATAAGACTTGTTGTCTAGCCATGATTCTTGACATTGCCTGTATTTGTAAAGAATAATGTAAATCTTACAGAATGCTTCGGTGGCCAATACTTATAGAGAATTACTAAAGAAGACTTGTAGGTAAAATTACTTCAGTTGGTATAATTACTTTAAAGGTTTCTAACGGGTTGACTTGGGGTGAATACTTATTTAATACATTTTTTATATTTGTCTTTTTAGTCCTAGTTGTGAAAAAAATCCAAAGTCAATCAAATGTCTGATGAGAGTGAATATTTATTAAAACTACTTTCATATTAATGGATTGCATGTTTTGCCAGAATACTGTTTTCAAACGTATATTCCACATTCTCAATTGATTTACCTGGGAGTTCAAAGGTCTTACTACTGATCATTGACTCTAATACAGCACTTCTGGTTTGTATCCCTGCTTGTATTTTGAAATCTGAAATAATGCAAATTAGATTGTTTAAATTGAATTTGCTGTTATAGTGGTGAGCACAGAGTAGTAGTAAACATTAGCAGGAAGAAACTGATAGCAAACCGATGATGTCTTGATGAATTGTGATGGATGGATATGTATGCAGCTGTGTGTGTGGGTTGTGATGGATGTGTTTGTCACCTCTAACCTTTTCCACAAACAATGCTTAACCTCTCTGTTCCTGTCGGCTCACATCGCTTGGTGATGTCACACCAATGAAGCGATCAATCAGTCAGTGAGTCTTTCTCACTTTGCTTCTTCATCCATTTCTCTCCTTACATCAGTCTCTCACTCTGCCTTTTCTCAACTTCTCTAGTTACGTTAGTCTCTCTTTTTCTCTCCCTCTCCATCTTACTAGCACTCTACCTTTCTTTATCTCCATCCGTTTGTATCTTACCCTTCTTTCATTTCTTTCCGATTTCCTCCCTCTTCATTTCCTCCTTCTCTCACACTTGCTCGCTCCTGCTCTGTCTCTGTCAGCAGATTACAATCAGCCAAATTGTCTCTCCGTTTCTTCGTTCTCATCCCTCCATCGACAGTGCATTTAGAATCCCCTGTCAGTTTGGATTAGGGTTAAAGAGGAGGGACATCACAGACAGCTTCCAAAATCTGCTCACATACACCCGGTGGCAATCTGTGGTCAAATGGGACACGCACACCATTCAGAGAAGCGTTGGGAACACCAATAACCAATTCCAAATCGACCCTATCCCTCATCAAAAACAATGGATTGGTTTTAGCATTGGTAACATATAGTGTTGGGTGTATTGCCCAATGATAATGCCTAATGGTAGGCAGATGTCAGGGGTTCTGTATGGAACTGAGCATCACAACCCATCCAGGTGGATTCAGAACCATCAGGCAACCCTTTCTGAACAGGTACATCAACTAGATGCCACATCCAATGGCATCCGGGAAGAAGGCGCACTGGGACCAGTCTTTAAACCTTGTGGGCAACTGTCCTCTCCTCTGTGGGTAGCCGGCACAGGTTTAATGGTACTAGCTGGAGGTCTAGAGCAAAATCAACCATTGGAGCGACGAACAGTTAGCGGCTTACGTCAGATCACATGAGCCGCCAACCAGTCTTCTCCTCCACATGTTAATTATCACTCTTCGTGGTGTAAAGTGGATACTGTGTGCCAAGCTGCCATGCCCCAGGCCCCTATCCTTCGAATGTTGTGATCTGAACCATGCTCTTCCAACCTAAATATCAGCATTATGATTCTTGTTGTTAATTGAACTATGAGTCACTATACAGACTTTGGGATTTGGGGATTTAGGTCATTGTTGTTTGTTTATGTTCTGTGCAAAGGCCCTGTCCAGTTGATGCCTTCCATTAGATTTGACATGCATTACCTGAGGGCGGGTAGAGCGGCACATTCGAGAGAGAGAGAGAGAGAGAGAAGTAGAGATGGATGAAATGGGTTGTGTACAAATTAGGTCTCTATAGTATGAACACTGAATCAGGTGTAATGGCACTGAATCAGGTGTAATGGCTAGGCAGGGGAGGCATAGCAACAGCGTTGAAGAGAGAAATGTATTTAATCTGCAAGAGTCTAATCTGACGACGACGGTTAATCTGGTCAAAAGTGTTAATCAGGCGATGAGTGTGTATCATCGGGGGAGTGTTCCATTTCAGAGAGGTGTTAACCTTGGAATAATATTAAATCCTGGGAATATGTCTTGAAGCTGGAGACAGCCTATTACCGTGAGAGCAGCTGTTCACTCTCTGTGGGATAGCTATGTGGATTTCAGGGAGAGATGTATTCGTTTATACCTCCCTTTGGGCAATTTATTAAATTCATTTGAATATGTTTTTCTGACAGAGAGATCAGTGTGGTCATTAGAAGAGTTGTATTTCTTGATATTGGCCAATTGGTTTTATATGGAGGCATGGGAGAGTTTCTAATCACCAGATAGGGACTTAACTGTAAAGGGCAGTGTTATTAAGCACCGGCTGATAGGGGACTTTACAAAAAAGGACAGAGGGAGAGAAAAAGATAGAGAGAAACTGAGAGAATCAGAGAGAGCAAGAAAAAGAGATAGGGAAAGAGATTCTGACTTGATTAAATCCCTGCAGCACAGCCACCGTTGATTACCTCCAAAACCCAGGGGCCACCAGAAGAAAGGGGGAGAGTTGTAGTAGATTAGAGGGAAGGATGAGGAGGAAAGAGAATAGAAGTGATCATAAAGGAGGGAGCCTGTGTAGCATAGCAGCGTGTCAGTAATGATGTCCTCTGGGTGCTGCTCCATCCCTGAACCGCACATTTAACCTGACTCTCGTTGGGTAAGACGCTGTTCAGGGAGATGAGGCCTGAATGGGATGTCACGGTGTGCATACTTCAGCTGTTGCTTAACGTCATACATTATTTTGTAATAAAACATGTCCATGAGTTTAGAAACCCGGTCGCGGCACACCGACAGGGCCTGGCGGTTCCGTGGAGGGCGGTAGACACTGTCTCCACTGTGTCTGGGATGGATTGACGGGATTTGTTTGAAGGCTCACAGCGCGTTAGCAACTCCTTGTGGTTGCGCTGCTTGGAAGCAGGGTGTGTGCACATAGTCATGGTTGTAGGCCTGGCGAGTGAGCTCTCCTTCAGGCATGCACGTACCAGCAAATACTTCTCGTTTATCGTGCAGTGTGATGAGACGCATGACAGCTTGGCAAATGCGGATTGGCAGTGTGTTGTGTTCTTTGACTTTTTCAAATCTCCTGAGGAGTTATTGCGATGAGGCAAGGTTTTAATGATGAATTGGACATCATGAAATTTGGAGGGGTCAAAATGGGATCATATACATACATTTATATATGAGTAAACAATATATATAAATGTAAGCTGTATAGAATAAACTTCTCAAAGTTTTTATAGGTACTGTACATGCATTTTGTTTAGGTCTGTTCTGTTAACAGTTTTTCCTTGATATCTATAGATTACTATACCTCTGGCCATACTGTGATCTCCTCTCTCTCTTTGTCTCTCTTCCTTTGTGCCTTTCTTCTCCTCCATCTTTTATTCTCCCTCTCACTTTCTGTAGAACTTCATATTCCCTACAGATTATTGGTAAACACAGCATCACCCTGCAGTTACCTTTCATATAAAACAAGACATTTTAGAAATACATTTTAGTCATTTAACACATTTAGCTCTTATTCTTTACAACTTACAGGAGCAAATAGGGTTAAATGTTTTGCTCAAGGACAGAACGACAGATTTTTCAACTCAATGGGATTTACTCCAGCAATATTTTATTTTGCTTACCAACTAGAGGCTCTAATCTGTTACCGTGACACTTTATGATTGTAATTACACCACCGGCGTAAGTCATCAATTAGCCCACTTAACAAGATTGTAAAATTGAGATCAAATAAGTTGTCATGTACTACAGTGGGTATAGAAACAATACCATATGTGTCTCAGTCACAGCATACACACACGCTTGAAAGTTACCAAAACACAATGATGTACTGGAATTTTCCTGATATGTTTAGTGGATGAAGCAACACATTCAGACACACACACACACACACACACAGACCTTCCCCTCCAGGCCCTGGCTCACCTGGAATTGCTGAGGTCATTCTGCGGTCCAGTCGCTCCCCTGCTCTTCTCCAGGCCCAGCTTAGTGAAGATGCCCACCAGCACCATGACGGCCACCACGCCACAGATGATATAAACGATCATGTGGGTGCGGTCCCTCTCCTGATCGCTGTGGTTCTCGGTCACCGTGGTGAATGGTTTGCCCGTGTTGGCCCAGATGGGCGTGTCATAGTTTGAACAGATGCTCTGGTCGAGACGCTGCCCTCTGAACTGGCAGCAGAAACGGTAGAAGCAGGTGCCGCAGCAGTAGAGGAAAACGCCCATGTTGCAGTTGAAAGGCGGGTCCCACTGGCCCATCACGTCGTAGTAACCTTGACAACGGGTGCCCGTGGTCGGGACGGCATCCTCATCATCTACAGTGTCGCCGCTGGGCGTCGACACGCCAGCAAACTCTGTGGTTAATAGCAAGGTTACGGGCTCCGCGGTGGTGGAGGTTATCGGCGCCGTCTGATTGGTGGTCTGGGTTTGAACGTTGTCCATGTCGGTGGTGGTGGACCCGGTGAGGTCCTGGGCCAGGCTGGTTCTCATGAGGATTAAGGGGAGGAGCAGGAGGAGGCAGGCCATCATGGTACAACCCATCCTCTTCCTCTGGGCTAAGCTGAGGTTTTAGAATGGAACTTTCCTCTAAAGTGAACATTTCAGAGCAAGGCTTGGAGTCAGAGACAGACTTATAAGGTTTCAGACAAACAATAAAGGAAAAAAACTTGCTTGTCTTTCAAGTGCATAATGATCAATCCTAACTGATGATTTTCTTAACAGAATCCATTTTGTATTGAATTTTAACACACATTGTTCAAACATTAACATGCATTTATTGAATGATTAATAATGAAGACAGACTGTTGTTTTTTTTTTGGAAGTTTTAAATTCATTAAGATATAAGTACAGTACATGCCAGCAACTCAAAACAGTACTAAAAAGCATGGAAATATCTGTTGCTCTGGAGTGATATCCTCTAAACTGTCTGAATTAGTTAATCTTACCTTTGTCCTCTCCGATTTCCTTTAGAGTAAGCAGTCGTTTCAATATTCAAGGGTACATCCCATGTACAATTATCCATCAACTTTACTCAGCATTTTTATTCACTGTGTACAAGACTTCATAATCATCCATGTGTTTTCCATTCGGTTTCATTCCAGTCCACCTTGAAAAAATATTTATCTGTTCCTCCACTTAGCTCAGTGTTTGCGGGTGGCTTGGAGGTCCAGACCAGTCCACTAGCAGTACAAGTCCCACAGGCAACCGTGCAGCGCTGGCTGACTATTATGTCTCTGTGTATGTGAACGTGTCTGCTGTTGAATGCAACTCGCTCTGAGCTCCGTGAAAACGCAACAGTTCAAGAGCCAAATGAAATCCCCTCCTCTCCCTTACTCACTTAGAGTCACAAAGAGAGAGAGAGAGAGAGAGAGAGAGAGAGAGGGAGTGATAGAAATAGAAAAAGGGAGAGAGGATGGGGCGGGGAGGTAACATCCCATGCAGTTGCTGCTCATATCACCCCCTGAGAATGATACAGGGTAGAGGAGACGGAGAAAGGATAGAGGAGACGGAGAAAGGATAGAGGAGAAGGAGAAAGGATAGAGGGTAGAGGAGACAGAGAAAGGATAGAGGAGACAGAGAAAGGATAAAGGGTAGAGGAGACGGAGAAAAGATAGAATTGACGGAGAAAGGATAGAGGAGACGGAGAAAGGATAGAGGAGACGGAGAAAGGATAGAGGAGACGGAGAAAGGATAGAGGGTAGAGGAGCTGGAGAAAGGATAGAGGGTAGAAGAGATGGAGAACAAGCCAAGGGTTTTACTTTCTGTCACAAACTGCCCTGTTTTATCTTCACAACAAAAACGTGTGCTAGTGTGTGGAGGTGAGTGGGTTGGTCTGTGTCTTGTGTGTGTGTGTGTGTGTGTGAGTGTGTGTGAGTGTGTGTGTGTGTGTGTGTTATTGTGTGCCAACGTCTTTATGTATCCATCCTGTTTTTTAGGTGTCGGTTCTCAGGTGAACCTCTTTTAAGGCTTGTTTACACCTCGTGTTCACATTTTATATTACAACTTTCAATGAATTGAACAACATTATGTTTCAGAATGAATTTTTTTTGGCTTCTTTAGGTGAAACCACCCTATAGGGAGGTGCCCTTACTCATATTGTCAGAGAACCAGGGTTCCACAAGTAACAATACCTTTCAAGATTTGATCAATAGGTTCCACTCACTACCTGATCGATGTTTGTCCCATCCAGCATCTTAAATGGTTCTTATCGGTCCACTGACTGCCCTGACCAGACTCCCTGGTGCCTTCGTGTATGAAAGATATTCTTCTAAATAATATGACTGCTGCCAGTGAATGATTTTAAAGGCCAGTATAAAGATGAGTTTAACCACCCAGATCTGATTACTGTTGATTAATATCCAGACACAATACAATGGTTTCCTGGCTACCTCTGGAGGTGCTCAGGAGGATTTCAAAAAAATCTGAAGGAGGAACGCGTGAGAGAGAATGAAAGAGGTAGAGGGTTAGGGTAGAAGGAAAGAGAAAGAGGGAGGTCGACAAGGTCACAGAAGAGAGAAAGAGACTACAGGAAGGAAAAGAACCAACAAGGAAGTGACAAGCAGAAAAAGAAAGATGCAAAAATCTGGATTAGCAAAAGACCGTTTGAAATACATAGAGAAGCGCAGAGAGAAGGTGTGTGTGTCTGTGTATGCCTATATCAGAGACATAGAGATAATGTGTGTGTGTGTGGGGGGGGGGCTCTTAAAGTTGTTGGGAGTTCTAAATAATCCCCTAGAATTAATGTTCAGCTTGAACTAGATTCTGAGAAGTGCCAATGGGTCCCCTCTCACGACTAAATTTGCCCTCTCATCAGAATCCTGGCTGTGAAGTGATGCTCATGAATAGCTTATCTTTATTCATTGACAGACTCTCTTTTAACATTTATATTTTGAGGTTTCTTCCATCACATTCAGAAATGAATATAGCCAGTTTCTTGCATTTCTTTGTCTCTCCATCTCTCCTTGTTTGTCTTCCGTCATTCCCTTGTTCGTCTCTGTTGTTATCCTTCTGATTGTGTCCCCCATCTAATTTCACCTTCATGCTTAAAAGGAAAACATAGATACAGCAGGAAGATGTGACATCAGTTGGGAGGTCTCAGACGAAGTTGGCGTACCGTGAAATATTGTGTGTCTAGTGGGGATGAATAGGCATAATATATTCCTCCAACCCAGATTAGTTTCAATTTGAGAGAGGGCAAGAGGTTGCATTTTTTATGAAAGATGACACAGGCTATCAGAAGGAGCCTGTGTCATCAAAAAAAAATTCTATTATAATAAGGTATGGCAACATTCTTATGAGAGTTGGAGTAATACTGTAATATAAATACATCAAGAGGACGCATATGAATCATTAATTCAATATTTGTTTAGACGTACTGTAGATGACACCATAATATTCAATAGGTGCTTTTCAGATCCCCTAAACTGGCTCCACCTTGGGATTGATATTTTTGTATATCACACAAGAGCTTAACTGTTCCTCTTTCATTCATCACCAGTGCAACACAGTAATAAACTGAAATGGCAGAAGAAGGGTAGATCAGACTGGCTCGTGATAGTTCAGAGTGGTTCATGGCTGTTCAGAGTGGTTCATGGAAGTTCAGAGTGTTTCATGATGGACAGTAGAAAAGGTACACCTGTAAAAATATGTGCCAGTATTTATTTTTTGCTCAATTCATATGTGGCTCGGAAGGCTACAATGGATTCTGTTGTCGATGTAAAGCCCTACATTTTTGCAAAATTGTTGGCTAGAGAAAACAATAATTGTGTGATTCTATAACAAGCTAATGAAAACATGTTGGTGTTTCCTTTTCTGTTTCAACATAAATAAATGCACTACACACATGCATTCTCTTTGTAAGCAAAGATGAGTCGAGGAAATGGAAGAGGGTTGTGCACACGAAACACACCTGACCCTATTCCTCAACTAAACAATGAAGAAGATGTTTGAAAGAAGGGGGCTTCCTCCATCAAAATATGCTCCTTCTCCAACATGTTTTTTTATTGCAATCAAAAGAACAAATAGTATACCATATACACTCACCTAAAGGATTATTAGGAACACCATACTAATACTGTGTTTGACCCCCTTTCGCCTTCAGAACTGCCTTAATTCTACGTGGCATTGATTCAACAAGGTGCTGAAGGAATTCTTTAGAAATGTTGGTCCACATTGATAGGATAGCATCTTGCAGTTGATGGAGATTTGTGGGATGCACATCCAGGGCACGAAGCTCCCGTTCCACCACATCCCAAAGATGCTCTATTGGGTTGAGATCTGGTGACTGTGGGGGCCATTTCAGTACAGTGAACTCATTGTCATGTTCAAGAAACCAATTTGAAATGATTCAAGCTTTGTTACATGGTGCATTATCCTGCTGGAAGTAGCCATCAGAGGATGGGTACATGGTTTCTTTAGGTGAAATCATAAAGGGATGGACATGGTCAGAAACAATGCTCAGGTAGGCTATGGCATTTAAACTATGCCCAATTGGCACTAAGGGGCCTAAAGTATGCCAAGAAAACATCCCCCACACCATTACACCACCAGCCTGCACAGTGGTAACAAGGCATGATGGATCCATGTTCTCATTCTGTTTATGCCAAATTCTGACTCTACCATCTGAATGTCTCAACAGAAATCGAGACTCATCAGACCAGGCAACATTCTTCCAGTCCTCAACTGTCCAATTTTGGAGAGCTTGTGCAAACTGTAGCCTCTTTTCCCTATTTGTAGTGGAGATGAGTGGTACCCGGTGGGGTCTTCTGCTGTTGTAGCCCATCCGCCTCAAGGTTGTGCGTGTTGTGGCTTCACAAATGCTTTGCTGCATACCTCGGTTGTAACGAGTGGTTATTTCAGTCAAAGTTGCTCTTCTATCAGCTTGAATCAGTCGGCCCATTCTCCTCTGACCTCTAGCATCAACAAAGCATTTTCGCCCACAGGACTGCCGCATACTGGATGTTTTTCCCTTTTCACACCATTCTTTGTAAACCCTAGAAATGGTTGTGTGTGAAAATCCCAGTAACTGAGCAGATTGTGAAATACACAGATTTATTAGATAATTGCATTAATGAGAAATTGAACAGGTGTTCCTAATAATCCTTTAGGTGAGTGTATATATATACACACACACACACAGTGGATATGAAAAGTTTACACACCCCTGTTAAAATGCCAGGTTTTTGTGATGTAAAAGAATGAGATAAAGATAAATCCCGTCAGACCTTTTTACACTTTTAATGTGACCTATAATGTGAACAATTCAATTGAAAAACAAACTGAAATCTTCAAGGGGGAAGAATGAAAAATCAAAGCCTTACAATAACCTGGTTGCATAATTGTGCACACCCTCTTATAACTGGGGATGTGGCTGTGTTCAGAATTAACCAATCACATTCAAACTCATGTTTAATAGAAGTCATTACACACCTGCCATCATTTAAAGTGACTGTGATTAATCACAAATAAAGTTCTGCTGTTCTAGTAGTTCTGCTGTTTCCTGACATTTTCTTAGTTGCATCTCAGAACAAAAGACATGGTCCGCAGAGAGCTTCCAAAGCATCAGAGGGATCTCAGTGTTGAAAGATATCAGTCAGGAGAAGGGTACAAAATAATATCCAAAGCATTAGATATACCATTGAATAGTGAAGACAGTCATCATCAAGTGGAGAAAATATGGCACAACAAAGACATTACCAAGAACTGGACGTCCCTCCAAAATTTATGAAAAGACGAGGAGAAAAATGATCAAGGAGGCTTCCAAGAGGCCTATAGCAACATTAAAGAAACTGCAGGAATTTCTGGCAAGTACTAGCTGTGTGCTACATGTGATAACAATCTCCCGTATTCTTCATATGAATGGGCTATGGGGTAGGTTGGCAAGAAGGAAGCCTTTTCTTACAAAGAAAAATATCCAAGCCCCGGCGGATGTTTGAAAAAGCAAACATCAAGTCCCCTAAAAGCATGTGGGAAAATGTTTTATGGTCTGATGAAACCAAGGTTGAACGTTTTGGCCATCATTCCAAAAGGTATGTTTGGCACAAAAACAAAACTGCACATCACCCAAAGAACACCATACCCACAGTGAGGTATGGTGGTGGCAGCATCATGCTTTTGGGCTGTTTTTCTTCAGCTGGAACCGGGGCCTTAGTCAGGGTGGAGGGAATTATGAACAGTTCCAAATAACAGGCAATTTTGGCGCAAAACCTTCAGGCGTCCGTTAGAAAGCTGAAGATGAAGAGTTCACCTTTCAGCAAGACAACAAACCAAAGCACACATCCAAAATCCACAAAAGCATGGTTTCACCAGAAGAAGATTAACGTTTTGGAATGGCCCAGCCAGAGCCCAGACCTGAATCCAATTGAACATCTGTGGAGTGATCTGAAGAGGGCTGTGCACAGGAGATGTCCTCACAATCAGACAGAAGAGTGGGCAAATATTGCCACGTCAAGATGTGCCATGCTCATAGACACCTACTCAAAAAAACTGAGTGCTGTAATAGAATCAAAAGGTGGCTCAAAAAAGTATTAGTTTAAGGATTTGCACATTTATGCAACCAATAATGGACAAATGCTATTTTCCTTCTTTATTCTGCCCTGCTCACATACCAGCGTTTCATATTTTAACTCAGTTTTTAAAGTCTCTTGCATAGTGTAGCAGGCTCAGGCTGACCAAGTAAACTACCTAACCAGACTGCTGCCTTGAGAGACAATATGGGACAGACCATGTGAGTAGGACAGGGGGTTCGGTCTCAAATATAACATTTGTTATGTTTGTGATTTGTGTATCATTGTGAGTAACACAATCAGATCTTAAGACAACAAAATGCTGCCTACCTTGCCTAATGGTAGCGACCAGCACTGACTAGAAGGTCCTTCACAGGACAGACAAGAAGTCCAGTAGTCTCCGTCCATGGCTTTATGTGTCTCCATACATGGCTGCAACAAGACCTTCTAAGAGGATGCATCTTTGTTCTGGTTTCAGCAAGCAGCCATAGGCCATTCACAAATGTGTGTGACTAAATGTCCTTAGACATCACAACTGTTGCCTTGTCCTTAACACCATGAATGAACACCACAATGTCCTCAGCTATTGGCCATTCCAGGGAATATCTGATGTTCCTGGAAATCAGAAGACACGGTCATTTTATACACGGGTAGTAATGTAGATACAGCGATTATTATGTAAACAGCTAAACTTGGGTGTTGCTCAATGAGATCTACGCCATCCCCTAGTGATCCAGTATCTCTGTCTGAAGCCTCAGGCCACAGAGATATGAGGTTGGTTAGTTTGGGAACTGTTCTCTCCTGGGAGGACCAATAGGTCAGTGATCTCATCAGTCATCGTTTGATGTCACATAACTGATGTGATTTGTCTGAGGTAAATTGCCAAACAGATACACACCATTAGAATATATTTGGCCCCTGAGAAGTGCAGTTGTCTAAGTCACTGCCTTGTGTTGCGTCTGCATTATCATGGCCTAGAGTTTGAATGCTGATCATAGCTTACAAACAGTGCTACCCTATCTTTTCAACAGTTTCTTGGGATTGGAGCGAAATGACTGAAACAAATTAATAAATTAACAAAAAAAATTATACATACTGTGCATTACACTGGAATCAAAGAATGAAGAAATGAATTGACACTGACCAAATGGAATGGGTGTTAGGTTAACATTATAAATTCTTAGTTCAAATCTGTCATACTTATAGCTAGCTAGACCAACATTTCTATCCAAAATCATAAAAACAGCACATATTTAGACCATCATGTAGCAAGCAAATCAAAACTGATTAATTCAGACTCAAGTGATTGGATTTTCAGATAAGGCTCTAGAGACATAGCAATGATATTGATTTTCATACTTTGGTGAAACTGATTACACCTGCCTTGGTTCAAATTAGGATATTATCACAGTATCTATTGAAAATCGGAAGCAAATAAAATGCTATCAAGCAAATCCATCATGTTTTTTTGTCTCTTTTTTGGCAAATAAATTACACTCAAAATACTAGTGTATGGAGGTGGAGAGAGTCTGTAACCATAACTGTACAAAGAAAAATATAGAAGCTTACAAAAAGAACAATCACACTTAACACTAGAACCGCCAGGCCTTTTTTACCCCATATAACCGTCAGAGCTGAACGCTGTTTGGCGTCATTAGCATACGAATCATCCCTATTACCATGGCCATTCTCCTCCACAGCATCACCATCCACAGCATCTGTTCATCTACTAGGTCGTCATCAAACTATACAGGTGCTGGTCATAAAATTAGAATATCATCAGAAAGTTGATTTATTTCAGTAATTCCATTCAAAAAGTGAAACTTGTATAATGTATACATTCATTCCACACAGACTGATATATTTCAAGTGTTTATTTCTTTTAATTGTGATGATTATAACTGACAACTAATGAAAACCCCAAATTCAGTATCTCAGAAAATTAGAATATTGTGAAAAGGTTCAATATTGAAGACACCTGGTGCCATACTCTAATCAGCTAATTAACCCAAAACACCTGCAAAGGACTTTAAAGGAGGGCAAGACACAAAAGGTCATTGCTAAAGAGGCTGGCTGTTCACAGAGCTCTGTGTCCAAGCACATTAATAGAGGGGTGAAGGGAAGGAAAAGATGTGGTAGAAATAAAGTGTACAAGCAATAGGGATAACTGCACGCTGGAGAGGATTGTGAAACAAAACCCATTCAAAAATGTGGGGGAGATTCACAAAGAGTGGACTGCTGCTGGAGTCAGTGCTTCAAGAACCACCACGCTCAGACGTATGCAAGACATGGGTTTCAGCTGTCGCATTCCTTGTGTCAAGCCACTCTTGAACAAGACACAGCGTCAGAAGCGTCTCACCTGGGCTAAAGACTAAAAGGACTGGACTGCTGCTGAGTTAGGTTCTCTGATTAAAGTAAATTTTGCATTTCCTTTGGAAATCAAGGTCCCAGAGTCTGGAGGAAGAGAGGAGAGGCACAGAATCCACGTTGCTTGAAGTCCAGTGTAAGTTTCCACAGTCAGTGATGGTTTGGTGTGCCATGTCATCTGCTGGTGTTGGTCCACTGTGTTTTCTGAGGTCCAAGGTCAACGCAGCTCTCTACCAGGAAGTTTTAGAGCACTTCATGCTTCCTGCTGCTGGCCAACTTTATGGAGATGCAGATTTAATTTTCCAACAGGACTTGGCACCTGCACACAGTGCCAAAACTACCAGTACCTGGTTTAAGGACCATGGTATCCCTGTTCTTAATTGGCCAGCAAACTCACCTGACCTTAACCCTATAGAAAATCTATGGGGTATTGTGAAGAGGAAGATGCGATACCCCAGATCCAACAATGCAGAAGAGCTGAAGGCCACTATCAGAGCAACCTGGGCTCTCATAACACCTGAGCAGTACCACAGACTGATCGACTCCATGCCACGCCGCATTGCTGCAGTAATTCAGACAAAAGGAGCCCCAACTAAGTATTGAGTGCTGTACATGCTCATACTTTTCATGTTCATACTTTTCAGTTGGCCAACATTTCTAAAAATCCTTTTTCCTTAATTTGGGATTTTCATTAGTTGTCAGTTATAATCATCACAATTAAAAGAAATATACATTTGAAATATATCAGTCTGTGTGGAATGAATGAATATAATATACAAGTTTCACTTTTTGAATGGAATTACTGAAATAAATCAACTTTTTGATGATATTCTAATTTTATGACCAGCACCTGTATAGAAGTTTAAAAATAATGAATTACAGAATTTGTCTGTTTTAAATGGTTAATGAACTTGGAAAATACAATAATGTGTTTGTATTGAAGGTCTCATCATTCCAAAAAAAAAGAGTAAAAGAATAACATAGAAAAAGATAAGGTCCGAAATTATTTCAATGTCAATGCATGCATAGTCTCATAGATGACTGGCATATAATATTTTTCTATAGGTGACATCAATGAAAGTGAGAGGAGCTACTAGAAAAAGAGGTCTGAAATGAATAGGTTGTGAACGGCTCGTCTTTGCAGGTTTCTCCCGTGGGATGTAGCAGTGCTGTCTGGTTAGAAGATTATTGGCTTAGAAGATTTTTCTATAGGTGTCATGAATAAGTTATTCAAAAACCGAGAGGAGTTAGTTGAAAAAGAGGAGATATCGTTGGAATTTCGCTTTGTGAATAATTATTTAGCCTAATACATTTGGCTTCAGTAAATGAATTCAAAGAGAGGCGATAGGATGTGTGCGAGATTTAATTTCTCTTTCCCTCCTAAAATAATGTAGATTTAAATTTTTGATTTACATTTGATTAATTAGCCTACACAATAAGCTGAATCTCATATTGAAAAATGGTAACTCATGTGATAAGTAGCCTATATCATTTGTATTATGTTTCAGTAATAGCCTAATTAAGTTTCCTTTCATCTGGGAGTATCCATTGACGTCATACATTCAGCGAGGGGTGATCAGCACCTGGGTACCATTTGGGTACCAACGCTAAGTGGCGTGGGCTGTTGACGGATGAAGTTGGAAAACAGGGTAAAAAAAACAGGTAAATAGTCTAAATAGTTTTCTGTTCGTCAGTTTAGAATTCTGACAACGGAACAATGTAACATACGCCTATTTAGGAAAAGTCATGGAAGGAGGAAAATGTAGCTTTCAAAATGGCAGTTTTATTTTAATTACAAACTCAAACGCCAATTGGCATAGGCATTTGGTGGTTCTGGTGTTAATGGATAGTGAAAAGGCCACCATATGAACTGATAAACAAAAGATCCAGAAGGCCTAACACCGAGAGGAGTTTTTGGGAAAAATACAACCTCCTTTTTTCCATGTGAATAGGCTACAAAACCAGCGTGTCTTTGCAGATCTCTCCCAGGGGTTGTAGTGGGACTAAGGAGTTGATGTCAACACCAGTGCACTGGTCCAGTCTCCTTGTATAAGCACAGGCATCGTCTTTAAATTACATGAATAAGGTGTTGAATCACCGAGAGGGTTTTTTGGAAACATACAACTTCAGTTTTGCCTAGTGAATCCGATATTATCATGTGTATTATTAACATGATATCAATATTTCATTTTTAAATATCACAGTTATTGTCAATACCGGTACATCGGGACACCCCCAGTTCAAATGCTGATTCAATTCAGTAAAAGTACAGATTTTGCTATGCATACCCTTCAAACATGCAGGCCAGAGCTTTTTCTATAGAAGGGAGGCTTTCTATAAGGCTTTCTATAGGTGTTTCTACTGGGCTTTTTATAGGGCTTTCATAAAGGGCACGTCCTCAGTTCTTGTGTTCTACTTTGCGGCTGACGCCACAGTTCAGATGGAGTTACAATCCCATTTCCAAAAACGCTTTCTGCATAAATGTTTACCAAATGAAAATAAAAACAGAATGCAATGATTTGCAAATCATTTAAACCCTATATTCAATAGAAAATAATACAAAGACAACATATCAAATGTTGGAACTGAGACATTTTATTGTTTCTTGAAAAATATATACCCACTTTGAATTTGATCTCAGCTACATGTTTAAAAAATTTGGGAGAGAGGCAAAAAAAGTCTTAGTTTTCACCTTTAAAATGTGTATAATGCTAAAAAACTAAACCTGGTGGAATATCACACAACTAATTATGTCAGTTGCGAACAGGTCAGTAACATGATTGGGTATTAAAAGATCATTCCAGAGAAGATGGGTCTGTCAGAAGTGAGTATGGTTCGACACTCTGTGGAAGATGTGCAAGCAAATAGTGCAACAATTTAAAAATAACATTTCTCAACATAAAATTGCAAAGAGTTTGGGGACCTCATCATGTACGGTACATAAAATCATTAAATGATTCAGAGAATCCAGAGAAATGTAAGGGACAAGGCTAAAAACCAATAATGGATGGCCGTGGTCTTCGGGCCCTCAGGCGGCACTGCACTAAAAACAGACACGATTCTGTAGTGGAAATCACTGCATGTGCTCAGGAACACTTCTGAAAACCATTGTCTGTGAACACAGTAGTTTCCTGCCTCCACAAATGCAAGTTAAAACTGTACAATGCAAAAAATAAACCATATATAAACAAGATCCTGAAACTCAGCCGCCTTCTCTGGGCCAGAGCTCATTTAAGATGGACTGAGGGGAAGTGGAAAACTGTCCTGTGGTCTAATGAATCAAAATTTTAAATTATTTTTGGGAATCATGGACTCTGCGTCCTCCATACTAAAGGGGAGAGGGACCATCCTGCTTCTTCTCAGCACACACTTCACAAGCCAGCATCCGTGATGGTATGGGGGTGCATTAGTGCATACAGCACAGGTGACTAGCACATCTGTGAAGGCATCATTAATGCTGAACAATATTTCCAGATTTTGGGGCAACATATGCAATGCTGCCATCCAGTCAACGTCTTTTTAAGGAAAGCCTTGCTCATTTCAGCAGGACAATTATAAACTACATCCATCTACTGCATATATCCTTCCAAAAGCAATAACATTTCTTAGTTTCAACATTTGACATGTTGTCTTTGTACTATTTTCAATTAAATATAGGGATAAATGATTTTCACATCATTGCATTCTGTTTTAAAAATTATTTTTGCATTTTACACAGTGTCTCAACTTCTTTGATAACCGGGTTGTGGAAGAAAGTGTGTGGGTGATACATATCCCAAATGTTTCAACTGTTAATAGGACAAGTGCATGTATGTTCATGCATATTCAGACAGTACATTAACAGTGTGTAGCTAAATTAGAGATAGCATAGAGAACCTGCAGTTAGTTCTGCTTCTATCTCTAATTCTCTGAACTGTTTATTACATTAGCCATGTGAGTTTTTCTGGTCGTTGTTGCCTGTCGCTTCCTAACAGGAAAAGGGTGCTAATGTGTGCATTTCAGTTTTGATGAAGCCAGTCATTTGTAGTTTTATACCCAGAGGAGCTACTATTTCTCACTGCAAACCTTTTTTTTTTTTTATGTCGACCTATATAAAAATATCAGGGCGTTTTAATACTGACCCTGCATTGCCCCAGTCATCCTGTCGGTCACTCAACTTGGTCATTGATTTTCACATAGATATCTGTATAGGGTCGTCACAGAGTAGTTGTGGGCCATAGCTTTGTACACAGTATGGGCTCAGAGGTCATAAAGGACATCTACAAAGAGGACGCAAACCAAAACAAGGCGATGTTAGGACAGAGAGATAGGGGGAGGGAAGAAAGTGAGAGTTAGAGAAAAAAAGTGTGAGCCACCCGGATGAGTTGTGAAGAGGTAGAGAGCGGGAGAGGAGATAATTAAGTGAATGATTATTATCCTGCTATGCCTGTTGCATTGGCTCAATTAGCGATGCAGAGACAGAGAGATCAACAGCCCAGAGGCCTACAGAGCCCTTTCACTGGAAAGTAGCATTACACACCAAATGAACACACCACCCAAACTCCTCCGAGGTTACATCCATTCCTTCATGTATTTCAGATCTCTTTCTCCAACAATGATAACGAATGGGTTGCCTTTTGAGAAGCCACCACACTGTTCATCACTTGATATTTAGGATTCTCAGCTCTTGTATGGAACAGACTTCAGTTAGATTCTTTGGATAATCCTCTTATTCAGGACAGAACACACACCTGCTAATGGACGACTGAGAAAGAGACAGAAAGATTCAGAGAGTTGCACACAGGAGTGTGACTGTGAGTCTGGAATATAGACAGACGCATGGGAATAAAAGACAGAGCGAGAGAAAGCAGAATGTAAGAATAAAAAGTACAAAGAAACGAGAACAAGTCTGACAAAAGAAAGAACTGATTGTCAAGGCAGTCAGTTTCTCCTCTGATGAGATGAAAGACCAAAAATAGGCCTTGGTGTGGTTAACTGACACACACGTGAGACTGGTTCCTCTGCGGACCTCCTGTCAGGCCTGACCTTTGCAAAATGAAAGGAGATGCAAATAACTAGCTCATATTCCTCCGTTTAACCGAACATAATGACTTATTGAAGTGAATGAGTTTCTCCGGGCTCCACTGAGAATACCTGTCAGTCTCCTTAGCAGGGTTTGATTAGCAATTTATATAGCTGGACTCCTTCCTGCCAAAATCTACGGAACGGATACAAACCACAACGCCAATCTTCAGGTTTTACAATGAACATTTGGAAGAGATCGTGCGTAGACATTATCATTCACGCTTCGCAGTATCCCTTCCCCATCTCATCCATCTGCCTCCTCCATCCAGTCTCCCTTCCAGGTCTCATTTGTCTGCCTCCTCCATCCAGTCTCCCTTCCAGGTCTCATTTGTCTGCCTCCTCCATCCAGTCTCCCTTCCAGGTCTCATTTGTCTGCCTCCTCCATCCAGTCTCCCTTCCAGGTCTCATTTGTCTGCCTCCTCCATCCAGTCTCCCTTCCAGGTCTCATTTGTCTGCCTCCTCCGTCCAGTCTCCCTTCCACATCTCACCTGTCTGCCCCCTCAATCCAGGCGGGAAGGTGTGAAATGTGACGGCTGGCCCACAGCTGGGTCATGTTTCAGGAAATGTAGTGGCAACGCAGTGTACTTATTGGCACACAGAGATGGAGATCGTGGAGAGGCAACCATGAGGTGATGGATCAGACCAAGGAAAGAGAGAAATTAAGGTTCAGGTAATGACACCCCATCAGTAGAATTACTCTTTCCTTAGTTAACGGTAGTCACTGAGCTCCCTTGTTTGTGCTAGATAGTTTTTAATTCTGCTTGCTTAGTCCATGTGGGTCAGACCATTCGCAATTAGCAATGAGTTTCAGCTCCTGGAAATGGCGGTGACAACCAGCAACATGCACATTGAGAAAGCTTTTTGATGCAGTGGAGAGAGAATCAACATAGTGCACACATCTGTGCAAATGTTACACGTAACCAGAGTTGGGAAGTAACTGATTACAAATAAAAAAACTGTAACTGTAATCTGTTACATTACCAACTAAAATATTGATTACTTTTGGATTACTTCAATTGAAAAAGAATAGGTGCTCGAAATAATTATGGGGCTGCATTCTTGTTTTTTTTATTCAATGTTTTAAATAAAGCCTCTCTAGGTTTCTTCCTAACAATTTTTCCTTGTCACAGTGCATCAACCCTGTTGTTGCTTGCTCTTTGAGGTTTCAGGCTGTTTTTTTTTTAAAGTCCTTTGTGACAACTGGCATCATCTACCGCTTATCCGGGGCCGGGTCGCGGGGGCAGCAGTCTAAGCAGGGATTGTGACAACTGCTGATGTGAAAAGGACTTTATAAAATAAATTGATTGATTGATTTAAAAAAGAGGAAAGAAATTATAGAGGGAGTGATGTTGGATAACCCCTGGAAGGAAGTGGAAAAGTAAAGCACGAAGATGGCAAGGAAGAAAACTATCAATTCCAATGAATTCAGACCAAGCTGTACTTCAACAACCTTCAACCCAGGAGGCTTCCTTTATTCAGGACTGTTGGCAGTAGAGGCAGGGAGGAGGCTGACCAGGGGCCTCTGAGTGTTAACGGGGTCTGCTAGGAGGCTAAGCAAATTTGAACGCTGCCTTGCCCCAAACAAGACAGAGTGTGTGTGTGTGCATGTATGCGTTTGTGTGTGTGTCTGTGAGAAGCTCAGTTGGTCTCAGGCGGTAGGCAGTCCTAGTGTGATTTGTTAGGGGCTGCTGTTCATCTCTCTTTGTGACAAAAGACACATAGCAATTTATAAACATTGTGAGTCAACCCTGACTCAACATTGCTGCTCTGCAAAGAGTTTGGGTAACATTTGCCTCTTACATTTTCTTTTATTAGTTAACAGCACTAGTTCTGACATTGGGTGGAAGGTTCCACATAACCAGTTACATGTAACGGATTACAGTAACTGTAATCCATTACATTACCAACTAAAATATTGTAATCGGATTACAGATACTTTTGAGAGAGAAAAATATTTATTTTGGATTACTTCAATTGAAAAAGAATAGGTTTGCCAAATAATGATGACAGGCTGCATTCTAGATTTTTTTATTTAATGATTTCAAAACATCGCTATTTGAACCAAAATAACAATTGAGCGCTTCAGTTGTTGTGTGTGTGATAATCATTGGCGAAAACGTGGCCGCACATAAGCAGTTTAGTGACTGGTGAAGTGCTAGTTTAATTGGTAAAAACAGTGTGTGTCTTTATTAGCCGACTCATTTAAAGGTCATTTAGTTATACTCGACGCATCTTTCTCAGAACAATGATAGGCGCTAAGCCTACCTCATGTTATATATTAATTCTAGTGTTATATATTATATAGTTCAAGTTTGAAGGTTTATTTGTCAAATGCACCGAACAACACAGCCGAGAAAAGTTGCCCTGAAATGTTTTTGAAGATTAGGCAACTATTTGTTAGATAGCTGTAACATGGGTCTGCCTTCAAGATAAAACATTATATGGAATTAATCACGATATTTAAGGAGAAAGGGTGGGTTGTGAAGCACTCTGCTGAAGGATGATGACATGCATTTGATGCAACCACCTCCACTCCGTCCGTAGAGGTAGGTCATGTGATTCTGCTTGCTTAGCATCGCAGAATATTGTATCCATTTGTTATCATTGGCTGCTGACGACATTGACTTTAAACTAAGAGAGCAGGTCTATAATCACAGTTTATTTCTATAATTAGTGATTTGAAAATCAATTGCTGGTGGCCCTAATAATCATGTTACGTTCACGCAGGTAAAACGTATTTGTGTGCAGGTGTTCATGTTTGCAAACGTGCGTTCACGTGCCTGGGGTTTCCGCAACATTTTCACAATGTTGGTGGTTGTAGAGCAAAACATCAGACTACTGTATTAATGTACGCGTGAAAAGCTACAGATATCTTGATTTTTATATACAACAATGTCAATACCCTTTTTGAGAAATTGCCAAATAATTTTTCAACAATGTTTTGAAGCAATTAGAAACATGATTAAAACAAATAACAGAAAGGTTTAACACATCCTTCGATTTTGAGTTATGTTCAGATAAACAAAGTAATCAGATGACATTTCTGATTTTGAGTAATCTAAAAGTCACATTGCTTATTACAAATGTGGACAGGTAACCTGTAACGGATTACATTTAAAAAGTAACCTACCCAATCCTGCACATAACATTGCTATTTCAAATAGTTGCAAAGCACATATTGAGGTTCATGGGTTCCAAAGCACCTGAATCTAATGAATACGTTCTTTGAACTGAGCATGACTTGGAAATGGAAAGGTAATGCTTAACCACCCTTGCAGGAAGTAAATTCAATAGTCACACATTAATTTGATCGATCTTTGCTCAACTTGGTTCTTTGTTCGACCTGAAGCCTGTTAGATAAAGGTCAAAGTGGCTCTGGTACAGACAAATAATTTATTTTTCTGGCTCTGGTACCAACCAATCATATCGCTGTGTTGCACATCCCTGCACCAAGGAAAATGTAGCTGTGTGAAACCAGAATGGTTAGGTGGACAGTATAGCTTATTTTGCCTAAATTGATAGCAAACTAACCATTTCTGAACGTAATAAATAAGTTCTTGATGCAGATGGTTTGTAGATATAAAATCTGTGTTCAAGATATAGAGATTAGGTTCTAGATGTAGAGTCTGTTGTACATTCAGAAGGTATGTTATAGATGTAAATTATTGGTTCTAGATCTCATGGGTATGTTGTATATGTAAAAGGTATGTAGATGTATATAGTGTGTTCTAGATATAGGTTATATTGTAGAAGTAGAGGGTATGTTCTATATGTAGGAGTATGTTTTAGAAGTAGATTGTACGTTGTAGAAGTGGAGGGTATCCTCTACTTGTTTATCTGTGTGTGTTTGTGTTTGCATATTTCTGTATGTGTAGCTTGCTTGGTTCTGTTTACTTATAAGCCTTTTCCATTCTCTTCTTATCATTAGCTAACTTAAATCTGTCAATCAAATCTCAAATCCCCCCCATTTAAATCACTCCTTCTCCATCTAAAAATAATAAAGCCAGCCTTTTGTCTTAGCTGGTTTTGAGGTCCTAAAAATAATCGGTAACAAGCATGGGATAGACAGCATGCAACACCTCTTATGTGGAATGTATGCATACAGGAAAAGTGTTCTATCACATTAGAGCACACAGGGAATATGTGTTTACAACTCCACTAGAGAACACATGCACAAACACAGACACAATCTCACCGCATTCCTCTTTTCTGCATCTTTCACCTTCAGAAGCTTAGACTCCTCGACGTGACATATCCAGCCCAACATGTGGTAAATGACTCCTGTCACCTCACATTGTACCTTCAACTCACAGAATTAAGTTAAACATTAATGTACAGTAAGCAAGTAAGCATGCAGACACATCCACACTCTGTCTGCTGTTAAGTTCACAGGAAGGGATTTGGAGTGCCTCCCAGCAACAGCCGCTCTTGTAAACAGGATTTTTTGTTTCAAGAACCAGCGAACAAATGGAAGAAAATGATGCCTGGCAAAGTGGGTGGAGTGACTTCCTGCCTGTTGGGACCTGTCCGGGGTTACCCTTAGATAGAGCCACAATGTCACTGGACCCCTGCCCCCCATCTCAGCCCTAAGGTTTTACGTGCTATATTATTGTGCAGGAGGAGTAGGGTCAGTTCTCCTTCTCCTTTGTAAATCTAAGGAATGCACTCACAAAATGTTCCTTGTGTCCAGCTCCATTTAAACTTAAATTAGCCCTTGGACCACACCTCAGGACTGTCCACCCCTCCAAGCCTGGTTCCTCTCTAGGTTTCTTCCTAACAGTTTTTCCTAACCACTGTGGGTATTTTTTATTTTTTAAGTGTGACTGCTGATGTAAAAAGGACTTTATAAAATAAATTGATTGATTGATTTAAAAAATAGGAAATAAATTATAGAGGGGTTGGATAACCCCAGGAAGGAAGAAGAAAAGTAAAGCACGAAAATGGCAGAAAAGCAAGGAAGAAAACTATAAATTCCAATGAATTCAGACCAAGCTGTACTTCAACAACCTTCAACCCAGGAGGCTTCTTTTATTCAGGACTGTTGGTAGTAGAGGCAGGGAGGAGGCTGACCAGGGGCCTCTGAGTGTTAACGGGGTATGCTAGGAGGCTAAGCAAATTTGAATGCTGCCTTGCCCCAAACAGTGTGAGACAGAGTGTGCGTGTGTGTGTCTGTGAGAAGCTCAGTTGGTCTCAGGCGGTAGGCAGTCCTAGTGTGATTTGTTCGGGGCTGCTGTTCATCTCTCTTTGTGACAAAAGACACATAGCAATTTATAAACATTGTGAGTCAACCCTGACTCAACATTGCTGCTCTGCAAAGAGTTTGGGTAACATTTGCCCCCTACATTTTCTTTTTAACAGGCTACAATCCAGTTCTTGTTCTATTCAAAGCCTTAAACAAACATTACCTCAGTTCCAATAATATAATACACTATGACATTAGTCCATCCAATACAGGGCATTATTACTGTACTCTGTGTCTCCCACATTTGCAGAAATAGGTAGTAGACTGACAGTTTGACTACTTTGTGTTAATTGGGAGCGTCTATTTCCGGAAGTCCTAAAGCAATCCTGTTTCTCCAGAAATAATCACTGTAAAGCGTATTCTCCCACTATTCTCTAAAATGTGTGGAAGATGTGTGAATGTTGTTAGTTGCTGTATAGGAATTTCCAGTATCCATACCAAAACCTCTCAAATTCAATTACATTTTTATTTCATTTGAAAGGGCATGTAAAACATATGTTTATATTTATAAAGCAAGTGTAAAATAAAACATTTTAAAAATTGAAAAAAGGAGGGAGGGGGGAAGAACAAGAGGAGGATGAGAAAGAAGAAGAGGGCGAGGTAGAGGAATAGTGACGAAGGAGGTTTGAGTGAGGTGGTGGGGACAAGGGCGAGGATGGGTCAGACCTGCCAATGTATGAGTGTTAGAAACAATGAGAGGAGCCACAAAACATACCAAAACACCAGCAAGAGCATCCCATCCACCTCGCATCCACCTTCCCCATCCACCTCTCACCCCCCCATCCACCTCCCACCCCCCCCCATCCACCTCCCACCCCCCCCATCCACCTCCCATCTACCACCTCCCATCCATCCTCCATCCACCTTCCCCACCCCCCCCATCCACCTCCCATCCATCCCCCACCCACCTCCCATCTACCACCTCCCATCCATCCCCCATCCACCTCCCATCCATCCCCCACCCACCTCCCATCTACCACCTCCCATCTACCACCTCCCATCCATCCCCCATCCACCTCCCATCTACCACCTCCCATCCATCCCCCACCCACCTCCCATCTACCACCTCCCATCCATCCCCCATCCACCTCCCATCCATCCCCCACCCACCTCCCATCTACCACCTCCCATCCATCCCCCATCCACCTCCCATCCATCCCCCATCCACCTCCCATCCATCCCCCATCCACCTCCCATCCATCCCCCACCCACCTCCCATCTACCACCTCCCATCCACCTCCCATCCATCCCCCACCCACCTCCCATCTACCACCTCCCATCCATCCCCCATCCACCTCCCATCCACCTCCCATCCATCCCCCATCCACCTCCCATCCATCCCCCACCCACCTCCCATCTACCACCTCCCATCTACCACCTCCCATCCATCCCCCATACATCCCCATCCACCTCCCATCCATCCCCCATCCACCTCCCCTCTACCACCTCCCATCCATCCCCCATCCACCTCCCATCAATCCCCTATCCATCTCCCATCCACCTCCCATCTACCACCTCCCATCCATCCCCCATCTACCACCTCCCATCCATTCCCCATTCACCTCCCATTCATTCCCCATCCATCCCCCATCCATCCACCTTCCCCCATCAATAGGAGGGTATGTAGCCGGCAAAAAAAAAAGAACACTCTGTAAACTGTAATCTTTATCTCCAAGCGTGGTTCATTGGCAACAGTCAAATCCTCCAAATTGTTTTCACATAGACCATTTATCTTCTGGTTTAAGCGCAGCCACATAATTATGGTCCTCAGGGATCTGATTCTGAATCAGTTAGTGAATAGTAATTCCCATAATTGGCCCAGATAACCCTCCCTATCACATCTACACCCTGTCCCATTCTGTTGGGGCTGACACAAGAGTCAATTAATGCAAGTTAAAGTCATGACACCCCCTTTTCCAATCCAAATCCCACCACAGCTATTCCAAATGATTCCCTGATTCATTTCCTTGAGGCTGATACTGCATCAGTAGATGATCTGTTGGGTAGAAATGTGTTTTTAAATGTGACAGTGTAATAATATGGTACAGGACAGGGCAACAGAGATACACACCCAATATATGACAAAAAACGGCCCATCTAAGTAGCCTTCACCAAGCTGTCATGTTTGTCATCTTGCTACAGGGCTTCTAACAGGCATTCATATAGGTGTAATGATGATGTTCTAATCATGTCACTGTGCAGTAAGCATACAGGATGTAATAAACCACTGCCCTCTTATTCCCTCACAGCAGCACACAATCACAATGTTCCCCTTCACCAAGCGTGCTATGTTTTCCACTACATTTCTAATTTCTTGTGTGCAAACTGCTCCCCAATCCCTCCTTTATTCCAGAGTAAATTTTTAAATTTTTTAATCTAAAGCTGGCTATCATCGCAGCATTGCATAACATGTTCAGTTAGCTGTCTGTGAGGTTACGTTAATAAAGGCGAACTTGCGTAACTGGTCAGTTGTTAGCAGAGTCTACACACTAAATTTACAAGTTGGTTTAAGTACTTTTAGGAGCTTTAGCTTGAGGCACTACTCTGTTGTTGGTTTTGTTTTCATGCTGAGGTTTACACTGCAGTGATTCATGATAAAAGGAAACATCATAATCAGCATTACCCAGAATACTACCGTCCAACCCCTTTGTCATTTCCCAATGGTCGTCTGATGTACTAACCAATATTCACAACAGAACTAACAAGATACAGTAATTCAATACAACACCAAACAAGTAAGCAATAAAACAAGATAAAATATTAAATACAATTTTAAGCAGTAAGAAACGCGCTAAGAAATCCTGATATTGTTGCATCTTAAGGCTAGTGAGTACTCTTGATACACTTACATCATGCTATGTTGTTGATCCAAAAAAGAGCAAACATTAAAGATATTTCATAGACTTGTCCTACTATGGTTTCTGTTGTTTCTAATCAATTCATGATGTAATGACTCAAACATTTACACAAAAGCAGATTTTTATTTTTATTTTAATATATTACTTACACTACTATGTTGTATGAACACAATTTACTTGTAAGGCCTTATTCTGACCATCTTTCTTTCCTTCTGACTGTCTCCCGCTGTTTTCGCCCTCCCACCCTCCCCTTGTCCAGCACATCCTAGGTGACAGACTTGCCTCGTCTACTCCTTTTGCCACCTTCTCTCATCTTATCCCCGACATGCAAAGGCACCTTTCACAAGCAGTGACATCAGAAGGCCTGCCATCACAGCAGGAAGAGACTTCAGGTGTGTGTGTGTGTGTGTGCGCACGTGCGTGCGCAAGTGAGAGACAGACCAAATCATGCGAAAAACAAAAAGAGGGCTATTTGACACAGGAAGGAATCTACAAATTGGAAATGTTACCTTGCCATAAAAAGAGAATACCCAGTGGCAGAATGTCGGACTACTGTAGCAGGGCCAAAATCCATTGCAATCCATTGAACAAATTTAGTGAGCATGGCCTTGCTACCTAGAGAGGCCTTCACAGGCATACCTGGCTAAAGAGACAGGACAGACAATGTGATCACTGCCCAGATAATGAGGTGGAAAAAGAGCTGCATTTCCTAACCTCCTGACAAATGTATGACAACATTAGAGCCACTAATTTCCCTGAGATCATCCAGACCCACATTTTTTTTTTTTTTTAAATCAAATGAAACATTAACAAAACTCTTGCATCCATGAAAGTGAAATACTGCATTGCGCAGTCATAGCAGCAAGATTTGTGACTCGTTGCAATGAGGAAAGAGCAACCAGTGGAGCAAAAACAACACTCAATCTAACCCAGATTTATGTCTTCTTTGCCCCTTGTCATTCTCACTCATTACTGTTTTGCACAACACTTTAAATTGCCTATAATACAATGTTCAAAATGCTTTTATCCTTTTGAAAACTTGTGTATACTGTTCAGTTATTTGTCAATTTAGTTTTTTATTATAACTTTTTGACTTTCCATATGTCTTCCCATGTAAATAAAGCACTTTAAAATTGAAATTGAGAGAGTGCGAAGAGGGACTCTTATACACAAACTCACACAGAGGGACATGCACACTCATACAAACACACACACGCACGCACGCACGCACGCACGCACGCCACAAGCCCTTAAACCTTCCCCACATCCTAATTCTGCACTTGAACATGCTAAATCCACATGACTTAGTGTTGCTCCCTCTGGTTCAATTTGACTTGTTTGGCCACATGACCATTCAAAGAGGCTGTGCTGAGTGTGCTGTGTGATCCAAGGATTAGGACCAAGACAGCCTGTAGAAAAGAGTGGAGCAGTTCATTATCTGCAGCCAGGCCCCGAAGACTGATCCTCTCCAGTGAAGGCCGATGTGTTGGCACTCGGGGGGGGGGCTGTGTGATGACACTCACACACTCCAGTACGCAACCCACCGCGGTCTCATCGGCCTCCGCCACCGTGAAGGGCCCTTAAGGAGGGAGGGGTTGATATCTCAGTTTAATTCAGTGTGGGGCGAATAGAAAAGGCTGACTTTTACGAGGTGCCTATTAAAGAACTGTTGAAATCCACTGATCTGAATAATGCCTGCATAGCGGAACAGGAAGGGGCGAAGGAAAGAGAGGTATCTGAGTGATGTTTCAGTTACAGGACCTATTATAGTGAGATCTGCTGATTTAGTCGGAAGCACTGAGAGGGGTGACGCTATTTTTTGTTGTTGTTGCAATTACCGTGCCATCTGTGAGTGTGTGTGTGTGTGTGTGTTTGTCGAGTAAAAGTATAATTTCGATAGAAATGCTTTTAAACGCAACACTGCCACAGTCCCATTTAATGTGTCCCGCACGGCTTGGGAGCATCGTAGCGGGAAACATACATGGACGTGCGGTTGAGAGTCATACCTTCAAAGGGCCATATAGCGGACAGCTTGAAAACCATTCAAAGGGTAGAGTCACACTCGTAGGAGTGAAAAACAAAGCACTTTACACGTGCAAACCGCTAAACAACAGACATCACGGTGGTTATGTGAGAGCACTTGTTCAACAAAAGAAAGCGTTGATGCAATCAATGGGAAATGTTTCTGAGGGATATATGCCTGTCCAGTGCTGGCCCGTGGCCTGATTACAGTCCCCTCACTTTCTCCGTGATATTGGGTAACAGTGACAGGGTGTGCTTCTCACAGAACTGGCAATATACTTGCAATAAAAACACAAAACTCAATAAAATTTCTCTTCAAGATGAATGAATACACGGATACTTCCCTGTTCTTATTGCGTAAAACCTGTAAGGCTTATATGAGGGGTTGTGTCATGTGATTTATATGCATTAAGAAGGAAATAAAAGGAAAATCTGAAATTTAGAAAGACTAATTCACTTACTGGATCAGGAGATCACTTGTCATTCAACTATAGAGAAACACAAAAAACATCTCCAGTAATTAGGGAGCACTGTGGTTGAGGCTGTTATTAAAATACATAAAAAAGGCAGGGATCTTGAAGAGGTATGGTCACCAACCCTTCCCTCATATAGACTGACTTATCCACAGATAAACAAGCTCTGAATAGGCTCAGCTTGTTGTTGGGCAAAATAATTCAGATCTGACTGACTCCCTCCATAAGAATCTTGTTTTGAGGTGTCTCCATATATAAAATGTTCACTGAGGTTATCTATTGCAGACCTCACCATTATATCTCTTGATGTTAAAAAGCCCTTCACTTGAAGTCAAATGGTCACTGTCAATTTTAAGTTATGAACCAGTTCAAATTAATAGATTATAGAAAAAACACTGCAGTATGAATGAAGAGGCTACATTTCCCTTTCATTTTGCTATATTTCCTATTCAAATTCATTTCTAAGTGACCCCAAACTTTTGAACGGTGGTGTATATATAAACACATGACGCATTTCAATATGCCAACCCATCCTCCACGGAGACACTGCCACATACAATCGAGAATTCTACAGACTGCACTACTCCAAGGCTGAGCTCCCAAAACCTCTCCCATGTGTAATAATTGTCAAGCCTCCTAGCGAACACTGCTTCAACCTTGTTATGTGCCACTTGTATGGCCCATGCAAGTGACTAAGACAGCTAAAGAAGCTCAGGAATGGAACTTTGACAGAAAAAACATGTCTGGCTGATGTCATAGCATTAGAGGTAATGAGGTCTAGCATGCATGAAAATGAATACCCTTTAAGGAGGATTTTTACAATCACAATGTTGCCCTCCAGTGACCATATCCAGTACTACAAAATACTAAAACCTGTGTGTTGTATTTGCCCCCATTCAGATTCCCACCAATGCTTGCATATTTTAAACACTTAATATTATCAGATCTATGTAGAGATTAAAGGGTTTTGATACTTTCAGAGGAACGACTGCCACCAAACACTTCCTGTAGCAGTTGATCACTCGAACATTTGGCCAGACCACACAGAAGCACTTTAACTCAGCATTGTGGGTTTTTGGGCATTTACTTTTTGTTTCAGGTCCAGCTACATCATCTCGAAAGGGTTAGTTCTGGACTGGACAGGCTGGGCCTCTTTTATAACCATGGTGCTCCTCAGCTTCAATGCAGTGGTCTGGAATCAAACCCTTTCTCGAGCAGCACGAGACCCAGAGGCATCAGCTGGAACCGCTGACCTTCCCTTTGCTCCACTATATCGGCAGTACTATCCTCAAGGTGACACTGTGTTTGCGGCACAGCGTAGACACACAACATGGACAAGTATGCTCACGTACTACCAACAGATAATGAAAAACAAAAACAATCTCTGCTGTCGCAGATAATTCTTAAGGGGAATGACAGCTCAGCAAGGTCGTGAAGATATTGAACCAAAACAAACAATTACGTCTACATCAGAATGCTTTAAATGTGTTAAATGCCCAGACCTAAACCCAACTGAGCTGATGTGCCATGACCCGAATTCAGCAGTTCATGCTCAAAACCAGGAAGTAAAGCAGTTTCATATGAAGAGTGGGCCAACATTCCCAAACAGCATTTTCAGAGACAGATCAACATTTACAATAATTTTGTTGCAGTCATTACGGCTAAAGATGTCAAAACCAGTTAATGTGCAAGGGGGAAATTCCTTTATCACACAGGGGCACAGAGTGTTGAATGACTTCAGTTAAATAGTCTATACATAAATCGTGGTTATTTGTTCACTCTCTTTTTGTTAATAATAGGCTTGTTTTGAAAATCTAATAACATTCATTATAAAACAACATGCAAAAAAAGGGTAAAACCTAATAACATTCTTTATGAAACAACAAGCAAAGAAAGGGAAAATCCAAAAAGTTTAAGACTACCCTGGTGCTGTGTAGGCAGTCATTTGACCAGGGCTGCACGACCCTGTTCCTGGAGGTTCTCTCTCCAACTCGAATTTAGCACACCTGATTCTAATAATTAGCTGGATGGAAAGCTAAATCAGGTTAGTCACAAATGGGGTTGAAGAGAAAACCTACAGGACAGTAGATTTCCAGGAACAGGGTTGGGCAGCCCTGATTTAGAATATACAAAGTCCTGTTATAACAAACACCAAGACACATTTTAAGTTTTCATATAATTTTTATTTTGACGTTTTTTTTCTTATAAAATGACGAGGTCCAAGTTGTTTGGAAGCCGAGCCGTGACTCCTGCAACTCCCTATACTGCTATACTAAGCAACCAGGAAGAAGAAATATGGACAATCGATAATATACACCCCATATACAGTAAAGCATAGTGGTCTAACAAACCCCTCCAGTAACCGCATCATCCAGTGCGGTTAAATAAAATCAGTCGGAGTGCATTCAGCTCAATTCCAGTCAACCTTTGCTAGGTTACGGATGGTACTGAACAACAGGTTTCCCCAATACAGTGTGCATCCTCCTTTAACAGCCTTGGAGGCAAGTATGCTTCCTTTTGGTGGGCGTGGCCTGATCATTATGGGTGAGACCATTTCAAATCATGAAGCAGGTGCAGCGCACACCATGCACACTGTCCCTACGAGCCGCCACATTCACACTGTTCTTCAACTGGTCATTCAGTGCCTTGAATTAGCCAGTGAACACTGTTCTGTCGTTGGGGACGTGCCACTGGTTTGCGTCATTAACAGAGTTCCACCAATCAACAGCCTCATCGTAAGTGCAAAGTCGGGAGCCGCCACTGACACCAGGGCCGCCTACTACGTGTCACCCCTTGTCACCCCTTGTCACCCCTTGTCAGCGCACAGGCGTCTCACTAATTCTCCAGTCACTTCCACCCGCGTCCTGGGACCCGGTCAGTGTGTCTCTCTGGCCTGTCTAAGTGTGATGAGGGTAGAGTGAATGCAGGGCAAGGCGTCCTGTCCCGGTGCAGCACGCTGGGCTAGCGATGCTCCGGTGCCGGGCCTGCACAGTGAAGGTGTGTGCGCGCGCATGACAGAGATAAAAGCCTGTACACAGAACGGGTGAGCACGTGTGTTCCACGCGCAAGTCTTCAGCGCCCGTCACCCTGTAGGAGCTACAAACAGGAGTCCCAGTGAAGAGTGAGGTCCGAGCTGTCCAGAAAGTCTGCCGAGAACACACTGGGGGGCGTGTGGGGTCCCAGGGGGGCGAGACTCGTCCCCCCTACTCCTCCGCCTCCACCCCCACCACCCATAGAGATGTCCAGCCAGTCCATGCTGTCGAGGGCTGGGTCCCCAAAGTCCAGGCCTGCTGCGTGGGACGAGAAGCCAAGGTCGCTGGTGTCCATGTCCACCGGGGAGGGGGGGTGGTCCAGGATGCTGGAGGTGCTCAGCATTTGGTTGTGGAGGTCGTCAATCAAAGTCAGATCACTGTCAGGCTCCACCCCTAATAGTGGTGTACCCGTGGTGCTCTCCAGGAAGTCCTCCAGGCGACCACCTCCCGTGCAGGGTGACACCAAGGGCTGTCGGGCAGGCAAGGAGGGCTCTGGAGGGGGTGTGGGGGGCGACAGGTGGAGGGGGGAAGAGGGCGGGGTGGGTGGGTTGGAGTGGAGGTGGGCCAGGGAAGGATCGGGGTTGGCTCGGAATCCAGAGATTTCTGGGCGAAGACAAAACAGACCACACACACATTAACAATGATCAAAATAGGGCTGTCACGAGAACCTTGAATAATGCAATTATAAAAAATCCTACATTTGAATTCACTGGCTTCTATTCATCATGGCCGTGAAGCATTTCATGCTAAAAGCACAAACTTGGTTCTCTGCAACTACTGTAAAAAATGCTTGCTTTATACAACATCACGTGATGGATTACTAAAAGATTAGGCCCCATCCATTCACGGAGGTTTCAGATTCAGGCATGGTGAGGTTTCTGTTGACATCAGCCATACGAGATCGCAGCCTTGTCAGGTCAGAAAGAGAATTGAAAATAACGTCAGCTAGTAAAGGTGACTAGCAAGGAAAGTGAGGTTTCTTTTGACGTTAGCCATGCGAGTTCAGCATCCTTTATAATGCCGTCTCCGGTCCAAAGGGAAAGGATATAACATTAGCTCATTGAGCGGACTAGCTCCAAGTACTGATGAGTACCAGCTAGCAAGTACTAAATGATGTATTTTGTTTCATTATATTGGGTGAATAACGTTGGTGTACATAAAAGATAAAAAGGGAAACAAGGTCTGCATCATCTTTATATAAAAGATGCAATTCAGTTTTAACACAACGTGACTCGGTCACACACTGCGATCAGTTAAGTTTGAATTAAGAAAATCATCTGAAATGTTAAACTCAATAGTTTTCTATGGCATACAAATTTTTACAAATATTACGATATCTACGTATGTAACCTAATGAAAAACAATATCCTTATAGAAAGGAAACGAATTTCAGTCAAATGCAATGTGAGCTAAATGTGTATTTCCGTAATGATAAACCATGTTTTTACCATGATAAACACTTTAAGCATTCTTTTTTTTTTTTAATCTTTTTTACTCATTATCACCAGAATAAACAATCAAATACATGAGTACCAGAATAGTCAATAGTGACAACCCTATGTCAAAACAAACAGGTTGGTTTTCATATACTGGCAGTGTGACATAAGCTGAGGGTTTTCACTGCTCTGTTCCCTCACCTCCACTCTTCAAGAGGATGTCAAACAGGTCGTCCATCTGTTGACTGCTCAGGCCGTTCTCCTGGGTGACCAAGGGACATGTTTAGTACAGTTTACAGCACTTAGGGCAGCTTAACAAACAAGCCATAACAACCATTTCAAATCAACAAGATACTGAGCAAATCTAAGATGAGACCGATCCTAACAGATCATTGAGAGAGAGAAAAAAGAAATCTTTCCAATTCACACCAACACACTTGTACAACGTTTGTATGCGTGTGTGTGTGTGTGGAAGAGGAGAAATATAAGCACCGTGTAAGAGATATAAGCAGACTTGGGCACGGGGGGTCAGAGGATGGCAGTAGGGAGGGACATACTTTGGGGCGTGGAGTGTAGGGGCAAGAGGTCTGTTTAGGAGGAGGAGGGGTGAACAAAGTGTGCCGATCAAAAGGTGGACACACTTCTCTCTGAAAGGATGGAGGTGGGGAGAATGAGGGCAGAGGAATGGAGACGGGCGACAGTGAAATAATTCACACACTGATTGGAAACACTGAGATACAGATGCATGAAAAGCCAAGTATGAGACGAAGTTGACTCAGGGTGAATGGTAGAGGTCTTACCTTGAGGGACGGGGGTGGGGTACTTTGGCTTTCAGACGAATTAGACACCTCATCGAAGAAAGGATGGACATCGGGCGGGGCGGAGACGGACTGATTTGGCTCTGGAACCTCATTGGTCAGGCCATTAGTCTCCAGGTTAGTCTCTAGACCAACCTTCTGTTCCTGAACAAGCTGAGTAAAGTGGGGATTTTAAGACAATGTGCTTGGTGTGCGGATCTTACATTATCATAACAGTTGTGTTTCCTTAATATTATATGAATAATCACTGTCATGTATAGCATTATGCATACAATGACTGTACTTTTCAGAATATTAACAAACAAATCCATTTGAAATTTTCAATAATTTTATAATTTATTAATTAAAGAGTACATGTTTTATATCTATGGGCTGTATGCTCTTAGTAAACATTTGACCAAGGTTTGTGCTTGTCCCTACTCTAATTCCAACCCTTAATCTAACAGTTGTTGAAATAAACTTCAATTAAGCGATTTCAGAGTTGGAACTTAAGTTCCGACCTCTCTATTGACTCAACCAATCACATTAATTTCTGCCTTTAGGGATGGTACAATGTGTGAATGTGTGTGTTCATGTCAGGTTGTGAAAGACAGAGGGTCTTGTTTTCTCATACCTTTTTAATAGGCTGGTTATTAGGGCCTGATTTTAACAGCTGTTTTGATTGGGTGTCCGGGCTAAGTATTTCAACAGCTGATTGGCTGGGGAGTTTCTTCGAAGTTGACTGCAACCGCTAAAGAAAAAAGGCAGACTGAATTTAGCATAAATTATTGAATTAACAGGACAAATTATCAAAGAGCAATTTTACTGGACAAGCAGATTTACAGTGGAACTGATTGTACCTTCAACGTGATGCGTTGCGATCCACTGGATTTGCCCAATGAGGTTATGCCGTTCTGGCCTTCTGTGCTGTGATTGGTCAGTGCTATCAGGTAGTGGTTGCCGTTGCTGTCAGTGACCAGGGTGGGTGTAGTGCCTGACTTTAGGAGGTCCAATGAGAAGGTCTGGGCGGGGACCTGTGTGCCATTCTGTTGGTTGATGAAGACTGGAGTGGCCTGGAGTGAAAGTAGAGCACAAACCTGTTCAAAAGATATGGGCCAACAGAGAAGGTAGCGAGAGACTAGGTTCCAAATCTGAATCGCATGCGTGTCAGAGGGTGTTTGCCCACCGACTTAAAGGCCAGTCTTCAGGTTTCATACAAGTTTATTCTGTTAAAAATGCATGTGTGATTTCAGTTAAGGTTTATTCAGTTACTTGGAACTATGTACTCAATGACTGGTGACTGTCTGCAGTCTGTGTACCTAGAACCTAGGGGTTCACGGTTCATCGAATGATCAATATTGACATGTGCAATACCCAAAATCAGCAACTTCCATGATTTATATATCCAAGAAAAGGTAAATGATACACACGTCATGCAAGCCAGCGCTCATGCCTCGTCCGTCCATAATAGTTCATCTTGTGGGTCTTGTAAGAATTTTTGTACATTTCTTAATAACTTGGACTATTTTCCAATGCTAGCTTGAGTTCACACTCCAAGTTCTAGAGAAGACATCTGCCAAGACATTGTCCCACAAAAACAATAGTAGGGTTATTCAGAGTTTTGGCTTGAATGTCGGTGCCTACAAACATACTTTATACGGGACAAAACATCCAACAAGTGTTGAGTGTCTGCCTAACTTGCTATGGAAGCAGCACAAACACAGCAAACGTCATTGCATTAGAGGAGTATATACTTCAATGTTTTGACATGGGCTGCACCTTCAAATAGTGTTCAATGCTTAAAAATTACTTAACTTTTTACTTAGTTTAACAGCACCATTATGTAAGCTATGATCCCTATCTTTAAGTGATTTTATTGACACTGTTTACACGCATTACTGCAAATCATAACTGCGATTCAACCTTTAAAATATTCTGTCAATCAAGGGTTTTCAACCATTTTTAACAATTTACAAGTCATTTACCCCTCACATCAAGAATCATGCTTCCGCATGAAACGTCTGCGTCCTAAATTGAAGGCCACCCCCCTAGGTTGAGAACCTCCGCGGTACACCTACAGACTGACGTTACGATGTGGTACTTCAAGGACACTGTACCTGCTGCGTGGTGACAGCGGGACCCGTTTGTTTGCTCTGCTGCGGTCTCTGGGCCTGTCTCTGCTGTTTCCTCTGCTGGGCCTGCTGCTGTTTGTGCTGCAGCTGCTTCTGATGGGTCTGCTGGATGATCAGCTGCTGGAGCTGCTGTTGCTGGAGTAACAACTGGGCAGAAGTTTTCTGCTGTTGGATCGGCTGGGCCTGTCGGATCGGCTGAGCCTGTTGTTGTTGCTGCGGTGGTGGTGGTGGTTCCTGGTGCTGCCGAGACGGCTTTTCTTGTGCCGGAGGTTGTGTCTTCCTCTGCTGCTGCTGCTGTTGTAGTAGTAGTAACTGGCTGGACTGTTGTTGCTGTCTGTGTGTGTGTTCCTGTAGCCGCTGGTACTGCTGCAGTTTGAGCAGGGTCTGCTGGGAGCACCGTGTTGGCCTAGCCTGTCTCTCCAGCTGAGACTCATCCACTCCCTCCATCTCCTCCTCCTCCTCCTCCTCCGTTTCCACCTCCTCCTTCACCCTCACCACCTCTCCGTCCGCGAGGGACAGCTGGATGACGGTGGAGGCTTTGGCCTTCAGGGCAGGACTGTTCCCCAACGCGCGGCCCTCCACGCCCTCCGTCTCTCCGGCTCCAGCGGTCTGCTTCCCCTGCTCCAGCTGGGAGCGAAGGGTCTCCACCAGCCTCTGTTTCTGCCTCAGCATGCGGGTCAACTCCTCGATCTGCTTGTCCTTCTCCTGGAGCATCTGGTCCTTGTCCAGGTGGGAGGGCTCCGAGTCTGCCCCAGGCAGGCTCTCCTGAGACGGGGCAGCAGGGTGAGACGCGGGGGGCAAAGGCCAGGACTGGGCCCGGGCGAGGCTGCATGCAGATAACAGACCCTGGTTCTCCTCTTTGATGGAGGTGGGGGAGGGGTGCAAGCTCAGCTGGGTCAGGGGAGAGCTCACCATCTCCCCGAATACGTCTCCGTTACAGCCGGCCTCGTCAGGGCTCACCACGGCCAGCGACCGCTCTGACGGGGTGGGGGACACCGGGGGGGAGGAGCTCGTGCTGCCAAACCTCACGACGCGGACTGGAGCAGCACTCTGAGCCAATGAGAAGGCGGCTATCTTTCCGCCCGTCTCTCCTGACTGGTGGCTGTTGGTACCGGCCTGGGGGGGAGCGGAGGTGCCGGAGCCAGCAAGCTGGGAGGAGGCGTGCTGTGGGGTTGGTAGGCTGAGTTTCAGGGTTGCAGCTCCTCCAGCCCCACTGTTCTGCTCCTGGTAATTCCTCAGCCTCTCGATCAGGTCGATCTTGGTGCCGGAGACGGTCAGACCCCGCAGTTTCAGCTCCTGTTTCAGCTCAGCAACCTGGATGAGTAGGTTAAAACACAGTTAGGATTCAGATGTCAAATGTTCTTCTGTCTCCATGGATGTACATCGAATGGCTCTTCATTCCTTCAGAAGAGGAAGGAACGGACAGGTGTTCTGTGTCCACACAACTGGGGTTCACTTCTGTTTTATATTAGTGCAGAGAGAAGGGATGAATAAAAAAAGTGTATTTGTGTAAAAATCGACTCACTTTGAAATCATCTAGGTTGGGTGGCAGCGTAACAGGTTTGGCCCCTCCCACAGGGTTTTGGCTTTGACGACAGGGCCCATTCTGATTGGAGGGGGCCGGGGTCGTTGGCGGAACACTGCGTGAAGGGGAGGGACCAGGGTTGGTTGAAGGTGGCTGCTCTGTAGGTGGCCTGAGGAGACCAGAAGCAGAGATGAGTCATTGCTCACACACACTCACACACACACACAAAATTATAGAGTGAATGTTGTGACGTCTCGTCTCCAACACACACCGACTTGGGCGGAGCGGGTAGGATGGTGTGGTAGTTGTATACACACATACACACAAACACACTGACTTGGGCGGAGCGGGGAGGATGGTGTGGTAGTTGTATACACACATACACACAAACACACTGTCTTGGGCGGAGCGGGGAGGATGGTGTGGTAGTTGTATACACACATACACACAAACACACTGACTTGGGCGGAGCGGGGAGGATGGTGTGGTAGTTGTATACACACAAACACACTGACTTGGGCGGAGTGGGGAGGATGGTGTGGTAGTTGTATACACACATACACACAAACACACTGACTTGGGCGGAGCGGGGAGGATGGTGTGGTAGTTGTATACACACAAACACACTGACTTGGGCGGAGCGGGGAGGATGGTGTGGTAGTTGTATACACACAAACACACTGACTTGGGCGGAGCAGGGAGGATGGTGTGGTAGTTGTATACACACAAACACACTGACTTGGGCGGAGCAGGGAGGATGGTGTGGTAGTTGTATACACACACAAACACACTGACTTGGGCGGAGCAGGGAGGATGGTGTGGTAGTTGTATACACACAAACACACTGACTTGGGCGGAGCAGGGAGGATGGTGTGGTAGTTGTATACACACACAAACACACTGACTTGGGCGGAGCGGGGAGGATGGTGTGGTAGTTGTATACACACAAACACACTGACTTGGGCGGAGCGGGGAGGATGGTGTGGTAGTTGTAGTGCTGCTGCTGTTGGTTGATGATCTGCAGTTGGAGGAAGAGCTGCTGCTGGTGGAGGATCTTGGCGTAGCTGGAGTCCAGCTGAGGGGGGGGCTCGCGCTCTGCCTTCTGGTCAGGGGGGATGTACTGGTGATACTTGAGCTTCTTCACTTTGGGCTTGTTGTCTTTGGCCTTCTTAGGTCTCTGTGGGGGGCGGTCCGAGCTGGGCTTGGACTGGGTGGGGGGGGGGGATAATTGCTTACAAAGACAAATAATCCCATTTCAATAAGTACCTCTGCACCAAAATACTCAGACAAAAGACAGGGGACATCTCTCACCTTGGCCTGACCAGTAGCAGGGCGGGAAGCAGCTGCCATGGCAGTTCCATTGGTCAGCTTCTGCGGTGGCGGGGAGTCATGGCCATTCAGCAGCAGGGGAGGAGGAGGAGGCGGGACCTGGGTAAAGAACTGAGAAAACATCCGTGGGTCAGTCAGACAGTGAATAATGGGATTACCTGCCTAGGTAAAAGCACGTAGAAATACAAGAGGTTACCTGACTAGTTGAGTTCTGTGGCTGTACATACTGTAAACATGCTACTCCTCAACCTACTGTTGGAAATGCTAAGTACCTGTGAGGGGGACACGACCCCATTCTTACTGAGCATGTCAGAGGGCGACAGCTGAGAGAGAGGACCCAGGGGAGAGTCCTGATTGGCCAGCGTGTCCGGAGACAACGCATCGCTGCTGTCCTCGTCCAATGACGATTCCCCTGCGCCTTTAGGAGAATCTGTGTGTGGTAGAAAAATGCCTTTATTAAACAGCTATTTTGCCCTTTTTCTAGACAAACAAATGAACTTCTACAATAGCAGTGATCAGTTGTGAGGTTTGGTATCACTATCTACAACTGTATTTCAAACAGACGTTTTAGTAATTGGCAATACAAAAAAGTGATTGCCAAACCAGAATGACTAACGATGGAAGTGGACACCCAGTTTCACCACCTTGAGAATTTAGCAATAACAAACCCCACCCACCAGCGGAGCATGGTGACACTGTTCTATTGCAGTGATAACATGCAACAGATAACAGTGGAACATGAACAATGACGAGTGATTAGTTGAAAATATAGATTTAAAACAACAGGGAGACAGTTGCAAGCTGCCTTTTTTCGTCACAGCAGTGTGTGAATGAGGGATAACTGACTTAGCCAGGGGACTCTCCTAGCCAGTTACCTGAAGTGTTGTTGTACCAGCATGCAACCAGTAAAGTGTGTTGCAATGAGCACTGGGAGTGTGTATGTATTTGCCCAGACCTGGCCTGATGTACGTTACAGCAGACAATAGCAATGTCTGTCCGTATCCTGTGTCTCCCTGCCTCTGTCTGTCTGTGTGGACAGTGTGTGTGCGTGTGTGTATGTGTGTGTGCATGTGGACAGCCCGTACCCAGTAGAGTGTGGGGCAGGGGACAGTCCAGGTCCACGGGCAGGATGTTCTTGTGGATGAGCTCTATGGGCCCGGGCCGGTGGGAGATCTTATCGTTCAGGTCGTCAGCCAGACGGGCCCTCTTCAGCTGCAGCTGCTTGGCTTGCAGGGATGGCTCTGCTGACGTCTCTGAACACACAAGAGGATCAACACACATCTTCATAACACAGTCCAGGACTATTGGAAGGATGTACTGGTCCCTCCCACAAACAGTCCAGGACTACAGGTAGGCTGTACTGGCCCCTCCCACACACAGTCCAGGACTACTGGAAGGCTGTACTGGCCCCTCCCACACACAGTCCAGGACTACAGGTAGGCTGTACTGGCCCCTCCCACACACAGTCCAGGACTACAGGTAGGCTGTACTGGCCCCTCCCACACACAGTCCAGGACTACTGGAAGGATGTACTGGTCCCTCCCACACACAGTCCAGGACTACAGGTAGGCTGTACTGGCCCCTCCCACACACAGTCCAGGACTACTGGAAGGCTGTACTGGCCCCTCCCACACACAGTCCAGGACTACAGGTAGGATGTACTGGCCCCTCCCACACACAATCCAGGACTACAGGTAGGATGTACTGGCCCCTCCCACACAGTCCAGGACTACAGGTAGGATGTACTGGCCCCTCCCACACACTTACCCTCCAGTATGTGCATCCTGACCAGCTCGGAGCGCTCAGGACGGCTACGAATCTTCCTCTTCAGATAGTCCTCCGTCTGGAAGGGAGGAGATATTAGCACAGGAGAAAGGGAGAGGGAGAGGGAGAGGAGAGACAGAGGGGAGAGAGAGAAAGAGAAGAGAAAGGAGGAGAACAGAGAAGCCCTTAGAGTTGTATGACAAGAGGAAACAGAAGTCGGAGAAGAGAGGCAGCCCTTGTTGAACTGCAGAGAGAGAAGCAAAATGATGGGGAGACTTACCCTGGCTCTCTCTAGACTCCTCCGCTGCTCGTGGAAGGCTGCTGGACTCTTCAGTGCTGTGGTAAGAGAGAGGAGAGAGACAGAGAGAGAGAAAACAACCTTGAATGCCAATGGAAACCAAAGACTAGAGATAATGGTGTGGGGGCTTCTCATCCCAGCTCTTAGAGCAAACAGAGGAACATGGGCTCAAAGCAGAACTTGCCACGAAAGGTCAAAAGTAATTAAATCCCAAAAACCAAAAGATCCTTTTTTTCCCCCCATATGACTGTTTCACCAGAACAGAGAAGAACAGTCTGACTGACTGATTTATGCCTAAAAATATCAATAAGTCTGAGAAGCCACAGACTACGGGTGGGCTTTGGCAAGTACCTTGCGATACGATATGTACCACAATACACGTCACGATTCAATACATTACAATTCATCACGATATCACAACTGAATCATGATATTTACTGAGTGCTAAAAAAAAACTCAAATAATATTAGGCTATATACTTCAAAGGACAACCTTTAGCTAATCCCCATGAGAAATCCCTAATAAAAAAGGACTCAATTTGAAATGACTTAAAACTTCTAAATTGAACCCTTTAGATCCCAAAATTATTCTAGAATGCTGCTGTTGATCACAAAAAATTATCTAAATAAATAATATTTTCTCACACATTTCAAACAAACAGACATAGCACAATAACCGAAACGAAATGACCATTACAAGTTAACTTTGTTTTAAAGAGCACGTACTCTAATTTAATTTGACAACACATTAATGTAACTTGGAATAATATAATTTGTTTTTCTCCCATCAACAACCTATAGACAGAACGAATGTCAAAGTTTGCATAAAACGATATATATTGTGACGAGATTGAGCCAGCTGTCAAATTAGGTCCGTACAGCTAATATGTTCATAATAAAGTAAGCACAAGGCAAATTTCATGACATACGATTTTTTATAAAATATAAGGGAAAGTATGTGGTGTACATCTTTTGGCAGGTGTAGGACGTAATGGCGATCATGTGACAACGTCGTCAGCGAAGCACAAAATTACTGCTTCTTGGTTAGCAACATTACTGCCACTTATCACCAGAGGACAGTTCAGAAGTGTGAGAAGACAGTGAGAGGATTCATGAGCAGTAGTGTACATTGGGTATTTAGAATTAGCCACAAAGTTGGTTACACAAAAAAACTTCTACTTTTTACATAAATATCTGCAACTCGTGCAGCACCTTAGGAGATAAAACAGATACGGTTCTTCATTTCACTGGTTAGTAGCCAACCATTTACACCAGCAGACTAATCCCCCTGAATGGCTGAGCCCTTCACATCACCCACTCATGTTAGTTTGAAAAGAGCCCAGCATGAGAAAGCGTGAGATAGTGAGTCATTTGGTTTAACTTGCTAGTCGGCTACATTAAAAAGACAGTGCATCAGTTTCAGCTTTCTGCCGTGTGAACAGTGGATGGTTGACCAAGCTTTCATCATCAGCTCTTACCAGAATTATGCCTTACATCAGTTTAACTTTTAAACTCTCTGTGTGTAAGTTACCTGAGGAATTATACATTGGCCTACAGGAAAGGTTAGGGCTAAGGGATTCACTTTGCTTCAAAACTACATTCCATGATCTACATTATGATTTTTGTCACTTAGCAGACACTTTTATCCAGAGTGACATGCTGTGAATTGATCTTTATAGCTAGGTGGGACAACCACAGTTGTAGTAACTATATCTGTTTAAGATGTTATCAGCAAGTCAGGTCTAGTATAGAAAGACAATTGAACGGTGGGAATAGACCGATGTCCTATTTTGAATACTCTAAGAGGTAGTGGATGATGGGAAGTAGGGCTGGGTAAAAATGGGGAAATTCTTGTTTGGATGATCTGGAATCTCAAAATCCAGAAATCAATTGTATAGATCTATGCATTTTCTCTTAGGAGGTGCTAAACACACTACAATTTGCCTCACAGGCATCTCAAACTTGAAGCAATAGCACACTTGCTTATTTGGCTGAGGTGCATTGCAACCTTTTTTCACTGTAGCACTATGGTGAAAAGCAATTTAATATAAAGTTTTGGGCCTGGTCGAAAATGTTTAACAGGAACCTTTAGTTCCATGTTTACCATGTTATAGAAGCTCAAGGGCTTCCCTCTGCAGTTCTTAGCCTTCATTCTTAAACATTCTTAAACTCACTTATAAGTAACATTGGTATTGTAATGATCACAATTCTTTCCAAATTAAATTGGAATCGATTCGGGATGAGGCTGAACTGTGACTCTGAATCCATGGCGTGAGTCCTGTACTGTCAGATCAACAGGATGTAGAGGTCTTTCGTTAAGGCTTTAACCCATAACAACTAACCTTTAAAGGCTGGTTTCTAAAGGTCTTCTCCACTGGAAGTAATCTGAACTAATCTATAAGTCCTGTATGTCTGTCTGCGGTTGTCATCTGGAAAAGTGTGAGCAGAGCCGAGTCTCATCTTCAGGCCAGGTTAGCCACTTTGGTTTAGGCCTTTAGTCCTGAAACCATCACAACAGATGCACCTCCTGAATTGACAGCCGATGTAAGAGAGTGTCAGGTCAGGGGTCAACTCCTTCGGAGAGGGTAACTGTGGGAATTTTAGGGTGCCTTCTAAAGACTGTATGACTGAAGGTTTTAGGGTGCCTTCCAAAGACTGTATGACTGAAGGTTTTTGGGTGCCTTCCAAAGACTGTATGACTGAAGGTTTTTGGGTGCCTTCCAAAGACTGTATGACTAACGGTTTTAGGGTGCCTTCTAAAGACTGTATGACTGAAGGTTTCAGGGTGCCTTCCAAAGACTGTATGACTGAAGGTTTTAGGGTGCAGATCAGCAGGCTTCTACTGTAACATCTAAAGCTAGCTTACAGACTTCCTCCTTCACAGTCTCTTCAATCTCCTCAGCTACTGAACAGAACATTACACATAACAGGAAGTGGACACAGAAGGGGAAGCTGGCTGGCCCACTTGATAACAACACAACACCACAGAACAGCACAATGCTAACAACTGGCCTGTCAAGTCCAAGGACCTGGAACAGGCACCATGCTAGCACGGCATTCAGGGCGGCAGTCTATTTGTTGGCCTGGTCTAGAACACAGTGATACAGAAGAAGGCTCAAGGCTTGACTTACGTGGCATGATCCCTTGGCTGACCAGCTCTTCCCGGGTGCGTCTCTGCTGTAGTTTGAGCTGGAGGACTGCATGAGGGTAGACAGGGAAAAGTAGAGGAGAGTCAGCAACTGCCAGCATGGAAGGAACAGCAACAACCTCTTCATAACAGGAGTTTCAGGTCCAGAATGTCACCATACAATGGACAGTTTTGTCAACAAACACAGGAGCAGGACAGATACAGCATGAATCAATAGACAGAAGCCTCTCTCAATCGCTATATATATTTAATTCTCTTTCACTTCCTCTCTCACTGTTTTTTTTCTTTAAGCTGCTGCAGAGTAGGGTAAAGGGGGCGGAGTACATTATTATTACACACTTCCTGTTTCTAAACTCTCAACGGTTGTATGCTAAGTTGATTGAGTGAGCGAGTCCTTGTGGCATGTATAGCTGACATTGTCATTTGAAAACAGGAAACACCTCTTACACATTGAGTCAGAGTGAGAAGCTGTGCTGAGAAGCTCACAGTCAACCTTGTCTGTCGGTACACTTGTTTTCCCACCACCATTCATCTTATAGATGCCTTCCTACCACTAGCCTGCATATTCAAGCCAAACTTTGCGATCCAATGAATGTGAAAAATGCAGACCGGTGCAGGCCATTGAAATACATAATGGTTTGTATTGCATGTCAGGCAACCACATACCAGACAGTAATCAGTCTTGAAGACACTGCTAACTCACCGCATAGATACTAACACCAGATAAACTCTCTGTTCTGCCATTTAAGTATTTGTGGCATTTTGTAGAAGGCTTTCTTGGATACTTAGAATGTGTGTATTTTTTCCAGACTGCTCCATGGCTGAATGTAACCACACCAATGTAGGCCGTTGGTATTTAGTCTCTCCATCTGTGGTTTGGCCCTTTAAGCCAGGGACCACCTGTCAGGGAGACCTGACCCCATGACATCATCAGCCATGCCAGGGAGCCTCAGAGGGGTCAGCTGTTCCGAGGGGTCGTACATTCAACCGCACAACATCTTGGGGATTTGAACCCTGGCTGTAAGCAAACGTACACTGGTCAATCTCACAGGCACTCGTTCTCCAAACTCACATGGTCAGCATGTAGGCAAGGTCACACACAGACAGTCACACACACACAGACACACGTAACATACAAGATGTGTTTGACTCACAACGTCACCCACAACCTGGTAACCTCAGGAAGCAGAGAAGGCTCTATTCTGGGACGGACAACCTAACCCTTTCCCTCTCATCTCCTCACATCTCTACTTATAGCCTTATAGATAAAGGTATACCCTTCTTTTCATGTGCTTTATAAGGCAGGTCATTCTGAAGTCTCTCTCACACTTCCTCTTTCACTGGACAAATTCAGCCTCTAGTCACTCAGTATTAGTGTCAAGAAATCTTGTTGACATTACACATTTTACAAATAAAATGTTAACTCTGAACTATGCAAGTTCCCTTCAGTCCAGACCCACATTTTTCCAGGTCTTAATTTCTTTATGAAAAGGGAAAGCGAGAGAGAAATGCTGTAAAACCCCAAGCAACAAGACGAGGTCCCTGTGTGTCTGCAGAGGTCATACAGGAAGTAGGACAAGGATGGAGAGGGAGGGCTACGCATCACTGGGACCAAGTCCAACTCCGGACCGGGACTTCAAAAAGGTTGAAGAGAGGTGAGGAGAGATGAGAACAGAGAGTAAAGAAAAAGGACAAAGAGAATAAAGAAGAAAAGGAGAGGAAAGAAGAGGGGATGAAAGAGAGAACAGAGAACAGAAATAGGAGAGGTGCAGAAAGAGAAGAGGAGAGGGCCAACTGATGGCCAACTTGGGCTAATCCCAGTATGATTCAGTGTCATTAGGTCTAGTTAAATGTCTGCCAATGTCCCCAAGAGACCTGGCCCCAGCCCATCCTACACCTGCATGCACGTTTTTTCGCACACACACACGCCTATAAAAGCACCATATCAGCTTTCTGGAGTATAAACAAAGGCCTAAAAACAATCAAAGGCTTGAAAACGCAACATAATAACAACACCAAACAGCCTAAAACACCCAACAGCCTGGTAACTGGCATGGGCTTTGGAACACTTCTGTTCGCTAAATCTGGTAATGATCCAATGACATCACCATTTGGACCTCAGCTTGATGACTACACACCACCAGGGAGCTAAAAACAGTCAGACAGGAGGAATGACCAGCCATCGCCTCATGTCATTCATCAATAGAGGGCCTATTAGAATTTAACAAGAGACTGGTAAACAGATACCCAAAGCTTGCGCTGGACCATAAACATGCAAATTATATCCTTAAAGACACAAACCCAAACCATTGATCCCTCTGCTCCACCGAATAAACACACCCACCTTCTTTTAGGCTGTGATAGGCATGCCTCTCATAGTCAGTCCTCGAATCCTCTTTGTCCAGCTCTGTCCCCATTGGAGGAGAGTCCAAGGGGGCAGGCTCCAAGGACAGGAAGTAGTTGGTGTCCAGCATGATCATTTAGGCTTGCTATTAATAATCTCTCTGAAAATTTAATTTTCAAACAGAGGCGTTGTCGTTCAAGACTGAAATAGTAGCCAAAGACATGCAGCAGGGAGCAGAAGGTCTCCAAATGAGGTCTCGTCAGCAACAAACGACATCGACTACATACTGGCTTTCCTCTCACTAACGTTGCGGCAGAGAAAAAAGATGCCTAGTTCATCGCTTGTCCAGCTGACTTCTGACGGTTAGCTTGAAAATTTCAAATCAAAAGAGGGCATGTGAATTGACTGCAGAAAGCTGGCGTTGTATTTTGAGTAAGAACGCCTATCATTTTCTCTCCCTCTGACTTCCCTTCCTTCGTTGTGACAGTCAGAACAACAGAGCTGATCTAATAAGGTGCCCAATGAGACGGTGGATATCCACAGAGTAAAGAAACGCTGAAAAAGGACAGGACAAGAGAGGTCTGAAAGAGGCCAGCAGCAGACAGCGGAGCCCAGAGAGAGTGAGAGACTGGTCAGGTTGCAGCTCCTCACATCACTGAGGTGCAGCACACACGCAGAGAGTGAGTGAGAGAGAGACATGCACATCAGTAATAGAATTCTCCTGCCTCCTGCTCAGCTGTTGCCATTCATTCACGGTTACAATCCCCCGCCCACATACCTTCCCCTCCCCAGCTGAACCTACAGACACAGCTGCCAAGCAGCCGAAAGGGTCTTGTTGACAAACAACAACAAAAAATGTTTTACTCGATATTGTCAATTCTGGTAACAGTTTCCATGAGTCATCGTTCATAGTTACACGCAGGACCCATTGTCAGTCAGTGACTAGAATGACAATGGTATTCAATCAATCCATCAAATGTATTTATAAAGCCCTTTTTACATCAGCAGTTGTCGCAAAGCCTGAAATCCCAAGGACAACAGTGTTGATGCACACTATTCAAATACAAATGGCTTTCAAATTCTCTGAGAACTGTACATCACTTGACGGAACATAGTAATACATTTTGTCTCTCTGTCTGTTCAGCTGATTAGCTTCCTGGGTGTAGTGGAACCCCGCAGTGACCTGTGGAACCATCCCATCCTAGATGTAGTGGAACCCCGTAGTGTCCTGTGGAACCATCCCATCCTGGATGTAGTGGAACCCCGCAGTGACCTGTGGAACCATCCCATCCTGGATGTAGTGGAACCCCGTAGTGTCCTGTGGAACCATCCCATCCTGGATGTAGTGGAACCCCGTAGTGTCCTGTGGAACCATCCCATCCTGGATGTAGTGGAACCCCGCAGTGACCTGTGGAACCATCCCATCCTGGATGTAGTGGAAACCCGCAGTGTCCTGTGGAACCATCCCATCCTGGATGTAGTGGAACCCCACAGTGACATTTCCCCCCGATGAGCCTTGACTGTGCAGGCTACAGAGTGGTGATTTGGGGGGACATATCCAGTCCTGACCTGAATGCCTGTGGAGCCCTTCTCCCCTGTCTATGGCTTGTCCAGAAGGCCTCAGAGGACCCCCATCAGCCCACGCTGCCCCCCACACCCCACCTCCGGCCCCCTGTTTTAAATAGTAGGGACAGCTGGCCTGAACGGGGATATATTCAGATCAGTATACCCTGTGATGCTGCTGGGTTGGGTTACTGATATATACATACCACGACAGACAGACAGACACACACACACACCACGACAGACACACACACACCACGACAGATACACACACCAACACAAACACACAGACACACCACAAACACATCCACACTAAAACACTACAGACACACTCACACACCACAGACACACTCGCACACCACAGACACACTCGCACACCACAGACACACTCGCACACCACAGACCCACTCACACCAACACACCACGACAGACACACCAACACACCACGACAGACACACCAACACACCACGACAGACACACCCACACTAACACACCACAGACACACCCACACTAACACACCACAGACACACCCACACTAACACACCACAGACACACCCACACTAACACACCACAGACACACCCACACTAACACACCACAGACACACCCACACTAACACACCACAGACACACCCACACTAACACACTCACACACCACAGACACACTCACACACACAATCACACCACAGACACACTCATTACAACACTGATGGACTCAACATTGTAATGCTGGGGAGACACCCGTTCTGTCCAGAACAACACCTTGGCCAAACCCAATTAACTATCAGCGGTGTACGAAACAGGAGCGACGTCCAACTAACCTTTCCCTTCGTCAGCAAGCCACAGTTAGAAGACGGGACAGTCGGTCCACTCCAAACATCTGCCCACCCTCCCATAACGTTGTATCACACAGGAGTCAAACTACCCTGAGTGTTTCCCACCCTCCCATAACGTTGTATCACACAGGACTAGAGGTGTTAAGATGCCCATTCAGTAAGCTATAATCTTACGAAAGAGAAGGAAAAAAAGACTGTGACAAGCATGAAAGAACGTGTCATCCGGCAGTGATTCCCGCTCACCAAGGTCACCTCGCTGGGTCAACCAGTCCTGGGGAAAAGAAGACTGGAACACCTGGAGACACAAAGCCAGACCAATAACCTCCCACACCACATACTCCATTCCCTCCATACGCATGTGTGCGTGCGTGTGCGTGCTTGTCTCCGTGGTACACTGGGTCTGCCCCCTAAACACTCTGGCGTCAAAGAAATGTAAACTCAGTCATTAAAATTCCTCCAGTGAAAACAGAAGGTGTTTTTTTTCCCCTCTTCCTGTTGCTCCCTCCCCCTGGAATTCACGGAGTATCCAGGGTGTTTACGTTCTGTGAGGATGCCCCCCCACCCTTCCTGTCATTCTGACCGGTCAGTCTCAGTGACCGTCCCTACACACATACTGGACAACAACAGTCTGGGGCTGCTCCTCTGGGGCTAATGTGACCAGGGTTGGGAGCATTAGTCCCACACCACATCTTAATCTAAGGCCAGAGCATGTGGCCACGCCCAGGCCCTGTGATGTCACACCTACCAGAAGGCAGAGTCTAGTAGCAGGGCAGGAAGGGACACAGACCCTGGCTGCAGGTCTCAAGCGAACGGTGCCGTTATATTCAAGTCGGTCTGTACACCTGACTGCTAACAAAACAGTCTTGTGCCATAAAGGACGGAGAATAATGGAGGTGTGTTCTGTGTGTTTGGCAGGTCTTGTTGTCAAGTCACAGACAGCAAAGCAGCACCTTGTGAATGTAGAACAAGTTGGATGATGTCGTACTGGGAAAACTCCTCAACATGACTGACTGTTACTATGCAACAGACTAAGGGGGTAAGACAGATAGAAGAACACAGACTCATACACACAACCAAACGCTGCAGGGCAGACAGACAGACACACAACCAAACGCTGCAGGGCAGACAGACAGACACACAACCATACGTTGCAGGGCAGACAGACAGACAGACACACAACCAAACGCTGCAGGGCAGACAGACAGACACACAACCAAATGCTTCAGGGCAGACAGACAGACACACAACCAAACGCTGCAGGGCAGACAGACAGACACACAACCAAACTCTGAAGGGGAGACAGACAGACACACAACCAAACGCTGCAGGGGAGACCGACAGACACACAACCAAACGCTGCAGGGGAGACCGACAGACACACAACCAAACGCTGCAGGGGAGACCGACAGACACACAACCAAACGCTACAGGGGAGACCGACAGACACACAACCAAACGCTGCAGGGGAGACAGAGAGACACACAACCAAACGCTGCAGGGGAGACAGACAGACACACAACCAAACACTGAAGGGGAGACAGAGAGACACACAACCAAACGCTGCAGGGCAGACAGACAGACACACAACCAAACGCTGCAGGGGAGACAGACAGACACACAACCAAACGCTGCAGGGGAGACAGACAGACACACAACCAAACGCGGCAGGGGAGACCGACAGACACACAACCAAACGCGGCAGGGGAGACCGACAGACACACAACCAAACGCGGCAGGGGAGACCGACAGACACACAACCAAACGCGGCAGGGGAGACCGACAGACACACAACCAAACGCTGCAGGGGAGACCGACAGACACACAACCAAACGCTGCAGGGGAGACTGAGAGACACACAACCAAACGCTGCAGGGGAGACAGAGAGACACACAACCAAACGCTGCAGGGAAGACAGAGAGACACACAACCAAACGCTGCAGGGGAGACCGACAGACACACAACCAAACGCTGCTGACATATTGAAGTGACTCATCTGCCGGACTAGGTTGCAGAGCTCACAGATTTTTCCATTTTGTTCGTTGCTTTTCCATGCAGTATCACAAACTGAAGTAGATGAAATATCGTGGCCTGATGATTCCAGCTATGTTGATGAGACAACATCAAGTACAATCAAAGTAAAAAATCTATGTTGATTAATAAAAACAAGTGGCCAGTAATAAAAAGGATACTAGGATTTCTTTGGCAGTATTTAGGGTTAATTTCGGGAGAAACATTTAGGGGTACTCCTTGCGTCATAAACGGTTTGCTAGCCAGACAACGATAGATGATCAACAAATGTTCAATGAGACAGAAGTCCATGAAGCAAAGACACCTGGCATCTAACAATTATTCTGAAACCCGTTTCCACGCCGCTTGTCTGCTAATAAGTTCACGGTGAACATCTGAACTCTCTGTGCTGCCTGGTTATCTCCGGACTGATGTGGAAGATGTACTGTGATGTCGGAACATGTACCGTGATTATTATGGAACGCGCACTGTGATGATTGCGGAACAGGCACATGCAACCAAACGCTGCAGAACAGAGTCAGCTGGAAACGGAGTGAAGGGGAGCACCGCTACAGGAGGTGACTAGGGGGTCCAAATTCAGGAGCAATCGTTAGCATCCGGTAATAGGAGGCAGACTTATGCAGGGCTCCGTTGTCCGACTGGGCCACAAGTCCGCTGTTGCTGTATAATATTCCACTTGTGACAGCTCTTTTTCAACTTGTGCCTTGCATTTCTCGTACAGCTCTGGGATGGCAACTTGAGAAAAATTGTTGCGTGATGGCATTACATACCGCTTGTCAAGCGACTGGATAATGTTTTTAAAACCCTCTTTGGTAACCGTGTTAATTGGTACCATGTCTTTAGCGACGTGAAATGTTATTGAATCTGTGATTTCTCTCTGCCGTTTGGAACCTTTCTCGTATGGTGTAATACTGGCAAATGCATCCCAAATAGATTTTTGCTTTGACGGCATTGAGATGCTTGGCACTCATCATACAAAGATTTGTGATGCCGCCTAATATGACTGAACAAATTGGTTGTGTTGCCTTGTGTTGTGGCAACAATTGCAAGGAACTCTCGACAAAGTACCAGTTTTTGGTCAACATCATCTTGTCTGTAGCCAAAATATTTCCATATAATTGACGATGCATTACTTTTTGCAACCAAATTCTCCATTTCGGTCTTTTTTGCCTGTTCCTCGCTCCTAATTTCGTCACACGCAAGCTGAGTCTGCATGTCAAGCACATGCAGCAACGAACCGTGTTTAAAATTATTATTATTATAATGAACTGTGTATCCAATAACCCATAAAACGGAGTAAATTACATTATATCAGACTGATACAATGCTAGTTTTCCATTAGAAAAAAATATGTATTGTAGACTGGTATATGTTTACCTTACTAAATCGCACATCCTGCGTTGTGACTATTGCGGATGCGTACATCACAATGTCGATGCTGAAACGATATCGTGCAGCCCTAGTCAGAACCCATAGAACAGAGTGGACGGAAATACATACACAGTATATCAATCAATCAAATGCATTTATAAGTATGTCAAAATTGGGGAAATAACATCAATGACAATATCTGATTTTCCCTGATGCATTTCAAAACTTGTACTCTGAAATATTACAAACCAGTCTAAAATCATGTTTCCCAAACTAACATAGCTCCTATTAGGAAAGCAATCACTAGTTTGGAATACATCCCTTTCACACTGATAGAGGCTTTTGTCCACCGTGTAAAATAAAATTGAAGTTAACCGTACAGCCAGACTGGGGACCTAACCTCAGTGGACCCAACCAGACACCTGCTTGCCAGCATTACAAGCTCGCTAACAACGGAGCCCATAAGGTGGAGGCCAGATCAAATTCTGACCTGGCAGGTTGAAAAATAAGTGTTTATCAAGCTAAATAGCAAAACGCATACAAGCCCACAACGCATGTATCCCAACAACTGTGTTGGTGTGGCAAAGCAGACACCCGTTCCGTGACATCAGTACCACTTAACAAGTCGTCTTCAGACTGTAGTGCAAACAGGCGTGTCAGACAGTTGTTATGGTGACTGTGTGCGCACATTTATTATGCTGAGGAAGTGTAAGATTAACCAAATGGATACGACGACCTTCCAAGGAAAGTTCAGTGACAAGGGGCCCTAACCTGGCACCCTATCGGCCTCCTTATCAAGCTCTTTATGTCCTTCAGGATGAGTCAGAATAAGAAAAACAAAGTCTACAGTTGTGTCTCTGTCAAACATTAATCTTAACTAGAACGTTAAGACAGTGTTTACTATGAATCACTAGGGAAAGTCATTTCCATTGTAACTTAGATTTGGACCGATATGAGAGTTAGAAAGCAACAAGTGTTCCAGTAAATATGGGCACCGCCGTTAAACGTGATTTATTTAGACGTTGAAGTCATTTAGCAGACACTTTTCCAATGCTGAGCTACAGGGCATCCTACTTGTCGTAGGTTTATGAAATGCGTGTGAATATTTATGTATGTGTACTGAAAGCTTATCTGTGTACATTATGCACGCAAACGTCTGTGTGGATGAACATCTTTGGACGGTAGCAGCCGTTTCCAAGAGCAACGGGCTCTGGCTGTGTGTATGGTTGGCTGATTACACAGCTGACAACTCAAAGGGACAACCCATCCCAGTGGACAGTTTCTTTTTCCATTTCTGTAGAAGTCCACCCAATAACAAATCATAGGTTTACTGATGTCATTCCGTCCTGAGGGATTTTGGGGCAGTGTGATATAAAGCAATCAGAGTCTGCAACTGAGGAGTATTTCACAACAGTAACAAACTTTGCCTTGATGTTTGTGTGTTTGTATGTGTCCATGTGTATTCAGCATGAGTAGATACACGCATTGTTGTGTTTTGACTGCATAGTTTTTTTTGTGCGTGAACACTAACAGAGATAAGCCGGAGTAAGCGAAGGCCAAATACAGCCTCTACAAGGAGAGATGGGATAAAAGAAGAGGGTGTGCTGCTGTAACAGTGGATGACAGACAGCTGTGGGTCTTTTAGCTAAGCTGGAACAGGGAGGTCCATCTAGCTCCTCATTCCCAGAAATGCCCCCGCTTGCCTGTCCTTGTTTTATACCAGTTCCATCCTTCTCTGCCTGTCTCTCTGCTGGCTTTTTTCCGTTTGGCCATCTCTCTTCTAGTCCATCCCACCTTCATCTTTGCTCTTTCCTCCTCTTTTCAGTCCATCACTTGTATTCAAGGTTCAGGGCCAGGGTGAGCCTGTTAGAGCTTATACAGTATTCTGGGCTGCCCGGCTATTGGCACATCTCCCTCCTGGTTACATAACAGCCAACCACACAGCTCCTCTACAGCTGCTAGAAAGCTCCAAAGCCTACAGGCTGCCTCCCTCGCACTGTACCCACACTGAGAGCAACAGGAGAGGGGGACAGAATGTGGGAGTTGGGCAGCTCTTTTTTCCATTCAATGTTTGGTTTGTGCTTACATATATGTAATTATTTACGTAGCCTGTAGCTAATGAAAACACTAGACATGGGTGACATCAACGTAATGGAATGTTCTATCTGCAGACAGATCAAATAGCCTAGATTTTATGCCTATAATAGGATTGTAAAATCACATTACCTTTCCCAAAATGCAGATCCATGTCAGAGAATCTAGATATGTAACTAATTTCCTTTAGTGGAATTATTGGGAAAATTACAAGAAGTGATCAACCACAGCCTCCAAACATGACAACACTTGCTCAGACTGCACTGCACAAGAGACAGTGTTGAATTAACAAAACTTGTTCTGAATATACCCCAGTACTCTCCTGCCTTTAGCCATGCAATAACATCAACCCCCTGGCTCAGTCGCCAGTACAGGTGTGAGGGGGTTGGGTGGAGGGTTGGGGATCATCAAAGGTGACCAGTTGCTTTTCTCCCCTATTCATTACTGACAGACAGGCCGGGCCAGGAGACCAGACAGCCCGAGTCAGTCCCACTCAAAAACACACCTGGAGCTGTGGGCCGGGCTCCTAACAACTGATCATCTCAGAGCAGCTCATCAAATCCAAAACTTCAGAACAGTCAGAAGAGCAGACAAAAATGGGACATGGACCAGTGTCCCGGATCGATCACGCAGGAGTGCTCGGTCCTGGTCGGTCCTGGTCAGTCCACAAGCTTTAAATAAAGCTGATGTTTCACTGAGAGAACAGTGTCCACGTTCCAGGCCCCCAGAACCAGGGCTCCTTACATCTGCCTCGGAGATGGACACACATCTTACAGCATTGTCTTCCTTCTTGTTAGGTTTCCTTATTAAATGAGTACTGAAGCACTGGAGCTTGCAGCCACACGCCACAGTTCCATTCATTCGGATAACCATTCCCACAGAAGCAAAGGCACATCTAACTTTATATTTTATAATAGCATTAGATAAAGTCGTAACGCTAATGCCAGCAGCCTGTGAATGAATGGTAACAGTTCATTTTCTGTGTACAATTGGCCTTGAGATTAACAAAGTGACTGTGGCTTTAACACACAGTAATAAATACTTGACATGGTTACCCTGTGAAAGGTCCCGGATATTCACAGCACAGAGGTACAACAACACAGAGCTGACAGTCAAACAGTCAGGAGAGAGAGAGAGGTCTTTACCTGAGTGTATGGCCATATCCCTCTCCACCAGGACAGTTCAACCTCCCTCCAACCTCAACGATCCACACCCCAAGACAGAACAGGCAAAATCGTATCCCAGGGCAAAAGGAGCAGCGAATATCCACGAGAACCACAAACGCCTGTTTGCGAGACTGTGCGGGTACACCTCGCTTCTTCTAACATTGGCTGCACTCAATCCCTGACTCCTCTACCTGTCTACAAGTGTGTTCACGCCTCTGACAGGAAGGGTGTGCTGGGTCCGTGTGTGTCTGTGTATTTGAAGCAGTGAGATTTTTCTTCCTTATAGCTTCTTGGATTCCAACCAAGTACAGCCCTGAGTTCTTAACCTCACTCGGGCCACACCTACTTTTTCCCCAGTCTGTGACATGTTCTTTTTGTCAGAAAGGGAGGCAGTGTTCAGGCAGGATGTCACCGCTGTTGCTGCTCAGGCAGAAAAAAGTCCAGGAGAAAACAAGAAATAAAACTGGTGTCCTGCCTGCCCGTCTGATCTACATCCTCAGTCCTTTCTGGCCTCTTGAATATTAACGCCACTGTTGTCCATTTGCGACTTCCCACTGTCCACTATTTTCCCTATTCCAGAGTTATGCAATCCTATCTTTCGGACAACTCCCAATCACCATCTCCAACCCTTCGACTCTTTTTACTACACCCCCTCAACCCCCAGCCCCCAACGCCCAAAAGTCCCAAAAAAATATTCCAAGGCATTATTACAGAATGGCCTCATCATCCTCTCCCCAACAAGTTGTAGCGGATTAGCTTCACCACAGCCTTTCTTCTTTAGTCACGCTATGAGAGGAAAGAATATTGAAGTTTGACTTTTCCATTCAGTCTTCACCCTTTTCTATCTGACACATTCAAACCCAACATCTTCCTCTACTGTGTAAAGCCTGACAGTCAGTGGAACCAGAGACTGCTGAGAGGCTACGTCACGCCAGTCACGCGGGACATCATCATGTCACGGACTGAAAGGAGGGCGCCGCCCAAAAGCCTTCCCAGTCCTTATTTTGGCCACCACTTTGGACCAGAGCTCATCGGGCAGGGTGCCATACGTGTCACATCCCATGGCCTCAAAACCACGGTTCTGAACCAGACAGATGTAACGGACCGATGGCCGGGCCCACATTCCTGTTCCTCCAACACCATAACGTGTCAAGGAAGAGAGTGCGAAGGCCCTGCTCCAACATGTCTGCAACTAGCAGCCAGCCAGCCAGCCATGTTAGCAGCCCAGGCAGGGGCCTGTTAATGGGGATGTGCCCTTAGGTGTGTGTGTGTGTGTGTGTGTGTGTCAGCCTACTCAGAATGAGCATGATGTGTGATGTGGTGAACTAATGAGGGAAAAGCCCTTTCAGACGCATTTCCCTGGTGCTTTACCCTGGGACCAGGGCTACACCGGGGATTGGCGCTAATGTTGGCTCCAGACATTCAGTACCAAGGACTGGAGGGGCTCAGATTGGGAGGTAGGAGTAAACTGTGATTTGGCCAAATGTTTTCTGGTAGTAAAATAAAAACGACGCCACGCTCAGTTTGTTTATAATACTCAGGGCTGTGTATTTCTATTGAGTCGATGGCATCGTACCCCCTTCGGTCGTTCAATCTCTTGCCATTGGGAGTTTTTGCTTCCCTGTACCGTTGCATTATTTGCTTTATTTTAACAGGGATCGGTTTGTTAGATCAGATGAAAACCATTACAAGAAACCTAAAGACCAAAGAAATGATACACACTGCTATTCCAATAGCACGACACGTAACGCGTCAACCCGCAAACACCTCCCTAACTCCTAAAGTCCAGGGCTTGGCAACAGTCCGTGTCAATGGAAACAGAACATTGTCTGGACTTTGGTGTAAAACACCAGTGTTTGGCACCAGGTGAAATAAGGCATTTGAGTATGACATCATTCATGTGTTGTTAAAAAGGGTTCATTCTGGATTATGATGAGACCAGATATTTTCTAAACAGGGCACACGATTAAAAATATAAATATATATAAACTGTGCCTTGGAGTTGATACATAACCTTCATACTGATATGACATAAATGCTTAACATAATATGGAATGTCTGACCCAGTTCAATATGATGCCTTTTGGCTGAGGCACCAACTCACCATTTTTACGGTCCCGCACAGGCATGTCATTTGGAGCGGGAGTTAGAGTCAGGTCCTGAAGCTCATTGGTTACTGCTTCACTCTGCGGGCTAGGGGCGGAGCCGGCCGCCACGGCAACCACCATGATGCCGGGACTTGGCTCCACCCCACACTGTGGCTCCAGGGTTGCCAGGATGACAGACCTGTGATGTATCAAAAAATAGAGATTGATTAGGTCGAGAATTGTAGAAATGATGGTATCAATAGGGGTGGGGAACAGTCCAAAAGATAGGCAGGCTTTTTTCGGCACTGGTATAAAACAGACTTGACTAAACTTATACACTTAATGGATTTCAATGAATAACACTTTTGGATAACTTAGGTGTGTATTAGAGCTTGCTGAGGACAAAACTGTATGGTTGCCCAAAACATATGTTATCCACCCCCAATCTTGACCCAGTTACTATAGACATGCCACACAACCTGACCAGTGAAGTCTTGTACTGTGCAAATTAGGCAACTAATTCCCTTGAGGCTTGCTTTTAAAAAAAAAACACTGCCAGAGACACTAAACAGGTTTCCATGGATCCAAATTAATTTAAAAATCTGTTATGCAAATGGAAACCAGAATAGGAAATAAAAATGTCATGTTAATCCATGTGAATCCAACCGACAGGGATGGATTTGTCTTTTATCCACATTCCTTATTTGCAGTAATGTACAACCCCATTTCCAAAAAGGTTTGGCAAAATAGTACAACATATCAAATGTCAAAACTGAGACATTTCATTGTATATTGAAAAATTATGTAAATTTGATGCCAGCAAGACATTTATAAAAAGTTGGGACTGAGGCAACAAAAGACAGGAAATGTTAGGTAATGCTAAAAACCAAACCTGGTAGAATTTCATACAACTAATTAGGTCAATTGGCAAGTCAGGTCAGTAGCATGATTGGGTTTAAAAAAATAATACCAAAGAAGAGTCTTTCAGATAAAGATTCACCACTCTGTTAAAGACTATGCAAGGCAAATAGTGCAACAATTTAAGAATAACGTTTCTCAATGTATAGAATTTGGGGATCTCATCTTCTACAGAACATAATATCATTAAAACACTCAGAGTCCAGAGAAATGTATGTATGCTAGTGACAAGGCTGAAAACCAATACTGGATGGCTGTGATCTTCGGGTCCTCAGACATTAAAAACAGATATGATTCTGTAGTGGACGTCACTTCCCGAAAAACACTATCGGTAAACACAGTACGTCCCTGCTTTCACAAACGCAAGTTAAAACTCAACCATACAAAGAAGAAACCATAGATGAACAAGATCCAGAAACACAGCCGCCTTCTCTGGGCAGAGTTCATTTAAGACGGACTGAGACGAAGAGGAAAACGGTCCTGTGGTCTGATGAGTAAAAATTATTTTTGGGAATCATGGACGCAGCGTCCTCCGGGCTAAAGAGGAGAGGGACCATCCAGATTGTTATCAGCGCACAGTTAAAAAGCCACCATCCCTGATGTTATAGGGGTGCATTAGAGCACATGGCACAGGTGACTTGCACATCTGTAAAGGCATAATTAACGCTGAACAATATATACAGGTTTTGGAGCAACATACGCCATCCAGACAATGTCTTTTTCAGGGAAAGCCAAACCACATTCTGCACGTATTACAACAGCATGGCTCCGTAGAGCCCAGGTGCTAAACTGGCCTGTCCGCAGTCCAAACCTGTCAAAACATTGAACATTTGGTGCATTATGAAACTAAAATATTGCAAAGGAAACCCCTAACGGTTTCCCCTAAATCCGGTATCAAGCAAGGGGAAAACGTTTCACTTTCTAAACTACAGCAATTGGTCTCCTCAGTTTCCAAATGCTTACAGAGTATTGTTAGAAGAAGAGGAGATTAAACCCAGTAGACAACTTGCCCCCGTCCCAACTTTTTTGAAACATACTGCTGGCATCAAATTCAAAATGCACAGCATTTTGCCAAAAACAATAATCTTTCTCAGTTTCAACATTTGATATGTTGTCTTTCTACTATTTTCAATTAGGCTAAATATAGGGATACATTATTTGCCCGTCATTGCATTTTGTTTTTATTTGCATTTTACATAGTGTCCCAATGTTTTTGGAAATGGGGTTGTAGTTATAAGAAAGAACAACAAAACAAAAGATACATTACTATATCAAATAATGCAACGCATAGGAGAGTGTAATGCAGCAGGTCTTAAAACAGGCATTCATTCATTTTACATCAAAGAATCAAAGAATAACTAAGAGGTTAAAGTATAGATGATCTGTTCATTTAAGGGGAATTGGGGACATATTTTGTTTTACAATCTAGAAACGACAACACTTTATACATAGTCTGCCTCTGTTTTTAAAAGTATAGGTAAACTAATCAGACCAAGTCTGAATATAAACCAAAATGTGATGCTTGAAAACAAACCGGCTTTGCTGACCACAAGAGGGGCACAGTAAGATGGAGTGCATGCAGACACTGTTACTGGTAACCTGCAGTTAATCAGAATGGAAAATCATCTTGCTTTAATGTAAGACAGCATGTCAGATCGCTAATGTTTCCATGGGCAGCTACATTTATTTAACAGCTTGGTCCTCAGAGAGTTGAGACCACGCTTGCTAAACAAATAGACTACTGGAGGAAAATGTAGTGCGCCCTCCACATTGAGCTCATCCTGCGTGACTTGAGATTCTGATTGGGCAAGACAGGCACAGGGCCTGTAGCAGCAATCCCATGTGAAGGAAAAAAATGGGTGCAGATTGACAAATCACATGTTGCCTGTCTTTTTAACACTTCACCTCAAAATGTGTCATAAAAGTAAATAAAATGCAACTGAAGAGAGTTCAACTAAAATGCACCGTGACAGGAATGTCTACCATCCTTTTCTGGGCAAACTTCACTGCAAATGTTAACATTAGATACTGGAAACCAAGTCAGCATGAGTAGTTAACGGTTAATGCAATTGTAGATGGGTTATGGTTGCTTCCTAGCAAAACTCTTCCTAACAGCATCCTTCCACACACAAAGCTGCTACCGAAAACCCCAGAATTAAACAGAAACGTCACAATTGTCATACACTGTAAGCCTGGAAAGGCACGCCATGTTGTGATCGGAGAGTGGGCAACGGCCTTTAGGGTAGATAGATGTGGCCAACTTTCCCTCTCAGGACTGGGCAATAAAACATGGGACAAGCTGGTACATGCCAGCAAAACACTGAACATCTCTTGTACAACTCCAAAACTCAGTAGCAGCAAGAACACCCAACTCAAGAATGCGCTGCTGCAGGCTAAGGATAATTAAGTCAACTATCCAGAGGAACTGGGATTTGAGCTTTCCTTGACCTCTGACCCTTGAAGTATTGTTTTTCAGCTGACAACAACTTTGCTACAATTCTTGAGTTGAGGTTTGGTGCATCATTTGTGAATGGATTACATTAACAAAGACATGCCATGTCAACACTAAAACGTGGTTCTGTTTGTTTTCTACCCATGGAGTACATCACTGAAAGTAACAGAACAGACTTGAGAACAATAATGCTTTGTTATCTAAGGACCTCAGGTTATTGTTTTTATGATTTTGGTTGCCTCTCATTACCAAGGCTACATCTCCACTTACTATCCATTCCAGTCTCCCATCCACGTCCCTCTATGGTTTTCTTGCCCCCTCTGTGCAGGTGTCAGATTAGTATTGGTGAAACTGGAAGGAGTAAGTCCCTGTCAATGACTGGCACTGGCTCTGCAAAGTCATCAGTTTGTGTGTTTCCAGCAGCCAGAATTCGATGTTTTCAACGGTAATGTTTGGTCCATTTTGGCACCAGCAATTTAACCAACAGCTTGCAAATATAGTGTGGGTAGCCTACCGGAAACTGCAGATGAGCGACAGACCATTTGTATTTGTCAAACAGCAGACATGTAACAAATCATATCACAAATCCACAATATGCGTTAGAAAGGACCAACAAGCTCATAAAAGTTCACATTCTAAACCCTGTGATGTGGTTTATCATATTTTATGATTGTATTATTTTAACTGCAGAGATATTAACCACATTCTTTACAGAGCCTAAGTTGGAGGACGATATGAATAGTATGAGGACTCCTAGATCACTTACGATATGTTCGACGTTCAATCAATATTAGCACATAAAAACCTTTTCAATGTCAGTCCTTGTATAAATAATTTTCCAGATGAAAACATTCCAACAGGTTGAAAGGATAAATTGTCTTTCAACATCAATAAAAATGTTCATGCCACTGTTTCCGTCACAGCTATCATGATTATTTTATAGGGCATGACTTGGCTCAAATACATTCTGTGGATGGAAGTGCAGTCAGAGACATCCTGTTAGAGACATTTGTTTGAGTTGAATTGCACCACCAAAATCATCCAATCTACTGTTGCATAACTGTATGCCTGTAGCCCACCCCACTGCAAATCCAACAATAACACTATCATGACATCAACAGATGCCTCACCCAGTGGTTACCACACATATCTAATTGAGGCTATCTTGAGAGATCTCTGACAAGCAGAAACAGCTTCAAAAACCCAGTGAAACAGTACCACTTACAGAGAGTTAGGTTAGACTCGCCAGTGACATGTCAGAGAACAAGACAGGCAACAGTGTAGGCCATATTTCAATAAAAGGTGATGTCACAATGCAGTAAAATAATAATGCAGTAAAATAATAATGCAGCAAACCTCAATTAATGTTGCATTGCATTCGCAAGTCATGACATCAATAAACACAGAGGATGTCTTTATGCAGTAGAACTCAAGTTGGTGTGACTCAATGCAATGTCACAACTTTGTTGATCATGACCAACCAGGTTCTCAATGGCAAAGAGACCTTAGACATCATCTGAATATGAATGTCCAGATGTGATATCATACATTAACACAAACAGAATATGATAACTATAGACTGCAGATGAGCCAACATCCACCTGATGCTTGTTTTTTCCTTTCCGACACCTATCCTCTATGAGGGGTATTGTCGAAACATGTAGTGCATTGTGCTGACACAATGGCATGGGGGAGGGACAGCGACTTCTCTGGCATTCCTCCCACTGCACGCCTACACTAGTCTGTGCAGATCTGCTCTAAACATGTTTGCAGAGCAACAACAGGCACACCTCCCACTTAGCTGGAATGTGGGTTTTCTATCTCAGAAATGCAAAGAAGATACTGATGGGATCAGTGACTGTTAGCAACACACTTAATCTTTGACAAGCTAGTCTCAAGGGAGAAAGGTTCAGTGATGATGCACAATATAGTTTACGTTTATCAGTTAGTCATCAATGACAAAAGGAAATGAGTGACTGGACAGGATGCTGTTATGAACTTACCTGTTCCACTAAATCCTTGAAAACAAATATGAGGGTTTTTCCATTTCAGCCGACTGTTGTGAAGAGTGCTGAAGAAGAGTAAGGAGAATTTGCTTTTTTAATCAAAGTACACTGCAACAAATAAGTCTGCTCTTCATCAATAAGTGGTTCCATCTTCACGTGCAGAGCGTTTATAACATGAAATACAAACCAGCCAACTAGGTACCTTTTTAGTGGTGTGGTGCAATATGACAATGGTCTAATGATAGTTTCGATCAAACATTGATAGTATTGGCAGTGTATTATTCTACAGCCAAATCCAGTTTTATCTACTGCGCTAACTAAAGCTATTAATGGAGCTGTCATTGGCTCATATGGCAGCTAGTTAGCGGCTAACGTTAGCTAATCTTACACAATACCCATCGAAAACAATACAATAGCTAGCAAACTAGCTACGCAGTGGACACATTACCTGAATGTTTCAACGGAGAGCTAATAAACAACAAAATACAATACTTCCACAAAAGCAAGCCGGAATGTATTTTACGCGAATATTTAGTAACGTTATATCGATACTAAAGCCATAAGTCCACCTCCCCGGCTCCAGACAGCTACAAGAAATACCTAGCTTAGCATCTATTGCTAGCAGCTACCTGTCAGTGTATTTAATGTAGTCACGCGGTATTACGCATGTAGTCTGAAAACCTAAATAGTGTTAAAAATGAATAAATGCGTGTTCTTGTTATCCAGATACGTATTATTATCGTTATATAAGCTAAATGTTGATAACCAGAGTGAACGCATTAGGCTTAAGACTGCACGACTTCCGACTTACAAAGGAAACTTTGACCGGAAAACCCTCCTCTACCCACTATAAAATCAAATGATTCATTGATGACCAGTATAAAAGATATACTCACATATAAACGACTGGATAAAATGTAAACTGATTGGGGAATAATATAGCGCTATGCTTAATGTATGGCACAGATGTACTTGCTGTCTCTCAATGCCTAGCATTGAAGAAAAACTTTAACTCTTTCAGTGTTATGGGCTGGTGACACATATGGCTGGTGTACAGAAATCAATGAGCGAATTGAATGATCTGTGTCTTCGCGCCACCTACTGGTTTTTCTGGAAACCTCTTCGTTACTCTGGTTATCAATAGACAGTCTAAAACTGTTTTATACCTATGGGTTGTAATGATCAAGAGAATCTTTCTGATATATTTTGACTGGCAGTCCTACAGATCCTACAGACGACCAACTGTAGCTCAAATTGCTGAAAAAGTTAATGCTGGAACTGATCGAAAGGTGTCAGAGCACACAGTGCATAGCCGTTTGTTGCGTATGGGGCCAGTCAGACCAGTCAGGGTGCCCATGGTGACCCCTGTCCACTGCCAAAAGTGCCTACAATGGGCATGTGAGCATCACAGCTGGATCACGGAGAAATGGAAGAAGGTGGACTAGTCTGATTAATCGCGTTTCCTTTTACATCACGTGGATGGTTCGGTGTGCGTTTTGGCAGAAAAATGGGGACCTACACAATATTAGGCAGGTGGTCATAATGTTATGGCTAATCAGTGTATATGAAATCACTCAAATGACATGGTTGCACGGAATACATCTCTGGCTGTCTCTGTATCCCACAAGCTAATCGCCGATTCATTTTTGGACTTAGTAAAACATGGACAGGGTCCTTATCAAGCCCTATAAGTAAGATCCTTGCCCCTCCCACACACTACACAACAAAGCCCAAAGAAAAGTTCAGTACCAATAATAACAAACATAATAATAGCTTGAGTTTGTGAAATATTATTTTTGTTTTAGTGTGTGTGATGTTACACCTTACAAAGGGTATCAGAGGGTGAAATGTCTCTTACGTGAAAGTTCTTCACCTCATATGACCTGGTAAAGAAGTACTGAAAGACTGACCGTGTGTTTGTGTTTTGAGGTATAGTGAGACAGTTTTCACTTTACATCTGCACTTCTCAGTAGTGATGGCCATACGAGGATTCATTACCGTTCTTGTAGCAGCAGGATATTATACTAGCCGCGCTAACTCAGATTTTATTTTCAGAATAAAAGCCATCAGTGAAATATATAAGGCAATATAGGTAACAATTTAGTCTGTACATTTTATGTTTAATATCCGTTACAATATTGTTCTTGTATTTTCATTTTCAGACTAGATTGTTAACTATATTGCCTTATACATTTCAATGATATCTTTTATTGTGTTAAATAAAACCTGATTGCTGCCAGCATAATATCCTGCTGCTACAATAACACCAATGAAGCCTCGTTGGGCCATCACTACTTAGCAGGATTTTCAACAAGAATTTTCATCTATTCTCCACCACCGGGTCATTTTGACCCTAACATTATTAACGAAACTGTTCAATTTGGCCACCTTTCGTTTCATATGTTCATAAACACAATTTTGAGGATATCATCAAGTTTCATGCAGATCGAAAAAACTTAGATGGTATTTCAGACAGTCTTCAAACGGGTCAATTGGACCCTAACATAACATAAGGGTTAAATAATTCGTTCTAGTTTTAGTGGTTATTTAATAATACAAAACATTGGAACAGACGCACAGTCTAAAAATGCTAGCTGGAAAGGCAAGATCTGGGATACGAACCTCGGAATTCTAATTCCTCTTCGCAAAGAGCATGTCTAACCACTGCACCCTTAAGTCTAGTGGGATATTATGGAAAATACGTCTTTATAAACATCAATGAACAAGTTATATTTATTTCTGACTAGCTGGTGACACCACTGTGCAGTGAGTTCAAAAGCCTCGAGACAATGAACCGTCACCACTCTGCAGTGAGTTCAAAAGCCTCGAGACAATGAACCGTTTTGGGCCCACGGTGACGAAAGCCTTGAATGCTTCTGAATGCCTTGATTTCCCCTCACTAACCGAAGTTTCAGAAAACTTTGTAATATTGGTTAAAGAAGGTGCCCGGTAGAGGCCGGTGTTTGAAAGCACTCCTGAAGCATGTATTTTGCACCAAGCTTTGGAACAGCATGTGATCAAACGAAGCTTCTGACGTCATCAATCACGTGGGAGTCACTTTGACACAGACATTTGCATCAAGTGTGGAATCAATACCCACTAGTAAGGATTGTTAGGTATGGAGTGAGTCATTTGGCTGTACAACTGCATTTCGTTCAAAGGGGAAATTATCAACAATGAACAAAGTGCACAACTCCAATGTCAAGACGAAAACGTAGGCTGGTACACCCGCCGTAACAGCAATAGCGCGTGAAATGCATGCTTAAATAGGCTGAATCTAACCTATAATCGCCTGCTATTTGTTTTTGCTGTCCAGGATAAATGCTTTCCGTGAAACATAAGACAGCTCCATTGTTTATTGTTTCTACAGTGCGGATATACAAACTTTGTTGAATGTTGAGATATGGAAAATCTCCGTTGTTTGAGCTGAAAATGTAATCATGGAGCCAAATGAACGGCTCATTTCATCATTGCGATTCCCAAAGATCATCAAGAGCCGTTCGTTTGCGTCCGCCCAATCACTACTAGCCTTAAAATGTGAACGCTGAGTCGGCGCTACGGTTTACATTTGTATCTACAATACGGACGGTCGCAAATCAATGATTGTTGAATACAATGATCCAAAGTTCACTACCAAAACAATGTATGAGTGAACTGTTTTCATGCGTGGTTTGAAACGACAAACATGTTTTTTAAAACATTCACGGATTCAGCTCGTGGCTTGTTACAGCTGGTAAACCGGAGAGCCATCATACCACAACATCCTCATGTGTACTCCGTGGGGCTTGGACAGGAAGGACCCTCTCGACTGTACTACGAGACCGCTAAACCAGTGAACACTCCGGTCTCGGATGCCTCTATCCGGACAGTGGACCTCCGCAGCGATACGGTAACCAAGCCCGGAGCGGCCATGCGTCAAGCTATGGCTGAGGCCGAAGTTGGGGACGATGTGTTTGGTGAGGACCCCACGGTGAACGGTCAGTAAAATCGGTCCCTGATAAATACAGTCCCAGATGAATATCTGATGTGTAAGATTGGACTTGCCTATAGGTTTATGATGATGAAAAAAAATGTATGGGCATTTGTGCAGAGCTCCAGAAGATGGCTGCAGAGTTGTTTGGGATGGAGGCTGCTCTCTACGTCCCCTCAGGAACTATGGCAAACCTCATAGCAGGTGAGAGAACCCACTTTCTGGGTGTTGTTTTCTTGTCTTGTCTTATTGTTGGTTTGAGGATTCTGGACCTGTTACGGTTTTACATCTAATCGCAGAGAAGAATGTGAATCACAAGTAACAATGTAATACATTTGTGTGTGTTTGCATGTGTTTGCCAGTAATGGTGCACTGCAGGGAGAGAGGAGATGAGATGATCGTTGGGGATCTGTCTCACCTCCATATCTATGAGCAGGGAGGAACTGCCCAGGTACTGTGAACACACACTCGCCCAGATTGCACACATTGTCTGCATTCATAAGTTGCACCCTGAGAGAATGTGTGATTTTATACATGTGCCAGCTGGCTGGTGTTCATTCCACCACAGTGACCACCCTACCTGATGGGACTTTTGACCTGGATCAGCTGGAGTCCAAGATTCGCCACGGTTATCCTGACGCCCACTACCCACGCTCCCGCCTGGTGTGTGTGGAGAACACACACAACATACAGGGAGGACGTGTGCTGCCCTTACCGTTCCTGAAGGAGGTGTGTGTGTGTGTGTGTGTGTGTGTGTGTGTGTGTGTGTGTGTGTGTGTGTGTGTGTGTGTATCCCTCGGGTGAGTGCTGAATGGTCTTGTGGAAGGTTCTGGGTTTGTAACTGTTTTGTTGTGGCATGTCTGCGACAGGTTAAGGCATTAGCGGAGAAGTACGGTCTGGCTGTACACATGGACGGAGCCAGAATGATGAATGCAGCCGTTGCCCAAAATGTCACCCCATCTACAATCCTACAAAACACACACAGCGTTAGCGTCTGTCTTTCTAAGGTGAGGACACACATTTGAGAAATGTAATCCGCAGATGCCATTACAAGGAAGGGTTCCCATCTATGCAAGGCTTCGTGACGTCAAGACACTTAAGTGAACAAAAAAAATGCATAATGCAGTTTTACTAAAGGGGTGTGACAGAGCATTACGTAAAGAGCTTGTATACCCAAGCCTGCTCAATGTAGCAGTCAAATTAGTAGCCACTTCCTGTATCAACACTAACAAATATATGACAACCTCACCTTACCGCTGTAGCTGCCAGATGCACATCATGGTAATATCTGGCAAGATATACATCCTTACATAAATGACCACACATGTGCAACACTTACATGTAACACAGCATATACAGTAGAGAACCGTTAAAGTTTACAAGGTGTCTGAGCCTGGGTCCTCTCTAGGTTTCTTCCTAAAATTCGACCTTCTTAGGGAGTTTTTCCTAGCCACTGAAATTCAACACTGCTGTTGTTTGCTCCTTGGGGTTTAAGGCCGGGTGTCTCTGTAAAGCATTTTGTGACAACTGCTGTTGTAAAAAGCGCTTTATAAATAAATTTTGATTGATTGATTGAGTGCTCGGTTGTATGTCATTGGTAGAACCTGTAACCTCGCTCAACTGTCAATGGGAGAATAGCTTTGCTATTAGCAGGATTCTACTGTGACTCTGAATCCAGGCCAGTGACCCACTGGACACAAACTGGTTTAGTCGATTTACAATATATTCAAACCTATAAAATATGTGGCTATTGGGCAAAACATGACCCATGTGTTGGTAATTTCAAGATTGATGTTGTCATTGCATGCATATAATATGGAATGAAAATGATAAACTTGATTGCTTCAATACATGTTATTACGTTGATTAATATTGAAGTTAACATACTTTTTGGGGGAAAGTTGTAAATGTATTTTCTCAATAAAGAAAATTAATTGTTAATTTGTTTAAAATGTGGTTTTATTTATCTATTATGACTTATGTGAAGAACTGATGACAGTGTAAGTGAAATGTATGCATATATTTTGAAAATGGTAAAGTGTGTGTGTGTGTGTGTGTGTGTGTGTTACAGGGACTGGGTGCACCAGTGGGCACAATGTTGGCTGGCCCTCATGACTTCATTTCCAGGGCAACACGCTGTCGTAAAGCCCTGGGCGGAGGCCTGCGCCAGGCAGGCATACTGGCAGCAGCTGGCAAGCTGGCATTGGGGGACATGATAACCAGGCTGGAGGAAGACCACCATCATGCCAGGATCTTCGCACAGGGTGGGCACCTGCGAAATAAACATGGGCATTTCCATTTTAGATTATCTTCCTGACCAGTCTATTAGGTAACTTGTCTTTGTGTGTGTGTTGTGTAGCTCTGCTGGAGTGCGATCCTCCTCTCTACGAGGTTGACATGGCTGCTGTGCAAACCAACATCGTGCGGTTCCGTCTTCGGGACCCCTCGTTGACCCCAACAGAGTTCTGTACCCTCATGGCCGGGGTGGGGGAGTGTGAGCAGGCCTCTATTGGACAGGGTGTACGGGTACTTATGTTCCCTCACATTGGTGGCTCCATTAGGGCTGTGTGGCATCTAGGCGTCACACTGGAGGACACCCAGCTGGCCACCCGAAAGGTGCAGTTTGTGGCCAGGCAGCACTCCCAGCAGACACTTGGGGCTCACTAAAAATTCTGAGCTTAACGCCACCATAGTGAGCTGTGTGCTGAACCCTTCTGAAAATGTTTCTTGTTCAGAGGAAAAGCAGTGAAAGCACTAGGACTTACATTTTTATTATTTAGTAGTTAAATAATGATTTGAACAGTTAGTAATTGATTTAAATAGTGTTTGTATAATTTGTTTTGGAATATGATGAGTATACAGATGTGATGAGTAAGCATTTCTATTAAACAAATCAATTATGCCTTGTCAACAGTGGACTCTTAATTCATGTAATGTTTATGAAATGCCACTAGATGTCACAGATGTCACTAAATATCTTTGTCATTACCTTCCCCCTATAAAATAGGTTTCAATCACTGGTAATACCATAAGCTGTCAATGCAACAATACTGACTGTTGTTACATCTTTATTAGTTTATCTGGATCGCAAAAGGAATTTCACTCAACGTGTAATTGCATTTGGTGTAATGAGATGTTAACGTCCTTGCTGAAAAGAAAAACATACTGGCAGCGGTGGGATTCGAACCCACGCCATCGAAATGACTGGAGCCTAAATCCAGCGCCTTAGACCACTCGGCCACGCTACCTGAACACTTGTACCTCGAGTATTAGTTATAATATGTCTGATAAAAGTGACTGTCTTGTAATAGGAGAAACGTTTTTTTGAATGTTTTTTAATACAATTATGTAAAATGAAACATCAACTGTTATTTTCTATTGTTGTTGTTCACATCTGTGAATAATTGCCATTAAAATAGGACGTGTAGAAATCCATGAAAAGTCGTTCTATATTACGTGTCAGGTTCGTTTTCTGAATTCTAAGGAGTCCTCGCTACATATGTGAGTCAGTGGAAGATGAGACAATTGCAGGAATGCACTGTGTTACTTATCAACCATGTAACTTGGCCACTACAAATAACACCTCTTGTACGGGTCTGTTACGTCTTCTGCCAAAACATGTTCTCACAATCGGATTCTGCACACTCCGCTGTCAGATGGAGACGCTGGATCCTATTGGTCAGATGCGCGAAATACGTCGTTACTTAGCAGGCGGTGTCAGTGTCTCCCCTGACCTTGGCGGCCAGCGGGACCCCACACACGCCCTAGACACGCGCTGTCCATCCGCTCACGGTCAAACGGGGTCTGTCTCAGCGGTTGAGGTCTAACACCAACTATAGGAGACAGCTTCTATTTGCATGCAATTATACTGCTCAACACTTGAACTAGATTGACTGACCACACAAAAAGATTTCCACACGCACACTTTACAAACTGTTACTGTACTTCTTTTGACCACTCATTCCAACTCCGTTAATATTGCTACATTTCCCCACTTCACCACCTGATACACGTGTAAAAATGCTAATACTATTATTTATTTTTATTCACATTGCTATAATTTGTATTGTCTTTGCTTTTTAAATATTATTGCTGTTACTTTACGTACTGTATTATTTATATTGCTTTTGCATTGTTGTATGGAAACCAGTTAAGTATTTATTTGAATGGTATCTGTTATCAGTTAATGTGACAATTAAAACTTTACACTTTTGCTGCGCTTTCAAAACTGCAATTGATCTATATTAGTAACCCTTGAGATTAAAAACGAACTTGCTCTCCTTGGCCAAGCAGGCTAGTAGTTACGTCAGATTCAGGTGTTTCTCAAATTTGTGACTGAAATAATTTAGTTTATGAGCTTGACTACCAGAAGTGCCTGGTAGTCAAGCGCCTAAACTAAATTGACTACCCAGTCTATGTGCGAAATATATCAAAATATCGATATTTCAACCCAGAGAGTGAAATGTATTTTACGAAAGGATCCTTCATTTCATGTTTTTGAACATTCACAGTGGACATAAACATATCATCTACGGTTTCTATTATTGGATTGCATAAGGGGTGCGGCTGTCAGAAACAGCGATACGTGCATACAGTACAAGTCGCATGGTGGACAGGTTATGGAAGCCCGTTCCCGGCACCAAAATAAGGCAACATGACTACGATTTGAAATAGTACATTTGAATTATGAGATATTATGTTATATTTGTGAAATAATGAGCAGATGATTGTTGTTATTATTTTTGTATGAGTAAATCATTATTATGAGAAGAGCACACAACTTTCAGACATACTGTGGATGTTCCAAACACAATTCATTTTTGCAGTTTAGTAATATGAGAGTCGTAATAATGAAATCATACTTCCCTTAATTTGAGAAAGACAACTGATTCAATATTCAGTTATCTATTCTATTATTTCATTTATAAAATAGTCATATTAAAATCTCTTACACATTTGTCATTTACAAATTATAGGATGTAAAATGTAAAACGTAAAAGTCATACAATGTAAAACGTTTGTATGACATTGGGAAATTATTTTATTGATAGAAACAGGCTCACAAAAGATAGCTTAAAGGTGGCTAATAAAAGAAAGAATGCACTTTTTCAATTCAGTATACTGAATTATAATTTTTTTTAAATGAGTTCAGGAAAAAACAAAATCTGGCACTGGTTTGCCCAAGGATTGATGTTTCAATGACTCAATCAAGAGTTCAGGTTAAATATTTTATACATCAGCTAGTAACATCATACAGTATGTTACAGCAGTCTTACAGTCAAAGAGACAATCAATGACATCAGCCATTGCTTGAGGAATACAAGATATGAGCAGGGGAATGCAACTAGAGTTTGTGACTGGCAAATTTGGAATAGTTATGTTGTAGTATAACTAGAGCTGGACTGCAAAACTAGTTATAGGAACGCCTAGGTACATCTAGCTATGTAGATGGTGTACCATTCTAGCTGACCCCTTTTAAAGGAGAAATCTGTGACTCAAACAATATCATTTTTTCCCAACATTTATTTTGGCAAACATTAACAACTGATAAATGTGTCAGGTGAAATGTAACCTGTTTCTCATACATAAAGACTCAGTGGCTGTATCAATGTGATTCACTATAGGACATACTACATACTTTCATAACTATAAAGATTTCAAATAAGTATGCTATAAAAAAACATTGTTCTTGGAGTGTCCTTTTCTTTGAAATTGTGGTGGAACCTTTGTAAGTTATTAATGCAAAAATGTCGACGTTTATTGTAAATAACTATGTATACTTGTTACTGAAAGAACAATGTAAACAACATACGCTAATAAAATTAAATCCACTTTCAAATCTGTGGATTGTCCGAACTTAGATAAATTGAGTAACATTATACATTAATGATAAAAGGTGTTTTAAATGAAATCACCCTTTCGGTCAACCAGCGTTGAGATGTTCAAACTGTTCTACCTTAGATTGCTTGTCAAAGGAATTTTGAGACATATTTTAATTCCGTTTCTAAATATGTATTAAATGAAATCTCCATGATTACAGTGGTTGCTAATCTGTCATGATCAACTTCTAGAGGTGCTGCTCCCAGAGTAGTGGCTTTTACAATTTTTAACAGTAAAATCTGAACATATTTACCACAATTTAATGAGAATTTGTAAAATAATCCATAATATAAGAAATATGGGCGGCCTGCCATCGGAAAGTAAATTTTGGACTATCCCTTTACAACTAGCTAGAAATCACACCACATTTACTTAAGAAAAATGTCATTTTTAGTTATAATTTAATATCTCATCATTATGAAGTACATATTTCATAATAATGTTTATCTAATTTAACAGACACTTATCCAGAGCAATTTATGGTTATTGCATTCATCTCAGGGATAGATTTCACAAATTACAAAATCAAGACATTGGTGTCCCTACTCTCTAAGGAGACAAAGAAAACAGAATTACAGGAATACATGCTTTGGTTTAGTTTCCCTGGCATTGTTTCTAAATGGAAGCATTTGAGCATTTCTGGCACAAATCCCATCCAAGTCCATAGACCTATATTAGCATTTTTCACACACCTTATTCAAGTCATTCAAATGTATTTAAAATGTATTGTGAAGGTTAACAAAGGCCCTTAGAGATCTCTGGACATTGATAGGATTTGTACCACAAATGATAAAATGCCAGCATCTGGAAGTACCTGAGACTAAACCATGTTTGTGCCATTTTGTTATTTAACTGAGCTATCCCTTTAATATAATCAGGCAATGCAACCACCTATTATAAAAACAATGTCAATAAAAACGTTGTTAAGGAAGTCAGTGCTATTAATCTACCTCTCATAATAATGAATTGCTAGCTTATAATTTGTTTGTTGGCGGGCACTGACTTCCATAATGGGTTGAACAGAGAACAGTCAAATAACTGCACAGAAGAGGGGTTTGCCCAGGACCCTCTGGCTACCGGGGATCCACTACGTAGTCCAGTCATCATCTATCAGACTTCGAAAAGAAACAATTGAGCTTGTATATCAACTATTCTCACTGGATTCTTTGTAAATTACCACTAGATAGACAAACCACAAGACAACGTGGAAGTTATCAGAGGATTGTCAAAACATGCCTATTTTCATTGAATAAGCTCTGTCCACTGTTGGTCAGATTAGGTAAGTAACAACAGTATTTTATACTTTACAGCCAATTATTGTGAACGAGCAAAATGCTATTCGCTACAGTTTGTTCTGCCTGAACATTCCAATGCCGGAACTACTGAAAACAACACCTGGTTGTTTTCATACTTCGTAACTTTTAGACAAGGTGTGTAAATTATTTTTTGTACTTGAAGATTTCAGATGAACTCAGAATTCCGAAGTGAACTGTCAAGTTTAACTAAAGTTCGTCTTTCGGTGCCATTTTATTGGAATGCGAACTCAAAATTATGTCAATGTTTAGTTGTCAATATTCCCAGTGCGTCCCACCATGCACTATGGCTGGGCTGCTAGGTTACCCACGTGACTACACTGCGAGGAGTCAGAGCGGCATTAGTCTTCCGCTATCCAATTATTAATATATTTTGCAAGTGAATGTTATCTTTAACGTTAAAAGGGCTGCATTTTTAACGTAATGCAATCTTTAAATTTAAACAATCTAATTAGTAAAATCTAATAAAATCTGAGTTTATTGGTCGCGTACACATACTTCTAGCCAGATGGGAGGCCAAGTGCAACGACATGCTTGAGCTTATACCTCGAAAAATGCAGTAGAATGCTTTACAGAAACAGAAATTATCTTAGGCAAAGAAAAAAGAGAACAAGAAATGTCAGAACGCGAAGACTATTGTAAGTACAGCTATATTGTCTGTATGGCACAGGGTTTGTCTTTGTGTTTGAGGGGTGTGTGGTAATGCTACGTGTTTAGTAGAAAGGCAGGTCTTATTTCCAGGATAGAAAAAAACAAAAATATATATTTGTTTCTCGTGGCTGATCTGTCCCACAACTGCAGACATCTGGTATGCAATATGTTTGGAACATCAAACCGTAATAAAATAATTCCGTCGAGTCAATTGTACTCCGTCCAGAATAAATATCTAATCGACACAAGTATTTGAAATTATCATATTGTGAATTTGTGAGGTCGCTGGCAATTCTTAGTTACATTTTTTCTAGACACAAACGTCTCTTTTTGTGATGATGCAGTTCAAATATTGGTCATTATTCAAGTTTTACACATAATGACTGTAATAGTAGTGCTATTAATGAATAAGAATTCAACATCCCTGCTGTTTATTAGATGCGGGTACCTAATATACTGGCCGTGTACATTTTAGAAGTTGCTTTTGTTATTAGTAGGCCCTAATTATTGATGGCCCTATTATTGCATGTCTGAAAATGAATGTTCTTTAGACCGAAATTACTTCTAGTTATTTCATTAACTTTTGCAAATGGGAAATGAACCATTTACCGTTTAATAGACTAGACGTTTTGAAATAATTACTAGCATTTATTGAGATGTACTTGTAAAATGTAACAGGAACTACAAAAAATATTATCTAATAAACTTTTATTAGTAAAACGAAAATAAAATTCAGAATAGTCACTAGTTGCTGTTGTTAAATAATGACACATTGCTAGGTTGTCATTGGTTTTCCCTGCATTTTCCCAGCCCAGTACTCATCACACTCACCCCAACCAGCCACCATGGAGGATGACCTCATGTTTAATATGGAGGAGGTGGGCAGTGCCCAGTGTAACCTGGGCCAACAGAGGACCCCTGGTCAACATGCTCCGTCACATAGTGATGATGGTAACGATACTGGAGAGGATGAAGACGACTACTACATCTGTCCAATTACAGATGACCCTGTCATCCAGGCCAAAGAAATCTGTGGATATCTGAAGAACATGGTTCAAAGCGAGCAGCTGTCCAATTCTCCAAAAAACTCATTCTCATACAAGGTGAGCAGTGTTGTTTGCGGTAACACAGAGTTCAGAAGATTTTGAAAGTGCCACGGCTGTGTGTCAAGATTGTTGTTCAACAGTTGCCAGGACTAAAGCTGACAGTTTGTTGCCATGAACTGTATTTCTCTGTTGTCAGAATGCAAAATGCTGAGTTGTTCCTCGCACTGCTAGAGATGTGTGTCAGACCAACTCTGCCTTATAAGAAGGCCCTCTTTATCTCTCTGCATAATTTGCGTGCATGCGTTTGTGTGTGTGTGCATGTGAGTCTTCTGTGGCTGACAGCAACAGGTCAGCTTCCTCTCATATGTTCACTCTTTATGCGAGTAGTCTGAAGGTCCATTTATTCCTGGCCAACTACCATCAGATTCACTTTCAACACCACAAGAACCAAATAAATGCAAAAGCCCAACTATAAATTCATATCATCTTAATGTGGTCCTGACAGTATGCAGGACACATTGGGCAGGACACATTGCGCAGGACATTTGAAATGCATCTGGATATTTGATCTGCCTTAATGATTGATTAGCTCTTGATTCTGATGTTAAACTAATGTCATCAAGTGGTCACAGGAAACTGCACGTCATGTAGCTTACCACATATAATGCCATTATATCTATGTGTAATGGTTTCTTAATATAATGAGATATGTCTCACCTTGCTTCAAATGAGCCTGCCTCAAATCTAAAAAGAATTAACTTTAAGGGAATTGTTTTAAACTCCTTCAACCCGGCCAGGTATACACTGAGCTTTACTCTCTATCAGAACTGGAAATGCCCAGGCCAGAACGCAGCTCATCTTACTTGATGATGTCATGTAAACATCCCTTTCTCAGCATGACCCTTGGCTTTGTAATCCAAAAGGTAATCTTGCAAAGTGAAGTTGATGGGAGGAATTAATAACCCTCCCTCATCAAGATCATAGCTATACAGAGAGTTTGGCAGAATATTTCAGATTTTTTTTTTGGGATTGCCATATTTGATCAAAGTTCCAGAAAGCCTTTCTACTGGCAATAAGATAAGAATTCCAATTTGACAGAATATTGAACACCAATATTGTCAACTGAACTCTATAATTTGATCTGTTCCTCATGGATGGTATGGATTTTAATTTGCTGATATAAAATAGTAAATGTTTCTACTTCCAAATAGAATGAGACAGAGAAAGAAACTCCACATCAGCAGTCTTTCAACTTTGGGGCGTTCTCTGACAATGCACGGGTATGTTACTTACCATATTTTTTCACCATCCCACCTTCCTTTTCCTCAACCTCCGTCCTCCTCCAACTTCCTCCCATTTTTTCATTGCTTATATAATGGCGTCGTTCTTCCTTTCTTTTGCCTTTATACTTCCATGATTTGTTTATGGTGTGCCTTCACTGTATCTACGCTAAACTGTAGCTACAGTTTGGGGGAGTAAAGAACTATGTGAGCAATGTAGAAACACTCAATAACACCACGACTGTCTAATGAAATCATCAAAACTAGTTCACCCAAGCTGAGATCCTGTTTTTTTTAGGGTGCTTTTGAATGTAAATCAGTTTAAGCTTCCTCACAAGATGATCCGTTTACCCTGAAGATGACTTTCTTAACAAATAACTTCATTTGTAGGATGCCACATCCCTTCTGCTGCGAGAAAGTTGTCTATTATCCTTAAAATGCTTTGGAAGGGCTGGGGATGAACCTGGTTGACACAAGTAGATCACAAGTAGGTCATCCGGCAAAAAAGATCCTCAAGCCACAAAGTCAACGTTTTGCAATGGGCATCTCAGTCTTGGGACTTCAAACCCATTAAAAACCTTTGTTTTGGATTGAAGAGGGCACTAACCTAATAGAAGATAAGCACTAACTTAACATACCAGGCATTTGAAGAAACACCTGAAAGGTGTAACCCAGATTAATGGTCTGGTTAATCTTCTACACTTTAACTAATTCAGTAAATGTGGACATGAGGTTGAGTTGGAATGTCCTGTTGTGATCGTTTACCAAACACATAGTTTTGCCTGACAGAGTCTTTTTCCCTTTCTCCTGAAAACTGGAACTTGTAGAAAAAATCTCCTTGCTGTAATTCTTACGTGGTCAGTTTTCAGAAGTTATTGAAACCAGACCCCTGCTTTTTAAAGACTATGAAAGTGTTACTTGTTTAACCTTTTTATAAGGAATTGTGTTACTTATTGAAAAATCTTTATCAACAGTATTGAAACTTTCTAACCCCACTGTAGACTAGTCAGCCCCTGTTTTGTGCCAAACATTCCTTTGTTCTTTGAGCAGCGTGGCCGCATGAGCCAAGCGGGGGAGAGCAACCACAAATGTACAGAACGCCAGAAACCCGACTCTGAGACACGCCCTCAGTTTTTGGATCTGTAAAGGGCCACTCTGTTTTCCTTATTGCCCCTGCTCTACAGAGGCCTGCAAGGCGGAACATCTCACTGGATCCTTTTTTGTTTTTTAGTCAGATGGTGGGCCGAGTGGAATGGTACTCTGGTCTGCTTAGTGCCCCCTGCCTGGTCAGAAGAGTAATACACACCCCAGGACTGGAATGTTTGCGTAATTACTGAATTAAATGAAGTGAAAAACACAAACTATTTAGGTACTTTGAACAGATTCTTAGATTAACAAATACTAATATCCATGTCTCTTGGTAGTCCTTCACACCTGTTCTTCTGGTGTGCATTTATCTATACTCTGTTCATCATCATCATCTTCCTGTCTTTCACGTAAGTGTCCCCACTGTGTGATGCTCGCACTGGCATAGACTGCACAGTGATTGTGATGGTTATCTTCTTTCCCTTTGTCCAAGGCAACGTGGAACAGACTCATAGAGAAGGCCAAATCTATGCCGGACCCCTGGGCAGAGTTTCACCTGGAGGAGGTCAAAACTGAGCCATGCATACGATATAGGTACATAACTATTTATGATATGTATGTGGTTTGTAGGCTTGTGCCTGTACTTTGTTGTAGTGAGTTGTTGTTTAATATCCAGTCCCCTACCTTTGTAGATATAGCACATCGTGTAATCGTTGTTTCCAGTGGCACTTCCAAGTTACTCTTGGCCTGAGCACAATGTTCCCTGGTGTGAGATATCAGGGCTCTCCAACTGCTCACCAAAACACTTAGTCTAAAGCAAAAAGGTACATTCCAGGTATTCCAGGGACACTCAGAATAATGCTATATGATAAATGGGCTTCCTGTAAGGCATAGCTTTTTTTCATATATTTGAGATCTGTTAAACTGTGCCGCACCACTGCAATAAAAACAAGACCTGGAACACACCCAGTTTCTTCATTCCAAGCAGGGCTGTCTCTGCCTTTTGACTACTGCAACAATATCAAACCCTTAACCTACAAGTTCCAGAGCCTGCTGGTCACCTGTTTTACCTGGTAATTAATTGGTGTCCCTGGATTAAACCAGTCCATGGTTAGAGTGGAACAAGAAAAGCCAGTGGAACTGGTTTCAAGGTCCACAGTTGAATTTGAAGGGAGCACGGTATCCCTAATGTATTTGTTTGTGTTGATCACCTCTACATGCTGTTAAATAAAAGAGTCCCGCTAAGAGTGAACCAGAGGAGAAGGGAATCTAAAGATGGGATCTACCCATATTCTATCTTCATAGGGTAATTATAACCTGGTTGTAACATCACCTCTCTGGTTACTCTGCCAGTGGCATGGTGCCATTGCCTGTCCTATGACCCCCTCGAGCAGGGGCAGAGTCCTGACTGGAATGACAACCACGGTACACAGAGTTCTAAGCAAAGACACAAGCTTGATAGAGCAGGACAGGCTGTGTAAATATTACACTTAAGTTCTGGGCCTTTTGTATGTATGTGTGTGTGTATGCAGTGTGCAGTTTTGACAGTCATTACATAGAGCATGTTTTAAATTTAGCTGGGATAGAGAAGGATTCTTACAAACCATTCATTGTTACATGGGTATACATGTATTGTGATATCATATGGTATAATGCTATGTTTGTCATTGGTTTGCGCACTTAATTGGTTGACAAGAATTAGCACAGATCTGTCTGCACCAGCCTCTAAGGTTGAACATTGCCAAACCAAAAGAAAATCACACAATTTATAATTCAATGTTTCTTTTTATACTATGGATAACATTTTGACTATTTGAGGATAAGCAGAGCAGGCCCTGGTCAGAACAAATCCAAACACGATTTTTGTTTATTTTCAGCATCACGACCTCTTGTCCTAACCCTGACCCTTCAGTGTACTAATTGAAGCAACGTGGCCAAACTCACACGAAGTCACAAGGTCAAGTCTTGTATTCTGGTCTATATAGAATGAATGAATAATGTCTGGTGAATTTTGGTTTCTTTCCTCAGGTACAATGCTATCAAGGCAGAGTGGTCTCAGGACACAGTACACATCAAAATGTCTGGTCAGGTATGTCTTGTCTCCAATGCCGTTATTGATCAGAACAGTGTTAAAATATGTAATTAATGTTGAATATGCTGTAGTCATTCTGTTTACACGATTGTGATTGCGACTATCAGAAATAATATGTCTTATTGGTTTTTCACAGCCTTTTGGACGTGGTGCCATGAGAGAATGCTTCAGAACGTACGTTTTACAAACATTTTCAGAATAATTAATCGTGTTTTACATATGGCGGCTTTTGGCCTTTTGTTCCTGCTAGTTCATTGAGTTTCATATGCTCTTTTCTCCTCGTGCTGTGAACGAAGACGGCACAAGCTGCTCAGGTCCTCAGTTTACATTCCACAAATATCTCTCTAACTCAGATCCATTTAGTTGAACTTAGGGCCATAGATAGATCCCCATATATAACCAAATATTCCATATATGAAACACATTCACATTCTCACCGAATTCTGATGACCAATCAAGTTTTTGTGCCAACATGGCACCCAGCCTAAACCTGATTCCCCCAGCTCTGTGTGTACTACATGACTGGTCAAGCCTGATGTTTGCTGCTGTGGGCAGTTGGGATGTTATTAATATTATGACCTTATTGTAACGTGACCTATTTCCGTGGGAACAGCGAAGGGGAGGCATCCAGTCATCCGTTATGTCTATGCTAGGTCACTGGCAATCTGTGCCTCTCACAGCGATTTTTTTTTTCACACACGCACATTAAGAAAGCAAACCCATACCCACTATCTCAAACACTGGTTCTAAATTTCACACCAGAAAAAAAATATACAATGCCCAAGAGATACACAGTTGAAAACCTCAGTCTGATATACAACTAACATCAGGATTTACTCGTTTGCCTGTTCCTTTAATGCATTTCTTTGAAGTATGTATTCTTTCCATCTGCTCCAGGAAGAAGCTGTCTAACTTCTCGCACAGTAGTAACTGGAAGAGTGCCAGTAACTATGTGACAAAGCGCTACATGCAGCCAGTGGACAGAGAGGTGTACTTTGAGGATGTCAGACTGCAGATGGAGGCCAAACTCTGGGGAGAGGAGTACAACCGGCACAGACCCCCCAAACAGGCATGAATGGAACATTTAATTAACCAATGAATCATTCAGTTGATGGGATCATTTCCATATACAGCAATACAGTGGAATACTATATACAGTGGGGAGAACAAGTATTTGATACACTGTTGATTTTGCAGGTTTTCCCACTTACAAAGCATGTAGAAGTCTGTAATTTTTATCATATGTACTCTTCAACTGTGAGTGACGGAATCTAAAACAAAAATCCAGAAAATCACATTGTATGATTTTTAAGTAATTAATTAGCATTTTATTACATGACATAAGTATTTGATACATCAGAAAAGCAGAACTTAATATTTGGTACAGAAACCTTTGTTTGCAATTACAGAGATCATGTTTCCTGTAGTTCTTGACCAGGTTTGCACACATTTTGGCCCACTCCTCTATACAGACCTTCTCCAGATCCTTCAGGTTTTAGGGCTGTCGCTGGGCAATACTCCGCTCCCTCCAAAGATTTTCTATTGGGTTCAGGTCTGGAGACTGGCTAGGCCACTCTAGGACCTTGAGATGCTTCTTACGGAGCCACTCCTTAGTTGCCCTGGCTGTGTGTTTCGAGTCGTTGTCATGCTTGAAGACCCAGCCACGACCCATCTTCAATGCTCTCACTGAGGGAAGGAGGTTGTTGGCCAAGATCTCGCGATACATGGCCCCATCCATCCTCCCCTCAATACGGTGCAGTTGTCCTGTCCCCTTTGCAGAAAAGCATCCCCAAAGAATGATGTTTCCACCTCCATGCTTTACGGTTGGGTTGGTGTTCTTGGGGTTGTACTCATCCTTCTTCTTCCTCCAAACACAGCGAGTGGAGTTTAGACCAAAAAGCTCTATTTTTGTCTCATCAGACCACATGACCTTCTCCCATTCCTCCTCTGGATCATCCAGATGGTCATTGGCAAACTTCAGGCGGGCCTGGACATGCACTGGCTTGAGCAGGGGGACCAAAATCTTTCCCCCTGATGTCCTTACACAGCTCTCTGGTCTTGTGGAGAGGTTGGAGTCTGTTTGATTGAGTGTGTGGACAGGTGTCTTTTATGCAGGTAACGAGTTCAAACAGGTGCAGTTAATACAGGTAATGAGTGGAGAACAGGAGGGCTTCTTAAAGAAAAACTAACAGGTCTGTGAGGGACGGAATTCTTACTGGTTGGTAGGTGATCAAATACTTATGTCATTCAATAAAATGCAAATTAATTATTTAAAAATCATACAATGTGATTTTCTGGATTTTTGTTTTAGATTCCGTCACTCACAGTTGAAGAGTACCTATGATAAAAATACAGACCTCTACATGCTTTGTAAGTAGGAAAACCTGCAATATCGGCAGTGTATCAAATACTTCTTCTCCCCACTATATACTGTGATCTAAATACTGTAATATTAACACATTATATATACTAATTACTGTAATATTAACACATTATATATACTAAATACTGTAATATTAACACATTATATATACGATTGTATTCACTGTAGGGCTTTTATTATAATGCACGACTTGACATAGTGTATATGACTGTGATAACTGACAGGGGAGTTGGGGGCGACACTCTGCTGATGTAGTTTCTGAGGTTTGTGCAACACTTTCTTTCACGTACCGAATACGATGGGCCGAATGCTCTGAAAGGATGTTTGACCCTAACGTTAATCCCTACCCAGAACCCTTCTACATCTATCTTGTGTATTAATTCAGGGAAAATCTGATATTTGCCCTGAAAACCTGTGATTTTTTTGTGAGTTTTGCTGTACAGACATTATGCACCTGAACTGACTGGACGCATGGCTTCTGCTTGTGCCAGCAGCTCTTGGTCGGTTTTGACAATCTGTCTCAGGGAGTTTGCTAAGCAGCTCCCCTTGTCTCTGTGGCATATGACAGTAAAGTACTTGTCTTATCACTGCTTACACAGTTGACCCTGGCAGAGTTTTGGGCATCACAACATCAATGTCCCTGCTCCCAGCCTGGCACGTAGTGTGTTATTGCACGGAGGTGAATACATGCCTAGGTGTTGGGCTGTACCCCAGGTGTTGATGGGAGGAAACCCATAGAGTGTCATACCAAGTGTCCGACTGAAGGAGAAGGGAACGTGAGGTTGTTTCTAAAACTCCTGGTTCCCGAGGGAGGGAATGAGGTACGGTTCTAGAGCAGAGGAGTTAAGGAAAAGCTGTAATGAATAGTGCCTTTGAAGATGGGGCCTCTGGTGGGCTCGTTTCGCCTTGTTTGACGTGTGGTTGTAGTCATGTTTTCAGCTGGCGGTTCAAGTGCCAATAGGGTTTCATTTTCTCGCTACCCTCCCTTGCTCTTTGTCCGACCCAGGTGGACATCATGCAGATGTGTGTGATTGAGATGACCGAGCGTCCAGGTAAACCTCTGTACCACCTGGAACACTACATCGAGGGGAAGTATACCAAATATAACTCCAACTCCGGCTTTGTCAAGGACGACAACATCCGGCTCACTCCACAGGTATAGTAGTTGCTACTGAATAGATTTCTACTCATGCATCCTATATCTGCCTTTCATAATTTCAAGATGCTAGTTTTTTCACTTAAGTGGTTGGTTGTTCTGTATGTAAAGTTGCAATCTTTCAAAATGTCTCTTAGCTGTAGTTTTTCATCAACTATCTGTATTTTCTATGTTTTCCATTTTGTCTCTCTGCCGGCCTTTAGGCATTCAGTCACTTCTCGTTTGAGCGTTCAGCCCACCAGCTGATTGTGGTGGACATCCAGGGGGTGGGGGACCTCTACACAGACCCCCAGATCCACACAGAGAAGGGGACCGACTTTGGAGATGGAAACCTGGGTATGGCTGAATTCACACAGTAACACTTAAAAACACAATGAGGTAGAATTAAAATTTCAGTTTTGACTGACTTAAAAAATAGATAGCAACATGCTTGTGTGTATTACATATGTTACAGGGGTGCGGGGCATGGCGCTGTTTTTTCACTCTCATCTGTGTAATAAGATCTGCAAGAGTATGGGCCTCACACCCTTTGACCTCTCTACTGCAGAGAAAAGCCAATTGGACAGCACCAATAGACTGCTGGTGAGACTATTGAAATACATTTCTAAAGACGTAGAGGCTGGTATGGCATGTCTTCCTAGGTAAAGCTACATTCATAACATTACCACAGAGATGACACCAGATGCAATACAGGCTAGTTCCTGAAACATGTTTACATAGAAGTTGACTCAAAGAGTGTAAAGCTGTCATCATGACAGGTCATAATAGCTTAAACCGCAATCATCATATTTCCACTGAAATGATACCAGCACCTATCAGACAGGATAGGCTGATAGATCTTCAGAAATGATTTCACCACAGGGCTAAGACGTCAGCTACTCAGAATTGTCAGTTCAGTCCTTCTCTTTAACAGAATTGTCCACTCTCTCCTCCAATCAGAAGTCAGCCCAGACTGTGCTTAGGGGTGGTGAGGAACAGTGTGGTTCGGCTCGCGTTCGTACCATCTCAGTGGGCCGCGCTCCCCTACTTCTCTCCCGCCTGTCGGAGACCTCGTCTGGGGACGATAACATGAGTGACGTCAGTGACTCCATCCCCTGCTCGCCCCTCGCCTTCCCCGGGTCCCCACCCGGTCAGCACTTCTCTATGGGCTCCATGGGCAAATCTCCTCTGGGCAAGTCTCTTCTGGGTCTTAAATTACAAACCTATCTAAGATTATGGCTGTGTTTTTAGAAGGATATCCGTAGGCTTGAAATTCAGTAAACGAAACATCTGGGTTTGTTTTCTCAGCTGCGGCCCAATGTTAGCAGGCCCAAATCTCCATGAACATGTCGTTTTATTTTCAGCCACTTCTCATCTAACATCTGTTTTCCCACCCTCAGGTTGGTCTTTCATTAATGAGATGAATGAACGGGAAAAACACAACAACCAAAGCTCAGAACACAAGGTTAGAGATTACATTACTGTGTGGATGTAAATTACTCAGACAAAGTAGAGCACAAGAATTAGATGAGTTATTGTTGACACACTGACGTCGGTGTTTGCTCTCTGTAGGATTTCGAGGATGGAGGAGACAGCGGTTGTCCTAGTGAGAGGAGGAGTGAAGGGGATCCCAATGACCATGCAGATGGGGTACATCAATCTGCTATACATCAACGGTTTTCTGGAAACAGTTAACCACTGCTACCCTTTATGCCCATCCTATTTTGTATTGTTCATCTATAACTGACAAGAAAGTTGTTGTTCATGTTTGCTCGCGGTGACACCCAGGCTTTTGGAAGTGTTGTCCTGTAACCCTCTGCTTAGCTGAGGGAGTGTGACCCTGGCACACACTTTAGCCCTGTTTACGGCATTCCAGACAGGTCTTACAATGTATGATGTCATCACGCAGGCCCGCCCTCAGCGCTACAACAGACACTACTCTGAGTCGGACGAGGACAGTGTCAGACGGGTAAACAAAATGAAGACCACACCTTTTCATATCACCACCATACCCGCCTTAACTGTCACCACCGTAATCACCACCACAGTCACCACCGTAATCACCAAAGCCACCAACATTCATCGAATGATCCCGTTCTCAGACCTCTGTCGCGCATTATCTCTTTCTCACCAGGGTAGAGTAGCCAGGGTTTCTCCTATCTAATCCATCCATGACCTTACTGACAGCTAACTTGTGTTCCTGCTGCTGTCTGTCTCCTTACTAGAGAAAGGTCCACGGCAGACCTAACCCAAACCTAAATTATCCTCATGTATACACCCCCAGCAACCCACAGGTGACTCCCTGTCCTCTGCATGAAGACCTCTAACCCAGGCCTGAGGGCCTCTAACCCTGTGTGGAACACTGACGCTGCTCTGTGTCAGCTGTTGATTTGACCCATGAGGGTTTGCTAATAATACACATTGAGTAGGGGGCGAACGTTTGGGTGCACCCAAGGAAGGGTTTGGTAACTTGTGGAAACGGCAGATTCATCAGCAGCAGCCCTGTGATTTGGTGTTATTGCCCCGTGTCCCTGTTTGTCCTCTACGTGTCGGCCCATCTCTGACTGATCCAATCACCTAACCACTTAATGTACTCTGTAACGGCCTGTTCACCACAGTCATGATCCACGTCTTCCTGCATGCCCGCCGTGTCAAGTATGATCTGCACTGATAAGATAAGCTGTGGCTTGACTTATGATTAGGTTGCCTAAGTATTCCTACTGATTCAGTCCTTCACTGGCCCTCCCTGCTCTGTGTCCATCTGTTTGACCAGCTGACAGAAGATAAATGGAGTGTCTACCACTCATCCCGTTCTCACGTCCACCGCCCGTCCTGCGTTGCCGTGGAGATGGAGAGACTGGACACACTGATGCTGGAGCGGAGGATTGGCAAGTCCATCCTGGGGAAGGTGAGTGGCACAGCAGATGACACACACACACACACACACGTATTAGCGACACACGATAATGCATTTGTGGCGTCTTCCTTAGGTCCACCTGGCGATGGCGTATTACCACGAGGCTGGACGGTTCTGTGAGAAGGATGAGCAGTGGGACCAGGACTCAGCCTTGTTCCACCTGGAGAGAGCAGCAATGTGTGGGGAACTAGAGGCAATAACAACCCTGGGCCACTGTTATCTACAGCTGTCGCACAACATTCTGTCGGAGATAACCATAGAGGTAATCCCGTTCCCATCCACTTCTCTCAGTGCCTTTTGCCTCACTGTCTTTGTTGTAATTCCACGCTGTATGTCGTCTTCCTGTCAGGACAACTCAGGGAACCGTATGAAGGGCTTTAAGTTCCTGCTGCAGGCTGCTGAGGCTGGAGACAGAACGTGCATGACACTGGTGGCCAGGGCCTTTGACACCGGAATAAACCTCCCACCGGACAGGTCAGAGACTGGGGGGACATATCACATAACCAGCTAGTAATGGGCTGTGTCTCAAATGGCCATCTTAAATACTATTTATACCTAGCCAGCAACTATCAGATTTAGTTCCAACACCTCCAGAACCACGTCAACGTAAAGCCCCCCAATTCAAGGTGTTTCTAGTCATTTATATAAGTCTGATGTGGTCTGGGCGAGCAGTCAGACAGAATGTGTTTTAGAGCTTTAATTGGCCTTGATGCCTGATTAATCCTTGACTCTAAACATTTGGCACTTGTTCAAATTTTGTCCTTTTGGCCTTTTTACGTAGATACTGAGGCTTTAATTTAAAACGAAACCACAAACACAATGCACTTTGCAAAATAATTTATCTTCAACATTTTTTAATACATAAAGAGATTATTTTACGATTTTGTGCTCTGTTTATAGGGAAAACACCAAAATGCTTTTCTCTGGGTTTTATCTTGAAACGATGTTATGTGGACAGACAGCAGGGAACATCGTATATACCAGATTACTGACACATTCGTTCTGCAATGAATTCAGTAGAAATGTCCATAACAATGGCCTGAGGTCAAAGTCATCATTTAAACCACTAGGGATCAATATACTTTAGATTGAGGATCCAGCCGGCCTCTCTCTGTAGGAGTTAGGTCTCAGTGTTTGAGAATCCTCCAGCATCGGCGGGAATGTTAGATGAAGTCTGTATTGTTAAAGGGATATTATTTGTTTTATGTGTAAACAAATGTATTCTGAACCTCTGGGCTTATCAGGTCCCAGGACTGGAAGGAGGCAGTGAGATGGTACAACTGCGCCCTGAACATGACAGATTATGATGAGGGGGGTGAGTTTGATGGCATGCAGGGCGAGCCTCGCTACCTGCTGCTGGCCAGAGAGGCTGAGATGTACCAGGAGGGCGGCTACGGCCTGGAATTAGATCCACAGAGAGCAGGTGAGACAGATAGGGTCAAAGAGGGAAAACCACACAGAGAGAACCACACTGGAACTTTGAACCAAGAACTAGAATACCCTACAATAACTAACCACAAATACTCTGTCACTCTTCATCGTCCAGGTGACCTGTTCACAGAGGCAGCTGAGTCAGCCATGGAGGCAATGAAGGGACGGCTGGCCAACCAGTACTATATGAAAGCCGAGGAGGCTTGGGGCATGATGGAGGAGTGAAAGACAGGGCATCACTCAGCAACATCAACGGAATTGGTGAAAGCTGAACAAGCTGGATCCCGGGCAAACGTTGTGATTTAAAGTTTACAGACACATTTACTGTGTGATTTCCAGAATGCTGTGTGAGTGTATGATCCGTGTGTGAATGATCCCTTTATGCAGTTGTCCTCCGGCTTACATATTTGTTCTTGGTGCTTTAAAGAGGAAAAAGATCTTTGTCTTAACTTTATTCTCTCCTTGTTCATTTTTTCTAATTCTGTCCCCATTATCGTTTCGACATATGAATCTAGTGGTTACACTTTACAAAAAGAAAAAAAAACTAATTAAGATTGATGTAAACGAATAGTTTTGTTTACATTGTTTTGGTTTTACCAAACAAGTTACTTTTGTTTTAGTAACAGACTGTTAACGCATGTTTTGCATTGTTTGCATGTCTCTTTCAAATAAATAATTTTATTGAATTGTAAAACTTGGATTTTTCATTAAATATATGCAGTGGATATAAAAAGTCTACACACCCCTTTTAAAATGTCACACCCCTTTTTAAAAAATCCACTTGTAATGGGACAATGCAATTGAAAAACAAACTGAAATCTTTGAGGGGGAAAAATTTAATATAAAAACCTTACAGTGTGCACACCCTCTTATAACTGGGGATGTGGCGGTGTTCAGAATTAACCAATCACATTCAAAACTCATGTTAAATAAAAGTAATTACACACCTGCCATCATTTAAAGTGACTGATTAATCACAAATAAAGTTCAGAGGGATCTCATTGTTGAAAGATATCAGTCAGGAGAAGGGTAAAAAAGAATTTCCAAAGCATTAGATATACCATGGAACACAGTGAAGTCAGTCATCATCAAGTGGAGAAAATATGGCACAACAGAGACATTACCAAGAACAGGACATCCCTCCAAAATGTATGAAAAGACGAGCAGAAAACTTGTCAGGGAGGCTTCCAAGAGGCCTACAGCAACATTAAAGGAACTGCAGGAATTTCTGGCCAGTACTGGCTGTGTGCTATATGTGACAACAATCTCCCGTATTCTTCATATGAATGGGCTACGGGGTAGGGTGGCAAGACGGAAGCCTTTGCTTACAAAGAAAAACATCCAAGCCTGGCTGAAGTTTGAAAAACAAACATCAAGTCTTCCAAAAGCACGTGGGAACATGTGTTACGGGTCTGATGAAACCAAGGTTGAACTTTTTGGCCATAATTCCAAAAGGTATGTTTGGCACAAAAACAACACAGCACATCCCCCAAAGAACACCATACCCACAGTGAAGCTGGTCATACTTCTGACCAAGTCTAAATTTAAATAGACTCTGGATTTAGCCCACATTCATTTATAAATTATTGCGGTTGGTGGGTGTCCCTTTGGTTGATGCCTGGCAATGTGGGTGGATTCATTTCCTGCCGGTTGGGCCCTGTCCGGGGCCTCCCCTGGGTAGGGCCACAGTGTTGCCGGACCCCCCCTGTCTCAGTCCCAAGGTCTTACGCTGCAATACTATTGTGCTGGGGGATTGGGTCAGTTCTCCTTCTCCACTATTATTTCATTGTTGATATGAGGAATGCATTTTCTGAATTTTCCCAGTCTCCTCCTGTTTAAAATTTTAGGAGGACATGAGGTCCTGGTCCACACCTGCGGAGTACTTGGTTTGTGGGGCCCATTGCTGTCCCTGTCCTTGTCCATCTGGTCATACTTCTGACCTGGTCTAAATTTAAATAGACTCTGGATTCAGCCCACATGCATTTATTAATTATTCCAATTGGACTCTTAATATTTAACCCAGCACAGCCAGAAGAGGACTGGTCACCCTTCTGAGCCTGGGTCCTCTCTAGGTTTCTTCCTAAATTTCAGCTTTTCTAGCCACTGAAATTCAACACTACTTTTGTTTGCTTCTTGGGGTTTAAGGCAGGGTGTTTCTGTAAAAGCACTTTGTGACAACTGCTGTTGTAAAAAGGACTTTATAAATAAATTTGATTGATTGGCCTCTGGAAGATTTTGGAGCACCCTCTGGCACTTTCCAGGATGAGGAGACATCTAGGGTTTGTGCAATTTAGTTTTATTTGTGTATTATTTGTTAGCAATTGGGAAATAGTGTAAACATTTGATTCTCTTTTTATTTGTATTTTTATAATACAATTTGTTTCTATTGGTCTTTATTACTCCTTTTTGATAGTTATGAGTCTTATTTTTGTACATATTTTTATATTTATATGTGGGGGCGCTGAAAGGGGGAGTTCGCCCTGGTTGTCATACTAGCTAGAACTGCCACTGCCTTCTAGGCAGAGTTGCTAAGAAAAAGCTATATCTCTGACTGGCCAATAAAAATAAAAGATCAAGATGGGCAAAGGAACATACACACTGGACAAAAGAAGATTGGAAAAAAAGTGTTATGGACGGACAGATCTAAGTTTGACGTATTCAGATCACAAAGAACATTCGTGAGGTGCAGACCAAATGAAAATATGCTGGAGGAGTGCTTGATGCCATCTTTCAAGTATGGTGGAGGCAATGTGATGGCCTGGGGGTGCTTTGGTGGTTCTAAAGTGGGAGATTTGTACAGGGTAAAAGGGATCTTGAAGTGGGAAAGATTTCACTCTATTTTACAATGCCATTACATACCCTATGGATGATGCTTGATTTGATCCAATTCCCTCCCAGCACAGGAGTATAACCCAAAGCATTGTTGCAAACAATGCAATAACCATTTAGGGAATAAGTCAGCTGGTATTCTGTTTATATTGGAGTGGCCAGCACAGTCACCTGATCTCAACCCTATTGAGCTGTTGTGGGAGCAGCTTGACCTTAAGAAGTGTCCAGCAAGCCAATATAATTTGTGGGAGGTGCTTCAGGAAGCATGGGGTGAAATCTCTTCAGATTGCCTCAACAAATTGACAACTACAATGCCAAAGGTCTGCAAGGCTTTTATTGCTGCCAATGGAGGATTCTTTAAAAATGTTCTTTCCTACCATTGATGAAATACTACACTACCTAAAATTAAGGGAACACATAATAATCACAGTATAACACTGAGTCAATTAAACTTCAGGGATATCAATCTGTTCAGTTACAAGGCACAACAGGTGCACTGGAGAGGCAACAGCAAGACAACCCCCAAAAAGGGAATGGTTTTGCAGATGGTGGCCACAGACAATTGCTCTCTCCTTAACCTTCCTGACTGATTCTTCTCTAGTTTTGCTTGTGTCCTTGTCACTACTGGCAGCATGAGGTGGTACCTGAAGCCCATTCAGGTTGCACAGACAGTCCAGCTCCTCCAGGATGGCACATCCAATCATGCCATTGCAAGAGGTTTTGCTGTGTCTTCCAGCACAGTCTCAAGACCATGGAGGAGATACCAGGAGATGGGCTGTTACATGAGGAGAGCTGGACTGGGATGTAGAAGGGCATCAACCCAGCAGCAGGACTGGTATCTACTCTTTTCTGTGAGAAGGAACAGGAGGAGCACTGCCAGACCCCTAAGAAATGACCTCCAGCGGGCTACTGGTGTACATATTTCTGACCAAACTGTTAGAAACAGACTCCATGAGTGTGGCATGAGGACCCGACATCCTCTAGTGGTAACGGCCCAGCACCGTGCAACTTGAATGGCATTCGCCAGAGAACACCAGAATTGGCAGGTCTGCCATTGGCGCCCCATTCTCTTTACAGATGAGAGCAGGTTCACACGGAGCACATGTGAGGGACGGGAAAATGTCTGGAGAGACTGTGGTGAATGTTTTGCTGCCTGCAAAATCATCCAGCATGACTGGTTTGGCAGTGGTTTAGTGATGGTCTGGGGAGGCATATCCTTGGAGGGTCGGACAGACCTCCACGTGCTAGGTATCCCTAACTACTGTTAAGTACGTGGATGAAATCCTCAGACCCATCATCAGACTTTACGCTGGTGCAGTGGGCCCTGGGCGCCTCCTGGTGCAGGACAATGCCGGCCTTATGTGGCCAGAGTGTGTAGGTAGTTCCTGGATGACAAAGGCATTGATGCCATTGTCTGGCATTCACATTCCCCAGACCTGAATCCTATTAAGAACATCTAGGACATTATGTATCAGTGCATTCAACACCATCAAGTAGTATAATAGACTGTCCAGAAGTTCACTGATGCCCTGATCCAGATCTGGGAGGAGATCCCCAAGGACACCATCCGCTGTCTCATCAGGAGCATGCCCAGATGTTGTTGGGAGTGCGTGCATACAGGCATGTGGAGACCATACACACCATTGAGTCACATTATGAGTTGTCGTGATGAAATTCATGCATGTTGGAACAGCCTGTGATTTCAATTGTTTACTTCGTTGTGAGTTTGAATCCAGCCCTTAATCGGTTGGTGATTTTGGTTTCCATTGACCGTTGTTACGTCATTTTGTTCTTAAAAAATTGTGCAATGTAAAGACTTTGATTCCCATTAATTATAGACACCCAAAAAAGGCCACTACATTTTCTCATTAATCTCAAAACAAGTCCTGAAAACCCCTTCAATTCAATGCTGTAAGAACCCAAGAGTTTAACACAGAGAAGGACAGCTGGCTATGTCAGCTGGCTCTGAGACTTAAAAATGAAAAAATACCCAACACACATCCTTCTCAGACAAGCACGGCTTCCCAAAAATCTATTGAGATAAACCACATCACCATTCAACCCAAAAACTCATATTTAGAACACTGGAACTAAGAAACAAAAACACAAAACAAACTAAGTTGTTATCGGGCCCTAAACAGAGATTATGAATTGGCTGAAAATCTTTTTACTGTCAGAGACAGCTCCTTACAATGTGCAGACTCAGTGACCACAACCAATTGAAAAAGGGAGACAGAAAATCCAGAGTATGTGGTCAATGTATGACAGGTGAGGTAGAGACAGAGATGCAATTTCTCCTGAAATGTGACAAATACACCATCATAAGAGATAAATATTTGGAAAAAGTCTGTAATTGGAGGACAAAACTAAATTTAATTCTTGGAAAGGGATCTACAGCAAATATATACCAGATTTGTGCAGATTGGTCATATACTGAGGAACAGTAATCCTGCACACACAAAACACACAAATATACCAATATTCATACTACAAAATAATCTTAGATACACAACCACACATAAACACATAACTAAAATTGTAATTGTATTTATTTTCAACATGGTTTAGGGTAAGGGTTAGTGTTATGAATCTTTTTCTTGTTACAGTGTAAAATGCTTTGGCAACATTGTTTAAAATTCTAACTTTCATGCCAATAAAGCCCATGTAATTGAATTTGATCGAAACGAAGTCGAAAACGTGTTTATTGGTGAATAATGTTAGACGCAAAAGTCAGAAGCAAAAGCAGAAATCGCACGATCAACATTTGTATAGCCACGTTTGTGCACTGTAGACATGATAAATGTAGTTTTCCTAGGGTCTACTGTTATGTGATAGCGTGGCCGAGCGGTCTAAGGCGCTGGATTAAGGCTCCAGTCTCTTCGGGGGCGTGGGTTCGAATCCCACCGCTGTCAGTATGCTTTTGTTGGATCTTGGTCCATCTTAGTATGCTTTTTGACATTTGTTGTGGCTATCGGGATTAGACCAGGGCAGTATGAAAGTTCACCGTATGAAAGTTCTAAAACAAACTAACAAACAATCAAAATGTCAGTTACATTAAGTACAGGTGTGTTTTATCACAGAGGTTTAAAACCCCTATTTGTTTTTATGTTATTTTGCGACATCTGCAGGCAAAAAGATATTGTTTCGCTTTGCATTGTGGGAACGCTAATAGCGGATCCTCGGCTCCTCCCCACGTGTCTCTGTATGTAGCTGCTAGCTGGTACGCTTAGCAACCAAGAGACATGGCCACATCAGACAGGATTTTTTACGTTAGCTAGCTAGCTACCTGAAGTATTTAACATAGTAAAGCTACTGACATACGTGAATGAAATAAACGCAGGGAATTGTGAAGTCTGCAGGTGAGGTATAGTCCACCTTCGCAATATTGATATAGCAGGAAAACTAGACAAAAACAATCGAGGCCTGGCAAATTACTTTGATTGCTCCAACGAAACTCTAGGTATTACGCTATGTTGTTAACTAACCACCGGCTAATCTGATAGCCAGTAGTTATCTAAGCCATATAGCTAGATGTATACTGTGGGTAACTATATAGTTAACTAGCTACTTGAGAGACTTGTGACATGTCACTCATGCAATTTAACAGATTCGTGTTTTCAGCGATGGTTTGGCCGAATGAGTAGGTAGCTCGCTAGTTCTGCTAGCCGCATCAAGCATGTGACTTGTCATGATGTGTCAAAAGTAAATATGCTAAAAACATAATGTTCCTAGTTAATTCAGTGAACTGTAAATTATAGTGACTACAAGTTAATAACTAAACGCACAGGAAACTAGTGGGTTATAGTAGCCATATTGCTGACGTTGTAGATTGTGTTTCTGATTATAGCAGATTTGATCTGCCACCTAGTTAAGTAGTATAGTACTATAGTCTAGAGTCAAAAACAGCTAGTTGAGTGCTGTTTTTTTTTTTTTACTTCAATTCCCTTCAGTCATCATATTTTGGCAGCATCATTATTCAGTACATTGGACAATAGCCAAAAGCAGAATTCTACATTGGTGTGTAGCATAAGTAGTATTTCTGCTTTAGGATGCTACTTACCTTTCACCCAAATTTCACAGAGTGTTTTGTTCACTGAGCCTTACTGTGGCCTTAGTTTGCATTCCCGGAGGTCCGCTGCTGATCTGTGACTTCTCCCCCAGCACACTCCCCTCACTATGGCCAGCGGGGAGGAAGATGACCCGATCATACAAGAGGTGATATCGTTTTCCCATGAGCCATGCTGTTTTTGCCCTACCATAGGTTTAATTGTGTCTGCCACGGTAATGTTGAGCAATAGGAGGAATATATATCCAATCTTTTTGTCTTTTTTCTTTTTAGATTGATGTATACCTTGCTAAAAGCCTTGTTGACAAGCTCTATCTGTTCCAGGTAAGTATCTACTCTGCAACAAACTATTTATACGTTAATGGTAAACATTTTCTGCCATTATCTGAATCGGTTGTTCATTTTATTTTCATGTTTTCTTGTCCTTCATAGTATCCAGTACGCCCTTCCTCTATGACCTATGATGATGTCACCCATCTATCCGCCAAGATCAAGCCCAAGCAGCAGAAGGTGGTACAGTCTTCCCTCGCCTGTTAAATATAGAAACAATATTCTCGGCTGACTGTGTCTATGTGTGTAGGTTGAGTTGGAGATGGCTATTAACACTCTGAGTCCTAACTACTGTCGGAGTAAAGGAGAGCAGATAGCACTCAATGTGGATGGAACTGCCTCTGAGGACTCTAATACCTACTCTGTGTGAGTAGTTTGTACACTTGGTGTTGATTTGCTTCTCACTGCTGTTTAAGTTTTACGTGTAATCTGTGTATGTGTGTGATATGCTGTGAATTGACATTGATTGATGTATTTACAGGAAGATGATGGACAAGCAGACATTCACATCTATCCAGTCCACGACCAACACCTCCAGATACGCTGCTGCCATCTTCAGGCAAGGTGGCTGTCTTTCTGCACATTCATATCCATTATTATGGACGTCTATGGACGTGCACATAAATATCCAATCCACAGTCATTACTTTTCTGCCTGTTAGCCTTGACTTCTAAATATGTTGCTGAGTAGCGCATTGATGAAACTGACTGGTCATGATGTCGCTCACCCTGTTGATGATGCCCTCAGGGGAGCTCCATGTCACGCCCCTGCAAGGCATCCTCCAGATGCGACCCAGCTTCTCCTATCTGGACAAGGCTGACAGCAAACACAGAGAAAGGGAGGCGGCTAATGAAGGGGGAGACTCCTCTCAGGATGAGGCAGAGGAAGACGTCAAGGCGGTCACTGTGAGGGAATGCACAGGCTGCACCGCCACACACACACACACACAAAGTAACTCTCACAGGTTACACATTGGGATATGTGTAGAGTTACCGTTCAAAGAACCGGTCTCTCCCTTCCAGGTGAGGTTTTCCCGGCCAGAGTCGGAACAGGCCCGTCAGAGACGTATCCAGTCGTACGACTTCCTTCAGAAGAAACATGCAGAAGAGCCCTGGGTCCACCTGCACTACCACAGCATCAATGTGAGTGGGCGCCCCTACTCCCACTTGCATGACCTGGGTTTTTCTAAATCACGGCCAATCCAAAGTTAATGCCTTCTTTGTGTGTGTTTAGGACGGGCGTTCAGACCATGAGAGGCAATACCTTTACTGCCAATCAATGGGAGGCTCTGAGAACACAGAACTGGTGAAAACACCTAAGTGAGTTCTTACAAGCAGTTTCCCTTGTTTTTGCCGGGCTGTGTAAGTGGAGCGGCTAAGAAGAGCGAATGTCTCTTACTGAGTGACTGACTGACTACCCCTTGTTAAATAGCGTAGTGGTTAGAGAAGCGGATTTGTGAACTATAGGTCCCGAGTTCGTATCTCCTCGCAGGCGAAGCAAAGTATGCGTTGTGAATTATTCCGTATTTATGAAAACTTTGCTGGCTAAAACCGAAACCCGAAACTGTATTCGGTTATATTGCGACTTTCCTGGCATGGAATAGTTCATCTTCAGTCTCGGTAGAAGTTGGTCAATTCTTATGATTATTCCTAGGAAGTTAGTAGATATTAGTAAGCCTATTACTGGTTCATAAGCTGTTAAAACGGCCAGTGGCAAAAGCAATACAGTTCATAGACACTTTGTGGTGGTGGTAAACTTAATAAGAAACATTAGTCAGTTTAACACAATCTTCAATTGAGTCTAGTGACTGCTGAAACGTGTAATGCCGTGGCGTAGTGGTTAAAGACAGGTCTTCCACATGAGGCACTACGTTTGAATCTATTGAGAGCAACGACATCTATTAATTATTTCTGGTAGATTCCACAATTCTCTCATCTTTTCACTTGATGAAAATGTAGCTATTGTTGCCTTTATTGATAGTTATTGTATAAATGTCATTCACAAATGAAAGAAAAAAGTATGTTGTTTTGCCATGAAATGAAATAGCTTTGGCAGACTCGCTAGCAATTGCTCAATTCTTATGACTATTCCAGTAAGTTAGTAGATACCAGTAAAGCTTATTACTGGCTAATACGCTGTTAAAATGGTCAGTGGTGAACGTAGTACATAGCCGCTATTTGTGGGGGAGGTAAACTTGGTAAGAAAGGTTTGTCAGTTTCACTGTATCAATGTCATTCACAAATTGGCAATTAACTATTAATACGGCCAGTGACAAAAGAGGATTTATTCAGGATAGAGATGAGGCTATATTGACACCTAACAAATGTATAGCTCCGTGGTGTAGTGGTTAACGAAACAACTTTTCACATGGGCGACCCAGGTTTGAATCTCGAGGTAACAACATTTTGTATTGCGGGCCGACTGAACTAGGCTTGCCTGGTGTCTTGTTAAAAGTGGCTTATTTTAACTTGTGTGAAGCTTGACTGTCAGGCTGTTTTGTGTGTCATCTCTTTTCTTATTTCCTACTCCTGTTATCCCCCTTTCTCAGGGAGTACCTGGCCATGCTCATGCCTCCTATAGCAGAGGAGAAGATGTAAGTAAACGTTATATTAATTGTGTCATGTAATAGTCCTTTGGAATTGTGTATCAGGGAGTATTAAAATGAGGTGTGTCAGGGAGTATTAAAATGAGGTGTGTCAGGGAGTATTAAACTGATGTGGTGTGTGTGTCAGTGAGAAGCCTGCAGGTCCCAGTAATGTGCTGTCCATGGCCCAGCTCCGGACACTGCCTCTGGGTGACCAGGTCAAGACACTGATGAAGAATGGTACACAGGCCCTGTTCATTTTATTCTAAAATCCCAGTAGATCGCATTGAGAATGCTTTGGGAATGTTTGTTTTTCTCTTCTCCCTTTCATTCTTTTAATTATTTCCATCCACTCCAGTCAAGGTGATGCCATTTGCCAACCTGATGGGTTTGCTGACACCGGGGACCGACTCCACGGCAGTGCTGCGCTGTATCCAGCAGGTGGCGCTACTGGTGCAGGGGAACTGGGTGGTGAAGAGGTGAGACCAGCTGAGCCTTCTTAGGAGCATCATTGTCTCAGAGCTCTTTTCCAAAACCTTTGTTACTCGTTGCACTGTAAAGCTGAATTTGCATACTGTTTCAGACTACTCAAGGAACAGCTACGTGTGCTGATGGATGCTTTTTCATAGGTCACAGTTTAAAAGGATAACCTACTCCTAGGGGTTATGGGTTTATTCAATGTTGCCCAGGTGTCCAGCTGCTTAAAGATGTCAGACGTTGTTCCATTACCCAAGGTGATGGAGCTGATGTAGCTCTCAATCGACCATCAGATGCTTTCAGAGACCGACTCGCCTCTCTGAATCTATGGCCCTGGCTCTCAGATCCAGATGAAAAAGTTCCTTAATATTGTCCGTATCGTTTGAACAGAGAAAAATATAACTAATGTAGCATGTATCTGTGTGTTTGCTCAGTGACGTGCTGTATCCTAAGAACAGCTGCAGTCCTCATAGTGGCGTGCCTGCCGAGGTGCTCTGTCGAGGAAGAGACTTTGTGGTGAGTCACATGATCTCATTCCCCTTTCGTAATGCATAGCAAATCTCACTACACACAGCCTGGGGGCGGGATCAGCTAAGTCTAAACGAAATACAAATTTGAATACATTTTAAGGGTGGAAAAATACACTGCCAGTGTAAACTTCAAAACGAGCCCTAAATAAAAGGAATGCAGAAAACAATCATCTTTCTTCCATTAGCTTAAAATTCTCTATCAACTCTAAATTTGTGGGCTCTTTAAGCAGAAACTGTACAAAATAATCTGTGATATTTCACACTTAATTTGTGAATGTTGGTACCGTGGTTGGCATTTCGTGGTTGATAATAAAGCGTAGTGGAATTTATTTCTCTTCATAGATGTGGAGGTTCACTCATGAGCGCTCAGTGATGAGGAAGGAGATAGCAGGGATCATCAAGGTAATGGCCAGCTGTTGACAGTCCCATCACCCCTGTCAGGCAGCAGGAGCGCCTGCTGAGAGGCACCTGAAGTGTCTCTTACCTGTCAATAGGTAAGAGACACTAAGGTTTGTCCTCCCTGTGACTTCCAGCTCCCTCCAGAGGATGTGAAGGACTTCCTGGAACACATGGCGGTGCCTCGTATCAATCGGGGCTGGGAGTTTCTGTTGCCAAGTGACAGTGATTTCATCAGGAAGCACCCTGATGTGGCCCAGAGGCAGCAAATGTTGTGGCTAGGGATACAGAGCAAGTATGAAACCACACCCACCCACCCACCCAGTGTTTCTCTTGGTATGGAAAGAGACGTGGATAGATTTTATGTTTTTATTTTTTGTGTGTTTGCAGATTAGAGAAGGTCTTTAACTTCTCCAAGGAGGACCTGGCACCCAAAAAGGACCAACCCAGAGGTGTTGTAGTGTTTGCCTGCTCATAACGACGTCCCTCTGCCATAATGTTCTTAGAGAGGTCACTTGCTGAACAACTGTCTTTCTCAATTGCAGAAGTTGTGCACATGAGTGGCGAGCAACGTTTAAAGGCTGCCCGTGAGCGTGCACGACAGAACCCGCCCTCTGTTCAGAAGGACCTGAGAGCTCCTCCACAGGGACAAGCTGGAGACTGTGTTAGCACTGGAACCGGAGTTCGGGTCAAAGAGGAACCGGTCAGCGACGCAGAAGACGAACCCATGGACACATCTTCTGCCGCTCTTGCTAACGGCTCCATTAACGGTTACCCCTCCTCCGCCACCTCCTCTCCTACTTCAGACCCTCATAACGGCCACGCCGGGACACCCGCCCCCTCGCCTTCCCCGGAGTTGAGAGACTTTGTCTGGAACACGTTCAGGAAGCACTATGTGCTCACTCTGAGTGAAGTTAAGAGGCTTTTCAATCTCCACTTGGCCTCCCTGCCCCCTGGACACAGTCTTTTCCACACAGTCTCTGACCGCCTGCTGCAGGATACCATACTGATGAGCCACTGCAAACAGATACTGGTGCCTGTGAGTATTACACCCTGAGCCCTGTCGCTAGTGAGCCCTGTCGCTAGTGAGCCCTGTCGCTAGTGAGCCCTGTCGCTAGTGAGCCCTGTCGCTAGTGAGCCCTGTCGCTAGTGAGCCCTGTCGCTAGTGAGCCCTGTCGCTAGTGAGCCCTGTCGCTAGTGAGCCCTGTCGCTAGTGAGCCCTGTCGCTAGTGAGCCCTGTCGCTAGTGAGCCCTGTCGCTAGTGAGCCCTGTCGCTAGTGAGCCCTGTCGCTAGTGAGCCCTGTCGCTAGTGAGCCCTGTCGCTACTGAGCCCTGTCGCTAGTGAGCCCTGTCGCTACTGAGCCCTGTCGCTACTGAGCCCTGTCGCTACTGAGCCCTGTCGCTACTGAGCCCTGTCGCTACTGAGCCCTGTCGCTACTGAGCCCTGTCGCTACTGAGCCCTGTCGCTACTGAGCCCTGTCGCTACTGAGCCCTGTCGCTACTGAGCCCTGTCGCTACTGAGCCCTGTCGCTACTGAGCCCTGTCGCTACTGAACTGTCAACATCCCATGAGGGCTAGATTGTGTTTTGAAACTGGCATGGGACAGGGATTAGAGTTAGCGTTAATTCCACAGGACAGCTTAAAGGTGCGCTATGCAGCTTCACCTTTACTCCACCTATCGGCAATAAGTTGAATATCGGTTTTATAACTCCATTAGGATCTGACCGTGTCACTACTAACTACGAGCATACTGACCAGTCTGAAGTAGGGCTGCGCAATTAATTAAAATAGAATCTAAATTGCAATATTAACATGTGCAATATCCAAATCGCCAACTATTTTCAGCTCCAAAAAGGTGAATGATATGTGCTTCATGCGAGGTTACGGGCATGCATCGTACGTCCATAATTGTTTTTCTTGCGGGTGTTGTAGGTATTTGTGTAGATTACATAAATACCTGGACTAATTTTGTTTACTTGATGGTTTTTCAATGTTAGTTTTGAGTTACACTGCAACTGCTAGTGAAAGACGTCTGTTTCAAGTTAGCGAGTGGCACCAGGATATTGTCCCACATATACAAAAGAATGGTTAATAAACCATTACTATGGAAAACATTAAAAAAGGTAAACCAAAACGTCATCTGGGCTATCTATTGCGTTAGATGCATTGCCATATTTCAAAGACCTGTTGATGGCTACCTAGCGAATATGAAACCATAATCGTGCTAGCTAGCGCTGGCTGGAACAATAATATGAGCACTTCGACCAGTTTGCACAAGGCTAAATCTAGCAACAATAAGGCAATATAATTGCTTCCAAGCAATATTTGTTTTTTCATAAGGTTCCACAATGCATATTTGTTTTACTTAACATTTTGCGGAGAACACCAGGTTTGCAGAGAACACCTGCAAGAAATGGAATTAAGGTGTGCCTGCTCGGATGCAACTTATCTAGCTAACATTAGCTTATTGTCTCGACCAAAGACTTCTATGATACCTTCCTAAAAGGTAACTGCACTCATATAAATTAAATAATCAGGAACATCGAGTGATTTTCTATGTAGTATAATTGTTTCTCTGTCGTTATCAATCTATTAACGTACACATACATTTCCTTGACTATCTAGCCAACTAGCTAAATGAGATGATTACTTGCAGCCATGGCATTGAGGATAGTGTCAGTCCTGACAATGCCAGATATATATATTTCTATACAATATTAACTGATGGTATGTAAGGGTTATAACTGGATATTCTAAAGGGAAAATGCTGCATAGGGCACCTTTAAATCCCCCCCAAAGACCTGTGGTCTCTGAGGATTTCAGTTAAAGACGGACCTATTTGTCTATGGTGAGTCGCTAGATATCCAAAGATGACAATCCTCTTTTCCTGGAGTAAAGACCTCGGGTGGTCACCATTCCTACCCAGTAATCAACATATAACAGCTAAACAGGTTGTTTTTAGTTAACATCCCATGATCGATTCATCCCCGATTCTCTGATTTTTATTTATGCCTACAAATTTCCTTTAATCAGTTCATGAGATTCACAGCCCATGGACATCTTTAAATATCCAAATCATAGTAATTTGGTTAATGGGCTGTTGTCTGAAAATCTTGTTGTAGAAACAATTTCATAGGATAGCTTCTCGGAACCATCTCCAGAAAATGTTGATCCAGAAAAACACCTTCCTGGTGACTCTGCTCCTTTTGAATGGTGGTCTCTGCTTACCTCAGGAGTGAAGCTATCACTTTTCAGCAACAGGGTAACTAACCAACGGTCGTGTCCCTGCGACAGTTAACCACTTTGCTTCTGAAATAGTGAAAACAATAAGGCGATGGAGGGTTGGCCTTCTCAAGTTCATCTCTCTGAATACATCCTGATGGCTCAGTGTGATTTCAATCTAGCTGCTCAATTGTGCTATGCCAAAACCAACATTTCCCTATGAGATGTGGTTCTGTCCTGCCTCGTAAGGTGGAAATCAAAGAAATAATGGAATTAAGGTTGTTGGCAGTCACACCTGCGACACTCCTTCCTATTGTATTCAGGTCTGAGACGATCCCACCTGCTGGTTGGATAAGCTGCTGGTCTCCCTGCTCCCAGTATGAGATCCCTGTTTAACCTGTCTTATGTTCTCATCCCCCTCTCTTGTCTCTCCTCTTAACGGTTGAAGGATTTAGACGCTGGCTGGAGGGGGGACAGGGAGGAACCTGTTTACTGTTAAATTGCTTTTCATTATTGGCTGAGAGGACAAAGCCTATTACTATTTCAGGAGGTTTTAAGCTTGCATGCAAAGGTTTGGGATCAGATTTCCTTCCTGGATTTGACCTGTAAACCATAGTCAGATGGAATACAAAACTGACTGTAGATCAGCATTTTAAAAAACAATCTTCAGCTCCAAGGGTGGTATGCATATGGGTAGATGAGTTGGTTAATCAGATTGCCTTATTGTGCCAGCCTGGACATCACATTTACATCACATGCCTCAGTATATGTGCATTAACACCAGGTTGGGGTAATGATTTGTTGGGACTAACTTGAACATCTTTCTAGGTCTTCTGTCTTTAATGCTTAGTGTTGTCTCTTTCTGTCCCGTCCTCCATTTCCATCAGTTTTTTTCCAATGTCTCCTCGTTATTTTATAAGTTATTTCTCTTTCGTCCTGTATAACTGTCATCAGTTGTTTGTTCTCTTCTCTTACTGTAGTTTCCTGCCCAGAGCAAGGCAGCTGCTGATGAGCAGAAAGTGTTTGCTGTGTGGGAGACGGGAGAGACTTTTGACAAGGTAACATGGAAGCCTGGCTGGACTCTGAATGTTTTATTCACCATGCTTACTGTACCTGTCCGACCGCCTGTCTAATCGCAACCCGTCCGTCTCCTCTGCATTTTAGTTTTTTTCTTTCTGAAATGTTCTCTGTTCTTGTGCCTAAGCATCGTCAGGTCCTGTATGAGATCTTCACAAAGAGCTACCGTGTAAGGAGGAATGCGATCCAGGCTAAGCTGACGCACGAGCTCGGAGACCAGTCCACCAAGGCCGACATGGACCGCCTGCTCAAGGTCAGACCGCTTGAGAGAGAACATGCTTAACCATGCCGTTCTGCATGGTGACCTGGTTATAGGACCAGCCCGAGTGCATCTAGTGGTTGATGTATCGGTGGTCAGAGGTTGGCCTCGTCATGTATTTGAAATACCTATTTAAATATTTTTCATATTTTTCTTTTAATTTCAACATTATACATATATACGAGTGTTATTTTGTATTTCCAGAGTACTTGTCATGTGTCTTGAAACAAATGTGGTCCTATTTGAAGCTAATTATAAGAATAATATCAAACATGTTTTTCAAGTATTTATTTCATACATTTTCATCTTAGTAATTTTGTGGCCAGATCGACTTAGTGGAATCAACTAAAGTACAATAACCGCCACATTTTGATAGATAAAAGATGCCCCATTATTAAAGACGTTGAGGTTTAGGAGGGTGAATATTAGAGATACAAGATACCTGTATTTTTATTTAGATCCAATACTTTTTCCAACACAATTACGGTTTTTCCAACATCTTGCTGTGGGAAAGACATGGGTGTCTGACATTCCAACCTGTTCCCCCTGGCTCTGGTTGTGGTTTTAGGACAGAGAGTGTGCTAATCTGTGTGGTTCTTTTCAGGAGTGCTGTGTGAGTATTGGAGGGATGTGGTACCTGAAAGGTACACTACAGTCCTGACCATGTTGAGGACACTCCTGCAGCCCCTGTCATCCAACTAAACCCACACCCCCAGAGCCTAGTGGGAGGGTTCTGCACCGGGAGGTGGGGCAGCTGGACAAACAAACCAATCACAGCTCTCCTGCTCCCAGCTCTGAGGACCAGGATGGGAGAATTGAGATGTCCATCATACGCTCTGATTTTGAACATAATGGTTGTTCTTAATGCAACTTTGAGTTCAATTCTGAGCCTGGCCCGAACAGAAGTGGGTCTATTGGACAGAATGCCTTCCATATTCATGCTAAGAGCAGGAGCATAGGACGTGTCTGCACACGAGGGAGACAATACAGACAAATTAGGAGGAAATGTACTATGCCATGGGGTTTTTGTTGCAACTAACAAAACGTTTTAGTTGGCAGAATAAATACACCCTAGTATTTCCCCACACAGTCCTTGAGTACCAATCAGAACTGCAAATGTTTTGCTCTAGTCCTGAACCGGTGCACAAGATTCAAATGTGATTTGGCCAGTAAAGGGCTGAGCACAACCGCAGAGGTACTCGAAGAATGCATTGGGGAACACTATTGCTATAAATATGCTGTCGAGAAAATAGACCTATTTTCAATTCATGAAGTGATCCTTAATAATTTTGTTAAATATATTTTACCATACTGTGGGTAGTGTTCACTAAGGAAGCGAGTGTGTACAGTTCAGTCCTATGATTTTATGACAGTGGCCTTTGGGGAAAAACATTTAACAGATCCATTTGAATAAATTTACAGTTCACTTCCCCCCCCTAAATTGAAGGCCTTAACTAGGGTAGCACATTGCAAGTTTGAGTTTTCTTTCCAGTTCTTTTTACTCTCTTTACTATTTCAGAAGGGAGGAGCTATACGTTTAGTTCAGCATTCTATCATATGTCTGTGATACAGGCCACACGGAGCAGGACAACCAGCATTATGTGAGGGTTTTTGAACAGCTCGTGTTGTGCAGCTATCAATCAATAGCTGTGATCAACATTCTCTACTCACATATAGCTAGATGTTAAATTCTCCCGGTTGTGAGAATTAAAAGCAGTAACTAGTGAGCTGGGGATAATTATTATACAGGAGTGAATTACTGTTGACGTAAATGCCATCATTTAAAACAAAATACAGTTTAATCGAAACTTTTTTTTTTGTGTAAATCCATCAAACTGTAAAGCCAAAGTTTTATCACGAGTTGGGGTGAATGTTATTTTGAAAGGACCTTTCACACATTCATTTTATATTCAACACCGATACATTGAGAAAGTAAGTGGTTATGGCCAAAGAAGGCCGGTTTCGAGGTGCAGAGCAGCACTTAGTGGATTATCATGGAACATGTTAATAAACAATTGAGAATGTCACCATTGGTTTGCTGTCATTGAATGTTTACACTTTGGGAAAAGAGGATTGAGAGATTAGTGTATTTAAAATAATGTTTTAATGTTTACAGATTTCTATTAAATATGACCTGTAACTGCTTACAGTATGAGTGAAAGTTTTCTTCACTTTAGCTTGTCTGTAGGAATGGTGTTTTGTCTAATTTACGCTTCAAGAAAATCTAAATGATTTGGGTATGAGTTCAAAAATGAAGTTGCATTTTCACCAAGAAAATCTATATAATACAGTAAAATCTAAATAATCTGCCTGTATGGATGGACCAGCTGTCTCTTATATGCTCACTGCTATGTAACCCCTTTCTGCTACATTAGATCTTTACAAATATGCCTGTCCAGACTCACATTTGTATACTGAAATTATACTTCTTTGTGGCATTTCTAATATTTTTTTATACAGACAGTGTGGGAAGGGAAGTTTTTGCTGAAAGTATTTCCTGTAAATTCAGTGTGAAGTCTGGTCAAACTGACAATTTAAAATGTTCTTGACAGAAAAATAGCAGTTCATCCAAAAGATCAACAGATTTTGATTTATTTTATTTTTTATTAATAGAATCTAGTAAGCCCCTTTTGGAGCTCTGTCCAAGCAAGGCAGAGTATACTGGTGTTCCATCTCTCACACATTTGTTCAGTGTTAATGGATCATTATTCTTCTACCATTCTGTCTGAACAGTTTTATTTTAAACCGGCATGGTTTATCAAAGACTAAGCTGAATGAAGTTAACACTACACACTAACAAGACACTTGTAGTGAGATTTCAGGTGATTCAGAGGGCCAAGAGAAGTGCTGTTGAATGCAAGATAAAAACATGACATAATATCAATCAACAAGTTCAAGTCTTATCAGCCATCGGTTTCTAATCTCCACTCAAAGGTTAAATTGGTGATGGACTATTACAACACAGACATTGAAAGTAATAACTTCAAGTAGTTGTTCTAACTAAACCAGTTTTAATAGCAATTTAATATATGGAAAACTACAAAAAAGGTAGTACTGTTTATTATTTAGAGAATCCATTGATCGTTAAGATCACACTTTTATTAAGGGCTTAATTCCTTCAATCCAGCAGTGTTTACTTCGTAGCTCCTTTTTCCATTGTCAAAAATACTCACCACCTGGCATTGGGTGCTGGATAGAATACCGACAACTACACTACCAGACAACTTATCGTTATTCTTAATGGGTTTGAAATTAATATTGAAAATGGAGACACTACTGTACAAAAATTCTTTGACATGGAGAGGACAAACATGCGCCAGTGCTCTGATTTCAGGTAATTTATTTTTTGTTAGAGCATTCCAGTCTCCTCCCGAAGTCATAATACATTTTCCTTGTGCTCCTTTGTATGGCACTCCCATATCAGCCATTTCGGGCACTTTTAAGTTCTGAGATCTTTCTGGGTGCTCAGAATACAGCTACTCCTCTCTCGTTTCCTTTGATTTCCAGGAAGGTGATTCCTCATGTGCTGTGTTTGGGGCAAGTGTGAACTCACAGTCATGTGATTGACATTGATTTAGAATATCATAATTCCCGGTCAGTTTTTCTACTCAAGATTGCACTGATTTTCCACCCCTTAAATGTGTTTACACATTCAACAATGTTAAATGTTTCTCACTATACCATACTTATTGATCATATCATGAATGTTCTATAAAATGTCAAGTGGTGAAAAACAGACAAGGATTTAGAAGCACAAGTCACTGAGCTGAGGTCACAGAGGAAAGGGAGAGCTAGAATCTTCAGACTTCACAAGGTTATCTGGCCAAGTGCCAAGAAGCAAGACATAGCATGAACTGCATCTGTAAGTGGCTCGTGTTAAGGACTAGATACAGTGGATATAAAAAGTCTAAACACCCCTGTAAAAATGCCAGGTTTTTGTGATGTAAAAGAATGAGACCAAGATAAATCATGTCAGACCTTTTTCCACTTTTATGTGACCTATAATGTGAACAATTCAATTGAAAAACAAACTGAAATCTTCAAGATAGAAAAAAAACCCAAAACACAATAACCTGGTTGCATAAGTGTGGGGATGTGGCTGTGTTCAGAATTACCCAATAACATTCAAACTCATGTTTAACAGAAGTCATTACACACCTGCCATAATTTAAAGTGACTTATTAATCACAAATATAGTTCAGCTGTTCTCTTAGGATTTTCCTGACATTTTCTTAGTTGCATCTCAGAGCAAAAGCCATGGTCCACAGAGAGTGTCCAAAGCATCAGAGGGATCTCATTGTTGAAAGATATCAGTCACGAGAAGGGTACAAAATAATTTCCATAGCATTAGATATACCATGGAACACAGTGAAGAAAGTCATCCTCAAGTAGAGAAAATATGGCACAACAGAGACATTACCAAGAACTGGACATCCCTCCAAAATGTATGAAAAGACGAGAAGAAAACTGGTCAGGGAGGCTTCCAAGAGGCCTTCAGCAACATTAAAGGAACTACAGGAATTTCTGGCAAGTACTGGCTGTGTGCTACATGTGACAACAATCTCCCGTATTCTTCATATGAATGGGCTATGGGGTAGGCAAGACAGAAGCCTTTTCTTACATACAAAAACACCCAAGCCTGGCTGAAGTTTGCAAAAACAAACATCAAGTCCTCCAAAAGCACATAGGAAAATGTGAAACCAAGGTTGAACTTTTTGGCCATAGTTCCAAAAGGTATGTTTGGCGCAAAAACAACACTGCACATCACCCAAAGAACACCAAACCCACAGTGAAGCATGGTGGTGGCACAAATACACAGGTGTAATAACTCAGCAACTGATACAGCCATACTGTCAGAGCTTGCATTTATTACAAATACTATTAATAGGGACAGCTAATAGCAATTCTTACACAGTACATTTGCAACCTACATAAAGTGACAAAAGAATGACAATCCCTGTGCCAGTCTAAAGTGCATCTCAATACAATTTGATTTTACAGTGATGTGAACTAAGGATGTTGCCATCACCAGCAGAAAGCATACATTGAGTAAGGCAACTAAAACTATTAACCAAACAGTTTCTAACAAAGATTTAGAACAGCACTTAATGAAATCTCTACATTGTCATTCTATTCATATTACACATAAATACCACGGCAGCCTGCAGTACATAGCTGAGTTATAACCTCAGTAGATAACTGCTAGTGCATAGCTGAGTACTAGTACAGCCTCAGAAGACTATCATTAGTATATGGCAGAGTTCTGGTATAGACTCAGATTATCACTAATACATAGCGGAGTTCTGGTATAGGCAGATCACTAGCTAGTAGCTACTAACTATAATACTTAATGAACATACAATTCCCATACAATTACTTTCGTTTTTAACCTTTGAGGACATGCAGTACACTAGCGAAATATGTTTTTGTACTCATTTTGTTCTGTAGAAATTACAGTATTTTGACTTTACATTAGCACCAAAATTAACAAGTCTTTGCTCTGGTGAGAAATACTGAAATTTCTTTCTACCAAGAGGCCACATATTTACACATTTCCTAGCTGCAGCTGAATAATAATTGATTATTGCGTGGTTGCATTGAACAAATGCGAAAGCAATCTCTACTGTTTTCACTTCACACATTGCCTTCACACATCCACTTGCAAGGAAACATATTACAAAGATTAGGAAACAGTGGCATGTCTAGGCACACAAAGATTGTACAAGTTTCCCCATTTTCACTGCCAATCTCAGGCAGTCATATTAAAGCCCCAGTGCATTCAACAAGGAGGATTTTCCTATTTTGGGATTATATTTCCACACTATATGGCTAAATAATGCTGAAATTCTCAATTATTATAATGCCTTTTTCGTAAAAAATAAATAAATAATACCTGGAATGTCATCCTGTGACATTTAGTCAACTGCGATAAGTCACAAAATTGACTGACTGTAATAGACCAATCACTGTTGGGTAATGTAGGGTTTAGAAACTATGCCATCAGCCAATCAAAAAATCATACTGACCAATTCAAGGCCTAAAGGAAGCTCAGTAAAATAAATTATAGAAAATATGTCTTTAGGAGTTACAATAAAACAGTGATTTATTAAATCATAATCAAAGCTAAACATTGCATGGGGACTTTAAAGGAATATGCATCTTGATTTAACAGTGCATAGATCCATTGAAAAAGGTTAATGAGGTCCTTAGTTTGTCATAGTTTCGCCATAGATTCTGTTGTAGGTCAACTGGCTCAAGTATAGATGGGCTACTGAGGCAGAATTCTGTACAATTAAGAGAATTTTAGGCACTGTTGTTTCTGTGCATAAGAGCTGGTATCTTACCTCTCAATAGGTGCTCGTAATGTATGTCCATAGTTAAGGAAGACTCCTCTCAAAAAAGGCTAGTCATCTTCACTTCTACCAGACAGAAAAACGAATATTACCCCAAGTGTCAAAGCTTTTCCCTGTTGTCACTCAGGTCCTCTTTGGATTTCTGGATGCGAGTAAAGATCTCTCTGAATAAGGCCTTGTACTCAGGCTGGTGAAGTTCATCCTCCAGGGACACCTGGTCTGTGCCGACACCCCGGTGGAGGGCTGAGCTTTGTGGGCAGACCGAGGGGGCACCACTAGATGTCTGCACCTCCTTGTGGCTCTGCTGCTGGCTTTGGTCTGGCTCCTCCTGACGGCATCGCCGGAGCAGCGCATCATATTTCAGCTGCAGGGCGCTGTACTGAGCGTCCACCTCGTTGAGCAATGAAATCCCACGACGCTTCGCCGCCGCTGCACGACCGACACACAGGTGACTGTGGTCCCCGGCCCGGTCTCCATCTGACCCTTCACCTGGCGGCGACTGGAGCTGCTTCTCGCTGTTGCATCGCTTCAGAACGCCACATGCTTTAACTTCGGAGGGGCAGCCTACCTCCATCAGGTCTCCCACGCCATCTCCCTCTTCTGCCATCAACCTCTCCTGGTCCAGGGGAAAGTATAGGGCATTGGGCAGCATGTTCAGGTTGACCCTTGACCTTGAAGCTTTGGTGGTGTAGTCTGCTCTCCATAGCTGACGAAGCTCCTCAGCCTCACACTCGAGCTCAGCTAGTCTGGCCTGGAGATGGACAGGGGACACAGAAGATAGACAGGGCAAGGCACAGAATTTAAAGAAAGAGAAAATGTAGTAATGTAACATTTCATTATGGACTCTTCACTAAAATACTACATACTGTAGGAGCAAACGGATTGAATTGCTTCAAATAATTCTCTGTCATTTCTCATCTTTACCTGGCACCCCTCCATCATTCCCAGACGTTGCTCCAGTGCCTCATTTTCATTGGCTAGCAGGTCTGCATTTCGCTCCGCCCCCTCCCTCCGAGCACGTTCATTGGCCAGCTGGGTCTGTAGGGAGCGGAGGGATCGCTGTAGAGACTCCAGCTCCTCCTCCTGCCATGAGATGTCAGATGGAGACCAGGGATCATTCGATTGGTCACCAGACTCGTAACTCAGGTACCTGGGAAGGGCGAGAATTAAAACAGTCAAACATTTTGCTGCCAACAAGTTCTCCAAGCATCAGTTGAATAAATGGGTGTCAGTAAATCATGTATCAAACGAATTAATCAGGGAGTGGACTTTAGTGTATGCAGAAATGATTCTCCTTGCCACTGGACTATGACCTTTGGGTGGCAATTGTTTGTGACCAGGGCTCAGGAGTGAGAGATTAGTATAGTTTGCCTGGCATGTGTGTTATCAGAGATTTACGAGCTTAAAGGAGAGGAGCCCAGTCCTAACTGGATTACACCAGCTGAACTTCTCTGGCCTCAGAGGACAAGAAGTGTGCTTAAGCACTTCAACCACTACCAAAGGTAACAGAGACACTGAGCCAAAGTCGTTTCACTGTAGAGGCAAGGCCAAGAGGGACTGATGAAAGTGGAATTGAATGACTGCCATTAAGAGTAAGGCATTTGTCTTCTGTCTGCAGATGAAAAACAATGAATAATTCAGCTGTAAATACACAATTTAGCACCATTTTCAACTGAATGAATGTAACCTTACTTGGCCATTTTGATTTAACTCTACTCAGACAGACCGACAATACCCAACTCTACGTAAGGTCAGAGGATTTGGTGAAGGAGAGAGGTATACGCTATAGAGGAGGGCACAAACAGCAGGACATCAGGAACTAACAGAGTAGCCAGGCGTAGATACCTGCACCAGTTAGGCCAGCGCTTGTGAATGGCAAATAATGAAGCCTGCTTGTTTAAGAAGGGTTACATCCCAGTTCACGAATGATGTGTTGTGTGGCGGTTATACATTATGCCCTGTTAGAGGGTAAGTGATGTGATCTCACCTCTGTCTAAGTTGCAGCTCGTTCAGGCAGGACACACTCTGCGTCCCAGAGGGCCGCCATGACTCTGTAAGGGGCTTCTTATTGGGATTAGCAGGGGTGGTCTTGAGATCCTCTACCTGATGTTGAAGATCTTCCACCTGGGTCTGTAGAGACTCAATCACCTCTGTAAGCCTATAGAGAGACAGAACCATGAACCTGCTTTTGTCCTCAGTAAGACTCAACTTCCATTATGGTTCCCTACACAGACATGGATTTAGATGCACAGGTGAAGGACTAGGATTGACTGGAGGGAGCTTCAACCATTGTTAGATAGAGAGTGTGTGAAAAGGGTCAGAGAAACAAAGATGCAGCCTTAGCTTAGCCTTCAGCACAAGGACAGGCTTACCCCTGGATCTTGTGCTGGGCAGCCCTGTTGTCTTGTACGAGGCGGGTGTTGCTCTGCTCCAGCTCTCTGGACGACTGGTCTAGCTGCTCGTACAATTTAGCGTGCTGGTCATTCACCTGCCTCAGGTGGTCCACCTGCTTATTCAGGTACTGGAACAGGTGAATGGGGATGAGTGAAACAGGAGTCTGTTTTTTACCATATAAACATCCACCTTCAAATTAACAAAGAATTGTAATAACACTGAATCCAGATCCCACAATTGCACTTTCCCATGTGATTAAGATTGGTTGTAAGCCACTACACGCAAGGCATAAACATAATTCCAGCCGAATGAGCTCAAACTTGGCAGAATCAATGTCTGACTATCATGGGCTAATGTCGATATTCATTATTTTCAAGCAACATTGTGGAAACAGAGCACCTGGTACACATACACCATAAACCATTCCAAATTGTACTCACTAGTAACCTACAGACTACAGGACACATTACATCCTAGAGAAAGAGGACAATGTTCTCCTAAATGTAAGACACAGCATTGGCTTCTTCCTGTGCTGTTTCTACATGCAGGCAGGTCATTAAAGAGATGATACCATTAGACAGTTTATTTCTGTAAATCAGCAGTTTGAGTCAAGGGAAAGGATTTAAGAAGTCACACACCATGAGCTGACCCTACTCAGGGAAATTAAATCCAGAGCTCATTTGGACATTTTCTGACATAAGAAACCACAGATTGTGAATGTGATGTTTAAATATGAACTCAGTTGGGTTAAATATTTAGATTCTCTAGCAATGTCAGGCCTGTCATTTGAGTGTCAATTCAACAGTGGAAGTGTTTTGGTTCAAATGCATGTTAGGAAACTGTTTTGGCCTGTCTTTATATCTCCTGGTCCTATGAAACATCAAAAGTAATGAAATGTTTTGGCAAAGAAGTATGACACCCCTTCTAATGTTTCATAATTACATTTCTGTAATACTTAATAAATAAAAATAAACAATGCAAAACATGAACACCAATTCCCTGGGATTTTATAGTCAAGAAAACTAGACAGTGTAAAGATCGGTGCAGAACTGGTCTCACGTCATTCGAACTAGGGAAAAATAAAACCAGCCTGTCATTCTTTATGTCTTCGCAGTTCTTGTGGCGGGTTGACACCTGGAGGCTGACAGGCTGAAGGCCAAACATTTTGGTTAAAATATCCTCATTCTTAAATTGCCATTCTATTCCAAATTATCTTCAGGAAGGGCAACAGGTCCAGCTGAGAGATTAAATTATCAATCCATCAGGGTCCATCCCTGTAATCTCTGTTAACGAAGAAGTTAATAGTAGCCTGCCTGTGGTGAATCTTGAAACACTTATTGGATTTAGGAATTAAAAGGTCTGAAACAAAAGCCAGCATGTTACTATAGCCAGCAGAAGGTGCCTCTAGCTGCAATTTGAGACTGTACGTCCATTTTTCTCCTTATTGACCAAAACACTTACCTCTATCTCCTGTATCTGCTCCTGATTGGTAGAGTACATCTGCTGCAGACCTTGCTCCAGCTCTCTGTTCCTATCCAGCAGGCTCTTTCCCAGCTCAGCCGCCAGATGGAGGTCTGCATTGGAGAAAAGAGATCAGAGATGAACATCTTTACCATCATTGCACTTAACCAAATAATTGCATGGGGGGAAAAAAGTGAATCGTCAGTAGACCTGCATTTGGGAGAGATGAAAACTTAATTAGTGTCATACTTAGTGTCATATCACCAACATACACAGAGCCACGGAACCCACCTGATGTATACATCTGAAGCATCCTTTTGCTCCCCAGGGGGATAGGAAGCCCATTGAACAGGTTGTGGCATCATATAGCTAGGTGAAATTAGGCCGACATTTTACCGATCGTATTTCTCAGCAAGTGAACCATTTGAATATTTTCTGTTCCAAATATATATATATTATTATTTTTAACCTTTTTACCAAAAACATGTTATTAATAATTACATGCACACCTCAGAGTAGGGTTTTCTTAGCAAAAAGATGCTAGAACGAGCCAAAATTGCCCAACCGGATTTGTCTTGATCGTGCTCATCTCTATATTCCTCAGCTTTTAGGTTCTTCCGAATGACAACTTGTGGGCAATCATGTTTAGTTAAACATCTTTGGTTATCTCTATAGAGTTAACGAAATGATCGATTCAAACTATGTGGAACTAAGTGATTTAAAGATTGGGCAAAGATTGGTCTTGCAGCCAGTCGACTATGTTGGTGGGTAACATTTTACAAGAACATTTTGTATTATGTTCTGTTATCGAAATCAAAATACAGGAGCTATTCACCTGCTCAAGGGCATTTTTCACCTTGACGCTTTGGGGATTCAGGCCAGTCAATTTACTAGCCCAACGCTATGCACTAGGCTAAATTTCATGTACAGTACTGTCTACAATAGCCTATAATTGAATATTATCCCAAGAGAGATGAAAAAATATAGAAAAATATTTTGATCAAGGTCACACATTCATACTCAAGAAAAACCCATCATCCTTACCTGGCCGAATGAATGCGTGGTGAAACTGTCTCTTTATCTCACATAAAGGATGTGAGGAAACGAGTTTATTTGACAAAACAAACTACTTATACTAGGCACTCGTCGTCAGCAGATAAACGGTGACAGCTCTACAACACAGCAGTTAAACTGAATTCAAACCCTTATACCATACATAATATTTAGAAATGTGAAGGAAATGTAAGACAAAGGATACATTTTTCATCGGTGGCTGCTGAAGGATTGCCTCAGGAAGACAATTCACAGCCTTGGAAAATATGCCCTAAGCCTGAAAATGTGTTCTGCCGCAGTAACCTACCAATGTGTCCAGTAATCCGTAGGCTACTAGTACACCTGCCCTATGAAAGAGTGTGTGCACTTAGGCGCTCATTTCTATACCTGCTTGGAAGTATTACTATATTAGCGTCGTATTGTGGCAGCTGCTTGACAAAAAGCTAAAGCTGCATGCCACTTAATAACACTTCTCTGTCATTATGAATAAAGAGAATTTACCATGCTCTAGATCCTGTTTGTCATACCAAGGTTCGTCCTCCTTGATTTCGAATTCTTCCACCTCAATCTTATCTGTGAGCATCTTCCGTCACACTTATTCTCCGATTTATGAGTAAGCTTAAATTAGATTTTTTGCTTAATATAATGTGCCTTTGATGTGTTCAATTTACAACAGAAAAAGAATCGTCCACACGCGTTTCTCATCAGTCCCCAGCGGATGTCTACTCGCCGACTACGTAGCAGCCGTTCAAAAACAACGCCTGAAACAAGATCGCCCACATTGTCGCTTTGACAAGAAAAAAATGTGTAGCACTGTTCAGTCAGTGTAGGAGGGCTTAATATATCTTTCGCCTATTTCAAAAGCGGAAATTACTGTACAACACCCCTAACCATAGCACACCACCTGCGCGCGCACGCATACACACACACCCACCTCTACCTCCCATTGTAACACAGGGCTTTATTACCTCGTACCCGGTGTTGTCAGCAAATTCGCTTATGCTGGTTATTACTCCCAAACGTTGAATAGGTTTAACTCATCTCTGTTGTGACCCATTAACAAACGAAGTGTTATGCTTTAGATCGCGAGAAGTTCCAGTAAAAGTTCATTCACCTAATGTTTCGGTTGTCTAATCAATTTATTCAATTTGTAATTATTTTTTCCAGCCCATGATGGCCTTTACTGGCATTGATACATCTTTGCTTCTCATGTTGAGACAACAGCAAGACACCAAAGGCAAATGACTCGCCAAGATTCACCCATAGACTTTTTGACTCCCGTGTAATATATATATTTTTTAAATCAAGCAACGAATTACACCTCTCTTCAAAAGTCTCGGGTCATTTCTAAATGTCCTTGTTTTTCAACAAAAAAAGTAATTCCATTAAAATAACAAAATTAATCTGAAATACAGTGTAGTCACTGCTAATGTTGTAAATTACTATTGGAGCTGGAAACAGCCGATTTTAATATGATATCTACGTGTACAGTGGCCCATCAGCAACCATCCGTCCTGTATTCCGAAAGGCAAGTTGATTCCTAATCCAAGTTAATAATTTGAAAAGTCTAATTGATCATTAGAAAAAGCTTTTGCAATTATTTTAGCACAGATGAAAACTGTCGTGATGATTAAAGAAGCAATAAAACTGGCCTTTAATCTAGTTGAGTATCTGTAGCATCAGCAATGCAATAGGACTACTTAAGGCCAATTACAGCCATTTGTCCGGGGGCGGGGCGTTGGTTGGTTGGTTGGTCGGTTGGACAAAGCCCTGTAATTCCTACACAGTTGAGTGAATGGATGTTAATACCCTGATATTAAAGCTGAAAGTATGCACTTTGGCCTTTACACATTGTTTAATTTAAAATCCAGTACACAGCCAAAACTACAAAACTAGTGTCACTGTCCAAAATCCTTCTGACTGCACCATATGTAAATCCTGTTATACATATTTTGGCTTGTGAGCTTTCATGACTTTATTTCATAACATGTAATGTTATTATCCAAGTGTGCCACATGTGAAATAGAACCATTAACTTAATTACATTCAGAAAATGTTCATACATTTTGAGACTACAGGAAATAGATTAAGTACTAAACAGCTGTGGTAATGGTTTGCTTTGGTTTGTTAACAGTATTCTGGCTATTGTAGTCTCAAAAACAGGGGTCTCTAACAATAGGCATGTGAGGGAAAGGCAATTCCACTGGTGCAATAAAATGCGTTAACAGTGGAACTTGGGTGTTATTAAGGCAAGGCACAGATAAGCATTTTCATCTCTATGGTATGATCTTCAAGCCTCTTGCTGATTCTCAAAAAATGACTGCCATATCAAAAAATTTACTTTTTATGGGAAATGAACATTTAAGTTTGAAATTCAAATAGTGAGTGGCAGTGTAAGAGGATCAAAGCCATGTATCATGGGTAACTTATCACCAATACACAAACAATAATGAGCTGCTATTTATGATGAATGGTGTTTTGTAGACCTGGTAGTCACCAACAATTGCCAGTCTCTGGAGTAGTTCGCTTAATCTTCCTAGATGTGTAATACTTTTTCACATTATATATTTTTATAAATCTTTATTTAAAAAAAACCAACCAGAATTATCATCAGAATTGTTGCATCACAGTGTTTATAACTTGCATGTATTTCCAATAATGCTATTTGCTATAATGCTATTTGTTTTGAGATGATTCATTTTTAGACAGCAAACAACATTTGATTATTTAAGATCCAGTAAAAGCTTAGAACTTTCATTAATTTTTTTTTAATTGCAATGGCAATTACAAGCAAATGTTTTTCCCTTTAAACACAGTGTTCTTTTCTGTCATGTGCTTTCAAAAGGTGTGCCCGACTAAAAGCCTTTTCACATTTCAAACATTTATGGGGCTTCTCTCCAGTGTGAATCATCATGTGTCTTTTCCGTTTCCTAGAGTCATCAAACTTTCTCCCACAGACAGAACAAGGGTACGGTTTCTCCCCAGTGTGAGTCCGCATGTGCTGAGTGAGATAACAGTTTTGAGTAAAACCCTTCCCACAGTCCTTGCACTTAAATGGCCGCTCTCCAGTGTGGTATCTCATGTGTACCTTCACTTCAGATTTGGATTTGAAACTCTTGCCACACTCTGACTGTGTGCATTTAAAAGGCCTCTCCTGCGTGTGAATCAGATCATGCCTGGTCAACGAGGACATGCTCAGGAACAGCTTACCGCAGTATGTGCACGGGAAACGCACTCCAGAGTGATGTCTCGCCACATGGCACTGTAATGTTCTTTGTAATGCGTAAGATTTGTCACACTGGGAGCAGAAGAAGCGCTTATCATCTGGTTTGCTGTGAACACTTAGCATGTGCATTTTCAGTTTTGCATTGCTAATAAACCCCTTTCCACACTCCCAGCAAAGGCACCTTTTCTCTCCTGTGTGTATTCTCTCGTGTTCGACGAGAACCGCTGATATGTTGAACTTCCGTGGACAGTAGGAGCACTGGTATGGAAGATCCCCGGTGTGAATCCTCTCGTGTCTGATGAGAGCTGCTAAATCTGTGTAGCTTTTCTCACAGAAGGTGCAGACGAAGGGCCCATTGAATTCATGGATATCCATGTAGTGTTTCTTGAGGAGCTTGACCCCATTTAACCTGCTTTCACACATGCTGCATTTCAAAGGCTTGTGGACAAGCTTATGCCTGTCCAGTTTTTCTGGGTCCGTGAAAACCCTACTGCACTCAGTGCAGTGGAAAGGGCTGAGGACTACTGCATGTTCCTGGGCTTTTTCAGGGTCGGCTCGCAGCACCTTGCATACAGTCTTTACAATGTGCTTCCTCATATCATAGAGGTTCTTGAACATCTGCCCACAATGAGGACACGTGTGTGGGCGAATATCCGAGTGAGATCTCATGTGAACTTTCATGCTGTAAGATTTTGGCAAACATTTTTTGCAAATGAAGCACACTTTGGATTCTTTGTGTGTTTTGGTCTGGCTGGTCTTGGTGGCAGGTGGGTCATTAGACGAGTCCTGATGTGTATTGCAGGATGAGTCACTGTGCTCAGGTGTTACTTCCTGTAGGGTTCCACTGGACGGTTCTGTGTTTCCTACCTCAGGTTTCTGGACTGTTTTGTTGAGTATTTTAGAGTCCTCATCACTAACTGGAGATTTGCCTAGCCTTTTCTCCAAGCTTTTTGGGTCCTCAGCCTCATTCAGAACTCTCTCATCTTTGCATTCAAGCTGCTTGGATGTTGCACCTTTAGGATCAGACAAAAGCACCTTACAAACATTTTGCTGGTGTCTTGTCAAATCGAAATGGTACTGAAAGCATTTCCTACACTGGACACACTGAAATGGGCGTTCCCCTGTGTGAATTTTCTGGTGCCGTTTCATGTCTGCACCTCGACTGAAAGTCTTTCCACAAATTGGACATTTGTTCAATGTCTTTTCTTCTGAAAATTCTGTTTTGGTTTGTCTCCGTTCTTGAGCCAGCAACATCTTCATCTTACGCCCCCTGTTTTGTCTAAGTGGTCTAGAGGGCAACGTAAGGTTAGCGCCATCAATCTCTTTTACATCTGTAGAAGGCTTGTGAAGCATGGAAGATATGATCATATCAGACACATCTATGCTTTTCATTTGATCTCGGTGACGTCCACTGGCTTTTTGGGTCTTTATATTTGGCTTTTCAATGGTCAAAACATCAAAAGGCTGTGCTACTCCATCTTCCCCTATAACCATCACTGTTTTATACCTGGGGTCTACCTCTGAAAAAACACATTCTGTCTCGTCTTTTATGGTTTCAATCCCCACATAACTTGCTTCAACATTACCAGTACTAGCCTCCATGTCCTCATGTCCATCAGGGTCAGCAAACTCCACAGACTGTTTATTGTTAATCTCACATTCCATCTTCTCTGTTCTTTCTATCACAATGACACTTGACCCAGATTGCTCCTCTGTGTACTCTGTCTGTGTTGCAGATTCCACCTCCAGCTCTTTGGAGAATGTATCCATGTAAACATTCATGGATGATCCCTGTTCTTCTGTCTGTTCTGCTGCTACCACCACCCTTTCTACTGGGGGAAGACAGAGTGCTGAGAGAATGCGGTCCCCATCGGAATATGGAGCATCTAAAAATGGGAAGAGAATACATAGGATAAGTTAAAGATAATTCTTTAATTGGGACTACAGGAAAATGTCCTGTAGTGAAATTGGGCAAAAATCTACTATGGCCCTGTAAAGTTGGCTACCATGACTGTCCAGCAGGTTGAGGTCTCTGTGGTACTGAAGCAGGGTTTTCAGCTGCTGAGGGTGAGACACTGATTCAAGACATTCCTCCAGAACAGAGGGGACATCACTGAGTAGAGAGGCAGCCTGATACAGAAGGAAAATAAATAGGATTTATGGGTGATTCGAAAGATAATTTTAACCTTTGTGAATACTCTTTAGTGAAAGAATTATTTTAATTTCAGTACCTGTTGAAAACTTGATACAGGAAGTAACTGTTCAAGTCTTGAAAGAAACTGATACATTAGTTTTTCTATCGCATCATCATACTTGGAACCAAATTCCACAGGAAAAACATCCTGAAATAATAAGAAAGTCATTTACAAACATTCAGCATTAAGCTGGCCTTATAAGAATGTCAACACTGGTCAGCACTGTTCATTTGTTTTGCAACAAGCAGTAAAAATAGAATACATGATAATAATTACACAAGGCTTAGTACCAAACCACAAAATCCAGCCACAATAGACAAAAAAGGTAGCTAAACATCCCTATGGCTTATTAAGAAAATGCATTGCAGAAAAAAATAAATGAACATTTAAACCTATTGGTTTTATACTGAGGCATCCGGTATCTGCGTGCTTAGCAAAGAATATGAAATTCATCAAATAAGGGGGGTTTGGAGCCTTTCAGAATGGACCGTGCCATGTGTAGGATGTGTTTGATACAGGTTGGTTAGGCTCGTTAATGTAATACCAAGAATCTTATAGCTGTTTCACAACGTTTAGTCGGTTCTCACGTTTTACATTGAGGTTACCAAAACAGCAGATCAAATCAAAGGTAAAAACTGATTCAATAAATGAGTGATAAAAGCTAGTCATCAGCATCTTATCCACGCTAAAGCTGTGGAGTTCCCTTAGGAAAAGGAGGAGCTGATTTCACTTAGCACAAATGGCATCCATGTTGGCTTCAAATTTGAATTTACTGTCCATATTTTACTACCCATAGCCATGACAAAGCCACACTAACCTTGAAGAAATGATCCATCTCATATGGGTCGTTCAGAAGGGTTTGGATCAGCCTCAGAAAGTTGGATTCTGATAAATCGCCCTCGTCAGTCTGTAAGAAAGTTGACCTTTTTAATAATCAAATTAGAATTGTCCCTGGGGCTTGCATTTAGACTGCGACTAAACCAGTCATGCATGAAACCATCAGACATTGAGGGCTTGCTGGGGATAGCAAATTTTACATGGATGTTAACACTGGGGTATCGTTGTTGTATTGGTTTTTTTACATAAAATGCATATAGTCCTTTTTTGTACTGGATCTTTGCAGAATGTTGACTCAGAGTCATACATTGTGTTTCTCTACTCTGAGAATAAACGAAATCGGTTTTTAGTAAATATTATTAAAAAATCACTGATCTTTCAATTGACCCACATGGGTCAGAATGCTTGCGCAAAACAATGAGTAGAAAGGAAATTTGGGACTTGCTGCAAGTTAAAGGTCTCAAATAGAACCAGTTTAATTTAAACAACTAAAGGTTGTTCTCAGTTGTGGTACTATTTAAACTAGAATATTTCTCTCTATGCTGCAGTATGAAACACGATCAACTTCCTTGTGTGCACATACAGTATGACTTTCAACTGTGTTAAAAGTAAAAAATAAATAAATATCCAAACCTTATTTTGATCACATACACATGCTGTGTGTGGCAACGGGTTATACACTGAGCTCTGGCATAATGTGCAGATTGGTTGATTTGCATTTAATTATGTCCAGAACTGATTGATCTGATAGGTCGTTCATTTACACCGGGTTTTACCCCCTAGCTAGACATGTTCCATCAGTGACATCATTGACTAAGAACACAGTTCTTAAATGACAAGTCTAGAGGGCCGACTGACTGGCATAGGCTGAGTCAGTGCCCTTAGTAGCTCACCTGTGTTCCCCAGAGAGGTGTGAGGGTCTGTATCCTGTCTAGGTGTGGCTGAATGGTCTTGAGGTCTGTTACTGGTTTAGAGTGACACAACTCCAGGACCAGCTGAAAAAAAGATTAATCCAGTCAGGAGACTTATTTGAGACAACCAACAAGACTAAATATCTTTCCCATCATAATGACAAGTCTCACCCGTGCTCGAAGACCCAGAATGAGTTGGGCCCTCTGTCTGAGGCTCAAAAGCTCTGGAACCATCTCTGTGACCATAGTAACAAATTCCTCCAGCATCCCATAATCCATCACATGTCTATGCTGGACTGTTTGCCAGATGGCCGCGGAGACCAGTCGTAGTGGGGGGACCATGAGGCGTAGAGACGGGAAAGGAAGAAGTGGAACTGAAACACAGAATTTGACAAATTATTAAAAAGTACATATGGTTGCACAGCATATCAAACCACACCTTCTGGAACTATTTTGCCAATTCTCTATACGTCTACATAGAAACAACCTTTCCGTTGTTACCTTTTGATTAACTTAAAATAATAAGTAGGCTAGTACAGTAGTACAGTGTATTATTGCTTCTGGGCCTAGAGAAGCAGTAAAACGGCAATAAATTAGCTTGTGTAACAAGCTAACACTTCAACTAACTGTATTACTTGAACTGCTCTATTCACTCATAACCGGCCTCAAATCATAGAACATAAATGCTGCAAATCTGCAGCTAAACAAGACAGACCCGCAGAAAATACGAGTTAGACGTTCTGGAACGAGTCCCGTTCCCGCACTAAACAGTACAGTAGTTAGCTAGCTAGCTAGAAAGTTAGCCATATCTGTGTCCTATCTAGCTTTAATGTCATATAGACATATATATGTTACCTTTCCCTGCAGACATTTGCTTCTGCATGTCTCTCCACCGCAGTCACACCAGAAATAATACGCTGATCGAAACTGCTAAACGTTTTAACTGATGTGTACACCGTATGTGTGCGCTGTCGAACAAGACTGTAGGGGACTTATTTAGATGTAACACATTCGATCCAGTAACTTGCAACTTCGCCTGTCACGGCCGGTCACCCTGCAGTCACCAAAAACTTTTTTTTTCTTGCAGACCCAGTACATAAAAACTATTTGACGACCAACGTTTACTTTTTAACTGTCACTATGACAGTGTCAAACACGGGTCTTAACAGTATTTAAACCTGAAGAACGAATGTATTACAATGAATTAGTCGTTATTGGGCAGAGGAAAATTATGTAGACTTTAACGTTGTAGCTTAATTGGGAAATAATGCAAAATAATACAAATTAAGCCTAGTCTAGGACTAAACAATCAGGTTCAATAGAAAACTCCACTGAGATCGTTTTTTAGTTCTAGACTAGGCTTTATCTGTTTATACGAAACTGGACCATTTTGTATTATTATTTTCCAATTAAGCTACAAAGTTAAAGTCTACGCGTTTGTATAGACATGCTTCAAAAGCGAATGTATGACAAGGGTGTGGAGGCTAAGAGGGGTGGGAAAGGGAAGGAGGCAGTTATAAAGTCGTTGTTCTCTTTTAGGAATACAGGCCTTATTACAAAGGTATTATGATGGTACTCCAGTGCAGTAGGTGGCGGTATATGCACCTTCAGTTGTATGCGATCTGCCAACAAAAATATAATAAAAGAACAAGACAGGCTTCAAACTGTCGCGGTATTGTGATGACACTATCACGAGGTGTATACCTCCTAGCCATGTCCAATAGCACAATGGATTCCATTATCTATGGGTCGACCTGTAGAAGATTGCGGAAGTAGCAGTTTGGCTCAAGAAACTATGATTAGGATCGTAGCATTGCAGGAATTTCTTGCAGTAATTAGTTAGAATCAATCCGGGGTTCACTTCAATAACGTATAATGTCGGTCACATCCGAATTTGTGAATTTACAGAGCAAGTGAATCGGATTTACTCTTAGGATATCGGTGTTGAGACCGAGATTATACAAATTGTTTGCCTGACAGCTTGCAGTCTCCGGATGACAGTCACAAGACAATACGAATTAAGATGAAAGTATTTGCACAACGGATTGTGATGTCCAAATAAATAACATGTGGATTCCAAAACTACACCACGCCTTCAGGTTTGTGTGTTTGTAATGTTTGGACCTAAATACACTGCGTGTTCCTTCACAATTGGATACTCTACTCTTGTTAGCTACCTGATATGACATCCTTCTAACACCTATGATGGCTATCTAACGTTAGTTGGCAGTCCGTCTACAACAAGTCTGTCACAGGCACGTTTCCATAGCTGCCAAATCTGCAGCGTTTTTGTCCGTAACGTTATGTGTCATCTACAGCTGAGGACATTGGTTTTTGTAGCGTGGGTATTGGGCTACATCGCCTTTCTTCTCGCTGCTAGAAAGATGTGGACGGGGAAATACGTACGAAGTCCATTTGCCCGTTCACTTTTCTTGAACATGAACGACAGCGAAGAAGTCGAAACCCAAGAGGTAGGTAGTTGTTAGTTACTGAGTGTCTTTCAATAAACGGCTCTGCTGTTCGCTTTCAGAAGATATCACACCAATATCTGAAATTATTTTGCCAGGGTGTATTTGAAGGCAAGTGTGTTCAGCCTTCCCTTGGTTACCTTGTGGAATAGTCAATACTTTCTCACTCTTAATATTCCAAGTGCCTTTAGATGTGATTTTATGTCATAGTTCACGATTCACACAGACCCAGATAGAGTTGTTACTGTATGTAGTGTAACTCATCTTTTTTGTCTGATTTTCCCTTGAACCCTCCCTAGTGGTACAGGTGCTCTCCAGATCTTTTGGGGGAGACTGTGAGGCCCTTGTTTGTGCAGAGCCACCTGGACCAGGACACCCAGGCTTTTCTGAGACGCAGCATAGAGAAGTCTGGTTGGATGTTCACCCAGCTTTACCACTCTTTCATCTCCACTGTCCTTAGCCCTCTGGTGTCACGAACCTCCATCAACGGGTAGGTAAAGGCACCTCTAATGCTGTTACTCTGGCTTTTCCACACCATTTTCCTTTCAATTTTGGCCAGGGTTGAGTTCAGATTGTTTAAACCTTTGCTATGTTGCATGTTTATAGTAAATGTTATGTTTATCTAAAATAGTATGCACTGTTCTTTACTATTCTGGAAGTAGGTTTGGTGGTTGTGGTGTGGTATGGCCTGATGGCTGACCATGTAGATCTGGGAAATAGGCTGCTTAACGATGTGCCACTATTTGCCCTACACATTGATTTATTGCCACTTGCAGCTGTTTATGCGAGATATAAAAATTGTTAATCATATTAATGAGGATTAAGTGCCCTAGTATTGCCTGAAATGTCCGGGGAGTCAGAAAATTAGTTATAGTTCTTCCAGTGTTTAAGCCAGTATTAAATGTAGGGTGTGGGTGTTTGAGACAAGATTCTGCTCTGTCAGCAAAGAGTCGAGATCTGAATCATATCTGGAAAAAATAAAATAATGTGGAGTGCACCTCTTAAACATTGAAGATTTAGAGCAGTTGATTGCTTAAAGAGGGCCAAAGTCATGGTATAAAGGTAGGACAAACTCATTAATGGCTAGATTGTGTTTTTCTGCAGTTACCTTAGCCAAATCTTTGCAACCGACTACAAGCTCCTGGCCGTCAATAATGGTGTTGTTTTGATACATATTTTAAGTTTACAAACAAGTGTTGAAAACGAAGTGTTTCTATATATTTAGCCACATCTGTTTCTGCTCCATCCCTCTTTTCCAGGTTACTAGGTCGTGGCTCTATGTTTGTCTTTTCTATTGATCAGTTCCAGCAGCTGCTCCGCATCACGCCTGAGTGGCGTGGAGAGAGACTGCTTGACCTAGGGGCTGGTGACGGGGGTGTGACTGAGGTTATGGGAGCCCACTTTAAAGAGGTCTATGCAACTGAGGTTTCTTCACCCATGAAGTGGCACCTCCAGAAGAAGAAGTACAAGTTAGTGACTCCTTTGAACTTTTTCAAAACGTGGACAGGGAGGAGGCAGGAGGTGAGGAAATTAAACTGTGTGAAACCCTTTAATCTCCGTGTGTCTTCTTTCTCTCAGGCTTTTAGGTATTGATGAGTGGCAGCATTCTGGGTTCCAGTATGACCTGATCAGCTGTCTGAACCTGCTGGACCGCTGTGAGGATCCCCTAGATCTCCTCCGGGGCATCCAACGCTCCCTGGTGCCTGGCACAGGAAGACTCCTTCTGGCCGCTGTTCTGCCCTTTCAACCCTGGGTGGAGATAGGTTAGATGGAGCAGAGATTAGTGTTACAGGATAAAGATTTAGGGCTACGTTTCGACATTTTCTGAGAAGTCATATATTGATGTCCATAAGATCTGTGAATGTGAGTGAACCAGCTTTTGAAGAGAAAAATGAATGTACAAACTGACTTCTCTTCTTGACAACAGCCTATGTGGTGTTAACGTTAGTCAGAAACATCTGTTCTAGGGGCTACATTTAAAACAAGGGTGAAATAGGATCATTTTAGAAAAAAAGCCAGTCGTGTCAAACTGAATTTTTGGAGGCAATAATATAAAACTGTATGTCATGGGGAAAATGGTCCTTTCCAGTGACCTAATCATCCAATTAAAGTAGCCAAGCTTGTCCAAAAACAACCGTTCATGAAGTGATCTCACGCATCACCAGTCCCAATCAAAATGAGGTTCAGATGTGCAGGAGGTTGTGTCAGGAGAGGCATGCACTGCTGTGTGTGATGAGGTGGAAGCAGTTCTCAGTCTTATTGTCTTAAACCAAAGATATATGTCAGATAGACGATCACTTGACTGTTGTTACCCTTTAGCGGTATGTCAGTCCTGCCCATAGGCGGCAGCACCTAAATAATGATCCATTTGGAGTGCAGGTGCACAGGACTGTGTGGTACATTTAGTTTAAATGTGGATATCCCTGTAGGGCCAACCTACGGGAATAAAATTCAATCTACGAATGTTTGTGGAAATGTCAGTCAAAATAATTCCATAAGGTAGCAATTGCAGAACGAACCTCATCTGTTTATTTCCCTGTCTAAGTGATGCCCCAGAGTGAGACATCTCAGGATCTCACTTTGGTCACTTTCTTGTAAAGAATGTTTTTAACACCTGACCGATTGTACAACAATTGAATATATATTTTAAGTATCTGCTAATCACATTTAATAGCAAACTGTCTGTGAATGTGATGTGTGACGTGGCACCCAAGTATTTGTTTATACGCAGGAGCCACGAGGAGCTGAGCTCCTGCACCTAGGGTAGAAAGGAGACCTGTTGGGAGTTGAGCTCCTGCACCCATGGTAGAAAGGAGACCTGTTGGGAGTTGAGCTCCTGCACCTATGGTAGAAAGGAGACCTGTTGGGAGTTGAGCTCCTGCACCTATGGTAGAAAGGAGACCTGTTGGGAGTTGAGCTCATGTACTTCCACTTGCCAGCAGTTTAACATTTTAGATACCCCTGATTATATGTGCAATGTCTCCACAGGGAGGGGACTAGTCAGCTATTGCATTATGAACTGGGACTGGTCAGCAGTTCAGAGTGGCCCTGTCTGGGTGGAAATATAATGATTTATTTCAAATGAGGACATGTCTTTGAGATCTGGTGTCTTTTGGCAGAGATTCTGTGTCTTTAGCTAGCTAGACGCAGTCAACCCAACTTTGCATTAGTTGCAAATCAGACATGGCCGATAGCTTTCATAAGTAAATCTAAAATAAACACAAAAAAATCCTCCACTCTAAAAAAATAATTTGAGGCCTGTATTGTAATCTTTTTTTAAATGTAGGCATTGGGACAGGTAGAAGTATTTTATTGTTGTTTCAACTGTATGCAATCTCCTGAATTTTTATTTGTTTCTTTGGGCTGTAGGTGGAAAGTGGCAGCGCCCAAGAGAGCACATCAAAGTGAAGGGAAAGAAGTGGGAAGAGCAAGTCACCCACCTGTCCAATGAAGTGTTCCAGGAGGTGGGGTTTAAGGTGGAAGCAGTGACTCGGCTGCCATACCTGTGTGAGGGAGACATGTACAAAGATTATTATGTACTAGATGATGCTGTTTTTGTCTTGAAACCTGTGGAGGTTTGAAGTCAGTTACTTTTGCCATGTTGATTTCGCCCATCCTGTGTTTTCAGATAAGTGTTCACCGAGTAGAGTAAAAGAAAGTTTGAACTGTTGAGATGCTCCCTATGACCTTTCCTATGTAACTTTATACAGTTGAGGGCATAATTTAACTGCTGGATTTGTACTGAATTGTTGGAGGTAAAGCCAGATATTTTCTTAGAGGACCTTTTGAGAGAATTTGTCACTCTTTAAAGTCTGTTAGTGAATCCTGGTTTGAAACTCAGGTAGCTTTACTGTTTATCAACCTGTCATGTGTCATGCCATTTTAACTCTCTGAATTCTTAAAAAAAACACAAAATGGACATTCTCCAATGGATGTAAAACAGAGAAATCTATAAACAAAGGATAGATCTTCTATGTCAACATATTGTGGAAATTGTCAGATTTTTGTTAAAGTATTATGGTGTTATAAATATAGTCTTATTCTGGGATGATAAACAATTTCAACAATAATGCATTGTGAAACTACACTGATAGTACTACGTGATACAATTTCAAAATGTTTAGAGTTACTGTCTAGTACAATTGAAACCTGGATTTATCTGTGACATAGCACATATCTCAAGTGTATCGGTGACCATTGAAAGTTAGCTTTTGCCTACTGACGTAATATAGGATGCCCGACTAAAGTCAGGTCAAGACGTTGATGAAAACGACGACGAACAGACGCATGACAGTTCCTGAGACAGATTTTGACAGTTTGTGTGAAAATTCTTCTGTTTTGCGAATCTGTAGTTTCATCAGCTGGTTTGGATGGCTGGTCTCAGATAATCCCGTAACTGAAGAAGCCAGATCTAAAGGCTCTGGGCTGGTGTGATTACATATTGTCCTCTGTTGTGAGGCCGGTTCGACATACTGCCAAATCTCTAAATCAATATTGGAGGTATGTTAGAGAAATTTAAATTAAATAATCTGGCAACAGCTCTGGTGGATTTCTCTGCTGTCAGTATGTCAATTGCACATTCCCTCAAAACTTGACTTGGCATTGTGTTGTGTGGCAAAACTGCATGTTTTTAAAGTGGCCTTTTATTGTCCCCAACACAAGATGCACCTGTGAAATAATAATAATAATACAGTTTAATCAGCTCAAACTTGCCTGGTGGGTGGATTATCTTGGCAATGAATGAAGAGATTTTATGCAAACAACTTTTTAGAGAAATGTGCATGTGGAACCTCTGTCATTTCAGCTCATGAAACATGGGACTAACATAAAACAGTATGATTTTACATTTCTGTTCATTGTACAGCTTTGAGTAGTTTGATCTCAGTTGATCCAGTCAAGCACTGATGGAGTGCATATTGGTCTTAAGGTGTTTTCATAAGTCTGATGTTAATCAGTGTTGTCTTCTGAACTGAACAGTATCTTTCTTATACAGTGAAAAACAGAATTTATTATAACAATGTGAGGCCTGGTTAGTCATTACACCCAAACTACAGTTTTATAGGCAGTAAGACAAGTTTATTTTACTAATGTGCCACTCTTTATGTTTTACTTGAATAATGTCACCTCAACAAATAAATGTTTTATCTGTCACTGTCATTGCATTATTGACTGACATTTTCAGTATATATATGTATATTTCTTTTTTAGAAAGGGCAGAAGTTTAAGGAACCTGTAAGTGCGGTAGTATCAGAATTGTGTTTAAGTATATTTGATGTGTGTCATGTATTACGTGAAATCGAATGATTATTGTGTGTCTATATTACTTTCATACAAAAATATTTGTTCACGACAATGCAAGTAGCTTAGGTTTTACAGTTGAAAAAAATAGAACATCAATCTGTATAGCCGCTGACTTGCCCCCCAACGGGCGTGTCCCCCTCGGCACTTTACACGAACGTCAACTTTTCCCGGCTTGCATTGGGCGCCGCTATCGTTGGCCACGTCTCCGGGCCACGTCGCGCATTACTCGCCATTTTTCCTTCCAGAACGAGGAAAACGTCGATTTAGGTGCCTGGCATACACTCTTGTAAGGTTTTAAACCAGACAGTAACGGAGACAATAAGTCATTATTTGATTTGACCCCTTATAGGTTAGTTTGCTCCTGCAGCACCATCAGAATCATGAACATTTTCAGACTCACGGGTGATCTCTCCCATTTAGCAGCCATCATCATCCTACTGCTAAAAATATGGAAAACCAGGTCTTGTGCCGGTGAGTAAGATTCCTATATCGTCCATTAGCAAGTTTTGTACATCAACGATTGCTTTTTCTATTCAAGTGTAATTAATATACACCGTTTGCTAGCTAGCAATGTTTTTTGCAGTTGATTATTGTCACTGTTGACAAGTTAGCTGCTAATAGCTAGGTAGATAGCGACAACTGTAACTCGTCTCTTGTTAGCGTTATTGTTAGCTCGGCCTAGTAAAAATTGACAATGATAATAAATTCCCATTACATTACACGTTTGATTGTTGTTTGTATGGAATGTGACTTCCTAGTAGCTAGTTAGCTTGCTAACTATCTAGCTAGTTGGCGGACCTGTGTTGAGAACTCATTCATTTATTGGTGGCCAGTTAACTGCGATGTCAGGGTAACATATCTGCCGACATCAGTTTGTGGAATCTGTAAGGGTTGCAGGAGAAAGTGCTACTAAACCCATTTCACTTTGTGTTATGTCGCGCCTCATTTTTGTTGCAGTACTGAAAACAGTAAACTGCTAAGTCCTCTAATTAATTTCCTCTCGTCGCGGATGCTGCTAACCTGGCCTGACCTCTGAGTCTGACGTGGCAGCGCTATCACTAATTGCCTTACTATTTTAAAAAATCGCTGTTCAGATAACCTGTAACAGGACTTCATGTGTAACTTGTAAAGAATGTAATAGTCCATTTTTAACCCCCTCTGGAAATACAATGCTTGACCCACAGTCGGTTGTGTAAACCGGTTTGAGGTTGAAGGTTAGGATTAGGGTTGCACGATATTGGAAATAACTGACATTGCGATATTTTGTTTTTGTCTGCGATATATATTGCGATATTAAAAAACAGGATGCTTTCCGAAAGAGCTTTGGATATCAACCTGACAGCCTGTATCCTTCATTCTTCCCCAGCCCCATCCTCTACAATTAAACTTTATGAAACTTCAGAACTGGTTGCTAGGTAATAATATGTAACAGTAATAGAATAGCAAGAGTAGTAAAATAGAATGTGCAATTGGGCATAACTTACCAACTGCAAGATGCAGTCTGTGGTCAAAGCACTGCAATCTTGTCCACTTGTTCAGGATGGCAGCCTTCACCATGTTCACGGCATTGTCTGTTGTTATACAGACTAGATGACCCAATCAGCTAAAGCATCTCTCATCCCTGTTGCGATGTTCTCACTTTTATGATCCTCTGGGAAAAATTTGCAAACACCGAACAAGTCCTCATTAATAAAGTGTATGTTCAGACTTATGTAGGGCTCTGTTGTCCAGCTGGACCACCAGTCTGTTGTTGCTGTATAATATTCCACTTGTCACAGCTCTGTTTCAACTTGTCTTTCATTTCTCGTACAGCTCTGGGATGGTAACTTGAGAAAAATAGTTGTGTGATGGCATTACATACCGCTTGTCAAGCAAGCGGATCATGTTTTTAAAACCACCTTTGGTAACCGTGTTAATTGGTACTATATCTTGGGCGATGTGAAATGTTATTGAATCTGTGATTTTTCTCTGCCGTTTGGAACCTTTCTTGTATGGTGTTTTTCCTTTGGACGGCATTGAGATGCTTTGCACTCCTCATATGAAGATTTGTGGTGCCGCCTTAAATGTTCACATGTTGTGGCAACAATTACAAGACACTCTCAACAAAGTACCCGTTTTTGGTCAACATCATCCTGTCTGTTGCCGAAATATTTCCATATAATTGACGATTAATTTCTTTTTGCAACCAAGTTCTCAATTTTGGCCTTTTTTGCCTGTTCCTCGCTCATCATTTCATCACGCGTAAGCAGAGCCTGCATGTCAACCAAGTGCAGCAACGAACTGTGTTTTAAAATAATAATTCTTATAATTAACTGTGTATCCAATAAACCATTTATCTGAGTAAATGATGTTGTATCAGACAGATATAATGCTGGTTTTCCATTTGATTTTTTTTTTATTGTAGACTGGTATATGTTTACCTTACTAAATTGCACGTTCTGCGTTGTGACTATTGCGGATGCGTACATCGCAATGTCGATGCTGAAACGATATATCATGCAGCCCAAGTTAGGATTTTGATTAAGTTCAGCTGTCAGGGGCATTGATGCACATCAACAACTTGAGTAGGTGTGTAGTTGCCCACACATTTTTGTTGATTTGGAAAACCAATTCCATTCAGGCAAAAATCTGTGTTCATGTATTGGGCATTTAATTTTTTCAAATCACACCACTGCAATCTTTAAAAATGAATATAGTCTGTAGTATAATTAAGTCTAACAGTGTTATTAATTCATTGTGAGGTTTTTGGCTACACATTTGTGTTTATGTAGAGAGAGAGGGAACATGTTGCCATTTGCCAGTGTTTGCAGGCAAGCCTCATGAGGGGCAGCTGCCTGGAAGATCTTACCTTAGCCAGGTGTCATTATCTGGCTTCCCTAGAAAGGACGGGAGTGTGCTTTCCAACCATATCTGAGATTGTAGCCCTGACCATAACCATACAGGGATCAGTTATGTTGTTTGTACACAAGCGCCACAGTGGTCACCTTTCATTCAGGTGGTGGTAGTGCTGATGGATTAAGTTAGAGCCATAATGCATGTAATGTCAGAGTTGTCTGTAGCAGTACACTGAATGGGGATGACATTGACAAGTGTAAGATAGAACACAACATTGTGTAGGTATGAGTCAACTGGACATAACTGGGTTAGCCTGTGAAATGGATACAATTAGCTTGCTTGGTTCGGATTTAAACCAATAGGCACTATTTAACAACACTTCACTTCCCACCTCCCTTCCTGGGATGTTCCACTGATCTGACCTGACTGAATTGGGGAAAGCAAGGAGTTGGCCTCATAGCCTCACAGCAGTCTGGTCAGATTAGTGGTTAGTGTAAGGTTGCTAGGCTAACATCTATATCCAATTATTTTTCTTAACTTTAACTTTTCAGATGAAGGAAAATAGAAGAGGGAGCTCCTGAGGCTTTTCAGATGCTCTCTTTGTAGGTTGTTGTGAGTTTAGGACAGTAACATCTGATGTCTCCCGTACTTTGTCTTTCTCTCTGACAGGTATCTCTGGGAAGAGTCAGATCCTGTTTGCCTTGGTGTTCACCACACGCTACCTGGACCTGCTTACGTCCTTTATCTCCCTCTATAACACCTCCATGAAGGTGAGAGAAGCACACATGCCATGGATCTCCCTACTTCATTAGGGTGACATGCTCATCATCATACAGCTCATAGTCTATGCAACAAACCTGACCCAAGTAAGAAATCTTCCAAATGAGTCAATATTGATCTACCATAAGGCGGACACACCCATGTATGCCCAAGGTGTACTGGTGTGTCAGTGGGTATGGTAATCTCTGAACACTTGTGGAAGTTGAGTTAAATGAATGGGGCTACGTTTAAACTTTCTTAGATGCACCACTATTACACGATAACAGTTGAGAGGGAATTGTTTGGTGATTTCGGGAAAATCGTTAAATGAAAGGCGAGGACAGCACATTACACGTAGGTCACTGAATCTAAACATCTTTGTATCTTATCTCTGTATCTTACATTTGCTGTGCATTTTTCTTTTTCTTTTCTATTGCCAACATGACTAGTTAAGTTAAACTACACAAGTCAGATTGTAGTTTTGGTGTGTATAGAAAGGAGTTGTGCATTTACGTTTGATTTCCACAGCTACTTTTCTTCAGGATAAACAACAAGCTGATTTTGTTAAAACCAGGTTATTTATTTAACCAGGTAAATCAATTAACCAGAATCATTTTCAATAACGACTTGAGTATGACACCATGTCATCCCTTAACTGTAATAAAATCTTGTGATCATCAATGTCAGAGTTCTATCAAGTGGAAAATGGGTCATTTGGAGTCACAGCTGATCAACTTGCTTATATTTCATCATATTTATAATCTTTTCAAATTAATAGCAGCATCTAAATTTACAGCACTTCCCTCAATCCAAATACAAAACAGTTGCTAACATTCTCTAATTAGCGAGACGGATGGGGGCAGGTTGTCACAGTGCTCAACTTTAGAACAGACGGTGGCCAAAACACTTGATGAAGTGCAGAGGCTGACAGCTTCACATACTATGTAGCATGTTATTGTACAGCCCGTGTTCTAATTTGTGTGCAATCTCCAACCCCTATACAGGTAAGTGTATGGAGCTACAAAGTGTGTACCTAAAACACTTGATACTGCTAGAACAAGCAGCAAATTATTTTGTTTTCTGTGTCTGTTTCTTATTAGTGTTACCAACATAACTGGATGTGAACACACAGACACATGCTCAGAGAAACATCAAATGGGGAATCTGACCAGTACGGTGTGTATTCTCACCAGTGATGTCTTGGTGTTCTTGTTTCAGGTCATCTACATTGGCTGTGCGTATGCCACTGTGTACCTTATCTACGCCAAGTTCAAGGCCACTTATGATGGTAACCACGATACCTTCAGAGTAGAGTTCCTGGTTGTTCCAGTGGGAGGGCTGGCATTTCTCGTCAACCACGACTTCTCTCCCCTCGAGGTAAGAACCCCCACACACACAGCCCAACGGAGAGCGAGCTTCTCACTTGCCACCCTGATTTGCTTATTTGTTTTGTTGATGCTTGTTGACTTTTTCGATGGATGTTACGTGAAGGAGGGAAAAAAGCCGACTATCTAGGAATTAGGAAAGGTAAAATGCTCTCTCATTTGAAAGTCCATTTCACTATCTGACATAATTACTTAATTATATAATGACTTAATGATACGATTCTCAATCGATCTTTACACTTTTTGAGGATGTTTGGGCCAAATGAGACTGTCTCTAAGGTGAACAAACCACATGAGTCAGCTCACCAAATAAACTCTGAATGCCCATCGCTGCAACAGTGTGTACAAATCATTAGCGTCTCAACGGCTGGCACTTACAGATGCTCAGTTGGTGCTCAGACACAACCTCTTTGCGATTAGCGATTGTTCACACTGACTACTTCTCAGCAGGGAACAGTAAGTATTCAGTAATTCCCTCTTCTCACCCTTGTTGACATTTACTGGCATTTTCTGATTGGCTCAGAGCTGGCACCTAGCGATTCAACAAGACAAAACGCTAGGTGCTAGCCGCAGGTGGTCGACAACACAGCATTAGATGAGTTCGCAATTGGAGGCAAGAATAGTGCCAACTCATAGAAGTCTACGGTTGCTGCAGTGTGCCACAGCCTTCGCAGCACCACACACACTCTTCACACTGTCTCCGTCCTATCCTTCCCTCCAGATCTTGTGGACATTCTCCATCTACCTGGAGTCAGTGGCCATACTGCCCCAGCTCTTCATGATAAGTAAGACGGGCGAGGCGGAGACCATCACCACCCATTACCTGTTCTTCCTGGGCCTGTACCGGGCCCTTTACCTCATCAACTGGATCTGGCGCTTCTACTTTGAAGGCTTTTTCGATATGATTGCCATTGTGGCTGGTGTTGTTCAGACAATCCTCTACTGCGACTTCTTCTATCTGTATGTAACGAAAGGTGAGTCAAGCTGTAGTCTTCTGACCCAAGTTAGTTTCCTGGTGTCATTTAATGAATGGCAGATTATAGGGCTGGGACTGCGGAGCGTGCCTGCTTACTTAATGAGGCAGTTTATCATAAACTAGTTACCGTGAACTTTGACCTGGCAGATAGTCCTAGTACCGTCTTCCTACTATTGACAGAATTATAATGGTTCAGCATTTTTATACGTTAGCTCCCTTTCATTCTTATCTCAGTGTGGAAGCCTTTGGTCCTAAAGTCCAATATGCTGTATAGGCCTATGGTTTACTTTTCTCAACAGAATCTGTTGTTACAGAAGCAGAAAATTTGCTAAACTCATTCGTTGAACTGAAATATCTCTCTGTTTCAGTACTGAAAGGAAAGAAGCTGAGTCTGCCAGCCTAAGTGCCAGCAAAGACCAGCGATCTGGCAGACTCGCAAGGGAGGGTTGGCACAGGACACCGTTGACCCCCCCCCCCTCCACTACTCTCCCCACCTGTGTAAGATGCCTGAGACAGAATGTGAACCATTTAGTTTGTCCTGTCTCCTGATCGCTGTCAGCATCACACAGGGGCTTGTTCAGGAGGGTGCAAATGTCTCAGAACGCTCAGATAGAAATTTACTGTGAAGAACACATTTTTGTAGAGCATTGTCAGCTCTAGTTGTTATATTTCTATCTGCAACGCTTTGAACGCTTCACCTCGCTGAATACACCCCAGAACAAACCTGAAGTGGCCATTTCAGAGCCATTGTACTTCTGTTTGATGCATCTTGCCTTACCTTTTTTAATACTCTGTATAAAGGAAGAAAAGTAAGAAGTTTTCTACATAAAAAAGTGTACTCTTGCTCTCTGTATGATGATTTGACACATTAGTAAATGGGAGCTGAAAACATAAATTGCCTGTGATTTGGCACTGTAAAATAGTGATGCAGACTTCTTGTGGTGGGATATTATTGGCTAAAACAGTTTGTAAAAGTATTTGCAATCTTAATGTACATTTTTTTTTTCCTGATTCCCAATGGAAGGGAAGTTTTCAGGACATGGATGCCCTTTGCTTTGGCTTGCAAACCTTTTTGTTTTGAGGATATTAGATTTTATTTAAAATCCAACCTAGTGTACATTCCCTTTAGAGATGACTAGTTAAACAATGGTTTATTCATGCCCTGATCAATTCTTCATATTTCCAAACTCACACAATTCACAAACTAGTGTGCAGCTGGAATTGACCTGTAAATGTCAACTATCAGTAGATATAAGATTTCACAGAGGTGCTGTCACTTCCACAGTATTGGTAAACTTCCCTTTCATTTGAATTGATACCAAAATAAAACCTATTTTCTTGGACCGTGGTTCATGGGGGTGTATCACCTGTATTTATATTTCATTACCCGAGTCTCAAAATGGCTCACTTTCCAAAAATGAATCCATTGTCATGGCAATATACTGTAGGCTGCCAATGCAGATATCAGCTCTTGAGTCATTTTAAACAATTTCCATAGAATCATCTACATGATGTGCATATATATTGCTCACTTTAGAACAGCTCTCTCTGATCTTTGTGACAAATGTGATTCTATAGATGTTGTTTGAATGTAACTTATTTTCAAACATCTGCTTTCTTTGCCCTCACATGCAGATCATTCCAAGTTTAGATTTTTTTACTGCGCTTTTTTTTTTTGCATGATGTTGCCACCACAAATAAAGATTTCACGGGAAGCAATTGACTCTTACTTAACTGCATGACAAGTTGATGTCCTTTATTCATCCCAGAATCCAACAGTCATCACTACAACCATAGTATAAAAAATACTTAACATTTTTCATGGCAGGGTTGCTAGAGCAGGTTGAGTTAAGCCCCTGTCACTTGCTACTGGCTACGTGAAAACATAAGCTACAGATTGTTTATATACACCAATTGCATAACAACCATAATGTATAGAACATTAAGATATAATCTGCACTTTCAGTAACTAGTAACCGGATGGCATTTGTCTTTATGAGTTCGTAAGCGGTCTCTTCGATTGAAAGCTTTCCCACAATCCCCACATTGGTATGGTTTCTCTCCTGTGTGAGTCTTAATGTGTCTGGCCAACTGACTAGAGGTGCCGAAGTACCTGTTGCAGGTCAGACAAGGGTATGGCTTCTCCCCGGTGTGACTTCGTCGGTGTACGGTTAGATAATGGGCTTGAACAAAACCCTTGCCACAGTCCTTACACTTGAATGGCCGCTCTCCAGTGTGGTATCTGATGTGTATCCTCAGCTCAGATGCTGATTTGAAAACCCTGGTACACTCCTTATAGGTGCAAGAATAAGGATTTTCCCCTGTGTGAATCAACACGTGTCTCGCCAATGGGGCAGGGCTGAAGAAACCCTTACCGCAATAAGAGCACGGAAAACGCACCCCTTTGTGATATACATTCTCATGCATTTTCATTTGACCTTTGTCCTTGAAAACTTTGTTACACTGGGAACAGGGGAAACGCTTCACCTGAGTGTGAACGCGGTCCATGTGTGCCTTTAAAATTCCCTTGGTTTGGAAGCTTTTTCCACACTCCCAGCAAAGGCACGGTCTCTCTCCTGTATGTTTTCTCTGGTGTGTCACAAGAGCAGTCTCAAAATGAAACTTCTTTGGACAGTGGGAGCACTTATATGGGAGATCCCCGGTGTGAGTCCTCTCGTGTCTGATGAAAACGGATAACTCGGCGTAGCTTTTCTCGCAGAATGTGCAGCGAAATGGCCCACTGAACTGATGGTCCTCTACATAATGTCTTGAGAGGTATCGTATTACATTGAAGTTCTTATCACACATGGTGCATTGGACTGGCTTGTGCTCCACCTTGTGTATTGCAAGTGTTTCTTGGTCTGGGAACATTCTTCGACAATAGGCGCAACGTAGCGGGTTGTGGATGCGTTTGTGTGCCGTCAGTGTGGATTTTAGCCCAAACTCCTTCCCACATTCGTTGCACTTGTGGATCTTCTTTTCTCCCAATTCAACAGGCTCACCCTTCTTCACTTTGCAGAACAGTCTCATGTGCCTCCTCAATACAAAGTCAAACTTGTACTTTGACCCACAGCGAGGGCAAGCGTGTGGGCGTTCGTCAGAGTGAGAGAGAATGTGGTATCTCAGGTACCCGGATATAAATTTATGGCAAATTGGACATCTCGCACAGCGTTTGGATGATCCTATCGATGCATTCAGTTCCAGGGTGGAAGATGGGTCTTTGGTTGCATTGGTGGAGGATGACTCACTCTCCTGAGGCGCTTCCTCCACAGGAAAGACACATTTTTCAGTATGTTCCTGGAAGCTTTTCAAGGTCTTGTAAATCTTCTTACAGGTAGGACATTGATAGGGCCAGTCTCCAGTGTGGGTCACCATGTGTTTCCTAAGAACTGCCGGACGCTGGACGACCTTACCGCACACCTTGCATGTCCTACGTTCCAGCGACCTTTTGGCTCTTGCAGATGACCCCTCTACAGAATGCATGTAGGCGAAGGCAGAATTCTGTTGGCTCAGAGTTTCCGAGACTTGTATGAAACCTGCTGTTATGCTCTGCTGGTGTATGCTGGATGGCCCTGGGTTTGTCTGTGCCATAGTTGGAAGACTGCTGCCCTCTCCAAGCTGCCCTTGTTGACTCAGAAACAGACAAGCCTCTTCATGAGCCTTAAGACTGTAATCATGCTTGAAAGTCCTCTCACAGTTACTGCATTGATGAAGGCCTTTTTTTGGATGGGTTTCCATGTGGATCTTCAGTTCAGACGAGTTAGGGAAGACCTGTTCACACAGTCGGCACTTTTTGGGCTCAGTGTGGATAATCTGATGCCTCTTCATGCTCGAACCTGTGGCGAAAGTCTTCCCACAAACAGGACATGTCTTGCAGACAATGCGCTTCTGGTCTTTTTCTTTCTGTGCTGCTTTTTGTCCTGGTGGAAGTGGCAGAATTTTCTTTAAAACCCGACCCTTGTATTGCATCACTGATACGGGAGACTCGCTGTCCTGAAGCGCTTCCTCATTAGGAAAGACACATTTTTCAGTATGTTCCTGGAAGCTTTTCAAGGTCTTGTAAATCTTCTTACAGGTAGGACATTGATAGGGCCAGTCTCCAGTGTGGGTCACCATGTGTTTCCTAAGAACTGCCGGACGCTGGACAACCTTACCGCACACCTTGCATGTCCTACGTTCCAGCGACCTTTTCCCTCGTGAAGATGACCCCTCTACGGAATGCATTTGGGTCAATGCAGAATTCTGCTTGCTCAGTGTTGCAGAGACTTGTAAGATTCCTGCGTCACAGTTCAAACTCTGCTGGTCTGTCCTGCCTGACTGCTCTGGGTTTGTCTGCCCCTCTACTGGAAGAATACTACCCTCTCCAAGCTCCCCTTGTGGAAGACACCCCTCTTCAATTGATTTGATCTGATCCGATTTGGGGGTCTGTTGTTCTAGATTGGGTGTTTCGCGGTGTTCTTCACCATGAGTTTCTTCGTTTTCTGGAGGAGGCTTTTGGATAAGTTTTACCGGCCTCTCTACACCATCTTCCCCTATAACCATCATTGTATTGTATTCCGGTTCAATCTCCTCTGTCTCGGGGTTAGCCGCATCATCCTCTGCGTCCTCCTCCTCAGTAACAGAAGAAGGCTGGTTTTCCTTGCATTCACCTGACCTGCCATCCACAAACTTCTCGGTTTCTTTTACATCCATACTTCCTTTCTCTGCCTCTGACGGAATCACCACCCGTTCCACAGGAGGAAGACAGAGAGCTGAGAGAATGCAGTCCCCATCAGTGGACGATGGAGTGTCTGAAAAAGAAGGAAGAAAGGTTACCAAACATCAATACATGGTAATGCTTACCATTGCTGTGTAATTAGATTTATCCATGATATAGCAAGAAAATTATCCATCCGGTGAACGTGCCTTACCATGGTTATCCAGCTGGCCAAGGTCTCTGTGGTACTGAAGCAGGGTTTTCAGCTGCTGAGGGTGAGACACTGACTCCAGACATTCCTCCAGAATAGAGGGGACATCACTGAGTAGAGAGGCAGCCTGAAACAAAGAATACAGAGGTAGAAGGAATATAGGTAAAATTCACCCAATGCCTAGGTTACTCTATATATTTTATTGTAATTGTACCTGTTGGAAGTTTGACACAAGAACTAGCTTCTCAAGTCTTGAAAGGAATTGCCACATGAGTTTCTGTATCGCTGCATCATAAGTGGGGCCAAATTCCACAGGAAAAACATCCTAAAATTGAGTAAAGAAACGTAAACTAGAAAAATATCTAAGGAGATGATTTAATTGATAGAAATACAGATGTAGACTGCCCACATATATTCTACGCCCACTGACCTGGAAGAAATGATTCTTCTCATCTGGGTCTGTCAGGAGGGTTTGAACCAGCCCCAGGAAGTTTGATTCAGATAATCCCACCTCTGCATCGGTAGCCTGAAACACAGAATATAAACATTGCCCTATAGATGTTGCTTGCATTATGTTTTTGCTATGATTAATGTCTATGATTAATGGATTCATTTGGATATTAGCGGAGGCCCAGCTCTAAGGAGCCCACCTGTGTTCCCCAGAGAGGTGTGAGGGTCTGTATCCTGTCCAGATGTGTCTGAATGGTCTCGAGGTCTGCGATTGGTTTAGAGCGACACAACTCCAGGACCAGCTGAAAGCAGAGAAAACCAGTCAGAAACTATAATAGGGGAGATAAACAAATACTAATTATAATATTTTTTTTCCTCTCATAATAATGAACACTTGCTCCACTTTGCTCTCACCTGTGCACGGAGACCCAGAATAAGTTGAGCCCTTTGACTGTTATTCAGGATCTCTGGAACTATCTCTGTGACCATGGTAACAAACTCCTCCAGCATCCCATAATCCATCACATGTCTCTGCTGGACCGTTTGCCAGATGGCTGCAGAGACAAGCCTCAGTGGTGAGATCATGAGGCGCAGAGAGGGGAGAGGAAGAAAGGGACCTAAAACACAAGAGTTGATTTTGTTAAATGATAAGACAAAAAAACACATTCAGAAGTGTGAATGATCAACAGAAAGTAGTGAATGAATGAGACAGACGTGAGCAATAACTCAAACATATAAAAAGAAGTGTAATCAAGGCATCCAAGAAGTCCCAAAGGTCTATGGCACAAAGTGGACCAGCACAGGCTAGGTTTAAGACTTGCTTTTGACGAGTGGCTAAATGGGGGATACAAATTGACCAGGATCTCACCGCGCTCTAGTGACTCTCTCAGGCGCCTGAATTGCTAACGCAGGTCGTCAAGTAAGTGGGTATACTTTCATATGTTGACCAACGTGACTTCCTGGTTAGAAAAGCACCGTGGGAATAAACAGAATGGCATGCCGCGGTCTTCAGTTGTTATGAATCCGTTGGTAATATCAAATCGCTAGCTTGTAGGGCTGAGAACTCACATTTTAATATTGTCATGGTACTTAGTTTCTGATGCCAAATGTATTAAGACTGTCACATTGTAAAACAAATATAGCACGAGAGCAACATGATAAATCGAGTTGAGTAGTCATGGAAATTAAATGGCAAAAAATGTATTGGATCACCATTACAAAATAAGATGAAGAGGTAGAAAATGAAAAATACTGGGAGTTTAGTGCAGGTACACGGACTACTACCTATTTTCTAGCTAGATACCGACGCCTAATCGGAGATGTTACAGAAAAGCAGAGATATAAATCCATAACATTGTTAGTCAAACAACTAAGTCGCGTTCACGCTGTCATTCTGCGTCACGTAGGATTAAATTAAAGCAAATTGTCTTCGAAGTTGCTAATATTACACTTACAAATTATACGACAGTACAAAGAACAATTTACATTCATCGGGTGACAATATTAACACATTTTCCTTTTTAACGTTATTATAGCTAACATGGTAACTAAATCCCATTACATTTTTGGAGTACGCTCCTTGACTCCAAATTACCTATAATGCATCGCTCGTCTATGTCAATTTCCCAATGGGCGTTAACACAATTTTCCGTGGAGTTTCCTATCTCTACTAATGTATATCCGGCCATATAACGTTTTTGAAAAAACAAACGAGGCCACCATTGATTTCTGCTTTAAATGATCACCTTCTTGTCACATAAATGTTTAAAATCAAGAGTACAAATGTTTTTGTTTTCATAAAATTCCACATTATACCTCCATAACAAATTAAAATGAGTTATTCTGGTTGTGTTCATCATTCTTCGGTTTCAGGAAGTTAGCCACTTCGCTACACGTAGCCAGCTAGCTCCCCATACCTTGTAGTACCCACTTGCAGCTTTCAGATTTTTTTGTTGTTTCTCAAATATTTGCTTTACCTTTTCCCACAGGGATGTTTCTTTCCATGTTGAGTGTTCCTTGTAGTTACATTCAAAAACATAAGGTGAGATAGTAAGGATGACTATAGCCACGTTTACGCCAAGCAAAGAGAAAAAAAAACATAATGGTCCCCCTTTCACATCCGTGTGGAAGCTATTCGAAAGGTTCCGCACAGCTCTTAAGACGGAATCATTGAAGTGTTAACAACTCCATACGGAATCATTTTAGAGTAGGTCCGCAGACCAGCGCTTTGTTTACCAGCAGTGGCATTCTATTCTATAAATTAAAACCTCAACTCAGTTTGAAAATGGCTGCAACGAAGACCACGCAATGGGAGAACATATTTGCGGAATTAATGGTAAAATGTCATGATATGTATAATAACACTACTGTAATTCAAACTAGTACAATACAGTAGCAACAGACGGACAATCTAGCCAGCTAGCAGTAGCCTATACAGTATAGGACCTTGTCAGAATGTATTCCGACCTTGCACTTGCTGTATAAATACATTCACGTATCCAAATCACCCGGGGTACGATTGGATCAGAACAGCTTTCTGTGTGCATGATCCGAGTTTGTCCTACTGAATTTCACTATTGGGCTCAGTCTCAGTACCTGCGTCTAGGTGAATATTTAATGACCAATTGTCATCTGAGTTCAGGATCTCCTAATATAATTTGCCATTAGTCAGTTCTGCATGGTACCCGCAGAGTGTGCGGTCACCATGGAGAGTGTGCGGTCACCATGGAGAGTGTGCGGTCACCAATGAGAGTGTGCGGTCACCATGGAGAGTGTGCGGTCACCATGGAGAGTGTGCGGTCACCATGGAGAGTGTGCGGTCACCATGGAGAGTGTGCGGTCACCATGGAGAGTGTGCGGTCACCATGGAGAGTGTGCTATTATGCCCTTGGTCTGTTCCAGAGGCCCTGAAACCCTCTAAAATATACGGTTACCTGTCATCTTTGTGTGATTGGCAGAGGTAGGGACTTGGTTTTTGTGTGTAAATAGGAGTGCAGCACAGAGGCTGTCAAAGCATTACATTTGTACAACAAAGTAAACTCCTGTGTTTTAGGTCCCTTTCTTCCTCTCCCCTCTCTGCGCCTCATGATCTCACCACTGAGGCTTGTCTCTGCAGCCATCTGGCAAACGGTCCAGCAGAGACATGTGATGGATTATGGGATGCTGGAGGAGTTTGTTACCATGGTCACAGAGATAGTTCCAGAGATCCTGAATAACAGTCAAAGGGCTCAACTTATTCTGGGTCTTCGTGCACAGGTGAGAGCAAAGTGGAGCAAGTGTTCATCATTACAAGGGAACATTTTAATATGATTATAATTAGTATTTGTTATAGTTTGACTGGTTTTCTCTGCTTTCAGCTGGTCCTGGAGTTGTGTCGCTCTAAACAAATCGCAGACCTCAAAAGCATTCAGCCACACCTGGACAGGATATAGACCCTCACACCTCTCTGGGGAACACAGGTGGGCTCCTTAGGGAAGAGACTCATCCAATTTGTTTTTTGCACCTTTATTTCCATGACGGTTTAAAAAGTGTTTTCTCATAGGTATCGTGTCCCTCTGCAGCAAATCACATCACAGATAATTTGTGACGTGCAGGAAACAACATATGCTGCTTGTTTACAATCCCTATCCTAATAATAAAAAAAATGGAGAACAAGAACAATGAGAGAAATAGAATGAACACAATATAACATGAACACAATATAATGAACACAACACAATTGCAGACATATGGTGAGAATTACGTTTTAAACAGAATTGATTTGCATTACATTTGGAATTGTAATGAGTATTCTATTGGCACCTAAGTAATGTGCTATTATTGTAACCTTGAAGATTTCACACTACTAAATGACAATATATAATTAACGTATCTTGAATTAATTCAAGATATTTTCATTCATTGTTTCAGGCGACGGATGCAGGGGTGGGATTATCTGAATCCCACTTCTTGATTCTGGTTCAAACCCTCCTGATAGACCCAGATGAGAGGGAACATTTCTTCCAGGTTAGTTGTGGGTATGGAATAGCTACAACTAGGACAATAGTAGAATTTCTGATCTCTGTATAATGATTATCCTAATTCTGTCTTAGGTATTGTTTACAGTGACAACAAATTGAAAATGCTACTTAGGGTTTAGGTACCATGGTCATAATAAATGTTTGCAAGTTGGCCCTTATAGATGTGATGCATGACATTAGATGTTACATTTAGACATACATGGTAGAACAGGCTAACTGATTCTGAACATGCAGGCGTACAAAAATGATGATTTACAACACAACTATATTAGAGCTATCATTTGCATTGTCCTAGCTATGGGAAATCTTAAGGGCATGTAGTTAGCCATCTTGGTAGTTGGTCATTAGGTCTAACATAATTTTTTTTGCCTGTATGTCCAATTCAACTCCCAGATGCACAGCAAAATATTTGTTCGCACTTGATAGCCCTATGAAAGCTATTTTTATCAAGGCGTCATCCATAAGCATCATTAACAAAGTTAAAATGTTTCTTTTTACTGCAATTTAAGTAACCACACCTGAGAAATGTTCCTCTTTCTTCTGTTTTAGGATGTTTTTCATATATAATTTGGTCCCATTTATGACACAGCCATCCAGAAACTCATGTGGCAATTCCTTTCGAGACTTGAGAAGCTACTTCCTGTATCAAACTTCCAACAGGTACACATAAAAGAAAGTCTTTAGAGTAACCGAGGCATTTTGTGAATTCTACCTATATTCCTTCTACCTCTGTATTCTTTGTTTCAGGCTGCCTCTCTACTCAGTGATGTCCCCTCTATTCTGGAGGAATGTCTTGAGTCAGTGTCTCACCCTCAGCAGCTGAAAACCCTGCTTCAGTACCACAGAGACCTCAACCTGCTGGACAGTCATGGTAGGCCACACTCCTTGTAGAATCCTTGTAGAGCACGGCTCATCGTCAGTGGCAGAAATGAACATTTATTCACTTGCGAACTCGGTTTAAACCTTTCCTCACCCCTTTCTAGATACTTTCACTTCTTCCGATGGGGACCGCATTCTCTCAGCGCTCTGTCTTCCCCCAGTAGAAAGGGTGGTGGTAACAGCAGAACAGACCAAGTCAGAAGAACAGGGATCATCCATTGAATTTTTACGTGGATACATTCTCCAAAGAGTTGGGGGTGGAATCTGCTACACAGACCGAGTACACAGAGAAGCAAGTGTCATTGTGATAAAAAGAGAAGAGGGTCTGGAATTTGAGAAGAATGAAAAAGTATCTTTAGAGACAAAAGAGAAGGAACCAATGTATAAAACAGTGATGGTTATTGGGGAAGATGGAAGGAATGAGTCTTTGGTCAGAAACAAACCCCAAAGAGTCCAAAATAATGCCAGTGACATGCTTCATGGAAAGAAATGTGGAAAACCTATCCCTTCACAAATGAATAGGATTGACCTGTCTGATAACATCATAGTGTCCATGCTTCACAAGTCCTCTGTGGAGCTACAAAGGATTGACACTACTAACCTGACATTTCCCTTTGGACCAGAGACTTTCAAGCACTCACACACTTCGCAAACTCACCAAAGGCCTTGTTTGTTGGGAACTCAGCAACAAGAGGATTTACCTTCTGGAGAAGGAAAGACTGCATTTACTACATATGAAGAAGACATTGCACAAACCTCCACAGACCATAGAGCATGCAAGGTTTGTGGTAAGACTATGTATCGCATTGGATACTTACCCACATGATGATTCACTGAGAATCACCACTATTTAATCAAAGAAGTTAAAACAGTCCAGAAACCATCATCTAATGGATGCAACATGGAGCCATCCAGTGGTATTCCTCTTGGCGCAATAGCCAAGGACAGTGACTCGTCATCCATCAATACACTAGAGGACCCACCATGCAACCCAGAACCCAGCCAGACCAAAGTACCCAAGTCAAACCTAGTCGAACACAAGAAAAGCCAATCTGATGACAGCCCTTGTCTTTGTTGTGAGTGTGGCAAGGCCTTCTTTACCAACATTGGCCTGCAAAATCACATGCAGACAAGTCACAGTGAAAAATCCAAGCAGTATGGTTTCCCGTGCTGGCATTGTGGGAAGCTCTTCAGGCATCCTAAGTCTTGTGCTAACCATGAGAAGTCTAAGCATGAAGGGGTGCGTTACCCGTGTTCCTACTGCGGTAAGCCGTTTGTAAGGGCATCTACATTGAAAAGGCATGATCTGATTCACATGGGGGAGAGGCCTTTTAAATGCAATCATAACAACTGCGATAAGGCTTTCAGGTCTAAAACTGAACTGATTATACATATGAGATACCATACTGGAGAGCGACCTTTCAAGTGTGATGTCTGTGGAAAGGGCTTTGTTCAAGACAATTTTCTCGCTACGCACTACCGGATTCATACAGGAGAGAAACCGTATTCATGTTCCCTGTGTGACAAAAGCTTTAACAACCATAACAGCGTGAAGAGACACATGGCTACACAATCAAATGAGAAGCCTCATAAATGTCTGGACTGTGGGAAAAAGTTCCAACAGAGAACCTTGTTGAATGTACATCAACAATCATGTACAGTTAGGTCTGTAAATATTTTGACCCTGATGCAGTTTTCATAATTCTGGCTCTGTACGCCACCACGATGGATTAAAAATGAAACAACTCTGATACAATTTAAGTGCCGACTTTGAGCTTTAATTTAAGGGGTTGAACAAAAATATCATATGAAACATGTAGGGATTGCAACCATTTTCATACACAGTCACCTTATTTCAGTGTTCAAATGTAATTGGACAAATTAAAAATCATAAATAAAATGTTCAACTTTAATACTTTGTCGAGAATCCTTTGCAGGCAGTATGGAAGTTTCTGCAGGACGGACTTATTAACAAACAATAGTGTCCTGCCCTTCTGGAATGCAAGGAATCCCAACCAACAGCAGAATATAGAAGACAGTGGTGTGTATAAAAGCTTGCCCAAGTAATAAAAGAAAGTGGCATGATAGAGTCCAGGGTTTTTAAAACAGAAGCTGAGGCATGAATAGTAGATTAGCAATATCTAACACCGACATAAGTGTCCTGAACAATTTAATTTCTATGTCAAGATGACAAGCTTGCTTTATTTCTATAGAAGAACCCAATTGTAATCGTCATTATTTTTTACCAACATCTATAAGGGAATTTTGTAATGCTTGGAAGTCAGACTGCAAGTGCAGTTCAGGTGATTGACTCGGCCATTGCAGAATATTCCACTTCTTTGCCTTAAGAAACTCCTGGGTTGCTTTCGCAGTATGTTTTAGGTCATTGTCCATCTTTAAAATGAAGCACCATCCAATCAACTTTGCCGAATTTGTCTAAATCTGAGCAAACAATATATCCCAATGCAATTCAGAATTTGTCTGGCTGCTTCTGTCACATCATCAATAAACACTAGTGACCCAGTGCCACTGGAAGCCATGCATGCGCATGCCATCACACTGCCTCCACCATGTTTTACAGATGATGTGGTATGCTTCGGATCATGAGCCGTTCCAAGCCTTCTCCATGCTTTTTCTTCCCATCATTCTGGTACTGGTTGATCTTAGTTTTATCTGTCCAGAAAATGCTGTTCGAGAACTGGGCTGGCTATTTTAGAGGTTTTTTGGCAGTATAATCTGACCTTTCTATTTTTGAGGCTTATGAATGGTGTGCACCTTGTGGTGAACCCTCTGGATTTGCTCTTGTGAAGTCTTCTCTTTATAGTAGACTTGGATAATGATATGCCTACCTCCTGGAGAGTGTTATTCCTTTGGCTGAATGTTGTGAAGAGGGTTTCTTTACCATGGAAAGGATTCTACGATCATCTACCACTGTTGTATTCTGTGGACGTCCAGGGCTTTTTGTGTTGCAGAGCTCACCAGTGTGTTCTTTTTCTCTCTCAGAATGTACCAAACTGTTGATTTGGGAACTCCTAATGTTTTCTATCTCTCTGATCGATTTTTTTTTTTGTTGCAGTCTGACAATAGCCTGTTTCAGTTGCATTGAGAGAGCCTTTGACCGAATATTGTGGGTTCACAGCAACAGCCACACCTGGAATCAACTCCAGACCTTTTACCTGCTTATTTGATGAAATAACGAAGGAATAGCCCACGCCTGTCCATGAAACAGTTTTTGAGTTAATTGTCCAATTACTTTTGTTCCTTTGAAAAAGAGGGGGCTACAAATTAACAAGCTGTGATTCCTAATCCACTACTCCAATTTGGATGTGAAAACCCCTCAAATTAAAGCTGAGACTGCATTTAAGCCCAAATTCATTATTTAAATGTAACTTGAATATATTTTGGTAAACAGACAAAAAAAATGTGTGTCAGTGTCCAAATATTTCCGGACCTAACTAAATCCCTGAACTAGGTATTCATGCCCCCATTGTTAACTGTAACGGCCAAGTCTTACCAGATTTCTATTTAATAAATACACAGACATATGATTGTTGCCTGATGAAGCATTTTATTTTTGTAAAATATAGTATGTCAGATCAATTCAAATTTAACTAAAATAGAGTCAAATACATAATTGGGTTTTTTGATTTGATTGTTCCTCCTGTAACTCAGCAGAACTGTCTTTGTTTCTACAAGAAGACTGCTGCTGAAAGAACTGGGGAGGCTTTAATGCGTTCATTGATGACAGCTTAGCATAGATAAATAATTTCTAATCAGTGCTGGCATTGATGATAAACAAAAACAAATTCCCTTCAGTCTGAAACAGGGCGATCAGTCACCAGTCCTTAACTGGCCGGATAGAGAAATAGACAACAATAGATTAAGGATCTTTTCACTCCTCATTAGTGCAGAAGTTGTGAATCTGTTAATGCAGCACCAGCTTTTTTTCTACAATACATTTTTGGTTAATTGTCATGATCGGTCGATCCATTACCTTATGCTATGATGCAATAAAGTGTGAAAACCACTGGTCGAAGAGGAAGCGGAACTGATATGCACAGTACAAGGATCAACCAGGCTCTTAGTAGCATAGACATAATGCTTAGTAGTGGGACACCATAGACATAATATAGAGTAGATGGCGCATCGACCGCTACTGCCTACTGGCGCTGACGAGCCGTGGGACCGCCATCTTGGACCGGTCCGCCACTCCACTCAATGTAATCTGTTTTGGCAGGTAAAACGAGCTGTCAGCGCATTTAATTAATCATACCTCAGTGAATACCTCACTGATTTTCACGTGGGTTTTTTTGCTGCAAAGGTAATACATGTAGCTATGATACAGGACACATGGTTCGGCGTATTTTAATATTCATAGTTTAATATTCATCAAAACTATGAACATAATCCCCAAAAAGGGAGAAAAACAGGAACATTTCCAGTTTGACTATCATTCTGATTGAAACACCTAATGTGTAAATAGTGGCAGTAAAGTCAGAAATATATATTTCTCTCTCATTTCACAGCCCCCATCCCAAAATACACACATGGGTCCCAGTCTTAAATAGCAGGATGAAATGAAAAGTGACAGTTTTTATTTAAACTGCACATTTACTTGTTGAAACTCCCTTAAAAAGTCTGCAAACTTAATTAATGTAGCAATTTTCAAAACACAGTTACAAGTGCTTTTCAGAACCCAGAGGGAAAGACATAATGTAAAGATGCACTTCATTATACACAATCTCACAAACCCAGTGTAAGGCAAAGGAGACCAACATTTGGATTCCTGGAGACACACACCATGAGGCTAGAGTTCATGAAACACAAAGAAACAGAGGTATTTACAGACCCACCAACACTTACAGCAGAATTCACATAAAATGTGACAGACCACTGTTTTCAGTCAGTTTTTAGCCATTGCTTTCAGTTTCAGTGTTAATCTTGTCAGAATGATGACAGATATGACAAAGATACTATGTGTGATGAGTAAGGTTAAAGTACAGATATAAAGCTTAGAATTAGTTTTGGGATGCTGGAATTTAGGATTAAAGTCTTGAATTGTCGTGGAACCATGCACATGCTCTAAAACCCCTGAAAGAGGACAGTTCTTCCTCGTGCTCCCTTTCTGCAGTTCAAGAGAGGTGAGTTTGGTAATGTGGTGCAGCCTTATTTTGAGAAACACAGACACAACCAATGACAACAAGTCAGAATGATGGTTGTCGATGCCAAACTGAGTCTCCTCAATGTGTTCCCCAAGCAGAAAAACATCCTCCGTTCCAATCTCCTCCCGGACCATGTCTGTGACTGTCGACACCTTAGGAGCTGGCATTGGTGAAGCTTGGCGGATCACCCTCTCTGCAGCACTCAGCACCTTATTAAAATAATAATAAAAAAAAATACATTATATTTATATAGTGCTTTACACAGGTGAGACACCACACCGAACCATCAGGCGGCGGAAGATGGCCTGGAAGTGCCGATGGATTGTTATTCCAGCCTCCTTATATGGAAAACAGGCACACAATACATACATTACTCACAAGACAAAGATATTCATTAGGTATATTTTCAAAATTGTAATTAAAAGAACACCAACCCTACCTGACGCTCTCATTGAATTAAATAGGAGCTCCAAGTGATCTTGGCTGAACTAAATAAAAAGCTTGTTTAAAAACCATTCTACTATCAGATGTTCTGTTGACTTTGTTTTAAGTGGGGTGGGTATGAGACATGAGAGGTAACTTACTTTTGTTAGGGTGAATTACACGTGAATAATACACAGTGTTGGGCAAGTTACTTGGAAATTGCAGTGAGCTAAGCTATTAGTTACTCTGTCATGAATAAAGCTTCACTACACAAAAGCTACCACCCAGTCAAATGTAGCAAGCTAAGTAACACAAACACAGCAGTAGGCTAGTTCATTACATAGGAAGCTACTTTAAGTTGTGCTAATTTCACATGACAAGAAAATTAGCTTGTGTGGCCAAGCTACTTGGTAAATAAAGGAGTTACTACTATTGAAAAGTTACTTGATTCTGGAAATAGTGAAGCTACCACCAAAAAACTAAGTTACTAGCTAAGCTAGTACTGCCCAACAATGATAATACCGTCTTTTATTTATATAAATATATAATTAGCGGGCCAATGTTATACCAGTAATATTTGCTTTATTTCTGCAATAGCATTCTTGAGTCAGTTGTAATCTAAGTCAGTGTTATAGAATATGACTTCAAGTCTTAGTTCACTGGGTGAACACCGGCTGGTGCAGTAAACATAGCCTAGCTAGCTGGATATTCTAGTCACAAAATACAACCAATAATACGGTAATGTTAAATCTTACTTGTGAAAAGTAATCCCCCGAGCCCTGCTTTCGATGGTCCGCCGATATGAGCAGGAGTATGCTCCACAGTGCTCTGGCATCGTTGCTTCTGCTGCTACGCAAATAGGAGTATGACCGGTCAAAGATGGCGGCCGTATTTCTCGCGCCCCAGCAGCCAATGCGGCGTCTACTCTTTATTATGTCTATGTGGGACACAAGCATTTCAGATGGTGATAGTAGCGTCATGCTGGCAACATTAGAGATTCCGTAGCAACAATAATACTTCCGGTTTTCGGATTTAGCCTTCAAAATAGAAGTCCGCGGTAAAACGAGATTTTAATAATATTAAATGTATCGATTTTGACATTTTCTTAGTGTATATTGTAAAAATGTATTGTAGGAAATGTTCAGGAGAGTGGATAGAATAAGTATATGGAAAAAAATCAAGGTGTGCTGTGTATTTGCAATTGTTGCTGCCATTTTACTCCACCCATCCTAGATCCTATTGGCCACAATGTAACTCAAAGGATATGAAATAAATATTGCCCTGTACAGAAAATACTATTCTATACGCTGCTGTGAATGTATTGTAGGAAATGTCAAGGAGAATCTATAGAGTGATTATATGCAAAAAAAATGAAGGGGCACTATGTATTTGCAATTGTTGCTGGCATTCTACTCCGCCCATCCCATTTTTTTTTTATAGGGCAATATGTATTTCATATACAGTCATTTGCATTGTGGGATGGGTGAATAGAATCGTTTTTTCTGTATGAGTCAATATGTATTTCATATCCATTGAGTTACATTGTGGAAAAACAGGGTGTGGAAATATTGTGTTGCTAGATGTAGCACATAATTCCCCATGATTAGACAGGTTTGTCTTACTCTACACATTCTCCTGAACATTTCCTACATTGCTTTCTCTGTGGAATATTCAATAGTTTATGAGCTATGAGGCAATATGTATTCCACATTCAGTTATTGGCATTGTCTGAATTCTGCCCTTGGAACATGTTTTAATACCCACTTTTTATCGCAATTACTCTTAAAGATGATCATATTTGAATTGTTGTCAATGTTTAGAGAGGTACATTTTCTTAAACAATTAATAAACTCAATTTATCTCAGTTTACGTTGGTCTTTTATTTAGAAAAATTCCTGATTTTCGTGACCCGGAAGTGTTTATTTAATGTTGCCCACAAGACGCTGATGTGATTTTGCCAATCTGCTGGCTGTTTTATTTTTAAAGAAATTGCAAAACGACGTTGACCGTGATAGCGTGTAGAGATGACAAAATCCAGGAATGAAGTGACAGGTCAAAATGTTACACCATTGGATATTTTTAGATAACTAGCCAGCCTTGGTTGCTAGCTAATAACAAAACGATTTAAAATTCGCCAAAATAATCTATTGAAAGTAAACTAATCCGCTATATATATATTAGATTGTGAACACGTGTGGTAATTTAGTAACGCTCTACTGGCATGACTATTCTAAATAACGGTACCTAGCTGGCAAAGCGGATAGCTAACGCTTAATTCGGGACACGGCTAATGTCAACAACTGTAACGCCACGGCGTACCCGGCCTTACACAACAACAGCAGCAATTTGACGACCGTTTTTTTTTTTGGCGGTTTCGAAATGCTAATTTGGGAATGGTGATTTACACAGAGAAAATCATTTAGAATTGATAACTTTAGCTAGTTAGTGATACCTAGCTGGCTAGGTGGTTCTCGTACTAGTAGTTCTGACAGTGACTTCAGTAGCCAGCTGTCAATATGCCTGGAATGGTAGTGTTTGGTCGGCGATGGGGAATCGCTAGCGACGATCTTGTCTTCCCCGGTTCCTTTGAGTTGTTCTTACGGGTTCTATGGTAAGTGATGTTGACATAAAGATACAATTTGTTCCATCAAAATAGTGTGACATTAATGGAGCTTGACTGAAATGGATGGCTGATGCGTGACTGTTTTATCATACTACCTGCCATACAGTAAATTACAGCGGCTAACATAGCTTTGACAGTACGTTATGCCGTAGAGCCCACACTTCAAGGTCACTATAGGGTCAACGTGTTATGTTATCTCCTTTTCGTATTTTTATTTTTCTGTAAAAGGAAGAGTAACACGTGATCTATGCTTTGCCCAGCTCACAACCACGCCCTGCTAAAAGTTCCTGCACTGACCCCTACTGGCATTGCACAAATGTTTTAATTCTCATAACTTCAACCCCTCTGAGTTTAGGTGGATAGGGACATTTGCTCTCTACACTCTCCATAAGGGGACGTTTGACTGTGCCGGTGGGAGTGTCCTACACAGCTACCTGGTGGTTCTTCTGGTTCTGCTGGCTTTAATAATCCTGTCTCTATGTGCCATTGTCTACATCAGCGCTCAAGGTAAAGCCACTTGCACTCCTGTGAAACAACAAGACAGGAATTCCCCTTTACTGTAGTATCCACAGGGTTTACCACACATAGTAATACAATCATAGTGCCGTAAAGAGGTGTAGTATAACAGCCGTAATATGACGCAAACAATTTGTTTTTGTCTTGGCCTTCCCAGGGACCATCACTAACCCGGGCCCGCGACGCTCCATCCCTGTGCTGGTGTATGTGCGGGCGATGCTGTACGTCCCTGAGCTGCTCTGGGCCATCCTAGGGGCCATCTGGGTGTCTGACGACAGCCGGGGCTGTGAACCTGCTGGGGTGGGGGCCGTGATAACTGCAGTTGTAGCCAGGTGAATGGAAATGTACTGTCCAAATCTTAATGTGGTATTTTGCAACATGGTATTAGGTCAAAAAGCCTACATTTCTCATGAACATACTGTAGTTTTAATGCTGCGCAACATTGTCTCATCTCCCTGGAAGTTGGATCCTGCTGGTGTCCACGGGTGTCGGGGTGTTGTTTGTGTTCGACCCGCTGGGCAGCCACCGGCCTGGGCCTCAGTCTCAGGAGCAGCTGGGGGTGAGGGACCTAGAAAGCAGTGACGGCTCCCAGCTCTTGTCCACCGCCCGTTCTGTGGCTGTCAGGGTGTGGGAGAGCAGGCTGAAGCTCCTCTGCTGCTGCTTGCCTCAAGATGAGAGCAATAGAGCTGCCTTCTCCAGCATTGCTCAGCTAGTCAGTGGATTCTTCTCGGTAAGTAAGGGCTTATAATCAGGTTGTTCGTGCACGTCTTGTCGTTCAGTGTGAAACTTCAGCAGTTTCTAACTGACCATGTTTTCATTGTGTGTGTGTGTGTGTGTGTGTGTGTGTGTGTGGTTTGGTAGGATACAGACCTGGTTCCTAGTGACATCGCTGCAGGTTTAGCTCTACTACACCAGGAGCAGGACAAGATGGAGCAGTGTAGAGACCCAGACGACGTCCTGTCTCACAGCCCCTCATCTCCCATTGTAAGGACAAGAATCACTCAACCACTGTCTCAATCGATCAGTTGCCTTTGAGTGTTTCTTAATCAGTTTAGTCAGTCTTTAAGTTTTTGCCAATCAACTGTGTGTGTCGAGTTCTCAGTTGCCTTCTTTCAGTCGGCTGCGTGTGTGTTTTCCGCAGGCAGAGGATCTTGAGGCAGAGCTGGAGAAGGCCGCCCACTGTATGCAGTTTGCTGTAGCTGCGTACGGCTGGCCCCTATATGTCTACTCCAACCCTCTCAGTGGAGCCTGCAAGCTCAGCAGGGACTGGTACGACTCTTACACTTCCAACTCTAACTGAAAGTGCTAATCTTTCTCGAGCCATAATGGGAAAGCCTTTTGACGTACCGAATGATCCACAGAATGACAATATTGCTCATTACCTATGTTATTTATTTTACATCGGTAATGTCCCACATATCTAAATGTCTTCATGCCCGTTTACTGTGTGTGTTTCAGCTGTAAGACGGAGACGGCTGAGTATGACATTGTTGGGGGAGACAGTATGGGGTGTCATTTTTCCTCCATGCTTCACAGCACCGGCCTACAGTACCGAGATTTCATTTACGTTAGCTTTCACAACCAGGTACTATTTACATTTGGGTAATTATGCTATTTATAGCACCTTAAAGTACCTGTATGTTTGTTCCTGAAAATATTGCTATATAAGACAAACACACAATATAGTAATTATTTTTACAACTTTTTTTAAAAGGGAAGGTTTCAGAATTTTTCGAAATACAGGCACAAGGACCAGCTTCAAAGTTGTCTATCTCTTGAGATCTTATTCCCCATATAATGTGCTACCATTAGCCAGTACTAAATTCCCTACTGACAGTTAATTCTGTGTATTCCAGATATATGAGATTCCGTTCTTTGTGGCTTTGGACCATAAGAGAGAGGCAGTACTGGTGGCTGTCAGAGGAACACTTTCACTCCGGGTGAGATTGCTCAATCACTCTCTACCACATATTGATCTGTCAATCCTTTATCTTACTCAATCATTAGTAATGTATATGGTATCACTTTACGTTAAGGGTAATTGATAAACACTTTATAAGGCTTTATTAGTAATGCAGCCCCAAATCTAAAGCGAGTGATAGAGATGCTTTTGAAATACTTTAAATATGTCTAAGTAACGTATTTCTTTATATACTTAGTTTAATATATTAAAAAGTGGTAATGGGCATGCAATTGGTAGACTTTCCAGCAGTACCTGATAAAAGAATAAACACAGGGTATTCAAAACAATATGTAAAAATGTGTGAAAACTAGGTTAATAACAGTTAAAAATGTGTGAAAACTAGGTTAGTAACAGTTAAAAATGTGTGAATAATAATTTCCTTCACTGAAGTATTGACCTTTTTTTGTGTAAATTCCTTACATTAAATGCCTCGTGTTTTCCAGACCATTACAATAAAGGATTGTTATGTATTCTTGTGTAGGACTTGTTGACTGACTTGTCTGCCAACTGTGAGAACCTGCCAGTAGAGGGAGTGTCAGGAACATGCTACGCTCACAAGGTTCGTTTGGATGAATTTCTACCAGAACTCCAGTTGTTTGCCAAGGCAACAAGTGTATGGATGTGAGGCGTGACCTTGTTTCTGTTCCACAGGGTATGTCTCAGGCTGCAGGGTACATCTATAAGAAGCTCATCAACGACGGCATTCTGAACCAGGCTTTCACCATTGCACCGGTGAGGTCCCTTGTTGGCTCTCTGTCCTGAAAAGGGACATAGCTCGACATAACCTTGAAAGCAACAATCGTGTGTTTCAGGAGTACAAGCTGGTCATCACCGGCCACAGTCTTGGAGCGGGGACAGCCTCTCTCCTGGCCATCTTGTTACGTAGCTCCTTCCCCACCCTGCGGTGTTATGCCTTCTCTCCACCAGGGGGTCTCATGAGGTAACAGTGTGTGTGGAAATAATGCATGTTTGGCGTTCCATCAGGTGTTGATTTAAGTTTGATTTATATACACAATATTAGATAGATTTTCCTCTGCTCGCTCTGCAGTAAAGCCCTGGCTGACTACTCCAGGGACTTTGTGGTGTCTGTGGTGCTCGGGAAGGACTTGGTACCAAGGTGAGGAGACCCTTTACACTATTGAGGAGAGTCCCCGTCTCCTCAGGTCATGGAGTCTGTGCTCCCATGTTTTTCTTCAAAGGAATACCTGAAACAAATTGTTCTGTCAATACATTTCAGTGTCTCACTCACTTAGACATTATTATAATGGAGCGCACAGGACCAGAATAGAGATGACGAAATTCCTGTTGCTCATGTGCATGTGTCACTGTGTGGCTGCAGTGGAAAGTCATAATTGGGAGTGTTAGCGTGAAAGTGCTACGGTGTAGTGGCTACTCCTGACAGAATGATGTAGAAGCTATATTTACCTCTTTCTCTCTGAGTTTATAGCTCAAGTGTTTACATTTACATATTCTACCAACTGAGCTATATGGGACATTAGGGTGTATTTTGTTTAAAGGGTTCATTGTTTTCTTCCCCTTCTTCACTCTCAGGTTGAGTTATCCCAACATGGAGGATTTGAAGAGGAGAATACTGAAAATGGTTTCTAATTGCAATAAGCCCAAGGTGAGGACATTATAATTATAATCCAACATTGAGTTTATTATGAATGAAACTGTGTGGAATCCTAACTTTGGAATGGGACCAAGAGGATTTTCTGATGCCCTCTCTTATTCTCTGTCAGTACCGCATCCTGCTCCAAGCCTGTTGGTATGAGATGTTTGGGGGAGATCCTGACGACTTCCCTACCGAGATGGACAACAGACGTGAGGAGCAGCTTAGCCAGCCACTCTTAGGGGAGGAGTCAATGTTGATTCGCGGCTCCTCATCCTATCAGAGCCTGGCCTCCGAGAACTCGCCTGTACACCTCGCTAACCTGCCACTGTTCTTGCCAGGACGCATACTACACATTACAGAGGATGGCCCGTCACGGAGGTGTGTATGACGAGCACAGAACGCACGGTCACTGTACATTACATACATGCCTGTCTTTTGTAATTGCCTAGCATTGTTAGGTATATTAAAATGTTCCTTCCTTTTCCCCTCCCATCTGTCCTCCCAGGTCCTGTTTTTCCCAGGCCCGTTACCGGGCGGAGTGGTCGAGTGAGACAGCGTTCCGGAGTATTCTCATCAGTCCCAGGATGGTTGCTGACCACATGCCTGACGCTGTACTGCGGTCACTTTGCAGTCTGACGCGAGACAGGCCCTTCAACCTCTGCCCCTCGTCGCTCAGCAACAGCCACCTCAATGTCATCTGAGTCACCCTGCCACAAACATGGACAGGATGAGCCTGACTATCTGTCGCCAGGCTGTGCCCATACTGTCCCTGGTCGTTCAGGACCAGTACACTGTCTGAAGTACCCCAGATGCTGATCCTGCTTTGTTCACACCTTATGAGCCCGGGGACTCCAAAGCCTAGATAAAGGGAGAAGACAAACAAGACTAATCAATATAAGAATGGTGCAGGACTTTATTCCTCCATAGAACTTTGTAATGGAGGTTGCAATTCTATTGTTTATATATATGCTGTATAGTCATCATTGTTGCCATTTCATTGGTTACTTCTATTTTGTTTTGTTATAGTCAACCATTGTGCTTTTGTGTATATAGTTAAATAGCATTGCAGTTTTGCTGTAATTCTAAAATTGTACATTCAGATTTTATTTTGATTCTGGTTTTCAGAGGACATTATTTGCATTGATTGTGTTTAACTGTGTTTTGTCTTTGTCCTGTGTTAAATGTCTGATATTTTGGAAAGTTGCTTGAGGTAGACGTCCTTGACCGCAGTTCTAGTATCAGAGGATCTTCCCACACTCCTAACCCTAATGATTAGGGTGAAGAACATTATCTGGCCCAGGAGCAGGGGTAAGGGAAAACCTCTACTTATTTGATCAGGGGGAATAGTGCCTTTGCATTGCAGAACAAGTCTCACCAATACTCCTGACGCTTGACCAGCGGTTTGTTTTACACTTTATATGCAGAACAATTAGTGCATGAAATTGTCATTGGCATGAAAATAGTAGCTTAATTTATTTCAGTTTCACAATACATTTGCTGTTATCATGCCATAGACCGATTACTTCAGGTAATTAAACTATGAGGGAAAGTAAAAATAAGAATATAGCGTTTCACCCTGAAACGTGAATTATTTATTGTGATGAAAAAAATCATCAGTACAAATAAAAAGGTCACCATTAATGTTTCTGTAGTCTGCTTCCTATATGTATTTTTTTTCTCTCTAGACTGCCTCTCTACCTGTTGAGCTAATGAAATATTACAGTGATGAGTCACCGTTAATAAAGTTGGTAATTTACAGGTACATTATGTTCCTGTTGAAATTTCCACAAAAAAAAAAGTTATGTTTTCCAATAGATGGAAAGGGATTACATTTTCTACCCCTCCATACCAACCAGCCCTGTAATAGCATGTGACGTCAGCGTGACGGACCAGTCAACAACACAGAAGCTCATCTGTTGGGAAGTCCGAGCACAAACTAAAAAGCGTAGCCAAGTCTAAATACTTTTCTATTGAGCTTCTTTTAGGTCAGCTGTCCATATGTGGAAGGAAACAGAACTTGTTGATGTAGTTTTTTTGTCTACTCTATAGCTAATGGTAGTAGCGCGGCAATCATTTTGGTGACACAACACACTACGCTAATATTACTGGGTCCTTCCTGCACTGTGAAATACAGCTAGGCGGTTTGCTGCTGCCAGGCTTTCCCAAGTAGCTAGCGTTTTCCTCGGCTAGCCCGCTAGCTAGAGAGAGGAGGGCACGAAAATGGAGTTGGACGATGGAGTTCTTTACCAGGACGACTCTGGTAGTTCAGCGATGATGTCCGAACGGGTGTCGGGATTGGCGAGTTCTATTTACCGGGAGTTTGAACGTTTGATCAGTCAATATGACGAGGACGTTGTGAAAGAACTCATGCCGCTCGTCGTGGCGGTTTTGGAGAACTTGGACGCGGTGTTCGCGGAGAACCAGGAGCACGAAGTCGAGTTGGAGCTCCTTAAAGAAGACAACGAACAACTTGTTACCCAGTATGAACGGGAGAAATCCCTGAGGAAGTCTGCAGAAGAGGTGGGTTTGAGTCCCCAACTGTTAAAAGAAAAAGGGCAAGACCTCGCAGACGCATTAAGAGGCTGGTGGGGGAATCTTTGCTGGCTACTGCTAGGCCACTCAAGTTAGCTTAGTTTGAGTGACTTCAAGCGCATATAATGTTCCGCAACAACCACACCGACTACCCAGTTCTGTAACTAGTTTCACAGAGTTACTTGCACCTGGCAGTAGATATTGTTTAGCTAGGATGAGTTAAAAACTAGCTTGCTATTTTTGTCCTGTTTTTAATTATACAAGCCATGTCCAAACGATCAGGGCAAATAGTTGATACAGTGACCAGATCCACAAACCGAGTGTATACAGGAGTGTATGCAGTAATAGCTATTCCAGTGCAAGTCAATGCAGAATGTCGAGAGAAGTATATAAGAACATATAACTAGTTACATCCATATATCAAAAGATCTCCACAGGATTACGATCGAAGAACTAAAAGAAAACGTAACAGCCCCAGTCTCTTGATTTGCTTTGGGTTTGCTTATACTGCATACCCTACTGGGATTTCCGTGTGGATAAAAAAAAGTTGTCGGGTCAATCTATGAAAACATTAAGATCTAGGAGAGGCTTGAAAATCACTGCCAATGTTTGAATTAGATTGCTTAACTGTTCCTGAAGGAATTTCGTATGTGTCTGGTTGGATAGGATGAAGATACAGACTACACGGTACACATAGCAGTGGTTCCCAATATATTCACCCGCCGAGAGTTTTCCACATTTTATGGTGTTACTTGAAAGCAAAATGGTTTTAATTGGGACGCTGATCAGCACAAAAAGTAAATGTAAAAAATCTACCAATAATTCTAAATTATTTACAAATTCAAATCAGATAAATATTGTTTGCGTAAGTATTTACCCACCTTAGTCAGTATTGGTTAGAGTCATTTTTGGCAGCAATTACTGCAAACTATTTTGATGAGTCTTTACCAGATTTGCAACAAACATACCCAAGTAGGACATTTCTTGTATCACACAACTTCCCCATTCTAAAGTTTGGTCGAACAACAACTACATTTCTTGATTATGATTGCATCCTTTATATATTGAGTTGAAACCACATGATTAACTGTTTGGCTATTTATGTTAGCATGTCTTTCTCCCAACGATCTTACCTCTGACCTGCTGAACTCTTTCTCTTGAGTATTCTGATTTAGGCATTTGAGGGAGCAAAACCAAGCAACTATACTAAGGGACATTTTTGCTGACACATTCATTTTAAGTCCAGGATAAAAATAACAATACTACCACCATACTCGACTCATGATATGGGGTCTATAATGTCTAGTGTATTGTTTGTTTTTCCACAGACCTAAAGGCTCCCACGCTATTTAAAGTCAGTCACAGTTTGCCAAAATGTTTCTGTTAAGACTCCTGAAGGAATGTTCTGTTGATAAATGGAGTCAAAAGTAATTATTTCGAAGACTTAGCTCCTGTTATGTCTAACAAAAACAGACACTGCATTCCATAGTCTATGGTCAAGCATTCAGTAGGTTTTGGGATGTTTTGTTGCCTCTGGTGTCCAGATCTGGAGACTTGCAATCTTTGAAGTGGCTAGTCTTTATGACTAGTATTTATATTCTCAGTTTATATTCTAAACTTTAATACGTTTCTGTAACATTTGGAAAAAAGTGTCCAAAAGCTTTGCTTCTTGTTACTATTGTCAGGGTCCAAATGTAACTTTTTTTTCTATTTTTCTATTGGCCCGGACTGTGTTTTTACTGGCTCGTAAAAACCCCATTATATTTGTATTTTACAGATCCATAGTATGTAAATATATCACCAGAATATAGATTTATACCACAGATTGGCATGTGATATGAGACATGACAGCTGATACAAGCAATTGCTGTTTACATAAATATGATGCAACGCATATTATTACTTTTAATAAATGCTTATCAAAATATTAGCTACTATAAATATCATTCTTTTCATGAAGGTGCTTGCTTATTTGATGTGACATAAAAGCATGAAAATAAAATTAGTTAATATATTTATGGTAACATAAGGCGCAATACAGTTGGTTTACTGGTTCCTTGTGTGTCACTGCTAGCAAGTGCTTAGGCAGGCGTAGTTAACTTGACACCTACTGTCAACAAGCCATGTCCATATGGTTTCTCTAAACGTATTCATGGACGTAGTCCGTGAATGGTTTCTCCCTCTTCACAACATGACAGGCGGTCATGATTCGTTTTTCAATTTGGCAATGCACCACCTCATTCATTCGGAGCAGGCAGACGTTCATTGGTGCAGCCGCAGGGTTATCAACAGCCTGTTTGGCCGCAATACACGGGATGTGCTGCAGCGAATTAAGAACAGGTTTTCGGTAGTGTTGCGTTCCCTTAATAAACTACCCTGCCTTATCGGCTTTCATCTGGAACGCGCCACATTAATGGAATTGTTTTTTGACCAATGCAACCTGTTCTTTCAACAACAAAAAAAGTATCGCATTCGCTTGGTCTAGTACAATGCCATATTTGGTTCCTGCTCTGGAATGCACTATGAACTATGATTGGTCAAAACGGGCGAGCCATCGAATATTATTGGTCAAAAGGTCGGCACCGGTACTGTACCACACCGAGGGGGGAGGAGAAGTGCCACAGATGCATTTTAATGCTTGAACAAGCGAAAATCGAAGCGGGAAGAGTGACAAAGATGACAAGCAAACGTTTTAATATGATACTATGAATTTAAATGGGGAAATTAGGCCCTGGCCTATACGGGCCAATGACTCTTTGACTCTTGGGCTGACGTTAGGTCTTACTGGCTCCGGGCCCGCAGGCCATTGTTAATGTTGAACCCTGATTGTGGGTGAAGATTAAACATTTCTGTACTTCAGTAATTTGCCTCATGGCTGGTTTTGTATGCAAATTTGTTAATTGCATGTCTGTTGTCCAAACTGGATACAAACTCCTCATGTATTAGTCATTATAAAAATGGAGCTCCACCCGAAAAGAATGATGCTGACCGTATAGCCTATTCCAAACCAGACAATCTAGAAAAAAGGGAAAACTAGATGTACATTCTTTCTATAGCTATTTCTCTGGTTGACTTGTTAAGGTCAGAATGACTGTAAGAGCTGTTTCCGGATAGGATTTGCCACTACCCAAATCAAATCTGGACTAGAACTCCACTTTCTGTATTTCCTACTACTTCAAAGTCGATCATATCAGACAGAGAAACTATTGCTCCCAAATCAGTCATACTTTCTCCCTGTCTCTGCCTTTAATCCGCTAGGCTGTCTGTGTGTGTTCTCTCTCCAAATTAGCGGGGTTCTATGTCTTCTTCTATATCACCATTCCTTATGTCCTCTTTGTGAGTTTTCAGTCTCTTTATTGCCGCATCAGCAAAGATTAATCTCTTTTCCAGGGGGATTCTTTTATTTTACTAGAACAAAGAAGAGCCGCAAAGATTTAACCTTGGTATGGAAAAAAGGGTTGTTAGGGTTCTTTGCTGAAATGAGGGTTGTTTCCATATGGATTAAAAGGATTCTTGAACAATTTGAGTTGGCATCTTTATAACATTTACCCATCAATCAATCAATCAAAATGTATTTATAAAGCGCTTTTTACAACAGCAGTTGTCACAAAGTGCTTTACAGAGACACCCGGCCTTAAACCCCAAGGAGCAAACAACAGTAGTGTTGAATTTCAGTGGCTAGGAAAAACTCCCTAAGAAGGTCGAATTTTAGGAAGAAACCTAGAGAGGACCCAGGCTCAGAGGGGTGACCAGTCCTCTTCTGGCTGTGCCGGGTGAGATATTAAGAGTCCAATTGGAATAATAAATACATTTCTCTTGGCTAAATCCAGAGTATATTTGATTTTAGACTAGGTCAGAAGTATGACCAGGTGGACAAGGACAGGAACAGCAACGGTCCCCCCAAACCAGGTAATCCGCAGGTGTGGACCAGGACCTCATCTCCTTCTAAAATTTAAAATTGGAGGAAACTGAGAAAAGTTAGTGGTACATCCCTCATGTCCCCCAGCACAATAAGCAGCGTAACACCTTGGAAACTGAGACGGTGTTACGTCTCAGTTTCCTCTCACATTCAGTTTGTCATGCTGTTAACTGCATTGCTTGCTACTTGCCACCTTACTTGAGAGGTCACGTACTACTAGAATTCGTTTTGATTGGACCAGTCATGATTAACCGACCAGGGTTGGGCCTGATCAATGTGTGTGTGTGTATCTGCCTCAAGTCATTTGCTTAGTACGGCTCAGTCCTGACCTCTCAGAGCTGCAATTAAGTAGAATGTAGAAGGACAAGCTCTAAGACTGGTTATAAAGGTTTGTAAGTAATTAATATACAGTCACAGAAAGTACTTCTTAAGTACTTTATTTGAACAGTTAGAAAATTCTTAACAAATTCTCACTGTATTGTATTCTTCACCATTGTTAGACTTAAGTGGTTTACATCGAGGTTGAAAACTGTCTGCTTAATGTGCTTTTCAGACAGGCTTATCCAACTGAATGGCATCAGTCATGTTGTCTATTAGGCACCAGGATCATCACATCTGCCTTTTCATTGCGGAGGAATGGAGAGGAAGAATGCAGAGAAGCTTTTCCTTGACGGTCTGTAACGTTACTCTACAGACAGGAAGAGAGCAGAGAAGCTTCCTTGACTGTTTGTAATGTTACACTACAGACAGGAAGAGAGGAGAGAAGCTTCCTTGACGGTCTGTAACGTTACACTACAGACAGGAAGAGAGGAGAGAAGCTTTTCCTTGACGGTCTGTAACGTTACTCTACAGACAGGAAGAGAGCAGAGAAGCTTCCTTGACTGTCTGTAATGTTACACTACAGACAGGAAGAGAGGAGAGAAGCTTCCTTGACGGTCTGTAACGTTTCACTACAGACAGGAAGAGAGGAGAGAAGCTTCCTTGACGGTCTGTAACGTTACACTACAGACAGGAAGAGAGGAGAGAAGCTTCCTTGACGGTCTGTAACGTTACACTACAGACAGGAAGAGAGGAGAGAAGCTTCCTTGACGGTCTGTAACGTTACACTACAGACAGGAAGAGAGGAGAGAAGCTTCCTTGACGGTCTGTAACGTTTCACTACAGACAGGAAGAGAGGAGAGAAGCTTCCTTGACGGTCTGTAACGTTACACTACAGACAGGAAGAGAGCAGAGAAACTTCCTAGATGGGCTGTAACGTTACACTACAGACAGGAAGAGAGCAGAGAAACTTCCTAGATGGGCTGTAACATTACACTACAGACAGGAAGAGAGCAGAGAAGCTTCCTAGATGGGCTGTAACATTACTCTACAGACAGGAAGAGAGCAGAGAAGCTTCCTAGATGGGCTGTAACATTACTCTACAGACAGGAAGAGAGCAGAGAAGCTTCCTAGATGGGCTGTAACATTACTCTACAGACAGGAAGAGAGCAGAGAAGCTTCCTAAATGGGCTGTAACGTTACACTACAGACAGGAAGAGAGGGGGGACACTTCCTAGATGGGCTGTGACTCTCAAGTACAGACAGGAGAAGGAAGAGGGTCGGGCCAAGTAGGAAATTCCTGGGAAAACGGTGCTTCCTGAGTTTCTCTCTCTGGCTAGGATACTACTCTGACACGTTCCCTCTGACATCAATGTCGAAGAGTACTTCTATTCATGCAAATTGCTATTCATTCTTTCAACAGTAGACTCTTGTGCCAGTTATCTGTTACCACAGCAGAAACCAGAAGCAACTTTAAAAGTGTGTTATTGTAACCAGGTTGGGTGCTGAAACGGGCTGCATCCGATTCCTGTTCCCATTCTGAATGAGTTAATTAGGATGTCAGACTCAGGCTGTAATCCAGCTGTGTGAGTCTATCACACTGCCTTCCTCCAGACTGGCCGTCAGCCCCTACCTTCTTGCTGTCAGTAGATGGAGCAGCACTGGCCACCTCATCTCTACTCAGCATCCCAGAGAGAGCTCACTGGAAACAGTCTGGCGACTCACGTTTTGGACTGCCCAGGTTGCTTAGGTCTCTGGAGGACTGCTTTTCTCAGGTTGAAAACACACTGTTTCAATTTGCCTTTGTTTCACAAGCCAGATATAGAGCCCATTGTATTACTTTAACCTGTTCTGCCATCCTCTGACAACAGGCTTTAATTAATTATCTCCCCCTGGCTATTATTTACTTCCTTCCAGTGAAAAAGCTTCCTGTTTCTGTTTTTTATTGAGTTATCTCGCAGAAAGGGCACATTCCTACTCAGTCTCACAGGTAGGCACAAATGTACATTAAATGCCTCCTCGCCTGTAAACAAGTGTGCACGCACAAACCCTGGAGATTTAAAACTCCAAATGCAACCCTAACTGACAACTTGAGGATCTAATCACAGATATGCTGTAGATCTGTGATAACTGATTTCGGCCGATCAAACGCTCGCCGGTTCTGGCGGAGCTACTTTGCTCTTCCAGCTGCCCAGTTATTCCCAGGCAGCTGACCAAATGAAGACGCACTTCAGTGTTCACTCAATGAAACTGTTGAGTGTGCGTGCGTGCGCGCGTGTGTGTGGACAAAGGGAGCACTATTTGTGGTCGGAGGGCGAAGGTAGGGGAGGAGTCAGATAGAGATTGGAGGAGCGTCTTTCCCTGGAGCACCATCATATGAACAGCCGACTATGGGTCATATGATGAGCAGCACAGAGGACTTGCGTGTCGGGGGGGGCGGGAACCTCCGGTCATGTTACTGCATTTCCACTTCTTGTGCTACTTCAGGTGAAATCCGTTGCCCTCTGTGACCAATGCGGTCGAACCTGAAGGGTTTGAGATTAAAACCCGCTGGGCACGGCATGTATGAAGGCATTGCTGAGAGGTCCCCCCTGCCCTTCCTGCCCCCATTCCAGGCCTCATGTGACCTAATGCTCTTATTAGATTTGCTGCTTTGCTTTGGGTTTACTATGAGGAAGTTGTGCCTTTGATGTCTTCCTAAAATTCAGGCTCTATCATTCCTGATGATGTTTTGCCCAGATGATGACTCGTTTCCTTTCGCTCATGCTAGTCCTTTCCTTACCATTTCAACCGGTTTTTGAATAAGTCTGCAGCCCAAACTCTCTTTTTTCTTCATTTTTTTGGTGATTTTTTCCCTATGGGTAAATGCAATAGGCGGATCACAAGCATTCTCGGTAAAGCCTTAGGCGTAGTGTACATCTGGTTTATTCCAGTCGCCCTCGACTGGCCGGGGATTCAGGTGGTTCTCTCCATTAGCAGATGACTGCTCAACAATGGGCCCTTCATCCACATAGAGCACCATGATCACAAGACTGAAGGCTGTTTTCAGGGGCTTTCAATTCAGCCCAGTGTTAGAACATCAGATTTCAGTCACTCTAGTGTCAGGTGTGTTTTTGCTGGGTTAGGGCGACAGCCTGCCTCCCTGCTCCAACCGGTCTGTTGACGCTCACAGCTTGGTTGTGCAGAAGCTGCTGGTTCAGGTCTCTGAAGGGCTATTCCGTTTCAGCTCAGCAAGCCATGACAGAATGTTCTGCTGTTTTCGATTGACATTCTTGCACCCTTATTCAGTTTAAATGAACTTAAAATATTCCACCGACATTGGCAAGTTCAATCTAAAGGATTGTCATAATATACAGACCAACACACATTGGAAATGTCAAAAACAATATTTTATTGTGTTCATACTTCTTCTGGAATCTGGAACCGCAAAACGGTGTTCAGGAGGTTATTCCACTATTTGTTTTGTAATGATATTTATTTATGAAAGCTCATTTTTGTACACACACTAATGGTGGTTCCAGCATCTCAGAAACGGCTGACCTCATCGGATTTTCACTACACTATAGATAAGTTACTGTACCGTTTAGAGAATGGGGCTATAAACTAGACAACATCCAGTGAGTGGCTGGTCTGGGTGAAAACACCTTGTTAATGAGAGAGGTCAGAGGGCAGTGGACAGATTGTTGTAAGCTGAAAGGCCACAAGCACTGATACAACCACTCTTGATGGCCGTGCTGTGCAGAAAGGCATCTCTGAACACAACATATTTCCCTCCATTTACTGTGCATTTCTTTGGAGCTAAATACTGCAAATGGTGTTAAGTGACTTTGTCTTATAGATGTTTACACAGTTATCAAAATGCAGAGGCTTTGCCTACACAAAACACAGATCTTATTTGAAGTATTTAAAAAAAACGAATTCACTATGGTAGAAATGAATGGTGAAACAATGCAGAGACAAGTTTTCGGTTTTGCTGTTCCGGGGATTATGATTCCTGATTTTTTTCAGGAATCATAATTGTATCAGTTCCTATCTAGGCTACATAACCATTTTCAGAATGTTGGAAGATGGCGGGGGTCAGTTCTCTTGTGCTTTTAGAAGTGGAATGACTTACTGTATGTTTCTAATAAGTGAAGAGCGAGGCCAATGCAGGGCTGCACTCTGCTGTGGGGTTGCTGATTAATGTGTGTTTCTTCCAATAGGTTGAGCCGAGGGGTTTGCAACTGCTGACAGACTTGTCATGTTGATGTCAGACCTGATACATGTAATTGTAGACACTAGCGTTCAGTGGAACTGCCTAACAGACACAAACTGTCAGACTGGTGTTTTTTTTTTTACCATTAATCTCAGTTCAAAAGTGAATAACTCTAGTGAATAACTTGTAGGACTGTGGGGACAAGAGGAATGTCACTTACACATGACACACTTTTGTTCTGTATGTTGGCTAATGAAGCTTATTGCCAGTTCACAAGTTAATGTCATTCCTCACGAGTACTGTATGTACACTCACCTAAAGGATTATTAGGAACACCTGTTGAATTTCTCATTAATGCAATTATCTAATCAACCAATCACATGGCAGTTGCTTCAATGCATTTAGGGGTGTGCTCCTGGTCAAGACAATCTCCTGAACTCCAAACTGAATGTCAGAATGGGAAAGAAAGGTGATTTAAGCAATCTTAAGCGTGGCATGGTTGTTAGTGCCAGACGGGCCGGTCTGAGTATTTCACAATCTGCTCAGTTACTGGGATTTTCACACACAACCATTTCTAGGGTTTACAAAGAATGGTGTGAAAAGGGAAAAACATCCAGTATGCGGCAGTCCTGTGGGCGAAAATGCCTTGTTGATGCTAGAGGTCAGAGGAGAATGGGCCGACTGATTCAAGCTGATAGAAGAGCAACTTTGACTGAAATAACCACTCGTTACAGCTGAGGTATGCAGCAAAGCATTTGTGAAGCCACAACACGCACAACCTTGAGGCGGATGGGCTGCAACAGCAGAAGACCCCACTGGGTACTACTCTTCTCCACTACAAATAGGAAAAAGAGGCTACAATTTGCACAAGCTCACCAAAATTGGACAGTTGAAGACTGGAAGAATGTTGCCTGGTCTGATGAGTCTCGATTTCTGTTGAGACATTCAGATGGTAGAGTCAGAATTTGGCATAAACAGAATGAGAACATGGATCCATCATGCCTTGTTACCACTGTGCAGGCTGGTGGTGGTGGTGTAATGGTGTGGGGGATGTTTTCGTGGCACACTTTAGGCCCCTTAGTGCCAATTGGGCATCGTTTAAATGCCATGGCCTACCTGAGCATTGTTTCTGACCATGTCCATTCCTTTATGACCACCATGTACCCATCCTCTGATGTCTACTTCCAGCAGGATAATGCACCATGTCACAAAGCTCGAATAATTTCTAATTGGTTTCTTGAACATGACAATGAGTTCACTGTACTGAAATGGCCCCCACAGTCACCAGATCTCAACCCAATAGAGCATCTTTGGGATGTGGTGGAACGGGAGCTTCGTGCCCTGGATGTGCATCCCACAAATCTCCATCAACTGCAAGATGCTATCCTATCAATATGGGCCAACATTTCTAGAGAATGCTTTCAGCGCCTTGTTGAATCAATGCCACGTAGAATTAAGGCAGTTCTGAAGGCGAAAGGGGGTCAAACACAGTATTAGTATGGTGTTCCTAATAATCCTTTAGGTGAGTGTATGTATGTACAAACCCGATTCCAAAAAAGTTGGGACACTGTAGAATTGTGAATAAAAACAGAATGCAATGATGTGGAAGTTTCAAATTTTCAATATTATATTTTAACATAGATGACATATCAAATGTTTAAACTGAGAAAATGTATCACTTTAAGGGAAAAATAAGTTGATTTTATATTTCAGTGGCATCAACACATCTCAAAAAAAGTTGGGACAAGGCCATGTTTACCACTGTGTGGCATCCCCTCTTCTTTTTATAACAGACTGCAAACGTCTGGGGACTAAGGAGAAAAGTTGCTCAAGTTTATGAGTAGGAATGTTGTCCCATTCTTGTCTAATACAGGCTTCTAGTTGCTCAACTGTCTTAGGCCTTCTTTATTGCACCTTCCTCTTTTTGATGCGCCAAATTGTTTCTATGGGTGAAAGATCTGGACTGCAGGCTGGCCATTTCAGTACCCGGATCCTCCTTCTATGCAGCCATGACATTGTAATTGATGCAGTATGTGGTCTGGCATTTTCATGTTGGAAAATGCAAGGTCTTCCCTGAAAGAGACGACGTCTGGATGGGAGCATATGTTGTTCTAGAACTTGGATATATCTGTCAGCATTGATGGTGCCTTTCCAGATGTGTAGGCTGCCCATGCCACACACACTCATGCAACCCCATACCATCAGAGATGCAGGCTTCTGAACTGAGCGCTGATAACAACTTGGGTTGTCCTTGATGACATGGCGTCCCAGTTTTCCAAAATGAACTTCAAATTTGTATTTGTCTGACCACAGAACACTTTTCCGCTTTGCCACAGTCCATTTTAAATGATCCTTGGCCCAGAGAAAACGCCTGCGCTTCTGGATCCTGTTTAGATACGGCTTCTTTTTTGACCTATAGAGTTTTAGCCGGCAACGGCGAATGGCACGGTGGATTTTGTTCACCGACTATGTTTTCTGGAAGTATTCCTGAGCCCATGTTGTGATTTCCATTACAGATCACGGGCATCCAGTATGGTTTTCTGTCTTTGACCCTTACACACAGAGATTGTTCCAGATTCTCTGAATCTTTGGATGATATTATGCACTGTAGATGATGATAACTTCAAACTCTTTGCAATTTTTCTCTGAGAAACTCCTTTCTGATATTGCTCCACTATTTTTCGCCGCAGCATTGGGGGAATTGGTAATCCTCTGCCCATCTTGACTTTTGAGAGACACTGCCACTCTGAGGGGCTCTTTTTATACCAAATCATGTTGCCAATTGACATGATAAATTGCAAATTGGTCCTCCGGCTGTTCCTTATCTGTACATTTAACTATTCCGGCCTCTTATGCTACCTGTCCCAACTTTTTTGGAATTTGTAGCTCTCATGGAATCCGAAATGAGCCAATATTTGGCATGCCATTACAAAATGTGTCACTTTCAACATTCGATATGTTATCTATATTCTATTGTGAATTAAATATACGTTCATGAGATTTGTAAATTATGCCATTCTTTTTTTACTCACAATTTGTACAGTGTCCCAAATATTTTGGAATCGGATGTGTATGTATGTAGGTATGTATGTATGTATGTATGTATGTATGCCATTATTATACAGTGTTTTAATCTATTTCTGCCTCTGTGTCTCTGCGCCACTCTGCGCCTCTGTCTCTCCTCCTATCTTTGTCTCCGTATCTCTGTCTCTCTCCTTTTCTGTCACTCTCTGTAGAGATACATCGTTTTTGAGGACAGTCAGGAGACCGAGAAGAAGGACCTTCAGAATCGACTTGTCCTGATGGAGTCACATGCACGTCAAATAGAGCTCAAGACCAGGAACTACTCAGACCAGAGTGAGTCTTACACATGCTTACACAAACAATGAGTATACATTAGTGGGTTTCAGGCCTTAGCTGTGAAGCCGTAACTGGATGGTGGAAAGAAGAAGGGCTTGGGAAATGTGGTCTGGTATGACAGTGCTATTGTCCTGTATGGTATCCTCAGGCCAAAGAAACAAAGCACATGATGTCTGTATGACTGAGTGTGGTTTTATACAGTGTCTTGCAAAGTATTCAAACCCCTGATCTATTCTCTCATTTGACTGAAATACAGTACATCAAAATGTTTTTCTGTTAGATATTTTAACAGAAATCAAAATCAAACTTCAGTATTCATGGAGATATCGTTTTTGATGTTGGATGATGCATGATATTTTATAAGAAAAACGTGTTGAGTCTTGAACTTGTTGAGTTGGTGCGTTAGCAGGATTCTCATTGAGTTAAATTAGCCATGTTTTGGGGAAGTAGGGATGCCTGCCAGTTGAACCTGACTGAGCACGCCCACACATAAACACACACACACACACACACACCCTGCCTGACTTAATATTCACCAGCACTCACAGCCGGGTCCACAGTCCTTGTTCTGTCAAATTCTGTTTTATCACTTATCACCATTTAAAAATATATATAAAATATGTCACTTTAACGGCCTCTTACTCACAGTAAACTAGATAGGGAGAGTCAGAGTGGTTACGATCATCTGTTGACTCATGTGGAAACACTCATGATGCCAACAAGGTTAGCTCATAGTCCAGGCTGTGTAGAAAGTTTGTGTCTGTGTGGAGCGACACTCCAAGTCCTAAACATCCACAACCCAGTACTTTCATTTCCCAGTACACACCCACCACAAAGCAGGTGGTTTCCTCCAGGGTTATTTCTGTCTATTCCTTAGTCAGTTCCTTCTTGTCTATTGGTATTCAGTAGTCATGGTAACCGATGCATTTAGAAATCCCATTTCCAGCTGAGTGAAGTCCTAGGCATTCACCAAACCACCACTGAGGTCTGGGTTTGAAGCTTTAGCTAACATTACTTTTTTTCTATTGCTCTGAAGCCAATCCCAGTCAGCAGTGGCGTATTCCCCTTAAATACAGAGATAAAAACACAGTGACAGCAGTCAACATATAGCCTTTAGGGAGGGAGTATGTGAGAACTTTGCAGGTTTGTCTACTGTGTTGCCATTGAAAGTGAGCAGATGGTAGGCCTGGGTTAGTGTCTCAGGCCTGCACACTCTGCCTTTGTGAGATGGCATTGTTAATCTGGGCAGTCATCTGAGCACAGGCAACATTGCCAGGGTGTTTTCAATATAAACAGCCCGTACCAGCCAAGTTGAAATGACAGTGGAAGGAGTAACAGAGCTCAGAGGCTATGTGCATTTCTGACATAGTGGAGTTAATTCTAATGTCTGCTTACTTTTTCATTTTACATTGACATGCATTGTCTTCTAGCAGACTGTTCCTGTCTGTGGCAGTTTTGGTCCATTTATGACATGATTGGCATATAGTGTCTATACTTCACTTTTCTTTCTTGGGCATTTTAATGCTTTATTTGTCTGTTTGAACAGGTGGTGACTTCTTGCTTAAAGAGCAGTGGGCCAGATTCAAACCCATGCTTCAGCAGTACATCTGTACTGGAGTCATTGGCTTATACCACTAAAGCTAACCTTTAGATGGATTCGGAAGCACTTGTGCATCAAGTAGCAAAACCCAAGTGTTTAATGTGAAAAGAATGGGATACAGTTAGTGATGGCCATTCAAAGCTTCATTACCGTTCTTCTGGCAGCAGGATATTATGCTAGCAGTGCTAACTCAGATTTTCTTTTGCAAAATAAAAGCCATCATTGAAATATATGTTGATATAGTTAACAATCTAGTCTGTACATTATATGTTTAATGTCCGGTCCAATGTTATTCTAGTCTGTTTTTTTTCACAGACTAGATTAACTATATTGCCTTATACATTTCAATGATGGCTTTTATTGTGATAAAGCAAATCTGAGTGCTACCAGCATAAAATCCTGCTACAAAAATAATGCTAATTAAAGCCTTGAATGGCCATCATTTCTAACAAACATTTAAAAAGCTGCCTGGTGGGCAACAAAAGTGCAAGTTATTTTAAGTGAGAGTTTTGGGTGTGTGTGGTGACTGGTACAATTTTTATTGTATGCAAAGGCTTAGGACTACTTAAGTTTGCCTTTCGGAAGCATTAACTTAGGTCAGGATTATTGCTACCCAGAAATGTGTCTGTATGGGTGTTGCAGCCAGCCAGTGGATTTGACTAGTTATATAATGCCACCTGGTGGTTATATGCTGCTACTACAACAGACACCAGTTCATCACAGTAATTTGCTTCTCATTTGGGTACATATTACAGATGTCTGCTTACAGATATTATGTTGTTTTTGACTTGTACACCCCAGTCTTGTCTTTATATACTCTCTTCCATATTTTCCTATTGACCATGTAGTTAAGTTTTGACTGAAATCACACGGTTCTTTCTTCCAGTCGGCAGATTGGAAGAACGAGAAGCTGAGCTGAAGAAAGAATACAATGCCCTCCATCAGAGACACACAGAGGTATGGGGAACAGGGGGAGTGTTATTGGTTGTGTTATGGTAAATATTTCATAAATCCCTCATGCCTACAGTTGACATTTCACATTGGGGTGATAAACTGGACTCCCAACCTGAGTAGAGCTGATCATTTCATGAATACAGTCTGTATCTGGTTATTGAGGTGATAAACAGGGTGCCCCATCTTTTACTGGATAGAATTAAGCTATTCTGGTGTTGAACAGTTGACATTTGTTTTAATGGTTGTAGAATGCCATCCCAAAAGGTATCCTGGAATAGATTATACAGTACTTATTTTTAATATTCCCTTTTAAGCCAGTTTTAGGACTGTTACTTTAATCCCACGCTACTAGTCAAACTGACTCCAGTTTCAGTATTTGCAAATTATTGACCCCAGAGGTGAGACTGTTAACAGAGGTGAGACTGAGAACTGAGCAGTGAGGAATGGAGAATGAAATGCGGAAGGTGATGGGGATGGAGAAGTGGACGAGAAAGAGGCACTTAGAACTAGGTCACCTGAAGGAGGTTGCAGCGTGAGCTGCTTCAATATTTAGCATCTTGTCATGAGGCTGCAGCTCAGGCTGTTGTCTAGAGCTGGGACCAGACAAAACAAACCCACTGGTAAAGCAGTGGGAAAGACGCCACAGAGATATACCACCCTGGCCTGCATGGACAGCAGCACATCCTCAGAGGGATGGAAATGAGATTTGACAGACCCACACACAGACAGCGACAGACCCACTCACAGACAGCTGAATATCCTACGTGTTAGAAGGCTGCCTGCTGCCATGTACTTTAACACAAAGACACAAGCAGCAGGCGTCAGTGCCACGTTCATGGTTACATTTATGTAGTCCATGGCGACACAATAACCCCCCTGTTCCCTGTGTGGTATTTCCCACACAGATGATCCACAGCTACATGGAGCACTTGGAACGTACCAAACACCAGCAGCACACAGGGGTGCTGGAAGCGCCCTCAGACACAAGCACAAACAGATTACGGTAAGACCACACACGCACACAACTGCCAAACCTCCCGTCCCAAGGCCACTGTGTTCAGCAATCGGGACACGACCTGTACGTCCTGAGTGCTCTGCTGGCTCGTGGCCAGGTCTGTGTGTCGGTGTATGTCTGATGTCTGCGTGAAACATGACCATCCACCGGCGAAATAAGCGATGTGAAGTGGTTCAGCGCTGCAGACGCCACTCCCACGCTCTCTACTCTCCACAGGCCCACTTTAAATGTAGGTCAGGAAAGCTGACGGAGACGAGATCGACTATGGGAGTTGTAGCAATACGGTTAAGCGGTTAGTGTAGGGGCAGTAAACTGAAAGATCGCTGGTTCGAATCCCTGTTCTGACGAGGCGGTGTTATGTTCTTGGCCCCTTAAGCCGAGCGCTCAACCCTAAATGACAATGTCAATGTAAAATGAGTGTGACTGGGAGAAGACGTGGGGAGAAATGGAGGGAAGGATGGGCGAAGAGGCTGGAATGGGAGGAAGGATGGGCGAAGAGGCTGGAATGGGAGGAAGGATGGGCGAAGAGGCTGGAATGGGAGGAAGGATGGGCGAAGAGGCTGGAATGGGAGGAAGGATGGGCGCAGAGGCTGGAATGGGAGGGAAGGATGGGCGAAGAGGCTGGAATGGGAGGATGGATGGGCGAAGAGGGTGGAATGGGAGGAAGGATGGGCGAAGAGGCTGGAATGGGAGGATGGATGGGCGAAGAGGGTGGAAAGGGAGGAAGGAGGAGGCGGGTGGTATTTGAGGTGATGTGTTAATGAGGCCAGAGTTGGATAAGAGATTGAGCTGGGATTGGAAAATCTGCTAGTAAAATCTGCTGGATGTAAACCAGGCCAAAAGGTTGGCAATTGACAGTCAGATACAGTAATCCCAAAGAATGATGATTATGATTAGTGATTCAGAGCCGTAATGTTTTAGTCTGCTGTGCAGATCAGATTATGTAACAGCAGTAAAGAGGCTGTGCTCTGCTGTCCAGATCAAAAGCAGAGTGGATAGTTACTTAAATGTAAACCGATTTAAACATGTGTGCTCACTGTTTACGATCAGTGTTTTCTCTTTGCGAGGTGCTTATTTCAGCATTTTCCCTAGAAGAAGTGTGGTATATTCATGTAGGAAGACAACCAGGGGTTGTGGTACATTGCCTACATCACAGCTGAGAACTGAGAACTATTAAACATTGTTCCCCAGCGCAGTAGAACAGCGTGTTTTTGTTTCCTCCTCATAATGTGGTCTCCATGCTACAGTTTTCAGACAATATGCCTTCAAGTTTTGAACCACCTGGTTTGAAATCTACGTTGTGTAGCGGTCCTCTTCAGCCTGGCCGTTCCCTAAGGGTTGTCCTCCCTGTGTTTCCCTGGCTCAGCTAATCAGCATTGAGCTGAGGGGAGGCATATGCTGCCAGCTCTGATGCTGCCTCAGCATCCTAGGGCGAGGGGTGGGTGAGGGGTGGGGGGTGAGAGAGTTAAAGAGAGCGATGGGGAGATTCGGGGGGGGTAGAGAGAGAGGGAGGGAGGGGGAGAGAAAGAGAGAGCGGGGGGGAGAGAGAGAGAGAGAGAGAGAGAGAGAGAGAGAGAGAGAGAGAGGGAGGGAGGGGTGAGAAGAGAACGAGCAGTGAAAGCGACAGTGAGTTCTAGACTGCAACGCGGCAGCAGTGTCTCAGCTTCGTGAAGAACAACCAGCAGAAGGATCGTCTGCCAGGAAGAGGGAACTGTATTTCACCAAAAGACAGGAGAAGGGGAGGGGTCAACCTGTTCAAGCCCACCCCCCTGGATGATGTCACGGCAGCGTTGATCTGAATCCGGCATCACTCCACCGCCTCTCTCTGCCACCGCTGCTGCCCCAGGGATTACTGCTGTTGTTGTTTCTGAGGCCGCTCTCTGGCCCACTCGTCTGAGCTCCCATAGTGCCGCTGTGTCTCTACTCTCTGGCCGCGCTCCAGTTTCGCTTTACCTGGGCTTCCTTCTCTCTCGGACACACAGAAGCGGGGTGTATGTGAGGATTGTTTAGTGGATAGGAACGCGAGGGCGTGCACGCGTGTCATCAACCAGGGACAGTGTGTAGAAGCTCCATTGGCTTGATTTAGTCACCCCCCCCCCCCCACGACCCCCGGCGTCGCCCCCCTCCCCTGGTCCCGGCAGCGAGGGGGCGCTGGGCCATGTTTAAGGGGGGGCCATGAGCCCGGGTTGTATGCTGCTGTTTGTGTTTGGCTTCGTGGGGGGTGCCGTGGTCATCAACTCTGCCGTGCTGGTCTCTCTGTCTGTCCTACTGCTGGTGCATTACTCCGTCTCTACTGGTCTGCCTGCCCTCCCCAGCCTGACGCCAACCAGCAGGTACCGGACGTGTCTGTGTGTGTCTGTGTGTGTCTGTGTGTGTCTGTGTGTGTGTGTCTGTGTCAAGCCTGACGTGACCCAGCAGGTACAGGACATGTCGGGGTGTGTGTGTGTGTCCTACCAGCAAGTAACTGTGGATGGGAGTGGTGACTCTTCCCTCTTAAATTACCTGTCATTTCATCTGCTCGTCCTTCTGACCAACTCCCTGGCTCAGCTGTCATTGTGTCCTTCATCCCTGGCTGAGTAAAGCCAGTTGCCAGGCTGTGAGCATGTGGTCTGTGGTTTGCTGTTGCTGTGAAACCGTCAGGTGTTATTGGTCTGAAAGTAGGTCAGGAAAGAGAGAGAGAGAGAGAGAGAGAGAGAGAGAGAGAGAGCTCCTCAGCTAGTGGATAGTCTCAAACATACTCATCTCCATTTTAATATTACAGTGTATTTACCTTTATGTAGTTAATCCTGTTGAGGTACAAAACATCTCTTTTACAAGAGGGTCCAAGTTAGCTGCGATCATTTTCCATGTTTTATAACAACTGTTGAATATTTCTGTGAAATGGAGGGAAACATTTTTCAGGGCGGCTGGTTTCTCTCAGATGTGACAGTAGTGACCGTGACCATGTTGGCCCTGAGTTTGACCTCTGAGGAGTCTGCGTGTCCGTCTCTGTTTCTCTCTTCCTTTCTCTCTGTCGCTCTCATTCTGTCTCTTTTTGTCTCTGGGTATCAGCCTATAGCGGTGTGCCTATTGTTTATGTGCTGCTACCGTTCAACACAGCCTGCTCTTTTGAACAGGGGAGCCTTTGTTTCTGCCTACTGTATCTTTCTGATAGCTACTCATTGATGTGGCCGGGTTGATATTGTGAACTACCACTGATGATCAGAGGCTGACCATGTTTCTCCTATTCCGATCCAGCTGGGAGGAAAGGCTGCCGGACAAAAACGTGTACAAAGTTACACCTGGAGCATGTAGGCTAACTCAGGGCGGCAGGTGTTTGAGTAACCCTTTCGTGTCGCCAGATTACCGAACTGTGACCGCTGAGTTGACGTCGATGTGGTGAGGCCACTGTGCGCACGCATACTGTGTTTTGTGGGGAGGTAGCGACGCTAGCAAAGCCAGGTCTGTCAGTAAGGACATGGAACAGAAGAACCACTACTGTGTGAATGTAGAAGCTCAACAGTCACCGGCCTGATATAGCCACACTGTGTACTGGGAGAACAGTGAATCACAGGGGCGTGACATCTAACCAACCCACTCTGAGGTACCTCCTAACAAACTCTGTGATTGGCTTGTCTTTTCCGCACCAGCTTCAAGGGCCTGTGTGAAGGTGTCGTATGACCGCCGGTCTGCCGTGTGATGTGTTTAGGTCACTAGCGTTATCCGTGCAGCAAGGTTATTGATGAGCTTCTAATGACTTCCGATGGAGGTCACGCAGTGTCAGACTGTTATATAAACCACACCACCAAACGCTCCATACCCAGAACGCCATTGTTTTTCTGTATCCAGGAAGGAGCGTCCAATCTCCATGGGATTGTTCTCGTTACCGGGAACTGATTTGACCCCTGACCCGCTGCAAGACCCCACGGAAACGCCGTCTGAACCATGGAAGCATAACGACCTGAATCACCCGCGCTCCAACACCAGCCTTAAGGTAACAACATTCCCTACTACGTGTCAGTCACCTCTCCGAGGCCTGTCATTGGTCTAACATGCTGCCACTCTTGGATACCGCCGGCCTGTTTTCGCCGTGCGAGTTGAGTAGGCACTCCTTGGTTTGAATCAGGACCGGCTGCGTGAGAAGGTGACGTAAACACCGACCTGACCACCACTCTCGCCACTCCTCCTGGCGTTTCCCAGGAACCTGAGGGCTGACGTATGGCAGGTCAAGGGTCATTTGGCCCAGAGTCGATGGTGTTTGCCGGTGTCACTCTGCCAGGGGCTGAGAAGGCGTCTTGAATAGGAAGCTTGATTCAGTGTGTCGGCAGTACCAAAGCACCATTGACAGGGAGACTTCAGTGTGCCTGGAATTAGTGTGTGTGTGTGTTGGGGGGGTGGCTGAGGGCCCGGGGGGTGGCTGAGGAGGAAGTGGTACCATTTGGGGCCGGGAGCAGGGGAAGACAGGAATGGAGGAGAGAAAACAGGAAGACCGAGGAGCTGCTGGGACCTCCCTGTGGTTGCCCATAGAAACCACACTGCCAGCAAAACCCTGTCGTGAATATTAATTTGTGCTTCGCTAATTACCTATTAATTTGTAGTAATATTTTCCCGCTCATGGTGAGAGTGATTCAGACACTGGGAGGAAGTCTGACCCTGGCAGTAGTTGGAAAACAACATTTAACGTAGGACTGGAGACCATGACTGCAATGTAATCTACTGGGGTTTAGACTTTCAGCTCAGCCTTGGTTGCTACTGAATCAGCCCTATAGACAATGCTGGTGTCAATGTGGATCTCTCATGGGTTGTTTTTTTTTTGTGCACAACCACACACACATTCTCACTCAACCTTTCAACCGGACTCCCACAGTTCAGACTCACAGCAAAACCTTTGTTTCACCCTCTGACTCACCATTTCCCAAAGATCTATACAGTTTTTGTTTACACTCTTTTTTTCTTTTTTCATCTAGTCTTTCTATCTCACTTTCCCCTTTTCCCTAATCACCACCAATCTTTCTCTCTCTGATATGTGCACACACAAACAAAGCAACTAACAGTGTCTGGTCAGGAGGTCTTTGTTGCTGTTGTCATGGATGAAGTCTGATTTATCAGTCAGAAGGAGAAAAAGGAATCCCTAGGCTCTGACAAGTACTACTATGGCAACAGTAAAGAGGATGATGCTGGCAAGGGAAGTGGAGGTTGAATTATCCCACGGGTAGAAGAACGATGTGTATGGAAGCTGATAACATAATACCTACCAATAATAATGTGTTGTGGAGGTTTTACTACGTCACTGGTAACTTTTTTGTAAATAATTTTAATAAAAATTCTAAAGTTATTACATCATTAGTTGGTATTATGATATTGGGTTTTTTACATAATTAGCTTCTAGACCAGGGCTGCCCAACCCTGTTCCTGGAGATCTGCTGTCCTGTAGGTTTTCTCTTCAACCCCATTTGGGACGAACCTGATTTAAGATTTTTATCTAGTTATTGATTAGAATCAGGTGTGCTAAATTCGAGCTGGAGAGAGAACCTCCAGGACAGTAGATCTCCAGGAACAGGGTCGGGCAGCCCTGGTCTAGATCATGGGATAGTCCCACAGATAGAGGGGGAAGAATGAGACAACACCAGACTACAAAATAATAGTTGTTCTGTTTGCATCCTTTGGAGAAATATGTTTTGCTGAACAACTACAGGAACAGAAGGGTTAAAATTAAGAGACCACTGCAAATTTAATGCTTCTGTTCATCACTCAAACTTTCCTTTTCAACTTTTTTGGAAAGAAAAAGGTGCAGTGGTCTCCTAATTTTGTCTGGAGCTGTATATATTTATAATATTTTTATATTTGTTTTTTACATCTTCAATTCTATCCATTCTGATTGTACTTTATTCTAATCTTGTGGCCTGTGAAGTGCTTTGGCGATGTGAATCAGTCAAATGTGGCTCTAAAAAGGGACCCTTGCTGTATTTTCTTCTTTAACCCAGTTGGGGACCCCAGATTCCCTGAGCAGAGGACAGGTGCTTTTGGCCAGTCAGCAGGCTGAACAGAACCAGGTCCAAACCACCATGTCTTTGTCATGGCCTGTAGTTGCTGTGTTGTCGTTGACACCTCGTCATAGTAGATTAATCTACGTGCCTCATAGAGCAATAGTGTCCTGCCTGCTGCATGTTACCTAAACCTGTCACTCACCTGGCGGAGCGTATCATCCGGGGACTGAATCCAAAGTGGACCATATTCCCGTTGTACTCTGCCAAAAGTAGTACTCTGCACAGGGGATGTGATACCATTTTGGATGCACCCCACTGTATCAGTGGTAGCGAAGGCTTGCTACGAATGCTAATTAGAGCGATTTTTGCTTTAAACCAATAAACTAGCCTTAGCAATAGACTTGACTAAAACATTGTTTTCTACTGTGTGCTCTAACAACTTTTATTTTGTAGATGTTTTTTTTGTTTTGAGCGACAGGTGTCTCATCCTGAGTAGCAGTTTCTCAGACTGTTTACACAGGATGCCCAATTAGGTTATTCTATTTTTACTATTTGTTTTTCTATTTTTTCTATCACTTAAGAAATGTTCAAGCTAAATGACCTCTTTTTGTGTACTTTGTGTTTTTGGTTTGTTTTATGATCTTTAATTCTATTTTCTTGTAGCCTAAACATTCAGGATAATTAGTGTTCAGTTTGTCTTAGTGGGCATTAATGGTTGTTGCATTAGATACACCTTTTCTTTTACATGTTAGCCTTTTTCTTTGTTGGATAATGAAGCTATTTGTTGCTTTCCAGCCAATGTGACTGTGATCCTTCTGTCTTATTTCTTTTCTTCCTCCGTTTTTCTTTGTCTTCCTCCTGCTGCTCCTGTTCTTTCTGTTCTGTAGGATGAGATGTCAAATGTTAGCCATGGAGACTCCAGTTCCCACAAGACCATGTCCCCTAAAGGGGCCTCCAAGGCAGGAACCCCATTTGGGTTTCAGGCTCAAGGAGGTTCCAGAACATCCTCTCAGCTGGCTGGCTCCAAATCAGGCGCCCCTATGTCTTCTCAAGGTGGGGAGTCAAAGCCCATTACCCCCATGTCCATGCAAAGTGGCGGTCACCAATCTGTCTCCCCAGTGTCCTGTCAGGGAGCTGGCTCTAGTTTGGCCACTCCCATCTCTTCCGAAGGCAGTGGACTGATGTCGGCCATGTCTACTTCTACGTCTGACGTTACCATGGCGTCCGTGGGCACACCTCTCACTGAGAATTTGGATGACGTGGGCTCGAGTCTGAACAGGAACCTGGACCGAAACGACAGGAAGCAGAATTCCAGTAAGAACGCCACGCTACAGGAGAAGGAGGAAGAAAGGGACTCAAAACTGAGAGGAGGTAGGACACATGGTTAGAGTCAGTCCTGTCGCTTCTGGATGAAGCGCTGGGATGACACGGGGCTTGGGCTTGTTGTTCTGAAACCTGCTCAAATAGGTTTGATATTGCATTGGCCTAACCGCGGCATTCACCGTGTCAAACGTAGTCCATGTCCTACCGTCTAACACGTCCTCTGTCCTCCAGACGCTGCCGATAAGGACACCGGGCCGTCGGAGGTGCAGGCCATCATAGAGTCCACTCCGGAGCTGGACATGGACCTTAGTGGCCACAGAGACGCCAGGTGGGTTCAACCAGGGGTGTCCATCTCTGCCTGTGAACTCCGTCATCATGTTTGATTTAAACTGCGCAGAGCCAGAGATGTGTGGTTGTGTGCAGAGAAAATACGCTGCATCTGGATTGTATTCAGCCCCCTTCCCTTTTTCCAGCCTTGTTCTAAAATGGATGTTCCTCATTAATCGACACGCACACTGCCCCATAATAACCCCTGAAGAAACCTTGTGCTGACAGATTAATATTCACCCCAGTCTGAGGTCCTGTACACTCTGGATTAGGTTTTCTTCAAGGACCTCTCAGAATTTAGCTCGGTGCGTCTTCCTCACCAGTGTCACCAGTTTTTACCGTAGGGATGGAATCAGTCCGGTTGTGTGCAGTGCCTTGTTTATTCCGGGCGTAGCATTCGGAGCTGTGGTTGAAGGAAGAGGGTCTGAATAAGTACACTTCATGTCTACACAAACACTACACCAGAACTCAAATGACCCGCCTCCCTCCGCCCATCTCCTGTCACCCAACTCCTCCCTTTCTCCATCCATGCATCCCTGTCTCCAGTACTCCTACCAAAGGCGAAGGCATCGAAAACCTGGCTTTCGACAGGAACACGGAGTCTCTGTTTGCGGAGCTGTCCTCGGCAGGGCCCGACATGGAAGTAGACATAGCAGACATGGACGAGGGTGCTGACCTGCTGGGTAAGACCGCTACCCTAGACACCTGGCACTCGCCTGCAGTGGTTAGAGAAAAGTGTATTCCTAAATAATGTTCATCATTAATCAGGTCTTAATCAAGTCCCAATAATATAGAAGGTGAAGCTCATTTAACCCTGTGCTGTAACAGTGAATGTGTAGCAGAGGGAGCCCCTTAAACCGCTGGATCGCCTTGGGTCATGGCCCCGTATTCTTTCCACGCAACGACCACATCCGTCTTGTCGGAGTCAATTGCAGTTTTTCATCTCCTGCATTCTGTACATGCTTCTCAGATTATGGCTAATCCTTAAATCATTGTGAATGATGATGAGAATGTTGAATGGATCAGGGTTCACGGACATTTCTGTCACCATTGTATTCCAAGACAATCATCTCATTCCCATGCTGTGGGGAAATCTGGAGAAATCTGTGTCTCCTTTAGCATGTACTAGGATGGCCTCTCCTTTCAACAGAAAAGGTTGATATTGATATTTTTTCCCCACATCACATTCAGCATTTCTACACCACTGCTTACCTCATGTTGTTATTTCATTCTTTTATTCGTTCCTCACTCTTTCAGAGGAGTTTGCTGGTGTGTATCAACAATTCCATGTAGTCCCTTCTTTTTAGCTCCTGAACTGTATCCAAAATTAACATTTGGGTCTTCCATTAGTTGTGTTTGTAGGTTAATGTACCTGTCCAGTAGGCTAGGGGTCCCAGTAGGCTAGGGGTCCCAGTAGGCTAGGGGTCCCAGTAGGCTAGGGGTCCCAGTAGGCTAGGGGTCCCAGTAGGCTAGGGGTCCCAGTAGGCTAGGGTCCCCATAAAATACCGGTGGAGTCTGGTTCTGAGCTGTTAAGTGATCTTGTGAAGTTAATCAGTTTTGTTTTTCACCTCACATTGCCAGCATGGGTGTCAGACTCAGACCTTACCTTCCTGGGTAAGATTGTGTGTATCATGTTGTTTTTTCTGATATTCTACTTGCTACTAGCTGGGTGATTTCCATTTCTGATGTATTTTGTATTTTTATGTATTTATATTACTTATATTTCCTGTTTATCCCTTCTTTTCTTCCTAACTCTGCAAAGGTATGGGTCGTGAAGTGGAGCATCTAATCCAAGAAAACACTCAACTGCTGGAAACCAAGTTAGTAGTGTTTCCAATCACCAGCATCCATGCTAAAGAAACCCAACACAAAGAACGCTTAGTTATGCAATAGACAGCACACTACTGCCACCTGCAGTTCATTGAGGGATTTAGAGTTCATCAAAGGCATTTTACCCAGAGAGAATGGTGTTTCGTAAATGGGGACCTGGGAACCCAAAAGCGGTGGACATTTTAGTTTTTGTTCTAGCACTACTGACCTGATTCCTTTAATCAATGGTTGGGTGATGAGTTGAGGAATTAAATCAGGTGTGCAGCATTAGTGCCAAGGACAAAGACAACAGTAGGTGACCTTTAAGGACCAGTGTTTAGAAGCAGTGAAACGGTTGTGGTCTGGTACCTGCTAGCTCAATGGTGGCTGTGAAAATAATATTTTCTTATGACTCAAATGACTGAAAGGGTGTGTAGAGACTTACGGTCTTGCTGATTTAATATTTGTCCTTTTGTTACATCAGAAATGCATTGAATGTGGTGAAGAACGACCTAATAGCGCAGGTGGATGAACTGTCCTGTGAGAAGGAGGCCCTAAAGGGAGAGCTGGAGGCAGTAACGCAGGCCAAGACCAGACTGGAGGAGAGGAACAAGGAGCTGGAGGAGGAGCTCAAGAGGTCTGTCTCTATTGCTCGGTTCTCTCTCTGCAGATGAATACTGTGTCCCCGTGCTTTTCACGTGTCTGTGTGTGCTCAGTGTTTGTGTTCAACACATGAGTGTGTGTGTTCCTCTCTTAGGGTTCGGGCTGAGGCTGAGGAGGCCAAAACGAACACCAAGACTGAGAACAATGAGGAAGAAGTAGGTTTTGTTTGTGTTTCTGTGCGCGTGTGTGTGTGTGTGTGTGTGTGTGTGTGTGTGTGTGTGTGTGCGTGTGTGTAATGGTGGTGCTGATACCATGTCTTGCAGGCAGATGTTCCCACAGCCCAGAGGAAGAGGTTCACCAGAGTCGAGATGGCCAGAGTGCTGATGGAGAGGAACCAGTACAAGGAGAGACTGATGGAGCTACAGGAGGCTGTTAGGTGGACAGAGATGATACGGTGAGAAGACACCAGGCATCATTTGTTATTCATTAAAATGCATATGAAAATACAAAACGTATAGGTTTTACTGTATAGAAACTCAACACTATATACACAGTCGTATTTGGACGATTGGCTTAATGGGTGTTTTTCGGTGTGTTGCCATAGCATTGGTGCTGGCATAATAGATATGTCTAGCCTTAATTCTGTGATAGCATTTTGAGTATGTTGGTGGTGTTTGTCAATGTGAGAATCAAAGAAATGTCAAGATGATGAGAAATCTTTGAAAAGCATAGCCAAAACCATAGGCGTAACAAAAACAAGATTTTGGAGCATTGTTAAAAAGAAGGAACCTACTGGTTTGCTCAGCAATTGTTAATGACCTGGTAGGCCAAGGAAGATCTACTGAGGATGGATGAGGAATGCCAACCATGAATTTTAGACAAATTAGTTTGAGGGAACTGGAATGTTTTAATGCTCTCCAATGTTACTTTCTAGTGAAAGCATCACTGTCATTTTAGAGCATTTGGCAGTATCAGAGCATTTTTTAAATATCTGGCAGTATTAGAGCATTTGGCAGTATTAGAGCTTTATTTTTAGAGCATTTGGCAAATGTTCGCCTTCAATGGCCGCTGGTTCACTTTTGTAGGCTTCTTTTGCCAGAGGAATCCCAATTTCAACTGTATAGCACAGTAAGTCAGTAAAACCTAATATATTATTTATTAAAAAAAATGTATCAATATAATTTTTTTATCAATGATGTGTTGTCATTTCTCAATGGTAAAACCAGTGTGCACAAACACAAATACTTAAAAATTAAGTTAAAACACAGTGCATTTTTTATCTGGAGTATAGAGCTAAAGCATAAAAAAAAGGCTACTCTCTCAATGATTTCAGAAGGTTATGCTTTTGTTTATTGAATTTTCTCTCCTGTGTGATTGTAATTGGTTGGGTAACAAGACTGTTTTTCTCTCTGCTGAGCAAGGATGACTCATTAAACATGTTATTCTCTACCTCGCAGAGCGTCCAGAGAGAGCCCAGCTGCTGCAGACAAGAAGAAATCCAGCATCTGGCAGTTGTAAGCGTTCCCTTTTTGTTTGTACATTTACTACTACATCGATACAACCCTTCTTCTGCCTGTACTAGTTTTGGCAGTACATTCTATATCTAAAAGCTTAGTTTAAGCATTGTAGTACTGATAATAATTTCATCTGTTTCCCCCTTTGTTTTCATCACCAGTGTGTAGGTAAACTTTGACATGTTAATGGGTTTTCTAACAAACCAGGGAGAGCCAGGTGGATCAGAGAATGGCTTTTTTTAATGTCTCATTTTGTATTTATAAAGAGTCGGGATTGAGTTCACTCAGTGAATTCCCCCAAGCGAAGGCAGCGCCCAAACTCTGCTTCAGATATTCAGACATGATGTGTAAGCAAGCACACTGTAGTGTAGTGCATATATTCAATACATTTCACTGAAAATGTACCTGAAAAATCAGTTTCTGATCTAGGCTCTCCCGGTTGAGTATCAGCAGTTCTGGTGTGTGGTTAGTTTCTGAACAACAGGACTGATGCATCTGACTAATGGTTTTTTGGGGCAGAGGGTAAAGTATGACTTTGTTGGTGGGGTGTAACGTGATTGCTGGAGAAAGGTTGCAGTGTACATTTCAAATGCATGTTTATTCATGAAGACATTCTGTCTCATGTTGCCCTCTGCTCCTTCTCTCTTTTATGTCCTGCCTTTTTGTTGTTGTTGTTGTTTTGTTGTGTGTATGCAGAAGGTGTGTTAAGAGGGTGTGGTATGGGGGAAGGGGTTGGCTTGAGATGGGGAGAAAGAGAGCATGATGAGGTGGGATGGATAGTTACTGGGTCTTGCTCACTAAGATGCCCCAGGTTAATTCTTTGACATACTTCTTCCTAATAAAATATTATTATTATTTCGAGCGGTATTCCTTCAAAAGCCTTAAGCTAAAGATGCTGTTCAGTATTTATGACGTACACATTTCTATTATTTCTTTTTGCCGGTCTGCGTAAGCGTAGAAGAGCGAATGTCTCTTACTGACTGACTGACTACCCCTTGTTAAATAGCATAGTGGTTAGAGAAGCGGACTTGTGAACTATAGGTCCCGAGTTGGTATCTCCTCACAGGCAAAGCGATGTACGCGTTATGAATTATTCCATATAGATGAAAACTTTGCGGGCTAAAACCGTTAGTATCTACTTTATAGTAAGCCTGAAATAAAACAGTTTACTGTTATTTTGCGACGGTTTCTGGTGGATTTTCGAAGTATGCATCCGTGCATGCGTTTTGGGTCAGGATAGACAAACACAGTAGTTACGTTATAGTAAGCCTTAACTGACATGGAATAGTTCATCTTCAGTCTCACTAGCAATTGCTCAATTCTTATGATTATTTCTAGGAAGTTAGTCGATACCAGTAAGCCTATTACTGGCTAATAAGCTGTTAAAACGGCCAGTGGCACAAGCAATACAGTTCATAGACGCTATTTGTGGTGGATGTAAAATTAATAAGAAACGTTAGTCAGTTTAACACAATCCCCAATGGAGTCTAGCGACTGCTGAAACGTGTAATGCCGTGGCGTAGTGGTTAAAGACAGTGCCTCATGTGGAAGACCTAAGTTCGAATCTATTGAGAGCAACGACATTATTAGCTAGAGAGACCAAACAAACTTTTTCACATTTTCAGACTATCCCAGCTAAAAATGCTTTAATGTGTATGGACTGATGGCATCAATTTGCATTAATTAACCCAAAAATAGTATCTGTTGAAGCTTGAGGTACTAAACCAACTTTGTTTCAATTGGTTAGGCTGTGCCAACTTAAAAAGCTATATCAGTTATCAACTACGGCAATAAAAATGTGCATACATTTTCATAATGACCATTAATTAACCCTAAAACAGTATCTTTGAACCATTTAAGCTAGCGACAAAACTTTTTTTTTTGTCTTCCTCCATATGTCTGCTATTCAACTGTCAAATCAGAATTCTTCCAGTACCACCCATAACTTATTTAGAAAGCATTACAGCAAACCCCAGGAAAAGTCTAGTTGTATTCCAGAATCATATATTGTTGTCTGTGGGCCATATCTGTTTCTGGCCGTATAGATATTTCACTGTTAATACATATCAGGAAGTAGTTTGACGTCACTCTGGCTGACTGATATTTAAGGCTTGCGTGTAGCTGGTGTAATCATCACCAGTGTGTGTCTGTGTCGTGTTCTTTGTGGACTCACTAACTGCCTGGTTGGCGTTACAGTATTAACCAATGCATTCCCTGCCCTCCCGTCCTCTTTAACATCACTGAGCGGAGACCTGCTTGCTGTGAAACCATGCTTATGGTCTGAGGTCTCATCTAGCCAGTTGGATTAAGCTTCTTTGCATCATGCCGTTGGGAAAAACTGTATTCCAATCTGGCCGGTTTTCCATGTATGGCTCTGGATTTGGGAGGGGGGACCAGCTAGGCGTTTGTGTGTTGTGGGAGGGGGGACCAGCTAGGCATTTGTGTGTTGTGGGAGGGGGGACCAGCTAGGCGTTTGTGTGTTGTGGGAGGGGGGACCAGCTAGGCGTTTGTGTGTTGTGGGAGGGGGGACCAGCTAGGTGTTTGTGTGTTGTGGGAGGGGGGACCAGCTAGGCGTTTGTGTGTTGTGGGAGGGGGGGACCAGCTAGGCGTTTGTGTGTTGTGGGAGGGGGGACCAGCTAGGCGTTTGTGTGTAGTGGAAGGGGGGACCAGCTAGGCGTTTGTGTGTTGTGGGAGGGGGGACCAGCTAGGTGTTTGTGTGTTGTGGGAGGGGGGACCAGCTAGGCGTTTCGGGAGGGACCCTTGATCATTCATCCTGTAAACCCTGCCGCCCGACCCCCGCTGCTGCTCTGTCCGCATTTCTATATGTGTCTTTGTGTGCTCTTTCTTTCCACCTCCTCCATCCCTCCATCCCTCCCTCCCTCCGTCCTCCAGTTTCAGCCGGCTGTTCAGCTCGAGTGGCGGCGCGGCCAAGAAGCCATCGGAGGCTGCCCCGGTGAATGTGAAGTACAACGCCCCCTCCTCCCAGGTCCAGCCCACCGTGAAGAAGAGGAGTGCAGCGCTGCAGCAGTTGCCCAGTGACAAGAGCAAGGCCTTCGACTTCCTCAACGAGGAGTGAGTCCTGGACGCGCCGCCTTCTACCGCACCCCCGTTTCACCCGGCGCCTGGGGAAGTGGTGCTCATCCCACAAACTGGGTGCTAGTTAGCAACGTCCTTCAAACGGCACACAGGGACATGAACACAAGATCACCCGAGATCAGCTGACTGTGTGGATGAAGATAAGTCCTGGAGTAGCCCTTCAGGACGAACATACTAACTTAAGTCGCTCTGATTGTCCCTCCCCAGGTCGGAGGCGGGCAGCATGGTGTCTCGTAGGGAGCAGAAGAGAGCCCAGTACAGGCAGGTGAAGGCCCACGTTCAGAAGGAGGAGGACGGCAGGGTGCAGGCCTACGGGTGGAGCCTGCCACAGAAGTTCAAGGTATGAGAGGTCGTTCAGGCTGTCTGACCTGCCTGTATACGGGTGTTCTGACCGCGCCCTTCTATTACAGGTGGCCAACGGAGGTCAGACGTCCGAGAACAAGATGAAGAATCTCCCCGTACCCGTCTACCTTCGCCCGCTGGACGAGAAAGATGCTGCCATGAAGGTGCGTGCGCGTTAGCGGGCGTTAGCGGGCGTTAGCGGGCGTCCTCCTGCCTCTATACGCCTCCCTGCTCGTTGCGTGAGGGTTACAGTGTCTCCTCCTCTGTAGCTGTGGTGTGCCGCCGGCGTGAACCTGTCTGGGGGAAAGACCCGTGACGGGGGGTCCATAGTGGGAGCCAGCGTGTTCTACAGCGACCTGAGCAGCCCTGGACCTGAGAGTCCTCGCAGGAAGACGGGATCACAGAGCAGTCTGGACAAACTAGACCTGGACCTGAAGGTACTGACGCGCACACCCCGCCCACGCACACACACATTCTTAACCCAGAAGCATTTCTCTTCCTGGCCTGGCCATCTGTAGAAATTGAATGCGCAATCAGAGGCGTAAAAAGTACAATGTAAATGAAATGTACTCTGCAGTGTTCACCAGTTAATTAGGACGTTTCTAATTAAGAGCTACATGGCCAGGTAAGGGGCGTTTGGAACTAACCGGTGACCTTAATTGATATTCAGTTTGAATACATTACGTTGTAGGATGTCAGCCACGCCTGGTTAAGTCCACCGTTCCTTGGTGTAGCCGGTGTTAAATGGATACCTAGTTATCCAAGGAACCAGTGAGACCATGCTGAGAGGACCGCTTGTCTCCTGGAAGGTTGAGGATGTTTATTAGTCGGTGAAGCTGCTGTGTGTGTGTGTGTGTGTGTGTGGGAGCAGGAGCAGGAAAAGGAGCTCCGTCATCATGAGGAGCTGTCTTCTCTGGTCTGGATCTGTACCAGTACTCAGTCCACCACAAAGGTCATCGTCATCGATGCCAACCAGCCTGGGAACATCCTGGAGAACTTCTTTGTCTGTAACTCCCACGTCCTGTGCATCGCCAGTGTGCCAGGTCTGTGACCGTCTGTCTGCGCCTGTCTTTCATGTGAACACTGAAGGCAAAGCTAAATTAGTTTTTGATTTGAGTCTGTTTGTGTTCATGTTCTGTGTGTGTCAGGTGCCAGGGAGACAGACTACCCAGCAGGGGAGGAGGTTCCCCATGGCCTCGAGACCTCGGGGCCTGAGAGTGGACCCCAGGAAGCCAGCTCAACCCGTAGCGGCTCTGGGGGCGAAGCGGGAGTGCTGGCAGGAATCAATGTGGTTGGCTGCTCTACCGAGGGAGCTGTGGCCACGCCCCAGACAGCAGGCGCCGAGAACGAGACGGATTCAGGTGAGAATTCCACCCCCCCCCCAACACACACACACACACACACACACACACACACACACAATTCATGCTGTATTGGGCCTCCCTCACCCATCTCCTCCTGGGGTAGACTCCAAGGCAGCGGAGGAGGCCACGGAGGCCACGGAGGCCAGCGCCGGTCCAGCAGGCCCAGAGCATGACAGGACTCAGAGGGGAGTTTACACTGAGCATGTCTTCACGGACCCCCTGGGCGCTCAGAACACCGGTCCGGCAGACACTCCAGCCAACTACACACAGAGGTATGGGACACACACACACACACACACACACACGCACACACACAAGTTTGTACAGCTACCCTCATGGGGACCAGAAAATAGAAATTCCATGCTCCCTTGCCCTAATCTTAACCCTAAACCTTACCCTAAACCTAACCTTAACCTCAATAAAGTAACATTTATGTCTAAACTTTACCTAGATGTAATGCCTAACCTTAAACATAACCAACAATGCCTGGACCTTGAAGAAACCCCCAATTATTACTATAAAATAAATTGTAAGTTTGACCCTAAACCCTGAGCCGGACATTGACCCTAAACCCTTTTGCCTCACGGGGGCCGGCCAGAGGTCCCAATGAGTCCAATTTATTCTGGTTTTACTATACTCGTTGGGACACACACACAAATACTCACACTCGCACCCAGACAGCGATAATAGGGTCTGGTTTGTGCCCTCAGAGAGTGCGATCTTGTGAAGGATGGCGTCAGCTCCAACCCTAACCCAGAGGAACAGGACCTGATGAGAGAGGAAGCCCAGAAGATGAGCAGTGTGTTGCCTACCATGTGGCTGGGGGCACAGAACGGATGGTGAGACGCCCCACCGAGCCCCTGCCACTCAGCGCCAAGCTGCCAGTAGAGCGGAAAGGTGTCTGTGTGATAACCCGGTGCTTTGTGGTGTGTGTGATAACCCGGTGTGATAACCCAGTGCGTTGTGGTGTGTGATAACCCAGTGCGTTGTGGTGTGTGATAACCCGGTGCTTTAAGGTGTGATAACCCGGTGCTTTGTGGTGTGTGTGATAACCCGGTGTGATAACCCAGTGCGTTGTGGTGTGTGATAACCCGGTGCTTTAAGGTGTGATAACCCGGTGCTTTGTGGTGTGTGTGATAACCCGGTGTGATAACCCAGTGCGTTGTGGTGTGTGATAACCCGGTGCTTTAAGGTGTGATAACCCGGTGCTTTGTGGTGTGTGTGATAACCCGGTGTGATAACCCAGTGCGTTGTGGTGTGTGATAACCCGGTGCTTTAAGGTGTGATAACCCGGTGCTTTGTGGTGTGTGTGATAACCCGGTGTGATAACCCAGTGCGTTGTGGTGTGTGATAACCCGGTGCTTTAAGGTGTGATAACCCGGTGCTTTGTGTGTGTGGTTTAGTGTGTACGTGCACTCGTCCGTGGCTCAGTGGAGGAAGTGCCTCCACTCGATCAAGCTGAAGGACTCCATCCTGGGCATCGTCCATGTGAAAGGGAGGGTCCTGGTGGCTCTGGCTGACGGAACGCTGGCCATCTTCCACAGAGGAGTTGGTGAGGAACCACCGCTTTCCATGTCTGTCTTATAGTACTCTGTCTCCAAAGGAATCGTTCAGGACTAAGTCATTATCTACGTCACCAGTGACTGAATACAATTCTCCTTTGTGTACACTTAAACGAAGTAAGATTAAGATTCTTGAGTCAGTGCCGAGTGTTTTCTGACATCTACCGGAATAACCAACATGTTAACTTTACCATTAGACCCTCAGTAATTATTCTAACTACAGTTAGCCAAAACAAATGAACATTGGTTCATCTAACTGAGGAGTAGATGGAGTTTGTAGATAAAGGGGAAACTCTCCCATTGAGGGTCAGCCTTTGTGAGCCATCCTGTACTGTCATACCATGATCCTATGTGAGGGTGTGAATTAAAGGATTCCTGTTTTACTTCTTGTTCCCAGACGGCCAGTGGGATCTGACCAACTACCACCTGTTAGACCTGGGCCGACCCCACCACTCCATCCGCTGCATGACCGTGGTCCATGACAAGGTCTGGTGTGGCTACAGGAACAAGATCTATGTGGTCCAGCCCAAAGCCATGAAGATCGAGGTACGCCTGACCCTCTTTGAATACACAGAGATCCAGCCTGACCACGGATTAGATTTGTAACCTCCTTCTCTCCCCCCCCCCCCCCCCCCCCCCCCCCCCCTCCGTAGAAATCGTTTGACGCTCACCCCCGTAAAGAGAGCCAGGTGAGACAGCTGGCCTGGGACGGCGATGGGATCTGGGTGTCCATCCGATTGGACTCCACCCTGAGACTGTTCCACGCCCACACACACCAGCACCTCCAGGATGTGGACATAGAGCCCTACGTCAGCAAGATGCTGGGTGAGCGTCATGTGTTGTCTCTCAGTACGCCCAGGCCAAGGTCAACGGCAGCACTGTGTCCACACGGACCTGGCCCCATTCTGTCAGAGAGTTCCATCGTTCGGAGTTTCGTTGACGTGGCGGAAACCGCTGTCTCTGAGAGTCCAGTGTGTCCCGTGTTTGAGGGACACACTTGTGCTCAGATCTGGTTCCTGAGGCAGCTTTGGCATGTGGTCTGTCGTCTTAATTGGCCTGGTGGTCAAAATAATGGGCGACCTGGCTCGACCTGGAGAGTCATGAACCTAAGCATCGGAAGTTAATCGGAAAGAAATTGCTGAGGAACCACAACTTTGTGGAAGCAGCTGCTTTCAGTGTGCTTTGTATCACTTAATTATGGAAGTGTGTTTTGGCAGTAGCCTGAATGCTTAAAAACAACACTTGTATTAGAAGTGTTGTTGATTTTAGTTGATTTTGAATGGTAGTCATAGCATTAGCAAAAAATGAGTAACCTACAAGAAATGCAGACCAAAACATCCTTCTTTATTCATTTATCTTTATTGAAGTGTGTGTATTTGTTGTTTCTCAGGTACGGGGAAGCTGGGCTTCTCGTTTGTCAGGATCACAGCTCTTATGGTGTCCTGTAACCGGCTCTGGGTCGGCACAGGCAACGGAGTCATCATCTCTATACCTCTCACTGACAGCAAGGGTGAGTTATGTTTGTTTTTCTGTTGGTCTGTCAGTAAGCATCCTTTTATGTCCCCACTCGGTATATTTCCCTCTCTCTTCCACATTGAATCCCCCTGTGTGTTTCCAGTCAGTAAGGTAACAATGTTGAATCCCACTGTGTGTTTCCAGTCAGTAAGGTAACAATGTTGAATCCCACTGTGTGTTTCCAGTCAGTAAGGTAACAATGTTGAATCCCACTGTGTGTTTCCAGTCAGTAAGGTAACAATGTTGAATCCCACTGTGTGTTTCCAGTCAGTAAGGTAAGTGTTGAATCCCACTGTGTGTTTCCAGTCAGTTAGGTAACGGTGTTGAATCCCACTGTGTGTTTCCAGTCAGTAAGGTAACGGTGTTGAATCCCACTGTGTGTTTCCAGTCAGTAAGGTAAGTGTTGAATCCCACTGTGTGTTTCCAGTCAGTAAGGTAACGGTGTTGAATCCCCCTGTGTGTTTCCAGTCAGTAAGGTAACGGTGTTGAATCCCCCTGTGTGTTTCCAGTCAGTAAGGTAACGGTGTTGAATCCCACTGTGTTTCCAGTCAGTAAGGTAACGGTGTTGAATCCCACTGTGTTTCCAGTCAGTAAGGTAACGATGTTGAATCCCACTGTGTTTCCAGTCAGTAAGGTAACGATGTTGAATCCCACTGTGTTTCCAGTCAGTAAGGTAACGGTGTTGAATCCCACTGTGTTTCCAGTCAGTAAGGTAACGGCGGGGCCTGGGAAACCAGGTGGAGTCATCCGTGTCTACAGCGATGAGAACAGTGACAAGGTTACCGCTGGGACCTCTGTACCATTTTGCTCCATGGCTCATGCTCAGCTCTGTTTCCATGGTCACCGGGATGCTGTCAAGTTTTTCACCGCGGTCCCAGGTAACTCCTCTTCTGCTCCTCCCCCTGTTCCTCTCCTTTTGCTCCTCCCAATATTTAACCGGATGAAGCTCATTCCCCTCCCCAGGTCAGGTGATTTCATCAGGTTCAGGTGGAGGAGCAGAGGTTGGGGGTGAGAAGGGGGCAGGGGAACACCCTCAACAGCTGCTACAGAAGTCTGTCCTGGTGATGAGTGGAGGAGAGGGCTACATAGACTTCAGGATGGGTGAGCTGACATGTCTGTCAGAACAGGCTATTACACTCAGTATTTTGTAGGGCTAGAAAACATATGGATTTGTATGTATTGAACTGGCTTAATAATTGTCTGTCTCTGCGCGTGTCTGTCTCTGTGCATTTGTAGGTGACGAGGCTGGGGAGAGTGAAGAGCCACTAGATGAGCCCACTCTGAAGCTCCAGCCATTCCTGGCCAAAGCTGAGAGAAGTCACCTGATTGTCTGGCAGGTCATGGATAGTCAGGACTGAACTTTAACTCCTGACTTCTAATCTCTAACCTTGCCACAAAGAAGAGTGAGATGGACCTGCTTGTAGCAGGAACAACATGTCCAATCAGATTCACCCTTCTGCATGTTTATTTTAAAAGAATCCTCAAATGTTGTTTGTCTGTTTTTGTTTTACAGTTATTTCATTTTACTGATTGGATTTTAAATCCAATACATCCTGTTGCTCTTCTATCATCATCATTATTATTATTCCATTGATTATTATTATTACTAGAATTACTATTATGGAAAACATTTATGTTTATTTAATTTTCTTAGGTATTGTTTAGCCCATTTTCCATTGGTTTTCCATTGGATGTGTTGTGGAATTCTGGCCGTGTACTGTGTAGGGATTGGTGGTATCAATGTCTTTGGCCTCCTCTTTGCTTTGTTTCAATAAAGGGCAGGATGGGCAGGGGGGAGAACTGTACAAGACACTTGCACACATGAGAATAAGAACACTTTATTGGTTATTCTGTGTTTGAACTGAAAAACCAAATCAATCTCATGATGTCCCAAATCGTCCAGTAAGAAAGCATGGATTACAGAACAATCCAGAACATGCCTCTTGATTGTATGCAAGACAGTTAATCAGTTTTCTGAGTTTTCTGGACCTGGATGTTGTCTTCTGTGACTGGGCTTCTTATGAGGCAAAGCTAACAGATCACAGGATAATCATGCCTAGAGCTACAGTGGCAGATCATCTTCCCTGGGGTAATTTCTGACATGTTTGCAATGATTGAAATAGGAAGTAGAGATGGATGTGTAGATTAGTCGTTATTACCTCACTGAAGGCAGGGAGGAAGGCAGCTTTGCAATTTAAGGTTTGGAATAGGACCACTCCAAAGTTTAAACGGCGCCTCTGTCCTTAAGGTTTAAACGGCGCCTCTGTCCTTAAGGTTTAAACGGCGCCTCTGTCCTTAAGGTTTAAACGGGGGCCTCTGTCCTTAAGGTTTAAACGGGGGCCTCTGTCCTTAAGGTTTAAACGGGGGCCTCTGTCCTTAAGGTTTAAACGGGGGCCTCTGTCCTTAAGGTTTAAACGGGGGCCTCTGTTCTTAAGGTTTAAACGGGGGCCTCTGTCCTTAAGGTTTAAACGGGGGCCTCTGTCCTTAAGGTTTAAACAGGGGCCTCTGTCCTTAAGGTTTAAACTGGGCCTGTCTTTTGTTTCCGGGTGGCTGCTATCCTGTCTTCCTTCTCTTCCACCAGCTACAGCTTGCGGACTCTTTACTAAATGAATGGCTGCCTTAGTTTTGAAAGTAAAAATTGTTTAAATGGAACTACATTATGGACCTTTTGAAGTGTAGCAGAGTATTTATTCTTATGTGAAAGAATGTTACAGAACCAGTTACCAAAGGAATAATAACTTAAATTAATCAAAATAAAAATGTGCTGCCTTGTAGCAGCATGTTCAGACCCATTTCTCTGTAGATACAGTCACATTTTGCCAGATAGTCTTTGTTATATGGCCGTGTACAGATAGAGTATTTTTTAGCTGTCTTCTCTAAAATGAACTAAGATCATTCTCTTAGAGCCAAGATGTGAGAGTGTACAATAGCCAGCTTCCCTGCTGGTTGAATCTCTCTTACCCTGGTGAATGTTACCCATAGGCACAGATCTAGAAACGTTTTACACTATTGCGAATTCCGTTGTGCACCATTAGTGGCCACATCTTCCTTCTACATTTTGTACACTAGGGGGCGAGGTGGCTGTGAACTCTGACCAGACAGGATCCCTCCTGATAGGAGACTTTTAAGCCTATTTGTACTATTCACTTTTTGTATGTTTGTCTTTTAGGCTAATCTCTGTGGTTGGGTCTTAAATGACACGTTGTTGATTCCCCATCTCGTACACTATTTTTGGCTGGGATGGTTGAAAGAGGTGTACTAAAGAAGGAAGGTTTCATTTGAACCTGTGTCTTTTGACTAAATACCAGCAGGATGTGCTGATGTGTGTTATTCTGGTGTGTGTGTGTGTGTGTGTGTCTGTGTGTCTGTGTGTGTATCTTAAGGAGATGAGACACCTCATATCATAGTCTAGCCATTTCAGTATTTATTTCTATGAAAGAGCTTTTGCAGTTCAGAATGTAACTTTGTACAATACGAATGAGAAAATATATATATGAATATAAATATGTATATGAAACATTGAAATGGCTTGGGTTTATTGTTCTGACAATGAATGTTATTAAAATCATTGGAATGGTCAATACATGAGTGGTTTAATTGAAGAGAGAATATCTACTGAGCTATGCACTATCCGTGGGGAGAAGCTGAGTGCTCTGGATTGAAGTTATCCTTAGGCACAGATCTAGGGCCAGTTATTTACACAGAATCCTGAATTACTCCTGGGGTGAAATGTGTAAAACTGATCTTATATCAGGGCCACCTTCTGACTTGTCTTTCTATGATTACTGTTCTCCCTGGTAACTGTGCAGGCATCGTCCATGTACTGCTACAGCGTATTCATCTAATTCTTTTAACAATCAATTAAATTGACTTGTGTGGGAAAACAATTGTGTCCTTGTTGTTTTTGGGTCTTGACAAGATCAGGAACGTCTGAATATGAGGACGTGAAGTGAATCTCTCTGGCCCCTGGTAGTGCAGTGGTTAAGTTACTCCAGATGTCATTGAGGATGGGGGTTTGAATCCCCTGGGAATGGTCTGGACCCTTGGAAATGGTCTGTACCCCTGAGAATGGTCTGGACCTGTGGAATGGGCTGTGGTATTGTTGAAATAAGGAAAGGCCACAATTTCAAATTGGTCTTCAGGAAATTGGGATGGGAGAAAAACTTTGTAAAATAAAAATGTTGATGACTATGATGACTAGTTCTACCTTTCAGCCTCTTCAAAGTGCTCAATGGTCTCACCTTTTGTGATCAGCTCCAATTAAGCTTAAATTCATAGTTATGAAAAGTGATGTTAATCCATAAATGAATGTTTCCAGTTACAATTAGTGATATAAAACATGAAAGGCTACATGGATAAATCTGCTCAAACCACCCTATTTTTATTAATACATATTTAGCCAGACATCTGTCAGATGAGTTTATGCTATACAGGTATAGTAGGCTTTTTTTAAATGCTTGGCTAATGATGCTATTGATAACCCTTCCCTGTGGGTGAGGTAGAACATTAAAATGACAATGTGAGCTGTAGCCAGAGCACCGGAGAATGACATTGGTGGCTTTTCCTTTGTTTCTGTGAAGCACTGCAAAGTGAAGGTCAAGTGTTACTCCTGAAAACACTGACCCTCTCTCTGGCCTGCTCTTATTCTCTCTCTAATGCTCTGCCACAGTATCGATTTGCATTAAGCTGGGCAAAAAAACAACATTTAGCACAGCTCGGTCTCACGTTGCCTGAAATAATATCTGTCTGCCCATAGAAACTGGATAGCTGATAACCTTACAAGACCAGACAGTAAGACTGTAATCAATTCCATATCTCAATTTCAATGTAGTATGCAATACTTTCCCCCATAATATCTAGACCTGTAGCTTAGCCTACTGCAATGCTGCAGGCTCCATTTCACCCAAACAGAGAATCCTACTAAGAAAAACATTTACATGTTTCCTGCCACCAGGTGTCAGCGTTGGCCTACATTCTGTTGTCATGTGAAAGGTGACATTACTATGGCAGAAAAAGCCCTCCTTACCATTTCACTGGCTTTTAACTGTTATTCATGGCTTCAGTGTTCCATGTGATTGTCTGAGGCTGAAACAGTGGAGAACACTACATATATAAACGCAATAAGGATTTCAGAACATCCCTTTTCAGAAGTCAGAGTGAGAGGATCTGTAGCTGGTGACCTTGAAGTCACGTGGATGGCCGGTAATGATGGTTGTGCAAGCCCACGCTGCCCCACAAATGACCACCAGTTTCAGTAGTGTGTACACACACACACGCACGCGCGCGCGCACACGCACACACCCCCCCCACCCCCTCCCTCCTACTCACTCAGGGTTTAGTGGTTATGTAATGAGGCAGCTGGTGTCTCGAAGGGAGGCTGGGTGGGTCCTGGCTCCATGTCCGGCTGCCCCTACCTCGGCACACAACATCACCCGCTGCTCAGGCCTCTCTGGGCCTACGGGCCCACAACACTGCGGGTTTAGGTTTTCTATTTCTGGAAATTGACAATATCTCCAGGGGCATGAAACCAACCCTCTCTATAGGCTGCAGAGAATGTGAGGTGTGTGTGTGTGTGTGTGTGTGGGTGGGTGTTAGTGGGATGACCGTATGTTACATTGTGGGACCAGATGGGTGTAACGAGGTGAGTGCTGAAAGTTGCAAGGAATAACTCATGTCATCAAGATATTACGCTGTCAACAGTACCCTGGTCAGAATAAGACATGTCACCCTGTAATATTGGAACCGTTCATCCGTTCATCGTGAGCTACACGTCCACCCGCTCAGCGCGCTGTGTGTCTGTGTCACAGTCATCATCAGATCAGGCATTCAGACCGTGTCACCAACCCCCCCTGGTGGAAGCAAACACAGCTGCAGTCTTATTTCCACCGGCTCTGTCTGTCTGTCTGTGATGTCAGTGTTCCTCCCTCTGACGCTCCACAGCCAGCCCTGTCACCCAACACCATTTGCCAGTGCGATCAGAGCGTGTGCGTGTGTGAATCTGAGGATGTGTGTGCAGACATCAAAAGGTCTGCTAGAGACAGTGTCTGGGAGAATGAGCTGCAGCGTACAGACTGCCTGCCCAGGGCTCATTTGCTCATACGTTCAGTTTTTTTTTCATTTTAGAAATAAAATTGATTCTTATAAATACATTGGAATGTGTCTTAGGTCAGGTGTTGAAAACATCCTTCACCTGCTCTATAAAGAATCAGTGTTTGCTGACCCTGCCCTAAATTAGGACCTAAAAATGGATGCCATGGACAGATGAAATTCGGTTGGGTTTGCCTTTCGTTTGCTTCTGCTGGGTTTGTGAAATAGAACACCCCCTCTTCCATACACTCTGATATTTGTGAAACAGGCCACTAGCACACAAAAGCTGCCCAGAGTCTGTTTGAAGTAATGCCAACATCTAAAGTCAATATCCAATTTCAGCTGGCATGTCCTTATTTCAAGGTCTTTTCCTCTGTCCTGCCTTTGAGCAAATACGTTTAAAACTCTAAAAATAGATGTTTTCCCTGATTGTGGCTAAGGAGATAGCCACGAGGTTGGAGTAGCTACCAGAGGTGTAATTTCAGCCCCTGAAACTCTGCAGAGTGCTGTAACACTCAAATAGGCCGCCTCCAATTAATCAAAATATGTTCCAGGGGATTTGCAAAGACTGTGTCATAGAGAGAACTTGGCAAATATCTTTAGGTACAAACATGGACCATTGGAGGAGACTAGATTCTAGGTAAAAACCCTGCATGAACTTTATGTGCGTGTTTTTGTGTTTTTTTATGCTTGCTGCTGCAATTTTCCTAACTAGAGGGAGTTAAGCATGAAAACATATCTGCATAAATTAAAAGATCAGAAAAGGAAGCTTGTAGATAAAATGACTGTGAACAGCCTATCATTTTATGTAAAACAGCCAAAAATAATGGGAAGTTATTTTGCTTGAGGAAAGAGATTGCTCTAGATTGGCTGTTTTGAATGTGGATGATAAATGTTTAGAATGCTTTGACATTTGCTGCTGAGTCACAATGACCCCACAGAAAAAAACAGACCAATTTATCTGTCAGACAGACAAATCATAACCTTTTCAGCTATATTGAGTTTGAAAAGCACTAAACCTATTAACAACACAAAGGTTTACTTTAAGGTTTACTCCTTGGATTTCCCAAGAGTGTTGTGAAAGTTGTTTAATTAAGCAATAAGGCCTGGATACAGACCTTTGCCATTGTACAACTGTCATGTACAATGACAGTTGTCATTGTACATATTATTGTACATATTAGTTTATAATAGCAATAAACCCTTAGGTCCCTTATTGCTATTATAAACTAACTACCAACACAATTAAAACAGTAACAATAAATGTTTTGTCATACTGTCATGCTCTCGCGTACAAAAACCTTTAGCCAATCAGCATCCAGGATTCAAAACACTCAATTTACCATTCCTAATATTGACCAATGAGCACATATTCATGGACTTTCAAAACAAATGTAGCCCTGTTGGTGCTGGCTTTTAACAAAATACAGCCCATCCACAAAATGGTCAAATGGTCCCAGTTTGACTTCAGTTTGTGAATGGCATGTTTGATTCCAACCAACCACTATTAACCAAGCACTGTATATTCAAACATGTCAAAGTAGGAAGGCATGGTTAGGAGCAGTATTAACAGGGATGGCTGTCCGAACCGAAAGCTGTTACTAGTCCCTCTAACAGGCCTGAGGTTCTGACCCTGTGGCGAAGTGGGACAGAGCGACCGACAGGAAAAAGTAAGTCAATCCCTTGTTATCAGGTTTTCTCTGACCCACTTCCGTCTGCTCCTCACCTGGCCAACAGAGGAGGAAGACCATGGTAGAGGGGACGAAGAGAGGGGGAGGTGAAAGGGGAAGAAATGGAGTTAGGATGGTGGTTGGAGGAATGCAATGACACAGAAATGACTGAGGGGCCACCACCTGCACAGTCCGGAGGCTAAACGCCCAGTCATCTGAAACACGTCGTAGTGAGGACCACGGCTGCAGGACAGGGGGAGGGAAACGTCTCTAGGAAGGACCAGAGAGAAAGTGAGGCGTTACATGTGGAATGGAAAGTAGAAGTAAAGAAACCTAAAAACACGATGCCCAATAAACAAAAAAACAGATAACAGGATTTCTGGGTGTTAACTGGCTGAAACAGCATTCTAGCCGTGATATTGTCCATCAGACAATATAAATACAGTTACGGCAACAACAACAAAAATACTTGATGGCGTTAATTATTTCACATATCAGCTCCTCTCCGCAGCGAACTGTAAGAGAAACACTAATGCTTTTATTAACACAATATCTTCCCTTGCTTTTAATGTAAACACTTGGTTAACACCAGCAGTGTTTTTTGGATTATGCTGATTGTATTTAGTAATGTTATCTCCAGAAATGCAGTAAGGGGTATGTAGTAAGCAGCCAATAAACCACAACTAAGGGCTGGACCAAGACACTTTGCATTGTGATGTGTCCATAAAAAGGCTGAGCCGGGTTATATGGGCAATATACCACACCCTCTTAGGCCGTGCAGCTAGAGTAAAAATGTATTGATCTGACAATAATTGATTCATTGACTGAACAGCGAACGTGCATATTCGGGTGACAGTCCGCAGTATTGACAGTTGTTCTAACGTGGCTGTCATCCCTGAGAATAGACACAGAACTCACACACAATGACAACCTAGCGTCGGTGTTCACTGACCCATTGGCAGAGCGTGAGAATTTGGGTCAGTTTCAGAATGTGTTCGTGTGTGTAAAAAAAAGAGGACATCTTGGAAAGACGATTAGCTACTGGGTTATGCCTGGCTTATACCTGCCACTGATATAGGTAAGGGTGTGTTTGCACGTGTGCTTGTAACAGAGTCTTAGGCAGTTAGCCGATTAGTTGTGTTAGCGTCTGTGCTAAGGCTGGCCTATATCTGCCATTGATCCTCACTCGGACCATATGTTGCCATGCATGGATGGAAGCTTCTTTATTTTCTTCTACTCATTAGCAGGCCTGTTAACTAACTGTGTGCTCTCTCTTTCTTTCTGTCATTTTCAAATATTAGAATTTTTTTTTCTGGAAGCTCTCTAAGTTCAGTTAAAAAAAGGTCCATCTAGGCACAATGAGACCTTAACTCCATCTAGCAGCAACAAAACATCTACAAGCCATTCAAAATGTCACATGAAACATGGAGATGCATGCTTTTTGTCATATCAAATTACCAGATATCTTTGTGCTTTAGTCAACATTCTTATTTCCTCCACTCCTCTCTTAGAAATTGGAGCCTGAGGGAAGAAACCCTCCTTCACCTCCCCCAATGTGCTTTGAGAGGGAGGTGAGGAATGGAGGATACAAATACTTTACTTGATTCAAATACTTTACCTGAGGAATCAAATACTTGATTCCTCAGCTCATCTCTTTTTTTGCCTCTTAACTCTGACCTCCTCATACATACAGTGGGTTTGGTTTGGGAGACAGGTTGGACACAGTTGACCTTCTCCTGACAGAGGAAGTAAGCATCTGACAGCTATTAACATTTTCCATAGTGCCTGACAGACAAAGCGGACAACTAAAAAACCCACAGCCTGTTCATGACCAGTAGCCATGCCATGTAGGACGTGTGAAGCAGTGAGCCCTCCGCAGCTTGACTCCTTTAGAGGTGTCAGGGAATACGCTATGGGGCTTAGTCTTGGAGTATTGTAGCCTCTGTAGAATCTTCCATTGTGTGTGACAGTATCTGGACTGAACAGGTATGAATGTCAGATATCCTCTCAGTCTGACAGCTACCTCAGTGCCCATTTTGCATTGAAAGACTCTGTGGGGGGCAGGCTAACAAACTGAAATGTGTAATATAGACAATATATACGTTAGGGCCTAGCATTGTCCAAATATGGATGTATGATGATATTGTAGCGATACAGTGACTTCTTAAAGTGGGTAGGGGACATGAACCCATAGAACAGGCTTGGCAGTCCTCAAACTCTGTCCTGAGCCCGTTGGAGAGTCCAGACGTCATCAATCTGGAACCTGATAGCGCAGATATTTGCAGACTAGTAGTGAAATCTAAAGTTTGGGAGGCCCAGTCCTCCCTCCAATTTGTACTTACAGAGGCTTTTAAACTAATTGACGTGTTTTATAGTCACAAATAAACTGACTGACCATAGAGTCCACTTGTTCATAAAATAATTTGGGTATGAAAATGTGAATATTCATCTTAATTAACTCATCCCAGCAAGGAAAAAGGGAGGGTTCTACAAAATTGAATGTTTGTTTTAATTTTGTCCCCCAGTGGGAGACTTGACCAGATAATTTAATTGAAATACAAATTACATTATTTTAAACAAATATCACTAACCATATAGGACAATGAGACACCAGGGTAACACCAACAGTTTCACTGAGCCTCACACTTTTCCACACAAGGGCTGTAATATTGTCCTTTTCTGTTACACAGTAAATAAACCTTTGAATTCAAACACCAAGTTCTCGGTGGTTCAATAAACCACATGTCCAGTCTCATGGAAAATATATGAAATAAATGTGTTGCATCCCTTTTGGCTCTGCAACCTATGTTCTGATACAGACCGGTGCAGGGGAGATCATGTGCTTGTTTACGACACAGCTGTTGTTGGGGGAGGGGGTGGGGGCTGGGTTGGGCCGGGTGTTGCAGTGAGGACACTCTTACCTTTGACCTTTGATGGAAGCCCCAACCTGACCCCAACTTGTAATCCTCTTCCCTTCTCCACTTTGGTCACTGCTACTCCCCTGCCATCACCCCCCCCCCCCTCTGGGTGGATCAGTGACTGTGTATTCTGGTGTGACAACAGCTAATCTGCGTGTGTGTATATTAGTAAGACTCTTGTGTAACAGGCTCAAACTGGTGCCACCCCAGTGGTATTGTGGTGTACTGCAGTTTCCTAGTCTGAAGCCTCTTAGGCAGAATTCAGTCAGATCAGTGACAACATTCAGAGTCAACCTTAAACCTTTTAACCTTTAAAACTGGTTTAAACCACTGGTTTGAAATGGCTAATTACTACCTTTACTCGCATGTCCATCTGGCCAAATGAGTCCCAAAACCAGGGGCTGACCAGCTGAGAAGATAATCATATCCAGTCACTAAATCCTTATCAGCCAATTAAAACTGTCTATGTAGCCGAGTCCACAAGTGGACAGGCATGTTCTGATTGTCAAATGAAGCACTTCACCACATGATGTGTCAAGATAGTTGGCTCACGGTAATGCCCAATACATTTTCACATGTGGACATTTGTTGTATTTTGTATTGATCTGCAGCCAGCACCTTGAAAATGAAGATTAACAATGAATTTTATAGGGAGCTCGCCTACAACTTTCAACTTTCTTCACAAAAACACTTCTACTAGATATAGTCACAGCATATTGTATGATCCTTATCTTTCAGAACTAAACCTTTTACAACATATATAACACTTTGTGGTATTAGAACCTTATTTAGTGTGGCAGCATTACAGTTCCCAATAAACTTGTGAAACCTATGAGGATACACGGTGTAGTTTCGCTAGTGCCACAGACCTGGCTTTCATATCCTGTTCCCTGTTCGCCACATGTTTCATATGATGGTTTTTAATCATCCAGCTTACTTTTCCCAAACATCCTAGCATTTCAAAAACAGTTAACACTAAAAAGATTTCTGCTGGTGCAATGGATTGACATGAGTGTCCTCCATGCTCCTTACCTATGAATGCATACAGGACTGTTGGGTAGCCTATATCCTTTGGTTTCTTTTAAGATTTCATCAAAGCACTTCACTGAGGGCTTATAGGCAGCATCTAACTAAGGAGCACCAGCGGAGGGTGTTCTCCCTCCTGTGAGCATCACGGTGGAGTAGGTTCCCTTTAGGAATCACTAACCCTGTGTTTTAATGGATCACAGAACCACCACTTTTAAACACAGAGGTTGGGTTTTCCTTCCTTCTGCCAAGTACATGGCTGTGTCCAAATGTGTAACTGTCCACTTCAGTAAAAACTATTTTTAATAGTCGTGCTCTAATCCATGAAACGTCATGAAACAATATTGGCACACATCGACACAGGTTTAAAATCCAAACATTCAGTGGGAAGATTGAGCCAAACTTTGGTGGTCAGGTTAACATGTAGAATAAATGTGGCTGGCTGGTAGCAGATGTGATTCAATAATGTTTAAAGTGCCTTATAGGTTGATTCATTATTTAATTACCAGATATAGAGCTCCTGAACTGCACCTTTTTCTTTCCTTTCCAATAAAGTCGAAAAGGAAGGTTAAATAGAAGGGTTAAAATTAAGAAACCACTGGAAATTAAACGCTTCTGTTCCTCACTCAAAACTTTTCTTTTCAACTTTTTTGGAGAGGAAAAGAAAAGGTGCAGTGGTCTCTTAATTTTTCAGGAGCTGTAGTTATCTCTGCCATGCATCATGTCCGAATTAATTAGGTTGGTTGGTGAGAAAATCGAACAAGTCACAATTCCCGATCAATGCTTACTTAAAACCAACAGTTTAAGTTAACAATGTGGCCTCACAGCATTTTAACTGCTTTTGGGTGGAGTTGAAGGTACAACTGCATCTGTTTTGACAAATGAGCACCATAGCCGCCCGCTCATTGATTTGACTGCCTTAAAGCAGTTACACCCCACCCCTGCCCTGCCTAAACAGAAGCACTGAAAAGCCATGAACGTTTCTATACCTCTTATACTGCCAAGACAAACACGGTCCTCACTGAACATGTCAGGGTCCTTGGGACTACCATAACACACTAACCACTCTGTTCCACACCTCAGAGGTACTACTCTAATTCCTGGAGTCATGTCCAGCTCTCAGACAGCACTAACTTCCTCTCACTCTCTCATATAGAATAATGCAGACTTGTTGGTCAATACTAATGCCCCCCCCCCATCCTCCCTGTATTCCATCAGGCAATCTGAGGAGTCAACAGCAGCAGAACTAGATTTACAGTACTGTGTCTCAGCCACCATCATCATATTTCAATGACTGCTGGCCATGCCACGTTGCTGATGGTGAAACATAGAGGATAATTCTGCTTACAGGCTGTATATCTCACAAATGATTAATGTTCTCATTTACCTCGCTCCCCTGCCTCTCTCTGTTCTCCCTCTCTGTCTCTTTCTCTACTAAAGCCCCCTCTCTTTTCTATCACAATCTCTCTCTCTCTCTCCCACTCCCTTTCTCCCTTCTGATTCCCCCTCTTTTCTCTTCTTTTCCTCAGAGGGAGGTTAGGTCAAAAACAGTACCACTAATGACAAAAAGAATAGTAAAGATAAGTTGAGTCTCTCTCTCTCTCTTTCTCACACACACACACACACACACACAGACAGGATCATCTGTGATGCAGGTTTTGGTCTCTAATAATGGAGATGTACACTTTTCTAATGGGCAGGAATGTCAGCCTCCCTCTCTCTCCCGTCATATCCTTTCATACTTTTAACTCCGAAAGAGAGACCGAGATGAAGTGAGGGGTTGGAGACATAGAAAGGCCTTTCAGCTCCTGGATGGAAGAGAAAAGAAAATAGGAACAATTGTTCAAAGCAGATGGGTGCATTAATTAATCTCTCATGGTTTTAATTCAAATGATATTGCAAGTTTTTTTGTTGGGTCTGATTCCGACCTAGTAATGTGTGCTTAAATATAGCTTTATTTCAATGTTATGCACATTTCTCTTTATGTATATTCAGGCCTTGAGCACAATGATGAGGTAAAGTACTACATTTACACAGGCAGTCCAATTCTGGCCTTTCACTACATAATAAGTATTTGGGCCAATAAGAACAGCTCTGAAAAAGACTTGATGAGAAAATATCTAATTAGATCATTCAATTATCAGACCAATTATTGGAAACAAGATCAAAATTGGATTCCTTGTATAAACTAAGACTTCTTGTGAGTGGAGATTTAATAAATGGAGGTGTGTCTACATGCCATGGAATAAGGTCAAACCTGCCAAAAGGATCTACAACCCAGTTTCCAAAAAAGTTGGGACACTGCGTAAAATGCAAATAAAAACACAATGCAATGACGTGCAAATCATTTATCCCTATAATTGAAAATAGTCCACAGACAACATTTCAAATGTTGAATCTGAGAAATGTTAACGTGCTGCTGGCATCCAAATTTCAAAGCTGCCATATATTATTCAATAAACAATAACATTTCTCAGTTTCAACATTTGATATGAACATAGGGTTTAAATTATTTGCGCATCATTTCATTCTGTTTTTCTTTACATCTTACACAGCGTCCCAAATTTGTTGGAAACATGGTTGTGTTATAGTCCATAGAATATTCTTCCACTCGGACTCCCCAAATTCCTTCTGGCAAACCTCATCTGTGATTTGATGGGAGTTGCCTTCTTTTTGTTGGTCTCACATAAAGGCTACTTTTGTGTGGCACCCGGGATATTGTTGTAACTCTGTAGCTCCTTTAGTTAGCATAGGCCTCTTGGTGGTTTTCCCTGACCAGGTCTCTCCTCGTAGATGGTGTGTTCTAGACAGACCTGGTTGGGCCGTATTCTCAACATTTTAATAAAAACTTTACTGTGGTCTAATGGTCATTCAGTGACATGGAGATGTTCCTAGCCCTGATTGGTGCTTTTGGATAACCTTATTCTGGATTTGCTTTGAATGTTCCTTAGTCTTCATGACATTGAGTTTTTGTTACAGCAGGAATTGTGATATCGAATTGTGGGACCTCCCAGAGACTGATGTATTTAACCTGAAATCACGAGAAACCCCTTAACTGCACACAGGTGACCTCTGAAGACTCTTCGCACCACACCTCATTCAGGTGTCATTGCAAAGGAGGCGAATAATCATGCAATTGACTATTTTCAGTTTTTTATTTCTTATTAATTTAGAACAATTTGCAATATTTGTTGTGTGTGTTGATCATTGGCAAAAAAATATCCCAAAATGTTATCCATTTTGATTTCACGATGTAACACAACAAATGTGCCAAAGTCTTCTGAGAGCCAATGTGCCAGTGGTGCTGCAGTGGAACTAATTCCTGTGTATTAGAAATACTCTTGCTCTGATTGAAATTAAAGTGCACCAGAATGAAAGGAATGGTTTCAGGAGTCGCTGCATTTCTGGACATATAAATACATATTTATTCTTTCATTCTTGAGATAATTTTTACTGGGATACCCAAACAAACAACAAACAAGGTAAATGTAAACAACCACTTTGCAGCCTCAAAACATGATCCAACTGATCCTCTGATATGATTGCTGGTCAGTCCTCCCCATCAAGAGATCTGTCTATGGATTTCAGAGTGGTAACATTTGTACAGCCCCCCATCTCTAAGCTTTTTACAGTAATGGGAATCAGCAGTTTGAATGTCTGTTGGGAATGCAAATGGGACGGTTTTAAGCGGTTGAATAAAATACAGTCTGTGATAAGAGGCTTGGCTCCATGCAGTGCAGAGTGTACACTGGTCCAACCTGTAGCAAAAGGAGACTGCATCAAAAGCACATAAATCATTATGAAACATGTTTTGATGAGAACAAGATATGATTCTGAGTAATTCTGAGTAATACGGAAACATGTTTTGATCTTTGCGAGGTATGATTGGGTGATAACTATATGGTGCAAAGGAAAGTTGTGCAGAGTATTGAATCACATTAATTGTAACCTTCCAAGGAACAGTCCCTAAAAAATGTAAAAGCTAAAATGTTAGCTTTATGGTACAATTATGGTAAGGGGTTAGAAGGAATTAGGGGTAAAGCCTAGGCAAGGCAGTAGCAAAAAATGAGCATGTGTGAGCATGCTTGTGAGTGTGTCCTGTATGGTATCTCCTAAATACAAATTGGGTTTTCTTGTCTTAGAGAGCTTGTTTTGGAAACCATTGCTGACAGCTTCATTTACAGCTCATAGTTATTTTGGAAACATACATCTGTAGCACTCTAGCACACTAGACGTAAACACAACACACAGGCTGACATTTGACAGTTGTCAATGTCAAACAGTCCTTAAGTGTGTCGGTCAGCATTGTGACCACATGACCTCTAAAGCAGAGTCAGCACGGTAGAGAACGTCTGGGTCAGTGAGAGCCACTGGGTCACCCCACACTGTTACCTGACTACGTTTGGGGGAACTCTGACTTAAAACCTCTTTGGGAATCTTAGTAGCATACAGTAGAGTGGGGCAACTATTTGTCCCACTCTACAGGGCTCAAAGAGACTGAACCTATTGTGACGTTGACAGCAGAGACACAAAGGATGACAAAGATTCAAGAATTCAAAAGTCCTTTGTGAAAACACTTTATGAATAGTTTTTCAATGAAGTTGTGTGTCTAGTGAACTAACTCTTTCTTGAAATAATCTAGGTCCTGTATTCATTCTTTCTATCAACTTTGGTAGGACAAGTCAGAAAGAAAAGAAAGACATTGGCATTTCCTATTTTAGTTCTAACATGGTCCACTCACATTTCTGACTTCACTCATTGTAGATCAATATTTTATAGAGGAGAGTGGTCAATCTGTCACCGCCTTGGCAACAGTACTGCTTTGTTTACAAATACTACATGGCAGTCTGTAAAACTGACAATAAAAAAACTCTACCACCTTTATATCTGAGTCATGGTATATTATCTTTCTATGAAATACATCCATGTGCATTTATTCACAAAGTAAGAAAGGAAGGATGATCCATTCATAAAGAACACGCTTCACAGGATGTGATGACAAAGCATAATCAATGTGGTACTTATATCTGGTTCGAACATCCTGATCTTGTCCACATTCTGATTGGTCTGAACTTTTTAAGGCTTGTTTATAAGTGTTTATTACTCATAGCTGTAGTCCTGATCTTGTCCACATTCTGATTGGTCTGACCTTTTTAAGGCCTGTTTATAAGTGTTTATTACTCATAGCTGCAGTCCTGATCTTGTCCACATTCTGATTGGTCTGACCTTTTTAAGGCCTGTTTATAAGTGTTTATTACTCATAGCTGTAGTCCTGATCTTGTCCACATTCTGATTGGTCTGACCTTTTTAAGGCCTGTTTATAAGTGTTTATTACTCACAGCTGTAGTCCTGATCTTGTCCACATTCTGATTGGTCTGACCTTTTTAAGGCCTGTTTATAAGTGTTTATTACTCATCGCTGTAGTCCTGATCTTGTCCACATTCTGATTGTTACCACACACAAGTGTAGACGTATAGAACTGGATTGGATCCTATTAGAGTAAACAGACAAGATCAGGACAAAGGACACATTTTAGAAACAATTATGAACAGTGCATTGAATATGCAACGCAATATGCATAATTATTGCCATATATATGCAAGTAATACTCCAAAAAACATGTACAATATATTTTTACCTAAATGCAGACCTATGTTTGGACAAATCCAAACCAACCCATTTACTGCCCCATGTTATGAGTACGTTTGACATTGGAAAAGACTGGGTAGTATTTAAACTCAAATTAAATGGGATAAAGATAGGCACAAGCTAAATATTAGAGGAAAACCTGTTTCAGCCTGCTTTACATCAGACAATGGGAGAGGAATTCACCTTTTAGCAGGTCAGTAACCACTAGGCCAAATCTCTAATGGAGATGCATACCAAGAATATTGTAAATGTTTCTGTGGCCATGTTATATTTTATAATCTATGGCATGAGTTTAAATTGCTGTCTATCCACAAGTACAAACGTTAAAATATCTAAACATACGCATCTGCTAAATTATGTAAATTGTTCAAAATTAAATTAAAAACCCTAACACCTTGACACAACTGAAGACTTTTTCAAAATATTGCACAATGCATTCTCGCTCAACCTTTATAGACTTTCAGAGATGTAACTGTGACTAAAAGGTTTTCTAACATATTGAGGGGGATTACAGATCTAATCTGTTTTATTGCTTATTTTTTGATATACATTTTGACTTCACAATAATATTTTTGAGCAACAAAAAACAAATTAATTTTAATTAGTTTTTAATTAGATTGGTTAATGCAATAAAATTGATTAAATCCACTGTAGTACTGTAAAAGACAAGATCAGGACAAGCTCATGACGATACCTGTTTATACCTAGTTCTAACATTCATCCTGATCTTGACCTGATCTAGTTTGTTTACAGCTACAGTTTAAACATGGTCACAATGACATCACAGTGCATTCTGTAATTGTTAACAATGTCTCCTAACAATGTTGGCACAACCAGAACATGGAAATGATCAGAAAGAAGCCAGTATATTATAGTTTAACAGAGGCTTTTGTCTTACTGTCCTAACAGAGGAAATTACAGGCATATTACACCCTGTGAACCAGTGGTGCTCGTTTCTACATTCGGACTACATCTCTGTAACACATTACCCACACTCACTCACACAGCCTCTCCCACAGTCTCCTTAAATAGGATATCTCTGAGCAAATATGATACCAGCTGAAGGTTAAAGAGATTCTACAGCTGCCGCCTCATTGGGAAGGATTTAAATAAATGGTGAAAGGGTTGTGTTTCTACCAGAACAACAAGCTTAGTGGAGCAACAGAAGGACGATAAGCCTCATATATCTCGGGTGCTAGGCCTACAGTACACTACGGGTGCTAGGCCTACAGTACACTACGGGTGCTAGGCCTACAGTACACTACGGGTGCTAGGCCTACAGTACACTACTGGTGCTAGGCCTACAGTACACTACGGGTGCTAGGCCTACAGTACACTACGGGTGCTAGGCCTACAGTACACTACGGGTGCTAGGCCTACAGTACACTACTGGTGCTAGGCCTACAGTACACTACGGGTGCTAGGCCTACAGTACACTACGGGTGTTAGGCCTACAGTACACTACGGGTGCTAGGCCTACAGTACACTACTGGTGCTAGGCCTACAGTACACTACGGGTGCTAGGCCTACAGTACACTACTGGTGCTAGGCCTACAGTACACTACGGGTGCTAGGCCTACAGTACACTACGGGTGCTAGGCCTACAGTACACTACGGGTGCTAGGCCTACAGTACACTACGGGTGCTAGGCCTACAGTACACTACTGGTGCTAGGCCTACAGTACACTACGGGTGCTAGGCCTACAGTACACTACGGGTGTTAGGCCTACAGTACACTACGGGTGCTAGGCCTACAGTACACTACGGGTGTTAGGCCTACAGTACACTACGGGTGTTAGGCCTACAGTACACTACTGGTGTTAGGCCTACAGTACACTACAGGTGTTAGGCCTACAGTACACTGTGTATAATATAAAGAAAAACATGATGCAATGATGTGAAAATAATTTCAACCCTACATTCAATAGAACATTGTACAAAAAACACATATTAAATGTTGATACTGCGAATTGTTATTGTTTCTTGAAAAATATATGCCCACTTGGAATTTGATGCCAGCAACATGTTTCAAAAAAGCTGGAACAGGGCAAACAAAAGACTGGAAAAGTTGTGTAATGCTAAAAAAATCCTGGTGGAACATCTCTCAAATTATTAGGTTAATTGGCAACAGGTCAGTAACATGATTGGGTATAAAAAGAGCATCCCAGAGAGGATGAGTCTTTCAGAAGTAAAGATGGGTAGAGGTTCACCATGCTGTGAAAGACGTGCTTGCAAATAGTGCAACAATTTAAGAATAATGTTTCTCAATGTAAAATTGCAAAGGTTTGGGGATCTCATCATAAATGGTACATAATATCATTAAAAGATTCAGAGAATCCAGAGAAATCTCGCAAAGGACAAGACCGAAAACCAATATTGGATGGCCATGATCTTCGGGCCCTCAGGCGGCACTGCATTAAAAACAGACACAATTCTGTAAGGGAAATCACTGCGTGGACTCAGGAACAATTCTGTAAAACATTGTCTGTGAACACAGTATGGCGGTGCATCCACAAATGCAAAGAAGAAACCATATATTAACAAGATCTAGAACCACTGCTGCCTTCTCTGGGCCAGAGCTCATTTAAGATGGACTGAGGCAAAGTGAAAAACTGTCTTGTGGTCTGACAAATCAAAATGTGAAAATATGTTTGGGAATCATGGACGCCATCTGGTTGTTATCAGCGCACAGTTCAAAACCTAGCATCAATGATGGTATGGATGTGGATTAGTGCACACGGCATGGGTGACTTGCACATCTGTAAAGGCACCATTAATGCTGAACAATACACTCACCTAAAGGATTATTAGGAACACCTGTTCAATTTCTCATTAATGCAATTATCTAATCAACCAATCACATGGCAGTTGCTTCGATGCATTTAGGGGTGTGGTCCTTGTCAAGACAATCTCCTGAACTCCAAATTGAATGTCAGAATGGGAAAGAAAGGTGATTTAAGCAGTCTTGAGCGTGGCATGGTTGTTGATGCCAGACGGGCCGGTCTGAGTATTTCACAATCTGCTCAGTTACTGGGATTTTCACACACAACCATTTCTAGGGTTTACAAAGAATGGTGTGAAAAGGGAAAAACATCCAGTATGCGGCAGTCCTGTGGGCGAAAATGCCTTGTTGATGCTAGAGGTCAGAGGAGAATGGGCCGACTGATTCAAGCTGATAGAAGAGCAACTTTGACTGAAATAACCACTTGTTACAACCGAGGTATGCAGCAAAGCATTTGTGAAGCCACAACACGCACAACCTTGAGGCGTATGGGCTACAACAGTAGAAGACCCCACCGGGTACCACTCATCTCCACTACAAATAGGAAAAGAGGCTACAATTTGCACAAGCTCACCAAAATTGGACAGTTGAAGACTGGAAGAATGTTGCCTGGTCTGATGAGTCTTGATTTTTGTTGAGACATTCAGATGGTATAGTCAGAATTTGGCGTAAACAGAATGAGAACATGGATCCATCATGCCTTATTACAACTGTGCAGGCTGGTGGTGGTGGTGTAATGGTGTGGGGGATGTTTTCTAGGCCCCTTCGTGCCATTTGGGCATTGTTTAAATGCCACAGCCTACCTGAGCATTGTTTCTGACCATGTCCATCCCTTTATGACCACCATGTACCCATCCTCTGATGGTTACTTCCAGCAGGATAATGCACCATCTCACAAAGCTCGAATCATTTCAAATTGGTTTCTTGAACATGGCAATGAGTTCACTGTACTGAAATGGCCCCCACAGTCACCAGATCTCAACCCAATAGAGCATCTTTCGGATGTGGTGGAACGGGAGCTTCGTGCCATGGATGTGCATCCCACTAATCTCCATCAAGTGCAAGATGCTATCCTATCAACATGGGCCAACATTTCTAAAGAATGCTTTCAGCACCTTGTTGAATCAATGCCACGTAGAATTAAGGCAGTTCTGAAGGCGAAAGGGGGTCAAACACAGTATTAGTATGGTGTTCCTAATAATCCTTTAGGTGAGTGTATATACAGGTTTTGGAGCAACATATGCTTATGTTTCAGGGAAGGTCTTGCTTATTTCAGCAAAACAATGCCAAACCACATTTTGCATGTATTACAACTGCATGGCTCTGTATTAAAAGAATGATGTTAAAAGAAGAGGTGATGTAACACAGTGGTATACATGCCCCTGTCCCAGCTATTTTGAAACATGTTGCTGGCAACAAATTCAAAATGGGCATGTATTTCAAATGGCTAATACATTAAAGTAATACTATAATATTTCTTACAAGAAATCAAAAGTGACAACAATAATTTAATTTTCTTAAAGTTTCCCTAGTTGGAAATGAACCAATAAACATGGCACTACCAACACCTGAGCCACACAGGACTCTATGCCAAAAGGCTTGTCCTCAGGTGCATGAACAATTTAAATATTTTTTTATATTTATTGCAATGTCAAAGAGTACCATTGGCCAAACCCTCAAGACAGGCTTGATTCAAAGTATTGCTAATGTAAGATAATGATTCTTTAACATATTTAATCTGATTACAGTAAACATACTTTGGGTTGTCATCAAAAAATATATATTTAATAAAATATATATCAATGATTGTGATCGCTGTCTTCAATAACCAAACCTTAGCAAACATAAAATCAAAGTCTGATGGAAATTTGATGTTTACTAAGTAATGTGGAAACAGTGCAATGTGTAGAATATTACATTTCAATATACATTTTGTACCTTCCATTTTTTTGCTATTGAATTAACTGTTTTGGTGTTTAAAACACATTATATCACAATAGACCTTACATGTTTAATTAATTGCTGGATATTAAAAGATTTTTCAAAACAAAACACAATTGCAATTGAAGGTTTTGAATGTAGCGTTACAAGACGGTTTGGGGTTTTGCATTAAGAGTTTCGAAAATTCTGTTAACTTTCTGGAACATTTCTGGGAAGGCAGGTACATGGATTCATACAAATTAAAATGGTGCCAGTCACCCCCCAACAGTCACCATTTTAATTTGAATGAATCCATGTACCTGCCTTCCCAGAAATCTGCTCCTGCAGGCTTGGCTACCAGTGTAGATGTTTACCAAATAGTTAATTTCCTAGTTAAAGAGACTAGGGCCAGAATAAACACACAGGATTTTCAGATCACTTTCCTATAAAAGTGAAAGTCTGAAAAACAGTCATAGGCCTACCTAAGCTAAAATAAAAGATCCCCTTGGCAAAAATAGAAATGGCAATCATTATTTAATATTTGTCAGCTACCTCTAATTAACAAAATCATTGTACAATAATTAACTGAACTGTTATGTAAAACAATTAATTACTGCTGATTGGGGTAAGATGTTAAGGTGGGTGGAAAAACAAAGAAGTAGCACCGTTAAACAAACATCAATACACTAGCAAACTACAAACGAGTCAGTTGAACTCTGCTTGTGTGCCCAGGGCAGTGGCAGACAGACGGGCTGTCTGGAGAGTCCTGTGACTGACGGAAAGGGGAAAAGGGGAGAGATAGAGAGACGGCAGACAGAGAGCTAGCAGACGATAGTCTAACCCACATGCTACACCTAGCACTACAACTAATCCCATCCTAAACCCTAAGTGCAACGCTAGCTTTGTGTCGTCAGTCTGGTTCAATGTTAACCCCGGCCATGTAAACATAACCAAATATATAACACAGACAAACAACCTAGCTAGACGTCTAACCCCAGCCTAAAACCGTTTTAGTAAAACCTAACCCTTATCCTAAACCTAACCCTTATCCTAAACCTAACCCTTATCCTAAACCTAACCCTTATCCTAAACCTAATCGTAACACCAAGGGGTGAGAAGCCAGGCCAAACTTCATAATTTGACTTCTCTTCATTACATTCCTCTGAAAGAATAGAATCCATCCCTCACTGACACCCAATTAACCTGTTAATATGTAAATGAGCCTTGCTTTTCTGGTGACAGAGGCATCCCATCCTAATGATGAGACCAGAGTAAAGACCAGGTCATGTCCTGGTGTATCACATGACAGATGGCGTCATTTAAAATGGATTTGAGGCTCACTGAAACACACTGTTGGTTTCAAGAGCTGCACTCCTGAGAGCAGTAAGATGTACTGCAATAAGTTATCTTTCTGACCGCCGGTGCCCTTCAATACATGCACACACACGCTGATGCCCTTGAAGACATGCACACACACACACACCCGCCCACCCGCACAGAGATGTGTTATGCTGGACTGCTGTGAAGGTTATAACACGCTCCAGATCAGCTCTGTCTAAATAATGCATGATTAATTAGACAGAAACTGAGCAGATACTGGAAACTAGAGAGGGACGCAGCGGGCACAGCATCTTACCTAGTACACACACACACACACACACACACACACACACACACAGAAATGTAGGTGCACCTGAACACAAACACATGTAAGTGCATTTTATAAAAAAAAAAACGATTTGTACAGAAAATAACAATTACAACGAGTCTGAGCTCCATCACTGCTTCAGTGACTGAACACAAAACGTCTGGGTTCGCTTTCATTGTTTCCGCAATGAACACATGAACACGCCAACACTAGAGCAGTGATTAACTGTTAATTATAATTTCACGTTCACAGGCTGTAAAAGCTAGAGATCCACTTGAGCAGTAAGCCATTATAACCCAAGTCTCTGTGAAAAGGCTCAGTCAGAAGGACAGGTGCCTTTCATACTGTAGGACAAAACCATCAATACTTTGCTCTGTTCAACAGAAGTGCACAATACAGGGGAAAAAGGGGGGCCTTTTCAGATGTAGCAACGTTTCTGAGAGAGATGAGACCCTGTTTCATCCAGCAGAGAACTGAAGCTGTGACTCATGTCTGTTGGAGGTGGTTTTTAAACAGTTTGAAAGTGATGTTGGTGCATTAAAATCTGCTCTTCACATTAACGGCAGCAATCTGTCACATGCAGGTCTGGATGCGCAGACACGTCCCTGATCAGTCAGTTTACCTCAGAGAGTTTATTGTGATCACAACACAACACAGACATGTAGACTGACAGGTATTTTCCGGGGACGTGTTTGAGAGGTCGGACATTCGGGTGTTCTTTAGTTTTTTTCACCAAAAAGAGGAGTTACTGGATTCAAATGAAGACTTGAAGACAATGAGCTAAATGGTATTTATGAGGCACATTCATTTCAAGCTGCCATAAACACCAAGCACTGTAATCTGTCAGTACACTGAGAATAATTGAGGAAGTGAGGAGGAAGCACATTGATGCAACACATTAGCAGCTAGCTTAAGAGACAGACAATGAGTTTTTCAAAGCTGAACTATTCTGTTCTAAACTGAAATGGTTCCAGACTGGTGTCTTGGCCTGTCCCTTTCAACACTTTCTCTTGTTGGTTTTTCTCCTTCCTCAGGGGCAAATGAAATATTCATTCAATCTCTCTCTCGGTCTCTCACTCACAGACACAAGCTCTCATGCACGCATATAAACACAAACTCACTCGCACATACACACAAACACACTCGCACAAAACCCAGCCAAGCAGATGAGACAGATGGATTGGAGGAAAACAGAATACATTTCATAAGGTGAAAAAGACTCACGATTTCACAAGGATGGTCTTCCAGAGGACAGCCCCATCAAGACCCAAAGGAAAACCACAGCTAGACGTGACGGCTGGGAACATGGCTGCTAGACCTTGCCTTGTTTGAGTAGACAAAGAGGATGTGCATGCTGACCCTATGGCACAGTGTCCTGGATATGGTCATGTGAGTGGACACACAGCAATACACAGCTACACACAGACACGCAGCAATACACAGCCACACACCGACACACACCAGCAAACAGATGAATCAATACACAGACACACACAAAGATACACAAACAAAAAGACACACAGAGGCCGACACACAGAGACACACAGCCACAAAACAACACACACAAACCGACGCACACACATCGACACACAACAACGACCGACGCACGCGCGCACAGAGAGCACTGGAGAGCGGGTTTGCTTAAGCTGTTTGTACAGCCTGAGCTCCAGACACTAAGAATGAGGTCTGAGAGGATGAGAGAGAGAGAAAGGAATAGAAAAAGAGAGTGACAGGAGAGAGATGGCAAGAAGAAGTAGAGGTTTGGAGACGTGAGTGAAAGAGGTGAAAGGTTAATAACTGGAGAGTCGGCTAAGGGAGGGGCTAAGCGGCCGGCGTCCACACTTCGACCTCTTGTCTCACTCTGGGACAACGGAATGTGCGTTTTGATGTCTTTTCACACTGACCTGGGATCAGTCTCCACTTTCTTGTGACATTTCTCGCTGCTACGCTGGCCAGAGCTGTTCCTAGATCAGCCGAAGGGGCACCCCACCCACAACCAAGCCAGCCAGCAACGTAAAGTAGAATGTAGGGCTCAGGAGGAGCCAGAAGCCTAGTTTGTGGGGGAATGAGCAGGGAGAAATCCCTACAGGCTGGGCAAGATTTTACAACATTTTAATGCAAAAGCTCTTCAATAAAAGAGGAATGAAACACAACTGTAAGCAGTATTGAACTGGAGTAACCACAACCTTCAGTACTGAACTGGAGTAACCATAACCTTCCATATTGAACTGAAGTAACCATAACCTTCAGTACTGAACTGGAGTAACCATAACCTTCAGTACTGAACTGGAGTAACCATAACCTTCCATATTGAACTGGAGTAACCATAACCTTCAGTACTGAACTGGAATAACCATAACCTTCAGTACTGAACTGGAGTAACCATAACCTTCAGTACTGAACTGGAGTAACCATAACCTTCAGTACTGAACTGGAATAACCATAACCTTCAGTACTGAACTGGAGTAACCATAACCTTCAGTACTGAACTGGAGTAACCATAACCTTCCATATTGAACTGGAGTAACCATAACCTTCAGTACTGAACTGGAGTAACCATAACCTTCCATATTGAACTGGAGTAACCATAACCTTCAGTACTGAACTGGAGTAACCATAACCTTGTCTCATAGCCATTGGGTGCAGGTCAGGGTGACAAGGCGACACGTCCCCGCTGCATGGTTAGGGCGTATGTCTGGCCATGGAGGAAGAACACAAAAACAAATACATGGTTTTAAACTGTCATGTAATCTTTCCACACCACTCTCCCTGTACACATTGATTAACGGCATCCTTACAGGAAAGAAACCATAAAACACTCCCTGTAATGCATCATCACATATATGGTAACGGACGAGGACAAGCAGCTACCAGGACACTGCAGAGCATTAGGGTATTACTGCATCTTAATATAATGTATCCACACTTCTCTGTGTGTTTATATTCCTTGACTGAGGCCCCTTTTCTTCACATGGCAGCAAACACACACACACACAGATAAAAAAAAACATGCATTGACAATTGCATTCGCTGGAGGTGGAATAAGGAGGTGGAGTAAAGAAGGGGAGTAAGGAGGTGGAGTAAAGACGGGAAATAAGGAGGTGGAGAAAAGAAGGGGAGTAAAGAGGTGGAGCAAAGAGGGGGAGTAAGGAGGTGGAGTAAAGACGGGAAATAAGGAGGTGGAGTAAAGAAGGGGAGTAAAGAGGTGGAGCAAAGAGGGGGAGTAAGGAGGTGGAGTAAAGAGGGGGAACACATGCCATTGTTGTTGGAAGTATCCATGTGTGTGTCTGTGTGTGTCTGTGTGTGTCTGTGTGTGTCTGTGTGTATTCCTTGTGATAGAGAGATGCAGTGGTCATTTCATCATTATGAATTAACTCTATCTAAGAGGAAATTATGAATTAAGTCTTTCATTAATTCACTGGGTAATTGATTATAATTATGGGTTCAGGCTTGCTGAAAGTAACAGCTTAGTTAAGGAATACCAGTTTGTTCCCAGGCAAAGTGCAATATCACTTCTAACCACTTCCCTCATACCCACATCAACAACCACTATTATCCATTTTCTCTTTTTCATTCAATCCCTACAGATTCAAATAGAGAGTTGCTGATGCTGATAATGTAAAAGAGTAGGCCAAAAACATTTGTTTTCTGCGCCATGGTTTGTTTTTCTGAGCTCGCAAACCCCCAGCCAGACTATCACCCTTCCCCAGGGCCATAAAAGGACACCCATCAGCGAAATCTGGCCCACAAACACAGCATTCTGCTTTCCTTTAACAGTCCATTCTAACACAGTGCTATTAAATGAGAAAGGAGAAGACAATCTAAGAAGAACTCCTCTCTAAAGGTCTGCCAATCGCTCTCATGTTCAGTCCCTATTAACACCAATTGTAGAAAACAGCTCATCGCCATTAAAGCAATGGGATCTGATATTTGGCCTGGTGAGAAAAATAAACCTTGAGTGCTACTCTCACCGACGAAGGCTAATCTGTAAGGAGAGTTGCCATGGCTACCTTGACATATTTCCTGGCAAACAAAAGACACTGAAGGCTTTTCAACTGAAGGGTGTGTGCACGGTCCACGCACAAGTCGGACGCTTAAAGAAACATTAGTCCACACAGCCTCGGTGTATTTCTCTGTTTGTATGCGCTGTACACATGTTGTGTATGTTGAAAAGGGCTCTTAATATATGAAGCAGAGAAGGGCTTTCCCCAACTTCTGACTAGTTGTCTTTTTTGAAAGTAAAAACATGTATTTGATACCTGAGAAGCAACAGACTGTGTTTAGGTAAGGAAAGTGTTTGAGCCATCGAAGGTCAGAGTACACATGGAAAAGAAATGAGAGGGAGGAGAGAGAGGAGGATCAAACAAATCACACTGACGGGAACTGAGCCCACTGTATCAGACTCGCTTAATGCTAACTGGACACATTGTACCAGCTGAGAAAAATGGACGGGCTTCAATCCAAAACCATGTCCGTCCACAACCACCAGAGGTCCAATGCTAACTGTGATTACATTTTCTCTATGTCGATTTGACTGCAAAAGCACAGTTCTATATCATGCGCATACTCTCCATGTATCTTCAGCGGGAAAACACTCATACACACACATTCACTGAGGCAATCGTACTCGCGCGGGCATACACCCCTCAAATGGACACACGAAAAGAGTCCACAACGTGTTATTTGAGACCTGGCCAACATCTGTGTGTGTTTTCTTTCCTCCTGCAGAGTTTACGACGCGGCCGTTCTGGTCAAAAGCACTGCAATACATAAGGAACAGGGTGTCATTTTAGACGCGTCCCATTTAGTCTCTGGGCCACGTCGATGTCATTTCGCTTAATGCGACTGGCTAGATGACTGGCTGAAGGTGCTCTGTTGGATGATTCATGATAGCGCAGCTCAGCTCTGCCCGCCGAACATGAAACCCAGCGCTGGAACAGAATGTTATTTCAATGGAAAATCAGAGGTCATACCACTGATACTTAATAGACATTGTGTAACCCTCCTCCCACAGACTGTACGTATTCATATTCATAAGGGGATAAGTCTGCCAAAGCTTTCAATGCATTAAAGACATTAAAGATGTTCGGATCAGACACTGACCCTGCTAATATTACAGGCGGTATAGATGGCTCAGTGCTAAGGGCTTTACATTTGTTATGATGATAACGCTCAGTCCCATCTCCAGTGCCTCTTCTATCAACGTTTCAGTGCTAGCCTTCGCTTAGCCTGAAAGCTATTTCCAACTGTTTTCACAAAACCCACAGCCCAAACCTCTTTAATGCGTGTATTCAGCAGAGACCCACATGTACTGAACACAGGGGGTGGGGAGTGGTGGTGGTGGTGGTGGGGGGGGGGGTATATGTAAAGCAAAGCTGGGCAGGTATAAACAGTGCTTATATTAATGATATTCCTACTTTTTGGCAGGGATGACTGAATAGTTAACACACGCGCACCAACGCAGGTCGTTCCATTTAATCTCAGCAAGCTGTGACACCCACGATTTCTGCAGTTTCTGCAGAAACAGATGCAATTAGCATTGTAAAAAATAATTTGTTGAATTTGTTGTTGTATTTTGGGTTTAATTAAACCAATTGATTGAAGCCAAATTGGTCATTTTAAAAAACGGATTTTACATAATTTCAATGGCATACCTGTGAAGCTACATCAGACCGTTTAGGAGGGACTCATCATTCACTATTAGCATGTTTTAAGCCAGTAGAGATCACAGTAACCTCAGAAGCCATTTTATCAAGAACACCCATCTAGTAGCGACCAGGTCTGGAGGCCCCCTGCCCACAGAACAGCCATAAATCCTCAGGGCACAGATTCAACTAGGTGCTGAAAATATTCCACAGGGATGTGGAAAATTGCTGGCATAAGGCAGACGCAAATTGGACAGCGATACACAACAGGAACTGGGATTTGTCGCTACAGGCAAAGTCTTCCCACTCCTCAGTTATCCAGTGGTTATTACTGAATGCCCACTGGAGCAGCTTAACAGGAGCCTGGAATCCAAAGGGGAACCTGTTGAGGTTGTCTCCTGCATAGCTGATCCATCAGGATCTCTTGCATAGCTGATCCATTAGGTTCTTCTGCATAGCTGGTCCATCAGGATCTCCTGCATATCCGATCCATCAGGATCTCCTGCATAGCCGATCCATTAGGATCTCCTGCATAGCTGATCCATCAGGATCTCCTGCAGAGCCGATCCATTAGGATCTCCTACATAGCCGATGACACTGTATTGATACATTGATGCCAATAATCATATTGATACATTGACGCCAATTTTATTAAAGTGTATGGACAGCAAAATCTGCACTTTTACTGAATTGAATCAGCATTTGAACCAAGGCAGTTGTAATTAGTATCACCAAAGTATGAAAATCAATATCACTGCAGTGTCTCTAGAGCCTTATCTGAAAATCCAATCATGTGATCACATCTGAATCACTCAGTTATGATTGTACTTGATAGACCTGACATCATGTCGCAATCTCATATTAATAAATCCAATGATATGCTTTTTATATTTTCACTTCCTGCCCTATTTTGAATATGTACAGCCCATTACCTATCATTCCTCGATTCAGGAAGCAACATCAGAGTTACCTTCAGTGCTTAATTTGAGCTGGTTCCCACCGAAACAGGTTGCTAACCCTAACCTCTCAGATTTGGCTCGGTTTGTTCCAGTAACCTTTCTGCACAGATCCAGTATCTGTCGCACATTATTTATTTTTTTCCATCACATTGTGTGCTTTGCGCTGTAAACATTTTACTAAAAGCGTTCAGGGTTCATTAGGTAGCCTATTCCGGCAGCCCCTTGTTCTAGCCTCAGCACCGCCTGACAGGACTGTGAAAGCTTTTGCTTTGTATTGTCTGCTATGTGTGCTACCGATGTGCTTCATTTGCGACGATTTGTTCTTTTCACTAAGTCAAGCAGCCGGCGCAGGTGAAAAGATTGGTGCAGTGGATTTTTGCAATGTTTTTCTGTATGTGTATGATTATCAATAAGAAAAATGAATGATGAACTCATAATAAATTGCAATACATCACAATATCAAATCACAATACAAAGTTTATTGCATTACACAAAATACATCAATATTAACATATCGTGACCCAAGTATTGTGATAATATCGCACCCCTGTGACAAGGCCCTTACAAAATGTTCATTTTGTGATGTTGTTTTGCCCCATTTGTGGCCTGCTGATACTGTAACTTGGACACTCATTTTACTGTTATCCATCATTACAGATGAGTTTGGTTTTTAAACATTTAATCTAACTAATATCCCAATAAATCAGATCTGAAAACATCTGGCTTTTTCTGGCTGGACAGACCGGTGATTGACTGAACCTTATCTACTTTGATTGTAAGGATCTTAATGTAGAATGCAGTTTGGTTATCGACATAACGGGCCGAGGCGGGATAGGGTTTCTTTGGGACTTCCTGGATGATGTTGTTCTTGAAAAGATTTTGGTAGGACAGGCACTTCTGGAAACACCAGATGTTTCTCCATTTGGACAATATGGCTCTGACTGGGATTCAGTGGAGCCCCAGAGCCATAGAAATGGCGTTGCTTCCATTTTTAGACTGATATGCATCAACAGCTGTTTTCCAGAGGGGTTCACAAATGTTTTTCGATTGTGGCTTGATGTGGCTTTGGAAACTGACTTCACTGTGATTGCAGGGGCAAATGTCAGTCAGGCTGAAATTGGGCAGGACTGGCCCAAGTCTGGCCTGGCTGTTAACCAGGGTATAGAAACACCAGTTACTAATAATACCTTTCCTTGGGTAAACCAGAAGATGCATGTTTGATAACCTAGCACACCAAACCAATGCAACAAGCACCTATCTTTGGGGTTGTTCTTTCTTTCAGACTCCCTCTACATAGTACTACAAACCGCAAAAAGCTCTGACTAAATTCAACTGTTCATCAAATCTAACAGTGGACAAACTGCTTTTTCACAGCAGTGTAGGCAATGTCTGTGTTCCTTATTCTGCTCTGTCAATGTTAAAAAACAAACCCATTTTTAGGTTCTTCAGTGTTCAAGTATCTTCCAAATCTGACCTCAATTACAAGGGAGCATTTATCGAACCAGCAAGAAAAGAAAAAGTATGAAAATGTAATGTATGCACCCACTAACACACTAGCTCTTGATAAGGGTGTTTGCTAAATTACGTAAATGTCTATCCAACACAAATCTTTTGCTTTCTCGTCACAAACCATTAAGTCCATAAGGGCATGACAATCCAATCCAATCGATACTGCGTTTTAATATTTAATACTAATCAGAGTGAAACACTTGCAAATACATATTGTGTCTGAGATCAGACAATTTGCAAACAGGCAGAACTGGAAGAGACAATTCTGTCATGTTGGCATTATCAAACACGGTCTCATTGGTTACCATTTGACTAAAACATATTTTTGCATACATATTTTTGCAAATCTTCCAGGTGAGTGACACTTTTAAAAAAGGGCTAACACTTATCTTCCAGTGTGGTTTTCAAACAAACACCTTCTGTGTTGACTGGAAGGATCAGGTCTGGGCCTGCCTATCACCCTAGTTTTATTTCCCTTGCTTTTTGTCCTGCATTGTCTCCTTAAACTTAGCTTTATCAGAAACAATGTTGTCCTTCTTGTCTCAGGAACAGTTTTGAATACACTGTGCTTTTGGTGCTGTGGGAAGAGACATTCTGAATATTATATGCCTGTGGTGCTGTGTGGAGAGATATTCTGAATACACTATGCCTGTGGTGCTGTGTGGAGAAATATTCTGAATACACTATGCCTGTGGTGCTGTTGGGAGAGACATTCTGAATACACTATGCCTGTGGTGCTGTTGGGAGAGACATTCTGAATACATTATGCCTGTGGTACTGTGGGGAGAGACATTCTGAATACATTATGCCTGTGGTGCTGTGGGGAGAGACATTCTGAATACATTATGCCTGTGGTACTGTGGGGAGAGACATTCTGAATACACTATGCCTGTGGTGCTGTGGGGAGAGACATTCTGAATATTATATGCCTGTGGTACTGTGGGGAGAGACATTCTGAATACACTATGCCTGTGGTGCTGTGGGGAGAGACATTCTGAATATTATATGCCTGTGGTGCTGTGTGGAGAAATATTCTGAATACACTATGCCTGTGGTGCTGTTGGGAGAGACATTCTGAATACACTATGCCTGTGGTGCTGTTGGGAGAGACATTCTGAATACATTATGCCTGTGGTACTGTGGGGAGAGACATTCTGAATACATTATGCCTGTGGTGCTGTGGGGAGAGACATTCTGAATACATTATGCCTGTGGTACTGTGGGGAGAGACATTCTGAATACACTATGCCTGTGGTGCTGTGGGGAGAGACATTCTGAATATTATATGCCTGTGGTACTGTGGGGAGAGACATTCTGAATACACTATGCCTGTGGTGCTGTGGGGAGAGACATTCTGAATACACTATGCCTGTGGTGCTGTGGGGAGAGACATTCTGAATACATTGCTATGCTATATGGTTTCACTTTACCTCTTTCCAGTGTTCTTTTCAGATCAGCCATTCCGCTGTGCCATTGGATGCTGTGTGGATGAGTTTCTTACCTCATTGTTCCATAAAAAGTCTACAAACATCTCTAAATAAAAAGGAGGACCATTGTCTGTTAAGAACTCTGGTATGAGTAACCAATGAAAAAACTACTTCTGCAAAATCCTAAATCCTCTGCCATGGTCCTGGTTGGCTGACATGTCAGGTATGTTCTCACACAACCCCATTCCACACTCATGTCTGTTATGAAATTAGAATTTCAAGTCCCTCTCTATCAAGTTTTGACCATCCGTTTATAATACAGTTTAGTATTTGACCCGTTTCAACACGGCATCCCTCTCTTCTGGGAACCTTTCACTTGCGCTGAGGTCGTGTTCCACATCCAGGGAAGACACTCGGTAGTCTGAACAACATCAGCGTTAGCGTGCTGGAGGGATGCTTAGAATTGTACATCAAACTAACAAGCAACTGGCTGCTCGCTACCATCTGGTGTGAAATGACTGTGTCTACTCCATAAGGAGATGCAACACATGCAAGTGTCACTGGTAGCTTCAGTGTGATAACCCTTGTAGGACGTGATGCGTACGTTGACATATGGAGAGTGTACACACCATATGGTAACCTGTACACGACACACAGCCGGTGCTGATAAAGAGATTGTGCTCTCCTCACCTACCGCAGGGCGCAAGGGATTCAGCTACCTATGCAGATTCTCGGTCTTGTTTCGTCAGAAACATAAAGCTTGGATTTAAGTCCTCTGACGTGACCAAGTTCTAAAGTAAACACTTCAATGACACGGTTTCTCTGCAAGATCTTCTATCCTTTCATTTGGATCAAATTAAGCTCCATTGTTGCTTGTGCTTTACCTCTTGACATGAACATGGACACTTGTAGCTCCTACTTACCACATTCTACATTACTTCTATTTCCCCCAGTAACTTTAGAAGCAGATCTGTGTAGGATTTCATCTTAATGTTACTAGGTGTAGACGTTACAAACTGTGCCTGATATGCAGTACTCTCTAAATTAACCAACGTTCTGGCACCTGTGCCAATCTCCATTGAGATTCAGACTCCATTACAACTGACCATTGCATGTTGCAGTTTCACAATCATTATCTGCTTTTACATGGAAGACAATACAATAAGCCTTAAAGAAAATCCTACAAAAACAGACGATTTTAGATAGGGCTGATCAGAATCACTTTAACGTGTGACAGCACATTACTTTTGTACATGATTTAAAATGTGACTGGTTAATTCTGTATACAGTTACAACATTTATTTTAAAATAAGGCGCACACTTACGCAACCAAGGCATTAAACGTTTATTTAAAAAAACTTTTAAAATACAGATTTGTAACATTTTTACATCCATTCCTTAGTAGGGGCCTGGGTTTTTGATTGAAATATGTCATAAATAAAGTAAAGGTCAGATGATTTCACGAAATATGGGCCTTATCTAACATTCATAATAGAGATTCCCAGAACACTCAGATACAGTATAAATGGGTAAGTGTGTCTAAACGTTTGACTGGTAATTGCATGAACATCCAAATGTCACTAAGAATTTACTGTGTTTAGTTCACATGTTAACTTTAAATAGAAAATAGGGAAGAATGAAGAACAACTGTGGTACCACTATAAGAAGCATTCCGGTCATTGTGGATATGGGTACCAGGGAAACATGCATTGCTTTATTTAACTGTTACTTTCAGTTCATTACTACTACAGAAGCACAGCAGCTCCATCTCTTTAGCCCCTTTTCTTCTCTGGCATCGAATTCCTTTATATATTGACAATATGGCTGTCTGCAATCCAACTGGACTTCCGACGTTATGGATAAAACCTTTTATTTCAGGTTTAACTGGGACAAATAAGCATTTCAAAAGCTTGCAATTAGAAATGTGTAAAAACAAAAGGGTAGCAAGTTGAGTTTATTACAAATTTGATTTGCTAATTGTAAACCCTAAATACAACACAACATCTGGGAATTTGCTACCAGCCATATGGTAAACTCTGACCCCACCTTAACTCCTAAGTCCCTGGTGACCTGGGGTTTGGCAAAATATGAGTGCCATGGCCATGGGGATTATGGCCCAGTGTGACCACGGGACCAGTCCGTGGAATAGGAAACATCAAACTGCTCTTTGGGGTAAAGTGCCAATTGAAATGTATGCAAATACATTGCATATTGTGACTAGTGGGTTATCCATGGGTAGCTTTTAACCATTTATTTGCATTCCTCCAGTACTAAGTGTTATTAAAAAGGGGTTGGTCAAAAACGATAGTTGTGTGAATACATAACAGAAAAATGTCCAGTTTGGGTGCATTATGACATAAGGTTTCAGCAATGCTAATCATATCTGTTACTACAGAATCAATTTCGGAACACTCTGGTAGTTGTCTTTCTTTTGCTTTTTGAGCTGGAATGACTCAGGCACACATGCATGCAGACACACACCCCCCTTTGCCACATAGTTTGTAAACAACTGGACAGGAAGCAGTTTCCCCCAAGAGGAAGCTAGTGTACCTCATGTATAAGGGGACTGTGCATTTTTCATTAGTTATATTTACACTATTAGTCCTGTATGTTAAAGGCCATGGATAGTGATTATGGAGGGAAACACTTTATATTTAGATATATTCCCTGAACAGTATTCTGCTTCACTATGACAGGTTTTGAGAACTGACATGCCTAACTACAGTATCTTCGCAGAAATATTAGCAAGAAAATATCAGCAAGAGAAGGTGTTATACATAAGTGTGAAATGTAGTTCATTTCTGTGAGCTGCGTAATATCTGATTTTTATCATCAAAGAGCCTATTTGAATAATAATTATAGAAAGTCCTTGCCCCAGCATGACTCAGAGAGACAGAGAAAGCGAGAGAGAAAGTGTTTGGTTTTGTGAAACACCACATACCACAACACCTAAACCATAATGGCTGATATGTTCCAGGGTTGTATCAGTAAGACCATAGCAAACAAATAAACAGCAACCAAAACTTGGAAGAAAAAGGAATATTAGGCAAGAGAAACAGTATACGAACATGTGAAAAAAAGTACACCCCCTGTAAAGTTTTCTTTATATATTCTGGCACATAGACATTTTAGTAAATTCCAACAACATGCATTGATATGCATCACCCAATTATTTTTTTTACATTGAAACCATTCATGCCATTAAAATAAACAGAAAGGCAATTTCCTTACGCGGGAAAAGTAAGTATAGCCTTACATTTACAATCACAGGAAATGGCTATAATTAGAATCAGGTCCACCAAGACAGGTGCAAATTATTAGAAAATTATTAGAGAGTAACTTGGGAGGGTCCAGCATGCCATAAAGATTAGAAACTGGGTCTGGTTTGGTCTTAACCATATGAGTTTGTGATAACACATCAGGCCAAGATCCAAAGACCTAGCCGAGGCCCACAGAATAAATATTATTGATGTCTGTAAGTCTGGGAGGGGTTACAAAGCCATTTCCATGCAATTGGAAGTACGTTATTCCACTCTCAGACAGAATATCTACAAATGGAAAAAATTATGACCACTGGCAATCTACACAAGACAGGTCATCCTACCAAATTCAGGCCAAGAGCTGACCGAAAGATGCTCATACATGTGTCTAAGAACCGCAGGATAAAATCAACGGATATACAGGCCTCTTGACAAAATCACTGTTGAAGTGCATGAATCAACTAGGGGTACGCAAATCTCATCATGCAACAGGACTATGATCTAAAACACAAACGCAAAACCACAACAGAATGACTCAAAAAGAAATGGAGAGTTATGGCCAAGTCAAAGCCCAGATCTCAATCCTATCAACATTTTTGAGGAGACTGAGGCTGTGCATACAAGAAAGCCCTCAAAGCAGTACTATAAGAAAAGTGGGCAGAAATTCCTTGATGTAAGAGACTGACAGTTACAAGAAATGGCTTCATGAAGTTCAGCCAAAGGGGGCATCACCAGCTATTAAAGCTAGGGGTTTCCTTATATTGTCCACAGTATGAAATTGCATTTCTGTTGATTTTTGATTAATAAATGATTATAAAGTAAATTCTGTTAGTTTAATTTGTTAAACGAGGTTACCTGTATCTGTCAATAGTGTTGAAATAATGATTACATATCAATTTGTCCAAATATGTAAAAAAATAACAGAAAAAAATACAAAATAATACAATACAAAAATAATTTTAAAAATACACATTTCCAGGGGACGTACTTACTTTTTCACATAACTGTACCCAAGAAACTTTCTGTGAAAACAAGAGAGGAGATGAGAAGAAAGGGTTCACAGCTATGTGAAATGGGGAAAGAAATGTCAATGTGTGCTGACTGTCTTTGGAAATCTACATTAATCATGTGTTGTTTACTTTCAGGCAGTCCTCACAGCTAGGGAAATGGCATCACCTGAATGTTGCATTGTAGTGAAAAATAACCAAGTAACCAAATAAAAAGCCATTGGTTGGTGTACTATGTAATGGTTTTCCATGCTCCTTTTCGTACTGTATTCTGCAGGTTAAATAGGACCCTTACAATGCCAAATGTTATGGATTTGGATTCTACTGGGGCTAAGCCCATTGACAATGTATATGTGTGTTATAGCTAGAACTAGAATGATGACACAATCCTTTCAAGAGGTATGGAATACAATTGTATCCGGCCTTAACTCACCCTTGAGTTATTTAATTAAGGGTTTGTGGAGTTAGCCATGACTTAACATACCCCGGAGCAGGTTAGTTCTAGGAGAAACATTGCCATTGAAATGTACCTGGCTTTTTGGTGAGGAACATTCGTGTGAGTGTTCATCCACACAAAGTTGACAAAAGTTCAAACAAGGTATGTGGTACACCCTTCACAGCCATGTGGTGGGCGAATAATAGTAGGTGCATTAGCCTTGGTTTGTGTCCAATAGCTCAAGCAGGATCTCTTCTTATCACAAAGGATCCTCCCAGTTGGGACTAATCTTTCATCCCTACAGAGACCCAATCTGGAGAGGGGAGTGAGTCAGATAGGCTGAAAGAGGAGGCTTTTTATGAACCCAAATTTTTTCAAAACTGTTGTGTATGTAATGTTTACCTGTAATCATTATAGTTCCACTTTTGTTATTACTTTTGTTTTCTTATGTATTATTTTCCACTGGCTTTGGTAATGTAAACAAGTGTTTAAGTCATTTAAATTGAAATTTAGAGAGAGAACAAAGAAAGACAAAGCCAGACACAGCTCGACACAGCTGCTGTGTTAGGGTTCAAAGCCAGACTGGCAGAGCTGAACCATTGTGTGACAAAACCACTCACTAGCAGACCCACAGACCATGACCTTAAAACAGTTTCATTACAGGCGCCATTGTAGCCTGTAGTCTTGGAAACATTAGCCTACAGTGAAAGGTTACACACACATAATATCCTATTTGCTAAGCTAGGACCCAATCTGCATTACCCTTTTGCTCGGCTGTCCAGGCAATTTACTAAATCCGTAGATGCTTAAATAGTTTAGAACAGCCTTTTAACTTTAGTTAGGGGCGCATATAGTTGAGTTTAGGGCTTGTTTCCCAATCAGACAAAACAATCCAAAACAGATCAAAATGTCATTGGAAATCTGTACAGCCGGTGCAGCCAATGCCCCAAGTACATAAGGGAACGGAGGGACCACATAATGTGTTCTTCCGCCAAACTTACTGTGCACTACTTTTCCCTGTCCACATTTTAAGCAGGTCTCGTAAGATTGATTGCGTTTCAGAAATATTCATATTGGACTTACATTTGTGGACAATCATAGAACTGCAACAAATCATTGTTAAATATATCTCAGACAATATATATTACCCGTCTGTGTCCGTTTGTTTGCTAAGGATTTTAGTCAAACATCTGTTTGACTAAAATCCGTACATAAACCACATAAGTTATTAGCCTAATGTTCAGTATCTAAACAACAATACCACTATGATACGTGTGTGGTACGAACACAAACAAGCTAAACTCACTATGGCTACTCTATTACTGCAAGTAGACCACTGATTTTGACTGACTTGCTTCAGAACCAATCGCTATTTAAGATGAAATAGTTCACGAACACAATCTATGTAGTTAGCAAAACGGAAACAACATTTAGATATGCAGCATTTTAATCCTCGAGTAATATATATATATTTTATATATATATCATATACATGGCACTGCCTAAACCTAGCTTCGATTCCCTTGAACTTTATTGTTAGCTAGACCTTTTCAGTCGAATCGTTCGTTTACGAATGACGAAAGCCGTGTTTGGCCAATAGAACACCGTTATTTGGTGTTGACCTCTGAGAGCCTCATCACCGCCTACTTTTTGTCCGTGGCGGAGTACTACCTATATAAACAAGACAGTCCGAACTTTAAAGGGCAGAGTTGTAAAAACTCCCAGGCAGCACTGTAGGTGGATAGTTTGTAAGCCTGCGTATAGAAAAATAAAACTTTAAATAAAAATAAAAAAAAAACTTCAAATTGACACCCACATAACTCGACTGGAATAATCGTTTAGATTCATACTGCAGCAGAAGATTTTGTACGAAAAGGAATTAACCATCAAGTAAGCATCGAGTAATATTATTTTGCTAGTATCAAAGGACCTGCTGTGAATTCCTATCTATAATCAGCTAGCTAACGTTGACTATAAATGTAAGTATAATTCATTTAATTTGCTATTTAACAAACATACCTGTTGTTAGTAAGGTAGACTGTTCGATATAACGTTAGCTACTCTGTCAAATCCTTGGAGATAAGTTTGAAGAGAACGTTAAGTCGCATTTCAGGCTTGTTTGGGTTGGGTTGAGTAAGGTTAGCTAGGTTGGCTAACGTTACCTTGCTAGCACGGCTAACAAACGGCAAAGTCGTCAGCTAGTAAGCTATTTAGCCAACGTTTGTTCAACAGCGATATCTAGCTAGATAGCTAATAATCTTAGCTTGATGGGACGCAGTACAATTTAGATATTACTATTTGCAATGGAGTTCCCGTTCGAAATGATCATTCGTGACATCGACTATAGGATTTATAGCTAGCTAATCGTTTTGTCATTTTCAATAGAAGCATCTATGTGGCCGTGATCTGAAATTCAATCAGCATTATGAAACAAATGCTTCTTTGGGATTGCAACTAACTTGCTAGCTAGTTAGCTATTTGCTACTGTTCAGCTCAAGAGCTTCTCGTTTACATCCTAGCCAGGGATGGTGCACTGGACCACTTTATTACAGTATTTTTAAATTTCATTTTATTATCAAATGCATTACGGCGACGTGTATCGTTAAATGTATTCTATTAAAGTATAGGATACAATTTATGGCAAAATTTTGGCTGTTATAGGTCAACTGTGCTTCGTTTCTGTCACTAATACAAGACCGCTGGGGCACAGCGCTGACTGTCTGAATCAGTATGTTGAGGCTCTATTTTTAGCTGCTACAGTGCTAGCTAATGTTGTGCGGCTTGACACCAATGCAGTAAACATGAAAGTGTATATATGGCAGAACACATTTAATACAATGAAGTCATTCAAAAAGTCGATACTTTTCCAAAGGTGAATTAAACGGATTTTTAGGGAGAAAACGCTTATTTGACAGACTCCTATCCTGAGCGACTTACAGGATCAATTAGGGTTAAGTGCCTTAGTCATGGGCACAACAGCTTTATTTTTTCTTTTTTTTTCTGTGTCAGTTCTGAGATTCCTACCAGAAACCTTTCATTTACTGTCAAATATGCTATTTGTGGCTGGTATTTTTTGTAGTAATAAGAGAAGCAAATTTCAGCAGACACTTCCTTCCAAAGTGACTTAGTATTGCGTGCATATATTTTTTGTATGCGTGGCCTCATACACATTTCTCACAAGTAGTTTTGTCCCATTATATAGTGCATTTTGCTGTGCCGCTAGCATTTATTATACACAGCTCTACACTGACCTTGTTTCCAAGGTGCAAGTGTGCTCCTAAGCTATAGAATGTAGGCACAGACATACATTTTTATGCACAATTACACATTTCTTAATTTTTCTAGGCAGACCAATGTGCCTGAATTAAAATTCCATGTCACTTAAAATATTTAAGTAGATAAAATAGGTGCTCTGTAGAACCCTGTCTGGTCTATTTTTAATAACATGCATGTTAATTGGTCTCCACCTCTCCTTTCAGACTTAAGAACCATACCCTGTGGAAGGACTGTCACTTACTTTCTCTGGTTGGCCCAAACTCATTGACGCTGTCTTGGAGGTTTTTGCAACACTCTGGAAATACCCACTTAACGTAAAAACAACCTGCCGCAATCGTGACGCAGCTATGCAGCTTGAAATCCAAGTAGCACTCAATTTCATTATTTCATATTTGTACAACAAACTTCCCAGACGGCGTGTGAACATCTTTGGTGAAGAGCTTGAGAGGCAGCTGAAGAAGAAATATGAGGGCCACTGGTACACTGATAAGCCATACAAGGGCTCTGGGTATAGGTGCATCCATGTAGGGGAGAAAGTGGACCCTGTGGTGGAGCAGGCAGCCAAGGAGAGTGGTCTGGACATTGACGATGTCCGGAATAACCTCCCTCAGGATCTTAGTGTATGGATCGACCCCTTCGAGGTGTCCTACCAAATTGGGGAGAAGGGGTCAGTGAAGGTGCTATATGTGGACGATAACAATGAGAACAACGGGTCCGAGCTGGACAAGGAGATCAAGAACAGCTTCAACCCAGAGGCCCAGGTCTTCATGCCTATCAGTGACCCAATTGGGGCCTCTTCTGAGTCCAGCTCTCCCTCACCCCCCTTTGGGCAGTCTGCAGCTGTTAGCCCCTCCTTCATGCCTCGCTCCACCCAGCCAATAACCTTCACCACTGCCACCTTCGCCGCCACCAAGTTCGGATCCACCAAGATGAAGACCTCTGGCCGCAATGGCAGTAATGGTGGCGGTGGAGGAAATGGCAGCAAGGTGGCCCGCACCTCCCCCACTAACAACCTGGGGCTGAATGTAAACACCCTGCTAAAGCAGAAAGCCATGTCCACCTCCATGCACTCTCTGTATGGCCTGGGCCAGCAACAGCAGAAGCCCTCTGCACTCTCTCCTAATGCTAAGGAGTTTGTGTTTCCCAGCCTCCAGGGCCAGGGTAGCCCTGAGTTCCCCGACGAGGGCTCACTCAGCCTCAGCCCACTACAGTACAACAATGCCTTTGACGTGTTTGCGGCCTATGGAGGTCTCAATGACAAGTCCCTCATGGATGGGCTGAACTTCAGCCTCAGCAACATGCAGTATTCGAACCAGCAATTTCAGCCGGTCATGGCTAACTAATCCTGACACGACAACATTAAAATATATTATTTATGAATGACAACAGTGGCTTGAAGAGAAGGAAAAACACGCACATTAGAAACTGGACTTTCAGCGAAATAACAAGGATTCTTTGAGGAGCTCTATCTAATCAGTAAAGCAGCATGTGCCCAAGGGTGATTTTTCTCTGCCCCCTTGAGTTTGGTTTTTACTTAAAGCTTGTTGTACAAACACTACCAAGCTTGGTTACTTCAATTCAACATGCAGTGTTGTTTCTCGTCCTTTTTGCCAACCAAGCACAATTTATTTTCTTATTTTTTTCTTTTTCTTTTTTCTTTTTTTTTTTTTTTTTTTTACTATGTTGAAAAAAATAAAATATTCAAACATGGATGAAACAATACAGGCTTCAAGTTCTGACCTCTTACAGTATTTTACCGGTGGTAAGAAATGGCAGATTTTTATGAATTGGCACTACTAAATGGGGTTATGTGGTCTTTTTCTAATTGTATAATTTAATTTAGTACAGAGTTTGTAAGATATCAGAGTATATATTGTTTCTATGACATGGTATTGCATTTATATCTTTTTACTACTCCAGTGATCTGTGATGGCTGCAGCAGCTTTTCGTTATGTTTGTTTTTTTAAAGATAAAGAATTGTTTGAGAAGTCCTTCTTTAAAATCCATCAAATATTCAAAGATTGTGTACAGACTATTCCTTAGTGGTGGAATTGAAAATGTACAACAAGAGTTGTATTTTCTGTTAAGAGTCTAAAGATTTTGCTATATAATGGACAAATGTAATCGTATAAATATTAATTTTGTACCTACATTGTGCAATACTTGATAAAAAATATGGTATAACAAAGTATTTTGAGTCAGTGTCTTACATGTCAAGAGGGACTGAAATAGTTTATATTGTTAAGTTTGTATTAAAAATGCTTAAAATGATATGCTTGTCTTTATTTTTTTTAATTTCATATTTGCACCCTGGTCTTTTTAATAAAATAAACTACAGTCATAATGTGATTTGTGGACATTGGATTTTTTGATAAGGACAAAAACCATGCTTGTCTTAAGTCCAAGCAGCTCTATTAAAGATACTCATTACAGTAACAATCTTTATTGGTTTGAAGAGTTTTAGTGCTTTCATGAAGGGACTGGGCAATTCTGGAGTTGATCAGCTGAACAGCGTTGGCTGTTGGACTGTCCATGACAGGTCAAAGGTTAGTAATGGTGGCCTTTATCTAAATGTAGCATGTCATTTTTTTAATTATTGTTGGGCCCAAGGGCTGTTTAAGGGCTCAACTCAGTCAAAATGTAATTGTGTTTATAAAGTGCCTTTTTCTATAGTCAATTTAACAGACGGGACTTACTGTATTAAAACCTAAAATAAAACAAAGCTGATGGACAGAATAGCTGACCAATAAATCACCTTTACTCAAAATGCACAAATTAATTTCAACAAACTATCAAATTGGAATTTAATCACTAAAATGTAATCACTAAAATCAGCCATAAAACCTACACTTCACGACGTCCTGTGTTTTGTATGAACATCTAGTATGTATGGTTATGAAATACAGTGTGCCTGGCAGTTCCTTCAGCGAGGATCCAAAGTCCAAGCCGGTCTATGCTCATGGCCGAGTAGCCTATCATATGATCGCTGACATCATGAAAACAGGTGGAGTTATTTGTGTCATGTCAAATTGTTGGTACCAACCTTGTACTCCTTTAAACATTTTATTACCTGTCTGCCGATCCCGGCAGTGGACTCGACCATTATAAGCAAACGAAGCAGTGCACACGGTCGGTAAACAACATTTAGCAACACAAATGTAAATAGAGCAATGTGTGAAAACTATGCTTCGTTACTGTGTTAGCATAGTTAATGTGAAATGTGTGGCAGCCTGGAGGCGATGCATCACTGTAGTTGCGTCACTGCAGCATAGCTTGGGCCCTGGTTGTACCACAGCTGTTGTGGTCACGAGTCCCTTAAGGGTGCATGCTAGCCAAGTACCGCCTGGGTAGGGTGGAAGGATAGCCTGCGGGAGTTTCCTCCCTCGTGCTCAAGGTACCCCTTGCGGCTTGTTTGGAACCTGCAACTAAAGTTGTTAAAGCAGCAGAATTAAAGCAGCATGTCTTGGCGGGGCAATGGGGCATGGTTCAGAAGATGCACATTTGAGACAAGGTGGCAACTACGAATTGGAGATACATTTTTTTTTTCTCTCATTCAATTTGTCTCCACTGGCTATTTTCTAGCTGTTGTGCTTCTTCGATATTTAGAGAGGAAGCATATCTACTAATATGTTATTTACAGGATGAGAGTTAGGAGTGGAGGTCGATAGCTTTCCCATGTGCTACAGTACACAAACGCCTGTCTTTGTGTTGTCATTATGCTTCATTGGAGCTCCTGCTCGGCTAGAACTGGCCAAACATTCACAACGTTTTAGCGTTTCCACAGCTTAACCAATAGATAATAACATTGTCCATTCTAAATGTGGCAACGGTTGCAGCAGGGTGTTTTTGTGTTCGAAAGGTCTTCTCCCGGCCTAGGCCCTAATGGTCTGTTACTGTATTAATATGGGTAAGGTATTTCAACTCAAAAGCTTTGTTAAAGCAGCTGAAGTATAAAGCCCTCCTATGAGAGGGCTCTGTAGAGGATTGAGATTACGTTTGTTGGTACTCACTGAGCGTTTTGTGGGTTGAATTGCTATCAAAGTGAGGGCCGGTTTGAGCTTTACACTAAGTGACGGCATTTGGGGTAAGTGAGGCTCTTATATGGCTGGGCCATTCATGCACAATACCTTTTTGGGGGGTTAAGTTAAGGATTAGGGGTCTTTGACAATTGAAAATAATGTATTTCAAGGATGCAACACCTCGGTCCTTTGACAGCAGTTCTGTGCGTGAGGCTAGCAAGGTACTGCTCTGTGTGTAGTCATTGGCAACCTAATTATGTGGCGAACAAGGTGCTGTTTGAATCCCTGAATGTCAATACATTTAACAACCTTTGTATCTCGTTAATCATATTTGAATATAAATTTGATTTATGTAGTCAAATAAAACATTTACAATGTGTTTGTATGTGTGCGTCCATGTTTGCATATTAGCACAAACAAAACATTTGTTTTTCTACCCTTGTGGGAACCGGATAAATAACCTTGACCAAGAAACGGTTCCTTAATTTTTAACTGGCTCTAAACCTATCCCTATTCTTAACCTAAATAATAAAATGTTATGGCTAAACATAACCTAACCTGCACCTAACCAGTAATGTCTAAACCTAAAAGTAAATCCAGTTCTTATCAATCAAATGTATTTATAAAGCCCTTTTTACAACAGCAGTTTGTCAGGTATGTTTTTCCCTTAACCTAAACCCAACTCAGAAATAGTATTTTCCCTGGTACATACCTGACAAAAACCTTGTCCAGACTCATTGTTCAGTTTTAACTCTTTGTGGGGACTTCAGGTCTACAGGTTAACACAGACCTGGATCACACACACACATATGGTTAATAGAGCCACAGATGGGTCTAGTCCTGTGTCATACCAGCTGGTCTTCCAGGGTGTGTGACGACATATTGCTGGAGCCCATCTAGTCCAGGCAGCTGTACTTTCACTGAAGATCCATCGTAGTGCCATGCAACATATTCTTTACTGCTTTGAGAACTGACATTAAGTTATGAAAAAGGCTGAGGTTATGGAAAAGGCGATGTAAAATGTATTTTTGTTTTTTTCTTGACCTTGACAGGTGATGACAGAGATATGGACTGGAACGTAATTTAATCACAGACCACAGAGAGAAGGTGCATCTAACCTTTGTTATGACTACTGGCTTGGGTGTTTTTACTGAGAACAAAATGGTACTTGTTTCTTCTTATTGTTTTTAGCCATTCTAGTGGGACCAATAACGTTTCATTTGTTTGCAAGATAATCTTTCTTTTTCCAATTTTCACCAAACAATTTTAAATCAACATTACACAGGTTACTGAAGAAACAAAGATAAAACAAAAATATTCCAGCATTACTGAATTTAAAATTAACCTATAGTTGAGGCTCTTGATAAAACAATAATAAATATAGCCAATGTTGTGTTTGGCTGAGATTGAACTTCAGTCAGTTTTTTTCCTTTCAAGTATAGCCAAGTCAATTTACTGCAGATCATCCTCTCAGCTTCATTCTCATTCTTCACCAGACAGTCATTCAACTTAAAAGCACCACAGCCCAGCAAAATAGAACAATAATCCATATTTCAGAATGACTTGAGCTCGGGGAAAGCTGAATTGAATACTAAAGATGTTCTACCACCTCAACAGATTGCTTTACACTTTGTCTCGGTCTGTCTGTCTATCTGCTTTTGTATGTTTTTCTGTCTGTTTTTGTCTTTATCTGCATGTGTTTCTGTCTGTCCATGTTGTCTCCTTCTGTCTTTCTCTCTTGCACTCTGTTTGGGTATGCATACACAGTTGAACGTTATGGCAACCAATGGGTTTCTTCGCTCACATCAATAGGTTTAAAAATAGAACATACAGGGCTCTTTTGCGTCACCATCAGAGGAGAATCCTTTCTCTTCCTCTTTCTATCCCCCTCTAACCCTCTCTTCATCTCTTGCTCCCTCTCTCTCAATTACCCCTTTTTACTTTCTCCCTCTCCCTCCCTATATGTGTCCCGCTCTACTCTCTGGCTGCTCTCCCCCCTCACTACCTCTCTCCCTCTCTCTCCTTCCCTTGTAAGGGACTCTGTTTACAAATGCGGTAGCAAGGAAACATTCTTCATGCACCTGCGTGTCAGGCAAGACCATGAGCTGACATCACATCTCATCAAAAATGGCTGTCCTTTGTGAGTCCTTGGGAGAGTCTGTAATGTTATGTACAGCTCAATGCCCTCAGAAAACATCCTGCTATTTAACACTGGCAGGAGGAGCCTGAAAAGCCTGCCGCTCCAGAGGAGGATTCTTGTTCTAGAACATTCTTTCACTGGTTTCTGTGTTTCTAATTATAGTGGAAACATTAATTCAGTGGATATAAATATGGTACTATGGCCAGTTATTAGATGCATAAATGCATAAACATACACAGTTTGAAAACCTATATAGTTCATTGTCCCTTGAATAGACTATACTGTAGTTTACTTTTAACGGGGCCTGAATAAGGAATTATCTGGGCTTTTACAGTATCTGTCAGACAAGATGGCCTTGAAATATGTGTCAGTATCGAGCTCTCTGATCATGTGGGTAATTGTGTCGCACACATTTCTGCGGCCCTTTAACTTGGACTGCCTCCCTCAACACCTTTACTAACAAAATGGTGAGACAGCAGGGCCACTCTCACCCCCATGGTGGGTGTTTTCAGCCAGGCTGATGACATCGATGCCTCAGTCACTAAAGCCTAGCGATGCCCATCCAACCCAGAAACAACCAGTTGGGAATAAGATGTCTGGCATAGCGGTATAGATGGAGGGGTGCGGGAGGGGATTATTGATTGGGGGGTTGTTTAAAGTCCCCTGTTCCTTCTTCATCTCTCCACGTTATTCTATTTAAAGGACCGCACCTCTGCCTTTTGTCTCCTGCAGCTCCCCTCCCTCTCCCCATCGCCCTCTCTCTTTCCCTTCTCACTCTTGCTGTCTCCTCGCTCTCCTTCTCCTCTTCTCTCTCCCTTTCCCCTTCACTCTTACCCCACTTCTCGCTGTCTCTTCCTAAGCCCATCCATCTACAAAGGCATCTGACACGTTCTCTTGCCTGGGATGTTCTAGGTCCGCTGTGTAATTGTATCCCAATGATTCTCTGCAGCCAAAGTATTCCTCCCTCTGTCCCTCTCTTGACTGCTGTCTCTCTGACACCATGTAACTTCGACTCTGAAAATAGGAAACCCAGGAACAGGTTTCCCTCTGATCTCCTTAGCTCTGAGTGTGTGTATATGTATAATCCAAAGCAGTTTGCAAATGGGGACCTGTGCGTTTGCATTTGTGCACATTTCTCTTTGTCTCTGCACCTCAGAGATAAGGCTTGGTTTGTTTTGGCACTCAAAGCCAGACTGACTTCCACTCTGCTAATTGTAATGGCTCAGTGATGTACAGTATAAGGAGACTGATATGAGAGGAACCAGGGTCCTATTTCTTTTCTGTTTAGTGTTACTTTACATGTTGCTGAGCAGTTTGACTGTTATGTCTCCTGTCAGGGTACATGGTATCCATTCACACAGCCACTTTAAACAGAATTAGCTCTTTGGACATTAGTAAGGAATGTAACTGATTTAATAGTTTTGGCTAACAAGGCCAGTGATATGAGTCTGGGTCAACTTCCTTTTCAGGCAGACTAGTGGTAAACCTTAATTGCTCTCTTGATTCTTTGTCTCCATTAATTTGTATTGACAAAGAATTGGAAAGTGTCCAGCATGTGCCTAACATATTACTTTCTCAATGTTTGTGTTTGGACTTGAAAGGTGAGCATGTTGTGTGTTCCCTAGACATTCCCCATTCCTTTGATCATCTGAGTCATGGCGGAAGAATTCCTCTCTGACACCAATAAATGCCTGTGGAATTCTAGTCATGCAGTCTCAGGAATGAAAGGAAAACTGTTTGTCTGTTTTTCCTCTCTTTTCCTGTTGTTTTATAGGCTGAGGATGTCGGAAAAGACGAGGTCAGAGAAACAGAAGTAGGTTAAAGAAGATGAACTTTCCACATCCTCTAGTCAGCAGCCAGATGTTACATCTTCACCTATTCGGGTTGATGATGTAAGACTTAACTGCCTTGTGATTAGTTTGTGTAAGGTTTGGGGTTTGATCCCCAGGCAGGTTATACCACAGGCTCTTAGGATTATGGATATGGATTATGGGTAGGACCTGGCGGCTAGCATTTTGCCCTGGGTATTCTTATGTTGCATGCTGCCTCACACTACGGAAATAGGAGATTGGCTTCTCTATAGGCTGGTCCAGCATGGACAAAGCTTGCTAGTCCATGGATTTTTATTTAAAAAAATAATTACAACACTGACACACAAAAGGGGCAACACAAAGGTATCTACGCAAAGTATGTGACTGCGTCATTTTTTCTTTTCTTTTAAATGATTGGCATGAAATAAATGAATGGATACAAATGGAACTGAAACTGATAAATGACAAAAAGAAAAACAAAACACAAAGCCAGCTAAAATATTACAAACAACTAACCCCAACAAACATCCCCCTTTCCCTCTTTTATCACCCAACCCTCCCTCCCACCACAGAGAGACCAATCAGGAGGCTTTATGTAAAATGTTTGTAATCATTTACGTTGCAAAGGTGGCCTTTAACATGGCAGATCTTGTAGTTTAGCCATAGTGTAGAAAGATAGGGGCGGTTGACACATCTTAGCAAATGAGGTTTAATTGTAACTGTATGTATAAATTATTTTGCAAAGGTAATGTATTTGCCAATGTACTGAGCCATAAATGAATAGATTTTTTTTGCCAGATTAGATTGTAAGAAATTAATTGCTGTTGGAGTTCGGAAATCTGTGTAGGGCTTCTGAACCTCAAGGAATGGTGTTTTCATGTTTAGGGCTGTCCTAAATCCAGGGTTAGGGGTATCTTCTACCTCAATCTCTGAGATTAGGGTGTTTGTTGCGTGAAGAGTTGCTCCACAGCCATGTTTCATTCATGGCTTAGATGGAAAATAGAGACAATGAGATGGTGAGTGCTGAACTGTACTGTCATCCCTGTCATCGTGCTGTGTCTGGGATGTGTATGGGCTGTGTATGAGTTGTGTATGGGCTGTGTCTATGCTGTGTCTGGGATGTGTCTGTGCTGTGTTTGACTGTGTCTGGGCTGGGTCTGTGCTCTGTCTGGGCTGTGTCTGGGATGTGTCGGTTGTGTTTAGGCTGTGTCTGGGATGTGTTTGGACTATGTCTTTGCTATGTTTGGGATGTGTCTGGGATGGGTTTGGACTATGTCTGGGATGTCTGTGCTGTGTCTGTGCTGTGTCTGGGCTGTGTCTGGGCTGTGTCTGACTATGTGCTGCTGCTCTCGTATGTGTGTTCAAAAAAGGCAGTTCTGCTGCAGCACTTAGAGTAGCCTTGGTTTTTCCAGCGTTTAAATATTTCAGCAACTGTGAGACAAACTGGTGGTCTGATGTGCTGCTCCACCTTACTCACTAAGAGGTCAAGGTGGATGGAAAAATTCAATATCTGGGCTTATTACTGGCTACATTTTACAATATATCTTACTGTAGTTTGTTCTGGTTTCAGACAGCAGGAAAATAATCTTACAGTAAAAGGAAATGTGAATTGTTATGTAGATTTCAATTAATGGACTTTGTTATAGTGGCTAATATCGTTTTTGATAGAGTCAATGTTTTCTGGATGGAATTAAGTCTGCCTCAGACTTCCAGCTGTTAGTCCAGCATAGGGCATCTTCTAATCCCAAGCGTGTTGTTGCTACACACACAAGGGCCTACTGCTGTGTTTATAAGGTGTGGCTCCTTAGATATAGGAAAAACAATGGCTGAGGTAATCTAAAATACTCCTCACCCTACTAAACACAACTCCATTGTTTGCTTAGTGACCCCTCCCACCTGTTCCTTGTGACCTGGTGATGCATACCTCAGGCATATATTTGTTCATTGCTTTGGCGCACCTATATTATTCAGATTCTTTCGAGGGCCATCGAGGCCATGGAATAGTGTGGCTTTGGTTTTCACACAAACGCCTTGTATGATGGATATTTGGGTTGTCATGGCTACTGTTGTATTGTTTATCAGGTGATGAATCCTCTGGGTAAGAAATCTTCCTCATTCTATGATCAGAATCAAGACATTCCTACTCCAACTGACAAGCTCTAATCATCAAATTGGCCGTGACAAATTTCAGTAGAAACGACTACATAGAATATTCCAAGACAGATCCAAACCATACAGTAAGTGTTATGACACCCAACCTTGGAGGGCAACATTCTGTAGAGCCTGGATGTGAAATGTAACAAGCAAACCTTGGGGAGGGTTGGTCCTCAACGCTCCCTGCTTTCTAGATGAGTTCAATGTGGAGTATGTACCTGAGATTGAGTTATGTTTTGTGGTAGGTAGTTATGATCACCCAGAACGATGGGAGCTCCTCTTAGTGGAACCTTAAATAGACCCGCGAAGGCAGGGAACTGATTACATATTTGGAAGTATAGATCTGAGGCCCCTGAATGCTGTAGTGGTGAAGTCATAAGGCGCTGAAGTTCAAATCCTGATTGAAACATTCTACAGTGCATGGGTGTTTGTCAGAGGGTTGTGCACTTTGGGTCAGCACCACCCCCGGGGTAGGACAGGGAATCCCTGGCCTTATTGCCCTCTAATATTGCCCCTCTAATATTTGCAGGGATACCTGCAAACTCTGTGGTGATTGTTGATGTGGGAATGTGTTCTCCCCGCTGCGTGGACGAGGCAATGTGTTCCTCTTGGTTGAGCAACCGGTGTCATAAGAAGCAGACGGTCTTGGCGAGCATCAGAGGACACATTTAAATCGTCAACTTTTCCCAGAACGAGCTCTCTCCTTTTCTCTCTCTTTACTCGCTCTTCCTCTATGCTACCAATACATATACACAGTTGACAAATGCACACCACATTGATGAGCATTCGCATGAACTGTTTATCACTTACAAGCGTGGTTGACATCCGTTGAAGGTGTTTGGCTTTTTTGAAAGCGAAGTTACACTCCCAAAAAGCCTATGTGCAATACGGCTGCAACAACTGTAGAGTAACGCTCACTCATCCAAAACATGTGTGTAACGGGTTTTACTATAGTTGTAGGGACCAAAAAAGGAAAAGTTTACTTTCTGGGAATATTTAGCCTGTCCTTATGTTTGGTTGTGTGTCTGATGGAGAGAAGAGATGAGAATAAAACAGCAGGGGAGGGAAGGTGGAGGAGATGGGAGAAAGTTATGTAACCTAATGGAGATTCAGAGAAGGAATGGGATTACAGGTTCTCTCTCTCTCCCTCGCTTTCCCTCTTTCTCTCGTTGTGTCTCTGTCCGTCTGTCTCTGTCCGTCTGTCTCTCTCTCTTTCCCTCCCTCTCTCACTCTGTGTGGGGGATCATGTTGCATGTAAATGTTTCCATCCTATTGTTGTTGTTATTTTCATGTCTTGTGTGCGTTGGCCTTTCCTCCTGAAGGTTACTTTTTTTCTGTGTAATGGACGACAGTTCTTCATTTGAAATCGGTTGACCTCGTTAGCCACCTCATGTCCGCTAATGGTGCGTGGATGTTAGGCACACGTGTCTGTACGTACGTCTTTTTTGGACTTTTGTGGTATTATCTTTTCTTTAACCAGGACAGGAACAGGAAACATTTTCAGCCTCTGTCCAGCATTGGGTTGGCATCTTATAGGGGGAGTAAAATGAAAAAGAACCCTCTTCAGGAAATACTTAAGTACTAATTACAAAATTCATTTCTATTATCTTAGAGGGGATCAGGTCACATTACCACCCCATTCAAATGGCTACTTCAAATACTCACAGTGATTTGTTTGAAGTGTGGGACTTTTCAGATGGAAAGAGATCTCAGATGGTTGATCATGTTTCTGCTGTACACATTTATGGTCCAATACAATTCAAATAAAAATAATTTTGCTAAATATATGGTAGTTAAATCATAATTTAACTGTGCCGGATTGTTCTGTTAGATTGATTGGTCTGTTGTGTCTTTTACCCAAATCTATATAATACACAGTATAATACATACATTGGTAAAATTGTCAAGAAGTGTTATAAAGTATGGGGAATTCCAGTAATATTCTTATATTCCAGCCCATGGCTAAGAAGTTGAATTGCTGTAATGACAAATTATATTAAATAGATAATAGCAATACTATTTTAGTCTGACATGTGTGAGACTAAAATATGACCAGGTGTGGATTAAATGGACTTTAATAGAGTACAAAGTCAAAAGGCAGTAATTATAAATAGTTAAGCAATCAACAGTAAACCAATTTGTTTACGACATTGCAGCCTATAAGACAGCAGCATTCTCATCTGTTTTTTGAAACCTAGTATAGCAGTAATGTTCTCTGTCTCCATTCACCTGAGATCATTTGTCCCACTGGAATGTTGAGGGGCATTCCTTTAAAACACTCATCCTCATCCCTTACATAACTAGACCAATCATTCGCTGTGGCTGTCACATGGAGAGGAAACTGAAGTTATTTAGTCAAATGTAACAGAATAAAAAGTAAGGTACTGCCTCCAAACTGCAGGAATAGAAGTACAATTACATCCCATACAGAGCAACTAGTATTGAGTAATTGCTCCTCAAATAATTTAAACATGTAACGTGTTACTTGTAGCAGGGTACTACCCACCCCTGATATTGTTATAGGGGCTCCCAGCGATGACACCATGCCCTCAGTAATGAAGGTATCCTGATAGTCCGGCTCTTTCCAGACATGGAAGGTTCATTCGGACTGATTCTGTCAGTTCCAAACAGATCTCTTTTGGAAAAACACTGAGGGTAAAGAACCAATGGACATTTGAAATAACATTCAATGTATCAGGACTATGCAATGCGGACTTGACATTATTACATTACATCACAAGACTGTTTCCCCTTTATTAAGAAAAACAATGTTACTGAAACAAACTACAGGCCTATTATAACGACCTCTCTCTTACCAGGAACTGTGTGTGTGGGAGAGCATTGTCTTTTACAGCTTATCAAACATCCCTCGCTTTCTGGTCTGACTGGTCTGGCATTATATTATGGGTTTGGCTGCTTCTTTGTTTTGGTAACTAATGTTAGGTCATGTAGTTTAGTCAGTGTCATTGTGTGACCATCTGGTTTTCCAACGACTTTTCTAGTACTTATTTGAAGAAGACAATTTACAGATACAGAGATAGTATTTATTCACACAGTGAGACCATTTGCTCATACAGTGAGACCATTTGCTCATACAGTGAGACCATATACTCATACAATATGATTGTGCACTGATACAGTGAGATCATTGACTCTTAGAGTAAGACCATGTACGTATATAGTGACACTGTGTACACATATTGTGACACTGTGTAATCATACAGTGAGACCATGAAATCATATAATGACACTATGTACTCATACAGTGAGACCAATAAGTCATATTGTGACACTGTTTTACTCATACAGTGAGACCATGAAATCATATTGTGACACTGTTTTACTCATACAGTGTGACCATGAAGTCGTATAGTGACACTTTGTACTCATACAGTGAGACAGTGAAGTCATGTAGTGACACTGTGCTCATACAGTAAGACTGTGAAGTCATGCAGTGACACTGTGTACTCATACAGTGAGACTGTGAAGTCATGTAGTGAAACTGTGCTCATACAGTAAGACTGTGAAGTCATGCAGTGACACTGTGTTCTCATACAGTGAGACCGTGAAGTCATGTAGTGACACTGTGTACTCATACAGTGAGACCGTGAAGTCATGTAGTGACACTGTGTACTCATACAGTGAGACCGTGAAGTCATGTAGTGACACTGTGTACTTATACAGTAACACCATGAAATAATGTAGTGGGCACCCATCTAAATTCAGTTACAGAGTACATTTGCACCACCCACCATCCCACTATGTTGAGAAATTGTTGTAGTTATTCATTTGTGTGTTTGAGTGCAATGGTCTTGGTATAAAGGTTGTTTGTTGACATAATGCTCTTTATACTGTCATGGGGTGTACAATTCATCAGCTGTTAGATGTGTGTGTACATGAGCATGCGTGTGTGTGTGTGTGCATGTGTTTTTCTGTGATTCTGTTAAGTGAGCTTCTCTGCTGCTTGCCAAAGGTGGGTCACGGACATACATTTCTTTTTTTAAATTCACGTTTGCTGTTTAAAATAAAACAAAATAAACATTGCACAGAGCATTTTCTAAAGGATAAACACATTTCAAATGTTATGTTAGCTATGGACATCGTTTTAATAATGTGCAAGTAGTTATGACTATAAATGACATGGGGAAATGAATGAAAAGATACTTATTGGTAATATTTATGATGCGGTTAATGCTCCACTTGTTGCCCCTTTCTCTTGGCAGAGGGTCACCAATCTTGTTGTTGTGACTGCACATTGCGATGTTTTGCCTAACAGAATGCCTACATTTTTCGTTGGTCTGTAAAATCTGAAGGAAATATGTGTCTCTAATGTGTTTCTACATTTGGCAGGAGGTGAGATAGTGCAGCTGTGTTTCCACCTCATTTGGTGGGCAGTGTGTTTTCTCTCCAGAGCCAGCTCTGCCTATGACCGTCTCTCTTGATTACAAGGCCATGCTCACTGACTCTGTGTTCACAACATGCAACCATTTCTACATCTACAGTTTATGTAAAGAAATCAGTTAAATTAAATAATTAATTATAAATAGAAAATGTCTAGAATAATTTTTTTCTCTCATGGGACCAACACTACATTTCATTTATATTTTTGAAGCTAAATGTTGGGTCAGTCACAGTGGTCAGGCATTCTGGCAAGGTTAGGGTCAAGGTAGGATTGTGCTCAATTTGCTTTCCGGTATCAAATAGTTTGGGTTTGGGTCTAACTGTGTTTTTATCTCCTGGAGCTCTGTTTGGGTTTGTGAACAGAGCCCCAAAACCAGTTGCCCTCGAAGGCTTTTCATCTCTCTGTAGATGAGGTATGTCTTTTGGAATGTTTGCAGATTGCTTTATTTTAGGTGGGTGTGAAATTCCAGCTCTTCTCTGGATTTAGTTAATTAGTGGATGTAGTCCTAATTCAGCTCTGCATGTATTATTTGGGGTTTGGGGCTGCAGTGTGGGGATTCTGAATTACGCGTTTGTCCCATTGTGTTCATTCTTGGTCTCCTGTTAGCACAGATTCTATTTGGGTGGGCATTGTTGCAGAATTCGGTAATGTTGATCAGCTATACATACTCCTCTTAGCTGACTCCTGTTAGCACAGATTCTATTTGGGTAGAATGTAGATCTAGGCCTGGCTAAGGCAGCTTGACTGCAATGCTATTATGAGCAATGTTTAGTGTTTAGTGTTGACTTTAGTTAGCTCTGCTTTTTGAGAGCTAACTTGCTAATACAACATTATTGTCCCGCAGTTGTGTCAGTGCTGGAAGTCTCAGCTAAGTGACAACTTTGTATTGTTGGCTAAAGTAGTATCTACTTGCCAGCAAACATTTGTTGGTTTGCTAGTAGCATTTACTATTAAACTGTGTTATTAAAGCATACTGTGTATAAATGCTGTCGCATGGTTACGGCTACATTTATATTATGCTGGAGAAACAACTTTAAAACAATCTTCACTAGTGCTGTTGCGGAAAACAAATGTGTTGGTTTTCCTTCAGGATACATTTTATTTAGAAAAAAATTTGCATCGACTGTTATTCACTGCATGGTCAAATTTGCAGTATTCAGACTAATTGTGTATCTAAACTGGATGAATTACACAGTATATTGCACTTTCCAACCCATATTTTTTCCCTCTTTTCATTTTCTCTTTATCCCATGTGAGGAATATTGGGTCCATTGTACTTACACAAGGCTACGGCCTTACCATATGGCAGTGGGCAAGCACTTTATCAGGCCATTAATGATTACGTGGAGCCTTACTCTCACACAGAACACAACACATTAGTATTCTTCCATTCTAACATTAGTATTCTGTCTGAAAGGAACATTAGTTCAAGGGCTTCGGGGGTTAAAAGGTTTTTATTTTATTTCTATATGTATTTTACACAATATTGAGGTGAAAAAAATCTGGGAAATCAACTGAATTTGCCACAGGTGAATCTGCCACTATTAACACCAGGAGACATCTCAAAGATGCTCAATGTTAGCTCAATTTGGGATGTCCTGGCCAAGGTTCAAATATTATGTAACTGAGAAATTCTTGTTTTTTATTTTCAAATGTATTTAAATTGCCAACCATTTCAAAAATGTGTTGGTACCCTGAATACCTTGGCTTTGTAGCTTATGTTTTTGTTTGTCAGGCCTCAGTGCATTTATACATAGAATTCATGATTATATAAAAACAATGTTATGGCTATTTAATTCAGGACTAGATGAATGGATTTCTGTGACTCTTCAGGACCGAGTGAAACCTGTTGTCTTTAACTAAAATAACATTTGTATTAAAAATAATTTTAATAGTATCCTTTACATATTCTACAGGATCAATAGATGTTTGCAGAATGAAAGAACATTGGTAATTATCTACTGCATAACTTGTGAGCCTTGGAGAATGTCAAAACAGCAAAAATCAATCTCATGACTATTCTTTTGAAGATTTGAAACAATAGTCGGTACTTGGACTTGCTAGATATAACTACCAAAACAATACACTGAACCATATTAACCCTGTTGCACCAACACGGCATGGGGGAGTTCAAATAAAGCTCATTCACAGGGAGAAAATGATGTGAGAACGACCAGCACAATATCCTGACCCATAATGTTCAATAGGAACTGATCTGTGTAGTAATTGTTGTTTTGGGTTGATGATCTAACTGAAGGAACTTGGGACAGGACATGACTCAAACAGTGGACTAGTCTGATTGACCCAGTGGCATTAATACACTGACCACAATGTTATTGACCCCTTCCCAAACAGTGAGCCATTCCCTATATAGAGCATTCCCATTCCCTTATAAACATGGTGTAAACTACTGTTGGCACGGGCGTAGAGAGAATAGGGCGCCATTTTGATGGCGGACGCTGTCTCGGTCAGGACCTGTCTTCGTCAATTAACCAGACATAGTCTCTGTTCCTAATCCACGGGAGTATGAAGCCTGTACTGTAGATTAGTAATCTGCTCACATGATCCACTGGCCTGAAGGGGACACATGACAAAGCTGGCAAAACATTAACAACAGCGGGTTGACCCTGTGTCACAGTATGTTGGGAGGAGATCATGTAGAGGGGTCTAAATATGACACCCGTGTTGGAATCCTTATACCTGTCAGGACCAAACACTGATAACCCAACCCTATACCTGACACCGGAAATCCATGAACATTTTATTTTATTTATTTACTTAATTGTGGAAAATGTCTGAAAAGTCAACGTCTGTTGTCAGCAAAGTATGTGACAAATACATTTAATTTATATTCTGCAAACCCTCCATTTACATATTGTTATTCGTTCCAGGATTCATGTTTATTAATCGGAGCTTTGACAGTCTATTAACACTTCTTTTTTACTGATTTGTAACAATATTTAAAACTGACAAAGGTTTGAAATGCATCAATGATGCATTTTTTGTATTTGTTGCTTTAAGGTCATCTGAAGGAAATAGGATACATAATAAGTGGAGAGTGAGTAAGGTAAGTGGTCTTAAATGGTTGTCTTGATACTCTGTAAGAGTGAAGTTGACTTGATATAATGAAGGTGTGAGGTTATCTTGATATACTGAAGGTTTGAGGTTGTTTTGATAATGTAAAGGTGTGAGGTTGTCTTGATAATGTAAAGGTGTGAGGTTGTTTTGATAATGTAAAGGTGTGAGGTTGTCTTGATAATGTAAAGGTGTGAGGTTGTCTTGATAATCTGAATGAGTAAAGTTATTTTGATACTGAAGGAGTGAGGTTGTCTTGACACACTAAAAGATCAGGAGAACCTGCATTAATGTTATTAAGTTTCCTCTTACTATTGAAATATATAGACCCATAACATATTTCCCAAAGCACACACACACACACAAACACACAGTAAAATGTATGACTGGAGCATGCTCTACTAACCGCAGCTATTGTGTGTAGTCCTGACAGACCAGGTGTCAGTAGGTGTCAGGTGACGTAATAAGAAACAATAGAAATCTCAACAGGCACACGGTAGGCTTTGGTCTCAGCTGTCCAGTACTGCGTTTCCATTCCTCAACAGTACACATGTTCATATTCATCCAGAAATTAGTCAACTCCGGTTTTGAATGCCCTGGTTTTTTCTCACATGTCTGTAGGGGCTGTAAAAACACGGTTGGGTCAAATCAGAATGTCAGAATTCTATAGAACGTTTTATTAGGTATTATTTCATTCAAACCAACCCTGAGACAGGAAGCTTTTAATTCATTTCAGAAATATTCTATCAAAAGGATATGCCTCTTATTATTGCAAATATCATGCATATCAATTGGATTTTAACTTGAGGTCAAACAGTATTTATATTATGTCATAAGATGTTAGATTGATCCCTTTCTTACTACATTGTATCATCTTTTAATGTTTAAACATGAATTACTAGACAATGAAGATGTAGAATAAAATAAACAATTTTAATATAATATAACTACATATAATTATGCTATACTTATTTTCATTATAAAAGCTACTCAAATTCTACTTCCTGTATGGTATGGGGAGTCAGAGTCTATTCAAATATAAGAAATCTTCAACCCAATTCAGAATTGACCCCAACCAGACAATTTGCTATGTTTTGTAATGCTCACATTTAACAGTGCCTTCATACATAAGTTATCCTTTCTGAAGCATTTCACACCACAGTTCAAATGCAAGAGGCAATTAAAAACTCATTCTTACTTGCTAATTTGAAAATATGGCAGTCTCTATCTCTCCCATGAACGCACGCGCACACACACACACACACACACACAATGGTGCACGCACAAACACTTGAATGTGTGTTTACCATGTGTTTACCCCAGTATGCCTGGGTCTGTCAAAGCGTGTGTAATGCGGTTGGGGGGCAGAGCATGTCACACATCCCTGCATACTTTTTTAGGCTCCCAAAAAAGATTTGTACTTGTGTCACCCCCTGATGCCTGGTTATTTTGAGGGCAGACATCAGCTGCAGGGAGGGTTGGCAACTCTTCCCTGAATTCTCTTCTTCCCATTTCTTACCCTCCTCCATTTCTTTACCTGTTTATCTCCTTTCTCTCTCTGTGTTTGACCATTTTGATTTCCTCTTTTCCTTCTCTCTACCTGGCCTTTATTTCCCCCTCTCCATATTAGCTATGGTAGTCTTCTTTTGCTGCCTCACTCCCTTAGTGAGTTTTTGTCATGTTCTTAATACCTGGTCTGAGATATCTAACCTAACACTCTGACCACCAACACTCCTAATACTCTGACCACCAACACTCCTAATACTCTGACCACCAACACTCCTAACACTCTGACTAACAACACTCCTAACACTCTGACCACCAACACTCCTAATACTCTGACCACCAACACTCCTAATACTCTGACTGCAACACTCCTCACACTCTGACCACCAACACTCCTAATACTCTGACTAACAACACTCCTCACACTCTGACCACCAACACTCCTAATACTCTGACTAACAACACTCCTAACACTCTGACTGCAACACTCCTAACACTCTGACTAACAACACTCCTAACACTCTGACTAACAACACTCCTAACACTCTGACCACCAACACTCCTCACACTCTGACCACCAACACTCCTAATACTCTGACTAACAACACTCCTAACACTCTGACCACCAACACTCCTAACACTCTGACCACCAACACTCCTAATACTCTGACCACCAACACTCCTAATACTCTGACTAACAACACTCCTAACACTCTGACCACCAACACTCCTAACACTCTGACCACCAACACTCCTAATACTCTGACTAACAACACTCCTAACACTCTGACCACCAACACTCCTAACACTCTGACCACCAACACTCCTAACACTCTGACCACCAACAGTCCTAATACTCTGACTAACAACACTCCTAACACTCTGACTGCAACACTCCTCACACTCTGACCACCAACACTCCTCACACTCCTGACACCTCCACTCCTAGCTCTCCAACCACCAGCCCTTCTAACCTGATAGACTGTGAGAGTCATGTGTAGCTGTCAGAGAGTAATGTATTTCAGCCCTGGAAATGATCATTATAGACTGCTATGCCAGATTAGTGGCAGAGCCCAGCGGTCCACACACAGTTTCTTTCTATTTATGAATCATGCCCCTGAATACACTATCAGTCTCATCTTGTGACTGACTCACTAGTGGTTGGTGCGTGTGTGTATCCAGTTTAAAATGAGAATGTCATTTACACGGACACACATTACCTAGTTTGGAGACATCACTAGCGTCTACTAATCCACAACTTTCAGCAATAGTCAATACATTTAATATCAATAGTTTGGTGCACATCCCTATGGAGTTTATCTTTACCTGTTTACAGATACCCCAACATTCACCATGTCAGGTAAGACCAACCCTGTGCTATCTCATAGTCATACTGTTTCCTATCTAGTCACACTATATGGCCCAATGTATATGTATTTATGGACCTGTCTGCATCTCTGTATCTGTCTTTTGGTGGTCTGTCAGGGCAAGGTGTGAGAGGAGAAGGAAGTAGAAATGGATTCAGTTTGTCTTGACAATTTGAATGATCAGAGTGAACCTGTTTAATTGATGTTGAATTTCCCAGTAAAATCTCAGCCCACACATACCAACACGCACATGAAGACTCAACACATACACACTCACACAACCCCCCCCCCCCTCCTGAAATTCACATTATGGCCTGTGTGTTGTCTGTATGTGTTACTATGAGAGGAGTACTGAAATACAGTTGCTGTCATTGTCCAGTTGTCCCGTCACCCTCTGCTCTCGCTTCAGTTTTAACATAAAACTGCTTTCTTTTTCATTCTCTTTTTCTCTCAGACCCTTTGTCCCTCCCCTTCCTCCCTTGATCTGTCACTTTCTGTCTGTTTCTCACTCAGAATCCATGAAACTCCTTGACAGTTTCATCACATGACAAGGATAAATGAAGTAGCAGCAGTGGACTGGTCAAGGCCTGGAAAAAAAAATAAACAAAATGAGAATGTGAACATCACTGGCTCCATCCTGTCTTGTTTTACACCTTTCTCTTTTCATGTGCTCTAAGGTCATAGGGTGACTGAATGCAGGCATTCATGATGAATGTTAAGACAGTAGAACTTCTAGTAGGGGAACATCTATATGTAAATGGTTGTCATTAAAAATATGGTAACCTTTTTAGTGTTTTATTCGGAAGCATCTTAGCATGCTTTTTATGTTTTCATGACAACAACAAAATGAACATTAAAGTAACATACTGTACATAACGGACAAAATGAAATGCAAAACACTGCCAAGTTATACAGAACTAAAGAAAATATAACCTTATGTCATAGTGTTAGAGGTTATTGAACTGGATGAATGAACTCCAAACTGTCCACCCAATCCAGTCCATGGTATTATTTGTTGTTCTTCCACCCATTTCGTCTTGAGTGGTTTTGTGAAGAGTGGATGATAAACGTTCTATTGCCTCCCAAAGTACTGACTCGAAATAGCCCTGCAAAACTCATGATTTCATGTGACAGAACATTAACAGAACCGTGACAGATCCGTGACCAATACGTCCAGGTAGTATTCCCTTATCTGTAGTGTCATTATATAATGACAAAACAAAATGCACACATTGTTTTATCTGAGGTAGACTTAAGTGTAATAGTGGATTCGGTAATATCCCAGTGTTTACCTGCTGCAGACTTTAACAGTGGAGGAAAACAGAATAAAAGTAGTCTGCTTTGACGTCACAGACTGGGAGGTTTTCTCCAAATCGTGTGGGATCACCATGAGATGGCAGACAGAGTCACAGATGGCATCGGATATCCAGTTATACGACTGAAATATATTTCACACGTAACTATCCCCCTACAACTAACCACGGGTGTCAAAAGACAACATTCTTCCGGAAAAATACCCACACCAAAAGGTATTCAAGGTCAAAAATGTGGAAAGACAAAAAGGATAATAAAGAAAAATTTTAATGGCAACCCAAGACAAGCATGGGAGGAACGTAACACAATGATGTGAAGAAAGAAGAAAAACAGAACAGAATTACTGCCGACTCAACATCCTTTGTGAATAATCTCTGTTTTATGGTTTGATGCTGTTGATTTTAAAGGTGCATGTGAACAAACGTGACCCGCTTCCCATATCCACTCCTGTACAGGATTGAAAAGATTGTCAGTAATGACATAACCCTGTCCATAGCGGATCAACTGGACCCCTTATAGTTTGCTGATTAGATACAAGCAGGGATTGAGAATGGTACCATCATTTTGGTCAACATCGTTGCTGGTCACCTCTAACAAACACCATTTTATTTATTGGTTTTACTTTTAATATAATGCAAATACCCACACTGCTGAAACGAGTGGTGGACCTGAAACGGTGGTCAGGAAGGCTGGATCAATAATTGCCCTCTATGATGAACCTACTCTGAAAACAGGTATGCCCCAGGGGTGTGTCCTTTCACCAGAACAGTTCTCAATCTTCAGTAATGAGATGAAGATCAAAGGGAATCGTTTTTTTTTTCTTTAGAGCTGTCAAATGAGATGGGCACTATTTAAATCAGGTTAGCAATCTGTCTAATGAGATGGGCACTATTTAAAGTTATCTTCAAGAGTGGTGCCGGTCCACATTAATGCTAACAAAACAGCTTATCATCAACGCTGACTTCCTGTCAACTCTCTCAGAACAACCAACCAGTGGAGTCGGATTGAGTGTTTTAAAAATATAAGCACACATGGATGATATTCTGAGCTTTACAGAGAATGCAGACTTATTTTTTTTTCAAAAAGCAATCCAGTGCCTGTTTTCAAAAAGAACTAAATGGGGTTGGGGGTCAGCAAGAATGTTTCTGGCGAGGGTGTATTGTCCTTACGTTCAATGCCATTGTTTGGTATGGCATCTTGACACCACCAGTTCGAAAAGCGTCTCTCTAGCCAGCGCTTCAGAATGCCTACGGCCAGGTGGTGGCACCTCGACACCAGGGTGTTGTGCCTTGGACCGTGGTGCCAGGAGGCCAGAGAAGGGAACGTCTGATAGAAGAAAATGTCCTGGCTGTATATAAGTACATCTGACAGCGTCCAAGTTACACTAAGCTTCATTGCAAAATGTGTTCCCCACTTTTTATTCCATGCTTGTTGGACTGAACATTGTGCATTTTGCCAATATGTCCCAATCCCCTGACGATGCAACGGGACCAACTAATCCTTATCACATCCTCTTCCCTCTTTTAATGTTTGACTGAAAGCCTGGAGATAAACCCAAAAATAGAAGGACAGGATAGAGGGATGGATGAGTCATCCAAATCAGCTGCACTGTGTGCATGTGTGTGTGGGGGGTGGGCAATATTTCACAAACTGACTTACGGCCGCCCGCCATCGCTGTCCACAGCATCTCAGCAAACCACCAGCTTACTTGATTGGCGCTGGTGGCTAGTCCTCAAAGCGTAAATCAACGTTTGGTGGACCTGTACATTTCTAACTCGGATGTTGATCTGTAGTACTTCCTTTTGCACGAGTGTGTGTGTGTGTGTGGACATGTGGTGCGTTGTGTTTGTGCGTTGTGTTGTCTGTCAGTCAGGGGGGAGAACACAGTGTACCCAAATAGTTTTCCTGGCCAGTGTTGAGCAGGAGTACCTCTGGGACACCTCCCCACCATCTCTCCCATCAGTACCCCTTCCAAAGCCTTATCTCCTCTCCTGTTTCACTCCCTCTGTCACTCCCCCTCTACCCCCCCACACAAACACACACACTTATCTCACCTTCTCTCTATCCCTTGACGTCTGCCTTCTCTCTCTCTCTTTCTCTCTCTCTCTCGCTCTCTCTTTCTCTTTACTCTCATTCCTCTGTTCTTTCTCTCTGGCTCTCTCTCTGTCTCTCTCTCTGTCTTTTTCTACCGTTTTGTCTTCCCTGTGTCCTCTAGTATCTGAGTGGTTTAGTAGGCTAGGTCATGTGAGGAGAATTTTGTCTGTTGTGCCAAGCTTGCAGGCTGGCGCCGGTAGCAGAGAAACAATGCCCTAAACATTTCCACTAGAACACTACACTACACACACACACACACACACACACACTCACCAGTACACACATAGACCAAAACACACACACACACAAATCTATACACCAGCCAAGGACTCAGTGGGAAGGGAACATAGTGTTGTGGTCTAATCAGACTGTACCATGGGAGTGAGAGGTGTTGGAGAGTACAGTATGTGTGCCGTCTGTTATGGCCTTATGAAGCTACATGGAGCCCACCGTTGATGTTAAAGGCCAAATGCCATTAAACCAGCGGGGTGGTCAATAGTTCGGTTTAAGCATTGTTCTCAGGTTTTAAATCGCATTGGACCATTAAATCTCCAATAAATCAACAAATGCCTCTGAGTCTGTCGGGTGATGCGTCCAGTTTTATGATCATTTTCAGCACCATTCCTAGAATCCCATTGTACAGTCACGCTTTTGATTCTCCTGAAGTCTTTCACTCTCTGTTCTTCAAAGGCCGCAGTACATGTTTCCCTGTGTGACCCTTAAATGCTCAGTGTGATTTAGCACAAAAACGCTGTTCGCCTGTTCAGATGAATTTTTATTGTAATTCTACTTCAAAGCTTCTGATCCGACAGCTTCACCCTTTCTCTCTGAGCCCACCCCCTCCTGGTCTACAGAGTAACTATCAGAGATGGAGTAATGGAGGAAGAGAGAGAGAAAGAGTTTATATGAAGGGAGAACAGAGGGTGATTGGACAACAGGGTGTGAGGGTGTGTGTGTGTGTGTGTGGGGGGGGGGGGGGGTTAGAGAGAGAATGGTAGAGAGTGAAAGAGAAAAAGAGAGATTGGGGAGATGAGGAATGATGAGATGAACAAGGGAAATCAGGGCTTAAGAGCTTTGCTGTTCTTTAAAGGGAGCATATCATACTGAGACAGCAAACAATGGAGTGGAGGGGTCAGCAGAGATGTGAGCATGCAGGAATTATCAAGTTCTCAGACAGTGGATACACCAATGAGGGATTTTACAGTCTACAAGCTAAGAACAGTGTCTGAGCCTCACTTCTATAATTGTATTTGGATAAAAGTGTAATATACCTTTTCATCAGTTCTATTTAGCTATCAACATTTATGATTTTTCTGAGCTCTGGCTATTTGTCATGCAATTATAATAAGATCATCCCAAGTCCATACAAACATAGTTGAATAGTAACATTGCATATATTCTACTTTTATTAATTCGCTGTCGTCTGTATGCTGGCAATTTCAACACGACAAAAGTGTTTAGCATTCCTGTTTAATACAGCCTCAAATTGTAACATAAGATACCAACTACATTCCCAGGCTGTATACTCTAATGTATAATGTATAGTGTAATTTATACCACTATTAACATTCAGGACAGGTCCACACAAAAAGAAGAAAAACCAATAAAACCAAGAGCAACCAAGAGGGTCCAGTCCACACATGCCCATGCTTTACACATATCAATGTACCTCAGTGGTGTTTGGATCCATTCTCAAACCCTTAACAATCTGGAGTCTGTCTGTTTCAATATTCCCTGGAGCCGATGCCAACACACATAGAAAAGGATCAGATATTTAGAGATTAGTGTGGTGGTAGATGGGCAGCATTAGTTTTTAGCAGACAGATAAACAGCATTATAACAGTGTTTAAATGGACAAATATGTGGAACCCAAGAGGAGTGATGCCAAAGCCGTAGACCTTTAAGTGGAGAACAACGTGTGTATTTATATTGTCAACTTACGCTGCTGGACACTGATGACTGTATTTAATGTTCTCCTCCCTTTCTCCCTCTTTCTGCCTCTCTGTATCTCTCTGTCTCCCTGTGCTCTGTCCCTTTATCCTGTGTGTACTATCAACACCTACACCCTGGTTGAACTTTTAAAGCAGATTGCATAATACATTGAACAGGAGCAGTGGAGATTTAATGCAGATCTCTCACCCCCCCCTCTCCCTCTGTCTGTGGTGGAAGGATTACATAAGAGAGGAGTGGAGATGGATTCAGGTCGAGGAGGAGTGCTGGTCTGACTGATTAAACCAGACACTTAAGTGGACAGGCTCCGGCTACTGGAGAGATGGAGAGAGTGAGAGAGAGATTAACGTTGTCCTGCCCAAGGCCAGAGGATGTCTCTCTACTGGTTGGGTAAAGCCTTATTCCAGTCAGATATTGGATCTTGGATATTCAGATTTGACTATATCTGTGAAAACATCTAGGACAGACGACTAGCCCCCCTGACACAGATAATATTCCAGAATAGATACTGGGGACTGAGATGAGGGGGTTTGGGGGAAACTGTGGCCCTGTCTTCAGATCACCCTTGACAGGGCAAACCGGGCAGGAAATAGCCCAACCCACTTTGACAAGATTAGCCCCAGATCACCAAAGGCTGAGTATAGCCAACAGAGTTCTCTCCCACCATACAACCCAGAGGGGACACATAACCGGACAGAAAGATGTTATCACTGACTTGACCCACTGACGTTAAGTGAGTCAAATAGACTGACATGACATTATGCACCTTTTAGGGCATGTTATCGTGGAAGTACTTACTTGCTTCAAGTAATAGTGTACAGTTTAAACCCTTGATTTGCCAGAGGAAAGACCGTCCACAGAGATGAAAAGCATGCATGAAGTAGAACAACAGACCAATCTGGGTTTCCAATCTTCAAAAGAACATGGGGATGAATGGTTTTAATTAAAAGGTACTTCACACGTTGGGACCTTGTGAAGAGTTTTGTATAATTTTGACTTGCTGGCAAATAGCTTATTCTGAGATGTTAAAGTGAAATGGGACATTGAGTATAGGCTGATAGTTATTAAACTTTTGGGTCATTTCTTAATGGCTGTTCTGATATGGATGAGAATACCCTCACATTAAAGCTGACAGTTCGTCATCACTGTATTATTTGAAAGTGCTGGAATACAGAGCCACAGGAACAACAACAGTCTACCACTTGCCTTTAGATCGTACTGCAAAATCACAGACATCCTCAGGTTCTAGAGACTGCTGAGTCTGAAGAGAAGGTTTATGTAGCTCCAACCTTTAAGCTGTGGCGCCCATTTCTGTGACATGATATCGTCAGAAAACACTAGCTGACAACACTGAACAAACTTTCAAGCAAAACTTTGGGGGAGATGTACCAGTGGTGGCAATATGTATTGCAGGCTGGGTTAACATGAAAGGGGATGCCCACTGACTACAACCAAGGATTTGTCCTGCCAATGGTACTATCTGTTATGATGACTGATAGTGTAATGCTCCTGTTAGACACTCGACTTGAGGGGATTTTAAAGATCTTTTTTTTAAGGAGTGGGGCTGTCCCACTCCTTTCTCAAATGTATTGAACCGATTGAAAAATGTTGGAAATATCAAGTTTTCAAATGACAATGAGACAGATATATACCTACTGTATGCCAACTCAGTTGCTAGATGATTACCTCAATGTCTCATTTGAGACAATAGTGTTCCCAGAGTATTTCACCCAAATATTATGTAAGGTCTGGCTGAACTGTCCGTCAAACTTGACTTTCATTAGCCAATAAGAAAATCATGAAACATTTCTAACATAATAGACACTGGTGTAATTGGCTTAGTCTACCAACCAATCACCTCTGACAAAACCTTCCCCCTTCTGTCTTGTGTACCAAAGCACCAATTGCTACGTTGTTGTGAGACAGCTGAGTATACAGCGCAGCCGAGCTGGCTTGATAAATACTGAACTGACTTGCAAATTGTAAGAATATTGTGTTTAGTGTTGCAGGCTATACGCTGGTTAGCTTCTTGCTTGCAATATGAAGTGGCTGGCTCAGGTTAGACTGGATGTAATCGACAGGTTTCGCTTACATGACCAAACATCAGAAATACCGGTCCATCTAGAGCCACACCTCACAGTATTTTGATTAGCTACAATGTAAAGATACAAATACTTTACTCAGTGGGTCCACCAGGTTACCTTTGAGGTAGTGTCCGCCAGCAATACCAAATGCTTAGAACTACAGAGTCTGCACACACTTTCACTTATCAGTAATGCCCTTACAGCAATACTTGAATATTTCACTGCTACAGAGTTATGTAACTGAACGTCTTTGTTGATGTAGTGCTGGTCTACAGTGGGTGCCTACTCATACATGATTCACTCATGGTTCTAAATGTTTCTCTTGAATAGATGACGATAAATGTCATCCCTTAAATGGAATTTTAATACATACTGTTGATGTTATAGGAAACCTAATACCATAAATACATGCAACATCAAATGTCTTACATTTATTTGAATTCTCACTGCTTTACTTGCAATCACTTTGCTGTTGACTGGTTGTATCAAAGTCTGAATTGTCAGAATTGGTCATCCAGTGTCCTCCCAACCTTTTTGTGTGTACATATTGTCATATGTAACCCAGATTAAACCAGAACATATCAGTCATGCACTGACACCTAGTGGGTAGAGGTGCCCATTGCATCACATTCCTTTAAGTGAGAAAGCCCCATGGATGATCCAAATCACTGAGAACTGAGTTGATTAAAGGAATACAGTTGAAATACTGTAGATATAATTTATTATTAACAGAATTTGTGTATTTAAAATATGTATAATATGAGTAGTTATAAGGGGGTTCTAAACAAACCAAACTCTTAAGGACCATCTTTGACAAACACTAGAGGATGCTGTGGAATCAACTGTCTATAGTCAGAAAACAGCACCTGCAAAATGTATCCTTAACATTAAACCTAATTCTTACCCAAACCCCTTATTGTGTATGTTGTTGGTCCACCAAGTATAATTAGGAATGGATGAAACTTGTATTTCTATTATTTACATTAGTTACGGTATCTTTTCATTAGAAAATACTTTTGACTCTGCCTGACTATTTCATGATATTTCATAATATTGCCTTACCAGATGAGTTAACTATGTTGTCTTTTCAACCCGAATTGTCAGTAATATGACCATAACAGATGTAGATGATTAATCTTGGGGCCTTAAACCACCCTGCTAGATAATCTGTTCTGCAGACATACATATCCCAGGGGAGAATGCAGAGGGGTGCAGATAGAAATATACAGGTCAGAGAGGACATGGCTCTAGATTCTTCATGACAGGCAATCATGTACATTTTGTTTCAACTACATATGTGATGTGCCTCATTAAATATAATGCAATATAAGGTTATTCATCCCTTAAGGGTAGTGTTCTGTACTTTCATCCTGGTCCTGTAGACCCACACAGAGTATGCATGCTTTCTGTCCTGCCTAGCACTGAAAACCCTGATTCAGACCGTCTCCCCACCCTATAGCACTTGGCTGGGACAAAAGCCTCCACTCCACACCATGTGGATGCAGAAAGATATTGCAAAGGTCAGAGCAGCTAAAAGAGCGAACAACACTGCGATTTTGCCTGAGTTGCGAAATGCAATCAACCCGATAAGAGATGCCAATGATCATTGCAGTGAGAGCAACAGATCCAATAGTGTACATAAACATAACAAAATCAGATGTAGAACTAACCACCTGCAGAGAAAATACTAAAAACAAGGTACTAAAAAAACATGGTTCACAGGTGTTTTTCATAACCCTGTGCTTTAATTTGAAACGAATAATGTTTTTATGGAACCAAACAAAGCATTGATGTTTTTGAAAGTGTTATTTTAATTTACTTGGTGCAAAAAGAGAGAGAGATTATTACAACATTAGTTTTGCAAGTGCTGCAACTGGCTCGGCGGTTACATTCAGATGAATGACCCTTCCAAAGGTTGTTCCATACAAATTAAATGAAAAGAAATGCTAATTATTTAATTGGAGACAATTAGGTATATAGGGAAGATCAGGGTTAATTTGTCACACGTCTTACATTTCCAGCATGCTTAAGCTTGGAAATTGGCATGTTGTTAACAAGTTAGGTCTGCTTAAGTATCTGGAAAATGACAGTCAGTTTTCATAGTGCCAGAGTCTGTGCACAGACCAATATTCAGCCACTGTCATTTGATATCCATTTCCCACTGATTAGTTTCCCTTCTCACTCGTTGTATGAAGGAGTCAGTGTAGAATAAGCATCTGTGGAAATGACCCCTTCGCCCAAACAGGGCCATATGTGAGATTGTTACAGAACTACTAGCAGAAATACAAGCAGAAATGACCAGAAGACATTGCCTTTTAAGTTCATTTTTCCTTTTTTTAGCAAAATTGTTATGAGGGCCTAAGATATCCCCGATTTAAGCATTCTCACCAGTCCATCGACCATTCTACCATCTGCATTGACTATGGTAGATAGATGGTAGATGCATTGACTTGTAGTCTCCTCATACGCACTTTAGACCCTAGCAGCACTGTCCCCTTATCCTAAAACACCCTGAACTAGATAATACCATTCCTGTCCCTCTTCAGTGTGAGAAGTTGGGAGGAGACAAGATGTGTTATTGCTTAAATTCAGTCCTGTTAAACGATAAAGGCAGGATTCCGCACATTGCAATGGATGGGATGCTTGAAGGAGGTCCTGTGTGTTTGCAATGCGGAGGTTCTGGCTGCTGCAAGGCATGTACCAAAGCAGGTGGAAGTGGTACTCACTAAGCATACTGTCTGCCGTCCTTTGCATAAACAAGACAGTTTCCTAGTTCTGGCTAGCATGAGATTGTGCGTACCTGTGACGGTTCAACAAGGAACATTGTTTTTCTGTTGCTGCCTCTCAAAAATGGGTCATGCACATTCCTACATGTAATTTGGTTTGAAACAAAAGCTATTGATTAAAAGAAGTGTCACGTCCTAAAAGATAGAATCAAATAAGCACCTGAAATAACTTTGACCAGGTGGAGGGATTATCATGTGAAATAACCTTGACCAGGTGGAAGGATTATCATGTGAAATAACCTTGACCAGGTGGATGGATTATCACATGAAATAACCTTGACTAGGAGGAGGGATTATCACCAGAAAGATCCTTGACGGTGGAGGGATTATCACCTGAAGTAACCTTCACCAGGTGGAGGGATTATCACCTGAAATAACCTTCACCAGGTGGAAGGATTATCACTTGTAATGATTTTTCTTCTATTTAGAGCCTCATTCCATTTAAAGCAACTGATGCTGATTTAAAGTCTTTAAAAGAATCAACCTATTATTATCTACCCGTAGCCTCAAGATCCATCAATCCATCCTCACCTGTATGACAAGAGTTTATTAATTTCAGCTCCAAATAATTTTTCAGTGACAGAAGGAGTAGAGGAGGGCATGTAAGGTAAGCAGTCTGTCCTACGTGTCAGAATGTACAACATTGCTGCCTCCTATTGAACCAACAATTACACTGTGAGATGTTTTGGCCGGTGAAGTGAGTTCTCCACACCAGCCCGTCCCTGCTCCCCCACCACCACACACACACCTATTGCTTTCATTTCACAGCTTTAGGCCATTCTGACCTGGACATGAACCTGCAGTGCTGTGACCAGCCAAGTTTACTCAAATTCAGTTTTTACGTTTGAATTGATTGTTGCTTCTAGTGACATGTTAAAGGAGCTGTGTTTGTTTATAATACATGGGTTGGAAACATCATAAACTCTGAAAGTGTTCTCTGAATATATAAAAATTCTCTGAGGGTTTCCTGGGTTAAACCTACTGTACATTTAAAAACAGCCGAGGACATGATAACTTGGAATTAATGTTATTTTAGTTGAATGCACTTAAAGTTTTAGCCCAAAGTATCGGCACTTATACACTTCTTCAAATAACAATCTCTTCAAATAACTATAAAAAAATCATAACTTTTAGTCTCCACAATTCATTATTTCATTGTTAATATCACACAACCTTTGTTTTTAATTCAGAATTAAATATATCAGAAAATAAATTGAACTTTCTTTAAAAGGATTATTGACAACCCTGACTTAATTTGACAGAACAGCATTGAGCTTCCTGCACCTCTGAACTGGTTGTTTGGCCCACTCTGAACTGGTTGTTTGGCCCACTCTGAACTGGTTGTTTGGCCCACTCTGAACTGGTTGTTTGACCCACTCTGAACTGGTTGTTTGGCCCACTCTTATGCAAACTGCTCCAATTCTCACAGATTTGAAGGATACCTGCCAACAGCTGCATTCCGGTTTCTGCACATGTTTTCAATTGGATATTGGATTTAGATCTGGACAAACTGCTTGCCACTTCAGAACATTCTATTTAGTCTTGACCCATTTCTCGGTACATTTGAAAGTGTGTGGGGTCAATGTCCTGCTGGAAGACCCATGAACTTTAATGGAGATCCAGCTTTCAGACAGTGGGTTAGCCATGGTGCTCCAAAATGAATGAATAAAAAAGTGAATTGGCCAATTTAGGATTTCTTTGTGAAATAAGATGTTTTATTCTGGGTTTTTGGTTTTGTTCAGCTGCTAAACAAGGAAATGAATACAGTAGAAGTCAAACGTTTGGACACATCTACTCATTCAATGGTTTTTCTTTATTTTTACTATTTTCCACATTGTAGAATAATAGTGACGACATCAAAACTATGAATTGACACATGGAATCATGTAGTAACCATAAAGGTTGAACACATCAAAATACATTTATGTTGTAGATTCTTCAAAGTAGCAACCCTTTGCCTTGAAGGCAGCTTTGCACAATCTTGGCATTCTCTCAAACAGCTTCATGAGGTAGTCAACTGAAATTCTTTTCCTACAGCCTTGAAGGAGTTCCCACATATGCTAAGAGCTTGTTGGCTGCTTATCATTCACTCTGCGGTCCAACTCATCCCAAACTATCTCATTTGGGTTGAGGTCAGGTGATTGTGGAGGCCAGGTTATCTGACACAGCACCATCACTCTCCATCCTGGTCAGATAGTCGTTACACCGCCTGGAGGTGTGTTTTGGGTCATTGTCCTGTTGAAAAACTAAGGGCAAAGCCAGATGGAATGGTATATCATTCCAGAATGCTGTGGTAGCCATGCTGGTTGAGTGTGCCTTGAATTCTAAATAAATCACAGAAAGTTTTACCAGCAAAGCACCCCCAGACCATAACACCTCCTCCTTCATGCTTCACTGTGAGAATCACACATGCAGAGATAATCTATTCACCTTCTCTGCATCTCACACATATACGGCGGTTGGAACCAAAAACTTTAGATTTGGAATTATCAGACCAAACAACAGATTTCCTCTGGTCTATTGTCCATTTCTTCATATTGATTTCACTTGTTCATATTGGTGTCTATAATATATAGTGGATTCTTTGCAGCTATTCAACCATAAAAGCCAGTCTCCTCTGAACAGTTGATGTTGATGTCTTTTTCTTGAATTCTGTGAAGCATTTATTTTATCTGCTATCTGAGGTGTTCTATTAATTGTCTGATAACTCTCATAAACATATCCTTTGCAGCAGAGGTAATTCTGGGACTTCCTTTCCTGTGGCTGTCCTCAAGAGAGACCGTTTCATCGTAGCGTTTAATGGTTTTTGCGACTGCTCTTAAACAAAACATCCTTATAAATGAAGTCCTTTATATAAATAAAGTCCCTTAGATATTCCAGACTGTCTGACCTTTATGTCTAAAGTGACGATGGACTGTCATTTCTCTTTGCTTATTAGAGCTGTTCTTGTCATAATATGGACTCCTAAAGTACAGACATGATGATGGTCTTCTGTATACCAACCCTGCCTTGTCACAACACAAATTATTTTATCAAATGCATTAAGAAGGAAAGAAATTCCACAAATGAACTTTTAACAAGGCATACCTGGTAAGTGAAATGCAATCCAGGTGACTATCTCATGAAGCTGGTTGAGATAATGTAAAACTGTCGTTAAGGCAAAGGGGTGGCTACTTTGAAGAATTTACAATATGCAATGTGTTTTCATCTGTTTGACAGTTTTTTGGTTACTACATGATTCCATATGTGTTATTTTATAGTTTTGATGCCTTCAGTAATATTCCACAATGTGGAAAATAGTAAAAATACAGAAATACCCTTGCATGAATAGGTGTGGCCAAACATTTGACTGATACTGTTTTGGATACCAAAATACCTTTGGTATCCACAAACAAAAAATTGTGCCTTATTTAAATGAAGTTTGAGGGTGCCAATACTTTTGGCCAGGGATGTATTTAGCTTATTAGGATTCAAGTTAGAATCCTACCAGGGAACTGAATGTGCATTCCATAAACATTTATTTCATATTAGTGCCATTGTTGGTGACATGCTGTATGTGTTTTTGGGTCCACTTCTCTGTGTTGTGATCTCCCCTGAGACAAAGAAAGTACGTCAGACACCCTTTCCCCTTTAGAGGCTGAAAAGATTTGAGATGGGCATTCAAAATCCTTAGTTCTACAGCCGCACCACTGAGAGTATGTTGACAGGCTGTGTCAATGCATCAAGCCACCCAAATCACAGATTGTTCTCTATACTACCACATGGTTGGCTTGGCATACAGTACCAGTGCCACAAGTCTGTAACCATCCGGAACCTGTACAGCTTCTACCCCCAGGCCATAAGACTGCCAAGCGATTATCAAATGGCTACCTGGCTTTTTTCAACCCACACATATTAACACTCTAACACACCCATACTCACACGTTCACACATAACTTGAACACACTGACGATGCATCCACACAAACACCCTTTCACATTCATCACATACAGTACCACTACATTTATTACTGGTACTACCCATACTAGTCCTACCCATACTAGTCCTGCCCATACTAGTATTGCCCATACTAGTCCTACCCATACTTTTCCTGCCCATGCTAGTCCTACCTATACTAGTATTACCCATACTAGTCCTGCTTATACTAGTATTACCCATACTAGTTCTGCCCATACTTTTCCTGCCCATGCTAGTCCTACCTATACTAGTATTACCCATACTAGTCCTGCTTATACTAGTATTACCCATACTAGTTCTGCCCATACTAGTATTACCCATACTAGTCCTACCCATACTATTTATGCCCATACTAGTCCTACCCATACTAGTCCTACCCATACTATTTATGCCCATACTAGTCCTACCCATACTAGTCCTACCCATACTAGTCCTACCCATAACTTCCTATATTACTTTCATAATCAGCTGGAAAAGCACCAATTATCACACACATCATGGGAATTTTCAGAACTGGGTGAAATTGCATTTGAATACTATGCTCCACATGCATGGAATGCCATTCAAAGTGACCTTAAGATGAACAGATACTCTGTGTTGACCACTTTTCAGCATAGCTTCAACAAGATACATCATGGCCACCCTTATCTCCAAATACTCCTCAATTCCAGTAAACAAAAATACCACCTCTTCAGTCAGAAATGGCCTTCACCTGCCTGCCCTGCAATCATTTTCACTTTAATGAAATGGATCTGAGTTAGAATATGTGGATACCTTGAGCTATCTTAATCTTAGCTTCAAGTTAGACTGTCTCTATACAGACCCACATCAGACCCTCCAGTCTAAAATCTAATCCAGAATATCTTTCCTATTTTGCAACAAAGCAACTTTCACACAGGCTGGAAAACATACTCTTATAAAAATCACCATCCTATAAGTCCTAGACTTATATACAAGCTCACCACTAATAGTCACCTCAATAAACAGGACATCATTCAGGAAGAAAACCCAACATCATCCAGAAAGAAACCCAGTGTCAGGGGATGTTAATGTGTTGCAGACTTCAGGTAGTCATTTCACTACTATTTTGCATAGATTTCTCTCAGTAATTCATTCATTTCTCCCTCATGCTCTGAAAAAAAGCATTTCACTGTTAACAAAAAGTGGTAAATTAAAATGTGCTTTGATTTAATTTAAAATGTATCTTGTATCAACTGTTGCTGCCAGCAATCGACCACATGTCCAGCCTCACCTGATTATTAAAAACATACTATTATACTAGTCCCAACAGTTTGGATGGTTAACTCTACTGGACTCCAGGCTGTCTGCCAGGCTAGAAACACCTCTGCTGCTGGTGTTGTGTTCTTGCGATCCATTATTCAAATTTAAGCTTTACAGATCTGAAGATTTTTTTTTACAGAAGTCTATTTAGTTGTTTTCTTAGAAGGATGTTTGAGGACAAGGTTAATTCTAGGAACCCACTTATCAGCAATGCATGGTGTTATTTAGAAGCCTAATCTATTCATGTCACAAAGACAGGCTTTGTAGGATGTACTGTGTATGTACTGTACTTTAGAGGAAGCTAAATGTTCTTGACAAAGTTGTGTCATATGACCATGTTACTTTACAAAATAAATACCGCAAAATGCACATTTCTTTGTAGATGAGACACCCATGCTGAGTATTTGCAATTCTTACACAATGTATAAAAAATTGTCCTAAAGGGCTCCCAACCTATGACACTTTACAACTTTTCAAGTCAAGAAAGGTACCCTGCCCCAATCTAACTGACAATTAATCACACTGTGTCTCCCAAGTAGTCTGAGGTTCTCTTTCGTTGTACCAAGGTGATTGCGAGGTTTTGCCAGCATAGTCAAAGTAATTGCCATAAAACATATTAGCAGCAGTAACACTAAGTAACCAACTTCCGTCAAACTGGACGCAGAGTAGTAAAAATTATGTTCTGAAGTTAATCTGACAAAATCCGAAACTATCCCTTTAAGTGTCAGACAAAGTGACTGAATTGACTATAAAATTGATGAGATTTTAATCAGCCTTCTTTTGAAAAAAGTACTCACGTTTGTTTTTAGGAGCAATTGAGCGCAAACCTTTTATTTTATTTCTATTTTTTATTCATTTAAATTACAATGTATCAATAATCACATGAAATAATTAATCTATTTTCTTTTTTAAATGTCATCGCCAATGCCACGCGATAACCACGGGATTGAAAAAATGTGGGGGTTAGGTGGGTTCAAATGTTCCTAGAAGTTCGGTTGGTGCGCAGAGGGAACTTATTATTCAAGTCTAAATTGTATAAAAAATCAGATTTATTAAATTATGCATGTGATCTGTATTAACGGACCCTTTAATATTACATGCTTTTATGTAGGCACAGCCAATGACTTTTGCTGGATTCAGCATCTCATTTATTTAAATGCAAACTGTTGTGTACATATAGGTGTTAATATTAGGGTTTTAATCAATAACTATATTTCAATACTTGGTTTCCCAGTCTCACTGTGGGCTTGGAGATAACTTTTGAAATTACTGTGTCCTTCGCTCTTAACGTCGAGAAATTACCAGCACTACTTCCTCTTCTCTTACCAAAATCAACCACAATAGACGATATAAAAAATACATGAAATGAATTAAAATTAATGCTAAGTAGTAGCCCATATTCCCATTCGTTCTGGGCTATACAAATAATTTACTGAAGGTCATAACTGCGCATCAGCCTAAAACAAATTGTCATATTAACAGAAACAAATTCGTCGCGCAATAATTTTCAACAACATAAATTACTTCAAAACTATTAAAACTATTAAGTATCTGTTCAGATGATGATACCTTGCGGACTTAGCTATCATCAAAACCGTAATCAACCAGTCAGTCAGTCAAATTAAAGGCACGAATAAATATCTAAATTATTATATACGAGTGGATTTTCCAAAAATTATGTTTTATTAGTCTTGACTTCAGACGTACCGTTTCAATCTCCAAGTTCATCGTGTCTTTTTTCTTCATTGCGCAAGTATTCAGTAACCTATCGCCTTGCGTACAAGGCGCGTAATGGGTTAAATGGGGATACCAGCTCTATTCTTCTAACAGGCAGGTGTCCCACCAGTCCCAGCCCAGCTTTAGCACTCTTTCAACATCTCATAAGCAATTAAACTGTCACTTGGGAGCAAGGGCGAGTTATGTGGTCAGGAGATCGCCTGGGAAGAAGCCGATTGGATCTTTTTGAGAAAAGTTCTGAAGTATAAATAGAGCATCTTCATCTTTCAAGAATTCAGATACCTGATCGAACAACAACTTCACAGAATAATTTACCTCAATTGAACTTCAACGTGTAGGCTAAGCTATTGGACACGCGATTTATTAAAAAAAATAGATTTTTGAATTTGTACTATTACATTTCAATCAATATAGAATTATTCTCTCAATATCTCTCTAAATTATTTGAAAACTGATTAACACCGGAGATGTGGTGGTTGCTGTTTCCTCGTTGGATCTGGTTCTTTGCGGGGCAGTCCGTGTTTCTGTGGCCGGACCAGCAAGTCATAGCCATCTCTGTATCCCGGTTAGCCAACGCCCATTCCGGGATCTGCCCCAACGAGATTAATCCCAACCTGTGGGTCGACGCCATGAGTACCTGCCTGCGGGAGTGCGAGTCCGACCAGGTAAGTGCCCCCTGTCATCTACTGTTCTCACTGAGAAATACTCATCTAAATGAGAAACAACAACCATGAAGATTGTTTCACGGATTGTTTTTACAATACCAATAATAATTGTTCAAATAATCTATATGAATAATTAGTGGGTGATGATTGGGAACATTTCTTTTAATAAAAAAAAGATAAAAACATATTTAACCAATCCTGTTAATCCTTACCCTCTCTACAGGAGTGTGAGAGGTTTGAAAAGTGCTGTCCCAACGTGTGTGGGAAACAGAGTTGTGTGGCAGCACGTTACATGGGCAGCAGCAGAAAAGTCAGTCCCGTGGGCTTGCCGAAAGAGGCCATCTGTGCCAACTTTGTGTGCACCCAGCAGGGATCTGAGTGTGACGTCTGGGAGGGCCAGCCCGTGTGCAAGTGCAGGGACCGCTGTGAGAGAGAACCCCACTTCACCTGCGCCTCGGACGGCATGACCTACTACAACAAGTGTTACATGGACGCTGAGGCCTGCTCCAAGGGAAACTCCATCTCTGTCGTCACCTGTAGCTTCCATCTCACGTGGCCAAACACCAGCCCACTACTGCCCCTGGAAACCACACACTTTCCAACTACCGCTCCCCCCCCGAAGACACCCACTCCCCCGACGGATCCCCAACCGCCAGTAATGGCCAGCAGCCCGTCGCAACAGTTGATAAACGCCGGCGACACGGCCAGCTTCTTGTGTGTGGTCACAGGGTCCCCGCGGCCTGAGATCAGTTGGCAGAAGCAACAGCGGGAGCAGGACGAAACAGAGAAGGTCGTGATGCGGCCCAATCATGTGATGGGAAATGTGGTGGTCACCAACATTGGCCAGCTGGTGATCTACAACGCCCGGCTTCAGGACTCCGGGATCTACACCTGCACTGCCAGCAATCCCTCTGGCTCGGCCCAAGTCCACCACGCCCTCACCGTGGTGCCCGTGGAGCCCCCGAGGGGAGAACAGCCCAGGAACACGACCCGCTGCTCGGCCGCGGAGTGCCAGAAGCCCCCGGACACAGCGGAGGACTGCGTCGGTGAAGAGAGTGTAAGCTGGTATTACGAGCCGCAGAGGAACAGCTGCTTCTCCTTCACTCACGCCGGTTGTCACGGCAATGCGTACAGGAAGCCGTTGGAGACATACGAAGAGTGCATGTCGTGCTGCGGTCCCGAGGTCTCCGCCCCATGCAGCCTGCCCAGCCTGCAGGGTCCCTGTAAGGCCTACGAGCACCGCTGGGCCTACAGCAGCAGCCTGAGACAGTGCCAGTCGTTCATCTACGGAGGTTGCAGCGGTAACGCCAACAACTTTGAGTCCAGAGAGGCCTGTGAGGAGATGTGCCCCTACCCTAAGGACCAACACTGTAGAACCTGCAAACCAAGAGGCAAGATGGTGACCAGTTTCTGTGGGAGTGACTTTGTGATCCTGGGGAGATTGTCTGGGCTGAAGGAGGAGACGGACTCGGGCAATGCCCTGGTCAGTGTGGAGGAGGTCCTGAAGGATGACAAGATGGGCCTCCGTTTCTTTGGCAAGGAGCTTCTGGAAGTGACCTTCCTCAACATGGACTGGAACTGCCCCTGTCCAAACATCAGCGAAGGTCAGGTCATTGTCATGGGTGACGTGAGGGACGGCATCGCCGTGCTGCAGCCGGACAGCTACATGGCAGCATCCACCCCACGTAGGGTACGGAAGCTCAGAGAGGTCATCAGTAGGAAGACCTGTGACATTCTTAAAGTGTTCCCCACCACTCAGTAGGCCCGGGACAGAGGGATGGGGATGACCAAAGTACACAGCAAAACGTTTCAAAAATGAAACACAGCCCTGTTCTCTGTTGTCTTTTTTTAAATAGTATTTGTACTAATCTGCATGTTGGCCAAATGGTGGTTCCTCCCTGTTTTGGTCTGAGTGCTGGCTTCTAATTGAAAAAACATTTGTCAGGACACATGAGACATTCATCAAGCCCTCTAGTTGTCTCACTCCCTCTAGATGTGCCTTTCTGGAAATCGACCCAGCAGACTTTGCTCTTTTGAAGTACTTAAAAGAAACACAATGTTCTGGTGTTTGTAATTTACTTAAAGTTGTCATGGATGTTTCTTTGGTTATTTTAAAAAGTATTTGTTGTCATGTTACAGATCATTAATTTTGGATGATTACGTTTTTTCCTTACCTATCTGGTAGAACCAGTCCCACCGTGTCTGTGTAATGAGCTGGAGGATTTAGTTGGTCAGTGCGTTTGAATAAGCTGTACTGTAATATGTTCTCTCCATTACATTTCTCAAAGAATCAGAATTAATTTTTTACGATAAAGCACCTTAAGGCTTGTTATCCTGTGTTATCAACCTCTTCTTTTATGATATTGCTATTTATTGCTCTATAAGCTGTTTGTTCTTCTGTTGACTTGCTGAGAATTCTGCCCACAGCACTTTTTATACATTTTATGTTGGAATGTTTTTTATTTTTGTAGTTTTTTATGATGTCTGTTCTAAGTTCAAACAGGGATATCGTATGTAATGTATATAGATAATAAAATATCGGTCTCTGTCTCTGTGAAATGTAAGTTTATTAAGTTAATTGCTCTGCTCGTTATTGCTCTGTTACCAACACAATAATAGTTGTAGCAATGTCAGTAAATGGGTATTGCTCTATAACTACTAGGTATTAATCAATTATAGCAAGACACACCTACACTTTTTACAATGTACACTTTGTACATGCTGGGCAATTACTCATAAATACATTTACAGAAAATAGACAATAGTATATGACAGGGTGTGCCTTGTAAAGAAAGGAATTTTGTTCAGGTCTTACCATATTTAAAGAATTAGTTAATGATGGTTTGAACAATGGCATTATATGTGGAGTTGATGGTAGAAGCTCCATGCAGTTCCACGTGAGAAGGCTATATTGTGCACTGAGTAATTAAGATGGCAAATTGAGGTCATTAGAAAACTAAATACATAGTGGAACAAAATAATGTGGAATAACATCAGTAGTTTACATTTATATAAAAAAATATTAAACTCAAATAATAGGTGATATTATTTGTCTTGTATTAGTTTCAAACTGTATAGTAACTGAACAACAAGCATATTACCATGTAGTTATTTCTTAGTTTTATCATTGTTTGTACTACGTTGTCACGACATTATTACAAACTATTGAAGGCAACTTTAAAATAGTGTTATCCTGTAATATTATAAGCAGAGTGTGCAAAATTGCTATAACTATACACAGCCACATGCATACTTTGCAAAGGTTAAACGAGGTTGCATTTTAAGACCGATACAGCACATCTGTAGCTTCATGAGCAAGGCAGACTCTAGAGTTATACATGGGGGAAATGCATGTGTCTAGTACAGTCAAAGAGCTGTACCTGGGTGGCTCGTCTGACAGGAGTGATGAAAGAGGAGGATAGCGTGACGTGTCCCCAGCCCACCCTGGTCGCCCCTATCCCTCCCCTTTTCCCCGGTACCCCCCCCCCCCCCCCACACACACACACACTCACACACAAACACAGCCCTCATAGGAATAGTAAAAACTTCACTGTGTTTTGTTTTGCCTCTCCGAATCCCTTCTGGTTGTTGAGTAGATCAGCTAAGCCGTAAACCTCAGGTCCCCTCCCTTCCAGAAGTTATGCGAGGTTCAGCAGGGGTATTCCTCCACCTCTGCTTCTCCCATCTCAGAGAAGGAGGCTGTAGCAGGCCAGGTATGGTGCTCCATTAAAGGCTGAACCACCTGGGACCTCAAGCCTTCTGTGAAAACTGCTTTGGTTGGTTTAAAGACAGACAAGTAGATGATCAGCTTTAGTGCTGTCCATCATGACAGCATAGAATGTACCTGTTGGTTTCTTTAATTTTCACCCCTGGCATAATCAAAAATGTATATTATTTCAAATGTACTGTTGCTTTATTACTATTATTATTTTAATTGTTCTGCACATATTCACAGACCTGGTCTTGGATCAGTAGCGTTGTAGGACAAGGGCATTATCTTACGTTCTGTCAAAGATGTCCAAACTTCTCTACAAAGGCTGTAGTGCCCTTCCAGTTCTTAGTGATGCCTCGCAGTCATCACATTTACCATTGTAGAACATTTACACTAAATTGCGGAAAACATTGATTGAGAGGGTCATTATGTTATTGTCTGAATCACTTTAGACAACCATTGCATCTGTGGAACATTTTGAATTCTTAAGCATTTGCAGAATTCTTAGGGCAGAATCCGTTGGTTTTACAGTTTTTACAAGCTCAGTAAATGTTAAGGAATTGATGGACATCAAAGTTTAATCACATTTTAAAGCACATCTTGAAAGATTGGATGATTGTAGTCATTGTGGTGAGTCTTAGGTAGTAATATATACAATTTCTTTTTAATTATAATTATTATATTTTGTTATTGTCCTTCCAGAAAAAGGGTTAAACTATCCTAGAGTCAGGTATGTAAACTACTGAAAACAATTGTGCGATAGATGTGATGAAATTACACACATCACATTAAACATCAACTTTTGGGTGATTTACAACAGTTACGCTAATTAATTTGTGTGTGTTAATTACAGTATGTGGACATGTTGTGCGAATTGGGTGTCTCGTAATCTCTAACAACCTTTAATATATGCGTTGGTATTAAGTATTTCAAAACCATTCGGTTCACATGGATAGGTCTGAGAACACAGTTTACAGAAGCACTTGGTTATAAATCTGGATAAGTCTGTAAAAATACCACTTTGTTTATAATGTTACCCCTCTGGCAAATATCTCTCAGTTGCATCTGCAAAACCAAAGCATTGAGGAATCGTTTGGCTGACATACAATTTCGATGTGCCTGAAGGGAGAAATCCACACGTTGATTATAAAAATATAATAATAGCTCAAGGACAGCTTTTGTTCTGTATCTTAACCTCACTGCATAGTAAGGTAGACCAGAGTTAGTTGTATCTCTCACTATGTAGTTGAGAAATCCAGAGTTTGTGGTATCGTAACTTCAATGTGTAAACCAGGGTTAGTCGTATCTCACTATGTACACTGCTCCAAAAAATGAAGGGAACACTTAAATCACACATCGGGTCTCGATGAACTAAATATATTTTAAGATCCAAATCTTTACCGTAAATTGTGTAATTAGTTGAGGACAAAATAACGGAAACCAAAATCACCACCCGATTGAGAGTTGGATTCAAACACGGAAAATCAAAGTGAATAATTGAAATCACAGGCTGCTCCAACTTTCAATTTCATTGTGGCAACCCGTAATGTGACTCAGTGGTGTGTATGGCCTCCACGTGCCTGTATTCACTCCCAACAACGTCTGGGCATGCTCCTGATCAGATGGGGGATGGTGTCCAGGGGGATCTCCTCCCATACCTGGATCAGGGCATCAGTGAGCTCCTGGACTGTGGCAATGCTTGGTGGTGGCGGATGCACTGATACACAACGTCCAAGAGGTTCTCAATTGGATTCAGGTCTGGGGAATGTGAGGGTCAGTCAAAGGTATCAATGCCTTCGTCATCCAGGAACTGCTTACACCTTCTGGCCACAGGAGGCCAGGCATTGTCCTACACCAGGAGGAACCCAGGCCCCACTGCACCAGCGTAAGGTCTGACGATGGGTCTGAGGATTTCATCCCGGTACCTAACAGCAGTCAGGGTAACACTGGTTAGCACGTGGAGGTCTGTGCAGCCCTCCAAGGAAATGCCTCACCAGACCATCACTGACCCACCGCCAAACCAGTCATGCTGGATGATGTTGCAGGCAGCATAACGTTCACCACGGCGTCTCCAGACTCTTTCACATCTGTCACATGTGCTCAGTGTGAACCTGTTCTCATTTTTTAAGAGAACGGGGCAACAATGGTGGACCTGCCATTTCTGGTGTTCTCTGGTGAATGCCAATTGAGGGGCATGGTGCTGGGCTGTGACCACAGTCTGTATCTGACAGTTTGGTCAGAAACAAGTACACCAGTAGCCCGCTGGAGGTCACAAAATTTGCTACAATTATTATTGCCACCCTGTTCTCTTCACAGATGAGAGCCGATTTACACTGAGCACATGTGACAGAGGTGAAAGAGTCTGGAGACGCTGTGCTTAACGTTATGCTGCCTGCAACATCATGCAACATGACCGGTTTGGCAGTGGGTCAGTGATGGTCTGGGGAGGCATATCCTTGGAGGGTCGCACAGAGCTTATTACTATCTTGTGTCTGATATCCTATTTCATTCCATCAACTTCGCCTGGGGTAATCTATTGTATGAAAATTCAATCAACATCAGATGCTTGTAAAGCAAAAGCAATAACTGTATGGCAGTCTTCTATGGCCTTGAATAGAGATAACATGTCTGTATCTGTCTTTTTTTGGCATCTGTGATCCTTCCTTGGAATCTGACATTATACTGGGCCCAAAAGAATTATTGGCCACCTTAGCTGAGCAAATAAAATTATGAAAAAAATGGTGTTTCATCAGCTTGATCTTAAGTTCAGTATGAGATATCTAATCTGTAAAAGAAGTTCCAAGAAAATGTAAAAAAAAAAAAAACATTTCACAGTTGGCATAATATTTGTATGAACCCAGTCCATTAAAAGTATTGTCCCATTAATACATATATGATATACAACCCCATTTCCCAAAAAGTTGCAACGTTTTGTAAAATGTAAATAAATAAAAACAGAATGCAATGATGTACAAATCATTCAAACCCTATATTACATAGAAAATAGTACAAGACAACATATCAAATGACTGAAACTGAGACATTTTATTGTTTATTAAACAATATATGCTCACTTTGAATCAGATGTCAGCAACATGTTTCAAAAATGCTGGGACAGAAGTAACAAAAGACTGGAAAAATTGTGTAATGCTAAAGAATTTAACCTGGTGGAATATCATACAACTAATTAGGTCAGTTGGCTACAGGTGACATGATTGGATATTAAAAGATCATTCCAGAGAGGATGGCTTTTTCAGAAGTGAAGATGGGAAGGGGTTCACCACTCTGTGAAAGACAGTGTGGTCAGATAGTGCAACAATTTAAGAATACAATTTCAACCTAAAATTGCACAGAATTGGGGGATCTCATCATAAATGGTAAATAATATCATTAAAAGATTCAAATAATTTGGGTATGCAAGGGGCAATGCCAAAAAACAATATTGGATGGCCGTGATGGTATGAGGGTGCATTCGTTCACATGGCATGGGTGACTTGCACATCTGTGAAGGCATTATTAATGCTGAACAATATATACAGGTTTTGGCGGAACATCCAGATGACTCCTTTTTAGGGAAGGCCTTGTTTATTTCAGCAAGACAATACCAAACCATATTCTGCACATATTACAACAGCATGGCTCCGTAATAGAGTACTGGTGCTAAACTGGCCTGCCTGCAGTCCAAACCTGTCACTCACTGAAAACATTTGGCACATTATGAAGCAAAAAATATGACAATGGAGGTCCTAAATTCTTGAGCAGCTGCAATCTTATATCAAGCAAGAATGGGAAAACATTTCACTTTCAAAACTACAGCGATTGGTCTCCTCAGTTCCCAAATGCTTACAGAGTATTGTTAAAAGATGGGGTGATGCAACACACTGGATGAACATGCCCCTGTCCCAACTTTTTTTAATTGTGTTGCTGGCATCAAATTAAAAATGGGTATGTACTTTTCCAAAAACAAAAACATTTCTTGTTGTCTTTGTACTATTTTCATAAAAAAATAGGGATAAATTATTTGCACGTCATTGCATTCTGTTATTATTTGCATTTTACGCAGCGTCCCAACATTTTGATTGTAGAGCAAATCTGATTTCATTTTTGCATCTTTTAGTAAGACAATGATTTAAATAATTCCTACAACCCCCCCCCCTCCCCAAATAGCTCACAGACCAGGAAATCAAGCTTTTTTATTGGCCATCCCAGTCCCCTGACCTAAATGTTGAAAACCTGCCTGCTGAGCTGAAATGTAAAGATGACAAGTGAGGACCTACAGCAGGTCTGAAGAATGTGGACAGATTCTGATTGGATGAATGGTCTCATATCCCTCACTTCATCATTAAAAATGAACCAATCAAAGGAGGGATCATTAGGAAAGAGTTTTGGCCATAGTCTGATAAACAGAGAAGACAGAAACCTGGCCATTTTGGTATTACCCATAGAAGTGAATTCAAAACACACCATGCCGACAGGAAAGGAGATCTCAGAGGACAACAGGAATAGGGCCGTGAGAGCACATTAGTCTGGGGAAGGCTATAAGACCGTCTCAAAAGATTTGAGCTCCATCAATCCAATGTGAGGAAAATCATTTACAAACAGAGAGTATTTAACATGACAACAACTCAGCCTAGAATAGAATGCCCTTCCAAAATATTCCCAAGAGCCACAAAAGAAATCAGGTAAATGCCAACCCAAACATAACATCTGAAGATTTGCAGACCTCCCTTGCTGCATCTCAGGTTACTGTGCATGCTTCAACAATAAGAGGAACACTGAATCAAAATGGCATTCATGGGAGGGTTTCTAGGAAGAAGCCTCTGCTTTAAAAAAATAACCAAACTGCCAGTCTTAACTTAGCCAGAGACCACCCGGATAAACCGGAATGTTTCTGCACGTCCATTCTCTGGAGTAACGGGGAGAGACACAGGAAACGGACACAGGTTGTGTTCGGTGTCCTGGACGTTTTTTTATAAAAAAAAAAAAACAGAAGTTCATGGGGAGGAGGTGAGGGAGAAAGGAAAAGCAAAGGTCTACCCTGTTTTTGGGGGGAGGCAGCATCAATTCAGTGGCAGCCTCCCGTTGGGGGTTTGGGAGGAATGGATGCTGGTGGTTGTAGCTCTGGCAGCTACTCAGTCACCCTCCATCTCCTGGCCATCTTCCTCCAACTCCGCCTTTCAGCCTGGTCATGTTCATTTTCTTTGGTTCTGGCCTCAGCCCCGAGCTGCTCCTTGGGTCTCCTTAAACATCTTTCTGGATGAGATCCCAAAAGGAGGCAGAAGATTCCCACCTGGCAGCTTCTGGAATCTTTCAGAAGCTATGTAAATTCAGAGCTTTCTTGAAGAGAATGTCCGACCATCAGTCAAGTAGCTGAGGTATTGAATGAAGGGGTTCACATACTTGCACACAAGAAATTAGAATTTTTATTAAATAAACTATTTTTGTTAAATAAACAATACAAACATGTGTTTTTGTTAGTTTGTGTGTATTTGGAATGTCTTAATTACGAATTGAGGTTTAGCTAAATATCTTATGAGTTTATTTCAGGATTTTTTCAAAAAACAATGACAACCCCTGTAAGGTTCACATAGTTTCAAGCAGCTCTGGAAGACAACACATTTTTCAAGGTACGTTTCCGTGATATTAGGAGGTGCTGGCTGATGTACCAGGAGACTTCCAACCATTACGCTAACTGCCAATTTTAACAATCTCCATGTTACACACAGAAAAATACAATTTGTTTACATGAGTAGACCAATAACTAAAATCATGCAGTATCACCTTTACAATAAAACCATTGAATGTTCCACAATGTTAGAATGGTGAAAGCCCTCAAAGACCATGCTAAAACACGTCAAATCACATCAAGTCGTATATCCATCTCAATAGTTTATTCACACCTCCACCTCGCAGGCTTTCTGAAAGCGGCTCTTTGATCCATCAACAGCCGGGAAAATACATACTGTGCCAAAAGCTGACATATTGGCATTTCCCTACTACCACAGACAACCACAAATCTATATTGGGCAATACACTGACAAAGCACAGAAATCAAGGCATTAGAGAAACAAGCTTGGCTTTGTTCATCCCCGAAGAAACGTCTTGTTTTGTTACCACTTTGCTTGAGCTGTTTTCAGGTTTTATCTCACTTATAATAATTGTGCCTGAGGCATGAACTCACAGTGGAAGGAGGTGGCCTGTGTCTTATGTGGTTTTGCCCTGTAGGCTGAGACGTTACACAGCATCCTGGCGCCCTTTACTCATCCATCCTCAGCTGAACCTGTCAGCATTTGGTGTCGGTTGACTCGAGTGTTCAGCAGCTCATGGCCGATTCCTTAGAACAGACATTTAATGAAGAAAAACATTGCTGAGAAAAGCATGCCCCGTTTTTCCCAGAACCAGAGTTGTGTGGTTCTGGTGTGAATGGGTAGGAGGGATCATGCCGTGAGCAATCGGAGGATTAACTCCCCTCTCGTTAGAAACCAGGGATGCGCCCCTAGGCATGGATCTAGGACCTGATAACTCTCTTCAAGGCTTTTTAGAACAATTAGGGGAAATGCAACCCCAACCTGGGCTCAGTGTCTGGGAGCAGACTCCTCATGAGACCACATCAACCCTCAGGTACACTGAATCACTGGGGACCAAGCCTGACCATAAACGAGTAAAAGTCTAATTTGAGCTCTCCTCTGGATATTTGTGAGACAACTTCACTAATGTCGTGCAGTTAGGCTTATTGAATGGTTTGACAATTACTTTTTTTATTGGGTTGTTTTCCCAAAAGGAGAGGTGAACAGTAAATGTGTGTCAGGATGGCTTTAGTGTGCTTGTTAACTCATTGAAGACTTCTGGAGTTGTTACAGTGTAATCATGCTCCTGTAAGCCTAAGTTTGGAGCCACATGGCAGTAGCAATGGCAAGGGAGGTGTGTGTGTGTGTGTGCACGCGTGTGCGTGTGTGATTAAAGAGCCCCCTCTAGTGCTAAATTGCTGTAACTTCCCCTTGGTTCCAGAGAGGTGTCAAGTGGGCAGATTTGGGTAGTACCTTTTGACACTATAATTAAACAACAAACAACAAAATGCTGAGTGACAACAGGACCATTGTACTAGTCAGTGAGGAATTCCACACAGAAACGTATAGCTTGGCTAAGAATCAAACGGTAATGTAGGCCATATGTTTCTTTGGTGTATAATTTGTGTTGTGTTGACAGGCCATGTATCAAACTGTAATCTACACCACATGCACCCATTAGATGCCTCCTACATTTCGAGCAGCGTTGGTTTTCCTTGTGTTGACTATACAACAGGAGTTAACATATTATTATCATTAATTGAATAAAATCACAGAAACAACAGAAAGTCTTAATTTATTTTAAGGCATTTTTCATATTTGGTAGTACAGAATTCAAGTTTTTACAGATAAGGTTCACAGACGAATCGCACATGGAACTGAGCAAGCTTCCCAATCAGACACTTAAAAATAAAAACTACAGCTTAAATACTAACAACGATACAGTACAAACTTAGATGGATTCATCCCGAAACCTGTGGAAATTACAGTGGCACAGATGTTTCTGTCTTTGTTTTTGTGAAAAAGTAACAACATACAAAAAAAGGTTATATCTTGGTTTTGCAGAGAACTGCAGTATAAAATGATACATTCACTGGCAATCTGTGTTCCACCAGAAGGCACTATAGGTTTTATACAGGTACAGAGCGTTGCGCTATTGTGTCAGCCCTGCGTCTTTCGCCATACCATAGAAGATTCCTTTCTTGGATAAAAGATTTGTAGGAGTGTCAAACTCTGCAATCTTTCCTTTGTCCAACACAAGCACTCTGCAAAAAATGGGAAGATGAACTTGTGAAAACTGCGTAATGTGAACTTGAAATACATCTGTCCAAAGACTGCTAAGAGGTTTACCTTATTTATAATGATAGTACAGTCATTTTAGAATCCTAGATTAAGTTGGACCTCTGTGAAAGGTTGGACCTGTCCCTTAAGCAAAATATATTATATGTGAACATCCTTGGACACTTGAAAAACCAGAGCCCGATACCCCACAATAGTAATGATAACATAACATAGATAGCAGACAACATGTCCAAATACCTTCACTTTTACTCCGCTTTTTGCTAATTCATTTAAAGACAAGGCATACACTGAAACTGTTCACATGTTTTACTAACTTCCTTCCCTATTTTAAAAACTAGGGAAGGAAGTTCATGTTTTAAAATGTAGGCAGCCTCCGCCCTGTGTTTTTCCCAACAGGAACTTTGTGTTCCTTAAGCCTAGTAAGCCTAGACTAAAATACATTGTCTGTGTGACAGGTTATTTTACATTCCAAGTAGAGGATCAGACGCTTCATCCAGGACAAATCTAGAAAGGTCAATAATATACCTATTCTAAAACACGGAGCAAATTACAGAAGAAAATAGACTTCAAATGACTCCACCCTCCCTACATTTTGAATATACTATACCTTAACCCTGACTGAAATGCAAAAAGCATGACCTTCTCATATTTTCCTGCAGGTTTACCAAGTAAGAATACCAACATGTCCTCCTGTAATTTGGGTGAACTATCCCTTTTAATACGATGTGTGTGTGTGTGTGCGCGCATGTGTAAGGTATTATATGTTACCTAGTGTAGTCCATGATGGTATTGAGCCTGTGAGCTATGGTGAAGACAGTGCAGTCCTCAAACTGTGTCCGGATGGTTGACTGGATGAGGTCGTCCGTCTCCAGGTCGATGGCTGCCGTGGCTTCATCCAGTATGAGGATCCTGGTCTTCCTGAGCAGAGCCCTGGCTAAACACACTAGCTGCCTCTGGCCCACACTGAACACACACAAGAGTCAAAAGAAAGAAAGAAACATTAGTTCCTGAAATATGTATTCAGACAAGGACTTTGTCCTAAAGTGATCTGAATATTAAGATGTTCTTTAGGCGTTTTTATGTGTTCAATTCCCACCTGGATATGACGATAAAAACCTTGTCCAGGCACAAACATGTGAGAATGAAAATGTGTTTCACTCAGAAAGCTTGCTGGGGTGAAGCGTTTTGATTAGGTTACCTGAGGTTCTCTCCTCCCTCTGAACACTCCAGCTCCAGTTTTGCCGGCTGGTTGCTGACAAATTTGTTGAGATGGGACAGTTCCAGAGCCTTCCATACCTCCCCATCACTGTACTTCTCAAAGGGATCCAGGTTCATTCTCAGGCTGCCAGAGAACAGCACTGGCTCCTGGGGAAGGAGAGGTTAGTTGAGGTTAGGACAGTGTAGAGATTGGTGCCAAAGCCTTTTGTTGTTACTGTACCACCAACTCAATTCTGCTCTGCCCTGAGGAACACCTGCACAAGCATTTTACCAGTAAAATGTGCGTATACCTGAGGTATGATGGTAAGTTTAGATCTCAAGTCATGGAGTCCTATCTCCGAAATGTTGACCCCGTCGATTGTGATCTCTCCGCCAGCTGCCTCCAGCAGCCGAAACAGGCACAGAGTCATAGAGGACTTCCCAGCCCCAGTTCGACCCACAATACCGATCTGCAACACAAACACAATTAAAACATAATGAAAAAACATGCACAATGGACACACACACAGACACACAGACACACAGACACACAGACACACAGACACACAGACACACAGACACACAGACACACAGACACACAGACACAGACACACAGACACACACAGACACACACAGACACACACAGACACACACAGACACAGACACACAGACACACAGACACACAGACACACAGACACACAGACACACAGACACACAGACACAGACACACAGACACACAGACACACAGACACACAGACACACAGACACAGACACAGACACAGACACAGACACAGACACACAGACACACAGACACACACAGACACACACAGACACACACAGACACACAGACACACACAGACACACAGACACACAGACACACACACACACACACACACACAGACACACACACACAGACACACACACACACACACAGACACACACACACACACACAGACACACACACACACACACACAGACACACACAGACACAGACAGACACAGACACACAGACACACACAGACACACACAGACACACACAGACACACACAGACACACACAGACACACACAGACACACACAGACACACAGACACACAGACACACAGACACACAGACACACAGACACACAGACACAGACACAGACACAGACACAGACACAGACACAGACACACACACACACACACACACACACACACACACACACACACACACACACACACAGACACAGACACAGACACAGACACAGACACAGACACAGACACAGACACAGACACAGACACAGACACAGACAGACACACAGACACACAGACACACACACACACACAGACACACACACACACACACACACACACACACACACACACACACACACACACACACACACACACACACACACACACACACACACACACACACACACACACACACACACACACACACACACACACACACACACACAGTTCCTTTTAGTTCACCGAACTCAATTAAATATAGTTTTTTGTGGAGGCCTTGATGTAGCATCTTTACACATCATGCTGTTCTGCCAACAGTGAAGAGTAATTTGAAGTTCCACTAGACAGAGCAGCAGGCCTCAGCCCTGGACCCCACCAGCCCTGGACCCCACCAGCCCTGGACCCCAACACGTTTCCCCCATCATAAACTGAATCTACAGGCCTACATGTCGGCAGTGCTCACCTTCTCTCCGCCTTTGACACTGAGGGTGAGGTTCTTGAGAACCAGCTCTAGACCCTCTCGGTACCTCACACTGTAGTCACTGAACTCCACATTCCCATGGGACGGCCAATCAGGAGAAGGCTTCTTCTCCTCCACCTCCCATGGGGCCTAGCATCACAGATTGCAAATTCCATTATTCAATGTGCTTTGTACAGACTTGTCCGGTCAGAGGTCAGAGACAGCAATGAATGGTTAACCAGCTGTGGTATATACCATTGGTATGACATAAAATGACATTTTGCTGTCCTAATTGTGTAATTACTGGTTTGTGGTATACAGTCAATGGCCCTTCAATGGTTAGTGGTATACAGTCAATAAACCAAGGCTAATGGCACCATGGTGTCCAGGCACCATGCCTTTGTGCCAGTTTTAACCCATGATCTTTCTGAGTTTATAATAAACTCTAAATACTATGAACTCAATCAAATCATCAACAAAAAGGGGCATATTTGTTGGGGTTAGTAAACAAACGGGTCTCAAACATCCAGGCTACCAGCGCCCAGCTGCCCAACTTCAAAGGGAGGCCTTGTATGGCACATAAAACATCTAGTTATACTTTTATTGGTCTTTCATGGCTGTGATTATGAGTTTGAATTGGCAGCTAAAGGCAGCTAAAGATTTTTTTATGGATTACTTTCCTGGCTAACAATATGAACAGTGTTTCTCAATTGGAGCAAATGAAGGGGCCAATTAAGGAGAAACATGTTTACAGAACTCAAGTGGTCAGTAAGTAACAAAGAGTGGGCAACAACAGAGCATTTCCACTGTTTCTTTGGCTCGTACTTATAAGTGATTAGCCCTGGTTCATTGGGTGACTTTAACATCTATCCTAATAACAAGCACTGTGTTTCCTTTCACCTCAGTCTTCGTCTCAGAGTACTCCTTGACTCTCTCCACAGCTACAATGTTGCTCTCCAAATCTGATGTCATCCTCACCATCCAGTTCAGAGACATGGTCACCTGTCACAAATTCAAAAGATTAGTGTGATTCTTATTTGCCAAAATACACACACACGCACACACGCACGCATCAATAAGCTTTTAAACAGCATTGTCCCAGATGTTTTTACAATGCTGTCCTTAAAAACACTAAAGCCGTCTAAAAACCTGAAGTGCCCCCACTTGCGCTGCTGAATAGCTGCGGCGTTGCGGCACAACTGGGTAAGACACTGTTGAGACATGTGTCTGCGAGGCAAGGGTTTGAGCCCCGGGACGGCCTGAATGGAGACACATTGAGACCCGCTAAGCATGCCCACTGACATCTTACAAACTAGCAAAACTGAATGACAGTGGCAGGCAAGGGGGATTGTTTTACTGAGGAGCGAATCAGACGGACAGACAGTGGATGTGGGACATGTTGTATTGTACCAGTAGAGGACAGACAGTGGATGTGGATGGGAGACATGTTGTATTGTACCAGTAGAGGACAGACAGTGGATGTGGGACATTTGTATTGTACCAGTAGAGGACAGACAGTGGATGTGGATGGGGGACATGTTGTATTGTACCAGTAGAGGACAGACAGTGGATGTGGGACATGTTGTATTGTACCAGTAGAGGACAGACAGTGGATGTGGATGGGGGACATGTTGTATTGTACCAGTAGAGGACAGACAGTGGATGTGGGACATGTTGTATTGTACCAGTAGAGGACAGACAGTGGATGTGGATGGGGGACACGTTGTACTATACCAGTAGAGCGTAGGACACCGAGAGTCCCACCAGTCCAGGGTTGAGGTGGGCCTTTCCGATCACAGCAAACAGAGCAGCAAACAGCACGATGCAGTTCCCAATGAACTCTATACGCACCCCTAACCACCTGCACACACCACAGACACGTCACACAGGGCGGAGTGCAAAGGGGACACGCGGTGTTGATGCACACCCTACCTTGAACTAGATTACTGTGGAAATTACGTAGATACATCAGTTAAGAGCTCTGGAACACAGTCAGTGTCCTCCGTAATGTGGTGTAGGAGAAAGGCTCCACCCACCTGTTGGACACTATACCGGGGTAGTAACTCTTCTGGTTCTCATCCACCTTCATATCGTTCAAAAGTACAAAGGCATTGTGTCTGCCGTAGGCTCTGATAACACTAGAGCCAGTGAGGGTCTCGGAGAAATGGGAGTATATAGGAGACCTGCTGACTGACTCCAGACGTTTTAGCTGCCGAGACGTGGCCACATAAAATCTCTATAGCCAAGGGAGGAAAGAGACCAATGACAGCATTATACAGAAAACACAGCATTATACAGGAAGCACAGCATTATACAGTACAGTGAGCACAAAACACCTGCAGCGATATTATGACGGACTAATAAATTAATCGATTCATTAGACTGTGATATAATATTTGAACATGAATAATCTCTGGCAACCTGAATGAATATCTGGCTACATTAATGAATATTAAACTACACGAATGATCGTAACACCAGGTCTGGAACGCTGCAGATGTTTTTTTACACCTGCACCCAAAGAAACTACATTCTAAGAAATAAGCAAAACTCTCAAATATCGAATCAAGCATCCAGTAGTAAATATATGTGATTACAAAACAGAAAGTAACACTTTAAATGTCCTGGTGCTTGAATGCCATCATAATGTTGTAGTGTGTGGTTTGGGAATCCTTTAAGAGAGCACACAAATAAACCACACGTCCCCATCAGAAATATTCCTTATCAATGCTTGAGAGAGACAGGAAGGATGTAAATAACCATGCAGATGAAAAGGTATGACAAAAGCAAAAAGAAGAAATCATAAGCAGATGTGAGATGACGGCAACCCAGTTTAAAGTGTTGAAGTTCCAGTTAGTTAATCAGAATTTCACAGCAGAGCTTAGAAAATCTTCCAAACCCTTTAGGAAACTGATAGCTATCACTTAATAAAAGGATGACCAAGCAAAAAAAAAATATATATAAACATCCCTCAGTGAAACATCCAAAGTTCCAAACTATGCCATTGTCAGGTCAGGAAGTTTTAATCTCCTTAGATGTTCTCTGTCACAATACAAACTAGGCAAATGTCTGGTCACGACATTGTAATCTCTTTAAAATGTTCTCTATCAAACTGAAAAGAGCATTAAAGGGAGTGGTGATATTAAAGCCGCTGGAACCGGCCAAACCGACTGTTGCACAAATGGATGTTCGATGATTAGAAGTTGAACTGATTAGAATGAGTTACAAACAGCGGCAAGAACATTCAGCAATCATTCCGACGTGACCTACTTCTACACACAGGTCACTAGAGAACGGCTGCCCTCCATTGATCACCCAGCAGAACACCCATCCGTTTCCTCACTAATTCAGAGCAATTTTACGCAGCCACAACACAGAACAGTGCAGCATATGAAATACAAAATGCAGTCCTCACATCATGTCTTCTGACATTCTAATATGTACAAGTGAGGCTGGGAGAAGTCCGAAATTGTAAGCACTGTACACAATTGGACGAATAAAATGGCCTCAAATGATCTTCCTCTATGTGACAACTGTGTTCATGTTAACCTCGGGGTGGTATTCAGTAGAAGAACAGCCGTTCCACACACACCGAAAGATTGGAGAGTGGAGCAGCCGCCTGAGCCTCCAGGCCGGGTCTCCACTAACCAGTCCTCAACCGACTCTCACCACCAAACCAACCACTGCCACTACAACACTACCATGATGACGGCAATCACATCCAACACGCAAACACGCACAGAACCACACACACACACACACACACTCCCACACACCAGTATTAATGAGCTGTGTCCTATTTACCTGGACCCACCAATAGAACACCATCAACGGCACTACTACTAGTATGAATGGAGGGGTGAGGGCAGAGCATATGATCAGCACATTCACTGTGTACCAGAAAGTGCGCATCCATATGTCAATATTGTCTGGGATGTGCGAGTCTATAGTGTCCACGTCTTTGCCGAAGCGGTTCAGAACGCGCCCCGTGGGGGTGCTCTCGAAGAAGCCCTGCGGTGCCCTCAGCACCCCCTGGAGGAGGTGGAGGTGCATGAGCCGGGCTGCCCGCAGCATGCTGTAGGCCTTGGAGAGCAGGCAGTTGGCCAACAGCAGCACACCTGGGAGAGGAGGACAGGTGACAACAATGACGCCGCCGTTAATTTGATGGAGTTTGCGTTGTCCCTCTCTCCCATGTCTTAAACAGTCACTCAGGGGGACCAGGTAACAGCAGCTCACCATAGCCTACCGATACAGCGGCCATCGCCGGCACAGTATGGAGTCATTTGACACACACTTGGCAGAAGATCACCCTTCTATTTGTGTCCTGGTTCAAGGAGTAAAATGGACTTCACGGAGTTGAGTGTAGACAAGAAACAAAAGTACCCATAAACAAAACCTATAATTCAAAGTATGGATAAAAACATGTGGCTTCAGGCCACTAATTACACCTTCCTTTTTTCACCAGCGGATGGCAGCCACACACCTTCAGATTTCTGTTCATTTGGAAACCTCACCCTACACCTTCTAGAAGGATTCTTACTCTAACAAAATACAACAGGTACAATACCTTCCCCGTATGTGTCTCTGAATGAAGGGTTGTTTTGTAACAAACACAATAATGTTCTGAGCTCCCAGTGTGACCGCCTCAGGCAACCAGAGGTGTCAAAAAACACAGGCAACACACACTAACTGATCTATGACCTCCTTAACTACTGTGTGTACAATGTAGAGATGGTAACATAAACATGACTGCTCTATGTCCAGGTGTGTGAACATTCAATACTTTTTGCCTCATCTAAAATAAATAAACAATTGAAATGTACATATATGTCTTTTAAACAATGTTTACCCAGCACCCGCTGTGGGTAAATCTACACCACCCACTGTGTGTATAAACAGACTGCAGGCAGGGCAGGAAGAGTTCTAGGGCCGCTGAGAGGAAGACAGGGGGGGAAGTGAATGCACGGTTAGAGTAAAGGATAGGAAAGAGCAAACACTCAACAAATGACAGGAACACCAAAAAAAAGCTGTGCAAAAAAAGCAAAAAACAAACAAACACAGAAACGGCTCCCAGAATCAAGGCACTGCATGCTGCTTTGAGGAACATCAGCAACAACACTTTGACACAGAGGGAAAGGAACAGGTGAACACACTCCTTAACACCACCAACTCCCGTCCTAGAGAGCCGAGCAAACGGGCCGAAGCTCATCGGAACACAAGCAGTACCTGGACAAAGACATATATGAAAGCCAGCGGGGCTATGACCACGGCGAAAATGGGCGTGCTGGACACTATGACTATCATGGTGGAGAGAGAGGAGAAGAAGGTTCCGAGGAACATGAGGACGGTGGAGGGCAGGGCCTCGTCGATCACGTAGATGTCCTTGGAGAAGCGGTTGATGACCCGGCCTATGGGGGTGGTGTCAAAGAAAGACTGAGGAGTGTGAAACTTGTTGTCCAGGAGGGCACAATGGAGCTTCCTGGCCGCTCCGATGTTCCCTATAGCCAGGGTGAAGGAGGACCCCATGACCAGGATGCCTGACGGAGGGTGGAGGAAAAGAGAGGGAGGGAGGGAGCGGGGAGATGAGGGTTGAGGAGCCAGTGGGATCAACATGTGTCCTCTGTCCTGAATTCAGAGACCCTTTTCAATTGAAATCAAGCATCCAGTGTTGCAGGAAAAGAACCCAGGACAAGGACCTCATACAAAACCAACCACTGATACAGTAATAAAGTAAAGAATAAAGCAATGTTCACATAGAAAGGAAAACATACAATGTACACACACACACACACACACATACATGCACACAGAACTATAACTAACAGCCATGTTCCGTATATTGAATCTTAACCATTTTAGCTCCATGTGTCGTTATTCTAAGGAGATGAACAGCAGGTCTTCTCACCTTGCGCCAAGCCCAGGGCAGCGTACACCCCCACCCTCGTGCTGACATCAACCTTCGTCCCGTTCCCGACCGCGTCATTGGTCCACTGGCTCAGCCAGATGTTGGCTCCTATGGCGGCGGCGTTCTGACAACCGTACAGGAAGGCGATGAAGAGGGACAGCAGGGGGCCTACCGCCTTGGCGTACTCCCAGAACACCTTGGCCTTCACCTGAGAAGAGGGAGGAGAGAGGGCTTAGAGGACAAAGAGTCTACCTGGAATACACCACGACCAGCTCCCCCCCTCACCCTCAGGGCCCAACTCCCCTCACCCTGCCCGTCTCTGCCGTCTCGGCCAGGATGAGTTTCTCCACTTTGGGTAGTTTCTTCTCTGGATCAGGCTCGACGTGCTTCCTCTCGCTGCACAGACGCTTTCGGACCGACCGACCCCTTGGATTCTCCAGGTCCCCTGAGATGATGCTGATCTGCCTACAGGAGGGTGAGAAAGGGATTGAATCTGACAATCATTCAATCTAAAACGTATTGCCCTAAGGTTCCATGGAATTTTGAAGTTATCTATTACAGTATAAAGAGGCTTAAGAAATACCTTCAACGGGTACATTTTAAACTTCCCTTTTAACCTCCAGAAGCGTAAAAGTACCTTATGAACTGCCTCTTTGCCTCATTGACCACTGGTTCGTTGTCCACCATATCTGTATGGTTACTAAGGGCGTCATCCGGGAAGTCTTCCTCTTCTTCATCAAAAGCCACTGTGGGTGATGCGTCAGTGTTACCATGGTAATTATGGAGCAGGTAGCCACACTCCAATTGGCGTAGAAGTGACCAGCTGCTCCTATAGACTGCCTCGTTTCAACTAACAATCCTAATCCTTGGTGTTGAGGGATAGGTTAAAGTGGCAGCTATCCTTTTATTGGCTTATCAGCTGCTACAGCAAATACAAATTTCAAAGCCAGATTCACTGCTTTTTTCAAATACTCCCCACCCAATCAGGGACTGATTTAAACCCGTGAGACCAGGAATTAGATAATGATCAGCTGGAATGAGACAACCAGCAGTGTGACAGACCTGACAGGCTAACACGTGAATGGCCCTGGTAATAGTAAAACAGTGTTTTACCAGTTGCCCCGTCTTCTTCTATGATGTCCTCCAAGGAATAGTTTCTGAGGAACTCAGCAAAGGCTCCGTTCTGTTTGAGCAGCTCCTGGTATGAGCCCATCTCCGACACCCTGCCCTCCACCATTACCACGATGTTGTCCACCTGTGGCAGGAAGCTGATGCCATGTGTCACTAGGATACGCGTCTGGAGGGACATTAAGACCACAAGAAACTGTCCTGTTAAGTGAGCTCATTTTAAACCACTTACTGTTTGTACATATTAAGCAGTCATTGATAACTATCAGGAAGTTACACACAATATAATGACCACAGACATTACAATACAATGCACTGGTGAATGCCACACACTGAATGTCCACACTCCTCTACTGACATTTCTTACTTGAGCAACAGAGTTAGTCTCTCAAGACTAGAAATGTGCAAGCTTAACATGTCTGTAGAAGTCCTGGCAGGAGTTAGGGCATGTCAAAATCTCAAAGAAGAAAATATCAGAAAGAACAAAATATTAAAACAGAGTGTGTGGGTGGATAGACAAGTTGATCAAGAAGATGAATAACAAACCATACATTAGGTAAGTATTACTATTTGGGAAGTGGTTAAGTGCCCATTACAGCAGCATTGGCTACCAAACTTGGGTGAATCTGAAACCACTTCCCACTAATTATTGTTTGTCCATGACCGGTCCGTATTTCTTCTAACAACAAAGGACAAGATACTGAACCACACCACGTCTCTTTAACAAAACTAATGTCACTGTTTAAGTGGATGTATGCACAACAGAGCAATCCTGTCTCTCCTCACCTTGCCCTTCAGCACCCCCTCTGGGCCGATTACTTGATCGAAGATATGTTTAGCCACATGGGCATCCACTGCAGACAGAGGGTCATCAAGCAGGTAGACATCGGCTTCATTGTACAGAGCTCTTGCCAGACTCACCCTCTGTCTCTGGCCACCAGAGAGGTTGATACCCTGAGGGAAAGAGAGGTGGTGAGCAAAAGAAAGGAAGGGAGAAAGGGAGAGGCAGAAGGACAAACAGATGAGAGGGGAATGAAGGAGAGACAAGTCAGGGATCTATAGACAATCTTCTATATCAGTGGTATTCAGCTCTGGCCCTTGAGGCCAGTTACACTCAATCTTTTCATTGCAACCCTCAAATCAGGGTCTTATTTAAATATGGGACCCCAGGTGGGTGCAGATGGAGTGGAACAGTAGGTTAAGACCCTGATTAGGTGTGGCAATGGAAAAGGGAGTGGAACTGGCTTCAAGGGCCATATTTAAGTACCACTGTTCCAAACTCACAAGCAAATCCATGATTTTAAAATATGTTTACACTCAAAATATGGTCACGGCTCCCAGGGCGAATGGGCTTCACCTCAGTGGGCCATGACCTTTCGCCATCTCTATACCTTCTCTCCGATCTCAGTCATGTCGCCCCCAGGTAGTACTTCCAGGTCAGGGGTCAGCGCACAGGCCTCCAAACAACTGCGGTATTTGGGCTCATTATAGGCCTTGCCAAATAGGATGTTATCTCTCAGAATTGCGTTTTGGATCCAGGCCTGCTGGGGGACGTAGGCCACAGAACCCTGAAGGACACAAGGGAGGGAACACCGACCCAACCGATTAGACCCGAACAATCAGACCCAACCAATCAGTCCTGAAGGAGTGTCCCACTCTGGACAAAGACGGGCGGGCACTTGGTGACAGGGCAGTCTAGACACACCACCATTCAAAAGTTTGAGGTCACTTAGGAATGTCCTGGTTTTCCAAGGAAAAGCACATTTTCTGTCCATTAAAATAACATCAAATTTGATCAGAAATACAGTGTCGACATTGTTAATGTTGTAAATGACTGTTGCAGCTGGAAACGGCAGATTTTTAATGGAATATCTAGATAGGTCTACAGAGGCCCATTATCAGCAACCACCAGTCCTGTGTTCCAATGGCACGTTGTGCTTGCTAATCCAAGTTCATCATTTTAAAAGGCTATGTGATCATTAGAAAACCCTTTTGAAATTGTTAGCAAAGCTGAAAACTGTTGTGCTGATTAAAGAAGCAATAACACTGTTGAAATCAGCAATTGTGGTTTCGATTACAGGCTTAAAATGGACAGAAACTCATCAGTCTATTCTTCCAAGAAACTGAAAATCTTGTACAAAGCTGTAATATCACTACTTTCACAAAACAGCTCAAACTGCCTCTAACCAGAATACAAACAGAAGTGGGAGGCCTTGGTGCACAACTGAGCAAGAGGACATAAAAATTAGAGTGTCTAGTTTAAGAAACGGACGCCTCGCCGGTCTTCAACTGGCCCTTTCATTAAATAGTATTGCAAAACACCAGTCTCAACGTCTACAGTGAAGAGGCGAGTCGGGGATGCTGACCTTCTAGGGAGAGTTTCAAAGAAAAAGCCATATCTCAGACTGGCCAATAAAAAGAAAAGACAAAGATGTGTTAAAGAAATTCTTTCTGATCAATTTGATGTTGTTTTCTCGTTTGTATCTCATGGGAATAATCAGGCCTACCCTTACTGTGAAACTTTGTTTGATGTCATTTGTTTGACAGACAGGTGTGTTTTTCTTTGTCCCAAGGGCCTTCCCTCAAGTATAAAAAAGGTGGCGCTGTACAGTTCACATTTAGTTGGACACTAACCCGTATAGATATGTCTCCTTCCTGTTTCTCCATCTCACCCAGCAGAGCTGAAATCAGAGAGGACTTCCCACAACCAACGTGTCCTACCACAGCCAGCAGAGAGCCCTGAGGCACCATCAGGTTTATACTGCACACGCACAACACAAAGACACAAGTCAGTAAATTGCATTCTTTCCTTGGTAATTGAACCTGTGCATGACGCAACCTGCTAACTCACTTGTGTAAGGCAGGAGGATCTTGCCTTGCCCACGTGAACTTCCCATTGACCACAGTCACTGAGCAATCTGGAAAGAAAAACACACATAAGAATGAATGGCAGGAAACTGAAAGCATGACTCAGCATTTGTCACTGTAGGAGATAATAAGCGGTTACTACACACTGGAATCCCCGTGTCTAAATCCTTCTAGTCAGCTCAAGAGTTTAAAATGTTTTTATTAGGAAAAAGAAATTCCAAAAGTAGTTTTGAAACTCTTTTAAGAATGAACTGCCTAAAATAAGGGCAGGCAACATAACCATGGAAACAGCACATTTAAGCATGACTAAGCAAAAACACCATAAGCTTTTCCCCTCATTCCATTGAAAACCAAGTGGCCAGAGAAGGGCCTAGGGAAAAGGAACCAATTTAACCATATTAATGTTTGGGACAGGTCCTTCAGCATGTTTACCTGTGGCAGTATTGGTCCTGTCCACTAACTCTAGGTCTAGCTCGTCATGACTAAGGAAGTCCTGGATACGCTTCAGAGACACGCTGGCCTAGAGAGAAAAATGTACATTCCCGAAATTAAACCAGATTCGAATTTCACCTTTTCCTATTGCAAACATTACAGAAAACTGGAGGTGACATTTCATTGTAGTTCTTGAATTGCCTGACATTGACCCCAACCCCTGACAGTGAAAGAGGAGAAACCCATTGTGAGCCTACCTGAACAATACTGCTGATGACCTGGGGCAGCATATTAAGAGGGAACCGTAAGATATTGAACAGAGACAAAGACACAAAGGCCTTCTCTGCATCTAAAATGTTATTTTTATCCACGGTAACATAAACTGCAAATGTCGTCAAGGCAACCTGTGGAGACATTTAAAAAATTTAAAATACTGGAAATATCCTCCAGACAGCCCACAGATCTTCACTTCAGCTTGACTCAGTCTTGCAAAAAATATTACTGATATTCTCAATGCAAAATGTTTGATAACAAGGACTGTGAAGAGTAGAAAGTGTGTGTGTGTGTGTGTGTGTGTGTGCAAGCATACTAGGAATGGCGCACTTGTCCATGCCATGGTAGAAAGAGCGCCGAGGTAAGCCGTCTTGCGTAGAACATTGAGCTCTTTCTGTCTGATCTCCAGAACTTTGTTTTTAAAAGAATTTTCCCAAGCATACAGCTTCAACACTTTGATCCCATTCAGAATCTCATTCATCAGTTTGATGCGAGCGTCCTTGTACTGCATTTGTTCCACCTGAGAGACAAAGTGACATTGACAGAGAGGCGGGGGGGGGGCAGAAGGAAAGGGACAGTGGGAAGGGATAGGTCAAAAGGAGAGGACATTCACTGCTTTCTAGATTTCAAGAAAATAAATCCTGTATTTCATACTTGTTTACAGAGTCTTTGATAGCGGCTCAAAGGCAAAATATTCCAATCTGAGCAGACGGACAGACCACAAAAATATTTTTTCTACAGAAGCACAGAATCAAAGTAGAATATACAGATCTGTGCTTAGCTTTCCACCCACAAGCCAATTTATTTGAAGAGATGTGGTAAAACGGTGGCATTGGAGGCCTTGAAGCACAGTGGTTCTCATTGGATACCCTTAGAAAATAAGACTTCTTCATCGTGTTGACAGTTATCATCATCATCATCATCATCATCATCATCATCATCATCACTACCATAACCATCACTACTTCTATTCCATTTCACCAACAATAAGGCTTTGTATACTAGCAAAGGGAGTGGTGTTTACCTGGTAGGCTCTTGTCTTCATAGCAATGGCGGCATTAAAGGGGATCAGCAGGATCATTACAGCCACACCAGCCAGCACTGATGGACCCAAGTTCTAAAACACAGATACAAGACATGACCAATCAAAAGACAGATATAAACCACGACCAATCAAAACACAGAGATAAGGCAGGACCAATCGAAACACAGAGACAAAGCATGGGCAATCAAAACACAAAGACAAAGCAGGGCCAGTCAGAAATGGCTCACAATGAACAGTCAACAGAACTCAACACAAAAAGACAATACAACACGCAGGGCAGGGCAGACACAAACAACAAAGAGGTCTTGTCATCAGCTCTATTGCCCAAACAGTGCACACTTGTTCTATGGCGGATGAATGAACCCCCATCCATGTTCGAGCCCACCCACCTGCCACAGAAAATACAGTGCCAGCATGATCTGGAGCGGTGCCGACCACAGCATGTTAAGAAAGGTGGTGAGATCCATGAAGCGCTGAGCATCAACTGACATCAGGTTGACTATCTCTCCCACTGTAGATGTACGCTTGGCTGCATTAGTGATGACCAGAGACTAGGGGCAGACAGAAGGGACACATGAGAAGGCCGTAATGTGGCGCGCGTGCGTGGGTGCGTGCGTGCATACGCACGCTTCAGTCGGTGCGTACCTTTCTGTAGATAGCTCCTATGATGGCTGTGCGGAGCCTCATGCCAGTGACGAAACAGTACTGGAAGTGCTGATGCAGGATTAGGGTCTGGAGGAAGGCTGTGAAGAACATGAGGAAAGCCAGGGCATAGCCCCACCATGTCGGCGCTTCCTTCTGCTTTGTGAACAAGATCAACAAGCTGAAGAGGATAGAGAAGAAGTGGGGGATGCAACTTTATTATTCCCTGTAGCATGACATACTGATTTTATTTCAAAATAAAATGTGATTCAAACATGCAATGAGTGACAGTCAGGCTCTAGAATGGACTAAAAATGAGAATGAGCTACAATGCGGTTTATGGAAAGGCATTGTATAACCAAAACGCTATCCTGATCTCCCATCTCCAGGAAATAAACTCCAACTGCCCAAAGCCTAGCGCCTGATATGGGGGATGGTGTGTTATGGCTTGGCTATGTATGGCTGCCCCTGGAACTGGGTCACGTCTTCATTGGTGATGAACCCTGCTGCCAGAAGCAGCACAATTAATTATTAAGCGTGCTTATCTGCTAAAGCACAACAAATAACTCCAAACTTACAGCTTTCATCATACAGCAAGAAAATTACATGTCTTTGCTGAAGATGAATCGAGGCAAAAAGGCCTCAAAACCAATAATGAAGAGAAAACCCAGCGTATGGAGGGCTCAGGGGTACACAGACTTCAGGCAGAGCAAAGGATAAAAACACTTTGCACTAAATACTTGCTGACTAAACACTAAACCATAATGTTTTGCAAAATATTTGGCGCCCTGAAATAGTATAGAATTGTGTTGTCACTTCCAAATAGTCAAACCAATATATATATAAATTCTCAGAATCTATACATTAACCTTACAGTAATTGTTTGATTTTAAATCCAAATCATTTCAGTATAGAGCAAAAGGATATGCAAAATGTGTCCCTTCTGTCCAAATAATTAGAGGGCATTGTGGTTGGTTATGTTTTCACAGAATATGGCACCTATTCAAATTCACACCCCTTCATAATGTCCCTACACAGGTAACATATTCACACGGTGGCTTTACATCACAAACACATAAAAGCAGTATTGACAGGTGATAAGGACCTTAAAGCCCAACACCACGCAAAACATCAAATGTATTTCCGGGAGAACAGTGACCAGAGAGATTGTTAGATAGATAATATCGTTCCACAAACCACATAGGTAAATACTGTTCACGTATATTAAACAGACGAACAATGTTGCCTTGTCAACCGGTAAACCTAGAAATAAACACAGCTTCCTGTGACGGGTCTGACAATAGAACTATAAGCATATATAGCACACAACACGAAGTAATGGATAACCTGTATTCAGCAATTAACTTTAACGAGAACTTGACCTATATTTAAACCACATTAATTTGCATTTGACATACAGCATATTCATCATAACGATTTTATAGTGTTCTATTCTATATGGACCCATCATTTTATGTTGTTAGAAAAAGTGGGATGGTTTCCTTCCGGGATTTCTAACGCGAGAGAAAGAGTAAAAAGTAAAAGTGACTTATTTTACATTTTCTACATGATGTCCTAGTTACATTGACATGTTCCATTGACATTGACATGGGATCTGTGAACTGAGGCAGTGCAGCAACTTAATCAGTCCCTTATCAGTTTCCTTCAATAGGTTGCATTACATAAAATATATTTAGGGCCAAATAATAACAATAGATTTGCCCTTTTTATTCTTCCACAATTGCCCTCAATAATTAGGTGAGGCAAAATGTTGCCTACTTGAAGATTTTCCACTGGTTCTGTGGGAATTGTTAAAACCCTGGATGGATTGGCCCTGGATGTAAAGAGTTTCCAGCAAATCTAACTTCACAAAGTTATACAGATTAAATACAGAAGGAGAACTCAGGATTTCATAATTCAACACAAAAATAGCTTTCATTTCTATGTCACGGAAAGTGTAATAGCCAGTAAAATCAGCTAAATGTGTCAATAAGGGAGTTTATAGCACTGCTGGATGTTTCACCACAATACAAATGTCTGCTTTTTGATGTATGGTTGTGTGCCATTTAAAAGATACCTGAGAAGTTGTGGGTTAACAAAGGTGATTAGGTCCTGTAGGAGTTTAAAACCGGATCCAATGAGGAAGTAGGGCCCAAAGGCCTTGATGAGGGAACGGAGGAATGAAGCCTTCTTTGGGCCTTTCTTTTTTGACAACAGCACCTCCACCTCCTCGGGGCTGCTCTCCCCTCCGACATGGTTGCCCTCTCCCGCTGGCAGAGGCTTGGAGTACAGCGCCTGGGTGGACTGGTCTTCAGCACTGGGGAGGGGAGAAAAGGGGTTTGTACATTAAACTAATTCCTCTATCCAACATACTTTTTATCAGCGCTCCTTGACTGAAACCCCTTGTGAAATGTTTTAGCCTGCCAGGACAGGAGTAGGGAGGTCTTGCTGTAGGAGTTCGCACGGTTGTGTCACACAAATGTGAATGCGGACGGGTTGAATTCCAACAGAGGATTAATAAAGGAAAGCCTCACTCCACCCCCAAACAGCTTTGAGCAATTACTGGCTTAGGCCACCCTCGCAGCATTTGACTGGTCTTTTAAGTTAATGAAAAAAGACGCAGACAGAACGTGTGTGAGAAAGCAGAACCACTGTAGTAGCGCCGGGAGAGAGAAAATTTGTGAAAAAACGACGCTCCCGCCCTGGTGTGTTATAACAAAACACGGGTATTTTAAGAACTTCACAGACACTCATTTCATTAACGCTTTTATCCGGAGTGGTTGAAAGAGGACAAATCTTTGTTTGAGGATGACTAAAGAAAAATGACAAGACCAAGCAGTGCATCTCCCTCCCAACAAAACATCCTGCTGCACACTTGAACCTCAATGATTGCTATGGTGATTCTGAGACAGGGAGGTCACTTTTTGACAGGGTGAAATGTTTTTTTTTTTAAAAGGGTGTTTTGTTCCTCTTTAGAATGAGTGCAGAAATATTTAATGTAGTGAACAAAACAACCACATGCGAGCTTAGCCCAAACATTTCTCAGAAAAGCAGAATCAGTGCTAGTAGAAACATTGCTAAGTGCAGCGGATCTGACAGGCCATGGCTTAGTATGTAGCCCGGTAAACATTATGTCCAGGTCGATAAGCTGAGAAAGCTCTGTTTGACAAGTAAAAGCAGAAAGCTTTCTGTTTGAAGGTTTTATGTGTTAGTCAAATATGTTCTTTTTCTCAATGATAAAGCTGGTGCTTTATCACTCCACTGCTCTGCAGACTGTTTACACTGCAATATGTGTCTGTTGTTCTCTCTGACATTATCTTATCTATGGTGGGTGTTTCTCAGTTCATTAGATAGCATTGCTTCTCTCCCACGCATTTAACTGAACCCAGAGTATAAAACCACATTAAATGCAAAAGGAGCTGTATATTACAGTGGTTTGTATCATTTTTAAGATACTGGCATGTGCCACATGAAAAACAAACTTTATTTTTTCACACACGTGTGATGCACAGACACACACTCCTCAGTACTCAGAGCCAAGCACATAAAACAGTCTCCTCATCTGTCCAGCACTCAGGGAAAAAGTTGGTAGTGCAAACTACTGTTGATTTAAGGGGTGTCAATGAACATGAGCATAAAAACTTCCTACACATTCATAAAACTGGGTAAATTAAGAGGGTCAAATGATGAATGAGAGATAATAAAGATAATTATACTTTAACTAATATGCTTAGCTATGAAGTTACCAGGTTTCTATTTGCACCAGGAAAGACTCACCCCAATTTTGACATATATCCTGCCCTAGAGCGGAAATACTTCAGTTCTACCAGTGACGCAGGCTCTTGGTATATATTCAAATTTCAACTGATTTAATATGTTGAAAGTTTGGGATCAATATATGGTTTACATAATGGAAAAGGGTGGGCATCTATGATGCATCAAAGTAATATCAGCCAGTGCTGTCAAGGATGCTTCTTAAGACTTGTCCACAGACATTAAATCTAAACCATTCTCTGTATCCTCCTCTTTTGCTCAGTGATTTTGTTTTGCCACATGTTGTCCAATGCCGACTATTGTTTTTCTTCCAATACATGCTGTTAAAGGTATAATAATGATTGTATTCCTTCTAATGTTGTTTGTATTCTAATGTTGTATTTAAAAGCTCTAGCTTTTTTCCTACCTGTGAGCCTTGGCCTGCTCCACCTCCCACTCGCGCAGCAGCTTGGGAACAACTTGCTCTGAGCTGTCCCTCTTGTTCAGTGACCACAGGTCTTTGGCTTCTAGAGGGTTCTTATAGCCCTTGATGGCCATTCTGGGGGAGATAAACAACACATTAGAAGAACTTCATGAAGACCAGGTCTTTGGAAAAAGCCTTCCTCACTATCCAGTGAACCAGTGCATTAAGAGTGTTGTTAGCCGTTTGTTTACTCATCTTTTGAGGGAATTAAATACTTAAATATTAGGCAGCTATATAAGACAGACACAATGAAGGGACAAGGACATACAGTCGTAAAGGAAGGTTTTGATTGAGGAACAAAATACTTTTTTGTTAGGGAAAGAAAAAGGTGCAGTGGTCTCTTCATTTTTTTTACAGAGCTGTACTTGCTGTGGCTGTGTGTTGTACAGGTGGAAATCATGTTACCTGGTGAACCACCAAAAGGTCACAGTGGAGAGGAAGCCGGCAGTTGTTTGAGGACAGGGATTCTGAGAAAAGGAAAAAGGCAGAGTAAGAATAGAGTCCACATGCCAAAGCTAAGATAACTTCAGGTCAGCCTTGTATAGGCAGGTTTGTGTAAACTCACAGGATCAGTGTCTACATCCGAGAAGAGGGGGGGTTTCTCGTTAAAGCAGCAGAGGATCAGCTCGGCTCCGATTAGAGCAAAGTAGAAATAGAAAGTGGTAAAACGGAGCTTGTCTGTTATCCCAATCTGAAAAACAAGATGGAAAAAAGGCTTTATTAACTTTTTGGACCCCACTTTGTTATGAAAGAAATGTGTTCAGGGGGCTGACGTACAGACAATACAACAACCGTCCTCATCTCTGAAACTGCTCTCTTACATACTGTGTCTATGATTAGTTCCCTTAACCCAGACAAGCTATAAATAACAAAGTCATCCACTTGTCCACAATCAAAACCATTGTTTTGTCTACCTAACCATAAGCCCTTGAGTCCTTTTAAATCAAATACTGTATAAAACTAGGGAGTAATTGGTAGGATCAATGGGATCAAAAACAGCAAGAGCAGAGCCCAGGACCGATGCTGGCCTGGTTTGACCGGCCTTGGCCCCAGTTGTGCTTTGGCTAGCTGTTAGTGTGTTTTATTATGTTAAAATATGAGCCAGCCCTGCAGCTCACCAGATTAGGTTAGGATAGATAAGTTGGCTAGGCCCCGCAGGTCTCTAGGACAACAGTCCCTATCATCTTGTCTATACCCATTGCACATTCCCTCTCACATCCACCCCACAGAACCCAGTCCCTGCTTAACCCCCAAAACAACCAGTCATTAGTCATTTCAGATGTTTTTAGACTGGGATGACAGGAAGCGCAGTGCCAGATGGATATGCTGCATCTATACATTTTAAAACTACTTTACCTCCACCTGTACAGTACAAGTTTAATTCTGATCTCACCTCGCTTTTGGCCAGTATGATCTTGGAGCGGAAAGGCACAATGGCACACAGCACTGACAGGAACCAGAATATGAAGAGGACCCCTGACGACTGGACCCCTTTCAACCTCTCAAACTGGATCAGAAACGTAGCTAGCAACTGAGATAAAGAGGAGAGGGATTGAAAGGGAGCGAAGGGCTGAATGAACACAAACACACGGGGCATGTAAGGAGCGTCTCAGCTCTGCCATTGGTCCTTCGCTCACTTAAGCATAGCGCAGGAGACAGATTTAATAAAACTCTGCACTGTAGAACAAAACACAGTAAAAGCAACAGGTAAACTAGGACAATCTAATTATTTAACAACACAAAACATGATTGATGGAATCTGTAGGAACCATTCTGGTCTCTCTGTGACACTTCACTTTATTACTGTACGGCATGTTTAAAAATACCACATCCTGTTCGCTGCGTACCATTGTCATGCCGACCACTAGCGGTGTGACGAAGTAGATGGGTGCCTGTGTCTTTCCCTGCTGCAGCTCATGGAAGGTACCAAAGAGATCTGCCCAGCACACAATCCACAACACCAGCCCAAAGACCTGGAAGCACAGAGAGGACAACCGAAGGAAATGGTGACCCAAAGATTGTCTGGAGTAACTTCAACCGTACCTAAATGAACTGGCTGGACAGCCTTGTATAGACATGGTCTACCTCCAGCGACATTGTGTGGGTGTGGCCCCTCACCGTTTTGACTCTGTTGAGCATGGACATCATGATGTAGCCCTTGTTGTTCCTCTGGAGGTAGAAGAGGTAAGGAAGGCAAGCAAGCCAGAGGTACACACAAGGCAGCCATGACAACACTGACAGTTGAAAACAGACTGGCAGGTCCGGGCTGTCTGTGTGGAGCGTCTCATTGGCTACCTGCAATAAGATAAAGACCAATGAGATGAGACCGATAGTCAGCCTCAAATCATCAAACACCTATCCAGTGTGGGCCATCTGAAAAACTGTACAGTGCTTGAATTTTGGCCAGAGTGATGAAGACAACATGTCATAATTAAAACATATCCAGGTGGCATTACTGAACATAACCAGGTGTCATTACTAAACATACTCAAGTTTCATCATTACATGTATCCAGGTGTCTTTATTAAACATATTGAAGTTTCATAATAAAAATATCCAGATGCTAATTAAACATATACAGAATTTGTGTTTGCACCAAGACCACCAGTTTTTTATATATATATATATATATATATATATTCTCAGAACCAAATATTGTCGGCACTCAAGCAAGCTTGTGGAGTCTGTCCAACCATGTATAATGTGGGATAAAAACAGCAGGCTCATATGCTTTTGCATATTAGAATTTCTTAGTTACTAGAAGGGATTGTTTACGTATTTTAAATGTTCATGGAAATGTATAAAGGAAAACCACAGCTTGGGCATTAGATTGAACTCGAGAAGACACTGAAGCGTCTAACAATAATTAAACTTAATGCATTAACGTCAAAATAAGCAACTTTAAGTGCCTGCTTCTGAGTCAAAATTAAGAAGAGCAGTCACAATCATTTTGCCATACTAAAACCGATGCAAGTTAAAATTATAAGCACAGAAAGTTCGCACCAACATGGTTTTGATTATAGATATGAGAAACATGTGAACTCAACCGCATACACTTGTCTCTTCATCTTATGGTTTGTTGAAGAGAGCGCTAGAAGAATGTTTAGTTTTGCTAAGATGTCATTTTTAAGCAATGTGATATTGTAATTTCATAACATTTTAAGTTGTAGCATACTTGTTGTGTAATGATTATAGCACTGATTTATTTTCATAGATTTCTATTTAGCAGATAAAAGTTTAGAACATAGTGTTTCTGATGGGCTCTGATCCTCATAGTGTTTCTACAATGCCAACTTTAGATCAAATTACTTTCTGCTTGGTTTCCAGATAAATGTAACCTACTGAAATGGAGAAATGAAAGTATGAAGATCTACTATGGACAGTTTTTTTGTTGTTAGTGTTTTTACTTACAATGTGATGAAGTTATTTTTCAAAACTCTTGAACATGTCTTTAACTCAACTTTATATCAATATAGCCAAGTTAATTCAACCAGAGTCGGTGAGACTGGGCAACAAGGCAGAGAGTCATAACAAAGATACAGTCGTAATGAAATAATCATATTTCTCACAGGGTCTAAGTTTGTTTAATTACTGTTGGCAGGTCTGGCCTCAAAGAAGAAATATATAAGAGGTTGGCATAGTTACAATAATAAGATCAAAGATAATTTGTCAATAAACATACTGTTCAAATCATCAGTCAAAAACCGATATCAGTGTTAAAATATCCTTATGACTGCTACTATGTGCATGTTAAGGATGTAATCATCAGGCATTATAGCAAAATGAACACAACCAAAGTGTGGGGATTGTAAATGCCGAAAACCATCCCAAAAGCCTGTGTAAAATATAAATGGATGATTTTGTCTTTTCATGAACAGCAAGAGTAGGCATTCATAAAGCATACTGTATCAAACACCTATGGTTTGGCAGCTTTTAGGGACCAGGCAGTGGCAGAACAGAGTACTACCTCAGTAGATAAACACAGCTGCCCATCTTTCTGTCTGTCGACACCCATGACAGATGTGGGTGTTTCTGTGAGGAGTGGACCCTGATCTTCCCCATGTCTTTTCTCTAAGATCATGCACATTAACTGCAAATAACACATCCAAAGCGCCTCCTCATACTCTTATGCATAACACCGGAGTGTGTGACCACAGCTGGACAGCAAAATTGATAAATATTTGCCACTAGGCTAAGAAAGACTTCATTTATTTGTACACATTCATCTGTCACACTTATTCAAGGTACATATGGTCAGATGCGCTTTAAAAGCCCAAGCCTCACATAGACACAACCTTATCATTCCTTCCAATTCAACCAGATTAATCCATGCATCGTATGTGTCTATCGATAACCAGTTGACCTAGTGACATCCTGTATAATGACTGGCCTTTACATTTGACCCATTTGCTCAATAGGCCATATAAAAAAAACAGACCCTGACGGAATCGTGCAGACAGGACATTGGAATAAATAAAGTACAGGCTGGTTGTGTAAATAAAAACGCTTTGGTCTGTAGCTTGGCTAATAAGACAAACACTGTAACCATGCCGACAGCGTGACGTTGTCCCACAAAGCATGTTCTGCTAGCCTGTTCCCCAGTGGGATAATTATTTAACTATATCACTCGCAAATATCACACGCAAATCCCACTAGGAAACAGCCACACACCCTGAGGTTGAACAAACAAAACTGTAAGACACTGACAAACTCAGTGTGTCAAAAAGTGTGGTCTTTGCTTTTCCTCTATACATTATAGAATACTAGCCAGGTTATCAGATAGGTTGTGGTTTAGAGAAAGGGCGCTTTTAGAATATGAGACTAAAACAAGAAGGAAATAGTTATTAATTACAAAATTTCCAGTATTTCAATTTACAGTGGCCTGTATAGCCACATATAGATACATATCTGTACCAAAAGACACTTCTGCTTACCTTTCATGGGCAAGTTTGCTCCATGATTTATTAGCGTAACCACAGGCAGCCAAGCCCATTGCAGAAAGTATTGCATTATTTTCACGTTACAGCAACAACACTAGTCCCCAAGCTTAAATGAATTGGAAATTAGTCTAGATGTTATGTATTAAAAAACAATTTCTCACAGTTTTCACTTCAGAAATATTTTTAATTATCTATTATCGAACTGCAGGGGGTTTAATAAGCACAGTCCTTTTTTATTGACACATTTGGTGAGATTTAATTGGCTATACAAAAGCCATTCATTTGCAGATTTTTGGGAATTATTTCATTTTGTTGCTCAAATGAAAGTAGCACCTGTCAAGTACTATCCAGGGGTGATTGGAAATTGAAGTTCATACTCAAGGCATAATCAAGTGGATCTGGCTCAAGTATTCTTAGATACCTTTCTAAAAACATACTGGATTTTAAATAGGACTTACAAGCTATTGTTAAACTAAGTGTTTACCAGTTTTTTTGTATTGACCCCAAGTATGCCTGATGGTTAGCACTAGGGATAATGTAGTGTAGGTTTATGTGTATCTTAATCTGCCTTCTAGAAAAACAGCACATAGTAATACATGGATTTATTACTATAGTCTAACTGTTGTACATGCAGTAAATTACTGCATTATTAAGAGGTTTTACAACTGGGTTGAGCTGTTTTACAGATGGTCATACTGAAAATAAGATGTGTCAAACTTGTTCACACTTTTACAGTGTTAGAACTATAAGCTGTTGTAGCCTATTATGCAATACTCAAGAAAATCAGTATGTTGATTGAAGTGGGCCATAAACCGCCTGAGGGGAGTAGCGATTAGCCGCCTCTCTTAAATACTTTAGTGTTCCACTAATGAACAAGAGAACAAATATCACATCCCATATGCGATAGGGAAGTACTGTACGTTTACAGCCCTGTTTCTTCAAAAGGAATGTCACCTTCCTCTTACTACAGAATAAGGGCAAACGTTTGCTAACTTCTATCATTCTGACAAAGTCTTGACATCAACTCAGACCAGTCAATAGTCAGAATATAGCATTTTTCTCCCACAACAACTTCTCACGAACGTAATATACAAAACACACCATCTGGCTGAAAGTGAAAAAAAAGGAAGTATGAGCATGACTTGTAACTTTGCACCGTGGAATGTCGTACCAGAAAGTATGCAGATTTCTTAACACATTAGGAACACATAAAGCACATTCTCTATTGACTTGCCCCAACAGGTTGATATTTTCATGGGCAGCACAGGATAGGGAGTGGGTGTTTTACCTTTTTTGTGCCAAGACGTGAAGAGGTACAGTGTATTTCAGAACTAATCAAATTTCCGTTTAAAATCCAAATAAACGAGACATCTAAAATGCGACTCCTCACTCCGCCTAAGCTTTTCTCAATGTTAAACGTATTTTTTAATTTGCAGTTCTTACACCAGGTTTGGCCGTAACTCTTCTTTAGAGTTTTCCCTGTCTAATAAATCCCCCACAGCTTCAGTGCCGTTGAGGCGAATGAAGTGGTCAGTCTAAAACCGTGTTCTTATGAAGGTCAGGTTTCACGGGTTATCCCATCAAAGATTTTCTTGCGAGCATGATGAACATATATCATCATTGACGTCATGCCATACATCTCACGGACAACTCAGCTATAGTGACAGCCTCACAGTATTAGCTTAATTGTACCTGCTAGCTAGATTTGCATCATCTCTGTGTAACATAAATCCTCGTTCAGCCCAAGTCAGCATCTTGCATATATAGGCGATTACTACAGTAGGCTAGGTTGGTTACCAAAAACAAATAAACAACATATTAAACATACAATCAAAAACAGGAAGTTTATAATTTATTCATCATTCGCCAAAGTCACTAGACGGCCTCTTTTACGAGCCGATTTTCTCATGCATACCAAAAAAGCTGAGGTGAGTGGTTAGAATGACCGCTATTTCCAAGGCAATTAGAAATGTAATGAGTCATCAACAGTATTCCACGAAACATTTAGGTTATTTAGCAGTCTTATTCAGAGCGACACTGGTGAGTGCATGCGTTTTCATACTGGTCAACCTACAACTCTGCTCACCCAAGGGACACGCAAAGGACCATTTTAATTTATAAAACAACCTGCGGGGTTATTGGGTGTGTAGGCTTTTGTTCCATTACAGCTGAATGCCTAGCTAGAACCTGGTAGTGCCATGGTAACATGGAATAGGCTACAGCACAGTAGGTATATCCAATGGAATCCCACTGTTGTTGACACCACGTGTCAAACAAAGATCTCTTATAACACTGTCTGCATGCCCCTTCTAACATAAAGTTACTCTCCAACACACCCAACCTATCATGTTTGCTCTCGTTCCTCCATCCAAACTACTGTACTAGCAGATCATAAGTAATTTTCTTTATCAGGTTTTGTTCAACTGGTCAGCACTACCAACAATACAGGTCATATTAACATCACAGACAGATTTTCAGTGTTTTGAAGATCCCCGAATGCTCTCATGAAGCCTTTTATTCGACCCCTGACCTTGAAGACATATAAACTCACTGACAAAGTTGTTTACCTGGTAACTACAGTAACATGGCGCTCTCCATCGAAGTCTATAGACCGTGATTGTATAATTGTTTCGGTGGCAATGTGAGATATTTTCAGTTGCGTGGCAGTGACAGTTTTTTTTTCCTTTGCTTGATTCTTCTTAAACATGGAGCAAGACCAGACTTCTTACATCACCACTCGTTCCACTCCGACACCCACGGAGCTATATGTAATCTTTAGAACTCAGTAGCGGCCGGCAGTGAAGTGGTAAAACATGCCCCTGTCCCAACTTTTTTGAAACATGTTGGTTGGCATGAAATTGAAAATGGGCATATATTTTTGACTTTTTACACAGTGTCACAACTTTTTTGGAAATGTGTTGTAATTAAAACTGTAGTACTCTAAATAGGCTCTAAGGTCACTGCACTGAATGCTGTAATCAGATTTCTAACTTGATTTATGATCTGAAGATGTGGACATTACTAATGATTAAGGATTCAAAGAAATCTCCCTTGTTTTTTTTTCTTTGTTTTTTTTTTACTTCTAAGTAATAATGGAGGTAAACATTCTTTAGAATGGATGCTATGAAATTGTCTGAGGATGCAGACAATTAAATCATTGTTTTGTTAGTGCATTGCACCATGTGTCCCATGTTACGACTACTGAACTGTCAGCTGGAGCAATGGAATATTAACTAATGTTCAGGTAGCTTCCCCATAACACTCATCTAAGGTCAGTAGTACGTTCCACCCCTGGATTGCCAAGAGTAAGCCATAGGCTCTGCCCATGCTGCTTGTGTGTAAGGTATAAATCAGGGCTGACTCTAGGCTCTGAGCCAGGACCAGAAGTGAAAACAGGAAATGGTGGATTAGTTGGCTGCGACCGTACAGCTAGCAAATCTCTTTTCCTGAAGTTTTGACAGATCAGCATAATCCTAAAGGTATATTGCAAGTTTTTTTCAAGAGCCAGTTTAGGCGAAGCAGATTGTGTTGGTAGGTATGACAAAAACCTGTCATACCCACCAACACAACCTCTGACCACTGGCAATATCTGCATCTGCTCTGACAAGATGGCCTCAAGACACCAACATTTGACCTGTCTGACATCAAAAACAACAGGCTGGTATTCATTCTGCCTCTTCCTTTCCAAAACACTCTCAGATCCATCATCTTTACCAGTTAGGCTTCAAGAGGGCTCTCACTCAACCAAGACTTGTTCAGTGAGCCCTCATCTAAGTCACTGAACTGCATCATATCCTCCCATGGCCTATAAGCTACTATTCCTTCAGGGGAAGGCCTGTCTGCTCCAAGATATGTCCATTACAGTTGAACACTGCACGGTGTCCCCTTCCCAGAGTGAAAAGAAACCGGGTGTGACCTCAGAAAAGTCTGTTATCCTCCATAAACATCGAGTTGGTGACCCGCTCCAAAAAGTTCATGCTCTACCAGAAAATAGAAGTTCAGCAGAATTTATTTTTAATTCTAACAGGTTTATACCATCCTGAGAGTCAAACTATAGCAGTCTTGCACAAGCAAAGATAATTGGTTACAGTATTTTGTTTTCATGAATTTGATGATGAGCGTTCAAAAACAGTTTGGAATGCCACTGGCAGTGGGAAGAACTTTTATAAGATATTTAACTTGTTAAAACACTGATGGAGTCTACAAAGTAACAATGGAATATCAATTAATCAAAATGCTTTCTCTTAAATAAAAGTAAATGGAACTGAAACTGGAACTGAATGTCCTAATTAAATTTTTTGGCCTTACAGGGGCAACATTTTTACTGTACTACAATCATAGATAAATGCAAAAATGACCAGTGGAAATCTGCAGTTAATATTTAAGTTACTTTTTAAAATAATACTTTCTATAAAATAGATTAGAGTGCCTGAGATATTCCACATTTAAACTGTTCCGCAGACCCCCCCCCCCCCCCCCCACTGTCAAAAGACCTGTGTTAGAAGGTCATGGAACTTCATAAAGATGGAAAAGGATATAAAAAGATATCCAAAGTCTTGCAAATGCCAGTCAGCACGGTTCAATCACTTAAGAAGTGGACAATTCAGGGATCTCTTGATACCAAGCCAAGGTCAGGTAGACCAAGAAAGATTTCAGCCAAAACTGCCAGAAGAATTGTTCAGGATACAAAGAAAAACATACAGGTAACCTCAGGAGAAATATAGACTGCTCTGGAAAATGATGGTGTGGTTGTTTCAAGGAGCACAATACGATGATACTTGAACAGAAATTTGCTTCATGGTCGAGCTGCCCAGAAAGAAGCCCCTACTGTGGCAATGCCATAAAAAGGCCCAGTTACAATATGCTCGACAACACCTTGACAAACCTCACAGCTTCTGGCACACTAATTTGGAGTGACAAGACCAAAATAGTGCTTTATGGTCACAACCATAAGCGCTATGTTTGGAGATGTCAACAAGACGAAAGTGAACAGAATACCATCCCCACGGTGAAGCATGGTGGTGGCTCACTGATGTTTTGGGGGTGTGTGAGCTCTAAAGGCACAGGGAATCTTGTGATAATTGATGGCAAGTTGAATGCAGCATCTTATCAGGAAATACTGGCAGACAATTTGCTTTCTTCTGCACGAAAGCTGCGCATTGGACACTCTTGGACTTTCCAGCACAGCAATGACCCTAAGCACATGGCCAAGTTGACCCTTAAGTGCTTACAGCAGAAAAAGGTGAAGGTTCTGGAGTGGCAATCACAGTCTCCTGACCTTAATATCATCGAGCCACTCTGGGGTGATCTCAAACGTGCGGTTCATGCAAGACGACCAAAGACTCTGCATGACCTGGAGACATTTTGCCAAGAAGAATGGGTAGCTACACCACCTGCAAGAATTCAAGGCCTCATAGACAACTATTACAAAAGACTGCACGCTGTCATTAATGCTAAAGGGAGCAATACACAGTATTAAGAACCAAGGGTATGCAGACTTTTCAACAGGGGTCAGTTCATTTTTTCTTTGTTGCCATGTTTGGTTTTTGATTGTAACAGAAATTCAAACTAAATACATTGATTTTGGAATTAAATGTTTAAAATGTTCACCTTTTATTGCCTTACAATAAAATTAAAATAACACAAGATCAGACTTTTTACATGTTTATCAAGACACAGTAACCCACAATATCCAAGTACATTTTTTTTAATTAAACTGTAAATTACCCTATTTGGATAAGTGAAAACCCCCCTTAGAAATACAATTGTGAACTTGCTGACATATAACCAAACACCTCCCAGATCATAAATCAACCTAACTAGCTCCCATCTGTGATCAATTGTTGTGACCTTGATTAGTTCAGAATAAAAGCAGTTGTTCATACTGCTTAGTAGTGCAATTCAAAGCAAAGACTGTTCAATGTGACCACAATCATCAACCCTTGTTTGAGCTTTGGCAAAAAGCACATTGTAGATTCTGAGGCCAAGTGGCAAAAGGTGATGAGGTCAGATGAGACCAAAACTGAACATTCTGGCTTGAATGAAATTATGTCAGGCAGAAACCCAATACATCCTCCCACCCAAAGAACACCATGGCTACAGTAAAGCAAGACAGTGGCAGCATCCTGTTGTGGGGATGTTTCTCTTCAGCAGGGACTGGAGCACTTGTCAGGATAGAAGGAAAAATGGAAAATACTGTCAGATACTTAAGGAGAACCTGCAGCCCTCTGCCAGGAAGTAGAACATGGGAAGATGGCCTAAGACTTTTGCACTCTGCTGTGGTTTTGGTCGATTAGCTCAGTAAGTAGTTGATCTCCACAGCATTCCCAGTTGACAAGCAAACATCTCTATGAAAACCCAATGATAATGCCTCACATTCCAACTTTTTCCAAATTGTCTTAGTTACAGGTATGTCTAATTGTTTCAACTGCTCTGCAAAGTGTTCCCATTTTATGAGTCTGAAGATACATTTGCCTAGTCGACTGGCACACATGAAGTACACCTACAGCGTAGCCCTGCATAACACTAGCCAATCTGATAGCTCCGATCACTGTGTCTGCTGCTCCTTGTGCGCTTCTCATGTCTGCTGAAAACTAAACACTGCATTCCACAGTATCGACCCCATATCAACAGCCAAGCATGGATTTTAATGTGATGTTTTGAGAATGCGTTGCTGCCAAGAGAAAATGTCATCCTGGGTGAAGTCAAGCTGCTTTTTATCAGAAATTACAGAATATAAATAACAATGTCAGGTCATCCATCAATGTGCCATGCAGCAATACAACGATCCAAAATACATTAGCAAGTACACATCAGAACAGCTGATAAATATATAGTATCCCTTCAGGACAAGTTAAGCATAGGTATCATTAGTATTTTCAGAGAATATGAAGCCCATGTCTGGACTTGCCACATCGACTGATGCTGAAGTAAGTGACTCATGGAGGTAGGCCAAAGAATACCTAATTTACTCACTGGTCTTTTTCTGGTGATTATCATCCTAGAAATTCTAAAAACAGTTAACAGATGAAGATGGTGAGTCCTCTCTGCAACAATTAATGTGGTGAAGAGGTATAAAAGCCTTCTTCTGGACCAAAACAAGATCAAAGGAAACACAAATGACTGTTATAAATATAAATGGCATGGTGGTTTAAAACGTATTAAATATGGTCTATTGATTTGATTAATGGCTTGGGCAACACAATGGAGTAGTCACAGGCGCGCAGATGGCACTAGGGACGGGGGAGACATGACCCCCCCCCAGATTCATACAGACCTGATCCGTCCCCCGCCCTCACTATCGCTACGAAAGGCGAAAGAAATTGGTAAAACAGAGGACTAACCATTGTTTACACTCACTCTCTGTGTGTGTGTGCTACGACTCCTGAGTGAGGCGTCGCCGGGGTCCTATGAGGAGCTGGTAGGTGCCTCAATCGTGCCTATAGGAGCGGTAACCGGTTACCATAGTGATCATATACCATCTATGACTGAGCTGAGTCTGTGATTTTCTGATCTGAATCGACTGTATAAATGCCACATAAAGGCAATGAAGAGACAAAAAACAATCAATGTAAGTATCCTATGCCTGTTGACTTTCCCAGATGTGGCAGATTAGAATGGCTAGTTTGACAATAATGGCAAGGAGGCTTTTGCACTTAGCAAACACAGCAAAATGTGGAGACCATAACTATGCATTTAGGTGAGTGGACAGAGGCAAATAATGAATGAACACAAAAAGAATGGTTGGATAAATCTATATAGGAAATAATGTTTAATCTTATCATTTAACCCATTGTACTGTATAAATCGACTGAAGTATGTTCACTGTCGTGTAAGCCACTATAAAAATAATTATAACAAGTAAATTTGTGTGGTGCAAAGTTTATGCAAACAACAAATAAAGGCCTACATAAACTATTGACATCCTCTTATAGCAATAAATCATTTTTATTTTTATTGTACGGAAAAACGGAGGATATAGATTCTTAAATTAAATAAAAAATGATGAAAAACATTTCTTAATATGTCATACATCATTTGAAAGATATTTCTAATCTATAAATCGCAACAAACTTGTAATTAACACTTACATTTAAAATTTTGAGTTATTCTTAGACATTTGAAATAGTAGTTTTAGCCATTAATTCTCAGGAATATGATGTATTTCACATTGTTTTGAAATTCTATAGAGGTATAGAGGGTTAACTGAAATTATAAGATTTAAAATGTTGTCCTCCTGGCCTGCAGGCAATTTCTGATGACAGTAAGGCAGGCCCAAGTCAGTCAAGTGAGGATCTGCAGGAAGGCAGCCACAGTAGATAAAGACAGCTTTTTAGTGCAAATCATTAGCCCAAATTACACAAAGTAACTACTTGAGCACTAGTTAAAGCCCAAATTACGCAAAATAACGAATTGAGTTTAAATCATTTGCTGACAGCTTGGTCCCCCCCAGTTAAAAAATCCTATCTGCGCCCGAGTAGTCATCTGCTCCTTATGGCAGTGTGTTTATAGTGTCTTACATTTTACTTGGTATAATATAACACAGTTGTCAACCTATCACGATTCGCGCTAAAACAACCCACCCTGGCAATGTTATGGATTGGCTGAAGCTCAATGATGAATCTAAATATCCCGACCATCACATCAATGTGACAGTGTACGCTGATGAAAAAATGCACATCAATGTGTACACAATACAGCAATGCAATTAATGCAATTGAGATGGGGTTCCAAATATTTTATATGATCGATTGGTTCTTCAGACAAATTATCGACCTAATCTCAAATTCTAGAAGTAATAGGCCTAGTAAAATGAGAATGAAACGCCCATGTTGTACGATTGACATTTAGTTGTTACTACTATTTTCTACTAATTGAGAATGCAGTAGGACAGGGTTATCCTGCTCTGCTGTAAAAATACAATGGAATCCATGGAAAAGACTGCCGGGCTGTATAAGATAAGGCAAGTTAACATTAAACAACCCAAAGCAACCCGCCCTTATTCCTGTGGCACCACCTCACCCTCTAAGCCAAGTACCTCTAAGCCAAGTACCCCCTCTGTACCCCCTCGTTCAGTAGAACTGTTTAAATCTTTTTTTTCAATGACTATTACCATATTTGCAATGATTCAGACTGTATTTTATGTAATGATGGGATTTGGTTGTACATATCTATTGTTATTAATTAAACTATCGACCTCCCATAGGCATCTCTAATAAATATTCCCATCCAAAGAAACATATGACTTTGGGTGGACAGCAATCTGGAAGTAAAAATAAATCACGTTTAATATGTAAATGGAGTACTACCTACTTGTTTGAATCTGAAAATATTGGTCAATTCTATAAATTATATTTCTATGATTGGGATGACAACCACACTGTATTTTAGTAACAAAAGATCCTAATACAATCCTAAATCCAGTATTCAAAAGTATGCCGTGTTCCATCTGATGAAAGAGAAATCATAAAATGCTTCAGATTGTGTAAAATAATGTCTAAATGGCAAAATGTGAAATAAATATGTATTCATGCATTATGAAAATCTGTGTATGAAATATAATGTTATACACATAACCACAACTTTTACATTTTTCAGTGATGAAGGTAGAAGTCTTATAGTGGTATCAAGTGCTTTGAAAATGAATGATACAAAATGGAATGATCCGATACCGTAATTTCCACAGGTCTACTGCTCACTAATGTGAAAGACGCTGTTGATGTGTTGCACTCGCAACCCAAGAGCTAGACCGTTGGTCCAGGGGGATTACAAGGCATTTGAAATAGCCTAAACCAAGCCAAGCCAGGCCTCACAAACACTTGAGCTCTTCACCTAATGTAATCTTTTCATAAACTACCCACCACAGTATCAACTTCTGAATAAATGAATTTCTATGGCAAAAAAAAACAACTGAACTGCAGCATAGTATGACAATTTAATTAATCCATGTTGCATAGCATCTTAGCTGATTTATATGGTTAGTGATAGTGTTTACACAAACATAACATTTGACGGTTACGTTTAGGTATTGATTTTGAATGGTTGAACGTAAAGGTCAATGAAAGTATTACAATAGAAATAACTACAAGTGCGTCACACTCCCTGAACACAAAACCGTAAGAGTCAAATTTGGCAGCTTAAACAAACCTATTAAAAGTTAAGTCAGTTAGGCTGTCCCAACTGAGCCTGTAGTAAATACATTTTTCCAGGCCCAAACATTCAGGTACTTTCACAATCAGCACATGTTGGCAAAATTCAGACTGTACTGGTAAATCAGCTATCTATAGTCTAGCACCAACAGATAGGTCAGTGTCAGTATATCATCAGTATGTGGTTTCACATAAAAATCAACAAATTGTAAGGATTTTATATTACAGGCTGTGCCTGCTGATTGTGTCTGGAGTGAATATATTTGGCAGTGTGGCTTGTTGACAATTGGTAAGCTAGAACGCTTTGGCCTACCCAGTGATTTGGCACAAATGTCTATAAAGGTTGATATTTGCTATGATCCCCCACAGCCTTGATTTGGCCCATATTCAGACATCCATCATTGGTTCAGATTTGGTCTAGACTGACAACTTGGTCTGGTCTGAGGGCACAGCATAAAACCAAGCATGATTTGAAAGTGTTAATTTTTACATACACATGTATCCTGAGACACTTACGGTTGGTGCATTTGACTTAGTTAAATAAATAACTATACATCTGTAACCTTTGTATAGGCCTAGATAAACTCTGTTGACTGAGTCAGAAAACCTGGAACATGATCACTACCAATCGGAATCTAGGCTACACAACGGTTGAAAGTTGAAATCTGGACGTACATACAACGACCCAAAGAGAATAATAATATCAGAGTATGTAAAGTACGTTTATTAACATCATTTTGTTCACTGGGTAGGTTACCGTTTACGCAAGACTCACAGACCGAAACAAACACAGACCACCGTTTACGTATGACACAGACCGAACATTTCCCTTTCACTTTTTTCGTTGCGCTCGTTGTCATGTTAAAATCGCATAGATTACAGTGTAACTGTATGTTCTAACAAGCATTCTAAACCCAAGAACATGATACTTTGGTTAGAGAGTAAAATGTAGCCGCACAAGAAAATAATATTCTTCCGTGTGAAAAATACAGGGAAAACACTTAGACTACGGAAACATCCTTGTTTTAGACTCTTGTGATATGCACGAGGTGCCCACGACCGGGAACTCAACTGCTTGCCATCCGTACTTACCCAGAACGGAAGCTCTGATCCACATAGGTGCTCCATGTCCAATGAGCTTCGGCAAGACGAAAGAATGACCTATTCCCGACGTAACAGGTCGCTTCCTTCCTTTTACCGTCTTTTGTTATTACACATGCAGAGACTTTGTACACTCACGAAAATAGACACACACCAGCGGAGCTAGACCCCCTGTAATTGAGATCTCACTTTTAGTAGTTTGGCTCCAATTCAGAACCTCCGTAATTTCTCTCTTTTTCCTCAAGTGACTGTTGATAGAGGGAGAAAAGTCATTCAGAGGTAAGGAGTACGACGCCCATCTCCCTGGTTGCAGCCTACAGATCCCGCCCACCTCATACTGTATAAGCAACTACATCAGTATGACTCTGCAAGTAAGTTACAGAGTACAGCATGTGTCGAAGACAAGAATATCGAATAGAATATTACAGTACATAATCTAATAAATAAATCTAACAGGCAGTCGTAGTCATTTTATGTTGGACTTTAACACAAATCCCTGAAGAACCTTATTGCTCCTGTAAACTTTGTATTTTTTGTAATACCCAGGATATGGTCTAATATAACACAGATGTCAACCTATCACGATTCGCGCTAAAACAACCCACCCTGGCAATGTTATGGATTGGATAAGGCAAGTTAACATTAAACAACCCAAAGCAACCCACCGTTATTCCTGTGGCACCACCTCACCCTCTAAGCCAAGTACCCCCTCTGTACCCCCTCGTTCAGTATAACTGTTTTAATCTTTTTTTCATTTACTATCACCATATTTGCAATGATTCAGCCTCATCACTGCCTCAACACTGCACCTATGGTGTGAAGGTGGTGGGTGAAACTGCTCTGTAGTGTGCTAGGCACATTCACACATCTTTATTGGAACTCCAGTTGTGAAAGATTCCCTAATAACTCTGAACAAGAGGAGTGCAGACTTTTATCACATGAAACACCCATGTTTAAACTAGCCAATTAAGAAGAACAAGGTCCTCCCTCATCTGGAGACTTTTTTTTTATCTGATATTCTTTTCTAACTAGAAACACACCCAAACAATAACTCCCATATCATGCTTGAATGTAGCTGTGTAGGCAAAATGTATCACTTCAGGTTGACCACCAGGACAAGAGGTGGAGCAGTTCTGATATGTAAGGAAATTCCCTTTAGCACAGAATCACTTTTGCTGGGAGGTTCGTCGCTCTCTGCTCATAATTGAAGAGGTCCATTCAATCATGATTAATATAATTAATATGGCGAAAATATACTCATCTTTTCTTTTGTTTTAGCTTTTGTACCAGATCTATTAAACTAATCTGATGGTTGGAACAGATCAGAACTGTGTGCTAGACTAGTACTTGGATTGATCTTAAGCCTGCCGCTCTCCCACCTTTAACTGAATAATTACAGTACATGAAAAATATGTGATGTGTGAAGGGTCTCTATTTTACTCTCATGTAAAGAAAAATATTTACACCTGAACGGAAGGTCAGTTCGCTCCTTGTAGCTTAAATAGAAGCTGGTTATATAGTTTAACCATACCTGTTGATCTTAACCACAGAACTGTCCAGTGACTTCTCAACAGTTACTGTTAAATTAAGTTCCTGCCTGTTACCCTGAGTCTGTATGTACTGGAGTACATACAGTGTAATTCCATGTGCGTATACACTCACCTAAAGGATTATTAGGAACACCTGTTCAATTTCTAATTAATGCAATTATCTTATCAACCAATCACATGGCAGTTGCTTCAATGCATTTAGGGGTGTGGTCCTGGTCAAGACAATCTCCTGAACTCCAAACTGAATGTCACAATGGGAAAGAAAGGTGATTTAAGCAATTTTGAGCGTGGCATGGTTGTTGGTGCCCGACAGGCCGGTCTGAGTATTTCACAATCTACTCAGTTACTAGGATTTTCACGCACAACCATTTCTAGGGTTTACAAAGAATGGTGTGAAAAGGGAAAAACATCCAGTATGCGGCAGTCCTGTGGGCGAAAATGCCTTGTTGATGCTAGAGGTCAGAGGAGAATGGGCCAACTGATTCAAGCCGCTAGAAGAGCAACTTTGACTGAAATAACCACTCGTTACAACCGAGGTATGCAGCAAAGCATCTGTGAAGCCACAACACGCACAACCTTGAGGCGGATGGGCTACAACAGCAGAAGACCCCACCGGGTACCACTCATCTCCACTACAAATAGGAAAAAGAGGCTCCAATTTACACGAGCTTACCAAAATTGGACAGTTGAAGACTGGAAGAATGTTGCCTGGTCTGATGAGTCTCGATTTCTGTTGAGACATTCAGATGGTCAGAATTTGGCGTAAACAGAATGAGAACATGGATCCATCATGCCTTGTTACCACTGTGCAGGCTGGTGGTGGTGGTGTAATGGTGTGGGGGATGTTTTCTTGGCACACTTTAGGCCCCCTTTGGGCATCGTTTAAATGCCACGGCCTACCTGAGCATTGTTTCTGACCATGTCCATCCCTTTATGACCACCATGTACCCATCCTCTGATGGCTACTTCCAGCAGGATAATGCACCATATCACAAAGCTCGAATCATTTCAAATTGGGTTCTTGAATATGACAATGAGTTCACTGTACTGAAATGGCCCCCACAGTCACCAGATCTCAACCCTATAGAGCATCTTTTGGATGTGGTGGAACGGGAGCTTCGTGCCATGGATGTGCATACCACAAATCTCCATCAACTGCAAGATGCTATCCTATAAATATGGGCCAACTTTTCTAAAGAATGCTTTCAGCACCTTGTTGAATCAATGCCACGTAGAATTAAGGCAGTTCTGAAGGCGAAAGGGGGTCAAACACAGTATTAGTATGGTGTTCCTAATAATCCTTTAGGTGAGTGTATGTCCTTGAGCTGTCCACGACTCCTGAAACTCATTAGTGAGACTGGGATATTACTGTCCTCTCCCTTCCCAACCTTCTCTGCACACAAACCTTTTTACTCAGCTTCTGCCATACATAAATTCAACTTTGTATCTTTCTCCAAAATAATGCATACCCCACCTCCCCTGCTCTTACCAGGAACTGTCTTTCAATAATGGCGAAATATGGAGATACAGTCCAGTTGTAAAGCATAGTTGGGTGTATTTTCATCAGCCATGTTTCTGTTAGATCAAAGACACAGCAATCCCTTAGGTTCTCCTCTGATTGAAGCCTTGGTCTGAGTTCAAAAAGTTTGTTCTCAAACGATTGGACATAAGCCAGCAGAAAACTTGTAAGTGAAAGCTACATTGCTCATCATTTCAACCGAGCTTGGAGGCCACCCTTCCTTCGTCTTCTGCTGGGTCACTGGGAGTTGAAGGAATCAGGCAGGGTTAGTAACCCAGGTCTAGTAGGCTGAGAGATAAGTTTGTAGCTTATGATTCATAACCCAAAAGGGATTGTCTGCTGTAAGAGATTACTGCTTTCATTTTGGGTAAACGGCGTAAACATTTAAAAGGCCAAGTCGAGTATGACTCTGCAATGGTCTCACTAGTTGCAAACCACCACTTAATTAAACAAATTATACACGTTAATGATCTTGATGAGCCCAAACATTATGACTACTCATAAGTGAAGTGAATAATGTTGATCATCTCCCAACAAGGGCAAACGTCTGGATACATTAGATGGTAAGCGAACAATCAGTTCTCGTAGTCAACGTGTTGGATGCAGGTGAAATGGACAGGAGCAAAGACCTAAGTGACTTTGACAAGGGTCAAATTGTTATGGCCAGGCAACTGGGTCAGAACATCTCTGAAATGTCAAGGTTTGTGAGGTGCACCTGGTCAGCAGTGGTGAATACCTACCAACAGTAGTCCGAGGAGGGACAAACCAAAAACCCAAGGCTCATCGATCCGCGAGGGCAACGAAGGCTATTCCGGTCTGGTCTGAGCTGACAGAAGGTCTAATGTGGCACAGAAAATGTCACAGAAAATGTTAATGATGGTTACAGAAGAAATGTGTCGCAACACACAGCACATCACACCCTGCTGCGTATGGGGCTGCATAGCCACAGACCGGTCAGGGTGCCCATGATGACCCCTGTCCACCGTCAAAAGCGCCTACAATGGACATGCGAGTGTCCAAAATGGACCTTGGAGCAGTGGAAGAAGGTTGCCTGGTCTGATATGTCCTGTTTTCTTTTACATCACGTGGACGGCCATGTATGTTTGTGCCATTTACCTGGGGAAGTGATGGTACCAGGATGCACTATGGGAAGACGACAAGCCGGTGGAGGGAGTTTGACGCTCTGGGGAAACTCTGGGTCTGGGCATTCATGTGGACGTGAATTTGACACGTGCAACTTACCTGAACATGGTTACAGACCAGGTACACCCTTTCATGGCAATTAAATTCCCTAAAGGCAGTGGCCTCTTTCAGCAGATCTCAATCCAATAGCATTAATTGGAAAGTGATGCGTGTTAAGGCTCAGAACTAATATAAAGGTTCTCCCCGCCCCAGTGGCCAAACTTAACTCAGAACATTAAAACAATTTCCATCCCATTTTCTCATTACAACCCTCTCATCATTATTTTAACCTGAGACACCAGGTGGATACAATTAATGATGAGATAGAAAACATTTAAGCAACAGGCTCCGGACCTCGTAGTGTAAGAGTTGAATATCCCTGCTATATATTATTGTGAATAGAAGGCATTGGCTATAGACTGACATAGTTGACACCTCAATAATCCCCATAAAGCATAGCGGCAACATGTGATACTGGTTCTTTTTGCATTTCACCATTCAGCAATTCCATAAGGAATTTTAGAATAGCTTCAAAAAAGGTCTGTGTTTCATTTCGGTTTACTCCGCCTAGACGTTTTGACAACAGTGAATATATCATCAGGACAAGGTAATGTTTGTCAACATATTTGCTTCAATTAGCACAAAAGTTGCATATATTTAGCCAATATTGCTAAAAGTCAACTTGTCCTATAGATACAGAGAGGCCTGTAGATCCCCTGATGTTACCATGAGCATCTTTCCATCAGGCTGGATTTGGTGAGACAACGTGTCCTATGTAAATTGCTAGTTGTCTGGAATATTCTCCATTTGTAGATATTCCGTGGGACAGTGTAATGATATCAAATTATATTGCTTGGAAATGACTTTGTGCAACCCAGGGGTTGTCAGTCCTGAGGCATAGTCCTCTGGCTCAGCTCATCTCAGAACAAAAGAAAAACAAACTGGAACGGCAACATTACCAGGTAGAGTGGGGACCGGACAGCCCGGACGTGCTCTGAGGCATGGCCCTAGGGCTCAGGTCCTCCAGGAGAGAGGTAGAGCTCAGTTAAGAAGGAGCATCTATGATCAACATTACACTCCCTTCCCTCGCTCCCTATCTTAGATTTGAGGTGATGGCCAACAGGTCTTATTCATTCCTGTTAATACTATCTTGTTGTACCATCTTGTCACTGAGTAGGTTGAAACCCCATTAAATGGGCACACACTGTAGTTAAGGCTTTACATAACCCATTCATCGGCTGAAATCCAGTTTTACGCTTCTTACACCATTCCTTTATTCCATCTCCAATTTTGAGATCCGCTTTAAATAAGGTCTGTGTTTCATGTAGGCTTACACCCCCTAATCGTCGTTGGCATCGAATTCAAAGTGGGTGATATTTTTCAAGAAGCAATAAAATGTCTCAGTTTCAACATTTGATGTGTTGTCTTTGAACTATTTTCTGTTGAATATTGGGTTTAAATGATTTGCACTTCATTGCATTCTGTTTTCATGTACATTTTACACAACGTCCCAACTTTTTAAGAAACAAGGTTGTACTTTTTCACGGCTGTATTTACTCATGAGGTGCTGGGTTGGTGCAACCCCTATAACCAGTGTGATTAGCGTTGGACCCTCGTAGCCTTTTTGGATTGCAACTTTGACCTTATAATGTGCCTACACTGGTAAAGGGGGTATTTTATTTACATGTGGTGAACCGTGTTGACCACTAGGTGGAGTTCTTAGTGCAAAAAAAACCCGAATGGGACTAGAAAGATACATTCCTCTGTACCCAAAGTAGACCTATCCAATTTCACCGTCAGCCCATTTTCTGATGATGGATAACCTCTATAGTACCCATGGGACGAGTTTTAAAAGAGCGTAAGAGCAGAAATGCTGCTATACTCAACTTTAGTTGTCAGTGGTGGGCTAACATACATTGGCAAATGTGCTCCCATCCAGTTGCACAGTAAATTTTCAGCGCGCAATAGCCAATTCGCTTTACCGCCTGTCCATTGCTTGGCACCAGACTAAGTAAGGATGTCTACAGAAATTCGATATTGTACTTGCGGATGCTCATGCGGTTCGCAGTAACATGCGTGCGCAGAAATTATCTGACAATTTTGGGACTGCAGATTTTCCACTTTCTGATTAGCGATAGGTCTGACAAGTTATCCAGTGTACCCCTGAATCGTTGTTAGCAATTCCTTGAAAACTTATCGGTCATGTCATGTCACGGCTAGGAATGTATCGCAACGTCTGTATTGCATGTGGAACTAGTTCGCGTCCGCAGGTTGCTGAATGAAAGATAAATAAAAAGGCAACATTTCTAATGCATTCTCTTTTTTTATTAATAAGAATCGGATACTTTGTTGATCAAAGCTTGAACACAGCGATAGAATTCATAAGAATTTTGCAATGGACGCGACAAAGTTCAATTTGGACCGGAGCCCTGTGCTTCCCAAACCAACGGCTGACCTTCCAGAGGGTTTACCTTTCAGCTCTCCTAAACGGCGCTTCGTGAAGGTTGGGAGGAAACCAAGTGATGGCTCTTCACAGTAAGTAATGTACTGGCAAGTACTGATGATGGGTTGTAGGGTCGCGTTCTGCGCATGCTACTCTTGAGTTTGATGTACTCCCTTGACAATGGGACATGTAAAATGGGTCTTAATATTTTATGAAATGCTTCATAACACACTTGGCACACTGGTATAATACATGGTGTCTTGTAGCTCAGGTGGTAGAGCGTGGCATTTGCAATGCTATCGTAGTGGGTTTAACTCTCACTAGTGATCTTTATGAAAATCTATGCACTCACTACTCTGGATAAGACTAATGAATGACTTAAATGTGCAAAACATAAAAATCTCTTATTTTTCTACACCGAATTTTATTTAAAAAAAAGATTATCTTGAATTGTGCATATTTTGTTGTAAAATGAATACGTTTTGAGAATGTTGGAGTGTTTTAAAGTATACTGGTTTTGTAAGGTACTGTATTCATTTATCCCTGGGACAATCCTAATGTGATAATTAAGTTTCTCTGTAACAGGACAAAAAGTAAATAAACACAAATATTAGGGGATCATCTAAGAGAGTGAAAATAAATAGAACATGAAAATGGATGAACTTTGCCTTTCTATACATTTTCTAGAAAAGTTTCCAATATAAAGGAACAACTCCAATTTCCCTTACGAAGCAATTGAAATAAGCTTGTTAAAAGAGTTGTGGCCAAAATAAGTCTCTCAACTATTAAACAAAAGCATTTTCTCTCATTAACAGAGAGATGGTCATCTCTGGTTGTGACCCAGTGTTGATACCTTTCTCAAAGGGGGTGCAGACATCTTACAAAGGAAAATACATTTGTCAAAGGGATTTAAATTATTTATACTTTCTATAGGATTTTCAAAAACAACACTTACCTGTTTGTGAGTACATTATTAAGATCAAGGCGTTCTGGCATTTCTTGACCTGTTGCTCGGACGACATTATTTACTGTTCAAGAAATATTTTGATCTACATTTCTCTTTTTGTTATCTCACATTCTCAACAGGTCCGGCTCCTCTGGTTCCAGTATTAGGTCGGCTGACAGTGGGAGCGCCTCTGTCGTTAGACAGCCATCCAGAAGTCGCATCCGTCGCCATACCAACCGTCTGTCTGCCGTGTTCCAGCGAGGCTCCGTCCATAACGCTTCCATGATTTTACCCGGGTTACGTGGCGTATCTGGTCAGTCCAAGGATGGAAGTATGGCATTAGCATTATAACCATTAACTAATGACAAATAAAAACAGGTTGGCTTAAGGTATACTTTTTATTGCCTTAGCAAGAGGGATTGAGCATATGACATAATGGGATATTAGTGGTAAGTATATCTGACACATTCTTTCACAGTTGAAGTATACATGTACAGTTCCAGTGTAGTGAAGCTGTAAATGAATGTGTAGGATATACTCATTTACAGTAAAAGTACACATGTACAGTTCCAGTGTAGTGAAGCTGTAAATGAATGAGTAGGATATACTCATTTACAGTAAAAGTACACATGTACAGTTCCAGTATGCTTCTTCATGCAGGGAGGTGAGCAGAGTTGTGGGTGCAGGGTAGTGAAGCTGTTCAGTTATCAGGTAATAGTTTGGAGGGGGCTTGATGGGGTGAGGATAGTCTTGGTAGTCTCTCTGGGCTATTTGATGAAGACCAAAGCCTGTTGTAGGCTGCTGGAGGAGAATCTCTCCAACAGTGGGCAACCAGTATGGACTCATTGCCCTGAAGTGATGTAGGATCTTGATGGATGGGCAGTTGGCAGCTGATTACATTCTGTGGAACATAAAATGCATTGCAGCAGGCAGACCCAAACCAGACAGTGATGATGGTGGAGTTGAGGAGGGACTTTGTGATAATGCTGTGTAGAACCAGGTCAGGACAGGCTGGGAGATTTTTGTTCACCTGCCACAAGTGGTAATCTGCTAGTCTGCCTTCTTGGTGATCGCTGTTGTGTTGTCCTTACGCCTGAAATTGTGGGAGGTGATGTTCCCCTAAAATGATTCCATCAAGCTAACAGCTAAATATCACTCAGGGTAGAAAGGAAAAGGGTGTTTCCTGGAATCAACCACCACTTCCACAGTTTTGTCTGTGGAAAGTTTCCATTTAGTCTGACTGTACCAGACCACCAGCTGGTTCACCCCTCCATGGTACATGGACTCCTTACTGGCAGTGATGTGATGGACCAAAGTGTTGTTTTTAAAAGTTGAGTAGCTTGACAAAATCCTTAAGGTAGGATTGTTGGTGTAGAGTGAGAAGAAGATGGGTGAGAGCATGTGTCCTTCCAGCACCCCAGTGTTGAGAGATAAGGAGTCCAAAATGTGCATAACTATCTTTACATTTTGTCTTGTTGGTCAGGAGATCAGTGATCCAATGACACACAGAGCTGGACTTCAGCTGGGAGAGTCTGTTTTGTAATTGTTCTGGGGTGATGGTGATGAATGCAGAGCCCACAAGTATGTTTGTATAATAAGTCTCTGGGTTATCGCAGTGTAGCCAGCTTTTTGCCTTTTGATGTTCTCAGCCAGCTTCTCTTATAATAAGGGAAGTAGAGCTTGTCCAAAGCTCGAAGGTCAGTGGCAGTTTTTCAAAGCTTCACATAGTAATAAATATTATCAGAAAAAATGTCACTATTTTCAGTAATGTTAAAATGTCTACATAATGTGTAAAGTATAGATTTGTATGAATATAACCATGCCAATTTGGAGTAGTTAGAAGCTCTATTTCCATGCCTTTGAGAAAAGGTGGCTATTACCCATCATATACTTCCTGCAATCCAACTAAATTGACCCTACCTGCAAATTCCTTTAAACTGTATGCATAGACATGCAAATTGTATCCATTAGTTTGCCTGCCTCTAGTTAAGTAGGAAATTATGCAAAATCCACTTTAAGCCTAATGCCAAAATAACTAAATGATGTGCATATGATTACCAATGGTGACGATAGAACAATTAATGTCATTCCTCACTTGTCCATCTACTGTAGGGTCTCTCAGTGATGCACTAATGACGGACGATCCTGCTGAGCTGTCCAATCAGATTACAGCACCAGGCATTCTGAAGATATTTGGCAGTGAGATTTGCCAGGGTGCCAACTACAAGAGTGTTCTGGCAACAACACACTCAAGTGCTAAGGAACTGGTCAAAGAAGCCCTTCAGAGGTACAGAAATGTGTGTGTGTGTGTGTGTTTGTGTTTATGTGTGTGTGTATGCATACATTTCTTAGATCATTGTTTGATTTAGTATTCTATTACCTATGGCCTTCAACTGTCTGTTCTGGTATTGTGTTGAATAAATCCATAGAGAATCACACACTTTAATAACTTTATATAGTCTTTTTGTTATCCAACGTCGGAGGTTTGTCTGTAAGCTAAAAATGCTATATCAGTGTGCCCATTGTAAATGATGCTGAAGTTGAGCTTATTCTATTCAAGTAATTCATGTAGACCCATGGACAGTGTATGTTGTGGTCAAGGATAGCTTGTTTATTATTTCTGTGGTATAGTCCATTGAGTGAGTGTCCAGTGTGTGTGTTTGTGTGAACACGTCTCCCTGTCTGTATTATAATACATTGAGTCTACTTGTGCCCAATCTAGTATTTACATGAGTTATGGAACATTGCAGAACAAGATTTCTCTTAAACCGTACTTAATACATTGTATTATGATCTGTAAAGTGTGAGGTACTCTTCAATAGAGATTCTACATTATCCTCCAGGTATTTGTAATAATTTTTATTGGAAACAACAAAAAATTGCTTTATTGCCCAGGTACGGTCTGAACAAGGAAGAGGCAGAGTCATATGTGCTCTGCGATGCCATTGGCTACTTGGGTGATCACCAATGGAGGACGGAATGCTTCCGGGTTGTCGGTGATAATGAGAAGCCCCTCCTCCTGCAGTCGCTATGGAAACCCAAGGAGGGGTTGGCGAGGCGATTTGAGATCCAGAGGAGAGCCACTGTGGAGGAAAAGAGATCCCAGGACAAGGACACTGTCACTGCTGGTAGGGCAGATGAGGAGACCGAAAGTGTGGTTTATGTCAAACAATTAGAAATCCCGGCTGGAATAATTTCGGAATTAAGAAGACATAATGTCCAGATTCCACCATCCAGGAATTCTGTAAAACCTGAGAATGTTGGGAAAGGGACTGTAATTGTTCAGCCCAAACTGGTGGTTTTGTTTGTTCCCTGGTAGTTAATTGATTCATGTCGAAAGTGGGGATGGGACTATGGGACAGCAGATGTAGTAGTCCATCCTGTTATGTGTTTGTCTTTTAAATGGTTCAACTGGCTCTCATCATAGCCCCCTGCCTGTGCACGTTCAACCATTTTTCTTGCCTAACCCTCATCTACCACTGCAATCTGTTTCCTGCACGTTGGCTACCCATGTTTATTTTGGCACGTTGGCTACCCGTGTTTATTTTGGCAGCCACACGTATGTATACATACACTCGCCTTTCTCTTCACCCCCAAAAACTTTCTCATGTTTCTCAGGCATCAATGCCCAGGCTCGTAAACTCCAGAAAAGCCGCTCGCGAGTCAACTCTTCCCTGGTTGAGAGGGGTGTGTACATGACCTCTGTGTTGGAACGGGGTGTGTGTGGAGGGCAGAATCAATCTGAATGGGGTCCCGGTCTGTGGAGGAGCCAGAGTGAAGCAGACCTCTCATGCCAGCCCACAGAGACACAGCAGAACCATCAACAAAGCGCCACAGGGCACCACAGTCCGAATCTTGACTTTAGTCAAGGTGAAAACCCAAATCACAGTAAGAACTATGACCAGAAAGTGGAACGTAAGCACAAGTGGAACCCCAGTCAGAATCTCAAACCTAGGGTCCAAGAGAGCGACGTTGATGCCGAGCTTGTCCTTCTGGAGGAACCTGGATCAGAGACCGGCATAGAGCCCCTCTGTCTGTCCCCTGATATGGAGAGGGAAGAGACGGAGAGCAGCGGTGATCAAGTGACACTGTACTCCATTCACCCCCCCAGTGACTGCCCCTATCTACTACTGCTACAGGGCTACAGCCCCAGACAGGTAGGACACACCCACATTAACATAGTACTTCATTCACTCAACTCAGAGCTACCCCGCCCACACACATTGAATTTCCTCACTCCCCTTCTCTTATGCCCCCTACTTCTCTAACCCTCTCACCTCCCACACACACACACACATACTCCCTGTCTGTCTGATGAAAGGAATAGAAGCCACACAAACCTGCTGTTGTTTCATACCAGGTCTAAGTACAGTGTATTGTTTCCCTCTGTCCTTTGATTGCTTGTTTGATTCAGATGTCCTGTTTATTAGCTCCCATCTGCTTTCCGTATATCTGATTATTTTATTAGAAGTCAATTATAACTTGCTCTATTTCGCCATATATTGAGTACATGATGTAGGGATCCAGAGCATTATTTTCAACACCCCGGAGTTATCCATAACATTGTGCTGTAAAATGTATGTGATGAAATCCTGTGAATTCATTAGTGCAGCCCCCCCACCCAAAGGTTTGTGCAGATCTGTCATTCAATCACAGTAGTGGTTTGGTGTGTTTTAGTTACAAAAAATGCTGGAAAGCAGTAGAGGAAAATGTGTTCCTTGTGCAAAAGACGGACACACAGTCTGTTCTATATTCATGGAGTGGGGGGTGTTTTTATTCTGTGAGTGTGTCTGTGGAAAAATCTATTACAGTGTCCTCTACCTCCTGGCTATATTATTCTGACACTGCCTGCTCTTACACACATGTTATGTTTTGACTGTCTGTTAGGAGACACCAATCATTATTCCCACTCACAATCCTACTTTCCCTAACCCCTTACCTTAACCTTAATCGCAAAACCTTAACTTACCCCCAAACCTAGTCCTGACCCCAACCCCTAACGTTCATTCTAACCCTAACATAAAGTGTAACTTTTACCATAAATCAAACCCAAAATTAAGATAAAAATGTAGTTTTGCATCAAGGTCAAATGTTCATCGTTTTCAATAATCATTGATTTCTGATCCTCACAAGTACACACAGACCCCAGCCCAAACAGGGACAGTGGGTTGGAGGATGTTCCATCATTCTATCTCTGTCTCACAGAAAACACTACCGTTGGAACATATAAGATTCCCCGATGGAGAAGCAATCCAACTTTCCCACTGGAAAAAAATCATAGACAGTTAGGGACAAACATTAGAGAGAATCCTGTTTGGAAATAGAAACATGTGTAAAAACACAGATCAGGAAACATAAAGAGGTGTGACTGTGCAGTACTTCCTGACTTCCTGGGTTGTTTAGGGTGGTATACTTACACAAATACACTTATACACATGCATCATTTCAACACAAGTCATCTTCTCTCTTTTCCCTCTCTTTTTCTCTCTGTCCCTGCCACACTACTCCCTCTCTGTGTTCCTCTCTGTCCCTCTGTCTCTGTCACTTTCTTACTAACTCTCTTGGTCTCTCCGTCTCTCTTGGAACAGATTGGTGGGGAACCTCTGGATATACGTGCATGGGGTCTTGAGGGGCGTTGTGCTCTGTTAATGATATGAAGGGAAATTTTAGTTGTCCTTTTTATCTCTTCAAACTTCCGTTTTTCTGAAAGGCTGGTTCAGGCTGGTTCATGATGTCCGTTGGTTGAATGTTGATGATTCTTGTTTGAAATGAAGAGGACTAAATTTCAAAGTGCCGGCCTTTTTTTTCCTCAGGATTTCATCATCTACCTGTTAAACGGTTCAGACACTGTTATAGGTCGATGCAATGGCGAGGAGGAGGAGAGGTCAAAGGCTGACGTCTTGCTCCCCGCCCCAGACATCCTACCTCGTCACTGCCGTTTCCATCATTATGACAACAATGATAAAGGGGGTTCCAGTGTCTGGCTCCACCCTCTCCAAAGCGCCCTGGTAACACGGAATGGAGAGACACTGTCTAAAGAGGCGGAGCTTAGTCCTGGAGATGTCATCGGAATGGGACGTCACTACCTGTTCTTGTTTAAGGACCCCACTGCCTGGTTTGTTATGAAGAAAGTGAGTTATGTCACTGTAAACATAAACATAACATAAATGTAACATGTATAACTAATCTTTTATTGTGTTAATGATATAGTTAATGTAAACGTTTTGTTGTTAGGTAGCAGACCGCACTCCTCATGATCCCAAGCTCACAGTTACCCCTGGTGTCCTGCCCCGAGTCACAACAACACCTACCGGTGAACCTGCGCTCTGTAACACATGCATCTCAGCTAGAGGGGAATCTGAGGAGACCAAAGAAATAGGGTAATGTTTTTTTTCTTACTAGTTGCTGATTCTTCAAGCTTTTAGTTATACAGGTTGGTAAATTGTAAAGATGTTACCACTAAATAGATACTTTTCACCAAAATCTACTTTATCAGGTCTACAAGGGCACCTTGCCTGATAGACCCAGAGGGTCGAGACCTGACCCAATTCTACGAGTTGGTGCACGAGGATGCTGTCGTGAAGGAAATCATTGCCATTGGTAGTGTCCGTGGACGTGGCCCGGTGTTGACCATAGCTTTCCTGCTGTGCGTCTGTCTCGAGCATTATGCCACCCACCTCCAAACTTCAGACCTCCGCAGACTACTGCTGCTCATTGCCAGCGAGGTCCAGAACGACATGTGGGTCAGTGAGTTCACTGTATGTCAGGGCTAGGCAACCAGATTCACCCGCAGATGATTTATTTCAGAGCAGATTGTCAGTGGGGCTGGAATATAACTATAATTCCATACCTTGATTTTATTGAGAAACAATAACATAATGTCTCATTTTATTCATGGGAATACTTGGTAGCATCTTTCATACACTATGCAGGCATTGTATGAATTCCTGAGGATTTCGTTTGTTCGGAGCCCAAAAAAGGAAAATGTATTTCTTTTTTGTTTTTTATCGACATCTTTTTGGGGTCAGAACAAAATCGCTGACAGCACTTGGTCTGTTGCCAATTGCTGTTACATGATATTCAATTCATGATTATAATGCTTTATGATAATCTTGCATATTCTGTTTAAATGTGTATTCAGTGCTATACCTAGATTTGAGTCAGATGTTTTCAGGCCTAGTATCTGATATTGCCCTCATGCTTTGTTACAGGAACACACAAAAGACCTTGCTGCTGGTCAACCTGAAGTGTGAGTACTGATCCAAACCAAACAATGTCTGTCACTGTATGACACCAAGTACTACATGCCAGTATAATACTTTCCATTGTGTAATGATGAGCTGAAGATCCAATTCCCAATGTTTTCCTAGTCTCTGTAGTGTCCAAGAGAAGCAACCGTCTCTCAGCCTGAGGAAAGTGATTGCAGGCTTGCGCCCCATGGTGGTGTGGATGTCCAATGTCCTGGAGCTTTTGTATTACATCCAACACCAGCTACCGCAAACACTGCTCTGGAGAACACACAGAGAACATGGGCTGGAGGGTGTGGAAGATGAAGATGAAGAGGATGAAGAGAGGGAGGAGGAGAGTTTAGGTTTGTTTTAGGTTTGCTTTTTCTAACCTCAGTCTAGCCTCCCCTAATAGCCAAGGGATTGAAAGCTAAAAGACAGAACCTTAGGTTGGATCCATAAAACCAATATTTTGTTTTGTGTTGTCAGCCTTGTTAGAGATGAGACTGTCGTGTGTGAGGTCAGCCAGTGAAGAAGCCATGACAGTTCTGGAGGAAGTGATCATGTTGACCTTTCAACAGTGTGTCTACTACCTCACCAAGGTCAGTACCCCCTGAACTGTAAACTCCATCAGTCCTCATTCAGCATGAGAGTAGACCAGGGTATAAGGATTACATTTAAAAAAAAAATTTATTTGCAAAACGTATTGTCAAAATGAACAAGCCAATAGAAACTCTTTCGGATGAAACATTTTGAAAATTGAAATGTTGTTAGGTGAAAATATTACACAACTGGGATACACAACTCTGGCCTTCATCTGAGGCAGCCCTTAACAGACCCCCTGATGTAGAGGTTAGCTCAACTTGATTAGCTCTTCCCTTTAGGGCTGATGGTTTTGTTTTGTCTCGTAATCTGAGAAAGAAAAACAATCAAAAACAGATTGGAGATGGAGGAGTCCAGTCAGTTATTCCTCTCTTGAGTGGAGTCCTGAGAGTGGCTTTCTGATAGAGCAGCCATATTGGGCTGCTAAAATTGAGGCTTTATAAACTGACCACAAACAGACAGGAGGGGCATTGTAGGGCTTTGTGTGTGTGTGTATTTGTGTGTGTGTGTGTCATCTAGGTTAACTACACTTGTGAGGTCCAAAGATCTCCACGACGATAGTAAAACATTCAACCATGTGGGTAAATTTTTCCAGCCCCTGTGATGAAAAAGCTTATTGTTGGCTATGGGTTAGATTTAGGGTAAAAGCTTCAATTGGGGTTAGAATTAGTGGTGAGGTTAGATGTGATTAGAGTTAAGTTTAGGTGTTCACTGTTGTGGTTAGCTGGCAATATAATTTAGAAGTTTAATACTTTTTTGATTCGGCTCTGAGGAGACACGGTGACAAAACGTTTGCAAATCTAGCCACTCGACGATTGTTATCCTGCTTACCGGCCAACCATTTGAGGGGGGTGTGGTCGATGACCAGGCATTACCTCTGACCCATTTGTTAGTGATGGTCTCTTTCTCCACAGTGACATAGTGGCGCTACCGGTCGCTAAGCTTCCTGCTGGTATACAGTACTCCCTGCTGTGGCTGACCAGGAAACCTTTTTTGGCAGGTGTTTCTTTGTCAGTTTAGGAGGGTTGCGATGGAGGCATACCTAGGAATAATCCCGTTATGCCCAAACACAACCTGACTTCCTTCTTCGTCTGGGGGCATGGCCAGCCTCTAATAGCCTTCGTGTTCTCGTTTTGGGGCCGGATCTTGACACTCCCCACCGTGTAGCCTTAGTATTTCGCCTCGCTCAACCCCAGATGGCGCTTCTTAGGGTCGCTCTAAGACCTGCTGCCTCCAGACTGGACAGCACTGCACGCAGCCACTGCTCCAAATCCTCGCTATGTATGACCAGGTCGTCTTTCCCGGCTGCTGCATAGATCTGGTGCGGCAGGAGGGGGGGGGGGTGCTGAGGCCCTTCTGGCTTTGGAACCACAACGATTGGGGCTGTTTGACGACCCACCGACAAAGCACATCCTTCCCCCCCTGCCTAGCCAGCTCACAGAGAAGCCTCAGCGATTCGGCACAGCCTTATGTGAATCTTCTTCCCGGGATCGGTGTGGACGTGGTGGTTTATTAGCTCAGTATCCCCAGGCGTTCGGGTAGAAGATGCGTTGGAACCGAGGTATCACGTTAGTGACTGCCCGTGTGTAATTAGCAGGCGGCCGCATCTCATTCTTATTACTGTTGACAGGCGAGGCCCTCTCCACCAAGATGTCGGCCCCTTCTATTGGTTCATGTTCCATAGAGGGCGTGAGCATATGAGTACCTTGTCTACAATGTTGAACGCGTGGACCGCCGCAGACCTGTTGTATGACCGTTGTTGGGCTCGCTGGGCTTTAGCCATGCAGTGGGACAGTAAAGTTAAAATGGCTATATTTGCTGTACACCCAAGCTGAGCACTTGATGGCTGCTTTTCCTTCACTCTGCAGTCCAACACGTCCCAAACCAACTCAGCTGAGGTAGAGGGTTGTGGAGGCCAGGTCATCTGATGATGATGATATGCAATACGGGAGGGACAATACAAAAAAAGAGACATTCGATAATCATGGACATTTGATAATGTTTCATTTGGCAGTCTTGATTCACAGGCTTATGTCCTCAAGAGAGAAATAATGCAAAGCTCTGATGGTTACATACCAGGGGACTGGTACAGCAAGCCATGCCTGCTATACGAGACAACCAATATACAGACACGTCCATGCTTTTTCAATCTGGGCGGGGCACTTCTGGTCTGCTTATTTCCCTTGTTACATGTCTCTGTGTTGGTAGACGCCTTCCCATATGTATCCATGTCTCCTTTCTATACTGTATCAATTCAATATTCAATAGGTGCTTTATTGGCATTAATGGATGGTTGCCACTGTTGCCAAAGCAAACCGTATAATGTTAAAAGAATGCAGACCATATCTCCTTTCTGCACTGTCACTTACCAGGTCTCGTGGTTGGTAGTCTCCGTTCTGTTCTGGCAGATTAGTGGTGATGAGCAACGGAACAGCACAGATATCTATGGGGCTGTACAGATCTTCAACTGAAGCTTACGACAGCATTCATGCATCGGCGCTTCAACTGAGTCTAAATATTTGTATCATGACAAGCGAATCAGCCAGCAAACCAAGCTGTGTTTAGATACGTTTTCAGAAATGTCACAATATCTTACAACACATTTCACAAGCTGTTTGTCTGCTCATTGTGAACTACCTGGCTCCACTGCCAGTTTCCTTCTCTACTCTGCTGGGAGATATTTGAGTCATACGATCCTGAGGGTTTCCAGATGTTTAGGTCATGTCTGTTCATTCATGGATGACAATGTACTGCAATGTATGTCCTTCCTGTAAATGTAGATTATTTATTTTCCTAAATCCACTAGGAGCTCATCGTCCCAGTCAGGCCGTGTAATTGTGATTGTGTGGTTCTGCGCTTGTCTTGCTCCCTGAGCTGTTTAGATTGTGTAGTTCTGCTTTGTTCTGGTGATGATTGCGTGATTGGTGGGATTCTTTGGAAGTAGATCTCCTCATCGATCATATCTGTCAGAACTCTGCGGCTGGAACTCCAGGCCTGACAGCTAGACTGGACCAGACAATGCTAGGAATGTGTTAGCAGAAGGGGTGGCGAGTGTGTGTTTGTCTACACACACGTTTGTGTGTAGGACCTTGGAATCAACTCCAGCTAGCCTGGCATTCACGGGAAAAGCAACGCCCCTCTGCATGTGGAGTTTCTCAAAGCTCACTTCTTCACAGATCTCCATTCATCTTTGTACGGCACTAGGGCACTTTTTCTTTTTTTAAAGGTGTTTGTTGAGGGCTCCCTCTATGGGTCTGCGGAGGTGTGCTGGTGATAGAGGAAAGCTTATGGTCCTGAGACAGAACACATTTTGCAGTTTATTCTCCCTCTCAATTCTCAAAATCGGAGAACACCCGTCTGTAGGTGTGTGTGTGTGTGTGTTCGCGTTTTTTTCCCCCTCAAATAGAGCTGAATAGCCCGTCTAAAGCTATAATAACAGAAATAGTAGTGTGCTTACATTTGGATCATGTCATGCCATTCCATCTGGTGTAGGGGAAACAGATGCTGGTGTGGGCTGAAAACAAAAGACTGTTCTGGTGATTGGCTGGTGCCAGAGGACCTGGCATGAATGGACACTTTCCGCCTGCAGGGCCATGGCTACATGTGGCATCTAAGTGGAACATACTGTATTGGAGGGTGGGTCATTGTTTGGTTTGGGCACAATGGGATCATGATGAGTTACATTTTCCAACCGAAAACATTGTTTTAAAAAAAAAACAAAAAACGTTTGGATCCATTCCTAATTTCTACGTTCTCCAGTTTGGATTTCTTGGCTAGGATCAACGAGGTCACATGACCTGGATTTTAACACATACAGCACATATGTAAATTAGACCAGAAACCTAAGCAATCGTCTCAGAATGACATAATAAGAAAATTATGACAGTTTCAAAAGTTTTAAAGGGAAGTCAAATTGCTGGTCATGTGAAATTACTAATCAAAACATAGTTAACCTAAACATGGTTAACCTAGTCATGGGAAATGTAACTGGAATATTTACACTGGCCTAGGGCTTTCCTGAGTATATGTACATTACTACAGCAGTGTGGTGTTGTACTGTAAGTGGATGCCAAAGAAAGGAAGTCAGAGTTTCTGTGCCACTCAGCAGTTTGTCATGCCAAGCCCACACAAGCCAGATTCAAAGGCCTTCTTAACAAGTCAGATTCAGCCCTGTAGGAATGTGAATCTATGGAACTCGGTGGCCAGGGTCTCCAGTGCCAAGTGGGGTTGGGAGGAGGGCTGAGGGTGGGGTAGAAGAGAGTGCCGAAGGACAGGGATGGGAGGGGGCTTTTGCTGTCTGACTACAATTAGGCAGAACAAAGCTATCGTTGTCATAGCTAGCTTGCCCCAAAGAGATGAAGGGGGCTTTTGGCTGAGGAGAGAGTTGGGGGAGGGAGAGGGGAAGAGGGAGAATTTGTGGCTGCACACATGAACTGTAGTCTAGTTTCCAACCACTTTTTCTGTCTCAGACCTCATCTGTGGTCAAACAGCCCACAGCTTCAGGACAACTGCTCTGCTGCAGGGGGAGCAGTTTCACTTGATATAGTGTACAAGATGTGTATCCCCTCCAGGCTCTGTACCCAACCCTGCCTAGGCTGCTGGACTGTGACTCATTCTGTGAGAGAAGTGGGTTCCTGGGTAGCAGTGGTGTGCAGGTTTCTGGGGAGACACAGCAGGTCTTGGAGGTCCTGACAGAGACCAGCAGACTGCTACAGGACTGCCAGTTGCACCGTGAGATGTCCTCCCAGCTCCTGGCCTATCTTTTCTACTTCATCAATGCCTCGCTGTTCAACACACTCATGGAGAGAGGTGAGGATGAGCATTTGAAAATGGTGTATTTGAGCTCACAAGTCGAATGTGCCTCATCTCCACAAACACGTTTCCCACCTTCATCGTGCTGATCTTTTTGTAAGTGAAGGTTCAGAGCTTGACTTCTACCAGTGGTCCAGAGGGATTGGTATCAGAGCTAACCTAGACCTACTTCAGAACTGGGCCCAAATGTCTGGGTACGGTCTGGGGGATTTGGTTGTGGAGTATCTACACACACTCTCCTCCGCAGTGAACCTACTGGCAACACCCAAGGAAAAACTACTGCAGGTGTGTGTTTTCTCTCTCACACACACACACACACACGCTAATCCCTACATACACAATCCTCTCTCTCACTCACACACACAAACACACTAATGCAATCTCCCCTCTGCCTTAAGTCCTCCTGGGTGTCTCTGCGATGTGGGTTCCCCAGCCTGAGTCCAGCCCAGCTCCACCACCTGCTGACAGGCTATAGCCCAGCAACCCCCTGGCCCCCACACTGGGCCCCTTCTGATGACGACCAACTTGCTGCACACAACACTGGTCAGTTGGTTAACTGTCAGTTTTCTGACGTTTTGTTTTTAGAGCCAGAAACACAGACCGAATTCTGCGTACGATCACTACATACTACACTGTATACTGTACATTTATATTTGTGCTACATCAGACTTTCTCAAACCCACGGCCACACACTGGTGCCTGTTCTTAAAAAATGGTCTGCCAGTTCGTGGCATATCCCTCATAAACAATGTCCCACTGATTGCACTGACGCTTCCTTTTGGATCCGTAGTTACGCAAGTAACTGAAATCCGATGTTTAGAGGTTGGCACTTTTGAATTTCAAATGGTTTGACCTATTAAGTAAGACTCTCATGAAAATGTATGCTTCCCCTATGATGCTCACAAGCCGTGTAGGAAACGTTAAAAGGACAGTGGTAACATTGCAATTTAAAGCAACTCAGTAATTACTTTATGGTCTTCATCACATTTGAATTAACTTCCCAATACCTCTCTGATTAATTCTAGTCTCTACAAACCATGGACTTGAATTCTGCATTCTTTTAACATTATGCTAGTAGCTAAAAGGCTAAATACATGTTTTTATTACATAGTTGAATCCAGTAGCCCCGTAATGTTCTAAAATTGAGAATTACATTTGTTGATGGATCATGTGATGACTACGCAAAAAACAATTAAATGGGTTGGATAATAAAATAGCGATGTTCGATATCTTGGACCTTTTTTCTATACAAGCAATTCCCGGGAAAGGGAACACACTTGGCTGGTCTCTGGCACAAAATGTTTGACAGTGTCTGTACTACATATTCCTTTCACTGACTTTCTCTTAACCTGGTTTTGTATCCGTCTTGCCCTCTTCACTAGCTGATATTCTGGAAAGATTTGACAGCCACCCTCCCCTGGTGTTACCCAGCTCTGGTTTCAGTCTAGAGCTGAGGAAAGAGGTGACAGACTCAGGCCTGGCTGGACAGCTCAAGAGGCTACAGGACTTTATCCACAGCCTGTCTCTTAAAGAGACCCGGAAAAAGGCCACTCCTACCCACACAGAACAGGTAACACGTGCTTGAATCATCTCAACATCTACTACAGGTGTATGCAAAGGTTTGGGCGCCCATGTTCAAATTACATGTTTTGTTGCTTTTATTCACACACCCTCTGCAGTAAACTAACTTAAACTTGACATATTTCAGAAAATTGTAATACACAGGTACTATTTAATTGCTGAATTTAACAGACTGAAAGAAATGAAACGGTACATTTGGTATATGCAGAACTTTGGGAATCCTTCCAGTTGATCAGCTAATTTGATTTTTTCTGAGGCCTCAGAAGTTAAATTACTCACCAGGCCTGAATCCAAACCAGGTGATGACATTTTCAGAGCTGAATACATTCTCTGACTCTTCAAACCTCTCAAGGAATGTTGCTTTCTAAGCAGCTGACTGAGGCTCAGAAAGTAAAGATAACTGACTCTTACAAAGCAGTTCTTTAGTCCTACAAAGCTATACAAAGATGTCTAAATGCTTCCTGCGTGCAGGTTCCTTGGTCTGAAACTTTATAAGTTAAGGGGAACTTTTCAAGTCAAGATATGATATGGATTACCAAGAAAATGTCTGATAGAACTGCTTGTAGATTAGTCAGGAATGCAATGCAAACCCCCCATATCACTGTGAATTACCTCCAGAAAGGATTAGCTGGTAAAGGAGAAGTGATGCACAGTTTCTTGTACAAACATGATCTGCATGTGGGTAGAGGGAAGAATGGATTCTACTGCGTACAAACCAATCTTGGAAGCTTAAGTCGCACAGTCAATTAAAAAAATGAAGTTGAAAGAGGTTTGATATAAATACATAAAATGATGTTGGATATTACAGTAAGACAATGATCCAAAACATACCTCAAAATCTACAGTTAACTACTTCAAGAAACTAAAGATTAAGGTCTTGGACCTCACAGTCCCCAGACCCGAATGTTAGGAATATTTCTAAACTAGAAGACCTAGGAATATTCCTGAACTAGAAGTGTTCTGCAAGGAAGAAATCCTAAAACTTGAAAGACTGTCAGCTGGCTAAAAGAAACATTTTGAAGCTGTGATTTCTGCATAATAGGATGTTAAGTATTGACCATGCCAAATAAACTGTTTATTTTTTTTCAATTCTCCCCCAAGAATTTTTACTTGGCATAAACATTTGCAGAAATATGTCAAGTTTAAGTTTGTTTGATGCAGAGGTTGTGTTAACTTATTTTTACTAGGAAACACAACTTGTAATTTGCCCAGGGGTGCTCAAACTTTTGCATGCAACTTATATAGATATAGATACAGGTGCTGGTCATATAATTAGAATATCATCAAAAAGTTGATTTATATCAGTAATTCCATTCAAAAAGTGAAACTTGTATAATGTATACATTCATTCCACACAGACTGATATATTTCAAGTGTTTATTTCTTTTAATTTTGATGATTATAACTGACAACTAATGAAAACCCCAAATTCAGTATCCCAGAAAATTTGAATATTGTGAAAAGGTTCAATATTGAAGACACCTGGTGCCACACTCTAATCAGCTAATTAACCCAAAACACCTGCAAAGGCCTTTAAATGGTCTCTCAGTCTAGTTCTGTAGGCTACACAATCATGGGGAAGACTGCTGACTTGACAGCTGTCCAAAAGACGACCATTGACACCTTGCACAAGGAGGGCAAGACACAAAAGGTCATTGCTAAAGAGGCTGGCTGTTCACAGAACTCTGTGTCCAAGCACATTAAGAGAGGCGAAGGGAAGGAAAAGATGTGGTAGAAAAAAGTGTACAAGCAATAGGGATAACCGCACCTGTAGATGATTGTGAAACAAAACCCATTCAAAAATGTGGGGGAGATTCACAAAGAGTGGACTGCTGCTGGAGTCAGTGCTTCAAGAACCACCACGCACAGACGTATGCAAGACATGGGTTTCAGCTGTCGCATTCATTGTGTCAAGCCACTCTTGAACAAGACACAGCATCAGAAGCGTCTCGCCTGGGCTAAAGACAAAAAGGACTGGACTGAGTGGTCCAAAGTTATGTTCTCTGATGAAAGTAAATTTAGCATTTCCTTTGGAAATCAGGAGATTTCATTTTCCAACAGGACTTGGCACCTGCACACAGTGCCAAAGCTACCAGAACCTGGTTTAAGGACCATGGTATCCCTGTTCTTAATTGTCCAACAAACTCGCCTGACCTTAACCCTATAGAAAATCTATGGGGTATTGTGAAGAGGAAGATGCGATATGCCAGACCCAACAATGCAGAAGAGCTGAAGGCCACTATCAGAGCAACCTGGGCTCTCATAACACCTGAGCAGTGCCACAGACTGATCGACTCCATGCCATGCCGCATTGCTGCAGTAATTCAGGCAAAAGGAGCCCCAACTAAGTATCGAGTGCTGTACATGCTCATACTTTTCATGTTCATACTTTTCAGTTGGCCAACATTTCTAAAACTCTTCTATTGGTCTTAAGTAATATTCAAATTTTCTGAGATACTGAATTTGGGGTTTTCATTAGTTATCAGTTATAATCATCAAATATATTGAAATATATCAGTCTGTGTGGAATGAATGTATACATTATACAAGTTTCACTTTTTGAATGGAATTACTGATATAAATCAACTTTTTGATTATATTCTAATTATATGACCAGCACCTGGTATACAGTAAATATATATTCGTATAAATCTTTATGGCTTGATAGCCCTGACAATTCCATAGTGCAGGTCAGTTGTCAGCATCCCGTTTTATATGAAGATTTACAAGCTAAGCTAGCAAGCTAATGAATGTGTTGGACAAATGTAAGCGAGTTGTGGTGCACAATCAATCTCAATCATTAGAAGAAAATGCTTGTTGAAGCACAAAACCCCTTGTTACAAAATGTAAAATGCTGACTAAGACTTCCTGGTAAGAAAGCCTTTAATTATTGTTTTAAGCTTAGATGAATTCTGATTGTTTTAAGGATGTGGGGTTGCCAGACAGTTTATGGCTTGACAAATTTTTAGTCATCCAATTGCTCTTTGTGAGATACAAGTTCTTTGCAGGTCAATTTGTTGCATTGTTTTATATGAAACATTTACTTTTTTTGTGGTGGTTCTAGATGTATTTTTTTCTAGACCTCTTAGGATTTGTTCTGGAACTCTTACAGGATTCTGCTCTTCCTACGGAAGCCAAGCTGCCAAATATGGTGTTTTTACCAAAGGCCTCTCTGGAGTCTTTTGAATCCCCCTCTGCAGAGAATGTCCAACCATTGGCTTTTGCCCCCATTTCTAGTCCATCACGGCCCTCTCATGTATCTCCGCCCTCTCCCCTTCACCGTCCTCCCTCTCACCCCCAGCCAAGCCCCTCCATCCACAGTGATCTGGGCTCCTGTGGAGCCTTGTTGACCCAGAAGTTGAAGAGTCTGGAGCTCCAGTCCAGAAAGACAGACCTAAGCCCCCTCACCAAGAGGTCAGCCCTGGACCCGTCTTGTCTCCTTACGCCTCCTAACACCCCCCACTGCCTGGAGCTGTTTGACCCAGAGACTGAGCATCGGGAGGGGGGTGGTGGTGGAGACATGAGCCTGGGAGAAGAAGATGAGAAAGAGGAAGAAGAGATGGGAAATGATGAAGAGGTGTTTACTTTGGAACTACAGAGAGGAGCTCGAGGGTTGGGATTGGCCCTGGTGGATGCAAGGGTGAGTGATTGACATGATGTGTGTATACGTCAGTTGGAATGTTGACGATGTGTGTATACGTCAGTTGGAATGTTGACGATGTGTGTATACGTCAGTTGGAATGTTGACGATGTGTGTATACGTCAGTTGGAATGTTGACGATGTGTGTATACGTCAGTTGGAATGTTGACGATGTGTGTATACGTCAGTTGGAATGTTGACGATGTGTGCCCTGATCACGCCACCGGGGGGGGTTTCCGGGGGGGGCTGTGCATCGATTTGGGGGGTTTTCGGCAGGTCGTGCACATCTTTTTCTTTCGTGCTTTCTTTCATGTCGGATAGAGGTTTACACATGTTATTGGTCATAAGTCCCCAGACCTCCCCTTGTGTGTGATTGTTCTGTTATTTTGGTTACAAAATCTTCCTCAGTTTGTATTTTTCCCAGGAACTCAGCGTTTTTGTAAAAGCAGAACAGAGAAAGCATATTGGATGTCCAGGAAGTCCAGCGCAGCCATACGATGAGTCAACCGATCAAATTGATTTTATAAAACCCAGTTTAGAGGTTGTCACAAAGTGCTTTTACACATACCCGCTCTATGCGATGCTGGTAGTTGTCTTTATAAAGACCAACACATGGCAGTGAATTCATGGGATGAAATCTCTGCAGTCGTGTAGGATGAAAACGAGGGACCCATTTTCTAGAAGGCCCGAGGGACGTAGTTGATATCCTGGTGGCAAGTCTGCCCCAGTAAATGTACGCCCGTTCCACTTACCCCCCTGATGTCTAGGGGTAGTGTCACCACTCTCTCCCCTTTTTCCTCCCATGTTTTCCACAAGAGATTAAGAGTGTACACGCTCAAGCCGTTCACATGCGCATGAGAAATGGTTCATTACACCGTACAACCAAGGTCGGTTTCAGCCTTAACCACATTCAGATCTCAGATATGCTGTGATTCTCCAGGACTAGTAGAGTGGCTTTTACCTTGGGTAACCTGGTAGATAATCACTCTGAGAAAACCCACTTTAGACCTCCTGGCTGCCATGATAGCTGTCTGGCATCACTCAGCATCCATGTGGAGAACCAACAAGGTGGATCCATCAAATCCATGAAACTCTGATGAAAGGAGTAACCATTTTATCTAATCTAAGAGCAAGTTCTCTTTATTTTTCAATGTTTGAAGTCTTCACTGTCTCCTCCACACCTGGGGTTTGTTAAACATAGCAGACAATTGGATATGTGACAGTTTGTTGGGAGTTTGAATTACATGTTGGGTTTAAGATTGTGAAGTAAAGTAGTAAAGTAATAGAGGATGCATTAGAAGATGCATACAGGTTGCAACTATAGTTTTTCTCGGTCTCTGGTTTGGTGGTATATTGTGCGTGAGATAGTGACAACTAGTGGTCAGAATACCAAGTGCAATTCTAAAGGTTAAGAAGCTCATACGCTGATTTTACACAGGCAGTCTTTTTCACAGCCAGTCTGATTAAAATAAACATCTGTCTAAAGCTTGCAATCTTTGTACTTTCTATAGCCAGAGGTGTAAAAAGTATAAAGTAAAAGCACTCAGCTGGGTTTGGTTGTGTTCACTACTTTTGGGGATCTAAGTAAACCAGGTAAAGGGTGTCCAAAACTAACAAGTGATCAATTGATATAAAATATCAAGTAAGGTCACTGGTTAGTTATGAACTCTGTTTACTTGGTCATTTAGCTCTTCCTTAGAAACTTCCCAAAGCTGGTGAACATAGCTGAGTACTTTTACTTTGTACTTTTTACACCTCTGAATAGTGTAACACACATTAAAATACACATTATTGAATTAAAATTCACATTCTTTAGAAGAAATATGTCAGCATGGATTGTGAAATGTTGTTTGTCAGGACCCGCTGCTGAGGCGGAGAGGTGTCCTGATCCGCGCCGTGGTACCGGACTCTGCTGCGGCACGCTGTGAGAGGTTGCGTCCAGGAGACAGGATTCTAGCAGTCAACGGAGTCAGTCTGTTGGGACTTGACTACACCAGGTCAGTCAGGAATTAGTTGGTTGATTGATTTGGATTTAATTCCATTCTTAATATTGAACTGAGTATGCGTGGGTGCATGTCTGTGTGTGTGTGTGTGTATGTTTGTCTCTTTTCTCGGTTACAGTGGTAAGGATCTGATCCAGTCTTCGGGGGAGAGGCTTAGGCTGCTGGTGGCCCGGTCAGTGTGGACAACGAGCACTAAAGTCAGCATTTAGTGGACTTACCACTGCTGAAAGGGCTTCAACACAAACTATACAGTGGACCAACAAGAGCTCTACAGGAAAAGCAATAAGGAGAAGTGCACTTTAGACACTGACAGTTCAGGACAGCCTATGAAGCAACAAACTAATGGCCTTGTTGTTAATTTTTTATTTATGTGCTCATAAGGTCTGCAGATGTCACAATCACACGTGTATACTGGGGTTGGGGTTGTGTAGATTCACAAATAAATGCAACACAATTTCAGAAACTATTTACTCAGTGCAGATTTCTATAGAAATCCAAGAAGTCATAGACTTTCCTACCTTACATGATCAGCAGCAGGTTGCACATCTGTGCATGGCTTTCTGCAACCAATGGCCATTAGGATGTCTTTCTACAGTATGTAGCCATCCACATGAGCCACTTCAAGTGGTCTTGGGACATTCTGCTTCTAAGTGTCTTCCTCACAAACTTCAGGGTTGAGGTTTTTGCACTGCGACGTTTGTTTACCGGTTTTCTCACAGGGTCCAGGATTTCCATCTTCTTTCTCACAGTTTTCAGATATATAACAAGATCTGACACTGTATTCACCCAGAGATGGACACTTTATTCTAATCCACTGTGTTGCTAAGGTTGTCAATTCAACTTGTTGAATTCCAGCAGTGGTCCTATCATCAAACTTGACCAGTGATGGTATTTGACTCAATTTAACATGTTAAAATAACACAATTTGACGTGTCAAATGAGAAACAGATTGTAGAACTAAAAACAATAAACCAGCAACTGGAGTCCATTTCAGAAGATTTTAGCAATGTTTTTGCTTCATGTGACCTTTTTTGCTTGTTCTAGTAAGAAAGTTAGCTGTCCCAACTGTTAACTGTCCCAGCTGAACAGATAATGAGCTAAAGCCTAATTTCTCAAACATTTTTGTGCCAGGGACAGAAAAAAACATGGCCTTAATCCTCTGTGGACTTCTTGCATAAGATAAATGTTGGCAATATACACTCACCTAAAGGATTATTAGGAACACCTATTACATTTCTAATTAATGCAATTATCTGATCAAACAATCACATGGCAGTTGCTTCAATGCATTCAGGGGTGTGGTCCTGGTCAAGACAATCTCCTGAACTCCAAACTGAATGTCAGAATGGGAAAGAAAGGTGATTTAAGCCATTTTGAGCGTGGCATGGTTGTTGGTGCCAGACGGGCCGGTCTGAGTATTTCACCATCTGCTCAGTTACTGGGATTTTCACGCACAAACATTTCTAGGGTTTACAAAGAATGGTGTGAAAAGGGAAAAACATCCAGTATGCGGCAGTCCTGTGGGCGAAAATGCTTTGTTGATGCTAGAGGTCAGAGGAGAATGAGCCGACTGATTCAAGCTGATAGAAGAGCAACTTTGCCTGAAATAACCACTCGTTACAACCAAGGTATGCAGCAAAGCATTTGTGAAGCCACAACACGCACAACCTTGAGGCGCATGGGCTACAACAGCAGAAGACCCCACCGGGTACCACTCATCTCCACTACAAATAGGAAAAAGAGGCTCCAATTTGCATGAGCTCACCAAAATTGGACAGTTGAAGACTGGAAGAATGTTGCCTGGTCTGATGAGTCTCAATTTCTGTTGAGACATTGGCACACTTTAGGCCCCTTAGTGCTAATTGGGCATCGTTTAAATGCCACGGCCTACCTGAGCATTGTTTCTGACCATGTCCATCCCTTTATGACCACCATGTACCCATCCTCTGATGGCTACTTCCAGCAGGATAATGCACCATGTCACAAAGCTCGAATCATTTCAAATTGGTTTCTTGAACATGACAATGAGTTCACTGTACTGAAATGGCCCCCACAGTCACCAGGTCTCAATCCAATAGAGCATCTTTGGGATGTGGTGGAACGGGAGCTTCGTGCCCTGGATGTGCATCCCACAAATCTCCATCAACTGCAAGATGCTATCCAATCAATATGGGCCAACATTTCTAAAGAATGCTTTCAGCACCTTGTTGAATCAATGCCACGTAGAATTAAGGCAGTTCTGAAGGCGAAAGGGGGTCAAACACAGTATTAGTATGGTGTTCCTAATAAACCTTTAGGTGAGTGTATATATGTATATATTTTTTTTATTTTTTTTTTACCATTTTTAAAATGTCTGTATTGTATCTGCTACCCTAACACAGTGTAATGTTTTAACATAGTTTTAACATGATCAATCAAGCAATATAATTTTCTGTTTTAGGTTAGGGTTCTTTTGGAAACAATTATGTGACTCAATAAAAAATCCCATGATAATGAATCAATCAAATGTATTCATAAAGTCTTTTTTAAATCAGCAGTTGTCAGAATGTGCTTATCCCCAGCCTAAACAGCAAGCCACAACAAGATATTGATTCACAATGGCTAGGCAAAACCTGATGGCTAGGCAAAACTTAGTGGCTAGGCAAAACTTTGTAGAGTTGGAACTTATTAGAAACACACCTAAATAACGCACCATTTTTAGGGTGGATAAACCATAATGAAATCTGAAAGCTATTTGGTTTGTAATTACTTAAAGGCTTCAACATGGTACTGGCAAGTTCATGAAAATGTTAGGGAAGATCAAGTAATCATTGAGTGTAGTGTTCTTTTCCAGTTCTTCAGTAGGTAATATAGACAGACATATAAATAAATGTGCTGTTAACTATTCATTTATGTGATTATGAGGTAACCTGTCGTAGCAACTGTCGTTGATGTGTCAAAGGGCACCTCAGGATATTACACCATTTTTGCTTTTTGGATGCCAGCGTCAATTATCTGACTTTTCAGTAGGGATATGTCACGGATCGGCAGGCATTCCTCTATGGACCTGCTGGTTCTGTGGCCTGTTTTGTTGCATCCATCAGATAGCTGACATTTTAGTTCGCTTTTTTATGGTCAGCAGTCCTCTCAGACTAAGAGTGGTTCCCAACCTTATTACGTTACTGTACCACCAACAGAATTTTGCTCAGCTCGGAGAACCCCTGAAGTACCCTCTCATGTTAATTTTAATAGTAAGCCTATTGTGTCATGAGTTCTCAAGTACCCCCTGTGGAGAGGCCAAGTACCCCCAGGGGTCCTAGTACCCCTGGTTGGGAACCACTTTTAATAAGATCGTAGTCTATGTACCTGTGACAGATGCAATGTTAGTGATAGTGTAACCACAACATTGAAAAATAATGTACATGTCAAAGAATGATGTGAAGATATTCATATTCAAGTGCGGATTGTTCAATAGGCTTATTTGACCCATTAAATGGTGTAATTTAACGAAAGACCTCAAACAGCGCTCCATACCCCAGGACAGCCTCAAAGGGCTATTTACAGTACCATGACTGCATTTGCAAACAAGTTCATTACTACTTACTGTGCCATGTCTATGCTGAGGATACTTTTTATGCAATGACGTGCAAATCATTTAATCCAAATATTGAATTGAAAATGGTACAAAGACAATATATTGTTGAACCAGAGAAATGTTGTTGTTTTTGGAATAATACATGCCCATTTTGAATTTGATGCCAGCAACACATGTTAATCACTGTGTTGCATCTAATCTTCTTTTAACAATACTCTGTAAGCATTTGGGAACTGAGGAGACAAATGCTGTAGTTTTGAAAGTGAAATGTATTACCTTTTATTACCTGGCTCTTTTACTATGGAGCTATGCTGTTGTAATACAAGCTGAATCTGGTTTGGCATTGTCTTGCTGAAATAAGCAAGGCCTTCCCTGAAACAGTCTGGATGGCAGCATATATTGTTCCAAAACCTGTGCTGAAAGCAAGCCGGAGGGTCCCTCTCCCCTTTAGTCTGGACAACACGGCATCCATGATTCCCAAAAATAATTTCACATTTGGATTTGTCAGACCACAGGACAGTTTTCTACTTCACCTCAGTCCATCTTAAATGAGCTCAGGCCCAGAGAACACAGGGGCGTTTCTGGATCTTGTTTATATCTGGTTTCGTCTTTGCATGGTAGAGTTTTAACTTGCATTTCTGGATGCAGCAACAAACTGCGTTCACAGACAATGGTTTTCAGAAGTGTTCCTGAGCCCATGCAGTGATTTCCACTACAGAATCGGGTCTGTTTTCAATGCAGTGCCGTCTGAGGGCTCGAAGATCATGGACATCCAATATTGGTTTTCGGCCTTGTCCCTTCCGTTTAGAGATTTCACCATATTCTCTGAATCTTTTAATGATATTACGTAGTATAGATTATGACATCCTCAAACTCTTTTTTACATTGAGAAACATTATTCTTAAATTGTTGCACTATTTGCCCACGCAGTATTTCACCGAGTGGTGAACCCCTCATCTTTACTTCTGACATACTCATCTTCTCTGGGATGCTCTTTTTATACCCAATCATGTTATTGACATGTTGCCAATTAACCTAATATGTTGTGAGCTCTTCCACCAGGATCTTTATATTACACAACTTTTACTGTATTTTTATTGCCCCTGTCCCAGCTTGTTTGAAACGTGTTGCTGGTGGAAAATTCAAAGTGGGCATATACAGCTTTAAGAGACCACTGCACCTTTTTCTTTCCTTTACAAAAACGTTGAAAAGGAAAGTTTTGAGTGAAGAACAGAAGAGTTCTATTTGCAGTGGTCTCTTAATTTTAACCCTTCTGTCCTTCACTCAAAACCTTTTTGGACTTTTTTGGAAAGTCTCTTAATTTTTTCTGGGGCTGTATTTTTCAAGGAACAATCAAAATTTACAGTTTTAACATCTTTGTACTATTTAATATTGAATAGGGTTTAAATCTGCACACCTTTGCACCTTGTTCTTATTTACATTTTCACTTTTTTGGAAAGGGGTTGTAGTTACAAATTCAAAGTTCAAATTAAGTTGAGATCAAGCTGTGTTTTACCTTCGACTACAAGTCTGCTACAAAACAGTGATGGTATTAGTTGTGTAAAACATTGTAAAAGTGAATTAAAAAAGGTATATTTAGAAGGACATAACATGAACAAAAAAATATACAGAGCTGAAAGATAAGTACTTTAACCTTTGATTTTGTGGACGGTAGGTTATTCATTATGGTCCGCCCCAAACATACTTCACCCACGGGTATTGGATAATTTCTCTATGACAACAAGTCTGTTCGGGATATGTACTCACTTTAAAAGGAATGTTAATGGACGTAACAGATGCTTGTGTTTTTAACGTATTCTATGAGTAAGATAGAGACAGGGTGGAGAAAGACAGACGACCATACTGCGTGCTTATCTGTGAAGAACGTCTAGGCAGTCCGTTTTAGTAGGACGTTGTCTTTCACTGAGTAGTTTAAAACCATGACCGAATACCTTTACAAGGAATACAAGGGGGTATACCTACCTACATTAATTTACCCCCAGGAGAGCCTTAAATTCTATGAAGACTTTACATTCCGTCAGGATGACATTCTAATTGTCACATATCCTAAGTCAGGTAAGTTTAATAAAGAGGTTCAACATGTTTAGGCTATTGCAAACTTAAAAGTTGAGAAGAAAAGGCCTGCTGCAACACACACTCTGTTAAGATGACCAGTAATGCATTTTAAGCCTACTGTTGGCCTTTATTTCTGTGGAATGACGTTGAATCCGTCTTTTCCCTTAGCTGTAAACAATAATCGAGTCTATGGGTTTCGCCCATTGTCGCGTATGCTGTAGATTGCAATTATATGGATGTGAAATAAAAAATTAAACAATAGTGTAAAATGAAAAGGATTGTTTTAACTCCCTGTGTTCTGCATTTGGATTTATTAAGGTCATGTTTTACAAAGACTAATAACATGCAGTTCTGTCAAACGAAATAATTTAGATCGCGGAACTGGGATGTCTGCTGAGCTTGTTTACATTACGCCCGGCGGTTTGCAAATATGTCAAGACAGTTCACTCTAAACTGTTACAAGTTTCGGCATAGTGCGCATACTTTACATTTTTGTTATAGAATTCACAGCTACAGGTAGCAATCTAGTTCAACAACCATCTCCTTGTCACTAATAAATACAGCCATGGGTAGCAACCCTACTATTCAACCACAAAGAAAGCTATACCCTGGGAAATATGCAAATTAATATTTATCCCATACAGTTATAACAAAAAACGGAATATTGAATTCACAATGCTGAACATTTTAATTTATATATGGATTAACTTGGGTGTAGCTATGCCAGTCGGTAGACATTTGGTGTCAAAATGAGGAAACATGAACACAAACCCACCCAGCATAAAAATGTGATCAAGTTCATTGCCTGCCCTCTGAGTGGGAGGGGAAGGGGAAAAGGTGATATGTATGAAAGACTGCAGTACCACAGTAACATACGTGATTCACTGTCAAGAAAATCAGCTCATCGACTTGTAAAGCTTACAGAGATAGATGAAAATGAGACTACAGTTTTCTTTTTGGGCAACAGTACTGACACTTAACAGGATGGACACATCCTTTAAGAGTAAAGTTGTTTGCTAGTGGGCGGGCATGCCACGAAGATTTTGCAGCATGTTTTGTAGGAACCTCTGGTTATCAGATATCTAACAACTGTTGCTATAAAATATATGTTTCCCATGTATTCAATTTTGTCATGCACCTAAATCATTTCTGCTTTTATTTTACTATAAATAAAATAAATGAATATCAGAAATGTAATTTAATTGTATTTCTTTGCATATGTTATATAGAAACTAAGTCAAGGTTCTTGATATCAATGAAAGGTCATAAGAGTTAGAAAGTAGGACAGGACTGTTGACAGGAATGAACTGCATTTGCATTTATATTTTATTTATTGAGGGAGTGTATCTTCTCATAAAAAGCTAGATGATTCGTTATCTTTTTATTACCTTAATTAATTTTAAAAATCAACAAACTTCACAGGCTTTTGAGGTAATTTGTTTTTGGCTCAGTGTTTTAGGTTTGGATGTCCAGAGCTTCAGTATAATAACCAAACTCTTCTAGGTACGACGTGGATGCAGGAGATAGTTCCCTTGGTTCAGAGTGGAGGGGACCTGAGCCCAGTGCTGACGGTCCCTAACTGGGACAGAGTTCCCTGGCTAGAGGAATCAAGGGCACGCACACTCAACCTAGAACAGCGGGAATCTCCACGCCTGTTTGCCACCCACTACCAATACGACATGATGCCTACATCTTTCTTCACTGTTAAACCTAAGGTAATGCCAGGGGAAATAAACATGCAGTTGTCGCAGAGATTTCTTTGGCTGAAAAGAATATTCTAAACTAATCTGTGTATTAGAGTTAAGAGTTATTTAAAAAATGTTTTTATAACCATGTTGGTTACATGTCTTGTTACGTCAAGAGTAGTCATGAACTGCATTGAGATGTTCCAATTCCAATTCCATGTTTGATCTCACACATTTTGTAATGGAGTAATGAACAACGGCATGGATTAATGAATGACTGATCAATGATTCCATTTTTCCAGGTTATCTATTTGATGAGAAACCCTAAAGATGTGTTTATATCGTCCTACTACTACCATGGCATGGCTGCCTTCCTAGTTAATCCGGGTACTCAGGAGGAATTCCTGCAGAAATTCATCAATGGGGAAGGTATTGTATTCTATTCTTGACTATTTTCAAACTTTTTAAGAATTGTTTGACCATCTGTGATACTTTTACGTTCTTTAATGTCCCTGGTAGAATTGTTAATCGAAAAAGGCTTTCTATTTATAGATATATTTGTTTCCTGGTTACCTTATCTGCTATATGAATTTATGGTGTCAGATATCCAAATAAGAATATAAGCAGTGAAGCAGAATTTGAGGGCATCCTTTATAAAATCCAGGAATTTATGATTTCCAATTGATCCTGTACCATTTAGTTTCCTTCCTTTAAATAATATTAATGCAAACTCCATTATTCACAATTCTGAAATGTATTTTTAACTTATCTATGATGACACCTTTGTGGTTGTCCCCACAGTGATATATGGTTCCTGGTTTGACCATGTGAAGGGCTGGTTGAATGCTAAGGACCAGGACTGTATAATGTACATATCCTATGAGGAAATGATATTGGTGAGTGTTTCAGGACCCTGCCCAAATGTTGTCTGCTGGACATGACATATGTATATGATAACATCTTCCATTAGATACAATTATAAAGGAGTGTGTTTGTAGGGATGTATGGACTACTGTGTGTTTAGCCCCTGAACTTGTTTTAAGTTGTATAACCCTGAGTTACAATATAGTCAATAACAAGTTGACCTGTTTCTCATTGTATTGAATGTATTTTAAATTTGTTTTCATGCTGTTCGAATTCGTCTATTTCATGTCTTGTCTTTTAAGTTGTTGATCAAAAAGTTTCAATACTTTGTACTGCTTTCCAGGACCTGAAAGATTCTGTATCACGAATATCCCAGTTCCTGGGAAAGACACTTGATAATGAAGTCATAGAGAAGATAGCAGACCATTGTGTGTTCAAGAACATGAAACAAAACAAGATGTCCAACTTCTCCATGGTTCCCACTGGGTTCATGGACCAGAATAAATCAGAATTCCTCAGGAAAGGTACTTCAATATCTCTGTAAACATTAATGCCTGCAGAATCATTGGATAATACCAGTGGTTCTCAATTTTGTTTCTGGTGAACCATAAGGCCTATGCAACTGATTCAAATTACAACCAGGGCCTCAAAGTCACTTTTTGGCTAGTTAATTGAGAATGACTTTTTCCACTGTGGCAGACTGATTAAAAATCTACCAGCCAGTAAATATTATTTTTTTTACCAACCAATCCCCAGCCATTACACCATAAAACAAAAGATAAAGGAGTATGCTGTTTAGTGTTTCCTAAAGAATACATGTTTTTCAAATAACAAGTAATGTGGTATATTGTTTGATTTCCCAAAAATCGAAGTCAAATTATAAACTGGTTGCTTTGAATCCTGGATGCTGATTGTCCGATAGCCAAAGGATATAATACCTTATGGCAAGTTTATAATTGCAATATGGCATCTCATGAGTTTTTGATATATTGCCAATAAACCATGGCCAAGAGCTGTGGCCAGGCAGTTCACGATATGTTGGCCTAAGAACAGCTTTTAGCCATGGTATACAGGTCATATAACGTAACATATTATATGACTTAGAAAATGTAAGTAACATGTCATACAAAATCGGTTGTCACAGATTTACATATAATATTTTATGCATTCCCCTGAGACCACATTGTAACTCTATGCCTTGATTACAACTCACTAAACTTTGACGATTGAAATCATGTGTGCAGTGCCAAGGCAGGCGTATGTGCAGTATGTGTTAATGTATATATGCTGTTTCAGGGATCGCCGGAGACTGGAAGAACCATTTCACTGTGGCACAGACAGAATACTTTGATGCAGCCTACAATGACAAAATGAAGGACATAAAATACCCATTTGTGTGGGATTAAATGAACAATCTCCACAGTCATTATACCTTAAATCATATATTTCCAATAGAAATAAATAAACATACGTATATAGTTAAGACACAATGTAAAACATTTATTTGTATGATTAAATGTGTTAACCTTCTTTGAAATGATGTATTTTATGCCTATAATTGTCAGAGTTGCTGAGTATGGACTTGTTTCTACAACTCTTGATGTTATATTCTCAATGGTTGTATTCTGTTATGTAATTGTTATTTTGTTGAGCAATTATGTATTGAAGTCTATTGCAAGTGCACAAGTCATATAATGATTCACAGTAAATTGAGCAATTAAAGCCCCATTTTGTGGTCTTTGACAGAGGTTTTGAGTGCTTTTTGCGACTGACAACAATCTTCCTCTTACCCATGGGCACAGGCCTTTATGAGCCCCCCCTCCCCACCCAGAAGTACAGACGTATTGCACCTGCGTGAAGTTGCCCCCCCCCCCCCCCCCCACCAACGCAAAACGTCGTCAAACTATGCTCGTTCGTTTGTGCTCCGTTTGTGCTGGTTTGAGTTTTAAAATATTAGACATTGAATTATAGACGATGACGTCACCAGCCCCCCCACATTCTCCAAATTCACCCAAAATAGTCTCGATCGTTTGTGCTTCGTTTGTGCTGGTTTGTGCCTCTTTTGATGAACACAGGACTGTGAGAATGGAATCCCTGTCGACTGCTGGTTTCTTGGGCATCTGGCATAAGCAAAACATAATTACCCTCAATTATTCTGATTCCAAAAAATATCATGTACAGCATAAATTTGTTTTAATATATTACTGTATTGGTCTGAATATAATGATCATATAATATAGTAAGGATAATGTAGATGGATAATATATCTTATATTAGGACCAATATGGTAATGTTCACCCCTAGATTGTCATTTTTTATTGAACTGAAAATTCATTGCTAACACTATCACTAATTTAGCTATGAAATGTTAAATACAGTTGCACCCATGGTCGTTTTTTAATACTAAAATGAAACTTTGTGCAGCTGTAAATAGCATTTCATAGCTAAATTAGTAATAGAAGTGTTATTATTGAGTTTTCTGTTCAATAACAAGGTTAGCTCTCTTGAATGTTGTACAATATTCTTGCAGCTACTAGTATTGTAACAGACAGTTTTAAAACAATGTATACTTACATTGTTCAGAAATTTGGATTAGTAACGACTTCTGTAGTTTGATTTATATCGACCTTTTCTCCACTAACTCTACACAATTTTATACAAGAGCATTCTTGAATGGAAGTGTCACTTGCCCCTAGTGGTGGGAGTGGAGTGTAGCAGATGAGACTCGTAAAAATTAAATACAATCACAAGACACTGAAGTGAGGATAATTGTTTATTGAACAAATTATGTGATGACAGAACGTCTTCGTCAATTCTACTTTAAAAGTGTGCTCACCTCGAGGATAGTTTAGCTGTTTTCTTGCCCAAAAATGCTGAAGTTACATTTAAACTACGACTTGATGACACACGTTCACAAATCCATTTTGCTCATAGAGTAGCAGAAGATAAGAGTGACATAGGCCTAATAAAAGAAAAACATTACGTTTTTATTAAAAACTACAGGACTACAAAAAACCTGATAAGAAATTGCATGATGTTCTATTTAATCATCTTTATTAGCATCTAACATTTTAGAGATTGAATAGACAAGACCAAAATAAAATGCTCATAGGCTATAGCTACTGACTAACTACAAACCAAAATAAAGAGCTGTCTGACTATTTTTGATCGTGTGACCATTGATTTATCTATTTTATTCAGTGAGCCTTGTTTGTAGCCTATAGGCCTAAATATTAATTTGATTACATTTCTGATATTTTAAAACCCAACGCGGCACAAACAAAACTTTTACCGGCACAAACCAGCACAAACGAACGAGATTATTTTGGGTGAATTTGGAGAATGTGGGGGAGGCTGGTTGACCTCAGATTGACCTAAAAATATTATTTTAATATCTAAAATACCGAAGCAGCACAAACGAAACTTTTTACAGCACAAACCAGCACAAACGTACCACAAACGAACGAGACTATTTTGGGTGAATTTGGAGCATGTGGGGGGGCTGGTGACGTCATCATCTATAATTCAATGTCGAATATTTTAAAACACAAAGCAGCACAAACGAAACTTTTACCGGCACAAACCAGCACAAACGAAGCACAAACGATCGAGACTATTTTGGGTGAATTTGGAGAATGGGGGGGGGGGGGGCTGGTTGACCTCAGATTAAACCTAAAAATATTATGTTAATATCTAAAAAACGGAAGCAGCACAAACGAAACTTTTTACAGCACAAACCAGCACAAACAGAGCACAAACGAACGAGCATAGTTTGATGACGTTTTGCGTTGGTGGGGGGGCCAACTTCACGCAGGTACTGATTGCTGGTTTGGACAGTCAGTGTTATGTTTGTAATTTTTTGAGTATAATTTAAGTGACTGTTAAGGAGGTGTCATAACATTATAATTGACTCACTAAGTAGCATAACCCAAACATTATAACATGTAAATGCCCCTTCTGATACCAACATGTGTTTATACAGTGGTTTCTTAAAACTTTGCCCTGCAACTCGTGCACATTCATGAGAGTACACAAACGTGAACACATTTACAGCCATGAAAACCCTTGCTGTGTACATCATTTTTTTTTTAAAGCCTGTGATTACTATAGCAGCTGTTGCTGATGAATCTTGTCAGTTCATACATTTGCCCCGTCAACTTCAATAGGAGTGTTACTTCTCGAGTATGTACAGTATGGCTCATTATACGGCTGGTCGAATGGAAATCACGACTAGTCTAATTAGCCTACGGTAGATTTACGCAAACAAAATAGGATATAGACGCACGTCTCCGTCATTTATATAGGTCCATAGATTAGCCTACTAAAATGTATTTTATATCGAAATGGTATAAACGTAGGCATGCTGTTTATAACAGGAAAATAATGTAAAACAACTAACAGCGTAAGTCTTTTGGGGTACTGTCCCCGCTTTGCACACAGCATCGGATTGATTTCGGTCAATTCTTGGAAATATTGCTCTCGGTTTTTTTTGGTGATGGGTTAACGCACTCACAAACACACGCAGTTGTATTAACACCTGTTAGTAAAACAGTAATGACTGTGCTTTTTAGTGTGGAGATCAAATCCATGAATTGCCCTGGTTAAGCGGATGGTACAGTGAGGTTTCAGATTATTATTTTTTGTATAATAGCATTAGGCCTACACGTGATAAATGTTTGCTTCAACGCATTACGTAAATTCAATGATTTATTTAACTATCTTTCCACTAGGGGGCGACACAACATATTTTACCAAACAATGTTTCTTACCATAGATATACATATATGATGTAATCTAGTTAGCAGCCGGTTTAAGGTAGCTAGGGACTTGAGAGATGTTTTGTCAGTAGTAACAAGGAAAATGCACTCTCCTGATTGTAATCGCGGTCAATTTGTTTAAAAGAAATTATTGCAATGTTTATATTCAAGATGAGCTAGACGTGCAGAAAACCAAGCAACAGCTGTATTCAGGTAAGTTGGCTAGGTGGCTAATGTTAGCTGCTTTTCTTTTGGAGTCTTCGCGGGCTAACAGTTGCTAGCAAGGCAACTATTTAGTTAGTGAAAAACGCAAAAACGTCAGTTAAAAATGTCTAGATAATACGGCATTGTGAGCTAAATAATTAGAATGGAAAAACATAGCTGGCCAGCGAAGCTACCTATCTTGCAAACCCCAATCTGGGGGCAGCCAGCCAAGCGTCAACACCACGTCACTTAGCACGTGGGCACTTGTTTATTGTTGGAACTGACTAGTTACTTTTCCTCAACCTTCAAGCGATTCTTGACTGGTTTTGCTTTATCATACTGTATTCTTAAGTGATTTATTATACTGTATTCTGAAAGTATTACTTCCTTTATGGGAATTAAGACATTATGCAAAGTTGCATGGTTTCATTCAATGCATACATTTTTGTTGTGTTTTTTTTCTTCCAAATAGCCTTTCCCTAACTAATAATGTGACAAAGTGTAGGTCTTGACAGCTCACAGAAACGTCAGAACAGGGAACCAAGGCAACCCAAAGTACATACTGGTCCTTTGGAGATCAACATAATAGTGACTCCACAATATGCCTATTTGTGTTTACTTGATGCCAGTCGAGTGGCTGTAATCATTCTTCTTGAAAGCAGGCAAATATGGAGGAAACCAAGGACGAGCTGGTGCATCTTTGTATGAACCATCCTGAGGGTCTCTCCATATTCAAGATTCACAATCTTTACCTGAAGGCCTACAACAAGCCTCTAGATCTGGGGGGCTCCAACAGGCAAGAATATGTTTTAATATAAACCAGAGATCAGCAGCTATGGTCATTGGCATGCACTAACAGATGTTTTTTATTCCAGCTCAGCTCTAATACATCAATAGCGTAGTTATTGTTTCTTGGTTCTGAATTGAGAAGTGTTGAATCAGTGTTAGAGTTGAAATGGAATGAAAGACTGTATGCTGGCCCTAGTACTAAGGAATCCATACTCTACGCAAATTATTTCCTGTAGGGATCAATGAAGTACAGTACCACATTTCTAACACTATATTTTTTCATCTTAGGTTGTTGGCACTAGAGACATTGTTGAAGACCATGCCTGACCAGCTTTGCTTCTCGTCTACTAGTGGTCTAACTGTATGGCCTGTCGTGTCTGGTCTACAGACAACTACATATTGTTCATCTTCGTCATCATTAGCTTCGTCAGAAGCATCAGAAGCAGCAGCTCTTGGGTGCTCACCTCAGACCAGTGAAGGTAAGGAGTTTACTCATTGATCTGTAGAGTGGCAACGGTATACCTAATCCACGGTACAGTACCTTTTTGGTACTTATTCATCATTATACCCCTTTAATAGGCATTCGACACAGCGTAGAAGTGTTTATTTGTATTTCATGTGCAAATCGTCAAGAGCACCCCGGCCCGTACAGTACGATTATGAATACGTATACTGTTACAGCCCTGCCGATCTGTGTTTGAGCGGATATGTGAAAATGTGCTTACTACTGCACCGCTTTCATATATCCGTCTTGTCATGGCTTTTGTTTACATGTGCATAAGCAGGAAGGACATACTGTACATATAGACCGACTGTATAGTAAAAACAAGAGGACTTTGGTTTTGTCTGATGTGTTGAATTATTATTTTTTTGCTTCAGCTGTGCGCCTGAACCAGCTGAAAGGAGAGGTGTTACGCATGCTCAGCTCTGCCCCTGGTGGTCTGGAGGTGCCTAAGTTGCGTACCACCTACAAACAGATGTACGGCAGGCAGCTGAAACTAGGAGAATATGGTCTGGCAGGCCTACAGGAGTTGTTTGCTGCCCTGGGGGACCAGGTGTGTGTGGAGAGACTGAACAAGATGAACGTGGTCAGGTTAAGCATTCCTGGGGACCAGAAGGAATTCACACAGACACAGCTGTGGCCTGTACAGGAGACAAAGCAGGAGGGAGTACAAATAGAAGACAAGAATGTCAACACAAGCTTATCAGGAGCTCTGCCCAGGAAGACAGGTGAGGCAGTATGTGGTTAGTTGGGAGCACCGGACACAGTGGCCTGTGTTACAATCCTAAAGTGGAAGACTCCTCAGTCGTCTCTAACATGTAACTAGACTTACTTTTTGGGAACAGTCCCAACACTTGTTAGAATGTTTCCAAAAGAAACGAAAACATTTGTGAACTCGCGTTTTCCTGTTTACTGTTGATAAAACCATGGCAAAGCACAACTGAACCAGAAACTATTCATTTGCAATAAGAAACACAGTTTGAGCTGATTGCAAGCAACCCTGCTTCAAGTTGGGTTGGGTAGGTTTTTAGCAGTTTTATAACATTTATCTGTATTGTGCATAATCAGCAATTTGTCAGGGGATTGCTTTAATCTAGGAAAACATGCTGACAGAGAAATAAACAAGAATGTACTACTTTGCCAATTCCTACCAGTGAAAGGACCAAAAGCTTGGACAACTTTCTTTGTCGAGACATCTTTTTAGGCGACTTTGACTGAAACATGGCCATAATGCTGTTGATTTTCTTTTCAGCTGTATGATCTAAAAAGTCCTGTCTTATAGAAACCCCCTCTGATGTCAAAAAACTACAGGCTGGTATCCCTTCTATCTTTCCTTTCCAAGACACTGGAGCACACTGTCTCCACCCAACCTCAAAACATGGCACTCCACTGAGACTGCTCTCCTCTGTTTAACAGGAGCCATTCACACTGCCCAAGCTTACTCTCTCCTCTGTTCTTATCCTCATTGATCCATCCGCTGCCTTCAACACTGTGATTGTGGCATCTTAGGCTCTGCTCACTCTTGGATTGCTTGCTACCTGGCAGACTGCTCCTACCATGTGACTTGGAGAGGACTGGTGTCTGCTTTGCAGCTTTTTACTACTGGTGATCCCTAAGGCCCGGTTGTTGACTCTCTCCTCTTATCTCTATAAACCATGTCTCTTGGCTCAGTTATATCCTCACATGGTCCTTCCTGTCACTGCTATGCAGATGACACTCAGCTTTTTTTGTCCTTCTCCCCTTTTGATACCCAGGTGGCAACCTGCACGTCTGTGTGCCTGGCCAACTTCTCCCTTGGGATGTCGGCCCATCACCTCAAGCTTAACCTTGACAAGACTAAGCTGCTCTTCTTTCGTGGGAAGACCTGTCTACTCCTGGACATGTCCATCAAGGTGGATTACTTTAAAAAAAACATCTGAAAACTGACTTTTGCCGATAACTAATTAATTAATTCAAAGGCACTTACTGCTAAACTGTGTGGTTGTATTCACCTGGATTTTTTTTTTTAGAATGTATGTACTTTAAATTGTTCTGGATAAGATCGTCATTAAACTAGCTAAACGTAAATGTGAAGTATGAACTAAATCAGTTATACAGAGGAAAGTAAACTGTTTTGTGTTTGTGTCAGGTGTGTCAAATGGCAACCTCCAGTTTAAAGCAAAGGGTCAAATTATTTTGATCAGGATGCTGTTATTATAAAATAATAATTATTGTGATATTTCATCATTCAGTTCACTTTCAAAACATCAGCATTAGTGCACAGCCTAAAGTTGATGTTATTAAAACCGGCATTATATTGGACTACCCAAATAGTTTCAAATCACTGACATTTGCAACTAAAATGTTCCTCACACCTAGTCTGTGCCAGCATGGTCACATGACTTCCTTGACAACCGGTCAGTTGAGATCAGCTGTAAGATACCAAGAAACTGAAACACAAGGCCTTGCTGGTTCCCTCCCTCCTCTCACTCCACTCCACTCCTCCTCATGACTCATGTCATCCCTGTCTCTTGTTTTCTGTTTCTCTGTTGCTGAGTCACATTATGTCCTCCCTAAACACAAACCCCACACAGCCACTCTGGTAAACAGTTCAGTGTTAGTAAGTCATTCAATTTCTTTCAATATTCAGTATGTCATTAATGTTCTCTGTGATTGGTGGTTGGCCTATGTATATATAGGCCCTAATCTAACTGTTCCTACCTCACCCAGATTGGGACACACTACAGTGTTTCTGATTCCTTTTTCTGTGTCCTGTGCAACAAATTACTCAGTTCCCAGCAAGTCAGTATTTACTTTCAGTTTCCTTTTCTCCTTGAAAGCACTGTGATTGGTGGTTGGAACCGGGCAGGGGGAGGGGTATAAAGGAAGAGTGAGATGTACAGGGAACCATTTCAGCTTTAATCAAAGTTCAGACAAATGTTCCGTCTGACTGTAGCCTTCATCGACATTCAAAACAAACATTTGGTAAGGTGAAATGTTCCCTCTTTATTCGTCTTCATTAATTTCATTACCTCTGTTTGCTTATCGTGTTTGTAAATGTTTGTAGTTTCATGCGATTGATGGTTGATATTAATGTCTCTGATATTCTGGGTTCTTGTGCATGTTTTGGACCTGTTAACTAATCTACTGGGAACTTGCTATTATATACAGTTGATTACTTGTTGTTACATTACACACTTCATCCTGACTGATTTGTTTATTTTTGTGGTCTCAGATAAAAACATGTATTATGTTCCATTCAGTTTGTTTGCACTTATACTAAACTATTTTCCCTTATTGTGTGTGTGTCTGCATGTATGTATGCACGTGTGTGCATGCATGTCGTGTGTGTGTGCGCGTGTTTTGTGTGTGCGCACGTGTGTTTGTGTGTGTGTGTGTGTGTGTATATGTGTGTGTGCACTAGCAATGTCTGAGACTAAGAACATCCAGAGGAAAATCATAGACCTGGTGGAGCAGCACCCAGAAGGGATTCCCCTGAAGAAGCTGACAGTCTTCTACAGCCAGAAGTATCACCAAAACCTCACTCTGTCCTCGCTGGGATTCAGCTCCACAAACAGCCTGGTGGCCTCTCTGGGGAAGGAGCTCTTTGTGGACCAGGACCTGGTCTTTCACAGGGCCCATAAGGAAGCTGCTGGAGCTGCATCAAAGGCAGCAGACGAGGCAAAAAAAAAGCCTCAAACTCGACCTGGGAAGGACCCACCATTGAGACCCCTTCCCCCGAAAGCCGGAGTGCTGAAAACACTACCTTCGTCCACTGCCAAAATAAGCTTTGGTTTCAGCTTTGATTCCGGGTCTGAACCCATACAGTCATCCCAAGCTTCTAACTATGGGCCTCCCCCAAGCTCTGGGTCATTCCTTGAGACGTCCTGTCCCTCTACACCCCCATCTGCTGTCCCACGTTCCTCCCCTCTCCTCTCGTTCTCCAGAACAGTGAACCAGACAGAAGAGTTGACTGAGGAAGAGCTGCTAGACCGAGTTAGACAAGTAGGATATTCGTTTTTTTTTTAAGTTTTATCTATTTGGTCATATGGCTGGAAAGTGAATACCCTTGGTAAAATTGCCCGGTCTCTAAATGAGCTTAAATAATCAAGTATTTCTTAAAGATATACTGTTCTTGAATATCTTTAATTTATTTTATTTTAATGTAAAGTGTATTTTATTGAGTGGATGTTTAATTCTAGTTGGGATTTTGGATGTAGGTGATAAAGGTTTACCCCCCTGCTGCCATGACGATTGCCCAGCTTCAGAATGGATACTTCCTGCAGTTTGGCAGCCCTCTTCCTCTCCACCAGTACAAGTCTTTGTATAACAACTTTGAGAAACAACCGGCAAAGTCCTGTTCACCTGCAGGCCCGAGAGAGTCCGGAGCAGAGAAACCAACAGGTAGATTGTCATAACTCATTAATGAGCAGCTGCTGTGCTGGCTGGTTTAACCTTATGTTTAATGTATGTTGTTGTCAGTTGTTTAAAATGACACAGGTAAAGTAAGAGCCAGCTTAAGAGAGATAAAGAAATAGAGAGATAAATAAGCGATAAAGACAGTAAGACGGGTCTCTCTCTTTATATTTCTCTGTATATATCTCTATGGCTCTTTCTGTCTATCTCTTTTTCTATTTCTTGCTCTTTGTCTTTAAATCTATTTCTTTACCTGTTTTTTCCAACTCATTATCTGTCTCTCTCCTTCTGTCTTTTTATTTCTCTCTATCACTTTGTTGCTGTCTTACTGTTTGTGGCCTTTATGTCGCTCTCAGGCACACCAAAGAGGGCAGAGAGTAGGGAGGAAAAATCTCTTCCTTCCACACCCTTGAACAACGGATACCTGCCGAATTGGATTGACTCTAAAACAGAGTTCCCCCTGTTATTAACACCCTCCCAGCCCTCTGTCAAGCCCCAAAGCTTCCTGCCTGGTACCTCTGTGTGGGACTCTGACTTCCCAGCACCTAAAGAGGAAACAAGACTGAACAGAGCCCAAGAGCGGAAGCCGCTCAATGCGGGACAGAGGGAAGGAAACATCCCTGTCTTTAGAGAGGCCTACTGTGCGCAGCTCAGGGAGGTGCATGGAGCTAACATACGGGCTGTGGAGGCACAGGCTAATGAAGGGGAGGAGGAGGAGGATGGAATGACGAGAAGAAGGAGGAAGAAAGCTCTGGATCCTGAGGTGGTGAACAGTCTGGTGGAGGACGTCATTCGAGACATTGCAACTGAGGGAGATCTTGTCACCAGAGAGAAGGTAACAAGGCATATCAGCTTTATGAGTGGCTCCATCTAGTGGGCACTTTGGGACATTCAGACTTTTTCTGCTTTTCAACATCACTGGGAACAAACTATGTGCATTCGGTCCAGTGTCCTAGATTTGTGCATATTTCTTTACACTAAATGCTATCAGATAAATACCTAAAATGGGGTAAAATAAACCCTGAGTAAATAAGCACCAAAGAAATGTGAGACAAATGCAACACTAGGTCTCACGAGGTCCTGATGCAGGAAAGCATCCCCAAACCAATACCAACTCCATGCTGGACAGTTGGTATTAGGTTCTTCCTGTGAAATGCAGTGTTTCTGCCAGATATGAGAGAGTCCATGTCCCACGTTCACTTTTGATTCATCTGTCCATAGTCCTGAACGCACGAGGATCGTCCATGTGCAATAAATTTTGACCCCTGACGATTGCATGTCTCATTACCAGCACACCAATCAAAGGAAACAAGCACCAAACTGATATTATACAGAAATTCAATGTGTTAATTTGGGACAAATCCCTTCATGGTGCTTTTCCCTTCATTTGGTCCCTTTCCAACTTGCCTTTTGTTGTGTTGTCTAAGGGATTTGAACCCTTTCTCTTTGTGCGTTGCCCAGGTGATCTCCCGGGTGTGCAGGCTGATGCAGGTCCCGTCTCTGGAGGCAGGCAGGATAGACCTCCGCTGGCAGATACCAGCTCTAAAGGAGCTGCAACGCACCCTACGGGAGGTCAACATGTTCATAGAGGTCAGGACGCAGACACTCACCCACACGCCAAGCCTCCCTCATTATCTTTTTGACCGTTTTTTATAAATGTGCTTCGTGAGTCGTCTACGACCTCGGGAGGTAACTAATACATTGTGTGTGGTTTTTTTTTATGACCATTCCAAGTAATAAGTAGATAATAGGCCTATAAGTGGGTAATAAAAGTCATAGATGCTACTTGTGGTGGAAGTGAACTTAATAAGAAACGGTCAGTTTAACAGAATGATTAATGGTGTCTAGCGAAATATTCAAACTTGGCGTGATGTTTATGCCTGACAAAATGATCTTAACGAGATGCAATTTTCTGACGAGGTAGTATGTTCCAATCAGTCCCAATACTGGCATACTAGCTTGCTATATACAAAACAGTATGTATCACCATCATCCGCGAAGTACGTACTTGTAATACGTAGTAGGTAGTATGCGATTTGAGATTTAGCCAAAGCTTTCGATTTCCTCATAGTTCACATAGCGTAGTGGTTAGCTATTTAACTGTTTTGGTATGGACGGCCATCTACAGTAATCTTTGTACAAAAGCACACTTTAGTTCCGAGAAAAACATTTCTGTTGTCCACATCATTTCAGCAAAATGGTTTGGAAAAAAGTGGCATTTGGAGATTATGTGGAGGTCGATTGACAATCAAGCCCTGTGGTCTCGTGGGATTATCTCTGTCCTTGTTTTGACCCCGGATTCGATTCTCCTCTCAGATGTTCCAGTTTTTGTCTCTCAGAAATATTTATCCACTTGATGCTTTTCAGCCGTCCCACAACAATATATATCCACTCTGTAATACCATGAATCTCATATGTTAAAAAGAGTCATTGTATTACGTGACCTTTTATTTTTTTATTGCTTTAAACGAACCAGCCATGGTGTGATTGGAGTCATTGTCTTCATTATAGGTACTGCATAGCTATTAGCTAGCATCTACAATAATATTTGTACAAGGGTACACTTTGGTTCCATTAATAAACGTTCTGTTGCCCACTTATTTCAGCAAAAATGTAATGGCTGAGCTAAAAGTTGCATTCCCGTGGTTTAAATAGTTTAATGATTAAAGACACAGTCTGCCACATAGGAAACCGCAGATCTAAACCAGCCAGGGACTACAACACTCATCCTTTCTAATCGCGGGCCGGCTGAACTAGGCTTGTCTGGTTCCTTTTCTGAATTCTTTTAAATATTATTTTTTCCAGAATACTCTTTTGTCACACACAAATAAACAAGCAAATCACCTGCAATAAGCTTTTCAAAGTGAATAATGTGATCATCAACTGGTGTGTTTTCCCATCAGTCTGCAGAGGCTGTGACCGCGATGTGTACTCTGTATGAGCTGGGTCAGAACCTGGCTGGTTTGAAGGACAGGAAGCGCTTTGAGGAGCTAAACCTGGGACCGCTGTGTAAACTACCACTCGTCCACCGCATGTTCAAGATAGACAGCAACACCAAGGACGAGGACATTCATCAGATCGAGACTGTTGACATACTGAGGGTACGAGGCACATTCGCCAGATAGACACTGTTGACATCCTGATGCTTAGAGAGACCTTCAAAGTGGATAGATCATTGATTTACTGACAGATAGAGAGACCTTCACAGTGGATAGATCATTGATTTACTGACAGATAGAGAGACCTTCACAGTGGATAGATCATTGATTTACTGACAGATAGAGAGACCTTCACAGTGGATAGATTGTTGATTTACTGACAGATAGAGAGACCTTCACATTGAATAGATCGTTGATTTACTGAGGGATAGAGAGACCTTCACAGTGGATAGATCATTGATTTACTGACAGATAGAGAGACCTTCACATTGGATAGATCATTGATTTACTGAGGGATAGAGAGACCTTCACATTGGATAGATCATTGATTTACTGAGGGATAGAGAGACCTTCACAGTGGATAGATCATTGATTTACTGACAGATAGAGAGACCTTCACAGTGGATAGATCATTGATTTACTGACAGATAGAGAGACCTTCACAGTGGATAGATCATTGATTTACTGACAGATAGAGAGACCTTCACATTGGATAGATCATTGATTTACTGAGGGATAGAGAGACCTTCACATTGGATAGATCATTGATTTACTGACAGATAGAGAGACCTTCACATTGGATAGATCATTGATTTATTGACAGATAGAGAGACCTTCACCAGATAGACCATCTTACTTTGTCATTGTTAACTGGGGACCTCGAATGAGTGGTTCTTACTCAGGCCCTTGTTTATGGGCCTTAGGGAAAGATTTCGGTGAAGCAACAGGCTGAGTAGATCCTCTTTTTGCTGTCTCCTTTCAGAGCCTTCGTGTGTTTAGGAGGAAACAGTGCAAGCCCAAGGTGGACCTGGCTGAGTTTATGAAGCACCTGTCTGACCAGTACAACTGTGAATCTCCCTACGAACTGGGCATCCGTATACACAGCGTGGGCCTGCCCATAGCCGTAAGTTTAACTTTCGCTGAGGTATCACTTTACGATTCAGTTACAAGTGCTGGTGTGTTGTTTCAATGTTATGCCAGACAAGAGAATAATAAAGGATATTGCACCTCCTTTTCTCCCCTAGACCTTACAGAAGGCTGTGAATTGTGAGCATGCGTGTATGGAGCGTGCCCGGGAGGCCATCCAGAGGGAGGTGGAGGAGGAGGTGGGAGAGAGGTTGAGGAAGATGAAGAGGGCCGTGATGGAGGGAGCACAGGGTCCCGTACTCTTCTCCTCTTTCGGGAGTGCGGAACTGAGAAAGAAGTACGTTACCATGACGTCAGCCGAGGCTGTGTTTGAGGTCTTCACCAATGCATCTGGGATCTTTAACCCCAAGATGACCAAGGTAATTTAGTGGTTTGATTTTTGTTTATTAATCATTAATGAGTTGGTTAATTATTTTAACACATATTTAAAACACATGAATAAAAAGCAAGTACAATTCATTGTAATATGTTCAGTCAGACACTTTTGAAAATGTCCTGTGGACACGGTATCCTTCAACCTAAGGTCATCCTTTAGATCATCCTGTAGATTAATTGATTCAAAGAACAAGAAAATATTAACACAATTCTTAACAATTTCATAGCCTATACAATTTTAGCTACTTCTGACCAAAAACATATTGTTGCCATCATTTGGTTGAAATTGTAAATGGTGAATGTCTTCTTTCATCCTAAGTAAGATGTTTCTGTTTACCCTGTTTGGACTCATCCAAGCATATTAATGCAGTAATGTGAAAGTGTTTTGTCCAGTTGGTGCAGGACTTCCTGTTGCGGGTGTCATCGGACCGTCTGGCCATGGCCTTGTTCCAGCTGGCTATCTGTGGGGGGTCTCTGGCTGCTCCTCAGGACCTGGTGCCCAAAGAGAAGCCTTCCAGACACAAACAGGAGACGAGAGCTGAGGAAAAACCACAGACCACGCCCCCCAGTGAAGGTAGCTGCCAACATCACTAATTTCCAGTGTTTAAGGTAATGAATGATATGATAACTTGTTAAAAGGGTTAGTCATATCATATCGCAGCGCTGACATGTCTGCCTGTCTGTTTGTCTTTCAGCTACAGTCAAGAACTTCCTGAAGGAGAGCCTATCGAGTCACAGCTCTGTGCTCACTCTGGCCCATGTGGCGTCTTTAGAGAGGAAATTGGCCAAGCACTTCCAGGTCACAGAATTCACATCTCTCGAACAGGGATCGTTCCTGGATTTCCTGGTCAAACAGGCCCAGGTTAGATTGAACACTTCTTTATTAAAGCGCTGTTCTCATTTAAAGTTTGAAATGTACCAGGGCACACCCAGGTGTTGTTAGAGGGTGTGTTCCTCTGCTCAGAGTTTGATTAGGCCTGACAGATCTTACATGGCTGGATAGGTAACCTGTTTTTAATATCAGGTAACCGCATCATGTTAGAGCAGTCTGCAAAAATTGGTTGATGCGTACAACATCTGACCCGGGTAATGTGACTGGTATGACAGCTAGAGCTGCCATGACTGAAAAATAATTGTGTCTGAACACAGACACACCTGATATCAGTGAACCGAAACTGATTTGAAACACAAAACTGTTTTGAGTATTAAGCTTGTGGTGTGAACCAAGGTTAATATTTGTGTGTGTCCCGTCACGAAGAATTAATTTACCCATCCCTCTCCTTTTGTCTCTGTGTGCAGGTCCTGCAGGAGACAGTTGGAGGCACTGTGGTTGTGGGAAGCAGCAGTAGTAGTGGTCCCGACTGGCAGGGGCTGGGCTGTGGCTTCAGACCCAGCAGACAAGATGTCTTTGAGTTCATCAAACAGTTTGGCGCTTCAACAGCCAATGACCCAGATGGGGTAACTCACACACACAGAGACATATACTACTAATTATTTATTTTCCGCTATAAAAATATAAGACTCAAAATCTGTAAAGGAATCCAATTTTGGTTTTATGTTCCTTTACTAATCTAGTAATATGTGTTTAAACAACAACTTGTCATCAAGTCATATTAAGATATTTGTACCTTACAATAATAGAAATGATCTATTTGTGATTTTTCCAAAGGCAGTTATTTCAATAATACTTAAGTCTGCATTACGAGACATAGAAAATATGCATTTTTAAATGTGTTTTGTGTCACTAAGTTACGATTTAAAGGTGACCTCTTATATGTAAATTCTGTAAGTAGGAAAAGGCCTGGTACATAAGTTGCACCTCAATACAAAAGTGTAACAGAAAAAAGTAGGATGTACATTTCACATTATCTCCACCGTCAAGGATACAGTATTAACAACATATATACAGTGTCAAAAACATATATACAGTGTCAATAACATATACAGTATTAACAACATATATACAGTGTCAATAACATATACAGTATTAACAACATATATACAGTATCAACAACATATATACAGTATCAACAACATATATGCAGTATCAACAACATATATACTGTATCAACAACATATATACTGTATCAACAACATATATACAGTGTCAATAACATATATACAGTATCAACAACATATATACAGTATCAACAACATATATGCAGTATCAACAACATATATACTGTATCAACAACATATATACAGTGTCAGCAACATATATACAGTATTAACAACATATATACAGTGTCAACAACATATATACAGTGTCAACAACATATAAGCAGTATTAACAACATATATACAGTATTAACAACATATATAATTTATTAACAGCATATATACTGTATTAACAACATATATACAGTGTCAACAACATATATACAGTATTAACAACATATATACAGTATTAACAACATATATACTGTATTAACAACATATATACAGTGTCAACAACATAAATACAGTATTAACAGCATATATACTGTATTAACAACATATATACTGTATTAACAACATATATACTGTATTAACAACATATATACAGTGTCAACAACATAAATACAGTATTAACAGCATATATACTGTATTAACAACATATATACTGTATTAACAACATATATACTGTATTAACAACATATATACAGTGTCAACAACATATATACAGTATTAACAACATATATACAGTATTAACAACATATATACAGTATTAACAGAATATATACTGTATTAACAACATATATACTGTATTAACAACATATATATACAATGTCAACAACATATATACAGTATTAACAACATATATACAGTATTAACAACATATATACAGTATTAACAGCATATATACTGTATTAACAACATATATACAGTATTAACAGCATATATACTGTATTAACAACATATATACAGTATTAACAGCATATATACTGTATTAACTGCATATATACAGTATTAACAGCATATATACTGTATTAACTACATATATACAGTATTAACAACATATATACAGTATTAACTACATATATACTGTATTAACAACATATATACAGTATTAACTACATATATACTGTATTAACTACATATATACTGTATTAACTACATATATACTGTATTAACAACATATATACAGTATTAACTACATATATACTGTATTAACAACATATATACAGTATTAACAGCATATATACTGTATTAACTGCATATATACAGTATTAACAGCATATATACTGTATTAACTACATATATACAGTATTAACAATAATGGGCCCAGAATGGAACACCTGAGGGTATACCTTTATGCACTTCAAGTCACAACAGCCTTATAAGTCCCAACTTGAGTTATATGAAAAAATGCTCCTGAAACAATAAGCAGGTTTCAGCACTTATGCTTGATTTCTCTGATTTCTTCCAGTAGAATCCTGTGTTCCCCAGTCTAAATTTGTATCTCCTGGGATTATCACCTCTGACATTTTCTTGGGGCTATAGATCCTGCTTACTCTTGTTGTATTTCTCTTTCCTTCCCGTAGCTGTCCCACATGGAGTGTTGTCTGAGGGCTCACTATGGGGTGAGGGACAGTCGGGACCTTGGACTGGGTCCTCTAAAGACTCTGGTCGGGCTGGTGCAGCGCCAGAGAGAGTTCAATCTGGGAGGAGGACTCAGCCAGGTCCGCTACGAGGTGGCGCTTCTCCCCAGAGACACAAGGTGAGTCCCGGGCTGTGATACTCTCCATGTAGTACACTGCTATTGACCCTGATGCTTTTGGCCTTTCTGGTTATTGATTGGAATTAAGCCCTTTTATTGGACTTAGCTAAGGTCAGTCTCATCTCCTTCTCTCTCCCAGTATGAGCAGTAGTGTAGGTGAGGCCCAGCTGATGGTGGGTCTCCTTGGGGACATATCTCAGACCGAGGCCCTGTCCTGTCTCCTCGCCTGCCCTCTACTGGAGGACCTGGGTCAGTGGAGTCAGTGGGAGTTGGTCTTCAGGCCCCACCATGGAGCTCTCAAAGACTTCATTGACAGGAACGCTGGTAGGAACCGCACCCAACAGTTTTGAATGGACCTTCAAGTTAGCCCGTCTTACAAGTTAACCGTCCAACTCAGCTGTAGATACATAGTCAGAACAGGGCCATCAAATTGGCGGGCTTGGGTGTAGACTTCTGTATTCTTGTATGTTCTGAACTAAAAATCAATGCACAGTGAATGGCGGTAGATGTGTACGGCGCATGACATGTCTGTCTGTTGTGGGTCAGGGAGTACAGACCTGTCCGCATTGGAGGTGTCCCCGGGCGTCCTCCTCCGGGTCAGTACCTGTACTGGCATCAAGCTCTTCTCCGACGCCGCCATGAGCCTTGACCCCGTGGGGACAGCCGGACACCTGGTCTCTATTGTGGTGGCTGATGGGATAGCTGACGCCCCCACCACCCTCCTGGCCAATCACGTGGAGAGTTCCCTGGCCGCCGCGGTGGCAAAGGAAGGTGAGAGTGCGACGCGGAACTCGGTGGGGTGGTTGTGAACTGATGTGGCGAAAGCCCAATAAGAACGCGACTGAATGGAAATAATGTGTCTTCAGATCTGTCTCGGGCTGAGGAGAATGGTTCATGTTTCAGCCCCGTGGCTCACTTCCTCCTGGACTGTCTGGTCCGCATTCCTGCCAAAACCTGCCGGTCCCTACTGCAACAGGTCAGCGTTCAAGTCACAGCGTTCGAGTCTAGAATGACACCATGTGTCCGGTATAGGGCATTTCTGTCTCTATGTCAAGGCCTACAGCTCATCCCCTGTTTGGCAGGGAGACCTTAAGAAATGGAAATGATTTCTGCCGTCCCTATGAACCGGTGTGACTCGCGTCCACCTCCTCCCCCCAGGTGTTCCTGGAGCCTTTCTCTCGGGTGCTGGGGGGCCAGGCCAAGTCGAAAGCGGTGCTGCTATCAACGGCCCGGTTCAGTCTGCGCCACCTTAACTGTCTGCACCAGCTGGGCATCGTGCTGGGCATCACAGACTGGATCAAGGACTACCAAACCAAGCTCAAGCCACAGACGATTCAGGATCTCAGCCAGCCCCGAACACCAGCAGCAAACCAGACAAAGGTCAGACCAGGGAAGATTACCACCAGGGAGGGGTTCAATGAGGTTTTTTTTATGTTTACAATCCAGGAAGTTAATGAAATGTTGCGGTGAATTGAAAATAGCTTTTAGTTATTAATATCTGTTTAAATTCCATACTACTATCTTCCCTCTCACTCCGTCATATCTTCACTTCTCAGTCTACTCCTTTGGACACTGAGAACAGCAGTCTCTCTCAGGCTCTCAGTGAGGATGAATTGTTCCCAGAAGACTACAGCTCTGACTCCTCCCTCCTAACCCCACCACTAAACCAAGGTGAGGGGAGCACTAAAGCATTATGGGTAAATGAGTCAGAGGTCAGTCAGTTTCCTCACCCACTTTACTCTTGCAGACGGCGGGGAAGAAGACAAGGATGAAGACGAGGAGTTGTATGAGCTGACCACTCGCAGCCCGGACACACCCTCGGACACGCGCGGTGACGTTGATATGGAGGATTATGGAGAGGAAGAACGTTCATTAACTGAGTCGAAGACGGCGGGCGCTGCTGAAAGCAGAGTGGGTCCACACAAGGCCATAATCGATGATATCAGGTTGGTCTTTATTCTCATTTCGTATACGTTATTTATAAAGGGCCCGTCAGTTACTCAGGAGACTGAAATTATTTGCCAAAGCCCCCAGAACCTCAGAAAGTTCTTCCGCTGCAACACTGAAAGCATTCTGACTGGCTTCATCACTTCTTGGTGTGGCAGCAGTGATGCATCCAGCCTTAAGGCACTTCAGAGGGTTTTGTGGGGATCTCCCTGCCAAACAGGCCCTCTAAACAGGTGGTGTCAAAGGAAGGCCCTGAAGACCGTCAAAGACTCCAGGTCCCAGGTGGCACAGTGGCTGACGTGTGGCTGGAAGCTCCATAGGATGATGCGTTTTGGCCCTCAGGCTGATGCGGAAAATACTTACCTGTTTTCACCATGGCGTCTGTTACAGGAAGAGTCAGTTTGGTATTGGAGTAGAGCTGAACGAGGAAGGACACAAGCTGATGATTGTTCACCAGGAGCGGCTGGGGCGCAGTCTGGACAGGCTGTCCACTGAACTCTACAGCAAAGACACACACTTTGTTCTGGAACTGATTCAGGTGACTGGCTCTCCTATCTGACTATGTATCTGACTTTGTGTCTCTTATCTGACTATGTGTCTGACTTTGTGTCTCTTATCTGACTATGTGTCTGACGTTGTGTCTCTTATCTGACTATGTGTCTGACTTTGTGTCTCTTATCTGACTATGTGTCTGACTTTGTGTCTCTTATCTGACTGTGTCTGACTTTGTGTCCCCATCTGACTATGTGTATGACTTTATGTCTCCTATCTGACTATGTGTCTGACTTTGTGTCCCCTATCTGACTATGTGTCTGACTTTGTGTCCCCTATCGGACTATGTGTCTGACTTTGTGTCCCCTATCTGACTATGTGTCTGACTTTGTGTCTCCTATCTGACTATGTGTCTGACTTTGTGTCCCCTATCTGACTATGTGTCTGACTTTGTGTCCCCTATCTGACTATGTGTCTGACTTTTTGTCTCCTATCTGACTATGTGTCTGACTTTGTGTCCCCTATCTGACTATGTGTCTGACTTTGTGTCCCCTATCTGACTATGTGTCTGACTTTGTGTCTCCTATCTGACTATGTGTCTGACTTTGTGTCCCCTATCTGACTATGTGTCTGACTTTGTGTCCCCTATCTGACTATGTGTCTGACTTTGTGTCTCCTATCTGACTATGTGTCTGACTTTGTGTCTCTTATCTGACTATGTGTCTGACTTTGTGTCTCTTATCTGACTATGTGTCTGACTTTGTGTCTCTTATCTGACTATGTGTCTGACTTTGTGTCTCTTATCTGACTGTGTCTGACTTTGTGTCTCTTATCTGACTATGTGTATGACTTTATGTCTCCTATCTGACTATGTGTCTGACTTTGTGTCCCCTATCTGACTATGTGTCTGACTTTGTGTCCCCTATCTGACTATGTGTCTGACTTTGTGTCTCCTATCTGACTATGTGTCTGACTTTGTGTCCCCTATCTGACTATGTGTCTGACTTTGTGTCCCCTATCTGACTATGTGTCTGACTTTTTGTCTCCTATCTGACTATGTGTCTGACTTTGTGTCCCCTATCTGACTATGTGTCTGACTTTGTGTCCCCTATCTGACTATGTGTCTGACTTTGTGTCTCCTATCTGACTATGTGTCTGACTTTGTGTCCCCTATCTGACTATGTGTCTGACTTTGTGTCCCCTATCTGACTATGTGTCTGACTTTGTGTCTCCTATCTGACTATGTGTCTGACTTTGTGTCTCCTATCTGACTATGTGTTTGACTTTGTGTCTCCTATCTGACTATGTATCTCTACCTATTTGGGACTCTTGTCTTCCACTCTCGTTTTCCTTTCTCTATCACACTCAGTGTGCCTCAGCGCATCCAGTGTTTTTGAAGGGTACGCTATGTACTGCATTTACATAGGCTGTGCTTTTGTCTTTGTGCCATTCCTAGAATGCCGATGATAACAGCTACCCGACAGAGGAGGGCCCTGTCCCTGCACTGGCCTTTGTTGTAGAGAAAGACTGTGTGACTGTCCTGAACAACGAGACCGGCTTCCAGGAGAAAAACATCCGGGCCATCTGTGATGTAGGCCGCAGCACCAAGGGCAAACACAAATATGGATACATAGGTAACTGCTGAAATAGTCTGGACCCTGTAGGTAACCCATCTAAGACTATATCTAGTATTATTTATAGTGTTTCTCCACAGCCTGTCTTGCCTTAGAGTTTGATATTTTTCTTTTGAATCACACCGATGAGGAAAACTGGAATTTCAAACAAAAATATACTTTTTTATATCTTCCATAGTCATTCTAACAAAATTTGAATAATCAACAATGTGAAAAAGGAAAACAAATACTCTTCCTCTGTAGTTCAACACACGTCTTCTCAAGCTCCTCAATTAGTGCTGAGTGATTCAGTCCTTTCGAGGTGCCCATTGAGAGCCATCCTGAATTGCTTTGCAGGACTATGAAGACACTTCTCAAGTGTGGCAGTTAGGTGTCATGTGGTGTCCTTTCCATAATGGGAGCTGAATGCTTTGTGGAATCAAGGCTGTTTTTTGTCTATGGGATTTAATCTGTTTTATTTGTTGTTTATATCTCTCTACAGGTCAGAAGGGTATAGGTTTTAAATCTGTGTTTAAGGTGACGGACTGTCCTGAGATCCACTCTAATGGATTCCATCTACGCTTCGACAAGACCAGTGGCCCAATGGGATACATCTTGCCACACTGGGTCAATGGCGAGAGATCGCTCCACACACAGCTGGTCAACCACACAGACACTAGGTTAGTGGATGCATTACACAGACCCAGCCCACTGTTCCGAGTTTCTGTTGGACAAGTTAAGGTCGATCCCAAACAACACGACCTTCCTGGATTTATCTAAATGATAATTTTTTTTGCTTGCCTGGAATAAACACACAAACATTCGCACAAACGACCTGGAGAGTCGAGTGACATTTTGGTAAAAATCTGTTGAATGTCTGTTTTCTGTTAGCTGGACCACTAAGATCTGTCTGCCCCTGCGCTCTGAGAGCTACCAGACCAGAAACCTGTTCCACGACGTACACCCCTCTCTTCTTCTATTCCTACATCGCCTGCGTTCTATTACCATCTACAACCAGGTGAGACATGTATACACACAGAGGTTTCAGCGCCACCATGCCTCCCCGCACGCTTAGAGGGGCTTCCACCGCAGTACCCATATACCGATGGGCAGAGACTAGGAGTCTACTGAAGACCGTCCGGTCTCGTGCTGACTGTTCCCTGGTCTTTGTGTTTGCCTGGCCAGCCTGAGAACCGTGTGGTGACTATGACACGTCGAGATCTGAGTCATAATGTCCTGGAGGTGGAACACACTGAGGGAACAGAACGCTGGCTGGTGGTCAAACACACAGTGCACCCTACTAAGGTACTACACCCACCCATACACACACACACACACACACATACCTGCGCGTGTGTGACTTTCACAGATCAGTAACTACAAATCAGTAAGACACATCAGTTGCTACTTTGAAGAAGAGTGGTGGAAAAGAAGGATGGATGCATTTTGAAAGCATTAAAATGGGTCAAATGTAATATTGATCATGGTGTTGCTTTGAAATGTTTCTCCTTCAGATCAAGGAAGAAGTGGATTCGACGGAGCTCGCCCTGGCCTTTCAGCTGGGTGATGACATCAGAGCTCCGCCACAGAAGCAGCCAGTCTTCGCCTTCCTGCCGCTCCGAAGCTTTGGCTTTCGCTTCATCATCCAAGGTTATCCTCACTCACACACACAAATATAGAATTGTTTTTCTATCCTTGTGGGATCCGGAATCTTTTTTCCCTTTTACTTAACTATACCTCTAACCTTAACTTCAATAAATTAACCTTTATGCCTAACCCAAAACATACACTTTGAACTAACCTCAATTCTAACACTAACCCCAGGTTAAACATAACCCCTAAACCGGAAATAGCATTTTTCCTTGTGGGGAACATGCTTGAACATCTTCTCAGGGCTGAATTGTCACATTACCATGTTCTGTTTCCCACATATATAGTACAATCGGGATGTCTCACTGAATCATACACACACCCTCAGAGATTTTACATTTCAGAGATTTAGCAGACACTCTCGTCCAGAGCAACTAACAGCATCTTTTCTGTACCAGACGCCCTGGGAATCGAACCCACCAACCTGGCTGAGCTACAGAGCTACACGGGACACTCAGACCCGTTTTTCAACTACTTTCCAATGACTTTCCAATTTTTCTCTTGCTCCAGGTGACTTTGACATCCCTTCTTCTCGAGAGGATGTGGACAGAGACAGCTTATGGAACCAACAGCTCCGATCAGAGATCCCTCAACTGTTCTTGAATGCCATGGATGTCTTCACTGTAAGGGAAAATATGATAGAAACTGTCATTACATGCACTGCATGTTGGGAAATATGGTTTCTGACTCCTGTCTCCACTCATCTCTCCAGAATCACCCAGAGTTCAGTGGGCTGAAGGGCTTATGTCACTTCCTGCAATTCGTCCCACTGCCTGACGAGGTGATGGACTTCTTCAAGCCTGTCGCAGGGCAGATTATACAGCTGCTCAAAGGAAAGGCCTTCCTACCCACACTCAAAGCAGGTAGATTACTGAACCCCTCTGTGTCTCAGACTCAACACAGGTAGATTACTGAGCCCCTTTATGTCTCGTACTCAAAACAGGTAGATTACTGAACCCCTCTATGTCTCATACTCAAAACAGGTAGATTACTGAACCCCTCTATGTCTCATACTCAAAACAGGTAGATTACTAAACCCCCCTATGTCTCATACTCAACACAGGTAGATTACTGAACCCCCCTATGTCTCAAACTCAACACAGGTAGATTACTGAACCCCTCTGTGTCTCATACTCAACACAGGTAGATTACTGAACCCCTCTATGTCTTATACTCAACACAGGTAGATTACTGAACCCCCCTATGTCTCAAACTCAACACAGGTAGATTACTGAACCCCTCTGTGTCTCATTCTCAACACAGGTAGATTACTGAACCCTTCTATGTCTCATACTCAACACAGGTAGATTACTGAAGCCTCTGTGTCTCATACTCAACACAGATAGATTACTGAACCCCTCTGTGTCTCATACTTCACCTATTTTAGTACCACCACCACTCATCTCTGTCAGTACCTTGGCTGTGTATTCGTGCTTGAGTACAGCCCATACATGACATCACCTGACTCTTCCCACTTCTCTCTAGACGGCTCTGTGGACTACAAGCTGCCCTCCCAGGTCGCTGTGTGTCAGGACACGGTCATTCGCAATGTGATTGGTGAAGAGGAGCTTAATAGGCACCTGTCTCTGGCCTATCTGCATCCAGCCCTGCTGCCAGCCCCTCCACTATCCCTGCTCTCACATCTGGGAGTACGACACCTAAGGGGAAGTGATGTCACCACTGTAACAACCGCCATGGCCAAGGAGCTGCTGCACGGAGAGGGCATCAACTCAGGTGAGGGGGAAGGTGTGTAAGTAAGAGGGTGTGTGTGTGTGTGTGTGTGTGTGTGTGCGCGCGAGCACGTGTTTGTCTGTTATGTACACAACATTTGTATATTTCTCTATCAGACTCAGGTCTGCGTCGGCTGGCCAGGTTGTTGGTGTGTAATTTCCGTGCACTGGAGCAGGGCTACGGAGAGACAGACTCCATCTTGACCACCCTCCGAGATCTACCCATAATCCCCCTGGCTGATGGGAGCATGGTGGCGCTCAGCGGGCATGGAGTCTTTTTCCCCGTGACTGAGACCAAGAGTGCCAGCAACACAGGTAACATACAGTTTCCCAGCCCTGGACTAAAAATCCAGCTCAACGGAACATCCACATGGGAATACATTTTTAGTCCTGGGCTTAATCTGTCTGGAAAACAGCTGCTGTATATTTTAGAATTATTTTTAGATTGTTGGCTTAAGACAATACATTTTGTATTTTTATTGCAGCCTTTACAAATAAATGTGAACGAAAGAATAAGAGATGTTGTATTCACAGTTGTAGCTGTTTGAGACATTTGTAGCATTAGGTTTAAAATTGGAATGAAATGTTCCATGGAATCGACCCTGTGGAAGACCGTGACAGCTTGACGTCAATACGTTTTTTTCCCTGTCACCCACATTCTTGCACAAGCAGTACAACAGCACTGGTGTGCGTCATCAAATTAACAAAAAGACGCTGGGAGCAGCATGGGAGCGTGTCCGTGAATAATAGATTTACATGTTGTGTATAATAAGCTTCACTCCTGTGGTTCAAAGGCTGCAATACTAATCCTTCATAATGAACCTGTTTGGTGTCGCTGTCTGTGAGAGTGCCACATCTCCTGTGAGAGTGCTGCCACTTCTGTGAGAGTGCTGCCACTTCTGTGAGAGTGCTACCTCTTCTGTGAGTGTGCTACCTCTCCTGTGAGAGTGCTACCTCTCCTGTGAGAGTGCTACCTCTCCTGTGAGAGTGCTACCTCTCCTGTGAGAGTGACACATCTCCTGTAAGAGTGATTACCTCTCCTGTGAGAGTTCTACCTCTCCTGTGAGAGTGATACCTTTTCTGTGAGTGCCACATCTCCTGTGAGAGTGTTATCTCTCCTGTGAGACTGCTACTTCTCCTGTGAGAGTGTTATCTCTCCTGTGAGACTGCTACCTCTCCTGTGAGACTGTTATCTATCCTATGAGAGTGTTATCTCTCCTGTGAGAGTGTTATCTCTCCTGTGAGACTGTTTTCTCTCCTGTGAGACTGCTACTTCTCCTGTGAGAGTGCTACCTCTCCTGTGAGAGTGTTGTCTCTCCTGTGAGAGTGTTGTCTCTCCTGTGAGAGTGTTGTCTCTCCTGTGAGAGTGTTGTCTCTCCTGTGAGAGTGGTACAACGCATCATTGTCATTATTTTTGCATAATCTATTTTAAGCTCTTATGTTTTATGCACTTCCATTTGAATGCCTCATTGCCATAGACTTATGTTTAAAACCCTATAAAGTTGATCCAAGGTCAGTCCCCCCCCAGGTTATGATGGGGCACTTGCCCTTACTGATCTGATCCTAGACCTGTGCCTCTAGGCATTGTTTAGAGTTGCACAGACAATTCTTGTGATTTAAGAGAAGTGGGATTAATAATAGCTAGTTCTGTATAGACTTGAAAGCCAGTCTCAACAGTGCCCTCAAGAGATTGGGGACTTAGGTATTTGTTGTTAGATTTGGGGCGGAAAAAGCCATACATGGCAGAATCAATCCGACATCTATGTGGTGAGCCTTTATAGTGATGCTATACCAATTAATTTATAATTTAGAAAGTAAGTTGCATAGGTTACCAAAGCAGTGTACGTAGGCTTGTTGCTGCTCGCGGGCTTGTAGCCACTCTTTTGAAAATAACTAACTCGTATGGCAGTGGGCTTAGCTCTCTATAATCTGTTAATGCAAGACTAAATTCTCTGAGGATTATCAGAATTGTGTGTGTGTAATCCTAGTTTTACTAGACACGATTGACACAAAGATACTCAAACTGACAATTCGGCCCCCTAAGGCTTTCTGGCCTAAACAAACGTGTTTGGTGTTAACTGTATCTAGTAAATGTCTTTGTATTTTGGGTAAATTAAGATGGCATAGGCCTACATAAAATATACATTGTGGTATATTTTGAGTGTGTTAAATTATTTACCTAAATAGCAAGCACTTTGTCAATTATTCAAGAAACTATTTGGTTAACTAGCTATTAGCTAACTTGCAAATCTGGCAATGTCGACACAATTCTTGTTGTTGGTGAAGTGACCAAATATTTCCAACTGGAGTTTGACACTGTTCACTAAAGCAGTTAATCAATCAATCAATCAATCACATTTATTTATAAAGCCCTTTTTACAACAGCAGTTGTTACAAAGTGCTTTACAGAGACACCCGGCCTTATACCCCAAGGAGCAAACAACAGTAGTGTTGGATTTCAGTGGCTAGGAAAAACTCCCTAAGAAGGCCGAATTTTAGGAAGAAACCTAGAGAGGACCCAGGCTCAGAGGGGTGACCAGTCCTCTTCTGGCTGTGCCTGGGGTAAGATATTAAGAGTCCAATTGGAATAATTTATACATTTCTCTGGGCTAAATCCAGAGTCTATTTGATTTTGGACTAGGTCAAAAGTATGACCAGGTGGACAAGGACAGGGACAGCAACGGGCCCCCCAAACCAGGTATTCCGCAGGTGTGGACCAGGACCTCATCTCCTCCTAAAATTTAAAACTGGAGGAGACTGAGAAAAGTTAGAAGTTAGTCTGAAGTCTAGAAGTTAGTCTGTTTCTTAATACGGTGCGTTACCCTTGGAGGATACATTTGCTTCAGAATGTTTTTCCTGTCTGGCTGTGAGGTAGCACAGGGACAGGTCAGAGTCAGCACAAGTGTGCACCTGTGTTCGCTCTGTAGACAGACTGCAGAAGAGGACTACAAAGAAGGGCTGACCTCCGCTTAATGTCTGTTCCTACCCATCCCCCCTGTGTTTAGGCGTGTATGGTGATCTGTACAGGGATGTGTGTGTGGTGCATCCATCCCTGCTGTCCTGTGTGGAACCACTGGAGGGCCAGCAAATCAGAGAGCTGCTTAGAAGACTGGGAGTCCACGAGTTAGAGCCAGAACAACTGCTACAACAGCACATATACCCTGCGCTGAAGAACAACACATGGAAGGTACTCATACACAGCCAAGCCTGTTGGCACAAATACGTTGATACAGTTGATTTATTTTCAGACCCCCATTTCTTGGCCATAGTTACAGCACATCTTGACCTGTCTCACTGTAGATTGATGGGATGGCTGGAAATCGGTCTGCATTTTATTTGTGTACATGGACCATCCTCTCATTCAGTATCCCTAATTTCTCTCCCTCACCCTTTTTTCCTCTTCCCCTCTGTCTCTCTCTCTCTTTCCCCCTCTCCCTCTCTATCTATCCATCCATTTCCTCCAGTCCAAGCCAGTTGAGGTAGTAGTAAGCTACCTAGTTTTCATCAAGCAGCACTCATCCCCTCCGGAGTACACGCACCCAGACACTGTAATACCTGTGCTGACCACAAGGGGGCTGCTCTGCCCGGCTGAACACAGAGTACACTTCTCTACGCATTACGGCAATATGGACCTGCCCAACAAGCTGCCAGGTAATGAGGCACTCACAAATAATCACTGCAATGATTTTTTCATCACTATAATATTCTGAAAATAATGCCATTCATGAACACCTCCGTACTATCAATTCAAGAAGGCGTAGACCAGTCCAGTACCTTTCTAGACACTATTGGTTGGTAGCCTACAGGTTAAAGCATCTCGCTAGTAACTGAAATGTTACTTGATTGAATCCTCAAGACAGCAGGGGGTATAATCTGTTCTGTCCCTGATAACCACAGCTAACCCTCATTGCTTGCCCGGTCGTTGCTATAAATGAAAATGTTTTCTTAGGTCAACTTACCAGGTATAATAACGGTACAAAAAAGAATGGTTGGATTAGACTTGAACTGTTGAACTGACCCAAATACTGCATGACTAACTACAATGGGATATTGTCCTCAGAAGTAAGCCTTGGTCTTTGTGACTGTCCCCAAAACAAACATTGTGTGTATGTGTGTTTAGCAACTCCCTTTGTGAGAGACTGGTGTGTGTGTGTGTATAGCAGCCTTCATTGTGAGGGTGAAATAAGGCATGAAATGTTCTCGAGAGAGGTCCAGGGTGCTGTTTGTGTGTCTCTGTGCATGTCTATGTTTGTGTATGCGTGACTAATGACACTACAGTTGTGTCATTAGTTATGTAACAGTGGACGTGGTGTCGGCATGCTTGACCTGCCTCTAGAGAGAAGAAGGCTGAGGCTGACCATTCCACTCTCTTCGCCTCCGTTCCTCTGGTCTACTCCACCATTTAGCCGTCTTCTTATTGGCCATTTCTGCCCCTTTTTTTCTGTGCTCGAATTTCTGATCACTTGTCACCCGCTAAGGCTAAACATACCAGCACATTTTTATGTAAGTTCAAACTGTCACAAAGATAAGCAGTCTGCGCCCTTCCCTCCAGGTGTGGACTGGGTGTTGCTGAACAGCTGTTATGTGGAGACGGATGGAGACGTGGCTGGATGGAGGGATCTGTTCATCAGGCTGGGAGTCCAAGACAGACTCATACTGCGGAAAGAGAGACGCACCTTCACTGCTAAAGAGCTGGTGAGGAAGGAGGCCTGAGGACTAGACAGAGATATGTTGGACCTTAATGAACACAGGATATATAGCTCCGGTTTTGAGTTAGGAACAGAAGGGTTCAAATTAAGAGACCACTTCAAATTTAACACTTCTGTTCCTCACTCAAAACTTTCCTTTTCGACTTTTTTGATAAGGAAAGAAAAAGGTGCAGTGGTCTCTTTATTTTTTCCGGAGCTGTGTATCATATCGCTTAACATACACAATATTGACTGGTTGCTTAGTGACCAGGAGCCAGTTAGAATCCACCTGAAGGTCTTTGTGGTATTTAGCCATACATGACACCAGAGGTCCTGTTTATCATGATTCGCAAGGGGCTAAAGGCTGGAATAGACTATGTCTGACCAACTGATTCCCAAAATAGTGCTCCGGACAAAATATAAGTAATTTTTACGATGCAGCAGCGATGACCAAACAGTAAGGTTAAAAAGATTAACATTCCATTCCAAGGTGTGACTAACCTCCCCGTGCTTGCTAATGGATGGCCAGAACTCTGTGGTGATTGATATAAGCAACTGTTTTAAACCGGGTTATATCACGTATGTGATGGAGTTCTAATATCTAATTCAGGCCATGGTGAGAAAAGGGACCGTCAGCACCACTCAGATTTATGAGTTGAGTCATTTATGTGAATGATTCATGTTGTCTTGCCCCCCCCCCCCCCATCACATCCTCTGTTTGGCTGAGTCACTGACATGTCCACACATTTAAAAAGTCTCCTCCCCCTTCCTCTATCCCTCCCAGGCCTCCAGTCCGTGGGCGCTGGAGAGTAAGTTGTGGCAGTGTGGAGCAGGAAGGGTCGGAGGACCAGAGGAGGGATGCGTCCTGGACGACTACCCCTGTGAGGAGCTCCACTCCCTGGTCACGGCTCAGCTTCCTGCTTCAGTCCTGGTGGAGCAGAGACGAACCCTGTTGGAGCTACTGGACGCCAACTGGGACACCGGGTAACCAGTTGGTTTCCTATGCCCAGTCACAACCCCTGTGCCCACCCAGGGAATGGCAGACATTCCCACCCACTGACACACACTCTTAAACAATATGACGACCCTCCAGATAACTCACTGGGTTAACGAGGAGCTGGTTTACATGCGTCCACACTCCCAGTTTGTAATCCCGCAGACTGCCACCGAGATGTCCTAATCCAGTCCAATCCCTGCTGTGTGTATGTGTGTGTGTGTGTGTGTGGGGGGGGGGTTACTTACTTCCATACTCCCGTCCCTGTGTTCTTGGGCACTAGTGTGTCTGCCTGAGTGAAGGAGCATCTGTGTGTGGTTTATCATGATCCTTTTGAAATCCAGGTCAGCAGGGTAGAATTGGATGTTAAGTATTGAGGTAATTGCAGTCACCGTGAAAGACGGGGCGGAGCTGAATTCCCATCCTGCATCCTGACCTTGTGTGTCACTCTTTCAGGCATCTCTCTTTGTCATGCACTACCTGTTGGATGTCATTGTTTAGTACTCTTGTATCTTAATGTCGGCCTTTGGCTTGTAATTGCCTGGACACAGCGCTTAGCTGTGGTATATTAGCAATAAACCCCTGAGATGCCTTATTTGTATTAAAGCGTTAACCAAGCAATCAGAGCAGTAGAAATACATGTGATGTCATGCATCAGCATTCAAGTTTCCAGCCAGCCAGTTTAATATGAGCATTATAATCTGAGTGATTAAATCCTGACTGCTGAAACTGAGACTGCCTTGTGGGTTGATTAAAACATTCCATTCATCACCTAAAAATATTTCTTAATTCACTCCATCCTGTTTTCCTCTTACCAACTCATTAATTATGATATCAAATGTCATATATTTACTTATACTTATGTGTCCATTTCTCTCTCTCAACCCTCAGTGACCGGTACTCTCAGTACATCACAGCCCAATTGATTGACAGTGAAGGGCGACCAACTAAGACCACCAAGTCATCCTTCTTCCACTTCCTGTCAGACCTCCCCTGGGTGCCGGCCTATCGTCTGGAGGCAGGGACAGAGGGACAAAGAAAGGCGGAGTATCTGTGTCCTAACAAAGTCTATCTCTTCTCACCGGCGGTGTACAGTCTACTGGGGACTCATACCAGTTACCTGGACATGACCCCCAGCGAGTTCACCAGGACTCTGGGTAATAATGTTTGTCAGTGTAAGAACAACGACAACAGAAAATACAAATTGAAACTGCGTTCTCAATCTGTCTCCTCTTCCTCTTTCTTGTAGGTATGAAGAAAAATATCAATGTCGAGGAACTGATTGGCTATCTGAAGATGTGGTGTGTAAAAACATGCTCAGAAATTGGTGAAGAGGGGCAGGAGGAGGAGCCAGAGGGATCAGAGTTCAGCTCCACAGTAGAGCACATCCACAAAATGTACTCCTTCCTGTACAACAACTGTTCTCAGACCAGTCTCAAAGAGCTCTTTGAACACACCCCAGCTGTGTTTATAGAGTACCACAGGTAGGACACTCCAGACATTTTGTGTAAATTCAACCGGTATCACTGCTCTGACCGCAAACCTTTCAGTGTTTAAGTGCTGGCTGTGTGTTTTCAGGAATGGAGAGTGGTGTTCTGGTAGGTTCTACCACCTGAAGGAGGTGTGTTGGACAGACCCCACTGGGATGTTTGTCCGGTATCGGGAGTTGACCCGTAGAACTGATAGCATCGTACAAGAGCCCAGAGTCCTGGCCCCATTCTACAGCCAACTGGATGATATGAGGAACCTCTTTAAACAAGTATGAAACCAATCTTCAACTCGGGGATCATTGTAACGTCAGACCTTTAATATATGTAGTGGGGATGTGTAGACATTAAGTTAATGAGTCAATGTATGGTGGTACAGCTGCTTCAGTGTAGTCAGGAGTTTCAATCCTGGATGAGGCATAACGACAGTCACCAGGGAGCCTGACATGTGGCTATGCACTTTGGCTCAGTACCATCTGGCTTGGTGGAGCTGGTGCAAAGAGTATGCAAGGATATAGGATTATGTGCTGGTATGTTTAAATTGTTCATCTGATACAGGTGAAAATACAATCAGATTAAAGCTGGCCTTTGACCTTTTACAGGATAGTTAGGTATAATAAAAAATCCAATGTGCTGTAAAACAAAGACCCAAATAATTGGTTACTGTTCAAAATATAAAACACTGAAACGAAAGCGTATGGGTATTTTTGAATTCATTCCGGTGATTTACAGCAGCAAACCTAAATGAGTGTTAACCAAAGGAGGTATAGGAAGTATTTAGTGTGACCATATCTACCAGAGCAGAGGTTACTGTTGGAGTAGCAGATGTTAAGAAGTGAGCCAATGTAGAGGGGCCATTTACTTTTAAAGTTGGTCCCAATGATTCTGGTGTTGCGTGCTGTAAGGTTCAGTTAACCAGAGTCACCAGAGTTAGAGAGTTACAGGAAACGCTGATTATGAAGTGGATGTTAGAGTGGTACATTTTTTCTGACTTATAAAAAACATTTTTAGCTGCCAGCCTGAAAACTGTGCCCTCATAATCAAGGATTGGTAGGATTGTCCTTTTTACCAGTGTGTACTGGACCGCGGGGGAGAGGGGTGCCTGCCTGACATTAACATTGTCAGTGTGTTTTGTACCATTAGAAATGTATTGCATCATGTTATCGAATATATAGCCCTGGTTATATTGACATGGAAACCAATTTTGTTTGTTTCCTGTAGTTGAATGTGGAACGCACCCCATCCATGCTACAGTATGTAGGTTTACTGGAGATGGTGTGTGACTCCTGTCCTCTTCCTACTGGAGACATTCTCAGAGATGTGTCCATACTCTACGCCAGGTTGGGTGAGTCTGTCACTCATTTATATGAATCATTCTTTTCTCACTGCCTAGTCGTGCTCCTTACAGGGATATTATATCACTTCCTTCTACCTTAATCCAGTCTGTATAGCTATCCCTGCTTTTTTCTGTCTAACTCTTGTCTTTGCGTGTTGTGCTGTCTGACTGTTTCTGTGTGCATTTCTCTTCAGCTGACAAGTGTAAAACCACTGTACCAGGAGACCAGGAGAGTGTCCGACAAATCAACCCCAGTTATTGCTCCACAATGAAGGGTACGAAACAACAGACACCCCAGGTCCTTATTGGACAGGTTTCACTAACATGTACAGTACTACTTCATGAAGCTGGTTGAGAGAATGCCAAGAGTGTGCAAAGCTGACATCAAGGCAAAGGGTGGCTACTTTGAAGAATCTACAACATGAAAAGTATTTTGATCTGTTAAACGCTTTTATGGTTACTACATGATTCCATATGTGTTATTTCATAGTTTTGATGTCTTCACTATTATTTAGTAATGTGGAAATTAGTAACACTAAAGAAATACCCTGAGTATGAGTAGGTTGTCCGAACATTTGACTGATTCTGTATACTCCTTTCGTCCACTTCCATGTTCAGGTATGTTGCAGGATAAGAGGGTGTTCCCTACCAAGGACAACAGCTGGGTAACTCTAGCCCGCAGACCCATGATCCCAGACAGTAAAGACCTGGAGAAGATCTTCAAGGCCCACCAGCAGGTGTGTCTGCTCAACCTGCCTCCAGCAGAGAGGAGGCCAGCCCCCAGGGCCAAGAATGGACCATCTCCAGGTACTGGACAGCAACAATGTAACTAATAGGAAAGGTTAACAGAGAAGCTGTGGGTTCGCTTTTCTGAGCCTCTCCCTCTTCTGTCCCATAGGTCGGTCTGTCATTGCGGGGGAGTTCAGCGAGGAGGATAGGAGTCTGTTCCTGGAAATCTGTGGCATACGCTTTCTCTCCCAGTGTGTCAGTACCGAGGCACAGACTGAGAACTACAGACCATGCCCCCAAATGCAGAGCCTGGTGCGGTCTGTGGTTCCATACATCCAGAGGTTCCTCTACCACCATGATGACCTTCAGGAACTCTACTGCGAACTGCAGGACAACAACATCTCACAGACCATCAGACAGCTCACCTACGGCCAGGTAATAACATCACACAGACCATCAGACAGCTCACCTACGGCCAGGTAATAACATCACACAGACCATCAGACAGCTCACCTACGGCCAGGTAATAACATCACACAGACCATCAGACAGATCACCTACGGCCAGGTAATAACATCACACAGACCATCAGACAGCTCACCTACGGCCAGGTAATAACATCTCACAGACCATCAGACAGCTCACCTACGGCCAGGTAATAACATCACACAGACCATCAGACAGATCACCTACGGCCAGGTAATAACATCACACAGACCATCAGACAGCTCACCTACGGCCAGGTAATAACATCTCACAGACCATCAGACAGCTCACCTACGGCCAGGTAATAACATCACACAGACCATCAGACAGCTCACCTACGGCCAGGTAATAACATCACAGTACAACCTAAATATTGACCCTCCCAGAACAACCTAAAGTGATCAGAACATCACATATTTCCAAATAAAACTCACCTACAGACACCAACCGCCCCCCAACACATCACAACCATTCTTATCAGTCTTCACTGTCTTCCTGTGCTCCACCGAACTGAATTGAAGACCCTCCTCCTCACCTACAAAGCCCTCCGAAATCTAGCATCTACTTACCTCTCTGACCTCCTGCCTGGCTGTGTCCCCTCTCGCTCCCTCCCCTCTGCCTCTGTTGACCTCCCTGACCTCCTGCCTGGCTCTGTCCCCTCTCACTCCCTCCACTCTGCCTCTGCTGACCTCCCTGACCTCCTGCCTGGCTGTGTCCCCTCTCACTCCCTCCACTCTGCCTCTGCTGACCTCTCTGACCTCCTGCCTGGCTGTGTCCCCTCTCGCTCCCTCCACTCTGCCTCTGTTGACCTCTCTGACCTCCTGCCTGGCTGTGTCCCCTCTCGCTCCCTCCACTCTGCCTCTGTTGACCTCTCTGACCTCCTGCATGGCTGTGTCCCCTCTCACTCCCTCCACTCTGCCTCTGCTGGTCTTCTCCCCTCCGGCTTTCTGCCTGTCAACTATGGGTACAAGGGCTTTAACCTGCACAGCACCTAGGCTCTGGAACGTGCTTCCACCACACATTTGACATGCAGACACCGTTAGTTCTTTTAAAAAATTACTAAAGACACATCTTTTCCAGAAAGCTTATAACCTGTAGTTTCATTTTCATTTTAAATACATTTTTCTAAAGAATTCACCCCACTGCACTACAACAAATGCCAGGTTGTAATCTTGTTTCCTGTATGTATAAATGCTGTTTTTACTATGTAAGATGTCCTTGAGTGTTCAGTAAGTCATCCGCTAAATAAAATGTGTTATTATTATTATGAGAACTTCCGTCGAGAGCAACACCTTTGAAACGGGCAGGAAGCTGACCTCAGTGTGTGTGTGTGTGTGTGTGTGTGCGTGTGTGTGTGCGTGCCCCCGCCCACACAGGTGGGCAAGCTGTACACCCGCTACCTTCTGTCTGTGAGCGATGACGAAGAACCCCTGATTGAGATGGAGAACGTCATCTGCCTGCTGAAGGACAACAAGGAACTTTACATCCAGAAAGACCACCTCTCCGCCAAGCTGGACATCTGCAGGTCTGTGCCCGTTCACACGCATGTGTCTGTGTGCTCTGTTACGTGCGGGGTGAATAAATGTGTGTGTGTATGTTTTCAGAGAGCTGGTAAAGCTTTTCAGTTCCAAGAGCAGTCACAGGAAGGATCTGGTTTTCTTCCTGAGCGGTCTGATGACATCACTGCACGAGCCTGCAGCTCTGAACAGGTTCCTTCAGAAGGAGTGTCCAGGAGAACTGCCCAGTGAGCAGGAGCCCTGGGAGGTCCCGCCGCCTGCGGTCCCTCTACAGCCCCAACCAGGTAGATGGATGTCCACCTGAGTGTCCGTGTGGCCAAACCTCTCGGGAATCTCGTGACATTCCTTTTTAAAACCTCACCAGGTCCATCGTTAGGGGTCCGGGCCGTCTACACCCCAGAACAGGAGTTCCAACCTGAGCAAGAGGATGGAGAGCAGACGTTGATGTGCTGGCCTCCGAGAGCCGGTCTCTCCAACACCGCTGCCAATCGCCCAGGTGCTGAGAGTCCCGTGTGTGTGTGTGTTTAGTGTGTTGTGTTTGAGGTGTGGGTCATGTTTAGGCATAACCGTTTTGTTATTGAGTTTAAGGTTCTAGATTTATGGTTAGATGGTTCGAATATCCGTCACAGGACCCTAACCCTTTATTTATGGTGCCCTCTCAGAACGCCCGGGGGCAGCCGGAGCGGTGGAGGCGGTGATGAAGATGTGGCCTCCTCCGGCCGAACCCCAAGACGCCCCCATCTCCCTCCAAAGCCCCAGAGAGAGGGCCGTAGTGAGAGAGGGTGCCCCGAGTCACAGCCATGACCCAGCGGAGCACCTTCTACCGCAACACACCGACCACGCTCATCCCAGCCGCCTGGAAACCATGGCAACCCCCACAGCACCGCAGCCAACAGGTCAGACTGCAGGTTTTTGCCCTTTTCAATGTACACCAAGGTTATGTGATTGGATGACTGGGCTGTCATGGAAGCAGTATGGAGCGTCAGTGTAACTGGCTGTTTGGCTCCACACAGAGCCCAGTGGATCTGAAGCAGTGGCAGCAGGGCCACAGTCGGAGGGTGACACCGGAAGAACCAGCCATCTCCCTGAAGGAGGCTTGGGTCAGACCGCCCAACCCACCCAGCAGTAAGACCTTTCCCTGGCTACTCGGCCACCTCATTGTTCCTCTTGCCATTTTCTCTCCCTTCCTTCCTTTCTTCCTCTCATCACTTTCCGTCTCTCTCTGGCCCTCATCTCGTCCTCCGTCTCCCCTCCCTCAGCTCCACCGTTCCAGAAGGGGTGGTGTCCAGTGTGTTCAAGGGAACCAAGCGTCCTCCCCTGGCCCTGGACTCACCTGTTTGGGCCAAACCTCTGGCTCACCATGCCCTCCTGGAGGACCTGCAGCTTAACTGCCAGAAACCGCCTACGGTGAGGGACTGATCACAGTGATTATATCTAACCTCATGGACCAAGAGGCACATTAGGCTGTGAAGCAAGTCAATATTTAGATGAGCTGCAGTCAACTAAAAACATTTGAAAATGTGATGCTTTTTTTCCCTCATGCTTTCTGTCTTGTTGAACTCTGGAACCCTGAATGAGTGAATGCGGTGTCTATCCATGTCTCCTGCAGGTGGTGTTTTCTGACGACCAGGGGGACATGGTTGCCATCGGGGAGTGGGGCGAGCAGCTGGTCTTCTCCTTCCTCTGTCACTGGAGAGACAGCCAGGCCCCAGGGAGACCCAGCCTGGTCACCTGGTATAACCAGCATGGTGAGAGCGGCCAGCCCTGCGACTTCAGACTCACCTTCAGCCTGACGCAGGAGGCAGGAGAGGGGGAGGAAAGAGATGAGAGACTAGTTAAGAATGAGCAAACGATGGCTGTGAAAGAGGTGTTTGTGGAGGTGAAGTCGACAGTGAAGAAGAACAGAGCGTTCGTTCACCTCTCGGCCAACGAGCTGGACTTTGCCTTGAGGGAGAAGGAGAGGTATCACATATTCCGGGTGTACAACGCAGGCGATTCAGAAAATGTCCGCCTGTGTCGCATACAGAACCTGGCTCAACACCTCCATGCGAAGGACCTGGAGCTCTTCCTCTTTGTCTAGGAGAGACACTGGGGCAGCCTATTTCCAACATAGTATCATAAGAAGTCCACTATAGGGCTTTCCCTACATAGTATCACGACCATGATAGGGAATATGATGCCATTTTAGATTATGCAAATGTTTAGCTTCCTAAATGTGTTTTAATTGTACCTCCGGTAACATTAAGGTGTGTGGAACATGCCGTTTCATACCATATAGATGCCCTATTTGTTCTGTTTAATACAGTTGTTGTTCTAGATTTTGTCTCGTAAGCCGTTTTTATACTTTCTTAGAGTTAGAGGAGCAAAGCACTGGTTTATAAAACAGTCACTACTCTACACTGGGTGCAGAGACAAGAATTGTATCAGCAAATTAATCTGACTTTAGAAATGTGGTTCATTTTTACAGTATCCCTTTGGTAACATTTGTATTGATGTTTTTTCTAGTTAATTCCATTCCCTACTGTTTATCGTGTGAGGTGTTTATCTACCTGACACTGTCAGAAAGGATTGAGTTTCTATGCTTTCTCCATTGTACCAGTCTGAACTGTAGAACATATTTAGGTTGTACCTTTACTGGTAACATGTTGGTATCTGGGTCCACACTGCTTTTTAAACAACCTTTTTAAATGCACTGATTTCATTTTAAATAATATTTTAGAGTTGGAAGACTAATTCCAACTGATTTAGTTTAAGTCAAGGTAGAGTAATAAAACCTGTTTCATGACCTTCCCTGTTCTGTTAAAAAGTCACCCTGGACTGTGAGTTTTGTTTCACACTTTCAAAACAGAGATGATGTATTTCATGCAACTGTTGATTTTCTTTTAATCAGTTCTCAATAATGAAGAAATCTGAACTGTTGAATGTCTTTTATTTTTTTACAATTTTTCTTAACATTCCTTTGAAAAATAAAAACATATTTCTATGTAATATAGAAGCATGAATGGGCTGGTATTTTCTGCTACTTCTCTTTCCAAATGTTTTCTTTGTTGAATTGATGGAAACTGAACTGATGGAACATTATCTTTGATTCTGGATGCTGCACCTCGCAGTGTGTGTGTGTGTGTGTGTGTGTGTGTGTGTGTGTGTGTGTGTGTGTGTGTGTGTGTGTGTGTGTGTGTGTGTGTGTGTGTGTGTGTGTGTGTGTGTGTGTGTGTGTGTGTGTGTGTGTGTGTGTGTGTGTGTGTGTGTGTGTGTGTGTGTGGTGCCAATCTGGTCTGGCAGCCTGCTGCTTCTGCACGGTTTATAAGGCTGCCCCGTACCTCCTTTACTGACCAGCCTTCAGAACGTGTAATACTATGGTATCTAATTACAGAATACCAGCAGTGATATCTGTTTCTGTGATGCAGTCTGTTTGTAGCACCAGAGATGATAAGGATGATGTACCTTGGTAAAATAACTTCAGGCGGGTGAAGGAATTTGCCCCAGAGGACCCTCACCAACTGATACAGATTGACCATTGTGGGCGTTCAGGCTGATCGATGCCTGGTACGGACGATGCCTGTGATCATGTGGCTCCACAGATGGTGGTGAGGTCAGACGATGGTGTCGTCAGGAGGGGACACAGCCTGCCCTCCTCGTGGTGCCACAGAAAGGCCACGAAGATCATCATGTTGGATCTCGTCCCCCAGTTAGCTCTGCTTCCATCTAGCAGACAGAGACGAGAGCATCGTCGTGCCGAGGACACAGAGACTGAAATAAACGCTCCTTAGACACAGGTCATCAGGATGCAAAACCTACTGAATCTGTCCTGTATTTTGATCTTCAACTGAGAGCCCCTTTTGCACACAATACAAATTCAAACTCAGAAACATTTATACACATTCAACATGAATGAACACACAAACAAATGTTGGTTTTACAATTAAGGTGAGAAATGGCAGTTTAATACCATAAAAATATGTTTTACTTAACCCTAACCTTAACCTCAGTAACCTACACTTTATGCTTAACCTAACGTTAACTATACCTAACCATTAAACTTCCCTTTAGTGAGGACCAGCCTTTGTGCTCACTTCGCTTGATTTTCCTTGTTTCACTATCAGATTGTAAAACAGGAACACACACTGTCCCGTGTATCCCACATTGTGAACACTGGTCAATTTCCATTTAACCTTAATGCTATCCTTTTTACTGATTTTGTTGTATTTATACATTGGTGATATTTACTTATTTTATTTAACCAACTGCGTTGTTTAGGCGATACATAAACATTAGCTGAGTCGCAATATCTGTTATGATGTTTATGCAAACAATATAAAATGTAACTTGTGCGAGAATTTTCTCTGGGCCGCCTTACCAATGTTTGTTTGACCTACATTCAAATGGCGGAGACAAGGGCAGTATTTGGTATCTGGCAGTATTTGCTCACAGAGCAGGATGTGAACAATTGTAGAGAAGATTTGCAAATAACTAGGGTGCCCTTCAGGCAGCACCCTATCTGCAAATATCAGGGGGGCCCGGCATGAAATAACTGTGCTGATATCTAGGGGGCCCAGCATGAAATAACTGTGCAGATATCTAGGGGGCCCAGTATGAAATAACTGTGCAGATATCTAGGGGGCCCAGTATGAAATAACTGTGCAGATATCTAGGGGGCCCAGTATGAAATAACTGTGCAGATATCTAGGGGGCCCAGTATGAAATAACTGTGCAGATATCTAGGGGGCCCAGTATGAAATAACTGTGCAGATATCTAGGGGGCCCAGTATGAATTAACTGCAGATATCTGGGGGGCCCAGTATGAAATATCTGTGAAGATATCTAGGAGGCCCAGTATGAAATAACTGTGCAGATATCTAGGGAGCCCAGTATGCAGCTGTCTTCAGATACTTTTGGGTAGCAGCAGTCCTGTACGCATTTATCATAGTGCAAATCTTGAATTTGAGTCAATGTGGATCCCAGTTAATTTACATTCAAATGTCCCCCTTCCCTGTTCAAGCTTGCCTGCATAAATGGTACCGAACATTGCCGATGATCATAGTGGTAAAACATAATAAATGCTGATACCATGCTAATCTTCACTAGCCCATAAATATACCTATAACTAAGTTTGATATTTCCGTTACTTGAATCACCATAATACCATAGGCGACCTTAGCAATATCTTGAAGAAGAGTTAACCGGATACATTCGTTTCATTCCTTCCTATTCCCGGTTTTGAGTTGCTAATCTGTACGGAGACAGCGAGGACCGCGGCTCTGGTCCAGGCGTACAGGCAGGGTGCGCTACTGATTCCTCGCTGCTATTGGTTGAAGTAAAAAAAAGGGGCTGGAGCCTTCCTATCCCCGTTTCCTCTCAGATCCCCTCATCCAGGAGCGATGCGGAGACAATAGGAGTGGGGCTAGAGAAGCCTGCGACATGCCTAGTGGTCCGCTGAGCAATGACAATTTACCTCTAGACCGGGTGTCAGCATAGAAATATAAGAATGTGAATATATCCGGTGAAAATACATTTTAGATCAGCACGCACGGCTATGCGCTCCTATCATCTTCCGGATTTATTTTTTATCTGGCTTCACTGGGCTGATTTCAGAGCCCTCATATGTTGGACCTGGACGGGTTGAATGGTGAGTAAACCTGTATAACGAGCAGTGACTGATATCGAATGATTTTAATGCAGAACCCCTGGTGTTGCTGCCGACTGGGTGCGCATTTGTCTAGCAGTAGATACGACTGCTGCTTGCGAGACTGCTGCTGCAAGGTGTCCGTCTTTCGAAACAACGCAGTTGCGTCTATCTACTGATTATTTTGTACAATTAAGTCCTCTGCACTTACCTCTAATGTCTTCTGATGTTTGTTGTGGGAATGCGTAAACGTGCCGGTGTCATGACATGAATGTGCAGTGGTTAACATCCATTAAATTCGATCCAAAAGATTTTTTCGCATACATCTTGATGTTTGTTGTAGGCTAGGCCTACACTGATTTAGGGAAATGCCTTTCTTTTATCTAGTGCTTTCTTTCTCTCTCTCTCTCTCTCTCTCTCTCTCTCTCTCTCTCTCTCTCTCTCTCTCTCTCTCTCTCTCTCTCTCTCTCTCTCTCTCTGTGTCACTCTCTTTTGTTTTTTTTCTATAGTTTTGGGTAGGTGAAACAAATTCAAATGAATATTCCAAGTACCCTATTCCAAACCCTTACAATAAACGAAACTATAACCTTAACATCGATAACTAATCATTTATTCCTAAAGTTAACCCAGCACTAACGTGTAAGGCTAGACCTTCACTATAATGTCTAAACCTAAAGGTAACACCAATTGTAAGTTTTACCCTAATCCTGACCCCTAAGTCGGAAATCACGTTCTACTTCGTGGGGACCAATTTGTCAGGTTTTACTACTCTATCTTTGCGAGGACATTGGGTCACCAAAGGTACACATTTACCTGGATCACACACACACCAACACCTCGACAATCACTTGGCCTTATATTGACTGTTCTCTTCACTTACATTGTCCTATACATCGTATGCTCTCTCTCTCTCTCTCTCTCTCTCTCTCTCTCTCTCTCTCTCTCTCTCTCTGTCTGTCTGTCTCTATCTCTTTTGGTCCCCTTTGCGTGTGTTCAGGACAGAACATACAGTCCTAAATTGGCCGATGGCTCTCGGCCTGCAGGGGACAACAGCATCTGGAAAGATGGCTGGAGCCACGGGCAGCCTGTGCACTCAGGGCTGGTCCGTCAATCTTTCATAAACAAACCGATCAGAGCTGGCTTCAGGACTGGATGGGAAGGGAAGCATTAGGACAGAGTTGTTCTTGGGCATCAGCCTCGTGGTTAGAGTGTTGGGATGGTAACCCCAAAAGGTTGCAGATTTAAAACTGGAAAATACATCTGTTGTTTGGCCCTTGAGCAAGGCACATAACCATATTTACCCCTGTAAGTTGCTCTGTATAATAGGGTCTTCTAAACGACTGAATCGTACACGTTGTGAGGTACCCCTACAACCGTGAGTCGTGCCATAGAGGGCTCAACATGATGCTGGAATGTGGACCCTATTTGGAAAAGGCCTGATGTAAGATAGGCCTGTGTTAAGGACACTAACTCCAGTTGGGTAGTGTGAAAATGGCTGGCCACTGGTGAATAGGTCTGACTGCGCAGGTCGCATTGGCTGGGTCTGACACTGGTCAGCCATGCACTACTATGTCAGGTGAAAGTGAACCAGCAGAAATGAAACATCTCCCATCTGCTGACTGACTCCTGGGAAGAAGTTTATTGAAGCCATCATAACCTTAAAATGTATATTCCAGAAATAGTCAGAGGGGCTAAGCTGAAGCACTTTTGTTTTCTCCATTTCATGATGTTTGGATGAGTTTATCGTTTCCAGAAAGAGGCAAGGACTAAATGTCAATTTATTCAAAAAGATTCCAGTACTCAAATCAAAGATGGCTTCATGCTCTTGAGATTTGTCTTCAATAAGGTCCCACACTTCAAGTCCCAGGAAATCTCTTTACACCTCAGATATATGATGTTTGAAGGTGTAGATGCAAGGAAGATTATATAAAAGTGTACATAGCAATGAAAAGGTCCAGCAACACAGTAAGCTCCATCATTGTGAAATGGAAGCACCAAGTCTGAAACCACTAAGACTCTTCCTAGAGCTGGCCAGTCGGCCAAACTGAGGGTTGTTTACATTATGAGAGAGAGAGAGGGTAAAACACTAGATATGTTTTACTTGGTTTGCATAATCACTTCCATTTTGTTGGAATTTACACCAGCATGTTTGAGACGTACCACACAGGATTGTGGCTGTCAATCGCGGGAAGATCGAGCAATATGCGGTTCTGATCCAACTGTCTTTATACTTGCAAAAAAAAGGGGGTCTCAATAGAAAATGTGGTGTACGCTAACCTGGAAGGTGGCGTCTCATGCTATAGATATCTGCCAGTTTACACAACCAAATAATGTAGGTTCTCGAGTCTCTGAAAATATTGCGTGATGTAAGCAAGCCCTAAGTAACCGGTAAAGAAGGCCTATGGTCTGGGAGGTAATCAACAACCCAGTGTCTACTCTGACAAAGCTGCAGAGTTTCACCCTTTCAAAAGACCAAGCATATAGATTTATAAGAATTACTTAGGATGTACAACTTTCATAGGGTATTATCGCCTCAGAGGCAGTGTGTGTCATTAACAACAAATTGTCCGGCAAGTTGTCCTGGTTATTGATAGAAAAAAAAACATAACATTTTCGGGACAGTATGTTGATGGATGTGAAATGCTACATGATTATATCCAGCTTTGTTTTGGACAGATGTCCTGGGTTGGTGGGAGCAGTAATGCAATGTGACATCTCCACCTGCTGAAGGACTTGTGATTGTGGTCAGTTCCCATACCAGACTGTTATGAGCACTTGGTCAAGATCTTCTCGATGGTGCATCAATAGTATCTTGAGAGGAACCTCCAGTTGCCTCAGAGAGCAGAGTTGTTGTTGAGTTCTACTGAGAACTGGCGGCATTGACGGGTCCTTGGTTACATGGACACAGATGAACTTAAAACTGCTGACTCTTCTGCTGCCCCGTTGGTGTGGATTGGGGCGTGTTTCCTCCTCTGCTTGCAGAACTCAACAATCATCTCCTTTGTCTTGTTGACGCTCAGGGAGGGGTTGTTGTCCTGGTACACAATGACAGTTTGCTTACCTCCTCAATGTAGGCTGACCTCGTTGTTGGTTACAGGGCCTACAGCTGTAATCTTGTCCGCAAATTTGATGATCAAGTGGATGTTGTGCAGAGCCTTGCAGGATTGGATAGAACAATGACTAGATCAGAGGGCTGTGGCCACACCCCCGGGGTGTTTCAGGTCAGTAAGGAGGAGGTGTCATGGCTTATCCTCACATCCTGATATGATAAGCCTTAAGGCTTATCTAAAGGCTGTTTCATGAAGTCTCTGCATTGTGATTTATTTAAAAGAAAAACCTAATTTGGACATTCAAAAGTATACACAATGCTGGTTCTGTTGAGATGAGGACTTTTAGAGCATGTGGTCTGAGATCAGTGTTCTGGTACTTCACATTACTGGTATAAGGGAGTCATTTTGCATCGACCAGGAAGTGGTTGATTCGTGTATAAACATTGTGAACATGAGAGTGAAAGAAGTACTCCCTAATTGTGGAGTTGGACATTCTCTGTACATCCAATGGATAACTGCTTTTGATGTATATACAGTATATATGAACTTGCTTGAATCATAGGTTGGCGAATTCCTAGCATATGATCTATTGAAGTACTGGTCTAGCACACAGGATGGTCGTAATAGTTTGACATGAAACTTGAAACTGAAATCTTCCGCTGCACCAACGTTTGCCACATATCTCAGTCTGAGAGTCCTTCCTTTGGAGTCGTTTAGGTGACATCAAAATAAGGGGTGATGTGATGTCCAACAATGTGTCACTAGGCTTCACTAAAGTGGCCTTCATGGAAGAGTGGCAAAATAGAAAACAACTCACATTAAATCTCAGCTGGTTTGCCAGAAGACATGTGGGAGACTGAGACCAAGTGGAAGATGATTCTAAGGCCTGATAAGACCAAAATAGAGCTTTTTGGCTTCAATGCTAAGAGCTACATTTGGCTCAAGCCTAACACCGTACACCATCGTGAGAACATCATCCCTATCGGGAAGCATAGTGGGGGCAGCATCATGCTATGGGGATGCTTTTGTGCGCCAGGGCCTGGAAAGCTTGTGAAGATAGAGTGCAAAATGGATGCAGCAGAGTAATCCTTAAAGAAAACCTGCTGAAGTTGGTAAGAGACCTGGGACCTTGGGAGAAGATTAATCTTCCGGCAGGGCGATGAACTTGAACATACTTCCAAAGCCATACTGGGGTGGCTTAAAAACAGATGCAATTAATTGCAATTAATTTAAAACACTTTTCACTTTGACATTATGGACTATTTTTTGAGTGTGGATCAGTGGCAGAAACTCCTACTACATCCATTTTAATTTAGTGTTGACCAGAGCAGACTAAATAGCTAATTTGCATAGCTGGTTGTCTTTGTCTTCTATTTTCAAGTGCTTTGAAATTGACTTATGGCTATGTAGGAACCCCAGTCTTGTTTGTAATAATCTAGACAGAACAAAAATATGAAGACAACGTGGGATCAACATTTTACATGTTACTTTTATATTTTTGTTCAGTATATTATTTTGTTCTTTACCTTTTTAGTATTCAACATCATCACCCTCTCAAAGTAAAGTCAAATATCCTTCTAGTTGAGTGCTCAGCACCAGTGAGTCCAATGAAATCCAAAAGCATTGTGTTCCTCTCCGTCTAAAAAGATGTATTAGAAACAACCACTGATTGGCTGCTATTGCTAAAGAAGTCTTAGTAGATTGTAGACCTTTGGAATGAGAAATGTTTCTGTTCCGAAGAGATTTATTTCTGATGGTTGGATAATGTTATGTAATGCTGAATGAACTACTGTTGTGAGGTGAATTTGCTTTAGGCTAGGGTTTGACAAAGCTATTGTGGGCTCTTGTGGTGTGCATGCAAATTAAATTACTTATCGTACATTTGTGGACCGGAAGTAATCACAGAGATAGTAAAACCTAGCAGGTCCCCACTAGGAAAAAATCAAGGTTTACGGTTAGGGTTGGGGATTACAGTTAAGGATAGGGGATGAAGAACATAGATTTCTGGTTCAGGTCCCAACAAGGATAGAAAAATAAATGTGTGTGTGTGTGTGTGTGCTAAAGTGAGAAATTAGCCAACGTGGTACAGTACCTGTTGTAACTGACACCCCTGTGGTCAAAGCAGGTGCAGACCAGGTTAGTTTCATATTCTGTCTTGCTCACTTCCTCCACCTCACAATCTGTCTTTCTCTGTTCCCCTTGTGTGTTGCTGAAAAGCTGCCTGCCACATAGGCAATGATCAGTTGATGGAAGGAGAGATTCAAGGAGTGCACATACTAATACAGCAGTTTGTATTAGATTGGAGGCTGAAGTAAATAATCACAGTGGTCTAATCATGTCTCTTTAATCCTGATTGATCTTATTTATTAGAGTGGACCTTCAAAATATTTTTCTCATTCTATAAAATGAGACAATCATCCTAAAAACAAAGTTCTTGTATTTGGTAAACCGTCAGAACTATCTCTGAATCATCACAATACTGGAAAGCTATTGAAAGACTTTGGAAGGTTTATTGGTTTAACAGCAGCGGCGGCAGAGCAGTGCTGTATTTGTTTAAATGTCGAAGGAAGAACATTGTGATTCTGGTGTGTTTGCCTCAGCTAACTGAGACCTGTCAGCTTTGGCTTGGCTGTTGCATAACACCAATCTGGAAACTGGCAGAGTGCCATCATGTTTCTGTATGGACAGTTTCCTGCAAAGCCTTTAACCTCCGAAGGAAAGTTGAAGAAGAGATGGAAAGAAAGAGAGAAAAGTGGGGGTAAAGCAGAATTCCACTACCTTAAATGCAGTGGACATTCATGATCGACTGCTATTGATAACGTGTCACTGCTGTAGAAACCAAGACTCCCAGTAATCATTTCACTAATGCCACAGACAGACAGATGGACTACTGCAGACTTCCTGTCTCATCCAAAACTTCCTGGCTATTCAGCCAATCACCAGCCGGAGTTGCCAAGTCTAACCCAATACTGTGCCAGAGCTGCTGTTCATCTGAATGTTGGGCTTGCTGGTTTCTGTTCTAATGTAAAATTCCTGTTTGTCCAATACAGTGCAGGTGGCCCCTCACTAACTGAGTGGGTTGATAAGTGGAACACTAAACCCACCTTAAATGGAGGATCCTGCTTTTAGCTTCAGCATCATGTTGCTGAGGGCTGACATTGTCTCTGACCCGATGACTCATCCAGCTATCATCCAACTATAAGCCTGACGCTTCTGTTGTTGATTCCCAACAACGTACAACAAGACAGACACACACACACACACACACACGCACACACAAACACAAACACACACACGCAGATAGTCACACATGAACCTGTAACTGTTTGTCCTTGCCGCCAACACAGTGTTGAGCTGAGAGTACTGTTATATAAATCAGCCTCCAGCCAGGGTGTGTTGGTGTGTGTGTGCGTGTGAGATGTTGTAATATGATCAGGTGTCAGAAAGTAAATATTTTTGCCCCCCGAAGCCTTCCCCCACACACACATACCCCTTCACACCGCCCCTCCCCTAACCCCCATAACGTAGGAAAAAAACGCCACGATTGTACAGGTCTGGCTGCTGTGCTGCTAAGTACGCATTTCTGATCTCCGACAGTTACTAATGGCTTCTCTGTTTACAGATCATGCAGCGCTCTGAGCTGAGTGACTGCGTGAGACAGAATTCCTGTTCAAACCTGCCTCTAATGTGCATCCTCGGTCCCCGTCTTATGACGATCCAGACCCGATCTTGTCTGTTCACACTGATTACAATCAGGACATAATGTGTCTTTTCATCTTCTTGACCTGTCTAAAAATGTTTGGCACAATCAGACATAGACAAAATAAAGGAGACGGAGGAGGTATGTCAGCGCCAGGTGTAAACGAGGCGTGAGAGAGAACCGCCAGTTAATCCCATAACAGCTTCCTCACAGCTCAGCGATTTATCACATAAATAGCCTCATGTTTCATTTCACACATACATACACACACACAGAGAAAATTGCTTACTTTGTGTGCACAATCTTTGGATCACAAAGTAAACCCAGGGCATATAGAGTATGTAACCTGTGTTTTTCTGTGGAAATCGACATATTGATTGACTTAATGTTCTTGTTTAGTGCTGATCTAAGGCATCAATAAATCATGAATATATGTGACAATCAATAATCAGAGGAGTCTGTGTTTTTGGTGTGGGTCTGAATGGTAAAGGACATTCAGAAAGTATTCAGTTCCCTTCACTTTTTCTGCATTTTCTTACATTACATCCGTATTCTAAACTGGATTACAATTTTTGTACAACCTGAGTCTACCTGTGGTAAATGCATTTGATTGGCCATGATTTAGATAGGAACACACACCTTGTCTATAAAAGGTCCCACAGTTGGCAGTGCATGCCAGAATAAAAACCAAGACATGAGGTGGAAAACCATAGAGACCAGAGACAGGATTGTTAAAGCACAAGTCTTTGGAAGGGTACCAAATCATTTCTGCAGCATTGAAGGTCTCCAAGAAAACAGTGGCCTCCACTGGAAGAAGTTTGCAACCTTGAAGAGGTTTAGAACCACCAACACTCTTCCCTGAGCAGCCAAAACCCTCCGAATGAATTGTCACACTGACTGCAGTTTGTTTGTATCAATTATCTTTCTATTTCTTGATTATTATTTCTGGGAGAAAAGGGACATAAATATTATTTTGTTCTTTTGAACAAGCTGTTATATGTCTGGATGTTTTGGGGTGACATGGAGCTTTGTGGCACCAAAATCTGGCCTGTAAATTAAATGTTGCTGGATCAAATCCCTTTGCCGGCAAGATGATAAATCTGTTGTTGTGTCTCTGAGCAAGAGAGTCAAGGGGGGAAGTTGTCAATGCTGTAAATTATCTTGTGTTCTCAGTCAACTTACCCTGCAAGAAAGGCAACTATTTAAAAAGAAATGTTTTTCCACTAACAAAATGATTCTATTTCTCTCTCTCTCTCTCTCCTTCTCTCCAGACACAACCCGTTAGACATCACTTCTGTCCTGATTGTGCATCCATCCCCTAAACCTCTCCCCTGGTCCGGTCTGGTCCTGTCCTGACCCAAACCCTATCCTCCAGTTTTTTACCTTAACTACTCCCGAGTATGAGTTCATCTCCGTTAGGTTCCCGTGGCAACATGGACATTCTGGAGGAGTTGCAGCTGATTGCCGCCCAGAACCTGGAGAGGTTAGAGGTCAACAAGTACTATGATGTTATCAGGGAGCTGGGAAAGGGCACCTACGGCAAAGTGGACCTGGTCATACACAAGATCAGAGGTGATGGGCACACACTACTCGATCTTAAGGATACACACATTTCAGATTACCAATCACTGTATAAACCAAGTACAGCTCACATAACGGGAGAATTGTAAAATGTAATCAACAGTTAAAAATATATATTTCTCACGTGCCCTTAGGCACCAAGATGGCCCTGAAGTTCCTAAGGAAGAAGACAACCAAGCTGAAATCTTTCCTGAGGGAGTACAGCATCTCTCTCTACCTCTCTCCCTGTCCCTTCATCATTAACATGTTTGGCATCGCCTTTGAAACGGACGACTACTACGTGTTTGCCCAGGAGTATGCCCTGGCTGGGGACCTCTTCGACATCATCCCTCCACAGGTATACAAACACGCATACAGATATACAGGGATGTTTTACAGTAACCTAAGTCTTTCTGTTACGGTATACAATATTTTTACATATAGATACGTTTTTTTTTTATGCTCTATTTGTCCAAAAGTACATGTTACATGTTGGCTACAGAAGTATATGTGCACCAGAGGCAGTGGTTTAAACCACTGGACCAATCAAGTACAAACATTCAGCAATACCTTTAAGATGTTCCAAGAGGCGCAGAAGGGCCAGCAGTAGAACTTTAGAGTATAACAGCTTACGTATGTCACATTTCTTGGTCCAAGTGAATAATGCTTTATCACATTTATGACAGACTTATCTTTTGAGGCTTATCTTATTCCCTAACGTCCTGCCTTATCCATCCAGGTGGGTCTCCCAGAAACGGTTGCTAAGCGCTGTGTGCACCAGGTTGCAATCGCCCTGGACTACCTCCACTGTAAAAAGCTGGTGCATCGAGACATCAAGCCAGAGAACATCCTCATCTTCGATCGAGAGTGCCGCAAGGTTAAACTGTCCGACTTTGGTATGACGCGACGCGCCGGCTCGCCGGTCAAGCGGGTGAGTGGTCAAATCAGAATCCGCTATTATGGGAAAAGAATGGAGCAGAGCCAACGCAGGACTGATGTTATGCCCCTCTCTCCTCCCAGGTGAGTGGGACCATCCCCTACACGGCCCCGGAGCTGTGCGACGCGTCCCGCCACGAGGGCTTCTGCGTGGACTACAGCACAGACGTGTGGGCCTTTGGCGTCCTCCTCTTCTGCATGCTGACTGGTAATTTCCCCTGGGAAAAGGCCCTGCCCTCTGACTCCTTCTACCAGGAGTTCACCCGCTGGCAGAGACGCCGCACGGGCACGGTGCCCTCACAGTGGCGCCGCTTCACCGAGCAGGCCCTCCGGATGTTCCGCCGGCTTCTGTCTGTGGAGCAGGACAGACGATGCTCCGTCAAGGAGGTGTTTGGCTACTTCAGCCACAGCTGGATGCTGGACGGAGGCAGCAATGGGAACGGAGGGGGCGGAGAGAGAGAGAGGGGCGGAGGAGGAGGGGTTAGGGCGGAGGGGGAAGGGAGCAGCACGTCGTCATCGTCTGGAGAGGAGGATGAGGAGATGCTGGTGGAGAGGATGAAACAGCAGACCCTCTCGCCCCTGTCAGCAGTGGCTGGGGAGAGAGGGCCGGGGGGGACGAAGGCAGGGATGATGGAGTCAGGTGGAGGACACCATTTTGTGTCTGTTTCCACCAGCAGCTCTGTGTCCTCTACTAACAGCTATGAACGCATGTCCAGAGACAGCAACAGCAACCAGCCGCCTGGACGTATTTTGGTGGCTACACCCATAGAGATCTGTGTCTGAGAGGGGTGTGTGGGACCTGGGAAGGACTGAGATACTGCCTCCAGTACACATGCTGTCGTAGAACTGTACACATACACACACATACTGTACATAAATACAAATCCATCCACACATACAAAATCTCACACATTCTCAAACATGCATACACAGAGACAAACATATACTGCTCTATACTATGAATATACTTTATCCTTACTAAAATAACCTTCTGAATGAGTCCAAAGCAGTGGCATTCAGTGGGTGAAGATTTTACCAAATGAAAAGGGATCAACTCAAGACATCCTGATGATTCTGGTCAGCGTCTTTGGGTAACATTATTCAGAGGTTAGTCCTTCTACAGACACGACAAATCTTTATAGAGACTCAAAGACAGACGCATAGACTCAATGTACAAACTGAACCATCAGCCAACCAACAAACACAGACCGATACAAAGACTTGACATGAAAAGAGGTTCAAATGCTGGTATTCAGATGACGACCAAAATGTATTTCTTAAAGCAATATATTTCCCCCAAAAAGACTGAAACTGAATTGTGAAAAACAAACAAAAAAATACAGATTTGTCTTGGAGGAACCATTTATGTTAATACCAAGAGATAGAGAGATGTTCTATTGATTTGTATTTTTGAAGCTGTGGAAATGCCATGTAAAATGTTCCTCACTGAAATAATATCATCAAAATTAACATTGCATTGCAATGTGAACCTGAGTACAAAGTGTGTGTGTGTGCGTGTGTGTGTACAGTATATGTGTGTGTTAAGCATGTGTATCACTATCTTCCTTGTTTATAGAAAATATATATGATTAGGTGGATTTTTATTTACCTTTGGATTTTATTTATTTATTTAAATCCTAAATAATCAGATTCTATTTTTTCAATTGATTTTGTAAATTAGCTTTAGCTCTTTTCTGTTTGATTAATTTCAGTAAAGGTTTCCTGACGCTCTTGTGCCAAATCTACTTGCGTCTTCGGCAACACATTAAAAAACAAGAAACTGAATACTGTTGCAGTGACAAGATTTAAAAAGAGTCACTGCATTTAAGTTGTTTTTGAATTAACATTTTTTTCTCTAGTGTGTTATTTTGATTTAGTCCAGTGATGTTTTACCAATACACATTGAATAAGCCACCAGATGGAGTAAGGCATTCACTTGATGTATATTACTGTTACCTTTATTCTGCTGTGGACAGCAAGCCAAGATGTCTCAGAGCATTCTGTCTGGAGACCTATAGCTCTAACGATGTCTGACACTATCCCTGACTGTTTAACACACATAACTGAACAATATATTAATACAGAATTTAGTTAATTTATTTAGTTTTTTCTTTTGCTAATCAATCAAGTATTGTTTGGAGTTATGATTATTTAGCATTTTAAATTCAAGCAGAAAAATACAGTGAAGATGTACACAAACACATTTGAAAAAAATTGCATGATTAGTAACTAAAACATATCTATATGGAAGATCTGAAATGGCTTCACTAAAAGTTATGTCAAGAATGTTGTGATGTGGAATTCCGCTGTAGCACAATTTCTGGGATTATGTCCTCGAGTGAATATTGTTGTTATGACCTCGAGACATCTTAGGGCTACAAACCAGACAATACAATAATGGTTAGTTTTTATTCAGTGTGTTGTGTTTGTGTGCTGTCGATGTCGTTTCCATTTCACCAATAGAAAACTAGGATCTAGAGCTAGGCTCCTGTGCATGGGAATCCTATGGAGACTTCTGGAGTAGTTGGATAGTTCTCAAATTAATGCATTTTGGATAAAGTGTGTAGCATCTAAATTACCAAGTCTTGAAGTTGCAAATGAGGATTTCAAACTTCATTGCCGAGCAAAACATCACAAGAACGTGTAATGATTGTGTCTTTATGAAGGCAGAAATAAGATAGAAAAAAATATATATAGGAAAACATGTTTCGCTTTCCAGACATATTTGCATGAATCTGTATGTGCTGGAAAACAATTGTGAGAAAAAAATATATATTTTCTGTTTTGCTGTCACAAGCTGTAGTATTCTGTTCTTCACGCTTGTGTATGAATGTTGTACAACAGTTAAGTTACTTTCTGTCTTCGAAGTTGAACATCTTCTAACACTTCCACGGTAAGGTTTGTAGATAGGTGAGTATCGTTGAATTCAATACACGCCACGGGTAGAAGTCCCCATCCAAATTCCTGCCTTATCCAGAGAGGTGGGGAAAAAGGTAGTTCAGTGTCTGGGAGTAGTGAGATTACTACACCTTGTGACGACCCTTGACCTTGAGTTGACCAATCAACTTCCAGTACCGTTACAGACGGCTGTAGAATTAGTGCTTTTTTTCTAGGTTTGTGGTCACCCACCCTGGTCCCAGGGGCCACTGGTTGTGCAGGCTTTGTTCTAGCCCAACAATTATACATTTGATTCAATCATCAGTTTCTGGAACATGGGTTGGAAACCACTGCAGTGTAGCCAGTAGAGGGGTTGGACACAGAGGTTTCTGCAAATTCAATGTGTTGCAAGTTTTAGATTGGAATTCATTGTCCATTTGTTTAGTGACTTGTTTTAATGCACCATCATGGTTTTGTGGAGTGTTAGTGAGTAGATACACATAGCGCTAGGAACTCATGTCCCATTTTGTCTTTGCGATACAACTGTCTTCCCTGTAAGCTCTGATTTAGTCTACAATAAAATGAAAACTCTTCTTGGGATTCACGCTGGTTTGAGTTTGTTCCCTGGATTTCAAGATACGCCAGGTCTCTGCTGGATATATGAACAGGTTCTTCCTTACCGTTCGAGCTATGACATCCTATCACCACACAGGCTTGTTAGCCACTCTTGCCAGGTACCAGGCTACACCATCTCACCACCAGAGTCAGGGGACTTTCCATGTATACTCATACATTACTATTCAAAACACAACACTTAAGCATGAAGGGGTTCAACAACATTTATTCGACAGTTAGGTTTACCTGTCACCCAGGAGGAAGCAACATATTACAAAAGAGCACCTGTAAAGATGCCTTAAAATAAAGAGAGTAGTGACATTACTGTTTGCTGTCTGTGTCAAATATTACCCCCCCCCCAAAACAAATAAAACACATTGACAACTAACTAATATAGATGAGGCATGGGAATGTGGTGGCAGGTTACACCAGCAAAGTGACCATGACAAGATCAACAAGTAGACTGTATTATAAAAAAGGTTATACTACTTTGAGTTTCTCCAGTCCATGTGTGATAAATAACACCATATGCCAAAAACAAAAAAACTAATAGAATCATTGGATGATTGACTCAGCCCTGAGATTTTGACATACAAATACAAACAAACATTTCTTAACCATGTAAATAATAGTCCAAAAGTCATATTTGGTAAAATGCATTAGTTTGATTAGAGTAAGTAAGTGACAATAACAGCAGTAGCTCATTTAGCAAATTATCACTTGGCTAATTAAAAGTCACTTTCATTGCAGCAAATACATCTACATAAAAAGAAACTAAGGATGGCACAAAACAGAGAAATGTGTTGGTAGGTTGGTTTTAATATAGCTATGTTCCAGTAGCCATACTGGCATTCGACATAGAAATTAAGCCCAGCTCCTTGGCCCTTTATTCCACCTGCACTCCTAGGGTGGGTTTTGGAGTAGGTCCATGTGTGTATGCGTTGTGGCGTTTCGAACCCTCTCAGGGAGTGGCCTGTGGTAACATTCACCGTCTCCCTGTAAGACCTGAAATAAGGGCTTCATGGGTCTCATGTAGAACAACACTGCCCCAACTGTCGCTATGGAGAAGTACACAGAGACGATAACCACCAGACAACGCACATCTAAGAGAACCCTGAACCTCCGTTTACATCCAGGCCTAGATCTGCAGCCAAACCAGCATGCAAGCTGCCCTGGTTAGTTGTGTAGATGTCCGACAGAAGGCAATGTACTGGACACCCACTGATTTGTCATTGCACCAAAGCTGCTGAAGGTTAAGAAAATAAAGAGCTCTAGTAGTACTGATAAGGCTTTAGAAGAGTTCTGTAGAGAGAACTTCAGACAGATTGAAGAATGTTGACAGAGCTGAAAGGCTGATCAGGGCAAAACGGAAAACCCCTACATGTTGTAGACTGTTAGAAACTGGAGACCAACTGTAGCTCCACAGTCCCGAATTGTTAGAATTCAACAGAAAAACACTGAGGTTCTCTAAATCAAGTCTGTTTACGTAAAGTGAATTTAACTGGCACTAGCATTTCACACAAAGACAAATAAAGGTACGCCACTGTCAGAAAATCTGAAATTGATTATGAAGAATGATAGTGTTGGCATATTACCGTGGTCATTCAAGAAAATTAAAAAACCAAAAGCGTATATAGTCTCAGTCAAAACTGAAGAGGAAAGCCGAGAGCAGACTACAGGGAAAGAAAAAGACAAAATCACTTCTGATGGGAGTCTTAGTAAGATGGATACAGCCATGGCCCCAAAGAAATTAACCAGATAAATTAAAGATCTGTACTGATAGTACCAACACCACAATGGGGGGGGCGATAATACTGCAGCCAGTATTTAACATATCTATATGGTCAGTGCCACCCCAAAGTGCTTTCAGCATCATCCCTCCTCTCTAGAGGCAGTACATTCACAAGAATATTGTACAGTACAGCTACAATGTCCTCAACAAGCCTTCATATAATTATTAAATGGACTGACAAACTTAAGTGCAAGTAATCAGTTGAATTGCAGGTCTTGCCTAATCTCTGTAAATCAGAACGAACCCGATTAATCAGGTATTATTTACAGCTTGAGAATAAACCTGTCAAGATAGACTTATAGGAAAGCATGGTCCTTTATTAACAGATATTAACAGGTAGCTAGCTGTATGGTAATGGAACTGGTTCTGTAAAAAAATATTGATACACGACCATGGGAATACTAGACCATTCTGCAGTCTGTTCAGCACTCCTTTACAGCCACCAGCACCTTTACACAGTGGAGTCTTCAGCATTCAGGTTCTTAATAATAACTTAGACAAACAAATACACCTCTGGGTGAATTGCAAAGTCAAAACAAAAGCCACAAGATACCCCCCAAAAATAAATACGGCAAATATAATCACATACAAAGCTTTACAAAAATTAAATATCTCAGATTGCATTATGAATATTTACAGATTATTTTTTTTTTTTTTTAAAAGGGACAAACCTTTTTGTTAATAAATAACTACAAATTGATAGCACTTTGAGCATGCTATCATGACATGAAAACACTTATCTATTGGGGACCTTGGTTTACCCAATTTCCTGTATTCGGTTCAGTCATTTGCCCATGAAGCAGCCTGCACTGCCAGTCCAGTTCCACGTGAAGGACTGAGAGGTAACAGGACATTAGGACAGCCGTGGTCTACAACCTAAACTGTGCAGACAAGAACACTAAGCGGTGAAGAAAGCAGACCAGTTCCAGAAAGAGTAGAAAACCAGTTAAGGTTAGTTGGTGGTTGCATTCTGTCCCAGCGCAGCTGTCAGAGGACAGCATTCCAGTCCATTCCACTGTTACCAGGCTCACAGGAGATAACTTGCAAAATGCCATAGCTGAACACCATCTGTAAAGAAACAAATACATAATTCAGGTTTCCAAACAGGCAGCTATTGCAATTTGGATATGAGAAGTGAAAATGTAGTCCTTTGAGTGTATTTGAACATATTTCAATAAGAGCTCATGTTAAAATGCTGGAAGTTCCACTTTCTGATATCAAGCTCACATATTTCTCATTACCTCAGACATTTAATTAACCAAGGACAGGTCCAAACAAGTCCAACTGGACTTGAATAAACTATAATTCCACAAACCTGAGACCAGCCACAATTGCACTCGCTCCTCCAACACAGTTGCACGATATAGCACAAAAAAATGTATGTAGACCGTAGCCCAGTGCAAGATTGTAGTCTCAAGTAAATTATGTAATAAGTCCCTATACTTTCCTGGCTTGTTGAAAAACATTAGCAGCAGCCAATCATGTAAAATTCAAAGAATATGAAATTGTTTGGAACATCTCACATCGAATAAGATTAACAGGTCAGAAACATGATGGGGTATAAAGAGAGCACCCCAGAGAGGATGAGTCTTTCAGAAGTAAAGATGGGTAGGGGTTCACCATGCTGTGAAAGACGGTGCAGGCAAATAGTGCAACAATTTAAGAATAATGTTTCTCAGTGTAAAATTAATCTACAGTACATAATATTATTAAAAGATTCAGAGAAATCTCTGTACGCAACAGACAAGGCCGAAAACCAATATTGGATGGCAGGGATCTTTGGGCCCAGGTGGCACTGCATTAAAAAAAAAAGACAATTCAGTAGCGGACATCACTGCATGGGCTCAGGAACACTTCCGAAAACTATTGTCTGTCAACACAGTATGTCGCTGTATCCACAAATGCAAGTAAAAACTCATGCAAAGAAGTAGTCAGACATGAACAAGAACCAGAAACACTGCTGCTATCTCTGGGCCCAAGCTCATTTAAGATGGACTGAGGCAAAGTGGAAAACTGTCCTGTGGGCTGACGAATCAAAAATGGAAATTCTTCTTGGGAATCATGACGACGTGTCCTTCAGGCTAAAGAGGAGAGGGACCATCCGTCTTGTTATCAACGCACAGTTCAAGCCAGCATCCATTATGGTTTGTGGGTGCATTAGTTCACATGGCATGGGTGACAAACATCTGAAAAGGCACCATTAATGCTAAACAATACAGTGGGGAGAACAAGTATTTAATAACCTGCAAAATCAGCAGGTTCTCCTACTTGTAGAGGTCTGTAATTATTATCATAGGTACACTTCAACTGAGAGACGGAATCTGAAACAAAAATCCAGAAAATCCCTTTGTATGATTTTTTTATAATTAAATTGCATTTTATTGCATGACATAAGTATTTGATCACCTACCAACCAGTAAGAATTCTGGCTCTCAAAGACCTGTTAGTTTCTTTAAGAAGCCCTCCTGTTCTCCACTCATTACCTGTGCTAACTGCACCTGTTTAAACTCATTACCTATATAAAAGACACCTGTCCACACACTCAGACTCCAACCTCTCCACAATGGCCAAGACCAGAGAGCTGTGTAAGGACATCAGGGATAAAACTGTAGACCTGCACAAGGCTGGGATGGGCTACAGGACAATAGGCAAGCAGCTTGGTGAGAAGACAACTGTTGGTGCAATTCTTAGAAAATGGAAAAATTTCAAGATGACGGTCAATCTCCCTCGGTCTGGGGCTCCATGCAAGATCTCACCTTGTGGGGCATCAATGATCATGAGGAAGGTGAGGGATCAGCCCAGAACTACACAGCAGGACCTGTTCAATGACTGAAGAGAGCTGGGACCACAGTCTCAAAGAAACACACTACGCCGTCATGGATTGAAGATGGGTCGTGGCTGGGTCTTCCAGCATGACAACTACCCGAAACACACAGCCAGGGCAACTAAGGAGTGGCTCAGTAAGAAGCATCTCAAGTTCCTGGAGTGGCCTAGCCAGTCTCCAGACCTGAACCCAATAGAACATTTTTGGAGGGATCCGAAAGTCTGTATTGCCCAGCGACAGCCTCGAAACCTGAAGAATCTGGAGAAGGTCTGTATGGAGGAGTGGGCCAAAATGTGTGCAAACCTGGTCAAGAACTACAGGAAACATATGATCTCTGTAATTGCAAACAAAGGTTTTTGTACCAAATATTAAGTTCTGCTTTTCTGATGTATCAGATACTTAGGTCATAGAATAAAATGCTAATTAATTACTTAAAAATCTTCTGGATTTTTGTTTTAAAATCCATCTCTCACAGTTGAAGAGTTCCTATGATAAAAATTACAGACCTCTACATGCTTTGTAAGTAGGAAAACCTGCAAAATCGGCAGTGTATCAAATACTTGTTCTCCCCACTGTATATAGCGGTTTTGGCACAAACATATGTTGCCACCCAGACAACATATTTTTCAGGGAAGACCATGCTTATTTCAGCAAGTCAGGGCCAAACCACATTCTGCACGTATTACAGTAGCGTGGCTCCATAGTAAGAGTCCAGACCGGTCACCCATTGAAAACATTTTGTGCATTATGAAACAAAAAATATGACAAAGAAGTCCCCAAATTGTAGGACAGCTGCAATCCTATATTAAGCAAGAATGGGAAAACATTTCACTTTCAAAACTGTTTGGCCTCAGACCCCAAATGCTTACAGAGTATTGTTAAAAGAAAAATGTATGCAACATAGTGGTACATTGTTTTTAAACATTGTGCTGGAATCTAATTCAAAATGAAAAATCATTTTTCCAAAAACAAACTTTCCCAGTTTCAATATTTGATATGTTGCATTTGTACTATTTTCACTTAAAAACAAACTAAATAAATCTAAAATGATTTGGCGCATGTAAGTTGTCACACAGTCGTCAAATGGAAAGACTACAGCCCCAAACATGAAGGGAGTTAAGTATCTGCTTAATTGATAAAGAAAAAGCCCACACTGTCCATGAAACAGCTTTTGAGTTAATTGTCCAATTACATTGGGTCCCTTGAAAAAGAGGGGCCTACATATTAAAGCGCTGTAATCCCTAAACCCTTCCTCCAATTTGGATGTGATAGCCTCAAATTAATGCTGATACTGCACTTTAGCGCATATTCATTATTTAACTGTAACTTGAATACATTTTGGTAAACACCCAAAATAAAACTAAATATTCTGTACTTCAATAATACACCTTTATCTGTAGACATAATTGAAGCCTTTGCATTATATGAGCATGTGCCATGTACAGTTCTTCTTTGAAAAAACAACTTTGAATGATATGCCAGAGAAATTGCAATTGGCCACCACCGTGCAGATTCGGGAGATTAATAATCGAATATGGCTGCCTTGTCTCGTCGCTCCCTGGAAACACCTTCTGGTGGCTTGGGCCTCTGAGCTCAATGGAGGTTGAAGGTCGGAGACTGTGTTCCATTCCGACATAATGATTCCGGTCTACAAATCCTGGTTTAGCTAGGAATGAAACAGACCTGAACAGCATTGGATGCATATTGAAAATCATCCGCGGGGAGTTGCTGCAATAAAGCAGGGCTTTTTCATTTATTTTTAGTGGATATCACAGAATTGGGGAGAAAATTCAAAGTGATCATATTGGTCTTGGTAAAATGCATTTTAGAACATAAGGAATCAAATTGTAATATTGGAAGATGTTGAATATGGAGATAGAAATCTATCAAAATGTTGAACCTGTAAGCACCAAGTCACAAATATATACAGCGAATAAAAAATACATAATACAACCGTCAAATTAAAATCACTCAAGAAATATGCATATACACTGCTCAAAAGAATTACGGGAACATGTAATCATCACAGTATAACACCAAGTCAATTAAACTTCAGGAATATCAGTCTGTCCAGTTAGGAAGCATAAGTGATTGTGAACCAATGTCACCGGTTTTGGTGCAAATGAAAAAGGGTGCACTGGAAAGGCAACAGCAAGACAACCTCAAAAAGGGAATGGTTTTGCAGGTGGTGGCCACGGACAATTGCTCTCTCCTTATCCTTCCCGACCGATTATACTCTAGTTGTCCTTGTCACTACTAATAACATAAGGCAGTACCTGGAGCCCATTCAGGTTGCACAGGCAGTCCAGCTCCTCCAGGATGGCACATCCATACATGCTGTCGCAAGACGTTTTGCTGTGTCTCCCAGCACAGTCTGAAGAGCATGGAGGAGGTACCAGGAGACAGGCTGTTACACAAGGAGAGCTGGACTGGGTCGTAGAAGGGCATATCAACCCGGCAGCAGGACCGGTATCTGCTCCTTTGTGCGAGGAGGAACAGGAGGAGAGACCTACAAAATTAACTCCAGCGGGCTACTGGTGTGCATGTTTCTGACCAAACTGTCGAATACAGACTCCATGAGGGTGGCATGAGGGCCCAACATGCTCTTTTGGGACATGTGCTCACAGCCCAGCACCATGCAGAACACCAGAATTGGCAGGTCCGCCATTGGCGCCCTGTTCTCTTCACAGATGAGAGCAGATTCCCTCTGAGCACGTGACAGATGTGGAGTCTAGAGACACTGTGCTTAACGTTATGCTGCCTGCAACATCATCCAGCATGACCGGTTTGGTGGTGGGTCAGTGATGGTCTGGGGAGGCATATCCTTGGAGGGTAACACAGACCTCCACGTGCTAGCCATAGGTACTGCGATGATATCCTCAGATCCATCATCAAATCTTACGCTGGTGAAGTGGGCCCTGGGTTCCTCCTGGCGTAGGACAATGCCCGGCCTCTTGCGGTCAGTGTGTAGGCAGTTCCTGAATGACGAAGGTATTGGAGCCATTGACTGGCCCTCAAGCTCCCCAGACCTGATTCCAAGTGAGAACCTCTGGGACATTATATATCCGTGTATCCGCCGTCGCCAAGTAGCGCCACAGACTGTGGAGGCCCTGATCCAGGTCTGGGAGGAGATTCCCCCAGAACACAATCTGCTGTCTCATCAGGAGCATGCCAAGACATGTCGGTAGTGCATACAGGCACGTGGAGGCCATACACATTACTGAGGCACATCATGAGTTGATTCCTTTTGGAATAGCCAGTGATTTCAATTGTTTACTATGATACTCAGTGTGAGTTTCAATAAATCCCCCAATCGGTTGGTGATTTTGGTTTCCATTGACCGTTGTTATCATTATGCTCGCAACGAATTACAGAATGTAGAGTAAAGATTTTGATCCTTAATATACAGCTCCGGAAAAAATTAAGAGACCACTGCATCTTTTTCATTCCTTTCCAAAAAAGTCAAAAAGGAAGGTTTTAAATGAGGAACAGAAGGGTTAAAATTGAGACCACTGCAAATGGAATGCTTCTTAATTTAATGCTCCTAAATTCCTCTCTTAATTTTTTCCAGAGATATATTTCATTCACTGAGACCCGATGTGTGATATAAGTGTTCTCTTCATTTTTTTTGAACAGTCTACTTTCACAAACAGTCAAAATCCAAAAACAAATAAATTGTTAAAAATAAAAGATGATTATAAAATAAATGTAAGACCGTTTTGTTGAATGATGTTTTTGTGAATGTTACAGCATTTGTCACCTGTTACAGATTTGTGACTTGCATTATATTTGTGAGTGACCTTACATATTTGTCAGTAGCGTTGCATATTTGTGAGTCGCATTTTACAGATTGGTTGCATACGAAATCCAGATTAGGATCTCCTTAGTTCTGCTTATCTCCAGAACTGCTATATATTTAAAACATACCTTCAAAATAACACAGCACCTTATTGTATAAAAAAGTATGATTTATGTTTACACATTTTACAATTCAGTATACATTTAGGCTGTATGTTGTTGATTTCTGCCGTTCACAGCATTGTGTTGACACCCTTAAGAACGTTGTATTTAAAATAATTCATGACACATTCACATATCAGTTATGCAAAACAAAAAAAAGGATTGTGAATAAGTAGTGCATTGTGTAACAGGACAACTAACCATGAGTATTCAGATGGTCTCCAGGCTGTGTCACCTGTCTTCTCTTCGACCCCCAGGAGGGCTTTTGAATGACTTGTTCTGGGGAAGAACCAACATACACATACAATAAACCCCAGTGACAGAGTAGAAGGTGAATTTAATGGTTCAAATACAGTAAAGTCAAAAGGTCCTGAGCCAGGAAAGCAGACTTTTCATATACATATTGGGACACAGACAGATCATCGACAGATAAAGATGGCCTAATTAAAAAAAAACCACTGTTCCAGTTGTTTTGGTCTTTCCTCGGGGGTTGCCAACTGATTCTGAGAGGCTTTTTGACCTCCCATGTAGGCCATGTTTTGTGCACTGTCTTTCTGAAAGCTGACTCATGCCTTTTGACTTAAATTGTGTCAAGAAAGGCCTGCAGACCCCTCCATGTCACCCTGGGGTTCTTAGACTATGACAATCTTTTGGTCAGCTGAATTTGGTGGGACAAAGTTTCCTGTGTAGAATGTTCTACATTCATAGATGGTCTATGGGAAAGTGGAAAGATGTCCTTCAAATTGCTTTGTACTGGCTTTGGTACACGTGATTGAATATTTTAACCATTTAATGGGCTCAAAGATATTCACCCTAATTGTACTTTTCCATATTTTGTGTTACAACAAGAAATCAAAATGGATTTAAGTTGGGATTTTTGCCAGCTATAAACACAAGAAAAGTAAATGTCAACGATACAAAAAATACAAATTGTTCTAAATTACAGCCTTAAGTATATTTGGATAAGTCTCAGTGAGCGCCATACATGTGGACAAGGCAATTTTTCATTCCTCTTTGGAAACTACTCAAGCTTTGTCAAGTTGGTTAGGAACATTTGGTTAAAAGCAGGTGCTTTCATACAGGTGCTGGTCATAAAATTTGAATATCTTCAAAAAGTTTATTTATTTAAGTAATTCCATTCAAAAAGTGAAACTTGTATAATGTATACATTCATTCCACACAGACTGATATATTTCAAGTGTTTATTTCTTTTAATTTTGATGATTATAACTGACAACTAATGAAAACCCCAAATTCAGTATCTCAGAAAATGTGAATATTGTGAAAAGGTTCAATATTGAAGACACCTGGTGCCACACTCTAATCAGCTAATTAACTCAAAACACCTGCAAAGGCCTTTAAATGGTCTCTCAGTCTAATTCTGTAGGCAACACAATCATGGGAAAGACTGCTGACTTGACAGCTGTCCAAAAGACGACCATTGACACCTTGCACAAGACACAAAAGGTCATTGCTAAAGAGGCTGGCTGTTCACAGAGCTGTGTCCAAGCACATTAATAGAGAGGGGAAGGAAAAGATGTGGTAGAAAAAAAGTGTACAAGCAATAGGGATAACCGCACCCTGGAGATGATTGTGAAACAAAACCCATTCAAAAATGTGGGGGAGATTCACAAAGAGTGGACTGCAGCTGGAGTCAGTGCTTCAAGAACCACCACGCACAGACGTATGCAAGACATGGGTTTCAGCTGTCGCATTCCTTGTGTCAAGCCACTCATGAACAAGACACAGTGCCAAAGCTACCAGTACTTGGTTTAAGGGCCATGGTATCCCTGTTCTTAATTGGCCAGCAAATCCGCCTGACCTTAACCCTATAGAAAATCTATGGGGTATTGTGAAGAGGAAGATGCGATATGCCAGACCCAACAATGCAGAAGAGCTGAAGGCCACTATCAGAGCAACCTGGGCTCTCATAACATCGGAGATACTGAATTTGGGATTTTCATTAGTTGTCAGTTATAATCATCACAATTAAAAGAAATAAACATTTGAAATATATCAGTCTGTGTGTAATGAATGAATATAATATACAAGTTTCACTTTTTGAATGGAATTACTGAAATAAATCAACTTTTTGATGATATTCTAATTTTATGACCAGCACCTGTAAATAAGTCTTTGCTGTCACCAAAAAAGGAACTCAAGCACAGAGTTATTGTAACTTTCAATGGAATCAGGTTCTATGGTCAGATGTGACCAAAATAGAGCATTTTGGAAACAAACACCAAATGTGGGTTTGGCATATACAAAAAGATATCCATGCAGAAAAGTACCTAATCCCCAATGTGAAGTAAGGTGGTGGATCTTTAATGTTTTTGGGGCTGTTTTTCTTCCATAGCCCCAGGACAACTTTTTAGGATAAATGGTATAAGACTCAAAGTACCAGCAGATATTAAATTATAATATCTGCCTCAGCCAGGAAGCTTAAACGAGGCTTCCAGCAGGAAAAGGACCCAAAGTAAACCTTAAAATCATCACAAAAACAATTCGCTGACCACAGAATCAAAGTTTTGCCATGGCCACAAAGTTGACCTCAGCATCTAAAGGATCTGGAGAGACCCTCAGATCCCTAGCCATGAGTTCTCCAACCTCATAATGTGCTATAAGAGAAGATTCAGCTGTTCTCTTGGCAAAGGGAGGTTGCACAAAGTATTAAACAAAGGGGTGCCAATAATTGAAGCACACATTTGAGATTAGATGTGTAAATATTTCTATTGAAAAATCTAAATAAATGAAGAAATTTCTTTTGTCAGTTTACAAAGGGTGCCAATATTAGTCAAGGGCACTACATATGGACAGAGCACACAAAATATCGTAAACAATATTCACTTTTTTTTCCTGGATGCAACACTTTGGATTTGAAATGATTCAGTGACTTTGGGGTGAAAGTGTAAAGTATTTGGACAAATAACAGATAACAATAACAGTTATATTTAGTACTTAGGCAAATAAAATACAGAGCCAAAGACAACGATTTGTTACTGTCCATACACTTTTGGAGATCACTGTACAGTGGATATAAAAAGTCTACACACCCTTGTTAAAATGCCAGGTTTTTGTGATGTAAAAAAATGAGACAAAGATAAATCGTGTCACTTTTAATTTGACCTAGAATGTGAACAATTCAATTGAAAAATAAACTGAAATCTTCAAGGGGCAAAAACGACAAAGAAAAACCTTGTGGCTGTGTTCAGAATTAACCAATCACATTCAAACTCATGTTAAATAGAAGTCATTACACACCTGCTATCATTTAAAGTGACTGATTAATCACAAATAAAGTTCAGTTGATCAAGTAGGATTTTCCTGACATTTTCTTAGTTGCATCTCAGAGCAAAAGCCATGGTCCGCAGAGAGCTTCCAAAGCATCAGAGGAATCTCATTGTTCAAAGATATCAGTCAGGAGAAGGGTACAAAAGAATTTCCAAAGCATTAAATATACCATGGAACACAGTGAAGGCAGTCATCATAAAGTGGAGAAAATATGGCACAACAGAGACATTACCAAGAACTGGACGTCCCTCCAAAATAGATAAGACGAGAAGAAAACTGGTCAGGGAGGCTTCCAAGGGGCCTACAGCAACAATAAAGGAACGGCAGGAATTTCTGGCAAGTACTGGCTGTGTGCTACATGTGACAACAATCTCCTGTATTCTTCATATGAATGGGCTATGGGGTAGGGTGGAAAGACAGAAGCCTTTTCTTACAAAGAAAAACATCCAAGCCCGGCTGAAGTTTGCACAAACAAACATCTAGTCCCCCAAAAGCACGTGGGAAATGTGTTATGGTCTGATGAAACTAAAGTTGAACTTTTTGGCCATAATTCCAAAAGGTATGTTTGGCGCAAAAACAACACTGCAAACAATCACCCAAAGAAGAGTGGGCTAATATTGCCATGTCAAGATGTGCCATGCTAATAGACTCCTACCCAAAAAGACTGAGTGCTGAAATAAAATCAAAAGGTGCTTCAACAAAGAATTCGTTTAAGGATGTGCACACTTATGCAACCAGGTTATTGTGAGTTTTTTATCTTTCCCCCTCAAAGATTTCAGTTTGTTCTTCAATTCAATTTCAATTCACATTATAGGCCACATAAAAGGTGTAAAAATGTCTGACATGATATTTGTCTCATTCTTTTACATCACAATAACCTGGCATTTTAACAGGGGTGTGTAGACTTTATATCCACTGTACATACAACATTGACATATCATATATAATGGGTGGTGAGCACATAAGAATGGGATAAAAACCATGAGTAAATAATACAGGTGGATTTATAGTTGAAGTATATCTAGATGCAGAGAGATGAGCAGATCTTGAAATGTACTATAGTCCAGCTACTTGACAGGAAAAGTGTTAAAGCCTAGAAAGGATCCAACCTTTAGGTGACAAAAGCCTATCATGTATACCTTGTGCTTGGTGCATTTCATGGAAAAGTTCTCTTCATTGAGGACACAGTCTGTGGGGAGAAGAATGCTTGGATCAATTAAGACACGGTCAGGGTTTAACCAGCCGACAGCAGCGGAACCGCTCTCCACACGCACCACAGGGTACAGACAGAAAGGACAGCTTGTAACAGACAGCATGCAACACAGCTATTTACAGAGAGAACACAGACAATTTCAACTGAATAACAGATTTAAAAGGGCCATTCATTTTTCTACTATTAGGACAAATTCAAATACATACACAGTTAAGGTTTTAAGTTCAAATTGAAGTTATTGTGATTGGAAAAAGCATTTTACTGACACAGACAGATAATGCAGTTGTGTAAGTGGGACAAAGTCTCTACGCCACTCGCTAGGTTAAATGACTTGTCCGCTATTAATTGCAGTTTAAACTCAAAATAATGTTAAAACAATTAAGCATTTGAACATGATTTTAAATGGCCAAGAAACAAAGATGAAATCTCACAAATTATCTTGTCAAGGTCTTCAAAAAAGAAATACTACACCGCTCCACTTTCGAGGGGGCCTATACAGGGCAGGCTGTTGCTCCCACTTCTGGGCATCGTCGAATACGATTACTACCTGGATTAGTCCAGGTAGTAAACTAAATGACAATAATACTTACAAAAACCACTGAGGCAGACTTTATGCTTGCTATGAATCACAATTAGCAAATACACAACTGACTTTAAATGAAAATGTGTTCCAAAAAACGAATACGATTGTAAAACATCATAGAACCCGATGTCACTACAACAACATGGCAGTCCTTGACGGGCACAGCGGCCACTGGCCGACGGAAATAACCTTTCTGATGAGGCATTAAGGCCAGACAGTGGCACCAACGGACATTCTGCCGTGGAATGCCAACCCCTCTCCCATACCACCTCTCTGGGGCACAAACCTGATATTACTCATTAAGACATCATGTGAATGCCTACCAGAGTGAGAAAGACCCCTCATGGCATGTAGTGGATGAACAAAGGCTATTGCGTTTCTACTAAACTAACAGGGAGTCAAAAAGAAATGGATATTGCACATGTCAATAGTAGAATCCCATAATTAAATTAATCATGTAGCCCTACCCATCCCACACCCTCCACTTCACCCTAGATGGTGCTGACCCAATTTACACTCTCCTGTGTTAGACCCACAGACACTGGCAGTATGCCATAACCAGGACTTTGCGACTCATGGCCGCAATGACACAGCTGTACAAGGCAGTAACTTAGACCATTGAGTCATTCGTTGGCCCATAAAAGGAAAATTTTACTATCAGTCACAAGCTATCAGGGTGAGCTAGCCTCTACAGTAGATTTTCTAAGATTTAAAGTTTTTTTTTTTTGTTTTATTGTTTTGATTGTTAGGTTGCATAAACATGATTCGTTATTTATTTTCCCAAAAACTGTGGTTGTCAGATTAGGAGAATATGGTATATTGGTCAGTAGGGATGTGCATCGTTCCCTTTCAAGAAAATGTTAAACATATGTATGTATGTGGCTGATATTTTACAATACACAAGTGGCTCATTAGTCTAGTCCATTAATCCTATTTGAGTGAAATACTTATTTGATGTAGGTATCAGGTCTAAACCCAGGTACTAGGTTTAGAAACATGTTTGATAAAGCCAGAGAAACAACCAGCACTGCAGATTTTAATGTCAGGAACAGCAACTGATTGCTATAACATCTTGATTTTAATATATAAATAAAATAAATGTTAATTGTTAATTTTCCCCTTACCCTCCCATGACACTCAACAAGCATGTTTCTCTCCACCCCTTCCATGGGGACTGGAGTGGAGACTTACCTGACTGTAGACAACACCTGTAGTGATACTTATTGGGGCATCCTTTTAAAAAGCAGCCCAATGTGGCACCTGTTTTATGGCAGCGCAAACACATCTAAAAACAAGGGGAATTTAGGGTTAGGGGACATTTTACTAAACAGAGCTCTTCCTTTTTAATGGAAAAACACATGACAAGACACGTTACAACAGTATACAGATGACAAAAAAAAATATCTGACCTAGTTCCTCAATCATAAAACAACAGAGACCAGATTCACGCATCAAGCAGCTACACAACTTACCGTTTCTTGAGCTACCTTGACTGCCTCCTCCAGGCCGTAGACCCTCCCTTTCACCAGGAACACACCTGCAGCCCAGATGCAGCAGTCCTCATGGAGCCAGTACTCACACTGCTCCAAAGGGACCACAGGGGGACTGTACCAGTCCTCTAACGCAGCCACAGCCCCAGAGGTGACCCCAACCCCAGCCTGTGTCCTGGCCCTCTTAGCTGGAGGGCTGCCGGAGGGAGCGCTGTCACTGGTCCACCTCCCGAGCAGGCCCTCCTGGTTCAGCCGGGGGCCAGGTTTGTGGGGCCAAGGGACCCCTGGGGGCCGAGCATACTTCCGGCCCCTGCCTCTCAGGCTACAGGAGGAGTCAGAGTCACTGAAATCCTCTTCCTCCTCTTCTTTGAGGCCTGGGGTACTGGCCGGGGCTTTAGAGCTAGGCCTGTATCCCTCAGGGTAGTATGGACCGTGGAGGTCCCCCAGGTCCAAGGCGTTAGCTGAACCACCGCAGAGGCAGCAGACCAGGGTGTTGCAGTACTTGCTGTGGGTGGAGACGCGGCCCAGCTGGAGGCAGGAGGTAGAGGGTATGGCCCCAGGAATGAAGCTCCCGGAGGCGGAGCCTGCAGCCTGCATTTGACGCTGGCCCTTCTGCCTGGGTTTCTCTTCCTCCGGGTAGTTAATGACCGTACAGTTGGCAGGGGAGGTGGAGGCAGACTTACGTTCAACATGAATGAATGGAGAGAACGTCTCCCCCCTCACGTCCCTCTTCTCCTCCTTGTAGTTGATGTATTTGAGTTTGATCTCAGGCTCCTGAGGGGAGAATATGGAGGACTGGCAAGGTCTGGGTTTTTTCCGTTTCTTTTTGGGAGCAGGAGTCACCTTTGTTGTTTTCGTGATTGGAAAGGCAGCTTTGCAGCTTGTATTCTTAGCCTTTTGCTTCCCAGGACTTCTTTCAGACACCTTAGATGGTGGTAATAAACTCACTACATCCACCTCTGAGGATGACCCTCTGAGTTCATACTCATTCTCAATGTGTTTGTCCGGAAGAAATGATGGACTGGAGGCTTTCGGAGATGTGCTGCTGTCTGGGTATTTGAAAAACACGGCGTGCTCTGACTCTGAGGTAGACTCTCTGCCACTGTCTATGTGAATGTTAATGCTATCTATAGAACATTTTGTTGAGGCAACTACTGCCTTTCCTTTGGCTGGCTTTACTTTAGTCTCTCCCTCAGAGCTAGACGCAGATGATATCTGTTGGTTAGGACTAACAGCAGCTTCAGATGGACTGCTCTGGGTCTGAGTTCGACTAACAGCAGCTTCAGATGGACTGCTCCGGGTCTGAGTTTGACTAACAGCAGCTTCAGATGGACTGCTCCGGGTCTGAGTTCGACTAACAACAGCTTCAGATGGACTGCTCCGGGTCTGAGTTTGACTAACAGCAGCTTCAGATGGACTGCTCCGGGTCTGAGTTCGACTAACAACAGCTTCAGATGGACTGCTCCGGGTCTGAGTTCGACTAACAGAAGCTTCAGATGGACTGCTCCAGGTCTGAGTTCGACTAACAGAAGCTTCAGATGGACTGCTCGGGGTCGGAGTTCGACTAACAGAAGCTTCAGATGGACTGCTCGGGGTCGGAGTTCGACTAACAGAAGCTTCAGATGGACTGCTCGGGGTCTGAGTTCGACTAACAGAAGCTTCAGATGGACAACTCTGGGTCTGAGATCGACTAACAGCAGCTTCAGATGGACTGCTCTGGGTCTGAGTTCGACTAACAGCAGCTTCAGATGGACTGCTCTGGGTCTGAGTTTGACTAACTGCAGCTTCAGATGGACTGCTCGGGGTCTGAGTACGACTAACTGCAGCTTCAGATGGACTGCTCTGGGTCTGAGTTCGACTAACTGCAGCTTCAGATGGACTGCTCTGGGTCTGAGTTCGACTAACTGCAGCTTCAGATGGACTGCTCTGGGTCTGAGTTTGACTAAATGCAGCTTCAGATGGACTGCTCTGGGTCTGAGTTTGACTAAATGCAGCTTCAGATGGACTGCTCTGGGTCTGAGTTTGACTAACTGCAGCTTCAGATGGACTGCTCTGGGTCTGATTTTGGGAATTTGTCAAGGGTTGGATCTGGGTCTTTGAAACCTTGGGCTTCTTAGTGGATACTTTATACCAATTAGGGTTTATGTTCATCACTATGGCCTCTAACCTTGTTCCCCTGCCTGAGCGAGGGGGGAGTTTCTTCCTCTCAAAAGTCCTTTGCTCTGCCTTTGCCTTACCATTCTGGTTAGAAGTAACCGACTCCTTGGGTTTGTTTTCTACAACCTGGGGCACAATGCTCTCGTCTTCCGTCAAGTCAACAACAGGCTCTGAAACTGCCTTGGTGTTATGTATGGGCTGCTGGTAGTCCTTGCTGATATCTGACCTTGAGGTGTTATCACTGTTCGCCTGTGTCCCCTGTACTGTCCCCTCCCCTGATAGCCCAGACAGTTGAGGCCCACGGCTCGCCAGATCATCCCAGTGGGTATCTGCAGTCTTATCTGCAAAAGAGTTAACAGCACTGAGTGAACAGGAAGCCTGAGGAAGAATGAACAAATCTGCATTATCCAATGAGGTAGCAGATGGAGAGACCGGGTCCTGCAGTGAACTGATATACTCCCTACTGGTAGAACAAAGGTCCCTGGGACTCCTGCTGTCCTGGAGTATGACTGGCTCCTCCGTTCTTGAGATAAGAAAAAGAACCTCTGTGTCTGCACTCCTTTGTTCCTTCTCCTCCAAATCTGTTGTGAGGAGCTCTGGGGAGGAATCAATACAGATTGCAGAATTGGGCCAGTTGTCACTCCTGCCATTCTGCAGTCCTCTGTTGTTGTCTGTGACCTGAAAAATACAGTTTTCCTTTGAATTCCCTCTCTGTTGAGGCTTGTGTTTTTCCACCCCTCCGCTGGTAGCCATTCGACTGCCGTTGATTTCATGAGTGTGCTGCATTAAAGGAACTGCTGCCACACTCTCAACCACCACAGGGGCTGCTGGAGACACAGAGTCAAACATTTCAGACTGAGGCACTAAGCCCAGAGGTCTATCCACCTGCTGCAGGTATCCATCCAATGTTGAGAACTTGCTGATCGACGGGACACCATAGAGAGTGGAATGCTGGGAGAGAGTGTCATGGGTGGAGAAGACATGAGACCGGCTCACATAGGAGAGGGTGACTGTAGTGTTTGAGAAAGCATTATCAGGCTGGATTTGGTCTCCTGGTTGAAGCCTGTGTTCAGGGTCAGTATTTGGGAAGGGGAGTCCCTTGCTGCCCCCAGAGCCTGGGTACCAGCTTGAAGGCTTGACCACCCTTATGGCATCTACAGAGCTGGTTTTCAGGAGGCATTCCTCACCTTTCCTAGTCAAGTCCATCGCAGCATGGCTACAGGTGGAGGAAAGGTCTTGGGGCTGTAAATCATCTGATTCTCTAGGTTGTGGCTCCATAACTGAAAGGCGAGCAAAGAATACAGAACATTTAAATAATTACATGGCAGAGATGCAATGAAAAGGTCAATAGGACTTGACCAAAAACAATGGAATACAAGTGTGAGAATTAGGTTGACTCTCCACACTGCTCCCTGCAAAATAAGCCTATATAAGGAAGAATGTGTCACTTTGCAACGAAAAGTGGAGTATGATACTAGTTTGAGATCAACTACAATACGTTAACGTCCTCCTTACCAAACACCAGATTTTGCCATCACCGATTATAACCCTTTTCTTAGTTTAATTTGTATTAGCCTTTTAAACATGTAAATGACAACTTCTACTGTACATGTTAGCTATGCAAGAAACAATTCGAAACACATGCAAATCGAAGGAGTAACCACACTGTGGGCCTTATAGATAAATCAATCCTGACGGTTTTAGGTAGGAATATATTTTTTGCGACTGCGCTCATGAGTCAGTGTCTTTTTTTCCCTCAGTGTTCAATCACCACATCATGCGTTTCATTCTTAACGCATCTAGATAGATAGCAATCGCTAATTATTTTAATAATTTACTGGCCTATATGTGGTAACATGCCTGAATATGACAGAAATTGGATTACATCATGACACAGTACAGACTTTGTTAATGCAACAGTAAAACAGATTAAAGCAAAAAGTTAGCCAACGTTTTCGCTTTTCACTTTTCGGTTAATAGGTTACTATTAGTAACTTAGCAAAGCACATTTAACGAGTTCAGGCAGTACAGTAAGGTGGAACGTTGTTGCAGATCCAGAAGTTAACTCTCGCGCGGATTGTGCAATGAGTAAACAACGACATTGGGAAAAAACGCTTTAGCCCTAGCTAGTTAGCTGCAGTATCTAATAATCAGAGTTGAAAGAAAATACTTTAAACCAGTTTAGAACAAGGAGTTACAGTAACAAAAGTTTATAATTTATTTCTGAAATACATCTATGTTAAGTCAGCAAGCTAAACTCAAAATACTAGGCTGGAAAGACAACTGACACGCGCAAACTAGCTTTTGGCTAGTTACCTTTTTTATTGTCCGTCAAATGTGAAGGATGATTTCGTGACATCACAAGAACTCCCTCGTCGTTAGATTAACAATCTAGAATACTTTCACCGGGCGAAATACTGTAGTAAACAAGTACGATTTTGGTTTTGACAGTTTGCAATATTTTACACCAGTCTAGCTAGGTAGAATACACTCAACTACAATAGCTAGTTTCTGTACCGCAAATGAATTCATTCCTTATAAAAGTTGCACCCTAATTCTAATAATACTGCGCTACAGTAGATATTAGTTATGACAGTAAATCTTTAGCTGATATGGCAACGTTATCTCATTGACTGATGAATAATGGAATTACTAGAGTATATTTTAATGTGTGCTGGTTATACAGTAATGCCATTCAGGGATCGATCTCTCCCGTACATCATTGCGGGGTGGAGTGATGATACGTCTATCGCCGGATATAGCTAGCTAGCTTCTACCCCTCGTTGACTTCTTCATGGGTAGCTAACTTGCTAAGCTAACTTAGGCCCTTCGTATGAAACAAAAGAGCGAGCATAATGCGCAGCCGGAGACTGAAACTTACCCGAACGAAGAGTGTTTTTTTTAAACGTCCAGTTCAATAGTGAGTCGCACCCAGCATCGTTCAGGTCCCCATACAGTAATGTAAAACATGAATTTAGATGTTTGAAAAATTACAGATGTGTGTCAGTAAATGTGTAAACGGGATTCAAAAAAATTGAAATCCCTGATTGTACTTTCAGGGACCCAATTCTCCGCGCGTGAGCTTCGACGCACTACGAGCACAGCGCTTGTCAGCTGGCGATCACACTGAAGCATTATGGGAAGGGGAAATTGTGTCTTGGCTACTAGCATAAAATAAAGATGCTGTCAATTGTACGTAAAAAGTTTAGATGTATATTTTATTTTAGCGCTAAACCACTCATTTAGTAACTCTGACACTCATTTAATAATCCAATAACTAAATTCTCCCAAACTAATTTGTTTAAGTTTAAAATTTAAATGGACATTTACCCAGAATACACAAGTCATGGGCTGAAGTTTTCTGATGTTATAATAGCTGTTTTAATAAAACTGAATTCTGGATTAGAAAGTTTCTCATGGCACTTAGACAAGTTTCTGGTTATGTATAAATCTAACACCAAGTTGTAAAATGGGTAAAAACATATATTTTTTATTATTTAGAGGCTTGAAGAATCAGCTTTGCAATGCATCATGGGTAAACTATGACTCACTGATCTACAAATAATGAGTCATTATTTATGATGCAAGGTGATTTGTATATTAGTCATTTTAACTCATTTTAATCTCCTTGAACATAGCACATTTCCTCTCTATGTATATTATATGAATTTTACAAATGCCTAGATTTTCAATGATATTTTACCAGATAGTGCTGAGGAAAAAGTATTTTTTAGATTAGATTATTGTCACTGAACATGTACAAGTACAGTACAACAAAATGCAGTTAGCATCTAACCAGAAGTGCAAATAGAAGGGGGCAGAACATTTACAAGTATGTACAAGTATTAATTATATGCATATCAATGAGGCAAATGCAGTACAAATGGCAATACTAAAATATGCAATTCAAGAAAATAGAGGAGGGCTGAATATATACAAGTATTAAGTTAAGTGTATGTTACAAGTGGGATAGTAGTTGTGCGGGTACAAATGGCAATGGCTTTTTAGATGTGCAATCGAGGCAAATTGAAGGAGTAAGGTGGCATGTGCAACCGGGATGCAGAGATAGCAGCAATGAGGTCCCTGAGTTAGACACATACCTGTAACAAATGAAAACATCCATTATCAAACTTTGCAAGGCAGTGTCAGAGTAGCACAATGGGATTAGTTCAACAAGGTCACTGAGAGGCCAGGGGTGGTATGCTTTGATGGATCACAGAGTTCACAGAGTTCTATGGGTCACAGAGTTCAGCAGGGTTACAGTAGATGGGAAGAAACTGTTACTGAGCCTGCTGGTGCAGGAACGAAGAGACCTGTACCACCTACCTGATGATAGGAGGGCAAACAGTGTGTGGCATGGATGTGAAGGGTCCCGGATGATCCCACACGCTCTGCCCAAACACTGCTTGCGCTGGAGGTCTACGATGGCTGGAAGCTGTGCACCATTGATATGCTGGGTGGTTTTCATCACCCGTTGCAGGGCCTTCCGGTCAGCTACACAGCAAACGCTAAACCACACTGTGGCGCAGTTAGTCCGAATGCTCATGATTGTGCCGTGGTAAAAGTTCACAAGGATCTTGGAGGACAGGCAGGCTTTCTTCAGTCTCCTCAAAAAGTATAGGCGCTGCTGCACCTTTTTGACCAGGGCTGAGGTGTTGAGGGTCCAGGAGAAGTCCTTGGAGATGTGGACACCCAGGAATTTGAAGCTGGACATGCACCACCTCAATGCCATCGATGAGAACTGGGGTGTGACTGCAGCCTTTAGACTTCCTGTAACCCACAATGAGCTCCTTGGTTTTCTTTGCACTGAGGGCCAGGTTGTTGTCAGTGAACCATGCCACCAGACGCTTGACCTCCTCCCTGTAGGCTGACTTGTCATTGTCACTGATCAGGCCTACCACCCTGGTGTTTTCTGGAGTGGATGACCGTGTTGAACGCTGAGCTGAAGTCTATAAATAGCATTCTCACATAGGTGTTGGTTTTGTCCAGGTGGGTCAGGGCAGAGTATAAAGCTGTGGAGATGACATCCTCTGTAGACCTGTTTGACAGGTGAACAAGCTGGTAGGGAGCTAGTGTTGGGGGATGCAGGACTTAAGGTTGGCCAGAACTAGTCTTTTGAAGCACTTCATGATTGTGGACGTGAGTGTGACAGGTCGGAAGTCATTCAGACTAGATGCAGTTGACTGCTTCGGCACTGGCACAGTAGTTGCGGTCTTGAAGCACGTCACACGCCTGGGCCAGTGACGGTTTGAAAATGTCAGTTAAGACCTTGGCCAGATGCCCAGCTTCCCTTTATCTGCATTTCTAAAAACATTTGCAGAGAATAGAGACCCAAAAACTAACAAAATAAGTCCAGAACTATCCAAAACTAAATGCAAAAATATTTGTCTATTTATTAAAACATTTGCCCTCATACAAATGTTTTTTATTTTTTATTACAGTGCATTAATACAGAAAATCTATTACAGTACATTTTCTATCTTCACAATTACAAAATAAACAGCACTGAATAAAAGTAGACATGGTAAAATGTTCACTATGCCTGATGGCAAAAAGAGATATTGTATAATATTACATTTAAATGGGTAAACCTTCTATCCGTCTCTTGGCAAAATGTTTAGATTTTATTCAAATCTTATATTATTAGAAAAAAAACTTTCCTCCTTATCAAAGGCCTAGTCAAAACTTGACTAAAACCCAATGGAGATGTGGGAGGACCTAAAACTAGCAGTTCATGCACAAAAACCCACACTTACCACTCAAGTAAAGCAGTTCTGCACAGAAGAGGGACAAGATCCTTTCAAAAGATGAATGATCAATAATCACAGGAAACAGCTGAAGGTCAACCAGTTAACACATAAGGGGCAATAATTTTTTCCCCACATGGGAACACATTGCATAACGTGTGGCAAAGCTTTAATATGGAAATGTTATTTGTGCACTCACTTTTCCTTTACTTACTTTTAGATGTTCGTTAAGTTCTGATTACATTGATTTAACATTATGTAAAAATTACATGGTAAAATTAGGTCAATTACTTTTCATAGCACTGTCATTTAAGGATCCATGACTGGCTGCTGAACTTCCAGTTAACATTGGCTTTATTCTGGGTCTTATAATCTGAGTGTGTAGTAGATCTGGCTAAACCAGTAAAGGTACTGGGGCTCTCTGAGCAATTGATTTTGATAACAAACAGCGAGGAAGACAAGCTCGTCAGGAGGCCTTTTAAGAGAAGGGCTGCTTTAAGGGAATGTTTTGAAAAAGCACTTCAAACAAAAGACAGGGTGCAAAAATATTTATTGCTAATAAACCTGTAGTCAGTTGGTGTACATTTGCTGCATATTTACAATAGTAGAGTACAGAGGGAATGGCATGTGAGACAATCCAAAAACACTTAAATAAATACAAGGGACTGCCACTGAACAAAACTAGACAGACTCCAACAACTTGTCCTCCCATATAGCTTAACCAATACGATTACAGAGAAAAAAACCAAAAACTATATAAACGTATATATATATATATTTATATTATAATCATCAAATCCCATTTGTACGGTAGCAGTCTCCTTCTAGGGGTAATGAAAACATGGTCCTGTTTCAGAAAACATTCTGTGATGTTAGTCATCATCATATACAAGCCAACACGTCAGACAACATCTAACGGAGCATAGTTAAAGATGCAGGCAAACATTTTCCATAGCTTTTTTATTTATTGAGCTAGACAGTCGCCTGTACTGAAGAGGATGGAGGGATGTGTCCACATGTGCATACTGACGACAACTAGCATACTATGCAGGCCAGAAGGCAAGATTTTTCCTACAGTATACTTATGTACGTAAATATTCCATCATTATTGTGTAGTTGTGTTCAGCCATTACAACATTACTTATTCCTTCGGCTATTCACACAGACTAATTAGTTAAAACAGTAGCTTACACAATTTTCTTTTTTTTTTAGTGTATGCATGACAGATGCTTCATTAAAAACAGTACAGAGTATTTACAGTAAGACATGGCGATGAAAACAAAAACAAAACGTCACAGTAACTGAAGTGCATGGAATGCAGAGGCTAGACACACAATTCAATCTTCATACCATGTTTTGTTAATATACGGCTTGTGTGTGACCAGTGTTTCTAAATAAGTCATTACAGAGCTAAAATATAGTGAGCTTTCTAAACATGCAGCAAGATGGGTGGAGCGGTGTGATGCAGGAGATGCCGTCAGAACTCCTTAGTGTCTTTGTCAAACAGGTGAAGTCGCTGTTCAGCAGTCAGCCCTTCTTTAAGACTCTGGAGAAAGACAGAGAGAGAAAACAAACATTTAACGACCGTTGCCAGGATAAAAATGTGACTTTCATGTGGATAGGACTGAATCCCTGATGAGGAAGCAGACGGACGCAAACAGAACTGTATCATCAATGATCCACACGGAGATGCAGTCAAACCTCATTCTGTTTAAACTGATACATTTCTTAGTGCTCCCATTCAAACCCACTATAAATGTGATTTTATCTATGAAAGTGTGAGATCCAGAGGGTCTGTAACATGGGAGGAAAAAAACAACACTGGTGCAGTCCAGAGGTTCTAGTGATGTTAGTGATCTCCATCCTTACAACCCCAACCCCTTATGTACAATAATCGTGTGGGGGAATAATACCACACAAAAAATATCCACCCACCCTGAAGGACTTTGGAAAGTGGGAGAGAATTCAGCATGCACCCCAAGGTGTTTAGTGGTTATTTCTGGGTAACACATTGCTGAAGGGTGAACATACAACCAACGTTGTGGTAGTCTGGTTAAATTACCTAAAGGAGAAGGGTAGGCCTAATGGTCCTCAGGCAGCCTTAGCTGTCCCAGGGCATGTCACGAGTCACAGACTGAGGACAGAAGGGGGTAAACACACCGGTATGTGAGACTAAGAGGTGTAACACACCACCTCACACTTACCAGGTTTCCTAACACAGGTGTTTATACACTTCAACCATTCTGCCTGACAGAACCACTGTAACTCACAATCGACGCAACACAGGGATTTAAAACAAGTAAACATGACAAAACTGCAGCAATGCCAAAGCAGCCACTCACGGTACAATTCACTGGTTGAGGAATTAAAACGTAGCCATGTAAGGCAGAAGTTAACCTGAAGGTGGCAGTGTGTCACAACCCACTGACATGCACTTCCAAACAGAAGCGCTCTGATAACCGTCAGCTGTGAGGTACTTCTAATTTCCTGGGTCAGTCAAATTAGTGTGTCCTACTCCGGCGTTCGGAAAGACATACCTTTGACCTCATAGTGCGCTCTGAGCGTTTGGCGGCGGCAGCCGCCATTTTGAGAATATCAGGGTTGCTTTTGGACTTCATGATATCTGAGGAGAGACAGACAGGTACCTTAACTTCAAGTCATTTGGAAAGGTGCCTGTGCCGCTTCTGTTCTGTAAAGGTGATTTCTCATTATATCCTATGTAAAATGTCATGTCACGACCAACAGCATAAGCGTTAATGGTCAGTGAACCCAAAGGGAACCCTAAACCCTGTATAGGGCACTACCAGAACCCAAAGGAGTCCCACAGGGACAGGGTTCCATCTATTTACCATATCCTCCTGCTCTCTCCACCTCCTCCAATGAGGGTTCTCCCAATGCTTCGTGGGCCAGCTGCAGCTGGTCTCTGAGCCTCCCCAGGTCTCTCTCCGCTTTGGCCTTTACAATACTCAGTTCGGTATAGATGTCCTTGTACTTGTCCGTTGCGTACTTCTTATCCTGGAGGGACAAATCATACATTGTTTGAGCTAGTAAGGTGAAGAACAGAACCGCAGCATGAATTAAAAAGAAGTGAAACATAATGAAAAAAATAGCAGGTTCTAGGTAATGTGGGTCTTGAGACATACTCTTTGGGCAGCTTGGAGTTCATCCTTCAGAGAGTTTATCTCCTGTTTCAGGTACTGGACCTCTGACTCCTTCACTCTTAACATCACCTGGCGAAGAGGAGAACACATTTAAGATTGTGGCAAACTTCAATAATGCATAAATGTAACCTTTTGAAAAACAGACCAATTTTAGGTTGTTTAAAATCAAGACCAATGTTGGTTTCAGCCAGGCGCAGAGCTTACCTCTAGCTCGTAAAGTTCCTTTCCATGAGTGACGTTGCAGGTGTCTCCGCCCCCATCTTCAGTGGCCATGGATCTCATCTTAGTGATTTCTGCAGCAAGACGGTTGTTCAGCTCCTACAGATTATTATTATTAAACCTTCTTTTCAACAAGGAACACAGACCGAGAACAACGTCTCTTTCACATGCAAAGAACATTCAGTTCTGGCAGGTCAGGTTGAGAAATGAGGCAGACTGTGTGATGTGGAGAAGGTTATCTGGTTGTGTTCACAGGTGTTGCGGGACCTGGTTGTGTGCGCGTTGAGGGATCTGCATGTGTGCGCGTTGAGGGATCTGCATGTGTGCGCGTTGAGGGATCTGCATGTGTGCGCGTTGAGGGATCTGCATGTGTGCGCGTTGAGGGATCTGCATGTGTGCGCGTTGAGGGATCTGCATGTGTGCGCGTTGAGGGATCTGCATGTGTGCGCGTTGAGGGATCTGCATGTGTGCGCGTTGAGGGATCTGCATGTGTGCGCGTTGAGGGATCTGCATGTGTGCGCGTTGAGGGATCTGCATGTGTGCGCGTTGAGGGATCTGCATGTGTGCGCGTTGAGGGATCTGCATGTGTGCGCGTTGAGGGATCTGCATGTGTGCGCGTTGAGGGATCTGCATGTGTGCGCGTTGAGGGATCTGCATGTGTGCGCGTTGAGGGATCTGCATGTGTGCGCTGCGAGACCTGGTTGTGTGCGTTGAGTTCCTGGTTCTCCCTCTGACACTGTCTGAGGGCTTGTCTCTCAGCCTCCAGGGCTTGGGCCAGGTGTGCATTCTCTAGGCACTTCTGTGAATACTGCTCCGACAGCACCTCAATCTCCCTCTGGAAGGAACACAGCTCCTCCCTAAAGCACAGATGGGGGGGCAAAAGGAAAGAGTGAAAAAGAAAGTTGAGTAGGCTGCTCTAGTTACAACTGGCAAGGCACAGTCACATACTGGCTTTGACATTCCTAGTACTTTGGATAGTGTTTGAACTTAAAATTAAAAAGATTAATTAGATATATTTTGTTTTTCATCTAACATACAATTTTTGCTGTGTATAGAGTATGGTTTCTGTGGTCCTGGAAGGACACGACAACTGGAAGATAACATGATTTTGGAAATGGTAATGTGCCTGTGGTACTGAAAGAATAAGATTATATGGTCCAGGATATGTTAATAGGCCATTGGTGCTGAGGGGAGATTAAGTGTTAATTTACTCGTGCTGCCTGCAAATCTCCTCTATGTCTGCATTCTCTGTGTTGCTGTTGGACTTGCGGGCCTTGTCCAGCTCCTTCTCCAGCTCCGATCTGTGGGCGTTCTTCATTGCTTCAATTGCTGAGACAACCAAAACAAAGAACTTTGTTATTGAGGAGAGATACTTTAGCATAGCTGGACCACCGGTTAATCTATAATTGACCTGGGTAATTCACGAATTCTGGAGTTGCAAACACAAGGAAATAAAATAACGTTAGCCTGATGAAACTGCAAGCAAGGGACACTAGGCATATATAATCACCAAGGTGTGAACGTAGATCGGGTTAGCGCTAGTTGCTATCATAATTCCCACTGACCGGCAATGGTAGCAGCGGTCTCCTCAGCTAGCAACCTCTCCTTTTCTTCGTGTAGGTTCTCTAGCTCTCTCTGGTGTTTCCTCTGCAGCTCATCGATCACCTTCTGGTGGGACTCCTCCATGGCAGCAAAGCCCCTCTCGCAGGTGGCCTATCATTGGTGTGGAAACAGGCAAAATCAGTTCATTTGAAGCCATAAACTAGGGCCAGGAGTGTTTCCTGCCTGACCATGTGGTTTGCCTAAAAAGAAAACTCTGGAGCCTAGTAAATAGGGTATAAGAGAGGCATAGGAGTTTCGTTCTAGTCAGGTCAATCTCTAGATCTAGGTAAAGACAATAACCTCTGACCCAGAGCATTCCTAGCTAATGAAAAACTCTAGCCTCTAACCACAACTACTGCTGACCATCCATTCACTGATGACAAACACCCAGCTAGCTACTGCATGTTTTGCCAAGAGCAGTAAGCCTATTGTACAAACGGTTAAGAAAATAACAGAACACACAATATGTTTAAAGAATGCCTAGGCAGCAAGAACACAGCAGGATTGGGAAAGCCGTCCCTGCAACAGGGGTTGGCTTTCTTACTCCTAAAGAAAAAAATTCTTGCAAATAACGTTTCGTGTCTAGTATTATATTGATTTGAAAAACCGCTTATCTGATCCCAATGAATACATCTTGGTGGAATGTAGGAGGTTAAGATGAGACAAAAGACAACAATAGGGTCAGACAGACAGTAGAGGTTGATGGGTCTTCGATGTTGTTCCGTGGCATGGCCAGCTTGTCTGTGTTAAACGAGGCAGGATTGCCAGCTTTGCACTAACGCCTTTCAGCGGTATAAAGACAAGAGACTGGGGAGGGGAGGAGGGGGTAATCCTGATCAACACAGTTTTAGAAAGAGCCATTCACAATGCTATTAGAAATACACGACATGTTTCCACAAGAGAGGATTTGAATGGCCTTCCGACCAGCTCTACCCAAAACCTACTTCCGTCCTCTATTCAGCACCGCTAATCTGAGTACTGCGGCCCCTCTCCGACTCTCTGCAGCCAAAGTCTGTTTTCACAGGGTAAGTATCCATCAGTTGGGAAACTGGGCCAGACGGGAACTAACAGTGTTACAGACTGAAGAAACTTCTAGCTAGCCCCCAACAGCTGAATATGTAGTAAACCTTCCGGCTGTGACATCACAGCAGGCAACACCTTCTCTTCGCCTGTGTTTATGTTTGAGGCCCATTTCCTGTTTAGGGGGGGGGGGGGCTGGTGTCTAGTTTACAACCACAAAATTCATACATTTTATTAGGAGATGAAGACTACAAAGTCCCCTGCTAAAATGTTCTAAGTATTATTCTAATGTCATTATGGTGACAGTGGAACCCCAAATACTACTGCCCTTTATAAAACAATACAAAGATTATATCACCAGCTGCGGCAAGCATGTCATGTTAGCTGTGGTCCTAACTGCGTTAAACCTGACTACCAACACCTACAGTATGTCTTTCTGAAGGCTTACTACTCAGAAAAGGGTCTACTAAAGATTAATACAAAATGCACCAAAACAACAAAATTAATAGAACGGTGGAGACTGATTGTGTAGAATTCTTGCTTTTCTAGCCTCCTTTTCTCACTTTCTTAGCTGTGCCATTCAGTTGTATCTACAGAACAGTCTCATTGCAACAACCTAAGGGATATGGGAGAATTGAAGACTGCGGAAAAAAAATTCCTCCTAGGAATCCAGTTCACACTGCTCATCAAACCAGAAGGTCACGTGGGTCAACGTGTGAGGACAGGTTTAGTCACCGAACGACTTTTCAGGCATCTAAGCCCCCTGTGGGAGTAATTCTGCGAGCTAACTGGTCCTGCCGTAGAAGACAACCTGGTGGCATATCACGGTGACACATTTACAACTGCGATAGGTCAACCCGGCCATCCATGTGATTCATCAGACCAGGCCACCTTCTTCCACTGCTCCATGGTCCAGGTCTGATGCTCACGGGCCCATTGTAGGCGCTTTCGACAGCGGACAGGGTTCAGCATGGGCACCCTGACTAGTCTGCGGCTCCGCAGCCCCATACGCAACAAACTGCAATGCACTGAGTGTTCTGACACCTTTCTATCAGTACCAGCATAAATTTTTTCAGCAATTTGAACTACAGTAGCTCGTCTGTTGGATCGGACCACACGGGCCAGCCTTCACTCCCCATGTGCATCAATGAGCCTTGGCCGCCCGCCCATGATCCTGTTGCCGGTTCACCGCTTTTCCTTTCTTGGACCACTTTTGATAGGTACTGACCACCGCAGACGAAGGAACTCCCCACAAGGGCAGCAGTTTGACATGCTCTGACCCAGTTGTCTAGCAATCACAATTTGGCCCTTGTCAAAGTCACTCAGAGCCTTGCGCTGGGCCATTTGTCCTGGTTCTAACACATCAACTTTGAGGACAGTTTACTTGCTGCCTAATATATCCCACCCACTGACAGGTGCCATGATAAGATTATCAGTGTTATTCACTTCACCTGTCAGTGATCATAATGTTATGGCTGATTGATGTATACTGTACTATGAGAGGAAAATGGAGGATCTCATTTCCCTGGAAATTCTCTACAGAAAACTTCTTAATGATACATATGAGGGAAATTAACATGTGAACTTTAAACAATCTTATTTTGTATTTCTTCCATTTAAGCATTGCTGTCCCAAAAAACTGTATAAGCTTAAAGCATTCTGCAATGTTTTTTCTGAATGCTTGTCAATTAGCATTGTTAGAGTCACAAGGGGAAAAGTTGAATGTTAAGTCAGTTAAAGGGAGAAGTAAGCTCCATAGGCCTTTTAGAACGCAGTTACAATAGGCTTCATCAACTAAAGAAAAAAAATGTTTGGTTCTTCTAACATGCCTAATAAAAATATGAATCATAATTAAACACAAAAACGTCCCTTCAGAGGAACTCATTTCATCGACAACAGCCACTGGGAAAATAGGTTGAAATTTCACAAATACGCTCTTGACAACATCGAACATGAATAAAAAGAATGGCTCTAGGAAAGGTTATGACTAGTCTCCTTAAGAAGATGAGTTCCTGCTCACAATGTTCCAGTGGCCCTAGGTCAAAACATTTCTTAGTGGCGAATATCTTTTTCCTGTCAAAACAAAATGGGTTCCTCAATGCACAACTAGTGTCAACAACCACATGCGCTAACAGTGGATTAGTCACCATGCAACACTGGAGGACAGTGATTCACAGAGGAGAAAGCAGACTGAGCACAGCAGGGTTAGAAAGGAAATGGGAACAGAGAGGAAGAAGGGGTCAGGAGGGCTCGGGGTGCCACAAGGAGACACAAGGCATCACTGATGGAGGAACAGCAAGGACAACGAACGGCTTCCACCTTCAGATTCTCCAGGTCTTTGTCGTACTTCAGTCGGAGGATTGCCGCGTCACCCAGGCGCTCCCTCCGCGTCATCTCCTCTGTCATGGCCGAGACCTGGGCCACCAGCTCCTGAATGCGCTCCTTAAGGGCGCAGGTTGTAGAGGTCTCACGGAAGGTCACCCCATCCACTCCCCCAGTGGGAGAACATCTTCCTGGGATGACATCCGTTTGGTGATAAAACATCTCCGACAGGGCTTTTGTCTCGGTCTCGTGTTTCTTCTTCAGGTTCTCCATGCAGACTGTCAGAGAGTCGATCTCCTTCACATTCTCTTCACGTTCCAGATGCAATATTTCAGCCATCTTGATCACTTCTTGTCTCAGCTTTTCTGTTTCCTGTGCATAAGTGTCCTTTATTTCCCGAAGCTCCAGCTTGTGCTTGGCCACCATGTCTTGCATCTGAATGGCTTTGTCCAAGGAGTCAGTTGGTTCCCCCTCAGTTTGAATGTGTGTTAGTGGTCTGGTATTTTCACCCACAGGGCTTTCAAGACTTGAAAGATAAGCCTGTAAATCTTCCATTTTGGATTGGAGATCTCGGTTCTGTTCCCTCAGTAAAGCACACTTGACACAGTCAATCTGATTTTTCTCAACCTTTTCTTTAAGCTCTTTCTTGTGTTGGTAGTTCAGCCTGCTGATAAGATACGACATGTGGGCTTCTATGGTGGCATCTTGAATGTGCTCAGACCACTGTTTATTTAGTTTGCTAAAATCAATACTAGCCAGGACCAATGACAGAAGCTTGTCATTTTTTGAAGTCTCAATTGTGGAGGCAATTAGGTTAAACAAATACACTTTATCTTTCAATGCCTCGGTAATATCTTTAAAAATAAGAGTGTTTGTGTCGTTATCAAGCCAGCTGCACCAATTCAAAAAGCCCACTCCCATGGTCTGTGCAGGTGCAGTCTCATTGTCAACTTCCATCTTTGGCTGAGGACAAATCCGGTTCATCAACAGTAACATGCTCTTCTCAGCTGCCATACGCTCTGCCACTTGCCTTTCAAAACTAGATGAATGTTCACCCTCAGTCTTGTCTGGTATCATCCCTGCAGCATTTAGCAGACAACTCCAAAACTCTGCCTCCAGGACCAACCTGTTCATTACTCTACGACTCACTTCATCGTCCTCCTCTTGAAAGGACCCAAGGCAGTCTGTGATACGTAAAGTGCTTTTTAAATCACTGAGCGTTTTCTCTACGCTAACATCAACCTTCGCTAACATCTCTAACACTTCACTAAGGGCCTCAGACTTTCTCTTTATCTCACCTACTACTTGCTTTATAATACTTTCGTCGGTAACTCGCATCTCACTTGTCTGCATTAACACTTCATTAACATCCACTTCTATTTTTACCTTATTTGACCTTTCTTCTACATCCAACTTTGCTTGCAACATCCTAATCTCATTCTCTGCCTCTAGAATTTTCTGACCCTGTACTCTCTCAAATTCCTGGTTTCTAGTTTGAAGTTCAACATTTTGATCATGAAGTTCTCTACAGAGCTGTTGTGAGGACTGAACAAGCTCTTCTTTTTCTAAGAGCTTGGCCCCGATGGCCTCCAATTGCTCTTTGAGTTGTTCCTTGCCCTCAGGGCATTCATCGTCACCTACCTCAGCCATCTGAAATCCCAGACCTTTGAGAGTTGCCTCTTTCAGCTGCAGCCTCCTCTCTGTGTCCTTCAGACTGTTTCCTAGCACCTCCAAGGTGACAAGGGCCTCATGAAGCTTCACAGACTTCTCATTCAGCTCTCTCTCATAGAACTCCCTATCGATAGCGTTGGCTTTGCTCTCCATTAGTCTGGCCCTAACTCTGTTCAACTCTTCTAGTACCAGCAGGTGTTGTTTACCGCCTTGCAGGTTGTTCAGCTCAGCTTTAAGCCTGTCTATCTCCCGATCTGCCTCAGTTAGTTGGTTCAGGATTTCCTGATAGCGCTGGTTCAGTGCTCCATTATCACTCGTTAAAAGTTCGACCCTCTGGGTCAATGTCCTAATCATGATCTCCTGGCTTTCAGAGTTGTCTTCAATTTGACAGAGTGGCCCATAAGGGTTCTGTCTCTCCAACTTCTGCTTCTGAACCCTTCCCAGCATGTCTTCCATGGTCAGGAGACGTGATTCGTAACTGCGGATGCTTTCACCAGCCCTGGCTAAACTTTTCTTTATGGTCTGGTTCTCAACCTCCTGTTGATACTTCCAGCTCTCCAAAAGCCTCTGGCAGCTACCCTGTTCAACCATATCCTGACTAGCCTCTAGGCGGAATTCACTGTGAGATCGTAGCAATCTATCAAGTCCTTTTAGAGTCAGGGGCTTTCCTGATATCAAGTCTTCTAACTCTTGAATTCGGTCAGCATTATCTTCAATCAAAAAACTAACAGTCTTTTGGACTGGCGGCTCTGACGGAGGCAGGCATTCCAGAGGGGATGTTTTTGGGGGGTCAGAAAGGTAAGGTTCCTTGATGGAGAGGTGAGAAAGTGAGAGGCCAAGCTGTGCCTGCATATTGCGCTTTTTCAGTTCTTGTAGCTGCAGGAGCTCTTTGGTCTCCTGGTACTTCCTTGCTAAGCTCTGAGCTTGAGAACTAACCAGTTCTGGCCTCTTCATCTGGGGCTCGAGATCAGCCTCCAGACCCAAAGGGAACTCCAGCTTGGAAAAGGGGACCAGACAGTTGGTTAACACACACAGCAGGGGTGAAAAGGGCTAGCTACATCTTTTAGGTAATTAATCAAATCTATCCCTCCGGAGACAGAAAAATCAAACATTATAAAATTATATAATAATTTAGACTACAAAATTATGTAATTTGATCATAATGATTAAAACCATTATAGAAGTTGGATCCAGCTTCTAAAAGTAGGGTAAATGAGAATTAGAGCACTGGAAAGAGATTTAATGGCCATGGTTAGTAAATCATAAAACAGCATGCACATTGTTAGAGTTATTTCATGGGGTAAGTAATGCAAAATTAGTGCTAGCTAGGTGGTTTACATAGAGATGGGAGGCATACCAGGTCCTAGGAATAAACAATGTTCTTGAAATCTCCTTTTCTTGAATTCTTCGTGTCTTTCACAAAAACAGAAACATTTCTCAAAAGGCACTCATTACACTGCATTACAAATTCGCAATGTAATTATGCAGGTAAAAAACTAAATCCAAGAGTGCAATGCAGGGTTTCAAATGTATTCATACATAAAAAAAATACAAAAAAACTGAAAAAACCCACAACAAGAACAGGAAATAATTTCCTTATGAGGATGTCAATAACATTAAGTAATATTTGAATATTTTATGTAGGCTTTACAAAAATAGACCAATCATCTGTTCACATTCTGCTTCTCCCGCTCTAAACATCACAATCATTTACTAAAAAAATTGCACCTAAGTCTTCTGATCTGAATCTTTTTTTTTTGAACAAGCTCTCTCATACTCCTATTTTCACCCACTTAAAGGACAGACTCTCTTAATCTCTCTTCCTCTAGCTGTCTAGCACAGACACACACACACACCACACACACTCATCTGTATAACGGTATGGCCCACACAGATTAAAAGAATGGATGGTCAGAACAGTAGTTAAGATGAGATGAAAAATCTGAAATCCATGCAAATTCACCATGAGAAAAGCTTAAAAATGTTATTTTCGTACAGTTCTGAGCCAGAAGTCATCATCTTAACAACTCTGGCTGCACTGTCGCAGTCAAGAAGCCTAATGCATTCATGCCATTTACAGCATTACAGGAACATAGAAGAAACATCCATCTAATGTTAATTATTATTTGAATGCATCATGTTCATTATGTCTGTTGTACATCTAAAAAAACAACAAGAGGTTATAAACGAGGGAACTGTAAATTGTGTCAAAAGGAAAATCTTTATGTTTCTCCTCACATGCAAACGAACGGACTCATGCAAAGGCACGTTCAGGCGCTGTTCTGCAGCTTAGATGTCAGTCAGGTTTGTTTGATGTTCTCACAAAAATACAACATGCAAAAAGAGGTTAAAAAAAAAAGAACACACAGCTCAACCTGCACGTTGAGTTAATGAAATATGAACTCCGGTATGCACAGGACTGCCTAGAGAAAAGACAACAGCTCTGAGGGGAAAAGGAGGCTAGATCTGTGGTGCTTACCGGGGAGATGTATCCGGTGCGCACACTCTGCTCTCTCTCCAGAGCGGTCCTCAGCTGGACCTCAAGGTTGTGTTTGTGCTGGTTGGAGTCCACCAACTGCTGGTGACAGCTCTCCAATTGCACCTTCAGCTCTTCTACCTGGGCAGAGACATGGCAGAATGTACACAGTAAAAATTTGACTCTGAAGAGCCTGACCAATCACAAACCTCTGACCTTTCACACGCAATTGCCCAATCACTGCTCACTCGCACACCCGAGTACACATAACACACACAGACTAACCCCTTTCTTGTAACTCTCCAGCAGTTTCTCCAGCTCGGCCGTTTCCCGTGTCGGCTGTGTGGAAGGCAGGGGTACCCTTCTCTCGTCCCGGATGGGGGTCTTCTCCACCTGCTGCCAGTGTTGCTCGATCTCCTCTTCCACTTTCTGTTGCCTCTCCAATGAGGGGGGACTACAACACTCACCCCCAGGGTTACATTCACTCCCCCCCCCACTCTCATAGTCCATCCTCCTGGTTTCGGAGCCGGCTGGTTGATCAGAGGAGCCGGTCACAGACTCATACCTCCTCCGTCGTTCTTCCCGCCTCCGATTCCGCTCCAGGTCTCCCAGGTCCGTGTGCAGGGGCTCCGCCTCCTGGGCCCTCTGCTGGGCGAGAGCCTGAGCGATGGGTCGAAACTCAGCCCAGTCAAACGTCTTGGAACGGCCTTCTCGCCGGCGCTCACGAGCCCGACTCTTCTTGGGGCCAAACCCGGGCTCACGCTCTACTGACGACGCCTCGGAGGAAGGGGAGTCCTGGGTCACGTCCGGTTGAACCAACCCCCCCCCCAGCGGGGAGAAAGCGCCACGGCCGCTCGCCACATCCGGCGCAGTGGCGGGCCTCACGTTCTTCATGACGGCCTGGATCCAGTTCCTCCGTATGCCTGCGGTCATGGCTGACAGCGTGTGGACACCCTCCTGGGTCTGTGGAGGACAGTCAGGGCGTTAGATTCAAATGAAAGCTGATCAATCATATCATAATCAGCACAGGTAGTCCGAAATTGCGAGTGACCAGTACATACGTGTATCTGGAAGCCGTAGTTCCGTTGAGCCTGGTATTCGGTGACGTCGTAGCATGTAGACAGGTCTATCTCACCGTCCAGATCTGAAGCCTGCAACACAGCAACATCACACGTGTGGAAAAGTCAGGAGGAAGAACACCAATTATTTCACCAGCACAGAAATCAGGGTTGAGAAATTGGGTAATTACTCGGATATCAATTGATATTTTTCTCTTTGTTTATAAGTTAAATACTAGCCTTGCTGTGGCGGGAAAACAATAGTCTATGGATTAAAAGCAGTCACCTCTTCAGCAATGGAGTCCTTGTAGTATATGAGGCTGTGGTCTGTCAGTACAAACCAATACTTCTTCCACTGGAGAGAAGAGGATAGAGGGAACAAGATTGAGATATACAGTGGATATAAAAAGTCTACACACCCCTGTTAAAATGCCAGGTTTTTGTGATGTGACACAAAGATAAATCATGTCAGACATTTTTCCACTTTTAATGTGACCTATAATGTGAACAATTCAATTGAAAAACAAACGGAAATCTTTGAGGGGGAAAATTTTAAATAAAAACCTTACAATAACCTGAGAGCCAAGAACCAAGAGCCAACATTAAAGGAACTGCAGGAATTTCTGGCAAGTACTGGCTGTGTGCTACATGTAACAACAATCACCCGTATTCTTCATCTGAATGGTATGGCAAGAAGGAAGCCTTTTCTTTCAAAGAAAAACATCCAAGCCCGGCTGAAGTTTGCAAAAACAAACATCAAGTCTCTAAACTATGTGGGAAAATGTGTTATGGTCTGATGAAACCAAGTTTTTTTTGGGCCATAATTCCAAAAGATATGTTTGCCGCAAAAACAACACTGCACATCACCCAAAGAACACCATACCCACAGTGAAGCATGGTAGTGGAGCATCATGCTTTGGGGCTGTTTTTCTTCAGCTGGAACCATGGCTTTAGTCAGGTGGAGGGAATTATGAACAGTTCCAAATACCAGGCAATTTTGGCACAAAACCTTCAGGCGTCCGTTAGAAAGATGAAAAGGAAGTTCACCTTTCAGCATGACAACGACCCAAAGCACACATCCAAATCCACAAAAGCATGGCTTCACAAGAAGATTATCGTTTTGGAATGGCCCAGCCAGAGCAAAGACCTGAATCCAATTGAACATCTGTGGGGCGAACTGAAAAGGGCTGTGCACAGGAGATGTCCTCGCAATCTGACAGATTTGGAGCGCTTTTGCAAAGAAGAGTGGGCAAATATTGCCACATCAAGATGTGCCATGCTAATAGACTCCTACCTAAAAAGACTGAGTGATGTATTTAAATCAAAAGGTGCCTCAACAAAGTATTAATTTAAAGTGTATGCACACTTACGCAACTAGGTTATTGTGAATGTGATTGGTTAATTCTGAACACAGCCACATCCCCAGTTATAAGAGCTTACACTTATGCAACAAGGTTATTGTAAGGTTTTTATTTTAAATGCTCGCCCTCGAAGATTTCAGTTTGTTTTTCAATAGAATTTTTCACGTTATAGGTCACATTAAAGGTGGAAAAGGTTCTGACATGATTTATCTTTGTCTCATTCTTTTACATCACAAGAACCTGGCATTTTAACAGGGGCGTGTAGACTTTATATCCACTGTAGAATACAAAACCTAGCTTTTTGTTTTTATTCTCAAACTGTTTAAGTTGTAATTATGACAATAGGAGTCAATACAAACAGAACAGACAGACTGGAACAAGCACCTACAACATAAGAGGACACCAAAGTGATTTTTGTAGACATCTGCAAAGTAGTTTTTTCTATGGTAGTTAAAGCTTGGACTGTGTAATAAATCTATATACAAACTAAACGTAGGATTGAAAGAGCATAGATCTGTGGTGAAGAGAGAAGCACCACATAATCCTTTCAACTGAAGATTTAAGTTGGGCCATCAAAGACTGACTGACGGTCAGCTCTAAAGGCCATAGAATGGTAAAGACAATCCAGAACACTTTGTGAGCGTACAGAAGGATGTTTGAACTTAAACTGACTCCCTACTTTGATGAACTTACCAAAAACCCACATATTAAAATGTATTAGAATTAAGTCATTTTAATTGGGAACGAATTTCATGTCTATGTGCCTAAACATTTTAGAAATAGTGTTGGACTAGACTGAATAGAGCAAAAAACGAATTTGGAAATTGCAGTTGATTTTGAGATACTGTATATTTATGAAGCTTTTAGTTTTGGTTTTATCTCTTGCTTTTCTTCCATCCCCAATGCATCGAGTCAAATTTGCCTTTAAGGCCTTGCCTTACTGCATAAAATCTCAGTCTTGCAATTGATACGTGACCCCCGAAGGACTTACTAAGCCTCTTCTTATCCCACTACTCAAGCTCGGAGGTGAATGCGTTCACTGGCCAACAACCATGATTGAGCTTGCAGGTTCTTGGCTTATCACAAGGTGTTGTTAGTGTGTGAAAAGCACGGTAATACTTTTCTGACACCAGAGGGGCATTATCATTTTCCCTTTTTCTGAGATCTCTGCCAAACAACAGGCTTTCCAAAAATAGCAACTGGATGCGCAACAAAACACAATCAATTTAACTGCTCATATAAACACAGGAGCAGCAGTATAAATTCTATAAATAAATGTGTCTATTGCCTACAGCCAATTCTCTCAATGTCTTTCTCTCTATAATAAACCATTTAATCATAGCCCATGCATAACACCTACAACTTTAGTGATACAGAAACGAATACAAAAGCAACATTTACAAACACCTTTAAAATAAAATAAATACATCACACCTTCAACCATCTATCCAAATCCAATTATTCTATGATTTATCTATCTTCATTGGCTATTACTGAATATGCCCTCACCTTGATTTCAATATCTACAGATATCCTGACAGTAGAAAAGCTGAACCAATGATAGACATGTACATTTGGTTCAGATTTGGTCCAAATTGATTTGACCTACACAGACATTTTTGATTGGGTTAGATCTGACCCTGACCTGTCCAGATCAGACTCAATTTGCCCAAACTTCTATGCTTGGACCAAATCAAGGCTAGATCAAAACAAAAATAAATACAGTGCCTTTGGATAAGTATTCACACAGATTCCTTTCCTCCAAATGTTTACTTAATTAAAAATTCATTTAACATTTATTTTAACAAGCACAAAATCTCCACACAATACTCAATTGAAAACAGAAATATCGAATTCAGATCCTTTGCCATGACACTCCAAACTGAACTCCAATGCCTCCTGTCTCTTTCGATCATCCTGGGGATGTCTCTAGAACTTGACAGCAAATCACCAACGGCAAATTCAATTAATTGGACGTGATTTAGAAAGGCACACACCTGTCTATGAGTTCCCACTATTCACAGTGCATGTGAGAGCAAAACCTAAGCAATGAAATCCATAAACCAAGAGAATTGTCAAGAACTGGGTAAGGTTAGAAAAAAAATGCTAAAGCACTGAATGTTCCCAGGAGCACAGAGGTCTCCATCATTGTGAAATTGAAGACGTTTTGGAACCAGCAAGACTTCCTCAAGCTCGCTGTCCAGCCAACAAGGTACTGCTCATCACCTGGCTAATAACATCCCTAGGGGGGAGGCAGGGTGGCGGAAGCAGTATGCTATAGGGACGCTTCACAGCGGCCATTACTAGGAGTGGTCAGGATGGAAGGAAGAATGAACAAAGGAATATACAGTGAAATCCTTGGAAAAAAACTGATACAGAACAGGATTTCAGAATGGAGCAATAAAAAATATTTCTTCAGCATGGCACCGACCTATAACACAGAGAACGCTGGAGTGGCTTAAGGACAAGTCCCTCTCATGAAGCTTTTGACATAATTTGAGCACTAGCTTCACCTTGGCCTTACAGAGTGAGGCGTAAGCCATTTGACAGACAGTCCATCATTAAAGGGCTGGTTAACTTACTTTAGCATTCCTCTTAAAAAAGTTATTTCAGTACTTTGTAAATAACAATTGCCATAAAAATGTTATCACAAATGTCAATTGACATTTTGATAAATGTAGTCAGGTTTGGCATAGAGCCTATTGCAATACATCTTTATTCAGCTTCCCCCCCTAAAAAAACAGGAGTTAGGCAAAAATAGATTACTTCTTTAGATAGCCATGGCAAGCATACAGAAAACATTACAGTGAGGAGCTGGTATGCACTGACAATTCCTCTCCTAACAGTTTTACACATTTCCACTACAACATCTCGCTCACTACTTTGACCCATTGAAAATACATTAGCTAGCTTATCTGGGGAAAAGGCAATTTAATGTGCTGCAACGTTTCACAATGCATTTGGATTGACTGACGTTGGTAACGCCTGTGGAGACATATTTATTGACAGTTTCCATGTGTGATTGGTAATGTGTGAAATTAAAGTGTTATACATACTAATCACAATGAATTGCATACCTGTGACATCGACTGAACTTTCTGACGAGGCAATAAAGCTAAAATACAATCTGTTATTGGGGTTCATTTCCTTGTGGGTGATTGTGATACCAAACGAATATAAAGTGAACATTACTGATTTTGTTTTCATGTTCACAGGCAAGTCAGTTAAGCACATAAGACATTCCTGAAATGTAAAAAAAGGAACATTGAATGGAAGACAAAAAAACATGTTTGGATGCTTGTATGTTGCTCTTATAATTACTTACTTGTCCTTGCTCATCCATCTTCACCATCCAACCTTTCTTGAAGTTCAGTAAATCAGGCTAGAATTACAAAAACAATTACTCAGGATTACATGCCACTCCTAAAAAATTGCTATTAAAAAATGAGCATGATATCAATGTGATCCACTAAAGGCAGGCTAGTGAATGCCCACAGCAACATCATGCAAGAAGAACCAAGAGATGCTGAAACATTCCACGTGACAGAATCTACAACCACATAGCACAGTTTGGTTCAACTCAGGACTCAACTTCACCTGGTCCAACAACTGAAGAAAGTATTAACTAGGTGGCCAGGCTAGATACTGTTGAGGAAAGGAGCTCCGCCATTCCAACACACTGCACTTTCTTAATTATTTAGTAACATTTGAAGTTTGTTAAAAAAACAAACAAAGTAAAAAAAATATTGCTTATTATTTCACTTGTTAACCATCCAATAGTAAAGTTCATGTCTGAGAAACAGCAGATAAAATCCTCTACATGCTAGCTTTGCTCAAAGTACAAGTTTCCCCTGATCACAGATCTAGAATCAGGTTACTTTACCACCAATCATTACCATGACCATTAGAAGGATAGAATAATGTGTGATCCGGGACCAGTGGTTAAGGGAAACGTACTACATAACGTGTCATACAGCCTGCTGTTCACGTCATAGTGCCCTGTTAAACAGCGGCCTGCTGTGGTTTCACACAGTGGGAGAAAACACACATGGTGCCATGAGAAGCAGTGCTGGTTTGAGACAGAAACACACACAGACAGAAACACACACAGACAGAGACAGACAGAAACACACACAGACAGAAACACACACAGACAGAGACAGACAGAAACACACACACACAGACAGAGGCAGAAACACACACACACAGACAGAGGACAGAAACACACACACACACAGACAGAGGCAGAAACACACACACACAGACAGAGGACAGAAACACACACACACAGACAGAGGACAGAAACACACACACACAGACAGAGGACAGAAACACACACACACAGACAGAGGACAGAAACACACACACAGACAGAGGACAGAAACACACACAGACAGAGACAGACAGACAGAGACAGACACAGACAGAGACAGACACAGACAGAGACAGACACAGACAGAGACAGACACAGACAGAGACAGACACAGACAGAGACAGACACAGACAGAGACAGACACAGACACAGAGACAGACACAGAGACAGAGACAGAGACAGAGACAGAGACAGAGACAGAGACAGAGACAGAGACAGACACAGAGACAGAGACAGAGACAGAGACAGAGACAGAGACAGACACAGACACAGAGACAGACACAGAGACAGACACAGAGACAGACACAGAGACAGACACAGAGACAGACACAGAGACAGACAGAGACAGACAGAGACAGACAGAGACAGACAGACAGAGACAGACAGAGACAGACAGACAGAGACACAGACAGAGACAGACAGACAGAGACACACAGAGACAGACAGACAGAGACACACAGAGACACAGACAGAGACACAGACAGACAGACAGAGACAGACAGAGACACAGACAGAGACACAGACAGACAGACAGAGACACAGACAGACAGACAGAGACACAGACAGACAGAGACACAGACAGACAGACACAGACAGACAGACAGAGACACAGACAGACAGAGACACAGACAGACAGAGACACAGACAGACAGAGACACAGACAGACAGAGACACAGACAGACAGAGACACAGACAGACACAGACAGACAGTTGGTGCATTCACACAAGGCCATGACTGAAGGCAGGAGTAGCATAAAGGTAACCTGTTAAGGAGAGGGAGGGTAGGGGGTTGTACTGCCCCATGCAGCATGGCCGACTGTAACAGGATGTCCACTACACCAACCAACCAGCTCTGAAACAGCATTTCCCAACCACATCATCCATCATAGCACTCATGACTGCACTCCATCGTACGGAATCATCCTTTGCGAAACCCTGGACGCCAAAACCAAAATAACCCTCCAAAATACTGAGTGAATTTCTGCCAAAGTTCCAGAAGTACAGACTAACCAGTGAAAGTTCCAGAGTACCAGACTTATGGATAATAAACTTAATTAAACTATACGAATATCATGCCAGTCTATTCTATTGAATCAACAAAGGCACTGTAACAATATGGGTTGATTGAATAATCATTCCCTACTACAGGCCTGCCAGGATCACCAGCTCCCATCTAAAGCTGGGGTAACACCACGTCCAAGCCAAAAACACTAGTACGATGTGGTTCAAAGGTTTAGTGGTTTAATAGGACACAATGACTCATTATCATAACATTTACACTAGCTTAAGCCTGCTGGGCCCTTCCTCAATCTAAACACTCTTAACACGGTTACCCAACACTATATCCACACTCTTACCTTACCCGTACACTTCAACTACAAGACCCCTTTAAACCTCTTCTCAGCAGGGTGAAAGCCCCAGATTTGCTGCTGACCTCTAACCCCGCAGCTTTAGTAGAACAGAAGAGCCATTGTGGCACTGTCTGGGCCAGGAGAGGAAGCTCCTTCAGCCCAGAAACAATACATACACCCTGAGTAAACAGTACTCATCGATTACAATGTTCTGGGTTGAACATTTCCGGGTGTGTCTTTCAGTATCTGAGTGCACATCCTAAGAGGCCAGATAGTTAAGACGGAACAACATGAGAGTTAAACAGTACTCACGGTCATGACAGACTCTGTGGTCCTTCGGTCTAGGGACTTGGCTCGCCTCAGGGGAGGCAGAGTAGAGGGGAAGTCCAGGTCATGTCGCTGCCCCTGAAACACACAACATCAATACAGCCATTCATGTGAAAATGGTCAATATCTTAGAGTCCCTGTCAGAAAACCTGGGTTATGCCAATGTGTCACCAGGCCAATATCCTCTCCCCCTTCGCAGTGTAATTTGTTTTATGTAACATTTAAAAGCATTTTTACCAATCTTATTTTTTTTTTTTACCCTGCCAATTTCCAATTTACACTAGTCAGATGTCCTCTGGAAGGGCATCTCACCGAGCTGTTCTGCTCACTCGGTCCAGAAGGGTACTCTCCGGCACGACTGGTAGGATGTCAGGCACATATACGCCTCGGGGAGAAGGCATTCACCTTCCAAGTCAACTACCATGACCTACCAGGAGGAGTGGTTACGGTGCGATAACCCTGACTCACATCCTACCAGTCTACCCTGGAAGGGGCCGAGCTAGCCGGCACCTCAGAGGGCAACACCATTCGGTAGCCCCGGTTTTTGTCTTCACTCCTCCCATGCGTCTGGGTGAAAATGGGCTTAGATGACTCTCCATCTCTGCATAACTCCACTGAGATCAAGTTAGGCTTCAGTCCCCTACATCACAAACTCAGATCGAAACAACAAAACCAGGCAAATCCAGGACCAGCGAGTGTATAACGAGAGAGAGGAGAAAGCAGTGAGAACATTAGGCAAGAGAGACAGGAGGGGAATATGTAAGAGCAGGTGGTGCCCTTATGACAGAAAATATAGACAAGACAAAACAGCTTTCAACAGTCTCTCCTCTAGGGACACTTTCTTTTGGAACAGCAGTCTCTCTTTGAGGCTCTATATTGTTGGTCCCATTACAGAGGAGATCTGTCCTGGTCAGGGTGGGAAAGGGAAGTTAGTATCAACAGGGGAATCCAGCCACAGAATGGAAACTGGAAAGGAACACAGCAGACTTCACTGACCTCTGACCACGAACCGAAATGAAGCCAGAACAGGGATGGACAAAGTGTGTTCCCATTATAACATATCGGTGAAGGTGTTTTTTTTAATAATCCGTTAGTGGGAAGTCCCTGCCACAGGGCCTTGGCTGAGCCAGTTGAACGGGGAGACTTCTGACTAATGTGTCCCTATGCTGACCTGTGTGTGTGTGTGTGTGTGTGTGTGTGTGTTTGGAGTTGTAAACCAGGATTCGTAAACACCTGGACGCAATCTGCCCCAGCACCGCTCGGAGAGGCCTAGTCTAATCTTTTCATTGTAGAAACATTTCGGTGTGGTTCGCTGTGTGTTCATGGGAGTGCAAATGTCTGCCTCATATAACAGCCTACAGAATCTAGCGGAGCTTACATTTCAGAGCTCTACTGAGGCGTCATGTGATGTTTTGTGCGAAACACTGGAAAGCGTGAACACCTCCCTTGTCCACTAGTAGACAATTTCAGCCTGTCTGAGTCAGCCAAGACAGCCATGGTGCTGCCTAGGCAGAGGAAGACATATTCTAACGATCGCTTTCACGGACACAGATTAAGCCTCCCCATTGATCTTGATAGATTTTTTTAGTCCAGGTCTAGTCCAAGCCATATAACCTCCATGATCACATTCAACTGAATTGGTATGGCGCTTGCGAGCGATGTACCAGAGACGGCCCTGCTGAAGTCCTACCTCTCCGTGGAAGCGCCGGTGTTCGCTGCGGCCTTGTCTGGCTCCGGTCCTCCCCACCTCCTCCACCTCCATCCTCTCGGCATTTTCCAACTCCAACGCCTCCAGCTTCTCGATCACCCCAGATCTAACCCAGATGGAACACACAGAGAACAACAACAATGTTCAGAGGACAAGGTTAGAGGACAGATGCCTGAAGCAGATTTTTCATTCCAAGTTTGTCTCCCCACCTGCAGAACAAAGAAAAGTGTATCAAGGTTTTAGACACTGTAAAGATGGGAGAGAACACATAATAACTCTATTGCATACTGCAGTGTTTGGTGTGTCTGTACGGGGGCACATGAGGCTGAGTAACAGATATGATGACATTCAAAAGGACAGTACATCATGTTCACCACAGACTGTGGTCCAACTTCTGCAAACACTTAACACAGGTATTCGGAGAGACAATCAACACAGGTATTCGGAGAGACAATCAACACAGGTATTCGGAGAAACAATCAACACAGGTATTCGGAGAAACAATCAACACAGGTATTCGGAGAGACAATCAACAGGTATTCGGAGAGACAATGCACTGGCAGCTTGGACTCACGCCTCCATACACACGTCTTTGCTTTTACCCTCTCGTTATAAACTACAGGAATTTGGTTTGAGAGTTGCCTGGAAATACTAATTTGACTATTTTTTGAATTCTGCCCTTATTAGGGGAATCAAGCAGTAGCTGGCTTCCTTAAAAGGCAATGAGCGAGGGAGGAAGAGAGAAAAAGGAAGAAAGGGGATGAGAGGTATTTTCAGTCGCATGACTGTGGGCTCCTTTATTGGACGCTTGGGTCAAGAATGGCAGTGTGTGTGTGTGTGTGTGTGTGTGTGTAATAATTCTATAATAGAGCCCCAGTTGGCTGCTGGGGTCCATAGTGCCAGTGTTCCCAAATGTACCAGTTAATGTATCAGTTTACTAGATATTTCTGCTCTTGTTCTGGCTCTCCATGTCCTCTATTCCTTTCAGACCTGGTTTTAGATGAGGGAATGAGGCTGGTGTGGGTTGGCTCTGAGAGGAAAATGATGAAGCACAACTCTGTACGTGTTTGAGATACGGACAGCCAGCCAGACAGAAAGACAGCCAGACAGAGAGAGACAGCCAGCAAGAGAGAGAGAGAGAGAGAGAGAGAGAGAGAGAGAGAGACAGCCAGCCAGAGAGTGAGAGAGAGATAGATGGGGGGGACAGCCAGACAGAGAGAGAGAGACAGCCAGCCAGCCAGAGAGGGAGAGAGAGACAGCCAGCCAGCCAGCCAGACAGAGAGAGACAGCCAGCCAGCCAGAGAGAGAGAGAGAGACAGCCAGCCAGAGAGAGAAAGAGACAGCCAGCCAGAGAGAGAGACAGCCAGCCAGCCAGCGAGAGAGAGATAGAGAGAGAGACAGCCAGCCAGCCAGAGAGACAGACCCTTGACCCCTTTTCTTTAGATGATGGGCAAACGGAAAGTACAAAAACTGTTTATATTCAGAGTGTTTATGTTGAAACTCAGCCCTGATTAAATCACAGGGTGATTCTTATTAATAATAAACATCCATATATAGTCCAGAAGGGGTGTACTACATAAACTACTGTAAATAGACCCAAGCCTTTTATTCACATTCAAGCATATGCTTCAGTCATACGGAGGGCGGATAATGCTTGGTGGCCAGCTTGCTAACTATCTGGCTGTGTTTTTGATGTGATTTGCCATCGGCCTACTTACAGAACATTATAAATGTACCACATATTTTCCCCCCAAGTCCAATCCACAAAATAATACCGCGGTCATACAAATCACTGACAGTGTTAACTTTCTAATGCATATTGTCATTACTGAAAGTGCAGGCTTGCAAGTCATAATTTCACTGAAGGGACAGGTGACCCAAGTCTAGGGCTCAGTTCCAATAATCCAAATGTGCCTGTTATAGCGGCTCTCTGAGATCACGGTCTTCTCTAGACAACATTTCTGGGACCACGTAGTGCTTTACATCCAAAACCCACGCTCTAGCTAGCCCACTGCTAGGGGAAGTAGGTTGGCTTGTAGCTGCTAGTTGCCAGGGGGCTCATAGCCACTGAAAACAGCTGCTGTCTGAATTCTTGATAGTCTGATAGCGAGAGAATAATGTAGTGTCATACTTTAATATTCTTATTTTAACAAACACAAAAAAACATTTAATAAATAATTCAGTATTTTTCTCCACTATGACCACAATATTTCACAAAAAACCACATCCAAGCCAGTAGACATTTTGCAAGAAGACATATTCAATCTCCCAAAACCATGTGGGAAAATGTATTACGGTCTGATGAGACCATGGGTAAAAACATTTCTCAAAAAGGAAAATTCATGATTCATGACAAATGAACGTTCAGGACCCGGAACTCAAACCTGTATAAAATATGTGGACCTAAAAAGAGGGCAGAATAGGTCAAACTGACCAAGCTTGACCTATTCTGCAAAGCGGGATACAATGGCACAACAGGTGTGCTAGTTCGATAGAACACCAAACACAAGGTGCTTCCACTTGCTATTCTATGTGGGCTGGGCACACCTTTCCTACAAGGACTATGCTGAAACTATAGCTATAATACATACTGTCCAAATTTCACCAACAAGATATTTCCCTTCAAGAAGGGAAATATATTCAGCAGTGCGGCCCATGCCCACATGGCCCCCGAAGGACCTCATTCTCTATTGATCAGAGGGAGAGTCTGTGTACTGTTCTGCTACTATTGGTTTTTCTACTCAAGTTCCTTCAGGCCACAGAACATGCTACTGTGTAACCTGGCAGTCAGACAGCCAGTACACTGTCTATAACGGTACCAGATTAAAAGCTTTACCTGGATAAAAATATCGCAGACAACCAGAAGTCTGGAACCTTCTTTATGAATGTCAGTCATTACCTCCCGGGACTAAACACCGGCCCTGTCTTCGGTCTCCCTGAACTAAGACACGACAAGACAGGCAAGGAGGGAAGGACAGCCAAGGACTCACCTCCTTTCAGGACTAAACACAGCCTCCCTCTCTTCACCAGGACTCCTCACTCGGCTCCTCTTCTCTGCCTTCCTGGCCTCGGCTTCCAGCCTCCTGGACCGCGGCGTATCATGGTGCCCACCGTGCACCAGTCCTAACCTCCCCGCCGGGTGGCTCTCGGTGCTGGTCACCGTGCTGCCGCTGGCGTCCGAGTCCAGGGAGCTGACCGAGCCGCTGATGTGGGAGCCGTTGGACAGCAGGGAGCTGCCGGAGGGAAAGGGGTCGCTGGGGACCGGGGAGAGGCAGCGAGGCACCCCGCCCAGGCTGGAGCAGGAGCCCGTGGGGGACAGGAGGTCTTGGTGGGGGAGGGGGGCCGAGCCGTGGGGGGGAAGGCAGCTGCGGTCCACCTCGTCGCCATTGACCGACCCCGCATCCGAGCCCCGCCCCACAGAACCGCAGTCACCTGGAGGATCAAAGATGACCACAGAGCGAAGATGTCAACAACCAATAGATGGGGTGCTCCCACTCCTCCATAGAACAGAAAACCAGAAACCAGCATGCTCCGGACCACGCAGCGCAAGACACAAAAACGCCTGCCTTATGCAGGCTTTAAAACTGGATTTTGGAACCCTAATTTGGCGGTGGGTTCTCTGCACCTGTAGGGGGGAGTGGTGAGCCCAGCTGGGGCAGGTCAGCTGCCGACCACACAGCCGTCCCCTCTGCCTCCCTCTGGCTCAACTCCTCCTGCCAGATGATGGAGCTGGAGTCAGGAACCTTCTCCGAGCCCACCTCTGGGATTCCTGACCCCGTCACGGCCACCTTCGCAGGCCCTGGCTCCTGAGACGTCGTGGGCTCCACCTTGCGTTTCTTCTTCTGGTTCTGCTTGTTGGTCCTAGGATACACCACCAGCTGTTCGGTCCACCTGGCGTGGGAGAACAACGGAATGGTGGCGAGGGCTCCAAGAACACACGGCTGCACGCGGACACGACCGGGGCGCGCTCACACTCACCCATTGATGATCTCCCTGTTCTCCCCTCGTATGAAGTACTCCTGCTCCGGGGTGACGATACAGAGGGCGTTCTTCTGGCCCGTCTTGGGCTCAGCGTCAATAACATCCGTACACAGGTTCATGTTAACCGTGCCCTGGGGCAGGGTGCTTGGCTAGGGGGGGGAAGAGCAGAGAAACAACCGTAGGAGAAGACTTGACACAAATGACATGGGGCTGTTACCCAGGGCGGTCTACATCTGATTAGTGTCTTAATAGTCGGAGACTAAACTAGTCTTACAAAAGGTGCTAAAGGGTTATGATGTCATAGATCTCTGTCTGTGCCTGCAGGGCAGCTACATCACGTCCGCAGTTTCTCTTTCATCTCTTTGTTCCCGTTCACACAGACAGAGGACAGAGGCAGCGACAGCACTGGGAGGCAGGACTGAAAAGGCTATTTTTGTTACCCCATCTACATACCCTATCATACCATCAGAATGCCTTCCACACCGGCAACAGTAGAGTCAAAACTGATCCCTTCATTAAAATATAAAAACAGGGGGTTCAAACTATTTGATAATTTGTTTTTAAAACTATTGTCAAAAACATTCTCAGTTGTGTTCCACATACCGCATCTTAGTACTTCATATAATCCGAAGCAACAATAATGCTATGACTGAAATCACACATTCCACTGAATTCATCTGTCGTGACCAAATCAGGGTCACAATGGCAAACCGAATTCATTCCATCACACAGTTTGCTTCCGGCTCCCTCCGATTGCAGAGGTTGCATTCATTCACACTACATTGCGGTATCGCTACAACTGACTAGAACATTCTGGAAACGTACCCCACACTTCAATTCACTTTGACATGTTGAGGCACACGGCCACACCACACAGATGCTTGTCCTTGCACTCCTGTTGGGACTGTGGGCTGCGAATCACAGCAGCAGTGGGGGGGGGGCTCATCAACAACAGCCTCAGACAAGGATGTTCAAAATCACAGTGACCGACATTCATTCCACCACCCTGGATGAGCTGCAGAGAGTACGGACTGCTATTTAACAACACCTCCAACAGCATCATCACCTTTGTCTTTCACAATGTAACGCGTTGCCTTTTTGTACAACTCAGCCTTTTCACCCAATTAACGTATACGGGCGTGTTAAATGGATTATTAACCGAAACCATTGCCTTTTGCAGAACTTTTTATTATAATGCCCTCTGTCAAGCACTGACTTAGTGGATAGTGAAGCGGGGCGACCAAACAAGCCTGTTTGCTATCTTCAGATCAATCCACCAACGTGCTCTGGATAAGAGCTCTGCTAACTGATTAAAATGTGTATTTCTTGCATACATTAGTCCTTGAATTCCTCAAAACCACAGAATTTGCACAGAACCACTGGATAGATTCTCTTTAGTTCAGAGTGAACCCTGTAGTGTGGTTACCAGGCGCTGACTGTACTCTGCCAGCCTGGCTGTAGTGTGGTTACCAGGCGCTGACTGTACTCTGCCAGCCTGGCTGTAGTGTGGTTACCAGGCGCTGACTGTACTCTGCCAGCCTGGCTGTAGTGTTGTTACCAGGCGCTGACTGTACTCTGCCAGCCTGGCTGTAGTGTTGTTACCAGGCGCTGACTGTACTCTGCCAGCCTGGCTGTAGTGTTGTTACCAGGCGCTGACTGTACTCTGCCAGCCTGGCTGTAGTGTTGTTACCAGGCGCTGACTGTACTCTGCCAGCCTGGCTGTAGTGTTACCAGGTGCTGACTGTACTCTGCCTGCCTGGCTGTAGTGTTGTTACCAGGCGCTGACTGTACTCTGCCTGCCTGGCTGTAGTGTTGTTACCAGGCGCTGACTGTACCTTGCCTGCCTGGCTGTAGTGTTGTTACCAGGCGCTGACTGTACCTTGCCTGCCTGGCTGTAGTGTTGTTACCAGGTGCTGACTGTACTCTGCCTGCCTGGCTGTAGTGTTGTTACCAGGTGCTGACTGTACTCTGCCTGCCTGGCTGTAGTGTTGTTACCAGGCGCTGACTGTACCTTGCCTGCCTGGCTGTAGTGTTGTTACCAGGCGCTGACTGTACCTTGCCTGCCTGGCTGTAGTGTTGTTACCAGGCGCTGACTGTACCTTGCCTGCCTGGCTGTAGTGTTGTTACCAGGCGCTGACTGTACCTTGCCTGCCTGGCTGTAGTGTTGTTACCAGGCGCTGACTGTCCTCTGCCAGCCTGGCTGTAGTGTTGTTACCAGGCGCTGACTGTACTCTGCCAGCCTGGCTGTAGTGTTGTTACCAGGCGCCGACTGTACCTTGCCTGCCTGGCTGTAGTGTTGTTACCAGGCGCTGACTGTACTCTGCCAGCCTGGCTGTAGTGTTACCAGGCGCTGACTGTACTCTGCCAGCCTGGCTGTAGTGTTGTTACCAGGCGCTGACTGTACCTTGCCTGCCTGGCTGTAGTGTTATCAGGCGCTGGCTGTACTCTGCCTGCCTGGCTGCCTTCTGCAGATGTAAAACAGGTGCTGTTTCTCGCCTTAGTTCCTTTTAAGGCCATTCACATGGACCCCGCTTTAATACAAGCTGTCTGCACACCCCGGGGGCTTCCAAATAAGGCAATTACACGGGGTCACCCTTAGAGAAACTAGACCGCGGAGAGCTAGCCTCTTCAGTACCGGACGGGATGTCGCTCTCATAAAAGATGTACCTTTTCATCTTGGTAAAAGAGGAAGCATAAAAGGTACTACACGGCATTGCTCCCAAGTTTCCCTGGCTCCCCCTCCAAATGGTTTAGGTTAGGAATGGGGGAGGACAAGCTCCTAGATGTGTACCCAGAGCCAGGGCAAGTCCAACCACCAGAGAGAGAGAGGACTATACCAGTTCATGGATCCTGTATACGTCTGATCTGATACTGGCTTCAACACAAAGACTCCGCCGTCTGCCAGCACTGCCACTCAACCCTCTCAGTCCGACTCCCAAATGGCACCCGATGTCCTAGCACACTAAGTCTGACCTGAGCGAGGCTGTCATGTACTGCACTATATGTAGGGAATAGGGTGCCATTTTACACACACTGTCCGATTTCTCCACTCCACATCCAATCCCATATCCGCCTATTGTGTCCTCCATTTATGGGGCGGGCTATATTTAGCAGCACAGGCGGGACATTATTAAGAGTAACGACTTTCTCACAGACGCAATCTCTGACACAGTTTACACACAACGGACAATAAACCCTTCCACAAAAAGAAATAGAAATAACATTATGGAAATAACATTATGATTTAAATACGTTGTTATTACCAGTGAAGTAAAAAAAGGGGTGGGGGTTCCCACAGATACTACAGCAATTAGTCTTATTTGACTTTTAAACTGTGCTGACTTCCGTTCAGTCACTCACCTAGTAGGACAATAATATGTCAAAAAGACTGCTCCACTTTTACACGCCATACATTACTATGCAAAACATACACTAGCCTTTTTTGTTAACTAATCCAACTATTGAAAAAGGAATTAAGCAAGAAATGAACTAGGAGCAATGAGAATGTTCTAATAAAGGAAAGAGCTTTACTTAGTATTGAAATTAAAACAAACGAGGCAATAGGTTATCACAACATACATGCTTTGTTCATTAGGTATTATCAAAACATAATTCGAAATGATGTGCAGAACAAATGCATGAGGCAAAACGCCCAGAACCCAAAGTCTACGGTGGAGAAAGATGGAGAAAGGAGAACAGTCTTGCTTTTATAATCTGATAGGCTGTTTGAATTCAAACCGGTGTGCCTGACCAATCAAGTAACTATCAGATATTCGACCAACGCATGTGATGTCAAACATCACTGTGTTACAGAGGTGACAGAATGGGGGGGGGGGGGGGGCAGTTCTTGTGCCACCACAAGTAAACCCTTGGATACAGTGTGGATAAGAAAAAGGGGGTTAACTTCCCCTTCTGCGCTTACACAGTACAGTATGTTGCCCTCTTTTAGCAGGAGTATGCTGGGTACTCACATGCGCAGCGATCTCACATGCCTTACTTGAAACATTTCTTAGCCTACAGGCAGTAAGAGAGCATACCCAGCGCGACCCAAAACGCGGACGAAAGAACCCAAAGGGCAGGAGTGTTTCACAGGGGAACTAATGACAACCATATGTGCTGTTGAAGTCAGAATGGGCTTTCTGCATGGGCACATGTACCAGGCTAGAGCACTCCAAATGAAAGGCATCCCTGCACGGAACGCTGTTTTGGTCTCCGCGTGTCTACAAAGACATACTTCCCATGATTTGACACATCCAGCAAGCTCGACTACGCAGGACTCAGATATCCCTGTATGTCACCCAATAATTCAATATGTATATCCTTTTTTACAAAGAGGTTACATTACCACGGGCAATTTCAACAGCAGTGGAGAAACGTTTCATGGGCAAAACGAAATACCAACATTAAAAATGGCATGCAGGCTCAGCAATTTGTACAAATGAACTGTTGGCCAATCTGAAAAACTCATTAGGCACTGATCTATGGATTCCACACGCATATTTGCCAATCACAGTGAAATACAGGTGCGCAACAGGGAATTTGGGGAGGATGCACTGCTCTCTCAGTTTTAATTGGCGAGAAGCAGTTGTCACTAATAATGTTTTCTGAATCATTGAACGGTTTGCAAGGTGTTACTTTTTAGCTGAAGAAAGATATTAGATGGATGATCATGTGACTGGAGAGCATCTTTAAGTGTTTTTGTTATGAATATTCAAAGAAAGTCTGACCTGTTATCTATAGAATTGATTATCAAAATAATCAATAACTGCGCCTTTACATCCATCACTTTCCATTACATCCATCAAGTCATGTTGATTAATATGATTAATACAATTATTGGGGGAAATGATGGCCTAACTATCAGGTGATGTTGCAACATATATCCTATATCACTCCAAAACAGGCAGTGAGACTCGCCGAGTTGAATTGGAGTACACCCACTCTACAAATGATGAAAATGTCTGTTTCATGTTTTATTACCCAGGCAGTCGACAAGAAACATCAAAATCCTACGCCTGATCTGCTCAATGATGGAACGGAAGCAGCCAGTTTTATATGGCACATGTGTCTCGACATGCCACAGCCTTCCCAGCTGCATCAAAACAACACACAAGGTTTCCCTTCCTGCCACTGGCAGGCCAACGGGCACGCTACTCAAGGGCCCCCGGCAGGCCAACGGGCACGCTACACAAGGGCCCCCGGCAGGCCAACGGGCACGCTACACAAGGGCCCCCGGCAGGCCAACGGGCACGCTACACAAGGGCCCCCGGCAGGCCAACGGGCACGCTACACAAGGGCCCCCGGCAGGCCAACGGGCACGCTACACAAGGGCCCCCGTCAGGCCAACGGGCCAGTTACACAAGGGCCCCCGTCAGGCCAACGGGCCAGTTACACAAGGGCCCCCGTCAGGCCAACGGGCCAGTTACACAAGGGCCCCCGTCAGGCCAACGGGCCAGTTACACAAGGGCCCCCGTCAGGCCAACGGGCCAGTTACACAAGGGCCCCCGTCAGGCCAACGGGCCAGTTACACAAGGGCCCCCGTCAGGCCAACGGGCCAGTTACACAAGGGCCCCCGTCAGGCCAACGGGCCAGTTACACAAGGGCCCCCGGCCCAACAGGCCTGGATGCTTAGTATTGTTCAATACCTCAGATTTCAACACCTGGCGTAGAACCCAGTCCCAGGCTGTCAGGAAGCTTCAGGATATTAGTGTCTTCTCCGCTCTCCGTTTATTGCATTATAATCACTCAAAGTGTGGATCGTGGACAGAAATGGATGACCCTGTTTCCTGTCACTATCCTCCAGGGCAATGACCCTCCGGCTCAAGGTTTCTCAACCCTCTATCATATCAATCTGAAGGAGCTATATCCCTTCTTGGGAGGTCTACTTGGATTCAAACTAGTACTTAAGAACTATCAAGCATGCAAAAAAGGCAGTGATGTCTCAAGAACTGGTGTCAGTCCACAACTCATCGTTTCAGAAACACCGTCCTAACCTGTCTCTCCCAGCTCCCAACTCCTTCTCACCTTCAAAGGTCCCCTCTCCAATTCTCACGCCCTCCGGCTCCTGTCACGTACCCTCACCTTCTCTGTAACGTTCTTTTTTAGATGATCAAACATGAAAACGTCAATTCTGCCTGAGGGAGTAACTTTACAATTGCCTACACTAGATTTGGCTTCCAGGGGCAGGCTGGAGTGCGTGCGGAATGTTAGGTTCTGCACACTGGGGCATATCTGGTGTGTCAGTGGGGTTTGGGGTTTAATGTGCTCTCTCTCTCTATATATCCATGGTAGTTACTAGGAGCTGAGAGCCTACTGCTCTTAACCAAATATGGACATATCAGAGGAATGCTGCGCAGAGCCTAGACCTCAGCGTGTCTCCTCTGGGCTAATATAATGGAGCTCCAAGAGGCCACTGCCCACTTGTATTAAACATCTTCAGTGAAACCTTTATTCTACCCTGAAATTCGCCTTCACATTATATCTTTATCTTTTAACCTCCCTATAAACCTTCCATAGAACCAAACAACCTGCCCAATAAAGCAGATGAAGATCAAAGTATGAAATTCATCTGGTTTTTTTACTATATACTAGGATCCATTTGATAAGCGGGGCTCTCGTTTTTGTTGATGTTTCCACTGATCCCGGTGTGACGTCCAACCCAGCCCTTATAACCCGTGGCTTGGGTTGCCTAACTGGCTTCATCAGCTGGCCAAGAGCACAGGAATTACTAAGAGAAACAACCAAGATGAGCAGCACTCCATATTGGGTATTTTACTGGTGTAGACATACAGACAGTCCATCTGGGTAAGGGAGACTCAGAGCTGAGGTTCGTATTGTCGCTGGCACACGTCCCAACCAACCCAAATGACCATAACTAACAGTCATCAGTTAACAACTTCCTTAGTGAAATGCATACCATCTTACATTTTAGATAAGGTTCATGCATTCCAGCCTGACACAGCTGATCTCATGCAGGATTGTGACGCATTTTAAGCTGCGTGGGTTTGCACAACATATTAACTACTGAACTCTGTAGAAAGGGCTCATTTGGGGTTGTAGTCAACAAGTAGCTGAAGGTTGGCAATTCTTTGGTGCTATAAAAGTTAACCATCTTTAGCATTGTCAGATGCCTGGCTAGTCAAGCATATCATCTGGCTGAGGCTATAAAGGAGGAGAGTGTTAATATTATCATAAAAAACAACGGCATCTTTATCACCAGGAGAAAGAAGTCATTTGCACTTCATCTCCGCAGTGAAATTCAAAGACAAAAGCTCATCCGGAAGGTTCTATGAAAGTCAGAGCTAAAGAAGAGAAGATCCAATACAAAGGCAATACAAATAAAAATGTATGCTGTGCTTTTCATGACCTGGGTACAAGCTAAGACTGTATAGACTGGCATCTATACAGTGTAGGCATGTTATGGGGAAAGACAAGTAACGGAAGCAGTGTCGTTTCTCTAGTACAGTGGGACATAAATGTAAGGCAGAGCTATGTGGGGGTTGTATCTGCCAAGCAAACGGTTTTGTAAAATTAAAACATTTAAAATGATAATAGATACACTTTCTTTAACGTTTAAGGTTAACAAGTCTCCAAATCCACATTGAAACACCACCTCCAACAGCTATTACAATGTTTGGATGGCTTGTCAGAACTTTGCTCAATGGCATTGGCACTTGGATTGGAATTGGGTGTAATAATGGAATATAATGTAAATAAGGTTTTTGGCCACGCACATAAATGACGGATTTGGAATCAAAACAAGGACACACGAAGAAAACAACCCTAATACCTACTGTAAAACATGGTGGCGGTTAACAGCTGTATGAACCAAATACCAGGAAATTGGGGCCTAAAAGCTGGTTGCAGAAAGACAGTGACCAGAAGCACACATTAAAATCCAGCCAATTGGCCACCAAGAGTAGAATTTTGGGGCAATACATGTATAATTTTAGAAATGGATGACTCCACTTGATAGGTTTCAAAAAATTATTTTGCTACAACATTTTAAAAAAATTACATTGTAGCTCATTTAACAGTGTTTATTCTATGTAGCCATTTTCTCATCATCAAGAGTGCCAATAACGTAAGGTGACTATGTTGATGATTGTTAAGAAAAGGCACACCCAGTTCAACCTTCTCATAATCTAGCATTTCAACTAGCTAAATTATGTATTACGTTCCATCAGGTTCCATCGGGGGGGGGGGGGGGGGGGGGGGGGGGGGGGGGGCGGTGCACAGTGACGCCAAAACAGCCATTTTCCTGACCTAGTTTCCGGGTGGTGTTCCCTGAGCAGCAGATGAAAAGGCAGGAAGACAATAAGGCCCACTGCCTCAGAATAACCAGCGTCACAATCACAGGAAGACTGTTACACATCCAACTAAAGGGAGTAAGTGGCACACAGTGCGACCTGGAATAATGGAATGCACGCTAGCATAGTATTCGGCCATTCACAGACCAAAACAGTGAGGTTTCCTCCCATCGTCGCCACGTGGGGATCTATGACAACATGAGAATGACTACTTCCAACATCTTCTCTCAGCACAATCTTAGCAGTCAAAAGAAGCGTCCTCTCCACCGATAGAAATCTGATTGCAGAGATCTGCTAAGGTGTGTGTTACCAGTCAGTCAAATCTTATGCAGGCTCAAAGTTGGGATCCAGCTTAGAATCTAGGCCTACAGGTCAAGGTAGGTAGGAAGAGCAGTGTGTTATGGGCCTCTGTTAACCCACAGTCAGCATAATCTCCAACGTGATCAGCCAATAGGTTTGGTCACCCATGTCTCACATACACAAAGAGGGGACAACATTAGCATTAAGGATATGGTCCTCTGTTTCTTGATTTAACAATTCGTCTTATTCAACCCCTCTCATGTCCTCTGTCTCCATGTTCATTTTCATGGCTCTTCAGTGTGAGGTTACCTATGCAGTAGAGTGAGTGTGGTTTCTAGGCTAGGTAAGAGAGATAAGAAGGCTGCCAACTCATCTATTTCCCAGGCAGGTAGCATTGATTACACCAGCACTACACACCATAACAAATAGACCTCCAAACTTAACTTCCCTTCTTACAAGGATAAAATGAAATCCTACACTTCACCTTGGCTTAGAGTGAAATCACAAGGCATGAGAGCCAGTGATACAACTTGATTATAGATACAGAGAGATACAAAGTGTTGTTGGCCAGTTAGGTAGGTGGAAGTAGCATGGCTGGCAACAGTTCCTTACCGATTCGTCCAGGGCAAAACGTAGGCAGCCATGTTCGTATAGTACAAAAAACCTCCGCTGCCATTTCTGTCAGAAGAAAGAAACTGTTAGCAATTGAACTAAACATCTGCTTTACAAACGGTTAAAAACAGCACATAAACCAATTCTTTATGCAATTTATACAGGGAGGGGAGCTTTATTATTGAGCTGAAACCAAATGTATTTTACCTTTATTTTACCTGGTAGGTATACATTCTTAATTACAGCAATGATTTGGGAGCATTTAGAGTTAACACCCAGGGTCAGGGAGAGAACGACTGGGTTCATCACCTTGTTGGATTAGGGATTAGAAGCAGCACTTTTCACTGATTCCCAACGCTCTTGACCATTACACTACCTTGACACATTTTATGCTAATCTAAAAATGTCTTTACTGGAAATCATTTTGTGCAGGTTAACTAGTAACCGTAACAGAATACAATTTAAAAGTAACCTGGCCAACCTTTTCCTCAAATAGATTTTTAAATAGATTCAAACCTCCTAATGGTCAAAGTTCACACATTCCCTTTCACTATGGGTTTCTTGGGCCTGGGGAGTGGTGTTTGTGTAGAGTTTATCATGTGATTAGTGTTATGGTAGAACAGCGAACACAGCCTAATCCTTCCCCCCACTCAGAGTGAGCACACACCAGACACACATACGCCTTCTGTGTGCTCTTACCCGCGATCTTTGCATGGGATTGTCAAAGTCTGTTCCTTCAGGGGCCAAGCACAGCCATCCGCCATAAATAGGTTTAGCCTGTAAAACAGAGATTATAGCATTTTAGACAATCATTACAATTGGGGGAGAAGGAAAGTGGTAAGAGAAAAAACAGAAGTGGATAAGGAGAGAGCATTTTTGGGGGCCCAGATGTTCCTACAGACCCTCTGAAGTTAAAGAAAAGTGAGTCTGTTGGTGTATGCAGCAACATTTGATGATATTTCATTCAAATGACATGCACAAACCTAGAATAAAGCTTTCCGTGTACACAAGCCTGTCCATCAAAATAATGTACATTCATCTTACAGACAGTAGTTTGGAACAAAACACGGAGGAAAAAAAATCCCAAAGGGCATAATTATCTTCCTTAAAATCAAGAGTCTCAGCTGGCACAGCACCCATCATAAAGGTGAATGATCATTAATCTGTGTGGGTATGTGGCCTTGCTGTTACTAGTAAGCCTGTCTCTGCATGTCCCACTAATGATTAGGAGCCTTGTATAGACTGTGTGACTAATGTGACTACAGAGAAAGCTAAATGAATTGGTTCCTTTGGAAATGTGACAAGCGACGGGTGATTGAGGTGGTAGAATGAGAACATTGCCTTGCTCAAAATCATTAGTATGTGGCTGCAAGAAGTATTTTGGCGCAGAGTTGAAAAGGCTCGATCGTGAAGGAAAACATGTCCTGACCTAGTTGTATGAAATCTGATATGAAAGTGTTTAGCATATCAGGAGTAATTATGATTTCACTAATGATTAGGGCTAGCTCATATCTACAGCACTAAAGTGTAGGCTTATACTACATCTCAAACAACTGCAAAACTGATGATTACACTATAATGGCAAACTTCACTGTTCGGATTCCACAATACATAAACCGATGTCAAACAGGTAAGTGGAGCGATAAAGCCCATTCCTCCCCCCTTTGACAACTAAAAGAGAGAATGAGACCGACAGCGCTAAAGTAACAGCTTGGAGCGAGAAAGAGACCGACGAGCTGACAGAAAGGCCAAGAAAGAGATGAACAGCAGAGCAGCAGCTGGGTTGTAGCCCATAGCAATGTTGGCGGGCTGGAGAGCCAGGAGGCCCGGAGAGGATTCAAACCCTTGAACTCTTCCTCCCCCTCTGAAAGTTTCAACTGTTTTATCGGTCGCACAGACGTTAGGCAGTAGCGGACGCCGCGACTGCGGCCAATCGCATGCATTTTCCGCCCTCCTGTGACACAGCCTCCACACAGGCCTCACTACCTCAACAGCGGTCCTCCAATGCCCTTCCCCCCATCAGCTCAAACCCAAAACTTTCATCCTTAAAGGCCTTCTCTTAGAGGGCTTTACACTATGATACATTATATGTATGAAAGAATACTCTAGCAGATCGGCTTTGTCATCTAGAAGTGAAAGGCACACTAGATGCTACATTTCAAGCATTGCAGCATGAATGGTCTGTAGTAGCAGGATACACAATTTCAGTGGAAAACAAATCTGATGACCGTTCATTGATTATGCCAGTAATACGTGCCATTTGATAATGTCATTTTGAATTTTTTGGAAATACAGTGTACATTGGTGTAAGTGGCAGAGAAATGTTACGTCGACAGTGAGCTAGATGAAATTCTCTGCATATTACAAGCTTACTGTTAATACTCAGCTTTGTGTAGCCACAGTAACTTTAAAGAGTCTAACTTTACATATGAATTCTTCTGGACATTGCTAACGGGCTGGTCAAGTTGCTGCACATGCATATCCAGTCTTTCAAGTTCCATTATTGCAAAATAACGCATTGAACTCTCAAGTCTCCAAAGAAACAGTCGTAACATCTGTGAGGTCAACTCTCCATTTCCTGCTCAACAGGCCAGGGCGGCCTGGACGACTGACGAGGCTTCCTTTGGACCCTCCCCCACTCCAGCCAGTTAAGAGCCACGCTAGAAAGTCCATTTAAATGTACAGTGGAGCAACATCCACCCATTACAGAGCACTGGTCATTTAAGAAACGAACGGGAACTTTTGGATCAAAAATGCATGATTCTAGACCATGTGGAATGGACATCAACATTGTATGTACATTTGAGAACTCTGGGCTCCATTGCTGAGTGTGGGAAGCTCAGCTCCAGTTGCAATCCCAACCATGCACTTCCTTTTACGAGCTCTTGGTCTTTCCCCTCTCTTCAAACTCCCCATACCCTCTGCATCCCACAATTTCTCAGAGTGTTCCCTTCACAAACCCTCGCCCCCCCCATCAACCATCTCAGTCTCTCTGTACTTCCATCAGATTCCCGCTTTACACCATCTCCCGGAGTCTTTTTTTCCTCACACCCATTATCGATCCGGAGTCTTCCGACTCCCCCTACTCTCCGCTTCTCACTATCGACCCGGAGTCTTCCCTCTCCCCCGACTCCTAGCCTTTCACTACCGACCCGGAGTCTTCCCTCTCCCCCTCCATCCTCTCAGCCTCCCACTATCGATCTTGTCTTCACTCTCGGCCCCCACTTCCTCCTTATCCCCCTTTCTGATGCCTTGGAGCAGCGTAGCTCAATGATGGCCTAGATCCAGAAAAAAAATAAAAAATCCTCCTCTTCTCTCAAAAGAAAAAAAAGCACAAACCATCACATGAACAACTATACCAATAAAACCACTGAGCTGCAGGAATGCACACGTAGCAGGTTCTACAATTTTGGGAAATCAATGACCTTTTTGGACAAACTGTAATAAGAGGAATCAGCTCCACCTTTCACTCATCCAAGCAGTTAAAAACAAGGAGAATGTTTATATTTGATACTCATCCTCCAAAAAGAGACTGTTTATATTAAATCATAGTCCTTGAAATTCCCCTTTCCCTCAGATACATTTTCCATGAGGACTTGGCATGTTTCCTTTAATGTTGCATTCATTTAGATTTCTTCATTTTTCATTTTAGCCTTTTTTATTAGGGAGGTTTGATCAAATTACATTTTTAGCCAAGCAACTGTTTCCTTTATGTCCAACTTCAAAATAACACTTTTGAAGTCATGAGAGACTAAAGTGCGTCTCTTGGAACCATTCAGGAATTTAACTGAATTAAGATGCCACCGACTTTACAGTACCCTGACTGGGTTATTAGGTTTACGGTAAAACCATTGAAACTAATTTGCCCTTATCTCCTAACAACAGGCCCAGTTAATGGAAGAGGAACCTCAGTTCATACTTCAATGATTTCTGCACATCAATTTTACTACAGCTTCCACATATTCCAAAGACACTTAGTGTTTTTACACTACCATTGTTTTAAGAATTGTTGACAGATTTTCATAACAGATCCTCTTTTTTTTTACAGTGCAAACAGACAAAAATGAAAATGGTGGGGCATCACCTTTTGAGGTAGCGTGTTAAGTGCCAGTGTTTTATCACCTCCTGCGTTAGTGTGTAAAGTGCCAGTGTATTTACGCTGTAAACCAAGACAGGAGTGTTGCAAATTTGCTAACTTCATGATCCAGCTAAAATAACATAAGAGTATTTCTATCTTGGCTACCAGACAATATGCAATGTAATTGAGTTGAGCAGCTCACATACGCACTCAGACTGAGAAAAAAATTATAAACATTGGCTTTTGTAACAAAAGTTACTTATATTGTGTAATTCCCACAAATTGACCCCTTGTTTAACCCGATACAATATTGTGACACTAGTATTATGTGTTAGTAGGTTTTTCAATGTAATTTACATTTCCCAGTCCACAATGATTTAAATGGATATGGGCAGTGGAAAAGTGTCCCTGGATTCACGGGTGATGTCACAACAGTCCTGGGAGTGAGCAGGGCTGAGACTCATGGGGATTAAGGAAGTGAAGTAATGGCTTTAAGATTTTAGTCCTGACTCAAGAGTCCAGGTCTGAAGAGGTTAAAACTGCTGTAATCACTAGCAGGCCAGCCCACCCACCCACACACACACACACACACGCAGAGAAACAGAAACACTCGAGGAGAGGATGCTTGCTGACGTTGCTGTTCATTCGCTGTATTCAAGGGACCATCTGGACCTCGTTGCATGGTATCAATTTCAGGATACTTAGACCAGTTAACGATCTCAGAGAAAGAGACACAAAGGAAGAAATCGAATAGTTCTACAAAATAAAAGATACTCTTGTTCGGTACTTTATTCTGTAGGAAACCAAGTTGCCGTGACATCTACTCTCTGAGTTCAGCACAGGATAGTGAAAACAGATACAGATAGTGAAGAGATTGTGAATTTATAGACCTAAAAATAAATTACATTTAACTATAGTTAAGATAAAGGAAAGAAACGAAAAAAACAAGTTTTAGCTGGAAGTGTTGTGCAACCAAATGTTTATAATGTTTTGGAAATTGTCTCCTAAACAACACAATTGGTTAAAATAAGTAACTTGAATAGAACGTACATGAGTACAAATTAAATTTACATTGAAATACTCCTTAAAATCAGAGGATATAGTGCTTTTGGGATGTATTCAGATCTCTTCACTTTCTTGACATATTGTAGCGTTATAAAGTCATTCAGAATTGATTAAATACTTTTAAATCAATCTACACACAATACCCCATAATTTTCTACACAAAACATTTTCTAAATGAGTGCCAACTGAAGTATGCCAATTTATGCCTTGACAACAACAAACTTGTTCTCTGATGCATCCTCTGGCCTTCAAGCACCCTTGAGATGCCTCAAGAACTTGACTGGAGTCCACCTGTGGCATGATTGGACATGATTTTGAAAGGCACACACCTGTCTATTTAATGTCCCACACATCAGTGCATGTCAGAAAAATAACCAAGCCATGAAGTCCTAGGAACTCTCCATTCACCTCTGAGAAATAGATATTGAACAAGCACAACCATTAGTTGTGGGGTCACAAAGAAAAGTGTTTTGCCTATTAAAATATCAAATTGATCAGAAATACCATGTAGACATCACTAATGTTGCATATGACTATTGTAGCTGGACACAGCTGATTTTTAATGGAGTATCTACATAGGCGTACAGAGGCCTATTATCAGCAACAATCAGTCTTGTGTTCCAGGGGTACGGTGTGTTTGCTAAACCAAGTTAATCATTTAAAATGTAGCAATCATTTTAGCACAGATGAAACTGTTGTGCTGATTATGGACGCAATAAAACTGGCCTTCTTGAGTATCTGGAGCATCAGAAATTGTGGGTTCGATTACAGGCTCCAAATGGCCAGAAACAAATAACTTTTGAAACAGGTCAGTCTATACTTGTTCTGAGAAATGAAGGCTATTCCATATAAGAAATTGCCAAGAAATTGAATATCTTCTACAACGCTGCATACTATTCCCTTCACACAAGAGACCAAAGCAAAGTTTGCAGGACACCATTTTCATTTAAATAAAAAACCTTATTTCTAACCTTGTCAATGACAATATTTCCTATTTATTTTGTTGTACTTCCTATTCAAACTCATTTCACACAGGTTTTCATGGACGACAAGGACATTTCTGAGTGACCACAAATTTTGAACAGTAGTGAAGAAACATTTATTGCTAAAGCACTTTAAGTTCCCAAGAACAGTAGGCTCCATTCTGAAATGGAAAAGGTTTGGAACTACCAAGAATCTTTGTACAGCTGGCTGTCTGGCCAAACTAATTAATCTGGCAAGAAAGCCCTTGGTCAAAGAGGAGACCTAGAACACAAAAAGGAGGTCAGAGTTTCAGATGCTTTCTGCCAAGATGGAAGATCAAAATCAGGGCTTCATGGTAGATCTGCTAGATGGAACCCACTTCTGAGTAAAAGGCATGACATGACTGAAGGACAGAAAATGAAGAAAAAGGTTATCTGGTCTGATCTATTAGGCCTGAAAGCAAAGCACTGAATGAAGCACAGTGGTGGGAGCACCATGCTTATGGGAAGCTTCTCAGCAAAAGAGACCAAAGAAGCTTGCACAATAAAGGGTCTGAACACTTAAGTAAATTAGATATTTCCATTTTCTGTTTTCAATAAATTGGCACAAGTTTATTAAGAGGTTATATTTTTGTCATTATGGGGTATTATCGGTAGACATTAATTTCAGTGTCTCTGTCCCGTGTATAATGATCCTGAACCTCTGCATCTGTTAGATGGTAGTGCAAGCAGGCCATGGCTATGGTTGCAGAGGTTAATGGTTCAGGTCTTTGCGGCATTTACACAGCAACATATGGAGCAAATGTACTGGGGAGTGGTAGCATGTCAACTATGGTTGGGCTCGCCTCACCATCCACTAAAAAAAAAATCATACATTTGAGGGTGGTACAATTGCAGGAAAATGGGATGAAGCAGCCTGAAAAATCTTTTTACCCAGTTTTTGTTAAGTTCATGCTTGTGGAATTGCCTCATTACAGCAAATCAAGGTACGCTTGAAAGTGCTGAAGATCATGACCTGTCCTCCAAAACTCATTTCAGCATTCGTTCTGTTTCTTACCACACTTCTTGATAAACCCTGATGTACACTTCAGCACCTACACATACATTTACCGGCTAACAACCATGGAGCTTGCAGGTGCCCAACTACCATAAGGAGCCGCTAGAGTGCAAAAGGGCATGGCCAGCCTTGACGGCTAACATGAACCAACTAGCTGTGCTTGCTACCGTTATATGAGATTTTGACATTGCATGAATCATAATATGTTGTTTCATAGTTTAGGGATTCTTAGGCAAACAAGCAAACCAGATTGTAATTTTGTGGATTTTAGGAAACTAGGCAGCATAGCATTTATTGCTAACGGGATGTAACATATAATAAAAGTTTGCCTTGTAATTAAAAAAAATTAAAAACTTCCATTGTCATTCATTGCAGTTACGTAACATTAGGTTAGAGAATTGCCATTAGCTAACTTTTTTGTTTCATTAAATAGTGATGAAAACTTTATGCTTGAGCTTGTAATGCACATGGCCTTGCAGGCACTGGTAAAGAGTGAGTTCAGGAGGAGGCTGATCACACTCTTTGGGAGACCCCCATGTTGAGGTTAAGATGGGGTTAAAGTGATGTCACCCAACTTCACCACCCAGGGTTGGTCAATAAGGAATTAAAGGATCTAGTAGCGCAGGATTAGGCCCAGCCATTCTCCCATGTTCCTGACAAGCTTTGATGGCTTTTTGGTGTTGAAAACTGTTTTCACACAGCATTATCACATAACTATTCCTCTTGTCCATGTGGCATAGAGCTGTGCACAGGAGTGACTGTTGGAGCAGAATGATACATGTAATAGTGCCAGGTCTGATGTGGGTTAGGTGTTACTAGATCGCTCTCTAAAGAACACACTTCATGAGGAGTGTTACTGGATGTTGACAATTTGCATGGTCATACAGGCACATGATAATACTGGAAAGGGTGAAGAACCTAAAATGATAACCGACTCGGTAAGGGGGGGGGGGGGGGCAATGACCATTGTTGCCCTGTTCAGTGGCCGGCAAGGCTCATCCACATTGTGATTCTTGATAAACCAACTAACTGATTCCATTAAGTCACTGATATTAACCCTGGAGACCTCAGTAAACACAGCATGGTTGCAGAGACAAACACTTTATAGGACCACTGGTGCTGACCATTTAATCTTTGATTGTAGGCAGGGATGAGAAGAATGGAGTTGTGGTACAGCTTTAGTGCTGGTGCAATTGTGTCCTGTTGATATTGTAACTGATATTTTAAAATCACTTTAATTTGTGTTTCACAAACAATGTCAAGTGGGAAAATGCTTGTTTTGTAGTAAAATCTATATAGAGCTTCTTATTTTCAGTTTTGTGGAAAAACATTGCAGTGGGGCTGCAAAGATTCCATGAATAGGAAATAGGAAATATGAGGAAAGTTCTCTGTGACACATAGAGAAAACAAACATTGCTGTAGTCCCTTTCAGAACCTCTGCAGGTCATTCTTCCAGCCCCCTTTCACAAGTTTCAACACGGAAAAGGAAACTACAAAATTATGGGATCTGTGTAAAGATCCCATGGATCATTGCAGTTATCGTTTGTGGCCAGTTATTGAAGTCAGTTGGTGACCCTGTTTGCCGGTTCCATCCCTACGGGACTTGACATTTGGAGGCTTCACGGAAATGTCTCCTAACTACACAAAGCCCAATGATGAGTCAGGTGATACATCATTTTGAGTAGGTGGTGTTATTTTCAAGTGTTCTCATTATAACCCAACCTTAGTTTACGGTTGGACTGAAGCAAACGATAAACAGCTTTAGCTAAAGACCGTATTCAGTAGGAACTCTTTCTTACAAACACCTACTACAGCAGAGTAAAATGTTACTTGATCCTCTAATGCCCAATTAACCAATAGAACGGAATGGCAAAGTAGACAACACAATACATACAATAACGAGCCGGAACAAACACAATAGGGTTCCACTAGTGAACTGCTGAAACCCAAAAAAATGTGTCGGTTTCTGAATGCCTCGGAGTTCTGTTATACAACAACCTAAATGGTAACATCATAGGAACTTAAAATGCTAACTTGTCTTTCATTGGAGGTTTGACTGCTTAGTTAGTCAAAATAATGAATATATTAGACTGTTACAACTGAAAGCATCCGCCATTTATAGATTCACAAATGGTTACACTGCAGACAGATTTTGAAAATAGATTACGTTACAATCAAATATTACAAAATTGCCAAAAAATGCTGTAAGATTATTTACCTGATTCAGATCTTGATCGGTCAAGAGATGCAACTCCCGAGGTTTGAAGCAGTTCTGACATTTACTTTTATTAAAAATGTTTGCCTGGAATTTTCTGCAAGGGTTTTCTTTCGCTGTAGACATTGTATTTAGTCTCCGTTCACGAAAAAAATAAAATTGTTTAAAAAATTGACTAGAGTCGATAATCCCGTTGTTTTCTTTGCGTTTCTTTTATCCAATTAGGAACAAGGGCCCAGCTATCCAACAATACATTATAATCTAAATAACTACCTATTACAAATGCATGTTACAAATGTATTTTCTTGACTAAAGCAATCGAAATTCAAGCTTTCAATTTTTTGTTATACCCAATTTATATTTTCAAATACAGCTATGACTGCTAGCCATCAAGCTACCTAGGCACCATTCTTGTGCGTTATTCAGTCCATGGCCTGTATCCACAAAGCCGAATGAGCAAGCGATTTATAGTAGCTAGTTTTGTGTAATAAGGTTATTGTGTAAACCCCAAATTTAAAAAATGCACAGTGTTAGCAGCCTCGAGTCCCAGTGCGACAGCTTCCATCGGGTGATGAACTACAGTAGCTACATGCATCTGAAGAAATCGCAGAAGAGGAGGTAGCTGGCTAGCAAGAGCTAACTATATACAATCCTAGCAGTTGCTCTTTGCAAAGTTTACCACCACTGCTTCATCGCTGGCTAGCTAGTTAGCCAATGTTAGCAAGAAGCTAGTTAGCTAATGGAATACTCTATCCTTGTTCTTTAGCTAAGCCTAAAGTTGAATGGGTTCAGAATACAAATATTCTGAGTAATTCACTCTGCTGACACATACTCGAAAGAATTGCCTCTTGCCAAATTATTAAAGCATAAACCAGATTATGGATTTCGTTTCCATAACTAACTAGATAGCTCAGCTACCTGCGACCCTGGACTTAATTTCTTCCTTTTTTCGGGAGAAATCTTTCGCGAGCTCGCAGATTTGATGCTGGAATTTCATGGCATCTCGCGACAGTTGGTCTACAACGCTATCTCAACAATACGGCATAAATGCAAATCGCAATTCGGGGTGGTTGCTGTATATGGGGGTTCCTTGATATCATGAAACGCCCATTAGTACCAACCATGTGTCAGTTAGCTGACGCTTTCATTGGTCAATTCTCACCGGTTCTTACACTGAGACTTCGAAATGTAAACTTCCGGATTTCCGATGTGCATGTAATGACACAGTGCATTATTATCTCTCTACATACAGATCAATAATAATAATTATAAATGTATTCAGTCGTTAGTCAAATCATGCTGCACTGTATTACAATATTTAAATTAACTTTACTCTCATAGTGCTTGGATAGGTATCTTCACCTCAAAGAGTGAGAGAGATAGAGGAAGTAAAATAAGGAGAGAAAAAGCAGAGACAAATAGAGTACAATTACTATTCGTTGGATCTACGATATGACAAGTCTGGTGTCCTAACTTTATCTAGTCAGTGCAACAAGACGCTATCCTAGCCTCGACTATACTAAGATTGTCTCTAATTTCTCTCTCACTCCCTCTCTCTCCCCATTTTCACTAAATTTGCAGCTGACTGACTCCCATACTAAACAAATATTAAATTAATGTTTAAGAAACTGCTTAATGTTGACACATTATTGAGGTAGTTATTCATGAGGGAGTTATTCATGAGAGAGTTTTTCATCTCGATTCGTCTCTGTTTTTAATTGTTATCTCGTGATTAATGGAGAAATATGTACCAGCAAACAATCGACCAATCGTGTTAATTTTGTTATGTTGCGTCAACGGGTTGATAAACTAATCGTCGCGAAATCCCATGGGCAGTATTCGAGACGATAAAAACTGGAGGTAGGAAACAAATGTTAAATTGTAAACGTATGTTGACAGCGGTTGTCAAGTGCGCCACGCGGCATTCTGGGCAAATCCGAGGAAAGGCGTGTACTCCTTCAAGGACTATGCAAATAGGAAGAGATTGAGCCGTAGCTCGACACTTAACATTAGAACGAATTACACGAATACACAAAATATGAATAAATATTTTAGATATCTAAGTTGTTATTTGTAGTACTGAATGTTCGTGTAAACGTACAATTACATATTTGAATAGATATTGTAGTTTATCAGTTTGTCCTACGATTAGGACAACTGTGTGATGCAGCAGGGCAACAAGTATGTGATTGGTCGGTAGTATGCCTTACTCCAAATTCACGAACGAGATTGCTTTCTCATCTATTTAAGAATCTCTTCCTAAAATTCACAATTTTGCATGAAAATACCAACTGTTTCTTACTGATCATTGCAGTTGTCTAAAAGGTGCTTATTATTGACCTAAAACTACATTATATCCCAATCCCACAAGTACACATTATTACAAAGCTCAAGTTATATATCTCAGAGTTAGATACTCGCCCTTGTCCGTTTATCAGTTTATTAGAGTGTGGCATTTTTTTTTACTCTAGTGTGGAAGGATACACGAGTATCCTCGATGGAAGGCTATTATTGAACTCTGTGATCTACCTAATCAGTCAAATCGTGAACGAGGAAAGAAATGTGAAAGGTGAAGGAGGTTTAGCAGCAGATATATAAAAATAGGCGAGCTTTACCTAATCTCTCAAAGACTACAAGTACCGTAGCTCTGTCCTGAAAGAACTGTTCACATGAAATAACGAACAGCGTGAAAAGCGAGGGACGTTAGAGATTGAAATGCTATCAGCGCTGACCAGTAAAGACCTTGAAGGTCTGTTCATGAATGTGTTAGAATGCATATTCCCTCAAATGCATTCAATCGAAAAACTGGAAAGGGTGAAAAAGTGCCATACTAGTAAGGCACTGTAGAGGGCGATGAGCTGAGACGCGATTTGACAAGCCAATCCCAAAGAGCTGATGGTGACAAACCAAACTTGGATTTAAAACATTTTTTTAATAAATAATTATTCAGTGATCAATAAAGTATGCATGTTGTTCTGAATTAATTACAAATACTAAACAGAAAATCATTGATTGTGGAGGTATTCACCCCCTTTAGTCAATAGTTGGTAGAGGCACCCTTTGCAGCAATTATGCCATGGGTCTATTTGGATAAGTCTCTACCAACTTTGTGCATCTGGATTCAGCAACTTCTACCCATTCCTCTTTGCAAGATTTCTCTAGCTCTGTCAACTTGTATGGAGACCTTTGGTTAACAACAACTTTCAACTCTTCCCACATATTCTCAATTCAACTGAGACCAGGGCTTTGGTGGGACCAATCCAGGACATTGATCTTCTCGTTTTTAAGTCACTCCTGTGTGGCTCTGGCTGTATGGAGACATTGTGCTGCTTGAAGATTAATCTTCTCCCAAGTCCCAGGTCTCTAGCAGACTTCAACAGGTTTTCTTCCAGGATTTCCCTGTACTTGCTAAACAGTGCTTAGCACTCAGGCCAAAAAAAACTTTCTTTTGGTCTCATCAGACCAAATAATCTCCTCCACTTGGTCAAAGAGTATCCCAAATGTCTTCTGTCAAATTTTTGCCAATATTTGATGTGCGTTGTTTTCTTCTTGCCATTCTCCCGTAAGGCCCACTTTTGTGAACTACCAATGCTGTATGGTTGCAGCATGCATAGTGTCTCCCAGCTCAGCCAATGCAGACTGACTCCATTAGAGATGCCATAGGCTGCTTGGTGGCCCTCTGACTAGTGCCCTTCTAAAAATGAAAGAAAATAAACGTCCTCAATCCTCTGAATACCTAGACACAAGTGGTGTGTCATAAAAATAATCTCTTTAATGTTTTAAAAATGAATAAGGTAAAATATTTAGAATGGGTTGTGTAGATTTGTAGTATATTTTTGAATGTATTCCCTTTTGAGATTGAATTTCAAGGAAAGAAAAGGCAGAAAAAATATGAAGACTAAGCAGAGGGTAGACATTCCTCACCCACTGTCGGTAACTTTATTGAATCTAATTCTAACCTAACAATGAATGACAACACAGTGATAATGGTTGACATTTGCTCCGTTTTTTGTCTTTGCTAATGTTATGTTAATCCGAGGCTTTGCCACAGTCAGGGTCCTATTTTAAGTATATGGAAGGGGGGAACAACTACCCACACCATTTGTCCCCATCAATTTGGCAACAAGTTGGCATGCCTGAGCTACCACATAGGAGTATTAACAGTTGAGTCAGCCACATGCTATTCTAAGCACTCTGGTCCCAGACTTCAGCCGTGGGTCTCCATGACACATACAGAGGGGGAGTTGTGTGAATGGACGGAGGGATAGCAGGTTAGAGGAATAGAGAGGTGGCTAGAGAAGGGGTAAATCCCCTGTTACCTAACCAACCCGGAAAACAACAGAGGATTAACTCCTTGTGCACCTTGTAAGTGATCTTAAATTAATCCAGATTACAGGTGTGTGTGTATTTGCTGTGGCCATCTTTGTGTTAACCTGATAACCACGCAGGTCCCCAGGTCAAGTGTAAATCAGGGCTTCTGCTGTGCTTGTGGATCCTGGATAGAGCAGAAATATATATATTTTTTATGAGAATTGATGAGTTATTTTTCTTATGTATAAACAAGTAAGGTCGTACTTTGTAGGCTATATTTTCAGTAGGCTATATTTACGTCCCTATTTGTGCCCTTGGGGTATCCAGTGACTATCCTGGAGGTGATGCAGTGCAAAGCTTTGCATGGCGGCAGGCTGCTTGGTCTGGCCCAGAGTATATTTAGCAATTGTTATCAGACCCTCTGTACATGGACTGTGCGTAATGGATCTAGTTGTTGTAAAATTATTTATCAGGATTTCTGATAGGATTTCATGATTTGTCTCATCATGTTCATTATATTTCTATGCAATTAATTCAAACCAAAGGCTGAAAACTGTGCCTGGAGGCTGAAACAAACAAGGAATAGACAAGGGGTTGGTTTGGAAAAAGACTTAGCATTCCTCAGGAAGGGTTTAGAGTTATACTTATATTATATTTGCATATAAGTCATTTAGCAGACACTTATCCAGGAGGACTTAGTTGACTGTTAAGAGTCGTAGTAGTTGACTGTTTTACTGTGGTGATCTGGGAAATTACAGCATTCTAACATAACCCAAGGTTAATTTCTCATGTGTAAATAATTAATTACAGACTTTGTATTGACATTTTACAACATTATGTGAATAAAATATATGTATAAAATATGTGAACAAAATAAGAAAAACGGTTAACAATATAATAATATCCAGGACCTAATAAGAGTAAGGCCATCTTTCACCTTTAGAACAGCTCTAATTCTTCTTAGAATGCTGTCATCCTGAACTGTGTGTAGTGGGATATTGCACCATTCTTTGAGAAGGAATGCCTCCTGTTCTTTGAGAAGGAATGCCTCCAGTTCTTTGAGAAGGAATGCCTCCAGTTCTTTGAGAAGGAATGCCTCCAGTTCTTTGAGAAGGAATGCCTCCAGTTCTTTGAGAAGGAATGCCTCCAGTTCTTTGAGAAGGAATGCCTCCAGTTCTTTGAGAAGGAATGCCTCCAGTTCTTTGAGAAGGAATGCCTCCAGTTCTTTGAGAAGGAATGCCTCCAGGTCTTTGAGAAGGAATGCCTCCAGTTTTTTGAGAAGAAATGCCTCCAATTCTTTGAGAAGGAATGCCTCCAATTCTTTGAGAAGGAATTTCTCCAGTTCTTTGAGAAGGAATTTCTCCAGTTCTTTGAGGGATGAAGGATGTTAACCCATCCGATGTAGGAAATAGGGTGAAAGATGACTCATCGGCCCCTATTTGGGTCCAGGTTCTGTGCTCCTTACACCAAGTTATGCGTCTTTTTGCATTGGCAGCGAATACAAGGGGTTTTCGGATGGCAGCCCTGACATAGACGACAGCTTTGTGAAGCTCAAAACGTACAGTTTTTGTTGAGACTGGGTCAAAGTAGGGCTACTTCCAATTTCAAGGCTGTGCATTTGGGACATTGAGCAACTATCTTGTTGAGTGTAGTTTCCGTTATGTTGTCCACCCCCTGTATTCAAAAATGATTGAAACTTACAATATTGGACATGTAGGCCTGCAATACAAACCAATATAGGCCTGCATTACAAACTACATCACAGACCTAAAAACAAAGATCATATTTTACTGATAGGTCTCTCTCTTAGCTGCAGAAGATGGCGCTACCATCTGTGATGGTGCTGCCCATGCTTATTGTGGTGGCTGCTGGCATCTACTACATCTACAATGAGATCCTCCAGTACATGTCCATGTCCACAGTCAAGAACAAGGTGGTAGTCATCACTGATGCTGTTTCCGGAGTGGGAAGTGGTGAGTAAATTATTTTATCTCAGTAAAATTTTCGAATGGGAAAATTTGGTCTGCATAAATGTACTCTTTGTAATTATTTGACAAGGTGGGCATTTCTTTTGGATATGTACACAAATGTTTTAGATTTGAAATGGCTTACTAAGAGGTGAAAGTATAGATTGTCAACTTTAATCTGAGGGTATTTGTGTACATATTGTTTTCTTCATTTAAAAATGACAGCCTATATTCGTGCCCTAAATGTTTTGGGATGTTTGGATTAAAATGAAGTTCAGATTAAACACTGATGTTCTAGTATTAAGTCACATATCTTTTGCATGCAATAACTAAAGTCTGTGACTGATTAACCCCATCAGATGTGATGCTCTTTTATGTATTTTCTAGACATTTTTAACATGGCCATCCTTTTAAGTAATGTGTTGCACCTTGCATCATAGCTTCTGTAGTTATGCTGGAAAAGGTAGTGGCACATCCATGCATACCCCAATTGGAAAGTGTGCCAGCTCTTTCCGACATGATTTTAGTTTTTCAGTTTGGTAATCATTCTTTGGTACTCCCCTGCAAAAGTCTTCCTAAGGTTTAAGATATTGAAGGCTTTTTTGAGTCTTCAAACAATACGATGGAACATATTTCTAACAAATTATTTCCTGTTTCATATTTGTAATTAGGTTCAAACAATTTGCATTTTGGGCCGTTTTTGGTTGATCAATGACAAAACCTAATTGAATTCCTTTTAAATTGATATTTCATGAAAAGTCCAAGTTGGTGAATCCTTTCTCTACACTTTCTCTACAAAGTTTCTTCCACAGAAACATTTGTTTGTATAGATAACAGAATGTGTTGGCACTGTCATAATGTGATTACCTATCCATCATTCAGTAGACACTGTTATACAATGCAATTTAGAGGGGCAATTACGGCTGAGTAACTTCAAGGACAGAACAACACATTTTTTACCATGACAGCTTAGAAATTTAATCTAGCAAATATTTGGTTACTGGTCAGATGCTGTGATTCCCAAGCTATCTTCTAACTGTAAATACCCCAATTAAATAAATCCATCAGTATCCATCTACTTTTCTCTCTTTAGAGTGTGCCCGTCTCTTCCATAAGGGTGGTGCCAGGCTGATCTTGTGTGGAACCAGTTGGGACAAGATGGAATCTCTGTATGACAGCCTGACCAGCGGGTCTGACCCAACAGTGGTGGGTAACTGACAGAGGCACTCATTGGTATTCTTTAGCAATACTGAAGTTTCAGTTGAAGTGGATCATAGAGACAAAAAACTCTCTGTCATCCTTCCTTCTTCCTCTTCCAGTGACAGACAATGGCAGGACATCCTCTGTGACAGCATACTATCCTCTGGGTCTCTGTTCTGCATAGGACATGGCAGTGTTGTTCATGGAGAAAATACAGATATAATCATAATCAACACTAGAAAGAGACAATATGAGGATAAGCAAAGACATACAATATTTGGATTGTCAGGCTAAAAGAAAGCTAGTCAACGGAGGCTAATATTATGGTTAGCAGTTTAATCATCCTTTTTTTTCAAGCTCAACCAGAAACGTATTTGTCTTTGGGCCTTCACACTGATATTGTTATGGTATTTCATACTAAAGTTACTCTCCTGCCCTTCCCTCTGTCATACGCTATGTCCTTGTTTTGGCATCCCTCTTTTCTTTGCTTAGACGTTCCTTCCCAAACTGGTGCTGCTGGACTTCAGTGACATGGACAGTATGTCTGAGGTGGTGAATGAGGTTGTGGAGTGCTATGGCTGTGTGGACGTGCTAGTTTGTAACAGCAGCATGAAGCTGAAGGCCCCCGTACGCTCCATCTCACTGGAGCTGGACAGAAACATCATGGACATCAATTACTTTGGACCCAGCACCCTGGCCAAAGGTAGGACTGCTCTGAGGAGGAACATACAGTCACACACTTTTGCTTGGTGTTGTCTGTTGACATCTGTGTTGCAGGTGATTCAGATATTTATTCACTGATTTAATGTTGTTGCAGGTGTCCTTCCAGCTATGATCTCTAGGAGGTCTGGTCACATTCTATTAGTCAACAGCATCCAGGGCAGAATAGCTGTCCCCTTCAGAACCTCCTGTAAGGATTCATTACACATTCCCCTATTGCATTCAATACACTTTCTTTGTGTTAACCTGTTGCGCTTTCAAAAAGTACTACCGAATGATGATTAACCCCAGTATGTCTTCTGCCTTGTATAGAAGGAGCATTAGCATGGGTGATTGCGCTCTGATTATGTGTGCGCTTTTTTAGACTCTGCTTCAAAACATGCGGTGCAGGCGTTTTTTGACTGCCTGCGAGCGGAGGTGGACGAGTATGGGATACTAGTCAGCACTATCAGCCACACTTTCATCAATGCAGAGGCCTCCTCAACCACCCCTACTCAGCCTCAGAAGGGCTTGCGCACATGTGAGTACACACGCACACACGCAAACACGCACGCACGGCACCCACACAGCTCCCTCTGTCTAGTATCTGGCAACACATGCAAACATTTAATGGGCATGGCCGAATGAGTAGACACACAGGCATACCGGACTTCCTGGACACATTCATTGACTTGGGCCATAATTGTTTAGAGAGGCAATCATTAGACTCAATTGTTCGTTTTGAAGGTAAAATCATTAGGTTATAATGTACAGACACACACACACGTATAGTGGGGAGAACAAGTATTTGATACACTGCCGATTTTGCAGGTTTTCCTACTTACAAAGCATGTAGAGGTCTGTAATTTTTATCATATGTACACTTCAACTGTGAGAGACGGAAACAGAAAATCACATTGTATGATTTTTAAATAATTAATTAGCATTTTATTGCATGACATAAGTATTTGATCTCCTACCAACCAGTAAGAATTCCGGCTCCCACAGACCTGTTAGTTTTTCTTTAAGAAGCCCTTCTTTTCTCCACTCATTACCTGTATGAACTGCACCTGTTTGAACTCGTTACCTGTATAAAAGACACCTGTCCACACACTCAATCAAACAGACTCCAACCTCTCCACAATGGCCAAGACCAGAGAGCTACAATAAAATTGTAGACCTGCGGGAGGGATAAAATTGTAGACCTGCGGGAGGGATAAAATTGTAGACCTGCACAAGGCTGGGATGGGCTACAGGACAGGACAATAGGCAAGCAGCTTGGCACTCTTGGCGCAATTATTAGAAAATGGAAGAAGTTCAAGATGACGGTCAATCTCCCTCGGTCTGGGGCTCCATGCAAGATCTCACCTCGTGGGGCATCAATGATCATGAGGAAGGTGAGGGATCAGCCCAGAACTACATGGCAGGACCTGGTCAATGACCTGAAGAGAGCTGGGACCACAGTCTCAAAGAAAACTATTAGTAACACACTACGCCGTCATGGATTAAAATCCTGCAGTGCACGCAAGGTCCCCCTGCTCAAGCCAGCGCATGTCCAGGCCTGTCTGAAGTTTGCCAATGACCATCTGGATGATCCAGAGGAGGAATGGAAGAAGGTCATGTGGTCTGATGAGACAAAAATAGAGCTTTTTGGTCTAAACTCCACTCGCCGTGTTTGGAGGAAGAAGGATGAGTACAACCCCAAGAACACCAACAGCATGGAGGTGGAAACATCATTCTTTGGGGATGCTTTTCTGCAAAGGGGACAGGACGACTGCACCGTATTGAGGGGAGGATGGATGGGGCCATGTATCGCGAGATCTTGGCCAACAACCTCCTTCCTTCCCTCAGTAAGAGCATTGAAGATGGGTCGTGGCTGGGTCTTCCAGCATGACAACACACAGCTAGGGCAACTAGGGAGTGGCTCCGTAAGAAGCTTCTCAAGGTCCTGGAGTGGCCTAGCCAGTCTCCAGACTTGAACCCAATAGAAAAGTCTGTATTGCCCAGCGACAGCCCTGAAACCTGAAGGATCTGGAGAAGGTCTGTATGGAGGAGTGGGCCAAAATCCCTGCTGCAGTGTGTGCAAACCTGGTCAAGAACTCCAGGAAACGTATGATCTCTGTAATTGCAAACAAAGGTTTCTGTACCAAATATTAAGTTCAGCTTTTTTGATGTATCAAATACTTATGTCATGCAATAAAATGGAAATGAATTACTTAAAAATCATACAATGTGATTTTCTGGATTTTTGTTTTCGATTCCGTCACTCACAGTTAAAGAGTACCTATGATAAAAAAAATTACAAACTTCTACATGCTTTGTAAGTGGGAAAACCTGCAAAATCTGCAGGTTATCAAAGACTTGTTCTCCCCACTGTACAAAAAAACTCTTCCCTTAATTGTATGGTATGCCATTATTTTTCCTCTCCTCAGATGGTGTACACCCCGCCGATCTGGCCAATGAGATTGTGCGAACGGTTAATAGGAAGAATAAAGAGGTTCTGCTGACCGCCCCCATCCCGAGGATAGCTCTCTACGTTCGCTCATTCTTTCCCTCGTTCTTCTTTGCTGTGGTTGCTGCGGGAGTGAAGGATTCTGCTTTGGCAGAACAGATGCAGTAAAAGAAAGGAAACAGATAAGAAGAGAAGAAGAGAAAAGAGAAGATTAAAGAGACAGTATTGTAATGTATAGCACAATGAAAACTAACCCATCAGGGGTATGTATTGCAGTTTTACTTCGGTCCTGTAGATGGCAGCAGTTTACTGCAGTATTCTTAACCCCATTTAAAAAGAAAGCCAAAGTTATAGACCGCCACTGTCAAATTACTTTGCTCTCACTTGAAACATTGTTGTTTTTACTTGGTATTTTAATGTCCTGCCTTATCAAAATTCTAATATTACCTAATATGTAGATGTTGTTCAGGGGTCGATTGCTAATGTTTTCTTTTCATTTGACCTAGTTATGTATCTATTACACTTGTCCATCTGAATGACATTGTTGGGGCGTTTAATAGAGTTGCTACAGTAGATATTTCTTTGTTTTATGCTACAGTATTTGGCACCTATATCCAGCCATAAGACATATCTGGGATCGGTGATTGTGCTTGACCAGGGATGAAAAAGTTGCATGACTAATAATTTCCAGCGAATTCTCCTGGACAAGAACCTATTTTAAACTACTTTAATGCAAATGTAATTGGTGGCACCTCTTAATAGTGCAAGAAAAGGTAATTCGAACGATGCTGTTCTCTCATGCCAGAGCACTGCCATCTCTTGCTATTGTGCTCTTGATCAAGGCATGTGACCTCCACCAAATAGAACTGCAGTGTGTAGGCCAGCTGCTTGCTCTGCAGACATTTGATCCAGGCCCGAATCACATTTTTCAAGGCCTTTTCTCGCAGCCGATGTTTGGGCTACAATGTGGTTAGAGTGGGGATTGCAAAATTACAACCCAATTGTTTTTTATATTTAAAAAGAATGACAAATACACAAGGTAGGCCACTTCAAAGCAAAGACATGTTGATCTATAAACGTCAAGGGAAATGTACAGCATAGAAGTCAATATTGTGTTTTTTGTTTCCAAAGGTGGCTGAATTACTGGTGGGAAGATGGCTGAAGACAAAAATGCTTTTGCTAGTGAAATTAACTAGGAAACTAGCCTGACTTCCAGTTATTGAATAAACCAAATGCAAAGATAAGAAATGAACAGACTTTCAACATGTGTGTAGAGACAGGAACTCAACAGGCTCAGTCCTGACACAAATGACAGGTGATTGGCTGAAATAAATGGATAATATGAACATTGTGGGAACTGTCTTGTCAGTCTCCAGTGCAGCACTGAATATCATTGATCATAACCTTTTGCAGAAGAAAAGTCCAGATTGACTCTACATCCTACGCCATTTAGTAGATTAGAGAATAGAGAGTTATCCATCCAATAAAGCAGCTTTAACAGAAGTCCTGCTAATGCAAATCCCATTGACTGTGGCGTATCACAGGGCAGCCGGCTTGTCCCTGTATCATTTTCTGTTTATACCACTGACCTTCCACAAACGGTAAGTACAGCCTGGTCAGAACTGTCAAAAAAGGAATAGGAAATTACATTCGGTACAGCAGAGGGTAAAGGGAAGCATATGTAACACGTAGGGCTGGTTTCGTGGACAAAGATTCAGCCTCAATGGAAATCATCCTGCAGGTCACTCTCTCTCCAGGGATTGAACCCTTTTGTCTCCCCCAAAATGCAAACGTGACATTTTGACATGTACAAAATGTGAGGGATTTATTTGAGTGCTCAGCTGGACCTTCCAAATTGGTATTTTGATCTGAGGTATTTACATATATCATGTGTGCTGTTGGAATAATGTAGTTTTATGATATGCACTAAGTATTTTCCCCAGCCAGTTTATGAGATGGGACTATGTATTCAGAATTCATGCATATTTAGGTATTTTTGTGATATACTGAGACACTGGACAAATCACACTTACTTTCAGTAATTGATATTCCTCTCTGTTCTCTAGTACATAGATAATAATAGAGCAGAAATCATCCTAAAGCAATATGAAGAGACATGTCTTAAACATCAGCCATTGCACATAGGGCAAGAGAGACACCTTGGAGCAATAATTATCCCTCAGGAATGGTCTGTGAGAGAGCGATGTGACCACCCCTATTAATATTTACAGCAAAGATTGACACTTACCTAACTTCCAACATTATGTAGGGACACAATTATTATCCTAACCTTTATCTACACAATACCAGCAAGCCAGATAACAAGTTATTAGAAATGCATATTCATGTGTATTTAAAAGCATTTATGGCTCCAACCACTATAAAAAAATGTGCCCTTTAATCTGCAATCCCTGCTGTTAAGGGGTGGCTGAATACTTGAATTATGGGGTCATTTTCATTCATTTTTAACTTTTAAATCATAGATAAAAGAAATGCCAAAGGATAAACCATTGGATTTAATTTGATTTAGAACCAAACTGTCTAGTTAGTTAGCTAGCTATATAGGCATTCAGCTAACAGCCGCTGTAATGCTAGCTAGCTATTAAAATAACTGAAGAGACACAAACAAGTTTTTTTCCCCTTACCATCATTTTGTTATTTATCACATTCGCTGTGTTGGGTAGCTCCCAAGAAGAGTAATGGTTCATCGGGAGCTAATGGGGATTCAAATGAAAATACAATTAAATGATCAGATTGTGTCTGGAATTCTTAGGTAATTATTTCAAGTGATCAACTGGAAATCACACAAAAACAGGTTCAGAGACCTTTGAGTGGGAATACAGGTGAATTTCTCACAATGTTTTTATTCACCTTACGTTTTGTTTTTATTCACTGTGTCGGCAAAGGATGGGAGTGTCCTCAATACCGTTGGCTTATTAAAGGAGAGTGATGGTGACAATGACTCAAGGATCTCTGTATCCCAGGGAGTTTTTAGTCTTGGGCATTGCCAGTAACTAAGTCTGCCTTGGCCTGATCACATGCTTGGCTTCATCCTTCACAAGACGCAGGGAGAAACATTGTGTTCCCGATGGTGTCGCAGCCATTTCTGGCTAAACTAAACCAAAATATCAGATGTAAGGGAGAAGTAGGTACTGGTCAATGCTCCTGTCAATGTAGCTGGGCTCTTCAGGCAAATTATTGACACCATCACACACAAGTATGAGTGGCAGCAGGAGGATGCCACAGAGTTGAAGGCTGTCATTCCCTGCAGGTGCTGGACTCTGCTCCTTGACATAATCACAATCTGGCTTACGTGGAGATGGGAGGCCTGCCACCCCCGGCCGTCCACACCTGTTACTGAACTAGGACATATCACTTCCCAAAGTCACAAACCAACCAATTCATGCACCTGAAGTAATCCATCTTGGTTTGGCAGCAGGTGCGGGTAGCTGGACCAGGGGAATTCTAGTAAATGAATATAACCGGGCTATGGCCCTAGATAAAGATTCCAGCCCAGAGCCAAACATAAGCCCTGGACGGTTTCACTAGTTCACATAATTTCAGTTGCAAAGTAGGCTCAGCCAGTGGCAGAGCCAGACAGAGAAAATCACATTTATCAGCATCCTCAGCAGCCTCTGTCTGTAGCCCACTTACTAGATATGACTTCAAATCAATCTAACAGACAGAGCAGGCCTGTCCAGCAGAGTCTGTAGAAAGGTGGATGCACAGCTCCCCTTGGGAACTGAATGGGAGCTGTGACGCCCATAACGGTTTCAGCGCAAGAAGACCTTATTGTATAACAGAAAGTAATCTACCAAGAAAACTTTTCCCCCCAGCAGTATACAAAATGCCTGGGTTCCTTTAATAAGGCCTCTTACCCTAAACAGGTGGCAGGCATCTGTGTGCTGGTGTGATGTGCTTGTCAAGTCCCACTTCACTGCAGTTGTCACAGTCATACGGAACTCCCTTCAGAGTTTTTTTTAATTTTGCTCCCTTCAGAGTTTGTACCACACTGAAGGTAAAAATGACTGCTATATTGGTGTGCCATATTGCTCATTAGATGTAACTAATGATTAACTAATGTTTCTCCTTGCGTAACTAATTAGATGTAACTAATGAGCAGGGCCGGTTCATGGTATAAGCGACATAAGAAGGGCTTATGGCCCCCGACTGTTGCTGGCATCAAATTCTAAATGGGCACGTATTTTTTCAAAACGTTATATTTTTTAGTTTTAACATTTGATATGTTGTCTTTGTACTATTTTCAGTTAAATATTGGGATAAATGATTTACACATTATTGCACTGTGTGTTTTTTTCATTAACACAGCATCCCAAATTTTTTGGAGATGGGCTGGTAGATATTAAAGTTTCCTTTTAAAGCACCTATATTTAAGCAAATCAGATTTTTATTATTTAAGATTGATATACGATATATGGTTGATATGAAAGATAAGTAATGAAACAGAAATCTTTGGAAATGTTTTTATATGCGGTGGTTATGAATATATATATATTCAAAACAATGTGCCTTGACTGTAGTTCTATGGCACTTTCCAGAAATAGTGAAATTAATTCTCAAATAAAGTTAGTTTTTTTAATAAACAATAAATATGGCCACATTGTCTGTACCCCCTTTAAAGTAATTTTGAACTTCTAAATGAAATACACGGAACAAAATGATAAACGCAACACTTTTGTTTTTGCCCCCATTTACCATGAGCTGAACTCATAGATCTAAGACTTTCTCTATGCACATTTTAGAGTGGCCTTTTATTGTGGCCAGCCTAAGGCACACCTATGCAATAATCATGCTGTCTAATCAGCATCTTGATATGCCACACCTGTGAGATGGATGGATTATCTCGGCAAAGAAGTGCTCACTAACACAGATTTAGGCAGATTTGTGAAAAGTTTTTGAGAACAATAGGCCTTTTGTGTACATAGAGAAAGTCTTAGATCTTTGAGTTCAGCTCATGATAAATAAGTGTTGCGTTGCGTTTATAATTTTGTTCAGTGTATATTCAATAACATCTTCCTGTAATGTAGCAATTGTAACACATTTTTTAACACATTGCAACAATGTTACACAATGTTTAGCACAATTAAATTAACAATGTAATAAATACAAGTATTAGTTACAATGACTGGTACCTAACAACTGGTAATATATTCTTGTTGGGGCATTAAAATTGCTCTGGCTTGTTTTGGCATTAAAATAATTACTGGCTTGTAAACTATGTCGAATTAAATATCCCAATTGCTCCCAATACTGGCATACTAGCCTACGTACTACACCATTATCCGCGAATTACGTACTTATACGTTGTATGCAATTTTAGTTTTAGTCCAATTGTCTCAGTTTACACGTTATCAGACACCGGAAGCACTAAGTGACAATTTACCCAAAATGCATTGCGATTTTGATCCTCTCGAACGCGCCAAGGATTTCCCGGAAGTTATTAGTAATTCTTGCCTGCTTCAAATAAACATGTTGGACAGCGAGGTTTTTCAGACACAATTATCCATTATTATGGATACATTGGTAACATCAGCCGTTCGGGAGGTGTCGAGACTCTTAGATGAGTGCTTTGCTGTTGTTATGGGGAATGAAGAGAATCGTCTGCCAAAGAAAGAAATACAACGCATGAATAAAGCCAAAACGGTGAGGGAATTGAACACATGCAAAGGTATCGGTTTGGCTGTGACTGTTTGAATTGAATATTGAGTTAATTTAATAATGAAGTTTAATTGTTCTTAATCTTTCAGAGAAAGTTTGCATCATTCATGGAAATATTGAGTAAATCATCGGTAGAGAAAATAGCTCTGCTAACTTACGTGGTCGAATCGGAAGTGAGCGCATTGGAGACAGACACTCCGGCGGGAAGGAGGGAAGAAAATGCAAAACATGGTAACTTCTATTTCTATAGTTGTTGTTACTCTTCCCGTATCTTGTGCATCTGTATACCATTTCCTATGCCACGACCCGATGCTATAGTTGGATTTAATTGTACCAGGTTCAGTGTATACAGGACAGACTATCCACTTAATTTCTAAACGCATTTAAAGATCCTCTGTAATCACGTGATTACCCACTTTAAATTGCCACAGGCCTCCAAAAACAACTCTCATCAATTGATCTCAATTGATGAGTGTTGTGTTTCACAGGTCCAAAACTACTAAAGTTGACTGCCAACTCTCTGATCTACAAAATTACTTGCACCATAAATAATTACTCTTTTGGCTTTTGATAGGATCAGAACCACACTGCGGAGGTTCATAGCAATTTTTTTTAACCTGCTTCTACTGAATTAATACATTGATGGTAGACTGAAAGAATGTTTCAAAGTTCTTTCAGCAATGGAGGCAGAATCCTAGTTGTCACAATAGCCACTCTTGCTGCTGGTTGTTTAATCTTTAGATTGCACCTCTTAGTTAGGCATTTCTAACTGATATTTATTATTGTTCCAAATGAACTGGTATGTGTGCTTTTCAGAAGAACAGTGTTTCCCGCAGCTTGCGTTTTGGAACATTTGCATGTATTCCAGTGTGAGCATTGCTGCATTTATAACATAGTTTACTGACTGCTGAAGATGCATTTTCTTATCTGCTCCATCATTCTCTGTGTTTTGGCAGAGCTTGGTTCATAGGCTATGCTGAAGCAAATATACCTGTCACAAGAAATGGTAGAAATAATAGTTACCAGCTATTTGGATTGTACATGCATTGTTTACTGTACTCTCAATACATACTGAGAGATGCTATTTTTCCTCACATGAAAAGGGAACATTTGTCAGTTTTCACATAAAGTATCTCTTCTGTATTCTCTTCTTCCCTCTCTGCTAGGTATAATGCGTCAGTACTCTTCCCTCTCTGCTAGGTATAAAGCGTCAGTACTCTTCCCTCTCTGCTAGGTATAATGCGTCAGTACTCTTCCCTCTCTGCTAGGTATAATGCGTCAGTACTCTTCCCTCTCTGCTAGGTATAAGGCGTCAGTACTCTTCCCTCTCTGCTAGGTATAAGGCGTCAGTACTCTTCCCTCTCTGCTAGGTATAAGGCGTCAGTACTCTTCCCTCTCTGCTAGGTATAAGGCGTCAGTACTCTTCCCTCTCTGCTAGGTATAAGGCGTCAGTACTCTTCCCTCTCTGCTAGGTATAAGGCGTCAGTACTCTTCCCTCTCTGCTAGGTATAAGGCGTCAGTACTCTTCCCTCTCTGCTAGGTATAAGGCGTCAGTACTCTTCCCTCTCTGCTAGGTATAAGGCGTCAGTACTCTTCCCTCTCTGCTAGGTATAAGGCGTCAGTACTCTTCCCTCTCTGCTAGGTATAAGGCGTCAGTACTCTTCCCTCTCTGCTAGGTATAAGGCGTCAGTACTCTTCCCTCTCTGCTAGGTATAAGGCGTCAGTACTCTTCCCTCTCTGCTAGGTATAAGGCGTCAGTACTCTTCCCTCTCTGCTAGGTATAAGGCGTCAGTACTCTTCCCTCTCTGCTAGGTATAAGGCGTCAGTACTCTTCCCTCTCTGCTAGGTATAAGGCGTCAGTACTCTTCCCTCTCTGCTAGGTATAAGGCGTCAGTACTCTTCCCTCTCTGCTAGGTATAAGGCGTCAGTACTCTTCCCTCTCTGCTAGGTATAAGGCGTCAGTACTCTTCCCTCTCTGCTAGGTATAAGGCGTCAGTACTCTTCCCTCTCTGCTAGGTATAAGGCGTCAGTACTCTTCCCTCTCTGCTAGGTATAAGGCGTCAGGACTCTCTGCTAGGTATAAGGCGTCAGGACTCTTCCCTCTCTGCTAGGTATAAGGCGTCAGGACTCTTCCCTCTCTGCTAGGTATAAGGCGTCAGGACTCTTCCCTCTCTGCTAGGTATAAGGCGTCAGGACTCTTCCCTCTCTGCTAGGTATAAGGCGTCAGGACTCTTCCCTCTCTGCCTTGGAATCCAATCATTGGATGCTACCACTCCCTCCAAATAAACAGATCCCATGATGTGTTCCTTATCACTCACATGTTTCACCCATTGTATATGTTTAATTTGTCACATTTGTTTTGCCTTTAAATGTAATGTACTGGTTTATTTACCATTATGGTACAAAGCAACATTCAACATCACAACTCCTTTCATCCCTATTTTACAGATGTGGATCCTGACTCTGCCCCACTGTCCTCACCTGCTTCAGTTGAGGACTCGCTCCCTCTGGTTCATCTCCCAGAAAACGATAATCTGAACTCCTGTACCCTGCCTGCATCAGAACCAGACAAACGAGACAGGCAGCCCTTCAGCTGTTCTCATTGTGGAAAAAATTTCAAGTTGAGATGTTTACTTAATAAACACTTACGGATCCACTCAAAACCCTATAGCTGCTTGCAGTGCGGGAAGTCGTTTAGCTCAAAGAGGCGACTTGAGGAACACTCTATGACACATTCTGGAGAGAAACCCTTCAAATGTACTGAATGCGATGCTGCGTTTCGCCAGAAAACCGCCTTGCAGTCGCACGTTAGGCGACACACAACAGAGAAAACGGTTGCATGCGCAGGTTGTGAGAGAACGTTTCTAGGGGAGAAGGAGCTAGAGAGACACAAGTGTGGTAGTGATGTAGAGAAGAACTTCAGCTGCTCTGTTTGCCCAAAGACTTTTAAGTGGAAACGAAGATTGGTTGACCACGAGGCTACGCATTCAGGAGAGCGGAAGTATTGCTGTGAAACCTGTGGCAAACTTTTCTTTACCACTTCAACCTTAGCTGTCCATAAGAAGAGTCATGTACCAAAAGACAATAACTGTACTCAATGTACCGAACGTTTCAGCGACGCGGCGGCTCTCAGAAGGCATATGGGGGACAGCCATCCTGGAGAAACGAGAGGGAAATCTTTTGTCTGTGATGTGTGCGGCAAATGTTTTGGCCGAAAGTGCCATCTCAAAAGCCATATGACTCTTCATGGGGCGGAGAAACCATTTTCTTGTGACATCTGTGGCAAAAAGTTTAGTCAAAGTGCTAATTTGAGCCGACACAAAGTTACTCACACAGGGCAGAAGTTGTATTGCTGTGAAATATGTGGAAAACGTTTCACCCAGTCTGGATCTCTAAAGATTCATAAAATTCGGCACACTGGCGAAAGGCCTTACAAGTGTGATGTCTGTGAGAAAGCTTTCTTCGAACCCTCCTCCTTCCGAAATCACAAGAGACGTCATCTGCAGTCCAGTTCAAAGCCTTATGTCTGCAATCACTGCGGGAAAGACTTTGATGTGAAAATGTCTCTTGATCAGCATGTGCGAATTCACACAGGAGAGCAACCGTTCAGGTGTGACGTTTGTGGGGAAGGTTTTCGGTATCATCATGCCCTGAAGATTCACAAGGTCGCTCACACGGGAGAAAAACAATTTAAGTGCGACATTTGTGGGGAAGGTTTTCGGTATCATCATGCCTTGAAAATTCACAAGGTCACTCACACGGGATTGAAGCCATATTACTGTAACGTTTGCGGTAAAGGCTTTATGTACAACTTCCTCAAGATTCACATGCGCACCCACACAGGGGAGAAACCCTATGAATGTCGTCAGTGTGGTAAGAAGTTCAGACAAAAAAGTCACCTAAAATACCATGAGCGTGTGCACACTGGTGTCAAAGCATTTGTGTGCAGGGACTGTGGGAATGCTTATGCTTGTAGACATAACCTGAAAGTCCACAAGTGCAAGTTCACTTCAAAACCAGCTCCTGGAGAAGGAGAGGTTTGCTGAAGACATCTGGGTTAAGGGAAATGGCAGAGGTCTTGTGAAGGTTAAAAATGTAACAATGTTTGCACTAAAGAACTAAAAGCTATGGATTGAACTTCAGTTTATGTTGACCTGTGTGACTGTTGGTTAATGGCCTAATGTTTTTTAGGAAATGTCGAGTGGAAATCCAAGAAGTGGAAATATATTTTACAGTTAACCTGTTTTGGCCTGCTCAACTACATTAAATAAAGGTCTAACTAAACATCAGTCTTCACGAATGTTAACTTTTTCATTGTATGTCTTACTGTTACACATTAACTCTAGTCTACACAGATGTTTGTTTTTCCTAGATGAAGAAACAAAGGAACATCTACCCCTCCAAATACTTCATTTTGGTGAGGGTCCCAAAGCTGAGGAGGTGAATATTATTTGAGGGTGCTGGGCCACATTAGACTAGGGGTTCTCAACTCTGAGCCTGGGAACCCAGGCTACTGCTTGTTTTCCATTCTTCCTGATAGTTAATTGCGTTCACCCGTTTTCCCAGGTCAAATGTCACTTTTTAGAGGTATTAAAAACCAACAATACTTTGGACCCTGAGGCCTGGAGAACCACTGCTTTAGACTGTTCCATAAGGCACTGTGTTAATTTTGAGCTTGTGTAAATGTCATTTGTTTATGTCATATTTCAAGACTTGAAATTTGTTGTGACAGTAGCTTCCATATACTGTACCTCCTATGTTAAATGTTTAGCTATTGTTCTTAAACAACAGGAGGGACATTTCATGCTAGTTTTACTGTTTTTAAGTGGAACATGAATTGCATTATTCAAATCAGAAGTGCTGAATTTTGTTTGTTTAGACCTTTGCGACCTTTAGGTTTTGTCGGTAACAACTTGCATGGCTCTCCGAGCTAGTTGGGATTGGCGAAAGGCTGGATTGGGGTTTACAGGGTGGGAGTTAGGAGAATTAGCCATAGCCAGATGGATGATTGAGCTAGCATATTGGTAAGCAATCAAAGAGGATTTTTAATATCATTTTGATAAGAAATATTCATTTAATATTCACTATCGACAGAGTGGAAAATAGATGAGATGAGTAGACCAACATAAAAGATAGCAAAATAGATTGATTTGTTTAACTTTGCATCATTGTTTTTCTATGAAATATCACTTTTCATTAGTGATTTTAAGAATAAGAATTCAATGACAAGATACCTATCATATCTGAACTATATTGAATTATTGATGTTGGTGCCCACCACTACAAAAAATTTGAAATGTGTACTTACAGTGGGGAGAACAAGTATTTGATACACTGCCGATTTTGCAGGTTTTCCTACTTGGTCTGTCATTTTTATCATATGTACACTTCAACTGTGAGAGACGGAATCTAAAACTAAAATCCAGAAAATCACATTGTATGATTTTTAAATACTTATTTTGCATTTTATTGCATGAAATAAGTATTTGATCACCTACCAACCACAGACCTGTTAGTTTTTCTTTAAGAAGCCCTCCTGTTCTCCACTCATTACCTGTATTAACTGCACCTGTTTGAACTTGTTACCTGTATAAAATACACCTGTCCACACACTCAATCAAACAGACTCCAACCTCTCCAAAATGGCCAAGACCAGAGAGCTGTGTAAGGACATCAGGGATAAAATTGTAGACCTGCACAAGGCTGGGATGGGCTACAGGACAATAGGCAAGCAGCTTGGTGAGAAGGCAACTACTGTTGGCGCAATTCTTAGAAGATGGAAGAGGTTCAAGATGACGGTCAATCTCCCTCGGTCTGGGGCTCCATGCAAGATCTCACCTTGTGGGGCATCAATGATCATGAGGAAGGTGAGGGATCAGCCCAGAACTAAACGTCAGGACCTGTTCAATGACTGAAGAGAGCTGGGACCACAGTCTCAAAGAAACACACTACGCCGTCATGGATTGAAGATGGGTCGTGGCTGGGTCTTCCAGCATGACTACTACCCGAAACACACAGCCAGGGCAACTAAGGAGTGGCTCAGTAAGAAGCATCTCAAGGTCCTGGAGTGGCCTAGCCAGTCTCTAGACCTGAACCCAATAGAAAATCTTTGGAGGGAGCTGATAGTCTGTATTGCCCAGCGATAACCAAAATCCCTGCTACAGTGTGTGCAAACCTGGTCAAGAATTACAGGAAATGTATGATCTCTGTAATTGCAAACAAAGGTTTCTGTACCAAATATTAAGTTCTGCTTTTCTGATGTATCAAATACTTATATCATGCAATAAAATACAAATAAATGACTTAAAAATAATACAATGTGATTTTCTGGATTTTTGTTTTAGATTCACTGTTGAAGAGTACCTATGATAAAAATTAAATAATTCTACATGCTTTGTAAGTGGGGAAACACTGCTGATTTTGCAGGTTATCAAATACTTGTTCTCCCCACTGTATATGGTTGTTGTAAAGGCCTAGATTTTCAATGAAGAACAGAAGGGATCCTCCAATTACCTATTCTATTAATAGTAACGTTTTCTATTATATTTATTGTACCTGTACTCCGTTTCTTTCTGTAAGCACCTTGTTGTGAAGGGGCTTGTTCTGACACTAATACAGTGACTCTGTATTCTTATCATGACTGATTGTATTGATCGTGCTGATTCTAATTGGAACCATAAACATTGCTGGAGTCTCCTATTATGTACACATTAATAATCAATATAACACCTGCATTACCCACCTTTTCTTTATGAATTCAAGTCCCAAGGTAGGTGTCTAAGCCGAAAGAAACTTTTATCTTTGAATAGCTGCGTTGTTTTCCTGCTTTTATGTTCATGTTGTCGACACTGGACAAATCACAGTATTAAGCTACTGTATCGCTCAGCATCTTCTCTGAGTGCATGGCATTCTGCGAGATCTTTGGCAGCGTCTTATACGAGTGCTGTGGGATTTAAAATGCAACAATATTGACGTTGTGCAATTAGAGGGCGGTCATTAGGTCTTCTGCTATTTCAAACCCGCATCTCATCTTCTCTGGAATGTACGCCCACACCTACACAACCCAGTCCACATAAAACAGGTACGGGGGTTATCGTCAAAGGGGAGGAGTGGATAATTGAACAGAAGGGGCTCTGGGCAGTCTGGGGAATAGAAAGCCTGGCACTGCTGATCCTGCCAAGCTGCTACGGAACAACTGTCTGTCCAAGTTACTCCCCATCCAGCATGGGTCATCCCAACGCAGACTCCAGGCCTCCTTGTTTTGTTCGAATGATGGGGCCTGGGGAGTGAATGGTCCAGATGAAGTTGGTTGTTTTCAGTCATCTAAAAGGAAAATCATTTTGTAACGTTCCTTGAGCATGTTGCCGAAAGGAAGTAAGGGAAAGGAAAGGTTTTGTGTGAAAAAGAGCTATTGATCTGAGAAGCCGTAATTCTTATGGTAACCTTGATGATCCTGTCTTTTAATTATCCTTCATTGACTCTGCATTATATGTGTAATATGTGTAAGTTCATGTCTTTGTATCCCTGCTACTGTCAAAATCTCTCGGCCAGCAGTTTATTCCAAAATTAGTTTGTAGTTCGCAACTAAGAACAACCACAAGAATGGACTACATGCAGGTATGCAAGCTATCTAGTTACCAGATAGCTGACTTTAGTGCTTAACTGAATCAGACCTCTCTTTTGGAATGTGTTAATGAGCAGCTGGAAATGTTCCAACCTCCGAGTGGGAGAGTACCCCTGAATGTTTTTTGAGAGCTCAGAGAAGTAAGGTTAGGTTTGACATCACTCAACATAGCCTTGTGTGTGGTGAAAGATTAAAACCAAAGTGACTTTCTCTGCGCACAAATAAGTCACTATATTTGTTTGTTTAGGTTGTACCCATTAGCGCAGGTGATTGTGATGTTAAAATATACCTTGCGGTTTACTTTTGGGTAACTCAGGTAATGTAAGCCATCTAACTAGCTAGCCTTAATGTAACTTAACTGTCAACAGATGTAATTTCAAGGATTAAAACATGATCATTTAACTTTGTATGTGGAAAACTATATCAGTTATAATAATTTATTATTCAAAGTATGATATTAATTAAACAAGTTAATATGCATGTTTTTTTATGCAATGTATGTTTTCTTCTTAATAGCAATTCAAGTTGTTTATTTCTGAGCCCCAAATCCCCTTATTTCACTCAGTGGCCTTTGTGCCCTGGCATGTGGCCATTGGGCCACACATTTTTTTGTCACACCGAAGGCCAAATGGCCTTGCCCATAAAATGACAAAATTCCAAGCCTGGCATGCACACATCGCTTGTTAGGTGTACAGTTTAGAAAGAAGGAGGAAACTGTCCTATCCAGGTAGTCAGGAGTAGGGTACACCATGATTTGTGATTTTTTTCCTTCCAGGACCTGTTAACGCTTGTTTTAGTGGTCGTCTTTATGTAACTGCTAACAGGTTGTGTGTGTGAGTCGTTCTCTTTATGCTGCCACTAACAGGTCTCGGATCACCGGTTCTGAAAAGAGTGCAGAATAACGGCCATGTTTCCTCAGTCGGAATCCCTGGCGTGTGATTGGCAGGTTAGCCCCTGGTGATGCCATATGCAGGAAGGGGTTATTCTGGGTGTCTGAATAGAGGGTACGCAACATTACAAAGGCTCTGGGAGCCAACTGCAACACAGTCAGAAGAAAGAGAGACACATCCTTTGTATTTTACATGCGTTGATACTCCTAGAGCTTGGTTTTCAAGGCTGGCCTTTCATGTAAATAAGAAGAACAGTAGGTGTCTTCTAGCACTGATGAAGACAATTGGATTAAGCTGTGTATACCGTTGGAAAGTTGTCTTTTTCTTTTCACATGTTTGGGCACATGGATATTTGAGCTAAATTCCAAATATTTGAGCTAAATTCCAAATCCAATTTGATAGATCACACTAACAGAATTTGTTTTTACTTTGAAACCATCTATGCAATTGAAATAAACAGAAAAAGCAACCAAACGTATTGCGATGGATCATCTACAATGGCAGTCTACATAGGAGTGTTCATCACAACAAATCCAGGAGCTGATTGAGAGATGAAGGTTAGAAGAACCCCAGGGTAACGTCAAGGGATCTGTAGGCCTCTCTTGCCACAATGTTGAAGTGCATGAGTCTATCAGAGAGATTCAACACAAACTTTGCTTTCGTGGTTGTTCAAAAAGTAGAAGACTCTACTCTCCAGAAAAAATATAATGACAAGAGTGATGTTTGTCAGAACAGCTGGATAAGACTACTGGAAACTACTGGAACAATGTGCCCTAGAAAGTTGAGTCAAAGGTGGAGTTGTAGAGAACCGAAGAACCTCATACCAACCATAAAGCTTGGAAGAGGTGTCATTATAGTTTTGGGATGGTTTGCTGCCTCAGGGCTTGTCCAACTTCATAAATTCCATTTTGTATCAGAGGACATAGCCATTCAAAGAATATATGATCTCAATTCTATCAAAATGCTATAGGAGGCTTGAAACCCCTAGAAAGTGACAGTCAAAGCAGTACTGTATAGATGACTGGGCAAAAACGTCTCCCAGTCAATGTATGAGACTGATGGATAGTTACAGGAGATGGCTACACACAGTTATTTTAGCTCTTGAAGCTGGAGTTGTATTTATTCTTTCTTCATGAAGTAGATTTTTGATGAATAAATTATGCAAATTACAATCTTTCTCTGTCATTTGAAGTTACCTTTATCTGTTGGTAGTGGATATTTAAGAGGACTACTATATATATAGTAAAACCAGGATCACACACTGTAACACTGATGGCCGGTTACATGGACTGAGACTAAGCCTAGTGTCGGCAAACCCATGCTTAATCTGTGTCAGCAAAATTGGCCCTAAAAATCTTTACAAGCTGGGATTATTCCAACAGTGTGATTAGACATGCCTGGCTGGCCATGGGAGCGGGAAAGGGTGTGTACTTGTATGCATAAAAATATGTCCTATTGATCTGCATGTGTTCTTGTCATGTGTGTTTGTGATATGGGGTACATTGGAGTATTGTGAATTCCCGCTGCATAGTGAGTTGCTGTTACTTATTTAATAGCAGATAACACAGTACACCAGGTCTACTCTATAGCCTACATATCACATCGTACTGTGGACAATGGACATTCTGACAGGGGTGGAACATGATGGTTTCTGCCTTTGTTCAGCAAGGGTCATTATGAAGAGAAACCTGGAGAGAATCAGTTGGGCGTCCCCGCCCCCGTAGTGTGGCCTGATGTTGATCACATTCTATTATAAACACTTTGTGTGTATGCATGTGCGTGTGTGTGTGCGCGCATGTGTGTGTGTGTGTGCGTGTACGTGTGTGTGTGCGTACGTGTATGTGTGTGTATCCTATTAGGGACAATGAGCGGAGGTTCCCTAGAGCCTGGCTAAATGAACAGGGTCATCAGTCTCTGGTACTTACTGCTGTCAGGATGGGATGGGAGGAGGGACGGGAGGAGGGATGGGAGGGGGCAGCGACCAAACAACCTCTCTGCCACACCACAAATGACCTACTTGGCCTGGGTGCTGGAGCATCGGCTGGGACCGGGGGTGGGGTCCCACAGCGTGGGGGCCGGGGGGGTGGGGGGGACTGATGGGTACAGTGTTGGGTACCTGACCTGGCTGTGGGGGACAGGGATGAACAAAAAAGTTCTGTTGAAGAAATCTGCGAATAAGTATAATTTACATTATATAATGTGTCCTTTATTTGCCAGAAAATAAATAAAGTAGGTTAAACAAACAAAAGTCTCCATGTCTTCTCTGTTGTAGATTTTAGGCATTATATGCTATGAGTGACAGATAAACACATGAGTTTTATTCCACTGTCAGATTACAGGTCACAGATTATAGGGTGTGTTAATCTAGTAAAAAGTAGAAAGAGAAAGGGATTTTTAATCCCTGTTTCAGATCATACATAATGTATTTAGATTAATCCCCCCCTGCTACAGCCATGAGGCATTCAACTATGATGTCATGTTCATGTCGGACACCACACTCTATTATTCCAACACATGAACTGAATGAAGTAAAACATTGCCAGCTGGCAGAAAACAGTTGAGGATGATGATTCTAATAATAAAACAACTGAATTATGATAATTATGCTAACAATGAAGCAGATCAAACTTCTTATTTGTGACCGAGCTGGATTTGAAAATGTGAGACAATAGAATGAATATATTATTAATGGAAGGAGACAGACATTTTTTTCAAGAGATGAGTACTTATAAGCTTAGTTTTTTGTCCCGATGATACACCCACAGACACTGAGCTCAAACAAAAACAATGAGTATTTGAGATGTGTGTTTTATGTTTGTGTGAGTTTGTGTGTGTCTGTGAGGAAAAAACTGAGCGATAGTGTGTGTATATAGCCCAGTCTGGGGACCCAGTCTGGGGACCCATTAGGGTGCGACACTAGGCTATTTCAAAGGTGAATCTGTAGGAGGACACAGAGATTAGCCCCCATATCACCACACACCCTTATCTAACCCTAATCCCCCTCGGCTGAGTTTCCTGAACAAATGCAGGCAGGATAACAGATTTATCTGGGATAACAGTCATGTCGTTACATCGTGCCTCTCCCAGGGCTTCCTGTAATCCCCTCTCTAAACAGGAGTAGCACTAAACAATGTGAGCAGATGTGTTAGGAGATCCAGGAAACGAGGGCACTGGGCAGACATTTCCACAGGTTGTAATCCTGAATTTGAGTTGTACTGAATATGTACAACTCTTATTCAAAAGAAGATTCATGCATCCTGTGACAGGAGAGCATATTTGTAATTAATACGTGTTCTACAAAAATACCAAAATTCTCTGCCTAAACTGTCTAAACGCTCTGAACACACAGTTATATTGATATTTAACACATTCAAATCGGACATTTTTGTCTATAATTTCCCAAGTATCTAACCTCTTCATTAACGTTTAGAAGCAGGTCCCACCAAACAAGATCATTGTATGGGCTAAACGTAGTCGTCTCTTCGGTTCCCATGGATCTAGGAAAGTTTGTGGATGATTGAACTGTCTAGGCTACATTTTTAAGTGTCCCTTTTTTGCCAGTATCTGCCTTTTCTCTCTTCTTTCCCCCATCTTCTCCCCTTCTCTCTTTCTTTTTCTGCCTCTCCTGTGCATCTTTCCTCAGCTAAATTAAGCTTGGCTGTCTTTCCATTTTCCTCTATATCAGTCAAAAAGGAAATGTGTAAGGAAATATGTAAATAATTTTGGTTCTATGAATGACTATAAGATGTCTGACTTCTGTTATTTCATGAAATACTAAACATTTCACAGTCTCCATGCTATTAGACTGGCTTACATTAGCTGATTCAGGAGAACCTTATGGTCAAGCAAAAAACAAAAAACAGAACATGATAGAACATGATGACATCACTTGTTGACTCTAGGAAGAGACGGAATACTCCTGGGGCATGGCATCCCATTAATGATTCTACTCAATTCTATTGTGGTCTACATAAAAGAGAGGGGTGTGCCTAACCTTGGCTGTCCTTGTGTATAGGTCAAACCGTGGTCTAATTAAGCTCTGTTAACACTTTACATTTGAGTAATTTATCAGTGTAATTTCCTTGTAGATTTTGAACCTGGATGTTGTGTTGCAAGTTACACAATATCACTATTTGTTTTAAGCACAGAGCTGCAGATCAGATACAGTGATTAGTGAATCTGCTCTCCTGCAGCATGCAGACACGGCCATACTAGTTGGGCACCAGGCAGCAGGAACCGGGCATTAAGGCTGATTAGGATCAACCTTTTAGCCTCAGTTGGTCTCTGGCATGACGGAGATCGGCAAAAAGACATGGACTCTTTGTGCTTCTGAGAACTGTTTGGTTATTTATTGTCAGAGGAGAAAGTACACAGAGGAAGAATAAAGGAAAGAATGGTTTAGAGGAAAAAAGAAGGGCGAAAAGAAAAGATGGATGGACATTAGGAAGAATATGAGGGAATGAGGAACTAGAAAGTTTCTAAGGGCTTAAAGCAAGCTCAAGTTAGTAACACATGACTCGTGACCATTAGGCAAAAGTTGTTCAATAATAATTTGAAGAAATAAGACAGCAAATGTGGAATGACCCTTGGTGTTGTTCCAACAGAAGCCTCCCAGCTGATCATATGACCGTGACCTGTATTTCACTGCAACACAATGAGAGCATGACAGCAGATCCTAGTGTGAATGGTTCGGACTGGACCCCCTCCCTCATTACAAAACCCAACCATAAACACACAGTATTTGGAGTGTAACCAAGGACATGTTAGCGTCTAATCCAAGCAACGCATACACACAGTCAGACATGCACACACACACACACACACACACACACACACACACCTCCGAGGGTTTGCATGAAGCTTATCCCTTCCTTAAAGGAGAAATGTGTACAATATATTCTCCATGTGAAATCTAGCTGAATTGCAGCAACACCTGTTCACATCAAAAGCAAATTTCCTCCTAGTTTTTTACTTTCACCTTTAGTCCAAAAAATAATGGTAAAAGATATCTACCGGTGAGATAGATGGTACAACGATTCCCTACACTATGTCGTGCTTGTTTCCTCACAAACAGAAATGAGTCAAATGTGAAAGCTGTAGAGTTGTTGCATCCCTTTAAAGAATTACATTCGTATGGAACTATTTTGTAAGCCGCGATTACATAAAGTATGAACATAAATTGGTACAATTATGTTCCTTATCAACATATCCCCAATGCTATTGGTCCTTAATGACCCGCTTTTACGTTGCACCTTCAAGTTTCGCTATTATGTTGGTCCTTAACATAATCAATTCAAAATGAAAACGCTATGTTACAAATAACATAACCGGATAAGGTTAATTTAGTGTTAAATTAGGATTAAGATTAGGGTTATGATTAACATTAGGCATCACATTACAGGTGTTAGAGTTAGGATTACGGTTAGGTTACGGTTAAGGTAGGCCATCAGAGTACTGAGGTTAGGGTGAAGGTTAAGGGTAAGGTGGTTATGGTTTCTGGCTGGAATTGAACGCGCAAAAACAGAAAAGTGCCTGTTTTACTCTCAGAAACAGAAAAGTGCCTCTCGATAGAATCAAACTCGCAAGCATTGGACTTAAAGTCGGTTGCAGAATATGCCCTAGCAAACAGCAACTCTGTTTTACTGCCCCTTGTGGACAGTTTCTGATTGTAGGTAAAACAACATTTCTGATATGTTAACAGTGAAAGTAATTGCGAGCCATTAATGACTTATAGCACTGGGATATTTTAATATTGAACATATTAGCACTGGTGATATGTTCATACTGAACGTAGTCGCGTTTTCCAAAATAGTTACATATGGTCGTAATTCCTGCAATGATGCGTTGGGTTTCATGACATGCCCCTGTTTGTCATTGTTTGCTGAGTTGCTAGAGGGGGAGGTGCCCACATCTCCCAGTGACGCTAATGGAGAGTGGGAGGGTCCGGTTTCAGTTCAATGGACATCAGGCTTCTGTCCAATTAGAATCCACTTTTGTTGGCACCAAAAATAATTTCTGGCTGAAAACACAGTCTGAAAGACCTATTATGGACATTTTCTGATATTGAAATGCAGAAATGTAACCTATTGATTGCTTAAGTATCTGGCCTGATCTGGTTTGCACTCTTACCTCTCCACCAGGTTCACCTGTCACACAAACACACACACTCTCCATGCGACACAATTTGGCACACACCCTTTGGCTCACTCTAACACTCTCTACGCTAGCAGTACACACTCTCTGGCAAACTCTTCAGTCTCCAGTGAGCCTCTGTGAGTCTCTGAGACTAATTAAGGTTAGGTGCAGGTTGCCCCCCCCCCGACTTTCAGACTGCTCCAGGGTGTGTCTCACTGGCAGCACTCACTGGTCCGAACAGCCAAAACCTTCTATCGATGGAAATAAACAGCAGACTGTGCCCACCCCGAATCTCCCTCAGCCTGTTCCCTATGAGAAATAAATGACCAGGTGATGTAAATGACCAGTCCACTGAGGACGTCAGCTAGTGACCCGAGTTCATTAGCTCCAGTTATTTCTTTAGCTAAAGGCTGTGATTAGTGCTCCCGTCTTGATAGGTTGGACAGTAAGTAGGCCTGTAGGGCTGTTCTCTGCTCTGCCTTGTTGTGGTGTGCTATGTGACTTATGGCTGTAATTTAGAGTTTATTACATATAACATCACTTTGGTTCTCATTAGGCTGTCACTCAGGGGACAGGAAGAGGGATGGGGAGGGGTGGGATTGAAACTCAATCTAGCTGATCAGTGCTAGGAAGTTAACATCTAACCTGAGATACGGTTGATAAAAAAAAAACGTTGTTTTAACATGCACTACCGGTTCAAATTCCCTGTTTATTTGGTTTTAACCAAAGGTGAAAAGCGGGTTGATAGTTGACAGAAACTGCGTCTTTTAAAGTTTTTTTTAATAATCACAAATAACTGTCAGCATTAAATTGGATAATTTCATTTGAAATGTTCTTTACTTTTTGATGAGAATATGCAATTACTCAACTTTGTTTTATTTCTGCAAATACAAATGCCTGAAATATCTTTGGGTTTGTAAGCATTCTGTCGTGTGTGTGGGTGAACAATTTGGAACATTCAAATGTCAAACGTAGATCTCTTGATGGTTCTATATGTTCCATCATATCTTAATCAGTGTGTAGATGAATCTGTCTCCTCTGTCTGTGCTCTTCTCTCTGTAGGATCATAAATCACTGTAAAGTACTCCAGCCCTGACCTCAGGGTCACACATTTATAAATGGCCACTTCATCACAAAACAATCTGCTCCTAGTAGGGCTTCAGATAGAAGACATACACCCTGGATCTCCCACCCAGAATGAGGGCTTTGCTCTGACCTTGGTCTGTCGTCCGTGGAGGCAGGTTAAAAACATCACATCAACAGGGAAACTGAGCATAAAATTGATCTGAATCAATTTTATTTGCGACCATAAGTCTAAAATCTATGTCTGTGCTTTCTGCTTTCCATGGTGGCGTGTCAGTGAAATGAAAGATTGTGAGGAGTGGATGTTGAGAGTGAAATATTGGACTGGCCATTAGGGATTTATTTCAGGGCCAGTTGAACATCTAAAAGAGCTATCCTGGCTTGACAGATCACAGCCTATGTCCTTGTGACATCATCAGAAATGATCAGAAAAGTCATCAGGAGGATTCATTTCTTTATGCTTTGCTGGAAAACCTTTCAGTCAATCTGGCCCTTATTGTCATCCCACAGATATTACTGTAGTCTCTCTGTTAGTGTTTGGGACATGATGGAGACTTGTCAATGAAGCCTCAATAAAACATAAAAAATAGGATATTGACAGTCTTGAATCAGGTCTGAAAATCCATCATGGCTCAATCCAAAATCCTCATAACCCTAAATGATCAGTGATTGAAAACGTAATCAAATTACTGCCAAACATTTGTATTTGATCTCTTGTTTTTAGTTGTTTGCTTACATGTGTTGTTGTTTTGGGGCATTCTTGCAAAAGAGATAAGATCAATTAAAGGAACTGATATAATGCACAAATCTTTCAACTAATACAGTTATTATTGCAATTCTTGTCGGTTATGCAATTTTACAGTCCAAAACATCTGACCTCTGACCTCATAATTGGGTCACATCTGCTATGGGCTGATGACTGAGATAAACCATGTGCCTTAAAGTGTGCTTGTGTCAACCCTAACGACTCTCCGATGAGCTCTTCACCACACCTTCAGGCCAGTCATCTTTATTATAAATACCATGAACTAAAATGCTCTAACCTTCTTTAACATCAACACTTTTACAAAGACATAATAACAAAATGTACAAAACAATCTAATGTCATCATTAACTGCTTTATGTCACAATAAGTTATTCAATGATCACTGTTTGCGTGCAAAATATCACAACCTTGGTTTATGAATGGGACTAAAACATAACCTTGTTGTCAATAAAACGTGATATGAGAGAGTATTTCATTAATTTACCCTGCCTGTTGAATTTTTAAATGAATGAATCCTGGGTTCAATTAGACTTATGTTGAGTTACAATCCCAAGTGTTACCCCAGGTCCTAAAACGGAGCCTGTGATTATTTTTGGACAGCAGAGGATCAGGATTGAGTTAGTATACTGAAATGTAGACTTGGTCAGGAGGACCTGGGAGTCTCCAAGCATGAACAGCAGAGGATCAGAATTGAGTTAGTCTACTGAGATGTGGACTTGGTTAGGAGGACTTGGGTGTCTCCACAGCTGGACAGCAGAGGATCAGAATTGAGTTAGTCTACTGAGATGTGGACTTGGTTAGGAGGACTTGGGAATCTCCACGCATGAACAGCAGAGGATCAGAATTGAGTTAGTCTACTGAGATGTGGACTTGGTTAGGAGGACTTGGGTGTCTCCACGGCTGGACAGCAGAGGATCAGGATTAAGTTAGTCTACTGAGATGTGGACTTGGTTAGGAGGACTTGGGTGTCTCCACGGCTGGACAGCAGAGGATAAGGATTGAGTTATTCTAGTCAGAGATGGACTTGGTCAGGAGGACATGGGAGTCTCCACCCATCGACAGCAGAGGATCAGGATTTAATTAATCTACTGAGATGTGGACTTGGTCAGGAGGACTTGGTAGTCTCCACGGCTGGTCTGCAGAGGATCAGGATCAGGAGGCTTTGGCCACCGCCAATCACAGTAACTGGACTAATATTAACTAGTAAACCCATTATGTGCTCAACTTCCCCCTGACATCCTGCAGGGACTGGAGTAGACATATGCTGTACACTCACAGGATCTACACAGATCCATAGCAACATTTCCCATTTGTCTGGGTCTGCCCTTACTGGCAATGGTAGGCATAATTACAGTACATTTGGCTGAGAATATGCCAGGGTGTCCTGTGTGGCAATGGGAATGGATGTTAAGCGCTGTCTCTGACTCTGAGGCTTGTGTCCCTGTGCTTGACAAGTGAGAAAGGACTCAGTCTTTTGTTTTCAGTCTTTCCCAAACATTAAGGCTTAACCAGATGGAGTTAATACCAAAACATAACAGTCAACCAGGTTTTAATTCTTCCCTATCAATGTCTCAACTTGTCACTCACAGCCTCTATAGCTGTTATATTCTTAAGTAAATTAATAGAAATTTGCTGATTCCTGATAGCTATGTGCTGCACTGAACAGATAACCCTGTTGAAAATATGCCCCAAATATCTAAAGACATTTTGATGTCTGGTGTATTTTTTGTTAATAAACTAAATGCCAAATTCAATCACTTCATAATTGCTGACAAATTTTTAGAATGGTCATGTGGCACAAGCTCACCATAACGTATTTATTCACTTATCTCTGCCTGAACGCGCATTAAGTTTATTTAACATTTTCCAATAAAATTAATTGGAATTTAACTCAATTTCGGTCATGACCCCTCCAATCCAAAGTCATCCGTTTAATACAGAGCGCTGGAGCACACTTGCCTGAACGAATTCAGGATGAGAGAGAGAGAACAAACGAGAAAAAGACCACAGGACGCGTAGTCCCAGGAGATGCACGGACAGGGACGGGTTGCCTCGTAGGGAGAAGAATCGCTCAGCGGTTATTAAAAGCTGTGGGCTATATTCTCAATGTTTTAGGATCGACTGAGTGGGAGGATATCTGGACAGAATACAGGAATTCATAATTTGATCGAGACACGGGGATGCAATAGGAACTAGGGTTTATAACTGCAGTTCAATGTTAAGACGCGCATAATGAACCGGCAAAAGGTAAGATGGCACGCGGGCACGCAGTCAACTTTGTTCAAGTCTTTTGGAATTAAAGCAGAGGCATCACTTTTCACATTATTTTGTCGAAGGGACTTAGAAATTCTTAGTTTTTCCAAAGTCTTGAAGACTTGTGAGCTGGACATGCAGTAGAATGGCCCTCCTCGGATGGGTCTCTGAGGGAAGGGGATGTCAGCTTTTCACCACAATAGCCCAACAGACAGAGACATCAGGAGAGTCCTCCAAAAACTTCTAGTCATGCTGTCTTTGGGAGTAATCTGCGTATCTGTCTTCTACTTCCTGACGGGATGCTGTGAATCGGATCTTACAGAATACACTATCTCCAACAGACCCGCCCGAGAGTTTCTCTTACCAGGTTGGTATCATGAGCGAAACGGGACCTTTTACAAGGACGTTGTAACCGTCCATGACGAAGATGGATACCAAGGGGCTGGAGAGCGGAGCACAAAAACGCCCGATTTGGTGACGAATAACTCTGGTACAGATTGGACGGCGACCCGGCGGTTACCTCAAGCTCTCATTATTGGGGTGAAGAAGGGTGGCACGCGGGCTCTTTTGGAATTTCTCAGGCTGCACCCCGACATCCGCGCACTAGGCTCTGAGCCGCACTTCTTTGATCGGCATTACGCACGAGGATTGAACTGGTACAGGTAGGTCTACATATCACCCTTCTGACATTTAGCAGTCGCTCTTATCCAGAGCGGTGTAAATGAGCAATAAGGGTAAAGCGCTGGTCAAGGGCACAATTACTGCTTGCAAACAAGCAGAATTGAAGCAGCCTAATCGCCTACCTACCATACGGCTCCATTTGTATGTGATACATTTTGAATGCTTCTTAGAACATTAAAAACATAAGCTAATTCTGCCTTAGTGAACCCGCACCTGTATCAAAACATAGGCTATTGTATTGGACTGAGTTATGTGATAGTAGTTCAAAAGAGATAGCAAGTCGTAATAATTACATACGTTGCTAATATAAGATAACAAGTCGTGTTATGAGATAACATGTAGATTTGTTCTGTGTCCAGCGCTTGACTTGGGCGGGAACGGTCCGGAACAGCGTTCCGGTACTCCTTATTTTAGGCACACAGCGTTCCTGTTTAGTCAAAAGAGCCGCCTGGGAAGTCTGGGGCAGGCTACTTTAATGCAACCATCCTTATTAACACATACGTTTTGATGAACACAGTCTAATGTGCTATTTGTCATTTCCTGCACTTATTTTATCCCATGTCAAGCACTATCTGTGTCTGTCTCTGCCTGTGCGTGTTTGCTTGCGTGTGGGAGAGAGTGTAAGGTGATACTACTTCATATTAACAGGTAGAAGATAATTGGTGCCTGTTTGATGGCATCTGGTTAACATGATATTAAGTTAATTCATTCATTCAATTTAACCCATAAGTGTGGCAATATCGGTTCATCCATTGTTAGAGTAAACATTTATATATAGCCATTTGATCTTGACGAATGTAACTTGCAATGGTTTTACCCTATCAAAAAATATACAGTGGCACTCAAATGTATTCAACTGGCTTGAACCCCATTTTATTCTGTTACAACATGAAATCAAAAACTGTTTTAATTAGGATTTGTTTTGCCAACACAATAAAATGATATTATGTCTAAGTGAAAAATAAAATTAGCAAATGGTTCTAAATTAATTGCCAATATAAAACAAATTTGTTAAATCATTCCCCCAAAATGTATTGCATAAAAACTCTGCCTCTTTGCTATGACACACCTGAATGACCTGTGGCGCAAACATCTTTACTTGCATAATTTGTTGAATGGAGTTCATCTATGTGCAATCAAAGTGTTTCACATGATTTCAGGTTAAAAACCCCTGTCTCTGGAAGGTCCCACAGTTGTTGTTTTTAAGTGGTTCAAAAGCACCAATCAGTGGTAGGATATGAAAACATTTCTAAGGCATTGAATATCCCTCCAAGGATAGTAGTCCGTTATTTAGAATCTGTCTACATTAGACATCCTCAAAAACTAAGTATACGGAGAAGGGCATTAGTCAGGGAGGCCATCAAAAGTCCTGTGGCAACTCTAAAAGAGTTACAGTCTTTCATGGCTGAGCTGTGCTTACTGCAACAATAGCCCTTGAGCTTTACAAACATGGACTTTATGGGAAAGTGGAAAAAGAAAACAACTTACATTAAATATTGGTATGAAATGGCCAGAAGGGATGGAGGAGACTGAGACCATGTGGAAGAAGATTCTATTGTCTGATGAGACCAAAATAGAGCTTTCTGGCCTCAAAGCTATGCACTATGTTTGGCGCAAACCTAATAATGCACATCGTCCTGAGAACACCATCCCTACTGTGAAGCATGATGGTGGCAGCATCATGCTATGGGGATGCTTCTCTGTATCAGGTCCTGGAAAGCTTGTGAAAGAGTGGGCAAAATGGATGCAGCAAAATAGAGAGAAATCCTTGAATAAAACATGATGAAGTGTTCAAGTGACCTGGTACTTCTGAGAAGATTCTTCTTCAAGTAGGGATGCGCAAATAATCAAAATATAATCGAAATTGCGATATTGTCATGTGAAATATCGCCAACTTATGTGATTTTCAACAAAAAAAAGGTGAATGATATGCCCTTCACATGAGGCAACATGCATGCATTGTACGTCTGTAATAATTTTTCTTGCCAGTCCTGTAGGTATTTTTGTAGATATATATTTTTTTAGACTAATTTTGTTTAAGTACTTGATGGTTTTTCAGTGTTACTTTGAGTTAACACTGCAACTGCTAGCATCTGCTTCAAGTTAGGGATGGCGCCAATATATTGTCCCACATACACAACAGCATGGTTAATAAAAGTATCGGCTTCAATGTAGGTGCCTGTAAACAAACTTAATGTGGGAAAAAATATACCTCATGTGTTGAGAAATTTTGACTAACCAGCTATGGCACTGCATAGCAAACGCTGCAAACACCATTGCATTGAATGAGCAGTTAAATGAATAGTTCGACACAGACTGCACCTTCTAATTGGTGATAAGTGTAATATTGAAAACACTGATCTCTAACAGTCAAAGGGCTGGAGTGGCCCAGTCAAAAAACGGACCTCAATCAAATTGGGAAAATGTGTAAAGTGTTGAAAATTGCAATTCACTAAATGTCCCCATATAACTTCCTCAGATTGTCCCGAATGTCCCCAGATTGAGCACTTTTGTAAAGGAGAATGGGGACTATTGCTGTCTCCTGATGCTCAAAACTAGTAGAGATTTATACATGGCTGTTATTGCTGCCAAAGGTGCCTCTACCAAATATTGAGTATGGGAGCTACTTATCCAGTCAGTTATTTTTGGGTTGGATTTAAATTAATTTAGAACAATTTATAGATTTTATTTTCCAATTTGACACTATTGACTTTTTTTGTTGTTGAGTGGCAAACAGGCATCGCCTTGGTATGGACTACAAAAATGTGTCACATTATAATGAAGGGAACTGGAGGCAGAACTAGAAGAGTCTTTATTCCTTGAACAATGAATGGAATCGCTATCCTGACGGGATGTGGACCGGACACAACCAGGAAAACAAAACAATAAACCTAGAGGGCAGAGGCCCAACTGAAAACACGCCACAAGAGCGATAGAGCGCTATGCGCTTTCTTTAGAAAAAGCTTAGATAGCAACATGCGTTAAGTACTAGGCTAAACTGGTCTGAAGCTAAAAGAAAACGAGACATGCAACAATACTCGACAAAGGACAAGGGGGGATGGAACATGTTTAACACACTAATGGGTAATGCGAAACAGGTGGGAATACCACAAGACAGTCCGGGTATGTTCAAGAGCACTGGGTGTTGTGAGGAGTAGGGAAATGATGGCAACTAGAAGGCAGGCGACTCAGACCGATGCAGGTGAGGTGAAGATGGTGGAGCTGCACTGGGAGAGTCTGTGACAAAATGTGTTGAGTGTTGAGCATTTTGGGAGTTTACAGTGGATGAAACAGATGAGCTATGAGGGGTTGTCAATAGTGGGAAATAAGCAGGTAGTCCAGGGTCTGCCAGGAAGCAGTTAACTTTACTCAAAGTGTCTCAACAACACTTTGCCATGCCAACTCTCTGACTGCAACTTCTCTGGACTCAGTCTTGAATGAGGTCAGTCTCCCAATATTCTAGAGGGATCAATATGCAGTAATTTGAGCGGAGGTTGGTAAACTGGGTTGAAATTAGCAGATTGTCGATTGGCAGAAAGGCACCACTGTTTATTTTGCATTCAAAGCTTTTCACAATCCTGGAAGTTTGACTGCAATATCTCTGTTGCTGATGACTTGATATTGTTTGAGTTTGAGTTGTTTTTAGTTCCAATGACTTAATGATGACAGCCGGCATTAAACAGCCTGCATCAAACAAAGGAGTCACCAGACTGCAATTAATTAATCTTTCCCAGGTTATCACCCATTGCAATCCTCCAAACGAGCTACAGTGGGGAGAACAAGTATTTGATACACTGCCGATTTTGCAGGTGTTCCTACTTACAAAGCATGTAGAGATCTAAAACAAAAATCCAGAAAATCACATTGTATGATTTTTTAATAATTATTTTGCATTTTATTGCATGACCTGAGTATTTGATCACCTACCAACCAGTAAGAATTCCGGCTCTCACAGACCTGTTCGTTTTTCTTTAAGAAGCTCTCCTGTTCTCCACTCATTACCTGTATGAACTGCACCTGTTTGAACTTGTTACCTGTTTAAAAGACACCTGTCCACACATTCAGTCAAACAGACTCCAACTTCTCCACAATGGCCAAGACCAGAGAGCTGTGTAAGGACATCAGGGATAAAATTGTAGACCTGCACAAGGCTGGGATGGGCTACAGGACAATAGGCAAGCAGCTTGGCACTCTTGGCGCAATTATTAGAAAATGGAAGAAGTTCAAGATGACGGTCAATCTCCCTCGGTCTGGGGCTCCATGCAAGATCTCACCTCGTGGGGCATCAATGATCATGAGGAAGGTGAGGGATCAGCCCAGAACTACATGGCAGGACCTGGTCAATGACCTGAAGAGAGCTGGGCCCACAGTCTCAAAGAAAACCATTAGTAACTACGCCGTCATGGATTAAAATCCTGCTGTGCACGCAAGGTCCCCCTGCTCAAGCCAGCGCATGTCCCGGCCCGTCTGAAGTTTGCCAATGACTATCTGGATGATCCAGAGGAGGAATGGGAGAAGGTCATGTGGTCTGTTGAGACAAAAATAGAGCTTTTTGGTCTAAACTCCACTCACCGTGTTTGGAGGAAGAAGGATGAGTACAACCCCAAAAACACCATCACAACCGTGAAGCATGGAGGAGGAAACATCATTCTTTGGGGATGCTTTTCTGCAAAGGGTACAGAACGACTGCACCGTATTGAGGGGAGGATGGATGGGGCCATGTTTCGTGAGATCTTGGCCAACAACCTCCTTCCCTCAGTAAGCGCATTGAAGATGGGTCGTGTCTGGGTCTTCCAGCATGACAACGACCCGAAACAAACAGCCAGGGCAACTAAGGAGTGGCTCCGTAAGAAGCATCTCAAGGTCCTGGAGTGGCCTAGCCGGTCTCCAGACCTGAACCCAATAGAAAATCTTTGGAGGGAGCTGAAAGTCTGTGTTGCCCAGCACTGAAACCTGAAGAATCTGGAGAAGGTCTATATGGAGGAGTGGGCCAAAATCCCTGCTGCAGTGTGTGCAAACCTGGTCAAGAACTCCAGGAAACGTATGATCTCTGTAATTGCAAACAAAGGTTTCTGTACCAAATATTTTTCTGATGTATCAAATACTTATGTCATACAATAAAATGTGAATTATTTACTTAAAAATCATACAATGTGATTTTCTTGATTTTTGTTTTAGATTCCGTCACTCACAGTTGCAGAGTACCTATGATAAAAATTACAGACTTCTACATGCTTTGTAAGTGGGAAAACCTCCAAAATCGGCAGTGTATCAAATACTTGTTTTCCCCACTGTATGTGACCGTAAAAAAATCCAAAAAATAGGGTTGCGGATTTATGTCAAAACAAACTAGGTATATCATTGTTAGCTAGCAAGGTTAGGAGAGATGTTTTGACACCAAATACATAAGGCAGGAAAGAGACACAAACCAAACTTAAACTATACTTATTTCGTTATTGACTTTACACATTTACAAATATGCGTTAATAATGTACAGGATCTTTCTGCGTTGGTTGTTACAGGTGCCATGGCAACCACTGAGTTCTGATTTAAATGGTTTTAATTCCAAAGCTGTATACAAGCAAACTATTCCAGACTGATGTACATGCTCTATGTTATAGATTTTGAATGGTGTTTTTAACTTAAATGTTTCAGGACTGTTAGTCAGGGTCCATAGTTTACCCATGCAGGTGTATAGCCATTGGAATGCACTGAGAGCTTTGGCTTTGTTATTAGTTATTGCAAATAAGAGATTGTTCTTAATTGATTTGCCTGGTAATTAAAAAATGGTATCAGCATGTGCCTCTGAATATTATGACTAGTATTATGTCATAATTGTGACTTCATTAAAGATGTGGTCTGTTGGTCCATGAAATGTGGATCCCCTGCATGTTGGACTTGGGTAATTACTTTCACGGAACCATTTGCATTTTCAACCACTGTAGCCTATAACAGAAAGAGAAAAAAATCTAGGGATGTTTATTGGTTGTTGGCATATCAAGTAATATCCATGGCCAGCACATGGAGGGTTAGGTAGCACGAAGACACACTGCCATCTGGCTATGCTAATATGTGTTTGTTTGTATGTGCATGTGTTTTTATGTGCTGGGAGGGCCTGGATGAGTTCTCACAGTGCAATCATCTCTGCAGCTGAGGCCAGATGTTATCAAAGTCAGCTGGCTTGGGTCTCATACTGATCCTATGGACCAACACACAGACATGTACACACACACACACACACACACACATATACACATGCTTGTTTTCACACACACACACACACACACACACACACACACACACACATGTATACTTGTATTTCTAGCCTTTTGGGTCTCTCTTTCATTCTCTCTCTCTCTCACAAACACACACAATTTATTTCATTTTCTAAAATTAGGACTTGCAATTGATTACCCTTTGAAAAATACAATCCATACACTGTAAAAAAAAAAGAAATGTTAAACATTTCTGGCAGCACCGACTCCAGAAAAAGACAGATTTATATTGTAAAACAAAATGACATTATTGATCTGTAGAAAAACAGAAATGTACTTTACTTCCAATAAAGTATATTCCTGTAATTGCAATGCAAGAACACATTTTCTCACCCAAATTATCTGTTTTGTTCCTGACTTCTATCACGTTTATAAATGTTTGCCTTTCAAATTAATTGCATTTATACATCAGTTACTTGTTTTTGACAACGTATGCCGTACCATCGTCTACCAAGCACTAGGTCGGCTGAAATATGCAAAAGTCAGAGCTCTGCTTCTTCAGAAATTACCAGAACAGTGCAAAAAGCAGCAATGCAAACAAAATAGAATTGTCTTCATTTCTATGGTTGGCACACAAACACAATCATAATCCCCCAAAAACATTCCAAACACTGTACTTACATTAGAAGATGGTACAAAAAAATAAAGCTCTGTCACCTTCTTTTCAATTACAACAAAATTAAACATTAACAAAATGAACAGCCATAAAGCATGCAGGGATATCGATAATAAAAAAGAAATCCGTCTTACAATTTATTTTTATAAACCACAAATCAATCTGTGGGAGAACAGATAATTTTTGTGTTTCCTCATAACCTACTTTTCCAGCTATTTTACAGGACAAATATTAAATTAAGGTTTTATATCTAATTAAAACCGAATTTTACTGTCATTCTGAAATACAGATTTTTTTAAGAAGTAAATTTTTTTTGCAGTGTACCGACAGACAGTTTAAGATCGGGCGGCGCAATTCTGGTGAGCAATGTCCGTGTTGAATGGATGGATGTCAGAAAGGGCTTGCTTGTCATGTCACGCTTTATCGACTCCTTGTGATAGGTAGGGTGTCTGTGAGTTATTAACTGGGGATTATTCTCCACAACACGTAGGTACCAGCCTGTAGTGGGACTTGGTGAGAAGCGTTGGGAAGAAACATCAATCCTGCCCCTGCTTTGGATTTGTCATGACAAAGCAAGGCCATAATCGAGTATTTATGGTTGAGAATTTGGGATAAAATATATGTAAAAATAAAAGTTATAAAATTAAATATATATAAATTATATCACTAACCTTAACCCCAAAACATTAATCCTGGTCCTGTGTGCGTGAAATATAAACACTGTAAACATTGGGTTCATACATTTAATTGGCGAAAGTATGCTGTTGAACTGGTGACTTGATTCCCCTATGCAACAGAACTGATCAGTATCAGTATTCATATTAAAGGCTCCGTAGAGGAGATTAATTGAGAGTTAGAGGTTCTGTTTTCTGTGTTTTAGGATAACGAGGTCACTAACCAGGTCATACAAACATGTGTAAGGGCTTATAAACACCTCTCTCTTTCTCTTTCTCATACACACCTCTCTCCCTTCCTCAATCTGTTCCTTTTTATTGTTTTTATCTCTCTTTTGCTGTCTCTCTCTCTTTCTCTCTCTCTCACACACACACGCACGCGCGCACACTCACACGTATACACACATGCCATGAAGCACCACATCTCCATTGTTTGTTTGTTTGTGTGTGTGTGTCAGTGATGTCCCAGTGTGACGGCAGATTGTCCCATCCCCAGGACCAGATGAGTCTCTGAGAGTGTCAGGCCTGTCAGTTTGACCCCTGACCCCAGGTCAGTTTACCCTCATAGATAATGATGTGCTCCCAGTCACACCACTTCATTACACAGTGGGGCGGGGGATCACTGGGTCCACCTCCATTTACACAGAGCTTGGTGTTGTGTATGCCTGTGTACATTGTGTATGCCTGTGTACATTGTGTATGCCTGTGTACATTGTGTATGCCTGTGTACATTGTGTATGCCTGTGTATATTGTGTATGTCTGTGTACATTGTGTATGCCTGTGTACATTGTGTATGCCTGTGTATATTGTGTATGTCTGTGTACATTGTGTATGCCTGTGTATATTGTGTACATTGTGTATGTCTGTGTATATTGTGTATGTTGTGTATGCTGTGTATGTTATGTATGTCTGTGTATGCCTGTGTACATTGTGTATGTCTGTGTATATTGTGTATGTTGTGTATGCTGTGTATGTTGTGTATGTCTGTGTATGCCTGTGTACATTGTGTATGTCTGTGTATATTGTGTATGCCTGTGTATATTGTGTATGTTGTGTATGCTGTGTATGTTGTGTATGCCTGTGTACATTGTGTGTGTCTGTGTATGCTGTGTATGTTGTGTATGCTGTGTATGCTGTGTACGTTGTGTATGCTGTGTACGTTGTATATGCTGTGTATGCCTGTGTATATTGTGCATGCTGTGTATGCTGTGTATGCCTGTGTATATTGTGCATGCTGTGTATGCTGTGTATGCTGTGTGTGCTGTGTACATTGTGTGTGCTGTGTATGTTGTGAATGCTGTATATGCCTGTGTATGTTGTGTATGCTGTGTATGCCTGTGTATGTTGTGAATGCTATATATGCCTGTGTATGTTGTGTATGCTGTGTATGCCTGTATATGTTGTGTATGCTATATATGCCTTGACTAGTAGTAATAAGGAACAATCCCATCCATTAAGGCAAAGATATAGGCTTAGTGTCTGGACAGGGTCAGGGCAGCAGTGAGATGTAGAGTAGATGCTTTATAATCCACATTGTTTCTTCGATCAATGTCTTTACTTCCCTCTCAAGGCCTGACCTTGGCTTGATTTGAGAACTAAGGCTTTTTGCGCTGATCATTGTGTGTGTGTTTGTTATCTATGGTCAGTACAGGATTCAGTTACAATTAGCAGGAAGTCTCATCCTGGAGTGGAATAATCCTCTCAGACACGCTCAGAGGTCAGGTTTCAGTTACAAGTGCCGACAGGCTGCATCTTTCTGCCTCTTTCTCTGTGTCACTGAATGATTCACACTGTTTCTCTCTATTCTTCTGTCCATCTGTCTATCCATCTCTGAGTCTATCTGTACATTTGTCTGTGTGTCCGTCTATCTGCTTGTCTGCTGGTCTGTCTGTCTGTCTGTTCACCTGTCTGTCGGTTCCTCCGACATTCCATCTGTCTGCCTGTCCCTTTCTCTCTCTCTCTCTCTCTCTCCTCGTGCTGTGTATGAAGGTTTTACAGGTTAATAGTGGATGGATTGTGTGAAGTGAATGAAGGGACGAAGACTACTGATGATAGGATTGCATCCTATCATCAATAAACCAGAGATTTGAGGTTACAGAGTAAAGAGTAAATAAAAGGTCAAAGGGTTAGCAGTGTTTATGGGAGCCACATAGTGCACGTGTGAACATTCTCTCACCCCCGGGCGATGTCATAGGGGTTAGCCCCTGTTCTCCCAGTACTGGGAACTGCAGGCAGGCCAGTCTGTGTCTGCTGCTGTGTTTTCTTCAGGGGTCGGACGTTACCATTCTCTCCTGCCGCAGTGAAATGGGGAGCCCTTACTGTAGGGTACATTATGCCCAGAGATTCAGATAGGTTCCTCTATTGTTGTTGTTGCAGTGAATTTGATTCATTGTGCAGTACCAATCTGTTTTTATGAATCCCTTGGTTCATATGGCAGTACCGTAGGTATAGACCAAGGCTAGTCATCAGTTTGAGTTGTTTTCTAATAATTCGACATTCTGAGGCCCAGAAGTGGGTGATTTTGATCTGGAATAGGTATTGCCCATCAGAATTTAAAAGGCAGACATCAATCTAGTGCCCTTCCAGATGTCACATGTTCTCACATGGCTGAGGTTAATTTGCAATTCAGATTAACTTGTTAAAAACTGAGTATCAGTTCATACCCGTGGATCCTGAGCTTTGTTTAGGCTTGACGCTTTATGTGTCTGTGTTTATACACAGTAATATAATTGCCATGCAAATGGCTTAAGAATGGCTGCCAAACAAAGGAGATTTTCTGCAAGGGTGTGTTAGAGGATATCACGTTTGACAGGAAAGGAAATAGTTAATTCTGTTAAAATATAGGTATTGAATGGGAAAGTGAAGCTGGGCTATTTTGTAAGTGAATCAGAATACATTTCTAGTGTTAGATATGGAATTAACTAGGTTCTCTTGCAAAAGTGTGCATAGTTGCACTGGTTTTGGTGCATGATTGTGTCCCAAATGCTGTTATGGTTTTGTGTTTTTATGTTCTTTTTTTATTAATTTTTTTGTATTATTTGAAATTCAGTTAAGTTTTAGTTACTGTTTGTTTTAATCTTGTTTTACTAGTTTTATTTGGTTTTAGTATGATTAAGACGTTCATATTTCATTTATGATCCCTTATGGAGCTTTGCTGTTTTCCTCATACCACTGGGTAATTCAGATTTTCTGACACAATTGTTCACGCATCACTTGCCCTTGGGCTTGGCTAGCTACCGAGAGGATTTCTTCCCTGCTACCGTTTGTTACTCTATTTAATTTTCTAGCACAATATTAGTTTTGGTGTATATTTAATACATTTATTTTATTTCTGTTTAGGAAATATTCACAAGTTGTTTTAGTTGAATTTCAGGTGAACTTTCTTGTAATAATGTAGGCTGTATTAAATCAGGGCTCAGGTGTGGCCCATCACCACCCTTGTACTGTATTGGGTGTGATCTCCATAAGGCCCAGACGGCCTGGGTGATCTAGCCCTCATTAAGGCTCTCTCTGGGGGGTTGGGAAGGGGAGGTAGGGGGTTCTGGGCCCTGGTATGATGGATGTCTGCTGGAAGTGGACAGGGCAACACTACAATTGACTGGAGCCTTAATGGTCCCTAGCGCAGGGGAATGAATGAGTGGGCTTTCAGTCCGACACACACCCACAAATGCACAAACCCGTGAGCATCAATAACATAACTATTTCATTACTTTTTTTTATATTGAAATAATGGCAATTGTCATGTATAGGCTAAATATTTTCAATTTCCATCACCTTCTTGTTTTAATGAATCGTCTCATCTCATCATCATCGTAGTATGAAGGTCTCTGGCGCCCGATTGTCTGTCATAGACACTGTAATTGCCTCACAATGGTAATAACACATATACACACAGTGCACGGTCCAACACACACACACACACACACACACAAACACACACACGTGACAGTACTGATGGGCCTCCAGAGGCTCCCCAAAACCCCACCTGCCACCCTCAGGCCAGCTGAGACCCAGAGGCTCACTGTACCCCTTCCTCTCACCCACACACATATCACACCCCCGGTCTACTGGGATCAACACCTAGGGTCATCTTGGGTCAGTCCCAATGGCCCAGGATTAGAGGAGGGTGGTGAATGGAGCTCCACAGAGACACGAAGACAGTGAAGTGGTTGACTAAAGGCAAGCAGGAGAGAGGTATTAATGTGCTAATCTCCCTTTTCATCCAGTGCATGTCTGATCCTGCAGCATGACCCACGGCGAAACAGACAATACACAGGAGAGACTGGCCAGGCTGCTGGACAATGTTAACAGCATAGAGAACACAGAGAACATGCTCCGGAACACAGAGAACATGCTCCCAGAGAACACAGACAAAATGCACTCAGGAAAACAGAGAACATGCTCCGGAACACTGAGAACACGCTCAGGAACACATAGAATAGAACATGCCCAGGATCAAAGAGAACGTGCACAGGAACACATAGAACATGCTCAGGAACATAGAGGACATGCTCATAAACACAGAGAACCAGCTCTGTCTGCGATAACTGCTGTTATGTTGAGGTAATGACGCTAAGTTCCGTTTTGACTCACTGGTTCTGACTCTGTAAGAAGGCTAATGGAAGTACCCTTGTACCCTCCATTACTCCTTTATCTGCTCCGTTCATTCAGCATGACATCTCCAGCCATTTGGTCACTGGCATAGATGCACATACACTGGTAGGCACTGTAACAGGGAGTACAGGAGGGGCTGACCACACACCCCAGAGGGCTAGCAGGCTGAAAGAGTGTGTGTGTGTGTGTGTGTGTGTGTGGGGTAGACTGTGTGTCTCCTGGTGGCTCAGGGGTAAACAGGGAAGTCTTCATGCTAAGTGCTACTCTCACCTCCCAGCTCTCAGATGAAATCACTGATAATGTACTGTGTGTGTGTGTGTGTGTGTGCGTGTGTGTAAGTGTGTGTGTGTGTGTAAGCTGTGACTTAGTAGAGAAATGGATGTATTGAAAGTGTTTGGGTATTTATGAAGACTAAATACTGTGTGTGTGTGTGTGTGTGTATGTGTGTGTGTGTGTGTGTGTGAGACTGGAGCCAGGTTGGGGGAGGAGTGTATTGATAGACGGTCATATTGCAGGGGGCATGTTGGATGGGTGTGGGGGGTGGTGTGTTCAGAGCTGAAACCTGATCCATGCTCATACCAGAAGACACTCAGAGCATCCTGTCCTCTTTCTGTCCTCTCTCTACCCCTCCGTCCCTCCATCCTGTCCTGTCTTTGTCCGACAAAAGAGATCCCATCATTCTTCAGTGCTGGGATTGGCCAGAGACCTCGCAGTACTACATTATCACCTCCATACTTATGTGCTCTGCGTTGTTTATTGCGAGTCTGTAATGCATTTTGATTTGATACTGGGAGTCTATTGACATTTGATGTTCCACTACGTATTGCTTAGCATGAACCTGCTGAGAGAAGAGAGAGCCAGGAAAAAACACACGTGCATTATTATTAACAACATGCGATGTATCGTCAAAATGAATCTCCCAATATGTGACTATATTGATTTCCCCCCAATCACTGTAATGGAACCGTGACCCGGCAACGGTAGAGAATCAGGTGCGTTCAGTGAGGAATGTGGCAGGTGTGTGTGACAGCTGTACATGGGTCTCCGTGTGATCCGATTGGTCCCAGGAGGCAATGCTGCTTAACGAGATCCATCTGCTAGTGTCGAGATGATAGGATGGGCTGGCTGTTTCTATAGTCCTGTGTCTTTGTTTGTGTAAATGGAATGCTTAATTTAGGCCTAAAAAGCTGAGCAATTTTGGTTTTGTCGTTTTTTCATTGGCACTTCAGATGAGATGAAGTGAGCTTGCCACCCTACAATACAGGCTAGAATTGTGGAGTGCTTAGGATATTGTTGTCCTGTCCATAGAAACCTGTAGCTCTCTTAAAGTTACAATGGGCCTGTTAGTAGCCTCTCTAAGCAGTCTCCTTTGTTTGTCATCCAGTTTGGAGAGACAACCTGATCTAGGCAGTATCTAGTGGGGTCATTCCTTATCCTATCTTTCAATTCTTTATAATGCTCCTGACTGTGCTCTAAGGGATATTCATGGCCTTTTAAATTGTATTATACCCATCCTCAGATTTTTCTTTATCCATAACATTGTTTTTTAGTTCTTTTGAAAGCTTCTTGGAGCTCATTGTTGAGCGTTGGCTTTGCAATTAATTACCCAACAGAAGAAACCTAGAGAAACTGAATTCATCCTGGAATCATGACCCTCTGAGGCACTGACACAGCATTTAATACATGATCCTCTGAGGCACTGACACAACATTTAATACATGATCCTCTGAGGCACTGACACAACATTTAATAAATGACCATCTGAGGCACTGACACTACATTTAATACATGACCATCTGAGGCACTGACACAACATTTAATAAATGACCATCTGAGGCACTGACACTACATTTAATACATGACCATCTGAGGCACTGACACTACATTTAATACATGACCATCTGAGGCACTGACACTACATTTAATATATGACCCTCTCAGGCACTGACACTACATTTAATACATGACGCTCTGAGGCACAGACACAACATTTAATACATGACCCACTGAGGCACTGACACTACATTTGATACATGACCCTCTAAGACACTGACACAACATTTAATACATAACCCTCTGAGGCACTGACACTGTATTTAATACATGACCCATTGAGGCACTGACACTACTTTTGATACATGACCCTCTGATGCACTGACACAACATTTTATAATAAAAAGTGGGTGTTGTTTTGTCCAGGGACTGTATTTGTCAGTGTATGTGTGTGTTCATCTTATTGTCCCTCATTGGTTGAGACAGGATCCATTACTGATGTATGTTAAAACAATGTTCAGGTCTGACCATCATCTAGCTAGTTGGAGAGAAATAAAGCTATAGCTAACACTGTCAGGTGATTGTTTTTACTAATAAAAATAATTTCCAGATCACATCATTACAGTTCAGCCTTTCAAATGTAAACCATTTCACATATCTCTAAACATATCTCTCTCTTTTTCTTTCTCCCACTCCCTCCTACCATCCTCCAGGAGTATGATGCCCAAGGCCTTGGATGGACAGGTTGTCATCGAGAAGACACCTCGTTACTTTGTTACCATGGAGACGCCAGGGCGTGTCCACTCCATGTCACGTGATGTAAAGCTGATTGTGGTGGTACGAGACCCTGTGACCAGGGCCATCTCCGACTACACCCAGATCATCTCCAAAACCCCCAACATCCCTGCCTTCGAGACCCTTGCCTTCAAGAACAGCACTAATGGTAACATACAGTGACACATCTTAAATTGTGCAGATCTATAAATGAATAAATGCTTGAACTAAAGACACAAAAACAATTACTTTCCTAATCCAAATGCTGTACCCACACAGAAAATATTGGTACGTCTGCCTTCAGTCCTCTCTCTCTCTCTGAATGTTTAGAAACTGTGGCTGTCTTGTCTTGATACAGGTGAGATTGATGATCTGTGGAGCCCACTGTGGATTGGACTGTATGCTCAGCACCTGGAGCGCTGGCTGGCCTGGTTCCCACTGGCCCAGATCCACCTGGTCAGTGGGGAGGGCCTCATCTCTGACCCGGCCGGAGAACTAGGAAAAGTCCAGGACTTTCTGGGCCTCCAGAGGATTGTGACGGACAAGCACTTCTACTTCAATAAGACAAAAGGTTTCCCCTGTCTGAAGAAGCCGGAGGGCAGCAGCAAGCCCCATTGCCTGGGAAAGACTAAGGGGCGGATACATGCCCCCATTGACCCGGATGTAATCCAGAGACTTAGGGAGTTCTACAGACCGCACAACAGGCGTTTCTATCAGATGGCTGGCCAGGACTTTGGATGGCAATGAGAACTCACCAAGGTGAACCATGAATCCAGAGTAGAAAAGACACTCCCACAGTTCAAAGGGCTTTTTGTCTCTAGGCTTCAGTTTGTACTGTGTACTGGTTACTGTGACTTGGTGATAAGAAGAACAGCATGGGTCCTTCCTGGTCGTACGAATGCCACTCCGCTGGGAACTGAGTCTCATGTTGATAGATCTCTGGGTAGCGAGAAAACAGAGATTCTCTTTTCTTGGTTTGATGACAGAAAAGCCAGTCTCCATACTAGTTCCCTTCAGTATCTAATAGATGTGAAAAGAAAGTGACTCTAAGCTGTGTTTGAAAACACTTTCCGTTCTTGTCATAGGTAGTTCTGCTTCACTCCTGGTCCTCACTGGCCCACCAGGAATAAATAGTGTTGCTATAGGATGTGCCATCTGTAGTCCAGACTGATGTTTGTGCTGTATTTAAATTGTCCTGTGGCTGCTTCTGAAAATTATTGAAGCTCTTAACTAAATAGAACAACAATTTTGTCTTACCAAGCCTCATGGAGTTAGACATTTTCTTATCCTTTTTACCCAACTTAGCGAATCTTAGGCTACGACTTAAAAGAGTTTTAGGCAATCAATACATATCGAATATCATCGTCAAGTATTACCAGAAACGGGATGAATCTTTTATGTAGAAATCAGTGAGAGGAAGTATGAGTAGCATCTTTATAAGTGCTCAGATTTGACTGAGTGGTTTTGTATTGTTGAATAATGAATGTGTGTAAGTGGATTAGGAGCAACTCAAACGCGTTCCCTTTCCGGGTAGAGAATGCCCATAGGCACATATCCAGGATTAGTTGAACATCCCTCAATCCTATCATTAACCTTAAGAGAAAACAGGATCATCTGACATTATGTCAGTGTCTGTGTCGTCCTAAACTGGATAGCCCACCACACGAGGACAACCTTGAATGAATAAGAGATCATTAACCAATATATTGTGATCAATTGGTGTTTGTCCCATCCGAAGCTGCTGTATAACCTCTATCTCCTATTTGCATGTATTTGCACTAGTTTGTAAAAAATAAAACGACAGTAAAATGTATTTTGAAGGAAATTTCCCATTGTGTCTTTGTACCTTTGTAAAAACTGTTGTTATAGATGAGATGTTGTGTGTATTCAGCAAACAGGGGACGTGCAGTGACCATGACACAACTGTCATCAAAACATGTTCTAGTATACTAAATATTGTATTATTACTATATTTATATGTATACAATGGTATTCACTGTTGTGTTGAGTGCCAGGGACGAACAAAGCATGGCAAAAAAGACAGACCATCTCTTTTTAATTCAAACACAAAATTGTTGGATGCATTTATGCTATCATCTACTAACGCAGTTGTCTTAAGACGGTAATACAATTGTCCATCAAGCAATTAAATGTTTCTATTTTAGGACATATTGTGAAGCAATTATGGGATAAGACATTGTTTTTTTGTTGTTGCATGGAATCAAGATAAGCAGGGATGGACAAAGTTAGAGACTGAGAAAGGGATAGAGGAACATACGAAAAACAAAGCTACTAAAACAGGGTGACCCAATGTCTTGACGACAGACAAAGTGAACCACCGCCCCCCACTGGACATTCAGAGGAACTTCCCAATCCTTCCCCATCTATCAAATGCCCCAAACTGTCTCATATCTTTTTTTTTAAACATTCCCATTTCAAAATCGAAAATGCCCTCTAAACTAAATCCCCATAAATATGCAAATGTTTGGTCTGGCTTTAAACTATAGTTGTCACACAGGTTAGGCATATAGCTTCTGTATTCAAATGTATTTCTGTAATAAACACTGAACATTTTTAGTACACAACTATTTGGCAATAAACAATTTATACTTCCTAATAGACCTTTATATCTCTGATAAAAAAAATATGAATATTATGTACATCTTAACATTTAAGTCTTATAATTTAAGTGAACAATTGCAATACATTTCACACAGAAAGTTACCAAAATAGCACTTTACAGAAATAGAATACTGTATCACTGAAGAGAAATCAGATACACACACACGCACACACACACACACACACACACACAAACACAAGATCATACTGCAACTATCAGCGCCACTGTTGGAAACAGGAAGAATTATCTTGGTTGGAAAACTATGAAATACAGTATCTTATCGAAAGCAACACAGACTAACTTCAATAAATGTATTTCAACGTACATAAATACGAAATCACTTGACATACAGTATCAGTCTGTACATTAATGCATTTTCAAACATATTTTTCAAACATACTTCAAAATCATAGTATGTAAATAATACCACCGACAACGCTGATTATAGTGCAGTTATTCATACTTGACTGACTTCTCTAAAGCTGGTTCAGTCTGATGTTGGATCATTCAACTTCTAGTCTACAATACCAGGATTTTTTTTCTGCAACACTCTATAATTCACTACAATTGTCAAGTAAACCTTATCTCATAGAAGTCATAAAAGAAATACATACATCTGCGGATGGAAAGAAAGAGACAGAAATAATGATGGCAGAGTTTTGGCAGTTTGCACAGTTATGTAGCTACATAATGGAGTCTCCAGGGTCCTATTAGAAATAAGAACAATGGGAAAAGAAGCTGGCCTTGGTTACTGTTGGAACAGAGTTGTCTTCTCAGTGCTCTGCATGCTGTTTGAATTTAATCAAAAGACTGGTACAAGAGCCACTCAGCACAGACTGAGCAATCTCTGGTCTCTAGCCTTATACTGTCATCTATTTCTACATTTGTACATGTTTACACTACATCATATTTTAACTCTCTCTATTGTTCAACAGCTAAACAGGTTTACACTATATAACCCTTTACCCGTCTCTACATTCAGTAGTTACACGTTTCAACTTTAACATCCATTATCCATCTCTACATTCAACAATTACAGGTTTCAACTTTATAGGTTCACAAAATATCTCCCTTCATCTCACATCTATCCATTTCTCATCAATGTCTTCACAATGATCCTCCATCATGTTCTCTGTCTCTCGGGTAGCAGTGCATGACAGATAGGATTCCAGCAGAGAGATGTGTCTGTGGAATTCTTTTAACGCACCTCACGGGTGGGTCTCAACGTTGAATCACAGAGGAATGCAGGACAAAAAATATAGATACACGTTCATGTCCTCTGTAAAAACAAAAGGGAAAATGTACAAACATCCGACCACGTCCATGCAGACAGACGAACACGTCAAACCAACTCACAGAAAACACTGTAAAATATAAACCCTCTCATAGTTATAAAAGGCGTAATAAACAGTAACTGAAGTGAACCTACATTGAGGTATTCTCAGTGCCAGTAGCAACACCCAGTTTAAAGACTGTAAGAGCACAACACATTCAAGCAGCAGTGGAAGACTCACCCCCCTGCCAACACTGTCCTGGGTGGGGTACTGTCCATGTTTGGAAAGATGTGCATTTGTGTGTATATGCTTATTTGTGCATGCCTTGATCAGTCCCCTGGTTCCCTTCTCAGCAGTACTCCTCCCCTTGTGGATCTGGCAGGTCATTGAGGTCCAGGTATACCGAGGCGTTGGACAGCTTCCTCCCATTACTGGAGAGATCCAGTAGTTCCTCTGCTGTGCATCCTGGACTGGGTACTGAGCTGATGTACATATCCCACACTTGTTCCACATGGCCCACACGGCCTACCTCAACGCCGGGCCCAGAGTCCAGCTCCAGTAGCTTCTGCTTGATCTTCAGGTTCTTCTCAATGTTCCTGCGCTTGTGTTTGAACTCCAAGATGGTCTTGGTGTAGCGGTTGATGATGGTCACAGAGGAGGCCATGCAGGCTGTGAACGAGCTCCATGCCAGGCTAGAGAGGGAGAGAGAGTGGAGAGAAACGACACGGTAGACATGAGCAAATTTGTAAAGAACTGTGTGTGATGTAAAAACTGTGTGTGAATATGCCATCTTTTACAGTGATGATGTAAAGACTGTGTGTGAATGTGCCACCCTTTACAGTGATGATGTAAAGACTGTGTGTGAATGTGCCATCCTTTACAGTGATGATGTAAAGACTGTGTGTGAATGTGCCATCCTTTACAGTAATGATGTAAAGACTGTGTGTGAATATGCCATCCTTTACAGTGATGATGTAAAGACTGTGTGTGAATGTGCCATCCTTTACAGTAATGATGTAAAGACTGTGTGTGAATATGCCATCCTTTACAGTGATGATGTAAAGGCTGTGTGTGTATGTGCCATCCTTTACAGTGATGATGTAAAGGCTGTGTGTGTATGTGCCATCCTTTACAGTGATGATGTAAAGACTGTGTGTGAATGTGCCATCCTTTACAGTGATGATGTAAAGGATGTGTGTGAATGTGCCATTCTTTACAGTGATGATGTAAAGGCTGTGTGTGTATGTGCCATCCTTTACAGTGATGATGTAAAGGCTGTGTGTGTATGTGCCGTCCTTTACAGTGATGATGTAAAGGCTGTAAGTGTATGTGCTTACATGTATGACCAGCTGTAGTCCCATGTCTGAGGCTTCCAGTCCTCAGGCCCCAGACTGACGGTCAGCTGGAAGGCTGTGGTGAACATCATGTGGGCCACCATGCCCAGCAGACCTGGAAAGGCCGGGTAAAAAGATTTGATCATTAAATAGGAGTATAACTATTCTAGTGCTGTGGATTAGATCATTAAATAGGAATATAACTAGTCTAGTGCTGTGGATTGGATAATAAAGAGGAGTTTAACTAGAATAGTGCTGTGAATAAGATCATTAAAGAGGAGTTAAACAAGTCTACAGTTCTGGATTAGAGTACTAAAGTGGGATGTTCAATCTTTCACCACTGGGCGGCAGCATTGAGCTATAATGCCATGAATACTATTATAGTCCTTGAGCACTGCATGCATTAATAAAGCACTAACCGGTCCCATTCAGTGACACCCCTGCACAAGACGTTGTAAAGATGCAGTAAATCCGTCTTTCAGGTTCCTTGATGATACGCTCTCCAAAATGATAAGTGGAAACCAGTGATTCACAGCACTGGGTTGAACAGAGAGATGGGCCCGTGACTGACAGAATCAACACTGGGTTGGACTGCTGGCTAACTGTAACAGTTTTTCAGATCTTCCTCTCTCGGCCAAAACCTCCAATCACCTGCCTTCTGTAGGCCAAAACTTCCAATCTCTCTTCCTCTCTCGGCCAAAACCTCCAACATCTCTCTCTGACAATCATTCTCATCCTACCTGTCTCTTTGTCTGCCTGTCCGTGTCAGTCATTCTTTCACTTCATTTCCATTCCTCTCTGCCAATTTTTATCTCTCTCCTTCCCACGTAGTTCTCTCCACCCCCTCTCCCTCCCTCTACCCTCCCCCTCTCCCTCTCCCTCTCCCTCTCCCTCTCCCTCTCCCTCTCCCTCTCCCTCTCCCTCTCCCTCTCCCTCTCCCTCTCCCTCTCCCTCACTCCCTCTCTACCCTCTCCCCTCTCCCTCTCCCTCCCCCTCTACCCTCTCCCTCCCTCCCCCTCTCCCTCGTTCCACCCCCTCTCCCTCCCTCTCCCTCCCGCTCTCCCTCCCCTCTCCCTCCCTCTACCCTCTCCCTCCCTCTCTATCCCCCTCCCCCTCGCTCCACCCCCTCTCCCTCCCTCCCTCCCTCCCTCCCTCTCCCTCTCCCTCTCCCTCCCCCTCCCTCCCTCCCTCCCTCCACCCCCTCTCCCTCCCTCCCTCCACCCCCTCTACCTCCCTCCCTCCCTCCACCCCCTCTCCCTCCCTCTCCCTCCACCCCCTCTCCCTCCCTCTCCCTCCCCATCTCCCTCCCTCCACCCCCTCTCCCTCACTCTCCCTCTACCCTCTCCCTCCCTCTCCCTCTCCCTCCCCATCTCCCTCCCTCCCTCCACCCACTGTCCCTTTCCTCTGAGTTTTTGGCTGAGTTAGTAACATGTCAGACCCTGAAAGCCAAAGCAAAAGGATAACCTCAGACTTTCATCACACCCCAAAAGCGAATAAAAAAACAGCCTCTGTCACAATCCGATTACTGGGTAAGCCCCCTAAATCCTCGAGCAGAGCTGATACCAGCAGACCTCTCGGAGTCTCCCCCTCCTTCCATTGACTCTCATGTTTATTCCCAGCATATTTTGTTAATCAATCATGTACGACATCCTCTTTACAAAGTACAGAAGCTTCAGTCCAAATCCACACACATAGCATAAAGCACCTTGTATGAGGTATTACAGAGTTCCTCAAACAGAACCCAGCACTGAAATGAGGCTGACGTCTGTAATACTTTGGTGATACATTTCATACAGGTCTTATACAATTAACAGCTTTTCAGTGTCACTCATTGATTGGAATGAATTCCACCTCCAACATTTTGCTTGATAAGATGTTATCAGTCCTACCGTAGGCGTAAGGAGGGCCCCTATGATGTTACACTAATGAATGCAGATGGAAGGTGCAACACTGCCAGAGAAGAGACAGCACTTCAGATGTTTCTTCGGTCAGAGACAGCTGTCACCTATGCAACTTTAACCTCCCACTCTCAAACTCAGCCAGGCTTATTTCCAAAGTGGTGGGTGAACCAAGCTGAAGGATTTGGAGGAACTGCTGTCTTCTTGGTAATGGTAAGAATAAAGTTAATCACCCATACTCTATATATATATATAGGCTGTTTGTGCTAAAACAAAGACCTGCAGTGTTAAAATATATAAACTCACTTCTCTCACTTCATCTCCTTACACACCCCCCTCTTTCTCGCTCAATATCCTCCCTCCCTTAAAATTCCTCTTTCTACACCTCTCCATGCACCACCGTGAAATGCGACTTTAATATGAGTTTCTCTAGCCTCGGGCAGCATTGCTCTGGAAGTCATTACAAGATGCTGAGGTGGGTAACTATGCGAGCATTTCCATACACTACACTAGACATTAAAAACAACAACAACGGTATTCCCTTTAACTGCCCCGAGATGTCTTTTACTTGAGAACAATTTAAGTGTGCTCAGTAATGGCAGTCATTTCACTGGTTGACTTGAAGCTTGTCATCTATTAAAGACACGACGTTGCATCTTTAGGACACCAAATTTGACAAAGTAGATCATTCAAATTGCAGCCACAACAGGAATGGCACACGGAATTGGGTAACATAGCACACACAAATCTAATAGTGTAACTGGATCATCCCCAGGAAGAGCAGCTGTGGCAAGAGAAAAGTCAAATAAACCCAATAAACAAAACAGTGAGTCTAGTCCAGAATAGTCTGCAGCCACATAAAAAGCAGTGAGAGAGACTGCATGGATATCAGCAAGTCAATACGAGGGCCTGTTGACTGAGTAATACAGCCTAAAGCTCCCAGCGTCAACATATTTGACAACTGTCGGGTTTCAAACCAGCAGCAAGGAACTAAGACACAGACTATAGCTCCTCGCTGGTCTATATGAGAGGAACAGATATTGGGACCAACCCTGTAGCAGGAACCCATACAAACACACCTGGCACAAACTAAAGAGAGCATGCAATGTATATTACCTGACAGGACAGTGAATATTGCAGCGAAGGCGTTGAGTTTGAGGCCGTCGATGATGTTCCCTAACTGACAGGCCTCTACGGACATGAGGATGCCCCCGGTGGCCAGGAGGAGAATATACAGACACTCTGCCACAATACACAACCACAGCACGCCTACAGAGAGAGAAGGAAAGAGGGCGGGAGGAGGACCGGGAGAGGGGATGACAAAGCACGAACCAGTGGGATGAATTGGCAAAGAGGGAGATGAGAAAAAAGAGTGATGGGAGACAGAGTGATGGAAGGGAGAGAAAGAGAGAGAGGGGGAGGCAGATAGAGCGGGGACGGTTAGGTGAGGGAGGTGGACCAGTGACCCATTCACCCATGTCATTAACCTTCCCTGTCACTGAGAAGATGCATCTCCAAGAGACACACACAGCATGCACATGAGAGCATAGCACGTCCCTCCCCTCTGCCCCAGCCGTTTAACAGACCCCAACCCGGATCATGGTGCACTTCCATCTGTTATTAACCCTGACCATGCTACACAGCCTACGTAGACGTAGAGAGTAGCGCTGACTGACACATAACACTGAACATCAAGAGCCTATCAGCTGTTTCTGAACCGAGGATGGGCGGGACCTGGTCCGCCTATTCTTTAACCAGCTCATGTAACCGTGCTTCTGCTCCGCCCATCACGTTTGACTTCCTGATGCGGTCTGTCTCAGCATTGTTTCTGCACTCACTGGGTTTCTTCTGTTCCCTGTCTGCTTGAACTATATACTTTACAAAATCCAAACTGACAATTTAGCCTGTAGTGGAAGCTAATGCCTGGCATGTGTTCCCCTGAATGAACAGCTCGGCTCCTATAAATGTGGATTTCTATTACACAGCTCCACACTAAAATGAACACCTGGTGTCATTGAAAAACAGTCTTTTAGAGTCGGTGGCACACTTTCATCAGACGAAAATCTCGACCAATCATATGACGTAATTCATATTGCTTTATTAGGAATTTTTATCAAAAATATTCAAGGATTGCTGTATGTTGTTTCATATAATCATATATATCATATAATGTGTCCAAACAAGATTTCATGACTGAAATCCCAGTGATTATCATTAATTTGGGGTTGTCCATTAGACTAGAGATTCTGTCGTTTAGGGCCAAAATAGATATCCAGAATTTCCCAATCTTTGTTTTGTTGATAAATTATATTAGGGATAAATAACAAACTACAGGTTTTTGTGCACTTAATGTACATAGGCAATTTTTTTTTGTTCAAGACATGTGGTTATGGAACCACTAACATCAGTGATTCTAAATATAATACCCACTGCAAGTAGCCATGTATACATCCAACAGTAAATGTTATGATTTAAAAAACATTGCATTTGTGGGCTACTCCAGAGGACAACATTATTTCGTATGTACCTGTCACTCCACATCGCAAAACCATACAACAAAGATTGGTTGTAAAATTGTTGCTGTTGAGCTGAATACTGACAGCAGAGACAAGAGAGAAATTATATTTATACACAACAACATAAAAAATATCTTTGTGCATCAATATCAACTAGCCCAAAATGAAGAATTTGCCAGGAATGTCGGATAGCCAAAACCCACATGGACACAGACCTGAGCACAAAAAAACATTATGCTTAAACCTAAACTTTACCCTAACCGAATGGTAAGCCTACTTATAACCCTAACCTAAACCCTAAACTCCTAAGCAAACTTCCAACTTCATGTGGTCAAATTTTCCTTGTTTAACTTTGTCAACGTTGGTAAAATGAGGACACAACTACACTATCTGCCTAGCCAAAGGATCATAGGATTGACAATTATTATCGCATTTTATTCCTAACCAGGTATATAGCAATGAAATACAAGTGCAAAATAAACCACATTAGGAATGAAAAAACCCTAGAATTTGATTAAATAATATTATCTATTCATCTATCTGTGATATTTTCATGGCAGGATCACGTTTCATAATAAAAAGCTTATTATAATTTATGATTAATGCAAATTAGTCTCATGTAGGGGTCTCTTTCACATTCTCTCACAAGATTATATGTGTTTGACCCAGAGAAAGGTACAGACTTATTGTATCAAATCAAATCTGAATTCCAATCCAGTACATTAAAACAGACAGAGGTCCTTTGGACATAAGACTGAAGACTCAATATCAATTTAGCTCTCCTTACACAGGATGGTGCATGTGTAATCAAATCTCTTTGACGTGAAGGGTAAATACAGCAGGTGAAGGGACAACTGAACTGCAATCCTTATCAGGAGTCTGTCAATTCCCCCATTTTCATTCTTTCATTCATTATGTCATAGAAATATTGAATTCTAGTCGGTATGTGTCTGGTCTTGTCCTGTTGGAAGGCTGTTCAACACTTTTCTGTGGGAATTCATTAGCCATTGAGACTAGAAAATGTGTGTGTGTGTGTGTGTGTGTGCGGAACAGTCTACTGTGTGGTAGTGAATTAGGCACGGATAGAATGCGCCAACACAGGTCAAATAAGTGAAGGCCGGACTGATAAAGGGCAGAGTGAGAAACACCATCTCTAAATCCTGTCCTTATATCCTCTGTCAGGAGGATTTCATGGAAATGAAGAAGAACAAACTCTCTATGTTGGATTAAATCAAGCAACTACAGTAGGGCTGAATCACCTGTATTTACTGATCATTAGCTAAAGCCAATGTGTTATTAGGTGTGAGCAGTGGTTTTGAAATATTCAGTGGGACCAGCTACTATTTGCAGTTGATCACTTTAGCGCCCCCCTTGGGCACTTCAGTGTATTTGTTATAGCAAGAAATTGTTGAAAACGACAGTACAGTCCTGGTTGTTTGTTTTATAACCTATTTAACGGTCTGTTTGATGCCTTTCTGGTACAGGGACATTGCGTCTATAGCACTGTATGTAAGTGCTGATTCAGTCCGCACCGCGCTATGGCCCGACACTGTTGAAAGTACAGCAGCCTCCTAGTAATCTCTGTAACATAGGGAGTAACAGGATCTAGATCTAGAACAGATAGTCATCCCCTGTATTAGTAGAACTTGTTTCTATCTGAAGCTGTCTAACGTAATGCCCAACGACTGTGTAGTGTACAGCTTGACCTGGGTGGGGACTAAAACAACCAACCTGACTGACCGCTTCACTCAAACTTTCCATTAGATTTGCTTTCTTTGTTGCCTGTCTTTGCATTCTCCAGCATGCAAACTACTGTTGTCCATTTAAACCATATAAATATAGATAGTTGTTTGCTTGTCTTTTGCATTCAACAATTCTCCATACTCTTCAAAATGGGGCCAATGGCATCTGAAATATTGCGTTTGATGTAGCACATGCATACAGTTGATTAACATAGTGTCATTATAAGGCAACTCAGCGTCATTTTGTAAATGCAAGCTCTATGGCAAGATGAATAATTTACCCAAGTTTAGTGATAATCGTCCTATAAATAAATTGCCGTCTTGTGACGAACATACACAACTAATGGACAGACACATCCTTTCTGAAATTATAAAAAACATCTTCATAGAAAATCTGTTAGTAACAAAATAAAATAACTTGTTATTTTATGCACAAAACGTACCTCTTTCATGTGAAGGTGCAACGTAAATGAAACTTCTGCAGTTCTCACCTGAAAAAGAATTTCCAAAAATCAAAGCGCAATACATTCAACAACTCCAACATTGGATGTTTGAGGTGTGTTTCTTGGTACAGGGTGGCTAATCATGTGTAATTTTATTTGCGTGCCTGAATCAGGTGTCATAAAACAGGGCTAAAGGCATGCTTATGTAGCCTACCCAGTAGCCAGTAGTTACATTCCACCTAGCCTGTTATTTCTCATGTGATGGTGACAATATTGGATGTAAGAAATAAGATTACATTTCCTTGTTTTTCTCAGAATATGTGCACAATTTTATATGGCTTAATATTTTGATTGCAAAAATCTGTATTTTATCCAACCTTTCCAGAAATGTCCTATTCCTATCATAGACCAAAAATATGTGTTCACCATAACAATGTTTGCACGCCTGGTCATTCAGAACAACAACAACCAACAATGTTAATGCAGTGTGTACGGATGGGATCAAGGGCTTCCCATTTAACTATCCAATCTATACATGAAGCATGTGCGATCTGCCCTTCAGGCTGCACACACATTTGCAACCACAGGCCTACTATGTTGTACGTCAATAAATAAAGGCTGGTCTCAGTGGAATACGTACGTTATTTCACGTATCTTTGACAGAACATGTCCTAAGAAACGTTACTTTACGTTAGGGTACAGACGGGCTACTAGAGGCAGTGTTGAGCAGAGATAAATAGAGTGACTTCCTTTTTTAAACCATAAATCTAACCTTACCTGGACCTAACCTTTTTTGTTTTTCTAACCTTAACTCAAGTAGCCTACTGTGATACCTAATCTTAGACATAAAAGTACATACAATTCTTAATATATCATTTAAAATATCAATTTGTATGACAAGATACGTTTTAGGTTTTATATATTCGTAATATATAATGCGTTTTTGCTCATTATCAACATTTTATACGTTTAGATACCGCACTCATCTACCCATAAAGTAGCATATACCAATTAGGCTATCAATGATTTGCATATGAGGTTACGTATACTTCTAAGACCAGGTAATGAATAATAGAATTATATAGATAAAAAAAATAGTATTTTATGTACATTTGTGCGAGTTTGCTCATATATCAACACGTGTGAATTACATTTTGTGTCACTTCTCACTGGATTAAAACTTTCCAAACTAGGCAGGTGCGTCACTAAAAAGTTGTTTTTCCTCTCAGAGCTTCTCTTTTCTTACCAGTCATATTGACATTGTCCTCGCATGAAAACCAGATCCCCGTGTGAAATTTTCTTATGAGATACTTGTCCTCGCCGGTCTCCCAGATGTACTGGACCAATCTGCTGTCGTTGATGTTCGAACTGTTAAACCTGATACAGAACGACTGTTTCGTGGTGACTGGTCCTGTGCAAAAAGGTTTGGCCACTTTCCGTGTCCCCTCGCACCAGAAGCTGGTAGTCAGCGCGGACACGGCTAGAATCAGAGCGAGGAAGTTCAAGGTAAGAGCTATAGATACTCTCCTTCGCCGGTCTATCCCTCCCATAATGTCGATGGAGTATATTATACACGTTAAATCCCAACGTTTTACACAATGTCCTATTTGGCGACTTCCCAGATCCTACTACAGTAATCCGGGTTTCCGTTAATATCCGCGGGCAATTTCAACTATGCAAGAATCCTGCATGTCTTGCCGATGTGCTCTTTTGAGAACCAGATACTCACTTCGAAGAGTAGCCCTCCTCCCATTCTTCTCGAAGCACCCCAACTCTCTCTTTCTCTCTCTCTCTCTCTCTCTCTCTCTCTCTCTCTCTCTCTTTCTCGCTCTCTTTCTCTCTCTCTTTCTCTTTCTCTCTCACACACACACTCCCACACAATCCCAACCTATTTATTTATGCTGTGGAAGGAACTGCCACATGTCAAATGACTCACATTGCCTATATTTGCACATTTTATTATGCCTTTCCCATTGACCACTTGGAGTGGGGGATGTATATACACATGTATGTTTTGCTACAGTAAAAAGAAAAGGCTAAGTCACTGGCAATTAGGTTGATATTGGAAAATGTGCTTCATTCATCAAGCATGTGCATGCATTTTTGTGAGTAAAACATGCATATAATATTTACCATGCAAAGTGTGAGACTAATCAATATGACCATTTGCTTGCGATTGTTTTGGATGGACAAAATAAAGAAAACTCCACATGGAAAAAGACTGTTACTTTGAAGTAGCTATATCACAATTACAAAACGCAGCTGCAGAGATCACATTACCAGTTAGCAGCATATACGTGTCAGCTATAAGATAATTAGCACACTGATATTTGAGTTTTAAAAGCAACACAAGGCAGTTAACAGAGTTCCCAAGAGGACAAGTAGTTGGTGCCTGAATTGCAGGTGCATTGATCACAAAATGAACAAAAAGATGTGTTGAGGGAACCGTCTCAAAATTCATGACATGATAGGCTGAACAAATTGCATCGCCAAACAAGTTGAAGCTGACTAACAGGGATAGACTGACACTCGGAAACTGGTTGTGTCGAAGGTCAACGCACAAAGACGCACACATTGGTGTAAGGAGCACAAAAACTGGGCCCCTGAAAAAATCTTCTTCCAACTGTTAAACATGGTGGGGGATCCGTAATGATTTGGGCAGCCATCTCGTGGGAGTCTGTCGGGTCTGATGACTGCTCTGCGTGGTTGTATAATGGCATATGAGGCCATAAGGTATAAGGTATATGAGGCCATTTTATTAGACCAGGTGCACCCTGTGGTGCAAGCATTGATCCCCCATGATGTGAGGGAATATTCTAAGATAATAATAGCCCCATACACACTGCTAAACAAATTAAAGAGTGGTTTTATGAACGCCAGGATGATGTCAAATGGCCTCCCCAATCACCAGATCTGAACGTCATTGCAACTTTATGGGACGTTCTGGAGCAGAGAGTGTGAAGTACATTTCCACCTCACTCAAAAAACTGGAGGCCTTTCTTCTTGGAGAATGGAAAGTGCAATATCTCACTACACACAGTTCGGGACAAAAAGGATTGGAGCTGTCCTGAAGGCAAGGAGTGGTACTCCATATTAGGTCCTTGATATTGATATATTGTTAGGGGTTTTTGTCCACCCCCAGCTTGTACATTTCCTCGCAGCATAGTTAATTGGGAAAATTCTTTATATGTTTGAAATGTATGAAATTGTGCTAGTCATAATATTGTATTTTTCTATCTCATTGTGTTTAAATAGTGAATTCTTGCAACTTTTCTTAATTGACTATGATGAACTAATCAATCACCAGTGTGTTTGTTATGAAAATTATCCATACAGTAATTTGTTAAATTATTGTCTCATTTAAATCCCATTGTTGTGAATCAGAGTTGGTTGATCATTTAAAAGCTGTTGTTTTAATAGGAAGACAGGCTAAGATAATGGCATATCGAATGGGTGATATAGATTTAACATACACTGCATTTTGCGGAGAGTGCATTTTAAGAGACTAAAGGGCCTTCTTGCTAGGTCCAGTTTGGCTCAGCATATATCTTCTCCCAAAACCAGTCTTATAGTTTCTTTGGAGAATTTCAACCTGTTTTAGAAAGGCAAAGAAAAATAGCACATGCAAGAGATTTGTGTCAAATGGCACTTAAATGGGACCTTGCTGATCTTTTTGGCCTCTCACAAGCCTAGATTAGTTACGTTTCATAGCCTGAGGAGGGCTAAAACACATGTATTGTAAGAACAGTGCACATTCTGTCATGAAAAAGATGGGTGAGTTTTCTTAGTAACACCACCTGGGATTAAAAAATATATATATTTGCTTGCTTGTGCTGTTCTACAAATAGCATAGCAGAGTTTTTGCTATTGTATCATACACTCACCTAAAGGATTATTAGGAACACCTGTTGAATTTCTCATTAATGCAATTATCTAATCAACCAATCACATGGCAGTTGCTTCAATGCATTTAGGGGTGTGGTCCTGGTCAAGACAATCTCCTGAACTCCAAACTGAATGTCAGAATGGGAAAGAAAGGTGATTTAAGCAATTTTGAGGGTGGCATGGTTGTTGGTGGCAGACGGGCCGGTCTGAGTATTTCACAATCTGCTCAGTTACTGGGATTTTCACGCACAACCATTTCTAGGGTTTACAAAGAATGGTGTGAAAAGGGAAAAACATCCAGTATGCGGCAGTCCTGTGAGCGAAAATGCCTTGTTGATGCTAGAGGTCAGAGGAGAATGGGCCGACTGATTCAAGCTGATAGAAGAGCAACTTTGACTAAAATAACCACTCGTTACAACCGAGGTATGCAGCAAAGCATTTGTGAAGCCACAACACGCACAACCTTGAGGCGGATGGGCTACAACAGCAGAAGACCCCACCGGATACCACTCATCTCCACTACAAATAGGAAAAAGAGGCTACAATTTGCACAAGCTCACCAAAATTGGACAGTTGAAGACTGGAAGAATGTTGCCTGGTCTGATGAGTCTCAATTTCTGTTGAGACATTCAGATGGTAGAATCAGAATTTGGCGTAAACAGAATGAGAACATGGATCCATCATGCCTTGTTACCAATGTGCAGGCTGGTGGTGGTGGTGTAATGGTGTGGGGGATGTTTTCTTGGCACACTTAATCAATTTCTTGGCCAATTGGTCATCGTTTAAATGCCACGGCCTACCTGAGCATTGTTTCTGACCATGTCCATCCCTTTATGACCACCATGTACCCATCCTCTGATGGCTACTTCCAGCAGGATAATGCACCATGTCACAAAGCTCAAATCATTTCAAATTGGTTTCTTGAACATGACACTGAGTTCACTGTACTGAAATGGCCCCCACAGTCACCAGATTTCAACCCAATAGAGCATCTTTGGGATGTGGTGGAACGGGAGCTTCGTGCCCTGGATGTGCATCCTACAAATCTCCATCAACTGCAAGATGCTATCCTATCAATATGGGGCAACATTTCTAAGGAATGCTTTCAGCACCTTGTTGAATCAATGGCACGTAGAATTAAGGCAGTTCTGAAGGCAAAAGGGGGTCAAACACAGTATTAGTATGGTGTTCCTAATAATGCTTTAGGTGAGTGTATATTGCAATGGAATGGGTAAATGTTCATTATTGATATGCTGAAATTGCCTAATCATCAATTATGTTGTTAGTTACACTAGCTAATGTAGCAGGACTTTGTTTAACATTATAATTAGAGAGCAGCTATTATGGATTTTTTAGATCCTATGTCAATAAAAAATATTTTGCTTCAAGGAGGTCTTTTGCCGGCTAGACGGCTAAGCTAACTAGCTAGCCACTGAAGAACAACAATTAAAGAGGGGTTTTAGATATCATAGCTAATCTTTTCTCAAATCAAACATAGTTCACCTACTACTTAGCTAACTAGCCTGCTTATTGTTTGCACATAGTCAAGCCTTATAGTAAATTAAATTGAAACTAATATTGCAACATGAAGTACATTTTAATCACTATTGCAGCATATTTGATTCTCAATACAGTAATGTTACCTTCATGTTGGACATTAGAGCATAAGCCAAATTGCTGGTTGCTTGCTCTTGATTTTCACAGCTAGCAGTTCAACATAATCACAGTGGCCAGGAGTACACATCCTGGGCCTACTGACGATGCCCTGGGGGCTCAGTATAGGACAGAGCAATTAGGCACAGTGCTGCTGGGGGAAGAACGGGGGATGTGTAACAGCCTTGCTCCCTCTGAGCCAAAGGGGTAATGGCTGGAGTACATTTTGCTTGCATTTTCTGTTTTCCAATTAGCATTTACAGTTTTTAAACTTTTTCACAAACCTAAATTGTCAAGATTTTTCTGTCTCCACATTAATGGCATTGCTATGAAATGTGGCATATTTGATGAGCAAGGGCACTAATGAGCTAGGGAGCTACATGATCCTATATAAATAGCAGGAAGGATGATGCCGAGACAGGAAATTCTCCACACACACATTTGCTGTGGAAACAAGACCAGGGTGGTCATTCAGTTGATGAATTGTCTTGAACAGTGTAGACTATTTGCGTAAAAGAAAACAAATGTTTGTGGGCGTGGCGTACTAAGGAGTTTGGGTAGCCGGGTAACAGTGTGATAAGATTGATGTTCCTTTCCAATAAATATTGGTTGATGCCTGGCTGATGTTTGAATTGACAAATAGAAACAATATTTGTCGTATACCTAATAATCTCATGATGTGAATAATATTTGTCAAATTAAATAAAAAACAAAGAATAAGCAAAACTGTATATTTTCTCTCATGTTGACAGTTTAGAAATATTTCATATCAGTCACAAAAAATATACACATTTATTCCCAATTTATATTTCAACCAAACACAACGTAAAATAAGGAGGGGATTTTTATGCAATCTACTGTACTATGTAAGTGTGTGTGTTTGTGTTTATGTGTGTGTGAGTGCACTCATGTTTTTGTCTGTGTAATGTTTAACATAGGCCTATTGGATCATTTCTTTCTTCATTATTTGTTTCCTTTGTCACATTCAATACCTACCCCCATCAATAGCAATGAGTGTGTTTGTTGGTTGAGTCCCCTAGGATCAAAGTCAGCATTCTTTTTCTCAAACCTGGCTCCCTTTTATGGCCTAGCCACCAACACCAACACCAGAATGCACATACTCACTCCCTCGCACAAACACACACACACACACAAAAACACACACACACACACACACACATATGCACATGTTTCGTGTTAACTAGGGCTAAACTCCAATTTGTAAAAATAGAAATACATTTAACGTAACATGTTAATTGACCAAAAAACAATATGAATGGCTTTGAGTCCAAGGAGAAGCCCCTTCAAGGACACCATAGCAGTACGCCACCTGACACCCAATGTCCTTGAAGCGGGTCGATAGAAGAGGGGGGATCTCTTGTGCACTGGCAGAATTTATTTATGAATGTATGAGGTGAGGTTGTCCGTAGAGACCCCGTAAATTACTTTTATTTGAAATTCGGTGAGCTCAACGACAATGGTGACTGATAATGAGGGAGAGACTTCCTCAGAGAAAAATTGAGAATTGCAATTCCACTCTGTTGTAATGGCGGAGGCGCATTTAAAGTATGTAAATGGCGACCCTCACGTACTTAACATAGAAGCCTTATTTACTCCAAGACAGGAACATTTGGAATAAATTATGTAGTACATTGTGCTGATTTATTGGTACAATGATCCATGCAGTGCTATAGTTTTAGAAACTTTGTGGTTATTGCATAGATTCTGTCTTTTATGCACCTTCACCATTAGAATTAGCAAATTACATTTTGATTCACAACCATATTCAAGGCTTGTAACAGGCCTGTAACACCATACTCATTATTTAGTACGTAATGCAGTTTTCAGAGTTATAGATCCGTTTGGTTTTGGAATGTCAAATGTAATTTTTTGATTTGTTGAAAAATGAAAGCGAACCCTGGAAAGGATTGTATGACACACTATAAAATCACTATAAAATGTGTTTGATTTTGGTCTATTTTTGTTCATTTCAGAAGACCATTTTGGATTGTAGATACTCTTTAGTTAAAGTATTACTATATGTGTTTCTGGGGCATGCATGATTGTAGAGTTTCTGAACAAATTACCTCTGGATTGATGCAAATATTCATTCAGTTATTCTGCTAGGTATGTGTGGAGTACTGATGTTGCACGTCATTGTTACATATTTTGCTACATATATCTGATATATAGCAACAAGACTTGATACTTGGAGATGTGTAGAAGTTGGCCTCTTTCATCCCGCCGTGTAAAGGATTAATGCACTCTGTGGTCACCTAAAATTTAAAGAGAGGTTAGCGCACACTGTATTTGAGCACATTGTACATAATCACAATTGTGGTTGTTGGCTGGGCAACTGGTAACTTTCCTCTGAGGTTTGTGCGGTGGGTAATTTGTTTACTTTCCGTTTTTTTCCCCAAAGAAAATGCACATACTTGGAGATTATATATATTTTTTACTGCAAGTCAGCTATCACATCTGCTAGAGCAGCAGAATTATTTTTACAAGGAGATTCTGCTTCAACAGCACGACAACTTCAATTTATTCATCCAACTTAGTTGATGGAACCTACCAAAGACTTGATGGAGTAATAAAGAATGTCCTTAAAAACCCTACAATTTTCACAGTTTTGTAAATGATCTGCAAAGAGTGCATCGGGACTCTTAAACTGTGTAATTGAATCAGAAATCAACAAGTCGCGGGAGGAACTCGGATTATATCCAAACTAGACTATGGAGAATCAGTTGAGGAGAAATAACATACTTGCTGATGTCATTTCTTATGAGCTGGGAGAGAACTGGGAAACGAAGATGAAATGAACAGACTGAAGAAAAGATCTCATTATCAAAGATTTATGAACTAAAGAATGATGGAAAGAAATTATCAGAAGAAAATAGTCCTTCCTTCATAGAGTCAAATGGTGCATTCATTACAAAAACCAATGACTTTCTTATAGAAACGGTGGATAGTTTAAGGTATAAAATGATCAGAATAACTATCAGAATAACTAATGAAAGAGTGTATCATGAAAGATTGTAGGGTTTAAGTTCAAACCAATACAACTGAAGGAGGTAGAAAAACGTCTGTCAGTAAAAAATGATAAACAGTTTGGACTGGATATAACCTTGATAAATAAATTAATAAGAATGATAGCTGTTGTCAAGGTACGGTGACGAGTAGCAACATCGTGCCGTGCACTCCCGGTTCCCGTCCCTTCATGAACTCACCCCGTTCATTGTCTTGTCTCCCATAATCATCCACCTCATGTCCCAATCATCCCATCAGTGTGTTTTAATGTTTCTCCTCTGCACCCCCCATTTTTCGGGTTATTGTCGCAATGTCACGTAGCTGGTGAGTCTTAGTTTCGTTTTGCTGTTATACTTCAGCCCTTTATATCTGTTTATGTTTTGCATTCGGTGTTGTTTTTAATTAAATTCAACATTTCAATGCAAATCTGCCTGCGCCTAGTTCCTTCACTCAACCACCACGTAACAGCCGTACATTGCAAATCCTATATGCCACATTTAACACATTAACATTAGCCTGAAGGAAAGTTGCTTACTAGGGTAAACAGTAGACCCATTACTATTCTCCCATAGTAAACCTATGTAAAGATTCATCTTTAATCAAATTCTGAAAAATTTTTCAGTAAATGGGCTAGATTCTGTGTCTCAACATGTCTATAAAGAAGGCCACTCAACCTGCACTGCTTTAACACAAATAACTGATAAATAGAGGAGTCAATTTGATGATAAAAAATGCTTGGTCCTGTCTTGCTTGACCTTTGTGCTGCATTTGACATTATTGACCATGAACTACTACTGAAAACACTTCGGGCATACAGCCTTAGCGCAAATCCAGTTAACCAGATGAATAGTTATTTGACCAACAGCTATATGGAATTTAGAATATGGGATCCCCAAGGAAGTTTCCTGGGTCCTCTCCCCTTCTTAGTTTTTACTTATGATCTACTCTTTGTTTTGAATAGAGCAGCAATAACGATGTGTGCTGATGATTCAACATTATACACAGTTCCAAAAAATTAAGGGAACACTTAAATCACACATTGGTTCTCCATAGAACAAAATATATTGACGATCAAAATCTTTACCACAATTGCTAATTATTTTAATGACTTTTCAATCGAAAAGGTGGATAGTTTAAGGTATAAAATGAACACCTCTAATGGTGAACTATTATAATAACTAATTAAAGAGTGTATCATGAAAGATTGTAGGGTTTAAGTTCAAACCAGTACAACTGAAGTAGGTAAAAAACTTCTGTCAGTTTGGGCTGTTTATCATTCCAAAGGGAACACCTAAATCACACATTGGGTCTCGATAGAACTAAATATATTGAAGATCAAAATATTTACTGTACATTGTGTAAAGAACAACATTTTGGAAACCAAAATCCCATACCGATTGAGGGCTGGATTCAAACTCGCACCAAAAATCAAAGTAAACAACTGAAATCACGGGCTGTTCCAACTTGCATTAATTTCATCAGGCCAACTCATAATGTGACTCAGTAGTGTGTATGGCCCCCACATGAACTCCCGACAAGTCCTGGCATGCTCCTGATGAGATGGCGGATGGTGTCCTGGGGGATCTCCTCTCAGACCTGGATCAGGGCATCAGTGTGCTCCTGGAAAGTCTGTGGTGCTACTAGGTGGCGTCAGATGCACCGATACATAACATCCCGGAGGTTCTCAATTAGATTCAGGTCTGGGGAACGTGAGGGCCAGTAATTGGCATGAATGCCTTCGTCATCCAGAACTGCCTACACTCTCTGCTGGCCACATGAGGCCGGGCATTGTCCTGCACCAGGAGGAACCCAGGGCCCACTGCACCATCGTAAGGTCTGATGATGGGTCTGATGATTTCATGCTTCCTGACTGCTGTACCTAACAGCAGTCAGAGTACTGTTGGCTAGCACGTGGAGGTCTGTGCAACCCTCCAAGGATATGCCTCCCCAGACCATCACTGACCCACCGCCAAACCAGTCATGCTGGATGATGTTGCAGGCAGCATAACGTTCACCACGGTGTCTCCAGACTCTTTCACGTCTGTCAGTTGTGCTCAGTGTGAACCTGCTGTCATCTGTGAGAGAGAGAGCGGGGCACCAATGGCGGACTTGCCAATTCTGGTGATCTCTGGGGGAATGCCAATCAAGCTGCACGGTGCTGGGCTGTGAGCACAGGTCCCACTTGAGGATGTCAGGCCCTCATGCCACCCTTATGGAGTCTGTTTCCGACAGTTGGGTCAGAAACATGCACACCAGTAGCCGGCCTGAGGTCATTATGCAGGGCTCTGGCAGTGCTCCTCCTGTTCCTCCTCACACAAAGGAGCAGATACCGGTCCTGCTGCTGGGTTGATGCCCTTCTACAGCCCAGTCTAGCTCTTCTAGTGTAACGGCCCATTTCCTGGTATCTCCAATGTGCTCTTGAGACTGTACTGGGAGACACAGCAAACCTTCTTGCAACAGCACGTATGAATGTGCCATCCTGGAGGAGCTGGACTACCTGTGCAACCTGAAGGGGCTGTTTATTAGTAGCTATTCTTTCTTTAATAACTTGAACTGCCTTTTCTGTTGGCACTGATTTCAGGGAGTCATCAGCATAAAAAGTAGTCTGCATTTTGTCCGCCACCTTTTTAAGTCCACGTTCTGATGCAGTCTTCCTTAGGGCTTAGCTTGCACAGCTTGGTAAAGATACAGCTCCAAACAGATGAACAGTCATGAAACAATCATCTGGTGAGAGGTTGGTGTTCCCTCCAGGCCACCAAGGGAACCTTCGGAAATCAACATTGCTGGTTGAAATATTTACCTGGTGAAGCCTTTCATGTACATTGGCTATTATTGCCACAGGCTCCTGGTGGAAAAGCACACCTATAAGACTGCTGGTAAGATATGGGCCTTGAAGAAGCTCAAGTTCAAGTATGTACTGTTATATGTAACAATACATATACCCCATGGTTTGGATTACACCATTCCTTTCCATCTGTGCACTCTAATTGCTCTTCTGGCACCGTTTCAACGTGACCCTGGTCAATGAAATAGAGAGGAAATGTGTATACCCCTGTGTTTATCACTTTTAAAATGTGCTTTTCAGACAGAAATATGCTGGTCAGCAACATGGCCATTGTCAGGAACGATGACATCATCCTTCCTGAAAGGTAATCTCACGCTGTAATGACTGTCCTATAACTTGACTGAATGGTCCATCATCTTCCAAATGTCTTTGTCTTCCACATTTCCTTTTTTCCTTCGTAGGACCTCTCATTGAAGCCTGTGTTGTATAGACTTATAACATCTCCTGAAGATCTGAATCTGAGATTCTGTTTGCTGTAACAGAATCAAAACTGCGTTTATTCACTGCGTTATGGCCTTTAAGGGGACAACCCACCCCAGTGTGGTCCATCTTCACAGCTGTTAACCACTTCCTGTGTTTCGATGAGCTTGGGAGCGTTGTTCCTATCAACAGCTCCACTTCTGAATTCATTTCAGGAAACTTTATATTACTCAGGTAAGACCATTTGGACAAGTCATATCCTATAGGAATGTTTTCTGCATGCACTGGCATGTCACTCTGAATAAAACCTGCAGGTAACTCAGTAAATTAGTTTCAAGATCAAAAACGACCAATCCTTTGATTATGTGTGCGTGCATAGACTTTCCTTTAGCTTAGTTCATGGTCTTTAACAACATTTGGGCTTCACTTGCTGTACTGCAAATCTTTATCATCAGTGTCTCTATAAAGAATGTGGCTGAGCTTTCTGGATCTAGGAAGGCATACATCTGTACAACCTTGTTGCCTTTACTGTGATTAACCTGCACCGGAACAATAGGAAGTACAGATTCCTGGTTCCCGGCCCCTGCATATCCACATTTGTTCAAAGAAACCTGTGCACTGCTCTCTGGTCCTTCTGATCAATTTTCTTCTGTTCCTATGTTCTTCTAATCAATATGAACCACACTTGTGTGGGATTGATTACATAGACTGCATGTGTGATGCCTATTGCAGCCCTCTTGACATGTGACCTCTTGATTCTGTATGCAACCAAAACAGATTCCCTTTTCCTTTAGGCTCCTTTTTTTAAGTTGTGGACACAACTCCAATTTATGACCACCATTACAGAGCAGATGTCTGATGTGTTGAATGTGGGGAATTTAGTGTTTTAAGGACACGCTGGTTTCAAAGTTGCTCCCTGTGGACTTGTTAGTCAGATTATGGTTTGGATTTGACTATGGCTTTTGTGTCTTGCCTCTGGATGGTGTCTGATCTTGAATATCAACACACTGGATCTGTGGCTATCATTACCTGTTTTTCAGTTAATGGGATGAGATCAAGGGGTCTAGCACGCCTAATATGTCGCTGCTTTATTCATATATGTATTCGCCATCTTGTATTCTTTATCAAAGTGCTCCTTTAATATGCCCTTTGCTTACTTAAAGCCCAATCTTGGAGGTGTAGTTTGGCAACTCCTGACCAACTCTCAAACCTGTCCTCTGTTGTACTGTTTGAGGAAGTGCAGTTTCCTTCACTGTTTTGGGCTCATCTCTATACTATTTTAAAATGAATGAACAAAGGACCTGTACTATAGAATGTCCCTATAAAACACAATAATGTTTTATATTATTTATTCCTATCTGGTGCCAGAAAGGAATAATGGCACCTTCTGGTGCCAGAAAGGAATAATGTCGTAAAACATTGTAAACATTGGCCGATTGACTGCTCACTAAATTTGAATCCCTTTTTTGGACAGATTCTATCTTTTTCTCTTCACCTACTAAAGGCAAGACCATAAGCATTGTTGTAGCAGCGGCTTTTTCAGTTTGCATCTGAAGAGTCTCCCTTCCTTTCCTCAGTTCAGAATCAGAATCAAAAAGAGTTTTATTGCCAAGTAAGTTTCACAACAAATTAGGAATTTGTTCTAGTCCATAGGTACAGCAATTTTGTACAAAAGAAATAAAAACAAATAAGAATAGTGGGCTAAGCATAAAAACAGTAGAATAAGCATTAATAAATGATGTAAGGTGCAAGAATTGTCCAGTTGAGGGTTATGTGTGTATGTGGGGGGGCATTATAGATTTGTCCAGTTGAGGTTGTGTGAATATGTGGGGAGGGGTCATAGATTTGTCCAGTTTAGGGTTGTGCGTGTGTCTGGGGAGCGGGCTATAGTCAGTTTGGCTCCGGGGGCATGTTAATGAGGCCTTCTGCTGTAGGAAAAAAACGTATTGTGGCAGTTCTCCTGATAGACTCCTTCCAGAGGGAGAGTTCTGAATAGTCAATTTCCAGCGTGAGAAGGATCAGCCCCAATCTTTGCCGCTTGGATCGGCATCCTGGAGGTGTGTAGGTCTTGTAGAGATGGCAAATTGCAGCCAGTCACCCTCTCTGCAGGGTGGATGATGCGCTGCAGCCTGCCCTTGTCCTTGGCAGTGTCCGTATGGTACCAACGGTGATGGAGGAGATCAGGATGGACTTTATGATGGCAGTGTAGAAGTGCCCCATCATAGTCTTTGTCAGGTTGAACTTTAGCATCAGCCGCAGGAAGTACATCTTCTGCTGAGCTTTCTTTGTAAGCAAGGTGATGTTCAGCTCCCACTTGTGGTCCAGGGCGATGATGGTGCCCAGAAAGTGAAAAGAGTTTGCTTTCAGAGTTGACTGGGGAGCCACCCAGGGCGATGGGATTGGCAGCTGGGTTTCGCCTTGAAGTTCTCTGTAATCTATACTGACTTTAGGGTGTTGAGCTCCAAGTTGTTCTGACCATACCAGGACACCAGATGGTCAATCTCCCACCTGTAGAAATAAGTCAGATGAGGGTGGTATCATCCGCAAACTTTATGAGCTTGACAGAGTGGTGACTGGAGGTGCAGCTGGAGTTGTGACTGGATGTGTACAGGGAGAAGAGTAAGTAGGGGTGACAGGACACAGCCTTGAGGGGAGCCGGTGCTGATGGTCAGGGGGTCAGAGAGGTGCTTCCCCAGCCTCACGTGCTGCCTCCTGTTTGACAAAAAGGCTGTGATCCACCAGCATGTGGACTCGGGCACTCCCAGTTGGGATAGCTTGTCCTGGAGCAAAGCAGGAATTACGGTGTTGAATGTGGAACTGAAGTCCACAAACAGGATTCTGGCAAAGATTCCAGGGGAGTCCAGATGCTGGAGGATGAAGTGAAGATCGTGTTGTCCACAGACCAGTTGGCTCTGTAGGCATACTGCAGTGGGTCTAGTAGAGGGTTGGGGATGGTCTTGAGGTGGGACAGCACAAGGTGCTCAAATGACTTCATAACCACAGAGGTCAGGGTGACGGGTCAACAGTCCTGTGATCCTTGGCTTCTTGGGGACTGGGATGATGATGGAGGTCTTGAAATAGGTAGGGATGCAGCATGTCTCCAGTGAGGTTTTGAAGATGTTCGTGTTGAAGATGTTCCATCTTTGGTTAGTTTAATTCCTCCTGCTTATCCTTAAGATGTTGTTTAAACTTGAGAGCAGCAGCCTATGTTATTAATGTTCCTCTGTCAGCCTTGGCTTGGATGCAGGTTGAGGATATAGAGGAAACACCTGAGCATGAACTTCTATTAGATCTGTACATGGAGGTTTGGGACATGCTGTGTCTTGATATCACCTTTCTCAACTGTACATGTGTCAGGTTTCTCTGGTGCTATGCATGCTCTTGGAATCCATTCGGATATATTGTAAATAAAGGCGTTAATTAACTGCAGTCTGCTGTCTACCAACTTACAATATCTTCTTGTCCCCTTCCTCAGATATCAAGTGATAATAAGAGATAATATACTCTTTGAATTCATTCATCATCTCAGTATTGTGAAGCATTAACAATTCATATATTGTTATTGTCCATCATCAGGTCTGTGATAATCTTAATTTTGCGGGTTAGAGCTACTGGTTTGCCATTCTTGGATTTGTCCATTTGAAAAAATTTCCAATAGATTCATATTGTCCTCATAGGCAATATCTGCAGTGCTAATATGCTCTTCAAGATTTTTCCACTTGTTGCATCACATACAAATATTTTCTCTGCTGTTGTCTGTGTAGGCCATGTAAGTCCTGTGTTTTCTTGAAGTCATTTCAGTAGCAAAATGTTTTGACAAAATGCAGTAACTAAGCCCTCCAATCTTCAACAACTAAATCCTTCAGCCAATGGGGAATGGTGGAACAAAACCAATGTCCAGAGTTGGATTGTAATTGGAAATCAGTTGATTAGATTTTCTTGCAACTACATAAAGAAAATGTAACAATAAAAAACTGCAACTGAAAAAGTATTTAAATTCAACAAAAAGAACAAACATTGTTGAGCAAGGTTAGTTTGGTCAACAGACTTTGTTCTCCCATTCCAGTCACCCCATCCCTGGCCAGGGACCCAAAGGCTTTTTAATAGTTCTGGTTATTGGCCTGTAGAAGGGGTGTACACACTGCAAGTACAACTTGCTAAATACAAAACTAAAAATTCATTATGAGTTTGAAATTTATAAATATATAAATATTTGGCTCCTGCACCAGCTGCTACAGTGGCATACACTTTAGATTTAAATAATTCCCCATTTCATCAAAAATAAGTTGAACCTCAGATGTTGTCGAAGGTTGGTTTGAATGGAAAGCACCTTTTACAGCTGCTAAATCTACAAGCTGACTGGAAGAACAATTTCAGTCTACACAATCCTGGCAGGAGGAAGCCTGGAAAGACCCCACTGCTGAAAGAGAGACACAAAAAAGAACTTTAAAAAAAACATACATCTTTCTGAGAAAATGTATTATGGAATATGGACTATGTTTACTGACAAGCAAATAAAGCATTTAGTTTCTTATCAGGGTAGAAAGAGAGGAGTGTCTAAATCTGGACTGGAGTATTTTGTTGTCTTCGGGAAAGTGAATCGCTGGGAAACAGCTTTTTCTACATTTCTAAAGAAGGTTAGATATTGGTTTTAAGTTATTTAATTCATCCGAAACTAGATTGGGTATTTAAAAAAAAAAGGGTTTATTACTACACATTTCTGTGAGTTTTTTTACACATCCCGAGGACAGTTAGCAATTTATTATGTTCTATATATAGTAGGCTTAAGCTAGCTTTCACACCAGCCAGTCACATCCAGTTTATGATCAGTGATTAATTTGTTTACTGTGATTTATTGGTACATCATTTACTTACTGAAAAGTTGAGTAATTGCCTTTAAGTGTCAAGTGGGTTATTATGCAAACTGAATATACAGCTTCTGCTCTACCCCCCAACATTTATATCTGTGAGTCTAGGAGAGAGCACATGGAACTATGCTGTTGGTGCCGAATGGCTTACAGGCTTACATGGCGATTTTATATTTCAATAATTAATAAGCTGACGGAATATCTCACCACCATGTGTTTCTATCCTTAGTCTTTCATTCCTTTCAGGAAAATGTGCAGAAAGAGGGGGTTTCAGGGAAGATGTTTCCGCATGTACGACGAAACATGTTGCTATTGATGTTCATTAAAATATTTCATTTGGTTTTTGATTTTGTGTCTCCTCTCCGTTTCCAGCACTGTGTAGTGGGGCTCCATATCCAGTTTGAACAAAATACTGCCTGTCACGCAGTGAGAGGCAATAGTTGGTTGATGCACTGATGCATTTAGTGAAATAAATAAGTGTTGTTAAATGTCTTTACATTTCTCTATGAAATCCTTTGTGAAAGCAGTTTTGATTGGCAGTGCTTTTACAAGCCTATCATTTTTTTAAATGCTAAAATCAATCTCACTCCTTTGTACAACCAGGGTAGCCTGGATGATATGTTTGCCTACAGTAAATGTTGGATTTATTATGATGGTGTATACTGTGAATTGATTTTTAGACTGTATTAGACTGAAAAATACATGTTTCAAATGTATGCATCAATGGATCGTATGTGTTTAAGTCTGGAGAGACTAAATATGCTCATGTTAATTAAATGTTCATAATTCTGATCTGTTGAACTGTGAATGCTACCTACTCTTTAAAAAATCCACATTAAAATCCACTGAAAATGTTACAGTTATCTGAGAAGGGTGAGATTATTTTTAAAACAGATTTTCACAATAAAGATGAAAATAGTACTCAAAATACATGTCCTCAATATAAGTATAGGTGGAATCAATGAACGTATGCAAACTCTGCCAAGACTTGATTTTACTTATTTAAGCCTTTCTACCCACTTATCTATTTTTCAATCCCACTCTCCACTTTTTACATTTAGCAGATAAATGTCTTCGATGAAGGGGTGTGCATAAGAGTGACATGACACTGTCATGATACTGTCATAACCATGACATGACACATGAAGGAGTCATTTTGAACGTTTATGAATGTTGTCATTAGGTGTCATTCGGGTTGATTATGTCATTTTTTATGCAAGGTTGACATTGTTTGGGATGTCTTTGTTATGACAACTTCACATTAACTGAGACAAAATATCCTGTCAATGTCTTTGTTATGACAACTTGACATTAACTGAGACAAAATATCCTGTCAATGTCTTTGTTATGACAACTTGACATTAACTGAGACAACATAACCTGTCAGTGTCTTTTTTTATGACAATATGACAGTAACTAAGACAACATAACATGGGCCTAATTATCAAACTTGAAGAAACTATTTAGCCAGTATTATGTCTGCCATAAAAGGAACTTTGCTGATCCTGAAACGGGTGCTCATACTCAGCATATTGGGCATGCATGGCAGAAATACAAATTGGAAATATGGAGTCATAAATGTAATCGCACTCCTGGGTCACTCAAGATTCACCTCAAAATAATGGTGGCACCACTGATTTGCCATACACCATTATAATGGTGTCTTGAGCAGACTTTTCCATGATGTGAAAAAACAAGTCAATTTAATATCAAAGTTTTTTGCAGGAACATAATTTGTACTGTAATTTTGTTAATGTTGATGCAGGACATCCATTCTTGTAACTAGTGGTTTGTATGAACAATAGGCTAAATAATATATATTATTCAAGTGATAATATACATAATCCAATTTGTTAATATGATTACAGTGCGGTAATCATTATGAAAAGGTTGACTGGCTACTTGAATTTGTTACTGTACTGTAAAGATATTCTGCAACTGTATTGTTTAGGAACTTTGCAATCGTTGCACTGTAAGCGAGTAGCAAGTTCCTTGTTCCATGTTGTTAGCTGGCTTTGTTTGGTTATTAGCTGGCTCCAATTAGCTGTATGCTAGCTCCAGTCTGGTGTTTGTCAGTTCCGGGTAGCACTTTGCTAACTTGCTCAGCCATGTTCTATTTGTGTTAACATGAAAGTACTTTTTTAAACTATCACTATCTAGCCTACTTTATAAATAATGTTTTCAATGTGATTGTATTATGAATAGTTTATATTACTTAGGCTATTGTTCATGCAAAGGACTAGGTACTGTACATGAATGGATGTCCTGTATCAACCTTAAAAAATTACAGTACTAACTGTTCTTGCAAAAAACGACATGAGTTTATGTCCTGTGTCCACATGAACAAATGACACAACACTCTGTTTGTTAATGCATTTGTAAACCATTAATAAAGTAAGAGTTATCATTGTTAAGCGTTTGTTCATCATTGTTCAACAATGTTCGTTCAAGGTAACTACTGCATTTGTTCATGGTTGTTCATCTGCCCTTTTTGGGAAGTGTTAGCAAAGTAGGATTGTTGAAAGTAGTTTTTTTTCAAGGAAACATTTGTTGTGCCAAATCAATAAAGGAAATGTATTGCTTTTGTTTAGGTATTTAAAAGCATTTGACAGACTTAATAACATCTTTTTGACAGTATTTGACAAACTTAATGACAAGTTCAAATTGAAACACTGTACTTGAGGTCAAGAAAAATATTCATGACACTGTTATGAATGCATTTGACAGTGTTACAACACGTCATAACAACTTTATGACAAGTCACAATTGTACCACTGTACTTGAGGTCAAGAAAAATATTAATGACACTGTTACCAACCACATATGACAGTTGAATTTAATGCTAACACATAAAGCTAAATAGTTTCTTCAAGTTTGATAATCAGGCCTGCTATGACATGTTTATGACAGGTAATGTTTCTGACTAACTGCGCCACATCATGGTTTGGCATTTGCTCCTTAGCCGATTGGAAGGCCCTGCAATGGGTGGTGGAAACCGCCCAGCACATCACTGGTACCCAGCTCCCGGCCATCATAGACCTCCAGCACAAGCGGTGTCTGAACAGGGTGTGTGGCATCATCAGGGACCCTTCACATCCATGCCACAAACTGCCTTCCATCAGGCAGGTGGTACAGGTCTCTTCGTTCCCGCACCAGCAGGCTCAGGAACACTTTCTTTCCATCTGCTGTAACCCTGCTGAACTCTGTGACCCATCACTAACCAGATCCACCCTTTGTACTACTGGACTCTGACACTGCCTTGCAAAGTCTGAAGTTTTCAGTTGTTACAGGTACATGTCTACCTCAGGAATCTCATTGCTGCTATCCCCGCATTTCAGTTGCACATGCTACCCTACTCCTTCATCTTCATTGTACTGTACTTGTTCAATTACAATGAAGTTCAATCTAATCTAATGTTGTCGTAGTTAATATAAATTTGTGATAACAAAGACATTGACAGGATATTTTGTCTTAGTTAATGTCAAGTTGTCATAACAAAGACATTGACAGGTTGTGTTGACTCTGTTAATGTCAAGTTGTCAGAACAGAGGCATCCCAAACAATGTCAACCTTGCATAAAAAATGACATAATCAACCGAATTACACCTAATTACAACATTCATTAACATTCATAATGATTCTAACACGTGTCATGTCATGGCTATGACAGTGTCATGACAATGTCATGTCACTCTTATGTACACCCCTTCAAATAAAGTGTTACCATGTCTTCTTACAGTTTTAACCCCATACTAGTTCCCCATTGGAATTGAGCCCACAACACTGGCATTGCAAGCTCCATGCTCTGCTGAGCCACATGGTATTAAAAAAAATCTCTCCCCCTCCCTCCTCTGGTTGTTTCATGTCTGCCTTATAAACTCCAGAGAGGCTTGGAGGAATAGACACAGAGGATGACAGATGCTGGAAGCCCAATGATCCTACTCTCTCTTCAAAGGGATGTATTTACATAATTATCCTTTCCCAGTACAATCACATACATGCCATATATTCACCACACACACAGACACACACATACGCGCACACAGACACATACACACACAAACACACAAAATACTAATCGGAATGCCCACACGTGTACTAAACACACACGTTCCCTTTCTAAACACACGCGTTACCTTTTAAACACGAATGCTCCCTTTCTAAACACACACGGTTTCTTTCTTAACGATCGAGAGGATTGACTCTTGGCGTACTTCATGCCTCATGAGTTTGAAGCTCTCTCTCCCTTCGCAGGCCGTTATTACTGACCTCTCTCCTCCACTCCATCCTCTCATCACCATCATCACCCCCTCTGTTTTCTCATCTCCTTGTTATTCTATGGTGCTGTTAGTTCTGTAATGACTCGTAGCCTTAATGCTGTTGCTGGGCGTCGTTTGGTGAAATTACCAGCCATTTCAGGGTTGGGAAAGTGTATTTGCAGGGAGTGGGTATCTGTTGTGTATAGTGTGTGTGTGTGTGAACTTGTTTGTGTGTTTCTGACAAATCAGCAGCCAGTGAGTCCCAACTGAATGTCAACCCCCCCCCCCCCCCCCCCCCACACACACACACACACCCACACACACACAAACCCACACAGTTGAGATTAGTAATTAACACTTTTGCTTCCCAGCCAAGGCTCATAGGTACCCTCATACTAACTGTCCTGGTACTTCCTGTCAATAAATGTTTTATTGTTATTCATATCATTCTGCATCTATTTTTAAATAGTGCAGTTTGCATTTCTGTGTAGCTCTCTGCCACTTCACTGTGATATTGAGATGAAGGGTGGGTGATCAGTTTCGGATATCACACAATGGAGCAGTAGGGAATGGGCTTGGTGTGTTACCTCCAGGAAAAGAAATGCATACATCAGGAATGCTCTCATGATAAACAAACTAAAGTGATGTAAAAGAAGGCAATGAGGCAAAGAGGACTTCCCGCCAGAGGGCTTCATCATCGCAAAATAAAAAAAATGTGTTAAAGATAACGAGTTCAATAAAACATATTTACCTAGTCAGATTGATTAGGTTTATAATAATGCATTGTTATAGGAAATAAATTGTACAGTGCCTGTAGAAATTCTACCCCGCACATTTTTTGTCAGTGCCTCAGAGTTTCATGCATTTAATTGAGTATTTTTTACGCATATCAACACTATTCCACACTTCCACAAAGTGTTTTTTGTATTATTTAGAAATACAATTATATATAAAAATACGAAACTGATATCATAATTGGATACACCCTGTATACATGTAATAGCAATTATGAATTAGCTAGGCTGTAACCAATCAGCAATAGGAATTTACAATTGATCAATATAAATTAATCATTTTTAAAATAGGCTTTTGTATGCAACAAAAAATTCTGGTGAATTAATGTTGGTAAACTCTTTCAGATACTATGGACATCTTTGAAATAATAATGTAACAATTCTACATAGACTTTCTATAGACACCGAAAACACAATTCAACCCACCCTATGACAACCTCCTGGGGTAACCTGCTTCATTCTCATAAAAGTGATTTTCTAGTCACAGGTGGTAGGGAACACTGCACAATTACTCAGCAGATATGGAGTTTGAATGGAATACCTCAGCCAGGTCTTACAGAATAAAGATCAGACCAAAAGCAATATGGTGCCTGTTTTACTGAGTACCTGACTACAGCTGCCGATTATCAAAAAAAAGATCATGTTAATTGGAATAATATGACAAGAATAACATGTAATGTTAACATGATGGGGACAGTAAACGGCAGTGCAACAGTAAGAGTCTAGGGACACAATCAATAAATATTCAGAATATTCAGTCATGCACTGGGCCTGGGCATCAAATTAAGATGTCCTTGATAACTAGTGACTCTGGATGAAAGAGATCAACTGATCTCTATTATTATTTTTATGTAAATAATATGCACATACTGTCTAACAGTTTAAGAGTAAAGGAATGCAGAGAAATCTAGAGATAGCATCTCTTGTCTTTTACAAATGGGTGACTTGTTTTCTTGATTGGATTAATTTGTCACAAATGTATCGATAATATTTCTGTTTAGCTGTCATCATATAGGCAATGAGGTATTATCCAATATGGCAACTTTCTGGTCAATACGCTCTTAGTCTCGGTCCACTGCTGGCCTACAGGGAGATTAATGGCCTAGCTGTCTGGTAAGCAAAATAAACTATGCAATTTTCTGCTTGTTTAAATATAGGAGACTCCTGGCCCCGTCTTGAGAGTTTGGGATTTACATGAAAAAAACGAAATGTCAAACCAAATTGAAACTGCAATTAAAGGAATAGTTGTAATGAGCGTGGGTAATTGGGATTCATAGCATCATTGTTTGGTCACAGAAACAACTGGTATTAATCAGCTGTAAAGGCTCCGAGTGTAACCCGAGGTAAACAAACAAGTAAATAATATTTAATTTACCGTTTTGTGAAGAATAACTGATGCATATCCAAGTCTTATAATTTCCTGGACACTGCATCAAAGGCATTTAACAGGAGATTTTTTTTGCTCACTGCCAGATAAAACCCAGTCAGTAATTTAGAAAACTGTTGTGTCACTGTGCAGAGCAGTTTCTGTCTCCTCCTTTCTGAAAGGCACCCTTCTCTCTGTTCCTCTCTGCCATGCAGAAACCTTAGTCTCTGACAACCCATGACTCAGACAAAGCAAAATGCCACTGTTTGCGAAGGATATTATAACTGGTGGTTCAAATGACATTCACACAGTCTGGGAGCATGTAGGTTGCACCAGGGTCAATCCGAAGTTAAGTTTAGTTCTTCCCAAGGTTTATTTATTTTGGGGGTGTCGTATGTTAGTTATGCAAAAGCGCAAATCTGTCCATAAACATTTGAAATGTCCGTTTTTAAGTGTGAGTAGGATCATTTCTGTTGATGTTATTGTTGAGAGTGTGCATATTTAGGCACTGGGAAAATATTGCAGTTAGTATTTTTTTCCTTTCTGATTTTGTCACTGGATGTTTTAAGATCTTCTGCTAACATCTTATTTTATACTTAACGTATTTCATGAACAAAGACATCTAACACCAAATGCCCCCCTGTGACAACGTGATTGCCCACTTATACTAAATAACCCTCTGTGCTTTGACTGCACTCAGACTTCAGGCTTCCGGTAATGGCCAGTTGTTAGTGGGAGCTTGCTGATTGGCCTGTCATCTCATTCTACTGGGCATAATTTGAGTTTAGATTTTATATTTTCATTTGGTTGAGTTGTCACCATTTTTTAAGTCAACATTAAATCAACATCAAAATGTCACAATGTCATTGGATTTAGGTAAAAGTTTGTGGGGGAACGATGTGAAAACCCCTTTAGGGTTTTTGTTTTATTTTATGGAATGTTATGGGAGCCCTGAACTGTAAGGTGATTTTTTTTTGTGCTGTATTTTATCAGATAATTTCGAGATAATATCTCATTAAAATGATATAGTATCTTGTTATAACAAGATAGTATCTCATTAGTCTTTAAAAATAGAAATCTAAATTATTTCTTGTTATAACGAGATTCTATCTCGAAATTATGAGATAAACTAAAGATGCAGCACCAACATTTTTTTTTTTCACTTTATGGTTCAGGGCTTCCATACTATATTCAGCATCACAACATTGATTTATTCACTGGAAATTATCTGGAAACAAAGTTGATTCAATCATGTTTTGGGCAAACAATTTCTATTCATTTAACATACAGTGCATTTGGAACATGTTCAGACCCCTCTACTTTTTCCACATTTTGTTGTGTTATAGACTGAATTTATTATTGATTATTTGTATTTCTTGCCATCAGTTTACACAAATACCCCATAATTAAAAAGCAAACATTTTTGCTTTTAATTATGGGGTATTTGTGTAAACTGATGGCAAGAAATACAAATAATTTATTGAAAATAAAAACTGAAATTTCTCATGTACATACAGTTGTGCTCATAAGTTTGCATACCCTGGCAGAAATTGTGAAATGTAGGCATTGATTTTGAAAATATGACTGATCATGCCAAAAGTCTTATTTAAGGATAGTGATCATATGAAGTCATTTATTTTCACACAGTTGTTTGGCTCCTTTTTAAATCAATCATAACAGAAATCAGCCAAAAGGCCCTGATCGAAAGTTTACATACCCTTGAATGTTTGGCCTTGTTACAGACTCCGAAAGTGACACACACAGGTGAAAATGGCAATTAAAGGTGAATTTCCTTCATCTGTGGCTTTTTAAATTGCAATTAGTGTCTGTGTATAAATAGTCAATTTGTTTGTTAGCTCTCACATGGATGCACTGAGCAGGCTAGATACTGAGCCATGGGGAGCAGAAAAGAACTGTCAAAAGACCTGCGTAACAAGGAAATTCCATCTTTATAAAGATGGAAAAGGATATAAAAAGATATCCAAAGCCTTGGAAATGCCAGTCAGTACTGTTCAATCACTTATTAAGAAGTGGAAAATTCGGGGATCTCTTGATACCGAGCCAAGGTCAGGTACATCAAGAAAGATTTCAGCCAAAACTGCCAGAAGAATATTTCAGGATACAAAGAAAAACCCACAGGTAACCTCAGGAGAAATACTGGCAGCTCTGGAAAAAGATGGTGTGGTTGTTTCAAGGAGCATGGCGAACAAAAATGGGCTGCATGGTTGAGTTGCCAAAAAGAAGCCTTTACTGCACCAATGCCACAAAAAAGCCTGGTTACAATATGCCCGACAACTCCTCGACACGTCTCACAGCTTCTGACACACTGTAATTGGTAGTGACGAGACCAAAATAGATCTTTATGGTCACAACCATAAGCGCTATGTTTGGAGAGGGGTCAACAAGGCCTATAGTAAACAGAATACCATCCCCACTGTGCAGCATGGTGGTGGCTCAATTATGTTTTCGGGTGTGTGAGCTCTAAAGGCACGGGGAAACTTGAATGCAGGATGTTATCAGAAAATACTGTCCGACAATTTGCATTCTTCTGCATGAAAGCTGCGCTTGGGACGCTCTTGGACATTCCAGCACGACAATGACCCTAAGCACAAGGCCAAGTTGACACAGCAGAAAAAGGTGAAGGTTCTGCAGTGGCCATCACAGTCTCCTGACCTTAATATCATCGAGTCACTCTGGGGAGGTCTCAAATGTGCGGTTCTTGCAAGACGACCAACGACATTGCATGACCTGGAGGCATTTTGCCAAGACGAATGGGCAGCTATACCACCTGCAAGAATTCGGGGCCTCATAGACAACTCCTGCAAAAGACTGCATGCTGTCATTGATGCTAAAGGGGGCAATACACAGTATTAAGAACTAAGTGTATGCAGACTTTTGAACAGGGGTCAGTTCATTTATTTATTTTTTGCCATGTTTTGTTTAATGATTGGGCCATTCTGTTATGACTTACAGTTGAATGGGAATCCCATAAGAAATAAAAGACGTGTTTTGCTGGCTCAGTCATGTTTCCTTTACAAATGGTGCATTTATTACCAATTCTCCAAGGGTATGTAAACTTTTGAGCACAACTGTATTAGAGCAGTCAAACATGCTTTTTCCTCTTTTGTGTAATTTCTATGACGGACATGTCCGAGTTTAGGCTTATTTCTTTCACTCTGAAGTATTGGAGTTTTCCAAGTGTCTAGGGCTGTTATCCTCCAGCACAAACATAGCTCTTTAGGGATAGACTGAAACACACCAGTCAGCACATTAAGGCAGAGAGGCTGTATATTACAATGAAACCCCATTCTCTTTCAGCTCCCAAGGCCCCACTTCTTCACTGTCGTTAACAGTCAAAAGGTGTACTGTCTCTTCCCCTACAGTGACAGTCAAAAACGAAGCATATGAGATATAGCAAACTGAATTGGCAAAATATATTCAGTCACCCGTGGAAGTCAAATGGAGGTTCAATAAATTAATTGTATTTATTATATTTTTTCTTAATGTCTTTCGTATAGAAATGGTAACACAGACTGATGCTAGAATATACACCATCACATTGTGTGTGCGTGTGTGTATCTGTGTGTGTGTGTGTGTGGGTACGTGTTTCTTCCATCGTTTGGCAAGGATTTTAATTACTTCCCATCTCAGTACATCGTCTTCCTATCTCCCAGCAAGGTCACAGAGGAGTGTGTGCCTCCTCATTCTCCATCTCAGCCTTCGGAAAGACTCCTCCTTCTCCCTGATACCAACGTCACAAAGCTCTTAGGACAGGCTAAGGACTGAGCCAAGCCAGCCTGGATTGAACCAGTATCCATATATCTCATGTAGATAATACATTCTCAATTAGCCTTAATCTGTGTTGCTTTGAATAGGAACACCACATCTACCCAGTACTGGCCCTCTTGGGGGGATATGGAATGGACCAGCCAATAGAAGCAAATAGCTATGTGGCAAATGTGAAGGAATCCAGTGTCATTTGTGACTGATGATAATCAGATTGCTCTAAAGAATAGTGTCACCTTGGAAAAACCTCAGTAGAAAAAAGATTAAAGTTGAATGTTGAATATTGTAGAAATGGTGGCACCTCTGTCAGACTGCTGTGCTGAAACTGAGGCAGGTGTGACATGGGGACACTATCGGGCTCCACCCCTTCTGTAATCTTGGAGGATCAGACTTCATTTGAATCACTTTTAGACCACATCCCTTTTTGATTTGATCAAAACCTTTCAAGCCAGAAGTTTTTACAGATAGGTGGTGTTGAAAGCCTCACTTTACCTTGAGACATCCTTGTCTTCATGACTGAAAATGAAAGACTGGGCATTCTTGGGCCGATGACCCTCTTTGTGGTGGTAAACCAAAGGTAAAATGTCAATTCAAATAACATTTCAATTAAGTACCAGACCATGCTGAATTGCATTTTTTAGAAGGTGTCCACTCCAGGAATTATATTTAAGGACTGAAACAATTTTTGGGGGGAAAAACGAATAGTTTGGTTAGTAGCAAGTCTTACTTTAGTGTTGATGTGCAGATGTGTTAAGTTTAAATCGAAATGGCTGTGATCAAGAAGTGATCACTTTAATTACATGGAACAACCCTAAAACAATCTGGTGCCCATCCCCTTGTAGTGTTTGATGTATTTTCTGTCATTTATCCAGACCATAGATAGGTTTTAATAATATCAAGTCAGTGAGCTGGTAATGGATAAGGTCAGAGGGAAGGTATCATCCCTGTGTATTAAGATACAGCTATAATGACTGTGTTAGTCTGTGTATTAAGATACAGCTATAATGACTGTGTTAGACTGTGTATTAAGATACAACTGTAATGACTGTGTTAGTCTGTGTATTAAGAGACAGTTGTAATGACTGTATTAGACAGTGTTTTAAGATACAGCTGTAATGAATGTGTTAGACTGTGTATTAAGATACAGCTGTAATGAATGTTTTAGTCTGTGTATTGAGATACAGCTGTAATGAGTGTGTTAGACATTGTTTTCTATTGACTGTGACTGTCTAAGAACAAGATATCAGATTAGTAAAGAGTGGATTAGTGTGTGTGTGTGTGTGTGTGTGTGTGTGTGTGTGTCAGAACAACCTGTCTCACCAATGCCAGAAGCCTCTTTGACCAAAGATTCTCTCTTGTCTGCTGTGTTTTGGTTCATGTATCCAAGCTCAAAAGTGACAAGTTCACACATTATGGTTCCTGGTCATGTCCCATAATCTCTTGACTAGGATTCAAGATTGTATAAGAAAATTCAGTCTACAGCTACTTGTCAAAATAACAGAAATATAGACAAAGTGCCTTAATGGGGCATTATTTGGGGTCCTATATAGAGTTGTAGAAGATGAACCCTGAAAGGCAAATAACCTGGGGGGTTCTATCTCTACCCAAGAGTGTACAAATGTGTCCCTGAGCAAGACAGTGTAACCATTTTCCTTCTTTTTCATTGCTGAAAATAAGAATATATGCTTAGTCATGGTCCTTACTACAGTATGAGAGGTGTCTTGAATTGGGTTTTTGAACTTGAAAAAATAAGTCTCTTTGCTGTATGTGTGTTACTAAAATGAATGCTATTAAAATTGGATATAACATTATGTACAGTAATTTAGGCAGTTTCACAGCTGAATAGCATGTCCCTTGGTGATTCCAGTCTCATTCAGATGGGATGCAGGGAAAGAAACTTGATCAACCCAGCTAGTACAAACCCAAATCTTAGCAACTGGTTACTAGGAATGAATTCTCATTAAAGTTCAGAGTATTTGAAAGAATAGCAAAAAACATTGTGTACACAAACCATACTGTCAGTGATTAAACCTGGATTTAACCTGAGCTGGTTCTGCTCTCTCCCTTCTCTTGGATGTGACTGAATTGGTGACTAGTAATAGTGGATGTCCATGGACTTCTGTGGAGATCATTCCCCATTTACTTCATTCATCTAGATACTACAGATGGCCCTCAGTAAACTTGACTGAACCTAGCTACAGTAGTACAACCACGTTTCCAATAAAGTTGGGATGCTGCTTAAAATGTAAATAAAAACAGAATGCAATGGTGTGCAAATAATTTCAACCCTATATTAAATAGAAAATTGTACAAAGACAAAATATCAAATGTTCAAACTGACACATTTTATTGTTACTTTAAAAATATATGCCCATTTTCAATTTGATGCCAGCAACATGATTCAAAAAGTTGTGACAGGGGCAACAAAAGACTGGAAAAGTTGTGTAATGCTAAAAAACTAAACCTGGTTGAATATAACACAACTAATTAGGTGAATTGGCAACAGGTCAGTAATATGTCTGGGTATTAAAATATAATTCCAAAGAGGATGGGTCTGCCAGAAGTGAAAATGGGGTGGGGTTCACCACTCTGTAAAAGACTGCATGGGCAACAATTTACGAATGACATTTCTCAATGTAAAATTGCAAAGAGTTTGGGAATCTCATCATCCACAATACATAATATAATTAAAAGTATGCAAGGGGACAAGGCCGAAAAACCAATATTGGATGGCCGTGATCTTTGGGCCCTCAGGCAGCACTGCTTTAAAAACAGACGCAAATCTGTAGTGAATGTCACTGCATGGGCTCAGGAACACTTCCAAATACTATTGTCTGTGAACACAGTATGTCGCTGCATCTACAAATCCAAGTTAAAACTCTACCATGCAAAGAAGAAATCATATAGATTTAGGTCCAGAAATATTTGGACAGTTTTCATCACAAGTTTTCCACCACTATGAATTTGAAATGAAACAACTGAGATGCAATTGAAGTGCAGACCTTCAGCTTTAATTCAAGGCGTTGAACAAAAATGATGAAACGTTTAGGAATTGCGGCCACTTTCATACATAGTCCCATTATTTCACGGGCTCAAATGTAATTGGAAAAATTAACACAGTCATAAATAAAATTATTTTTGAATACTTTTTGAATACTTTGTCGAGAATCCTTTGCAGGCAATGACTGCTTGAAGTCTGGAATGCATGGACATCACCAAACGCTGGGTTTCTTCCTTTGTGATACTTTGCCAGGGCTTTACGGTAGCTGTCTTCAGGTGTTGTTTGTTTGTGGGTCTTTTTGCCTTAAGTCATTTCTTTAGCAAGAGAAATACATGCTCTAGCAGGTTGAGATCAGGTGATTGACACGGCCATTGCAGAATATTCCACTTCTTTGCCTTAAAAAACTATTGGGTTGCTTTCGCAGTATGTTTTGGGTCATTGTCCATCTGTAAAGTGAAGCACCGTCCAATCAACTTCGCTGAATTTGGCTGAATCTGAACAGACAATACACTTTACACTTACACTTCAGAATTCATCTGGCTGCTACAGACAAAATAATATCAAAACTTGTGTCAGTGTCCAATTATTTCCGGCCCCTAACTGTAATCCTATATCAAGCAAGAATGGGAAAACATTTCACATTCAAAACTACAGCAGTTGGTCACCTCAGTTCCCAAAACTTACATAGTGTTGTTAAAAGAAGAGGTGTTGCAACACAGTGGTAAATGTGCCCCTGTTCCAACTTTTTGAAACGTGTTGCTGGCATCAAATTCAAATTCATCATTTGATATGTTGTCTTTGTACTATTTTCAAATAAATATAGAGATAAATGATTTGCACATCATTGCATTCTGTTTACTTGCATTTTACGCAGCGCCCCAACTTTTTTGGAAACAGGGTTGTACATTGACAGTGTTGTCCCCAGGTGTAGATTAACCATAAGCCAGAAGTGGCAACTGGCTCACACACTGACAGGGGCCTCGGGAACTCATAATTTACAATTATTGTAATTGTTTTAATAATTTAAAAAACACAATTTCCCCACTCAAGGCCCTCATGTCCTCCTGTTCAGGACTCTACTTTTGTTCTGTCTGGCTTTAGAGCAGATTGTTGTGCAGTTTGAGCTATTCACTTTTTGGTGAAAAAATTATTTTACACCATGAAAACTCTCATGTGCACAAAGAAACATAATAATAAAGGCAGCACTGAGAAGAATAAGCCATGTTTAGAACAGATCATTTATTATTTGGAATGAATACAATTAAAGGGATAGTTTGTCCAAAAGTTGTATTTTTCTAAATCTCTACTTAAAAAAAAGAGATATTCCTGAAGGCATATAGAGTAATTATTTTAAACAATCCATTATTCAGCTCTGTCCCAGTCTGTAAATAGCGTTATTATCATCTTCCAAATTCCTAAAATGGAAACGTTTTGTACCGCAATCGCAAAGCTGCATTGCAAGTGGAAAACTACTCCAAAACACTTCACACTACATTCAGTAATCTGTCACGGTAGCATAATTATTTTTTAACTGTACACTGACGAAAGAGCTGGCGGAATTGGCTTAATTCAAACCGGCACTAGTGAGCTATTTCCTACAGCCACCAAACACAGCTTTCGTTCTTCGGCAGTGATGGCATCGAGGTGAGTGTGAACTTTAACCTCAACAAGCTATGTGAAGATAGGTTGCTTCGCCTTGCTGACCCATTTTTGTTGGTGGACATCAGAATAATATTTGTAATTGTGGAAAATGCTGTGGTCATAAGAAAGGTACAAGGGACATGGGAGAGGAGACTTGAGGCTTCACTTGTTGCCATATCTGTAAGGTCTGTTCACAGTTCCATCACCAGGACGACATACACTCACCTAGAGGATTATTAGGAACACCTGTTGAATTTCTCATTAATGCAATTATCTAATCAACCAATCACATGGCAGTTGCTTCAATGCATTTAGGGGTGTGGTCCTGGTCAAGACAATCTCCTGAACTCCAAACTGAATGTCAGAATGGGAAAGAAAGGTGATTTAAGCAATTTTGAGGGTGGCATGGTTGTTGGTGCCAGACGGGCCGGTCTGAGTATTTCACAATCTGCTCAGTTACTGGGATTTTCACGCACAACCATTTCTAGGGTTTACAAAGAATGGTGTGAAAAGGGAAAAACATCCAGTATGAGGCAGTCCTGTGGGTGAAAATGTCTTGTTGATGCTAGAGGTCAGAGGAGAATGGGCCGACTGATTCAAGCTGATAGAAGAGCAACTTTGACTGAAATAACCACTCGTTACAACCGAGGTATGCAGCAAAGCATTTGTGAAGCCACAACACGCACAACCTTGAGGCGGATGGGGTACAACAGCAGAAGACCCCACCGGGTACCACTCATCTCCACTACAAATAGGAAAAAGAGGCTACAATTTGCACGAGCTCACCAAAATTGGACAGTTGAGGACTGGAAGAATGTTGCCTGGTCTGATGAGTCTCGATTTCTGTTGAGACATTCAGATGGTAGAGTCAGAATTTGGCGTAAACAGAATGAGAACATGGATCCATCATGCCTTGTTACCACTGTGCAGGCTGGTGGTGGTGGTGTAATGGTGTGGGGGATGTTTTCTTGGCATACTTTAGGCCCCTTAGTGCCAATTGGTCATCGTTTAAATGCCACAGCCTACCTGAGCATTGTTTCTGACCATGTCCATCCCTTTATGACCACCATGTACCCATCCTCTGATGGCTACTTCCAGCAGGATAATGCACCATGTCACAAAGCTCGAATCATTTCAAATTGGTTTCTTGAACATGACACTGAGTTCACTGTACTGAAATGGCCCCCACAGTCATCAGATCTCAACCCAATAGAGCATCTTTGGGATGTGGTGGAACGGGAGCTTCGTGCCCTGGATGTGCATCCCACAAATCTCCATCAACTGCAAGATGCTATCCTATCAATATGGGCCAACATTTCTAAAGAATGCTTTCAGCACCTTGTTGAATCAATGCCACGTAGAATTAAGGCAGTTCTGAAGGTGAAAGGGGGTCAAACACAGTATTAGTATGGTGTTCCTAATAATCCTCTGGTGAGTGTATAGCCTCCAGATCCCAAGGTCCTCCAGATCCCAAGATCCCCCAAATCCCAATCACAATGAATGCAGCAGTCCTCCCAGCTTCCAATCACCGAAATACTAAACCTGTTCAAGAGTTTGGGGTAGCTTTCTAACGTTCTTTGATCCTAGCATGCCTTCTGTGTTTATGATTTATCTTATCGTAGTCTGTACCTTCGCCTGAGCCTTTTTGACATACGCACTGGTATTTTGTATTTTGCCTGCTAGTTTACATAATTATGTCCATCATTGCAATACTTGCCATATCTATAATATTCAATACTTCTACCCATATCGTTCATATTCCCCATCCTACCCTTTTTAAAACTGGTGGTAGTTTACACTCTTATGTATATTATTGCTACATTTTTACTTACTACGTAGATGTTGTGTGCCATGTCACAAGAATTTCATTGTGCAGGAGGACACTGTGTTATTCGGTGTATTTGATAAATAAAATTTGAACTTCTGGATATACTTGGTTTTGGATCGACTTCTGCCTGTTCACACCTTGGCCATCCTGGGGTTTTTGGTTTGAAATTAAATTCTACCCTCTCTGCAATTGGGACAATACTTCTGACTCTACCAAGTCATATTGTGGGAGAATCAATGGAGCAACTTTGCCAACGAGACATACAAAGTTTGCTATAAACATTTTACAGAGCACCAGGACCCACGTTCACTTAGAAGAGGACTAAAGGTGACTGCAATTCCATCAAGTTACCCAGTTTTACCCGTGGAGACGACAGATAATAAGTAATACTTCCGATTGCTATGCTATCATACACAAAGTAAACATTGCCTCTGGATATTCTGGGCAAGGGTTGGGGATTAACTTGTTCACCACCCCCCCCCCCCCTTTAGCTGCTGGCAAGTTTTTATTCATTGTCTGTATATTATGGTTAGAACAAGTAAGGCTCTATCCCCCAGAAATTGTTCTTCCTGCTCGTATTCAGAGTCAGACACAATGCATATGTATTTTCCTTTCTCTCTCAATAAAATAAAGTTTGATTGTCTGAGGCGTATATCAAAGACAAAAACGTGCTTTCTAGCTAGCAAATACTAACTTTCATGTACTGTAACGTATACACTTACTCTTCCTGGAAGAATGTGTGGATTGATACAGTTGTGAACAAAACTGATTGATAAACACAGGAAGTACCTGTTTATTTGAAATGAGAATTATATTGCAAAAATTTAAACTTTATTTTGAGGAATACTACATCATCATGTTCTTTAAAGGTAAACAACATCACTTTTTTTAGAGTAGTTTTCCGCTTGCAATGAGGTTTTGCCATAGCGGTACGAACCCTTTCCATTCATGAATTTGGACAATGCTAATAATACTAACTACAGCCTGGGACAGAACTGAATAAAGGATTATTAATTTTTTTTTATCTATGTGCCTTCAGGAATAACTCTGTTGAGGTGCACTTTTTGAAAAATGGACGAACTATCCCTATAACTTATTTCAGACAGAAAACACCACATTTTAGTTAAACCATTCATTAGGAATATGCACAATAATTTTATACAGGTTTTGGCTTTAGGTTATGCTATTAAGACCAGAGCACATCAGACTGAATGAGAAACCTGACAATTAAATAGTCAGCATGAAATCCGATATTGTGATAAGAGCGGTCCCAGGCATCAGCTCATATGTCACTGACCAATGACCGCTCGGGTTTCCCTTTCTGAACTGGCTATGCTAATTAGTGATTGAAATTGATAGACACTATTATGTCCGGGGCTTGCCCCTTAGTAATATGCTAGACAGAGAGTCATACAATCTTAGCCAGCAAAACATAGGCTGTCTTGTACCTGCTTTCCATTCATTATTCAATAGCTACCTACTCATTGGCCATGCAGGTCCCCCTAGTGGGTAGTAAGGACAGCTCTATCTATCACTGGACCTGTGCTTCCGACCAACCATCCAGCCTGGAGCACTATAAAGGACCCTTGATAACCCAGCCACACACTGTTAATTCACCCACTGTTGGTTAGATGCTGACTGTGAAGGAAAACATGCTAAGATGATCAGGAACAGTTGGTGGAATCAACATAGCTAAATTCAAATGTATTATACATTCAGTAGGCGGATTATTAGGTTGCCCTCTAGTCGGACCTGGATGGGAAACCCTTTGCATCGAAAACATTCCCAAATTTTAGGATCATGGATTCTGCCTGTTGTGGGAAAGTTCCGTAGGGTATGTGTAGACATAATGCTATCCCACAGTCCCGGCAGATTGGATGGTGTGTATTCATGCTGTGAACATGCTGGCCTTCCATGTCATCCAATATATGCTCTACAGCGCAGGCTACTCAAGGAATCTGAACAGATGAAGGAATGCATCTGGTCAGCCACAATGTTCAGATGTGGTGTATTGTCAAGGTTTGCTTGATTAGAACCAAGAGACCAAGAGTGTTTCAGGAAAATATTCACCAAACCTTTTCAATGCCACCAGCATGTATCCACGAACAGATCTGTGGATTCAATCTTACACCAAATCTTTACCCTGCCACCATCAGCTTGCAATAGGAACTGGAATTTCATAGAACAGGCAATTTTATTTTACTCGTCATTTGTCTTGGGTAGGTGATTGCTTTGATGGCAATTCCATCGATTAGAACTCCTACCAAGGAAGGTAAGACAGAGATCAAATGCTCTTAAACACAAATAACAGTTTATTATATAATATTTACAAATAGAGACAGAAAGACACTAACATAAGATCAGTGAGAGTCTGTCTGAAGAACAGTTTAGAAAATCTCCTTTTTGTATTAGGTAAGAAAGTGTTACACAAAATGTGTACATTTTACAACATGTTAATTTGGTCTAAACCAGTTGGGTTTATTCCTCTTATCAGTTTCTCTCTCCGCCCAAGGTTCACCCAAATGCAGGATGCCTACCTGCATTTTACAAATACTATTTGAGTTCAATTGTCCACCCATATCTTGTCCCTCTCTTATTTACGACACGAAGAACATATCTTTCATTCTTCCTACTTGGCAAAATGCAGGTTTGGTACCTTTCTAATTAACCCAATACTAAACCAGCAATTCTCTACTCCCCTATACATCAGTAAAAGGCACTAACACATTAGTTCAACAACTTTCACCAACACTGCACACCGCACTGGCCTTTTCTTGTTTTTAAGTTATAGGAGTGGAACCCAGTGTGGTGTTGTGACTTGACTGATGAGTTTTCCTTTCTGCCATTCGCCACACTGTTACCCTGCCCTGTTGTCGTAGGTGAATAGCCTAGAATGGCAGACCTTTCAGAGAATTTTGGAACTGGTGATTATATGAAATCCGTGTCTATAGGAGCAATCCATTTTCTTGAATTGTTACAGTGTAGGAGATTATGGAAGCCCTGAAGCCCAAGGCAAAAAAGGCCTAGAGACAAAGTTTGTCTTGTATGAACGACTGAGTATCTCATTAAAAATAAACCAAATGTTTTTATACTAAGCAGTTCAAACTAGATACTAAGTCATGCAAACGAGATACACTTAGTCTCTGGGCCTTTTTTTGCCTTTTGCCTTGGGCTTCAAGTCTTCCGTAGAAGAGGTGTGAGTAGTTTTAAAAAATCCATTGACAGCTAGCAAAAAAAACTGCTACTTAACATTTAACAATTAACTACAAATCACATTACAGTTCATAACAGAGTAAAATACATACAATCAGAATTTCTCATATGTTTCAAATATGCTTTATGCTTCTTTTTCTAAAGCTGCATGTAAACGCCTTTAGCCAATAATGGTGCCTGTTGTTTTTTTACTACACATCAAATTGTGAAACATTTTTAATTAATTTGTATGTTTTGGTTTTTGTTGAGCTTAAGATCTTACAGATTATATTTAAGTTAAAATAGTTAAAAAATAATATTTTTTTTCAGTCAATGTAGCACCTTTGAAGACACTTTATTTCCAGAATCACTATTTACTTATTTCCAGAATATCAGTTTTTGCCCCACACCACCACTATTTAATTTTAGCCTGTCGAAGTAAGGTGTAGACCACTATATCTGGTCTGATATTGAATCAGCAAAAAATTCTGATTCAGTGCTGATTCTGCCTGTTAAAGCCACTTGTGTTCCTGTCACGACCTCCAAATAGTGACTCCAATGCAACAAACATGGGAGCCTCCTGTTTCCCTAAGATAGCAAATAGAAAAAAAAAGTGCTAGGTTACCTCGCTACGTGTTGGGAGAGAAATAACAAGGCAAAGACAGAGTTAGGGGGAGAGAAAGGAAGATACAGCGGGAGGAAAAGAGAGAGATCAAGTGCTAACAGGGAGTCAGAAGGTTGGGAGAAAGTAAAATGAGAGTAAAGGAGGCTCAGGGAAGGAGAAGCAAAAGGCAGAGACCACCTGGGCAGGCTGATTGTGATGACTGTTATATGATGGAGTGTCTCACTCCACACACATCCTTAGACTCTCTTATGGAAGACCGAACAGGTGTGAGCAGGTGTGATGTGGTGGTTTGATCTCTCCCTCTGTTTCTCTCTATTTTCTCTCCCTTCATCCGTCTCTGTGTCACACATAGCCAGATGCTGTTCGAAGGTCTCTTCCTCATTGTCATTCTGTGGAGACGCTCGCCCTCCAAATCTATCTCCAGGGGAGCTGAGCTTTTATAGTGATTACACAAGTCCTTCAGGTTGACACATACACACACACACACACACTTGTCCCTTCCAGACTCATGCCTTAGGATGTACACTTCTGTGACAAAATAAGCAGGGGTTTTCAAACTGGGTCTTTGTTAATACTAACATTGTTAATACTGACAACAACGACAGATTAAATGTATTCTGGCCAACCGATCTGTGGAATAAGTTGAGAGGATGCTCAATGCATCGGGGCAGGGAGGAGGGGGGCTGATTCATTTGTTGTTACAAACGTGTTCAAAATCTAGAAAAAGCCTGGTCGTGGAAGCTCTGGAGCTTAGACATGGGGTTGACAAGGTGGCCAGCAGGGGTGCATGTGAGTGCATGTGTGGGTTGGAAGCAGGTCTGAACGGGTAAGGCTGACAAAGGTGGAAGGAGGCTTTGTAGGTCAGAAGGAGGTTCTTAAAATCCATGTGTTGGGTGCCAGTGGAGTTCACGGATGACAGAGGTGATGTGCCAGAGAGTGTGGGTGAGAAGTCTGGCTGCCAAGTTTTTAACAATTTGGAGCTGATATAGGGATCTTGAGTTGATCTTGGACTGTAATGAGTTGCAGTATTGGAGACGGCAGGATAATAATGCATGTATGAGGTTTTCAATGGCAGGATAGGATAGGGAGGACCTGACTTTGTCAGTGTTGCTGAGGTGGAATAATGAAGATCTGACAAGCTACCTTTTGTGTTAGTAAAAGAAAGGGGTGTAGTGACACAGCGTTGTTGTCAATGGTTGCCAGTTTTGGTGAAGGTGCATTTAAGGTGGACTTCCTTTGTACCGCTGTTGAGCTTGAGGAAGTTTTGTTGCATGTGGGTCAGAGGTGGCTTCAATGACAAAGCAAGAAGCATGTTTTTAGATCTATGAGCCAATTTATTGAAAAAGAAATACTGAAATATGTAATGTACATAAGTATTCTGACCCATGACAGTCACTCCAAATTGAGCTGATATGCATCCTGTGTCCTTTGATCATCCTTGAGATGATCTCATCCTTGAGAGTCACTACAACCTAATTGGAGTGCACTTGTGGCAAATTTAATGTAAGGGCACACACCTGTCTTTATAAGGTCCTATGCTTCACAGTGCATCTCAGAGAATAAACTAAGCCATGATGTCTAAGGAACTTTCTATAGACCCCCGAGATAGAATTGTGTTGAGGCAAGATTTAGGGAATGTGTTAAAATAGTTCCAGGAGTGGACTGTGGTCCATCATTGTGAAATGGAAGAATTCAATTTTGTAGAGCTAGCCCTCTGTCCAAACTAAGTAATAAGAGGAGAATGGCCTCGGTCAGGGGAGGTGACCAAGAACTAAACAACCATTCTAACAGAGCTTCAGAATTTCTCAGCAGAGATGAGAGAATCTGCCAAGAGGATTACCATTTCTGTAACACTCCATCAATCAGGCTTTTATGGTACAGTGGCTAGATGGAAGCCAATCCTGAGTGAACATTATTTGACTTGATGCCTGAAGGACTCTGAGAGCTTTAGGGAAAAGTTTATCTGGTCTCATGAGACCAAAATCAAAGGTACCGCTCATCATCTGGCTAATAACCTCCCTACGGTCAAGCATGGTGGTGGGAGCATCATGCTATGGGGATGCTTCTCAGCAGCAGGTGCTGGGAGACTGGTCAGGATTAAGGGAAGGATGAACAGAACAAAACACAAAGAGGTCCTTGAAGAAAACGTGATCCATAGTGTACAGGACTGCAGATTCGGGGCTAAGATTTATGTTTCAGCATAACACTTACACTCACCTAAAGGATTATTAGAAACACCATACTAATACTGTGTTTGACCCCATTTCGCCTTCAGAACTGCCTTAATTCTACGTGGCATTGATTCAACAAGGTGCTGAAAGCATTCTTTAGAAATGTTGGCCCATATTGATAGGATAGCATCTTGCAGTTGATGGAGATTTGTGGGATGCACATCCAGGGCACGAAGCTCCTGTTCCACCACATCCAAAAGATGCTGTATTGGATTGAGACCTGGTGACTGTGGGGGCCATCAGTACAGTGAACTCATTGTCATGTTCAAGAAACCAATTTGAAATGATTCGAGCTTTGTGACATGGTGCATTATCCTGCTGGAAGTAGCCATCAGAGGATGGGTACATGGTGGTCATAAAGGGATGGACATGGTCAGAAACAATGCTCAGGTAGGCTGTGGCATTTAAACGATGCCCAATTGGCACTAAGGGGCCTAAAGAGTGCCAAGAAAACATCCCCCACACCATTACACCACCACCACCAGCATGCATAGTGGTAACAAGGCATGATGGATCCATGTTCTCATTCTGTTTACGCCAAATTCTGACTCTACCATCTGAATGTCTCAACAGAAATCGAGACTCATCAGACCAGGCAACATTCTTCCAGTCTTCAACTGTCCAATTTTGGTGAGCTCGTGCAAATTGTAGCCTCTTTTTCCTATTTGTAGTGGAGATGAGTACCCGGTGGGGTCTTCTTCTGTTGTAGCCCATCCGCCTCAAGGTTGTGCGTGTTGTGGCTTCACAAATGCTTTGCTGCATACCTCGGTTGTAACGAATGGTTATTTCAGTCAAAGTTGCTCTTCTATCAGCTAGAATCAGTCGGCCCATTCTCCTCTGACCTCTAGCATCAACAAGACATTTTCGCCCACAGGACTGCCTCATACTGGATGTTTTTCCCTTTTCACACCATTCTTTGTAAACCCTAGAAATGGTTGTGGCGTGAAAATCCCAGTAACTGAGCAGATTGTGAAATACTCAGACCGGCCCGTCTGGCACCAACAACCATGCCACGCTCAAGATTGCTTAAATCACCTTTCTTTCCCATTCTGACATTCAGTTTGGAGTTCAGGAGATTGTCTTGACCAGGACCCCACCCCTAAATGCATTGAAGCAACTTCCATGTGATTGGTTGATTAGATAATTGCATTAATGAGAAATTGAACAGGTGTTCCTAATAATCCTTTAGGTGAGTGTAAGTGGCTTCGGGAAAAGTCTGTGAATGTCCAAGAGTGGCCTAGCCAATGCCTGGACTTGAACCCCATTCAGCAACTGTGGTGAGACCTGAAGATCGCAATTCACCAACACTCCACATTCAATCTGACAGGGCTTGATGATCTGTAAGGAAAACTTGGAGCAACTGCACAATTCCAGATGTGCTAAGTTTGTTGAAGCCCTTTTCTCTCCTGCACCTCCTCTCTCCCTACCTCTCTGTCCCACTTTACCATTCTTTCTCCTGCTCCTCCTCTTTACCATTCTCACTATCCCACTGTACTCTTTTCTCCTGCCCTTCCTCTCTCCAATCCTCTCTGTCCCACTGTACCCTCCTCGCTCATGCCCTTACTCTCTTTGTACCTTCCCTGCCTTCTTTCTGTCCAGTCAGCTCGTTTTACCCACTCTTGTCATACCCTCACCCTATGTGGTTTACTGGTAATATAAATGAACTAATGCATAATCCTTATGTGCCACGGAGGGAAAGTATACTTTAAGGGGCAAGCGATGTTCTCCATTAAGAGACAAACACTGGATGTTTGCTGTGTTGTTAAATGCAATTAGCAAGTTTATTAATAGGGATAAATCATAGTCTAGTGATTTGGATATAATTGGCTGTAGAGGAGGTACAGTATTTTGTGCTGTTGTTTCATTGGAAGCTGACTTACTGATTATCATCATACCATGTAGGTATTCAGGACTAAGCTCTGGCATGTATTGATATGATATACAGTGTCTCACAAAAGTGAGTACACCCCTCACATTTTTGCTAATATCTTTTCATGAGACAACACTAAAGAAATGACACTTTGCAACAATGTAAAGTAGTGAGTTTATAGCTTGTATAACAGTGTACATTTGCTGTCCCACCATTATTTTCCAGCACTGCCTTAACCCTCTTGGGCATAGAGTTCACCAGAGATTCACAGGTTGCCACTGGAGTCCTCTTCCACTCCTCCATGATGACATCATAGAGCTGGGGGATGTTAGAGACCTTGTGCTCCCCCACCTTATGTTTGAGGATGCCCCACAGATGCTCAATAGGGTTTAGGTCTGGAGACATGCTTGGCGAGTCCATCACCTTTACACTCAGCTTCTTTAGCAAGGCAGTGGTCGAGTTTGGGGTCATTATCATGTTGGAATACTGCCCTGTGGCCCAGTCTCCGAAGGGAAGGGATCATGCTTCAGTATCATGCTTCAGTATCAGAGCTTCAGGATCATGCTTCAGTATGTCACAGTACATGTTGGCATTCATGGTTCCCTCAATGAACTGTAGCTCCCCAGTGCTGGCAGCACTCGTGCAGCCCCAGGCCATGACACTCCCACCACCATGCTTGACTGTAGGCAAGACACACTTGTCTTTGTACTCCTCACCTGGTTGCCGCCACACACGCTTGACATCATCTGAACAAAATACGTTTTTATTGGTCTCATCAGACCACGGGACATGGTTCCAGAAATCCATGTCCTTAGGCTGCTTGTCTTCAGCAAACTGTTTGCAGGTTTTCTTATGCATCATCTTTAGAAGAGGCTTCTTTCTGGGACGACAGCAATGCAGACCAATTTGATGCACTGTGCGGCGTGTGGTCTGAGCACTGACAGGCTGATCCTCCACCGCTTCAACCTCGGCAGCAATGCTGGCAGCACTCATACGTCTATTTGCCACGTGCTCTCAACTTCTTTGATTGACCATGGTGAGGCCTGTTCTGAATGGAACCTGTCCTGTTGGCCACCTTGCTGCAGCTCAGTTTCAGGGTTTTGGCAATCTTCTTATAGCCTAGGTCATCTTTATGTACAGCAAGAATTCTTTTTTTCAGATCCTCAGAGAGTTCTTTGCCATGAGGTGCCATGTTGAACTTCCAGTGACCAGTTTGAGAGCGATAACACAAAATTTAAGACACCTGCTCCCCATTCAAACCTGAGTCCCTGTAACACTAATGAGTCACATGACACCGTTTGTGTTACAAGGAGGGAAAATGGCTAATTGGGCCCAATTTGGAAATTTTCACTTAGGGGTGTAATTTGGACATTTTCACTTTGACATTAATGGCTGTGTGTTGAGTTATTTTGAGGGGACAGCAAATTTACACTGTTATACAAGCTGTACACTCACTACTTTACATTGTAGCAAAGTGTCATTTCTTCAGTGTTGTCACATGAAAATATATAATCAAATATTTGCTAAAATTTCAGATATACTGTACATGCTCTGAATGTTTATGTCTAGCTCTGTTCAGTATATGTTTGATAATTAGCAGAAGTAGCGAAACCAAACAGGAAAGACAAAGCAATGTCTTATGTCAATCTCAATTGACCACCAAGCAATAATGACCCATCTGCTTAAACATATGAGAAACATAACTCAACGTAATATTGAAAAAGTATTTTTGGCAAGTGTTGACTGTGCCAATGTCATATAGTAAATAATTGTAAATATGGGAGAGGGGGACTATGGCTGGCAACCCTGATCACATTGTTATTTATAGCTACAGCCATGAAGATGAGTCTGTTCCTTATAAGGTGTCCTTTCTGAATATGCAACTTGTGCTTAGGTAACTCATACAGCTAGTGTACTTCAGATGTTTTTGTGACTTAGTCAAACACCGCATTCTGCAAGCCATATGCAATGCAATAGATTAATGCAGCAGTCAGACAAACATAGTAAAAAAAATGACTAACACACATACACCTATATAATTTACATAGGAACTGATGACGTCCTGCTGTATCACGTGTGAGACAATCTGACCACTGAGGTTTTAATAGTTCAGTAGAGCCACAGGTTTCTGAAATACCCTGTTCTCTCATTATAGTACATGAGGTCTAGGAAGTGTCAATACATCAACTGAAGGTTCAAATTATAAGACTTTGTAGCAGTTTGTGGCAACATCAATTTCTAGCTAATGTTACAAACAAATGGTGTTTTGTAGGGTAGAATAGAGGGAGGAGAGGAGAGAGATAGGTAGAGTGGAACAAAATGTGTGGGAGAGAGGGAGAGCAGGAAACAGGGCATAAGAAGGACATAATCCAGGACTTATCATAATCCATACATAACAAGAAGAAGTATAAAAAGGTTGTGGTGTACTCTGCTGGCAGTCTGGAGTGCCAACTGAGCTGGTGTTCCACAGTAATGAGTCAGACGGGTGCAGTGCCTGTGTTCCAGAGCTCATGAGGTCCTTGGTGCGTTCCTTCCAAACATTGTGTTCTAGGAGTCTGCATTTCACTGGCTGAGGCTGCACTGAGAACTAGGGCTTATTACCACTCTTCTTGTCTGTCTTTGTGAGCTAAATTGAATCACAACACTGCATTCTACCTTCACCAGAGAAGAGAGAGGCATAGTAAAGTCTTTCGTACAACCAGGTACCATTGTTAGAAAAATATAAATGTTCTGCAGAATACACCATAGCATCTCAGAGTGGATATTATATCACAGTCCTAGTTCCTCTTGTTTCCTATTCCTTCCTTTGATTCTGCTCATTACCATATTCACTTGCCCCCTGACCTTAGTCACGTGCCTGTGTACCCAGGAGATACCAGGGGATTATTTGGCGTGAAGGAGACAGAGGTTTAGCAACAATTGGACATGACAGGCCATTCATCAAGCCCAAGGTATCTGTTCCACCATGTGCATGGCTCCCAGTCATTCTATACCCTGCACTATTTCTTCCAAAACACTGTTAATTCCAACCCGGCAAAGCCACTATGAACAACTTCAATGGTTTTTGCTCCTTTTGATCAATGCCCCAACTAATTAGAATATAACTAAATCTAAATTGGTATTGGAAAACCCCTGTAGACAAAACAATTATAATAAATACTTGATTATGTAAGGTCCTGTATTTCTCTTTTAACTTTTTTTGGTTTGGTATCAGTTATTTCTGTGTTTTTTGGTTACTGATTCTAGTTTTTGTAGTTCTGTGTCTAGATCCAGTTCTGCATATTTATGCTTTATTATAAATTTGATTGATGGATTATTTTGTTTAGACACCCCCCCTTATTACCTTAATACGGTTCACCTGTTTTCTGTGCCACCTGTTCCCATCATCTTTTGCCTAGTTCAGTCCTTGTTCTTGTTGTCTTTGTGAAGTATTGTTTGTGCTGTCACAACTTTACAAAGCCTTTTTGAAGTATGTGGTATATTTGATCCTTAGCTGTACCATAGCCATTGCCTCTATTTTGATACTCAGTCTGTTTTCTGATGACACCTCTATCCTGACCCTCCTGTACTTTTGCCTGACCTTTGTTTATTCCCTGTGAATTACCTTTTGCCTGCCTTTTGACCAGGTTACCAGCCTCTTCCTTTGGTACATACTAAATAAACACCTGCTTGCAACCTGTACTTGAAACCAGCACTTTGTCTCCCATCATATTCGTTACAGATTACACTGACTTTTAATTCTATTTTCTATACAATCAGATTTTAGAAAGCATTTGTAAAAAGCATATTAGAGAGAAACAATTACCTCTCTAGAATCCTCTTAAGCCTGTATGCGTCATAAAAGGAAAGAACCCTCTGTTTTCCTCCAAATCCACTGAGTTTAAATATCCGTTTGTAGCACAGTTTGGTTCCAACGTCCATTTTTTTAGTCACTCTGGAGGATATTACTAAGATTAAATCTCACAAAGCAAATGAAAGTCACAGATGACAACTAACAACGCTGTCTTGTAGCCCAGACACCCCGCCACAAACAGCTTAGTTTTATTGTCTTACTGGAACTTTTACCTTCATAAAACAGAGTGATCTGTGGCATCCCTTCAATGCAACGCGTGAACAAGAACAGAAAGCATGTAGCGTCAACAAAGAGGAAGTTAACATTCATTAGGAGTCATATACCCACTTTGTTTGTATTGTTAAGGGAGCCTGTTGCAGACCAGATCTCTTACGCCCATCACAACTGCCAGGATCATGCTGATTAAGTAATCGTCATGTCTGGGCCTGACATCTGAGGCTGCATTAGTCAGTTAGTTGTCTCTGTATTTGTGTGAGTATGTCTGTAGTAACTCTTGACAGCCTGGACTGATAAACAGCCTGCTGTTGGTGGTCCAACTAACAAGGGTCAAGCAGGTTGAAAGAGGGCTGCAATCAATTACCTTTTGTTTAGCTTTTGATTAAGATAGCCAGTGTGTGTATCACTGTCTGCTTAGGGAATTGGCAGCTATTTGTGTGTGCCCTTTGGTCTGAAAGTGTGGTCTATAGGTCAACCCAGGCAACACGTGTGTGTGTGTGTGTGTGTGCGCGTGATCTGCAAGTGTGTGATCCAGAATTCATGTAAGAGAAAAGTCCTTCTCTCTTCTGACCTACAGCGATGGCAGCAGAGAGGAAACCTAATGAAGGACAGGTCATAGATATTAAAACCTGTCATGTACGCATTGCTACCGCCTCCCCACAGACGACATCTGGCCTTAGGTTTCCCCCTAACTGTACTTTCTGAGGATGTAACTTCAGTCATATTGAATTAGTGGACATCTTTTTCACTGGGAAATAATTAAAGTGTCTCGTGGCTGAATAAGCTTGGATCAAGGCCAGTCATTATAAAGGAATGGGGATCGCTCTACTGAGGGACGAACAGTTACACGCACCACTGACTCATTAGAACACAGTGACCTTGAACCCAACGGCCTGCTCCCAACTCTAACTAACACACTTTATAATGTTAGTGAAGTACCAGAACTGTGTCAGCTTAAAGACCGCTGGACTAAGTTACTAATGTTCTGCTTAATTCTGCTCTCCACGTGAATTTCCAGGTTTTACTTTACTGTCCCGCTTGAAAGATCAGTCAGCAAAATGGTTATCTGAGTGAAGCTGTCCAGCTGTCTAGTTTAGTGAACATTTGAAATGTGGTTTTAGATGCCCATGGGCATACTCTAGTTTAGGTCTGTGTGTTGGCCTTATGGTGTTGACTGTTCCACAGGGACCACACTCCTGCATGCTCTCTCTCTCTCTCTCTCTCTCTCTCTCTCTCTCTCTCTCTTTAGAAGTATTGTAGGGCCTCTAGGTTACCATCTCTCTCTTCTTGAATAAATATTTCAATTTTTTTCATAAATTAACACATGGCTATCACTGTCATCTTCCATTTTCAATGCTACAAACAGTATTTTTTGTAATAATCTGTAAAATGTTACATTTAATTATGAAAACACTAGAGACAGGTAGCCTATCTTATAGCAATTTCAGTGTTTGAGGGAACATAACTAGGTAGCTAGTAATAAGATTGTTCTCTCTCATTCTCTCCATGTTAGTTATACATCCTGATAATTAACCCGCAAAGCATTCAATTCATCCTTTTGGAACGACACCTTCATAGGAATTTCTGGCCATATCTTGGCCTTAGGTTATTTTTCAAGACAAATAACTAAAGAATTCCACAGTAGAATTGTCTGATCTGGTTCCAACCTACAGATAACAGTGTGGAGTTGCTAGATTTAATCCTCCCAAACTGTTACCTATTGTTTTTTTGGTATGGTTGCATGTTTAGTGCAGTCACAAACAGTCAAAATTGTATGGCGATTTTGACAATAATTTTATAGATTTGTGCCCATATCTTGGCCTTAGATAAAGATACAGGCAAGCTACTTCAGCAACTCCTTCAAGACTAGTTTCCAGGTGACATTTTCTAAGCAATAGTCTCAACTCCCAAGCTTTCATATTTTATACAGAGGTCAGGGGTCGTTCCATAAGGATGAATTGAATGCTTTGCGAATTACATTTCAGGATCTGTAACTGAACAATTCCACAGTAAAATTGTCTCATCTTGTTACAACCTATAGATACAACTGTGTAGTTGACAATTTAAAAGTTCCAAACTGTTACCTATTGTTTTTTTGGTATGGTTGCATGTTTAGTGCAGTCACAAACAGTCAAAATTGTATGGCGATTTTGACAATAATTTTATAGATTCGTGCCCATATCTTGGCCTTAGATAAAGATACAGGGAAGCTACTTCAGCAACTCCTTCAAGACTAGTTTCCAGGTGACGTATTCTAAGCAATAGTCTCAACTCCCAAGCTTTCATATTTTATACAGAGGTCAGGGGTCGTTCCATAAGGATGAATTGAATGCTTTGCGGGTTAATTTTCAGGATCTATAACTAAAGAATTCCTCCGTAATATTATCTGATCTGGTTCCAACCTATAGATATTAGTGTGATGTTGCTGGATTTTATACTCCCATATAATGAATTTGTAGATTTGTTACATTATCTTGGGTATTGAACAGGTTAAAGCTTTTTTTGACATTACTTCCAATTGTCGCCAATTGTTGAAGCATTGCCAGTTTTTTTTTAGTCAGGGTTATTTATGATAATTGCCCTATTGGAATAATAAGACATGGTTATAACAGCAATGAAGTTATGTTTTTGTCCTCTCCACTTCAAATACCATGTCATAGTATGTTCTAAAATTTATTTTTGTGAATTAGGGTTAGGTTAATAGAGTCAATTAGTTTTTGTTGATTTGTATTACAGAGTTCTAGTTTTAATGGTTTGCATCATTACAAATAGACATGAGAGATATGTAATCTTACTTGGATACATTTTTGGTCATATGTGTGTTAGGTCCTCGCAACGCCCCAGCACCACTGCGCCCTCACGGGGTAGTGGACCTGAACGCAGCTCTCAGCCAAGGTCACAATCACCGGAATTCTAAACACCTGCGTCTCATTGCCTCCTCCTATTTAAGCCAGTCCTCCACCACCTCTTGGTTGTGAGGTATTGTTCGTAGTGGACCTGCCAAGCCTTCGCATAGCGCTCTTCCTTGTTTTTGATTCCCAGCCTGTTGTCCTTTCCTTACCCGGCCCCGTCCCTGTTTGTCTCCGTATATAGAAGCCTGCCTCCTGACCTGCCTGCCTGCCCCTGGATTCTCCTACCCGCCTGCTCCTGCCTGTACTGTTGTCTTCGCGGTTTGATCATCCGGTTACCGAGCCTGCCCGCCTGTCTGTCTCGTTCTGCTTGTGCCTTATCCCTTTTGCTTTCGCAAAAATAAATCGACAGTTGAATTCCGCAACTGGAACCACAAACCCCTGGGCTCGGTGTTCATTACAATGTGTGTTTTTTCATATAAAGCTGTAATGGCCCATTGACATGAATGAAAAATATTTCTCCAGAATGCAAAGAGGCCCTATAAATATTGAAGTAGCCGAGATAGGCTACCGAGTAGCCGAGATGCCCTGTTTCAGGTAGCCAAGATGCCCTGTTTCAGGTAGCCAAGATGCCGTTACAGATATCTCTCTCTATCTGCCTCTCTCTCTATCTGCCTCTCTCTGTCTCTTTTTCTGTCTCTCTCTCTATCTGCCTCTCTCTGTCTCTGTCTCTTTTTCTGTCTCTCTCTGTCTCTCTCTCTTTTTCCGTCTCTCTCTATCTGTCTCTTTTTCTGTCTCTCTCTGTCTCTTTCTCTCTCTGGCAGCCCTTTCCTCCAGCTCTGAGTGTAACTCTTGGCCTTCCCACCATTACACCATTAAACCTTGCTCCGCTGCTCATTGAAACACCAAGCAATTAGCTTTCATGAGCCTGTGCACAAACCACCAACTGGGTGTCCGTATGTGTCTCTCTGTCTGTGTGCATGTCTGTGTGTTTCTCTCTTTCTATGTGTATTTGCTTGCGGCACATGTGACGTGTGTGATGTGTGGGTTTTTATGCTGTTGGCTCCAGATATATGCTCAATTTTAGCTTTTATTACACAGAGCAGTAAAATAACGAGCCTCAGCTAACCATTAGAAGAAAACAAACTAAAAAACACAGCAAATGAGAGAAGTAGTGGCTCTAAAATAACTGCAGTCCTTTGTTGAAAATATGAAGGTTGATTCAGACTGAAAGATAAGCTGGCCATACAGTGTGGCATCACTGGTTGCTATTGCTTGTTTCTTGTTTACGTATGGATACATCCTAGGGGAAATCCCTGGGATGGCCGTACGCCCCCCTAAATGCAACAAAATGTTAGGCAGTCTTTAAATAATGTTTTGAAATCTAAAGCTAAAATTAAAGTTTCTGAATTAAACTAACAAACATGCAGACTGTAGCAGTCTCAAACTATACATTTTTCAGTTCTACTAGCGGAGGCTAGTTTATGTCTTTGGTTCTCCAAAGCTGTGTCAATAATACTAGTCAATAACACATTCATTGGAATCATTCTTGTCATAGACAGCTTCTGTATAAAATTAACAAGTATCTCTGGGAATATCAATGATGAGGAAGAGAAACTCACCTACATCATCAATAATCCACCAAAGGCACTCCAATTTAAATATCTAAAGTCAACCATTAAAGAGTGTTAGGAAAAAGGTTTGGGTTGAGGGGGAGCTGACTTAATTTCTACATTGAGCTGCACGAGTGGCTTAAGACAAATGTGTTGTTGAATTTCTGCTTAGTTTTGAAGTTATAGTTTGATCTTCCTAAATTAACCCAAATTGAATTACTAGAAATTCAATTTGGCTGCTATTAATGAATAATGTTAAAAAAATATAATAGACACTAAAAGAAAGGACATAAGAAACACAACATTGCACTGTTGGCTAGAAAGGCATCTCTCTTTGCTTTAATGATGACCTTCGGCTATCAGTGTTTGTTGTTGCCTGGTTGCGTTCTAAGATGAAGAAAAAAGAGGCATAGTCAGGCTTATCATTAGAAATAAGCCAAATTAAGAGAAATAACTATGCATACATGTAACTCTTATGAAGTAGATGTAACAACTTAAATGCAGTTGTTGTCAGCAGCAGTAAAAGGAGACATCATAGAATGAATAACGTGTTGGGATTGGCTGTTAGAAATCACAGAACTACTGACATCAGTGTTGTGTAATGTAGGTTATACCTCACACAACCTATTTGCATTGACACTGGCAAATAAAATTTTATATGCATTCAATGTAGGATTACACCCTTATGAAGTACAGTATGAGTTAAGTATGGAAACACTTTGTGACTGAAAGCGCTATAAGGAGATTATCTATTTCTGTCTTTGGTGATAATCAGAGACTGTAGGGTCCCCAGCTGGACAGGGTTAAAATGCTTGATTCACCTGGCTAGAACAATTGGTTAAGTGTGATGAGGTGCAGCTGAGACAACTAGGAAGTAGATAGGGGACCATATGGCATTAGGATGAAGACAAGATGAGATGAAAGGGAGAGGGTGTATCTGAGTTGAGTGCTTTCATGATTCTTGCTTTTACACAGGGAGTCACAGTAAAAATAAATGTTTCATTACTTTGCTTTTTGATCAATCACACCAGAGCTTTTCACAGATGAACTATTATAGAGCTGACTCTGAATTGACTAAAATGTGTTTGTCCATCTGTACCTGCCTGTCAGACTAACTACAGACCAACTGCAAGATCTAATTCAGTAAATGTTCTATTTTAGTTAGCTAGCTACCTGTATGATTGGCTCCCTCTTCCCTTATGCCCAGGACGTGTCCTGTATGATTGGCTCCCTCTTCCCTTATGCCCAGGACGGGTCCTGTATGATTGGCTCCCTCTTCCCTTATGCCCAGGACGTGTCCTGTATGATTGGCTCCCTCTTCCCTTATGCCCAGGACGGGTCCTGTATGATTGGCTCCCTCTTCCCTTATGCCCAGGACAGGTCCTGTATGATTGGCTCCCTCTTCCCTTATGCCCAGGACGGGTCCTGTATGATTGGCTCCCTCTTCCCTTATGCCTAGGACAGGTCCTGTGTGATTGGCTCCCTCTTCCCTTATGCCCACAACGGGTCCTGTATGATTGGCTCCCTCTTCCCTTATGGCTAGGACAGGTCCTGTGTGATTGGCTAGTGGCCAGCTGAGACATAGTTAGACAGCTGGCTGGTCCAGGACACTGAAGAATGACATTAATATTTCATTTCAGCATCTGGAGTCATTTCCTTCACTGATCTGAAGACATCAAATCCTGACACCCCCACCCCTCCTCTCCTCCGCCCCCCAACTTCTCCACTGCTTCACTCCTCCGCCTCTACCCCTCCACTACTCCACCCCTCTACTCACCCACCCTATACACCAATCTAAATCCTTCTGAAAATGAGATTGCTTTGAATTGACTTACAGCAGCACAGTTCCCCTCTTTCTACTCACCCCTCTCCTCCTCCCCTCATCTCTCCTCCACCCCTCACCTCTCCTCCACCCCTCACCTCTCCTCCACCCCTCACCTCTCCTCCTCCCCTCACCTCTCCCCCCCTCATCTCTCCTCCACCCCTCACCTCTCCCCCCCTCATCTCTCCTCCACCCCCATCTCTCCTCCACCCCACCTCTCATCTCTCCTCCACCCCTCATCTCCACCCCACCCCTCATCTCTCCTCCTCCCCTCATCTCTCCTCCACCCCTCACCTCTCCCCCCCTCATCTCTCCTCCACCCCTCATCTCTCCTCCACCCCACCCCTCACCTCTCCTCCACCCCACCCCTCATCTCTCCTCCACCCCTCATCTCCACCCCACCCCTCATCTCTCCTCCTCCCCTCATCTCTCCTCCATCCCTCACCTCTCCTCCACCCCTCTCCTCCACCCCACCCCTCATCTCTCCTCCACCCCTCACCTCTCCTCCTCCTCTCATCTCTCCCCCTCACCTCTCCTCCACCCCTCACCTCTCCCCCTCATCTCTCCTCCTCCCCTCATCTCTCCTCCTCACCTCTCCTCTGCCCCTCATCTCTCCTCCTCCCCTCATCTCTCCTCCTCACCTCTCCTCTGCCCCTCATCTCTCCTCCTCCCCTCATCTCTCCTCCTCCCCTCATCTCTCCTCCTCCCCTCACCTCTCCTCCTCCCCTCACCTCTCCTCTGCCCCTCATCTCTCCTCCTCCCCTCATCTCTCCTCCTCCCCTCCCCTCTCCTCCGCCCCTCATCTCCCCATATCTCCCAGATTCTGCCTACATTCTTTTCATTTAGTTTTTCCTATGATCAATAAAAACCTAGATGAAGAGAAGTGCATGTATATAGCAGTTCAAATTATATTCACTTTAAACACTAAATCTTAAAATGGATTGTAGTTTTCTCTCATGACATTTTGAGTAGGAGAAAGGTATAATGTTGAAAACAAGGAAATCATACATTTTATCAGGGAGGCCTTAATTTGCAATCCAATCATCTCCATGGTGAATAATGTCACTCTCTACACCAGGGCTGCTCAATCCTGTTCCTGGAGAGCTCCCACCCTGTAGGTACCTACCAGATGGTACTGTAGATCTCCAGGACCACGATGGAGCAGCCCTCGTCTACACATAGTAACAATAGAAACATCCTAGCTGATGGTATTGGACAATAACAGTTGAGGGGAGTAGGGAAATAGCTTGCGAAGGTTATAAAAGGTTATGTTCTGTTTGTGTTGTGTTAACCACAGCGGTTTGCTGAAGTTAGCTAACACCGTGAGAAGGTATTTGGTGGCAAAAGTGTCTGTTTTGGTTCAAAATTACTTGCTCTTTTGGGCTGGTATCTATTTAAACTTTCTATCAAATGTAACATCAATAGCAAAGTAATTTGCAGTTTTGCTGATGCAGCTAAAATGCCACAGTTATCCTTACAAAAATCCTTAACTGAACTGATTACTAAGTAACCTTGTTGAACGCACCTCATTTCTGTTTTCAGGTGGAAGTTAATGCAACTGTCAGAGCGAGTAAGGCAGATAAACTGTCAGATTAGTTAAAGAAGAGGAACGCTATGGAGTAGGGAGAATATGTAGCGATAGGGAGATCTAATTCAGGAGAAAATCATAATGATAGAGAATATGTGAGTCAGAATGAGGCAGGGAATGGACAGATCACAGAGAGAGAGAGACAGAGAGAGAGACAGACAGAGAGACAGACAGAGAGAGAGACAGACAGAGAGAGAGACAGAGAGAGAGAGACAGAGAGAGAGAGACAGAGAGAGAGAAACAGAGATAGAGCGGACCCATAAATACCATAGCATGCAGGTCCAGGTTGTGGTGGGTTGTTTTTAATCCCATTTCCTGGTGTCATTAGCAGGGTCTGCGATTCGTCATCGATCACTGGTTGTCAGTGATGTGAGGCAGCCAGCGTGCCGAGTGGGCAGACGAGGCCCAGTGCCACAGCGCCACACCATGCTGAGTCTCTAATGGAATGACGGGAGGAGGGGCAGGGTTAGGGGCTGCTAAAGCATAGAGTTATGGCAATAGAAATGTTTTGCGAGTTTGTGGAGGGAAAATGAAAGAAAGAGGGAAAGGGAAGAGAGGGGGAGATTAATGAGGAGGGAGAGAGCAATTACTTAAGACAAAGAGATATGGAGCAAAATGGGAGGAAGGCTGATTCTGGAGTGAGAAATGCAAAGAGGAAGGGGGACAGTGTTTAAAAAACGTTTATGGAGGTCAGACAAACTTCAGGTGGATAGGCTTTCCAGTTGTCTTTCATGTTCCAGATAGCGATTTCATGTTCTGCTTGTCAGCTACTAATATCTCTTTAGAATTTGCCATCATAGCGACCAGAGGAAATTCAGCGACTGACAGAACAATCTGACTTGCCATTTCCAATTAAGACCTCCCAGACCATGGCTGGCGTCCCTTTCCAATAGAGGCTAAATGCCAATCTTCATACTCAACACTTCCCCAGAGCTGGCTGTGTAATAGTGTGTGTGTTTGTCAATCCCCTGGCAGCAGAGTCAGTTTCCACTGAACAACTTGTTTCCAATCCTGCCAGCCAGCCTCTAGATGGGAGTTAATGGAAGGTCACTAAGTAGTAACGCTGTCTAGGAACCAAAAACCCACTCAAGATCCTGCCATTACTTACAGGACAGTGAAGGAAATACAGATTATGGGGGGAGCAGAAGGGAGGGAAGAGAGAAAGTATTGCGGAAAGACAGTGAAGGGGATGTCACAGCAATCACTATTATCGTACATCATGGTATCATTTCGCTGGTGCCAGGGAGGTAAGTTTGGCTAAATATTACTCGATCTGTCACCAAGTGGTGTGGAGAGGCTGACTAGAGGCTGTATAACTATCAATCAATCAATCAAATGTATTTATAAAGCCCTTTTTACAACAGCAGTTGTCACAAAGTGCTTTACAGAGACACCCGACCTTAAACCCCAAGGAGCAAACAACAGTAGTGTTGAATTTCAGTGGCTAGGAAAAACTCCCTAAGAAGGCCAAATTTTAGGAAGAAACCTAGAGAGGACCCAGGCTCAGAGGGGTGACCAGTCCTCTTCTGGCTGTGCCAGGTGAGATATTAAGAGTCCAATTGGAATAATTAATATATTTCTCTGGGCTATATCCAGAGGCTATTTGATTTAATACTAGGTCAGAAGTATGACCAGGTGGACAAGGACAGGGACAGCAACGGGCCCCCCAAACCAGGTAATCCGCAGGTGTGGACCAGGACCTCATCTCCTCCTAAAATTTAAAACTGGAGGAAACTGAGAAAAGTTAGAAGTGCATTCCTCATATCCCCCAGCACAATAGTCTAGCAGCGTAACACCTTGGAACTGAGACGGGGGGGTCCAGTGACACTGTGGCCCTACCCGGGGGAGGCCCCAGACAGGGCCCAACAGGCAGGAAATCAATCCACCCACATTGCCAGGCATCAACCAAAGGGACACCCACCAACCGCAGCCCCCCTGAATGAGGGCCGAGTATTGCCAGCAGTGTACAGCCCAATTGCACAAGTGCACAACAGAGAGTCAACAACAAGCCAGTGACTCTTCTCCCGAAAGGCATTGGAGGGAGGGCATCCCAGTGGCGACGAGAGCCCACCTGGCAAGACAGCAAGGGTGGACAGTATCAAGCCTACTGGTCACCTTCACACCCCTGGGCCAGGCTACACCTAATTATAAACCGTGCTGTAGAGATGAGTTTTTAGTAGACACTTGAAAGTTTGCACTGAGTTTGCATTTCTAACCATAATTGGCAGATCATTCCACAGTAGTGGAGCTCTATGAGAAAAGGCCTTGCCGCCAGCTGTTTTTTTAGAAATTCTAGGTACAATTAAAAGGTCTGCATCTTGCGATCGTAGGTTACGTGTAGGTATGTATGGCTGGATCATTCCAGCGAGGTAAGTAGGAGCAAGTCCATGTATTGATTTATAGGTTAACAATAAAACCTTAAAATCAGCCCTAACCCTAACAGGCAGCCAGTGTAAGGACGCTAGGACAGGAGTAATGTGTTCTAGTTAGCATTCTAGCAGCCGTGTGCAGCACTAATTGAAGTTTATTTATTAATTTGTCTAGATAACCAGAGAGAAAAGCATTGCAGTAATCTAGTCTAGAAGTAACGAAAGCATGGATACATTTTTCCGCATCAGTTTTTGATAGGAAGTTTCAAATTTTTGCAATGTTTCAAAGATGAAAATAAGCAACTCTTGAGACATATTTTATATGTTCTTCAAAGGAGAGGTCAGGGTCAAGGGTAACGCTGAGGTTTCTTACAGTTTTTTGGGATACGACCATGCAGCTGTCGAGGTTCACAGTGAGATCTGCTAACAATGCTCCTAATGTCACGGCTTCGGGGTTTGGACAAGGAGGAGCAGGAGAAGGCGTGGTGGAAGGATCTTTTTAATGGTATCCTCACGAACCAATACAAGATATGTATATACAGGTGACGAAGCGTCGTACAGCTCTTTAGAAGTCAGAGACAATCACACACAAAGACAGGGGGAGCAGAGGGAACATATATACCGGGGGAAACAGCGATGATGAGGAACAGGTGCACTAAACGAGACACAGGTGAAATGTATGATGAGACGGTGGTGTCAGAAGGCCGGTGACGTCGACCGCTGGGGCCCGCCCACTGCAGGGGGAGGTGAACCAGCAGAGGTCGCAGTTGTCACAGTACCCCCCCCCTGACGCGCGGCCCCAGCCGCGCGACGACGCCGGCCTCGGGGCCGACCCGGGGGGCGCGGAGCAGGGCGGTCCGGCCGACGCTGATGGAAGTCGCGGACAAGGACGGGAGCCAGGACGTCCTTCACCGGAACCCAGCTCCGCTCCTCCGGGCCGTACCCCTCCCACTCCACGAGGTACTGGAGGCCCCCCGCCCGGCGCCTCGAGTCGACGATGGAGCGGACAGAGTACGCCGGGGCCCCCTCGATGTCCAGAGGGGGAGGGGGCACCTCCCGCACCTCACACCCCTGGAGGGGACCATCCACCACCGGCCTGAGGAGAGACACATGAAACGAGGGGTTAATACGGTAGTCGGGGGGAAGGCGCAACCGATATGTTACCTCGTTGACTCTCCTCAGGACTTTAAAAGGCCCCACAAACCGCGGGGCCAGCTTCCGGCAGGGCAGGCGGAGGGGCAGGTCCCTGGACGAGAGCCAGACCCGGTCGCCCGGCCGATACACCGGGGCCTCCCCGCGGTGGCGGTCTGCAGAGGTCTTTTGACGGCGGACAGCGAGCCGGAGGCGGGATTGTACTGCCTCCCATGTGCCCGCTGCCCGCCGGAACCAGTCGTCCACCGCAGGGGTACCGGTCTGGCTCGGCGTCCACGGCGCCAGGACCGGCTGGTAGCCCAGGACGCACTGGAAAGGCGTCACTCCCGTGGAGGAGTGGTGCAGAGAATTCAGTGCGTATTCCGCCCACGGCAGAAACTCTGCCCACTCCCCCGGCCGGTCCTGGCAGTAGGACCGGAGGAACCTACCCACTTCTTGATTGACCCGTTCCACCTGCCCGTTGGACTGGGGATGGTAGCCCGAGGTCAGGCTGACCGAGATCCCCAGGTGCTGCATAAATGCCTTCCACACCCTAGACGTGAATTGGGGACCCCGGTCAGACACGATGTCCTCGGGCACCCCATAGTGCCGGAAGACGTGCGTAAACAGGGCCTCCGCGGTCTGTAGGGCAGTAGGAAGGCCGGGCAGGGGCAAGAGGCGGCAGGACTTCGAGAACCGATCCACAACGACCAGGATGGTGGTATGGCCCTGGGAAGGGGGGAGATCAGTCAAAAAATCAACAGAAAGGTGGGACCATGGTCGTTGTGGAATGGGCAAGGGGTGCAACTTGCCCACAGGTAGGTGCCGGGGTGCCTTACTCTGGGCGCACACCGAGCAGGAAGAGACGTATACCCTCACGTCCTTGGCTAAAGTGGGCCACCAGTACTTACCGGCCAGGGCGCGCACTGTTGGCCCGATGCCAGGATGACCGGAGGAGGGAGATGTATGCGCCCAGTAGATGAGGCGGTCACGGACAGACGCCGGCACATACGTACGGCCCTCAGGGCATGTGGGCGGAGAGGGCTCGTCGCGCTGCGCTCGGGCGATGTCCGCGTCCAGTTCCCATACCACCGGTGCCACGATGCATGACTCCGGGAGCACGGGAGCATCATCCACAGGCCTCTCCTCCGTGTCATGCTGGCGGGACAGCGCGTCAGCCCCGACGTTCTTACTCCCCGGCCTGTAAGTGAGAGTAAACACAAACCGGGTGAAGAACATAGCCCACCTTGCCTGGCGAGGGGTCAGCCTCCTCGCTGCCCGCATGTACTCCAGGTTCCGGTGGTCAGTCCAGACGAGGAAAGGGTGTTTAGCCCCCTCTAACCAGTGCCTCCACGCCGACAGAGCTCGAACCACGGCCAGCAGCTCACGATCACCGATGTCGTAGTTCCGCTCCGCCGCACTGAGCTTCTGGGAGAAGAAGGCACAGGGACGGAGCGTGTTACGACACCCCGTCCGCTGGGAGAGGATGGCACCGAGCCCACAATCGGACGCGTCCACCTCCACGATGAACTGGAGCGACGGGTCGGGATGGGCCAGGACCGGAGCGGTGGTGAAACGGTGTTTCAGTTCCACAAACGCCCGCTCCGCGTCCACGGTCCACCTCAACCGGGTCGCCCCCCCCTTCAGAAGGGAGGTGATCGGAGCCGCGACCTGGCTAAAGCCCCGGATAAACCTCCTGTAGTAATTAGAGAAGCCTAAGAAACGTTGCACGTCCTTGACCGTGGTTGGGGTCGGCCAATTACGCACGGCGTCAATGTGAGGCTCCTCCATAGCCACACCTGTGCTGGAAAAGCGATATCCCAGGAAGGACACAGACGACTGGAAAAACAGACACTTCTCGGCTTTCACGTACAGGTCATGCTCCAGCAGTCGAGCCAGCACTCTGCGCACTAACGAGACATGTTTGGCGCGGGTAGCAGTGAATATCAAGATGTCATCAATATACACTACCACTCCTTCGCACAACAAGTCCCGGAATACGTCGTTGACGAAGGACTGGAAGACTGAAGGAGCATTCATCAACCCGTACGGCATCACTAAATACTCGTAATGGCCAGATGTGGTACTAAAAGCGGTTTTCCACTCGTCTCCTTCCCGGATACGCACCAGGTTATAGGCACTCCTGAGGTCTAATTTAGTGAAAAAGCGGGCCCCGTGCATCCTCTCCACCTCCGCAGAGATCAAAGGGAGAGGGTAGCGGAACGGAATGGTGATCTTGTTCAGCGCCCGGTAATCGATGCACGGGCGCAAACCACCGTCCTTCTTTTTCACAAAAAAGAAACTCGAGGAGACCTGTGACTTGGAGGGCCTAATGTATCCCTGTTCCAACGCTTCCGTAACGTAGGCGTTCATAGTCTCCGTTTCGGTGCGAGACAGTGGATACACGTGACCCTTCGGGAGTGCGGCTCCGTCAACGAGGTCTATCGCACAATCCCCCAGCCGGTGTGGTGGCAACACAGCAGCCTTGGCTTTGGAGAAAACCGTAGCCAAGTCCCTGTATTCGGGGGGAATGGGCACGGCGGGCGCACTGTCTGGACTCTCCACCGAGGTCGAGCCAACGGAAACACCCAAACACCTACCCTGGCACTTCCGCGACCACCCCGACAGACGTCGACTAGACCAGGAGATGACGGGGTCGTGTAGGGATAACCAGGGGAAACCTAAAACTATTGGGAATGTGGGTGAGTCGATTATGTGAAAGGATATGGTTTCACTGTGTCGGTTGTCGGTAACCAGGAGGAGGGGAACAGTGCAACTCGTGACCAGACCTGACCCTAGTGGCCGGCTGTCTAGAGCTCTCACGGGCAGGGGGGTGTCGAGGGCCTGGAGGGGTATGCGTGACCGCAGGGCAAAAGACTTATCCATGAAATTTCCGGCTGCGCCTGAGTCTACCAGCGCCTTACACCGGGAGAGCCGCGGAAAGCCGGGGAACCTAACAGGGACAGTGCACATAGAGAGGGAAGAGGTTAGTGGTGAATGTGCATGTGCTACCTGGGGTGATGCGGAAGTGCCCTGCCTGTCACCTCTTGACTCGGGGAGGGAGGTGCGGTGCGGCGTGGTTGTACGGCCTTGTTTCCTCTTGGAGGCACTCCGCACCTCTCCTCCCCTACACCTGCCCGACAGCGCAGCCGTCCCCAGGTCCATGGGGACGGCGGCGTCTGGTTGGCAGGGTGGAACGGGCGGGCCTCTTCCGGGACGTCCTCGGGCAGCTAGCAGGTTGTCGAGACGGATGGACATGTCCGCCAGTTGGTCAAAGGAGAGGGACACGTCTCGACAAGCCAGCTCCCTCCGGACGTCCTCGCGAAGGCTACACCGGTAGTGGTCGATCTGAGCCCGCTCGTTCCACCCCGATCCCGCTGCCAGGGTCCGGAACTCCAGAGCGAACTCCTGCGCCGATCTCGTCTCCTGCCGTAAGTGGAACAGTCGTTCACCCGCCTCTCTCCCTTCGTGAGGATGGTCAAACACGACTCGGAAGCGGCGGGTGAACTCGGCGTAGCTGCCCTGGGTGGGCTGCTCGATGTTCCAAACGGCGGTGGCCCACTCCAGGGCTTTCCCAGACAGGCAGGAGACGAGTGAAGAGATCTTCTGGGCTTCGGTCGGCGCAGGATGCATCGCCTGGAGCGCGATGTCCAGTTGTAGCAGGAAACCCTGGCAGCGGTCCGCCGCCCCGTCGTAGGCCCTGGGCAGCGGAATGGGCATCGCTCCCATGCTGGGCGATGCGGCTTGGGGAGGTGGAGAGACGGCCGGTGCTGCGGGGTTCCACTGGCTCAGCTCTAGGCGCTGCACCGCTTTCAACACAGTGTCCATCGCGGCGCCTAGGCTGGCCAGCAAGGTTGAATGTACTTTTACCACCTCCGCAACACCGGTCTCGCCTGTGGCTCCTTGTTGCTCCATATCCTTGTTTGTCGTCTTGGTGTGTGATTCTGTCTCGGCTTCGGGGTTTGGACAAGGAGGAGCAGGAGAAGGCGTGGTGGAAGGATCTTTTTAATGGTATCCTCACGAACCAATACAAGATATGTATATACAGGTGACGAAGCGTCGTACAGCTCTTTAGAAGTCAGAGACAATCACACACAAAGACAGGGGGAGCAGAGGGAACATATATACCGGGGGAAACAGCGATGATGAGGAACAGGTGCACTAAACGAGACACAGGTGAAATGTATGATGAGACGGTGGTGTCAGAAGGCCGGTGACGTCGACCGCTGGGGCCCGCCCACTGCAGGGGGAGGTGAACCAGCAGAGGTCGCAGTTGTCACACCTAAAATGAGCATTTCTGTTTTTCTTGAGTTTAAGAGCAAGAAATTCTCTGTCATCCACTTCCTAATATCTGAAACGCATGCTTCCAAAGTAGCTATTTTAGGGGCTTCTCCATGCTTCATTGAAATATATATCTGTGTGTCATCAGCTTAACAATGAAAGTTTACAATGTGATTTCGGATTACATCGCCCAGAGGGAGCATATGTAGTGAGAACAATAATGGGCCCAGAACCGAGCCTTGAGGAACACCAAAGCATACCTTTGACTTGTCAGAGGTTATGCCATCCACACTAACAAACTGATATCTTTCAGTTAAATAAGATTTATACCAGGCTAGAACATGTCCACGTAGCCCAATATGGGTTTCCAGTCTCTCTAAGAGAAGGGAGTGATCAATAGTGTCAAAAGCAGCACTAAGGTCAAGAAGCAACAGGACGGATGTGGAACCTTTGTCTGAGGTCATTAGAAGGTAATTTGTTACCTTCACGAGTGCAGTCTCAGTAATATGATGGGATCTAAAACCGAACTGGAGTATTTCATAAATGTTATTTGTCTTTAGGAAGTGTTGGGGAACTTTCTGAAGCCTGATGTATTCTCACTGATTAAAGGACTTGAATCCCATTGTTTAGATAGGTAGAGGAATGTGGGGGATCTGGTATTTGCCAAGGGGGTATCATTGACTGGTATCAGCTGATGAAATGGTTACTCTTTATCTCCTCATCTGTATAACTCATCAGGGCATCTATTGTCTGTTCGGGTTCGGTTGGAACTCTTAGAATTGAAGAAGTTACTTATGGCAGGAAAGAGAGCTGTCCTTTGTGTGAAGTTTAGGTTATAATGGAACAAAGGGAATGTGTCCTGTTGAGCTGGATTGTGCAGGATCTTACCACACCCCTTTTTCTATGTAATAAATACGGATTGTGCATGTTTGGAGGCAGAGACTCCTCGGATGATTAGGTATGTAAGCGTTTGACGCGTCTCTCTTATTTGCAAATAATATTAATAAAGACTTTTAATTGTGCCCAGAGGATTTTGTCTCTGTACTTACTTCTAAAAGAGTTCTGATCGATAAAATTACCGTCACAGAAGGCATTAAATTGTTGGGAAACACATTTTTCTAAGATTTTTGAGAGGAACGGGAGGTTTGATATTGGCCTAGAATTGTTTAATATGTCGGGATCCAGATTAGGTTTTTTTAGAAGAGGCTTAATTTCCGTAATTTTTAGTGAGTTTGGTACACATCCGGAGAAAAGGGAGCAATTTATTATGTTCAGCATTGGCTGACCTAGCACAGGAAATAGCTCCTTAAGTAATTTTGTTGGAATCGGGTCTAGCTGAGAGTTTGTGGGTTTAGAACTCATTACAAATTTAGTAAATGTGTTGAGCGATACGGTATCAAAAAATGTAAGTGTCCCCATTGACACCTGGTCAGGGAGGTTCAGGACATTTTTAGGACAACTGAGATTTTGAGGACCATAACTATTTAAGAAGGAGTCAGTTATTTGTTTTGTAATGGTGATGATCTTTTCATCAAAGTAGTTCATGTGTATGGCCCGGGGGGCCTATAAATAGTAGCTATGTAAAACGATTTATCGGCCTGGTTAACTTTCATGAGTAAAACTTCAAAAGAATGAAGCTCAGTGATATGTTTGAGAGTAAATGTATATTTACTGTCATAAATATTAGCAACTCCCCCTCCTTTTCGGGATGCACGAGGGATATGATCACTAGTATAACCAGGAGGGGAGGCCTCATTTAAGGCAGTGCATTCATTAGGCTTTAGCCACGTTTCACATAAACCAATAACATCTAGTTTATGATCAGAGATTAATTCATTTACTGCATCTGCCTTTGGAGCAAGGGATCTAACATTTAGGAGTCCCATTTTGAGATGCGAGGTGATAGTCATTTTTATTTTTATTTGTGACCGAGGTGGAGGAAGGTTTTATCTTAATAAGGTTGTTTTTGTTAGCACTACCTAGTTTAACTTTTCTCAGCCTGGAACGAGTCACAGTGGCAATAGGTAAAGCTGTACTAACTACTCTGGCTATGCTATCGACAGACTCCACTATGCTAGCAGGTTGGCTAACAGCCTGCAGCCTGACCTGCACTCATGGTGAGGCTATAGGAGTGAGACTCCTGTCAATGTTCCTAGAAAAAAGAAGAGCACCACTCCAGCTAGGATGGAGTCCGTCTCTCCTCAGCAGATCAGGCCTGGCCCTATTTCTGGGAGAGTCCCAAAAAGAAAGCCAGTTATCTACAAACTCTACCTCCTGCGACGGGCAGAACTCTGTTTTCAGCCAGCGAAAACCGTATCTAACTATCTAACTGCTATATCACCTGCTGAATGAACTGACACCCAGTTCGTCTTCCCTGCCACATGCTCTTTCTTTACCCGTGACATTTCTATTTAGTTAATATTCCACTTACAACCGCAAGGATATTCAGGACCCTGATCTGTGTTTTTCAGGGAAATGCTGTGTTACAGAAGAGACAAGCTACTTATAAAAATCCATTTTATGTTTCGAGACAATATTTGGATCGGTAAATGTCCTTCATTCTCTTATTACTGTGCGCTTGTGTTGTGTGCATGCATGTACCCATTTATAATATAGCAAAACAGGTAGATTTATATACAGCTCTGGAAAAGAATTAAGAGACCACTGCACCTTTTTTTTCCCATCCAAAAAAGACAAAAAGGAAGGTTTTGATTGAGGATCAGAAGGGTTAAAATTAAGAGACCACTGCAAATTGAACACTTTCGTTCCTCACTCAAAACCTTCCTTTTCAACTTTTTTGGAAAGGAAAGAAAAAGGTGCTATGGTCTCTTAATTTTGGTCTCTTAATTTTTAGAAATATAGTGTATACATAAGTATTAAGACCCCTTTACTCAGTACTTTGTTGAAGCACCTTTGGCAGTGAATTCAATCTTGAGACTTCTTGGGTATGATGCTAAATACATGGCACACCTGTTTTGAGGGAGTTTCTCGCATTGTTCTCTTAAGATCCTCTCAAGCCCTGTTGGATGGTTGGAGGGGGAATGCACAGCCATTTTCAGCTTCAGAGATGTTTGATTGGGTTCAAGTCCGGGCTCTGGCTGAACCACTCAGAGGCATTCACAGACTTGTCCTGAAGGCCAAAGATTTGTCCTGTTGCCACTCCTGCGTTATCTGCGTTATCTTACTGTAGGGTCGTTGTACAGTTTAAAGGCGAATGTTCGTCCCGCCTAAGTGCTTTGGAGCAGTTTTTATTAAGGATCTGTCTGTTCCTTGCTCTTTTTATATTTCCCTTGGTCCTAACTAGTCTCCAAGCTCCTGCCACTGAAAAACATCCCCACAGCATTATGCTGCCACCACCATGTTTTCCCATAGGGATGGTATTGGCCAGGGGATGAGCGATGCCTCCGTGAGCTAGGCTTAGAAGTCTTAGTCTTTATTTTCTCTTAATTTTATTGTTTTTTAGGAAGTTTAACTTATTTAATTGCATTTAGATGGAGATATCATGGATCATTCAGCAATTCTACATGGGGTTTTCGAACCAAATCTTGGTTGAGCCTGTGTGCAAACTCACAAACATCCCCTTTCCCTATTTCCTGATTTTTGGTGCTATATTTAGGTAAAAAGGCACAAATGTGTGGTATATGGCCAGTACACCAAGGCTAAATGAGCTTCTTAGGCACAACGCATCACAGATTGTGTTCTTTCAACCAATCAGCAGTCAGAATTTGAACCAACTGGTTCATAATAATGAACTATAGATACAGAATACTAACACACTGTTTCATGAAATAAACATGCATTGTGTTATGTTGTAGTGGAATATTGTGGGGTTAAATTACATTTTGCAGCACAGTGAGACAAATTATTCCATTAGCTGCTCTCAGTCCTTTCCATTGATCTGGCATTTGATTAATAGCTAAAAAGGCCTGTCACAACAAGAGTATAACTTGGCATGTCTTATCCTCTCCACTGTGGTTAGGTCTTCCTGTAATGAGCCTTTGATCTGTGCTCACAGCCAGCAGATTGCTTTGATGCTCTTATTTATCCTGCTTCTGTTGTCTTAACAAATGGAATTCATTGGATATCTGGATACTGAACAATACATCCCCCTAAGCCTGTAAATGAAAATGGTGCACTGATGGTAATAATAATAAGGGGGAAGAGAAAAGAGTACTATGCATTACAATCAATGTGTTATTTTGAGAGACCTTCTTGTTGAACGCCCAGAGAGACATGAGAGGCAATTTCCATCGCTCCCTGACATCAACACCACTCTTGAACATTGTGTGATCCGTCTCATGAACTACAGCTTATGAGACAGGATAGGCAAACACGTACCGAGGAGAATTTGATCCGTACATATGGATGGGTAATAGAATGTGGCTGTAAAATCAATCATGTTCCTCCCGTCAGCATGTTCACTAAGGCCTGTGTGTGGTTGAACTGAATGCTAATGTTTTCCATGGCCTTTATCTCCTGTGTCCTGCAGAGACAGATGGGAACCAGTGGAAGCAACTGCTTCGCTCCATTATTTAACCTCCATTGACTATGTTGCCACTTTTCTGCATCTGTGTTCTTTGGGATTTCATGCAGACTGTGTAGTACTGTGAAGTACTGTGAAGTACCTTGTGACGTAGTTCTGTATTGTGATGGCAATTCCATTGATCAACACACTTAAAGGAGTAAGAAACAGAGACAAAATTCTCTTGGCACAATTTAACAGTTTATTAATTATTATTTGCAAATAAGAGAGACGCGTCAAACGCTTACAAACATAATCGTCCGAGGAGTCTCTGACTCAATACATGAATAATCCGTATTTATTACAGTTAAAAGGGGTGTGGTAAGTTGTTGCCCATCTGTCTTGTGTCACATAGGTTTTACCCAAAGGGCGGGCTGTCCCCCCACCTTATCCTTCCTGCCATAATGTTTACTGTTTTGTTTACCAAAAAGGGGCCAACTGATCTTACTTCCCCCCAAGGACCACATTCCTAAAGGAACAGAGAGGACTGACACCCTTCTTTGTCTAGGCAGGAGGACAGGATATAAAATACCTAATAATCCTCTGATATCATACAGACGTGTGTCACAATCAAAATGTGTGTGGAGATCTAAAATGTCCCTGTCTCCTGCCGTTTTAATCTTAGGAGGACATGAGGTCCTAGCCCATACCTGAGGAGTACCTGGCTTGAAAGACCCGTTGCTGTCCCGGCACAGCCAGAAAAGGACAGTTCACCCCTCTGAGCCTGGGTTGTTTGCTCCTTGGGCTTTAAGGCTGGGTGTTTTGTAAAAGCACTTTGTGACAACTGCTGATGTAAAAGGGCTTTATAAATAAATGTGATTGATTGATTGAGATCCATAGGATATCCCATTGTATACATGTCACATTTCTCCTGGCTGTATGTCTTATTACTTTGCACACTATTTTTCTCAATGCTTACTTGTTACTATGGGAGTATCTTAATTCCTTAACCCGATGTCCTCCTTTCCACATTTGCATCTCCTCCAATTGGTTAGGAAATCCAGAGGTCTTGCCACTCTGACCTTCTCCAATTAGTTAGGAAATCCAGAGGTCCCGCTACTCTGACCTTCTCCAATTAGTTAGGAAATCCAGAGGTCCCGCTACTCTGACCTTCTCCAATTGGTTTTGAGGAGGAGAGAGGATGTGAGAAGTATTAAGTTGAGATTCTGCCATTAATTTGTTCTATTTGTATACATTTTTGGTGGACCGCGTAAGCTGAGCCAGCCTAGAATAGCGAATGTCTCTTACAGAGTGACTGACTGAGTGACTGACTGACTACCCCTTGTTAAATAGCGTTGTGGTTAGAGATGCGGGCTACAGAAAAAAAGGTCACACGTTCGATTCCCGTAACAGTCTAAACACATTATGCCTGAGGTTCAGGACAGACAAAACCTTTGCTGGCTATAACTTTATGTAGATACATAATAGGAAGCCTAAAATAAAACAGTTGTAGTGGATATTAGGATTTGTTCAGGATAGACAAACACTTTGCTGACTACACGCTTCTCTTGTCTTTTCACTTGACAAAAGTCAGTTATCGTCACCTATAGGATAGGTACTGAATGTAATTCATTAGTGACTAATTAGCTGTTAAAATGGACAGTGGTAAAAGAGGATTTGTTCAGAATAGACAAAAACTTTGCTGACTACAACCTTCTGTTGCTATGGGAAGCCTAAAATTAAACTGTTTACTGTAGTGATGGCCAAACAAGGCTTCATTAGCGTTATTTTAGCAGCAGGATATTATGCTGGGAGCACTCAGATTTTCATTATCACAATAAAAGCCGTAATTGAAATGTATAAGGCAATATAGTTAACAATCTAGTATGTAAAAAAACAGACAACAACAACCTTGGAGTGGACATTAAACATAAAATGACAGACTAGAATGACAGACTAGATTGTTAACTATATCACCTTATATAGTTCAATGATGGCATTTTATTTTGAAAAAGAAAAATCTGAGTTAGCGCTGCTAGCATAATATCCTGCTGCTAGAAGAACGGCCATCACTAGTTTACTGTTATATTGCAACTATTTCTGGTGGAATTTCGAATTATGTCTTTCTTCAGGATAGTCAAGCTCTTCGCTGGCTACATGATTCTCTCATCTTTTAACTTGACGTAAAAGTCTGTTATCTTCACCTATATTGATACAGTAGTTATTGTATCAATGTCATTCATGAATGGCTAATAAGCTTTTAAAAAGGCCAGTGGCAAAAGCCATTTGTGGTGGTGGTTAAATTAATAAGAAACGTTACAAAGTTTAACACAATGCATAATGGCGTCTAGCGACATATTACTGGCTAATAAGCTTTTAAAACGGCCAGTGGCAAGAGTCATGCAGTTCATAGATACTATTTGTGGTAGAGGTAAACTTAAGAAACGTTTCTCAGTTTAACACGATGGTTAATGGTGTCTAATGAAATATTCAAATTTGACATGATGTTAATGCTTGACAGTATTGTATAATGTCAATATGTTATACTGACACCCGGCAAATGGTCAGCTCTGTGGCATAGTGGTTAAAGACAGCCTTTAACGTGGGTGACCTGGGTTTGAATCTCGAGAGGGCAGCCACTATCAACACTTTCTATTGCGGGCCGGCTGAACTAGGCTTGCCTGTTTTCTTGTTTACTGAGGGAGCTGAACATACAAACGCTGCTACCCCTGTAGGAACACACTGCTACACCTGTGGTAACACATGGATACATCTGTAGTAACACACTGCTACACCTGTGGTAACACATGGATACACCTGTAGTAACGTATGGCTACACCTGTAGTAACGCATGGCTACACATTTAGTAAAACAATGCCACACCTGTAGTAACACATGGCTACACCTGTAGTAACACATGGCTACACCTGTAGTAACAAACTGTCAACAAATACACTTTGAACATCTATGAACAGGGTGTAACGTTGAATAGCAGCAGGACACAGGCGCAGAGCTGGTGGAATGAAGGACTTTTAATAAACAGACTTAATGACCAAAAACTCAAACAGGAATGTCATATACAACAATGATCAATAAAAACACAGGGAACTGGGCAAACTCAATATGGATGTGGTAAGAGGAAAATAAGACAGAGGTGTCAAGACGTAACAGGACACAGATGAAACCAATAAACACAAGGGATTGAAACAGAACATAGAAGCAGAACTTCTATAACATAAAGACACTGAACATATAAGCAGAACTCCTATAACATAAAAGCACTGAACATAGAAGCAGAACTCCTACAACATAAAGACACTGAACATAGAAGCAGAACTCCTATAACATTAAGACACTGAACATAGAAGCAGAACTCCTATAACATTAAGACACTGAACATAGAAGCAGAACTCCTACAACATAAAGACACAGAACATAGAAGCAGAACTCCTTTAACATAAAGACACTGAACATAGAAGCAGAACTCCTACAATATAAAGACACTGAACATAGAAGCAGAACTCCTATAACATAAAAGCACTGAACATAGAAGCAAAACTCCTACAACATAAAGACACTGAACATAGAAGCAGAACTCCTACAACATAAAGACACTGAACATAGAAGCAGAACTCCTACAACATAAAGACACTGAACATAGAAGTGCAACAGCCGGCACGGCACAGTCCATTACACAGGGTTTCATTGAATAAGTGATTGATTTTCTAATTTCTCCCTTTTTATATTCCAAGCCTGTTTACAAGTATAAATAATGTACTCCTCTTTCTCCACTCTTGTTTTCACTCTTCTCTGGGTTCTGTTGTTTCCTCTGGTTCAATGTGTTTACTGTCCACCCTGAGAGAGGGAGAGAAAATGAAGAGAGAGAGAATGTCAAACCGTCACACTTGAGCAGAGGCCGTTATCCTACAGCATTAGCCACCTCACCCCGGGAAACATAGAGATGAGACTAGGGGAAAAGATGAGTATTGACCACAATAGCTTGTATCCAGCCATTGGCAAAAAATAGACCATAATAAAGTGTGTCTAGCCCTGAGTGAAAAATACACCATAATATCTTGTGTCCAATTATTTTCAAGTGAAAATGATGTAATTATATTTGAATGGTTCTACCCTTTGGATTCATGCAATATTGATAACACCATGCATAAAGTATTTGCATTTAGGAACCACATTATAATTTGACATAGTTTCAAGTATCTATCATGTTTTATAATGGTCTTGCATGGCTCACTATAGTATCCTTAGGTGCTAGTTAACCAATTCAATTTACTGTAAAATATAATTTTTGACAGCCAGTCATTTAATTGGGTTTGATCTGAGCTTGGAGCTTGAATGGAATAGGATGGATGGTGAAACTGGTTGAAATGGAAGACCAATTTCCTGAACAAATAGGAATAATAATAAATATTTAAATACATCTTCCAAGCAACGTATATTTTTCATCTGGGGACCGACAGAATAATCTGAGAACAAATTGACTTGAACAACAGAGTTGAACTTCCAGAGAAATTGTCTCATCTAAAAGAGAAACTGGGTCCCTAAATACACCCTGTTCCTCACACTAGTGTGAGACCTTTGACCACAGCCTCAAGTTATACCGTCAAGAAAACAAGTTGTGGTCCGCTGTCCTTCGGCATAGCCTAGTTATGCACTAGCAAAATGGTATGGGTAGTGAACTCTGTAGGGAACTGCTTAACTGTGATTTGAGATGTCCCTTGTTTCCACAGAGTAATACGATAATTTGGCGGCTATAAGACCTTTAGTAACCAGGGTTACTGGTATTCTGCTGAATATGTTAACAGCTCGACAAATGGATGGAGGGAATGGGGTTCCTGGGTAATACATGACTTCTCTCATTTCCTCAGTGACAGGAAAATAGGGTGATACATTTCCTTGATTGATTGTGGAGAATTGCAGGCACTTTCAGGCAGATTGAAGCTGTCAGAGGTATATACAGTGCCCATTCCATTCCCCCAGAAATGACACTCCCCGAACCACTGTCAGAATGTGGGGATATTTATGGGAATAAAGCATTGTATTTTATGTGTGGGATTTCTAGAGCATAAAAAATAATTCATTCATTTTACAATGTGTGAACTGACAAGAAAACAAAAGAATATAAAAAATAAAGAATATCCCTTGAATGTGGACTTAAATGTTTCTTTCTGTTTCCTCTTGTTTCCAGCAATATATCTGGGTAAATGTGTAACCCAGAGAAAGATTGAGAGGACCAAGTTCATGTACTGTAGCCTCTTAGACCAGGCCATGCTACCCTACCCATGGTGAAATTGCATTACAAAAAGAGGCAGAAATCGTGTTCATGTCTGTAATGCCTCAAGATCTCCAAGAAAGCATAACAAGATTTGAATGAGTGACCTTGTGAAACAAAGGTTGATTCTGAAATTTCCCAAAAAACATAAATGCATCTGCTGTCCGGTAGGCTTTGTTGCTTAACAACATATTTACTGGGACATTATGAAAGATTACAGAAAACATTATTTTAATTTCTTAGTAGGATTTCATGAAAGAAAATGAAAAATGATTAATTTGCTTAACAGGCAATTTTGCAAGGTCTAGTGCAGGGCAACATTTGTATTCTATTAAATAGAACAGTAACTGATATCGTGCGGGCTTGTTTTTAGTCCAGTTTAATTACCGATTACCCAAACAATGGGCTTGACCCCTATTAGTTTATGAGTTATACACAACAAGTCTTGACGTCGTATTTTAAACCTCTACAGCAGTACAAAGAAATAGGTTTCTGAATTATGTAAAAGTTATTCTTTGACTTCTCCAACAGTGTCAAAAATAATTGGATATAGCAATGAGCTTCAGGCTAACTCTTGGCTTGACAACTCCTTTTTAGACTGACAATTCCAGAACTGTGACTGCCAACGCTTTATGCACTCATCTAAATTCTTTAGATTCTCTATTCACTTTGAAGAATAGACAGGCAAACCCCACCAAGAAGTTTGACATTGTAAAAACGAGGCTGAGCAGAGGTAGATTGTGTCTCCAAAAATGAGTGGAAATGCCTATTATTGGCCCCTCTCATACTTGAACAAACTTTCAACCTCCTGTTTTTCATTTAAGTAACTTAGAAGATCCATCTAATACAGACCAACTTACAGTTAGTGCATTCATCTTAGGTGAGACGACAACATGTCACCATCGTATCTAGTGCCCTTTCCCCTAAACCAGAAATTCACCACTAGTAGGAAAAGTAAAGTGTAAGGCAATGGGATGAGGCTTTTAGCAATGAAAGATATTTTTCGAAGAGATATGGTTTCAGATTTTGTGACAGGGACTCAGCTATCCTTTAGGGTGTAGCTGGTTCCACAATTTGGGTACCAGGACCAGAGACGATCTTGGACTGGGCTGAGTGGGAGCTGCCCTGGGGTTGGGACAGCCAAGACATGGCAACACAAAATGTGGTTTGAGCATTGACGGATGGTTGGATCAGCGGCTGCTTTGGTGGCAAGCGTCATGGTCTTGTAGTTGATCCAATCTTTAAACTGAAGCCAGAGTATTTGGAGGAATAGGGACATGGAACAACAAAAATGGGTTTAACACCAAGCACCCTGCAAATTGTGTGACTGTCTGGGTGGGAGCTGAGTGGGAAGGAACGAAAGAGCAATGAAGTGAGACAAATTAGTAATCAGAGACATAGTGTGGTTCCAGTAAGATTAGTAGGAAAACTGCCTATAGTGAAGGTTAAGTCAGTAGAAAAGGTGAGTTTTAAGAAATGTAGTGGGAAGAAAATCCTTGGTCTGGTGTCGAGATGTCCCAGAGAGCATGACTTCCTCAGATCTGTTAGAAATATGTTTGTGTTTGTGTTAGTGGTCGAGACTTTCCGTTTCTTTTTCTGTCTCTCTGGCTCTACCCAATCAGCCAGCAGCATTGAGCATGTACAGCGACTTTGGAAATAATTCATCCTTCTCTCAAAGCATCACTAATTGGTCACGCACTGTTACCCAGATTATAGACTTTTCAGAGGCAACTGCTAGCAACATTTTTGGGGCGAGATTTCTTTAAGATTCAAGAGTTAATCTTCCAACCTTTCTAATCCTGGAACAAGGGCACCTCTCGACAGGAGATTACAGGCTTACAATTGTTACTAATATTAAATCCTACTGAGAGGAAACAAAACAGGTAATTCTTGCCCTTACAACTTGTAGTCACTGTTATCCACATGTTTATACTCCACTGCTTAAAATGTTGTGATACTGCATCTTGCTATTGACATTGTTCCAGTTGCTTTTACCTGCTGCCTTATAACACAGGACCACCAAGTACAGTTGGCATTGCCAGTATCCAGTATACACTAAAATGACTCTGAGTGTGGACATGTGGAGCAGGAACGGGTAAGGCCAGACAACATTTTGGGATTAACTTCATTCTTCTGATGCACGGGTCGATTTTTCAACGTACAAGATGAGGATCTCTAGGCTCTAGTGAAGAATGGAGCTGGACGAGACTGGGGAGAGGATTGGAGCCCCATATTAATTACATAATTAAACCCTCACCTCACAACGTATGTGGACCCTAAGCCTAACTGAGTAGTCACTTGTCACTTTCTGTTTGAGAGACCTTCCGTCTCGCCTCCAGGCCATGAGACTTCTTAGAACACGACCACCTCACAGCAGATTCATTGTGGAAAATGTCTCCCTGTGGCCAGCATGGTTGTTCCCTATTGATTTATGAATAAATTAAAAGAAAGTACGGTAGGAGTGAGACCGTAGTCGTCTTTCGCCTTCCATAATCTTACCTGGAGCACCTTCCAGTCAGCCTGCCTCCTGTCTCGCCTCTCCTCCCCCACGTTTGAATGAACATTCAAATGTCACCCGCCCTCAATAGATGAGAGAGGAGTTGAGATAAGGGGGGCTAAGAAGAGAGCAAATCATGACAGAGATTGAGGAAGAGAGTGGAGAAATGGAGTGGAGATGTACAATGGGAGGCATTCAGGATTCTGACATAGTATGCATAGTATGGTTAGGATGGAAAACTGAGACCATGCATACAGTGCCTTTCAAAGGTATTCACACCCTTGGAGTTTCCACACTTCACTAATCAACACAAAAAAGTACATAGGAATATCCAAGTGAAAAATAAAATGCACAGATTGTTCTAAATGAATTACAAATATAAAAATAAGAAATACTTGATTACATAAGTATTCACCCTCTTCAGTCAATATTTTGGCAGCAGTTACTTGGATATTTGGATATGTCTCGAACAGCTTTGCACATCGGGACACAGCAGTTTGCCTATTCTTCTTTGCAGAATTTCTCGAGCTTGTGTGGCGACCCTATTTCCACGTATTATTTATTGGATTCAGGACCGGTCTTTGACTGGGCCACTCCAGGACCTTCAGCGTGCCTCTGGCTGTATTTTTGACAGAAAGTCAATTAACTGTGGCACAAGTCACAATTGTAATCGTGCTTGCAGGAGGAATGTGTCACAACACACAATGCATCACACCCCTGCTGCGTATGGGGCTGCGTAACCGCAGACCAGTCGGAGTGCCCACGAGGACCCCTGTCCACCGCCGAAAGCGCCTACAATGAGCATGCGAGCATTGTAACTGGACCTTGGAGCCGTGGAAGGAGGTCCGGTCCGATGAGTAACGTTTTCTTTTACACGTGGACGTCTGTGTACGTGGGCACCGTTTACCCGGGGACATGATGGCGCCAGGAGGCACTGTGGGAAGAAGACAAGCCTCTGGAGGGAGTGTGATGCTTTGGGCAATGTTCTGCTTGGAAACACTGGGTCTGGGCATTCATGTGAACATGCCACTTACCTAAATATTGTTGCAGACCAGGTACACCCCGTCATGGCTGTGGTTTTCCCTGACGGCAGGGGCCAGGATAATGCGCCCTGCCACACAGAGCACGATGTTCAGGGACAGTTTGAGGAAACATGATGAAGAGTTTTAAGGGGTTGCCCTGGCCTCCAGATTCCCCTGATCTCAATCCGATTAAGCATCTGTGGGATGTGCTGGACCAACAAGTCCGATCCACCTCACAACTTGCAGGTTTTGAAGGATCTGCTGCTAATGCCTTGGTGCCAGATACTCCAGGACACCTCCAGGGGTCCTGTAGAGTCCATGCCTGGGTTGGTGCGGAGGACCATTAGCACATTAGGCAGGTGGTCATAATGTTATGGATCATCAGTGTACATATACATACATGTATTTTGGCCCACGGAAGTGTGGAAATGCTTTAGAAAATTCTACTGATTGGTAAAGAAAGGTTTCACTGTACTAGGTCTTGGTGACTTTGTTACTGGCGCAGATATTTCTTAGAAAAGACTGGCAATATCTAAACAGGAAATAGAGTCATGTTTGACGCTTGAACTATGTGGTCATTTTTAGTAACTTTATGTTCATTCATGCTTTTTTCCCATTCATTTAAATTAGGGTGTTTTTCAACATGTGTCATGAAAAATATAATGTGAAATTAAGTCATCATATGGCAGCTGTTACAGATTCACTCGAACGAAGGGGCAGTACATCAAACTTGTCTAAAATCATCAGGCTGACATAAAATACTTCACTGAAACCTACTGTCTGGTGTGCATATCGGGGAAGAAAGAGAGAGAATAAATAATATAAATGGGGGAACACCGCAACTCTCTCTCATCTCTCTGTTATTCGTGGTTCACATTATGTCTTAAATCCATAACCTGCCAAACAGAAGGATGAAACTAGGATTCGTCACTTCTTCCCCCCCCCTGGCTTTTGATAGATGCAACTGTTTTAGAACTGTAGAAGGGGTTGCTACCTCAAGCATGTAACCTTCCTCTCACTTTCTCTGCTCAAAGCTCTGATCTTTGTTACCTGATTTTATATTTCCCAGATGATGTGTTTATGCATATGTTTAAATATCAGATACTGCTGACTAAATGCTTTGTCTGCCCCAGTATAGGTTCCAGTTGGATGTGAAATCTGCTCCAGGCTAAACAAAGATTTTCTGTCTTTGTTTTGTTGATTTTCACACAGATATGTATTATTCAACAGAATGGCTGTCTCAGATCTATAGGCTACTTTAGTCACAGTTTCTCTTCAACCCACAAAGGAGAAAGGTGACTAAGTTGATTCCATGTGTATGCTACGCCCTGGAGCGTGGTAGCCGTGGTCCCTCCAGGTACTGTTATCCATAGTCTTCCCTATGCTGCTGTTTGGTACACTGAAAGTGTCGCTTTCATCTTCCACCAAATCAAAACACAGGTCACCAAGGGTAGCCAATGAAATTTCTGGGCAGGCTGGTGCCATTTGAACTAATTCCATTCGTTTTAAGCCCCCCCTCCCATCTTTAAAGGAGCCGAGGAGGACCCTGTGGGCTTGTGGAGAATTGTTTGTGCCGGTTCAAACAGAAGCACAGAAGCGGCTCTGGAAATCCCAGCACAAAGAGAATGGTCTCATAGCGTTTCTAATGAGAACATGCGAAGCCTGAACAGAGCTCAGAGCTGACGGCTCCTGGGGTGACAAGCACATACATTCTCTTTCAACTTCAGTTATTACAAGTTTGAAGTTTTCTCCGCCAATTTACGTTAGTACAAGGCTCATTATTGGCCATAAATTGGATTACCTGTTTTGGCTTTGTCTCAAGTGACACCATATTTCCTACACTATGCACATCTCCTTCATCAGTAATACACAGGACACTTGTTGTTCTGATACTTAAAGGTGGAGTTTGTTTTGAGTGTCCCACTGGTTTCAACATGGAACATTGGAGAAGCGGATAGCATACTAATGACATTACTTGATGTAGAAGCATGAAAACAATCAACCACCAAACACTCCACCATAATCATCTGAAATTCTGATTTCTGTGATGAGTTCTGTGAAATGAGTTCTGTGATGTGTGTATTTGTACTATGTGCATGATATTTTAACAACCTCTTCACTTTATGTGTATTGTATTAGAATATGGGCAATCTACACATCTTCTGAGGTCTGAATAAGTTCTTATGGAGGAAGCAAGACCGATGCAATCAGCTTTGAATATTAGAAAAGCAATTCATAATGCAACACTCACAGTGTGTCGCAACATCTTGTAGCCAAGGCGGTTAGCAGAAACAACTCTAGATAATGGAACAAACAGCACTTTTTGTGGATGTGTTGCAGGACTGACAGAGATTGCTATGTTTAGCTTTAGGAGCTACCTAAATAGAAGCTAGCTAGTGTGGCATTGATGATAATGTTACACAATGTGAGGTTCCAGAATACTATCCTCCATGTGGTATATAATAACCAAGGGGACAAAGCAATGTTGCATAAGTGTCCTGGGCTAGTGAACATACAGTGGGGAGAACAAGTATTTGATACACTGCTGATATTGCAGGTTTTCCTACTTACAAAGCATGTAGAGGTCTGTCATTTTTATCATAGGTACACGTCAACTGTGAGAGACGAAATCTAAAACAAAAGATTTCCAAGATCTCACCTCGTGGGGCATCAATGATCATGAGGAAGGTGAGGGATCAGCCCAGAACTACATGGCAGGACCTGTTCAATGACCTGAAGAGAGCTGGGACCACAGTCTCAAAGAAAACCATTAGTAACACACTACGCCGCCATGGATTAAAAAACCTGCAGCGCACGCAATGTCCCCCTGCTCAAGCCAGCGCATGTCCAGGCCCCTCTGAAGTTTGCCAATGACCATCTGGATGATCCAGAGGAGGAATGGGAGAAGGTCATATGGTCTGATGAGACAAAAATAGAGCTTTTTGGTCTAAACTCCACTCGCCGTGTTTGGAGGAAGAAGAAGGATGAGTACAACCCCAAGAACACCATCCCAACCGTGAAGCATGGAGGTGGAAACATCATTCTTTGGGGATGCTTTTCTGCAAAGAGAACTACACCGTATTGAGAGGAGGATGGATGGGGCCATGTATCGCGAGATCTTGGCCAACAACCTCCTTCCCTCAGTAAGAGCATTGAAGATGGGGCTGGCTGGGTCTTCCAGCATGACAACGACCCGAAACACACAGCCAGGGCAACTAAGGAGTGGCTCCGTAAGAAGCATCTCAAGGTCCTGGAGTGGCCTAGCCAGTCTCCAGACCTGAACCCAATAGAAGATCTTTGGAGGGAGCTGAAAGTCCGTAATGCCCAGCGACAGCCCGAAACCTGAAGGATCTGGAGAAGGTCTGTATGGAGGAGTGGGCCAAAATCCCTGCTGCAGTGTGTCCAAACCTGGTCAAGAACTATAAGAAAACATGATCTCTATAACTGCAATCAGAGGTTTCTGTACCAAATCTTAAGCTCTGCTTTTCTGATGTATCAAATACTTATGTCATGCAATAAAATGCAAATTAATTACTTAAAAATCATACAATGTGATTTTCTGGATTTTTATTTTAGATTCCATCACTCACAATTGAAGAGTACCTATGATAAAAATGTGACTTCTACATGCTTTGTAAGTGGGAAAACCTGCAAAATTGGCAGTTTATCAACTACTTGTTCTCCCCACTTTAGATGTGGGAAGCACATTGCCTTGGTAGCCATCTTGCTAATTGGATGGATTGATATCATATTTGTTACTGCATTTGTTTATCCTAAAGCTTTATTTGAGTGTGGAAGTGGAGTGTGCAGAGATCTTTTATCTGTAGTCCCCACCTGGGTGTCGCTTGTATGAGAGTTCCAGATCAGATTAACGGACAGTGTTTAACGCTCTGGACTGGAAATTCACTGATGTCCATCCATCTCTATGCCGCCAACCTCTAAATCCCCCAGAATGCAGTGTGCTAGATAACATTTGATTAAAGTCCTGTAGTGCTCCTCGGGGAGCGTCAGTCCGTCATGAAGAATGTCCTAAAATGTTTCTGCTATGGTCTTGTGAGGAATGCTGGGGGTTGGCTGGAAGGTGATATTGCAGGGATGTCAATTTTTTTAACCGTCTAGTGTGTGCCTTGTCCTTGATCTGTGGAATGATGGTAAATCAATAGGGAACTCATCTCATCTAGGGAGAAATACTCACTCAGCCCCAATAGATCTTTATAACAGGTTTCCTTCAGGCTGCAACAGAGCAGTTACATTTCAACTGTCTAGCTGGCTTGGCCCCTGGAGAACTGATAGTGTGCATTCCAAAGACACCTTATTACCTAGTGCAACACATTAGGTGAAAAGAAGTGCACTTAATAGGTAAAAGGGTGTTGTTTGTTACTATGTACGCAGCACAGCAAGCCATTCCTCCAGTTCCTAATTAGTGCAAACTGTTGCATTGTTAAAAAAAATGAATACAACAACAATGAGCTCACGTGTATCACCATAGGGTAGAATAAATATAGGTCCCCATGTACCTTTTGTAATGTTGGCCCCCACTGAAACTAATCCTTATATAACTCTGTTTGTAATGGTTCCACTGAAATTCATGCCTGGCCAGCTGTCTAGCCAAAACTACACATTTTACAGTCTTGTTGAAGATAATAAATGATGTGACATGTCATCAGGTAGCTGATGTAAATGCCTGTACAAAAGCCTGCGACCATATCCTAGGACAACACAGGTGTTGGGATCTCCATGTTGGGTCTCTGAAAACAGTTCTCCGATGGGAACTTTGCTCGGAACTAAAATGGATGCATGATCTCTATGGTAATTTGTATTTTCAATGAGAACTATATGCAAAGGTTATTAATCTTGATCTGTCGTCCCTCAGCGAATAGGCTTCCCTTCAGTTCTCATTATCACACCCAGATGTGACCCCCACTCTGAGAATGTTAGCTGGAATAGACAGGCCAATGGATATTAATGGGTTCAATCTCTGCTTTTTCTTACTGGTTTCTATATGATGTGGTTAGAATGTCTCACCTCCCACATGATACTCTACACTACAAACAGAGGTGTAAAAGGTACTCAGTAATGTTCTCCAGGTAAGTGACATTCCTAATTTAGACGTAATTGTCCAGGTAGAGGGATTTCATAACTAACCAGTGACCTTAATTGATTCACTGAAATAAAGACTGAAAAATGGTCAGTGAAGGTCCCATGATTTTGATTGAGTTAAAACCCCATAGACTACTGGTCTATCAAATCATGGAATACGATCAGGGAACAGAATACATTTTAAACTGGCCCAATTATCCTAGCTAGTACAATTATACATTTTGAGGTGGAGTAAGAAAATGTTAAGTGCTGTTATATGTTTCAGCATATATTTTACACTTTATAGCTATAGTTTGTATACACAAGTACCAATGATTTTTTTTGTGTTGCCTCAGTAATTCCTGCCAGTCTCCGTTCTGATAGTCCTGTGATCAGAGGTGCTGCTGTATATTCCACAATGCAGTCTGGAATGTGTTGCTCTTACCAACTTGAATTCACACCTCTTAAGGTTACATACTGTTTAGGTCTGCTGTCTGATTGGGAGTGGAGTTTACAGTAAAGCCATTGGTCAACCTAAATCCAACTTTTCTCATAGTTGGATATGGTTTAACACACTTTGTTAATATGTCTTTTACAGGTACACTTGCGTGCAGTAGCCAGTGTAGTCGCCAGTTTACACCCGTTGATCATCAGAGTCATTTCTTTAGTCATCACTCATCTCATTTGTTTTGTTGACATTGGAGAAGAGGTTTGTCCTGGTATCATGATGCCAGTTTACTCACGTCCTGCCTGTCAGCTTAACTCAATAACGGTTGGTGTCATGCGCAGCCATGTAGTCATGAAGTAGATGAATAGGGAGTAAAGCAGAGGTCTGAGGACACACCCCTGAGGGCCTTAGGTCTGTGCATCAGAATTTCCAGTATCCAATAGCACTGGGTAGTGTCCTGACCTAATGCGTCCACATACTATTATTTGATTGTCATCCACACATATGCTGGGTATAGATAGTCACCACCCCCTTTCAAAATGTTCACCTTATGTTGACTTACAGCAAAACTACCCTATTTGGATAAGTAAACACCGCCCTGAATTACAGCCATGAGTCCACCTTTTGCTTGAATTACAGCCATAAGTCTGTACTAACTTTGCACACCTTCGCTGTGCAATATTTGCCCATTCTTCCTAGCAGAATTGTTCAAGCTCAGTCAAATTGCTTGGTGACTGCTTATGGACTGCACTCTTCAGACCATTCCACATATTCTCTATGGGATTCAGGTCGGGGCTCTGACTACGCCACTCAGGGACGTTCTTTTTCTTCAGCCGCTGCAGGTCGCCTTGACGATGTGCTGTGTCGTGGCCAATAGGAACATTTGTTGAGACCAACTGTTGTATTGAACAAACGACATCCATATCTACCCTCTACTAGTGTGATTGAGCCATCAGCGAAACACTAAAGCCACAATGATTGCTACAAAACATGACAAAACATTCATTTTTAGATCTGAATGCAAGCTTTTTTAACAAATAAAGTAACTGGTTAAACTCTCCCACCGCAAAATGTGCAGTATACTGTGTGGTGCATCATTTTAAAGATTAAAAAAACACCCTGAACAGTGTCTAGCAGTGGATTTTCCCTTTAAACCCCTGTTTTATTTGAGCTTTTAGATTCCTTGTATTTGTCCCCCTTTCTAGGAAAACAGTTTCTATGCTGTTGGGTGTTTCTATGTCTCTGTCAGTTGCACCCTGAGAATTGAGTCATGGTTGGTTTTATTTAGCAGCAAACCGTCACTTACAGTCACAGCTTGTCCTTCAAAAAAGAATGTGGGGGGAAATGTGCCCCAGACAACAATCCCAAAAGTTTAGCTTGGCCCTGTGCTCATCCCCTCAGCTATTTTGTCAGTGAAGTAGACTACAAAGTCTGAGCAATCGGTGGCCAAACTTCAGCCCTCCGATTTGCTTTAATCTTTCTCTGTGTATCTTATTCTGTCTCTCTCTCAGTGTTTCTCTCTTTCCTCTTTCTGCCTCCATTTGAACATCATCTGCAATGCAACCATGATGATGCAATGTTGGGTAAACCATAGCACATCATAAAAAGTCTGTAACTGATTTTGTGAACTGTACTAAAAGTTAAATTACACATCTTTGGACTATGATTAATATTATATGGTTTTGACATCTTGGGATGGTTCAGAGTGTTTTCCACTGTCAATGAACATGTGATTGGGTTGTGGATGAACAAGAGTAAGAAATGACTAACCAACTGAACTGAATTATGAGCCTATACATGCCCTATACTGCATCAATGTTGGTCAGGGTTGGGATGGTAATGGAATTTGTTATGATGTTATCTGTCAGCAAGTTTACTAAAAAAGTGTAATAATATAATGCAGTAACATGGCAACTACTGTAGCTACCTTCTGTTCTTGTTTGGATGTAGTCAAGACAGTTCATTTGAAGTCAGATGGCATGCTGAAATAATAAACAAATAACGGAAGCAAGTCATTATTTAGTTTATCCATACTGGAGGGCATGCAGTGAAGGGGCAGTGTACGTTAGACTGACTGATGTTGGGTACCACGCCGACAGCAGAGGAGCAAAAAATAAAACAATGCCAGTAGTTAAACAAACCTCTAGGATTTATGTTCTTTATCATGCCGTCTTACATGTCTGACTGTATCAAATCAAGTAGAGAAGTAAAGTAGAATAATTGTGATAGCATGGATTTCCACCCTCCTACTAATTACAAAAGACAAATAGTCCATTCAGATAATGATTTCAACGTTATTTCTGCAGGAGTCATCCTGATGCCAGACGCAGAAAACAATCCAAGTATTCAATACACAACGTGCAAGATACAATCAAAAAGCAGAACTTAATCGCAAATTGAGAATACAATCACAAGATACAAACACAGTATTCATTAAAAAAAAATCCTTTAACATGCCTCAGTTGCCCTAGACAAATGAATTCCAATTTACAGATGAATTTCTGAAACAGAGTGCTGTGATTTGTGCTGAAACGATCACCTATAATAAATATGTTATAGGTGATCAAATGTCATTCAGTCTGATACACTGTGTGTGGTGGTCGATGTGGGCATATAAAAGGTATCTGCACTACTAAGCAAAAGGCAGCAACTGCTCAGAATGTGGAACCTGGACTAATGGTGTTAAAAGTGTGTTCATTTTTTGATTCAAATGAGTAATAGGTAGATCCTTAGAAATGAATGTCAGATACAAAAGAGGTCTAACAATTAGTGCTTGTAAATATCAATTTGAGTTTTCAGTTTGAAGCTCACTGACTGAGATAGACAGACACTCAGGGTAGCTGCTCAATGCATCAAAGGTACAGCCTCGAAAGTTACCACAGAATTGAATCATCAGCTCTGCGACCCAGTCTTGAAAGTACTTTGAGACTTCACAAAGCTGGAATTTATGTCCGGGCTGCCTTTTGGGAAACTGCTTGTAATCCAAAGCCAACACACAAACACACAACTTGATGTAAGGAGCAGAAAACCTGGACCCCTGAGCGATGGAGAAAATAAAATAGTGTCTGATGAGTCATCTTCAACTCTATTTTCTACATCTGAAAGGGTTCACATTTGGAGAAAGCCAAAGAATGCCTTCAACCCATCTGGTGTCAACCGTTAAACATGGTGGGGATCTGTAATGGTTTGGGCAGCAATCTCGTGGGACTCATTTGGTACGATCATTACTCTGCATGGTTATGAAATGGCCAAGGAATATGAGGCAATCTTACAGGACAGGTGAACCCTATGGGACAAACACTGTTCCCTCATGATGTTCCAGTGTTCCAGGATGATAACGCTCACATACACACTGCCAAATGAATTCAAGAGGGGTTTAATTAATACTAGGATGATGTAAAATGCCTTCCATGGCTTCCCAATCTCAACATCAACATCAATGAACCTTTATGGGACGTTCTGGAGCACAGTGTGAAATAGATTTCACCTTTTTCATCCCTCATATAACTGAAGACTTTTCTTCTTGAAGAATGGTGCAATATTCCACTACAAACAGTTCAGGATGTATGCTAGTATTTGAAGCAGGATTGGAGGTATTCTGAAGGGAAAGAGTGGCCCTAATTCGTATTAGGTCCTGCATATTAATATATTGTGTTTCTGTTCATTTGTTCACCCCCTGTAGAGTAATGGCAAACAGCATGTTAATTACTTCTAGACAATATTAGACAGTTAATCTTTCTTAAAACATTAGAAAGTGCATGAACCTGTAGTTGCAATGCAGTATATTGTGGTGATGAAATAGGAATGATCTGAAATGTAGTGCCAGAAATAAATAATTATTCACCAGAAAATGCCTTGATATTGCACGGTAAGAATTAATATAATTTTGGTTATAGTACTTAGTTAATGATGCAAACAGGCTAATTTATTATTTGGTTTTGTGAATCAGATCGGAAACTCAAATACATAGCTATGATGAATCACTGGAGGAATAAGTCTATAGTAAGAATATTTATCTTAGTGAGTAAATGTTGAGCAGGTTGGTAATAATTCTGAATAAATCTTATTGAGTTAATGTTGAATTTCATGAGTTCCAGCTGACGAGCTCAAATTAAAGTTTTGTGTTTTACTAGGAGGAAAATAAAGTTTGACAGGTAAGATTGGTTAAAGAAAATATTATTTTTCTAGCTTCTGTTAATAAATGAATGACAGAATGAAGAAACACTATACAATAACATACAATCCATCCTGACACGAACAAACCAACCAACTAATTTATGCTAAATAATTCAAACGTACCCATTTCCTATATGCAGAATCAGGCTTCTATGTCCTCCCAACTGATACAACACACTAGTCAGATTTCTTAACTCAGGTTTGATTGTCTTCTTTTTCTCCCTATGATACAAAGGTATACAGTTATACAGCTCCACAGACACAGGATGTGACCTCGTAACAGGACTGAGCGTCTGTCTCACAATGTATTAGCAGTTTTTTTTCCTTCCAATCAACCATTGATCTTCCACACAACTCAATGAAATACTCTTGAGGGAGGATAGTTAGATAGGAAAATGTTTGCGACAACAACCGACAGTAAAGATGTTTAGGACAAACATTGTAAGTCTGCTAATGATACAGTACTTCTTGACAGTTAGTCAACACGTACTCTGTACAACATCCCTACACATGTATTAGCTTACGTTAGGTGACAGGACGCGAGCCAGAGATGCCCTCCAAATGATTCAGCAATGTTAATGGATGGGTCAGAGATAAGACAAGGACAGCAGCCATCAGTCCTGTAGCACAATCTCTACCTGCAGCTGCAAAATCCGACCTGTTGGCCAATTACCTGATGACACCGAGTGGTGATCAGACTCTACCAAAGGATGTGTAGATAGGACTACATGGATGTTTGGTGACGAGGAACAAACATGCACACCCACTACCTGCTTTAATTGGTCTCTCTCTCTCTCTCTATCTCTCACACACACACACACACACACACATGCAGGTAGACAAAGAGGAAAGAAGGAACACACACACGGCTGTCTCCTGACAGGCATGTCTTCTCCGTCTGAGACATGAGTTATTCCTTCATTATGGACCCATCCGCCCAGAGAGCAGGCAATTACGTCCTGGAACAGCTCGAGAGCGGTAGCACTCCTAACCCAACTGTCCCTGTTTACAGCACACCCTCATTCATTATACAAGCTTTATTAAGGCAATATGCTCCAGATCACGGCCGGAGACATATTAAATGACATTACCATCCTTTTCCCTTCAAATGGAAATATTGTTATCGAGTGGCTATTTTAAGGGATTTTGAACTTGTTTTTATTGTGGTGTATTTTTGAATTGGAGTACGGAACCAGGTTGATTTCAGTTCGTTTTGGCTGAGTATATAAAGTGTTCATTTGACATTTGGTTTTGCATCAGCAGTTGTCCATTTGTTCTTAGTCACAGACATCAATTCAATTATACCATGTGTGCTGCCCTTCAATCTACCTACCAGCAATATTAGGTTGCTTGTGTTAAATCCAGTCTGAGCTGGGGGACAGGGGTCCTCTCATACCGCCCCCACAAGCCTAAAAGCAACACAGATCAGCAAGGTGCTGAGGTTTCAAAATTCAAAAAGTTTGTTTCAGTTACTTGGTACTGGGCGACTGTGATTCAGCTACATTCTCACCTCTCTTGCAGTTCTTCAGGTTGACGTTGCAGAAGAGAAAACATTCTCAATCAATTTCACTGATAAAATAAATGTATACAGGAAAGAACAAAAAGTTTTTCCTGGTGTATTTCCAAAACAGGTACTCCACTGCCCCCTACTGCAGGATCATGTAGGGTTTGGTTTCTCGCTGATGAGAAAACATTCACTAACAATGTCAAAACGTCCGCCTACTCAAACATCAGCTCATGCACCATTATTTCTCCTGTCCATGTCTTTTTCTGTTTCTTCCAGTTTGAGTTGTCTACCATATGAAATGGTGTGACAGTGTACCCTGGACTGATAGTGGTTCAAGCTGAGAGAATCTGTGGTTGCCTAGCAGCTCCTTGAGGATGACATGGTTTCAGTTCTCATTTCATGCTTTAGTGGACTTGGTACAGGAAAATGTGAAGGGTCTGGGAACAGAAGGGCTTTGTTTGGGCAAAATGTGTTTTTTTGTAAATTATGAAGCGTGATGATGGCATATATTATGGCCTGTTTTGATGAGTTCGTATTTATAGTTTAGTCATTTGGAAATTGACTTTACCACTTCAACTTGTAGCTTGCATAGCAGTCCCTGTGAATATCAGAAAATTTTTAATAGTATTTAAAATAGCTCCACAGGTTTGCCAACTACCATGGCCAAGCTCACTCTTCTGTCAGTAAGGTAAAATCAGAGCCGGTTACTGAAAATGCTAAGCTTTGAGATTTTCTTTTATAGTACCGTATATTAATAATTATATAAAATACATTTCCAGGTTTTAATGCACCACACAACCCATAAGGAACACATAAATGCGTACCAATGACCAGCTACGTTTTCATAACCACAATAAAATATACTAAATACATGAATCTCTGCAAACAGAAAATGCATCCAGGAATTGAGACTTTTTTTTATTACGTCCCTGAATTCAAAGTCAACTCTTGCGGAAGATGATCTGTCCCAAATTGAAATTATTGCCTGTTTAACAGTACATATCATCAACCTTTCAGTCATCACAGAGACAAACAAAAGTTTAAAACGATTTAACTATAGAAGTAGTCGATTATAATGTCTACTATTTATCTTATTTCATGAAGCGTGTCTTCCTGTTTCAGCCTACCCATTATCTACCCATAAAACAGAGACTTTTATGAACGCTTAGCCTACTGGTATACAATTAACCAGCATCATTTTTGGTTATTTCTAAAATTGTTTATCATTGTCAAGCAATTAAAGGAAAAAAGCTATTAGCAACCCCTGCTTGTGGTTGCATCTTTAAGATGGGATGCCTCCCATGGGATGCCTCCCTATTAGATGTGTTTCTTTGTGAATCCACCTTGCATGGGTGTTGTGCAATGAGAACATTTATACGTAGCCTTCTGCCGTGTCCGCATGTTATAATAAAATAAAATAATAGCCAATCAACATTTTAAGCTAAAATTGAAGAAATTCTATTGTAAAACATCTTAAATGGGTAAAGTCAACAAGGAACAAAACACATAGAAAAATGATACAATCCTACACAAAGCAAAAAAAAAACATGTTTGACAGGCCATAGTTGTATAGTTTTTCTTCATTCTTCATTTTTTTGGCCATCCCCTCCACCAGTAAAACTTGTCCACCAGACGTCTCTCTCTCTCCCTTTTAAACTGTCTGGGTTTACAGGTAGGAGTTACAGTGGCCGGGTCTCTCAGGGCCTATGCCTTCTACAACAGCCATTAGAACCTCCCCCTACATTTTGTTTATAAACTGCAATCATTTAAAATCTATGTTCCAATTATACATACAGTAGTAGACCTACACTCACCTTAAGGATTATTAGGAACACCATACTACTGTGTTTGACCCCCTTTCGCCTTCAGAACTGCCTTAATTCTACGTGGCATTGATTCAACAAGGTGCTGAAAGCATTCTTTAGAAATGTTGGCCCATATTGATAGGATAGCATCTTGCAGTTGATGGAGATTTGTGGGATGCACATCCAGGGCACGAAGCTCCTGTTTCACCACATCCCAAAGATGCTCTATTGGGTTGAGATCTGGTTACTGTGGGGGCCATTTCAGTACAGTGAACTCTTTGTCATGTTCAAGAAACCAATTTGAAATGATTCGAGCTTTGTGACATGGTGCCTTATCCTGCTGGAAGTAGCCATCAGAGGATGGGTATATGGTGGTCATAAAGGGATGGACATGGTCAGAAACAATGCTCAGGTAGGCTGTGGCATTTAAACGATGCCCAATTGGCACTAAGGGGCCTAAAGTGTGCCAAGAAAACATCCCCCATACCATTACACCACCGCCACCAGCCTGCACAGTGGTAACAAGGCATGATGGATCCATGTTCTCATTCTGTTTACGCCAAATTCTGACTCTACCATCTGAATGTTCAAAAACCCCTTAATGAAGAAAGATATCGTGTGTTCTGTGTTCTGTGCCTGCACAGTGGATTGATTTCCTGCCTGTTGGGCCCTGTCTGGGCCTCTCCCGGGTAGGGCCACAGTGTTGCCGGACCCCCCCCAACTCAGTTCCAAGGTGTTACGCTGCTATATTATTGTGCTGGGAGATATGAGGAATGCACTTTTTCTCAATCTCCTCCAGTTTTACATTTTAGGAGGAGATGAGGTCCTGGTCCACACCTGCAGAGTTTGGGGGGCCCGTTGCTGTCCCTGTCCTTGTCCATCTGGTCATACATTTGACCTAGTCTAGAATCAAATAGACTCTGGATTTAGCCCAGAGAAATGTATTTATTATTCCAATTGAACTCTTAATATCTCACCCGGCACAGCCAGAAGAGGACTGGTCACCCCTCTGAGCCTGGGTCCTCTCTAGGTTTCTTCCTAAAATTCGGCCTTCTTAGGGAGTTTTTCCTTGCCACTGAAATCCAACACTACTGTTGTTTGCTCCTTGGGGTTTAAGGCCGGGTGTCTCTGTAAAGCACTTTGTGACAACTGCTGTTGTAAAAATGGATTTATAAATAAATTTGATTGATTGATGATTGATTGGTAACAAGGCATGATGAATCTATGTTCTCATTCTGTTTACACCAAATTCTAAGTCTACCATCTGATGTCTCAACAGAAATCGAGACTCATCAGACCAGGCAACATTCTTCCAGTCTTCAACTGTCCAATTTTGGTGAGCTCGTGCAAATTGTAGCCTCTTTTTCCTATTTGTAGTGGAGATGAGTGGTACCCGATGGGGTCTTCTGCTGTTGTAGCCCATCCGCCTCAAGGTTGTGCATGTTGTGGCTTCACAAATGCTTCGCTGCATACCTCGGTTGTAACGAGTGGTTATTTAAGTCAAAGTTGCTCTTCTATCAGCTTGAATCAGTCGGCCCATTCTCCTCTGACCTCTAAAAAAAAAAAAAAAAAAGACCTGCCCGTCTGGCACTAACAACCATGCCACGCTCAAAATTGCTTAAATCCCCTTTCTTTCCCATTCTGACATTCAGTTTGGAGTTCAGGAGATTGTGTTGACCAGGACCACACCCCTAAATGCATTGAAGCAACTGCCATGTGATTGGTTGATTAGATAATTGCATTAATGAGAAATTCAACAGGTGTTCCTAATAATCCTTTAGGTGAGTGTATAAGCCGTGGCGTTTCTAGAACATTTTACATGGGATGCCAGAAGGGTGGCAAGTTGAAATTCAAGGGTTGGTTATGTCCACTTTACTTATACAAATCCAGCTACTGAAAATGGACAGTGTAACGTCTTGCTAATATCATACACGTTCTACACATAGACTGTAAAAAAAAAATGGACGACGCCCCTTCGCTCTTTTCCATTGGTGAAAACTGAAGCCGCCAGTGTCCCGATATGGCGCTGACATCTTGGACTTGAGTCTGCGCAGATAGCGATCTTGGGACCAGTTCTGCGCAGTAGTTGTGCGCAGTAGCGAGCAGGAAGTAAAGCCGTAAAGCCGCGAAATCTACGGCCCCACCCCTGTGCCCCGCCCTCACTCTCCCTCGCAGAATGCGCATACCGTAATCAATCGCAAGCACACGCTGCACTGTTTTGGAAGTGGAGTCCTGCTCCTGTGAACTCTGTCTGCTCCGTTCCACTCCCACCCCATTAAAATAAGGTAAATACAAGTGGCCTACTAACCACACAGTTAAACAGAGTTCAATCAAGTCCAAGTACAGTACAACCTTTGCTTATTAAACCTAGACGATATGTTATAGCCTAACTTACATCATGTTTAACCTTAATTTAGAATAGGCCTAATACAAAAATATGGCAACTTCTAGCGAACGATCACCTGCTAGCTATTAACATGGCTATTAACGAGGCTTGTTGTCTTTTAGCTAACGTTAGCTAGCCCATTACATTTATTTACTAATTACATAGCTTATAAATTTAACTTACCGAAAAAAATTCAATGATCGATTGGAAATGCCAGATCGGTTAGCACAATCTACTGCAGAACAACCTATTATGTCCGTGTGAAATTATATCAATTATAGAAATTTAGAGATTAAATTTAAAGCTCCAATCTCCTTAGTCCTCCGAAGATCGCAAAAAAAGCCTGTTGGCGCTTTAGTGGCTCCTCGGCTCAGATAGCTGTCAATCACAGCTGTCAATCACAGCTGTCAATCACGACGTCACACCACCGTTTTTAGAGCATTAAATAACGAACTAAAAACCAACTTATTTTAAAAACAAACTCTTGAATTTACATTAGCGTAATACAAACTACAGTAAATGACAGAAACCAGCTTCGGAAAAAAGATATTTGAAGGGTAATTTAATTGTTTAGTTGGTCTCGCGTCCCATTGAATAACATGGGGAGGCAGGGTTTATGACCTATACTAGGACCACTCACCAGGGGGCGATCGAGACGTTTTGGCTTCACTTTTCAGGGCTTGGTTCTACACTTTGATGTTTATGGTACGAATCTTTCGAGTGTGCAAAATCTCTATGAGTGCTGGGAGTTCCTTTTGTATTATATATGCAACTTACAAATTGAGGGAAAAGATGAGGTATTTTACTTGGACACATTGTTTATAATATTCTGCCAAGTGCAGAAGAATAAATCAATGCATCTTGAAAATGAATGCCTTATATTGTTTGAAGTTATACTCAAACACTAAATTTAGGCTACTGAGGTTATGGAGTAGCAATTTAATATACTAACAACATTTGTATTACAACTGTTAAACACATGACCACACATCTCATTTTCTTGATGTTATGTAGATGTCCAGAGATGTCTAATTTAAAATGATTGTAGATCAACCTTAACTTTCACCACAGATGAAATTAATTATTTCATTATGCATAGCAAGCTACATCAACACTGTTCAACGTCCCTTTGCTAGCTATCAGGACAAGCATTACATGGCAATGATGGCAAGCTACTTCATCTGAAAATGTGCTAGCTCGCAAACTTTACGAGTAATATTGACGATTACATTACATTAGCTAGCAGATAGTAGATATCATACATATCTAAACTATATTAAATGGCTGCTGCTAATGCAAGATCATAAGATTTGCATCGTTTATTTAGTAAAAATTTGTACTTTCTTTCATTACTGCTAGACTGGCCTAGTGAGATTCCTAAATGCTCGAGTATCATGACATGAACCGACGCCTGGTGTTTTCACTGGAAAGAAGGGGGAGCAGCACGGGGACAGAAGCAGGCAGACTCTGGGACTTAACCATTTTACTGGGAACGGGGGACTCAAAGATATTGGAATGGGTTACCATAGAGATAAACAACAAAAAAATACAATACCATTCAATAAAATTAAATATGAATATATTACCATATTGTTAGTAATGTAATGGATTGCAGTTACAGTTTTTTTGTAATCTGTTACATATAACGGATTACTTGTAATCCATTACTCCCCAACTCTGTTTATACATATACACACATACCAAAGCTCACGTATGCTTACACTCTCAGATGGATGACATACACACCCATATCCAGATGTGAAGACCTACATCACACACAGAAACGCACACCCCTCAGCTATGACTGATCAGCCTCTTACCCAAACCCAATCCCAGCCCCATACAATGATGCCTAAACCCAAAAGCGACTCAATATCCTTTTAAATCCATCTCACCAAATTCCTGAGATTTAACCACAACCATTTGTCCATTTTATTATTTTCCAGTGCAATATATCTCTCTGTCTTACTGTAATGCTTTAGTAAATATTTGAATCTTTTCAGTCGTACCATCTCTTCTAATATAGCCTTAAAGATTAATGTTTTATGCAATAGGAAAACCATATTTTCCATTGATTGATCATGATTTTTTCAAACAACCAATCAGTATTGTTTGTATGTTCATCTTAGTAGAGTTGCCATTACCTAACAACAATTAATTCTGTACTTGACGCCTGAAGTCTGCCACAACAGTAAATAAAGTGTCCTTCAGTACATTCCTATGATGCATATTTAGAAAGAATTAGCTGCATTTCCCACCATTTTACATCTTTTATTGCATTGTATTGTATTGTATTGTGTTGTGTTGTATTGTCTTTTATTGCATTGCATTGTATTGTATTGTGTTGCATTGTGTTGTGTTGTATTGTATTGTGTTTTATTGTGTTATGTTGTATTGTATTGCATTGCATTGTGTTGTGTTGTATTGTATTGTCTTTATTGCATTGTATTGTATTGTGTTGTATTGTCTTGTCTTTTATTGCATTGTATTATATTGTATTGTATTGTGTTGTGTTGTATGGTATTGACTTTTTTTGCATTACATTGTATTGTATTGTATTGTATTGTGTAGCCCCTAAAAGTACATTTGAAAGCATCCCATACCATATGAGGATCAACTGTACCCATGTAATCTAGAAAGAACTTGGTAATACATTCCCTTGTTTTGGGTAGAAACGTGTTGTTGTCATGTTGCAGGCTTTGATTACATTTCCAGTAGCCCGTCCCCTTAAATTTAGTTGGATTGATGTGGATGCCAGTCATATGATAATCAGAGCCCATTCTTTGTTTTTTACAGATAACTGAATGAAATTGAAGCTGAATTAAATAGATTTTGTGTGAGAAAGGGAACTACAATCATAAACCCTGTTATGCACCTACGTATAGTAGGTCTGAATACTACTTTGACATTTGTGGGGATTGTGTTATAAAAGAAAGTACATTGTCTCAGTTTGCATAAGCTCCAGTGCATTAGGATTTGAACCAGGGACCAAGTTAGGTTGAGACTCACACCAACAAGTGATATACCAGTTAGTTATACCAGTTGGTTATACCAGGTGGCGCTGTGGCCGATCTGACCCCATAGCTGGATTAGTACATGGTCATGCAGGGCATGTGCCATTGTTGTGTTACATTAGTGGACCCCCAGTCTGTATTACATGGCAAACTGTGCCGAATTATTGGAAGTTAGGTTTAAAACTGAATTATTGTTAGTTAGGTTTAATACTATATTATTGTTAGTTAGGTTTAAAACTATATTATTGTTAGTTAGGTTTAAAACTATATTATTGGAAGTTAGGTTTAAAACTACATTATTGTTAGTTAGGTTTAAAACTATATTATTGGAAGTTAGGTTTAAAAATGAATTATTGGAAGTTAGTTTTAAAATTGTAATATTGGAAGTTAGGTTTAAATTTAAAGTATGACCTTGCTGATATGTACTGTATATTTGATGGAAGAAAAATAAATGTACCTTCCGGTAACAGGAGCTAGGTGTTAACTGTTAGGGATATTGAAATTAACAATTGCTAACCTATAGTCAGGCATGTATTGTATATAGGGTAATATCAGACAAATCAATGCACTCCTTGTCTTTCTTTTGTTCGAAACCAAAATTATTTCCATGTCATCACTAATCATGACTGAATGTTGGTTTTGACAGTGCTCTTAACTAAACTTCCAGAATAGTGGTTGCAGGATGAAAGTGCCACTTTATCGCATTTTCTCTGTTAAAAGTGAATTCCCAGAGCTCACCTATGATGTTGCATGATTGAAGTCTATAAATCCTAAGTCAAGAATGTGTTGCTGTACAGTATTTGAATGACTATGCTAATCATTATTTTGTTTATCTTTTTTCACCTATAGATTATATTATATGTATACACGGCAGCTTTTTATTCCAGCTCTTTCCATTTCAAATGATACAATGACAATGCAGTTAAAGGGCAGACTGTGAACTTTAAGTTGAAGCTTTAACATTCTTCTAAACTCTCTGGATGGCTTCATCATGAAGCTGGACAACGACCCAAACAGCCTACATCTCTTCGAAAGCAGAACACGGGATTGAGGTCTAAAGAAACAGGAATTGAAGATGGCTGCAGTACAGGCCTGATAGAGCCTCAACAGGGAAGACACCCAGCATCTGAGGATGTCTATGAGTCGCTGATTCAGGCCTTAATTACATGCTAAGAATATGCGACCAAATACCAAACATGGCTACTTTATTGTACGTAATGGGGGGGGAAACCTCAACTATGTACAGTACAAACGTGCTGTCATTTCTAAATGGTGAATTTTATTTTGATTTACCATTTAGACCACGTAGTCTTTTAACCCCTTAATCATTATACACAGGTCTGATCATTTTCACATAATTTCCCTGTCTTTGTAAATGGATTCCTGGCAATACTAGAAGCCAATGCCATTATGTAATCTGACAAACTCTTCCTGCTTGTGATTTTTTAGGGAAGAGAGGGCTGCTGGTGTCAGCCAGAGAAGTTTCCACATTGTTGAGACCTGACCTGCGAAGTCTTTAACCTGGGACATCTCTGCTTTACAGAAGGATTTCTGAGTGAAGACGTGTCTTCATTCTTCAGATGTAGAAAGAGAGAGAGAGGGAGGGGGAGAGGGAGAAAAAGAGAGGAAGAGTGTATGTGTATTTGACTTAGAGAAACGCAGAAAATGTTCTCTTCCTGTTTCCAAGTAGGAGATACTTGTGGCCAAATCTGGGCAGGATGGGAAAAAAGAGACAAACAGTCTTCATCTCTTCATCCCTCTGTCCATGAGGATTGGAGCTCTGCCTAAAAACAGAAAGAAAATTAATGATGTTTATACTGGGGAATACATCACCGACATATTTGGAAGAGATGCAGGATGTGTGATGATTTTCATCAAACATTTTCCTGGACCGATTTAACTGGGATTTTAACTGAAGTATTCATCATTACTAACAGGTCATGAGTTAATGAGTGAAGAAAATGAAATTTTGAATGGATGGAGTGACTAGACATTGTGTTTAGATTGTGGGCAATCAACTGAGCGCACATATGGTCAGAAGATCAGCTATGACCAGCCATGACGTGTCACTTTTTTTTCAACCAGAAGAGATTGTTCTGAATGTCAGAATATTTTTATATTAAACAAAGTCAATATATAACAAACAATACAACACATTGGCTGTTTAAAAGCAGCACCCTATTTCAAGGTCCTGCCAAACCCTTCCATACTATAGTAATATAATCAAACATTTGTACCCTTCTTCAGTGAAATGTTATGATTATACATATTGTTTTATTAGGGTTAGTTATTCAATTATATTTTTTAGATGTTGTAGGGGTTGTTACATTTAACATTTTTGCAAACTAAGTGAGAATTAAAAAAGTGGGAATAATACCTTTTACCTTGTATATACTTCATGTTCTCATTTCCTGTGACAGAAGGATCAAATTGAAATGCAGCATTTGTACCAGGCATGGAATTTGCCAACGTGGCGGCCACCACATGTGAGCTTCGCTCTAAACTCTATGTATAAAGTGTGTTTGCCTGAGGGGGTAGTGAGGGTTTGCCTCTTTGTCTCTGGACTCAATCACAAAGCCTAGACAGAGGCTTTTGGCTTCCCCATCTATCAATCAAACATGGCCTACAGTTACCACTATACCACTTTGTGTGTGTGTGTGTGTGTGTGCGTGCGTGTGTAGGCCAGTATGTTTCCCGCTCCCTGGCTACATCTGCTGGGCAGTAGAGGTGGTGACCTGGAACATGCCTGACTATAATGTGCTCTGAGGTGTTAATGGGGCCTGTATTAGGGACCGTTGTAGAATCTATTTCCAAGTGGAAGCTTGGTGAATTGCTGCAACAATAGTTAACATTTAAATCACGCCATGCGCCAGCGTTTTACTTTCACTTGTGGACCAGCTTCATAAAGCTTTAAAAACATTTTTTTTTAAAGGGGTCATATGTACCATTTAAACAAAAGCAACAATGAACAGTAGACATCTCCAGTTAATGTTTGAAGTTAATGTTTAAGATACTATTTTCTACAAAATGTAATCAATTACCTGAAATACTTTCCATTTAAAAATTTTAGCTGATCTGTCATTGACTTGTAGTCTTCTCATACTCTCTTTAGACACTGTCAGTACTATCCTTTCCATCCTAAACCACCCTGGACTAGATAATACTGTTCCGTTCTTTGGTAAGGGAACAGGAGAAGCAGACAAGCCGTGTTATTGTTTAAATTCAAGTCTTGTAAACGTTAGAGGCAGGATTCTACACAGCACCCCTTTAAGTCTGAACTACTTCATTGTACATGAAGGTGTTCTGCAGGGTTTGATACTGGGAATGGCTTTCTTCACTGCATCGTAACTGTATAAGGGGATAGTCTGCAGATAAACGTAATTGTGGTATTTCTGCGTTTATGTGAATATCTACATGGTGTAGCCTGAAATACAATACAATAGAGATAAGGCAAATATTATACAAGACAACCACTTGTCCAATGATGAGAGACCAGTTTATTGATGTAGTTCTCCCAAAAAGCCATAAAGATGTAGCATTTCAGTGTGTCTGACAACATGGGTCTCAATGTGACTTTGTCGTAATCTCAATATATGTGCAGCAGTGTTCTGATTTAGGTCCTCATTCAGGACTATCAAAAGACTGAGGGTTGATTTGAACATTTCCTTTAGCTCAAACAGTGCGCTGAAAAAATAGACAATAGACTTTGTTTGGAGGGTATTTGAATGTAAACCCCAGTGTACAGTAAATATGATACACAAAAACTGTTTCAAAACAGTACAGAAGTACATTAAAACAGACAGATTAAAAAAGTATTTCTTGCCCTCATGTATTACAAAGGTAAATCCAACTTCCATGTGCCAGCTGATGTCTCTCTTCAAAACATGCCAACACATTCTATGCTCCCTTTGAGACAACATCAGTGAGCCAACTGGTATTAATGCTCTGGGTGACCACTCACTGACGCTGTGAGGGACACTTTCAGTAGAAAGAACACTCAAAGCTGCCAGTCCATTTGGACTTCCTGACTACTCGTCCCCTCTGACTTTTAATGCTGAGGCCCCAAAGGTGTCTGGCCCCAGCCCCATGAGCACCCTCATATAAAAGCTGAAAGTCTGTTCTTTCATTTTAAAGTAACTGTTTGATTTCAAATCCAGATTTTGGGTTCATAGAGACAGAAGATGAAATAAATACTCCACTGCCCATGTAATTACAGGGGGCAGTGTAGCGTGCACTGAACGTTGATGAGAGTTTCTTATTTGCTACAAAGGATTACTATAAGGTGACCAATGGGTCCTTGTATTTTTTGTAAACAAAACATAACAAACATGAACAACTCTGTGTACACACAGTCCTCTGGGAATGTCCTCCTGTTGATTGTAAACAGTTTAGAAATGTAAACTTTGGCTGAATGGTTTTATTACATGTTTGCTGCAGAGTGTGTTTTTATTAGAATCATTAATTATCTGAGAGTCACGTATCTTCAGTATGAAGAAACACACTGCCAATGCTATATGTATTGTACATATAATATGCTCTACATCTGTCCTCATATTACAGTACTGTCCATAAACCAAAGAGACTTACATATGATTTGACACCCAGTATATTCAGTGTATTAGGCCCTGTGATAAGTAATGTGTCCGGATGGTTGTGTGAGGTTATTTTGTGAGGCCGGCTTACTGTTTAGACATCTAGTATGTGTGTGTGTGTGTGTGTGGCTATGGGGGAGTGTAAATGTATTAATAAATCACTGTGCACTTCACAGACAAATTCCCTCTTTCAGCATTAGTGAACCCATGGATTATCTCCCTGTCCATCTCAAACAAGAAACTAAGAAAATGTTATGACTACTGTTGGAAGGAACATGATAAACTGCTAGAAGTAACAATGATGTTCTGGTAGCATCTGTGCATTATGATTTATCACTTTTCATAGTAACGTCTTGTATCAATACAGCTGCAAATGTCCATTGGCTACTGAGGGTTGCACTATTATACACTATATGCCCAAATGTATGTGGACACCCCTACTAATTATAGTTTTTATTTTATTATTATTCAGGTGTTTCAGCCACAACCATTCCTCGCAGGTGCATACAATCCAGTGTATATCCATGAAATCTCCATAGACAAACATTGCTAATGCTAAGTGCTGAAGCGCATAGTGCGTAAAAATCTATCATATGTTGCCTCTGGAAGCAACACCTGTGTGTTGGGAGCGTCACGAAAATGTATTTCCATGGCCGAGCAGCTGTACGCAAGCCTCACCTCAAAATGTGCAATGTCAAGGGTCGGCTGGAGAAGTGTAAAGCATACCACCTCTGGACTCTGGAGCAGTGGAAACGTGTTCTCTGAAGTGATGAATCATGCTTCGCTATATGGCAGTCTGACGGACAAGTCTGGGTGTGGCGGAAGCCAGGAAAACACTACCTCCAGGAATGCATAGTGCCTACTTTAAAGTTTGGCTCCATATTAATGCCCATGGTTTTGGAATGACATGTCCAACAAGCTCATATAGGTGTGATGGTCGGCTGTCCACAGACTTATGGCAATATAGTGTATTTTCCACTTCAGGTATAGCTACATTCTTAATAAAGAGGAAGAGGGTGAGGATGATTAGCAAGAAGAGGGGGACGCAGAGGATTAGCAGGAACAGAAATGTAAAATGAGCCAGAAGAGGATTGATTAGGAGGAAGTGGACAATGATGAAGAGGGGGTAGTGGTTGAAAGAAGAGAAGGAACATTGGCTACCCATCAACCCCAGCCGAGCTATGGTTGAGGCCAGAGGGATATGACCAGTTTATGGTGAGTTAAAGAGGTGAGCGTAGTGTCACTGTTTTGTTATCACATCACAATAACCCACTTTAAGGCCTGCTGAGACAAACACCACTAACAACCAGCCTTATTGGGTTGGATTCATCATCCATTATGTTAGAGATGAGGGAAAAGAAAAAACAAAGAAAAATGTGTGGCCCTTTACCCTGGCTGTGGTCTGAAAATAAACAATTCTGTTGACAGGGACAGTACACATAACCCTTTCTGTAAATGTATATTTAGCATTTAAAATGTTGCAAAGGGGAGGACAAAAGTGAGGCAATATGCTTCTATTGGCTATTTGCCAATAGAGGCAAAATGTAAAAAATTATTATTAAACTGTATTCACTGCACATACTTGTGCGAACGCCAAACATTTGAAGCCTTCTGCAAATTGTCTATTGGCAAACAGCGTTTATAAAAAATGCAGTCTGTGCAAGGTTTGTAATGCAAGCTGGAATTATACAGTTGCCATTTAAACGTTTAAAAAATAGGGGGGCTCCTAAAACATGTTGCCACAAGGTGTTGGGTCAATCTGATTTAGGGTTGTGGAGCAAGTCCATGTCCATTTAGAATGCGCTTTTAGGTATTTCCTTCTTTTTTTTTTTTTTTTTTTACCGTGAACACAGTAAATATCAGTAAAAACAAAGCTACTTAGTTATACTCGTCCGCTTCTGTGTCCTCTAATGACTCAGTCAGACCAGGCCCTGAGGGGGTGTGGTGTGGATGTGATACAGTTCAGTGAGCACGACAGGATGTTCCAGCAGCTTCCCCAGGCTCCGGGGCCTCTCACTCTCTTCCTCTCTGTTTCTTTATCTCTATCTATTTCTTTCATTCTCTCTTTTTCTCTCTGCCTGTTTGTTTTTCCTGTTATGAGTCGCTGTGCTCATCGGTCCACCGCCAGGGGCCCTGTCATCACTCTCTGACTTGGGAAAAATGTAAACACTCGGCGCACACGCACGCGAACGCATACACACACAAACACACACACAGTTATGTTTATCTATACATGTGAGGGTCGAAACAGTTTCCATTCAAAATCATATTGACACTAACCCTCACCCTAAGGCCTATTTCTCCTTTTTTTACTACCCTTGCAGGGATTCTAGGTACCCACAAGAATAGTTGTACCTGTACAAACACACACATAGACACTCTTTGAATTCCTTAACCCCAAAGACGGCATAATGACCCCACTGGTAGCACAGAACCAAACAGTTTACGTATCCACTCAGCAGCCTGTTTAATTTCCCACATAGCACCTGTCCTAAACACATTCTAACCCATTTACAGCAAGTGGTAAACAACCCTCAGAGCTGCTGGCCAGTCTTTCCTTAGAGAGCTCTGACACTTTTACATACCCGTGATGGACCTGAGAAGTGGGGCTCTGGAGGAAACAGAAATATATATCCTGTGTGTCTATAAAACAGGATACAAGAAATGGCCACCTTTGACAGATTGGCGAAATCTTCAGCTCGATAATGACCCCAAACACTCTGCAAACACAATTAAGACCTACTTGGAGCGGATGTCTGCAGATTGAACACTCGCTGTATTAGATCACCTCAGAGCCCCAACCTCAATGTCATCAAAGCTTAGCGGAATGACTTGGAAAGGGCAAATAAGAGAAAGCTTGAAAAAAATAACAGAACATTCTACCAAATTGCAAATTCTAAAGGAGGCCACACAAAATATTTGTTTGTGTTTTCTTCAATGTTGTATATTTTTTTGAACAAATAAACAGCTACTGCTCAGATAAATGGCTTTAAAATATGTTCTTAGTTAGCATAAAACTTTTGCACTGTATTGTAGCTCTACTACATCACAGATAAAAACACCATTCAATTCAATGTTCTAGTTTTTAATAAGAATATTGAGTAATTACTAATATTCTGTAATTGTGTACCTTTAGTATTTCATGTTTGCCATATGTCGACATTGCGGTATTTGTTACTGCAGTATGTATCCCGTATGTAACATTTGCACTATCAAACATTCTCTCTGTACTCACAAAATCTATCACAGCAAAAAGCATAACTGTGTGCTTGCCTTTTTTCTGTGTTGTTAGATTTCAATTTACATAATGTCAGAGATCCATTACATTGCCTGCGATCAGGAAATATTTTAGCAGCTCTGCGCTGTATTTGCTTGTGATGCAGAGAGAAAACATCACACAGCAAATATTCCCAGCAGAAAGAACTGCATGTCTTGTTTCATTATTCCCCTTGTTTGAAGAAGCAGAAATCCAATAGTTTCAGACCCATATGGGATCCATAATGAGGTAGAAAAACTTTGAAATACATTTTCACAACATTATTGCCAAGTCAAACAAGAGCACAGCTTCCTCTGAATGTACATTTATCATTTAGTTCACCCTCACAATTCTTTTTTTTTAAATGGCCAGACACATTCAAGCTGAGAAGCACTCAAATTACCTTTACAACAGCGTTATGCAGAAGTGTGTGTCTGAACACATGCCGTAGAAATGTAGGGATACCTGAAACTATATTTATGTACCTAAAATAGGGGTCAGTAGGTGTGTTATGCTGACATGCATACACTGGTTTATCGTGGTTCGTAGTTCAGACAGAATGGTTCTAATTCCCTTCTGGGCTGTTTAGCCTATCGGTACCATGGACAGCACCATATACACTTTACAAGATATATGGATTAATTAACCTAATACAAACAGCTTATGTAAATGCAACAGTGCACACATCACTCTTATCAAAACAAAAACAAAATACTGAAGATATAGTTAGTTATTCATGCAAACAGAAAAACTGCTGGTGGATTACGGTTGAATAGGGTGGATTATGGAAACAACTGCAAATGGAACAAATTAGTAGGACTTTTAGGCTATAAAATAACATATTGGTTAAAAGCATGACACAATCCGCAATGAAAAGTGGTAATTGTTGTGACCATAAAGCTCTATTTTGGTCTCGTCACTCCAAATTACAGTGTGACAGAAGCTGTGAGGCGTGTCAAGGTATTGTCGGGCATATTATAACCAGGCTTTTTTATGGCATTGGTGCAATAAAGGCTTCTTTCTGGCAACTTGACCATGCAGGTCATTTTTGTTCAAGTATCGTCTTTCTTGCTCTACCTGACCGTGGCTTGGTATCATGAGATTCCTGAATTTTCCACTTCTTAGTAAGTGATTGAACAGTACAGGCTGGCATTTGCAAGGCTTTGGTTATCTTTTTATATCCTTTTCCATCTTTATAGAGTTCCATTACCTTGTTATGCAGGTCTTTTGACAGTTCTTTTCTGCTCCCTATGGCTCAGTATCTAGCCTGCTCAGTGCATCCATGTGAGAGCTAACAAACTCATTGACTATTTATACACAGACACTAATTGCAATTTGAAAAGCCACAGGTGTGGCAAATTCATTTTTAATTGCCATTTTCACCTGTGTGTGTCACTTTGTGTGTCTGTAACAAGGCCAAATATTCAAGGGTATGTAAAGTTTTGATCAGGGCCATTTGGGTGATTTCTGTTATCATAATGGTTTAAAAAGGAACCAAACAACTATGTGATAATAAATTGCTTCATAAGATCAATATCCTTCTTTACATGATCCGTCATACACTCACCTAAAGGATTATTAGGAACACCATACTAATACTGTGTTTGACCCCCTTTTGCCTTCAGAACTGCCTTAATTCTACGTGGCATTGATTCAACAAGGTGCTGAAAGCATTCTTTAGAAATGTTGGCCCATATTGATAGGATAGCATCTTGCAGTTGATGGAGATTTGTGGGATGCGCATCCAGGGCACGAAGCTCCTGTTCCACCACATCCCAAAGATGCTCTATTGGGTTGAGATCTGGTGACTGTGGGGGCCATTTCAGTACAGTGAACTCATTGTCATGTTCAAGAAACCAATTTGAAATGATTTGAGCTTTGTGACATTGGGCATTATCCTGCTAGAAGTAGCCATCAGAGGATGGGTACATGGTGGTCATAAAGGGATGGACATGGTCAGAAACAATGCTCAGGTAGGCTGTGGCATTTAAATGATGCCCAATTGGCACTAAGGGGCCTAAAGTGTGCCAAGAAAACATCCCCCATACCATTACACCACCGCCACCAGCCTGCACAGTGGTAACAAGGCATGATGGATCCATGTTCTCATTCTGTTTACGCCAAATTCTGACTCTACCATCTGAATGTTCAAAAACCCCTTAATGAAGAAAGATATCGTGTGTTCTGTGACGTCGCCCGGCATGGCGTAGCCGGGGCCCCACCCTGGAGCCAGGCCCGGGGTTGGGGCTCGTTCGCGAGCGCCTGGTGGCCGGGCCTTTCCCCATGGGGCCCGGCCGGGCCCAGCCCGAACGAGCGACATGGGGCCGCCCTCCCGTGGGCTCACCACCCACAGGAGGGACCATAAGGGGCCGGTGCAGAGAGGATCGGGCGGCAGTCGAAGGCGGGGGCCTAGACAACCCGATCCCCGGACACGGAAACTAGCTCTAGGGACGTGGAATGTCACCTCGCTGGCGGGGAAGGAGCCTAAGATGGTGCGTGAGGTTGAGAGGTTCCGACTAGAGGTAGTCAGGATCACCTCTATGCACGGCTTGGGCTCTGGAACCACACTCCTTGAGAGAGGATGGACTCTTCACCACTCTGGAGTTGCCCATGGTGAGAGGCGGCGGGCTGGTGTGGGTTTGCTTATAGCTCCACAGCTCTGCCGCCATGTGTTGGAGTTTACCCCAGTGAACGAGAGGGTCGTTTCCCTGCGCCGACGGGTCGGGGATAGGTCTCTCACTGTTGTTTGTGTCTACGGGCCGAACGGCAGTGCAGAGTACCCGACCTTCTTGGAGTCTCTGGGAGGGGTGCTGGAAAGTGCTCCGACTGGGGACTCTATCGTTCTACTGGGGGACTTCAACGCCCATGTGGGCAACGACAGTGACACCTGGAGGGGCGTGATTGGGAGGAACGGCCCCCCTGATCTGAACCCGAGCGGTGTTCAGTTATTGGACTTCTGTGCTAGTCACAGTTTGTCCATAACGAACACCATGTTCAAGCATAAGGGTGTCCATCAGTGCACGTGGCACCAGGACACCCTAGGCCGCAGGTCGATGATCGACTTTGTTGTCGTTTCATCTGACCTGCGGCCACATGTCTTGGACACTCGGGTGAAGAGAGGGGCGGAGCTGTCAACTGATCACCACCTGGTTGTGAGTTGGATCCGATGGCGGGGGAGGAAGCTGGACAGACTCGGCAGGCCCAAGCGTACTGTAAGGGTCTGCTGGGAACGTCTGGCCGAGTCTCCTGTCAGAGAGATCTTTAACTCCCACCTCCGGCAGAGCTTTGACTGGATCCCGAGGGAGGCTGGAGATATTGAGTCCGAGTGGACCATGTTCTCCACCGCCATTGTCGAAGCGGCCGCTCGGAGCTGTGGCCGTAAGGTCTCCGGTGCCTGTCGAGGCGGCAATCCCCGAACCCGGTGGTGGACACCGGAAGTAAGGGATGCTGTCAAGCTGAAGAAGGAGTCCTATCAGGCCTGGTTGGCTTGTGGGACTCCAGAGGCAGCTGACGGGTACCGACAGGCCAAGCGGACTGCAGCCCGGGTGGTTGTGGAGGCAAAAACTCGGGCCTGGGAGGAGTTTGGTGAGGCCATGGAGAAGGACTATTGGCTGGCCTCGAAGAGATTCTGGCAAACCATCCGGCGCCTCAGGAGAGGGAAACAGTGCCCTACCAACGCTGTTTACAGTAGAGGTGGACTCGTCCATCACCCGGGCTGAAGTCACCGAGGTGGTTAAGAAACTCCCCGGTGGCAAGGCACCGGGGGTGGATGAGATCCGCCCTGAGTACCTCAAGTCTCTGGATGTTGTGGGGCTGTCTTGGCTGACACGCCTGTGCAACATCGCGTGGCAGTCGGGGACAGTGCCTCTGGGATGGCAGACCGGGGTGGTGGTCCCTCTTTTTAAGAAGGGGGACCGGAGGGTGTGTTCCAACTATAGGGGGATCACACTTCTCAGCCTCCCCGGGAAAGTCTATGCCAGGGTTCTGGAGAGGAGAATACGGCCGATAGTAGAACCTCGGATTCAGGAGGAACAGTGTGGTTTTCGTCCAGGCCGTGGAACACTGGACCAGCTCTATACCCTCTACAGGGTGATGGAGGGTTCATGGGAGTTTGCCCAACCAGTCCACATGTGTTTTGTGGATTTGGAGAAGGCATTCGACTGTGTCCCTCGCGGCATCCTGTGGAGAGTGCTTCGGGAATATGGGGTCCTGGGTCCTTTGCTAAGGGCTGTCGGGTCCCTGTACGACCGAAGCAGGAGCTTGGTCCGCATTGCCGGCAGTAAGTCAGACTTGTTCCCTGTGCATGTTGGACTCCGGCAGGGCTGCCCTTTGTCACCGGTTCTGTTCGTAATTTTTATGGACAGAATTTCTAGGCGCAGCCAGGGGCCGGAGGGTGTCAGGTTTGGGGACCACACGATTTCGTCTCTGCTCTTTGCGGATGATGTTGTCGTGTTGGCCCCTTCAAGCCAGGACTTTCAGCATGCACTTGGACGGTTTGCAGCCGAGTGTGAAGCGGTGGGGATGAAAATCAGTACCTCCAAATCCGAGGCCATGGTCCTCAGTCGGAAAAGGGTAGCTTGCCCACTTCAGGTTGGTGGAGAGTGCCTGCCTCAAGTGGAGGAGTTTAAGTATCTAGGGGTCCTGTTCACGAGTGAGGGAAGGATGGAACGGGAGGTTGACAGACGGATCGGTGCAGCTTCTGCAGTAATGCGGTCGATGTATCGGTCTGTCGTGGTGAAGAAAGAGCTGAGCCGCAAGGCGAAGCTCTCGATTTACCGGTCAATCTACGTTCCTAATCTCACCTATGGTCATGAGCTTTGGGTCATGACCGAAAGGACAAGATCCCGGATACAGGCGGCCGAAATGAGCTTTCTCCGCAGGGTGGCTGGGCGATCCCTTAGAGATAGGGTGAGAAGCTCGGTCACCCGGGAGGAGCTCAGAGTAGAGCCGCTGCTCCTCCACATCGAGAGGGGTCAGCTGAGGTGGCTTGGGCATCTGTTTCGGATGCCTCCGGAACGCCTTCCTGGGAAGGTGTTCCGGTCCCGTCCCACCGGGAGGAGACCCCGGGGAAGACCTAGGACACGCTGGAGGGACTATGTCTCCCGGCTGGCCTGGGAACACCTCGGTGTCCCCCCGGAAGAGCTGGAGGAAGTGTCTGGGGAGAGGGAAGTCTGGGCATCCCTGCTTAGACTGCTGCCCCCGCGACCCGGCTCCGGATAAGCGGAAGATGATGCTATGCTATGATGCCATCTGAATGTCTCAACAGAAATCGAGACTCATCAGACCAGGCAACATTCTTCCAGTCCTCAACTGTCCAATTTTGGTGAGCTCGTGCAAATTGTAGCCTCTTTTTCCTATTTGTAGTGGAGATGAGTGGTACCCGGTGGGGTCTTCTGCTGTTGTAGCCCATCCGCCTCAAGGTTGTGCGTGTTGTGGCTTCACAAATGCTTTGCTGCATACCTCGGTTGTAACAAGTGGTTATTTCAGTCAAAGTTGCTCTTCTATCAGCTTGAATCAGTCGGCCCATTCTCCTCTGACCTCTAGCATCAACGAGGCATTTTCGCCCACAGGACTGCTGCATACTGGATGTTTTTCCCTTTTCACACCATTCTTTGTAAACCCTAGAAATGGTTGTGCGTGAAAATCCCAGTAACTGAGCAGATTGTGAAATACTCAGACCGGCCCATCTGGCACCAACAACCATGCCACGCACAAAATTGCATAAATAACCTTTCTTTCCCATTCTGACATTCAGTTTGGAGTTCAGGAGATTGTCTTGACCAGGACCCCATCCCTGAATGCATTTAAGCACCTGCCATGTGATTGGTTGATTAGATAATTGCATTAATGAGAAATTTAACAGGTGTTCCTAATAATCCTTTAGGTGAGTGTATTCTCGAAATCAATGCCAAAATTGCACACTTTCTGCCAAGGTATGCAAACCTGTATGAGCACAACTGTATGTACTCCTAAAGGTAGATCTCTCATTTATGTAATGCCCAGATGGCGCCAAAGAGCAAGTAATATAGTCACTCATTGTTATCGTGTTGATACCACAGGGTTAGATAAAGAGATTGAACCAGATAGTACATCTGCTTCTTTGTGCCTGCACACTTCAGGAATACTTTGCTAAGTTATGCTCACTATTTGCAAAAGCTTCAACTTTTGAGCTTGTGCTTAGGGGACAAAAAATGAAGAATTGGAGAACTAAGATTTTCGAACATTAGAATTTGGACAATCAATGAAAGACCACTTAAAGATACAGTCCATAATGGTAAAAGTGATGTTATCGATCCAAAAAGGGTCCCTGACAATGGTGTACTATGTATTGTATGTATTTGTGTCACATGTCATCAAAACCAGTCAGTTTCAAACATGGAATGTCATGGTTAATGGAGGTATGATCGGGATTCTACTTATTACAGCGCTCAATCAAAATCAATTCATTCCAGATTTATTCCAGGTTTTATTGCAATGCCCAGTATCATGTTACTCTAGCAATGTATGATTTACAACCAGTAATAGTAATCCTATTCCAAGGTTTCAGTACAAACTCATTTGTTATACAATCAAACTATGCACAAGTAAAGAATGTGTTGATTGTCAGTAACAGCTGGATATTATTTATCCTCATTGCAGGGATAGTCCAGCCAGAACATGATTCTACCTAAATTCCATTCCTGTTTGGAGCCACTAAACAATTTTTTTCGATTTTTTGTTTGTTTAACTTCTAAAGATGTGTTTAACTTCTAAAAGCTAACTTTTCTAACAATGAGTATGATCTTTAATTTTCAATATTTAGAAAGAATAATTGGATGATTGTATTGGGTCCAAAAGAGTGTGAAAATGATGTAGATATAATTTATAACTCTGCATATCAGTCTAAATAGACAAGAATTTGTGGGAAGATAATGTCATTGGCTGTTAAAAACATTTAGAGTTGGCTACTTGTATAAGCTGAGTTTGATTATTTATTTAAGTGATTTATTACATTTGTGAGAAGTTATTGCAATTTTGAAAGCTGAAGATTTTCATCTTCCCCACAAATGTAACAAATCCCTGCAAACGTAATAGTTATGACAAATTACATTTCTGGTAGGCAACTGCTATTATGTTTGGGGGAAACTTGTTACGTTAGTGGGATTATTACATTAAAAGCTGCAGATTTGTATTATGTTTGTGGTTTATTACATTTGTGGGATGTTGTTACGTTTGCAGGTCATACACACTGTACAACTGTCTTGCTGAATAATTATAGCTCTGCTTTAAACATGTTATGATATGGCACAATATACTTTTCCAATAGACATACAGTGGTAAAGTTTAAACCATGAAAAGTGCTAGACTATAGGCAACTATAGGCATAGAATAATGTTGCATTTAGTTTTGACTTTGTGTGGTGGGGAAAATGCTAAATTACACAGTCCCATGTGGAGCCAAAATAAAAAATCACTAGAGTTCCGTAAATTGAAGGGTTGTTCCCAATTTAAGTGTATGTGAGTGCCATATTTGTTTATATTTTTATGCACATGAATACACCATGTCCCCAAACCAAAATGAAAAGCCTGCATCAACACTTCGGAGGTGGAACCTTCAACAAGAACCTATTTCCATAATTACTTGGACTTGCCATCTTGTGTGAGCTTCTAGAAAGGTTTATCAATGTAATGGTTCATCAGTGAAATACATTTCGGAAGACCCTCAAAAAGTACAAATTGATGTACCATTGTGAAGTGGAATTAAAAAGGATTTAAATGAACAAGTATAATCTGAGTTCCTGATCGATCTTTAACTCTGCTGTGTCTTGACAGATTCCTTATCTCTCTTTAAACTAAGAGCAGTACCTTGGACCTATACACAAATGTGGGTGTTTGGGGTAATGTTTTCAAAGGTTTTCAAAACATTTCCAAGTAGATGGAAATTGTATTCTGACATTTATTGGCCCATTAGGCAAATACAATTTGAATTTATGTAATTAACTCTGTGTATATAGCTACTATTGATGTTGTATTATATATATTCTTTTTTTACTTGACCTCATGTAAGAGTTCATGGGAATGAACTTTTAATCCATGCCAGAACTATTTTACAAGACTTGACAACACAGAGTATAAGGGTGGATTCTTTTGTATACATCTTCTTCTCTAGTGCTCATAGGACACATGACAATTGGTGAGAAATACTGATAGAATCAAAGCCAAACCCAGTAAGACCATTCCTGTAAATAGCTATTTTTAGTGAGTAATACGACCCAGACCCTTGTAACTAACTGACTATAAGAAGCTGCCCACACTAACTATAATCTGGTCAATGAAATGGTCATCAGTACAATTTGAATGCTAAATATCAGTGATAGATACTGTCTGGACATACTGTCAGGACTTGGCAAAGAAACCATCCCTTTATTTACTGTGACAGCTTTGGTCAAATTTTAGGATGAAATGAAATAATATTTTATTTGAATGTGAGGTAAGCACATCGGAGTGGGAGACCAGTGGGAGACCAGTGAGGCTTCTGCTTGGTTGGCCTGTGCCTTATTATCTCTATTTAAAATGGTTACACTTGAAATGTCACATTAGCTCCTTGACAGCTTATTCACTCAGTCCCACTACAACACAGGCACACACACATTCACACGCGCTGGATCTCTGGCATGGACTATCAATGCCAGGGGCAACTCAAGGCCATGTCCCCATGAAATATCTTTTAACACATTTACGTTGCCCTGGAGAATTTCTCCAGATATTTTCATTGTCATCAACGCCCATTTCAGCTGTTTATTGGTTATGAAGTTAATGCTGACATATGACTGTATCAGAATATGACACAACCATTGTTATTGAGCCAAGTGTAGAAAATGCAATAGCATTGTATGTTTGATATATCTCACAGTCATCATCATCCCTATATTATATAGAGCCAGGAGGATAGATTCACTGTCAAAATCTGCCCGCTATGCTTATCTGATCAGTAGATCATTGTTAATGAAAACTTCAGCTGATATATTTATCAGTCCTAAATATAAACCAATCACCAATGCATGCGTGGGATACCCTTTGTTAATTTCTTGGGGTTTCAGGAGCGTAATAATTCATATGATGATTGTTATTATTGTTAGGGTTTCAGTGGCATTGGTGCTGGAGCTCTATAGATTAGCATTGGTTGAAATGTAAAACTTGGTAATGGGGTATCTGCCTCCACCACCCTATGCAATGCCATGCCAATTGGTCACATGGTGATCCTTTAACAACACAAAAAACCTTGGTCTCTATTAAACTATTTATTTTCAAATGCCTACAAATCAGGAACAGATATTTGGCTCTTAGTAAAACTTGGTGAACATGTAAAGAGTACAATATGTGTAAATGGGCAGGATTGTGAATTAGTGTGAGTGTACAAAAGGGCTGTAAGGTGAATATCAGTATGTGAGGCAAAGACGCCGTGGAGGTAAATGTTATTTACTCCAAGACCACCAGGTTGGGGAGTGTGAATCTGTTTGGACCATCCATACATCTCTAAGAACATAAAACACAATATCTCATACTCCACTGGCCCAAAATAGGCCAGACTTTGGAGAATCTGACTTATTACTATTTACCAAGAAATGTCACTGAAGGATTGGCTGGCCACATACACATACAAACACAGATAGATCCGAACTGGTCCCAACCTTAACCCTAACAACCTCTTGATATGACATTCTCCTGTAGTTATTGAGTAGGAAAACAAAAGCCATAGTAACAGATAAAGCAGGCTCCAGAGGTTTAATAAGACAAAACGTCCGTTTACCCAGACAGACCGGCTCCCCAGGACCTGCTCACACTGACTAATGGGTGGAGTCTTCTCCAGGGGTCTTCCTCTAAATATTTCTTGAGGTATCTTACACTAGGTATCGTCCTTGAGTTAATGTTTAACTTTTATGATTTTAAGGTGTTCAACACTCTCTTCCTTGTTACTTGTTTCCTAATATACATATTTCAAATGTTTATGTTTATTTAACAAACCCATTTCCCTATTTCAACAACATTTGAAAAATGCAGCATTCAACACTGAAAAGAAACCACCCACCTACCTCGAACTGTTTACAGTGTGATGTGATAGTGAAATAGGGTTATCAATGATTAGCTCATGTCGTCCTTTGTAAATGTATGATGAATCCATCTAACTCTTTAAGGGTGTATGTTGTTGTGAATCAAGTAAAACACAGAAAGCTTGAAGTTAAAGTTTGGGTGTGTTGATATGGCTAAATCATCAGCGCAGTACATTGACAGTAGTGCTACACGTTTCCCCTGGCTGCTGATCTGGTGTGTGTGTTTGGTCACCGCCCCTCGAGCTCCTGCGTTGTGTTTGTTGATCCATTAGACCACACAAAGATCCCATTAGTGTCAAATATTGTTGAGGAGACCCTCTTGCTGTGAGAGAACCACCCACATAAATCTGCCACTGAACCTAGAGCCCAGTAAGGGATCAAACCTCTACATTGTGACTGTGTGTTTGCGTGTAAAGATGTTTGTGTGGGTGTAGGTGAGTGAGTTTTCACGAATTCAATCTTACCTGTATATGCCGGAGCTTTTGTGTATATGTGCACTTTCTGCTTGCATGTGTGCTCATTTCCAATGCTAAAAAGTTAGTAAGTAAAATAGCTCTTCCTTGTCTTATCTTGATTGGTTGGGAGAAGGCCGGGTAGAGAAGGGGGGAGGCAGGCTGATGGGTGAGGATTCACAGACACTCTGTGTTGCGTACAGGTCATCAGAGAGGACAGACAACAGAACCCTGTTGAAGACAGTCTGAGAACAAGACATCTAAACGAACACCACCGAACGAGGAGTCGAAGACCAAATACACAGAAGACGATCAATAACCTTAAAAATACACATCAACTGCGTCAGAAATTCGAAGACAACTTCACGAAGGCATGTGAACTAGGACAGAGGACAGCTTTATCAACTGGTAAAACCAGTAGATATTGATGAAAATGTAACCTGATCACAACTGGAATAGGAGTGTGATGTTCAAAGCGTAGAAGAAATGCTCAGAACGAAACCACAACTACATGCCTTGGGTATCTTTTCCAAACACCGAGAACAACACCTGTAATGCCCAAAACATTAGTGCTCTAGGAAGGCTGTACTATTAGAATTTCTAACCGCGGCTGAAACACAGATCATAAACCGGAGAGAAGCGAGCTACTTCCCTCCCAGGCACCTATAGACCAACCAAATCATAAATGATCTTTCCCTGACAAACCAACAACGCATGAGGAGTCTACAGAGCGAGAGGAGTGGACACCACGTTTCCAAAAAAATCTCCTAAGAAGCCAAATCTAAATGTAAATGATTTTCAACTGAAAACCCAGCACCACGATCAGCCAACACTGTGAGTAAGCCAGCTTTACAAAGCACATAAAACCAAGTCTCAAATCCTCCTAGTAAAACCCAGTGGTGAATCTATTGGACCCTTTAGAAAACAGACTAGAGTACGTGTATTGGTTATATGTGGTTTGGTTGCTAAAAGCATATAGAAAGATGAGTGTGAAGAATGCATTGATGGCAGGTGGGTCAATGAGGCGCCATCCAGCTTGTATCTAAAAAAGAGAAAATGTCCACACCAATGGTCCAACCAGCCTGGCACAGAGGGAGGTGGGCACGGCGGAGCACTGCACTCTCTCCTCCACTTCTCCTGCTCCTCTCCAGTCTGCAGGTTAGATGTATACACTCACATACTGTATACACGCATACATGGTGGCTAATCTGAAATGTTTTTCCTAGAATATTAATCAGAATCCTGAATGGGTAGATATTTTATTTGTCCGTTGTTCCTAGTTTGTTTCTTCTGTAATCACTGAGGGCCAGTAAAAAGAAAACATTGGTTGAGCATTTATTTGAGCGTATGAATTATGCAGTGGTACTAATGCGTAAAGGACATGCTGTAAAATAGGGAGAAAGTAATATCCTGTAAAGAATTATATTAAACTAATGTGACAAATACTACAACCTGAAACTGAATTATGTTCATTTCAAGCGACATTTCAACTTTAGTTGAAAGTATAAATTGCCTGCTGCTGCTTGGAATGTTTAAACCATGCAATGACACAGTGTGATGATATGCTCTGAATTTGTGGAATGAAATCTGTTTTTTACCAGATCTGGAACTGGGATATGCAAGAACTTTGGAGTTGCTAAGCAACATGGCTATATGATAATGCACAGGCAATTATAAATAGGCAAAAATATATGGCCACTTTGAATTTGATGCCAGCAACACATTTAAATAAAAGCTGGGATGGGGCAACAAAAGACTGGAAAAGAGTAATGCAAAACAAAACCTGGTGAAACATCTCACTACAAATTAGGTTAATTGGCAACATGTCATTAACATGATTGGGTACTAAAAGAGCACCCCTGAGATGATAAGTCTTTCAGAGGTAAAGATGGGGAGGGGTTCACCAATCTGTGAAAGACTGCACAGGCAAATAGTGCAACAATTTAAGAATAACATATCTCTTTGAGAAAAAAGAGTTTGGGGATCACATCATCTATGGTACATAATCTTATTAAAAGATGCAGAGAATCCAGGGAAATCTCTGTACGCAAGGGACAAGACCGAAAACCAATATTGGATGGCCATGATCTACAGGCCCTCAGGAGGCACTGCATTAAAAACAGACACGATTCTGTAGTGGAAATCACTGTATGGACTCAGGAACACTTCTGAAAACCATTGTCTGTGAACACAGTACAGTTAAAACTCTACCAGGCAAATAAGAAACAATACAGAAACCAAATCCAGAAACGCCACCGCCCTCTCTGGGCCCGAGCTCATTTAAGACGGACTGAGGTGAAGTGGAAAACTGTCCTGTGGTCTGATGAATCAAAATGTTTAATTATTTTGGAAATCATGGACGCTGCGTCTTCCGGACTAAGAAGGATTGTTACTGTTATCCAACTTATCCAAATTGTTATCAGCGCTCAGTTCAAAAGCCAGCATCCGTGATGGTATGGAGGTGCATTAGAGCACATGGCACAGGTGACTTGCACATCTGTGAAGGCACCATTAAGGCTGAACAATATATACAGGTTTTGGAGCAACATATGCTGCCTCCAGACAACGTCTTATTTCAGCAAGACCATGCCAAACCATATTCTGCACGTATTACAACAGTATGGCTCCGTAGTCAAAGAGACCTGGTGCTTAACTGGCCGGCCTGCTGTCCAGATCTGTCCCCTACTGAAAACATTTGGTGCATATGAATCGAAAAATATGACAAAGGAGACCCCGAACTGTTGAGCCGCTGAAATCCTATATCAAGCAAGAATGGGAAAACATTTCACTTTCAAAACTATAGCATTTGATCTCCTCAGTTCCCAAACACTTACAGAGTATTGTTAAAAGAAGAAGTGATGCAACACAGTGGTAAACATGCCCCTGTCCCAACTTTTTAGAAACATGGTGCTGGCATCAAATTCTTGTACTGCATTTTTCTAAAAACAATATTTTTCTTTGTACTATTTTCGATTAAATATAGGGATTAATGATTAGCACAACATAGCATTCTGTGTCACAACTTCTTTGGAATCGGGGTTGTAAAAGTAACCCGAATTCTAAAATTGTCCAAGCCGTAAAATTACATTTTCCTAATATGGACCATACAGAAAACCTTGTGGAGATCAGTTTGTCAGGTTTTACCATCTTTGTAGTAAAAACTAACCTAACCAGTAACCCGAAATCTAACCCTTACCCTAACCTAAACCTCAGTAACGTAAACTTTATCCGTACATTTCATCTAACCGGACAATTACAGTGTTAGGCATGATTGCCTTCTCCTACTGTGCACAAAAGACATACAGTAGATCTGTGCTTCATCTAGATATGTTAGTGTCACTAAATACATTTTGAACTGATGAAAGACTGTAACAAAGTAGTGTATGTGCTTTCTGTGGATTGGATCATGTATTATTGGATGTTGAAGTTCTGTGATGAATTGACTGCTGTGGCCTTCTGGGACAAGTCTCCCTTATAAAAGATAACTCTGGGTCTAAATCGTTTTTTTCCTGCTTATATAGAGGTTATATAAAAAAAGGAATTAGGACGGAACTAAGATTTCAAAACAGGAACACATACTGTACACACACAGGCATACACACACTTCCCTGAGCATGGGCTCCTGTCCCTCTCTGATAGTGCTGTCCAGACAACATGATATAAGAAAAAGGAGTTCATCACAGATATCCTAGATTACATTCAAACAATGTGGCATTTAATGCAATTCTGTTTTGGCATTATAGCATTAATGCAATAAGATATTTAGTTAAGTTATGCAGGTGCATTAACCTCTGTTAGTGTATACAAGTGATGATTAGTGAGGTTAAGTTGTCTACTTAGATGCCTAATAAAAATGATAAGTTACATACTGTGCCTTGGCATGAATTGTACTCTAACACTGCCCTCTTGTGGACTCTCATTATATGTCATTCTCCTTGGTCCAATGCTGGCTGCAGTAAAATGGATAGTTTATCTTAAAGTATTTCCTCTGTTTTATGGTCTTGTCTGAAATGAAAGGTGGTGGGTTCTGTGCTCGAAGAGCTTGTCCTTAAACGGAATGAATACTCTGAGAACTGCACCAGGTTTTTGGCAGAAAACACATTCACTGGAACTGGTGAGCAGTTTTCTTATCTTTATTACTTACGATGACCAATCACATAATCATATCTGTTTTTGCTGTATTGGACTGCCAGTTTAAATGCATCTAATGTTGCATTTTTCTGCGACAAACAATTTGGAAACGAAATGATAAAATATACATGTAATTTAGATTAGGCATTCGGTTAGTGAGAAAAAAATATTGGTCTGTCTTTCTGAACATAGTGTTGCAGTTAAACAGTATGGAAATTCCTTTTGGCTCAGCAGTAGTACTTAATGTATTAAATCTCTCTTTGTCTTTTACTCATAATTTTTTTGTCCTTTAAGGAATCTATTGCAATGGAACATATGACCCAATTGTGTGTACTTTTAGGAATCTGTTATAATGGGACATTTGACCTGTTTTTGTGTCCTTTTAGGAATCTATTATAATGGGACATTTGACCTGTTTTTGTGACATTTTAAGATTCTATTGTAATGGGACATTTGACCTGTTTTTGTGACCTTTTAGGAATCTATTGTAATGGGACATTTGACACATTTGTGTGTTGGCCCCACTCAGCCCCAGGCAACGTGTCAGTGCCTTGTCCCTCCTACCTGCCCTGGATCACAAAGAGTGAGTCTGAAACTGAACTGAAACATTCTAAATGTATAATGTCATGTATTGTACATCCGCTACAAGGAACACAACATACTGTAGGATAATTTAGTAAAGTGGAAGCACAGTTTAATGTCCATTCCAACAACCATCTATTCATAACCAATCTGTTGTTTTCTTATCCTGCCCTAGATGATTCCAAGAGCGTATACAGAGAATGTCTGGCCAATGGGAGCTGGCGACGCCAAAATAATTTTACTGAAGTCTGGCGAGACGAAACAGAATGTGTTGACCCACATTATTTTAAAGCAGAGGTGAGGAAAAGGCTGTCTTATGTTAATTTCTCTTCTCCAGAAGAGAAAATGAATGACCTTGCATTTAAAGAAGGATTTTCAATAAATAAAATAATAAATAACCCCAGTGAAAAGCAAACAGCCCCACTGTGGATTTTCTGTCTGTCTTCTCTCATAAATAGAAAAGTGTGAAGTAAACACATAAATGCAATATAACATAGAAAATGGCCAACAAATAAAAAACAAATAAAAAATAAATAGTAAAATAGAAAATGTATAAGGCCGGGTGTTTTTGTAAAAATACTTTGTGACAACTGCTGATGTAAAGAAGGCTTTATAATTAATTTGATTGATTGATTGATATAGTATGAACTTCAAAATCATCTTTCACATTTCACATATTTATCTTTCACATTTCAAATGTTTTTCCGGTACATATATTTTTTCTGTTTATAGGAAGAGAAGGTGTTTCGTCAAGCAGCACTGAGGGTAATCTCCATCATCGGCTACTCTGTGTCCCTCTTCTCCCTCTTTCTGGCCACTCTGTTAATGGGTATACTCAGGTCAGTACCGAGGGGTCAGAGGTCAGGGAGTTAGACACATGTTGACCATAAGCATGATCATGTGCCTAACTCCCTGACTTCTGCTTCTGACTCATTGAACTATGTAGCGCCACTATGGCAAATAAATGATATCCTACTTAGTCATGGCACTGATTCAAACCGACTGGTCAGTGTTCAAAGTCAGTCATTTATTATAAAATATAAAAAGACATCAGGGTTGGCAAAATAACAGGATTAAAGATGATGTTGATCTCCAGAAACTACGTTATTACAACTACATTGGATTGCCTTTGTTCTGGGCATTAATCTTACATCATCACAACATCAATTTGCAACCTAAATAGTCCTCTTTGTGTCTTCCAGGAAGCTCCACTGTACGAGGAACTATATCCACATGAATCTGTTTGTGTCCTTCATGTTAAGAGCCATGGCTGTCTTCATGAAGGAGATTGTCTTATATGTTATGTATACCAAGCCACCCAGCGACGATCCAGGGTGGAACTCATATGCGTACTTCAACTCTGTGGTATTCATCTCCAGTACAGTTAGGAAAATCCAGAACAAAAGCATTGCTTTACAACCAAATGTTATTTTTGTCTTATGTTAATTTCTATAACGAGAGACTATGATATGGTATATGACTTATTTCAACAAGGACAATAAGGCACACTTAACTACTATATTTAATATAATGTCTTCTCTTCCCACAGATCGCAGTGTTGTGTAAAGCCTCCCGGGTTTCCATGGAGTATTTTGTAGTGTGTAACTACTTCTGGCTATTGGTTGAAGCAATCTTCCTTCACACCTTACTCTTCACAGCCGTGGTCACCAACAAACGTTTGCTCAAAAGATACATGCTCGTTGGCTGGGGTAAGTTTCTAATGTTTTATTAAATGAATGCTGATTGGCCCATATGTCCAACTAAAGATAGAAACAATATATTTTTTAAAACAAACACATTCGTAACACTTGCTAGACATGTCAGCTCCGGGACTAGAACTACTGACCCTTTGTTTGATGCCCCAATGCTCTTGACCACTAGAGTACTAGGCTACAGGGACACTCTGCCACCCTGCACAGCACTAACTCACCACAAATGGTCATTCTGGATAAGTTTGTCTGCTAAATTAAAAACAATGTAGATGTAACTACGAAGCTCTGAAATATTTGTTCTTCCCAAAGGTACTCCCTTGGTGTTTGTGGTGCCATGGACAGTTACCAAAGTTTTCTATGAAAATAAAGGGTAAGACAAAGTGAAGTTAAAATATTTGACTAATATCCTCATGGCCACTCAATAACATTAGACAAATTCATCACATGTATAAGATCAAAGAGTTTGCTGCTTAGTTTGCATACAGCTTTCGCAGTATGTTTTGGGTCATTATCCATCTGTAAAGTGAAGCGCCGTCCAATCATCTTCTCTGAATTTGGCTGAATCTGAGCAGACAATATATCCCTAAACACTTCAGAATTAATCCGGCTGCTTCTGTCTTCTGTCAAATCATCAATAAACACTAGTGACCCAGTGCCATTGGAAGCCATGCATGCCCATGCCATCACACTTTGCTTGGCTGGATGTTGTGTTTTTCTTTACCATGGAAAGGATCCTACGATCATCCACTACTGTTATCTTCCATGGACGTCCAGGCCTTTTTGTGTTGCAGAGCTCACCAGTGCCTTATTTTTTTTCTCAGAATGTACTAAAATGTTGATGTTCCTGCTACCTTTCTGATGGATAATTTTATTTTGCTTAAGGATGACCTGTTTCACATGCATTGAGAGTACCTTTGACCACATGTTGTGTGTTTACAGAAACAGCTTCCAAATATGAATGTCACTCCTGGAATCAACTTCAGACCTTTTACCTGCTTAATTGATGAAGAAATAATGAATGAATAGCCCACACAATATCCTGTCCATGAAACAGCTTTTGAGTCAATTGTCCATTACTTTTGGTCACTTGAAAAAGAGGGGGCTACATATTAAAGAGCTGTAATTCCTAAACCCTTTGGATATTAATTTAACTGTAACTTGAATATATTTAGGTAAACAGCCAAAATAACAAAACATATCAGTGTCCAATTATTTCTATATTTAGATTTTATATATCCTACCAATCCTATCTAACTATTTATATCCTACATAACAATTTATATTCTACATAACTATTTATATCCTACATAAGTATTTATATCTTACATAACTATTTATATGCTACCTAACTATTTATATGCTACCTAACAATGCATATCCTACATAACTATTTATATCCTACATAACTATTTATCCTACCTGACTGTAGCCATTTTGGATATTCTCCAGGTGATCCAGAGAAACTTCAAGTAGGGAGTTGTGTCAGGTTTACATCTGTGGTATAAGCTGATGCTATAAGGTTAAATTGTGTTTGAATCGTTCTTGTCATAAGGTGCTGGGACCATAGGAATACATGGATCTGGTGGATAATAAGAGGACCCATCTCTTTATCTGTCTTGGTGAGTAGCAACCTACGAAATCCTATTGCCTAGAGCAAACTACGGTAACACTTTATTTTGAGAGTCCCAAACGTGTGCGTGTATATGCTCTACAGATTGTCTACAGACTATCTGTAACATTTTAACTATCCACTAACTCTAACCCTTATCTATATACTAACCCTCATCTTAATTCTATCCCTAAACCTGTCCCTGAACCTTATTCTAAACCTAACCCTAACCTGAGCAGACATTTGTTCATCAACCAATAGTTTGTTTAAAGTTTGTTGATAGTATTACAATCTATAGAACATCTACAAATGGAAATTAGGACTCTCAAAATAATGTGTAACCCAAACTACGAACAACTACTACTAACACAGGACTAAATATGCATGTACGTAGGTCTATCAAACCATATGACTCTCGTGTATGTCAGAGTGAGTGCACAGAATGACACAGTGCTCTCGTGAACATTCCAGTAATTTCTCGCTGGTTTCACACTGTTCTGGGTATTTCTGTAAGACTGGAAGTTCAAGCCATGTGACCTAGATGTCAGCCAGAGATGTGCTTGTCATGCTCTCATAAACCTCTCTTACAGATTAGAATGGTCACATGCTTTGACCCAATTGGATGGGTCTGTTCCTATTGATCACATTCTAACCCGCTAGTCTAAAAACATGAACATCTCTTACCGCTTCACAGAAAAATACTATTGTTTGATTTATGTTGCCAGGTGATTTTCTGCATATTCGTCAAAATACTAATGCTGCTACTCTCAAAGTTAAAAGCAGACCAAGAGAGATTCACAGACTACAGATACAGGTACTGTTATCAACTAAATTACTCTGGGCCTGGTTTCCCTGAAGCGTTTTAAGGCTAATTTCATCAATAGAACCTTCATTAGAGTATTATTAATTCTCTGAGCTGTTTCCAGTGGCCATTGTTTCTGAAGTTGCATTTTACTTTTGTAAATGTACAATTGCCTCAGTAAAGTCTGCCTCACACCACTTATAGAACAGTTAAGTGTCATTAGATGCTTTTCCTCCTTTTCCTCCATCATACAGAAAATTCTCAATCAAGCCATTGGAATCAAGCCATGCTTGCGAACATTAAAAGTTTCAAGTTAGGATGGCTGATCCATAAAATCTGCATCAACCAATCAATGTCCACTGTTTTGTTTCACAATAGCTTTCACATTTGAATGGGCGTTATGTACAAATGTTGCATTGCAATGAAAAGAAACTGTCCATAATATTGTATATCTGCAGTTTCACCAGAAATAATGTTGGGGGCATAGAGAAGTGCATCCTAAAATGATGAATTTCTATTAATCAACCAAAGGCACAATGTATCTCCTAATTATCTCTCCTCAAAGGAGCAATGGCAGACATGGGCAAGTAAAATCTTTCAGTAATTTCCTTGTTGCTAAAATGCTACACAGTTCACGCTACTGTTTTTCTTTGTGTAAAATATCAAAATAATCTAGCTTTAACAGCTTTTGTAAGCTAGTTGAAGTAAAGTGAGTGGTGGAGAGTTTTAATGAGTTGCTGCTATAACTCAGCTTATGTCCACAAGATGGGATCAAATTCAGGGCATCCCCTTTAACATAATCAAAAGTAAGCCTGAAGCTACATCTCCCACAAATTGATCTTGACAGAAATAAAAAAGACAGTAGATGGAGGTTTACTGTAATATTGAATCAACCCAGGAATTGTGGAGGCGTTAAGATGGAGTGTCGCCCTGATAACATCCAACATGCTGTGAAGGGTGCCCATTGCCCTATTCAGAAAGACCCAAGCAATACTGATTACTTCTGTGGGTAAATCCTGTATCCACCAATATAATGGGAATAAAGCCATAGTCAAAGTGTTGTATAGAGCTGTTTTAAAGCAGACTTGGACACACCCAGAGGTAGCTGACTTTTTTATGCTGGGAAACGTTTACCACAAACATTTAACACAAAACTGTGCAACTAAAGGTCACAAAACTCGCCATCACTTATACTCCACAGACTACAGTTTCAAAATGTATACAAAATTCTAAGGTTGCCCAAGAACGCAAAGGCATTGTGCTTGAATGTCTGTTGCCCCGTAGTACTCAAAGAAAAGGTCCCTAAAATGGTGACCTCCGCAACCAAAGCAATTGACTACCAGATGCAATGATTGCTTTAACTGTACTTTAGCCAGCACAATTGAAAGGAGACTGCGGTCTGTTAAATGTGTAATTGACACCATCTCAAAAAAGTATGTAGGGGATGAGCAAAAAAACTCAGGGCTAGGTCCTTGGTCATTGAAGGTCCCATTAGAGTTGTTCGTATCAATGTGTATTCTGTATATTCCTAACTATTATATTTTAATTCCTTTGATCTACATTTCTATAAAATAGCCCTTGTGTAAGCATTTTATTGTTAATCTGTTATTAATTAATGTCATAAGACTTTATCATCATCAGTACAGCTGGGTGCAGCTGGTATCAATTGAAAGACAACTAGCTTCAGGCCCCTTTCTAGTATTGCTTTGTTATGCTAGCTAAATACTTTCATGAATGAATTGGTTTGAAACTGTAAAGTATTAATGTTTTGTTTACATTGACTACAGTGTTCTGTGCTCTGCCATGATGAAAGTGACAAACCACTCATTCTGTGATTGTGCAAAAAATGACAATAAATACCGGAAACACCTATAAAGAATGCTCCAATATATGTGTTGTTTTTCAGACCTCCCTAATACCCCAAAGAACTTCCTGCAAGCATAGTAATCCATATATCAGTGATTTTTAGGTTTTGAATTACTCTTACAAAACGATAGACGACATCCTTACTTGGTATATATTGAAGATTAAACACAAGTATGCATTTTGAAAAAAACAACAGCATTTAATAGAATAGGCCAATTTGGCTAGCGTGGGGATCATATTAAAAGATGATGATGCCTCCTTGACTAGCAGTATAATGGAATTCAGCATTTACAAAGCACAATTTAATTTCATGCGACAATTTCGGTGGCATTGGTTGCTGCAGATTTTAGGACAATCAGCCATACTAACATTCAACTTTTTATGGAACGTAAGTAGGTCTAGATCAATTTTAGGTCTAGATCAAGTCTTTGTATGAAAGGAGAGAAGGCTACTGTCTGCGTTGTATTGCCTTGATGTGTAACAACATGCGCACAATGACGGCCTTTGTATGTACAAAACAATGTTGAAATACTCAGAAACCTAAAATCCAAAGTTTTTTGGAAACCGGGCCCATGTTTGTTCGGCACTTCTTACGTTATAACCCAAGATATTTCTGAATGTCATCATTTAATTGCATTTCTCTGGTAGCTTGGCGAAGGCTACGCTAGTCCTGATTCCTCTACTGGGAATTCATGAGGTGGTTTTCACTTTCCTGGTAGATGAGTGTATGGAAGGAAGCAGCCGCTATGCCAGAAACTTCATCAACCTCACCCTCAGCTCTTTCCAGGTAAAAGCTGAAGACAAAATTGTGGCCTTTCATTAGCTCAGGCTGATTCCAGTTAGAACTACATTTAGATAAAGAAATCAATTTGAATAGATTGCATAGGACAATGGGTCAGTGTATTAACCCCAATGTGTCTTATCATGAATACAATCATTGTATCATATCTCTCTCAGGGATTCATGGTTTCTGTATTGTACTGCTTCACCAATGGAGAGGTAACTATACACAAACTAGCTGTTTAACATTAAACAAATGTTAATATTTTTTTAATGTGTAAATAATGAAGTAAAACATAAAATCTGAAAACATATATCGGTACTTTTCCAGGTCCAGGTAGAGCTAAAGAAGCGCTGGCAGCTCTTTCAGTTCAGCAACCACTTCCAGGTCACACCCTGCATCGACTTCAAGGGCGTTCCCCTGAAACACTTGTGGAAGTGCTCCAGAGGCCGACGCCCCCACAGCTCTCAGCACAGCGTGTCAGATGAGGAGGGGGTTGGGCCTCCTACACACACACACATGCTGCAGGTGGTCTTGCAGCGGGAAGGAGGAGGAGAGGGAGACGGAGGAGAGCTAGCAGGGTGGAGGGAGAGAGGGAGAGATATGGGAGGTGTGGAGTTCCATACCAGGAAAAGCCTATCAAGTAGCGATGGAGACATGACTCTGGGAGAGACCATGGAGGAAATACTGGAGGAGAGCGAGTTCTGACCTCCCACCTTGTGGAGCCTCCTTCGTCTCCTCTGACTGTTATGAAGATAGAACGCCTTGTTTCTGAACAGATGGGAGTCATTCCTATACAATAAGTGAATGGGTCATATCTGGCGTACAACAACTAGATTGTTGTTGTTGGTGTAGTATCTTTGTTGTTGTACAAGACTCTTCATATGGTATCGCTGTGTATCACTGAGTATAAGTATAGGCCAGTAATGTTACACTTAACATTATAAATATAATTTTAATGTAGAATGAAGGGACATGGATAAACCAGACCAGATGGAGAAAACACATTACAGTAGTAACAACATACAGTGAACATGGAAAGTGCAGACTCAGCTTTAATGTTAAGTATTTTGTTAGGTTAACAGAATGTACAATAAAGTAATCTTGTTTACAAACTGTTCATATATTATTTGCATGCAATTATACTCCCCATTACATAGATCAAAAACAGTAGTTAAGAACAATGTTAATGACAGTTTTGTCTGAAATATTGATAGCTTACATACTTGAGTTGTACAGTGTGAAGGATATGTGTTGCAGTCATTCCCATGACGTGGGTATTACACATTGCCCTCCAGAATGATTAGATCCCTCGGTAAAGATTGTTAAAAAATGCTATGAAATGTAATTGTTGTTTATCAACTTGATCCAACACTTACAATATCAGAGAAATCTAACCTTAATTTTAAATTGTTCCAATCTTTTTTTTTTTAATAAACAGATACAAAAAATTGAATGTTTTGCAAAAAATTGGTGTTCAGGATAATGGGCACCCCTACAGATTTTCTGTAACCAAATGTAATATCTGTATATTTCCATTGATTATAATAATACATCTGAGTCATTAGAAACTCTTAAGTGAGATCTAGATATTTGGTGACACACATTAACACTTTCTCCTCTATTTTTCTATCCCTCTTCCACTCTTTCTGTCTTTCTGCCCCCCCCCCCCCACACCCTCCTTTGTGCTCTATCTTTCTTATTTACGGACACTGTGTTTCTTTGCCTACTCTGTAGAGGGGAACCATTCAGGCTCATCTTGGCAGATATGCTCTGACCATTAACAAACACTGGCCCTCTGTTATATAAACCCATGTAGTCTCTGAATGGGTGTAGAAGAAAGGATAGACTGACATCTTCATCTAGGGTTTATTCAGCAGAGGTGGACATCGGAGGACATCATAACCTGGTACTGTCTTATTCCATTTCTATCAGTGTTGCGAAATTGTTTCACTCTGATCCTCAATGATATGCCACCGTGACATTTGATTATGAGTCATAACTAATAGATCCAGTGATTTTTCATCAGTCATTGTTATAACTCGATTACACAGTTTCTACCATGGAGTGGATACGGTCACCCTAGAGTAAAAATGAAAGTAGTTAACACAAAACTATTGTAAGAAATACAAGGTAATCAGCAGAGCATTTTAGCTTAGCTCAATGGGACTTAACTCTCTAAACTTTGAGACTCAGATCAGAAAGTGAAAACAAAAACTGCTAAGACCCACAAGATGAAAATAATTGTGCACATTTTTGTTTTTGTTGCAGAACATCTGACTCTAGCCTAAATTAATGCATTCATCGTTTGTCTTGAATTGATCATTCTTAACAGCAAAACAAATGAAAGGAGGTGATTTTTACACAATTCACAATGTTCAATTAGCGCTGACTGAACTTCTGTCATATTTTAATTACAATACTAGCTCTTCCCCAAAATAAATGTCCAGCTATTACAAAGACAAACTATCAGGCTATATGGCAGGGAAGTGAGTACACAGGGCAACCGAGGGATCACACTGAGCATAAAGCTGTTGCCCTGGATGTCCACTACCTTACAGTAAAACATTATATCAGTGAATTAGTTTGGTTTCCAACCTAATGCCAACCTGTGTTCCACTAGTCAGATTTGCCCTGGATGTAGAAAGGAATGTGATTTACTCAATGGAGAGAGCAGAGATTAATTTTAAAATGAAGTTAATGCTCTGAGAGTAGGTTGACCAGACGTCCCCGTTTTTCGGGGACAATCCCCGATTTTGGTGGCATGTTCCCGGCTGGAGTTGTCCCCGGAAATGTCGAAGTGTACAAATATTTTACTTGGCAAAAAAGATCGGGCAGCAGAGCCTACCGGTTGACGTCTCAACAGCGCTGTGCTTGTTTTTGGTCAACAGAGGGGGCTGCTCGCTATTGTAACTTCAGTTACTCTTCTGCTAATGACTTGCTCACGCTAGTTTTAGAGAAACGTCTGGGGGAAACTCGGTTTGTGGTGTTTCTGTAATATCGTTTTTTTCTCTGTCTATCACAATATTCTTGTTAGACTAAATACAATGAATCAGAATTGTCCCCCGTTTTTATTTCATAGATAATAACATCAGATACTTTAATGATATATTGACCGCCAAACTGGAAATGTCCCGTTTTCATTTCAGACATCTGGTCATCTTATTTGAGAGAAGCCCAAATGTGTGCAACAATGGGGAAAGAAATACAGAGACAAATACACCCTTCTCCAGCAATCAATAGAAAGGTTTGTTGACGAAAGGTAGAGGTGAAAAGAGGCATGCGTTTGGAAACTGATGACGGCCAGGAGGGAGCTGTCAGCATGGAGAAGAGAAAATGATATTATTAAAAATAATATCAGAGTATTACGGAGAGTGTGACGTTGGTAAGTGTTACAATAAGTGGTGTTAGTTTATATTTTCAGTTTTATTATATTTTTGTTGGGTTTTGTCGACCCTCCGGGGAATCGTTTTTTCTGTAGTTAATTACCCAGTACAGTAGGTGGCGGCAAAACACGTAATGCAATGTAGTCCGCCATTGTAGTCTGAAGAAGAAGTGAATGCGTAATAGGAGGTGTGTATCCAATTCTCCACAGCATCTCATGTCCTACTTAAACGGGATATGTAAGACGATTATTATTTACTGGTTCCTTCTGTTCATCTGTTACGATGGCGCAAGCAGATACTCGAAACGAAGTCGTGGAGCGCATCGGATACCTAACAAGAGTTCAGATTTTCAGCGCGTCCCACAGATTGCACAGGTTGGCTACATGCTGTATCAACTATTCTATTTCATTTAATTATACAATACCTCTGAGCCGTTACGACTGGTCGCATTGTTTGGTATATTGAATCACCATCATTCGATAGTGGAGTATTAGGCTTTACAGTTAAGCATTTCATTTAGCATAATACTATATTTCTTTTAGATTTACTTTGTTATGCATTTACTTTATGTTACATGTCTTGTGTTGTCTTTCCAGCCTGTCGTTGAGTGATGAAGTAAACAAGAAGATATTTGGGAAGTGCAACAATCCCAACGGCCATGGACACAACTACAAAGGTATGGTATTCTGCAATGTCTCATCCAAACCCACGAAGGAGCTACTTAATTCAGATAATTCTGCTAGCCTATTGTTTGAGTTGGATTCAATTTGAACTGTAGACTAAGCTCTAAATGTGTTCAAATCTTATCTAAGGCTCTGTTGTGTGTTCTTTTTGTAGTGGAGGTGACCGTACGGGGAAAGGTAAGTCGCACCTGTAACTCCTAGTCCTCCGGTATTCATTACAACATCACACACAACTTTACAAACGTCATTGTCCGTGATGCCGGCGGTGGAGACACACTAAGTCACATGAGTCTAACATGATATGTCCGCTCCCAGTGTGTGTTTAGTTAGAAACTCTTCCATACAGTCACAGTCTCTTTGTTCCCTTTCAGATCGATCGTCACACAGGCATGGTGATGAACATTACAGACCTGAAGCAGCACGTTGAGGTTGTGTATTCAGTTCTACATTGACAGCTTGGGCTGTGCTTGGACGGCGTAGCTCATTCATTTACTCACGTTAATAGCACTTTATACTGAATCATGAAAATAATGTATGCATGAATTACTGGGATTGTGTTTCCAAACTAATGTATTTTCCCGGAAACAGGATGTTGTCATGATCCCTTTGGACCATAAAAACCTTGATAAGGACGTCCCCTATTTTTCTGATGTTGTCAGGTGTGTACCCATCTTTATTGGTCTTGTTTGTTAATATTTTAGGATTCTGGTACTTTCCACACTAGAATGGTTGTTTCAGTACCTGGGCTTTTATATATCGCTAGTGAAGTCTAGAGACCTCCCTAACCTATCTAAAAAAAAAAAATCTAAAGAATTTCTCAAATTGATAGTATGTAATGATTAGTATGTATTGATTGCGTATGTCTTTAAAACCCAGAGATGATGCTTGGTTTAAGAACCTTTTGCAGCCATTACATTGTATATCATTTTAATTAATAATCTTTGTGGACATCAAAATAAATCTCAAATGAGCCTAAAAGAAAAGCACACCTCAATCTTCTGAAAACCTAACCCTAGAATAGAGTTGTATTTTCAAGTGAGACAATTCTATAAATTGTAACACCAAAAACTCTACACAGTTGCTTTCTAGGAAGTGCTGAATATTAGTGGTCTTGTCTAAAACCTGATTTGAACTTGACTTGAAAATTGGAGACAAAGTTGAAAATTGCTGTTAATGATTACCCATTGTTTATTGAGCTTGATAAAACAACATTTGACGTGCAGTATCTTGCCCAAAGTCTGCAAAGTTTGAATACTTTCATCCAATACAATCCAATGGCACCTATTACAATCAGGAACTACGGGGTGTGCTGACAGCTTTATCACATTTTGTAGGATAAAAAATATATAAAAAAATATTTTCTTAACTTTCTTCGACTTAGGTTTTGTTGAACTTCAGGAAGGAAAGCCAGTCTAATAACTTTTAGATAGCAAATGGTGTTTTACTAAGTAATCTTAGGGATTTGGGATATATGTGCCTTTATTTTATATTCTAAGCAGCAGCCGTGGTTTCAGGTTTGATGTACCTGTATGAGGTTTCCATGTTTTAAACTGTCCGTTCTGATGTGCAGCACAACGGAGAATGTGGCTGTGTATATCTGGGACAACATGGTCAAGAGGCTACCTGCTGATCTACTCTACGAGGTTAAGATCCACGAGACTGATAAGAATGTTATTGTATATCGAGGAGAATAGCCAACTGCCGTCAGTGCTTTTTAATTACAGTAGTCTGATCATTACTAGTAATATACAGTTTGGTGTTATGGCGGTGGATTGTTACATCTCACACAGGCATACACTACACACATTGCTTTTAGATGTACTTTGTTTTTAGATGCATTGTACAGTTTTTGGACTCCTGCGATGTATCAATGTGTCAGTGATTTGTTCTATTGTGTTATCTGTGGACCATAGAAAGAGTAGCAGCTTTGTCATTAGGAGCTCATGAGTATGCAGATGTATAACAGACTAACCTATTCAATAAGAGTGTTACTATTGTGCTCTTTTTGTAGGTGTAAGTGTTGCAAAAACAACTTTGTTATAATAAATGGAAAGTTGGTATTTAAATTTTGCTTTTGCCTCTTTATAGTGCATCTACAGATTTACCACTAGAGGGCAATATCTGAATGTGTCATAGCCTCTTTGAAAAAGCTTCTTGTAAAGGCTTTCTTAATCTCTCTCCTTGGGCCTCCCCCGGAATAAATGTGACCACCATTTGACAGCCTGACACATCCTCACTTAGTGTTGTTCATGTTGGCCTGTGGAAGGTTGTCCCACTTTAATGGCTGTGCAGAGATTCAACCCCTGATTGTTACGCGCATTTCTGCCTTATAATGCTGCGTACAGTCGAAACCAGGGTTAATCAGTGAACAACACAATTTCCCAGCATGCCAGTGGCCATCAAAGGTGAGCATGAGATCTACTCAATGAGATCAGTTATTAGGGCAAAACGGCAGTTAGATCACGACCCTGATGAGTTGTCTCTAAACGGCCCTCCATTTGAAATGTAAATAAAACTCTACAAAATGTGAGGAATAAGCTTTTTATGTGTTTTGGGAAATTTTTGGCATCTTTTATTTTCAAGAGATGGAAATTAAAATTTGAGTATTTTACATGTTTATATTGCTGCTCAGTGAACATATCTATCCTCCCACCATATCCTGTCATCTCTTATCTGTTGTACTGAGCACTTACTAAGAATAATGAAGGATGTACCAGACATACTGTAGTATGTTCCAGAACATTGATACACCAGAACAGCCCCAGCATTATTTAAGTTCTCACTGACTCAATGCCATTAAGTAGAAGTGAGCAGTATGTTCTTTTATCTTGCTGACATGATACTCTGTAGGACAAATGCTCTGCAATGATTCATGCATTTCTCTTTTAGGACCTTAGGGTTAGCCACAGCTAGCGGGCACAGTAAATCAGATACTCTGTCAACACCATGATACTTTAGATCCTTGAATGCCACAAATCATTGCTTGTCTATTGTACACAGACCATAACTCATCATATTGTACACTTAAGTAATGACGCTTTGTGGCAATATGCTTGCTTATACAGATCGGTTCTCATCATGTGAAAACTGACTTTCAGCTGGCCTATAATCAAATTCTGTGCATACAATGAACAGTATCCCAACTTTGAACAATCCAAAATCTGCTCTTAATGCTTTTTGGCCTGTATGTTTTCCTCGGTTGTCGTTAATTTGTGGCTTGAAATCCATCACCTAACCGCAACCATTTCATTTAACAAACAGATCCTGAAACGCATGTGACTCAGACCACATCGTGTGTAAATGTCACGAGGTTCGCATAGATGTGATGAAAACGCTCAAACCAGGAGGCTCTTTTCAGCCAGAGATATAATTAATTTAAAGTATGTCCTGTCCGAGAGGCACAGTGTTACCACGGTCTGTTACCACGGTCACCAACCCACAATCAATCAGATTCCATAGAGGTGCGTCATGAACATGTGGACCTGCTGCTGTGATCATGCTGGAGCATGATGATCCTGGAGATCCAGGTTGTGCCAGGTTATGCTGATCCTAGATCTGTGTCTTAGAAACAATGTTGTTAGTCTCAGTGGTTAAGGACTGGATCCGTGGAAGGTAGGCTGATCCTAGATCTGTGTCTTAGAGACAGCGTTGTTACTCCCAGTGGTTAAGGATTAGATCCGTGGAAGGTAGACTGATCCTAGATCTGTGTCTTAGAGACAGCATTATTACTCCTAGTGGTTAAGGATTAGATCTGAGGAAGGTAGGCTGATCCTAGATCAATGTCTTAGAAACAGAGTTGTTACTCCCAGTGGTTAAGGACTGGATCTGATGAAGGAAGGCTGATCCTAGATCTGTGTCTTAGAAACAGCGTTGTTACTCCCAGTGGTTAAGGACTGGATCTGAGGAAGGTAGGCTGATCCTAGATCTCTACCTTAGGGCAATTTTTAACTCAAGCAGAAGAAAAGGCATTACACATCTCTGCAAATATACATTGCTTTGCGTCCTATCATTACACCCAGATACTAGACAGGGAGATTATAGCAATTACTGGGTAAAAGGCAGTCTTTAGGGCTTTGCGTCATAAAAGGTGGTTTCATCGATTATCCTCATAGGAAGATCCTATGTTGCGTGTTATGAGCACGTATCAAACCACAAGGGAAGATGTTTTAAATCTGTCATGAAGTCCCACAGGAGATGATGATGCCCCAACATTGTATTTCGGACAAGAAAAACAACAATTAGCTTTGTTTATTTGCTTAGACTCTATTGACAGATGTGCCACACAGGGTTGGTTCCAGGTTTGAGTGACATAAAATGTTTGCTTCGGGCCCCAAAAGACTGGAACCAGCCCTGGTACCACATATCAATTGTTATTGTCTTCTGAACATGTATGAACAGTGGAACAAACCCCACCTACCTCTTTTGCAAACAACATAAACGTTTTGAAATATCTAGGGAGCCCATGAGACGAATACACAGCCCCGCTGATGATTGTCATTGAATGTATATTGTGCGCAAACAAAAGCCCCATTCACTGAGAAGTGGCCCAAAGCCAAAAGGTAACCTTGCCGATGGTAAGCCATACAAAAGCCTTAAAGGAGTAACAACAACCATTTTACTGGCATCTAACTCTCACAAAGGTTAGGGCTAAAATGGCTGGGGTGCAGGGTTTTAGGGGACAACTTATTGGATTTTGGTGATTTATGAAGGATTATGAACTGGCTGGTTGAAACCCTGAATTATGTTTTAACTATTCTTGTTTTGGTAATGTTTTATGAAAGCTATTTCACACCTCAGGGGTTTATGATATATTGACAATTTACCCCCACCTCTTGCCAAATTGCCTAAATATATGTTGGGAATCCAGAGTTTAGAATTCCATCCTTTCATTCAATTTCTTTGTATGTTGCAAAACACAAAACATGAAAGCATCTTCCTCTGAGCAAAGCATGCTTGTTGTTTTACAACTCTTATCTGGAGCAACTTGCTTATGGGCACCATATTTTTGGCTCTTCAACATTTTCACATTTTGTTGTGTTTCACAGTGTGATTTTAATTAGTAAAATGTTTGTGACTGATCTACGCAACCTATTGAGGGTGAATTTGAGGATGAATAGTTATGCAGTATACTGTACAAAAAGCCAAGATTTTTAAGTAAATGGAACTTGACATCCAGCATTGTACAAGGTCAAATTCTTGAACTCCACCACATGCTCTCATCCTCTCGAAGCTGATGCTTGTGGAAAAGTCTCTGTACTGTCATACAGTGTTCTTTGGCAGGTAATAACGCTGGTGGAATTCAGATTTTCCACTGAAAAGGTTGATTACAAAATGAAATTACCTGTCCTCTGTATGCCTCAAGATGAAACAGGCCAATTATCCTCCCTGTCATTTCTTCCACGTTCTAAGTCAACATATAATTTCATGCATGGCGTCCTCTATTTTCTGCCTGTAGACATGTTGAGATGTAGTCTGCCGGAGTATACCGTATACCTGTCAATTGTGAGATCTGAGACAATCTGGAAAGGACAGGTATGTCAAGGACTGTAGGAAGTGTTTGTATAGAGACTAGGAAGTGTTTGTATAGAGACTGTAGGAAGTGTTTGTTAATGACTGAAGAAGGATTGAATAAGTGTGTGGCAGTGGGTGTGGCTACCACTTTAGAATGGCTATCATGAGATAAGCATTAAAGCAGCAAATCGCAGCTGAGACAATAAGAAAGTGTCATCCATAAGAATATGATGGATTAGGCTGGAGAAATGTCAGACAGTCATACCCTACTCTTAGTAAACATATTGTTGTCTTTACCTTTGGTTAGTGTTTTTATACCTGGAAATGACATAATGCAGTACAGTTATTGGAACAAAAATAGCAGACCTCAGTCACGTGGGTTTTTCCTCTTAAATAGTTCAGTGTGTAGAGGGTTAACATGGGGCTCTCCGCCACGGTGTGTCTACGCTGTGCCCCCGTCAGGTAGGGGAGCTGATGAGAGGGTGTGGACCTGTGTAGTGAGGAAAGGGGGAGGAGAGAGGGAAGGAGGTGCGTGGGGGGGGGATGTTCGAGCTTGTTTGTGTTTTTCTTCAGCATGTCAGCTCCCTCCTCCCACCCTCCCTCCTCCTTTTCCTCCCATCAAAACTCTGCTCCTCTCAGGGTCAGGTAGCAGGGCTGCAGCACACACGCATTTACACACCCACACACACACACAGCCCACAGCACCAGTGAACACACCTCCATTTGCTCCCCAGAGTCTGGTGGGTGAAGACAGGATGGAGTGTAGCTCCCACAGAGAGATGTGAGCATGGAAAAGAGAGTGTGTGTTATCCAGACAGACTTCCACCAGCACAGACCCATCATCGCCATCCACAGCAAGCCCCTGGCACACGTAAGACCCGGCTCACCTTCTTCCTTCTCTTTGGATCCAGCTGTCCTGTCTGTTTTTCTGTGACTCTCTGTCTGGGTCTGTCTGTGACTCTTTCGCTCGCTCCCTCTCGGCTTCACTTCTGTTGGTTAGCGCCACTCCTCTATTGTGCAGGAGGCCCACCCACTGGTTTAGAGGAGCTAATGTCTCTACCCTTTCTGAGTAAACGTATAAGTCAGTGATTGAATGAGTGGAGGAATTTCATGTTTTACTTGCTGCCTCTTATGCAGGCAAGAGTACTTTAATAGTCTTTCCTTGTGGTTAGTTTACATCGAGAGTGTATATGGCTTTGACTGACAGCGATATTGTCTTTCTGCTGAGGCATACATGGATGCAGCAAAGGAATGTGATCTGCCTATCAGACCAGTAGAAGACATGGCAGACACCTTTTGTTTAGTTAGACTGAGAGTAAGGGGTACTTCAGATTGCATGCATCAGTGGGAGTTAGGTCTGAGGGGGATCTCTTTATCATCTCTGATGAACTAGGCTGTGACATCAGTCCATCTTCACTGCATACCATGCAGGCACTGTGATAATGGGTCTGCTATGTCTCTCTCACTTACACACACGTACCAGAAAAAACCTTAACCTAAACCAGTGTTTCTCAACCCAGCTCCTGGACTCCCCCCTGCCCTGTTTAAGATCTCTCCCTGCCCTAACATACCTGATGTAGCTCATGAAGGACTTGATAATGAGCTGATCATTTGAATCAGGTGTGACAGAGCAGGGAGAGATCTAAAACATGCAGGGCAGGGGGGGGGCCCAGGAGCAGGGTTGAGAAACACTGACCTGACCCTAACCTTAATAACCCAACATTTATAACTAAATTTTACAGTGGGGAGAACAAGTATTTGTTACACTGCCGATTTTGCAGGTTTTCCTACTTACAAACCATGTAGAGGTCTGTCATTTTTATAATAGGTACACTTCAACTGTGAGAGACGGAATCTAAAACAAAAACCCAGAAAATCAAATTGTATGATTTTTTTAATAATTAATTTGCATTTTATTGCATGACATAAGTATTTGGGACCACAATCTCAAAGAAAACCATTAGTAACACACTCCACCATCATGGATTAAAATCCTGCAGCACACGCAAGGTCCCCCTGCTCAAGCCAGCGCATGTCCAGGCCCGTCTGAAGTTTACCAATGACCATCTGGATGATCCAGAGGAGGAATGGGAAAAGGTCATGTGGTCTGATGAGACAAAAATAGAGCTTTTTGGTCTAAACTCCACTTGCCGTTTTTGGAGCAAGAAGAAGGATGAATACAACCCCAAAAATACCATCCCAACCATGAAGCATGGAGGTGGAAACATAATTCTTTGGGGATGCTTTTCTGCAAAGGGGACAGGACGACTGCACCGTATTGAGGGGAGGATGGATGGGGCCAACAACCTCCTTCCCTCAGTAAGAGCATTGAAGATGGGTCGTGGCTGGTTCTTCCAACGACCCAAAACACACAGCCAGGGCAACTAAGGAGTGGCTCCGTAAGAAGCATCTCAAGGTCCTGGAGTGGCCAAGCCAGTCTCCAGACCTGAACCCAATAGAAAATCTTTGGAGGGAGCTGAAAGTCCATATTGCCCAGCGACAGGAGATGGTCTGTATGGAGGAGTGGGCCAAAATCCCAGCTGCAGTGTGTGCAAACCTGGTCAAGAACTACAGGAAACGTATGGTTTCTTTACTAAATATTAAATATTAAACAAAGGTTTCTGTACCAAATATTAAGTTCTGCTTTTCGGATGTATCAAATACTTATGTCATGCAATAAAATGGAAATTAATTATTAAAAAATCATACAATGTGATTTTCTGGATTTTTTGATAAGAATTACAGACCTCTACATGCTTTGTAAGTAGGAAAACCTGCAAAATCGGCAGTGTATCAAATACTTGTTCTCCCCACTGTACCTATCCCTAATGCCTAAATTTACTTTGACCTCACTGGGACCGAAAAAATGTCTGATGAGGGCATTCTTTTCATGTTTTACTATCTTTGTGAGGACCTGTTTTGATATGTCCAAACCAAACCGCAAATACTTATGATAACTTTGTTTAATATGGCTCAAGATGTTATAGTTTTTAAAGAGCAGTTAGATTACAGTGCACATCTAGTCTTACTTAATAACAAACCATTCAGACCACAACATGTGCACACCCAGTTTTACTTTGGAATAAAAGAAGCTGCATGTGATCTACACAGCATTTTACACAACATTTTACACAGCATGCTACACAGCATGTCACGGAGCATGTCACACGTCATGTTACACAGCGTGTCACATGTCACGCAGTATGTCACGCAGTATGTCACGCATGTGACACAATATGTTATAGAAGTTACACGTCACACAGCATGTTAGTGGATCAACATGTTACAAAAAGTTAAACAGCATGTTAGTGGGTCAACATGTTCCAAAATGTTACACAGCATGTTGCACTGCATTTTAGTAGATCAACATGAGCTCTAGTTCACACTGCTTTTGCTCTGCTGTGTTCGAATTCTTCACACATCTGTACAGACAATATTCTATCTAGGGTGTCGGCTTGTGGAATGTAATCACATGAAAAACAATCATGTTATTGATCCAATGACTAGGCCTGTAATCGACCAGTGTGCCTGAATCCAGAGATGAAACACACCCTGTATGTGTGGAGGACTGGCTGTGCTGTGTCTGCTGGATCAAAACCTCAGTGTGCTTACCTCTGTGATGTAGACCCAAAGGACATACTGGAGTTGAAGTAGAGGCCAGGCAATACAGGTTCTGATTTGGCTGGGCTGCAATTCAACCACCTGGCCTTGTTTAATGCTATACTACAGTATGTGTAATTAAGTAGTCAGCATTTCTCACATGTTGTCGTTTTTGCCGTTATCTTTTGTGGTTGCTTAAAATCCTAATGTAGTAATTATAAAGTGATTGTAGGACCTAGTTTTTCTACACAGGCTGATGTGAAACCAGTGGGGGGTGCAGAACAGACACCCTCAGGTCAAAGCAGTGAAAGTACTGTGCATTCCAGGCTTTTAGGGTGCATTCATTCACATGGCTCTTATGTCCGTAAATGAAAACTGTTTCGGTTCAACTAGTTAATAGTCATGTGCAGTTACTAAACAAATACTCTACTGACCTGAGAGTCACAGTTCAAATTTTTTTCAATGACAAATGGATTTTAGTTGTTTGTTTGACCTGCTGGCCATATCATACAGCAGGATTGGTAAACTCTGCCTCAGTGGGCCCAGAGACATGCTCTGACCAACAACTGTCTGTAGGGTGTGCATGCAGGAAAATAAATAATCTTGCTGGCTGCATATAGAGGAGAAAGATCGCCAGTAGCAATAATGAATACATTAAGGCATTTTACTATTAAGTTATGCATCTAATCTCATCCAAAAAGCATTGTCAGAACTGAATTGAGTGAATATGTTTGTAAATATATTAAACATTATTTGTAAAAAGTATGGCCTAGGTAATTATAATTGTAAAGACTAAAACGAACAAAAAGCTGCCAATACTCTAGGCTACTCTATACACTCAAACTATCGACAGTATACAGCTTCTGTAGCTAGAACAGAGTTTGTACTGTATGTAGCTAGCAAGTTATCCTCAAGTGGCAGACATCCAGTTGCTAACATTACTAAATTACTAAACATTACTAAATGTTCAGAACTGTTGTCCAGCAAGTTAAAGTTACTGACATGGTAGCTGAATATAGGATGAAATATTCCTCCATGCATTATTTATAGCTTCATGTCTCTATAAATATCATCTGACAAATTGAAAAGGGCAGGATAACCGGCGACCTCACATACAGCTCTGAAAGAAATTAAGAGATCACTCTTAACTTTTCTTAAATCAGCATCTCTACATTTATGGCAGCCATTCCATTCCATTGTGTCTGTTAAATTCCAACACAGGTACACATCATTTTACTTAATGAGGTACTGATTAGGTGATTACCTGGACCAAATCTAATTTAATGAGGGAAAAGTATAAAAAAACACTGTTGTGGTCATCACTATCCTCTTGCAATACGGACCAGCTGGATGGCATAAACAGTGCAAGTAGTACCTCAAAGGTAATTTGAATAAGAGTTGACAAAAGAGTTGAAAAAAAAAGCTTTGAGTGAGGAAAAGAAGGGTTCAAATCTGGCTTTACTGGCAGAGGGATACAATGAGCGTCAGGTTGCTTCCATCCTGAAGATTTCAAAGACGGCGGTTCATAAGAACAAGGTCAAGCTACAGACATTGGGGACAACAAAGCTACAGACTGGTAGAGGGCAAAAACGACTGTCCACTGACCGAGATGACCGTCAACTCATTCAAATGTCACTCAACAACTGTAGGATTACATCAAGTGACCTACAAAAAGAATGGCAAACAGCAGCTGGGGTGAATTGCACAGCAAGGACGGTTCAAAACAGGCTCCTAGGGGCATGGCTGAAGTTTGCAAAGCAAGAAAAAAGCCCTTCATCAATGAGAAGCAAAGAAGAGCCAGGCTATAGTTTGCAAAAGACCATAAGGATTGGACCATAGAGGAATGGGGTAAGGTCATCTTCTCTGACGAGTCAAATTTTCAGCTTTGCCCAAGACCTGGTCGTCTAATGGTTAGACAGAGACCTGGAGACTCCTACAAGCTACAGTGTCTCACACCCACTGTGAAATTGATCTGGGGATGCTTCAGCAAGGCTGGAATCGGGCAGATTTGTCTTTGTGAAGGAAGCATGGATCAAGCCAAGCACAAGGTTATCCTGGAAGAACACCCGCTTCATTCTGCTCTGACAGTGTTCTCCAACTCTGAGAATTGTTTTTTCCAGCAGGACAATGCTCCATGGCACACAGCCAGGTCATTTAAGGTATGGATGGAGGACCACCAAATCATGTCATGGCCAGCCCTATCTCCAGACCTGAACCATTGAAAAACTCTGGAATTTGATCAAGAGGAAGATGGATGGTTACAAGCCATCAAACAAAGCCAAGCTACTTGAATTATTGTGCCAGGAGTGGCATAAAGTCACCCAACAGCAATGTGACAGACTGGTGGAGAGCATGCCAAGGCGCATGAAAGCTGATTAAAAATCAGGGTTATTCCAACACATTGATTTCTGAACTCTTCCTAAGTTAAAACATTTGTATTTTGGTGGTTGAAAAATGTATATGAATTTGTTTTCTTTGCATTATTTGAAGTCTGAAAACAATGCATATTTTTTGGGTTATTTTGACATGTTGTGGTTTTCTACAAATAAATACTCTAAATGACAATACAAATGAATAACGTAACTATTTCCAACATTATTCATACCCCTTGATGTTGTTGCAAATCTTTGAGAAAATGCAAGTTTCTATACCATTTAAAATGTCCACCATGAGAGAGCATTCTAATCACCAATAAATTGAGAACAGCTGAACAGCAGTAGTTCTCTAGTCAGTTATTAGTCAACTGCAAGTCATGGCTAAAAACTGAAATAGTTACGTTATTCATTTGTATCTCCAGCACAATGTCTTACCGTGTTTTGTCACTTGTTTATGTCATTTCCAACCAGAAAAAACCTATTGGTCAAATAAAAATACACTATGGCTCAAAATTTGGCATGGGTGTGAATTATTTTGGGCTTACAGTAACTGTAAGCCCACTGTATCTGAATAGTAAAACCAGAGAAACTGATAATTTTGCAGTGGTCTCCAGAGCTGTATCAGCCTCTAGATGCTTCGTAAATCAAAAAAATAATGTGTCGCGATATGGAAAGGGCTTGCAACAAACGATGTATACACAACATAATTGGCGGTTTTGGTGTGGCCGAGGTGCTATCTGCAATGCTTGTTGCGATGTGCTGTTGGTAAATTAAAGCCTCTTAACTCCCAAGGTTATGCTGGCACATTTGATGGTGTATAAATGGATGGATCAACATTCTATGAGGCCCGGTGGCACGATTGTCTTTGGAGGCCCCACCCCATCCTCCCCCAAACTCACACATTTGTCTCTCCGTCCCCCATGTAAAACCTCTCCTCCTTATTTTTTTGTCTCACATTTATGGAAATATAGAATCTATGATAAAATATAATGTATATAATGTACAGCATATAATGTACTGTATAATATTAAATATATCAAATATCAAACAAACACTTGTAATTAGAGGCCCTAGTATTGGTTGTGTCAGGGCCAAGGGGCCCATGTAAAGGTTGTGGACAGACCCTGGTATGGGTTGTGGAGGAGGGGCCTTAGTTTGGTGTGAGTCCTGCTAAGAGTTTAGGAGGAGCCGGGGGGCATTGGTCTGGTATGAGTTGAGGTGGAGCTGAGGGGCCCTGGTATGGGTTGTGGAAGGGCCCTGGTGTGGGTTTAGGTAGAGCCCTGGTAGTCAGGGGGCAGTTGATGGGCTAAAGGGTCCAAATATTCATGTGCTATATGTCTAAATATCTACATTTTGCCTTCCTAGTAGATTTTCCCAGGGGCCTTGGACCATTGTCTGCTACCCTGGGCCCAGACCCCATTTGCCCAGTCCACAATCCAGCCACTTACAAAGCATGTAGAAGTCTGTAATTTTTATCATAGGTACTCTTCAACTGTGAGTGATGGAATCTAAAACAAAAATCCAGAAAATCATGATTTTTAAGTAATTAATTTGCATTGTATTGCATGACATAAGTATTTGATACATCAGAAAAGCAGAAAAGCATCCCCAAAGAATGATGTTTCCACCTCCATGCTTCACGGTTGGGATGGTGTTCTTGGGGTTGTACTCATCCTTCTTCTTTCTCCAAACACGGCAAGTGGAGTTTAGACCAAAAAGCTCTATTTTTGTCTCATCAGACCACATGACCTTCTCCCATTCCTCCTCTTGATCATCCAGATGGTCATTGGCAAACTTCAGACAGGCCTGGACATGCGATGGCTTGAGCAGGGAGACCTTGCGTGCGCTGCAGGATTTGAATCCATGACGGTGTAGTGTGTTACTAATGGTTTTCTTTGAGACTGTGGTCCCAGCTGTCTTCAGGTCATTGACCAGGTCCTGCCGTGTAGTTCTGGGCTGATCCCTCACCTTCCTCATGATCATTGATGCCCCACGAGGTGAGATCTTGTATGGAGCCCCAGACCGAGGGAGATTGACCGTCATCTTGAACTTCTGGCATTTTCTAAAAATTGCGCCAACAGTTGTTGCCTTCTGACCAAGCTGCTTGCCTATTGTCCTGTAGCCCATCCCAGCCTTGTGCCAGTCTACAATTTTATCCCTGATGTCCTTACACAGCTCTCTGGTCTTGGCCATTGTGGAGAGGTTGGAGTCTGTTTGATTGAGTGTGTGGACAGGTGTCTTTTATACAGGTAACAAGTTCAAACAGGTGCAGTTAATACAGGTAATGAGTGGAGAACAGGAGGACTTCTTAAAGAAAAACTAACAGGTCTGTGGGAGCCGGAATTCTTACTGGTTGGTAGGTGATCAAATACTTATGATAAAAATTACAGACTTCTACATGCTTTGTAAGTAGGAAAACCTGCAAAATCGGCAGTGTATCAAATACTTGTTCTCCCCACTGTAAGTGTAACTTATTATGATAAAGTTTACACTTTATACATTTTTATTATAAATGTTAATGTTAATGGCCAATGCAACCTTTTACTACCGGCTGCGTGTTTTTTACACTAACGCAACAGGTGTGCTCTTATCACATGAACACCCCATTGAAAGTACCAATCTCCTTCAAAAACATTGTTCTAAAAAGACGATCTCACCTTGTCTCAGACAGATTACCACCAATCCTAATCCCAATCAAAATAACGTTCAGGCATGCAGCCTGAACAGTGTGCCAGATATACAAAATGAAACAGAATACAAGGTTATCTATTAATTACATATAAAATGAAATTAACACCCACTACTGACATATTTAGTTGACTTGTTTAACATGTCTCAGTCATCTTCACATTTACCATGTCAGAGAATGCTTAGAATGAAGGAGAGTATTTGAAGAGCTACCACACCCTATCTTTGAAAATAACTGAATTTCAGAGGTATTTTCAGAGGGAGATCAACATTTTGTTTATTCTGGATTTGACCAATTTTGACATTTGGTATTTACTGGCCTTTGTAAAATATAAAGTTGTGGAAAGTTACAATGTGAATGAATTGCAGAAATGCTGTGTGTGTGTATGTGCGTGTGTGTGTGTGAACCAAATCTAAAGTACATGTCCATATGGAGATCCCACAAACATTGTTAAGGTTAGGTGTTTGGGCTAAATTAGACAGGCATACAAATTAGATTATTGAGGTTAAGGTTCAGATTCATGTCAGGACTAGGGAGTTGGGGACATCTTTTCCAAATCAGGTTTATGTCTTAGGCCCCCGCAAGGATAGAATGACAAAGGTGTGTGTGTGTGTGTGTGTTCTGACACTATCTGATGGATAAACGTCTTCCCACCTCAAGTCAAAACATGAACACTGCACCACAATAAGATGCATTTGTCAGACAGCCTGAGGATGTATGGTAACAAAGACAGAGGTTTGTTGGGGTTTGCTGCTTCAGTCCCAGAAAATACCTACGGCTTATAAAGCTCAGCACTGTGATTTTGTGAAAGGTGAACTATTGATGTCTCACCATTAATATCTTCCACCTGCTTGGCAGAACTAAGGGCTATGGAGCCAATGTGCAGAGTGATGTTGAGTGCAATGATATATCCGTCCCTGACAGGAAAAAGAATATCAACTGTTGCTGAGGGAAGTTCAGGTGTGTCTCGGTGTAAACTCAGTCATGGTTAAAACACACATCCTAAATCGGATTTGGACAAAAAGGCACTTACCCACAGACACTTTGCAAAGGATGGCTCAATATTTTCCTGTTTTTGTTTGTTGACAAACTTTACATAAGTTTGTAGAGATAAGCCCTTTGTTGAGGATGGAGTTAGAGTTGGGGTTGGGCTAATGACGACTCTTTTCCAGTGACACAGATATCTTGGCTCAAGCTGCAATAGATTTCTCTGTGTGTGTTTAGATTTTACACAGCTGTCCTTTTCAGACTTATTCAGACCAAGCAGTGGAAAATTAGTCTGCATCTGTTTTTCCACACAAAAAAACATTTATGTTTTCTAGGCGAGACAGAAAGCTTGTATAATATTGTTTAATGAATAGAAAAACTTTGAGAAGATTGATTTGCCCTGGTGTCTATTTAAATAATGTCTGCAAGACATCTTGTCTGGACTATATGTAGGCCAAGGCTACATTCCAAGTACACTTCAGTGCCTTGTAGAATGTATCAAATATGTATGTTTATGCCTTCAAATAAAGTGGCCTCCTAGAGATCAAGTAAGCACAAGAAAGTATTGATAATCTGGCTTGGTTTCTCACACACCTACAATATGATGTGCCTTCCAAATGGCAACTTATTCCCTATAATATATTTGGACCTAAGCACATAGTGTTCTGGTCAAATGTAATGCTCTATGTGAAGAATGGAGTGACATTAGGGACACTGATTCATGCTGTTCAGACACCAATTTAAAAAGCAGACTGTCATGTTCACCTAGCACATCTGATTCAATTAACCTAACTAGCTTTCAGTTTTCTATTAGTTCATTTGAATTGGATGTGTTCGTGTTGCTGTGTTAGTGCTGTGTTTAAAAACTCTGAAATATTTACCCCCTCCAGGAGTGACATTTTCCTTCCCCCTAGTTAGTGTAAAATGAATGAACTGGGTGACCCCATTACACCTTCTCTTCCAGTGCATGTGGGCTGGCTGGCTGGCTGAGCTGACTCTACCGGAGCCTAACAGAGCTGTCTCCTAAACCTCTGTTGTGCTCTCACCCAAAGCCTTCTGGAACATTCCAGAGACCCAGACCTGCTGGGCACAATATGATTTGCTTTCTTTTAATTACTTGATTGAGCTTGGTTTTGGTAGGCCGGCTGGTCTTTTTTGAAAGATTATAGTGCAAAAAAATCTATTTCCAACTGATGTGCAATATGCTTTCTATGCATTTTCACTATTTCTAATTATGTTGACTGCTTTACAAAGTGGTGAAGGAGAAGATTGTTCCCCAGTGTTGGAAGCAAAGGCTGGGGATTGTGATACATAGGAAGAGACAGTAGAGAGGATGGAGTTGAAGAATGTTAAGTCCTAAGGAAGTTGTGTTTTCCACCATGTTTCTGACCTTTGCCAACAGCCCTGTTCTGTGAACTCACAGTGAAAAGTTCAGATATGAGGACATGGTAAGCCAAGCTGCATGTGAGGAAAGGTGAGACAATCAAAAGAAGCAACAAAGGGAACAGAGTCGGGTTGAAGTGCATCAAGAGACACGAGAAATGGGGCAGACTGAAGAGATGCTTGAACAGAAGAGAGAGACTAGTGGGAGAGAGTTAATGGAAACAGTAGGAGCTGGGTACTAATAGAGGCATGGATGGGTTTGCAGCATCGTTCCAGTTGTCAGGGGCTCAACCTTTTGACAGAGTTCTGTTTAGCTAGATAAAACCTCTGGCCTCGAGGTTGTAAGTGCCTGTTTCAGTGTCTGGTCTGATAAGTGGATTATTACGCAGCAGCATAACACAAACTCTTACTGAGCCTCTGTAGAATATCTGATATAATCTATCTGTAGATTATCTGATATAATCTATCTGTAGAATATTTGATATAATCTATCTGTAGATTATCTGATATAATCTTTATGTAGAATATCTGGAAAAAAATAGTAAAAGAGTAACATTTAATTGGACACGAAATGGAAACGTTCATATGCCCACGTCTTGGCAACTGGGATTTTCTTTATAAAATGTATTCAATAAAATGGCCAAGGAGGAATACAATTAGTATTCATTTTAAAACTTGATTGATGGACTACGGTCCTGTAGATTAGATTATATTCAACTAGATTGTCATTGAACAGTACTGTGCTGATGAGAGACGCATGGACAAAGACCAGGACCGGTTCTTGGTAAACAGTACCATGTTAAGATATCGTTAGTGTCGTGTCCTTTTCATCTGTCTCCATTTATCAGCCCACCAGCTCTCTGACCTCTTACCTCTCAACGATGTGTTCCAGGTACCGTTAGCTCGCTTCCTGGAACGCACTAAGTATGAGGATGAAACTCCTGCAATGGCAGCAACAGCTGGAGATAATGTATATATGCACAGTACTGTTTCCTTCAGAATGATTTACCCCCATGGTAAAGATGAGCAGAAAAGGTTAGGAAAAAGTTCCATTGTTTTTTTCTTTGCTTTATCTTACCATCAAAACATTGAACTGAGGTACAATTACTCAGAATAACCTAATTACTAATTAGGAAAGAAAAAGGTGCAGTGGTCTCTTAATTTTTTCCAGAGCTGTGTATATATATATAAATATACATATATATATATATATATATATATATATATATATATATATATATATATATATATATATATATATATATATATATATATTTAAACGAGTTTCAAGATTAACTGTAGGATTTTTAATGAACAGAAAAATGTAGTGAACGTCTTAATTTTCCGATCAGTATCATCTGATGATCAGTAAAGGTCACAAAAGAAATCCAAAATGTGTCATCTGACAATAATAGTACACAATCTGAACTTGAAAAGTCTTGCAATAAATGGTCTTGTAGTATGTGTTGCAGCCAAGAGACCATTTTTGCAATCTCTTCTGCTAGTTGCCTTTCCGTAAGCACGTTATTTCTTTTATGCAACACGTCATGAAAGACCATGTTCTACTTCTCAAAAAACCACATTGCCTTTTGAAATACCTACCATGTCCGTAAGCCCTAGCCTCTCCTATTTCTCACCACTCAGTAGCAGAGCCTTTGAATCACCTAACCAGCAGACTGGGACAACGGCTTCTGCTGCAGTACTGTAGAGGTGCTTTCCTCTCTGAATCCAGAACTTTCTAGATTTGCAGAAAAGTAACAGCCGCAGCCAACAGGAGGACATTTTATATTGTTTTAAAGAGAGTGGGCCAGGAAAAGGCCCCATCTGGAGAGACATAGAGAGAGGTGTGTGTGCATGTGTATGTCTGTTCGTGTGTGTGTGTGTGTGTTTGGGAGGGTGTGTGAGGTACAGAAGAAGCTGTGAGTGAGAGTGTGTGTGTGCGGGGGAGTCAAGTGAAGGCAAGCCAACTTAAAAGCCATGGTCTGTGTGTACTGCTCAGGTTGGGTCTCTGTCACTGCAGCGCTATACTGAGACCAGGGAGCCAGGGATGAGGGAGAGAGAGGAGCTGAGGAGGGCTGTAGAGCAGACTGACCATCTGCTAACCAGGGTCCAAGAGCTGGAGGAACAAATCACAAAACTCAGCAAGGACAAGAATGAGATGGCCACTAAGTACAGAGCTGTAAGTTCCATTTGCTGCACTTTTCTGAGTACCATTCTCTTAACCGAATTCTGTCCTTTGTCCTCTCTCTTTCTCTGTCAGTGTTTTTATGTCTCGTTCATTTCAAATTGATTTACAAGCATGCTTCCTGTGGGGTGTGGCCAATTCAAATTAAATAGTGATTAGGAATTTCTAAACTTGATTTAAATTTTCAACAGATTTTTACAGTTTTTGAATTTGCCACAATTCACAGGAAGCATTTAATTTGCATTAAATGAGATAATCTACATGTTTTAAGAATATTTCCAGAACACTGTTATTCATCACAATAGTTTCAGGATCCCAAAATGAATGGGATGCATTGAAAAGAACATTCTTGGCCGATACAAATAGTCAATATTCTTTCAACAAAATCATCTGATGCCGATACCAATACTGATCTTTTGTCATTTCTGTACCTGTGTACCTTGGCATGAATGAAACAAAAATATAAACATAGCTCTTTCTCCATTTATTTACTTAATGTTTTGTTTCACTTGGTATTCTTTCTTTCCTGGATGTCATGATATTTTCTTAATTGCCATTCTAACGATATGGATTTAAAGTATGCCTTATATTTGACTAATTTCAATTTGGTGTTGCCACAATTATCTAAGTGGCTACCGCTAATGTTAGCTAGATGGGTTATTTTAGCTTAGCTAGGAGCCGTGTTGGGGGTAAAGTAGTCAGACTACGTTTTAACGGTAACAAGTAACGTAACACATTAGTTATTTCATTTATCCAATCCCTAGTCAGAACTAAACTAACTAAATAACGCACTACTCAATTCCCCTCAGTGCAACCAATGTAACTTTACGTAGTGTTTATTTTCGCCAGTAGCAAGTGGCAACAAAAGGATACAAAGATGACAGTTCATGATACACCTTCCAGTGCCACGCACTGGAAGGTACTATTTCGACTATGTCATTACTAACCTTGCCTATAACCAATTAACGGGTTGCTGTTATGTTTTGCTGGAATCTTTTGCCGGTTGGACAGCCAAAGTTCATTCTGTAGACAAATTTAATTGCAAATGAACATCTAAATACATGTTCTGTTTCTAAATGCTATTATTCTGAATTATTTCAAAACAGCTTTAGTAATCATTCACCTCTGAGTGAAGTCATGCAACATTAATGGATTATGCACATTATTGCAAAGAGATTAGAAATTGACATATTTTTTGAGAAGGTATGTTTATCAGTGTAGAAGGCTACAGCAGTTTTTTTGTTTTCTGTTTTTCACTGCAATGGATCTATGTAGTACTGAAGTCGACATATAGATGATTGAATAAGCCCTGGCCTGAAAAAGTGGGGGCACTCGCAATACAATATCATTTATTGATTTAAGAGATTGTAGTTTAAAGAACTAAACGCAAATATGGTATCTTGTTATGGTTGATGATTACTTGAGATAATAGGATTGGTCACTCTTGCTGTATAATGATTAATAATTAATCATGTTGGTGACTGATATACATTACCTGACTATGTAATTATATGATAATCCATTAAATGTCTGCCTTCTGGGCATAAGTGACCAGCACGTGACTATAGAATCAAAGGACTTGTCTTCAAGTAGCTAAGTAACTTAACGCCTTACATTCTACAGCAAGTAACTATGTAACGTAACTAGTTACTTTATGCGAACTGTAACTACTAGCTGTAACTACTAGCTGTACTAACATTCCCCAACACTGGCTAGGAGCAAGGGCTTCAGGTTAGGGTTCATGGTAGGTTTAGCCAACATGCTAAGCTGTTGCACAGTAGCTTAAAAGTAGTAAAGTGTTTTCAAAAAATGTAAATTGTATGTGGCTGATAAATAATTTCAAATAATTTGTATTCTGAATTCTGGCCAATTCAAAAAAAAAAAATTATTCAAGAATTGAAGTGCACTTCAGAACTTAATTGAGAATTGACCTCAATCCTTCTCTGCCTGTCTCTCTTTCTCTTTCATTATTTCTGTTTCTTTCTCTTAGTAGTGTGTTGTTGATGGAACTTTTCCTGACATTGGCCATTTTCATGTGGTTGTTACTCGATATGGAGCTTTGTCATGTGATGATTGGCATGGATCGGATGTGTCTACTAGGGCAGATCTGTCCATGATATTGTTATTTTAACCGCTCGTGAATAATGCTCACTACAGTAGATAATGATACATCTCTGGAGAGAGAGAGAGGCACAGAGGGAGAAATGGAAATAGTGAGAGAGCAATAAAGAGACAGAAAGATGGAAAGAGGGAAAAGTTACCAGCTCGTTTTAATCATACTTTCTGTGTGGTTTAATGACAATGTTAAATGATCTCCAACAGATCAGTTTAACTATTGAAAAAAGTATAGAGAGGTTGTGTATTTTGATTGTGATTAGCTCAGCTATGCGGGTTCAAGCAAAACACTGATTGATTAGTTAACTACTTGGGTAACTTAATAGAGACTCGCCGAATTTGAAAAGAAGGGGGGCAGAAGTTTCATAGAATGATAGTCATTCTTGAATTACGGTGGCATTTAGGCATGGCATTGAGAAAGAAATTAACTTTGCAAGATATTGCGAACTAATAATAAAATAGCTAACAATAAAAATCACAGCAAAAAAACATGTTTTGTGCTTGGTTATAGTGAAACACATCAGCAAAAGTAATAAAATGTTGGTCTTAGTTGTAAATACAGCTGTAACGGTTAATGTTTACCATTAAAGTGACGAAGAGGACTCTCAGGGGGGCAGTGTGAATTAACCTCTATGTTCTAACTAAGCCAGGTGGTACCCTGATTGCATTTGGTCCAGCTGCCCCAGTATCAGGTTGCGCTGGCGATGGTGCCAATGATTTGAAACCCCCCGGGAAAGACAGACACAGATTTGATTCACATATAAGTGGGAGTTTTCCAATTAGCAAATACACACCTGAAATTAATATTTACAAATATTTCCCCATACCCTTATCTTTTTACTGAGGCATCTGGAAGGAATGCTCAAGGTCCTTGTATGTCCTTGTAAGGCAGTAACACCAATGACATAAAACTGAGGGAGATACAAAATGTGTGTCTTAATAGCCTATGATTGAATAAGTGAATATGTTTTAAAATGTTTAACTTTTTTCTTTGTTGCAGTTTTGCTGTTGAAATTGTATTTTACAAATCTAGGACCTAGCTACCCATTTTAAGAGTTAAATGTGCCTGGGTAATGTTTTGAGTACTGTGTTGTGAATGTGGCAGCCTTTCAGACAGCAGCTGTTGTTTATTGGAGGCATGGCTTTTCTGTTAGGTATTTTTGGCCAACCGTTTGTGTAAATTCCATTCATGTTTGTCTGGTTAATTTGGTACTTTGCAAATGAAATGTATTGTAGAATCCTTATGGCTATTACATGTCTTTTGTAAATATAATATTACAGTTGTTGCTATATGTAGTAATGCAGTGGGAAGTAAGGGTGCGCATATGAAGGGATATCCTGTTTTGGTGGTGTTGCCAGTGTTTTTCAGAAATCCAGCCTGGGGGATTGGATCATTAGGTACTGATTTCCAAAGCAGGCCTGTCAAGAAGCATGTCAGCCTTCTCCAATCGAACAGCACGTTAAACAGGACTACTGGAGACCTCTTAACACTTTCCAAATATTATCACTGCTGCAGATTGACATAATAAGTGTCTCTTGGAATCTTGAGGCAATAACTGTTGCATTGTGGATAACGTATGTTAGAGTCGATTTTCCTTTAAAATCATTGACTTCTTCTGTCTAAGGGACACTTCCCCGTTTTTGATGGAAGTTTGTCCCTCTACTCATTATGTAGTTATTTTTAGAGGGCATAGCTTGTCAGGTTGCTCAGAGAGAAACCGTCACTCAGTTCTTCCTTTTTGCTCAATAAATATTAATACATTTGTTTGAGTGTAGGATAACCTCAAAGTAAAGTCTCAAGCTGCTTTTTCAGGACATAGATACATAAAATGACAAGTTCTCTGTTAACTCTTTAATTACAGCTAATAGGTCATACAAGTAGTCCAGAGCTTTCGACATGCCCTAATTACAGTCAGAGGCGTTGCTAGGATCACAATACATTAAGGGCTCATACGCCCAGGCCTAGCGACACCACTGGTTGCAGTAGTTAGACTGGAGAGTTTTTCCATTTACTATCTGGTTTGGGTGAAAGGTGCTGTGTGCATGGGTGTGACTGTTTATGTACGTGACCTTCTGTGATTGTGTTTGTGTGTGACCATCTGTGACTTTGTGTGTCTGAGACTGTGTTTTTGTGTGATAGTGAGAATGCGAGTTTGTGTGTCAGCATGTTGTCTGGTGGGGAGGGGACAGAGCGTCTGCACTGATTTCAGAGGTTCTGGGGCCCAAGACTTATGGGGTCACACAGCAGAAATGCAGAGCAATGGAGAGGTTGATAAGTGTGTAGACTGGGTTTAGACAGGGAAAGTTATGTAAGAAGAGTGAGGCTGGAGCAGAAAAGGTTTTTGTAGAGATAATAACCTTTTCTATCTCTGAGAAGAATGAGGCAAGTGGTAAAAAATCACGCATAAGAAATGTATGGGGTTGGGTATATTTTGTAATACTATTTTATTACTACAATTTAATGTTGGCAGTCTTTGATTAAACAACCATAGATTGTTGGTTGGACCCAACTTTACACCACAGATGTCCTAAAAGGCTGCAGTAGACAGTTTTGGGGTGGTGGGAATTACAGCATGTGGTTCATTAGAAATGTAACTACATTTTCCAGTACCTTGGTGATAGTTTAACTAAATGAACTAAATACGTGTAGGTTCTGAAAACGAATAGTGTAACAAAATATCAGAGTTCCTCTGACAGTGCAATGCAGCCAATTTGACCCTGATGTGATCTGTTCTTGCATTGTTCCATAGCTTTAGGGATTTACATTAAGTCACTGGGTAAAGTATATTCTTTAAAATTTATATATTTTAAAAAATATATATATTTCGGTGGATGATAAAGTACGTTTTTGAGTATACTACTAGCATAAATAAAAGCATAAATGACCAGAATCTGAATCAGAAAGAGAACTAGGAATTTATTCTGGTCGGTTGGTGCAGCAATTTTGTACATAAGAAATAAAAACAAACAAGAATAAGAATAGTGGACTGAACATAAAAACAGTAGACTGAGCATTAATAAAATCCCAAAAAATATACTACAAAATATGTAAGGTGCAAGAATTGTCCAGTTGAGGTTGTGTGTATGTGTGGCGGGGTTATAGAATTGTCCAATTGAGGTTGTGTGTGTATATGTGGAGTGGTTATAAATTGGCCCAGTTGAGGTTGTGTGTATGTGGGGCGGGGTTATAGATTTGTCTGGTTGAGGGTTGTGTGTGTATGTGGGGAACGGGCTATAGTCATTTTGACTCATGAGGCCTTCTGCTATAGGAAAGAAACTGAAAGAAGTCATCTGCAGTTAATGTTTCAAATATTCTTCTCTACAAAATTGTTCAGAGTGCCTTAGATATTCCCCATTCCACTCAGCCTGAAACCCCCATGGACTAGCTAATACTACTCTGGTCTTGTTCGGTAAGGGATCAGGAGCAGGAGACAAGTTTACAGCATTACAGGCAGGATTCTGTTGCTTCCAGTGTAAAGTAATTTGTAGCTTGGCTTACTATATTTGAAGAGTAGCTTCCCCAATTGTGGTAGCTGATCATAATCTTAATGTGGTTTGATCCAGGTTTTCCGATGATATACAATAATAGACATAGATCTCCCTCTGGAAGGTAAGAAAAGATGCAGCTTGGCTTGGAAGCAGCCTGAAACAGCATGATATTATCTTTTGGGGACTTAAACTGCCTTCATTATCTTTTAAATCCATGGGGGATTTCCAGAAAGCTTTTATAATGGCTTATGAGCCGTCCGTGCCCTTTGAATACCTTTGGCACCCATTCATTCTTTACTTAAGTATTTTATAGTAGCCTGGGCTTGTCTTGAATTGACTTGAAAGATTAAACTATGTCACTCCAACCAAAATATGAATAAAAAACAATCACCAGAACATAATAATACATTTGTTTCAGTTCATACAAACTGTGCTACAACTTCTGAAGTAACAGCCTAAATCCATTTGAGTTAATATCTACACTTCGCACTGATCTTATCTGCTGTAAAAGATGAGTGTTTGCGTTGGATGTGAGCAGCATCTGAACACTGTCTGGGCATGCTGGATGTCTCCGGTCTGTGTAGTGCATGTGGGTGTTACTGTGGGCTTTTCTGCAGCCATGAACGGGCTCCTCTGTACTGTTCACACGACCACATTGTGGAAAATGCAACAATCTTTTGAGGAGATGGTTCATTTTCTTTCTTTTTTCTGCTGATGAATGGACGCCTGCCATGCCTCCGCGGGACATTGGAAGCATTTTTTATCCTCCCTCGCATTATTTATGCTCACTCAGTGGTCACGTTTGTAACTTTAATTCACTGCATGTTTTCTTTTTTTTCAAGCGTTCAGAAGTTCTTTATGAAGTTTGGACTCTACCGTCCTACCGTCAAGTGTCAGATTCTGCTTAACATTTTTCTGCTGGGTTCAGCATCAGTAAACCTGAAGCCAGGCTCAGTTTTAACTGCTTAATTCTATTATAATCCTGAAAACATTCTGGATCTTGATTCACTGATGTAAAACCCCTGATGATATCTTGCTTACAGTATTACATACCAAGCTAGTTTTTGATTCGTCTGCTGGTTCATTCAAGAAAACAAGCTACACTTGAACCTCAGGCACAATATGGCCTTTGTGTCCCTGTCTACATTAGTGCTCTGGCATTGTTAAACTATGTGGGTGTGTCGGGCACGCTGTCTTTATTCAGTTAATTACTTCAGATGAAAAAAGCAAAAATATATATATTTCTCTCTGCAAGCACTTCCGTCGTTTCCGTCTCAGTGTTGTTCAGAACATTTCTTTGATAAGGGTTGTGTTACCGAGTGACTGGAGAGGAGAACTCCAAGCCATTCACACAACCTGACATCCTACACCATCATAGGGTTCCTCTGGGGGGCCCCAGGGGACTCACAGAGACACTGGTTTCAGGGAGGGTGAGGCAAATGGAGATAGGGAGTGGGGGCCTGTTGTTACGGTGGGAGCGCAGTGCAGGAGCACAGGACTGGACACAGACGTGGGCTCATGTTTTCTACTGTAAGCGGAGGGAGAACTGAGGAGAGAGAAGGAGGAGGAGGAGGAGGAATGTGTGGATTACAGTGGCAAGTACCAACAGACTGAAATAAACGAGGAGAGAAGTATTTGATTGAGGGGGAAAAAAACAGGAAAACAAACGACACGGCGAGCAGCAACAGAGCAAAAGCAGAATAGGGCGAGAAAGAGAGAGGGAGGAAGAGAGAGGGAGAGAAAGAAAGCCAGAAGGAGAGAGAGATTAAGTACATACCGCTGCAGGTGTGCTGAGCTAGATCAAACAGCGAAGGGGGCTGAGGGAGAGTAAAGGGTCTGTTCACAGCACGCTGTGTGGAGTTACCGTGGAGACCAAATGGTGAATTAGAACATTCCCTTCTACTGAACTCTCCCGAACCCTCTGGAACCTGGACTGACCAATCAGAGAGAGTGAATGTGTTACATGGATGTCTATCTGTTAGAGCAGAGGTGTTGAAGCAAGGAAAAGTGTTACCTATTGCCAGGTACCTGACCTGTGGAAGAGCTCCAGTGAGGTAGGTTGAGAGCTCGACGTGTTGATTGACAGGCATCAGGTTGAGGCGATGTCTCTAAAGCGGGGCTATGCCTGGGTCCGGGGCCACGCCTTCTCTGATGACACGGAGACCAATGGGCTGCAGGTGGATCCTGAACCGGAACCAGAGGAGCTAGACTGGGATTCGTTCAGTACGGCACTGGAACAGAGACTGGCTGCTGTGGGTATACTGGTGGGTCTATGGGGTGGCTGTATACTGGTGGGTCTATGGGGTGGCTGTATACTAGTGGGTCTATGGGGTGGATGTATACTGGTGGGTCTATGGGGTGGATGTATACTGGTGGGTCTATGGGGTGGATGTATACTGGTGGGTCTATGGGGTGGATGTGTACTGGTGGGTCTATGGGGTGGATGTATACTGGTGGGTCTATGGGGTGGATGTATACTGGTGGGTCTATGGGGTGGATGTATAATTGTGGGTCTATGGGGTGGATGTAGGTGTGAATGATGTGTGACGTGTTGTGGATGGATGGATATGTTGGTGCAGGAGGTCACCTTTGATGTGTATTCTTAGAGCGTTCCAGTTGTTGACCCCATATTTGAGTGGCTTGAAAGTGACTCATTTTTTAAAACAATAGGATGTTCTACGAACTACTATGTGTCATATGTTAAAAAACAAAACATCTCTTCCTGTTTGCTTTTGGAAATATCCAAGAATTGAAAGACAGTATGTAATGGAACCCATAAAGTGAGGCTTGTGGTGAAAGACACAAAGCAAGCACATTTCTGATGGCTAATATATTCGGATGAAAATGTGGTCAAATAATGCATTTGCAATTGCCCACATGTTTGGGTATGCAGTTTTTCCTTATTCAAACCATGTTGACTCGTCCATTAGAGGAGAGCTGACACACACTCATCATCTGCTTAGACATTAAACTAATGTGAAAAAAGAAGATTTTTTTTCTCTTATTTTTGTTTACAGTTAATAGGTTATTGAGGTTTTTGTGGAACTGTTTTATCAAGCCTGTGCTTTCCTTTTCTCCGACACTGAATTTATTCTTTTTACGTTTTGGAGAGAGTGTTGGGAAACAAGGTGCTGTTGGGATAAATGCCTGCTAATGGTTTAGCACAGTCTGTGTCTGTTACTCTAGGATTGTCATCATGGCTTTTAGATTCTTTGCCTTATTTGCTTTTATATTGTCTCACAACATTGTTTCCAGCCTCAACCCCTTAACCCTCCTCCTCCTCACCTATCTTTTACTCTTCATCCCTGTCTTCTTCTCCAGGAGCAGGAGTGTTCCCAGGCATCGGCGCAGCATTGTGCCCAGCTGGAGAAGGCCAGACACGGCCTGGAGCTGCAGCTGTCCAGCCTGTCTGAGCGCCTGGAGGAGGAGGAGGCTTGCTCGGCCCAGCTGGCCCACCACAGAGAGAGGCTAGAGGCAGAGAACAGCAGCCTCAGACGAGACCTGGAGGAACTGGAGAGTGCTCTGACTGCCATCGAGAGAGACAACCAGGTATGCTGAAATTGGTTCCTTATGTATTCTCTAGCTTGGTACTAAAAGCATTAAAGAAGATGTACAAAGCCAGAACTGACATACAGTGTTTTAGATGACATTGTTCTTTACTTGGGAGTGAACTGATCTGCTCTACTGGCCTGCTTCTTGTTCTCCTTCAGCTCTCTGTTTGACCTGTTCCGTTTTACGCTTCTCCTTCTGACCAGTTTAATAGTCCCTGCAGAATGACTTAACACATGTTGTTGACTACTACCTGTACATACAAAGAAAGGGTTGTTGAAGCCCCAAAAACGTTATGGATTTCATTGAGGTTCATTTAAGGGATTAGATGGTGTCTTCAGCCAGTGTGTCAATGTACTGTAATGTACTGCATTGGTTGTCTTTAAGGAAATTACATTCATTTATTTATCTTTTTAACCAGTTTTACCTAGATAATTAACATATTACCCAAGAGTATGTACTTGACTTTCCATGCGTTTAAAAGAAGCAAGGAAATATGTCAAATACTCAAACTGTGAATTATTTCATTGCTTTAAGTGTTTACTTTTTATGTGGCAAACATGTATAGTAGAAATCAAATATGTTTTGATCTGGTACAGTGAGATCTACAAGACTGGACCTGCATGGTGAAGGTATTGGCTTGGTTCTTCTTTTTCCTAGTAAACAGTGGTTCTTGTTGTCACTACAGTTGTATTGAACATTCATAAGTGTGTTTGGTGTAAAATGGAAGGAACACAGATAATTCACTTTAATGGGAATGACTTTATAATGTTCCACACTTTTCTTTTCTTGTACAGGTATTTCTGATAAAATGTTTGCTAAACTTAAAATGTATGACTTTTTAGTGTATGACTGCTAAGTAGTAATTGTCCTGCCCCTTCTTTGCTCTGCTCCCCTGAGTTCCTTTTGGTTTACATTGACGGCTCAAAGTCCTGACAGTTCCAAACATCCCCTGGTTCATTAGAACCTGATGGCTAAAGTGGGACCGGAATGCTACATGCATTTGTTCCACTCTGATGTGCTTATTAAACAGAGTTAGAGTAATGACATGTGTTTTGTCATGGAATGGATGATTGTTTTATGGTGTGGCCACAAAGCCATGGACTAATACAGCTCAAACTCTCATCACGGCTATTGCCCCAGTCAAAAACATATTGCCTAACGGTCAAATTACTTCCAGGTTTACTTGAATTAGACTTGAATGAAGTCTATTTTCATCATTCTTTGCATGACCTGCAGGATCCTCTGAATAGACATCATTATTTTACAATATCCAAATTGCTTTCTTTAGCAAGATGTTTGAAAGTATGAAATACAGTGGTAATACATCTGAGATTTCTGTCTTCATCCTCCAGTCGTCAGAAGGCTCAGTCAGGAAGCTGTCAGAGGAGCTCTCCCAGAGAGAAGTTGTTGTCCAAAAGCTTCAGAAGGAGAAAGAACACCTGGTGGAACTCAGCCAGGTGAGAACATTTACATTTCAAAATGATTTAGTGGGTTTGCTGATCCTGAGTGACTTACAGTGGAGTGGATTAATTTTATTTTTATTTTTATACTGCACTAGATGCACTTTTATTCTCTCTCTCTTGCCTTTGAGAGACATACTGTACATGTACTCAACACTATTAGACTGTTGCGTATATAAAAGGCAGGACACGGAAGCTGAGGTACTGAACAAACTTACTTCAATTGAAAGCCTCACGAACATCAACCATCACGCAGAACATGAAACGTCTACAGCAAACAATGACAGACAAGAAACACTAGGACAGGAGGACTAAATAAGGACTAAACAAGGGACTAAACGAGGCACAGGGGAAACAAATTGCCATGACAAGATTAAACATAGAAACAGGGAAACTAGAACCAAAACCCACAGAACATAGAACTACAACGATCGGCATGGCACAGGACATGACCGGCCGTTACATAGACAAAGAATCAAATATCATCTGAGAAAAACTAAACCATATGGACCTACTGATAAATCTACTCTCTCCCCAAACACTCTCTCTTTAGAAAGTCGTATTCCCGCTCTTCTCTGTTTCTTTCTTTCTGTCTCCTTCCCTCCATTATTCTCCATACGTGCAGCTATCGGAACCCCAGTACGTTAATCTCTACCAGGTGCTCTACTCAACAGTAGCATTATGATATTCTATATAATCTGTTGAAGTGGTTTATAATCTAAACTATTATCCTACAATATTCTGATGGTTTACTTTACTGTGTTTCCAGAATGATGGAAGAGGTCTGCCAGTTTAGCAATGCAAGTAGAATGATTAATGGGATTGGAAGTGGATCAAAACTCCTTTCATACACTACATCATTCTAATACAGTGGGTGTCAGTTGTCTGTTATTGGTCAAGGACTGAATTATGGCATTCCCTTAAAAAACCTAAATAAAGTCATCATCGTGGCTCCTCAGATGCAATATGGCAGACAGATGTATGCGGGCAAATAGGGGATTAATGCTGAGACATCTGTGGCGCAGACACAGACATTTTGTTTAATCCCCACCTACATACAGCAGGCAATTGAAGACCTGCAGAGTGAGGAGGAGAAGGTGAACCTTCTGACTAAGGAGCGAGCAAAACTACAGGTGAAGGCAGAAGATGTAAGTGGATTTAAAGGAGACTTTCTACCAACTTGACTTAAGTAACATCTAGCTGGTGTTGTATTGCAGGGATCTCTGTTTTACTTTGGCCACACGTTACTGAACTAACATCTTCTTTGTCACTGTACACGTTTCTACAGTTCTTAGGTACATTTGCTGCAGTTCTATGAAGCAGATGGAAAAAGTAGCACTTTGAAAAGTTAAATTGCAAATAATTATGTAAATGTTTGCAAGCTTGTCTTTGTTGATGATATTCAATTTGATTGTGTTACAATGGTAACAATACGGTGCCGACACAGCATGCTCTTCTTAAGTGACCTTTTGATGCTGACTAATGGTTACTGCGTATTGTACCTTACATACACATCATTCACAAGTTCTACATCTTCAGAAGTATTTCTGTCATTCTCTCCCTCAGTTGGAGTGCCTGTTAGAACAGGAGCGGTGTCAACGCGGGGAGCTGGAGAAAACCAGGAGGAAGCTGGAGGGAGACAGCAGGTCCACTCTGAAGAACCTCGGAGAGATGGAGAAGATGAGGAGCAGCCTGGAGGAGCTCATCAAGAAGTATGTCGTAGACCCTACAGAATGCAGTTATAAACGCTTCATACCATACAGAATTGGATTCTAATCAGTAGAATTTTTTTTTATAAAGAACTGTTTATGAAATCAAGTTAAGGAATTCAATGTGTATATTACATACACATGTTCATATCCCATTATGTACTATGCTCATCGCACATTGTGTGTAACTGTGTGTAAACTTTTCCACTAGCAGCACCATTACACCAAGTACTATTGAGTATGTGTGCACTTACTTGGTGATTTAAGGATTCGATTTTAGTTCCAGTTGTCCTCAACTGATGTCATTCTTAGGAAATCAAGTACCTCTGCGTTAGTTATAATTATTCATTAATTTATCAAAGAAAATAGAATCCAGCAGTAATAATATTTGGCTTGGTACTTGCAAATATTTAGTTAGCATGTTACAGGTTTGCTCTGAAATGTTAGGTGTCGGTTCTACCATAAAAGCAGTAGTACAGAGGTCCGTTATCTAGACTTTAAGGCCACAGCCCCCCAGGCTGGGGTTTCTGTAATGTCCTAACTTGTTGGAATGTGCCGCAGTAATGTGAGGCAGGGTAGATTGAGGCCTTCTCTGACTCCTACCTGGAGAGCAGAACCAGCTGTGAGATGTAGGACACAAACCCAATAACATTTTCATTACCAAAACACAAGCAGCCTTGACGTCAGTTGTCATTCATTCAGTTCCCCTCTCCTCTGTCACTCACTCCCCTCTCTTTCTCACAAATAAAATGTTCATAATTTTCATTCGTTACGTCATTCACCGTTTTGAATATTTTCTCACTTGTGTGAATGTCAATCAAATGTGTCACTTAGTTCCTAAACCTGGATCAAGCAAGGTCTGTCTCCTACGCTCTCTCTGTCAGTCTCCTACGCTCTCTCTGTCAGTCTCCTACGCTCTCTCTGTCAGTCTCCTACGCTCTCTCTGTCAGTCTCTTACGCTCTCGCTATCAGTCTCCTACGCTCTCTCTGTCAGTCTCCTACGCTCCCTCTGTCAGTCTCCTACGCTCCCTCTGTCAGTCTCTTACGCTCCCTCTATCAGTCTCCTACGCTCCCTCTATCAGTCTCCTACGCTCCCTCTGTCAGTCTCTTACGCTCCCTCTATCAGTCTCCTACGCTCTCTCTGTCAGTCTCCTACGCTCCCTCTGTCAGTCTCCTACGCTCCCTCTATCAGTCTCCTACGCTCCCTCTGTCAGTCTCTTACGCTCCCTCTATCAGTCTCCTACGCTCTCTCTATCAGTCTCCTACGCTCTCTCTGTCAGTCTCTTACGCTCTCTCTGTCAGTCTCCTACGCTCTCTCTGTCAGTCTCCTACGCTCTCTCTGTCAGTCTCTTACGCTCTCTCTGTCAGTCTCCTACGCTCTCTCTGTCAGTCTCCTACGCTCTCTCTGTCAGTCTCTCACATGCTCCCTTCTCTCTGTTCACCTCCTCTCTCTTCCATCACACCGCTCTCTCTTCCTGTCCTCCTATCACCCTCCCCCTGTCTCTGTTTATTTTTTCTCACCCCCCCCCCTCATCCTGTTCTTTCTCTCCCTCTCTGAAGGAAAGATGTGGAAATAAGCATCACCAGTACCAAGCTTGAGGCAGAGGAGGCCCTTAACATCGGTCTGCAGAGGAAAAGCAAAGAGCTTCAGGTTAGATCCGGGCTGAAACAAGAACTGGGAGGGAAGCTGTGGAGATGGAGTGTGCTGGACTGGAGATGTTGAGTTGGAACGGGGGGGAGGGATGGTGCCGTGTGTGGTAGGGTGTTTAAGGTCGTGGGTAAAAGACATCGAGACTGCTCTGGGAGGTGGCGGTGGTTGGGGTGGTGAGGTGTGTTGGGAGAGGGGCAGTAGGGTCAACGGAGGCCTGGGGACATGGTGGGGAGGGTGGGAGGACCCGAGGGAACATTGTACGGGGACTGGATGGAAGATTGAAGGGGTCGAGGTGGATCTGGGGGGTAAGATGGGAGGGGGGCTGTTGCCGGCCTGGACGTCAAGGAAAGATCTGCATTCCTACCTTTCAGCAGCTCGGCTGTGTTCTCGCCTCTGATTGGTGGGCTGGTTTCACAGCCCCCTGCCTGTCAGGAGATGGTAAAAACACACCTCCTCCATCTGAGCTGATAATCATCTAAAGCCTGGCCGCTATTTTATAGACTTAACTCCTTCATTACTTCACTTTTAGGGCCCCTTCACTACGCCTCTCTCTGAAAATATGTTGTGTAAACATGGCCCTTTGGCTACATTGTTCAGACAACTGTTAACAAAGTTAAAGATCAAGAGATTTCCTGTGACATTTAAATTCAAGTGTCCTATGTACATTGGCTTTCTAGTCTGTATATGGATTCCATGCCTTCAGAAAAAGTGTGCAGTCAAAAGCCATTTCAGATTAGTGCCTTAGCATAGACTGAGGACACAGAATAAAATAAATAAAAGTGTATCTGGTTGAGGTTAGACAGAAAATACTGTATCCCAGAAAAACTGTTTAAGTTTCCTTTGACAATGCTGTGGGAGTACAAAGACATACTTACATTTCTTAGTTTGGCACCACTTAAGTTGTATTTTAATACACTCAGTAGTAATGTATTCACTATTTAAATAATAATATGTATACTGTAGTGTATTCAGATATGTTTCAATACAATGCTATTTAAAAACATTTCCTACTTGAATATACTTATAATACATGGTAATAAAATGTATTCTTAATTGATGTCAAATATAATAATGTATTACAAGTATACACACTTAAGTATACTTAGTACTACTTAAGTTGTACTTTAGTACACAAAATAATACCCTCAATATACTTATTATTTTGACTTGGCACACAGTCAGAGACCAGCTAGCAGAAACTAAAGAGATCAAATCAAATCCCATTTTCTGAAGTCCTGGCATCAACACACAATATCCCACAGTGAAGTTGAATTTGTCTATGTGAACGTTTGGATCACGATCAATGTTTCGTCCCACACGTCAAGACGCAGGTGTACAAACCAGGTCGGTGCTGAACAAAAGACCAGCTGATTGGTTGACCCCTCCCATCTCTCGCCCACACATGAATGGTTTTATTATAAAGGTCACATGAATATGCCAAGATTCCAAGACAGCATTGTACTGCGGCTCACGGGAAGCCTAAGAGACAGAATGGTTTTTATTTGTAGCCCAGCCACCTCCCTGTAGTTGTACTACGTGGGGGTGTGTTGGCAGTATGTTGTTAGCATCATCTCCGGAGGTTAGCTAGCTCAAAGATGTAACTCTGAATGGCTTTGAAGAAGGAACCAAAGCACAGCCTGCATACTTAACAGGTTTCTCTGTTTGACATAGTGTAGCGTACGTGGGGGGTGAGGCGGCTAGTGGATAGATGTGATGATAGTGTTTCCCCTCCACCTCTAGAGTATAAAGCTGCTGGGAAACGGGACTACAACAGGACTACATCTGCAGTGGGTGTGTGCGCTTGGAGGGGTGGGGGGGTTACAGACCCATGAATTCACTGGCTTATAACATTACCATAGAAAAGCAGTTCTAAATAAAAGGGATCATTGTGTGGGGTCAGAGGTGAAATTCATCACCATTAACTAGTTTGACTTGACCGACATTTTCCTGTTGCTTTAAAGCAGATGTGTGTTCAGTGCGTATGTAAATGGTAAAGCAGGACCGGAGCCAGGCTAGGCAGTAGATACAAAGCATGACATTCTTCCACTGATCGGGCCAACCTGTCCTCACCTACAGCCTCTGGTGAGGTAAATGCCCTCATGGACAGGATGTGTCGTCACCGGACCATCGCACCAGCCCATCAGACTAGGGCCTAGAGTGGCGGTAGCTAGAGCTCCATCTGAAGGTGTTTAAAAAAGAACAAAGGTTTGTGATTCTGGAACCTTTTAAGCTCCGGAATGATCTGAGCATGTGGAACATAGATAATAGAATTACTGCTTTATATCTATGATGTGGCCAGTATGGAGCGCTCCATTGATAGGGTTCAAGTATGGAATGAGGTTAGCTTGACACCGGAGCATGTGCCATGAGACATTTTCATCGATCTGTCTCTAGTCTGGCTGTCCTCTGAGTGCTTGACAGGAGTTGGAGCTTTGACAGGACATGGTTGCCCACACACAAATAACCATAAGATGCAATCCCTGAGCCATTAGGCAGAACTCACATGTGATTGTAATTTATGTCCAATTACTGTATAATGGAGGAGAGTTGCACTGGAAAAAAGGGCCCTGATGCTGAAGTTTAAGAACGTGTCATTTTAGATATCAGACCCTGCAAAGGTTCACTTTAATAACGAGCCATTGGTTATGTTTTGTAGTCTCTTCTGTTTATGAAATGACTGCAGTGCAGTGTTGTTGTATCAAAGATATTACCGCAATAACAGTTTTAGACACTGTGTGTGTGTGTGTGTGTGTGTGTGTGTGTGTGTGTGTGTGTGTGTGTGTGTTTGTATATGCATCTGGGATCCAGGTCTGTGTGTGCATAAGTCTGAATAACATAGATAGTTATTCCTAACAAAATGGTCGCCACTAGGAATAATGCTAATACCGGCATTGGAATTAGGGTTAGGGAAAACCTTTAACAGTTGGGCATGGTGTTAGAACTGAAGTTACTTTTAGGTGTAGGGATTCTGGGTTAGGATAATGTTGAGATTAGGGTAAGGGTTTAGGCTCGTGGATCATCAGAAGGATAGAAAAAGAAATGTGTGTGTATGCTGGTGTGTACCAGTTGAAATATACAGATGGGGACCTGGAAAGAGAGTGAAATAATTGAACATTTTCACTTAAGTACAAAGGCTATTTTAGACTTAGCTGTTATGTTTAGTTTAAAAGTTACAATTGGGGTTAGGATTAGAGTTGGAGTAAGGGGTTGGGGATTGGGGGTTAGTGCTGGAATAAGGGGTTGGGGATTGGGGGTTAGTGCTGGAATAAGGGGTTGGGGATTGGGGGTTAGTGCTGGAAAATGTTAACCCAGGGCTGCTCAACCCTGTTCCTGAAGATCTAATGTCCTGGAGGTTTTCTCTCCAACTCTAATTTAACACACCTGATTCTAATAATTAACTGGATGAAAAGCTTAACTGGGTTAGTCACAAATGGGGTTAAAGGACAGTAGATCTCCAGGAACAGGTTTGGGCTGCCCTGGGTTAAGGGTTAGGGTTAAATTGACAGGTTTGGTGTAAGGTTAAGGTTAGGGAAAATATCATTTTAAATGGAAATCCTTTTTGGGATCTCCACAATGTTAGTAAAACAAACGTGTATGTTTTAGTGAAAGTGTGTTGTAGAATTCTTGAGGAGAAGCTGCTTGAATGAGTGGAGCGTAACAGTGTGTATGTGAGAGAGAGAGGGGGAGAGGGAAAGAGAGAGACTGTGTGTGTGGGGGAGTCAGTCAGTTTGACTGTTGCTACCTCACGATGGCTGTTCTCTCTGCTGAGGTCCTGCGCTGGCATGTGAGTTTCTACAACTCTTTTCTCTCACTCACTTTCTTTTATCCTCTTTATTTATTCCTCTATGCTTTGGAATGTTGGTAGGAGCTTGTGCCATTCATGTTAAAAATATGTTTGTCATAATGAACATGTTGAGTAGACTTTCATCACCAAAATATTGTAGAATTAAACCGAATGAATTAGATGTTTAAGGTTTCAACCTTGCTTGTGTGTTGCTGTTCTTTTATGTGGTAGTTTGTTTAGTGTTTTCACTTGGTAGTGATAGAGCTGTACCACATCACTTAAAGTGTGTGTATGTGTGTTCATTTGTGGGTTTACGTGTGTGTTTTGGGATGTCCGGAGGCTAAATAGTGTTTGTATGTGTGTCAAACGCACTTCCTGACACTGAGACAAGGTAGATTTGGAGATACTAGTGAACATGACATGATTTGGAGCATGAAGACGTGAATGTTTACAAAGTCAGGCAATATATTTGTGTCAAAAGGGCAAACACTGCCTTTGAACATGACCCGTTTCAGTGAACTGAGCTATGATATTGGCAGTCTGGAATGTACTTACTTATATCTTAGCCCTTACATGTAGCCCTTACATGACTTCTTTAAATAAATACATACAGTGGATATAAAAAGTATACACACCCCTGTTAAAATGCCAGTTTCTTGTAAAAGAATGAGACAAAGATAAATCATGTCAGAAACTTTTCCACCTTTAATATGACTTATGACAAGAACAATTGAAGAAAAAAAGTAAAACTTCTGGGGGGGGGGGAATAAAAAACTCACAATAACCTGGTTGCATAAGTGTGCACACCCTTAAACTAATACTTTGTTGAAGCACCTTTTGATTTTATTACAACACTCCGTCTTTTTGGGTAGAAATCTATTAGCATGGCACATCTTGACATGGCAATATTTGCCCACTCTTTTTCCAAATCTGTCAGATTGCAAGGACATCTCCTATGCACAGCCCTCTTCAGATCACCCCACAGATGTTCAATTGGATTCAGGTCTGGGCTCTGACTGGGCCATTCCAGGCTTCTGGTAAAGCCATGCTTTTGTGGATTTGGATGTGTGCTTTGGGTCGTTGTTGTGCTGAAAAGTGAACTTCTTGTTCAGTTTTCTAACGGATGCCTAAAGTTTTGTGCTGAAATTGCCTGGTATTTGGAACTGTTCATAATTCATTCCCTCCACCCGAACTAAGACCCTGGTTCCAGCTGAAAAACAGCCCCAAAGCATGATGCTGCCACCACCGTTCTTCACTGTGGGTATTGTGTACTTTAGGTGATGTGCAGTGTTGTTTTTGCACCAAACATACCTTTTGGAATTATGGCCAAAAAGTTCAACCTTGGTTTCATCAGACCATAACATTTTCCCACGTGCTTTTGGTGGACATTATGTTATTTTTTTGCAAACTTCAGCTGGGCTTGGATGTTTTTCTTTGTAATAAAAGGCTTCCGTCTTGCCACCCTACCCCCATAGCCCATTACTATAAAGAATATGGGAGATTGTTGTCACCTGTAGCACACAGCCAGTACTTGCCAGAAATTCCTGCAGTTCCTTTAATGTTGCTGTAGGCCTCTTGGAAGCCTCCCTGACCTGTTTTCTTCTCGTCTTTTCAGCAATTTTGGAGGGACGTCCAGTTTTTGGTAATGTCTCTGTTGTGCCATATTTTCTCCACTTGATGATGACTGTCTTCACTGTGTTCCATGGTATATTTAATGCTTTGGAAATTATTTTGTACCCTTCTCCTGACTGATATCTTTCAACAATGAGATCCCTCTGTTGCTTTGGAAGCTCTCTGTGGACCATGGCTTTTGCTCTGAGATGCATCTAAAATGTCAGGAAAATCTTACTAGAACAGCTGAACTTTATTTGTGATTAATCAATGTCACTTTAAATGATGGCAGGTGTGTAATGACTTCTATTTAATATGAGTTTGAATGTGATTGGTTAATTCTGAACACAGCCACATTCCCAGTTATAAGAGGGTGTGCACACTTATGCAACCAGGTTATTGTAAGGTTTTTATTTTTAGATTTCAGTTTGTTTTTCAATTGAATTGTTCACATTATAGGTCACATTAAAAGTGGAAAAAGTTCTGATATGATTTATCTTTGTCTCATTTACAAAACCTGGCATTTTCACAGGGGTGTGTAGACTTTTTATATCAACTGTATACTGTATAGCAGGGCTATTACTCAATAATGTAGCAATTGCATTCTACAATTATATCTGGCAGATTATCGATGAGACTATAATAATGACTAATTATGTTATTATTGGTTTTATTATAAGGATTATAAAATAAGTCAAACATTGCATCCTTAAACCCATACATTTGTTAAGCCCTTCATTACCTTAGTTCACCCACGGGACAGTCATTCGTGATGTTCTCTCTTGAGCTAATTGACCTGACATGAAAACCCAGACTAAAGGTTAGAGGTGAGATAATGACAGAGGTTGTGGCATGCTGACATTCCTGCTTTCAAACTGCTACCTGAAGGGGAAGAAAACCCTGACACGATGAGAAAATACCTTTCACTACAAACATACCATCTTGAAACAGAAAGGGTGGGGCGTCCTATTGATCCAGTCCTTAATGTCATATTATTATTATTAAGTCCTTTATAGGTTTTCCTTGAATACAGTATGCTCTGCAGTGATTCTACGACTTGCTAACACATGATAATAATGATATTGGTTTGTATTCCTGTTGTAGGTTCGTATTGAGGAGCTAGAGGAGGAACTGGAGACAGAGAGAGCCATGAGGGCCAAGGTACACCACCACTATCAGTCACTGGTCTGATGCTGATACACCTACAGAACATTATCACCTGACACCTATAGCATCTATCATTCACTGATCCAATACTAACACCTACAGTACATTATTCCTTGACACCTATAGCATCTATCATTCACTGGTCCAATACTAACACCAACAGTACATTATCAACTGTGCTGTGGTCCACTGGGGTCAGTGCCATGGTCAGTGCAGTGGTCCACTGGGGTCAGTGCAATGGTCAGTGCTGTGGTGCACTGGGGTCAGTGCCATGGTCAGTGCCGTGGTCCACTTGGGTCAGTGCCATGGTCCACCGGGGTCAATGCTGTGGTCAGTGCCATAATCCACCGGGGTCAATGCAATGGTCAGTGCCGTGGTCCACTTGGGTCAGTGCCATGGTCAGTGCCATGGTCCACCGGGATCAGTGCAATGGTCAGTGCCGTGGTCCACCGGGTCAATGCCGTGGTCAGTGCCATGGCCCACTGGGGTCAGTGCAATGGTCAGTGCCATGGTCCACTGCGGTCAGTGCCATGGTCAGTGTCATGGTCAGTGCTGCAGGTCTACAGGGGCCATTGCCATGGTCAGTGCCGTGGTCCACTGAGGTCAGTGCCGAATGATGGGGAAGAGCGATACAGTTTGGAATGGGTATGGGCTGTGGTTTAGCAGAACATTGTGGTGGAGGATATACAGAAGAGAGAGAGGGCTGAGCAGCTGGGGGAGTAAAGGGGTTTGTCGCTGGTCTTCAGTGGTTCCTCCAAATCATGTGCACCTGTCATAATAAACTACGGGATAGACCTGGTGTTTCTGGTTATCTCACAGGGCAACCCCAGAGGCAGGGAGAGCATGTACATCCCATCCATCCATCCATAACACAGACACACACACACAATGTACACACACTTTTGTTTTTCTATCTTAGTGGGGACTGGGTAACTTAACATTAACCCAGAAATCCATGTTCTATTCCCTAGTCTTAAACCTACCCTTAACCCTAGGTAACTTATGCCTAAAATGTTCCTAGCCCTAATGCCTAATCCTCACCAGCAATACCTAATCCCAATTCTAAAGATATTTTTCCTAAACCTTCAGGCCAGAAATCACATCGTCCATTATGGTGACCTGCCTTAAAACCTTTTTGGGACTGATTTTCCAGGTTTTTCTGTCCTGGGGGATTTAGAAAAATTATACGCGGAGTCCTGGATCACACGTCCGCATGCACAACTGCTCGCACGCACACATTTGGACGGATGTGATCGCACGCACACCTTGCTCTTAAGAGTGTAACATAAGGAATGGATACTTATTTTTTCCTGAAATTTCTCTGCTTCAGAATGACCGATTTGCCAAAAGACAAGTATATTTTCATTTTGGAATTGGAATATTAGATGGATCTGAACAAGTGTAACTACTCTGAAATTCATAGACAGAACTTTGAAATAAGGTTATCATTTTTTCTTTGGAGGCTATACAATGTTTTTTCCCATTTCCACAGGGTGAAACAAGCATGTATTCTGGGTTCTGGTGTGTTAGGACAGTTGGACTAAGCTCATGAGGTATATATATAGAAGTTACATTCTTCAAGAATCAATGTGTATTTCATTTAGTTATTTATTTCAGTTCAAACCATGATGTACAGTACTGTACATGCTAAGGATCCCTGCATTAAGGCTACACACTGTCAAACCAATGGCTTTTATAAGATGAGCAGGTTCACTTAATGGTATTACCACTTGTTTCATCACACAAAACACTTGAGCTTAATGTGTAAGAGTAAGACAGACCCTAGTCGGGCTTCTTTGGAATGACTTGTATTCCAGTGAGACATCAAGCTGGAAAAATACAAACCCGCTGGTGGTGAATGGAGTGACATCCCTCTAGGCTGTTTGCGCACTTATTCCCTAGCTGGGTGGTACACCCACGTAAGCACACCACCCGCCCCCCCAACTGGGGGGTGTACCTAACTAATAGCTTGATGTTCCCCACTGCCTCCTGTTAAAGCCACGGCAGAGTGAGCCAGACAGGCAGAGACCTGCACAGCTTTATCTGCAGAGTCTTCTCAGTGACATGGACACACATACCAGCTCTGCAGACAGGCTGTCCATTGTTTGGCTCAGCTCAGATAGGGAGAGATGGGGAGATATTACCAGGAGACACTGACAGCACAGTTTTCCACGGGATCTTCGACCAAGTGGAATGTCAGTCGCGCGCACACACACACACGCACAAACGCGCACAAACTGCCTGACACTCGTGCGAACAAGAGGTGTCAGCTCTCTGCATGGACTGAGACTAAGCTGACCTGCCTTGGGCTTGTTTAGTTAACAACAGAAGAGGAACGGGTCTAAAGTGTGTCGAGCTGTGGTACAGCTGTAGCTGTTGACATTGTTACCAGTTTGACGGAGAGTGATGACGGAGAATGGAGGGGGAGAGAAACACAGGTCAAAGGTCAGAGAGCAGGGCGCAGCAGACGGGTACAGAGGTTGAGGGGTTTTTGGGGGGGAAATGCCAGGGAACTGAAAGATGAGATTCCTCCGCTTGACTTAAGTTGAAATGAGATTAGTCTGTTTTCACTTAGTCAAGAGAAATACCGTACAGAAATGTAGACCATCAGCAAACACACACACACAAACCCACACACAGCCGCCACACTCACGAGCCCACACCCTTTACCTTCAGGTATTGTTGCCCACCACTCCCCCGGCAGAAGACTGGAGCTTTAAAAACCCTCTCAACCTTTACAACAGCTATAAAACGGCACTAAAAGATCCAAATAAAAACAAATTCTTTCAGCTATACTACCAAGGCACTAGTTGTTTGTGCATTTAACGACCACATGATTCACACGACTACACTGCTGCATGTGTTGCTTTGTCTTGTTTTATCATGGAAATTCCTTGCAGGTTTTGGAGGGTATGTTGCCTAGGACTGTCATTACCCTTCGGATTTTAATTGTCTTTGAAGATAAGACACTTGTCTAATAGAGAGAGAAATTTTATGGATATAATAACATGCACATGAATTTCTCACACTGCCTTTTTCTAACTAAATACAGAGAGATGGGGGGTAGCTTGAGTCGGTCAGTAATATTGGATTGTACAGGAAGAAGCTCCCCCCAGCTGTGTTGTGATTGGACAGGTGCACTGGACCTGACCTCTGTCCCTTGTGAAGGTCACTTCCTGTTTGAATATGTCAATCACAGAAATCCCCTGGATGTGGGATGTCCCTGGAGGTGCCAGATGGAATTTCCATGGACTTTTCTTGTACCAATATCTCCAGTGTTTACAACATATTTAATCGATTAAACTGCATATATGAAAACAATACTCGCCTTGGAGCTTTGCAAAAAACTATGATATAGCCATGGCATTTATATCATCCTGCTGTGCTTCAGATCCTCTCAGGCTGCTACACAGATGACTGCAGCTGGTTTACATGAGGAAGATACAAGCCGCCGATAAGTCTCGCTTTGATGATGTCACTGTGCATGGAATACTGTTTGTGATAAACTGAGCCAAATCTGTTGTTTTTATAATTGCAGCCTGAACCAAAATTTTGCACTGGCGCAGGCCCTGTGGCTGTGTCACATCTGATTGGTGAGTATTTTATGACTGACCAGAAATGACTTTATGTTGCGGAAATTGTTGTAGGTGGAGAAGCAGAGAGCTGATCTGACCAGAGAACTGGATGATCTGACTGACAGATTGGAGGAGGCAGGTGGAGCCACAGCATCACAGGTACTGATGCAGCATGTTAACCCAGCAGAGATGGTTCTGCTCATGTTAACCCAGCAGAGATGGTTCTGCGCTTCCCATGTAACGGAGTAGTAACGGAGTAGTAATCAAAGCCTTTTGTAAACTGGATCACAAGGGTCAGTCTTTCGTCTCTTCATCCCTTGATCATTCCATCCCTCCATCGCTGCCCTCAGATTGAAGTCAATAAGAAACGGGAGGCGGAGCTCCAGCGCATGAGGCGGGACTTGGAGGAGTCCTCTATCCAATCGGAGGCCCTGGCTGCGTCGCTAAGGAAGCGTCATGGCGAAGCAATGGCGGAGCTGGGTGAGCAGTGTGAGGTTTTACAGAGGACCCGGGCCAAGCTGGAGAAGGAGAAACAGAATCTACGCATGGAGGTGGAGGATCTGGCCGCTTCACTAGACACCCTGCAGAAAGCCAAGGTTCGTCTGAACACGGACAGGAAAGCTGTCACTGAGTTGTCACAGAGACCCACCTCCAGCTTTCAAAGGTGTCTTGAAGACACATTTCTCTGTATTTTGTTTTTAAATGAATAGTCAGATATCTGAATTTAAACCAATAAAGATTATACAGAAAACCCACTCACCACCGGGGAGTGGCAATTTAAACTGTATAGGTAACTGCCATGTTTTGATGTCTGTTCCAGGCATCCACAGACAGCCAGCTGAAGAAGCTGGAGGAACAGCTCTCTGAGGCCCACAACCGAGCAGATGACCTGCAGAGAGCCCTGACTGAGGTCAATGTAGGCAGGAACAGACTCACAGGTACACACCAAAAACCTAAAAATAAGGACAAAGCCATTGATCATGTGACACCCTTTATTCCTTCAGGAAGACCCAACAGAACATCTCACGGATACATAACACACATACTGTAGTTTCAGCAACTCCAGGACTTGACATTGCAGAATAGCTCAGCCCAGCCCCATCTCATGAGGTATATTAAGTTGATGTCTGACATGGTTACTGCATACTGTTAACAACAACTAAATAATCCTTGTCTTTAGTGCATGATTTTTTTATTTATTTTTAATCGGTTCAAGAACCTACATCTGGTTTAATAGAAGCAATTATTGGTGCATTGTTTGTCTTGAATCTTGAATACTGATCACAAGGATTGCTGTAATCCCATTGGCTATAATAAGGGATTCTATATTCTGTGGCCAATGCCTGCAGTACCATAGTCTGTGTTGAACTTCTGTGGCTTCATTTAGAGGGAACAAACATTCTGCCTTGGTACACACACACACACACACACACACACTTACACAGCTAAGGAGATCTACTGGTAGTTCAAAGGTGTTGGCGTATGTCCAATGTTTAGGTAAATGGGTTTACTTAGATTTTGGCTTATTGATCATAGTACAAACACAAACATTACCACACGCTCCCAGGGTGAGCAGGGCCATGCTGCAGCAGATATCTAATGACAAACCCGGTTCAGGCCAGTCCAGCGCTGAGCAATGGGAAACAGACCATGCTTTCATTATGATATGCTAGAATAAACTACACTGTATCATTTACAGCTTATCCACTGGACACAGCTACTCAGCACTGGCAGTGGGTGACTACTGGCCTCAGATGGCCTTGAATACGCCAGGGAAAATATAATTAAGTATCATATAAAGTGCCTTTAGGAGCCCTCTGGCAATTCAATGGGGAGATTTTCTTTTCTTTCTGTACATTCAAAACTCTTATATCAGTTAGCTATGTGGTATAAGTGCAGATAAATCAAAGCTGGTCAGTCACATCAGTATCTGCACCTTGTTAGCTGACAACACAGACCTGGCCAGACAGTTGGAGGAGGCAGAAAGCAGAGCCAACCAAGCTATCCGCTCCAAGACTCTGATACTGACCCAACATGAAGACATCAAGAAACAGATGGATGAGGAGATCAAGGTAGAACCAGGCAGTGTGTGTGTGTGCATATGTTTTTGGAGGAGTGTATTTAGTACCACTTAATATAAGGGGCAAGTTGTCTCAGTAACCGATAAGAACTCATTAATCCAACCATATGAATAACCTCATATCCCAGATGTGTCCTCCCTGTGGATGTTTTATTATGGATCCAAGGTTAACTGTCAGATGTCTTTAACACTGTGTGTGTGTGTGTGTGTGTGTGTGTGTGTTAGTCTAAGCTTGCCCTGGGCAGTAGTCTGGCGGGGTTACGTCAGGAGTGTGAGGTGTTGAAGGAACAGCTGGAGGAGGAGCAAGAGAGCAAACTGGAGCTGCAGCGCCTCGTCTCCAAACTCAACACTGAGGTCACCCATTGGCGGAGCAGACACGAAGCAGACACCATCCAACACTCTGACGAACTGGAGGAGACCAAGTAAGACAAACACTACAACATGTGCACGCACAAGCACAAACTCCCACAAACACACACACACACAATACCACAAACTTCAATGACCAGGTGAGACAAAAGGTTAAGAGGCAGCAAAGGAACATCCCTACATTCCTATAAATACAGTGTCATTTGTGCTAATTATAGTACTGTTTAGACCATTTACTTAAACATTTACTTTATGTGAACAACTCAAGAGTTTCTCCCCATTTGTGGATTCTGCCACAGCCCTCTCCCTTCTGTGAGTATCAAACAAACATGACAATGTATTGGAGAAGACCACAAAAGCTGGTTGTCTTCTCTAATAAGTTGCTCCAAATTCTGCTAAATGACTATAAAATTGCGGCATTTAAACTAGACTGGATCACTTTGTCTTACATGCACCCAAAAAGACAAACACACATCCGGCATGTAAAATGGCTGTACACATTTTAAAAGATAGACGTGTGTTCCAGGAAAAAGCTAGCATCAAGGCTCCAGGAAGCTGAAGAGGCAGTGGAGGCCACCCAGGCCAAGTGCTCCTCTCTGGAGAAGACCAAGCAGAGGCTACAGGAAGAGGTGGAGGAGCTCTGTATAGATCTGGAGAAGGTAGGCGGACACTTAGGGAGAATGGTTTCTGACGTCCAAACCCAGCAGAGGAGTTGAGTGACACATACAGTATCTCACAAAAGTGAGTACACTTTTACAAATATGTGATTATATCTTTTCATGTGACAACACTGAAGAAATGACACTTTGCTACAATGTTAAAGTATTGACTGTATATCTTGTATAACAGTGTAAATTTGCTGTCCCCTCAAAATAACTCAACACACAGCCATTAATGTCTAAACAGCTGGCCACAAAAGTGAGTACACCCCTAAGTAAAAATGTCCAAATAGGGCCCATTTAGCCATTTTCCCTCCTTGTAACACTAACAGTGTCATGTGACTCATTAGTGTTACAAGGACTCAGGTTTGAATGGGGAGCAAGTGTCTTAAATTTTGTGTTATCGCTCTCACACTCCCTCAAACTGGTCACTGGAAGTTCAACATGGCACCTCATGGCAAAGAACTCTCTGAGGATCTGTGTTGTTCAACATAAAGATGACCTAGGCTATAAGAAGATTGCAAAGACCCTGAAATGTAGCTGCAGCACGATGGCCAAGACCATACAGTGGTTTAACAGGACAGGTTCCACTCAGAACAGGCTTCGCCATGGTCGACCAAAGAAGTTGAGTGCACGTGCTCAGCGTCATATCCAGAGGTTATCTTTGGGAATTAGACGTATGAGTGCGGGTGGGGGGTCAGCCTGTCAGTGCTCAGACCATACGCCGCACACTGCATCAAATTGGTCTGCATGGCTGTTGTCCCAGAAGGAAGCCTCTTCTAAAGATGATGCACAAGAAAGCCCACAAACAGTTTGATGAAGACAAGCAGACTAAGAACATGGATTACTGGAACCATGTCCCATGGTCTGATGAGACCAAGATTAACTTATCTGGTTCAGATGGTGCCAAGCGTGTGTGGCGGCAACCAGGTGAGGTGCACAAAGACAAGTGTGTCTTGCCTACAGTCAAGCATGGTGGTGGGAGTGTCATGTCTGGGGCTGCATGAGTGCTGCCGGCACTGGGGAGCTACAGTTCATTGAGGGAACCATGAATGCCAACATGTGCTGTGACATACTGAAGCAGAGCATGATCCCCTCCCTTCAGAGACTGGGCTGCAGGGCAGGATTCCAACATGATAACGACCACTGCTTTGCTAAAGAAGCTGAGGGTAAAGGTGATGGACTGGCAAAGCATGTCTCCAGAACTAGACCCCATTGAGCATCTGTGGGGCATCCTCAAACGGAAGGTGGAGGAGTGCAAGGTCTCTAACATCCACCAGCTCCGTGTTGTCGTCATGGAGGAGTGGAAGAGGACTTCAGTGGCAACCTGTGAAGCTCTGGTGAACCCAAGAGGGTTAAGGCAGTGCTGGAAAATAATGGTGGGCACAAAAAATATTGACATGTTGGGCCCAATTGGGACATTTTCACTTAGGGGTGTACTCCCTTTTGTTTCCAGTGGTTTAGACATTAATGGCCTTGTGTTGAGTCATTTTGACCGGACAGCAAATGTACACTGTTATACAAGCTGTACACTCACTACTTAACATTGTAGCAAAGTGTCATTTTTTCAGTGTTGTCACATGAAAAGATATAATCAAATATTTGCAAAAATGTGAGGGGTGTACTCACGATTGTGAGGTACTGTATTTCTTAATATATACTCAATGAGTCATTGCTGATAATGCTAACTGGTGTTTGAAAATGGCAAATCCTTCAGTCTCCATTGTCCTCCCACCCAGGCCAGTAGCTGCGGCCAGGCGCTGGATAAGAAGCAACGCATCTTGGAGAAGCAACTGGGTGACTGGAGGCAGAAGTGTGAAGAGCTGGTGGCAGAGTTGGAGGGATGTCAAAAGGAGAGCAGGCAGCACGCCACCGAGCTCTTCAAATTGAAGACTGTCCATGAAGAGGCCCTGGAGCAGGGAGAGGTCCTACGCAGGGAGAACAAGGCCCACCAAGGTGAGGCTCGTCACATGCCTGAACGCCACACTCCCGCGGTCCTGGACACTGGTCCACTGAGTGCCTCAACATATCAAATGGGATCTGATGCAATATTATTGCTTTACTGTCTGCTTCCTTGTTTTGGTAATTCAGTAACAGTGATAATGCACAGGAGGATGTGTGATATATGAACAATATACCACAGCTAGGGGTTTTATCAATGCACTTCTTTCCTAAGAGAAACCCTAAGCCACAGTAAATACCACAGATAAATATTAGGATATCATACCCCTTGGGCCTTATTACTCAGGTATAGAGCTCTAGAACAAGGTGTACCAGGATTATATGTGATGAAATCCAGGATATAAGGGAAGCTAGCAGTTACTGGAATAACATTTACTGCAAGTGTTTCACAGGTCTCTGTTTCAGCCAAATTTCCACCACACATGAAAAACATTAACGTGATCTCTTGTGCTTGACCACCTGTGAATGTTACCTCAGAAGAGATAGCTGACCTGACTGACCAGCTCTCCGATGGAGGGAAAAGCGTTCATGAGCTACAGAAAACTAAAAAGAAGATAGAGATGGAGAAGGAGGAGCTGCAGGCTTCGTTGGAAGAGTCTGAAGCTGCCTTAGAGGTATGGATGTTAGGGTGGGCTGGGGTGGTTACAGTAAAATAAATGACGTTTACCCCAAACTGTTACGTAATATGTATTGGAATGTATCAATCGTCATTACCACATTTACTCTTATTATTATTTATTTTTTACAATTGCATTAAATTCACACAATGTGTGGACTATATAGTTGTAAAATATAATGAAACTAGTTGAAACAGTGTGGCAGTTCTTCGGCAGGTCTGTCAGAGAAAGCAAAGGAAAGGCCCCCAGGCTGGCTACATGTTCAATTAGCAGTGGCCAGCCAGACAGGGAGCAGGCAGATCATAGTTACTGATAACCCTACATAATCAGCTACACAATCTCTCCTGTAATTAGCCCGGCCCTCTGGGGCCAGGAGTCTGTCTTGACAGGAGACCCCAGGCTGCTCCTTATAGATGGTTTGTATTCTGTCAACTGCCCCTCACTCACACTCTCCTACCCCCACTCCTGCTGTCACTTTCTCCTCTTCTCCTCCGCCACCCCCTACTCTAGGCAGAGGAGACCAAAGTGCTGCGTCTACATCTGGAGCTGTCCCAGGCCAAGGCAGACATGGAGAGGAGGCTCCAGGAGAAAGAGGAGGAGTTTGAGGTTGCCAGGTACCTTCTAACCCCATACCTTCTCCTCTCCATAGAGCTGCAATTCAGTCCAAAAAAGTGTCATTATTTTCAGCATAGATGTTGTAACAGGTCTTAGATCACTAAGAGTTAGTACCGATTGCAGTGCCAGGGATGTTGGCTTGACAACAAAACAAGTGAAACCTGTGATATCATGTAGAACATTAACAAAATAACAGTCCAGGTGTTCTGTATCTTCTCTTTCTATTTATTTGATTACACTGGGGAACTTAATTTCTGTTGAGTTGGATTTTTCACTTGATTTAGATTAAATTTGGCATGCTGATTTAAAAAATACAGTCAGTTTTTTCTTTACAGCTTACCCTCTGAATAGGCAAAATGTTATTGTTTGTCCATAAAGGGCTGTATACAAGGGGTTAGCAGACTTTATGTAAGTTATTTTTTGTTTTTCTAAGCTTATTTAAACTTACTTTGTATTCACATTCTTATCTCCTTTCTTTCAGATCATGGCTGCCTCTGTTAGTTCTCGTCAAAAGTGCCTAAACAGCCCTGATTCGTGAGACAAAGCGAGGGTATCCTGTAGCTCAAAAAGTTGATGTGTTAGGAAATAAATGTGGGATTCAGAGGCCAAAAGTTAGTCAAAAACAAGTGTCAGATCTAACTCAAAGAAAATTGTGTTCCCCAGTGTTCCTGGTTAACCTAGTTCAAAAACACAAGGTTGAGACAATAAGTGTAAGAGTTTTACAAGTACTAGTCGCTGGTTTCTACAGGATTAGCAATGAAAACCTCACCAGTGATCAGTTGTTTTATACAATGACTCACTCTACTCTCTTTCCAGGAAAAGCCACCAGAGGGCAATAGAGTCCCTGCAGGCCAGTCTAGATGTGGAGGTCAAAGGTCGGGGGGAGGGGTTGCGGGTTAAAAAGAAGCTGGAATCTGATCTGAATGAGCTGGAATTACAAGTGGACCTGCTCACCAAGAACAATACGGAACTCACCAAGAACACGAAGAAGATGCAGCAGCAGATCAAAGTTAGAATCAACACCTCCATCATCATCCCTCTCATCTCTTTTTTTTCAGTTTTCCCTTTTTGCTTTCCTGTCTTTGAATACCTCCTTTGTCTTCTCTTTGACTTGAGCAGCATATAGAATGTGATGTTTCATTGATTGATTAGTTGATTGGTCCCTCGTCTTTATAGGAACTGCAGGGCCAATTAGAGGAGGAGGTCCGTGGGCGGGAGGAGAAGAACGAAGGGCAGGCTGCGTTGGAGCGACGCTGCCTCCTGCTGGTGAGCGAGGGAGAGGAGACGCGCGCTGCGTTGGAGAATGCAGAGAGACAACGCAAAGCACTGGAGATTGAACTGACAGAGACCAACGACAAGTACAACGACCTCAACAACCAGGTTGAGTACTGAACACACAAACTAGCAGTTTATATTAACATCAACAAACATTTACCATTCACCACACGTTAACAATTAAAAGTTCTCCATTTCATACTTTTCCCTCGTGATATTTTCTGTTATTATGTACTTTATAAGATATGAAGTGGGAAAATAATCCAGTATGGGGCTGGATTCGAACCCACGCAGCCTGCATTGACCGTTGGACCACTCTAGGCCCCAGTCTCAATCAAAAAAACAGACATGTATCAGCCCTCTTCAATACCCCGTTGAATGCATGTTCTACGTCAAGGGGCTATGTTGTAATCACACGCTGGTCTTGTACACTCTGGTAGTTCCAGTCAGCGCTGAGCGGCAGGAGGAAGATGGAGGTGGACCTCCAGGCTCTGCAGCAGGAGCATGAGGAGCTGCAGAATGAACTAAGGGGAGCCAGCGACAAGATCAAGAAAACTAACTGTGAGGTAAGACATCCCTTAAACAGCCAGTGTGAAGGGTCAGTCCCTGTGAAGGGTCAGTCCCTGTCAGTGTGAAGGGTCAGTCCCTGTGAAGGGTCAGTCCCTGGCAGTGTGAAGGGTCAGTCCCTGTGAAGGGTCAGTCCCTGTCAGTGTGAAGGGTCAGTCCCTGTGAAGGGTCAGTCCCTGTCAGTGTGAAGGGTCAGTCCCTGTCAGTGTGAAGGGTCAGTCCCTGTCAGTGTGAAGGGTCAGTCCCTGTGAAGGGTCAGTCCCTGTGAAGGGTCAGTCCCTGTCAGTGTGAAGGGTCAGTCCCTGTCAGTGTGAAGGGTCAGTCCCTGTCAGTTTGAAGGGTCAGTCCCTGTCAGTGTGAAGGGTCAGTCCCTGGCAGTGTGAAGGGTCAGTCCCTGGCAGTGTGAAGGGTCAGTAGCTGTCTTTTAGACTGCTGGAGTGTTCCTTGATGTCCTGCTCTGTGTGTAGGCAGCGCGTGTGTCCGAGGAGCTCAGGTTGGAGCAGGAGCACGCCCTACACCTGGAGCGTGTGAAGAAGGGTCTGGAGGCCCAAATAAAGGACATGGGCACCAGGCTGGATGAGGCTGAGCAGATGGCCCTCAAAGGAGGCAAGAAGATCATCCAGAAACTGGAGGGAAAGGTATTGCACATAAAATGTACTCACTACTCCTTAAAATAGCAGAGGCGGACACCCTAGTTGTTAGTGTTTGGCCAGTAGTTGATAAGTTGCTTGTTCGATCCCCGAATGTAGGTAAAAATAATATTGTGCCCTTGACCACAGCATTAAACTCCCTGGTATGTGATCCTATTTGCTCCTTTTAGTAATTCTAGGTAAGAGTGTCTGGTGAATGTTTCTAGTGCCCCTTGGATGTAAAAGTATCAGAAACATTGTAAACAAAATGGTAACTCCACCTACTCCTTCAAAGTTGTAGTTTGTAAGATAGTTTTTACATTTATGAAACATTTTACAGTGAGAGTGCCATCAAAATGTAATGACTGACGTGTTGTATCTATCTGAAGGTGAAGGAGTTGGAATTGGAGCTGGACACAGAGCAAAAGCGTCATGCTGAGACTGTAAAGACCCTGCGTAAGAATGAACGCCGTCTGAAGGAGCTGCTGTTCCAGTCCGAGGAGGACCAGAAGAACCAGCACCGCATGCAGGAACTGGTGGAGAGACTCCAGAACAAGATGAAGGCCTACAAGAGACAAGTAGAGGAGGCGGTAAGACTTAAGATTTTACACCTAACCCAAGATGCACCACAGCCTGTTGGGAAGTTACCAAGGCCAGTGGGTAGAATAAGCAAGGAGGTTGACAGAGCCAAGCTAACCAGATCCTTTGTATTTGAAATGTTCCTTTATGGGATAATTCAATTCAGCCTCGCCCAACTCCAAGAAAAACACCATATTTAGAAGCGTTGGCAAGGAGTTAAGTTTACACCTTGGACCAGAACAATGTGTAAAGATCAAGTATTTAGTCGATGAGAGTCCTGACCTCTTCACGTGGTAGTTAGTGGAAACACTTTACATGTACACAGGATCGTGTGTTCTTTTTGTGGTAAGATTATCAGTCTGTCTTTCTCTAAATCATTAGATCGTCATGATTTAATATTTTTGCTTGGACATTCAGGAGGAGCAGGCAAACATGAACCTGGCCAAGTACAGAAAAACAGTGAATGAGCTGGATGATGCTGAGGAGAGGGCAGACATAGCGGAGTCAGCACTTACCAAGATCAGGACCAAGAACCGTGGCAGCTTCGGCAAGGGGTACTCCTCTGTAAGTCTCATAACCTTGAGTCGATTTTTTCTCACCTGTGCTGAAACTGCGGGTCACATCTGTGGTGTAGTTTAAATCTATAGATCTGTTTTTTATGTTGAGTTGTTATCAGTCAAGTATATGTTATCAATGTTGTCTGTATGTTTTTATTCCCTTGCATGTTTCCAGGGTTACAGCACACCCTACCCCGGGGGGATTGTAAGATCACCCAGTTCTGTGGGGTCAGAGGGTAGAGGTGAGAAGATCATCAACGATGACAACGACTCTGTCAGCTCCCTCGTCCCAGCCTATCTGAACTCCCTGAAGAAGCTCATGATAGAGTAATACCTCAGGGAGTAAAGAAACATGTACCGTCCTGTGTGTTGCCTTTTAAGACAAAACCAGTATCCCTTCATAAAAGCAGTGTCAGTATTTTATCATTCTATTATTTTATATAAAATTATATAAATGATCATTTTAAATAGGTTGTTGTCCAACTGATTTCATACATGCTGTCATCCTATCGGGGTATTACAGTTTAGTTATAATTCTGAGAACTTTGACATCCATTACTACAGCACACATAGGTATAGTCTCCATCTACAAATTATTAAATATTGATTCATGGTTGATAAGCATTGATTGACACATTTAAGAACTAAAAAGGGAGGTCAAAATGGAGATGTCTTCAAATGTCCCTCTTTACATTTTCTCAGCCACAGTGTTTGACCAAGTCAAGATAGGACCCAGTGGATTTTATAACTAGGGGCAGAATCCTCACATGTATATTTCATTTGTAACTCACATCTTTCACAAGCATCTGAGGTTAGAACCAAATGCCGTCCAATAGGAATTTTGTTCCTATTGACAAAGACACTATAACAAAGTTTACCTTTTTATAATGTGCAAAATGTTTACTTTCATCCATATAGTGCTATATCGCAGGCCAAAAAAATACATTTTATTGTTCAATGTGAAAATGTATTTTTAGGATTTATTTTTATTATTACTTAAATATATTATTTTACACAAGGTATTTTATCACAAACACAACCACTTCCAAAAGTAATATGGTTATATTGTAAAATAAAAAAACAGCAGAAAGAATCTACCACTTGCTCTACTGCATTTTGTTATATAGTTTAATGTAAAACACGTTAATGCCAAACATTTAGCACTGATGTAATATGGAGAATTCAGTGAAGTTGAACATCAAAAGGTTTGTGTTACACCATTTACAGCACTCTGGTCTTCCACTACACCCAACAGCACACATTTCAGTTGTTTTCCCAGTTAAAATGAATTGAGGGCCTGGTGATTTGTAGGCTTGTTGAATCAGGTGTACAAAATGGAAATATGTTCTGGTTTGGGTACTCAAGGACCAGAGTTTGGAGCCACTGACAGTATATTAATGTAAGAGTCTGTACAACATGTAATCATCTAGTAGCAACATGTAGTGGACATGTGTATTATGCACAGGAAAGAAATGGGATAATGCTATACTGTAATGTAAAAGCAAATATTTCAGTTAAGGATATGAATCCAGTCCGCCTGTCTCTGAAAGTTATTTGCATTTGGTAAAAAAATAAGCATAGTAAAATCAGTTTAATATATTATCTGTACCACCACTCCTTTTTTCTGTACACCTCATTATCATCAGTTTTGTTGCAGATTTATTTCACAATATGCAGCGTCCTTCACTGTCTCTACTTCTAAACCTCATTATCTTACATACTGTACAGTACATTCATCTTGTATTTACAAAATCTAAAGCACATCTAAAGCACAGTCCCTTATAACAGACATGCAGCTGTACAGCCTCATAGACTCTGCTGAAACCTTTGATAGATTTTATGTGTTGGAGAAACATCACAACATATTCTAGATGTGTTAAGTATGTCAATCTCTCTTCAAGTAACCGTCCAGTGAAAATCTCACTTTTAAAATGTAATATTCTGTTAACTTGCTCTATATTCTTATGTGGCCAAAACATAAATAAAATAAAACACTTCAACATGATATCATTCTCCTGAGGAGGATGAGCAGGCCAATCAGCAGTCTAGTTGCAATAAAATCTTTAATGACCAGTACACCCCACTCCATTGCTACACAGAAAAGCTGCTTGTTAACAATTAAAAATATTTGGATGGAAAACCATTTCCCTCAAATTGTAAATAACTGTGTCTTATTTTATATAAAATCTAGAAACACTGGGCAGTAACTTTCAAAAACACTAATTTGATATAGATTTCCTGAATCAATGTTCGACCTAAAAATATTTTGTTCACCCCAATTTTTTATGGCGCAGATAAAATATACTATTTTTATTGGAAAGCATTAAAAGTACAGTTTAATACATAGCAGCAGCTGTTCGATTTCATAATCTCTGCATCAGTATTTCCCTTGCGCAACAATTTACAGTGTGTTTCAAAAACACACAGGCTCAGTCCCCTAGGCTTCTAATAAGGCCCATACAGTATGTACAGGTCCACGGCGTTCGGTCATTTTGCTGAAAATATTCCCCTCACCCAAGTTGGCGCCGCAAACACTCTGCCGTCCCTGTAGGGCATATTGAACACTGTCTGTCAGGCACGTCCTCCTCAAGGGCATCTAGACGTCCTGAGGTCATCTTTACTGATGGGCCCGATGGTGTTGAAGACCCCATTTAGATGTCAGGCCTCGGATCCAAGTGTGTGACCCCGAGAAGCAGGCGTGTTATATCTCAATGTTCACAGGCCTGATGTCTCCCGTCTTATTCTCCTTGACCCAGAGCTCTCGGTCTTTAGCTGGATCCACACACTGTAACAGCTGGTCCACTGGCTCCATGGTCTGCAGGGAAAGTAGGGGAAAATATTTCTACCCTGACGGTTGGTGTGAAATAGCGGACTCTAGTGGTACGAAAAGGTAGCGCTAGACTTACGCTCTGGTTAAACATGTCCGTCTCATGACGCAAGGTGGTGTACTGACATAGATGCTGTCGTATCATCTCGACCCTCTCTACCTCCAACCTCTCCAACTCCTGAAAGACAGCGATTTGGAAGCAGAATTTTTTGATTACCTACTTCAGGTTGATCTTTTGTGTCATTAAAAGCCTTGATTGCCAGCCTCACAATTTCTGAAGACAGCTGAAATAGACACAATCTAGCAATTGAGTTACAGACAGATTCACTGTGATTCTAAAGAGTCTTACCAGGCTTGTTGTAACCATCTCCTCAAACCATTTGGACTGTGACTGGTTGTACAGGTCAACACAGCGCATCAGGTCATCTCCTGGAAGAGACAACATACTGTTTAGACAAGGATTCATTCCCCAGAGGGCCACAATGAAAATGTATGCAGTTTGTTAAATTACTTAAAAGTAGATGTACAATTTTGGTTTGAAGAGTATAAAACGGTTGCTCCATAATGTCTACAGTAGGGGGAGTCAGAGTCCAAAATATGATGTCCCTACTCCTTCCCCAACTAACTGCTAGCACCAACAGTAGCTCATATTACAAACAACCTGCTGAATTGATCTATATTCAGTTTCAACAGGATGTTGGAGTCTTATATAGATAAATTAATATTGATGATCCGATCTACATTTCAATATAATACATTTGAAGAACAGTGTAGTAAATGAAGATGACAACATGCTGTAGCATATCCTGCTAATACAATAACATCCGAAAATCTATATACTTCCTGATTTGTGACCATCCCAAGACAGTGATGTTCCATTTCCATTCCTTCTTTCCCAAATCTGTTTTATCATTTGTCAGCATGCAGACACACTGTGTTGAATTAGTAATAGCATGTATTTTGAGAGATGTGGTAGACTGTGTTTATTTAGGGAAGTGCAGAGATCTATGGAGACAGACTTGTTTTAGCGTTGTGTTGGTGCTCTCTCCATGCCTCCTTCACACTTTCTGTCATAGCTGGCACATACAAACTATCATCACCAGCATCTGCTGCTGTTCTTTACACAGATTACATAAGCAAGGAGAAGGATATAAGTGTATGTCTAGAGAACAACTTCCCAACTACATCCCTCTCCTAACTAAGCGTGATACTAACAAACAAGATCCCTCTACTAGCCTAGCGTGGTATTAACCACCCACATCCCTCTACTAGCTTAGCATGGTAATAACCAACAGGATCCCTCTACTGGCCTTGTGTGGTACTAACCAACCACATCCCATTACTTGCTTAGCGTGGTACTCACCAACAAGATCCCTCTATTAGCTTAGCGTGATACCAACCAACCACATCCCTCTAATAGCCTAGCGTGGTATTAACCAACCACATCCCTCTACTAGCCTAGCGTGGTAGTGTGCTCACTCCATTCACTAATCCCAGTGACCTTTGATCCAGGCTCTGACCTGCTTGTGTGGATTTCCGCCGGGCCTTCTGGATGTCCTCCTCAATCTTGTTGTTTAATTTGAGCTCCATCTGCTGAGTCTTCAACTCTAAGTCCTTCTGTCTGTCCGCCAAAGACTTGCGGGCCTACAGGGTACAGACAGTTGTTTAAAGGTTTTGTCTGTCCGCTAGAGTCTTCCATGCATGGTGATGCATTCTGATGTGAATGGGGACGTACTACACCGAGCTGCAGTAGAGAAATATCTCTATGATGGATTTTAAGGAACCGACGAGACTTTGGGATTGGCTTTTGTTACCTTACAGTCATATTCTAAAATGAATTACATTCTTCATCAATCTACACACAAATGTGTATAAAAAATTAAAAACCATGATCCACCTCAGGTAAGGTCAATTGATTGTACAAACCCGATTCCAAAAAAGTTGGGACACTGTACAAATTGTGAGTAAAAAAGGAATGGAATAATTTACAAATCTCATAAACTTATATTTAATTCACAATAGAATATAGACAACATATCGAATGTTGAAAGTGAGACATTTTGTAATGTCATGCCAAATATTGGCTCATTTCGGATTCCATGAGAGCTACACATTCCAAAAAAGTTAGGACAGGTAGCAATAAGAGGCCGGAAAAGTTAAATGTACAGGTAAGGAACAGCTGGAGGACCAATTTGCAACTTATTATGTCAATTGGCAACATGATTGGGTATAAAAAGAGCCTCTCAGAGTGGCAGTCTCTCAGAAGTCAAGATGGGCAGAGGATCACCAATTCCCTCAATGGTGCGCCGAAAAATTTTGGAGCAATATCAGAAAGGAGTTTCTAAGAGAAAAATTGCAAAGAGTTTGAAGTTATCATCATCTACAGTGCATAATATAATCCAAAGATTCAGATAATTTGGAACAATCTCTGTGCCTAAGGGTCAAGGCTGGAAAACCATACTGGATGCCCGTGATCTTCGGGCCCTCAGACGGCACTGCATCACATACAGGAATGATACTGTAATGGAAATCACAACATGGGCTCAGGAATACTTCCAGAAAACATTGTCGGTGAACACAATCCACCATGCCATTCGCCGTTGCCGGCTAAAACTCTATAGGTCAAAAAAGAAGCTGTATCTAAACAGGATCCAGAAGCGCAGGCGTTTTCTGTGGCAAAGTGGAAAAGTGTTCTGTGGTCAGACGAATCAAAATTTGAAGTTCATTTTGGAAAACTGGGACACCATGTCATCCGGACTAAAGAGGACAAGGACAACCCAAGTTGTTATCAGCGCTCAGTTCAGAAGCCTGCATCTCTGATGGTATGGGGTTGCAGGAGTTCGCGTGGCATGGGCAGCCTACACATCTGGAAAGGCACCATCAATGCTGACAGTTATATCCAAGTTCTAGAACAACATATGCTCCCATCCAGACGTCGTCTCTTTCAGGGCATTTTCCAACATGACAATGCCAGACCACATACTGCATCAATTACAATGTCATGGCTGCATAGAAGAATGATCCGGGTACTGAAATGGCCAGCCTGCAGTCCAGATCTTTCACCCATAGAAAACATTTGGCGCATCATAAAGAGGAAGGTGCGACAAAGAAGACCTAAGACAGTTGAGCAACTAGAAGCCTGTATTAGACAAGAATGGGACAACATTCCTATTCATAAACTTGAGCAACTTGTCTCCTCAGTCCCCAGACGTCTGCAGTCTGTTATAAAAAGAAGGGGGAGGGGATGCCACACAGTGGTAAACATGGCCTTGTCCCAATTTTTTTTATATGTGTTGATGCCATGCAATTTAAAATGAACTTATTTTCCCCTTAAAGTGATACATTTTTACAGTTTCAACATTTGATATGTCATCTATGTTGTATTCTGAATAAAATATAGACATTTGAAACATCCACATCATTGCATTCTGTTTTTATTCACAATTCTACAGTGTCCAAACTTTTTTGGAATCGGGTTTGTACATGGAAAGGCACACACCTGTTTATACAATATATTTTGTGTCAGAGCATAAACCAAGCCATGAAGTCAAAGGAATTGTCCATAGTGCTCCAAGACAGAATTGTGTTGTGGCACAGATCTGGGGAAAGGTACCAAAAAAAGGTCTGCAGCACGGAAGGTCCCCAAGAACACCTTGGCTTCCATCATTCTGAAATGGAAGTTTAGAATCACCAACACTCTTCCTGGAGTTGGCCTTCCAGCCAAACCTTATGGATGTGACCAAGAACCTGATGGTCACTATGAAAGAGCTCCAAAAGTGACTATGTGGAGATTGGTGAACCGTCCAGAAGGACAACCATTTTCACAGGACTCCAGCAATCAGGGCTTTATGGTAAAGTGGCCAGACTAAAGCCCCCCCTCACTAAAAGGCAAATGACAGCCATTTTTGAGTTGACCAAAAGGCACCTGAAGGACTCAGACCATTAGAAAAAAACATTATTAAACCAATATTGAACTATCTGGCCTGAATGCCATGCCTGATGTCTTGAAGAAAACAAGGGACTTATCACCTGGCCAATACCATCCCTATGGTGAAGCATGGTGATGGCAGAATAATGCTGAGGGGATGTTTTTCCTCTACAGGGACTGCGAGACTACTCAGGATTTAGGGAAAGATGAACAGAGTAGAGACAGAACCTTGATGAAAACCTGCTCCAGAATGCTCAGTACCTAAGACTGGGGCAAAAAGTCCCCTTCCAGCAGGACAACAACCCTAAGCACATAACCAAGACAAAGCAAGAGTGGCTTTGAGAGTCTGTGCATGTCCCTGAGTGGCCCAGACAGAGTCCAGACTTGGGCTCTAACCTGACAAAGCTTGAGAGGATCTGCAGAGTAGTATGAGATAAAATTCCATTCCACAAACAGGTGTGCCAAGCTAAACCAACAAGGCGTCAATAAAGTGCTGAGGAGAAGGGTCTAAATACTTATGAAAGTTTAAAATTTTAGAAATTTACAAATATTTCTGAAAACCTGTTTTTGCTTGGTCATTATTGAGAATTGTACGTAGATTAGATTGTTTGTACATTGTATGTAGATTGTTGAGAATTGCATGTAGAAAGAATATTTGGTTGTAACGTAAAACAAAATGTGTAAAAAGTGAATGGGTCTGAATACTTTCAAATGCACTATAAGATGGTTGAAAATGTCCCCAACCTGTGGCCATTTTTCCCCATTAAAAAGTTATTATTTAGCCTAAAGAGTACAGGTTTAGAGTTAAAATGATGGTTTGGGATTTCTAGTTAAGGTTTAGGGTTAAAAGTTAAGGTTAAGTTTAGATCTAGGGGGATTAGGGGTTAGGGTAAGCATTATTTGTAATAGAAATACATGTTGGTCCCCAAAAAGCCCTAACTAGTATAGTAATACAAGAATGTGTGTGCTTGTGTTTTGACAGGAAACAGTCCTCCACTTAGAGACTAAATGTGGAATTTTAATGACATGTGAGAAGATTCCTAAATTCTGCAGCTGCCAAGTGCAAGAATGATTATATGATGACTTTTGTGTCTTTTTATGTGTATATTTTTGTGTGTACATTACATCTCATTGTGACAGGATATATACCTTTTCCACAGCTGTGTGGCGTCCAACCAGCTGTTTCCGTAGTTCTGCAATGTGATGGTCAAACCTCTTCATGTCCTTCTTGAAGTTGTCTCTGAATGTCAACAGAGGCTTCTCCACTTCACTCTGGAGCTGAAACAGTTAAATGCAAACCTGGTGAAGTCACGTATAAAAACAACTGGCCTTTCCTCCAAGAATGACATACTGTGTTGACATTTTGCTTTTGTCTTTTATTTTATGGCTGTATCTTATATCCAGTTGTTAAGAAACAACTGTCTATAAAAGCCCCTTTTACCTATCAAATGTCTGACAGAGCCTTCAATGATTTATATAAAAAAGTGTCTCATAAATATAAAAGTAGGTCAATGTAGAGTTTGATCGGGTAGCTCCTTTATTTTGATTGATCTGAAGACCAGGAGATTATTTAGGGAGGAAGCATACTGGTACCAACAAATTGTTCAAAAGGAGCTGATTGAGTTGAATAGGACATATTTTAGACTATAAAGCCATATTTAGGAGTGCATGCATATTTTCTCTCTCTCTCCTAGATATTACAATCTGCTCATTCTCTCACTCTCCTTCCCCTCCACTACTCAACCTATTTTCTCTCCCCTAAAGCGCATGCTGTACTAAATACAGCACATCTGTGTGTCTGTCTGTCTCCAGAGAGCCCCAACCCTGACGTTGTTTCCTCCACTCAGTCCAGCTGGACTCCTGGCTAGAACTTCTTTCTTCCCCTCCTCCTTTTCTATCCATCCACTCCCCTTCCCTCACGTTCTCTGTCAGTCCCCCCGTTGCTCTCTCTCCCCGTTTCTCTCTATATAATACTCACACACCCCTGTCCCTTTCTACCCCATTCTCTCTTTCTCTCTCTCTGCCAAGATAAACCAATCGTACATGTGTAATTCGCAGCAAGGGGCTGGAGAGTGGGCCTCAATTAAGTGTTACCAAACCATGGTAAACACTGCTTGATAGACTATACTGTGGATTGAGGTCATTTCAAGACACAGTCAGTGAAAGAGCAACAGTTAAAATGTTGTCCCATTTCTTACAGCAGGCTCCACTCAACAGCTGGAATGGAATTGCGTTATGAAGTGTGAAGTGTAATCCCATGAGGAAAAGTGTAATACAATGTGTTACCTTAGAGGAAAATTTTAGGTGAACCTCAGCTTCGTCAGCCAGACTCTTCTTCAGCTGAGCCCAGGCTTCCCCCAGAGTACTGCAGAACAGAGAGAACACAGCAGGTTAGACTACAGCACAACCACAACCACAGGACAGAATATACCGCAGCACATTTGTATTACATTTTTTTTTTGGGGGGGGGGGGGGGGTATATCCTGTAAAAGTTAAGCAGCTCTTAACCCAGGAGGTACGACCACACAGAATGCACCGATGGAGAGAGAGAGAGACCGAAAGAGAGAGGAGTGAGGAGAGTGTGCAGGAGAGAGAATTAAAAAGAAGAGGGTGTGAGGGAGGGGGGGAGAATAAGAGAGTGTGTGACAGAGAGGAAAGTGTGAAAGAAGGAGAGGAGGGGTCATGGTGCTAATGAGAGAGAGAGACAGAATGAGATGAGGAGAATTGTCAGGCCTGCTCCTGCCAAACAGAGAGAGAGATGAGGTTCAACTGAAGGGCCAGTTTAAAAGTTCATCGACAGTATAGAATCAAGCAGGCAGCCCCCCTCACAGCTGTGTATGGTCCTTGCCAAGTTCACACGCTGGTTAAGAGGATGGATGTGAGATAAAGAAGAATTCCTTCGAGGCCTTTCTTTCTTTTTCCTTTGAGCACTGACTTTGCTGATAGCTATTTCATTGAGTTATATATACACTAACTCCTTTTGGGTTACGTGGTTTTCTAACCTAGCTATACTTAGATGAATGCAGTGTCTGCTAAAGTACTCAAATAATTGGTCTATAGCCAGGTTCTGTCAAATAATGTAGTGTGGGAAACTTTATAATAATCTTTCATACAATTATACTATTGCCAACCATGTCAATTTACCTAAACCAAATCAATAGAATATAAACACAAAGGTGACGGGATGCTGATATTAACATTGATTATAGCAGAGGGTAGCATATATTGTTAAAACTAACCTTAAACCAGCAGAAATGACCAGCAATTTCAAAGCCAAGGAATGTCAATGAATGAGACATCAGGCTAGCCTTGAGAACTATGCAACTTCTCCTCTGAGAATGAATCAGGACTTCATTCCAAACACTAACTGAATATTTATCCAAGGGCCATAAATTGAACCAGCAGCAGGCCCATAAGGCACTACAAGCTCTGGGTCTGGAGCTGAGGAGTACAAGGTCTTAGGCTCTTCAGCCCTTTTACCCCTAACTAGGTGCCATCAAAGCACCGCTCTGAATAAAAGACATATGTGGAATTCTCTCTGACTGACATTCATACAGGCTACATTCCTAGAGCACACAGGGTTCTGCCCTCTTCTCTGCCACCTGCACTTTAAAATACACTACATTAAGAGAAGAGAGACATAGATGAATAGAAACTAAGCTACACAGGTTTGCTTTATACAATGGGGAAAACAAGTATTTGATAACCTGCAGATTTTGCAGGTTTTCCCACTTAAAAAGCATGTAGAACTCTGTATTTTTTATCATAGGTACTCTTTAAATGTGAGTGATGGAATCGAAAACAAAATTAATTAATTTGCATTTTATTGCATGACATAAGTATTTGATGCATCAGAAAAGCAGAACTTAATATTTGGTACAGAAACCTTTGTTTGCTTGATCAGGTTTGCGCACACTGCAGCAGGGATTTTGGCCCACTCCTACAGACCAGATACAGACCTCCAGATCCTTCAGGTTTCAGGGCTGTCGCTGGGCAATACGGACTTTCAGCTCCCTCCAAAGATTTTGTATTGGGTTCAAGTCTGGAGACTGGCTAGACCACTCTAGGACTTTGAGATGCTTCTTATGGAGCCACTCCTTAGTTGCCCTTTGCAGAAAAGCATCCCCAAAGAATGATGTTTCCACATCCATGCTTCACGGTTGGGATGGTGTTCTTGGGGTTGTACTCATCTTTCTTCTTCCTCCAAACACGGCGAGTGGAGATTACACCAAAAAGCTCTATTTTTGTCTCATCAGACCACATGACCTTCTCCAATTCCTCCTCTGGATCATCCAGATAGTCATTGGCAAACATCAGACGGGCCTGGACATGCGATGGCTTGAGCAGGGGGACCTTGCGTGCGCTGCAGGATTTTAATCCATGACGGCGTAGTGTGTTACTAATGGTTTTCTTTGAGACTGTGGTCCCAGCTCTCTTCAGGTCATTGACCAGGTCCTGCCGTGTAGTTCTGGGCTGATCCCTCACCTTCCTCATGATCATTGATGCCCCACGAGGTGAGATCTTGCATGGGGCCCCAGACCGAGGGAGATTGACCATCATCTTGAACTTCTTCCATTTTCTGATAATTGCGCCAACAGTTGTTGCCTTCTCACCAAGCTGCTTGCCTATTGTCCTGTAGCCCATACTAGCCTTGTGCAGATTAACAATTTTATCCCTGATGTCATTAATGATTAATCATTCATTTTGCAATGGAGACCAGGTCAAGAAGGACTCTAGATTATAGTGTTAATGCTGCAGAATTAATCCTAAATGTATTCATGGCAAGTTTCCCATATTCATTTTCTCAAGACAGCCGCTCAAATCATCCATACTCCAGAAAAAACTCGGCAACAACATGTTTTGTGAAATAAATCAACATTTTCTGTACCACTGGAAACGCACCACATGAATGGTACCAAATTCTAATGATAAAAACTAGTCACATGCCCCATTACAGTAGACAAATGGTAAATTCAGGAATAAATTGGCAGTTTTTCTGGGCTGGGATGTAGGCAGGTCAGCAGGCAGGGCAGGAGCGGAGCAACAAAACAGTGATTGTCCAGGCAGCCAGGCGGACAACAGAGCAGGGCAGAGTGAGTGGAGATAATAACAGTATTGTGTTTCCCTCTGGGGAAATGGTTGGCGTGGGCGTTCGGAACTCACTGGCATCGTCTAGATTCTAGAATACACGTATATGAAACAAATCCACCCAACTCTGCCATTCTATCACAATAACACTGGTACGGTCTGTGCAGCGTGAGGGAGAGGTCAATTAATAAGGCTGTAGAAAACTCACAGAGGAGGGGTTAGCAGTCCGGACTTTAAGGCAGGAGAATCATAAATTGAGCTGTATACTTGCCATGGCACCATGGTAACAGCCTAAACACAGAGCTCCTGGAAACGGACACATTCGGTTTATTACAAAGTTTCTTGTTTCTGATAACATTCAGCTGTATTGAATATATCTGGTTGGGGGGAGGGGGGGGGGTTCAACAGATTTACAGATGACTGAACTGACTGAATTATAGCTAGCTGCTGGTTTCTGTTTTGGTTTGAAAAATGCATCTAGTAACCTTTGGTGGTCCAGAGGACTAATTGACTGCCTCTGGTAAACATATGAACAGCAGCCTGGGTAAAACTCAGCCATCTCTTTCTGCATCTGTTCTTAAGAACACTGTCTTTACTGTCTTTACCACGGTCTCTCTGTCATCTAAGCATGAAATATCCAAAAATATATAGACCAGTAATAAAAAAAGAATGCATCTTGACTTAGTACCAGCTTTTCTTCCCACTGGCTACCATTTGCGGATCTTTTGTGAACCTTATTTGAGTAGTTGTATAACGCATAAGAGGCCTAGGATATGGAAGGGCTGAGGAAGAGGACTCGTAGTGAACACAGCTGGCTACTATCATGAACTTTGTGCGATGGGCTCTCTGGCACCCACTGTGGCATAAACCAAGTGGGCCCCACGCAGAATGGAAGTTTCCCAAACCTGACCTGCCCTCTACGGGATCAGTAACCAGCCAGAAGAGGACTGGTCACCCCTCTGAGCCTGGATCTTCTCTGGGTTTCTTCCTACATTTCGGCCTTCTTAGGGAGTTTTTCCTAGCCACTGAAATTCAACACTACTCTTGTTTGCTCCTTGGGGTTTAAGGCTGGGTGTTTTTGTAAAAGCACTTTGTGACAACTGCTGTTGTAAAAAGGGCTTTATAAATACATTTGATTGATTGATTGCAAGCCAATCCCCCCTCAGGCCATCACCTGACCCATTCCATCTTCAGATGAGGCACCATTCAAAGACTTGACCTCAGTTAGCTGACCAGTCATGATATCTCGCTTGTTAGTCGTTTGATCCTTCAGAACTGCTTTAAGATTTTATGAAAAGCACTAAAGCACTACTATAAATTATTATTCATTATGAACACGATTGTATGAACAATCTCACAAGTTCAGCAGTGCTTTCAAAATTCTGCTCCCTTCCATGTCTCTATTCTTCCCCATAAAGACCCACGAAAACCACTTACTGGTGTGCTGGGAGCAGATTTTTGTTAAGTCTGGTACAGTGGCTGGACTGTACTACTGTACATAACGTTTGTGTAGTAAATGTGGTATGCAGCCGGCCGATTAGAGCTTGCCCTCCCTCTTTAGCGTACCCAGCAGCCTCTGCCTGCCTTCCCCTGGAGTATCTTATTCAACAGTATCTGCTCACATGCCAGACTGAAGAGGGCTCCCAGGTCTCTCTCAAATGTAGGGTCCCTCCATCTCAATTTTTATATCAACACAAAGAGTAGCAAGAGCACGACGAGGCAGGATAACCTTGACCTACACCAACCCAACCAATGCATGAAGGTGAGAGTCAATGTGCACCACCCAACCCAACCAATGCATGAAGGTGCTGAGTCAACACGCACTACCCAACCCAACCAATGCATGAAGGTGCTGAGTCAATGTGCACCAACCAACCCAACCAATGCATGAAGGTGCTGAGTCAACACACACCACCCAACCCAACCAATGCATGAAGGTGCTGAGTCAACACACACCACCCAACCCAACCAATGCATGAAGGTGCTGAGTCAACACGCACCACCCAACCCAACCAATGCATGAAGGTGCTGAGTCAACACGCACCACCCAACCCAACCAATGCATGAAGGTGCTGAGTCAATGTGCACCATCCAACCCAAGGGCCCAAGTCATTGTCGGTATGCTATATGCAGGATTTGAAACCCCGGCTACAATGACACAGCTGTACCGCAAGGCAGCCACTTTGCCGCTGTGAAATTCAGAAGTCTGAGTAATGTTTGTTTTCCAGCATTGAGACACATCTTCCTAATTGCCGTCAAGCATGTTCAGAACACAGCTATTCCAGCTGTGACACACAAGCACACTCACATACAACTTCCTTTTTATTAAGGAAATGGCACTACCTACTCACCCTTCTTCCTGTCCAGCGAGAGGAATCTGTGACAGCTTAGAGAGGTTCTTGGCATATTCCTCTTCTATCTTTATTCTGAAAGAGGGAAGGTTAAACGTTGTTACCACATAATTGCAACATTTAATGAGTCATCTGTCCTGTTTTGCGCAAAAACCAAAAGTGCCATATTTTGAGAAAGAATAATTTCTCTTGATGCCCGCAACCATGAAGAAACACTCTAAAGTGACAAAAGCATGACTATAATAAATTTTCCGTTTTATTTAGGTGTTATTTAATAACAGTAATTATCCATCATACTGTAAACCTTGTATTTGTATGAATTGTAGAGACAACTTGTGGCTAGATAAATTGGCTGGTCTCACAAGTCATGTGTAGAGGTGTATTTATGTTTTTTTGTGGGACATTTTGGTTTTAGATTCTCACAGCAAACGAAGAGACAAACCAAATCCATCATACATGCAGTATTATATTATACCATTCAACAATACCTTAATTTACTGTTTACACCTATACACTGTACAACCATGCTCACTGGTCTACAAAGATCAAAGATCTGGTCTTACATTATATTTGTTTTAGCTGGGATTAACACTGTATACCAGTTTATCAGAAACATCTAGCAAATTTAAAGTTACCATGGGTATATTAATTCTGCCAAGCAAAACATTTTAGAGGAATTACCTGAATTCTAACTTGCATCTTAAAATATTTTTTCAGTAGAACTCACCCCGGCCCAGGATGTAACATAAGTGAAAAAGGTGGAGGCAAAACATGCAGCTTTTTCACTCAGTGAAACTGTTTATGAGCCAGCCACATCATGAGGCCATATGCTGATACACTTTTCAGAAATGCCCAAATGTCACCGGAATTCAGGTTTGACCCACATTATATCTGCTACTGCATGATACAGACATCACATTTTGTGTAAAACATAAAAATGCTAAAGACAAAAAAACAAGTAGGGAAACATTAGTATGACTGGGATTACAAACTCGGATAATAAAATTGAGTTTTGTATTTACCTTTCTCGTATAAACTCAGCCATCTCTTTCTGCATTTGTTTGCCCTTCAGCTGTTTCTGCAGTAAGACCTCAAACCCTGAGACAGAACTAGCACCCTGAGGGTCCCTCTTATCGGTCTACAGAAACAAAACAACACAAGACAAATAAGAAACAACAATATCTAGTGTTAAATCAATCATCAAACAATCTAAGAATAATATGTTGACTACTTTCACAAAGGGATTAGGCAGTATTGTAGTTTGAGCATCACTGAGTTGTATAGTACAGAATAGATTTGGTATTGTCATATTGTATTGTATTTAATTCCATGGTATGCATTCATACTATGGCCAAAAGAAGAACAACTGCAGTCGCTGAATGCTGCAGTGTCTAATGTTGCTTTCACATTTTTATTCATATTCTAGTCTGAGCCATAGGGGAGTAAAACAAATGATTTTTACAGGCTAGGTATCAGAGTTTTAACTCACCCAGTAACAAAGTAGTGTGGTCAAAGGTGATAAGGGCTGTTTCAATTAAACAATGTCATTAAAATGGTGCACCATGGCGTCTATTATTTCAGAACAGAAAACCACAGAAGAGATGTGCCGCAGAAAAATGTGCCACAGAAAAATGTGACGCAGAAAATGTGCTTACTGAAGTTCAACATGTTGTTCAACAATCGGTTTGCATAACCAAAGAATCTCTGCACAAGCTGTCAGAAACCATCTCAGGGAAGCTCATCTGCATGCTCGTCGTCCTCATCGGGGTCTCGACCTGACTGCAGTTCGTCATCGCAACTGACTTGAGTGGGCAAATGCTCCCATTCGATGGCGTCTGGCACTTTACGGATGTTCTCTTCACGGATGAATCCTGGTTTTTACTGTACAGGGCAGATGGCAGACAGCGTGTATGGCATCGTGTGGGTGAGCGGTTTGCTGATGTCAACGTTGTTGATCGAGTGGCCCATGGTGGCGGTGGGGTTATGGTATGGGCAGGCGTGTGTTATGGACAACATTTTGCACAGAGATACCGTGACGAGATCCTGAGGCCCATTGTTGTGCCATTCATCCACGACCATCAGCTCATGTTGCAGCATGATAATGCACGGCCTCATGTTGCAAGGATCTGTACACAATTCCTGGAAGCTGAAAACATCCCAGTTCTTGCATGGCCAGCATACTCATCGGACATGTCACCCATTGAGCATGTTTGGGATGCTCTGGATCGGCGTATACGACAGCGTGTTCCAGGTCCTGCCAATATCCAGCAACTTCGCACAGCCATTTAAGAGGAGTGGACCAACATTCCCCCGGCCACAATCAACAACCTGATCAACTCTATGCGAAGGAAATGTGTTGCACTGCGTGAGGCAAATGGTGGTCACACCAGATACTGACTGGTTTTCGGATCCCCCCGGACTCACCCCTATACAGTGAAACTGCACATTTTAGAGTGCCCTTTTATTGTGGCCAGCCTAAGGCACAATCTGTGCAATAATCATGCTGTGCAATCAGCATCTTGATATGCCACACCTGTGAGGTAGATGGATAAACTCGGCAAAGGAGAAGTGCCCACTAACACAGACTTAGACAGATTTGTGAACAATATTTGAGAGAAATAGGCCTTTTGTGTACATAGAGAAAGTCTTAGATCTTTGTGTTCAGCTCATGATAAATGGGGGCAAAATCAAAAGTGTTGCATTTAAAATGTTGTTCAGTGTATGTATCAGTGTGGTGTAGTATGACTGTAGTGTAGTGAACTGTTTCAGTGTGGTGTATTACGACTGTAGTGTAGTGAACTATATCAGTGTGGTGTATTATGACTGTAGTGTAGTGAACTATATCAGTGTGGTGTAGTATGACTGTAGTGTAGTGAACTATATCAGTGTGGTGTAGTATGACTGTAGTGTAGTGAACTATATCAGTGTGGTGTAGTATGACTGTAGTGTAGTGAACTATATCAGTGTGGTGTATTATGACTGTAGTGTAGTGAACTATATCAGTGTGGTGTATTATGACTGTAGTGTAGTGAACTATATCAGTGTGGTGTAGTATGACTGTAGTGTAGTGAACTATATCAGTGTGGTGTAGTATGACTGTAGTGTAGTGAACTATATCAGTGTGGTGTAGTATGACTGTAGTGTAGTGAACTATATCAGTGTGGTGTAGTATGACTGTAGTGTAGTGAACTATATCAGTGTGGTGTAGTATGACTGTAGTGTAGTGAACTATATCAGTGTGGTGTAGTATGACTGTAGTGTAGTGAACTATATCAGTGTGGTGTAGTATGACTGTAGTGTAGTGAACTATATCAGTGTGGTGTAGTATGACTGTAGTGTAGTGAACTATATCAGTGTGGTGTAGTATTACTCTGTGGAGTGGCCAGTCTTACCCAGAAGTAATCACAGTAGCTCCACTCGTCTGGCTTCAGCAGCTGCTGTTCAGGCATACACATAGGAAGCGGGAATGTCACACAGTTAATCTGAGAGGGACAGGAAGGGAGGTACAGGAGGTGAGCGGAATGGGAGGGAAGAGAGAGATAAACATTAGGATAACATCTTTGGTTGTGGATCACATTTTAATTCATTTAATACGATTCAGTATGAAGGGTCTTAAGAGCTACATAGATGTGCAGTTATGTAGAATGGCATGCAAAACATCTATACCTATACAACTACTGTACACACCCACCCACCCCCATATTACTATTCAGTATGCTCTGCCACTGTTGCTCTGGCAACACTTCATCTCTCAGTTCCAAGAATAATATTATTATGAACATGTTGTCATCATATTACTCTTTGAATTTGTCAATTATTTGATCATTTCAGACGGTATTATTAAAACCACTCAAAACACAGTAAGAACAACTGTCAACCTTGACCTGACATTAGCCCATAGCAATGAACTGGTGTGTGTGTGTGTGTGTGTGTGTGTGTGTGTGTGTGTGTGTGTGCGCGCGTACACTGCTCACTACCTTCCTTCAACAGGCTGTTTACAGCAAGTGCATGTGAAAAGGGGATAATGACATTAAAGATAAAATGTTTAATGTTTTCATTCTTCCTACTTCCAGATTGTAGTTCAAAACGGCTGCTAAAAAACCCACATATGGCTTCCGTTCCGCTTCTTGCTCTTTGTCTGTACTCCTCCCAAATACACACACACACACACACACAGCATCTCCAGCTGTCTTCTTTCTTGCACAAGCTTCTCAATTTCTGTCAGCTTCCACCAATCGATTGCATTACCCATGGTTGCTGTGGGAACTGAGAGAGCAACATTGAGCCCTAATGCACACTCTTCTCTGTTCATGACACGTGCATCTCACCAAGATATTCTGCTTTCCCATAACACTGCTTGCTCATCCAGGACGTATACACAGGTACATTTACATTGAGAAAAGAAAACATAAACCTTTGTAATTGGGACCAATTGTACATTTGTAATGCATTTGTTATTCGTAACCTACTGCACTAGGTTCTCTTGCAGTATTTCCCTGTATTTTACCTTCAATTGTATCAAAAGGTACAGTCCCTGCTACTGAGAAACACCCCCAAAGCATGATGCTGCCACCACCATACTTTAAGCATGGGCAGTGTTAGGTTTGTGCCACACATTGCACTGAATCTTTGAGGCCAGTAAGCTCTATCTAGGTCTCATGCGACCACAAAACCTTTCGGTTTCACAGCTGGTTCACTTTCATGGTGCCTGGCAAAATAATAATTGATACAAATCTGCACACAGGGATATCCAAACACTTTTTAATTATTAATATTAATTTGTACCCTTTTAATAATCTATGACTTCACTTCATCTTTAACTTCTGTGTAATGCTCTTTGATCTTTTAAAAGTGGTATTTTCATTTTACTTCCGCTTTGCAGCCTGAACAACAGTCCTTTAAAAGTGGCGTTTCCATCAAGAAAATGTGACATCAATTTCAATGTCTTACAGGTGGAGGCCAACAGTAAGGTACATGTCTTTGTTACAACATGTTTTTTTGGGGGGTAAACTGGGAGGTTCCACAGCACAGGGATTCAATACTTATGCAATTAACATATTTCTGAACATAAAACCAATTTCAGCAAAATGAGAACATTTATCAGGGGTTTCAATGGTTTCTAACATCACTTTGCCACATGCATTGTTCATGTGGGTTTCGGGTCTGTGTTCAGTCAGCATCAGGTCTGTTTAAGTTAGTACTCACTGTGATAGTTGTCTCTTTGCTCTGTCTCCGGGTTGGTGATGTAGGACCTGGACTCTGTTGAGAGAGATAGGATGCTCCGTCAAAACCTTCCTCCGTGTCCGACATGGTCTCTGACTAACATAGACAAACACACTCACACACACACACACACACACAGGAGCTTCCCTAGAGGAGCTCTCAAGGAGCAACGGTGTATGTTGCCTCTGCTCCGGTTACTTATGAAAGTGTGTGTTGCAGTGCTGAGTAGGGAGGCACATTGGTAAAGCAGACTAGCGTACATTTGGATGCTGGTGTGTGTATAGCTCAGAATATGTCCCCACATCAGCAATCTCTGTTTGTGTGCGTGCGTGCATGCGTGCGTGTGTGTGTAACTGAGTGAATGTTTGGAGAGAAACAGAGAGAGTGTGCATAATGTGAGGGAGGGGTATAGGCTGATAATAAAAAGTAGTGGCTGGACAGAAAGAGAGGGACATAGTATGAAAGAGGCACAGACCATCCGTACCAAACCCACTGAAGCCAAACAGGGAGAAAAAGGGAATGAGGAAAGGTGGAGGGCAGGGGGTTATTTACTAAGTAAAGAGTGGTTTCATTAGTAAGCTAGAAGAGCAGGTGGGAGACACGCTTGGCACTGGTGAGGTGTAGAGTGCGTTTGTTCCAGGTCTAAGAATAGACCCCACAGAAATCCACACAAGGGTTTAGGGGAAACAATATAATAAGGGTTAGTGCTCGAACTGGGGTTTGTTTTCGGTTCAGGCATCGAGATTAGGCATAAAGGTATACAGTATATACACAATGTATGGTCAGGGGGCCGGAGCATCAATCGTTTTTTTCACAAACAGATATTGAATGGTACTGAAACAAAAACACTTTGGCCCATGTGCTGCCTGATTCTCTCCCTTTGTCTCAACTCAAATGAGTACTCTTCTAATTATGATCTGGGGATGAGATTATGAGAAGAACCATGATGGAGAAAATCCTGGCTTGTGATAATGAGTATTGTACTCATACTTCATGATGATGGGGTATGTGTTTGAGCTGTGTGTGACAGTGCGTGCATGCATTCCCTTATGGGTCTTTGTTTCTGTGTCTTTCTGTGTGTGTGTGTGTGTGTGTGTGTGTGTTGAGGGGTGGGGTAACAATGGCATTACAATATGGCCACATAAGAGAGATCTGCTGTTTGAACATGAATGCGATGCGCAGGTTATATTTGTAGTGAAAGCAGAGAGGTGTGGTGAAGGCAGTGTGATGAAGGCAGAGGGGTGAGATGAAGGCAGTGTGGTGAAGGCAGAGGGGTGAGGTAATGGCAGTGGGGTGAAGGCAGTGTGATGAAGGCAGAGGGGTGTGGTGAAGGCAGTGTGATGAAGGCAGAGGGGTGAGATGAAGGCAGTGTGGTGAAGGCAGAGGGGTGAGGTAATGGCAGTGGGGTGAAGGCAGAGGGGTGAGGTAATGGCAGTGGGGTGAAGGCAGAGGTGTGTGGTGATGGCAGTGGGGTGTGGTGAAGGCAGTGTGATGATGGCAGAGGTGTGTAGTGATGGCAGAGGGGTGTGGTGAAGGCAGTGTGATGATGGCAGAGGTGTGTAGTGATGGCAGAGGGGTGTGGTGAAGGCAGTGTGATGAAGGCAGAGGGGTGTGGTGATGGCAGAGGGGTGTGGTGAAGGCAGTGTGGTGTGGTGATGGCAGAGGGGTGTGGTGAAGGCAGAGGGGTGTGGTGAAGGCAGAGGGGTGTGGTGAAGGCAGTGTGGTGTGGTGATGGCAGAGGGGTGTGGTGAAGGCAGAGGGGTGTGGTGAAGGCAGTGTGGTGTGGTGATGGCAGTGTGGTGTGGTGATGGCAGTGTGGTGTGGTGAAAGGTGGGTGGCAGGGAAGCAGATTCAATGACAATTTGAACATTTAATTAGTGCATTATGAAATTGGGGGGGGGGGGGGTGGCGATCCAAGACTCTATATGCCCTGAAACATTCCACTGTGCTGCAACAGTGTGAAGCTCGGTTTCCTCAAAACAAAGAAATAACTGCCGGGGTATCGGCTCAGCGTGCTGCTGCCATTAGATGGGAGCATATTTCTAATGTGTGTTCATAGAGAGAAGACTGGATTCAGGGGAAAGGTGTGCTATCCTTCCTCTTTAGCATGGTGATGACAGTGTGTGTAAAGTAGACTTAAAGACATGGAAATGTCTTTGTGTTTGCATAGATCAGGGGCTTAATTGGGACTATAATTGCATCAATGAAATGAAGAGGATGCCTGCCTTACCTGCGGTTCTGAGCTGGGCTTTCTGACCAGACTGACTTGGGAGTTTTCCTTCTGATGCAATGGACTGCCACTAGAGTGAAACCCATTCACTGAAGGAGCGGTAGAGAGGAAGAGAGAGGGGGATGGGTAGAGAGAAAGAGAGAGGGACAAGGAGAGGAATAAAAAGACAGGCAGAAGGAAAGAGAAACGCTGTTTACTGTGCAACAGAGCCTGAAGAAAGAAAAAAAAAAGACTGTTGCACCTTCAGTCTTCTGCATTATGGCAGTCCAGCGTGAGTAACGGCTGTTCCCATGACGGGACACACCTCTCTGGGTAACTGTCTCTCTCCCTGTCCCCTATATTACCAGTGTACAGCCTCAGTGTGGGGAGGACTAAGAAGAGCATCACGTTGACGACTGCGTGCTGTACAGACTGCCCAGACAAGACAGAGAGAGCGGCGAGTCATTGTATCGTTTGTGTGTCAAGGGAATATATTATACAGTCCTTCTGTTGATTAGTCCTGCTAAGTTTAAGAGCTGCCATAATTTGTAAGTATGCTTAAGCAGCACAACCCAGTTTGGGAATGAATGGAAGTACTCGTGTTTTGTTAGCTTTTTTCACCCTCAATACGAGAAGAATAGCAGTTCTGTACCTGTGCATTCAGTCTATCGGGCGTAAAAAAGAAAAGATAACAGTGGATCGTTCTTTTTGTGTTTTGAGATAAAAGACAGAAAAACGATTAGCTCTATGGTGTTGACTCCACTAATCCCACACCAATGAACCGTTTACAGTAGAAAGTGTATACATTTGAGTGTCAGGGATATCAGAGAAGCTATCAGCTACAAGAGAATCTATGAGCCATCAGAGAATCTCTACTGTCCTGTGGTTTGTTAAAGGCCTTTAGCAGGTGCAACAGCCGGTCATTACCGGGAGGCTCCAATAGGCGGTGCTTGTTGGCATTGTATCGCTCTCCAGCAAAGGAAAATGGGGACCAGGGAAACAATCCTTGTGTCATCCGCTCTACTGACTCCCTCAGGCGCCTGATTGAACAGTGTGTAAATAAGCACAATGTCTGGGTGGAATGTCTTAAAGAATGCATCTTTGACTCTCCTGTGGTAGTTGAGAGCTGTTGCAGTAAGACTAGATTGTAACTACTTTTCTGCTAAGATAAAATATGGAATTATTTTAACATGGTCATAAGAATGACCATTTAGCAATTTAATTTAAAGTAACCCTGTAGGTATTTTAGACAGTATATTCGATAAATAATTTTAAAAATGACACTGAATTTGGCCTACTGCTATGTCTTGTAGAAACACATTGAGTAAATCAATTGCACATGGTAAAATGTATTGCATGTGAGTAAAGTCACAGTCATTTGGGAGAATTGCTGTGCATGTGTATTTGTTTACACGCTTGTGTATGTTGTTTCTATGCATATGTCTGAAAAAGTGTGCTAACACGTGCTTGTATGTATGGACTGCATGTCAATAAGTGTGTGTGTAGGAAAGCATTATTTCGCAGTTCGGTGGGGTATCCTGCTATGTTATGTGAAACTGATGGGATTAAAGAGGAGCCATAATGTTAGACTTAACATGAAACTCCACTTTGAGGTACAGGATCACATTCAATGCAATCACAGAACATTCAGTAACTCTCCTTTCCATCTTATCGGTATTCAGCCAAGCTTTCCCCTGAGACCATACATTTTAAGACTGTGAAAGCTTGCTTGTTGCAGTTGCTCTTGTCATTTTAAGAGCATAGTACTGTGGAACCAGCTGACTTCAGATCCCAGATAAAACAGGAAGCCACAGTGTGCGCGCGCATGCATGGTCAAAGGCCTATGTGGAATAGAGGTGTTCGGGTTAGAGTACCTATTGGTAGTGAGTTCTTGTGTTTCAGAGGGGTTTTTGGGGTCCCAGGTACACTGGAAGGTCTCTCCCACGTTGTCTCTGGAACCAGACAAGATCATTAAAGCCAGTTAATTTGTGTGGTCAGAAATACATAGGCATGCAAACACATTTCACGATACATTTCTTCATAATGTTGAGTGTCTAATAATCCAACAAAACAACTTATTTGGGACAATAACGGTTTGCAACTTATTTTCACAGTGAAGACCTCATTTCTCAATGCATGTGTCCCCACTCCAATCATGTCTGAGGTAGCAAGTACTAGACAAGGGGACAGTTACAGGGCTAGACAAGGGGGCAGTTACAGGGCTAGAACTGTGGGACAGAAATGACTAAAAAAGGGGACCATTAAAGAACTTGAAGAGGGGACCGTTAAAGAACTTGACGAGGGGACCCTTAAAGAACTAGACAAGGGGAACCTTAAAGAATTAGACAAGGGGACAAAATAGCTTTTATTATATTTGTGTCATTGGCTCAGACTCCGCTGCCTGCCTGTACTAGGCAAAGAGAAAGACAGAGCCATAGAGAGTGACACAAAGAGACTGAGAAAGTGACACAGAAGAGAGAGAGACTTGGCAGACAGTCTTGGAGGAGCAGAATCTCTCTTTTATATCTAATGTATAACAACACAATAGCTCATTCTTGGTTAAAAGGTGCTTTCTGCCTCTGATTCTCTGATAGCTAGTCAAAGGAAATGAATCCGATGTGAGGAATGGGATATGGATTGGAGACAGACCATATAATCAGGTTAGAACTGGGGAATTGTGTGTCACTGAATACTTCTCTCAGGACCTACAGCAGTCACATGGACATCCTGAGAAGGGACAGTGATCTCTACATGTCATTATGCTAAACGATATGATACATCAAGGAAGGATTAAATCGAATCTCGACAACAATCTGGATAATTCGCATTGTGTTATACGTGAATAGAAAAATTCAGAATATAATGAAATAAAATCTTAATTGCAATCTTAACAACAAAATTGTCAGAGCGGGAAATGTATTCCAGAAGTGTCATGAAAAAGCTATTCAGAAAATGTTTCAATGAGTGAAGATGAAAATGGGTTTTCATACTATTAAGATAGCAGGTTTCTGGGACAAGTGAGCTAACGTTTTGAATTACCATTAATGTTTAAAGTGAAATAGACCTTTAATCGAAACAGGAAATTCATGTAATTACAGTGGATAATGGGTTGAAAAGGTAAAAGAAACATCTGTATTTACAAAAAGGATTACAACAGAACTGTCACTTTAACCCCAAAACGGTTACTAAGCAACTGAAACCTGGAAATGCAGATCACAATGATTATCTCCATCAGTGTGCTCAGGATTACTGTGTAACAGTTCTAGCTACATTAAAATGTTATCATTCCAGTATAGCTGAGACAACAGTTGAATACCCTAACTTGAATGGATGGTTCTCTAGTAATAGGGTGAATTTTCCTCCACGGACCATATATGGATTGTATATTTTCAATGTGTGATTTCTGTGTCTATAAGAGGGTTTTCCAACCCACTTCTTGGGAACCACCAGACATTTTCACAAATATGTGAAACTTCAGGTGGTCCTAGAGGAGAGGGTTGGGAAACCCTGATCTCTGGTTCCTCCCTTTCACTTTGATTCTGTCAAGAAACATCTTATGATATTGAGCCAGTTTCACACTGGACAAAAACTAATTCTACAGCAACAGGCAGTGTGGATCGCTATGTGGATTATATTAAATTGACATTTTGCTAGAGGTTAATACAGTCTTTGTGTGGGCAAATCAAGTCTGACTTTTTGGGGGTGGAAATGGGGAACTCTAGAAGGTTTTGGAAGCGTGTTAACTCCTGTGGAAGTGTTTGAATATACAGTAGACCTAATTAGTAGATATGGCCTTAAATTAATCTTTAATTCACCACCAGCTGACACATTAGCCAGGAATGTGTTGCAGGCAGCCATTTTAGTAGATTGAAAATGAAGCACTGATTATTAGATTATCATTACAACTGTAATACTCCTACAATGTATGCATACTTGATCACACAGAACAAAACCTTTTTGCAATAAATGAGCTAAATATTTACATCTGTCCAGGGACCTCCTAAACTTAAAAATAATGGGACAGTTTGTCAAAACATTTATAAAAGGCCAAATTATGTAGTCAGTTCATTACATAAACCAGATCAAGTCCTGTAGTAGTTTTTTTAGGATTTCAAAGTGAACCCATTGCATTGGGCAAATCCATAGACTGTGTAATTAGCCTACATAAACAAAAACTGATATGCTTAGAAGTACACACAGCACCGACAGATAATGCTTTCGTCCTCCAGCTACCATGAAGTTAAGCAGTTTGTGCTTTTCCTCAGTGATTCCCTTCTTCAGTGTAGCCTAGTCATATACATTTCCACAAATAGTTTTCAGACATTTTACGTAAGTTTTGAGTGGTTATTGGGCTGAGATCATCAGCTTGCCAGTTGCCATGACTAATTGTTGACATTATTAATACAATTTCTAACTAGTAGGCAACAAATTAACAAAATTAGCACCAAAACACCAAAATTCAGGGGTTAGATTTGCCCACCATTGATTCAATCAATCAAATTTTATTAAGCCCTTTTACATAAGCAGTTATCACAAAGTGCTTATAGAGATACCTAGCTTAAAACTACAAAAGGCAAGCAAAAGAAAGAAATTAATCTAGACTTACAAGCCTAAATGTAACCGAAGATCACAAGATGCAGGCCTTCTAATTGTACCTAGAATTTCTAAACAAACAGCCAGAGGCAGGGCTTTCTCCCATAAAGCTCCACTACTGTGGGATGATCTGCCAATTAAGGTTACAGACAGACTACTAAAGACTACTCAAGTGTCTACTAAAGACCCATCTCTTCAGCATGGTCTATGATTAAGCGCAGTTTGCCAAAAAGGTGTAAAGGTGAACAGAAAGGCTGGATACAATCCACGCATGTTTCCTTTGCCAGGTGGGTTCTCATCTCCATTGGGATGTCCTCTCTCCAATGCCATTCGGGGGCGAAGTCAAAGATTTGTAGCTGTCCCTGTCCAAAGTCCTCCTGGTTGTGTTGCAGATCAAGATGATACCTGGCAATTTCAGCTGCCACTCCGCTGACCATTGTCCCTGTACATCTGATCATGCTTCTGACTTGGATTAGGTTTTACAGTCTCTGGACACAGCCCACATGCATTTATTAACTATTACAATTTGTACTCTTAAAATATTCACCCGGCATAGCCAGAGGGGGCTGACCACCCTTCAGAGCCTGGTTCCTCTCTAGGTCTCTTCATAAGTTTCTGCCCTTTTTGAGATTTTTTCCTAGCCAATGTGCATCAACCCTGCTGTTGCTTGATCTTTGGAGTTTCAGTCTGGGCGTTTTGTAAAAGCATTGGGTGACAACTGCTCATGTAAAAAGGGCGTTTTGTAAAAGCATTGGGTGACAACTGCTCATGTAAAAAGGGTTTTATAAAATAAATTAAATGGATTGATTGACACACTGTGCAAAGAAAAGAAATCACCCCAGTAGGGTCAGAACCGAACCTTATAATCCCAAAGATATTTTGACGTAGTTCTGTCCAAATCAAATTACGGAAAATGTTACTTGTGTTTTAGAGATTATTGATTTAGAAATTGAGCATATTGTAATTTTTAATAATTGTTTTGCAAGAAGGTGATTCATAAATTGTGCTTTCAAAATAATTGTGGACACTCCTTTTACTGCCACAATGTCAACCTGAGATCAACCTGAGATCAACCTGAGATCATCAGATTCTTTTCATTTGACTATTTTCAGTGTAGTCTTGTATTTAGGCTAACTATATTGCATGCTAGAAAATATGTTCGGGCAAAGTCTTACCTGTCAGTTATGGTCATTATTAGGTCATAATTGCTAGTGCAATTCCACGTAGAGACAAATTCATGACCAAAGCAAAATGCAACTTCAAACATAAGTACACACACTATAACAAATTAGAACTGACTACATCAGATTATAGCCTGGAGGTTCTAGTAGCTCACAATAAGCAGATAAGTATTATGGTATGTGTCAAATATCCATAACAAGCCTTCACTGAAACAGACATATTATATAAACAGTCTGGTACAACTGGGCATTCTGCACTAATGGAATTAACACCATAATGACAGATTGAATGAGAACTTATCTTTTTATATTCTAATTGTAAAAAAGGTACGTAAGCCTACTGGGCTGGAAGAAGAAAGGCAGTGGTTAAGAATATAGGGGACGATGCCCAGGAAGAATGTGAGGAAACCACAGAACCTCTAAAAACAAACTGTAACTCAGGAAACTGCTACAGCGCTGATTCACTCACGTATCATGGTCCTCTAGTTACTATGGAAATGCGAAAACATTACAAACACAGCCGAACACGCATTTACGTATTGTGCGCACACTCGCCCACACACACACAGCCACACACACACACACAAACCTAGCTGAACTTTACCATAAAGGGAGGGAGGTCTGGCTAAAAATAAAATCATTTCAGTGGAAGGTTATCAGATAGTTGGAGTTTATAAAAAAAATAGCAACAGTTCTGCATTAGCTCTGCTGGTGAAATGTGTGAGCATGCTAAGGTAATGCCAAGGTACTGCCTTCGCCCTTCAGAGGTCGAATTTGCAATACCATAAATACAAAAATAATTCTGGTGTTTCTTCTAAAAGGACTATACATTAACTCTAATAATTATTCTTATTTTCCAACTAACATGACTGTTCTATACCATAACCACAATAATCATTATTCGGTTCCAACTGAAATGACTTATATACCATAACCACCATAAGAATTCCAATGTCCAGCTGTAATGACTTATATACAGTGGGGAGAACAAGTATTTGATACACTGCAGATTTTCCAGGTTTTCCTACTTACAAAGCATGTAGAGGTCTGTCATTTTTATCATAGGTACACTTCAACTGTGAAAGAAGGAATCTAAAACAAAAATACAGGAAATTACATTGTATGATTTTTAAATAATTAATTTGCATTTTATTGCATGACATAAGTATTTGATCACCTACCAACCAGTAAGAATTCCGGCTCTCACAGACCTGTTCATTTTTCTTTAAGAAGCCCTCCTGTTCTCCACTCATTACCTGTATTAACTGCACCTGTTTGAACTCGTTACCTGTATAAAATACACCTGTCCACACACTCAGACTCCAACCTCTCCACGAGAGCTGAGTAAGGACATCAGGGATAAAATTGTAGATCTGCACAAGGCTGGGATGGGCTACAGGACAATAAGCAAGCAGCTTGGTGAGAAGGCAACAACTGTTGGCGCAATTATTTTAAAATGACAGAAGTTCAAAATGACGGTCAGTCTCCCTCGGTCTGGGGCTTCATGCAAGATCTCACCTCGTGGGGCATCAATGATCATGAGGAAGGTGAGGGATCAGCCCAGAACTACACGGCAGGACCTGGTCAATGTCCTGAAGAGAGCTGGGACCACAGTCTCAAAGAAAACCATTAGTAACACACTACGCCGTCATGGATTAAAATGCTGCAGCGCACGCAAGGTCCCCCTGCTCAAGCCAGCGCATGTCCAGGCCTGTCTGAAGATTGCCAATGACCATCTGGAGGATCCAGAGGAGGAATGGGAGAAGGTCATGTGGTCTGATGAGACAAAAAATAGAGCTTTTTGGTCTAAACTCCACTCGCTGTGTTTGGAGGAAGAAGAAAGATGAGTACAACCCCAAGAACACCATCACAACCGTGAAGCATGGAGGTGGAAACATCATTCTTTGGGGATGCTTTTCTGCAAAGGGGACAGGATGACTACACCGTATTGAGGGGAGGATAGATGGGGCCATGTATCGCGAGATCTTGGCCAACAACCTCCTTCCCTTAGTAAGAGCATTGAAGATGGGTCGTGGCTGGGTCTTCCAGCATGACAACGACCCGAAACACACAGCCAGGGCAACTAAGGAGTGGCTCCGTAATAAGCAACTCAAGGTCCTGGAGTGGCCTAGCCAGTCTCCAGACCTGAACCCAATAGAACATTTTTGGAGGGAGCTGAAAGTCCGTATTGCCCAGCGACAGCCCCGAAACCTGAAGGATCTGGAGAAGGTCTGTATGGAGGAGTGGGCCAAAATCCCTGCTGCAGTGTGTGCAAAGCTGGTGATGAACTACAGGAAACATATGATCTCTGTAATTCCAAACAAAGGTTTCTGTACCAAATATTAAGTTCTGCTTTTCTGATGTATCAAATACTTATGTCATGCAATAAAGTGCAAATTTATTACTTAAAAATCATACAATGGGATCTTCTGGATTTTTGTTTTAGATTCCGTCACTCACAGTTGAAGAGTACCTATGATAGAAATGACAGACCTCAGACCGCAAAATCAGCAGTGTATCAAATACTTGTTCTCCCCACTGTACCATAACCACCATAATAATTCCAATGTCCAACTGAAATGACATATACCATAACTACAATAATTTCGAATAAACGCTATATACCATAATTACAATAATAATCCCAATACTTCAACTGGTATTACCTTTATATACCATAACTACAATAATAATCCTGATGTTTCATCTGAAATAATCATTATAAACCATAACTACAAGAACAAGAGAGTGGATCATGTTACTTCTTTTCTCTCTGCAACCCTGTTAAATCAGTTGCTTATTCTCCAGATTAGAAACACGTAAAACATATTCAGTGGAATTAACTGAGGGACTGAACAGTATATAAATGACAAATTAAAGTGAAGGTGTTTGCCATGGATTATCATGTCGGCAGATCTGATTAAATGCAGATCAATGTATCCATGTGCCCAGTTCCAGACTTTTCCAACCCCGGTCGTGGATCAAAGCTTGTCTCTGGAGGAATGCCTGCCATCCACAGAATTTCGCTCAAGACAAGAGTCTATCGGATTGCAATCTTAGTTTATAGAACAATCATTACACAAGTCCGATGCCCCCTATTTAGCACATACACTAAGCCTAACCTTAACTGTTAAATTAAATCAATCCCTAACCTTAACTTCAATAACCTAACCTTTATGCCTAAGATTAACCTAACACTAATGCCTAAACCTAACCCCTAACAACTAAACCTGAAACTAACCCGAATTTTAACCCCAATTGTATGTTTTACCCTTAACCAAACTCCCAAGTTTCAAACTGTTCCCTGATAGGACTGCCTTAAAACGTCTGGGGTCCAAACAGTCATGTCCAACTTATTTTTGTGAGGACACATGTACTGTGATATTAAAACCAGGATTACATACAAACACAGACAGATAGATACTAGAAACCATGATACCAGACATGAATGCTGAGAATGTCTTTGATCTTCTTTATAGCAACTATCATTCACTCAACATTAACTTACTCAAAATAGCTATTGCTCATGTTGGCGGAGTGGTATCGTAAAGAAAACAAGAGTATAGAGTATAACCAGCATGAAAAAAAAACTCAGCCTGTCTTTCATGAATTCCCCCGCTCCATCTGTGAGTGGCCATGACGCTGAAGTCACATCCCCTAGGAGGTCTTCCACTGCATTTCATACCATCATCATCGCCTCCTGAGTTCACTCAAGGTTAGTGAATCAATACTGTCCCTGTCCTGCTTAGCAGATGTGTGTTGCTGTCTCAGGCTGTGCAAGTGGGTGCGCGTGCGTGCGTGCGTGCGTGTATGTGTGTTTCTGATCCAGGCGTATGTCAACATGTGGGAACACAGGATCTCCAAAATGATAATTAGTTAAACCTGACAAATTGGTCCTCACAAGGTTTTTTGGGCAGGGCTGGTCCCCAATAAAGAAAATATGATTGTGTTTAGGGGTTAGGTTTGGGAAACAGCTGCCAAAAGTGTTTGAATGTGGTTTATTTTTATTTTTAGGATTTACTGGTTAGGTTTGCAGTTAAGGTTAGGTTTAAAGCTAGGGGAACATGGATTCTCAGGTCCCCACCAGGATAGAAAAACAAACGTTTGTGGGCTTGTGTGTGGGGAGCGAGACAGAAAATCGTGAGAACAGAAACAATGGAGCGTAGAGGAGATATCCTCTCCCAGCGTGTGATGTCTCCCGCCGCTCTGCAGCACCAGCCGTGACGCCTCAGCAGTCTGCCCAAGCTCAGAGGCCCCGGTTACCTAGCAGTGAAGCACGGCGTCTCGTCCAACTTTCAGCATCACTGGACTCCGATGAATCAACGTGCCTGAGGGAAGAAATGCCTGTCAGTCTCCCTGTCATTCCTTACCCTTGCTGGCGATGTTGACGTAGTACTGCCGCCCTTGTGGGGAAATGTAGCACTTCCAGTTGGGAGGGAGCGGTTCCCCCAGGTCTTCCATAGGTAGTGAGGTCATAGACGCAGTTTTCTGTCAAAAGACACAGGCGTAGAAACATTGGTCACATTTGTTGGAGGCTTTCACATTACAGGGATTACGGTGTCTAGCTTGTTTAACCACCAGCAACCGCATGTCATCGTTGGTTGAAAGACCACAGTGTATTGCAATACAAAGAACAACAAACAACTGAAGCTGGGCTGCAATTCTAAGACATGATGAAACTGATATGCATGTACACTCACAAATGCATGCAGGCCCCACACAGACACACACACACACACACACACACACACACACACACACACAGACACAGACACAGGACTAAAACAGTATTGTATAAGTAATTCACAGTAAGTCCCTATTGATTCAAATGAAAACAACACGGCAGTATCAGGCAAAGAGCAGTGTTGACACGCACAGGAGGAAAACGAGTCCAAATGCCTCAGTAATGTTATTGGAGCGGGTGGCACGTTGTTCAAGCAACTATGAAACATTAGTGGGTGTAAGGAGACTTAATCCACAGACTGGAGTGATTCATAAGGGTTCTATGTGCAGTTTTTAAGCTCTTAATGGTGTGTCTGCAGTGAAACAAAGGAAAAGGAATAGCATTCACGGACCTCCTACTGCAGTGATTCTGATTCACCTTTAAAATTCACACAATCCCTCTACTCAGATAAACAACTTATTACGAAGATCAATCTTAGATGTGAACTGGTGGTGATGGACCTCGGGAAAATCAAAGCCTGGACAGCTCCTTCTGCCCTTCAGGTTTCATGGTTAATGCCCACGGAACTAGAGACTAGTCAAAGGCAACACAGACAGCTTGAGTCATAAATATTTCACAATCTATTATTCAAAGAAGTAAAAACGGCAAATAAGCACTAACAGCTTAAACATGCATCCCCATCATTTTAAACAGACATAACCAGTACACAGTTGGTATATTTGGCATTCAACTATACATCAATTGATACTAGCACAGCATTACTGAATGCTAAAAATGATTTGGGAGCAACAGAGCCTGACACAAATGAATCAACTAATATTATAAACAAAATGTTTCTGAGAGAAAACCTGAACTTCACCACACACATATGATCACAATCCATCGGTCAGTGCTTAGAATAACCCATCAGTGATGACGTCATACCTTTGCCTCGCTCTCTAAACAAATTCCATTGAACACTTTCCCAGAGGAGAGAAGGAACGAATCTGTATGAACGGAGAGTGACGTTAACCCAGGGTGACCCAGTAATTATACAGAACATTACGGAATCGCCAAACTGCACTTCCTGTGAAGGTCTCAAGGGTCGCTGGGTTATACATTTCAACACCTAATAATGGATTAATTCTAAGAAACGTGTGTCCTCCGTTTTTGAACAAATGGCGGGCTAATAATACTTAAAAACATTATGTCATTATGTCATGACCAATGAAAAGGGATTCTGTCACATAAGGATGAACAAAACAACAAATCAAAGTACAGGGGTTAAATCACTGGTGGTTGCTCCTTAAATGAAAACACAGAAAAAATATGTGGTTTATGAGCAGTGAAAGGGGCCATTACCAAAAGCCTATTTCCTGTAGAAACTACTGTAATGTGCAATTGTCTGGTCATTTCTTCTTATTTCCAGGTATGTACACACACGTTGAAGAATCAGCTGGTGAATGTGAAACACAACATGAGGTCATGTCTTGGTCATATGGGTAAGGTGATACCAAGATATTGTTGTTCTCCTGCTCAGAGGAAGACACATGGGTTCTTGGCTGTACTTTGTGAGGACACTGATTCCTGGAAGAGTTGACTGGTTCAGTCTGTTGACATGATCCATTTCCTAGACTGGGACTGTCTGAACACTCCCACTGAGTGAACGCGTCATCAAACTGTCAACCGGTACATCAAATTTTAAATAGGGTAAGGGCTCTGTGAACTGAGCTAAACCTAATAATAAATGTGTAGGACCACTGAGATCAGAGCTACAGTATCTCAAGCTATAATCGCTCACGTCACTCTGTTACATAAAGGCTGTACAGAAAATGTAACACTGCATCTTGAATGACCCTAACAGCACATTCACTAGAATGATTCACACATTGATTTCAATAGGGAGTTAGGATCCAGGTCACGAATACAGCACACAGGGATATACATTGCCTGAGTGAATGAGCACAGTACACCTATGGGAACTGGGAACTGTGACAGGACATGGGCCAGCTTGTTACGGCATATGCAACATTAAATAATGCATCATGCCAGATGGTTTAACCTCAACAGCCCCAGACAGCCTGTGGCTCTGCCAGAAACAGCCCCTGGCTGAGAACACATGGCTTTAGCTTTAGCCGCCTGGAGTGCCACAACAATCATGGCTGTCACAATCAGGGCCCGTCTGTGTTCTGGAGAGCCACAACAATCATGGCCACCATGACATTTCAAATAGTCAGCGATGTTTAAGCCATTGAAAAACAATTAAACAAGTTCATTTGGGACTGGAAACAATACACTCAGTATAGCCTAAACCCCGATGATTACAAAGAGGTAAGGTTTTTTATAAAGATATTAGATCTCTATATTTTTTATAAAATATTTTTGGGGAACCAACACATCACCAAAATACAGGACACTCATTCAAATGCGGCCATGCACAAAAGCAAAGTCATCGCCAACCATGTAAAAACAATGCTAGAAGAGTACCATACTGAAAAATTTGAAAAAGACTTAACAATAAGTATACATTTGCAAAAAATTTGTATTGTAATTAATAATAATGATATATATATATATATATATATATATATATATATATATATATATATATATATATATATATATATACACACATATACACACACACACACACACACACACATACAGACGGATCACAAGTTAAAGGAAAAACCCTGCTTTGGAGGAATTCAACCATGAAGGCCTGATTCACACGGTCTCCTCTTAACAGTTGACACTGAGATTTGCCTGTAACTTGAACTGTCATTTTGTCAGTAGGGGCTTGTTAGCATGGGGAATGTTTAACCCTAACTTCCTGTAAAAGTTGGGCCTTGTGTTTATGCACATTTTGAGCTAATTAAAATGAACCAATATTTTGCTACCTGCTTCAGTTTGGCTACAGGAGATAATGCTTAATGGTAAGAGCATACCAGAAAATATGTACCGGGCATAGGCCATAATTGTTTATCACAAAACATACAATATTTTATCCATGTGTTACTGGGCTCATTTCTGGATGTGTGATTTGTATTTTTTAAAGGATATCAAAACGGTCCTCAGTCCTACGAAAAACGTACACAGAAACCATGGCATGGGGATTTTCATGGCAAAAAGCTTTATGGAGAAATGTATATCAGTCAAGGAAAAGTATGTTTATTAAGGAAACGTTCTTTGAAACGCCAAAATGTATGAATGCTGACTGAATTATTCTCCGGACTCTACCACCTAAGCCTCTTTTTGATATGGGAGAAGAAGAAAAAAAACGGACAGTATTTACTCCATTTCGACATGTTACTTTTTCCATAAACCTAGAACAGAGTAGAAAGTCATTCAAGCTATGGATCATTTCAACACACTCCAATGTTTGTTGAGTTGTTACTGAAATAACCAAATACATCACCCCATCTTAGAAAAGGATGTTTCAGTACCGGCAGACCTACCAATCCAAATAAACATGTTTACTATGAGAGCGAAGCGGTCCATGGTATGTGTGGCATGACATACACATCTCTGTGATGGGTTACAGCTGCGTTTCCCACACCCAACAACACAAGCAGCATCTCATATTAAAATAAATTGCTCATACCGTAGCTTTCCATTTCAGTGCCATTGGCTTGCTGCCTGGAAAACCAGGAATAATTTGTCAGATTCTATTTGGGAAAATAGCTGTGAATACCCTGGTCCTGTGGAGGTCATAAAGAGTATGAAGGGGCATTAAACCGAGCCTTCACCAGTTCATCTTTTAACGGGCAGCAAAGACCTCAAGAGAAAGTGCTTAGAACAATCAAACATTAAAAGGGTAGTATGCTCCAGTGGAGGTTTCACTTTGAACGGTTTATTAACTCTGGGATCCTACTAACATAATAACCAATTTAGGATGGAATTAGAGACATTTGCTATACAAATTATGCATTGAGACATCTGCATTAATTCACTTTTTCTTAGTTAAAAGGAACATAAAGAACAGGGAGAACACTGGCGTGGTGCGAATGCACCCTCTCCTGCTTCAGCGTCGGGCCAACAACCTGGGGAGAATCACCTGGCCTGGGCGGCAAAATGTGACCCTTGAAAGCAGCTCGGTTGCCACCCCCTGACGAGGTACACATGCTCGCAATCAGGCCACGACTCAGAAAGGAAGCTCTTGGCAGAAGAGGGAAGAAGGTATAGCGGGGGGCAGTACCTCATCCTATGTTTTAGAGATTTATCTTAGCAGTTCATTTAACTTTCCTCTGCCACTTTTTGTCAACAAATGCCCTCAAGGCCCCAGAATACTGGCCCTATGTCAGTTCCCTGGGCCTTGACCCATTACAATTACAATAAACCAAAAAAATCCCCCGCAGACTCCACAAAAATAATCTTCCAAAGCCCATAAAAAATTGCCCAATTGGGGAGAACACCTCCCCACCTGGCAACATTGCCAATACAGAAGATATTTCCTCCTAATGTCACATTCCCTGCAGTGTTTCACTGGTATTTAACGTAAGAGCGCAAATTCATGGTTTACAATGCCGACACAGAGGTGGTGCCAGATTAGGGGATGGCGGTCGCCTTTGAGTTTTTAATGCAGGAAAAACACTGAAGTTGAATAAGCACTACATTTTACCAAGTCATTATATAACAGAGAATATAATGCAATATAATATATGAAATAATATCAAAAACTTAAAGAACAAACAATTTGAGCCTCACCCCTCACCCCTTATAGTATGATTCGTTTCTAAGCTAGCGAATCTCTTTCATTTTACAACATATGTCTTAGGACATATGGTTGGTGATTGTGTGGTAGACTCCAATGTATCCATTCCAATGTAAAAGCTGAAAGCCCTTATGTAAATTTAACAACTCTTCATTTATCATTATTTGTTTTGACAGAAAAGTGCAGGTCAACTATCACATCATGGATGAGAAACTGCAGTCTCAGTTCCAGTGGTCCACCAGAGTTTCAACAGAGGATTATCAGTTAGGTCCTGAATCATTCCTGAATGACTCATAGACTCCTGACTTGCAGCAGTGCGATGTGTTTGTGCGTGTGTATGCGCGCATGTGTGTATATATGTGTGTGTGTGGATATATGTGTGGGTGTGGATATATGTGTGGGTGTGTGTGTGTGTGTGTGTGTGAGAGAGAGAGAAAACAGATTTTACTATATATGGGGACAAAAATTTCCCAAACTGTGGTTAAACCAGGAAAATGTGATTAATCTTGACATTTTCCCTGCCTGAAGAAAGCAATTAAGGCCTAAGTGTTAGGATTAGTTTAAACATTATCACCCAGGTTAAAGATTTAGAGTTAAGGTTTGTTTTTCTGGGGGTTCAGTTAAGGTTCAGATTAGGTCAAATATAATTTAATGGGTATCAGTGTGGATGTCCCAATTAATCTAGCCACGTTATATGTGTGCCTCTGTATGTGTGTAATATCCCTTCATATCCACATGCATCTGTCCTCCAGTGACCTCCAGTCTAACATCTGGGTGTGGGTCGACGGAGAGGGTGTGTACAGTGCCTACATGTGAGACTGATGGGGGTTGGTGACGAAGGACAAAATGGCAGAACAGAGGTGGAACAGTGTCATGAAGAAGGAAAACAGGGCAGAACAGAGGTGGAACAGTGTCATGAAGAAAGAAAACACCAGAACAGAGGTGGAACAGTTTCATGAAGAAAGAAAACAGGGCAGAACAGAGGTGGAACAGTGTCATGAAGAAGGAAAACAGGGCAGAACAGAGGTGGAACAGTGTCATGAAGAAGGAAAACAGGGCAGAACAGAGGTGGAACAGTGTCATGAAGAAGGAAAACAGGGCAGAACAGAGGTGGAACAGTATCATAAAAGAGGGAAACAATGGCAGAACAGCAGCGGAACAGTTTCATGAACAAAGGAAAACACTGCAGAACAGAGGTGGAGGTTTACTTTCATCCCAATGTAAAATGTACCATAATGCAACAGCTCTGGGATCGTCAGTCATTAAGCTGTGGTGTAAATAACTTTACGCTGTTCAGTATACAGAAAAACTGAGGTCAGAAACAATGCTGACAATGAGTCTAAAGGTGATTGGGCTGTGCAGAGATGCAGTGTTAACATGGGCCATATACCAGAGATGCAGTGTTAACATGGGCCCTAACCCAGAGATGCAGTGTTAACATGGGCCCTGACCCAGAGATGCAGTGTTAACATGGGCCCTGACCCAGAGATGCAGTGTTAACATGGGCCCTGACCCAGAGATGCAGTGTTAACATGGGCCCTGACCCAGAGAGGCAGTGTTAACATGGGCCCTGACCCAGAGATGCAGTGTTAACATGGGCCCTGACCCAGAGATGCAGTGTTAACATAGGCCCTGACCCAGAGATGCAGTGTTAACATGGGCCATAACCTTTCGTACACCCTCAAATCAGAGGATACAACCCAGTCATGAGGGATTTCCTAAATATTAGTAAGTTACACAGTGCCTCTGTTTACTTTACATCCCCACCTCTCTCCCTTTCAGCACCCCCACCCCCTAGTCTCTCCCTCTCTTTCAGCACCCCCACCCCCTAGTCTCTCCCTCTCTTTCAGCACCCCCACCCCCTAGTCTCTCCCTCTCTTTCAGTAGCCCCACCCCCTAGTCTCTCCCTCTCTTTCAGTAGCCCCACCCCCTAGTCTCTCCCTCTCTCCCTCTCAGCACCCACCCACCCCCAGTCTCTCCCTTTCAGCAACCACCCACCCCCCAGTCTCTCCCTCTCAGCACCCCCACCCACCAGTCTTTCCCTTTCAGCACCCCCACCCACCAGTCTTTCCCTTTCAGCACCCCCACCCACCCCCTAGTCGCTCCCTTTAAGCACCCACCCACCCCCAATCTCTCCCTCTCTCCCGCTCAGCACCCCCACCCCCTAGTCTCTCCCTCTCAGTACCCCTACCCCCCTAGTCTCTCCCTCTCAGTACCCCTACCCCCCTAGTCTCTCCCTCTCAGTATCCCTACCCCCCTAGTCTCTCCCTCTCAGTACCCCTACCCCCCTAGTCTCTCCCTCTCAGTACCCCTACCCCCCTAGTCTCTCCCTCTCAGTACCCCCTACCCTCTCTCTCCCTCCCTCTTCCAACCCTAGTCTCCCCCAGTGTCCCCCCCCCCCCAGTGTTCTCCCCCCCCCCCAGTGTTCTCCCCCCCCCCCCCCCCCCCCCAGTGTTCTCTCCCCCCCTCGTCTGCCCAGTCAGCAGATGAAGCGCCAGAGTAACGGAGGTGTGGCTGACAGTGGAAGAGTCTGTTTCCTATTATTCACTGGTAAATACCTCAGCAACACTTCCATATTCAGCCGTTATCAGCACCATCCGATCTGTACACCGAGGCCCTTTCCTTACTTCACTACCAGTGATAGCCATGAGACGGACTGGTGAATGCAAAATCAACTGAATATGGATATTAAATATAGATGTGGTTGAGGTACCCTTCTCACTCTACATGAAATAAAAAGCTGTAGTACGTACATATGACTCAGCCAATATGAGAGCATGACAAGCTATCTTCCCCCTTTAAACAATCGCTCCCAAAGGAGAGTGGAGCAGCTAGCGAACAGCTGTTGCTCAAGATTTAAGAGGTTGAGGAGGAAAACAAGAGTTCAACCCAGCACAATCACTCAAGGTGAACTGGGCGTGTGATCACTCCGGGTGTAACGCGCGCACACACACACACACACGCACACGCACACGCACACGCACGCAGAAGTTGCTTGGGATCCATTCTACACTGAAGGTCGAACTGATAATTTAAAAATCATACATTTATACATTTTCAATAAAACAAATCATTTATCCATTACTTTACACCTCGGAAATCATATTATCTAGGTAAGATTACCTTGGTGAGTATGTTCTGAAACATACTACACATGGCAGTGCTATGTGTTGTGTAGTTAGATGAGAAGATGAGAAGAGTGTTTATCAGCCATCTGTAAACAGTCATGGAGTAATGGAAGCCAGCGCCCTGTAAGGTGGACTGGAACTACATGGAGCAATGGAACCTAACATTTTTGGAAATACTGTTAAAAATCTTATTTGTGTGTCTAGAATCAACTGGTAAATTAATTTTGATGCATTATCTCACAAAAGTGAGTACACCCCTCACATTTCTGCAAATATTTGATTTAATCTTTTCATGTGACAACACTGAAGAAATGAAACTTTGCTACAATGTAAAGTAGTGAATGTACAGCTTGTATAACAGTGTACATTTGCTGTCCCCTCAAAATAACACAACACACAGCTATTCATGTCTAAACCGCTAAGTGAAAATGTCCTAATTGGGCCCAATTAGCCATTTTCCCTCCCAGGTGTCATATGACTCGTTAGAGTTACAAGGTCTCAGGTGTGAATGGGGAGCAGGTGTGTTACATTTTGTGTTATCACTCTCACACTCCCTCATACTGGTTACTGGAACTTCAACATGGCACCTCATGTCAAAGAACTCTCTGAGGATCTGAAAAAAATAATTGTTGGTCTACATAAAGATGACCTAGGCTATAAGAAGATTGCCAAGACCCTGGAATTGAGCTGCAGCACGATGGCCAAGACCATACAGGGGTTTAACAGGACAGGTTCCATTCAGAACAGGCCTTGCCATGGTCGACCAAAGGAGTGCATGTGCTCAGTGTCATGTCCAGAGGTTGTCTTTGGGAAATAGACATGTGAGTGCTGCCAGCATTGCTGCAGATGTTGAAGGGGTGGGGGGGTCAGGCTGTCAGTGCTCAGACCATACGCCGCACACTGCATCAAACTGGTCTGCATGGCTGTCGTCCCAGAAGGAAGCCTCTTCTGAAGCTGATGTACAAGAAAGCCAGCAAACAGGTTGCTGAAGACAAGTAGACTAAGGACGTGGATTACTGGTACCATGTCCTGTGGTCTGATGAGACAAAGATAAACGTATTTGGTTCAGATGGTGTCAAGCTTGTGTGGCGGCAACCAGGTGAGGAGTACAAAGACAAGTGTCTTGCCTAGAGTCAAGCATGGTGGTGGGAGTGTCATGGTCTGGGGCTGCATGAGTGCTGCCGGCACTGGGGAGTTACAGTTCATTGAGGGAATCATGAATGCCAACATGTACTGTCACACACTGAAGCAGAGCACTATCCCCTCCCTTCGGAGACTGGGCCGCAGGGCAGTATTCCAAAATGATAACGACCCCAAACACACCTCCAAGACAACCACTGCCTTGCTAAAGAAGCTGAGGGTAAATGTGATGGACTGGCCAAGCATGTCTCCAGACCTAAACCCCATTGAGCATCTATGGGGCACCCACAAATGGAAGTTGGAGGAGCGCAAGGTCTCTATCATCCACCAGCTCTGTGATGTCATCATGGAGGACTGGAAGAGGATTCCAGTGGCAACCTGTGAAGCTCTGGTGAACTCCATGCCCAAGAGGGTTAAGGCAGTGCTGGAAAATAATGGTGGCCACACAAAATATTGACACTTTGGGCCCAATTTGGACATTTTCACTTAGGGGTGTACTCACTTTTGTTGCCAGCGGTTTAGACATTAATGGCTGTGTGTTGAGTTATTTTGAGGGGACAGCAAACGTACACTTTTCTACAAGCTATACCCTCACTACTTTACATTGTAGCAAAGTGTCATTTCTTCAGTGTTGTCACATGAAAATATATAATCAAATATTTGCAAAAATGTGAGGGGTGTACACACTTTCATGAGATACTGTATACAGGGTGTATGTTAACGTTGGATTGTGCCATCTGGTCCTGGATTCTGTGTTTCTGTCTTCAGCTGAACTTTTAAAATCATTCCAAGTCAAAGCAAATGTGAAGATCTTTTCATTAAGGAATATTCAATATTTACGGTAAATGTTTATTTCTGACCCTGTAGCATAAAGGGTGTAATCAGCCATAAAGCATTTAATTATCCTCACTAAAGTAGTAAAAGAAAAAAGCTCTTCAAAATGACGGGTCATGTTCAGCTAAGAATTTTCTTCAAAATGGCAGTCCATGTTCGGACCTACGATTTATAAATTCACAAAAATGTGTAACCATTTCACAAATAACATCCATGAAGCTGAAGCCACATGCACATACAGCAGTAACACGCAGAGTCACTGACAATGATGGACGAACACAGGCCATAAGACATAAGGAGAAAGACAATAGAAGTGAGTGTGGTAAGAGCTGAGGAGCTCCCAACATGCAACAAAGCCTGTCTTGTGTTTCCTCCACCCCCTCCAGTTTATGTGGATTGCACAAGGCTTGTAACATACCATGTACTGTAACCACCCTGAACGTCTCTCGATCCCTTCTTGCAGTCTCATTGCTTTGCTATATAAAGACAATTTCAATTGACACAGTGGGAGTGAAATTAAAATAATTGAGTTATTGCAGCCTGTTGAATGGCTTTCCTGACTCCAAAGTGAATGCTGCAAGATCATATCTTGTATTGGGTCATTTGGCCAATCTGCATGTATAGTCTACAGCTGAATACACAAGACATACTGCTGGTTAATCCAAGTAGTAAAATAGTAACTATGATATGATATTGAATAAATTAATTGTATGGGCAATTTAGTGAATGTTATATCCTGTCACCTCAGGTCATCAGGGCAATTTCATTGTAACAAAATAACCCTCAACACATCGATTTCCACTTCCTAATGTATGCCAAACTAAAATAATTGATTGCAAAGGTAAACAAACCTTACAAGCCCTATGAGCACTGAAGCCCAAGGCAATTGTATTTATTTTTACTCAGAGATTGAGTTTTACTCTGAGATTGGCCTTTGCAGGTGTTTTGAGTTAATTAGCTGATTAGAGTGTGGCACCAGGTGTCTTCAATATTGAACCTTTTCACAATATTCAAATTTTCTGAGATACTGAATTTAGGGTTTTCATTAGTTGTCAGTTATAATCATCAAAATTAAAAGAAATAAACACTTCAAATATATCAGTCTGTGTGGAATGAATGTATACATTATACAAGTTTCACTTTTTGAATGGAATTACTGAAATAAATCAACTTTTTGATGATATTCTAATTATATGACCAGCACCTGTATATTGACTGTCAGCTTTCCTTTCACACCAGATTTGATCCACTCTTATGAAATGTACATGCTGGTGCTCAAGGTTCCCTTTCTCTGGACTTTTTTCTCAGGAGTAGGAAAGTTTAGAGTCTTCAGACAGGGAAACTGACTGTATGGTGTGTTGGCAATGGAGCTACCACATTCCTCTACAGGGGAACCATGCTAGTCTAACTAGCGTGTGAGGAGTCACAACCACAGAGAGCTTAATAACACTGATAACCTACCTACTGAGGGAAGGCTTTGAAAGACAGAAATGACAGACACCGTCTTCTTTATTAAATGCTATATACAGAAATGCATAAGTCATGTCACATCTGCATCACCTATGTATTCGAAGTCAAATTCGAATGTCATGTTTTAATGTTACGTTTAAAATCAATAAAATAAATGTGTTTTATCAGGGGGAAAAAGCCTGCCTCATACAAAATATTACTGTAAGTATATATAAAAAATACAAAAAATATCTTGGCTCTGCAGAAGATATCAATATACAGTACACATCAATTCATCCATATATTAAAATGTGTCCTGATTAGTTATGGGGGTGGTGCCCAAGTAACTCTGATCCTTCCCAGCAGTCATCTAATAAGCCTGTATGCCCACACAGTACAGGATATAGCATCAGTCCCTCCCTCCCTCCCTCCCTCACCATACCAACTCCCTCAGTTACACCGTTGCTGACAATCACACTACACTGTGTTTGAGCTGGAGCTATAGGGGCAGATATAGAGCCACCTTGGGATTCATCACACCTTTACTGAAGCAAATGTTGATATTTTCAAAACAATGTATTTTAGATAGATGAGCAGAGTGTTGATTACCATCTGGGAAATGTCTTTTTTAAAAGGCTGCCAAATATACTGTACTGACTTAATTAAAGCGGATTGGAAGTATATGAACATAGTATACTATCTTCCAAGTTTGGACAACCTTTCTGTTTTAATACAGAACCAACCCAGTTTCTTTTGCTAGTTACATGCCAGACCGCTTTTCTTTTTTTACAAAAGTGTGTATAAACTATACTACCACATGCCTAATTCGTATCAATTATCATATTAGGAAAACTGCTCAGGCTATTGGCAAAATTTAAAAAAGCAACAGAGGTCAATAGTTGTGGTGGGGGTAAACTGAGAATGGGACAATAAAATAATGACTCCGCAATAATGCCTTAAACAACAGAGTGAAAGGGAAAATATAAATATACATAATACAAATATTCTAAAAGATACATCCTTTATGCAATAAGGAACTATGTAACATGGGGCGGGGGGGCATTTAATTACAGGTAGACTTAAACTGCAATCTAGTCATCAACACTTTAACAGAGCCTGGGGAATTTTGGAAACGATGGATAAATACTGTATAATTCAGTTAGGCAAATCTTTAAGGGACGTAAATTACCCAAGAAGACTCATAGATGTTATCTCTGTAATAAGAGTTTCTAACATGTGTTGAGTCAGACTGTTAATAACAATGTAATCAAAGTATGCAAGTTTTTCATATGCCACTTGGCCCAAAGCGTTTTTGGCTTGTAGTGAGTAGTACACTATTAAAAACCAAAAAACGAATACTATATGTTAAGTGAGCAATATGGATTGGTTTGATGCCATAAAAGACATTCACATGAACACCATCATTACGGATTCCAGCACAAGGGTTTGACCCTCTACAGTAGCTATGTTGTTCCATTATATTTAAAACAATGCATAGGCAGCTTGCTTAAAATGCAACTCTGCTCTTTGCTCTGCATTTATGAATTGCTTCCTTAAATCCAAAGGCAATGGGATTTAATTCCAGAGACTTAGCTGGTTATTGCAATTTGAATTTGAAGTCAATCAAGTTTCAGCCTTCTGGCCGAGGGCAACGAGGACCAGTGGACCAGTGGAAGCCAAGTCATATGGCTGTAGAATAACAAGGGGTACTAAAAGCTGTGGGGCACTTGTCTTCAAGTGGACTGCCTCGGTTCTTGTGCTGTTTCACACACTAATCTTTTCCTCATCAAGCTCTACCTTAATAAGTTTGGCATTAACATTGCCAAACTAATCCCCAAATCAGCCCAATGCATTTCTAAAGGCATAATATTCAGGGCACATTTTTTGTTTCAATCAGAAATCACTTGACTTGCTGACTTAAGAACTATAATGACCAATGTCTCACCTAGCCCTGGACCACTTTGAGTTAGTTTATCATGACCATCAGAGTTATACCGGCAAAAAAATGAGTTCTCTCTCTCTCTCTCTTTTGAGAAATTTTAGTCCATTTATTGAAACACTGAAATATCTCATGTACATATGTATCTAGACCCTTTATTCAGTACTTGGTAGAAACAACTTTGCCAGCTTAAAGTCTTCATGGACATGTCTCTAACGGCTTTGCACAACTGGATTTGAGCAGTTTCTCCCATTCTTCCTTGTAGATCTTCTCAAGCGCTGTCAGATTGTATTGGGAGCATCTGTGGACTGCAATCTTCAGATCTCCCTAAGTGTCTCGGATGTGTGCTTTGGGGTCACTGTTGTGCTAAAGGAAGAATATTCGACCCACCCTGAGTTTCCGTGCAACCTGGATCAGATTCTTCAATGACCCGTCTGTCCTTTTTGCTCTGTTCATCCTTCCCCTCAACCCTGACCCATCTCCCAGTCCCAGCTGCTTCCCCATATCATGATGCTCCCGCTGCCATGCTTCCCATAGGGATGGTATTAGCCAGCTGATGAGTGGTACCTTGTTTTCGCCAGACCGATTCCTTGACATTCTGGCCGAAAGGTTATACTGTGTTCTCATCAGGCTGGCAAATCTTTTTCCCCAGGCTCTCAGGGTCCTTTAAGTGCTGCTAGGCAAACTCCAGGTGGCATGTCGTCTTGTTTTTACTCAGGCCATTACCATAAATGCCTGACGGATGTGTTGCAGAAAAGGTTGTCCCGTTAGGTTTGCCCACTCTCAAACTCAGTTAAAGTAGCCATTGGGTTCTTGGTCACCTCCCTGAATCACCTAAATTATATATTTCAGTTTTTCAACGTCAATAAATAGGCACATGTGTTCTTACATTATCTAAAAACATGTCATTAGGGATTTTTGTGAGTAAAACTAAAAAAAAATTGTATAATGTGAGGTCTGAATATTTTCCAAAGGCATTGCACATGCCTTTGGAAAGTATTCAGACAACTCAAAATATTAAAAACAATTATAGTGCTTATCACTACTTTTATAGAAAATGCTATCACTACTAGATAAATTCTCAAGGACACACTCTCTTCCACTTTGAAAATAAGTTAAAATATGGAACAGGACAAGGTGACAGTTTGTTTTCCGCATTTAAGTATTTACCCTTGGGAGAGGAGAACAGACAGATTGAAGCCAGTAGGATTGTAATATTCTCATTACTTCAAAGATTATGTAGAGAAGTGAGGGTACTGCATAGAACACTAAAAATGTACAAGTACTTACAGTTGTGCTCATAAGTTTGCATACCCCGGCAGAAATGATGGCATTGATTTTGAAAATATGACTGATCATGCAAACAAAAACTGTCTTTTATCTAAGGACAGTTAATATATGAATCAATTTATTATCAAATTGTTGTTTGGCTCCTTTTTAAATCACAATGATAACAGAAATCATCCAAATGGCCCTGATCAAAAGTTTACATACCCTTGAATGTTTGTCCTTGTTACAGACACAAAAGGTGACACACAAAGGTGAAAATCGCAATTAATTATACACAGTATTAAGAACTAAGGGTATGCAGACTTTTGAACAGGGGTCAGTTCATTTTTTTCATTGGTGCCATGTTTTGTTTTATGAATGTGCCACTCTGTTATGACCTACAGCTGAATGTGAATCCCATAAGAAATAAAAGACATGTGTTTTGCCTGCTCACTCATGTTTTCTTTACAAATGGTACATATATTGCCAATTCTCCAAGGGTATGTAAAGTTATGAGCACAACTGTAATTGATGTGGTAGAAGGGGAGGCCACTTAAAGTTTTAAATGACAAAGAGGTATTAATGTCAAGGAAGCTATTACGGGGTTGGAAAATCTAATATAGATAGATATATGAAACATTGTTAGATCCTTAGAGGTCACAAAATAACTTTTTTGACAAAAGCAGGAAAGCATTTTTCAAATGGCCAAGGAAGACCTCTATATAATGAAGAAAAAATGTATAAATGCCTGACTGATCAGAAAATCTCCCCAGGAGGTAGGCATGGATGTCATCCAACACCATCAGCAATAGACTTCAACAGCAGACCTTCAGAGGCTATATTACAAGGTGCAAACTACTAGCTGGCCTTGAAAACAGGACGGCCACAGTTACAGTTCGCAAAAGAATTCCAAAAGTACCAAAAAGAGCCTGCAGAGTCCTAGACAAAGTTCTTACAGACAGATGTGTCAGAGATTAACATGTACCAGAGGGATGGTAAGAGAAAATTGTGAAGAAAAGGGAAACTGTCCAAAGAACACAGTGTACCATCACCTCATTAGTAAAATATGGAGGAGGGGGTGTTATGGCTTAGGCATGTATGGCCACAACTGGAACTGTCTCACTTGTCTTCATTAATTATATGACTGCTGATGGCAGAAGCAGAATACATTTGGAACACTCATTATAAATAGATCCTGTACACTCATCAGACCTCACTACATCCTACACCTCCAACATACTGCCCAAGCAACTGGGGAGTTTTTCAGGGCCGAAAAGGGAAAATGTTTTGTCCCCAGATGAATAGACATTTTACTTACGGAGGATGAAATTTTAAGGGCAAAAATGTATCTGTCCCAAAACACTTTGGTTCTGTGAAATAGTAAGACAATGTATAAATCAAGTGTTGTAATTCCTAAATTGGAAAAACAAATACATACAACCTCCGATAAACACTATCATGTATATTTAAGCCTTTTAGTAATTGTTTTATTTCAAATACAGTTTTGAGTATTGGGTCAAAAGAAGACAATTTATGACGGAGAGCATTGTAGTTTGTTGGGGTTTGTGTCAAGCACATTAAGGCAGAGGCTCTAATGTTAACAATCAAACACATGCAAGTGCAAGATCTTTCATAACTGACATTAAAAAATAAATAAAAGGTTTGTTCTTAGAATTAAAACACAATCCCATTTTAAATATTTTTTTGACAATATTTAAAATGTAGTTTTTTTATGTACACAAATGCCCAGGTACTTCTACAGTATAAACATTCCCTATCAATATGTTTAATGTAAAAAAGAAAATGCAACTGGATGTTGAATTTGGTCACAGAACATATACTGAGAGTTTCAGGCACTCCACACAATCTTCAAATGGAAGAGTTGCTTTTGAATGCCATGAAAATAAATGTTCTAATTGCAAAAGCTCCTATGTAGTTTGAGGCACACAAATGGACAACTGTGTTGGCACCACACAGATGGAGTTCTAAAAAGGTTTTAATTTTTACTAACATTAATGTACAGTGAAAGAAGGACTGGCTATAAAACCAAAACGGGCCCCTTTGTGACATCTGTCTTGTTAGGACAACCCACCTCCACGAAAAGACTGCAAGTGATGCCTTTCTGATAATGCATGTACCGTAATGCCTGATATCACCTTATTTGCAAGGTTCTGCTGAACACAGTACAAGACAAATAGTACAGCTTGCACAAACATTATGGAATCAGGCATCATGATGTGATGATGGACTCATAAGGACTTTTTTGAGTACAGTTTCAGTGAAAGGGAACATGAGTATGTTTGACTTAATGATTTTCCAGAACCATATTGGGTTACTGAGATTGCCCTGTGTTGCTTCACGATAAGAGCTTGACATCCACATTCCTGTAAATACTTTAAAATAAAATGATTTTAACCCAGCGTTAAAAGCTATGTCAAAGTCTACAAGTAAAGTTATAAAAAAAATAAAGACATGAACATGTCTGAAGACATCAACCAAAACGTAATGAATTTTGTGTTGACAATGTTTCTTAAAATGAAAGCAGCATCCATCTACACAAGGAGGGATTGTTTGGATCTAAGGGTCTGTCTGGCAAGCCTAAGCCTGATGACAGGTTTTCTGTCAATGATTCATCAGTAGGAAGAAAAAGAGCAGCCTGTTTGGAGAACAAAGCCTCGTCTACTAAAGTTGACAATGTAGACATAGATCAAAGCACAGCACTGTAAACAATGACACACACACACACCGAGGCGCACACATGCATGCACACACATTCACACGCGCACGCACACACACACACACCCCTGACACTTGGTCTTAAATGTATGGTAATACTGTCTTTTTTGTGCTGTCCTCTGGATTTATTGAAATTAGCAGTGATCAAGGTATTATATACTTCCCAGAAAGTATATTGCAAAATTGAATTGTTCACCAAAATGAGAAAACACAATGTTGGTTCTTCCATTCAGTTCCATTATGACGCACTTCTATTGCTATTTCTCAGTGTTTCCTAACAAGGCTTTGACCTGTTTACAGTATGTATGGTATACTGAGATATTGCTCAATACTTAAGTCCAAGCAATAGAGTTCCCCAAATAGTATGCTCCGGACAAATACAGCTGGTTTTTCACGGTCCAGTTCCCCCTGAAACTTATCTGGTTTTACAAGTGACTAGTTTCCTCTGCATCCAGTTTCAGAGGTGGCAGAACAGGTAAAAGGGGTTGTGGTGAAAAAAATCCTTAAGCCAGTATAACTATTCAAGACATTTCTGATAACATAGCCGCCACCTGTGACATGCCCAGTATCAGCCCATGTCGAGCTGCTTCCCACTTCTTATGTATGAAAATACTGTTGTGTTATCTAACCTGGATTTGTTCAACCTCCATCAAGAGATATGAGCCTTTGAGGCACGGTTGGTTATTGATTGACCTGAACATATATTGGACCACAGTTTGGAGCCCTGGTTCAGCTTTTGCCCATCAAGCAGTACGCAACGACATCAAGCTGATGACTGATGAGTGTTGAGTACCAGGAACCCATGCCAGCCAAACAGCCCACATCCTACAGACCTACTCCCATCTGCCCATCTTCCTGATTCAGTGATTTATGCTAGTAATCTCGCTGTGAGTGGAAAGATTGAGCAAGTGACTATTTCCTTTTGTCAAGCATTTATACACACTAAAAGCAAAAGGGTGTGAAGTGTCCTTTACTTTGAAACTGTGGGGGAACCCCTTCAATATATTCAATGAAAAACATCAAAGGATACTGCAAGAACTATATATACTTGTTATTCAACCTACCAGCTAAAAAAAAAAAACCCCACAGTTTCAATGTGAAGAATCCTTCAGGAACTTTTTCTTTTTAGAGCGTTAGAACAGCGTGCCATTTTAAGTGTTACTTTATTCAAAACAGTGATTTTTCTGCCTTCCCCTGAACCCCATGTACCCTTGTGTGCACACATGAGACCCTGCTGAGCAATGTGTTTTTTCAGTGATCTGCCCCTGGGCACTCATGCAGACAGACACACAGGCAGGAGACCTGAGAATTCCAATGGAATGTGTCAGGAATGAGGAAGCTTGCCCTTGGTGAGAAAGAATGCATAGTAGAGGTAGGACAGGGGTGAGGATGCAAGCTGTTAATCTGATAAAGGCCCCACAGAAACGGTTAACATCTCATCTCATCTGAAACAACTCCATATACAAGACATGGGTGTGAGTGTGGGTGATGCAGAGTGGCACATTTATCTGTACACCACGCCATCTCTTATAATACCGAAATGTGTTATTGAAGTGTACAGACATCTGTTGAATGTTGACTTTTTCTGACTTACAGATTTGGTTAGAATCGTGTAGAACTCGTGAAAATGACGTTTTCTGGTGACTTTAATACAGTGAGACTACAGTCAAAACGCACAACGAAGGAAGAACATCTAGGTTTTTTCTATTCGTTTAGCATTTCTTTAACCACTGATATTCACTTGTATTTATTTGGAAGTAGACATTCCGACTCACCTCTAAGACTTGAACATAACTTGAAGGGAACCATCCCCGGATTCCATCCAACTCTCCTTCCCACCAGCCGCCGGGCAACGGCTGAACTATCTTTATGATTTCTCCCACTTTGAAAGTCAAACCCTGCTGATGTTGCTCCCCGCTGAAGGAGTATAAACTTTTGCAATAAGATCCAGACATCGTTATCTTGTTTGGTAGCCTATAGCGTCGGATCCGCGTCTTGATTCGCACAGACTGATCCCCCTCCTCGAAAATCACTTTGAGTGTAACTTCTTGTCAAACGTGTATGCTAATGATGATTAACGTGGTTCCCGCATTCATTTCAATAATCGAACATTTCGTGAACCACGATAAAGTAGCCACCTTTTTAAATTAATAAAAAAGTAGCTCTAGTCAACTGCGAAGATGCGCTCTGTGTGAGCGTGTATACCGAGCTTCTCTGCCTGTGTGAAATGGAGTGTATTCATTCAGCAGATTCTGTCGCAAAACGTTTCTTAAACTACAGCAAAAGGAACGAAACAGGGAAGGCCTTACGGAACCATAAAATGTCCAACAGAAACTCTTATGTGCAACACTGCACGATTTGGATAAATGAGTAGCGTAGCCTACACCCACTTCCTTTCATTAAGTCCATACGCTCCTTAAATTCCTCTTGCGCATTGCTATGACATAAGTCGGTACTCTCATCCTTGTTGCATGAATAGAGTATGTAAGAGGGCTTGTGCATATACGACTTACCTGTTATATCATCTGCGAGTGTACGGGTAACTTGAGGGCTTTTAAAGTAATCAATTGGGTGTATATTTAATGGCTAGGATTTTCACTGTATTTCTTATTTAACTTTTTTTAACCATTCAAGTCGAAAAGAAGCAGCATCTCGTTTACAATGACGCCCTGACAGAAGGAAAGGGAATGGAAATAAATTAACTACAAGTGTAGGACAACCTATTACAGTGCCAGCAGCACCAAAACAACTGCAACCAGTGTGTGTGCGTGCGTGGGGTTTGATGGAGAAACAAAAATGCTTTCATCCCGTTTGTGCCAAGAGATGCTGATGACGACTCTCATGAATGCAGATACTTTTGAAATCTGTATAACAACTGATTCTGTAATAGAACCTAGAGTATGAAGTACAAATTCAATGTATGCAATGAATCGAAAATAATGATAAACACATTCTGGAAATTAAATGTTTATTCAGTCCAGATTCGAGAAAAGAACACAAGGTGGCGACAAAATACTTCATTTGAATAATACACATTAACACAAATGTCCTATTTTTCCAAAGGGTATTATATAATTGGCCCAAACATAAAGCCATTAAATTAGTCTAATAAAACAGGTTACACAGCGGCCAAGACAAGCATGCAAGGTATTATATAACTCATTCCCGTCTTTTGTTGAGTCTTCTGAGTCATACAGTAATTTTCCTCGTCTTCATGGTTCTTTGCTCTGTTGAGAGAAAGGTTTTGATATAATTTCTTTACTTATGAATGCTATGGCACTAGAGAAAATTGTTCCAGTTGGGATATAATTTCCAATATATACTTTTGAACTCATATCCCTGCTCTTGGCTTTCATCTTGTTGATCTGGGACTCAGCGCTGTCAGCCCTCTCTTCTGCCTCCTCCAGGTCATGCTGCACCTTTCTGCACCTAGCCAGGTTCATGTTAGCCTGCTCTTCCTAAGGGATTCAACATCAACATGGTTCACATCATGTTCATATGACAAGCAGCAGTTCTGAGCTGGGTTAGTGTGGACATTGGCCCACCGTGAAATTGTCCTCAAACTCTACACCCACTTATGGAAATGGCATTTGTTTAGGTGATTTGGTGAATCTTACAACTTGCCCGTCTGAGGGCATAGTGAAGCTATCACCAGATTGTTTACACCTGTCAAATCCTCTCAGATCTCCACAAGTGCATTGGGTGTAGGTCTTTGCGGTTTATGCAAGATGAAACATTTACTCACAGCTTCCTCAGCATGCCGTTTGTAGGCCTTTACTTTGAGCTGCAGCTTGTCCACCAGGTCCTGCAGCCTAAGGACATTCTTCCTGTCCTCCTCTGCCTGGAAAATATGAATATTACAGTTTTATGTTTATCTTTTTTTTGCCCTTGTCTTAATTTTTTACCCATGTTGCCCCTGCATCGTGCTTCATCCTCAAGTACTGACTGTGCCTCCTGGGGCCTTGTGCCTTGACCACCCATTTCACACAATCTGGTATTGCCTTTATTTTGCTCTTGCCGCTTCTCCCCCCTTGTCCACCACTTGGCCACCGTAGCGATCCTTTTCGCCCTTCCTGCACTTGCTTGCCAGTTGAAATGAAAGACAAGCCCATTAAAATCAGCTACCTGGTAGGTGAGCTCCTTGACTCTTCGCTCATATTTCCTGACTCCTTTAATGGCTTCAGCTCCTCTCTTTTGTTCAGCCTCCAGTTCTCCTTCCAACTCTCGGATCTGCAACCCAGGGGGTCTAAACATTTGCAACTGAACTAATTCTAAGACAGTTTAATTAATATGCACTTCTCAAAACAACATGACACCATATAGCAATAAGGCACGAGGGGCTGTAGCATATGGCCAGTATACCACGGCTAGGAGCTGTTCATAGGCACCATGCATGCCGGAGTGCCTGGACATAGCTCTTAGCCGTGGTTTATTGGTAATGAGATGCCTTATTGCTATCATGAATTGGTTACCAATGCAATTAGACCAGTAAAAAGTGATGTGACGATACATACACCATTCACATGAATGGGTAAGTGTGTCCAAACCTTTGACTGGTACTGGTCTATAGTCATGTTTTTTGCTGTATGTGGTGTTATTTAATATTTTGTTTATTACTCTGAGTTTTTAGAGCCTAATCATAATAGTCGGCACCTCCTCTGGATATTATCAATGTGAGAGCTCTGTTTTTGCATATCAAAAGACTTTAAATGTTAATAAGAGCTCACCCTGGACTCCAGTTTCTGGAGCTGTTTCTTGCCTCCCTTCATGGCCAGGTTCTCAGATTCATCTAGACGGACCTGCAGGCCCTTAACTGTCACCTCCAGGTTCTTCTTCATCCTCTCCAGGTGAGAGCTGGTGTCCTGCTCCTTCTTCAACTCCTCGGCCATCATGGCTGCCTGCATTTTCAGACAGAAGATCACGACATACAGTATTCAAAGAGGGATGAGTATAACAGTGGTTCAAAGTATACTTGGTAAATCCTCTGGAAGTTACTCACATCTGTGATGGCCTTTTTGGCTTTCTCCTCTGCATTCCTGGCCTCCTGGACAGCATCTTCCATCTCAGCCTGGAGTTGGGTGAGGTCAGCATCCAGTTTCTTCTTGGTGCTCATCAAATTTATATTCTGTAAGGCAAGTTCTTCAGCTTAAGAACATTATCGATTAGGCTTAGCTATAATAATGTAATCTTTCATTTTAAATATTTTGTTGTATGTTGTGCTGTTTGATATTTGTCTATTTCTCTTGTGTATTGTATTTATTTATTTATTCATTTATTTGTGTTTATTATTTATAATTCTTTGTGGTTCTTTGTGTTGCCCTGTCCTCTGCAATTGCATGACTTTAGAAAGGTTGCCATGGAAGATGAGCATTGGTTTGCAAAAAATATTAAACTAACAATAACATAACACTGTAAACACAGTATATGATTTACTTGCAGCTTATTAAGTATACAGGGTCAAGAAACACTAACCTGGGAGTGCAGCAGCCCAACTCTCTCACAGGTGTCTGCCAGCTCCTGCTCTGCCATCTTGCGACTCCTCTCTGCCTGCTCCAGGACCGCCCTCAGCTCTTCCACCTCGGCCTGCATCAGGGTGTTCCTGCGCTCTACCAAGGCAGCCTGTTCCCTTAATTCCTCTTGGCTATGCAGAGCCTCATCCAGGTGCATCTGAGCATCCTGAAAAACCAGGGACAACCATGTCTAAATGTATTAAATGTATTAAATATGTTAACCATATTTACAGTCACGTTGGGACCAATGTCTCGTTTAATTATTGCAAGAAACATAAAAAACACACACACACAGAAAAAAACAACTTTCTGTACTGTTTTGTAAATAATTTATTATAAATGTATTCATCAAAATAAATATTCCCCATTAACTACCCTATGTTTGACCAGCAGTTCCTTAATTCCACCACTTAGCACTTTGTGTGCGCATAATGACTGAGCATAAACTTACTCAAACATTTGAAAAATGGAAGTGCAATGATGCTACATGGAATCCAAGAGTCGCCAAGGTCAAACTATCAGTTTTTTTGTCCCTTTGCATCACTGATGGTCATTATACTTTTCCCAGTTGCATAATGTGGAAGCCTTGGAGGGGTTGAGTTAAGAGCAGAAGCCAGATTTCAATTGGATCTTGTGTTCAATATATGACGGGGTGAATTGAATATTTTACCAGTACACCGTCTTGGAAAACAATCTTCCACTTTTTGTTAAAATGGATCTTAATAAAAGAGAAAGCAACCCTCACCTTAAGTTGTCCCTGGACATTTCTAAGCTGTTTCTGGGCCTCAGCAGACTGCCGGTTAGCGTGGCTCAGCTGAACCTCCATCTCATTAAGGTCTGTCTCCATCTTGCGTTTAAACCTGAGAGCATCGTTTCGGCTCCTGACCTCAGAGTCAAGGCTGTTCTGCAGTGACTCGATCAACCGCTGGCTGCTGCGTTTCAGCTGCTCCATTTCTTCATCCTTTTCTGCAAGCTTCCTGTCCACTTCCCCTTTCACCTGGGCCAGCTCTAGATGCACATGTAGGATTTTGGACTCCTCGTGCTCCAAAGAGGCCTGAGAGATACAAGAATGATGACTGAAGAATACTGACTTTAAAGTGTACATGTAATTGACTGCATAAAGAGAGCAATTTTAAGGTTTCCTATTAAAGCACTGAATAAAGTACTGTATCTTTTCATCTACACTATTGCTAAAACATTACCTCTGCTTCCTCAAGAGATGTCTGGATCTCTGCTTTCTCAGTCTCTATAATCTTCTTGGCCTTCTCCACTTCATGGATGATCTTCCCAGTTTCACCAAGTCTGTCACTCAGGTCTGTGAGTTCCTCTGGTGACCACATAGAAAACAGAAATTTGGTCCACATACGGTATGTCAAAGTTCCATTTGCATGTTAGTCCTTTTTAAATCTAAAGAATCTCAAAGTGCCAATGCTCAGCCATACGTTGCAGGATCTTATTCTCTTTCTTCGTGGTGTCTAGCTGGTCCAGGCACTCCTCATAAGAATTCTTCATTTTGAAGAGTTCAGTGCTCATGGAACGAAATTCTTTCTGTGAACCCTCCAGCTCAGCCTGGCTCTCCTCATACTTGTGCTTCCATTCAGTCAAAATCTGAAGTGAGAAAGGATTTCTCAAGATCTTCTCAAATTATTGGGTTTACATAAAAATTATTTGAGTTCTCTCCAAGTTAATAAAGACCTTATCAAAGTTCCGTTGCCTCTTGTCCATGTTAGTGGCCCAGGCATTATTTTTCTCCTGTTCCATTATGAGGTCCTCCACCTCTCCCTGCAACCTCTGCTTAATCTTCTCCAGAGAGGAACATTTTGCATTCACAGCCTCAATGGTCTCTTCAGCATCCTGAAGACGCTGGGCGAGCTTCTTCCTATTAGACAAGGGAATAGAGAGTAATAGATATGGAAGATTCAGCCAACTCTATTAGATATTAGGACATTGACTGGTTCCGATACTACTTTTTATACCACTATATGCAAATTTAAATGTCTTTGGCATCAGAGATCATTAATACTTGGACTCCTCCAGCTCTTCTGTTCTTTGGATGGCGTCCGTCTCGTATTTAGTTCTCCACTGAGCCACCTCTCCATTGGCCTTAGACATGCTGCGCTGCAGCTCTGCCTTGGCCTCCTGCTCCTCCTCAAACTGCTCTCTCAGAAGGTCACAGTCATGGCGGGCAGATTGGAGGGTGTGGGCTAAGGCATTCTTGGCCTGTACCAAACACATCCAGTATTTAACATTTGTTTGACTTGATGAGAACTGTTGAATCAGTTGTATTACTGTACCTTAACCTCCTCCTCAGCCAGCCTCTTCAGTTCTTCGGCTTGTAAAGTCAAAGCCTGTTTGTTTTTGGTCAGCTGGGATACCAAAGATTCTCTTTCCTCAAGCTGACGAGAAAGCTCACTATTTTCTGTTTGGAATCTTGCTATTTGCACAGTGAAGTCAGTGACTTGCCGCTGATTTTCATCATTTTTGGCTTTTAGCTCACTGAGTTGGTCTTCGAGGCTTCGGCACATTTTTTCCATGTTACACTGCCAGAACAATACCTTTCTTTATAACCCCAAAAGTCCTTAAACATTTTCAAAATATCTTGTCAACTTGTCAACTTACCTTTGATTTGGACAGTGACTCCATGTTGCTAACAAGGTCATCAATCTCCATTTTATATTCTCCCTTCTCCTTCTCTAGCTTCTGCTTGATGCGCTGCAGGTTGTCGATGTGCTCTCCTAGCTCTGCCACAGAATCTGCATGTTTCTTACGCAGTGCATTAGAAGTAGCTTCGTAGTGCAGAGTTGACTCCTCCAGGTCTCGTCTCAGTTTCTGAAACTCTGACTCACGCTTCTTGTTCATCTCAATCTGAGCAGTGGTGGCTCCACCAGCTTCTTCAAGCCTTTCACTGATCTCCTCAAGTTCTCTGGAGATATTTGATCTCTGCTTCTCCACCTTAGCTCTGGCAGCACGTTCTGCCTCAATCTCCTCTTCCAGCTCTTCAATACGGGCCTGAAAGAAACAGAACATACATCAAATACATTGTATGTTTGTCAGGAGTTTCAAAACATATCAACATAATGGCTTAAACATGTTTATTTTTTATACCTGATGTTCCTTCAGTTTCTTCTGACACTGGGCATAAAGGGAGTGCTCCTCTTCAATTTTCCCAACAAGATGACAAATTTCAAAGTCTTTCCTAGAAGTTTAACATTAATTGAAAGTTGTTAAAATCTAGATACAACTTGATAGAAAGCATGCAGCATAGTATTTCAGTTTAATTCCTCTTACTTCTTCAACTTTTCATCAGATTGCTGTTTTTCATTCTCTAGATCCATTATGGATTCTTGGGCAAGTTTTAAATCTCCCTCAAACTTCTTCCTGGATCTCTCAAGGTCCATGGAATGTTTCTTCTCATGTTCAAGGGAGCCCTCTAACTGTAACATGACAAGATTTAAGACTACACCATGGTTTGTACATCATGACACACAGGAAGGCTCATTTTGCACTGGACTTTAAACTCACATCATCTACTTGCTGTTCCAGCTTAGCCTTAGCTTTGGTCAGAGTGTTGACTTTGTCTTCCTCTGCCTGGAGCTCATCCAAGACTTGCTGATGGGCCTCTTGGAGGGCTTTTTTCTCCTTGGATACTTTAACTATGGTTTCATCTAGTGTTGACATCTCTTCAGTCAAGTTTTTCACCTATTCAGACAAACACAGAGAAGAAGATAATAATGTTATACTGATAAAGTATCCTTACTGTAGAATTGATGTTGGGGTAGTCGCTTTAACCTTGTTTTCAGTGGCATGTTTCTCTTTCTCAACTTTAGCCAGGGTGAGCTCTAGATCATCAATGTCCTTCTTCAGCTCAGAGCACTCATCGTCCAGTTTCCTTTTCTTGGCGGTTAGCTCAGCATTGATCTCCTCCTCATCCTCTAGCCTCTCACTCAGCTCTTTAGCTTTGGCCTCAAGCTGGATCTTGCTCCTGACAAGACTTTCACATCTTTCTTCTGCATCTGAAAGGTTTTCACTTTCCTAGAGAAACATTTGCAAAACATGTTTAGACCAAATATTTTGTAGTTCATGAAAATTTGGGTTGCAACTAACTGGTTGCAGTTTTGAAATAAAAGTATTTAGTAGAAAGAATTTCAGAGTAGTTTCTAGTATAAATTACAAGAATTACTATAGATTGCATGAATTACCAACATTTGTGAAACTCTACGACCCTAATCAAAATCAAACAGTTACTTGGATTCCAGACTATATTAAATAATATTTAAATTACATACAGAAGCTACTTGCAGCTGAAGATCGTTTTTCTCCTGCAGAAGAGACACCATTTTCTCCTCCAGTTCCTTCTTTTTGGCTTCGGCCTTGGCCAGGGTCTCCTTACACTTGGCAAACTCTTCCTTCATGGTTGCCATCTCCTTCTCTGTCTCAGCACTCTTTAGAAGGGGTTTGATCTTGAAGTAAAGCTTCATCCATGGCCAGTGTTTCACGTTCATGAAGGAGCGGATGTTGTACTGGACGATGAAGATAGATTCTCTGCATGAGGAGTTCATTATAACGTATGTTTATTAATGACCTTGGTGACAGAAAGGCAATACTGTGACATAATTAATGCTTCAAAGCCAATTTGTCAATTGAACAGTCCTACCTTCTTTCCATCATCTTTTTGAATTCCTTCCTCATTACAAAGCCTCTGCAGACAGCTTGAGTCATTGTAACCAATGCTGCCAGCTTTTCATCTCTCATCTCCTCCAGGGTTCCTAGCAGCCCAGCCTTGAAAAACACCTGAGAGAAGGAGGACATGGTTGTGCCAGAGAAAGTGATTTTAAAGAAATTCTAAGGTTAACATTGTGGTTTGTAATTGTGAACATAGTAAGGCTCCTCCTACCTTGGTGTGCCCAAATTTGTACTGAGTGCGGTCCACATCAATTGACCCCAAGAGTCTTTCTGAAGCTTTCTTGTTGTCAATGAACTGGCCATCTGGGATAATGCTGGCATTCAATACTTTGTATCTGTTTAAATAATTATTGATACATACATTAGCTATGTTATTTGCTAGGATTCAATTAGCATTTTGGCAAACTGGCGTAAATGACTGCATACCGTTGCTTGAAATCCCCATAAAGTATTCTGCTTGGAAAACCTTTTCTGCAGATTCTGATACCTTCTAACACACCATTACACCTCAACTGGTGGATCACCAGAGAATTCTCCATGAAACCTAAGATGTACGAATTGTTAGATGCATTTTATCTGAAGAGAAAGAGTGTTAACTAGTATTCCGTACATATTTTGTATTACCTGGAGTCTTGGTCTCGTTGGGAATTAAGCAGCGCACAAAGTGAGGATGAGTGCATCTGAGGTTTGTCATCAGCTTGCCCAAGTTCTCCTTTGGGATGAAAGTAATATGTTTCAGCAAAACGTTTGAGTCTCAACATCTTAATAGTATTGATTAGTGATTGATGAATCCCCTACCCTAAAAAGGGCAGACACGGTTTGAAAGGATCCACCTTTCTTCTTTGCCCCTTTTTTGCTAAGATCTGTCAAAGAAACAAGCATAGGTTGGATAGGATGTGTGATGTCTGCAACACTGAATATGTTATACTTAGAAGAATTATATCGTGCATAGATCCCATACCATCGGCTTGTGTAAAGCTTGCATACAGGAGAGCCAGCAGTTTAACTGCTGACTTCTGATATAGCTGTACCACAGATTCATTCAGAGGGTCCTTATTCTTGTCCAGCCAGCCACAGATGTTGTAGTCCACAGTTCCAGCATAGTGCACCAGAGAGAAGTGAGCATCAGCCTTGCCTTTGGCAGGTTTGGGTTTCTGAAAGCAGACTGTCTTTCCCAGATGCTGGTCATACAACTTGCTCTTGAAGGTGGTGTCTGAAGCCTTGGGGAACATGCATTCCTCTTCGAGGATGGAGAAGATGCCCATTGGCTTTTGAGGAGAGATGTTATTAAAAGGTTGATTAGAGTAAACATTTGTTTGTATTTTTCCAATAGAGGTTGCCTCAACTTACCTTCTCAATGAGCTCAATGCAGGCAGCCAAGTCCATTCCAAAGTCTATGAACTCCCATTCAATTCCTTCTTTCTTGTACTCTTCTTGTTCCAACACAAACATGTGGTGGTTGAAAAACTGTTGCAGTTTCTCATTGGTGAAGTTGATACACAGCTGCTCCAGGCTGTTGTACTGTAGAAAGTATTTGACGTATTTCACATTGAAGACATTGTTATTTCAGTAACTGTATCATCAAATTAAGTTCAGCACAGAGGACATTCAATACTTACATCAAATATCTCAAACCCAGCAATGTCCAGGACACCAATAAAGAACTGTCTTGGCTGCTTGGTGTCCAACATCTGGTTGATTCGGATAACCATCCACAAGAACATCTTCTCATAGATGGATTTTGCCAAGGCCATAACTGAGTTATGGACCTAACAGTAGGACAACAATGCAACTTAATTGTAATGATCACCGCAGACTTATTGATATGTATTTATTTAAAATTGTAAATATAAATTTTGTGTTTCACCTGTTGGACTGTCTGCCCCTTGGTTACATACTCATTTCCGACCTTAACTCTCGGGTAGCAGATAGCTTTTATCAGGTCGGCAGAGTTCAAGCCCAGGAGGTAAGCAACTTTGTCAGCCACTAAAACAATAATGGCATCAGATAAAGAATTTCAACAACTCTGTCCCAAGGTAAAATCTATGACATGGAGGCTGTTATTTTTATTTGAAATGAAGCCATTTTTACCCTCTGTGCCATCTGGCTCTGCTTGCTCTTCTCTCTGCTTCTGCTTGAACTTCATGTTTCCATGATGCATCACAGCACCGGTCAGCTTGAAGATGCCCATCTTCTCATCCAGCGTGAAGCCCAGGATGTCAATAGCAGTCTAATGACCAAATAAATAAAGTTAATAGACGCAATATTAAAACAGCATTAATCAAAAGTTATAAGCACCATTCCACCACTGCATTGTGGTGAGTGTGCAAAAAGATTTTGTTAGGTTATTGACCAAATCAAAAATGCCTACATCGGTAGCGACCAATTCATCTTTGTCGATGATGCTGGTCACAGTGATCTGCCCCTGACTGATCATAGGGAAATCATATGGGTTGGTTGTGATGAGCAGCATCTCTGTGGATAGTAGAAGGATAGTTTGTGAAGAATGTCATCTCTACACTCAGCTTCAATGTAATCAGTGGATCACTGATGGTATCATTATTCATCTGATCGTTACCAATCAGCTCTGGCTTGTGATTAGTCATGATTTGATAGAAGATGTGATAACTTCTCTCATCAGCAAGCTGGAATGTCACTCTAGACTTTTCCAGCAGGTCTGGGGGAAGAGTGAAGACTGTCAAGGACATACATTACCTCTAGTCTAGATCATACACAGGAAACAACATAGACTCACAGGTCTCAATATCAGCTGAGGCAAGCTTTCCAGTGGTTCCAAAATGAATCCTGATGAATTTACCCTGTTTGAGAAAGAACACTTGATGATTGCTGGTTTGAACTATAACACATCATCATCATTATTTTAAATATAACTGTAAGATGCTTAACTTACAAATCGAGAGGAGTTGTCATTCCTTACGGTTTTGGCATTACCATATGCTTCTAACAGGGGGTTGGCTGCAATGATTTGATCCTCCAGGGAACCCTATATTATATATATAGTGATCAGTCAATATTTTGCCAATGACTACTATTTTGGCATTTTCTTGCATCAGATGGGTATTATACATGGTTATGGTTGTTGTTGGCTAGTAGCAGCCAGGTATCATAGTGCCACTCACATGCATTTTGACACTAGTAGATTCTTTCTTCCCAGACACTGCAATTGTTGCAAAGTACTGGATGACACGTTTAGTGTTCACAGTCTTTCCTGCACCAGATTCTCCGCTGATTTCAGATAAATATGTCAGATTGGGAAAAGAGCAAGATGACTTCAGTACAGATGATTACAGTAAAGAGTTCCTTTTTGGTAAAGAGTCAGGCTTAGTCTGTTATAAAACAGTTTAATCGTGTTGAATGCTTCTTACGTGATGAGGACAGACTGGTTCTCTCTGTCTGTGAATATGGAGGGGGAAAAAATCTAGTTTAATCATTGCAAAGAATAAATTAATACGTTGAAATAACATGAAAAAAAAGAGGTTTCAATTACAACCAAATATCAACCTTACCTGTGAGCATGAACTGATAGGCGTTGTCAGAGACAGAGAAGATGTGAGGCGGAGCTTCCATGCGTTTCTTTCCTCTATAGGCCACTACCACCTCCTGGTTGTAGACTGGTAACTTCTTATAGGGGTTCACAGTGACACAGAACAACCCAGAGTAGGTCTGGAACACAGTATGATGTGCCTCTTATGTAACCTGTGACCTTTGGCTTATCTCATTGATGTTGTACTGAAGTGAATGTATTCTTAATTGTATACAGTATGAGAAGTCTGCACTCACGTAGATCATCCATGCTGCGTAACGTTCTTTGAGGTTATACAGCACAGTGGCTTCATTCAGATGAGTCATCATGGCCATGTCTTCAATCTTATCAAATTTTGGAGGATTCATTGGATACACGTCATCTTCTGTCACTGTTACAACCTTAGAAAGTTGGTTAGGAAAGTTAGACCAATATGTAGCACCACAGGTAATTCATAGTATACAGCTCATAGTATACAGGGTTAAAATTTAGAGACCTATGCAAATTGAAAGCTTCTGTTCCTCACTCAAAACTTTCCTTTTCAACTTTTTTGGAAAGGAAAGAAAAAGGTGCAGGGGTCTCTTCCTTTTTTCCGGAGCTGTATGTTCATTATTATTTGAATAATTTAGCAATACAGTCTGTTGTGTAGTCAGACACATACTTGTCCTCCAGTCATCTTCACGGTGATTTTGGTACCATCTCTCTTCAGGATGTTGCCTTTGAGGTACATCTGTTTGCTGTCGGTCAAATAACATGCTGTCTTAGAATCAAAATGACTGTTCTGAGCGGCAATCCTTTCTCTCTCCGGTTTCCGGAGGTATGTGGCCGCCTCCCCGAAAATGGCCATCTCTGCATCTGTACTCATGGCTTGGCTTTTACTGGCAAGAGAAAGCAGGGTGTCAGAATGGGTACAGAAAAGTAACTTTCTATGATGGAGAGATCCAGTTCAAGGAATCTCATAACAAAAAATGAGAAAGGACTTTAAGATTATGTTTCTCTAACCTTACCCAAATACACGTTGAAACAGAAAAAAAGTTAGCTGTTTTGTTTTTCTGAACTGAGAATAAAAATGGTTAAAAAAAAAACTGTTGAATTAGTTTTTTATGTTTTTACAAAAAAATCGAACCAGACCCTAACACACAAACCTATGTAGCAGAGTCCCTAATATTACTCAACAGTGTCTTCACTCAGCCATATCCCTCCGTTACTGCAAGAACTCCCTGGAGCGACTTTTATTCAGTTGATTTGGTCCGGCCCTTAAATCCCGCAACAGCGGGACGACACCCCCCCCCCTCATGGGGCTTAAAGTATTCTTGGTCTGAGTGTCATGGTGGCCAGACAATGGTTTTCAGAGGCAGAGTCTGTTTATGTCATTAACCAGTCAGTTTGCATTTGGGCTGAAAGAGCCAAGGTCCTTTTTGGAGATCTAATTAAAGCTCTGGTGTAATCGCGCAGTATGTAAGACATGCAGGGAGGGTTGACTAGTATACTCTCAGGCTTATGACTTATATGTCAGGCTTAAGCCCCAATCTGTTTTTTTAAGACAATTGAAATTCCAAAGTTATGATGGTGACTTTTGAAACACTGATTGCCTTTATAACTGGACCATAGGAAAACAAGACAAAAAACAGAGGTGGGGTGGGCACCCCCCCCCCCCCCCCCCCAAATGTCAATCACAGTGGCCTAAACAGATAGTGTAGTTCTAAAGGACCCACACAGATAACGATTTAGAGCAGTTATAGGAAACGTATCCATGCCTTTCTGAACACGATGGAATGACTTTCTATTACGGAGCCTAATCACGGGTAATCCTGAGATAGCTAGCCGGCTTTAGGCCTGACGGCATGTGTGTGAGTGCGTGTTCAGTGAGGGACGGTGACATTGGAGCGGAGGACTATTTTGGCTTTCTTGGGGTAGCCCATTTTGGAAATGTTGCCATACATTCTCCGGAGGCTCTCGTCTGATCTCTGAAAATACCAGTCTCTCAACTTAAACTAAATCTACACGCACACGGCAACCCCCGCCAGGTCTAGGTCAAGCCATTAAAACACACAATAATTGGCTATGGGAATCTTTAGGAAGATGGCGTTACACCTGTTATATCATTGCCTTGTTTGGCAAGATCATTTCAACAAATAAAATTACATAGAAATAATACAGTGAAAAGGAGGCCTCAGTAGAACTGTGAAGTGTCTATGCAGTGCGAATGTACATGTTAAGTCAAAAAAAGAGTGAATGGAAATATGCACCATATTATTCAAAGAACAGCCCAGAATCAGTTACGCATTAGCTTAATGTATTGTATTGTACTGAAGGTCCAAGGTTGTGCGACATACACAAACCCAGATACCCAGACTGACAGGCATGCAGACAGACAGACAAAAAGGCAGACAGGCAGGCATACAGACAGACAGACAAAAAGGCAGACAGGCAGGCATGCAGACAGACAGACAAAAAGGCAGACAGGCAGGCATACAGACAGACAGATAAAAAGGCAGACAGGCAGGCATACAGACAGACAGACAAAAAGGCAGACAGGCAGGCATGCAGACAGACAGACAAAAAGGCAGACAGGCAGGCATACAGACAGACAGACAAAAAGGCAGACAGGCAGGCATGCAGACAGACAGACAAAAAGGCAGACAGGCAGGCATGCAGACAGACATCCTTTGTTTCAACTCATTTGTCTGTCTGTCTGCCTTTTTGTCTGTCTGTATGGTACGTAAGAAGTGCCCATCAAGCCCATCAAGCCAATCCAACCTGTTGGTGTTGCTTCAAGAAGCATATGGTGAAATATCTTCAGATTACCTCATTAAACGGACAACTAGAATGCCAAACATCTGTAATTGCTGAAGACTGAGGATTCTTTGACGAAAGCAAAGTTTAAAGGACACAATTATTAGTTCAATTAAAAATCATTATTTCTAACCATGTCAATGACTTTATTTCCTATTATTTCTGCTATATTTCCTATTCAAACTAATTTAATGTATGCCTTCCTGGAAAACAAGGACATTTCTAAGTGACCACAAACTTTTTAACGGTTGTGCAGATTATCGGCCCATCTTAATCAAGTAACAGAACATAAATCATCAGAAAGGTTTGTATTTTAGCAAGATGTTTTTTATTTTATTTGTGCTTAGTGTTTCCCTCAGTGGATAAAACAGAAAGGCCATATACACCATGCCAGTCTTTTAGAGCTTTGCGACAATGTCCAGAAGTGGGGATAAGAAATTAGAGGGTCCAGGCAAAATCCATGTGAGTAGAACTCTAATTCTTCTCTCAACACAATGACAAGGCCAACTTTAATGTCTTCAGCATGTTAACAGACAGATCACTTTCTGAACCTTGTTACTGAATTAATTAATTTTGATTGATTGTGCCTTGGTCTTCTCCAGGGTGGCACACTGGGGGTTTTAATGGCCTCCTCAGCATCCTGGAGATGTTGGGCAAACTCCTTTAGGACATTGAATGTACTTTATTCAATTGTTTTACTTGGCTTCAGAAAGTGATCTGTCTGTTAACATGCTGAAGACATTAAAGTTGGCCTTGTCATTGTGTTGAGAGAAGAATTAGAGTTCTACTCACATGGATTTTGCCTGGACCCTCTAATTTCTTATCCCCACTTCTGGACATTGTCGCAAAGCTCTAAAAGACTGGCATGGTGTATATGGCCTTTCTGTTTTATCCACTGAGGGAAACACTAAGCACAAATAAAATAAAAAACATCTTGCTAAAATACAAACCTTTCTGATGATTTATGTTCTGTTACTTGATTAAGATGGGCCGATAATCTGCACAACCGTTAAAAAGTTTGTTGTCACTTAGAAATGTCCTTGTTTTCCAGGAAGGCATACATTAAATTAGTTTGAATAGGAAATATAGCAGAAATAATAGGAAATAAAGTCATTGACATGGTTAGAAATAATGATTTTTAATTGAACTAATAATTGTGTCCTTTAAACTTTGCTTTCGTCAAAGAATCCTCCGTTTTCAGCAATTACAGATGTTTGGCATTCTAGTTGTCCGTTTATTGAGGTAATCCGAAGATATTTCACCATATGCTTCTTGAAGCAACACCAACAGGTTGGATTGGCTTGATGGGCACTTCTTACGTACCATACGTTCAAGCTGCTCCCACAACAGCTCAATAGGGTTGAGATCTGGTGACTGTGCTGGTCACTCCATTATAGACAGAATACCAGCTGACTGCTTCTTTTCTAAATTGTTTGTGCATAGTTTGGAGTTGTGCTTTGGGTCATTGTCCTGTTGTAGGAGGAAACTGGCTCCAAAAAAGCGCCGTCCATAGGGTATGGCATGGTGTTGCAAAATGGAATGATAGCCTTCCTTCTTCAACCCTAACCCTAACCCTAATCCTAACCCTAACCCTTTTACCCTGTACAAATCTCCCACTTCATAATCACCAAATCACCCACAGACACTCATATTGCCTCCATCATGCTTGACAGATGGTGCCAAGCTCTCCTCCAGCATCTTTTCATTTGTGTCTCACAAATGTTCTTCTTTGTGGTCTGAACACCACAAACACTTTTTCCCAATCTTCCTCTTTCTAGTGTCTGTGTTCTTTTGCCCATCTTAATCTTTTCATTTTTTTTGCTTTTTCATGACAACTCTGGCTAGAAAACCAACATCCTAGAGTCGCCTCTTCACTGTTGATGTTGAGACTGGTGTTTCGTAGGTACTATTTGATGAAGCTGCCAGTTGAGGACCTGTGAGGTATCTGTTTCTAAAACTAGATATTCCAATGTATTTGTTCTTCCACTCCACTTTCTATTATAGGTAGAGCCAGTTTGCGCTGTACTATACAGCATTGTACAAGATCTTCAGTTTCTTGGCAAATTCTCGCATGGAATAGCCTTTCTCAGAAAAACAATAGACAGGCGACTTTCAAAAGAAAGTTATTTGTTTCTGACCATTTTGAGTCGGTAATCGAATCCAAAATTGCTGATGCTCCTGTTACTCAACTGTTACTCAACTGTTACTCAGTTTTCAGCAGTGCTAATATAATTGCAAAAGGGTTTTCTAATGATCAACTAGCCTTTTAGAATTATAAACTTGGATTAGCAAACACAATGTGTCAATGGAACACAGGACTGATGGTTGTTGATAATGGGCCTTGAACGACTATGTAGATATTCCATTATAAATCTGCCATTTCCAGCTACAGTAGTCATTCACAACATTAACAATGTCTACACTCTATTTCTGTTCAATTTGATGTTATTTTAATGGACAAGAACAATTGCTTTTCTTTTGAAAACAAGGATATTTCCGAGTGACCCCAAACTTTTGAACAGTAGTGTATCTACATTTGTAGAAATAATCATGAGAGCATGCTGTATAGAAATAAATAATGAACTAAAATACACTGAAGTGATAATACTGGTAAGCATGAACTGATTCGTGTTGTGGAGAGAAGATGTGGGCTTTGAGCTTCCATGCGTTTCTTCCCTCTAAATGCCACAACCTCCTCCTGGTTGTAGATTTCAGTGGTAACGTATAAGGGTTCACAGTGACACAGAACAGCCAGGAAGTCTGGAACACTGGGTGACTGTAATATCAGGGGAAGCAGAGTAAAGGGTGAGCTTTGGAAACAAGGATCAAAATCTCAGAGAACAAATTACTTGCAATGCAATGAGACTCACATTGATCATCCATAATGTTTACCTCTCTCTGAGGTTATACAGCACAGAGGATTCATTGAGGTGGGTCATCATGGCCAAGTGTCTTATGAGACTTAGGAGTTGTTAAATTGCACATTATCAAACACAAGGTGTTTAGTTGCACGTAAGAACACACAACCCTGAGCTGAAAGTCAAAGCACATAGTTTATTAGGAAAGAGCACAACGGATCTGTAACATCAAGCATACACAAATACAGACAAGAAACACATGACACAGCCGAGTATATAAACTATGTTTAATCATTCTACACACGCCAATTAATTTCCTGAATCAGTACACAGAGAGGGTCAGGTGATCACTTGTGACCTAAAATAAGAACTGTTACAAGGTGATATTGTCTCTTATCCGGAACTTTTATTTTCTCAAACAACCCTGAGGCCAGTAGACTGTCATCTGCCCATTTCACTGAAGATCGGTCATATATACTACACTATATCAACTTCACAGTCCAGCTGATCATTATCAATGTATACATGTCTATGGTTCTCCTCTAATTATACATTAGCATTTACATTTCATGTGTACAGTCCATTCATGGGTGATGTCATAGAAACTTCCTATCTTGAGAAGTTCAAAATGGGATCTAACAATTGGGAACATTTCATCATGCTTTACTGTTACAATCCCCATAAAAGAAAACACATCTGTAAATACTGTATCATATCTCAACTGTTAATATAGTATTTGGTACTGTCGATCACAAGTAACTCACTGATCCTGCATCAGCCTTAAGGTTTGCTTGGCTTTGTTTTGGAGAGTGCCTATGATGCGCAGCTCTTTAAGCTGAGGACATATAAACAGCTGTCTTCGCATAATAGTCTGTTCGGGGCTGCTATCCTCTCCCTGTCAGACTTGCAGAGGTATGTTGATCTTTTGATCTGAACACAGCCATCTCAGTATCTGAGCTCATTTTTACAATGCACCCTAGAGGGGAGCCAGGAGACAGGTATGGAAGTTGAAAAACACATACCAGGTGTTTGTCAATTGAACAGAAGAATTACAATGTATATTAGGGATGTAACTCCATGTCATGATAGAATGAATGAATAATTAACCTGTGTAAAACAAAAGTCAGATCATAATAACTTATTTTAATTGAAATACAATTTACATTAGAAAAAGCATCTATTACACCAACTTCAGAAACAGAGGAACTTACCAATAGAAGCTCCATTTGAAAATGTAGATATCTATTCCCCTCCTCCATTTATAAGCCACATTTTGTTTGAAGTGTAGACAGAACAAACACCTGTATCAAATCCCTTCAAGAATGTGCGGTTTAAAGGAGATTGAGATTAGTACGTGAAATAAAGGACATTTTAAATCACTGAACATTTGGCATAAATGTGCAGGAAGCTGCAGCACCTCAGGGATGATTTTAGGACAGACTCAGAGTGACCCATGCCTGGATATATCCTTGGCCAGAAGCCTTTGACATTAGGCCCTACAAAGTATTATCGTTGCCTGGTTGTTAACTGGCTGTATGCAGAGAAACAGAATACAATACTTTCCTAAGAATCACATAGATGATTCATCAATGGTATCAATGAGGGCTCCAAAAGGCTGACAACTCAGATCCATCTGTGTCTTATGATTGATGCGATTGGCCTTATAAATAAAAGCGTAGCTGGTTATTCCATTAGTAGACACTGCCACAGCAGACATTCCTTTAGGCTCTTCACAGAAGCCTCAAAGATTAGTGGATGGGGTGTAGCTAAAATGTGCTTCCCCAGGACTGTTATCTCACCATGAATCAGCTTTGAGGACAAAAGGACAATGTCCCAGATGTCTGCTGTATTTTGCTGTGCTGTACTTAACAGTATGCAAGTCCGCATTGCATGTAAAACCAAGAATGTTAGCAGAACATGAAATAATTCATTACAAGTGTTTATTTAAGTTTTGAAACTGAAATGTACTTAGTGACATTAGTTAGTGAAACATTTACGCATTTTTGATTATAGCAAACCAGAGAATAATATGTACAATTACAGTAAATACAGTAAATAACTTAGCAGAGGCTCCTATCCAGAGAAACTTACAAGTGATGAGTTCATACATTTTAATACTTCTTTGTGCTGGCCTAATACAAAAATCAAACCCACCCAACTCTGGCATTATAAGTGCCATATTCTAACTGAGCTTCACGGGACACAATGTAGCCTACAAGTACAAAGCAGAGCTCATGTTTCTCTTTATCAGACCTAAGTACCTAAGAATTTCTATATTGTTAGACAGCCAACAAGCAATGAACTAAAGACCAAACAGCAGTCAGATTAGGTTGAGAGAGATGATACTGATCAGATGAGCAGAATTAAAAACCAGCATGCTATGAACCCAAGAGCTAACATTGCCACATATCCTGACAATGTTATTTTGGCATTACTTACTTAAATCAGGGTAGTAATGTGATGAACTGAGCATCTTGGAAGACATTACTGGAAGGCAGGCAGTAAAGGTAAGAGTACGGATTGGGGATGCACGTCACTGCAGTAGGTCAATCCCTCTTCTTCTGCCACTGTTTCCTTTGCCAGTGGCCGGGTCAGTGAGAGCAATTTCAGAAACACTCCCTCTGAGAGTCATTGTTTCTGATAGGTCTTCAAGCATGTAATTAATACACTTAAATAGGCCAGACTAAATCAAGTAATCATGGCTATTCAGAAGGCCTGATAAAAGAGACTTATTGATTGCAATGGTGTGACCTTATTTTATGCTTGTTTGCAAGTTATTTATGCAACAGGTGTTAAAGTCTCTATAGGCTTATGAATAAATGTCAAGTTAATGTGGTCTAAACAAAGCACTACTAAGTAGGGCAGTTCAAGAGGATCAAAATGAATGCTGAGTGCCAACTGACTAAACAACAAACCACTTTCATCAAAAATAATTTTTGTAGATTAGTCAGTCACAATTTCTCATGATACATTGAGGTTTTGATCCTCTCAAACGACCAATATTATCTGATGTTCATCAATAAACTGCCAATGGTATGAAAGTGCAACCGCTGAATTTTTGTTTATGGCCATTAACAGTTAATTTATTTTACCATGGATACACCACTTAATATTATTGGAAATAGTGTAAAAAGTCATGTTCTTTGGACATTTGGGGAAATTATTTAGTTTGCAAATTCATTAGTTGGTGGTTTAGGGTTAGGGAGGTTAGGACTCAGTTAAGGTGTTTGGAATCATGGGAATTACAGTGAGAGTGAAAACCCCTGGAAGATAATAGCCTTTAATATAGCAATTTAAAAGGTTAGAGACCAGGTTTTGCATCCTTGCCACTACTGTTCATTACAATAATAAAATGCAAAAAATGCCTTGGTGAATATGTCCAGATAAAACAGCTGTTCAATATTATAAGACGGGGGTTCCACTTTTTATCCATTCATTCATTCATCTTCTTCCGCTTCATCCGGGGCCGGGTCGCGGGGGCAGCAGTCTAAGCAGAGATGCCCAGACTTCCCTCTCCCCAGACACTTCCTTCAGCTCTTCCGGGGGTACACCGAGGCATTCCCAGTCCAGCCGGGAGACATAGGCCAGCCAGGAAGGCGTTCTGGAGGCATCCGAAACAGATGCCCAAGCCACCTCAGCTGACCCCTCTCGATGTAGAGGAGCAGCGGCTCTACTCTGAGATCCTCCCGGGTGACCGAGCTTCTCACCCTATCTCTAAGGGATCGCCCAGCCACCCTGCGGAGAAAGCTCATTTCGGCCGCCTGTATCCGGGATCTTGTCCTTTCGGTCATGACCCAAAGCTCATGACCATAGGTGAGAGTAGGAACGTAGATTGACTGGTAAATCGAGAGCTTCGCCTTGCGGCTCAGCTCTTTCTTCACCACGACAGACCGATACATCGACTGCATTACTGCAGAAGCTGCACCGATCCGTCTGTCAATCTCCCGTTCCATCCTTCCCTCACTCGTGAACAAGACCCCTAGATACTTAAACTCCTCCACTTGAGGCAGGCACTCTCCACCAACCTGAAGTGGGCAAGCCACCCTTTTCCAACTGAGGACCATGGCCTCGGATTTGGAGGTACTGATTCTCATCCCCACCGCTTCACACTCGGCTGCAAACCGTCCCAGCACCTGCTGAAGGTCCTGGTTTGAAGGGGCCAACACGACAACATCATCCGCAAAGAGCAAAGACGAAATCGTGTGGTCCCCAAACCTGACACCCTCCGACCCCTGGCTGCGCCTAGAAATTCTGTCCATAAAAATGATGAACAGAACCGGCGACAAAGGGCAGCCCTGCCGGAGTCCAACATGCACTGGGAACAAGTCTGACTTACTGCCGGCAATGTGGACCAAGCTCCTGCTTCAGTCGTACAAGGACCTGACAGCCCTTAGCAAAGGACCCAGGACCCCATATTCCCGAAGCACTCTCCACAGGATGCCGCGAGGGACACAGTCGAATGCCTTCTCCAAATCCACAAAACACATGTGGATTGGTTGGGCAAACTCCCATGAACCCTCCAACACCCCGTAGAGGGTATAGAGCTGGTCCAGTGTTCCACGGCCCGGACGAAAACCACACTGTTCCTCCTGAATCCGAGGTTCTACTATCGGCCGTATTCTCCTCTCCAGAACCCTGGCATAGACTTTCCCGGGGAGGCTGAGAAGTGTGATCCCCCTATAGTTGGAACACACCCTCCGGTCCCCCTTCTTAAAAAGAGGCACCACCACCCCGGTCTGCCATCCCAAAGGCACTGTCCCCGACCTCCACGCGATGTTGCACAGGCGTGTCAACCAAGACAGCCCCACAACATCCAGAGACTTGAGGTACTCAGGGCGGATCTCATCCACCCCCGGTGCCTTGCCACCGAGGAGTTTCTTGACCACCTCAGTGACTTCAGCCCGGGTGATGGACGAGTCCACCTCTGAGCCCTCATCCTCTGCTTCCTCAATGGAAAAGAATTATAATTTCCATCTCTTACCTCATTTTTCTGTTATACAGCTAACTACATTTGTACGGCCTTACCTAAACATGGAATTGCCTCAATGGCATTGCATGATCATGATGGCACATTCATCATAATGCTACAGATTATCAGAAGAAACAAGATGAGAATATGTAGACAGTTTATTGTCCAGCTCGTCCTTCTCTAGACCCCTGATTGGCCATTTTATCTTCCTCTTGGGTATGACATCATACTGTATTGTCTGTTTGAGATATGTTCTGTTTGAGATATGTTCTGTTTGAGCTACTTGAAATGCTTCTTGACTCAGACATTTATTGTGTAATGAGTAAGTACTACCCTCTAGTGTCAATGCTGTAGAAACACAGGGGGTTATGACTATTTTGTTCCCTTTTGTGTTCTGCCTTATGACACTAATGGTTACGAGAGTGAAATGTAAATAATTTGATTATTTACTTCATCACTGACCATGGAGATTCTTAACTATCTCCATTCTACAATAGATCTGGTAAAGCCAAGGAGCTACTTCAGAGTTACTTCGGGTTAAATGGGAATCGTTTTTACAGATTTTATTGGTTACCGTATATTCCTGTAATTGTTTTTGGTGACATTGCGTACTAACATTTATAGTTCCACGGATTTCGGATTTCGTGACGATTACCTTAGCAACCTGCATGACAACCTGAACCGTCGACGGTATGCTGGGCGGGTATGTTTCCCTTCATTCTCTGACCAGTCACATTGATTCATTTCTATCCCTTTCTCTAATGTATTTGCGGTTGCTAGTTTGAGGTTCACTGTAGGCTGATACAAGTTGCTAGCCCTGGTGCGCAGTCGCAGCGCAAATAGGATGTTCGTCAACCACTGCCTTACCACAGCAATAGATGTAAAGCATAGATGGGTCTGCTACTTCTTTCTGATGCGATCTGACGTCCCAATAGAACCGCCATATTACCTGGGACAAGTTCAGGATAGTCAAGCAACTTAACAGTAGTCATGGTGGTGCTTTGTGCAGCAGCAGATTTGAATAGCTTTTTATGCATACGTTATATTGTAGAAAAGCCACATAATGACATGCTTAATGTCTGTTTTTTTATTTGTATTAATTGTCTCAGCTATATTTGCTACAGTAAATTATGAATCAATGTTGCAGACCGCATGAGCAATAACAGTAGACTGCAAAGTTGAGTAGCTTTTGTTCACAAGAAGCCTATAGGTACTCCTATTTCTGCCCTCCAATTAATATGCTACAGTTAATTTACAAAATTCAGTTGGCTAGCTAGCTCCGTAACTAAAATAGTAATTTGTATAATGAAATGATAATATTTGTATTACTATACAATACATACATACATTATAAAAGTAAAATCACAGTTAACCTATCATAGGAAATAAATACAAATGTTCACTGTATTTAAAGTACTATTCTATACCTTCATACAATAGATACCATTGCCATTTTGTACTCTTAGATTAATAAATTACTCTATATTCTGAAAATTACAGTTATTGTATGAATTATACTATGCATGACAGTGGTTATTTATATAATATTAAGGAAATATAACTTGCCACTAAAATGCCACTTCTACCAAGGGTTTCTATTGTAGCTGGTTTAGAACAGGCCTTAGGTAAGATGGCTGCCAAATTTCTCGATTCTGATACATAGGGAATCGATGACACAAGCCTGTTTAGTGTTCTATTATCTATGCTGACAACAGCCAAACGAGTACAACTACCACAGAACATCCTGGCAACCTTCACTCCATACTATACGAATAAGCAAGCGTTCTGGCTGTGGTCCAAGGTGTTAGGTTGGCTGGCATTCTCAAGTGGACTAAAAGTAGAAGTTTGATAAATGAAATCATGACAACAGAAATGAAGGATAGCACGCAGCCACTGTTTACGTTTGGAATAATCGCTGACATTCAATACGCAGACATCGACGATGGCTTTAATTTCAAACACACAAGGAAACGATACTACAGGAACAGTATTCGCCTATTGCGCAATGCACTGGAGAGGTGGAATACAGAAAATGTAAAGCCCCTCTTCATCCTTCAACTCGGGGACATTATCGATGGCTTTAACAAGAGGTATAACATGTCCGATCAGTCCCTGAACACGGTGATGAAAGAGTTTGATTCTTCGCCTGCTGAAGTTCACCACGTTTGGGGCAACCATGAGTTTTATAACTTTAGCAGAGACACCCTACTGAGATCAGTTCTCAACAGCAGTGTCGACTTTGATTCGGGAGGTGGCCTTCCCAGCACGGGTGATATCTATGCGTATCATTTTAGTCCAGCCCCCGGGTACCGATTTATTCTTTTGGATGCGTATGATGTGAGCTTACTTGGTAGAGAGGAGTCCAGTGTGCAATACCACCAGGCCATTACTCTTTTAAAGGCGCACAACAAAAATGAAGATCTGAACCATCCCCCAGGTATGTTTTTCGTGATACTTTGCAAGTTGGTCTAAAAATGAAACATCTGAAAGATAGTACATCCATGTTTTATATCGTACCATGTTGGCTGCATCTAGTATTGCATAACCCAAACAAATGTCTACGCATGCGCAAGAACCCATAGATTTTCTATCTTTGTAAATGTTTATACCTGCTTAGGACAAGTTAATTAGATCTGAATCGAGGACAGTTTTGTTGAAAATTCTCCTGAATTACGATATCTGTCCACGGCTGACCTTTCAGCACGTGGTCTGACCAGAAAATATTTTAGAAGCCTGCTGTTCTGTGAGCCGAGGACAATGGAAGGTAGGCATTAGCACCTAAATGGCAAGTATAGGTTTATTCCATAATAAAATAACGAGCACACAGTGTAGACACATTTAGTGACTATTTGCAAACTATTGACATATGTTGAGAACACAGATCTAAATAAAAGGAGATCGGGAAATTGTTTATCTCTACATGCACAACTGCAATACAGTTTTACGCTTCTTCACGCAACATTCACTGTTCCCCCAAGCACTACACCTACAGCCTATAAAGTAGGAACTAAATGTTAAAGGTCTTTCTCCCTGATACTTTAGCACTTACAGGGCTGGAGAAAAGGTTTGTGAAGTTCAATGGAGGATTCAGTCAAGATCAGCTTGACTGGTTGGAAGGAGTTCTGTCATCAGCGGATCACAAACTGGAACGAGTCACTATCGTCAGTGAGTCAAGTTATGAGGTCTACAAGAGCGTCACAACAACATCCAGCAGTTTTGTAAAATCCCCAAAGTGACTGATCACTATTAAATCACTTATGTGAGTCAGTGGACTAACTGACAAAATAATTGTGATTGTTCAATCTACAGGCCATCTCCCTATCCACCCCAGCTCTACAGATCCTATCTGCCTTGCTTGGAACTACGATGAGCTGCTCACCATTATCCAGGGCCATAAGAGTGTGGTCTGTTTCATGGCAGGACATGACCACGATGGAGGGTTTCACATTGATCACTCTGGAGTGCACCACCTCACATTGGAGGGGGTTATAGAGACCCCCCCGGACAGTGACGCCTTTGGTACAGTCTCTGTGTATGAGGACAGGATGGTTCTAAAGGGTTATGGAAGAACATTTGATAGATTACTAATGTATCCATGTTAATGCCAAGGCGATATAGGCCAGTGATTACAATACAACCGTGTACCACTTTAATACTTACAGATATTCGATTTAGAAGGAAGACAATACTGGGAATACCCCTTAACATATTATCCAAGTGCCAAAATATTTCTTCATAAAGACACAAATCACATTAGCACATGAACACACTGTTTCTCTCAATATTACCTCAATGTTTGTTGATAAATATACGTACAAGAGAATATAAATCAGGCATACATTTCAGTGGACGGAAAATCCCAAGGACCGATTTAGGTATATTTAAACTAAATGACATGTACTTGTATTTATAGTAATTACTGACAGTAATGACATTGTAGGGGACGTTTGTGGTTACTACATACTGCCTATGCCATGTGATGCAATTTCCAAAGCAACACTGTCACAGGGGTAAGGGTGATGATAATACAATACTGCGTGAAATGTTCAACACCGCAGCAACATTTACAGCTGAATAAATACGCTGGGTCCTTTTTTTGTTGCTAATGCTCAACTCAGAGAAACATATTGTCATTATGGAAACATGAACCAAACTGATAGAATATGGGCTTACCAGGCTATTGTATTTTGGTTTATTCATGTGTTTACAAAACTAATGACTGGTCATCTTTTGAGTACCCAAACCATCTTGAGCTGTATTGTATTGAGTTGTGTGTTTTCATTTTTTAAATGTTTTTTTTTTCACCTGTTGTATTGCACTCGATTGTAGTGACAAATACTTGATAGGTATATCTTGAAAACAAGTGCATCTTTCTCAGCTGTTTTGGTTCATATCACAGTGCTTCCTCAACCAACCAACACATTCTCCAGCCTACTACCACAATTGAGCTCACAGGCACCCAACCTAACACAATGAGTGGCTAGAGCACAATATGACAAGACAGTCCTTTCTGATTCTCATCCACTCCTGGGCAGCGCTAAGCCAAATTGCGCCACCTTTTGCTGGATATCCAGCTTGCTTTTTTCCTTTAAATTTTTGCCCAACTGTGAACTACTGTATACAACCAGGGGAGGGGAGATCCTAACTAATTACTGACCTAATAAATCAAGCACGGTAAGAGCAAAAACCTGTAGACACTTGGCCCTCCTTCAAACCAGTTTGACACCTGTGGTCTAGAAAAATAGGCTACTCTGCAAGTATGTGGTGGTACCACTTCCTCCTGAACTGCAACATAATGGGGACCGAATCCAGGACCTCAGCCTTTCAAGTCATGAGGCTGGGGGTATCACATCCACTTGGGCTAACCACAGAGGGGGGGGGGGGGGGGGTCCCTGACACCGTGTGGAATGCTAAGCACTAAATTGGATGATTCAGAATGTCAGACACGGGTCGGTCGTGATGTACATTCAAGGCTTCATTACCGTTCTTCCGGCAGCAATCAATCACATTTATTTATAAAGCCCTTTTTACAATAGCAGTTGTCACAAAGTGCATTTACAAAAACACCCGGCCTTAAACCCCAAGGAGCAAACAACAGTAGTGTTGATTTTCAGTGGCTACGTAAAACTCCCTAAGAAGGCCAAAAGGACCCAAGCTCAGGGGGGTGACCAGTCCTCTTCTGGCTGTGCCGGGTGAAATATTAAGAGTCCAATTGTAATAATTAATAAATGCATGTGGGCTAAATCCAGAGTCGATTTAAATTTAGACCAGGTCAGAAGCATGACCAGATCGACAAGGACAGGGACAACACGGGGGAGGGGGGAGGTGTCAGCATAGTGGCAGCTGAAATCGTCAGGTATCGTCTTGATCTGCAACACAACCAGGAGGATTTTGGACAGGGACAGCAACAGGCCCACCAAACCAGGTACTCCGCAGGTGTGGACCAGGACCTCATGTCCTCCTAAAGTTTAAAACGGGAGGAGACTGGGAAAATTCAGAAAATGCATTCCTCATATCAACTACGATTTATAGTGGAGAAGGAGAACTGGCCCTACTCCCCCAGCACAAAAATATAGCAGCGTAAGATCTTGGGACTGAGACGGGGGGTCCGGCGACACTGTGGCCCTACCCGGGAGAGGCCCCGGACAGGGCCCAACAGGCAGGAAATCAATCCACCCACATTGCCAGGCATCAACCAAAGGGACACCCACCAACTGCAACCACCCTGAATGAGGGCCGAGTATTGCCTGCAGAGTACAGCCCAATTGTACAAATGCGCAACAGAGAGACTACAACAAGCCAGTGACACCGCCCCCGAGAGGCATTGGAGGGAGGGCATCACAGTGGCGACGAGAGCCCACCTAGCAAGACAGCAAGGGTGGACAGTATCAAGCCTTCTGGTCACCTTCATGCCCTTGGGCCAGGCTACACCTAATCATAAACCGTCCCATAGAGATTAGTTTTTAGTAGACACTTGAAAGTTTGCATTGAGTTTGCATTTCTAACCTTAATTGGCAGATCATTCCACAGTAGTGGAGCTCTATGAGAAAAGGCCCTGCCTCTGGCTGTTTGTTAAGAAATTCTAGGTCCAATTAAAAGGCCTGCATCTTGTGATCGTAGGTTACGTGTAGGTACGTATGGCTGGATCATTTCAGCGAGGTAAGTAGGAGCAAGTCCATGTATTGATTTATAGGGTAACAATAAAACCTTAAAATCAGCCCTAACCCTAACAGGCAGCCAGTGTAAAGACGCTAGTACAGCAGTAATGTGTTCAAATTTTTTTGTTCTAGTTAGGATTCCAGCAGCCATGTGCAGCACTAATTGAAGTTTATTTATTGATTTGTCAGGGAAACCGGAAAGAAGAGCATTGCAGTAATCTAGTCTAGAAGTAACAAAAGCAAGGATTTGTTTTTCTGCATCAGTTTTCCATAGAAAGTTTCAGATTTTTGCAATGTTTCGAAGATGAAAATAAGCAAATCTTGAGACATATTTTATATGTTCATCAAAGGAGAGGTCAGGGTCAAGGGTAACGCAGAGGTTTCTTACAGTTTTTTGGTATACGACCATGCAGCCCTCTAGGTTCACAGTGAGATTTGCTGACAAGGATATTATGCTAGCAGCGCTTCCTCAGATTTTTTTTTTCAAAATAAATGTCATAATTGAACTACATAAGGCAATATTGTTAACAATCTAGTCGGTACATTTTATGTTTAATGTCTGTTACACACTAGGCTTTTAACTATATTGGCTTGTAAATTTCAATGATGTCTTTTATTTTGAAAAAGAAAATCTGAGTGCTGCCACCATAATATTCTGCTGCTAAAATAACGCTGATGAAGCCTCGTTTTGGCCATCACCGTGTGTTTATTATGCCTGCTGCGATTGGATTCTCAGGCAGTGTTGCCAGATGGGGGGTGGGGGGGGGTTCCTGCAAAATTGGGCTATTTTTAATGACAGGGCAAAAATTGCCTTTTGGAGTCGATTTGCCGATAACGTTGTATAGGTTCAGTCGTCTGCAGGTGATTGAGTTGTTTACAGTCAATAAGATCTGGCAACACTCCTCTCAGTGAAGCTCGCACACCACCTATAGGTATTGGCAACTGCTATCATCCATTTGTCTTGTGTTAATCAGCTAGTCATCACGCAAGTTATAATCTTTATAGACTGCTGAGACAATCTTATATTGGGAGTTATTTTTGGCATTGCTTTCAGTATTGGTGTATAGCGTTCTATATCACATGCTTGAAGACATTTTCCTTCGTATTTAATCCCCAGACATACATAACACACACACACACATCGGCGGCTTCCAATTCTTCACTTTTCTCAGTTACATTTTTCTACTGTGCAAACGTAATACTTGAATCACAATCCAGATTTAGCTGTTATAGTCTTATTTTGCCATTATGGTTTTTGACTGAAGAAGCGTCTAGGCCTACTTGTTTAGATATTATGTAGGCTAGTTAGAAGAGAAAAGCTTTGCTCTCAAAAGTAAGGGGAGGAATATCAGAATCTGACTGATAAGCCCTTTCACCGATGTAGCAATAACACATTGATGTGGTATATCCTTTAAGATTTAAAATGCACTTAAGGGTTTTCCGGAGTAGCCTATCATGTGTGACAATCCGGATTGCGGTAAACGAGTATGACGAGACTGGCACACCTACATTGTGAGCATGGAGTGAACCATACACAAACTGAAAGTATTTCAGCAACCCTCATCTTCGGTTTTTCAAATAGGGTTGTTGCTCGGGCAACATTACAACATCTGGTTTTGATATTTCAAACAAACAAGGTCTGGTGTTTTCAAATGCAGGAAGATGATTTCTTACAGTAGTCTATATCATCCAGGAGTCAAGAGAACAATAAAATGTGTGAAACAAAATGTGTGTAAATAAATGAATATTTTTCAATTAAATCTAATCCAATATGTTTTAATTTTCATTTGTTAAGGTCTGGAAAAAAATGAATACAAAATTAATATATATATATATATATATATATATAGTACAGGCCTATATATACATTTTCACTGTTCCCCTTTAATGGTCCTTAAGCAAATCTTGAATGGTGGTCTTTGATTAATCTGTTACTGCTGCTACTATAATCCACACAAATACTAAATAAAATGTGCATATACTGTATCATTCTCGAAGGTAAGCTACTTTTTAGATTTGTTTTTTGATAGTTTGCGTGAAAAGCGCGGCACGTACCTTCAGAAAGTATTTTTTGGGAGTTTGTCTAACTAGATTGCACCGATTCAGTATGCAGTACTCAAGGCTGAAGCTTGGCGTCCCATACCATCCCAACGGAACCCCCTCCTTTTCTCCCTTGACTATCCATAGACGTGGCCGTCGTATGCTGTGTTGCGATTGCTGGCGCAGTGTCCCGTGTGGAGAGATAGGGCGAAGTTTGCTCTCCCTGCATTGCAGCCTGAGCGCTGCTGGAAACGAACACAACAATGGCGACTCCCAGTTCTAATAGCAACTCCACAACCTCCAGCAGCAACATCACCGGATCCACCTCGCACCACAATCACCCCCAAACACAACACATGGCTACCGTCAGCAGCATGCAAGGTAAGAGTATATATTCTATATGTCGATTTTCTACTTGATCTGACCTATTTAACTGTTGGAAAACATGACTTGGTTAGCCTAGCTACAATTGCCCCGAGATGCTAAGCTACAATGCAGAGATGTAGTGTAGTTAGCTATATCCTCAATCCTGCGAAATGCAGCGCGTCGACTATTTGTTCCAAAATTTCGTTTTTCTGCTCGGTGTATGCTACAACCGCTAAAATGCGACTGTGCGGTCTGAAAAGCGTTACTTTGTAGATTCAGACGTTTCAATACAATTGAGTTTCCATCAATCGATGTTAGCCGAGTTGAATCTGCTGCATGCACCACCAGTAAACCCAAGGCCTAGAATCAGATTGAGAAGTGTATGTTTCCCCTTTCACCTAACATAAGTATTTATTGTATTGTTAGTAGATATTTAAAATGTAGATATTGTTAATTTATTTTTTATTTATTTTTGAAACATTGAGGCATTGGCACTGACATTCATACAGTCAGTCAGTGGCCTATTGAATTTTGAGAATGCTATTCGTCTACTGACAAATCCAAAATGTCTATGGCAAACTTCAACCTTCAAATATGTTATTCAAACCTTTCAGAATCCAACACGTGCTGGAGGTGTCAAAACGAAACAGGTATATATATGCACGTATACATTTGTAATTTAAGTAGAATAGATGGTTGATGTGATTATGTTGATCATAATGGAGTATTATTCACTATTGTTTCACTCCCCATTTCCCTTTTGTGTTTTATTTCCTCATTGATTTCCTCATTCTGTATTTCATTCAGAGTTTCAGAGATTTTCCAACATTGAATGGCTACTGAAATTATGAGGTCCATTATCATAGACATGCAAATTGTGGAAGCATCTATCCTATCTATCTATCCTATCTATCTATCCTATCTATCCTATCTATCCTATCTATCTATCCTATCTATCTATCCTATCTATCTATCCTATCTATCCTATCTATCCTATCTATCTATCTATCTATCTATCTATCTATCTATCTATCTATCTATCTATCTATCATCTAATCACCTCATTATAAATGTATTCAGCTTCCACTGCATGCTGTTCCTAAAATGCGCTGTTGCATAACTTTGAATGGTGAAACTAGCTACATTTATCTGAGTAAATTCATAAATCACTATAATTAGTGAATACCAAGGATAAGCACATGTTTCTGAGCTATTGGAAAACACTCCCCATTTTACAGTAGCGCAAAGCCAAAATGTAGTAAAATGTATTTTCTTTACTTCAGGGTTTCAGATAAGCCTGTCTGGAGTGCCCCAAAGTAAGCATTAGCACTCTCTCGTAGCACACCAACCCCTTTCTCTGTCTCTGGGTGAATTCCAATAGTCTGAAGTGTCTCTCCTTGTCTCCTTTCCTCCATCTGCACAGACTTGTCAGGTAAAATGACATACTTGGTGGGCATCAGCCATATGTTTTTCACCTAGGATGTGTGGTCAGTTGCACAAGGTTGGTGGGGGAAGGAGTGGGGACAAGGAGAGGAAGCCACTCTAGATTATTGAGATGCAATCTGTGTGGTTCTCTGGTAGTCGGGCGGTCTGTCCACTCTGTTCTATGTTGACTAATCTAATCCAAGAAGAGTGTTTTTTGGGGTGAGGATTAATTTGCACCTGGGCATTAATGGTTGGAGACCACTATTACGGCACCTCTGATTTGGGCTGGTCAAAGAAGACCCCAAATTCCCAGCACATCTTCAAAATGATCTAGTTGTGTACTTTACAGGTATTCACTTCTGTGTAGCCTGATAAAGGACCATTTGAGTAAATGAAAAGGTATACAAAGATCTTTAGCATGGTAGTACAGGATAGTGGATATTTTTCTGTCTTGTTTGGACATGATTGTGTTGCAGGGTTTTGGTGGGTGTCCTCTTTGACAAGTCTGTTACTGTAGCTTCTGCACAATTAAAATAATACAAATGTTAAATCAATTCCAAATGCATGCACTTCTGTGTTACAAACAATTCCTGTTGGGTGAATTTTCCAGTGGTCATTCAGCGAAACGGAGAGGATGTGTCTGCACTTCCTAGCAATTGGAGATTTATGGGATTTTGGGTTGTTTTTATGATGCATCGTGTTTATCTCCTGTCCCTATCCGGCATAATCCAAGGAACTATGGAAAGACTGGGATCTGTTTCAACATACCCAATGCCAGTGTAAAACATGGGACATGATGTAGCACTAGATGTTTGAGCGTTTTTCTGCTATTTTCACAACCAGAGTTGTGTGTGCAGTAGCTGTTGTTGGCACGGGAGCGCTTGAGTTGAGGCTTGACCCCCTCACTGGCCAATTAGATAATTTAGCTCCATGGCTAAATATGTGGTTATTGCTCATTGTGTATTGCATTGTAGTCAGTTTGAATGTCAGGCCGATATAGCGTGGCCACATTTGGTTTGTGTTGAACATTTTTGGAGTTCACATTGTTCAAAGTAGACCTAGTTGCATTGCGTAGAACAAGGCATCGGTAAACATGTTGTTCTCCCGCTTTTGCTGTTTTACACAGGACTAGCCTAATCATTGATCTCAATCTGTTTCACTGGGGCATGTGTTTAAATATTATACAGAGTTATGTTGACCACTGTGCTGCGCGGATGCCTTGGTTAAGCACATTCTTCCTGTTAATGGACTTAAGTCTACGTGTGTTTCTGGTCAGTGTAGTTTTGAAAATGTTGTCTCTCAGCAACAAGATACATCATTCACCCAAGTTTGTGCTGCGTTACAGAACCAAATTAATCTAAATTGCATACAGAACCAAATTCATCTTAATAGCATATGGCAACCAAAAAATATCACCACATTCAATCTTGAAGGATAATTCTACAATAGTAGCCTAGTAACCATTTAATCTCAATCAGATTCAAGTTGCAATACATTCAGACCTTGAGTTATACAGATTTTTTTAGACTTGGTAGACTTGTTGTTTTATATGAGTAGGAAATTTAAATAACAACACAAGTCTAATCTAATCTCAGTGGACCAATTTGGATACAGACTCTCAAGCTTTGGATTGAAAGACTATTGTGCTGATCTCTGCACCACGCTGCAGCTCGGTGCAGCATGCACATTTTTGATATACATGCAATCACACATGTAAATGGATTTATACACCTTTGCTTTTGATGATCAATGTAATTTAACTCTCACAAGCCGAACTCTTTCCCAAAAGTCTCACAATGGGCAGGACAAAAAACGACAGGCATTAAGAGATGGTTTGGCAAGGCCTGGTCTTTAATAAACTAAAGTTGTATGACAAATTTGGATGAATTGCATGATTCTGCTGTTTCAGTCCCTGTCATAACCAACTGCATTAATGCTAAGACCGGCCTTTGGTAAGTCAAAGTATTCCCATCCGATCCCCAATCTGAGATTGGCTTTGGGGCACACTGATAAGGGGACATCTCATAGATTGCCATCACTCAGCTCAGCACAAAAGTGTTCATATAAGACAGGGAAATGGCATCTTGCAGCAGGGCTTGGGGAGATAGTGGCGTGCTAGCATGAATACGTTTAATATAGAAGTGTACAGTTAACAATAAGGCTGGCTTTATGCAAGCCAAAAATAGAACATTTAGTCTGTCTGGATGGGGCTAATTCCACATTTATAGATTAGATGCAATGTTATTGTAATTGAGCAGTAGTACAGTGCAACGAAATGCAGTTAGCGTCTAACCAGAAGTGCAAATAGAAGAGGGCAGGAAATGTGCGAGTATAAAGTATATGTATATTACAAGTGGAATGTGGAGATGTGCATTAAAGGCAAATGCAGTGCAAATGGTAATACTAAATGTGCAATTACGGCAAATAGAGGAGGGCAGAAAGTTTACATGTATTAGGTATAGTGTATGTTGGGATAATAGTTGTTCCGGTAAAAATGGCAGTTTCTGACTTGCTTTGTAGATGTGCAAATGAGGCAAATAAATGGGTAATGTAGTAGGGCAGTATGAGCAACCGGGATGCAGAGATCGCATCACTAAGGCCCCAGAGGTAGACGTGTGTAAAACAACTGTTAAAAAATAGAAATGCATGCACAATGGTAAATCTAAATGTGCAAAGAGGGGCATTGAATGTACAAGATGCATGTGCCACTGAAATGCAGGGATAGCAGTGGTGAGGTTCCTGAGGTAGGCACGTACCTGCAACAACTGAATAACTTTCATAATCAGGCTTGCAAGGCATTGTCAGAGAAGTACAAGGAAGTAGAGCAACAAGGACCTGAGATGTGGGGGGGGGTGGGACTTAGTATGACTTATGCAGGGCCAGATAAGTGCGTTTGGGGGTCCCTGGGCGCGGGTACCAGTATCACCAGATGCCCGTCTGGTTATCCTGCCCTGTTTATGGTTACTGTTTTATATGTCTCACATCTCATTTGAGGTTACAGTCTGCCAAATACTAAAACCTTCTTTCATCATCACTGTGAAAATGATGTCATTCGTCCTATTTGGTTACATCTCCATATCATTTTTATTTCCCCTCAAATCCACCAAGGTGGCATTACCTGTTGAGCCTTGTCTCCTCACCCTAACCAGCATGTTGTGTACGAACATGTCTGTTTCCTCATATCTCTCTGCCAGGTAAACGTAAAGCCCTGAAGCTGAACTTCGCCAACCCTCCAGTAAAGCCAGCTACCAGACTGCCCCTCAACCCCTCACCTTCCACCGCCCCCTCCTTCCAGAACCCACACATGTGAGTACTGTGGACAGCTGGTCATAAATGTATGTATTTGTACTACTTAGTCATTTACATACATACCATTTTTTTTATATGTATAATTTTTTGACCGGAAATAGGGAGGAACGTCTAGGGAGACAAGTAATTCCTCCTTTCCAATGGTGCCAAAGACTTGGGGTTTTACCCTAAAGTCCATCATTTTCTTTTCACTAGGCTGTGGCCCAGTGGCCGGGGTCTCACTTGGGGCCAACCCCGGACTTTAGGACTTTGCGGATTGACGCATTACGTGCTGTGAAAATGTGGCATGTTGTGCTATTCGAATAGCGATATGTATCGTTTGCTTTAGGCTTCTCGTAATATCTTTCATCCGATCTAACAAACAGATCCCTGTTAAAATAAAGCAAATAATGCAACGGTACAGGTAAGCCAAGACGGAAAAGAGGTGAGGGCAACCGAAGGTGGCACAATGCCATTGACTCAATAGAAAACAGAGTGCTGAGACCGAGACGTAGCCTGCAGAACGTAAACAACACAAAATTACCTCAGAAGATAGTTTTGACAAAATACTTATTAAACTAAATAATGTATACACACTGGTTTACAGTTGCAGTGTCATGGGTGGAGAATAAACCAGGCGCAGGAGTTCGAGGAAGAAACTTGTTTTTATTACTCAAGTTCAAACACTGTATTGTAAACAAACTGAGCATGGCCATCATTGCTTATTTAATTTTACTACCAGACAAATCACTTTTTATTTTTCACCTGAGCCCCTCCTTAAGTCCTTGGTACCAAATGTGTAGTCGAAACTGGAAAGTCTAGAGCCAACATTAGCATAAATCACTGGTGTAGCCCTGGTAACGGGGTAAAGCACCAATGGAAATGTGGCTTATGTTGATAGACATAGTAAGGAAGGGAACAGACAGTCGGCAGAGCCCGGCTCAAACCCCTGTCACCAGAGTTCATGTGTGGTCCAGAGAAGAGAGCTTAGCACTCTACACCAGAATGTCATTTCAGCAGGCCTTGACACACACACTAACCATCTCATTGTTCTAACCTTGTTTCTGCAAATAGGGTTTGTGTTCCTGCAACACACAATATTTTGTTGAAATGCAATTTGATCTCTGAGGAATGAAGCTAATTGGTTGTACCCAAACAGGCCCTTTTCATTTATAGGATTCACATATAATACCCATTATCTGTTTTAGGCTGGGACAAATTGGCCTCCCCTAGAGACATTTATTTTCAAGTGGATCTATTACAAGTTATTACAGAGGATGTTTTTGTATTCATTTTGTCGTTTATCTAACATTTGAGTTATTTGCTTAGAGAAATGAAGTCTCTGCATATTCGGGTCAATACACATTTTCAATTTAATTGCTTTTGGTTTTGAGATTTTCATCAGAGACTTCTTTTCATTAAACATTAAGTAGATCTTAAGAATCAGTTATTAGATGTTTCCCATAATCTAAAACAAATTATGTATTTATTTTTAAAGGGCACTCTCAATCAGGCATTTCATCTAGTTCTCCAGAGTATAACTTTTTAACAGAAATTTCTACTGTTAGCACAATTATAGGAAGTACTGTATGTGTATATACAGTGAGGAGAACAAGTATTTGATACACTGCCGATTTTGCAGGTTTTCCTACTTACAAAGCATGTAGAGGTCTGTAATTTTTTTTATCATAGGTACACTTCAACTGTGAGAGACGGAATCTAAAACAAAAATCCAGAAAATTACATTGTAGGATTTTTACTTAATTAATTTGCATTTTATTGCATGACCTACCAACCAGTAAGTATTCTGGCTCTCACAGACCTGTTAGTTTTTCTTTAAGAAGCCCTCCTGTTCTCCACTCATTACCTGTATTAACTGCACCTGTTTGAACTTATACCTGTATAAAAGACACCTATCCACACACACAATCAAACAGACTCCAACCTCTCCACAATGGCCAAGACCAGGGAGCTGTGTAAGGACATCAGGGATAAAATTGTAGACCTACACAAGGCTGGGATGGGCTACAGGACAATAGGCAAGCAGCTTGGTGAGAAGGCAACAACTGTTGGCGCAATTATTAGAAAATGGAAGAAGTTCAAGATGAGGTTCAATCTCCCTCGGTCTGGGGCTCCATGCAAGATCTCACCTCGTGGGGCATCAATGATCATGAGGAAGGTGAGGGATCAGCCAGAACTACACGGCAGGACCTGGTCAATGACCTGAAGAGAGCTGGGACCACAGTCTCAAAGAAAACAATTAGTAACACACTACGCCATCATGGATTAAAATCCTGCAGCGCACGCAAGGTCCCCCTGCTCAAGCCATCGCATGTCCAGGCCCTTCTGATGTTTGCCAATGACTATCTGGATGATCCAGAGGAGGAATGGGAGAAGGTCATGTGGTCTGATGAGACAAAAATAGAGCTTTTTGGTCTAAATTCCACTCACCATGTTTGGAGGAAGAAGAAGGATGAGTACAATCCCAAGAACACCATCCCAACTGTGAAGCATGGATGTGGAAACATCATTCTTTGGGGATGCTTTTCTGCAAAGGGGACAGGACGACTGCACCATATTGAGGGGAGGATGGATGGGGCCATTTATCGTGACTTCTTGGCCAACAACCTCCTTCCCTCAGTAAGAGCATTGAAGATGGGTCGTGGCTGGGTCTTCCAGCATGACAATGACCCGAAACACACAGCTAGGGCAACTAAGGAGTGGTTCCGTAAGAAGCATCTCAAGGTCCTGGAGTGGCCTAGCCAGTCTCCAGACCTGAACCCAATTGAACATTTTTGGAGGGAGCTGAAAGTCCGTATTGCCCAGCGACAGCCCCGAAACCTGAAGGATCTGGAGGTCTGTATGGAGGAGTGGGCCAAAATCCCTGCTGCAGTGTGTGCAAAGCTGGTGATGAACTACAGGAAACGTATGATCTCTGTAATTGCCAAAAAAGGTTTCTGTACCAAATATTAAGTTCTGCTTTTCTGATGTATCAAATACGTATGTCATGCAAGAAAATGCAAATTAATTACTTAAAAATCATACAATGTGATTTTTCTGGATTTTTGTTTTAGGTTCCGTCTCTCACAGTTGAGGGGTACCTATGATAAAAATTACAGACTTCTACATGTTTTGTAAGTGGGAAAACCTGCACAATCGGCAGGTTATCAAATATTTGTTCTCCCCACTGTATAGTGTGTCTTTATGCTTCCAACATGGTCTCAAATTTGTCACTTTCCTTACTCATGAAAAAAGTCTTAGCTGCTATCTGATCTCTGCACTTTCCTAGCAGCATATCCATCTGCATGTGTGTACTTTAAAATGGTGTAATTTACTGATCTCTGGGAAGTCACTTCCACACTGCCTTTTGATTGTATTTATTTGTAACTGACCAATGTCTTTAAGTTTTTATGCCGTTAGCGAGGTCCCCATTGTTAATTAGAGTTGGTTCTCAGTTGGCTTATCTGGTTGAATAAATGTGACACACATGGACCAGGCCTTCGGAAAGTGTTCAGTCCCTTTCACTTTTTCCTCATTTTGTTATAGGCTGGATTCATAACTGATTACTTTTTGTTTCTGCTGTCAATATATATCCCTCTTTCCAAAAAAGTTGGGAGATGCTGCGTAAAATGCAAATAAAACCAGAATGCAATGACGTACAAATAATGTATGCCTATATTTAATTGAAAAAGACAATATATTGAATGTTGAAATGGAAAAGTTATTATTTTTGAAAAAATGTCCATTTTGAATTTGATGCCAGCAACATGTTTCAAAAAGTTTAGGACAGGGGCACATTTACCACAGTGTTGCATCACCTTCTTTTAACAATGTTCTGTAAGCAGCAACTGAGAACTGAGGAGACCAATTGTTGTAAGTGTTTTCTTTTGCCATTCTTGCTTTCAGCTGCTCAACAGTTTGGTGTCTCCTATGTTGTATTTTTTGTTTCATTATACGCTAAATGGGTGACGGGGGTCATGCTTTTGTAATACGTGCAGAATGTGGTTTGGCTTTCCCTGAAAATGACATTGACTAGATGGCAGCATATGTTGCTCCAAAACCTGTATATATTGTTTAGCATTAATGTTGCCTTCACAGATGTGCCTGTGACCAATGCCATGTGCATGAACTGTGCGCTCATTACAAGCCGGATGGTCCCTCTCCTCTTTAATTCGGAGAATGCAGCATCCATGATTCCCAAAAAGATTTCCGGGTTTTGATTTGTCAGACCGCAGGACAGTTTTCCACTTCGCCTCAGTCCATCTTAAATGAGCTTGGGCTCAGAGAAGGTTTATATATGTTTTTTTTCTTTGCATGGAGGTTTAACTTGCATTAGCGGATGCAGAGACGTACTGTGTTCACAGACATTCGTTTCTGAAGTGTTCCTGAGCCCATGCAGTGATGTCCACTACAGAATTGTGTCTGTTTTTAATGCAGTGCCGCCTGAGGGCCCGAAGATCACCGGCATCTAATATTGGTTTTCGGCCTTGTCTGTTGCGTACAGAGATTTCTCTGGATTCTCTGAATCTTTAAATCATATTATGTACCGTACATGCTGAGATTCCCAAACACTTTGCAATTTTATGTTGAGAAATGATATTCTTAAATTGTTGCACAATTTGCCTGCACAGTCCCAAGGTGGTGAACCCCTCCCCATCTTTACTTCTGAAAGACTCATCCTCTCTGGGATGTTCTTTTTAGACCCATTCATGTTACTGACCTGTTGCCTGTTGACCTAATGAGTTGTGATATTCTACCAGTGTATTTTTTTTTTTTTTTTTTTTTTTTAGCATTACACAACCTTTCCAGTCATTTGTTTCCCCTGTCCCAGCTTTTTTGAAACATGTCGCTGCCATCAAATTCTAGGTGGGCATATATTTATCAAGAAATAAAATTTCTCAGTTTCAACATTTGATATGTTGTCTTTATTCAATAGAAAACAGTACATAGGGTTAAATGATCATTGCATTCTGTTTTTATTTCCATTTTATCCAGCGTCCCAACTTTTTGGGAAATGGGGTTGTACACATAATACCCCATAATGTCAGAGCGAAAAAGTGTACAAATGTAAAATAAAGAGTCAATACAAGTGCCTTTGGGAGTGATCACAGCTTTGAGTCTTTCAGTATGCCTCTATTGGCTTTGCACACCTGGGCACTTTCTCCCATTCTTGCTGCCTAATCCTCTGATGCTCTGTCAGATTGGATAGGGAGCATTGGTGAACTGCAATCTTCAGGTCCCCTCCCCGATGTTCAAGTCTTTGTTTTGGCTCAAGTCTTTGTTTTGGCTTGGAGTGGCTTCACTCATCTGGAGTGAAGCCACTCCAGATTTTCTGTAAAGACTTGATTGATGCCGAGATGGTTGTTCTTCTGGTATGCTCTCCCATCATTGTAGAGATACTCTGATGCCTTAAAATTCATTCTAAAAAGGGGTTAAATTCAACTTTTCTGTAAAGATTTACACAACCTACTTCTCAATCAAAGTGAAAGAACGTAATAGACACTTTTCAAGCATATTTTTCTTTTTCTTACATGTGTCTTCAATGCCAGAGTTAATACTTGTGAAAGGACATTTGGCAGCCATTACAGCTCCTAATCCTTTTAAATGATTCTAACCACTTGGCACAAATCGTAGTGCATTTATTTAAAAAAAGAATTGCTTGAGCTCAGTACTTTTAAATAGGAAACCTTAATGGATAGCAATATCCAAACCTTTTTTCAGATTTCCAAGTCAATTTATGATTGGACTGAACCACTAAAATACTCATCCGATAAGGGGCCTTTTTACACGTTTTTTTCTGAAAGTTATCAAATACCTACTGAAAGTTAGCATTTACTTCTGATGAATGGTTGTCTTCTTTTTTGAATGAGCCCCAATATTTTTGTAGGTTGGGGAAGGGGAAAAGAAAGTTTGACAGGTGCTGAACTGGTAGATAATAGACCTATACAGATTTACTGTTTCTGTTCGAACAAGGAAATGTGTCATCCGTTGTCTAAAATTGCATTTGAAATGGAAGTGTTTTGCTCACATCAGCATGCTGGAGGCATTAGGAAGGCTAGTGTACAGTTGTGCTCATAAGTTTGCATACCCTGGCAGAAATTGTGAAATTTGGGCATTCATTTTGAAAATATGACTGATCATGCAAAAAAAACTATTTTATTTAAACATAGTGATCATATGAAGCCATTTATCATATAGTTGTTTTCTCCTTTTTAAATCATAATGATAATAGAATTCACCCAACTGGCCCTGATCAAAAGTTTACATACCCTTGAATGTTTGGCATTGTTACAGACTCACAAGGTGACACACACAGGTGAAAATGGCAATTAAAGGTGAATTTAATCACGTGGATGCCCTGAGCCGGCTAGATACTGAGCCATGGGGAGCAGAAAAGAACTGTCAAAAGACCTGCGTAACAAGGTAATGGAACTTTATAAAGATGGAAATTGATATAAAAAGATATCCAAAGCCTTCAGTCAGTACTGTTCAATCAATAATTAAGAAGTCTATCAAGGAGCACAATACGACAATACTTGAACAAAAATAAGCTGCATGGTCGAGTTGCCAGAAAGAAGCCTTTACTGCGCCAATGCCACAAAAAAGCCCATTTACAGTATGCCCGACAACACCTCGACACACCTCACAGCTTCTGTCACACTGTAATTTGGAGTGACGAGACCAAAGTAGAGCTTTATGGTCACAACCATAAGCCCTATGTTTGGAGAGGGGTTAACAAGGTCTATAGTTAATAGAATACCATCCCCACTGTGAAGCGTGGTGGTGGCTCACTGATGTTTTGGGTAATGATGGCCAAACAAGGCTTCATTACCATTATTTTAGCAGCGGGATATTATGCTGGCAGCACTCAGATTCATTGAAATTTATAAGGCCATATAGTTAACAAAAAATAAAAAGTAAAAAATAACAGACAAGAACAACATTGGAATGGACCTTAAACATAAAATGACAGACTAGATTAATTATACTGCCTTATATATTTTAATGATGGCTTTCATTTTGAAAAAGAAACGTTAGCGCTGCTAGCATAATATCCTGCTGCTAGAAGAACAGAAATGAAGCCTCGAGTGGCCATCACTAGATTTGGGGGTAAGTGAGCTCTAAAGGCACGGGGAATCTTGTGAAAATTTAGTGCAAGATGAATGCAGCATGTTATCAGAAAAAACTGGCAGACAATTGACATTTTCTGCACAAATTCTGCACATGTACGCTCTTGGACTTTCCAGAATGACACTGACCCTATGCACAAGGCCAAGTTGACCCTCCAGTGGTTACAGCAGAAAAAAGTGAAGGTTCTGGGGTGGCCATCAGTCTTCTGACCTTAATATCATCGAGAGACTCTGGGGAGATCTCAAACGTGCCGTTCATGCAAGACGACCAAAGACTTTGCATGGCCTGGAGGCATTTTGCCAAGACAAATGGGCAGCTATACCACCTGCAAGAATTGGGGGTCTTGTAGATGACTTTTACAAAAGACTGCACACTGTCATTGATGCTTAAGGGGGCAATACACAGTATTAAGAACTAAGGGTATGCAGACTTTGAACAGGGATCAGTCAATTTTTTCCTTTGCCATGTTTTGTTTTATGATTGTGCCATTCTGTTATGACCAACAGTTGAATGTGAATCCTATAAAATATGAAAGATGCATTTTGCCTGCTCACTCATGTTTTCTTTACAAATGGTACATATATATAACCAGTTCTCCAAGGGTATGCTACCTTCTGAGCACAACTATAGGTAGCTGTTATAATAATATTTTAAATATGTGATGTAAGATTGTCACACCAGTGATGAATGGATGAAGTTGTGGACATTTTACTGGTCTCTCAATTATCTCTTTAGTCATTTTGGTGACCTGGCTTTCAGGGCTTTTTTTTTTTTTACCTATAAGAGACAGCTAAATTTGCCTTTTATAGACTTTCAAATTGCTTAACCTCCTAAGACCTGAGCTTTGATAATGTATGCATTTTTTTATTTCTCTTTGTGAACCTGATGGGTATACTATTTAAGCCCAACAAAATTCAACAAAATATTTGTTTCTAATGTAGGCCAAGATTTATTTGACGAGTTGTCTTGCTGTATTCTCTCATGGCTTTGTATCATAATAACTGGAGGATCTAGAATATAATCATTTAAACAGACTCCCTTCCTTGCACTTACTGATGTGTATATTGTTGATCCCTTTCACAAGAGAAACTAGATCATTATGTGCAAAAATAATGGGCCCCCTCTCTCCTGACATCCCCTCCCATAAGAGTTACTTTCCTGTAACTCAACGCTTTAGCTTTGGTGTTGGTAAAAAGAACGGGAGCACCGAGCATGGCCGTGTCCTACTGTTAATTTGAATACACGCTGTGATACACACCATGCTTACCCCGGAAAATCCATGTAAGGACCAGCAAGCCGAAACACAGCAGCTGATTACAGGGGAGCGTGGACATGCTTATGACCTGTATGGGAACGGCACAAAGCACATTTTGACAGTTGCTGGTGCAGAGGTCTATTTCAAAATCAGCTATTGTCATCACTATTGTTTTATTAAATTGTGTGACCGTAAACTCAGGCTAACATACTCATGCATTTACGGCACATACAGTTCCTTGTATTTTCTTATGGACTGGGTAAAAATTGCCATGAATGTACACTTTATCCCATGACAAAATGAAATGTTTTTTTTTATGTGCCAATTTATTGAAAATAACCTGAATCATTGAATGTAAATAACTATTCAGCCCCTTTATTCAGTACTTTGTAGAAGTGACTTTGGCAGCAGTCATTGCTTTGAGTCTTCTTAGGAATGCCTCTACCAACTTTGCTTTGGATGGGTAGTCTCGGATAACTGCACTCTTCAGGTCTCCAGACAGATGTTCAATTGGGTTCAAGATAGGGCTTTGGCTGTGCCACTCACTGACATTCACAGACTTGTCCTGAAGCAACTCCCCAGCGCTTTCTTGGCTTTGTGCTTTGTTATTGTGCTTAAAGATTAATCTTTTCCCCAGTCTGAGGTAAATTGTGCTCTGGGTCAGGTTTTCTTTTAGAACTTCTCAGAAACTGCCACCGTGAAACATCCCCATAGCATGATGCTTCAATCACCATGCTTCACCATAGGGATGGTATTAGCCAGGTGATGTGTGGTACTTTGGTTATGCAGGATGTAATGCTTGGAGTTCGGGCCTAATAGTTAGAATTTGGTTTCATCAGACCAGAGTCTTTCAGGTACCATGTCATATGCCTTTTGCTCTGGATGGACTGGGTGTAGCCATTCTACCATTAAGGCCGGGTAATCAACCTAATGTGTTCTCTGCACCTGCATTTGTAACAGTTCATTTTCCATCTGGTGTTTCTGATTATTTTGTCCAGCCCCTCTATAACCAGTTATGTTGTTTTGACTGCTGATTATGTCAGCTTTATTGTTATATGGAAACATAACATTGATACACTCTGTAGGATAATGTTTGTTTGACCAAACAACAAAGGATTTATGATGCTCTAATTATCAGCCTTTGGAATACTTTTGAATGGGTAGACAGGATGAGTGCGCATGTTTCATCTCTTATATCACAGGTGTCAAACCGGTTCCACGGAGGGCCGAGTGTCTGCAGGTTTTCGCTCTCACCTTGTACCTGATTGATTAATTAGTTCACTAATTGGTTAGTTTCTACCCCCACCTGGTTGTTCAGGTCTGACCTGGGAACCAATTTAAAGGAAAACCCAAAGACCTGCAGACACGTGGCCCTCCGTGGAACCGGTTTGACACCCCTGTCTTATATGGTCTGCTCTGCTATTGAGAAATCAAGACAGTATGACCGAAGTGGAATAAGGTGGAGGCATTCAATAAATATAATTAGAAGTTCAGTGATTTTATTAAACATTTATTTTTCACTTTCTCATGTATACAGTATGTATGTATTGTTTACACGCTCTGCGTCACACTATTATTCTCTTTATAATGTCTCTTTCTCCCTCCCCTCCCTCTGTTACATCCTGTCTTTTGTCCCTTTCCACATGTCTTTTCCTACTTATTCCGTCTTCTCTCCCTTTCCCTCTCTGCTCTCTTTCACTGTTTCTCTCTCTCTCTCTCCCTCCCCTTACATGTTCATTTCTTTGCAGAGAGCGTATGAGGACTCACAGTATCGAGTCCTCGGGGAAGCTGAAGATTTCTACGGAGAACGCCTGTGACTTTACAGCCGAGGACCTGAGGGACCTCGGGGAGATTGGCCGCGGAGCCTACGGCTCTGTCAACAAGATGCAGCACAAACCCAGTGGACAGATCATGGCCGTCAAGGTGAACACTCACTTGCCTGTGTTATTACAGGCTGAATGGTAACACTGGTTGTTATTTTTGGTTTTCCATAACTCAGTTGGTAGCACATGGGCATTGCTCCACTGGGGTTGTGGGTTTGATCAGTATGATGAGAAGCCCACACACTTCTGTAAAGTATTTAATATATCATGGAAAAGTTATTTTTCCCCCCATAAATGCATCACTTTTTTTTTCAAATCAAAAAGTGACGCCTTCATATTCTAGATTAATTACACATAATGTGAAAAATGTCAAGCCTCTTTTGTTTCAGTCTTGATGATAACATCTGTTTCACCTTTACTTTTCCACAATATTCAAATATTTTGGTGTGTGTGTGTGTGTGTGTGTGTGTGTGTGTGTGTGTGTGTGTGTGTGTGTGTGTGTGTGTGTGTGTGTGTGTGTGTGTGTGTGTGTGTGTGTGTGTGTGTGTGTGTGTGTGTGTGTGTGTGTGTGTGTGTGTTACAGTATACATACATAAATGCATACCGTTAGGTCTGGAAATATTTGGACACTAACACAATTTTCATAATTCTGGCTCTGTACACCACCACAATAGATTTTAAATGAAACAACCAAGATGCAATTGATGTGCAGATGTTCAGCTTTAATTCAAGGGGTTGAACAAAATTATCTAATTAAACGTTTAGGAATTGCAACCAGTTTCATACACAGTCACCTTATTTCAGGGGCTCCAATGTAATTGTACTAATTAACACAATCATAAATAAAATGTAAATGTTTTATACTTTGTTGAGAATCATTTGCAGGCAATGACTGCTTGAAGTCTGGAACACATGGACATCACCAAATGCTGGGTTTCCTCCTTTGTGATATTTTGCCAGGCCTTTACTGCAGCTGTCTTCAGTTGTTCGTGGGTCTTTCTGCCTTAAGTTCTGTCTTCAGCATGTGAAATGCATGTTCATTCAAGTGATTGACTCGCCCATTGCAGAATATTCCACTTCTTTGCCTTAAAAAAATCCTGGGTTGCTTTCACGGTATGTTTTGGATAATTGTCCATCTGTAAAGTGAAGCGCCGTCCAATCAACTTCGCTGAATTTGGCTGAATCTGAGCAGACAATATATCCCTATACACTACAGAATTCATGCAGCTGCTTCTGTCACGTCATCAAAAAACACTTGTGGACACAGTGTCATTGGAAGCCATGCATGCCCATGCCATCACATGCTGTTCCAGAACTGGGTTGGCTTTTTTAGATGTTTTTTGCCCAAGTATAATCTGGCCTTTCTATTCTTGAGGCTTATGAACAGTTTGCACCTTATGGTGAATCCTCTGTTTATGCTCTCATGAAGTCGTCTCTTTAAGGTAGACTTGGATAATGACATGCCTACCTACCGGTGAGTGTTCTTCACTTAGCTGGATGTTGTGACAGGGTTTTTCTTTACCATGGAAAGGATCCTACGATCATCCACCACTGTTGTCTTCTGTGGACGTCCAGGCCTTTTTGTGTTGCAGAGCTCACCAGTGCGTTCTTTTTTAGTCAGAATGTACCAGACTGTTGATTTGGCCACTCCTAATATTGCGTGTGTGTGTGCGTGTGTGCGTGCGTGTGTGAACTGATCTCTGTGAACTGATCTCTAAGCTGTGGAAAGTTTTCTCTATTTGTCCTGTCTCTGTCCCACTCAGAGGATCCGCTCCACAGTGGATGAAAAGGAGCAGAAACAGCTGCTGATGGATCTAGATGTGGTGATGAGAAGTAGTGACTGTCTCTATATCGTCCAGTTCTATGGTGCTCTCTTCCGAGAGGTGAGGCTACATAATGTCTTCTCAGTATTGTCTGTCTCTACAGTGGGGATAATATGCTTAAGCTTCTTTGGGTCCTTGAATATGAATACAATGCACTATTATAATTATTGTTTTCACCCTCGTTGGACTTTCCCAATTGTGTTTGCTTGGTTATTTATTTTCTTTTCGCCAAAATCAGTTTATTCTGTTTTTTTGCTGTTATTTCTTTGCTGGGCTCTATCCTATTTGTTTTATCCTGAAATATTTGCTAGTCTTTTCTGATATCAAGTAAACCTTCACCATGATACCACCATGCTTGAAAAGAAGAGGCATTCACTCAGTGATGTTGGATACCTAGCTATTGTTTCACACAGAATAAGTTTATGTAACTTACTGGGACTTGTTTAACTCTATTTCACTGCTGAGCTAATTCAAGCTTGCATTAGTAAAAAGGCTTGAATACTTGGGACATTTGAATAATTAGCAGTTTAATTCATTTTCTTTACTTTTCTTTTCACTCACACATTATTTCATGTTTTCTTGAGATTAGCAACAAAACTCTCTCGGTTTTCTTGGGCAGTAGTGATTCTCAAATGTTAAATCGGGACTAGGTGGGGGCTATTTATTTTCTTTTATTAGGTTTCGTGTGTTTAAGTAGCATCTTTAATCAGACATTTTATCTTTCTTTTTAGGGTGACTGTTGGATATGTATGGAACTAATGTCTACCTCATTCGACAAATTCTACAAATATGTATATTGTTCATTAGATGACGTCATTCCAGAGGAAATATTAGGCAAAATTACATTAGCAGTGAGTGTTTATTTCACATTTTATTTTCAGTCAATATAATCTTCCTAATATTTATGGGTGAATTCCGATTATGGATAATGTAACATGTTTTTGTCCACATTTCTTTTTACAGACCGTTAAAGCACTGAACCACTTAAAAGAAAACTTGAAAATAATTCACAGAGGTAAGCTTTGGTTGTGGTATAGATCTTTTGGAGTTCTTCCGTATTTGCACAAATTCTTTTCACAGCAATGCTTTGGCTGCAATAACTGTAACGTCTGTGATTGTATGCTCCCAGACATCAAACCTTCCAACATTCTCATGGACCGTAATGGCAACATCAAGCTGTGTGACTTTGGCATCAGCGGTCAGCTGGTGGACTCCATAGCCAAAACCCGAGATGCAGGCTGCAGGCCTTACATGGCGGTGAGCGTGAAGGATGTGGGCGCTCGTTTCATATTGTTGGAACGAATGCTAAGTAGTTAGACACAGGGCTGACTAGACATTTAGTACCTATCCCAACAAATGCTAAGCTAGAATTCCCATCCTGAAAGTATGCTGTTGTTTACATTGTGTTCTGTCTGGGTTCTCCAGCCAGAGAGGATAGACCCCAGTGCTTCCAGACAAGGTTACGATGTCCGATCGGATGTCTGGAGTTTGGGGATCACCTTGGTAATTATTTAATGTGTTTTTGATGCTGACCAATGGAGGAAAAACAGCTTTACTATTTTGCCGAACAATTAGTTGAACTTATTGATCATCTTTACACTAATAAAAATAACAGTCTGTTTAGTATAACTCACTTGGTGAAAGCAGTGTCATTTCCTGTTGTCTAATGCCTATCTGGGTCTGTTTATCTCTAGTATGAGCTGGCCACCGGCAGGTTTCCCTACCCCAAGTGGAACAGCGTTTTTGATCAGTTGACCCAGGTGGTAAAAGGCGAGCCTCCCCAGCTCTGCAACTCTGAGGACAGGCAGTTCTCCCCCAAGTTCATCAACTTTGTCAACCTATGGTGGGTATTACTATGGACTGTACTGAAAACACTGCATTGCTCCCTTCATTGGATATTCCACTGAACAATGACATGGCAGGGGTATTCGACTCCAAGGCAGGGTCCAGAGACGGATTACTTTTCTGTTCTGCCTTCTAATTAATTGCCCCGACCTTGTGCCCCAAGTCAATCACTGACTAGAAGGAATAAAGGGATGCAAAGAAGACATGCAACTGGCTTTGAGGTCCTGTTGAATATCAGGGACAATAGAGGCTTCTGCGTGTTGCTGCCCTCTGCTGGTTGAATAAGGATAAGTCAACGTTACTGTTAATGATTGTGTGGATGAGTATTTGGCTTGTGAATTTCTTCCTCTGTGTTTTACAGCCTTACAAAGGATGAGTCAAAAAGGCCAAAGTACAAGGAACTCCTGGTATGTTTCCGTCGTTCTGCAATATTCTAAAGCTTACTCAAAATCCATCGGTGACCATTTTGAACTCCCGTAACTGAGGTAACGTGTCCGTCTCCCCCAGAAACACCCGTTCATCCAGATGTATGAGGAGCGCTTCGTGGACGTGGCCAGCTATGTGTGTCGAATCCTGGACCAGATCCCAGCCTCCCCCATCTCCCCCATGTACGTGGACTGATGGGGGGGACACTATGCCATGCACACTGTTACCATGGTATCAGCTGTTTGTTTTCCCGTTCCTAAGAACATGAGTACAGTTCCAAATCAATCACCCTGTGCAATACGATAATACGCACACACACATTCGTGCTTGTCATCACCTGTATTTAATGTCAATAAATCATCTAGATTATCCTCCCGTCTTCAGAACGCTAAACTTGAAGGATTTCAATTCGCTCTACATATATACAAACTTCATCTTTCCATGTGCTAGAAAAAAAAAAAGGGTTGGAGTGTATTATATATAATGTTATACACACACACACACACACACACTTGAAAATCGTTGTGATCAAATACAAACGTTACCAAATAAACATGTTGAAAGGTTATTAAGAAAACCGTCATCTATTCGGATTGAACATTGTGGACTGTATTTCTCCAAGGTGTGCTTACCTCTACATCCTCAAAAAATGTACAGATAGATGTATACGAAGACACCTGTATCTCAATATAAATGACGGCATCAAGTGATGCAAAACAGTCACTATTTGAAACACAGATGGTGTTGCTTCATTTTCTCCTGCCTCGTTGCATCATTCACATCCATAATGTTGGTCACTCTGTAAAAGAACAATATCTACAGGAGGATTGTAAGATTCTTTTGTAAGCCTGTTAAAAAATTGTAAATGTGTATGTTTATGTACATCTCAACAGTCTGCTGTTATTTGCAGGTTCTGTTTCTAGCTAGGATTTGTTACCATTTGCCAGCGTCTGCACAAGCGGTGGAAGAAGAGTGTCACCTTGCCACACATTGCGAATTGAAGTTAAAGCCAGATCTGCATTTCCTCTAGCTATTAAATCCTCCACTATGCATCGGGTCACAGGTCCAACTTATACCCATTGATTGCTCGATCAGGCCTGAACTGCATCTGTGGAAAAGGGTTCCTATAGCCCCCTTGGCCTAAAAATCATGTTATATAGCACTGTATAGTCCACCTGCTGCCCATTCCTTATGACCAAATAGATAGAGGAGATCAGTAACACATACGTCGGCATGTTCTTCAGTAGCTCGGCATGATACTAAAGGGTTGTACTGATTCAACGTTTCCTTCCCCCATGGCGTCCGTTTGCGCTGAACCGGTGAAATTGAAGAGTTAACTAATGAGCGTCCACTGTCTTGCTTTTCGCCTCTCCTGTGTAGTCACATCAATGAAGATACTGTAAATGGGAGTGCTGGAGAATTAACTGTACTCCTGGTATATAGTCACTTTATCACACACACTCTCCCTGGTCCAGAAGGCCACAGTCTCAACGGTCAGATCACCCACATTTAGTGTCTATTAACAGAGTGAAGGAGTGCCACAAACCATGGAGTTGGTGATCCTGTGTACCACTGTTTGTCTGTGGTGTTGAGGGTTGTCACTAGACCCTCACTCTAGGCATGTCAGCTGTGTGGAATAACCACCCAGGTTTGTGTTTCACTAAGCACTGTCAACGCTGTTTGCCAGATAACTTTGATAGGATTCCAGCTGTAATTTCCCGTAGCTATGTAATGTCCTTATGCACGAAACCATTACATTGTTTCTGTATGTTCAGGAAAGGGAGCTGGTGAAGTCATTGTGCTTCCTGAAAAGCCCCTTTGGAAAAGTTAGGCAAAGTGTGTGAAGGAATATTTGCCCCCTTTCAAATGTTATCATTTTAACTTTTTTTACACAGCGTTATCAAACGTTCGATTTAAACACATTTCAATATTTATTTAATGAAATAAAGTTATGCCATAGCCAATTGCCCTGTGTGAAAACTGGCTGTTCTACCATACCAGCAAGACAGTGATTTACATACACAAGTTCTAAATCCAAATGACTTCAAAGCAAATCATTTAATGTTATATTACTTTGTGCAGACCTACACTTAACTATGGGACATTTTTGGTTGCACTCATTCTGGCGGATAACTTAGTGTTTAGAGCATTGGTTTAGTAAATGAAAGGTTGTGGTTTTGAAAACATTGTTGTACACGTAACCCTGATATATTTTTTTCCCTGTTAGTCATACTGGATAGTGTCTGCTAAATGACAAGTTACTGAGTAGCAGACCAATTATTTTTCACGTAGGAGAATCAGGTTTTGCATAACTTGTTTTATTCATTTAATGTCATTTGTTCACTCAGTTTCACATGATCTGAAATGTGTTGATATTGGTCTTGACAGTATAAACATGGTTTTTAAAGAGGGTAAATACTTCCCCATGGCACTGCATTATAGAAGTGCTACATAGACATGCAGTACAGCTTATTCAGGAGTGTGGACTGTTATAGAGCACTATATGTTATAGAGCGTTCAGGTAAAGTACTACATCAGACGTGATACCCTATAAAGTGTACTATGGGATCAAGTCGTCTCTTTTCCTGACGGTGCTGCCGGCATCATTCTAAATGTTGCATCTATCTCGAAAAGCATGTTTTCATCATCTAAAAGGTGGATGGGAAGAGTTAATTGATGGTCCACTCATGTTCTGTGGGTGTGGAGCACTTCTGGTTACCTGTTTAATAGTATCTTATTGAGGAGTACGTGTTGTATGAATGGCAATTTATTAAAATGTTAATATTAGATTATAAGATGATATTAAGGGCAATAAGTATTATAGTATCTTTATCAAGGTTTAAAAAAAAAAAAATCAATGAAAGAGAATAAAGTTCACAATGAGAAAACAGAGTTGTTGTAATGGTGAACATGGGGCATCCGTCGTCACAGACAAAGGGTTAACACTGAGTCAATGATTATTTGTGTTTAAGTTTATTTCTTTTCTCTTCAGTAATACAGTGGTGTGGACACATACTGGTAGACACGTTAAAGCTGTCCAGTGGCCAAGCAACAAGGAAGCTTTTTGTCAGATGTGAAATGTTGAAGTTTAAAAAAGCAAGTCACCCCTGGATATTAGATTAAGCTACTGTAGGGGAACCTTACCTCCTATAAATCTGTGAAATGCCTAACAATGACAAGATGTGGTGCGTTCTAGTTTTTGTTGCATGAATTGCTTACAAAACCTGGACCTATGTTTTATGAACAGGGGTTGCAGCAAAAGTCCTATACAAATGGGTGCCACAGCTTAAGTAACAAAGAAAAAAGGTGTTGAACTTCATTTTAAAACAGCATTTGAAGGAAATCACTTCCAATTTCTTGGTCAAAAAAACACGAAAAATGAACAGTAATACTGAACCAAATCTGAATGTTAGCTAGTCTAGGACAAAGTTAGTGTTTTGACATTTCTTCTGCATTTCAGTGTCATCACAAAATCTAAGACAAACTCATTGGCATTGTGGTGGTGAAGCCCTGTTGTTAAAAGGATACCCATAGTCATGTTTACATATTCTATCTACATTTGTACCTTTACAAGAACAGTCCTATTAGTTTAGCTATATTTTACATAGCTATAGCCAAGATCACACAAGTATTGCAGACTGCTAGTTATTTTGCTATATTCACAGTTTTTATGAATACATTTCAGTAAACTGCATGCTTTTCATTTCTGCTTTACAATCATTGTACAGATCCTATCCCAAACCTCTATAGAATAATGGTGGGTTTAATACCAAGTTTATAAAAAGGTTAAACGTTATGTAACATAATAAACATGGATTATCATGTGCTAGTTTCACAGTTAGGATAGTCAAAGATAGCTCTATTTATTATATTTGGATATTCCCAAGTGCTCGTAAGAATGGAATTGTACTCTGCATATGCAGTACTTTTACATCATAGTTGTCCTTGGAAAACTTAATGAATTATAGAAAATAGTTATTTTTTTCAATTACTTGGTTTGCTATACCATTTTAAACAACACTTTTTTTTAAAAAGAACAATGCATGATCAGAATGGCAGCATATTACCTTTGGTGTTAATCCCATTTTATCATAAAGGAATGTCAAATATAAATATACTATAATGTATAAATAAAAACATTCAAAAATAAATAACTAGAAGTGAGGCTCTGAATTTTCCAAAGGTAAAATACAGAACAATTCCATTAAGTACATATTGAAAAGGAAAAAGGTAAGAGATGAAATTTAGACAGATTTTATTGCCATACTTACTGGCTGTGACTAAAATGATGGAAACTTGAGCTTATCATTGAATATGATTTATTAAATTGTTTAATAAAGGTGGTAAAACATTCACTATGCAGTACCATAACATTCCACATCCATATTGTATTGAATTATTGTGGATGCTTTGTGTGGCCTGAGTAACACTGTTTGGTGTGAGCGGACATTGCTAGTAAATGCCCCTTCTGAAAAACCAAGAGCTGTCAGTGTTTTAGACAAACTTTGGGTGAACAATTGGTGAGTCTATGATGCATGCATTTCTGCATCTGAAGATACCTGTGTTAAGACAAAGTGAAGACAAAAAGCTTTTGCTTTGATCTACAGTTTATACCTGTGGTCTAAAATGGCTACAGCTGCAAGCCTTCCCATTGGCCAACCTTGCATAATGTACTTAGCCTGGATGCTGAGGATGACTGTCCAGGAATTAGGAGGCTCTAACCCCTGAGCTAAGGGAGAGTTTGGCCTGAAGGTATTTACATGCTTCAAAAACAAGACAAAGAATTGTCTAAAAGAAGTGTCTAAATCTTGCAGCCAAACACTTTTAGGACCTAATAATTACCTTAATGTAGCTACCAACATATAATGCTGCTACAGTTTTTACTTTATGTAAATACACATGGATGAGTGTGAAACTTTGAATTTGGTCATATATACATAAACCTTCCTCTTTTTAGCCTTAATTTTTGTCAACGCCTGAGTAAAGGCGTTGACATTTGCAATGCACTGTATACGGTCACACTGCAGTTTTGGATTAAGGCAGGGGTAACCAAATTATACCCATGTTGGAATCTACTGGTCTGACAGTTTGTTATTCAATTACAAGACATGCTTAGTGGGTCATCCTCAGCACTGTGGCAAATTATTTTATGAGCAAAGCTTTAAGCTAGCCACTGTAGACCACAGTAACAAAGCTCAGGCCTAAACAAAACTTTGCAAGGATGGCCCCAAGGGTTTCAAACTAAAGGGAGATATTATTTTGTGAATAAATATACCAGTTAAGCGTGAGAAACCTACACCAACACTTGCATTGAATGGCAAAACAAAATGTTTTGCTTGTAAATACATTCTAGGCTGAAGCAAAGTGTGACAGTAATAGTCTATGCTAGTCAAGGTGCACAATATAAGATTTGAAATATTTACATAGAAAATATCAAACTGTGATTTAAAATGGTACATTTGATTTTGTGAGTTTCTGCTGTTTTCTCCCACACTGACAATTATGCATACCTCAACATGTGTTAGCCAGTATCAATATAATATTTACAAATTTGGCATTCAATGTCATCCAATTAAGTTTGTAATCTCCTTTCGTTTTCCAGTAATACAAACAATGTCTCTCACAAATAATACATTGATTGTCAAAATGTGTCTTCAAGTCTAGATGGCAAAACACAACTGTATCAAACTACTTGCATATATTTTATAGATTTCTCGTAAGGCAATGTTGGAATATTTTTCCCCGTAGTATTCATTTAATAAACTTCCTTCATGGATGAATCCATCACGGTCCAAGAAGACATAGATAATGCCAAACAGCACCAACTGGTGTCTGTTTTTGATTTTTTCTGAGCTGAATATTTATTTGCAAGACTGTGACTGTGCTTTTTGTTTGGTAAGTCCTTTGACAAATTGAGGCACTTAAAATCCCACTGTGACTTTTCGGTACCCAGACAAATTTTAGTTCATAACTTGAGCTCTTGCTCTGTCTTTGGTGGCGGTTCAGTGCTTCTGTCGCTTGTTTGTGTTTTAGTATCTAACCAGTTCTTTTGCTATCTGGATGCTGGTGACTAGCTATTTTCGTTCTGTGTATTTTGGAGAACTAGCTAGACACTACAGTCTCTTGTTATGTTGTCTAGGTTTTCTGCTTAGCCAGCTAATGCTAGCAAGTCATCTGCTGTGTTTTTCTTTGTCTTGGTAGCTAGCCAGTCCATAGCCCGTCTGTGCTTCACCAGTGCTCTAGATGAAGGTCCATTGCTGTATTCAAATTTATGTCTGCAACATCCAGGAACTCTGTGTTGAAGATGCTTGGCCCGGAGGGTGGCACAGAGCTGAACCCAGTAGCGGAGCTGGGGGGTGTTAGGTCCAGCCATTCCATCGTCTCCCACGGGGACTCGCTAAACGTCATTCCGACCATCCCTTGCGCCTCGGCGGCTGACGGCATTTTTATGTGGATGGGAGGCGTTGCAGTTTCCATCAAGTCCCTGTTGGGGAGAGCTTTGTCCTGGTGGGGGTGTTGATGAGAGTGGTGCTGGTGGTGATGGTGGTTCGTGCTGGGATAGCCCTCCGCTCCATGACTCCCCTCCTCCCCCTGCCCTGCTTCCTCTGCGGCCAACTTCAGGAGGGCAACCTCACCCCCTCGGCTTAGGGGTCTTCCCAGCAGGGTCTCTAGGTGGCTGTCTGCAATGTGATTGGCTGTGTGGTCATAGTTGAGCTGGGAGGGGGACAGGTGCTCGTAGTGTCGTTGGTGGAACTTTGGGACGGCATGGCCGGCGGTTCCGGGGGACACTGTAATGTGAGGGACAACTTTGGTTACAGAGGACCTCTCCCTCTCTTCTCTGGCGTTAGCTGGCATCTCTTGAAGAGAAGGGGTTGGGGGAGGGGGAGTCACAGCACAGAGTGTGATTTAATACCCATGTAAGAGGGAAGTCTGGAGTTACTCAACTAAGGGCTGATGGATGGTACGTAGACATGCAAACCGACTAGCACCTCATGTAGGGGATTGGAACTAAATTGCTTGCAGTTGGAAAGCCATTACTCATTCGTAAACATGGCAACAACATGCGCTGTCAGTTACAGTGGATGTAACTCCAATGTCGAAAGGCTACATGTACTGTGCATCGCATACACTGAGACTGGCTCTGAGTCAGTTTACCTACCTCCACTCTCTATGAGCACATCCAGAAGCTCATCCATCTGCTGACTTCTGGTCAGTTGCTACAAAAATATGAATGGGATTAACACACATTTTAAAATACATTCTGATCCAAATACAATGTGCCTACAAGTTTGGTAGAATTTCTAGATTGATATGATGTTGATATCTTGCTATGCAATATCCTATAATGTTCTACAAGCCACTAAGGGCAACACCAAGTCAACCATAACACAACCACAACTCTGCCACAACACAACCACAAAAGCAGTCAGCTCAGAAGGAACCAAGTCAAACTCGGTCAAGGGTGCAAACATAGAGTGGGATGGATAGTGCAAAAAAGATTCATTAATGAACAGGTGCAAGGTCAGTGAGAGAGATGGAGACACAGAGAGAAAGAGAGAAAAGTGGGAAAGTGGGAATCGAAGCGACGCCACAGAGGTAACAACTAAACAAAAGTTGTTGGCCAGCCTTGATCAGGAGCAGCGTTTGGTGTATAATTTAGTTTACCTGCTTGACTGCGTCCTCATAGCAAGGGGGCTGTCTAGAGTCAGATGCAGCTGAATCTGAGCTACAGAAGGCAGGGGACGAGACCGGGCCCTTTTGGCCAACGTGCCGGGGAGAAGGCAAAATAGCCATCTATATGAAAAAAAAAAATAGTTGAAAAACGTTGTATTACTGATTTGAAAATGGAGCTAGTTTTTTTTGGTGTTGTGTGGTTGCTTAAATGTAAGGAGACCTTCTCTTTGCATACGGACAAAAGCTAAACGCTTTAAAAAGTATGGGCTGTGGGGTTTTTCTGATACCAAGTTTTCGATAAACTGGGAGAGAACAGTTTAACCTTTCTAAAACGACGGGCTTGTGATGAAGAATACCATGAATCTCATGATGGAAATTTTAGAGAGAAGCAACGAATGAATGGAAAGCAGAAAAATGGTTAAGTGAATGGGATGATGAACACACAGTCATGTGACACATAACCATGTTAAGATCCTACAGACCAATGTTAGACAGAAGGACTGCTCTTACCTTCTGTTGCATGCTGGGGTTTGTGGTTTTAGTGTTGCCCCTGCGGGTGAGAGTGTGGTCGGCTGAGTTGGGGAACACTAAGGGATAGGGGCAGTTCACAGCCTGTCCACCATTCTTCTGCTGAATCTGTGACGAGGGAACACACAACTATCAGGAGCACTGATAGATACAGCTCCGTAAAAAATTAAGAGGCCACTTTTTTATTTTCTTTCCAAAAAAGTCGAAAAGGAAGGTTTTGAGTGAGGAACAGAAGGGTTAAAATTAAGAGACCACAACAAATTGAACACTTCTGTTCCTCACTCAAAACTTTCCTTTGGTGCAGTGGACTCCGGTTTTTTCCGGAGCTAGTTATATATATATATAAAATATAAAGTACATGTAGTAGTTTTATGTATGGCAAAGACTCAAAACAAATGTTCTGCCTAAGGCCTACCTGCATGTTGCGGGGCCTGGTGCTGGCCTGGTTCAAGGGATGGCTACACCCATCTCTTCCCAGCGGCGGTGAGAGTAGGTAGGGGTTGTTGGGGGAGGACGGCTGGGGGCTGCTGGAAGTCTTGGCAATGGGTGAGTCTTGAGGAGAGCACTGGGGGCTGAGGAAGGCAGACATGCCAGAGGGACTTCCAGACGAGGGGACTGAGTCCAGGCATCGTGTTCCACCAGGGCCCCCCATGCTGGGCAGCGAGGCACCAAAGTGGCCGGTCGCCTCCATGCAGCTTCCTGGAGGGCTCTTCAGGTGCCTGGGGGAGGAGAGGGGGCAGCTGGACGAGAGGGACATGGGCTCCTGTTTCACGGTCACCCCGAAGAAGTGCTGCCCCATCACAGAAGGGGACTGCTGCAGGTGCAGGTGGTGGGGCTGGGACGGAGCCGGGATGCTCTCCTGCGTGGTGCCATGGCAACGCTTCCTCTTGTGCAACTGCATCTTTAGCTCCTCCACCTATTGCAGAGAACGGGGGTTTACAGTCGGCAAGTTTCTTGAATTGAAGACAACAACGCTGGGTTGATCCAGTGCGGTTACCCACCTGTCTCTGCTCCTGGTGCAGCTTCCACGTCAGCTCCTCGATCACTTTTTGTTTCTCCACCAACATCTTGTCCTTCTCCGCCTCTAAACCCTCCATACCCCCACCCTCCCCTCCCCGTAGTCCTGCCCCGCTCAGACTCCCTCCCCCCATGCCTTCCTCAGCGCTGAGCTGTGCCGGGGACGGCTGGAGGCCAAACTGTGGAGGAGAGGACATGGGCACGTCACTGAAGCTGTCTGGCAGGGAGCCGCTGAGGGAGAGGTCTGAGGAGGCTGGGGAGATGGGAGGAGTGGAGGAGGTGCTGGGGTAAGGGTAGTACCCCCCCTGGGAGAGAGCACTGGAGGAGGAGGGTGACTGGTAGGAGGACAGGGACCCCGTGGGGGTGACGGGGAAGGTGACTGTGGTGATGTCATTGGAGCCCGAATGACAGGGGCTTGAGGTGGGGTCCTTAAAGGGGCGGAGCCTCTCAATGAGGGCCATCTTGGTCCCAGACACTGGCAAGCCCCGTATACGCAGCTGCTGTCTCAGCTCAGAAACCTGGTAGACAGAGGGAAAGGCACAAAGACCAACAGTGGGGAACAGAGAGAGTGGGACAGACCGAAGAAGGAGAAGTTAGAAATAAAGAGAGTGAGGCAGAAGGAAGACAGAGACAAAAAAAGAAAGACAGGAATGGATAGAGGCGGATTGAAAATACATTAGATGTATGCATTTTCAACGTCTTAAACTTGCTGTATGTTAGTTCTTTTTCTAAACCTTAAGTAAGGAATATTTATGTCAATCTACAGAGAGAAAGCACATACTTTCAGATCATCCAGATTAGCTGGCAGAGGACCAGGTTTGACTGGCGAGACGTTGGTTTGACCAGAGTATGTGGTCTTCACTGGGGACGAGGTCCTACTGTTCACTGTGTTTGTTATACTGGAGCTACACGCCGTTACCTGCTCACTGGATTGTCTACAGAAAGGAGAAAAAGAGCACTTTGTGAGGTCAAACCACAACATTATGGAGGCGGATAGGGTCAGGGTCAGAACCTCTCCCATTCAGGATACTCACTTTTGGGCTTGGGCTGGCTGGTGCAGGGGCTGGTAGCTGAAGCTGGACTGCCGTTGCTGGGAATGAACCTGTGTGTTCGGGGAGTGTTGGGGGTGTGAGTGTGTGTGGGCGTGCTTCTGCTGGCTGAGGATCTGCAGCTGGAGGAAGAGCTGCTGTTGCTGCAGGAGCCTGGCGTAGGCCGAGTCCATGGGAGGGGGCGACTTCTCCGCCTTCTGGTCTGGAGGGATGTACTGGTGATACTTGAGCTTCTTCACCTTGGGTTTCACGTCTTTGGGCTTCTTGTGGCGATTTTTGTCTGACGTCTTGGACTGTAGAATCATTTTGGAAAAATTGGGAACCACAATTTAACAAACCACAGTGTAAGTTGCTGTCCTATCATAAGATGTACCATATTGGCAATGAAGAAGTCTATACTACAGTCAAGTGTCTGTTCTACCTTAACTATAGCAGGGACAGATATATGTGAGGTGGAAGACAGCCCATTAGCTGCAGACAAGCAATCTTCCTGGCTCGGATCCGAGGGGTCCCTGTTCTGGCACCCCTGGAACACAAAGACAAATAGAAATACAGTAAACTACATACACTGTGGGCCAGCCTGAAATGGAACAACATCAAATCAAAGGAAATCTCTATTGAACTTGATATATTTAGGCCTAGACTTAGCTTAAATCAGTGTAAACTAGCATACGGTTGATGGCCGGTGCTTAAGCTAGGAATAATGTCATCACCTCTGTCTACAGTGATTTGTGCAATGCATGCAGTCACTGAGAAGATAAAACAGAAACGTGTTGCCAGCAGCTCTGTTTGAGACAGACAGACTGGCATGGAGCAGTGTGACATGTGCCAAAGAGCAGTCACACACTTTCCAAAGGTCACTAGTGACTAGTGTGCCAAGAGGAGGATCCTGTAGTTCTCTTAGCCACCACAGGAGGGCAGACCTAACCTGACCCCCTGCTTGAAATGACTCAGGACTTACTGGGCTATGCTTTTAAACCATAGGGCAGAGAGCGACGATGGTTCATGGTTTGTGTACTCATGTTAGATCGTTTTTATATTGTAAACGGTACAATAGCCGATCCAGAGAGAGGAGGTGGAGAAGGAGGAGAAACAGGGCAGAAACAGGACGTCTCTGGGCCAACAAGAGGAAGAGGAGGAGGTGAAGGACTATTACCTGTCTAGGGCTAGTGAGGGCTGGTGATGAGGACGAGGAGGGGGTTCTGCCTATGACCTCTGAGGAGGGGCATGCGGAGCCTTGGGACTCGTCACTGTGGGGATGCTCTGGAGACAGACTGTCACTGCTGCTGTCCTCCTCGAACGCGTATGAGTCCTGCTTAGGAAACTTCCCATGGTTCACTGGAGAGGACAGGAGAGGGGGAGGAAGAGAGAAGAGAAAAAAGGGGGGAATGAAGGAGGAAATCGAGAGGAGGGTGGTGAGATAGGTGGGAGTAAGAAGAGAGAAAGGGGGTGATGAGAACTTGACACACTGAGACAGAGGCCCGAGACCTGACACACTGAGACAGAGACCCGAGACCTGACACACTGAGACAGAGGACAGAGCTGACACACTGAGACAGAGGACTGAGAGCTGACACACTGAGACAGAGGAATGAGAACTGACACACTGAGACAGAGGCCCGAGACCTGACACACTGAGACAGAGGAAAGACCTGACACACTGAGACAGAGGAATGAGAGCTGACACACTGAGACAGAGGACAGAGCTGACACTGAGACAGAGGACCGAGGACTGAGAGCAGACACACTGAGACAGAGGCCCGAGACCTGACACACTGAGACAGAGGACAGAGCTGACACACTGAGACAGAGGACCAAGAGCTGACACACTGAGACAGAGGACCGAGAGCTGACACACTGAGACAGAGGGCTGAGAGCTGACACACTGAGACAGAGGACAGAGCTGACACACTGAGACAGAGGACAGAGCTGACACACTGAGACAGAGGCCCGAGACCTGACACACTGAGACAGAGGCCTGAATCCTGACACACTCTGACGAGAGGGCTGAGACCTGACACACTAAGACAGAGGACAGAGAGCTGACACACTGAGAAAGAGGACTGAGACCTGACACACTGTGACAGAGGCCCAAGACCTGACACACTGTGACAGAGGGCCGATACCTGACACACTGAGACAGAGGCCCAAAACCTGACACACTGTGACAGAGGGCTGATACCTGACACACTGAGAAGAGACTGGTGAAACAGTGATAGAGATTTTCTTTAACAGAATATGTGTACAATATGTTCCATACTGACAAGCAGCTGTCTCTGCCTACATGCATCATCTCTGCACAATAGCATTCACACAATGCTCTTCTGTCACTGTTACCAAGCCGAACGGTTACTACTGAATTGGTGCTCTGCATTTGGCAAGGAATTTACATGGCTAACTTCACAGTGCACACAGCCCTGGCCAAAGTGATAATGAACAGAGCCTGATTGGCCGTAGTGATAATGAACACAGCCTGATTGGCTGATGTGATAGTTAACAGAGTCTGGATTGGTTTATCTGGAGCAGCAAGTTAACAAAGGGACAGAGCCAGGAAAGTGGATGAGGGTGGTTGTGAGTGTGTGTGTAACTTGTGTTACGTAGAAGAACATGTGACCTGCCAAAAGCAGACCCTGGTTTTGATCACACCATGCTCTGGTGTCACTTCTAAACACAAGCCCTTTTCCACACAGAGTGACCCGGCCTGGCCACTATTCTCTTTTCTCCTTGCCTCTCCTCTTACCCTTCCTCCCTCTGTTAATATAACAAAATGTTGGACACATGTCTGGGCAGAGCTGTTTGCTTCAGTTTCAGACATTCCCAGAAATGTGATGATCGTGGGTTATGGGTACTGCTGTGTATTTTTGTTATGGATGCATCTCAAACTAATCACATCCTGTGTCCTCTAAGAGTTCATCCCCACAGTATCACCCAGGAAGGACCTCAACTGGATCTGGATGTTTTCAAGTGTCAGACGTCTAATATTTTCGAACTTGATAAACGAAAAGGTCACCAGTGCATTTAAGGGTTTAGGGTTTGTGCGTGTAATGTGGAGGGGAGGTGGTAGACAGCCCAACATCCCTGTCCAATCAGATACTAGATACCTTTGTAGGTGACTCACTGGAGCCATATAAATCACACTGACAAACATCTCTTCAGAGAAGGGTGGATCCAAATACAGCTGCTGTTTGTCTCAATAAAGCATCCTCCCTGTTCGTGGGGAGTTAGAGTAAACCTTGCCGCTGCAGACCCGTGTTGACCTTACGCAATATATTTACCGAGGAGCAGAAGGAAGAAAACAGAACACAGTGCCGTAAGAAAAACATTTCAATATTGCTTTCATTTACATGAAGTCAGTTTAACCGTTATTCCCCCAGGTATGTCGACTGAGAACCTATTCTACTGTTTTAATGACGACCGGGCCAAAGCCTTTCAACTGCAAGACATGACCAAGACTCCAGTGTCCCAGTAGAATGCATGTGCATGAGGTTGATCATTTTGTTTAAAGGGGAAGATCACCCATTTTCAAAAACAGACTTATTTTCACAAAATCCATTATTTTACTAATATTTATTTTTCAATAAAATGACAATTGATTGAAACTATTTGTTCAGTTATGTCTTGCTATTGAATACAATGAATTATGAAATGTTGATATACAACACAAAAATGTACATATAAATGAAATAATTGTAATAAAAAAGAAAATACAATTCATACAATGGAATTGTAATGTAACACTGATTTAAAAGAAACCCAGTGTTGGAGTGAATAAGCATCTTTCAACAAATAAAATGTCCATCATTATCGTATTTTCCAGGACGTTCTACTGCAGGGACATTTTCCAAATTGTATGTTTCAATATGTACTTTTGAGAATGTTGGGTTCATTGCACCTGTCACTTGCATTTTGATGGTTTAGGTAGTCCCTGAACGCAGGTGTAAGAGTTTATATACTGTAACACTGGAAGAGTTGGTATACTGTAACACTGGAAGAGTTGGTATACTGTAGAACTGTAAGAGTTAATATACTGTAACACTGGAAGAGTTGGTATACTGTAGAACTGGAAGAGTTAATATAATGTAACTCTGGAAGAGTTGGTATACTGTAGAACTGGAAGAGTTAATATGCTGTAAGAGTTAATATACTGTAACACTGGAAGAGTTGGTATACTGTAACACTGGAAGAGTTGGTATACTGTAGAACTGTAAGAGTTAATATACTGTAACACTGGAAGAGTTGGTATACTGTAGAACTGTAAGAGTTAATATACTGTAACACTGGAAGAGTTGGTATACTGTAGAACTGGAAGAGTTAATATAATGTAACTCTGGAAGAGTTGGTATACTGTAGAACTGGAAGAGTTAATATGCTGTAAGAGTTAATATACTGTAACACTGGAAGAGTTGATGTACCAGTCCCCGGCTCTTGCTTTTTGTGGGCCCTAAGCGACCGCTTATGTCACTTATGCTTGGAACCGGCCCAGACTGTAAAATTGGGAGAGTAGATATACTGAAACACTGGATCATTTGATTGTGATTCACACCAAACTCAATAAGTCCATTGTGTTAGTTTTCAGAGTAGCTCTATCACTGTACCTCCAGGCTACTGGAGAGTTTAAAAACCTGTTACAAACTCAAAATAAACACTCAAAATCCCACACCAGTAGTTGTGAGTTACACACGTCAAGATGCAGTCAGTCAGGTGTTATGTGTACAGGGCATCTGGTCGGTCACTGATACATGTCATGGTGGCTGCCTGACTGAAGGCTGCAGTGTCTAGGGGAACAATACTGTTGTGCACCAGCTCCATAGGGCCAGGTCTCAGGGCCAGTTTGTCAATGAGGTCATTTGCCAGGCGGCCTCTTTTCAGCCTCAGCTAAGCCTCCAGAGACCAAATGTCCAGGGCTGGGTCTACGTGTACACGGCTAGCGAAACCACACTATTAACTCCCCAGACTAACTCTTTTCTGCCGGGGTCGTTCTATAAATAAAAGGGGAAATGTATGACATCAGGATCAACATTTCAATAAGATAGGATATAAATATATGATCTTCTTGCTGTTTTACATGGGTAAACAAACAAATGATGCCACCACTCCAATTAGCAACAACAAAAAAATGACATGCCATTGAAGCATTACACATGTACACTGAATGTTTTTTGTTATGCCTTTTAGCCAGGTCTGTTTGGGCTCTTGCTAAACGTTTCTGAATTTTTTTAATTAAATATAATAAGAAGAAAATAATCAACAATCTGTTCCGGTGTTGCAGCAGGTAACTGAGGATTTTGTTCCAACTAGGCACGACCTGATCAGTGATCAGTGCCTTGTTTTCCTCGAATGATTCTAGTGTGAAAAATGGTAGCTGAGTCAATGTTTTCGCTTCCATTATGTTAAGTATCTTCAAAGCCAAGTCGTTTCAAAGAGCCTTCATTACGTTAAGTATCTTTGGAGCCAACTTCTCCCCCATATCCGTCGTAATGTTTAGTATCTATAGACAAGTTCTTTCCCAGAACCTTCGTTACATTTAAGTATCTTTAGAGCTAAGTTCTTTCCCAGAATCTTCGTTACAATAATTATCTTTAGAGTTAAGTTCTTTCCCAGAACCGCTGTTACGTTAAGTATATTTAGAGCCAAGTTGTTTCCCAGAACCGTCGTTACGTTAAGTATATTTAGATCCAAGTTGTTTCCCAGAGTCTTAAGAATGTAAAATATTTTATAATAACCAAGTCATTTGCAAGGGGCTTTGTAATGTTATTTGTTCAATTATTTGTTCTGTATAAGATTAACATATATATATGTGTGTATATATATATATCTTAATCTTAATTACTTAATTAATTCACCAAGAGAAATAGTATAGCAACAATATGGTCAAATATTTCATCAATGACTGAAATGGGAAACAATGGCAAATGAATGATCATAAGCATTTAATTGGCTCTTTTAAAGAACTAATTCTGTCTCATAAAATTATTAAATATATGTACATATTTGCCTTGCAGTTATTTTTTCCTCAGTGGGGAGTTAATGACCTTCAGGTGAATATCCCAAATTATTCCTAAAAGATGAAAAAGAAATGAAGGATGGCTGAGAATGATGAAGGAAGGAAAGAAGAGCAACATCCTGGGTCCTTCTGTGTCCTCACACCTGCTGGCCTGCTCATCCCTCACCTGCTCAGCCCTGGTCTTCTCTGTCCTGGGCTTGCTTTGTCCTGGCCTGCTATGTCCTGGCCTGCTCTGTCCTGGCCTGCTCTGTCCTGGCCTGCTCTGCCCTGGCCTGGCCTGCCCTGGCCTGCCCTGGCCTGCTCTGCCCTGGCCTGCTTTGTACTTGGCTGACATAGTTGTTAACCAGCCCCATGGGATGCCATGGTGAGATCATTGTCTGTAAATACATCAGCTGCCCAAAAATGTCACTCAGTGTGTCAGCTTCTCTCTCTGGTTCACAACATGCACCTGATGCTAGCGATAACATGGCATAAGGGCTGCATAGAAACTTCACAGAAATGCATAGAGACTAATGCTCTACAGCACAATAATACAAGGCTTAGCCAATCATTTGATAACAGCACTTTACAGTACAGAAACCTCATAACATCAATCTCTATAGCATACAGTGGGGCAAAAAGTTTTTAGTCAGCCACCAATTGTGCAAGTTCTCCCACTTAAAAAGATGAGAGGCCTGTAATTTTCATCATAGGTACACTTCAACTATGAGAGACAAAATGAGAAAAAACTATCCAGAAAATCACATTGTAGGATTTTTAATGAATTCATTGGTAAATTCCTCAGTAAAATAAGTATTTGGTCACTTACAAACAAGCAAGATTTCTGGCTCTCACAGACCTGTAATTTCTTCTTTAAGAGGCTCCTCTGTCCTCCACTTGTTACCTGTATTAATGGCACCTGTTTGAACTTTTTATCAGTATAAAAGACACCTGTCCACAGCCTCAAACAGTCACACTCCAAACTCCACTATGGCCAAGACCAAAGAGCTGTCAAAGGACACCAGAAACAAAATTGTAGACCTGCACCAGGCTGGGAAGACTGAGTCTGCAATAGGTAAGCAGCTTGGTGTGAAGAAATCAACTGTGGGAGCAATTATAAGAAAATGGAAGACATACAAGACCACTGATAATCTCCCTCGATTCGAGGCTCCACGCAAGATCTCACCCCGTGGAGTCAAAATGATCACAAGAACGGTGAGCAAAAATCCCAGACCACACGGGGGGACCTAGTGAATGACCTGCAGAGAGCTGGGACCAAAGTAACAAAGGCTACCATCAGTAACACACTAAGCCGCCAGGGACTCAAATCTTGCAGTGCCAGACGCGTCCCCCTGCTTAAGCCAGTACATATCCAGGCCGTCTGATGTTTGCTAGAGAGCATTTGGATGGTCCAGAAGAGGATTGGGAGAATGTCATATGGTCAGATGAAACCAAAATATTTTTGGTAAAAACTCAACTGGTCGTGTTTGGAGGAGAAAGAATGCTGAGTTGCATCCAAAGAACACCATACTTACTGTGAAGCATGGGGGTGGAAACATCATGCTTTGGGGCTGTTTTTCTGCAAAGGGACCAGAATGACTGATCCGTGTAAAGGAAAGAATGAATGGGGCTTTTGTATTGTGAGATTTTGAGTGAAAACCTCCTTCCATCAGCAAGGGCATTGAAGATGAAACGTGGCTGGGTCCTTCAGCATGACAATGATCCCAAACACACCGCCCAGGCAACGAAGGAGAGGCTTCGTAAGAAGCATTTCAAGGTCCTGGAGTGGCCTAGCCAGTCACCAGATCTCAACCCCATAGAAAATCTTTGGAGGGAGTTGAAAGTCTGTGTTGCCCAGTGACAGCCCCAAAACATCACTGCTTTAGAGGAGATCTGCATGGACGAATGGGCCAAAATACCAGCAACAGTGTGTGAAAACCTTGTGAAGACTTACAGAACACGTTTGATCTCTGTCATTGCCAACAAAGGGTATATAACAAAGTATTGAGATTAACTTTTGTTATTGACCAAATACTTATTTTCCACCATAATTTACCAATATATTCATTAAAAATCCTACAATGTTTTTCAGGATTTTTTTTTCTCATTTTGTCTCTCATAGTTGAAGTGTACCTACAATGAACATTACAGGCCTCTCTCATCTTTTTAAGTGAGAGAACTTGCACAATTGGTGGCTGACTAAAAAACTTTTTTGCCCAACTGTATATCATCATATAACATCAATATCTCTTTAGATTGACTTTGAGAGCTGCCCAGACACTGAATAACAACACAACATGACTTGAGTGTTTTTACACTGTAAACATGACATATTGTCTGCCATACAGTGCCTCGTCATGTTCAAACATCCTAAAGCTACACTAAAACCAGGCACATACAGTACTTTGTGTCCAGTGTAAACCCTCACTTCAGATCTCAATCGTTGGTACATTATATGGTGCCTTATGGCGGTAGAATAAACTACACTGTACTATCCAGAGTAGTTCCATTAGCCCCAAGCGTTATTGAAAAGGCTCTACCACTTGGTACTTGTGGTGAAGACAGTAAATATGTCACAGTTATCTTATTAGAGGAGTAGAGGAGTGTGTGTGTCTGGACCCGACCCTTCCTCCTTCTCCTCCTCCTCAGACAACCCTATGTCAGAGTTGAGAGGCATTGTGTGTGTGTGTGTGTGTGTGTGTGTGTATGTGTATGTGTGTGTGTGTACTTTTCCTCAGCCAGCCACACGCCGGAGAGCCCTAAGAGGCCGAAGCGGCACTCAGAGTCTAATAAACACCAGATGTTCTCTGGGTAATATATACACACACCCTATGCCTAGTGCATCGCGCACACACACACACACACACACACACACACACGTACATATGCATCCATGGCTACACACAGTACTGATAATGGTATTTCATTAAAAACAACTGTAGTAAAAATGAGTCGTATTTAAAGTATGTAATGAAAATGCACAGAATGAGAAATAACAGAGCTCATTCTCTCTCCGTCACTGTAAGAGGCTTGGCATTGATTGCCCAGTCCCATGTCCTGTGAAGGATAATAAAGTGTGTGTGTGTGTGTTTGTGTATGTGTGTGAGTGTAGCCAGTGGTAAGTGTGCGGGGGAACGGAATCCAGAGGCCCAGCCCGGCCTATCAGTTTCTAGGAGTCTGCAGGAGATAAAGCTGCAAGGGGGAACGTGATTGGTCAAATGGATCCACTTGTTTTAGAATCATTTTTCGATTGGCCATTTATCTGGTGATTGTAGGCGAGAGGTTAGCGGTACACATGGAAAGGTTCTTTTGGAAATGTCTCTGATGTCCATTAACACACATTGAGATGTACCAGAGAAGCTTTGGTGGACCTCTGGACTGAATTCCCCCTGCTTACCACTGACTATCTCACTACTGGAGCCCCAAGGAAACCAATAACAAACCTGGCCAGAGAGATAGCATCCAACCCCAACCCCCCGCCACTACACTACAAGTCCCCAAGACGAAATAGCCTGCAGGCCCTTCAGAAAAATCCAGGCCAGTGCACACACACACTGCGAGTCTGGACTGCATGCCTTGTGATGGGACTAAGATCTTTCAGAGACATTAGATATACCCTTCTCATGACTTCTTCATGTTTATGTGTGTGTGTGTGTGTGTGTGTGTGTGTGTGTGTGTTTGTATGTGTGTGTGAGAAAATGTGCACCTTTCTACCTACCGGCCTCCTTGCCTTGTCTGCTTGTCAGACACTTCTTAACTCACTGTCAGTATTATCCCATACCACAGGTAGTGTGGTGTTATTGGGGTAGAGGGGTCCTGGGTCAGGGTGAAGGTTTATGTCGACCGGGATGTTAGATGTGAGGCCTCGTACCGTGCATTGTTTAAGTGGCCTTGTCTCCGCTTTGTCTCTAGTATAGCAGTACACCATGTCACTCACTGTGTCTGTGGGTGGAAAAGAGTGTTACTCACGAGGCGTGAGGCCCTGGTCTGCCAGCTGCTCTCGAGTCCTCCTCTGCTGGAGTCTCAACTGCAGAACTACAGGGAGAGAGACGGGGGAGGCAGAATGGGTGAGGACTAGAGAGACTGAGGACTCTTCTAATGTCACATAGCAGCACAGAATGTGTGGCCGTGTGACGCCGAGAGGATCAGCACGATTCATGAACCAACACCAATGACGTTTCGGTCTGTGCCAATCCCTCTGTGCAGAACTCCTACACAAAACAAAGTAAAAAATGACACTGTGGCCTGACAAATATTTCTGTGTACAGGATGTAGGGAATGCTAAACACAGCTCCTGGCTATTAAACAGATCTGCTAAGGCAGTGTGTGGTCTGGAAGGGTGTGTCTGTCTGTGTTCTGACCCACACAAATACAAACTGGCCATCGTCTCTTAAGCTCCCTTTAACCTCTATCCAAAGCCACTCGTTTTTGTCAGTATGTGTGTGTGTGTGTGTGTGGTGTAGTCAGGTGCCTGTGGGGTCAGAGAGCTGTGTGTATGTGTGTGTTCTCAATGTAGAGGTTTCCACTGGAACCAGATGTACAGTATGATGTGTCCTTCCTTTGTTAATCTCCTGATTATTTCTATGATTGTTTTTGGATGTATCACTCTGCTGAGTTTTTGGAGTGGACAGCTGATTGGACAGAGCCGCAATTCAGTCTGTGGGCTGTTTCATTAAAACACCACATAGCTGCTATGTACTCTAAAGGCCCTGTTTAATCAATGCACCACAGACCAGCAAATCATTCTGAAGGTTCTGTTTCATGAATACACTGCAGTGTCTCTATTCAGTTTGAGGGCTCTGTTTTATGTATACATCTCAGAGCCACTACTCACTCTCAAGGTTCGGTTCCATTAATACATCGCAAAGCCACTATTCAGTCTGTGGGCTCTGTTTCATTAAAACACTACAGAGCCACTATTCAGCCTGAGGGCTCTGTTTCATTAAAACACTACATAGTCACTATTCAGTCTGTGGGCTCTGTTTCATTACAACACTACAGCCACTATTCAGTCTGAGGGTTCTGTTTCATTACAACACTACAGAGCCACTATTCTGTCTGAGGGCTCTGTTTCATTAAAACACTACAGAGCCACTATTCAGTCTGAGGGCTCTGTTTCATTACAACACTACAGAGCCACTATTCTGTCTGAGGGCTCTGTTTCATTAAAACACCACGGAGCCACTATTCTGTCTGAGGGCTCTGTTTCATTAAAACACCACGGAGCCACTATTCTGTCTGAGGGCTCTGTTTCATTAAAACACCACAGAGCCACTATTCAGTCTGAGTGCTCTGTTTCCACAGAAGCATGTTTGAATTATGCCACACTGTAAACACCATGTCACACACTGAGCAATGCTTAAGGTGTGCTGTTTGTGTGTGTGTGTGTTGACTTTATCTCTCCCTCCTCTCAGGCCATCTACCTCCATTACATAATGACACAAACTATTTTCTAAACATCTGGTTGAGTTTACAGCCCCAAGCTGTGACCTCCTGACCTGTACATCAGATGGCAACGGCACAGCCATTTCCTCTGTCTGAACCCCGGGACAAACTACGTCACGGAGCAAACTTAACTCTTTGAATCCTTCATGACAAGAAATATGACTAATAATTATGCTAAGCTTGTGTCCCCTAATTCCACTATCTCATCCACTCTGTGTACTGCTAATCAGGGGCAGCATATACAGGGGGTGAAGAACATAACGGAAACACCTAACAATATATTAAAATCAAGGATCTATAGTAAAACAGAGTAGGGCCACTCTTTCCCTTTAGAACAGCTCCCAATCCTACTTGAAATGCTGTCATAAATGTCCTGAACTGTGTAGTGGGCTATTGCACCATTCCTCAAGAAGAAAAGCCTCCAGTTATATGAGGGATGAAGGAGGTGGAAATCTACTTCACACTCTGTGGTCCAGAACATCCCATAAAAGTTCAATCGTGTTCAGATCTGGTGATTGAGGAGGCCATGGAAGGCATTTGACATCATCCTGGTGTTGATAAAACTATTCTTGAATTAATCTAGCAGTGTAACAGCAGGAATGAGGCAGGATACAGGAAGTAATAAAATAACTAATAGGTAACCAAAACAATGGTTACAATGGTGTAACAACCAAATAATGATTGACATCAACCACGCGAAGAAGACACTTAAACAGGGACACTGATAAGGAACCCAAGTGAGGGTGACAAACAGGTGTATGTGCTCCTAATGAGAGAGGGCATTTGATTCCACTTGCACGTCCGGCCTGCATACCAGGACGTGACAAGCAGTATGTATGTGGACGTAATGAGAGAGGGCATTTGATTCCACTTGCACGTCTGGCCTGCCATACCAGGACGTGACAAGCAGTGTGTATGTGGACGTAATGAGAGAGGGCATTTGATTCCACTTGCACGTCTGGCCTGCCATACCAGGACGTGACAAGCAGTGTGTATGTGGACGTAATGAGAGAGGGCATTTGATTCCACTTGCACGTCTGGCCTGCCATACCAGGACGTGACAAGCAGTGTGTATGTGGGCGTAATCATCCTGGAACACCATGAGGGAACAGTGTTTGTCCCATAGGGTTCACCGTCCCGTAAAAAGGCCTTGTATTCCTCGGCTGTTACACCACCACGCAGAGCAGTCATCAGACTGCCCAAACCATTATAGATCCCCCACCGTGTGGAACAGTTGGCAGCAGACATTGTGATCTGAAGGCCTAGACTCCAGGTTCCGTGTTCCTGAGTCTAGTCCCGCAAATCCCGCAAACATAACAGCAAAATCTCATGTTCTGCTTCAATAAGGGAGTTAAGCCTTATTGACTCCAGGTCACTGCTGTGTATTAGAATGCATTTTCCATCATAGGAAGCCAGTCGAAATAGTGGTAAGAAATGGATATGGTGAACAGTTCGATATAATCCACAACAAACATCTAACTCTAAACCAGAACGTGCAATTTCTCCCACCCTCTCTGGCAATGGATCTATAGCCACCACACTGGACCCCAACCAGGTTTCATTGAAACATTTGAACATTATTTAATCTTATTTATAATTATTTGATTATCAGCTTGTAGACAGTTCAAAATATAGCCTGACCAGCTGTCAAAATAGTGCACGTTATATATCACATTATTGTACCGAATACGGTCACTGTCAGATATTTCAATGACTGGCATAGCAATTGACAATCTATATCATCCCACTAACCTGAGAGAGACGCTTCACACCTTTTTGCTCTCTCTTCTACCTCTATTTCTGCCTCCCACACATGCACTCACAGAGCAAATAAACACATCTGTCAGAAATGACACACAGGTTAATTTAAGGCATTAGGGCAAATGATTTTCAGATGAATTCTAACCCAGATTGTGGGAAGTACAGCGCCTGTCAGTGTGAAGCAGCGTAGGCACTGAGTGGATTAGTAGTAACTAGACTGCTTTCATATCACCACATCTTGGCCCTAACCTCCAGACCCTCCCCACACACACTGATGTGTCCACAGAATATAATACAACATACCTTATTTATATAAGGGATGATAACAAGGCTATATTTATAACAGACATGCCATCACACTCTCCAGAGTCGGCAGGCATGGATAACTATAATTTCAAACAACATGTTAAATAAAATTGAACAATCAAACGTACCTAGATATACCTGGATGTACTAACCCTACTTTTCAGACCTATACAATTTTGTAAAATTACTCTCAAATGAATATTGTAACAGGAGCCTCACACACACCCACACAAACACACACACACACACACACACACACACACAGACACACCCATCCTCACGGGACCACTCAAAGATCCATATCTCTTGCTGCTCGAATTTCATAGCAGCAGTGGTTCCCATAGCTTTCCGTTGTTGCTGTGAGCCTCGTCTCACAAGACCACACCTCCAAATCCTGTCACGCCTCCTTAGAGGTCTGGAAACTAAAACGGTTTGAATGGAGCGCGGCCTCCAACGCTAAGATTTCTATTGGATGTCACATTAGAATAGTTCAACACAACCAAGAATGAAGTGATCTAATACATTAGAAGTATTAAGATGATGATTTGACACATTGCTAGCTATCTAAATGAAACAGACTGTTTTAGACTGTTCTGAGGACCATTCAAATGGAATATACTGCTTTCACCACATCAAGCTACCCACAGCTTGTTAAACATACTGTAAGTTTGTTAGCCATACAGAAACTCTGTAAGACATACTGCAAATCTGTTAGAATACGCTCTCTAAATTGTCTCCTGCTCCGTTTAAACTTAGGAGGACATGAGGTTTTGGACCACACCTCAGGAGTACAAGTCTCTGTCCCTGTCCAAAGTCCTCCTGGTTGTGTTGCAGATCAAGACGATACCTGAACATATCAGCTGCTCTGCTGACCATTACCCCCCCGGGTTCTCCCTGCCCTTGTCCATCTGGGGATGCATCAGACCTGGATTATGTTTTATATACTCTAGACACACACCACATGCATTTAATGCTACAATTTGTATTCTTAAAATGTTCACCTAGCACAGCCAGAAGTGAACTGGCCGCCCCTCAGAGCCTGGTTCCTCTCTAGGTTTCTTCAAATGTTTTGGGCCCCTTATGGGGAGTGTTTCCTAGCCACTGTGCCTCAACACTGTTGTTGTTTGCTCCTTGGGGTTTCAGGCTGGGTGTTTTGTAAAACAGCTGATGTAAAAGGGCTTTATAAATAAATGTGACTGATTGATTGAAATTTGATAGACATACTTTAACTCTGTTAGACATACTGCAACTCTGTGACATACTGCAAACCTGTTAGACATACTGCAACTCTGTTTGACATACTGCAACTCTGTTTGACATACTGCAACTTTGTTAAACATACTGCAGCTTTGTTAGACATGCCACAACTCTGTTAGACATACTGCAACCCTGTTTGACATACCGCAACACTGTTAGACATACCTAAACTCTGGTAGATTTACTGAACATTCACCTTATCTTTGTCACCCCCATCTGCCGAGTATTGCCTACCCTAAAATACCCCAATGTGAGTCTCACCGTGTCTCTATGTCCCTATCTTTTACCCTCCCCCTTTCATTCCATCTTGCTCTCTTTCTATCTCTCCCCTGCTTTCCCTCACTCTCTCTATCCCTCCCAGAGGTCAATTCCCACCGCACCATTGCTGGTCTAAACAACACGGAGGAAAAGCACAATTTACCCTGCGATTGCTGGTAAGCAATTACCGCGCTGAACGCAAAGAGATTGCACTGAAATCTCAGAAAGAGAAAGTTACAAAGTTGCTTGAAGCCTTTCAAGTGTTGTTCCCTACTTTCTGAACAGAGTGAAGTTAATGACTTGACGAAATGCTGGTTGACTGTAATCCGTAAGCATCAAACTGTGGCTGAGCAGCACAGTGAGAAAGTCCCAAGCATTAAACAGTCACTTCAGAGAGGGGGCAGTATTGTTCACCATACAGCTGTACTATAGACAGAGGTGCAACATAAAGTGTACAGCATACCCTGTGTACGTTAGAGACTTTGTGTTTGTGTGTGTGTGTGTGCATTTCACTGTTTGATAGGGAAAAGAGAAAGAGGCTGATAAAAGAAGAAGATCAAACATCTGCTGTGTGTACGCGGGATTTAAACCAGTCATATTTTCCAAATTTCGCACTCTGCTCATTTTCTATTTCAAGACATATTACTAATTTCTTTTTGGCAATTTTTTAAGTGATATTTCATGTAATTTTTCTAAACGACAAAAAAATGTAAACCAAAGATTAAGCCTGATAATTGATGCCTAACCGCTCTGTCCTGTGTTTTGAATTCAGCAGCAGCTCAGAAGCCAATCCCATTCATCGACCCAGTATCACGCTCTTTAGCGTGGCCCGGCCTGATCAGAGGGTACGTCCGTGACACATTCTGTACAGCAGCGATGGATCTGAATGGGTGGTAAGTCCATGACCTCTCTGCTCTCCCTCAACAACACAATCAGCTGGCCCCCCCAAATGACACACACCTGTCACCCAGCCTCCCTCATCCGGCTGTCTCTGGGCTGCACTGCACGGTAGGCAATGGAAACAATACTCCAGAACAGATGAAGATAACGACGTGTGTGTCTATACATCACAATATAAAGTACTGATGGTCGAAAAGATTAACCAGGAGGGGTTGATTTATATAGCGCACCAACCAAGCGCCAGTCCAAAATGTTTAACAAAGAAATGACAACTGCTTAGGCTGTTATCAATATGAGGACATGACAACTGGCAGACAATGGTTGGACAGGCACAGACAGAGACAGACACACTGGCAGACACACACACAGACAGGCACAGACAGAGACGCTGGCAGACACACACACAGACAGGCACAGACAGAGACAGACACACTGGCAGACACACACACAGACAGGCACAGACAGAGACACTGGCAGACACACACACAGACAGGCACAGACAGAGACAGACACACTGGCAGACACACACACAGACAGCCAGAGACGGACACACTTGTATTTGATCTTACCTGATCTGAACTTGCTTCGTATCAGTATGGAGTGTTCAGAGCCCAGAAGAGTCATGATGCTGACAGTTATGTTCCAGCGTTCAGGAGGGAATAATTCAACATGCACACGCCGCAGGGACAGGACAAACTATCACATCAAACCCCCTGCCTCTTCCTGGGACCGGAGACTACAGCCGGCCAATGGAACGTCATCAACAGCACTAAACCGTTATTACGAGGTTCAGAAGAAAAAAAGGCAGTGCATCTCTTCACTCCTCTAACTGTCTCTATCCTGAAGGAAGTTGTGGGAGGGGGACGGAGTCAGACAGCCAAGCTTTGGTCCTATATTGTTCTGAGTCTCCACGGCAGAGAGAGTAGAGAGATATGCCCTCTGCTAAGACCAGCTAACCACTGAGGTTTCCCATAGCCCCTCCCACGGATCTCCTAAGTCCTCCTCCTGATTTAGAGCTAAATGTTCCTATAGTGCCTCCTCCTAGGGAGGGAGAGCCAAAAGGACTGCAGACTCGGGGGGGTGGGGGGGGGGAGGTTGGGGGGGTTAACTGGAGACTTCTGAATATGTTACTGCTTTGACCCTGTCATACACACAGAGAGAGAGACGGACATGCTCAGACAAACAAACACAGATGCAAACAGGCAAACAGACACAAGCTGATGTACTGTGAATATACTAGAGTTATAACCATGTTTTAGAAAAGTGTTTTTGTTAAGAGTAGCAGTTTGACTCAGTCATTAACTGACGTTAACTTCAGCATGGTAGAAGACTTTCCGGTCAGTAATCTACAAGGCATCTCTTCCTCCATCTCTCACATACCAGCCAAGCAACTGTCAAAGTTAAACTCTTTTTCCATCTCACTCTTTCCTCTTTCCAACTCTCTTCTTTCTTTCTTTCTTTCTTTCTTTCTTTCTAACTCTCTCTATCTCCTACTCGCACACACACACATGCACACACCATCTGCGGTGCATACCTGCTCTTTAAAGACTACATTAAACCTCCACAACTGTTGTCCAGATCAACACTAGTCTTGTATGTCTCTCATCAGTCAACTATCATCCCTCATGCCCCAACTTCTCAAAATACATCCTTCCCTGTACCCAACGGCTCCCAGTGGTGTGCCAGCCTGCTATGGGACTGGTAAGTGCACGTGAGCCCTGTAAGATGTGTATTGAGTTTCATGTGTCTCATTTTGAATTGGTGTCCACGGCTGCTGTTGGTCAGACAGGGCAGCAGGTGCTACTGTTCCACAGATGAATAAACCCTGACTGGGTACAGCTGGGAATGTGGTTGGACAGCCTTGATGTCACCACCACTGTATTGACACCTGGCTGTTTCCTTACCAACCTCAGGGTGCTGCAGTGCAAGACGCACACAACCAAGACCCCAGCATCTAAAGTATAGAACACACACTGGCTGTTAGTGTGTCTCCTCACATTAAAAATGTAACCCATGTGAACATCACATAGAGGCTGTTAGTGTCTCCTCATGTTCAAACTTAACCCTGTGAACAACACATAGTGACTGTTAGTGACTCCTCATGTTCATACTTAACCCTGTGAACAACACACAGTGACTGTTAGTGACTCCTCATGTTCATACTTAACCCCTGTGAACATCACATAGAGGCCGTTAGTGTGTCTCCTCGTGTTCATACTTAACCCTGTGAACAACACATAGTGACTGTTAGTGTCTCCTCATGTTCATACTTAACCCTGTGAACAACACATAGTGACTGTTAGTGTCTCCTCGTGTTCATACTTAACCCTGTGAACAACACATAGTGACTGTTAGTGACTCCTCGTGTTCATACTTAACCCTGTGAACAACACATAGTGACTGTTAGTGTCTCCTCGTGTTCATACTTAACCCTGTGAACAACACATAGTGACTGTTAGTGACTCCTCGTGTTCATACTTAACCCTGTGAACAACACATAGTGACTGTTAGTGTCTCCTCGTGTTCATACTTAACCCTGTGAACAACACATCCAGACTGCTAGTGTGTCTCTTCCAGTTCAAACTGACCCCCTGTGAACATCCCTTGTGAACATGACATAGAGGCCGTTAGTGTGACTTATCGCGTTAAACAAAACCCCTTGGTTGACCGTCACACACAGAAGCCTATTTAGTTTAATGACTAAGTAACCCGCAGACACAAGTGAGACCCACATATAAAACACACGATCATTTAAAGCAGCGTGACATTCACATCTAAGTTGAAGTTGTAGTTGCTGGCCATGTCTGTGACGTGGGTATGAGTGGACTCCCATAGACCAAAAAAGTCAAATATTTATGTAAGGATGTCTTGGGCTGCAAATCCAATGTGCTCCTTTTGACAGTCCTGAGCACTCAGTCCCTTACACACTCGCATTCACACACCTACACACACACACAGCTCCTGACCTCCCTAATTAGCAGGTGAGAGTGCGGGGAGGGCTGGTGGTTGCGTCTCACTATGTACACACTGCCTGGGAGGGAGATTCCTGGGGAGGTCACATAGTCCTGGACTAATCCTCCCCTTTAATTGGGCTGTGCGTCAACGAACGTGACAAGTCTCATCTGAACTGTCTGGAGCCTCTGTCTGTGTGTGTGTGTGTGTATGTCTGCGTGTGTGTGTGTGTGTGTGTGTGTGTGTGTGTGTGTGAATGTCTGTGTGTCTCATTGGGAAGAGATGACCTAGAGGGTTATGATTGATGTTTGTGTACAGTATACAGAATGAACTGGCTCTATATGATGCTCGTGTGCATTCAGTGCCAATAATATACAGTACTGTTAACAGTCATTTTTTAAAACCTCGTTGAACCCTTCCACAAAGTTAACCAAGAACTAAACTAGTGTTTATTGGCCCACTGCAGACAGCTTTATCAAAAAAAAAAAAGGAATATTGTTAACATTTGGTGTACACTTGCTTTTTAGTGTTACAGACACAGGCGTAGTTGTATAATTCCAGTTTGGCACGAACAACTAACAATATGCAGGGGAAACATACAGCCTCTAAAAACTAGTGCTCACATTTTATTGCTGTTTTACACAAATCTACAAGAATGACTGTGACTGTAAGCTTGAGAACAATGGCACAACTCTAACTGTTGTTCATCTGCCCTCACCGCGCGGAGCGTTTACTAGCAGCGAGCCTTGTTTCCTCAAAATAGCCACTGATAGGAAGTCTTACATGCCTGGCATGGTTAACATATCTAAATACATGTATGTGCCCTGTGCGGAATCCAGTTGTCCCCCTTGGCCCTTTGTCAACCAGGGTGTGTAGAGGAAGTGCTGTGGAATGTGCTCTGAATCAAATCCCGTTTTTCTACCGCACCAACAACCTCTGTTCCCTGTTTCGACGTCCTCCCGGCTCATCTGGTCTTAGAGACGGGGGAGACCTTCTGGAAGATCCCAGGGCCGGGGGGGGGGGGGGGAGGGAGTCACAGCGGAGGGGAGAGGTGGGGAAGGAGCGAGGTAGCGGAGAGGTCGTCTGACGGGATGTGTCTGTCGAGGCCTTGGGATAGGTGGGGGGTCTGAGGTAGGTGTGTGTGTGTGTGTGTGTGTGTGTGTGTGTTTCTGCGTGTATTCGTGTGTTCACTGGGGAGGTCAGATGTAGCAGTCGTCCAGCCCTAACAGCAGCAGCTGGATGTTCTCCGGGTCTCAGTTTCCTTTAATGACACTCCAGAGCCTGTGCTCACGGTCCCAGCAGAGGAACACACTGCACAGGTAAACACTTCTGGAGGAGCGCTTCTTAAATCCTCTACCGAACGGACACAACACACACACACACACACACACACACACACCCAACATATACATATGCACAACACGAAGACACTCATGCCACACAGATACACACACACACACACACACACACAAAACACAAGAACTAGAACCCACATTGGTTGACACACACCACAACATGACTGATCTTTACACACAGAACACACTTAATCATGACTACCTCTGTGCAGTATTTTCTTTCTACCTTGTAGCCCATCAAAAGGCTTTGCAAATAAAGGGTTTTGAAAGTTTTCGTGGACATTTCTTTTTTACATTAAACTCCTATTACAGTAATATCCATGTGTTATCATGGAAGACAGAGACACTAGGACTGATATTAGGTTGGATATTATGGTAAGCTGTATTAGTCAACACTCAAGGACCTGAGAATGACACATGCTTTAGCGAAGCAAATCAGCCTTATCAGAGAAACAAAACATTTCCCATGAACAGAGTGGAGATATTGGGAAGAAAAAAAAGAGGGTCAATAAAAGGACTGAATAACACAGACACAAATTCTGAAAGAATTATGGGGACAGGAAGAGACAGAGGGAGAAAGCGAAAGACAGTGGGAGACAGTGGGAGAAAATGAGAGACAGATGGAGACAGTGGGGAGACAGTAGGAGACAATGACAGACAGTGGGAGACAGTAGGAGACAATGACAGACAGTGGGAGACAGTAGGAGACATCGGGAGAGAGTGGGAGACAGTGGGGAGACAGCGGGAGACAATGACAGACAGTGGGAGACAGTAGGAGACAGCGGGAGACAGTGGGGAGACAGCAGGAGACAATGACAGACAGTGGGAGACAGTAGGAGACAGCGGGAGAGAGTGGGAGACAGTCGGAGACAGCGGGAGAGAGTGGGAGACAGTGGGGAGACAGTGGGAGACAGTAGGAGACAATGACAGACAGTGGGAGACAGTAGGAGACAGCGGGAGAGAGTGGGAGACAGTGGGGAGACCGCGGGAGAGAGTGGGGAGACAGCGGGAGACAATGACAGACAGTGGGCGACAGTAGGAGACAGCGGGAGAGAGTGGGAGACAGTGGGGAGACAGCGGGAGAGAGTGGGAGAGAGTGGGGAGACAGCGGGAGACAATGACAGACAGTGGGAGACAGTAGGAGACAATGACAGACAGTGGGAGACAGTAGGAGACAGCGGGAGAGAGTGCGAGACAGTGGGAGACAGTAGGAGACAGCGGGAGAGAGTGCGAGACAGTGGGGAGAGAGTGGGAGAGAGTGGGGAGACAGCGGGAGACAATGACAGACAGTGGGAGAAAGTAGGAGACAATGACAGACAGTGGGAGACAATGGGGAGACAGCGGAAGAGAGTGGGGAGACAGCGGGAGACAATCACAGACAGTGGGAGACAGTAGGAGACAATGACAGACAGTGGGAGACAGTAGGAGACAGCGGGAGAAAGTGGGAGACAGTGGGGAGACAGCGGAAGAGAGTGGGGAGACAGCGGGAGACAATGACAGACAGTGGGAGACAGTAGGAGACAATGACAGACAGTGGGAGACAGTAGGAGAGAGTGGGAGACAGTGGGGAGACTGCGGGAGAGAGTGGGAGAGAGTGGGGAGACAGCGGGAGACAATGACAGACAGTGGGAGACAGTAGGAGACAGCGGGAGAGAGTGCGAGACAGTGGGAGACAGTAGGAGACAGCGGGAGAGAGTGCGAGACAGTGGGGAGACAGTGGGAGAGAGTGGGGAGACAGCGGGAGACAATGACAGACAGTGGGAGACAGTAGGAGACAATGACAGACAGTGGGAGACAATGGGGAGACAGCGGAAGAGAGTGGGGAGACAGCGGGAGACAATGACAGACAGTGGGAGACAGTAGGAGACAATGACAGACAGTGGGAGACAGTATGAGACAGCGGGAGAAAGTGGGAGACAGTGGGGAGACAGCGGAAGAGAGTGGGGAGACAGCGGGAGACAATGACAGACAGTGGGAGACAGTAGGAGACAATGACAGACAGTGGGAGACAGTAGGAGAGAGTGGGAGACAGTGGGGAGACAGCGGGAGAGAGTGGGAGAGAGTGGGGAGACAGCGGGAGACAATGACAGACAGTGGGAGACAGTAGGAGACAGCGGGAGAGAGTGCGAGACAGTGGGAGACAGTAGGAGACAGCGGGAGAGAGTGCGAGACAGTGGGGAGAGAGTGGGAGAGAGTGGGGAGACAGCGGGAGACAATGACAGACAGTGGGAGACAGTAGGAGACAATGACAGACAGTGGGAGACAGTGGGGAGACAGCGGAAGAGAGTGGGGAGACAGCGGGAGACAATGACAGACAGTGGGAGACAGTAGGAGACAATGACAGACAGTGGGAGACAGTAGGAGACAGCGGGAGAAAGTGGGAGACAGTGGGGAGACAGCGGAAGAGAGTGGGGAGACAGCGGGAGACAATGACAGACAGTGGGAGACAGTAGGAGACAATGACAGACAGTGGGAGACAGTAGGAGACAGCGGGAGAGAGTGGGAGACAGTGGGGAGACAGCGGGAGAGAGTGGGGAGACAGCGGGAGACAATGACAGACAGTGGGCGACAGTAGGATACAGCGGGAGAGAGTGGGAGACAGTGGGGAGACAGCGGGAGAGAGTGGGAGAGAGTGGGGAGACAGCGGGAGAGAGTGGGGAGACAGCGGGAGACAATGACAGACAGTGGGAGACAGTAGGAGACAGTAGGAGACAGGGGAGAGAGTGGGAGACAGCGGGAGAGAGTGGGAGACAGTGGGGAGACCACGGGAGAGAGTGGGAGAGAGTGGGGAGACAGCGGGAGACAATGACAGACAGTGGGAGACAGTAGGAGACAATGACAGACAGTGGGAGACAGTGGGGAGACAGCGGGAGACAGCAGGAGACAGTGGGGAGACAGTAGGAGAGAGTGGGGAGACAGTGGGGAGACAGTGGGGAGACAGTGGGGAGACAGTAGGAGACAGTAGAGAGACAGTGGGGAGACAGTGAGAGACAGTGGGAGACAGTGAGAGACAGTGGGAAGAAAGGGGGGAGAGTGGAGAGAAAGTGGGGAGACAGTGAGAGACAGTAAGAGAAAGTGGGAGACTGTGGGAGACAGTGGGGAGACAGTAGGAGACAGTGGGAAGACAGCGAGAGACAGTAGGAGACAGTGGGGAGACAATAGGAGACAGCGGGAGACAGTGGGGAGACAGTGAGATACAGTGGGAGACAGTTGGAGACAATGGAAGAAATGGGGGAGAGTGGAGTGAAAGTGGGGAGACAGTGAGAGACAGTAGGAGAAAGTGGGTGACAGTAGGAGACTGTGAGAGACAGTTGGAAACAGTAGAGAGACAGTGAGAGACAGTGGGAAACAGTAGAGAGACAGTAGAGAGACAGTAGGGAGACAATGTGAAGAAAGTGGGGAGACAGTAGGAGACAATGTGAAGAAAGTGGGGAGACAGTAGGAGACAATGTGAAGAAAGTGGGGAGACAGCAGGAGATAATGTGAAGAAAGTGGGGAGACAGTAGGAGACAATGTGAAGGAAGTGGGGAGACAGTAGGAGCCATCAGTAGACAGTGGGAGAGAAAGGGAATTAATAAGAACGATAAATAAAGTTTCGATTTTAACCTTGAGCTGTGACTGTTCTATGCTGGGTTCTAATTAAGGTTCCACAGGGAACACACAGAACCCAAACTAGATGTAACCGACAGGAAGTCTGGGGCCAATAGACTGCCAGGACTGCTGTAACGCTGTCATTCTTTTTAATTTCTGTTGCTACCTCGTTTTCTATCGATGTGTCTTCACCCCCCCCCCCTCTCCAACAGCATTACTGCTTCCATCCTGCTAGCCTCACCCCCTATCTTCACTCTGGTAATCCCTGGATCTGTCTCTGGTTGCCTCCCTAACCCTAGGACCACTGAGGTAACGTGTGAGCTGGAACTAGCTTTCTCGTTTCTACCTCCTCTGTACCACTCTCTCCTCCTTTCATTCTCTCCATCCATCCCTCTCTCATCCCATTGATTCTCCCATTCTCTCTCAGTCCTGCTCATGCTCTCCATCCATCTCTTATTCCTTTTTATTCTCTTTTTCCATCTCTCTCTTCTTCCATTGATTCTCGTCTCTCGTCCCTTGGCTGCAGCCTATCTGAATGGAATCTCCAAACACAAGCGGTACAGTTGCGCCGTCTCTGGCCCAGGTTGAAGCCGTATCACGCTAAAGCAACATCGGGGATATTATTTGGTGTCTTTGTGGTTGTTTAGATTTCAGTAAATTGACTTTGCCTCCGCTTCAGTCTGAGATGTCTGGCCTGTGGCCATGGAGGGAGAAGGAGTGGAGGAGATACGCCTGCAGGCATCACTAAAGAAGGCCCTGCTTCACTACAGCTCAGGGATAACTCCTGGTTATTATCGCAGGCTACGGACGGGCTTTGCGAGGTATTCCCGAAGACTTCTGTACACTTTAATATGTGAAAATATAATAACTCATGGCCCACTTTGTTGATATTAATCTGTGTCTATGAGTAACAGTTCTGGATGGATGGAAAGCACTCCAAAAAGAGATTTATTTGAAGAGGCGATTTATGTTATTCCAAAATGTGATTCCTATGGCTTTAACAAGTGAGTATCAGACAGTCCTACGTAGAGCCGCTGGATGGTAAGTCATTAGTAAAGACTTAGTGAAGACACTCAGTGTCAGTCATTTCCACCTGTCACTCAAATCCCTCCTGTGCTCCAGACAAGGAATAGCAGCAGCTGACAAGAAAGAATGAAAACGGAGGAGTGGAGTGAGATGGATAAAGAGTCTGGGTTGGGACATTTTTAGAGAGAAGATGTAGAGAAAGGACAGTTACCCTCTACCGCAAATACTTGACTTGAGCGATTCCGACACTTTCAAACAGCCTGGCTGAAACAAGCTGTCAACCGGCACAGTCAATGAACAGAGTCCAGGGCCATGTTTTTGTTGGTATGACCCAATGCTCCATTAGGGCCTCCAGAGCCGACATTAGTTTACAGACCTGCGAACCTTTGAGCTTCTCTACCCTTCACAGTTAAGGTTTGGGGAGACAGTGGTGGGGTATTCTGAGTTTAGACCAGTGACGTACAGTTGGCTGCTGATCTTCCTCTGACAGAGTAGTTCCAATAGAACAACATCCAAACTGACCTAAAATCAGCAAAGGGGAGAGTTTTATCTGAACCAGTGTTTTGCCAGAGGTGGAACAGACAGGGGCCACAGACAGCTCCCTGGGTCTTTTACCGTTATCTTCACCTGACCCCTCAGGACACACTCAGATATTAATAGATCTGGGAGTGTGTGTTTGTGTGTCAGTGTATTACTATACTTCTGAAGATCAAAAATCCTCACATGGATTGTAATATCAGGATATTTTTGGCCAGCTAAAAGGCTATTTTCAGGTTAAGTTTAGTAGTTAAGAGTTAGTGCTTAGGTTTAGGTTTAGGATGTATGGTTAGTTTCAGAAATTATATTTTTTTGTCCAGGTTTATGGTTACCAGTTGGATTTACGGTTCGGGATTGAGGGGAATAGCATTTTGAATGGTAATTATTCTTTAGGGGGGGTTCCCACAAGGATAGTAAACCTGAAATATACTTGTGTGTGTGTAAGTGTTTGTGCCGGGGTATGTGAGTGTATGCGTATGAATGTTTTTATCTCCAATGTGAGGCATTCATCAGGAATGGCACTTTCTGCCATTTTGTGTTCAAACAAAACACACAGAACCATGTTCTGTGTTCCTTGGTATGTTGAGAGGCTTCACTTACGCAAGTTGTCAGTAAGAAATTACACTAACATCACGCCGGCCGATTGATTCGGTACATTGCGTTTTTATAGTTTTTCCTACGATACGTAGTTCGATCGAACAGACCTCTCTCTCGCCTGATTCCATAACCTGAAACAACAGAGGAGAACCAACAGCTACAATGTCCGGCTGGCTTCTAACACCCAGGGGACAGTTTCTGGGTTCTGGTCAGATGTTATTATAGCTTGGAAAAAACATGTTGTAACTGTATCAGTTCTTAACCCTGATGCATATGCTGTTATTATTATCATACCTTGATTTCAACAAGGAACACAGACTGAGACATAGATACAGTCACATTGAAAGACATAGACACAAAGACATAGATACAGTCACATTGAAAGACATAGACACAAAGACATAGATACAGTCACATTGAAATACATAGACACAAAGACATAGATACAGTCACATTGAAAGACAAACACAAACAAACAGTTACACACAGGGAAAAATATAGACAAAAAAGGTCAACGCAGTCACACACTCAAACACACGAACAGACACGCACGCGCAGTCACACACACGCACACACACAAACACACACTCCAACACACGAACAGACATGCACGCGCAGTCACACACACACAAACACACACTCAAACACACGAACAGACACGCACGCGCAGTCACACACACACAAACACACACTCAAACACAATAAAGTCATCAGGCGAGAAGCAGTAACTAAATTAACCACGGCACACTTCTCTTGCCAGTATGGTTTGGAAACTTGCATTACAGTATTGTATGAAGGTAATTGGATAAACTGGAGTTGATTCTGTGTATTCAGATAATCAGATTATAAACCACAGCATTAACTGTTTGTGTTTTACCTCAGTGGCTACCAGCGTATCCATGTCCAACTTTGCTCTGCGGTCGGGCAACAGTTGGCTCCCAACATCAGACGCAAATATTCCTACACGCCGGTACTCAACAGATCACACGCAAACACACATATTCCATGAGCTCACCCAATTACACAATCACATACACACACACACACGCGCAAACGTACACACAAACAGACAGCACGTACGTACTCTCACTCCCGCAGCCATGCTGGGATTTGACAGCTAGAACGGAGCGTATGATAATGCAGTGTGTCACTGCGACCAGGGTGAGCGATGAAGTCACGGGCTGCCTGTGGGCTAGGTGGTGGAGCAGAGCCACGAACAGACAGCAGAAGAGTAACAGACTCCTCGGAGGAAAAACGGGGGAGAGACAACAGGACGCACAGACTAATGGGTCCCAAGGACACGTTTACACGTCAGGTCTTCGTTACACAGCCAACTGGCCTGAATGAACCCACTACACTGGGTAGATGATAAGAGGCCGACAGTACAATAGTTCTGACACCCTGCAGGCAATTCAACCAACAGGGAACATCTCTCACATCCCTACTCCAGAACCCAGACCGACGGACAGTTCTTGATTAACCTTCTGACCGACTACAGACTGTTTTCTGTCTTTCTCCGGTGAGAAACACTTAGTCACAGCGTTGACAAGGACGCCATTTACCACCAGAATATTTTACATAGACCTGCTAACTGACTTGTACGTGTGTGTGTGTGTGTGTCTGGCTTGGTTGTCTGGACACTTGATAGACAGCTGAAGAAATGTTTGTCTCCTGAGACTATCTCTTGGCAGGGGCAACACTTTACTCGCTGCACATCAGCTTTATCTACCGACTCTGACTCAGAATCAGACAGCGAGTGATTTCTTTGTGGAGTAAAAGATATGGTTGATAATGGATTAGTGAGCCAGAATCAGGGAAGCAAGTTGTTTTTATCTGTGTGGATGTGTCTGTTTTAGCAATGGAGCCATTAGCAGAAGAGATAACCCAGTTGCTCTGGGAGAGTGTTTTAACCTCTTGACCTTCAGGGGAAATCAACAGCCAGGTGCAATAGTGGAACCAGGCCCGGCTCTGTGACAGAGGTTAAACACACAGCCCCATTTCATTTCCATGGCCGATCCTACAAAACAGAATTTTCATCTTCCAGGTGATGAGAATCCTTCTCATCACCACGGCCCAATCCAATGGCCAACAAAACAAAGTAATGTGTTCGTGTTCCACATACCGAAGCCTGCCCCGTGTATTTGTAATTATGGAGTTGTGAACAGCCCAGTGATGCGTCCACTCAAGGTCTGTCACATTTATGAACATAAAGACATGGGTGGTTTTTCAGTGTGGGAGAGGTTGTAATGTTAGTTTACACTGGGAGACGAACAAGTGAGTGAGGTAGTGTGTGTGGGTTTGTGTGTGTGTGTGTGTGTGTGACCCTGTGTTGTAGTGTTTGGCAGTGGTTTTAGATGGATTTAGGTGGAACACAGAGTAGCATGGCGGTTCTTATCAGCCCTGTCAGTTTTGCAGGGGAACACACATCTTCTGCTTGAAGGGATCGCTGCCTGGGACTTGCCTGTCCTGGAACATCCCGTTGGAATCATCTGCTTTTGGCATGACAGGACGGTGGTCAGGTGACCTCGGTCAGAAATCTGGTCAAACTCCACGCCGACTGCCGTGTAGAGGAGAAAGATGGTACTACAAAATGTCTCTGAGCAGATTTAGAGATATGAAGACAGATGTGTATCTATCATCAAAACAGATAGTTAGAAAAGTAAAAAATGCTAATGTCCTGTGTGATGGCTTTTAAACCCAGATTGCATGTGCAATTCAATACCTGTTATTAACTGTGAAGGAGAACAGTTAGGTTTCAACACTACTACTCATGTAAGTACGGTTCATAGAACTGCCTTCTCTGCAGTAGGCCTGCTAGGTCTTGTTTTAACAGTGTCCAAGTGTGATTTACATTGTTGTTTTAATGTAATGTGTTGCATGCAGCCGAAAATCCACAAGCAGAGTGTCCCTCAGTTTGCCATCTCTCTAACTCATATTTCACAGGAGTGCCCAGTAGACAGTGATCTATACTGTATGTATACTGAATGAAGAAAAAAAAAATCAATCATAAAATAACCCTTAAAGAGAATTCCACTCAGGTGCGTTGGACGGTTCAAGGAGGCAAGGTATTCCCCTAAACTTCAATGCAGACTCACTGTTCTGACCTGTGATGAACAATCAGCTAAATGCTTCACTGATGTGATCTCCAACGTATTGGGTCCAGGGTTAAAAACAAAATCTGAAAATCCGAAAATATAAGTTGGTATTCTGTTGTTTTTGCTCTAGCAAATTCCCCTAGTCAAATGGCTGGTATGTCAGCTGAAACCTTTAAAAATACGAGCCTCACAGCCTTTGTGCCGTGTTTTGTTTGGCCTATAGGCAGATTTCAGGGAACATCTGAGGCAGCATGTGATGGATCCTCTGGTCTCCAGTTTAATGAAGACCACATCCATAACCAGACAAGGAGGAGGAGGAGGCTGGCCTTTTACTGGCTGCACTGGTTCATTATACTGAGTTTTTAGGGGAACCACACATTGGTCCACTGTGGGAGGTGATAGATGGCTTTTAATCCAATTATCTTCAAAAGCACTAGGTATTGTCTCTCTCTCACTCTCACCCCCTGGAGTTTCCAACTACATCAAGAGAGCAGAGGTGAGGAGACAAACTGGGAAATCTTCCTGTTAAACACCATGAGGCTTTTACAACTTCGTTCTGGGTAGAACTATTTCCAGACTTCACTAACCGCAGAAAGTCTTGTTTTGAACACCTGTTGAAGTTCACTTCCCTGAAAATGAAACGAAACCGTGTTGTCTGAAATCCTGTGTTGTTTTCTGCCTGTCTCCCTGACTAGGTTAGGTCCCTAGGTCAGGTGAAACGTTCAGAGCATACGTGCCTTGATGTGAGAGGGAAATAATAAAACGTATCGTACTGCTTTCATACTGAAGCTGTCTACGACACAAATCCAATTTCTTCAAAGCGCTTCAAAAGGAGGCACTCGGCACCTAGCGTCGCTATTTTGTGTTTGTGGGCCTGCTTGTTGATATGAGTTCTTTACTCCTATCATTGTTTCGGGTACGGGGCTGTCTCTGGCCAGGCCTCTGTGTGCTCCTATTATCCACAGCAGGCCAATAATCACAACCATGTGCTTTCCCATTCAAATTACCATATGGTTCTAACTTTCCCCATATTTTGACTAATACATACCTGGTTTGCTGACTGGTAAAACAGTAAAATGAATTCTCCTTTTTTATATTATTTGCAACACATGAGGATGGTTTGGGGGGTGGAGAGCAGAGAGGGAGGTATGTTACTAAGAATGATTTCACCTTGCATGCAACGCAGCTTCGTGCCGCTGTGCCCTAACTCAATAGCCTGATGGTGTATTTCTGTTACCGGATTGGTACTTCACAGACGACTCTATTATTTTCTGTTGTTTTACATGCATGTTTTGTTTACTCTGCTGTAACATTCAACCATTACAGCATCAGCCTTCAACGTCAGATAAAAAGCTTTAGCAGTGTAGACGGAAGGCCATCCATCCAAATCAGACAAAAGAACGCAATCAATTTAAACCGAAAACGTACTCCTAATCTGCCTTCACCATTCACAAAAATGCCGCAAATATTATAAACAACTGAGAATTTAATATGATCTATATATCTTTCTCAAAGACTGGAATGAGGTCTTGGTCCTTCGTTCTTCTCCTGTGAGCTGGATCAGGGCTGTATATTGTGTTACTGTTTTCCTTTCCACAGAGAGGATTTTTTCTTCTGGGTAAATTCACCATCCAAAGCTCTTGTATCCACAATACAACACCTGGAAAAAGAAACTCTTCATTAATCTCTGCTGCCCTAACAATCCTCTGTTTTAAAGCGCTAGCTCCTGTCTTCCAAACCACATGTGAGAGCTGGGTCGACAGTATAGCGCATGGCTGTAACAGACTAACGGGAGCACAAAGCTCATTGTTTTGGAATAACTAAAATAATTTGGGCAAGTGCTTTTTTACAGATTTTCTGATATGTGACTTGTAAATGGCCAATTGATATGTCTAATTTCATGGTCCAAGAATAATACCCTACATAATTATATATATATATATATATATATATATATATATATATATATATATATATATAACAATATACCAAAAAACAAAAAAATACTGCAAATTTACTCTTTCACTTTGTCTGGAAACATTTATTAATCATAAAGCAATATGAATGTGGTTGGTTTTGGCATGCCAAAGGGGTGATATAATAGGATGCAAACTAATGAGATTTAATTTGAACAACAAAAGTTGTGAATGTGTTGTGAATTGGTATAATTCGGCACCAAACTGTAAATAACAAACATTGGTATGGATTTGTAAATGGTGTGTAATGATATTATGAAATATTGTATAAATGTTTACTTAAAGAACAATTAAGGAAAAAGATTCCATTTTGGATTAAATAAAATAAAATGTCCCCATGTTTCATAAGCCATCAAAGCCCTTACTGTACCAGACCCTCCATTTCACCAGAAAAATAACTAAATCACAAATATCTCTTATCTTTCATGACATGGGATCATTTTCATACTGGGTAGCAAATACAAACGTATTCAATGGGCATATAATGAAAACACATATGACCATGACCCCTGACTTCAGCAGGATCACATGCTGTTTGTTGACTTCAACATTCCACTCTACATGTTTTACTCAACTGTATAGGGTAATCTGCAAGAAAATATCTCAACAATTAGCTGACACATTTCCCTACATTAAGGTTTCTAAATAAACTTTGGATTTAGTCTCTTCATATGAACTAAAACTAAACTCCATTTGCAAGGTCAAAATCTGTAGAAAAGTCAGTAGCCTAATAATTCATGCTAACGCACCATGTACCTGCCAAAGAAATATTTAGAATGTGGGTGTATACCTTTTAAGATCTGCTGCCTGACTTCCAGATTTTAAAGTCTGTCTTTTGGAATTAAAGAGGGAATCTGGTATTTGTACAAACATAATAAAATGTGTATCTAATGTATGATCAAACATTATGTCCCCAGCTTTACCGGCTGAAACCCATAATGTACCTGTTGACCATGAAAGTGTATATTTGCTGTTATTTCAATTCCAGATTCTCCATTTAAAATTGTTATTATTTTATTTGGTAAAGAAAAAAATGAATATTGCCAACTATTGTGCTTGCGCTGTATTACATCATCACAGGCACTAAACCTGGGGATAATGTTTAAAAAGGAAAATAAACATGCAAGTACAGATTTCTATTGTCATTAGTTTTATGCATAACCTATGTGAAGTTTAACATTGTATTTAAATGTGATGCTATTGGCCGTAAAAGTGATGCTATTGAACCAAAACCGGCCCCTGAAAATGTGAATTTCATGGCTAATTGCAGCATGATAGTGATTCTACTAATAGGTTATGTACAAATAAACAACAAACTACACATCCAAAACTGGAATGTTAAAAAAAAAATCTTGTTATTCTGGAATGCATCATCAATATTAATATCACAAACACTGCTCATTGTCTTTTAAAAGTGAGAAAGTCATGGGGGAGTTACTTTAGAGGAATAATTAGTAAGATATCTACAATAAAAATACAAAAAACTTAATTAAATTATTGGGGAAAGAAAGCAATGTCAAATGAAGTACTTCACAAATAGGTCATGCTATTCTGGATCGGCTGTTGTTTCTCTCTTGTAGATTTTGGTTTACATGCAATATCACGCCAGTTTATCAGTAGCTCCACATTGTTTGACATTGACCACCCCTATTAAACTACTGTAGCCAAAACACAAATGGCAAGATAAGGATGAAAGGGAAGTGTCCAGGGCCACTAGAGCAGTTTTAAAAGTCCCAAATGAATTAATAAAAAGCTTGAATAAATAGAGGCATTATCATCATTGAAGGATGTAAATAAACAAAAGTCTTGGACATTTGTCCTTTGTAGTTAATACACTACAAAAAACATGTGTTTGCTTGGTTATAGTCATACCACAGGCACGATAAGACTATAAGAATGGGAATTCCAAAAAAAGCATTGCACATCGTAAGCTAGATTGTAAAGCTTTCGAGCTGTTAACTACTTAGCTGCTAAGGCTAAACCTAGTACCCTACCCTCTGTCCAGCACCACTGCACTAGTCACGGGAATGATAAGCTATATAAATGGTAATTCCAAACCACTTAAATACTTAATAATACATTTCACTGAAAGTGTTCAGGAGAAATATTTCATTTCAGGACATCTTTGTTAGGTTATATCAATGTTCAATGTTATTTTTATACTTTATCTTAGTGTTAACTGATGAAATAGGCTGATGTACAGGTTACCCAAATCTTGCCCGTCTCACTGTTTGTGTGTTTAAATGGGTTGACTCATACCCCCCATTTCTCATGGTTATGTTTGCTCTGAGGTGATGTCAATCATTAATTCATGGGTTGAATCACACAAGTAACCGAATGTTTATTATTGTATCTAATTATCCATAATTAGATAAAAGTTGTTAAATGTTCAGTTCCCAGCACAAACTGTATGAACCTCTTCCAACTGGTTGCTCGTAAAAGAGCATGGCATTGGTTGCTCTCCCTCCGTTGTCAACTCCCTGTCCCCAAACAGAGAACCATGCATGGCCTCAGTCTGATTACACCCACTCACTGATGTCATTAGGCCCTGAAGCATGAGCAACATATTATTAGAAGATAATGTGACAAAATTGAAATAGAATATTTCGATTGTGCAAATGTTGTGACATACAATAGACTTTGTGCTCCTCTAAAAAATGAGATGAATGAAACAACCTAATGAGCCAATGGATGGCGACTTATTTTCCAGCCACTCATGAGCTACTTGCACAGTCAAGGCTCAAACCTACTCTGTGGTGGTCTGCTTGGTGCTAATACGGCCTTAGAGTGCTGCACCACCTTGGGGGTAAAGACAAAGTGAAAGAGATTGCTATCCTTCCAACATCCACAAACAAAAAGTAAAATACTTCAAGACAGACTACAACTGCCCATATATATACATAAAAATAACCAAAGTAAAAAGATTTAAAATAAAAGGTTATGCAGTCAGAATACTGCTATTGACAACAATTCATTTTATACCAAAGAAGATAGATAAGGACAAGTAAGATAGTAAGAAGTAAGATAATAACAAAAACTACTTTATATAAAGAAAACCCAGAAAAAATGTATAGCAAGTGGAATAATAAATGTGGAATACATGTTTCCTTATTGAAAGTGTTGTGTAGGCAACAATTGAAGTACGTCTATCTCAGTAAATGATACAGGTTTTCCTCAAACCACTGAACTACTCAAGCCATAACATTCCCATGTGATTACAGTACTGCTTACCTGTTGGCAGAGGCTTAAATGACTAATAGCTTTCAATATCATTCTTCCACTGAATTTCAATTGAATTTCAACTCTTAAATATAATCAAGGCCCTATTTATTCCACACCAGGCCAGCGAGCCAATCATTAGTACAAACATTCATACACAAAAAGATACACAAATATATCTGCTTTGCCAAGTTACAGCATGTGTGGTATAATACAATACTGCTAATTGTTTACACTTGATTCATGACAAATTACATGACAATGTATTATGGTTTGCTAGTGTCACCTCATCCACTACATCCAGAGTAAACACCAAGGGTCTTCCTATAAACCAGGGTACCAGTGAGTTTAAAATTGTAATAACCTCATTCATAATAATTTGTCATTTATTGTCATGTGACTAGCTAAATGAAGAGAGAAAGTGGAAACACAGACACATTCAATAGGATTCATGAGCTGAATAAATACCTATGATTAAAACCTTAGTCATGCTTGGTGTATTAACCACTTTTGTGACACAAAACATTACCTGTACAACTATCATACAGTTGTTGGTCAGATCATTTCAACTACGCACTTGATATTAGATGGATATTAAATGCATTTTTCATCATTAATAATGTTTATTGTTACTATCAATAGTTTTCCAGTAAGAACCCACTATATATTGTTTTGCAATGTATTATAATATAAATATAATGTAGAAATTAGGCTATTATCTTCCTTCTTAAGTACTGGAATGTTTTAAATGGCTGTAAATGACAGAGACAGACTTTCAGAGATTTTAGACAGAGAAGGACTTTGTTACTAAAGTCATGTGAAAAAGAAAGTACACCACCTGGAAAGTTTTAATCTTCAATTCAACATTATTGATGGATAAAGGTAACCTATAAGTACAAACCTAGGGCTAGTGTTGCCCCCTTTGGCAGAAATAATACATTTCTTAATGTAAGCAATTCTTGTATATGTCTCTCAGCCTCTGTCGGGAATTTTCTCATCTTTATAGTAAATGTTAAATTGTGTCATGTTCAAGTGCTTTCTTTCATGCACATCCCACTTCAACATCCCCGGAGCATCTCTATAGGGTTGAGATACGGGCACTGACAATCGTAACCCCTTCAATTCTTCTTTTGAGCCATTCTGTTGTAGCTTTGCTTGTGTGTTTTAGATCATTGTCTTGATGCAAGATCCATCTTCGTTTCAGCTTAAGCTTTTTGATCGTTAACACATTGACATTGACTGTGGCAAGAGAAGGTTCTTAGAGACTTATATTACAATCCTTCAGTGAGCTCTTGGACTGATGTTGGTGGGGCGACCTGGCCTTCGACTTGCCAGTGGTCTGGAATTTTCTCCATTTGTAGATGTTCTGTTGGACAGTAGAATGATGTACTTCTAGTTGCTTAGAATTGGCTTTGTACTGTAACCACTTCCAGACTCATGGGCATAAATAATCTTTCCTCAGAGGGCCTTGGATAGGTTTTATGTTCTTGGCCTGATGTGTAACAACACACCAATATGGTTCTGACCCAACCAGACCACGTTTATAATTGTAATGGAAGGCTGGACCCTCCCAAGTTACTTTGTAATAATTTTGGGATTATTTGGGTGCACTATCGTTTTACGCATAAGAAACTTGGATTTCTTTTTTTTCTTTTTTTATTGCGTAAATGTTAAAACAAGCTTGATTTGTTAAATTAGGTTACCTTTATCAATGATTGTGGTCAGAATTTAGCTCAAATATTGATGTGGCCCAACATGTATGCTCAAATATCCATGTATGCTTACTTTTTCACGATTCTATACTACACTAAAAGTCTGTGCTATAACTGTGCTAGGTTGATTTATGTTCTAACTGTGCATATTCCTTGTCCTTTATTTTGTTAACTTCTACACTACCCATGTGCAAAGAAATCCGCAAGGAAATCAGCAAGAAAATGTAAATGCATTGTATACCAAACCATTTTGAAAGGTTGACCCAGATGTCACACCTTGGCTCCTTTATTTATTGAAAGACCCATATATGTGTCCTAATACATGTCCTTATGTCCTCATCTCTCTCCATTGCTCTTTCTCTGTCTCTCTCTCTGCCTCTCTCTCAGTGCCCCTTATTTATATTAGCTGCAAACCAAGTTTAACTGTAGCCTACATTCCAGCTAGGTGAGCATAGGCTTGGCGAAGAGGGGAACTGAATTTTTCAAAGCTTACAACAAAAAGTCAACTATCGATGTCCAGTTAACATGCAGACAGAACCCTTGGCATAGTATAGAACATTTTTGCAACAAAGGTAACGATGCTGTATTTATGTGGCTGAGCTCAGAGGTCCCTGCTAGTATGTGTTTCAATAAGGTTTTACTGTAATACAAGCACAATGTGAATCCAATTACCAAACAGCCCATGGTCGGTCGGCACTACAAACACTGTTTCCTGGCCTCTCCAATACAACTATTTATTTCACTACGCGTTTGATAAATAACAAATGTGTTTACGGCTGCTCGTGTGGACTGAGGTAATATTTGCCCTGAGAAATTCTCAATCCATCAACTAATCTTCTGTTGTCTTCGAGCATCTCTCTCTACATTGGGAGCTGAGTGGCGGTTCAATGATGAATGGACATGTGAGTAATTTCATGGTTGAATTAGGAGCTTAAAACAACAGCAACGAAAAATGCTTCGGCACACATTCCACCTGCTTCCTAATGAGAAAATGCTGGTCTCTGGCTGTTATTTTGTTGTTATAATATCTAAACTATAGTTTTTAGCAATTGTGTAAGAAGTGATTTTTAAGAGCACTTGCCAAGAAGTAAACAAATCTTTCGAACATAACATTACAATCACCACTGTAGTATTACGGTACTGCTTTAAACGTATCTTCAGATATCGGGCATGCACACTATTCTACTGTATATGTACTTTGGCTAGAACTGGTTTTTAGATTTGGCAACTTAACCATTTACCTATCGGATGAAATTGGAGTCATGTGTGCAGTCATGTGAAAATATAAGTACACCCCCAGGGAAGTTTAAATTTCAAACACATTCATTGATAAAGGTAATTCAATTTAACAAATTACACAAACCTTTTTTTAAACTTGCGTTTAAAATTGCAATTTCGTAATGCGGAAAACATACACCTCGTACACCTCTACATTTACCATTCAATTAAATGGCTAAAATGAAAATCAGGGGCACCAAAACAGGTGCAAATGATCTGAAAATTCTTACAGATTAACTAAAGAGTGTCCACTCATACATATAAATTTGAAACTCGGTCTGGTTTGGTCTAAACCATGTGGGTGTGTGGTTACAAATTATGCCAAGAACAAAAGACCTGTCTAAGGTCTTCAGAAAAAAGATTACAAAGTAAATTCTAAGCAATTGAAAGTACATAATTCCACTGTATGACAGATCATCTACAAATAAAGAAAATTCCAGGTAACTGACAATCTACATAGGACAGGCCATCCCACCAAATTCTGCCCAAGAGTTGACCAAAAGACTGTAATAGAATTCCCTAAGAACCCCAGGGTAACATCAAGCAACCTGCAAGGCTCTCATGCCACAATTAATGTCAAAGTGCATGAGTCAACCTCCAGACAGAGACTGTACAAACTTGGCCTACATGGGTGGTTAAAAAAGCAGCCTCTGCTCTCAAAACATAATTTAAAGACACAATGGACATTCGCCAGACAACACCTGCATAAAAACCAAAACTACTCGAACAATGTACTCTGGACAGATGAGTCAAAGGTAGAGTGGTTTAGCTGCAATGCAGCCGCCATGTTTGTACCAAGGAAATACTGCCTTTGAACAGAAGAACCTCAAACAAACCATGAAACATAGAGGCATTCACATTATGGTTTGGGGCTGCATTGCTGCCTGGCCAACTAGCCATTGGGCCAATTCCATATTGTACCAGAGAATTCTTGAGGAGAATGTGAGGCAATCAGTCAACAAGCTGAAGCTGAACCGAACATGAATCTCGCAAAGGACTGTGATCCAAAACACACATGCAAACTAGAACAGAATAGCTCAAAAAGAAGAAATGTAGGGTTAGAGTCAAAGCAGTCAAAGCCCAGATCTCAATCCTATCTGCTGTAGGGGTACTTGACATGGGCTGTGCATGGAAGAAAGCCCTGGAACATGACACAGATGAAGCAGTACTGTAAAGACGTGTGGGAAAACTTTCATACTAATTGATATAAGAGACTGATACAAGAAATGGCAACATTCATTTATTTGAAGCGAGGGGTGTACTTATTTTTTCTGCACTATGAAATTGCCTTACTCTATGAGAAAATTATTGCAAAGCATAACCTTTTAGTGCCATTTGTCCAATTAGGTTATCTTTATATCTGACAATAGTGTTGAGGTGAAGATTACATATCTGTATCTCAAAATATTTAAATGAAAAAAATATTTCCCAAGAACTAAACTTGGCCGTACTCAAAATGGCAATTCACTCATCGTGACATTTTGTCATGAAATGTTCTGCCGTTAGTGCGACAACTGTGGTTGAGTGGGTGCACTTAATTGACCCCGACCCTAAACCCAATTACCCCAGAGATCAGGTTATCAGCTCGGCTTGCTTCATTTGCCAATCTGCTCTAGAGTGGTGTAATCTCCTATCCGTGGACCAATCATCCTCTGCTAAATCACCGTGGAATCCACATGAAAGCAAGGCATGCAGAGATGAGAAGGTGCAGCACGCCACGGCACTAAGATTGGAACAATACAGATCTCCACTGCGGGTGTCATAGAATCCAGCCGTGCCAAACTACTTTTTCTCTCAGACCTCCTCATCCCCCTTCCTTGAACACTCAATAAAAATTGCATTTCCCCCGAATTCTATCAGGTAAAGCTGGTTCTGTTTTCACAAGAGAACCCTGTGAAGAATTACACTAGCACTGAACCACCTTACAATCGGTAACCGGAACGCTATCCAATCAAGATCTTTGATGTGGGGCCAGGGAGATTTGATTGCAAGTTTATGAAGCTTGTACTCTGTAAATATCTATAGCTCATATAATAGGATATCACTACTGGACTGTTCAATCTGATAGTCAGGAAGTCAGTTCTTTGTAGAAGTGTTTCAATCAACCTGCTCTAGGTTAGGTGATATCATTTTTAAGGGGTTACCTGAGAACAGATGACTTCGGGTGCATCTCAGAAGAATAGAAGAAACTCACTTGTTTTGTCTCCATCTGCATCAATTTGTAAGCTATGAACCTGGTTACATAAGGAAGTACCTGTCCAGCTCTTTTTGGTCAGGACAAAGACAAGGAAACAACAATATGAAACCACCTGGACAGGCAGATTGCTGCAATCTTCCATTGCAGTGAAACTTGTCCTATGAGTTACATGGGGAAAGTGTATAGGCAACTGTTGCCAAACTTGTGTGAATGATGCCATCCTGTGGACTCATAACATCTTGACAGACCTCAATGGAGAATACTTGTGACATTTGACCATTGGTTTAAACCTTTGGCCGGAAATGACTACCTGCTAACTTCTCATAGGCCAATCTATAAAAATTGGCCACAATAGTGGTAAAAACATAATTTTATCAATTAAAAAAATAATAAATCACCCTTTCAGGTACATCAAACGTTATCCAATTGCATTTAACAGCATCCAGTGGCATTTGCTATACATGTCAACTTCAGAGAGAGATGAACCACCCACCAACTTCAGGGGAGTGATACCATAGGCTCAGTGCTTATGGTTAAAGTTATCTACACCAATGTGGCAGTGTATTGCCACAATGACTTTCATGATTTCATCTGATTCAGGGCTAAGTAATAAAGAAGAAACCCACTGCTGATCTTCACGTAAAAAGCAGCCTACAACTTTTTACAGAAGTGCGTTTATGACCACGTGAGCCTAACAATGGTAACATTGAATTACTTAAGTTACAGCAAGGAGTGAACTATCTGATGTGTACATGCAGCATTGGCCTTTAGTAAGTTATTTAGTAAGTCAACCCACTTTTTGACTTAGTCTGCTCTACTGTCTGACTGTCAAGGCTAACATTAGCTCTACAGAAAACATGAATATGGGGTTTTATGTCTCGTTTACATCAAGTTCTTCTTCAGCATATTATAGAATCCAAGCATCTAAGCGTCGTTCTCCACTCGGGTAGATCTACGAAATTGAAATACAACACAATTACTCCAGTCACAGTGATAAGCTTCATGCACTCAATGAGAATTGTAACATGGCACATATACCCTAGGAAAGGCCGCTATCAGATCTGTGAGCTTTGTCAGATTTCTTTTTTTTAACTATATACTTCCATTATTTTTGGCTCCGGCAGTATGTTTGTGAAAAAGTAAGATGTAGGCCAAGCGCTTCATGAAAGTCATTGTTAATCTTCATTTTCAAGGTGATGACTACAGTTCCCTTCAACACAATACCACAATGAATGTAAGTCCACATGTCAAAAGAAAAACGATCATCCCACCGAGGATTCTAACTCACACCACAAGTGGTGAAAACATTTCTAGAACTTGGAATGTACTTTTATCCTGACACATGTCAAACGGTGATGTAGTTTATTTGACAATCAGAAAAAAACGGAGTTGTGGAAAGGCTGCTTTAGTGACAACGTGTTGGATCATGTCGAACTACGTCGACAATTGTATTAATTGGCTGATAAGGTGTTACTTAGGAGACACTGTTATTTGCACAGGTGGTTGGCCCCAGCAACATGGCAACATTTTCCCTAGACCAATGTTTTTTAGTTAGTTATGTTCAGTCGATAAAATATTCATTATTTTAGAATTGCTCATTGTTTTCTTTATCACTTTTTACTGACTAAAGTGTCATGATTTGTTTTTGTTTACTCAGTGATTTATTTAGTTCTGATTTATCAATCGGCTAGCAGCAATGAGTCCTACAACTGGATCACTGGCTGATTAATAAAGGGTCTGGGGCTCACTGCTTCTATCAACGTCTTTCAGCTTGATGAACACTGGTTATAGTAGATGAGGTTGCCGGCAGCGTTAGAGATGTAAAATACATGATAATTGGACACAGCACGCAAGATTGTATGCTTATTGATTAAGTATAGCAGAACTTGCAGAACTAAATCTGTGCAGTACATTGCACACAGGCTTTGCTCCACAGTTTATCAATGTTACCAGCTCATCACATTTGCAGCTGTTTGGCAATGGTACTGCAGATCACACTCTAATCTGTTTGCAACCTTAAATAGACATAATTTTAAACTTACAAAAAACAAGAACATAATTTGCCTAGTAGTCACATTTACTGAGACTTCATGACTTCAATTTTCAGCTTTAGATTGTCGATCCTAAGTCTTCTGGGGATTACTCAGAGAAAATGAACATTAGCTAAACATTTGTTCTTTTCACTAAACAACCAAAAAATATCAGAGTCAATAATAAGAGTCAAACTTGCCATTACTAATGTTAATGTTATTGTTTGTTCTACTTATAAAACCAATGAGAATAAATCACTGTAGCAAAAATAAATATAGCATGTATTTTGTGATGTCTCTATTTGATATCTGTCTAATTTATAATTGTTTATGATTCTGTGATTTCTAATAAAATATTTGAAAACAAAATTCTCCCTCCTTACAAATATTTTACTTAATAAAATAAATCTTTCCAAGATCTTCTTTTCCACTAGACCTATTTAACACTGGTCCTAAGTGATGCTGCATGTAGGAGCTATACTTTTATAACAACTTCTTAAATCACATGTAAGCAACATTTATTCACCCCCCTGCCCCCAGAGAGTACAGCAGAGTTCTCATGCAAGAGTTCGAACATAACTGTCTGGCTAGTGGCCAGGTATGAGACACTACAGGATTCACACACACACACACATGCGCACACACACACGTGCGCGCACACTCACACACACACACACACACACAGACCACACAGCACAGTGGGAGGGCTGTCTGTGTCACAGTTGTGCGTGCTACTGAGGGAGGTGTGTATTGCATGTTACTACGGCATGTAGCTGTTAAAGAGGTGTGAGGGCGGACGCGGACAGCAATAAAATCTTAGACGGTCACTGTAACCGACTTCTTGCTGGGATTTAACTCCTGTAAAACTGGACCAAGATTTCAGCTCTTAACAAGCTTTTACCTAAGGTTGTCTACATAGTATTATTTCACAAAAAGCATTAAGAAGCGGATAGGGGGCTGTTTGTGTCAAAATTAGATCTGTGTAAGAATTATATTTGGAAAAGGTCAAGATCATGAGGAATTTTACAGTTTTTTCTTCTTCATCCATCTCGTTAACTCCTGATGTGAAGGAAACAAAAGGGAGAGGAGAAAAAAAAATGAATGGCTAGAAGTTTAGGAGATTCCAGTTTATGTTCATCCTGCACTTCCATTACTCGCAGTCCACTGCCACACATGACATCATGGAAAAGTGAGAAGAGGGTGAGGAGAGGAGGGACATGAGTGGGCTTGAGGAGTAGTGAAATGGGAAGGCGCTGTATTTCTTTCACCGTCTGTTTCTTTCGTTGGTTTGTTTCGCAGGGAGGATACATCATTCTAAAAATACACGTTTATATCACTGGATTCCTCAAATACTTTCATCTTCAGACCCTTGTGATGCCAGTGGCATTTAAGCTGGTTTGATTAGGGCTGTGAAGTCGAAAAGCAGAGCGTACAGATATTTCAACGCAGATTAATCATCAGGTGGCTTTAATAAAATGTTCAAACAATCTTGTTTTATCTGGCGCAGGGAGGAACTTGGCAGGGAGCTGCTGTACATACTTACCGATTTACCAGGTATGTTTGTTGGCAGAAAAATCGTAGTGATTTTCTTTAAAGAGGCCTGTATGTAATTTGTTACTAAATAAAATAAGCTAAATCACTTTTGTTCATGTATTGACGGGAATCTTAATATGATTTGTTATCTTGAGTGATTGATTCTGCCAATCCCATTAATCTGCTGATAACTGCTCAGGTGAATCCACAGGCAGCTAAAAGTGATAAATTGCGGTCAGATGTATATTTTTTGCAGGTTTCTATGTATATACAGTATCTCACAAAAGTGAGTACACCCTTCACATTATTGTAAATATTTGATTAGGTCCAAATTGTGCCCAGAGTGTCAATATTTTGTGTGGCCACCATTATTTTTCAGCACTGCATTAACCCTCTTGGGCATGGAGTTCACCAGAGCTTCACAGGTTGCCACTGGAGTCCTCTTCCACTCCTCCATGATGACATCATGGAGCTGGTGGATGTTAGAGAACTTGCACTCCTCCACCTTCCATTTGAGGATGCCCCACAGATGCTCAGTAGGTTTTAGGTCTGGAGACATGCATGGCCAGTCCATCACCTTTATCCTCAGCGTCTTTTGCAAGGCAGTGGAGGTGTGCGTCTTGGAGGTGTGTTTGGGGTCGTTATCATGTTGTAATATTGCCCTGCAACCCAGTCTCCGAAGGGAGGGGATCATGCTCTGCTTCAGTATGTCACAGTACATGCTGGCATTCATGGTTCCCTCAATGAACTGTAGCTCCCCAGTGACGTCAGCACTCATGCAGCCCCAGACCATGACACTCCCACCACCATGCTTGACTGTAGGCAAGACACACTTTGTACTCCTCACCTGGTTGCCACCACAGACACTTGACACCATCTGAATCATCAGACAATCATCAGACAATCAATCCATGTCCTTAGTCTGTTTGTCTTCAGCAAACTGTTTGCAGGCTTTCTTGTGCATCATCTTTAGAAGAAGCTTCCTTCTGGGACGACAGCCATGCAGACCAATTTGATGCAGTATGCGGCGTATGGTCTGATCATTGACAGGCTGTACCCCCCACCCCTTCAAACTCTGCAGCAATGCTGGCAGCACTGATACATCTATTTCCCAAAGACAACCTCTGGATATGACGCTGAGCATGTGCACTCAACTTCTTTGGTCAACCATGGCGAGGCCTGTTCTGAGTGGAACCTGTCCTGTTAAACCGTTGTATCGTCTTGGCCACCGTGCTGCTGCTCAGTTTCAGGGTCTTGGCAATCATCTTATGCCCTAGGCCATCTTTATGTAAAGCAACCATTCTTTTTTTTCAGATCCTCAGAGAGTTCTTGAGGTGCCATGTTGAACTTCGAGTGACCATTATGAGGGAGAGTGAGAACGATGACACCAAATTTAACACACCCCCTCCCCATTCACACCTGAGACCTTGTAACACTAACAAGTCACATGACAGTGAGGAGGGAAAATAGCTAATTGGGCCCAATTTGGACATCTTCACCTAGGGTTGTACTTTTGTTGCCAGCAGTTTAGACATGAATGGCTGTGTGTTGAGATATTTTGAGGGGACAGCTAATTTACACTTTTATACAAGCTATACACTCACTACTTCACATTGTAGCAAAGTGTCATTTCTTCAGTGTTGTCACATGAAAAGATATAATCAAATATTTGCAAACATGTGAGGGGTGTACTCACTTTTGTGAGATACTATATATATATATATATATATATATATATATATATATATATATATATATATATATATATATATATATATACACACACTCACCTAAAGGATTATTAGGAACACCATACTAATACTGTGTTTGACCCCCTTTCACCTTCAGAACTGCCTTAATTCTACGTGGCATTGATTCAACAAGGTGCCGAAAGCATTCTTTAGAAATGTTGGCCCATATTGATAGGATAGCATCTTGCAGTTGATGGAGATTTGTGGGATGCGCATCCAGGGCACGAAGCTCCCGTTCCACCAAATCCCAAAGATGCTCTATTGGGTTGAGATCTGGTGACTGTGGGGGCCATTTCAGTACAGTGAACTCATTGTCATGTTCAAGAAACCGATTTGAAATGATTCGAGCTTTGTAACATGGTGCATTATCCTGCTGGAAGTAGCCATCAGAGGATGGGTACATGGTGGTCATAAAGGGATGGACATGGTCAGAAACAATGCTCAGGTAGGCTGTGGCATTTAAACGATGCCCAATTGGCACTAAGGGGGCTAAAGAGTGCCAAGAAAACATCCCCCACACCATTACACCACCACAACCACCAGCCTGCACAGTGATAACAAGGCATGATGGATCCATGTTCTCATTCTATTTACGCCAAATTCTGACTCTACCATCTGAATGTCTCAACAGAAATAGAGACTCATTAGACCAGGCAACATTCTTCCAGTCTTCAACTGTCCAATTTTGGTGAGCTTGTGCAAATTTTAGCCTCTTTTTCCTATTTGTAGTGGAAATGAGTGGTACCCGGTGGGGTCTTCTGCTGTTGTATCCCATCCGCCTCAAGGTTGTGCGTGTTGTGGCTTCACAAATGCTTTGCTGCATACCTCGGTTGTAACGAGTGGTTATTTCAGTCAAAGTAGCTCTTCTATCAGCTTGAATCAGTCGGCCCATTCTCCTCTGACCTCTAGCATCAACAAGGCATTTTCGCCCACAGGACTGCCGCATACTGGATGTTTTTCCCTTTTCACACCATTCTTTGTAAACCCTAGAAATGGTTGTGTGTGAAAATCCCAGTAACTGAGCAGATTGTGAAATACTCAGACCGGCCCGTCTGGCACCAACAACCATGCCACGCTCAAAATTGCTTAAATCACCTTTCTTTCCCATTCTGACATTCAGTTTGGAGTTCAGGAGATTGTCTTGACCAGGACCACACCCCTAAATGCATTGAAGCAACTGCCATGTGATTGGTTGATTAGATAATTGCATTAATGAGAAATTCAACAGGTGTTCCAAATAATCCTTTAGGTGAGTGTATATTACTGTGGATTTCCACTTCCCAGAATACTTCCAGATTTTTTGAATTGTTTATATTTTTTCATTTTTTTGAAATCTAACCAACATTCCTATCCTGAATGCCTTACCATAGAGACTGCATCCATTTTCCGTACTAGTCTCCCGTGGAAATCAAACCCACAGCCCAGATATTGCATGCAACCTGCTCTAACTACTGAGATACAGTCACACTCATATACAAGACTAAGTGAATCGTCCTGTTTCATAAGGTATTGCCTACCGGTGTGTCCAAAAACCATTAATCATCACCACTGTAATAGTGCGGTAGGACTTGCCCACAAGTAAAAACAATGGAAGCTCATCTATTAGCTTCATGAAAGATCTAGGTGAAATGTTGGCTTTCTTATTTTTCACTCATGGGACCAGATGTACCAGCCAATACCTCCCAGTAACATCCATGATACTCATGATTGGGGCATAGAATAAGCATTAGATTATATATTGTTTGTCTTGCGTAGGTCATTGCAAAATCTTAGCTTCGGCACTAAGTCAATTGGTCTTGCATTTGCTCATTTGATGATTTTAGCCACACTGTCAATAGTTTGACTGTCTCCCAGGTCTTCTTTCCAATGTCCTGATGGCCTAAATCAGGGGATAATCCACTGGGGTGTCTTTTTGATGACAAAGAGCAAATTTGGCAACAACTGGTCCTTTAAAGTTCCCTTAGTGTTGGTCAATTACTTTATGGAGCATGCTGTGTGATGTTTTGTTCAATTGTTCCACAAGCCCATCAGCCTCAGTGACTGTGCACACAAGTACAGAATTGCTTCACCTTCAGGAGTCTGCATACATCTTGCCTGATCCATGGTATAAAGGGGTCCACGGGATTTTCTTAGCTATACCTATTCAAATGAAAGACATAATCAATGCCTTTGTAAGTTATAGTTCTTAGAGGAATAGCCTCTAAGTAGTGGGTGGGGTAGTCAAGGATCACCTGGATGTAATGGTTCTCTTTGGTGGACACTATTGCAAGTTTATTGCAATCCTTCTCTGTAAAAAAAATATACAGAGAAGGCCTAGAGGACCCTTGTATTCTATACCCCCAGTTGAGCTCCAAGGATCTGTGAGTGGGCTAGCAGTAACAACGTAAGGATACACTTCATAGCAGAGAACCAACAGTTAATCACGAAGCAAGGAGATCTCAGCTTGCCCCAGGGATCAACTTATAACAACTTCTGTGACCTGACTCCTCACCTGGGTGAGAATGTGTACCCTCCCTTTGGTCTTCTGACTAAATTCCCTGGGTACAGGTTAAACATGCTTGATTTCTTCAACTGCTGGAGGCATCCTTGGGGTATGGACTGCTTGGTTTTTCTCAGAGACCCACAGTTTTTTCCATGACCGTCTCTCAGGCCTTCTGTTTCCGTAACAACCACAATCACTTACCTTCATGGCCACATCCTCCACTAGTGGAACAGACATTCAGGAATAACAAACAGGTGACAACAATGGAAAATAACAAACTCCAAGGAACAGACGCAGGTCTCCAGGGAACCGACCAATGTCTCCTGGGAACAGAACCAGGTGTCCAGGGAACAGGTCCAGTTCTCCTGAGAACAGGTCCAGGTCTCCAAGGAGCAGCTCCAGTTCTTCAGGGAACAGGTTCAGGTCTCAAGGGAACAGGTTCAGGTCTCAAGGGAACAGGTTCAGGTCTCAAGGGAACAGGTTCAGGTCTCCAAGAACCGGTCAAATTTTCCCGGGAACAGGTCCAGTTCTCCAGGGAACAGGTCCACATCTCCAGAGAACAGGTCCAGGTCTCCAGAGAACAGATCAAAGTCTCCAGTGAACAGGTCAAGGATATTTATTTTGAACAAGGCAATATACAGTGGGGAGAACAAATATTTGATACACTGCCGATTTTGCAGGTTTTCCCACTTACAAAGCATGTAGAAGTCTGTAATTTTTATCATAGGTACTCTTCAACTGTGAGTGACGGAATCTAAAACAAAAATCCAGAAAATCACGTTGTATGATTTTTAAGTAATTAATTTGCATTTTATTGCATGACACAAGTATTCGATACATCAGAAAAGCAGAACTTAATATTTGGTAAAGAAACCTTTGTTTGCAATAACAGAGATCCTACATTTCCTGAAATTCTTGACCAGGTTTGCACACACTGCAGCAGGGATTTTGGCCCACTCCTCCATACAGACCTTCTCCAGATCCTTCAAGTTTCGGGGCTTTCGCTGGGCAATACGGACTTTCAGCTCCCTCCAAAGATTTTCTATTGGGTTCAGGTCTGGAGACTGGCTAGGCCACTCCAGGACCTTGAGATGCTTCTTACTTACTCCTTAGTTGCCCTGGCTGTTTGTTTCGGGTCGTTGTCATGCTGGAAGTCCCAGCCACAACCGATCTTCAATGCTCTTACTGAGGGAAGGAGGTTGTTGGCCAAGATGACGCGATACATGGCCCCATCCATCCTCCCCTCAAAACGATGCAGTTGTCCTGTCCCCTTTGCAGAAAAGCATCCCCAAAGAATGATGTTTCCACCTCCATGCTACACGGTTGGGATGGTGTTCTTGGGGCTGTACTCATCCTTCTTCTTCCTCCAAACACAGCGAGTAGAGTTTACACCAAAAAGCTCTATTTTTGTCTAATCAGACCACAAGACCTTCTCCCACTCCTCCTCTGGATCATCCAGATGGTCATTGGCAAACTTCAGATGGGCCTGGACATGCGCTTGCTTGAGCAGGGGGACCTTGCGTGCACTGCAGGATTTTAATCAATGACGGTGTAGTGTGTTACTAATGGTTTTCTTTGAGACTGTGGTCCCAGCTCTCTTCAGGTCATTGACCAGGTCCTGCCGTGTAGTTCTGGGCTGATCCCTCACCTTCCTCATGATCATTGATGCCCCATGAGGTGAGATCTTGCATAGAGCCCCAGACCTAGGGAGATTGACCGTCATCTTGAACTTCTTCCATTTTCTGATAATTGCGCCAACAGTTGTTGCCTTCTCACCAAGCTGCTTTCCTATTGTCCTGTAGCCCATCCCAGCCTTGTGCAGGTCTACAATCCTATCCCTGATGTCCTTACACAGCTCTCTGGTCTTGGCCTTTGTGGAGAGGTTGGAGTCTGTTTGACTGAGTGTGTGGACAGGTGTCTTTTATACAGGTAATGAGTGGAGAACAGGAGGGCTTCTTAAAGAAAAACTAACAGGTCTGTGAGAGACGGAATTCTTACTGGTTGGTAGGTGATCAAATACTTATGTCATGCAATAAAATGCAAATTAATTATTTAAAAATCATACAATGTGATTTTCGTTTTATTTCTGTCTCTCACAGTTGAAGTGTACATATGATACAAATTACAGACCTCTACATGCTTTGTAAGTAGGAAAACCTGCAAAATCGGCAGTGTATCAAATACTTGTTCTCCCAACTGTATCTTGCAGCAGTGCAAGATAACAAATCAAACTAAAACAATATCCTAGCTGCTCACAGAGCCCCTGTCTCAAAATTCTGGTCCCTCTCTGAGACAGTTTAGCTCTTTACCTATGTGAGTTTAAACAAAAGACTAGATTAATTTCCCCTCACTCATGGTGACCCATTATGCCTGTAGCATCCTACGAGTCCTGTTCCTGTTGGGTCAGGTGGGGTATTCCTCTCAGAGCTACAGAGTTCAGCCTGTCTGGTCTTGTTCCAGAGAAAAGGAACAGGATACACAACACATCTGGAAAGGTCAGGTTCAATAGCCATCAGCAAGACTAAAAGCTAATTGTAGTCAGGTGTGTTCAATAAGGCTATTACCCTTCTGGACTTCGCTACTTTGGGAGCCTGTGAACATCCACATATCGGCCCTCACACACCCACCCTTTTACTTGGATTCATATAATGCCTTTCTATAGATATACAGAAAACACCTTACATAGTAAGGGGGAGACAGGTCTAAATTAGTTTAAAGTTACAAGGAATGGTTCCATTAGGTGTGATGATGGGCAACGGTACACCTGTAGTATTTCAGTGTAAATAAATAATTTCTGGCTGAAACGGAGTGGCAGTACTCAACCATTAGTGACAATCTCTCTCAATTAGAAACAATCAATCTCAAGGTGAGGGAGAAAACAAGACATATTTTGAATTTTACTTTCCCCAGTGGGGAGGAGGGTGATGGCTTTAGGAAATGACTTCATAATACTGTCTTCTGTGACAATAAAGAAAGAAGGGCTTTAACAAACATGATGTATGAGTCAGGTTATGTTCCATCTCTAATCAATGAAACAGTGAAAGTCAAGGGAATGTGTCACTTTGGCAATCAGCATCTTTACTCTACAGTGAGTGTTAACACACTTGTTTCACGTAATGTCATGAACTTGGTAGATACACCAGCCTTTGAGTGTTTTGAGATAAAGGAACATAGTTCTTCTGACTGTCCTGGAAGAGGCTAGGATCTTTAGAGGTGTTCAGATGACTCGGAGAGCCAAACTGGGGAAGTGTTTAGTTTTTTTTACAAGTAAAATGGCTGTTCCAGTTAATTTGATGTATATAACCCACAACCCCAGCAGTCTTTCTCAGTGCAAAGTTCCAATTGCTGGATACCCTCACACTTGCTTGGATTCCAATAGAAATTACACAATACTTTCTAAGACAATATTCAGGTTGATTGAATTTAACGGCAACCAGCGGCAATGGGAAAATCTCATCTTGTTGTGAATATTTAAACTCACAGTTTTTGCTCCCATTGACCGAGGTCTGTTTCCTGGTGGAGAGGCTGCTAGGGACCTTCCTGTCATCATCCTCTTTAGTGTTTTGATGACTTTGCCTGTTCTCCTTACTGGGGGCAGACAGGCCAGTTGCTTTTACTGCATTCATGTCCCACGATGCAATGTTGTGTTCCCTTCTGGACTCCTTTACTCGGGGTCACCCCCAAATCAGTTCCCCTGTCAGAGAGAGAGAGTACAAATGCTGTCACTCTATAGGCTGATGTATCTAAGGCCACATACAACTCCCTCAGCATCTGTCCAGTTCAGGTTCAAAATAACTACAAGTCAATTAAAATCCAACTGACATCACAATATGAGACATAAATGTACTGTTCACACCACCGATACACTTACCACATCAAGCCATCCCAACTTTCACTGTAGTGGACCTCACAGCCTTTAGAAATAATGCTCAGAACAACACTACAGTAGAGTAATGAGAGTATATGGTCACAGCAGAGTAATGAGAGTATATGGTCACAGCAGCATCATCATGATGTTTGGAGTCCTGCGCTCAGTGGATGAGAGGAATGACTACCAACATCAGGGAAGTAATATTTGATAATTTCTCCAGTTTCACCTGTAGAGTTCAGACCTCTCGAAAATGTGCCTATTATAGACAACACAGCAATGAACTGACAAGGAAAGGAAGGGTGTCCCTGCTCTGTGTCCCTTTAAGTTCAGATGCCAGACTGACTGATATCTGGACACTGACTAGGTCTAGATAATCTCATATAGTCTGAAATAATATTACCTGCTGCAAACGAAGCATTGTGTGGAGTAAAATCACAGGCTAAAGGACAGCAGAAATGTGATTTCTTTTCTGCAGCATATCAAGAGAAGGCTGTGCATAGTCAGGGACAGTTGGTAAAGGGGCTATCTGTGTCTGCGTCATAAAAGCTGACATTATTTCAACCACATAAAATATGCATCCAAGCTGAGCTGAAATATTATCAGAAACATGTTGGATTGTTTTCATAGCTTTTCATTTCCTTAAAACCAGTCTAACTGATCGTTCTTGTTATTGCTGTTTCTCGCTGGCTAAGCGGCTTTCCTTCACAAGAAGCCTGGATGAAACAGACCGATGTCAACTGATGTCAACTACAAGCATTTATTCTAACAATTTATGACAATATACTGGCATGCAAGGATTTATTTATTCCACTGTTTCTGCAGTAATGGGTAAATTATTATATTATGGAATTAAAATTATGTGACGTAGGCTAGGCCTAGTTGTAGCAAGAATTACATCAACTTTGATTGGTCTTGTTTTTCTAATGGCTTAAAATACTATAACGAACGTTTCAACTTCATTCAGACTGAATAAAACACATTTTCAAAATAGTTCTAGGATAATTGAAATAGTGAATTTATATCTTTTTGTATGTGCTTGTACATCTGCTTTATCTCAGCAATGCTCTCACTGATGAAGGAAATGGACCACATGTGTCAAACTACTTGGCTTCAAGTGAGCCTAGCTTTGCAGACGTTACTCTTATGTCTGAGGTCGAACGTGTGAGTTGATCATGTGAGTTGCTAAACATTTGGGAGACGCTACGGTGTAGTGGCAGCGTTGGTCTCTTTATTATCTTAGTGTGTTATGTTTCAACAATACAACATTTTGTATTGTCTTTGGTTTAAAATCCACCTGAGCCTAGTGGGACCTGAGACGGGTGACCGGCACGCTATGGGCGTCTGTTTGTTTACAGAGTTCCCACCAACAGACGCCTCCAGCTTCTCTTGCCATCCAATCTCCACCATCACAGCAGCCTACTTCTTCATTTACAGAATTTACAAAAAGCAGACCCTCTTCCCCCTCCGTACAAATATTAAACACACCACGGTCTCCAGATTCAGTAGCTTTGAGAGCCCCCACAACGTGGCGAGGTGACAAACGAGGCCCCTCACCCTTGTCCGTAGACGAGCCAAGCCTTCTATGCTGCTCTGTCTGGGCCCCGTACATCATGCTTCACTGAGGGGCCTCACAGGGCACCATAAACATACATCTGTGTTTTCTTTAATAAGCCCTGTTTGGAGGAGCACTCCAGTGCTTAGAGGACAATCATTCCCTCTTATGTCACGCCTCATAAAAATAGCAGAGGTATCAAAAAGCTGGGCTATGACGGAAGGCCTGCCCTGTTACATGGTGTTTCGTAACCAGAGGCCAGGCCGAGTTTGTGGGGAGAAAACTGTAAAGATCTGGAAAATAATGAAATTATGGGTTCAGAAACAAAACAAAAGTGTCGATTTATAATGCACACCTATTAGAAAGGAATGAGACAGGTGTAATGCTTCGTTCAGCTTCCCTGCCAATAACACTTTATAAGTTCAAACAATGGTTCCAAAGAAATCCTTTCCAAACCTTTTAACAATACTGCAAATAAATGATTCAAATAAACTTTTACAAACCTGCATGCTTTTATGAACTTTAACAACTTATAGTCATATTCGTGATATTACACATTTTCTTGACATATACGTAACTGAACATTTGCTTCATAAGTCAGAATTAGTCTCTCATGAAATAACGCCAGTCTTTTGCCGGGACTTGTCTATACATCCCAGTGCAAGAGAAGAGAGCCCATCGGAAACAGAATTATCTGTGTTGTAAGAAAGATACAGTATCTCCTCCCAAAGATATGTGTAGTGTAGGTTGAGCAGACAAAAAGGGGGCTTGTATACAGCACATGAACACAATCTAGGGGGAAACAATAACAAAGCCTAGCATTTACCTCAGAAACAAGACAACACTCACAGTAAATCACCCTCCATAAAACAGCAGAACAGAAAACATGCCTCTATGCACTCCTCCTTTAATGAGGTCTTAACTGATGGGCAGGAGGTTGAAAGCCCACCCATCACCATTGACCAACGGAACACACCCTGGCCATATTATATCACAGAGACAGCCCAACCAAGGCTAGAGTGGGACATGGTAGATATGGACAGAATGGATTTGAATGGAATGGTGTACTATGTGGCCTACATCGCTCAGCTGTAGAATGAGAACTACAGAGGAACGGAGACATCTCCTCAGGCCATAGACTCAGGGGGTACAGTCAAATGTAATTAAAGAGATGTAATTCCTGAATGGACATTTCAGGACATTTCTATGTTTGGAGCACCTCTACAGACATCCAGACAACTATGAAGATAAAGTAAAGGAAAATGTCTGCATCTTAAAAATACTATTATATGGTGATGGTATCTGGCTCCACAGAGTGACCTGGGACCTGAGAGACCCATCAGGAGAAAGAAATGTGGCTGGCATTTCCCTCAACTTTAGATGTAGAGAGGACATCTCTAATTTCAACATATCAGGGAAGATCTTTGTCATTTGTGTTGCATTTCAATTTTCAGTGGGTGCAATGGCTATTTAAATATACTATGCCTTAATACATTAGTTACACAGTTCATTTGTTTTCAAATGAGGTTTCTGTGTTATCTGAGAATTGGGTTTGAAAAAAAAAGATATAATTGCCATGAATTGTTTGCAGACTTTATCTGACTGGTACCTGCAAGGAATGTTAGCAACAGAGACAACATCAGTGGGTTTTATGTCTTAACGGCCGTCCAACAGCTGGTTATGTGGAGCAGTTCATTAAATAAGATAATGTTTTACACTTTTGTTGTTTTCATTTGATTTCATTATTTCATACATTCATATCATTAGGCCACACAGAGAGCCCGAGATTATTTCAGATAATATGAAAGAACCAAAAGCCCATTACAGGTCTTGTGATTAAACAAATCTAAATTGTGAAACCAAATGCAATTGTGTTTGTGAGATCAAAGTCAATACACACAAATGCCCACATATGTATGTATGTGTGTATGACACACATACATACATATCTTAATTAGCCAAGATTTCACAGTGTGGGCTTTCCTATACTGATCTCAACAGGCTCCAGGTTGATCTTAAAGGTTTACACCTAATATATCTTCCAAATACTGTCAAATAGGATCTTCACATAAACAAATTATTATTCTTGTTGTTTCTCCCTCGAATGTTGTCTTTTCTTTTGTCTTTGTTTTAATTCTCTCAAACACTCCCTGTTTTCTTTTTTCTTCCTTTCCAGTATTGGACCACCAGCTGAGCTGAGGGCTGGACTGATTTACGGCTGCATGCTTTTCATGGCCTGTCTTATTTATGTTGGGGTTATGCCAGGACTTCCACCACTGATTGGGAATATACTGAGGAAATGATACAGGAATTCTCTGCTGATGTTAATTGGGATATTGTTTCTTATCATATTCTAACAGAGTTGCTGATAGTTGCTGGCAAAAGCACCTTGAAATACTGTCTATTTAGTCTATTTATCTTATTCTTTGGACACCCCCATAATGTAAGATGAAATAAATATAATCGGTGGGGGCTGGTGGGGGGGGTGGGGGAGGGGGGATCTGAGCAACTTCCTTTTTTACCACTGAATAAAATCAGGGAGGACAGTTGATGGGTTTTGTTATGTGTGCACATGGGTATGTCACCCAATCAATCAATCAAACTTATTTTACATTCTTCTTAAATCAGCAGTTATCATATAGTGATTCTATAGATACCAAGTCAAAGATCCCAAAGAGTAAGAAACAACAAGTAATAGATGCGGAGTGGCTAGAAAAGAAACTCTCAAGTAGGGTAAGAACCTAGGAAAAAACCTAGAGAGGAAACAGACGCAGGGGGTGGCCAGTCCTTTTCTGGTGATGCTGGGTAAGGATTAGTACAAGACCTATTTTTGCATGTTCAGATGACAATCAATAAATACAGATGGGCTGTGTCCAGTATCTTCAGACACAATCCAGATCAGCAGCACAACCAGGTGGACAAGGACAGGGACAACCAGGTGGACAAGGACAGGGACAACCAGGTGGATTGTGAGCAGTGACAGCAGCAAAAAAGTCATTTCTGAAAAAGGTTGAGTGAGGAACAGAAGGGTTAAAATTAAGAGACCACTGCAAATTGAACACTTCTGTTCCTCAAAACTTTCCTTTTCAACTTTTTTGGAAAGGAAAGGAAAAGGTGCAGTGGTCTCTTAATATTTTCTGGAGCTGTATAGACACCACCGAAAAAATATGGATGAAGGATGCATCTTACCATACAAACTCAGAATTAACTGAATTCCATGGATTGGCTGTATTAGCTGCTATAAGTGTTAACGGAACTTTGCATGCCTGTCACCTATTTTTTACCGACATTTGTGTTCAGAATAGGTAATTTTTCTTAATATTTTTCCCCTTAACTTTATGTTTCTTGCTAACCCCCCAAAACTGGACAGCGCTGACCAAATTGCACCACTCTAGAGAGGTCCCCTGGCAAATCCGCAGTAGCAGGATCAAAACACTGGTCCTGCTATGACCTAGCTAATTACGTGGCAGTGACCTTATCACTGTGCCATTCTGGGGCCCAATTTAAATGTTGTCAAAAACACTTACAAAAACATCTGGATGACAATAGCTTAGGCTACAACCATAATGTAAAAACACACCAAAATAACAAACATGTCACAAACATGTCATATAAGTTCTGAAGAATTTAGGCCTACGGTTTTAGTGCCTGAAATTTAGAGAAGCAATACAAGGACTGAGACAAATCCATTCCAAACAGAAGGACTGTGTCAAGTGGGGTATACAGTCATCCGGGGGCATTAGATTCCTCCAAAAACACCTAACAGCCTGTTTTTTTTAAATTCTGGTCAATGTTTGTGGCTTTCCCCTTGTTTTAAACAAGCACCAGTGGAGTGTTAGGGTGAGTTGCATTGAGTATTAATCTCACTAAATCACATGGGGTTGATTCTCAGAGTTTTCTCCTGCTGTCTCACTATGTCCTAATGCTTCCTGCTGGGCATTCCATATAGCTAATGAAGTAGAAGAGGAGAGAGGAGCCTGATTCCAGCAGCGTGATAGGTAATATGAGATTGAAGTTTGAACCTGTATCATTGAGTGGTGACATACTCTGTTGTAAACATTACTCTTCTTGTTTTAATCAATTGTAATGTATTTCTTTGGCTTTACCTTTACATAGTGCCCCCTGGCAAGCAGAAGGCAGGCTTAGATTCCAAACTTTGAACCTATACTGCAAAAACCTTTGTTAGCAGCCAACCTTGTCAAAGTCTGTGGTTTGTGTAATAGATGACTACAACCTCAGCCCTTTCAAGTACTGGAGAGAAAGAGAGAGTATGTTAAAAAAGGTGGTGTTTCAGGATTTGTTTGAAAGTAAATACTGTAGACTCTGGACTAATGAAATGGTACCGGTTCTATGTACTCTGCGCTTTGCCGCTTGGACAAGTTGTTATAAAATGATTTTTTTAACAGAGGATTTGGCAAGATTTAGAACTTTTGCCATTCTATACTAAACAATGGCATGGGCCATATTGAAAATATTTACTTAATTCTCCAAAGTGACTTATGGCAACACTGGCCACTAAACAGAGTGTCGTGAGTGTTATGGCGTCAGGTGCCACGGACTGTATAAATACCGCCTGTACACTTGTTTATAGGAAAAGCCCATCTGGTTTTGGCTAACACAGGCAGCCCGCTCTGGTGACCCCTCAGTTTGTTCAAATGGAAAATATAACAGGAGTGTTTGCTAAGCAGGGATTGCAGCTATAGCAGTCAACTGTCAAGTGACAGACAAGACAATGTTGTAAAATACTGCAGACTCCAGATCTGAAAACCCAACCTCTCACAACCAGTAAACACACTGACTGGAGGCAGTTGAAGAACTATCAAGAAAAAATAACATTTTGTCAGAATTTTGGGGGAGGTTATAAATGATTGTAGTTGTAGAACAGTCTCCAAATGTTTCAGGGATGTGAGCTACTTTAGAAATGTTTCATGCTACTCTTTTTTTATTTTAGAAAATCCAAGGATCACAGTGTAGTCTTGAACTACAGTGTAATCTCGGGGTTATTGCATCTCAAAATCAACTTCTTGATGCCTCCTCAAAGTCAGCAAGCTCTTTTCAAAGGGCTGTAAGAAAGAAGCCCTTACTGAACCCAACCTACAAATTGCTGCATCTGAACTTTGCCAAGATAACTAGAAATACATTTGTGCTCATAGGTTTGCATACCCTGGCAGAATTGTTGGCATTTCTTTTGATCATGTCTTTTATTTAAGGATAGTGATCATATGAGCCATTTATTATCACATACTGTAGTTGTTTGGCTTCTTTTTAAATCATAATGATAACAGAAATCACCCAAATGGCCCTTGTTTGGCCTTGTTACAGACACACCATGTGACACACAACAGTGAAAATGGCAATTAAAGGTGAATTTCCCACACCTGTGGCTTTTTAAATTGCATTTAGTGTCTGTGTATAAATAGTCAATGAGTTTATTAGCTCTCACATGGATGCACAGAGCAGGCTAGATTCTGAGCCATGGGGAGCATAAAATAACTGTCAAAAGACCTGCGTAACAAGGTAATGGAACTTAATAAAGATGGAAAATAATATAAAAAGATATCCTAAAGCCTTGCAAATGATCAATCACTTATTAAGAACTGGAATATTCAGGGATCTCTTGATACCAAGCCAAGAACAGGTAGACCAAGAAAGATTTCAGCCAAAACTGCCAGAAGAATTGTTCAGGATACAAAGAAAGTTGTTGTTATAGTTGGGTTACAATAAGCCAGACAACACCTTGACATGCCTCACAGCTTCTAGCACTCTGCAATTTTGAGTGACGAGAGCAAAATAGAGCTTTATGGTCACAACCATAAGCGCTATGTTTGGAGAGGGGTCAACAAGGCATATCGTGAACAGAATACCATCCCCACTGTGAAGCATGGTGGTGGCTCACGGATAGTTTGGGTGTGTGTGAGCTCTAAAGGCACGGGGAATCTTGTGAAAATGTATGGCAAGATGAATGTTATCAGAAAATACTGGCAGACAATTTGCATTCTTCTGCACAAAAGCTGCACATGGGACACTCTTGGACTTTCCAGCACAACAATGACCCTAAGCACAAGGCCAAGTTGACCCTCCAGTGGTCCAGACCCAGACAAGGTTCTGGAGTTACCATCACAGTCCCCTGACCTTAACATCACTCTGGGAAGATCTCAAACGTGCGGATCATGCAAGTCGACCAAAGACATTGCATAACCAGGAGGCATTTTGCCAAGACGAATGGGCAGCTATACCACCTGCAAGAATTCGGGGCCTCATAGACAACTATTACAAAAGACTGCACGCTGCCATTGATGCTAAAGGGGGCAATACACAGCATTAAGAACAAAGGGTACGCAGACTTTTGAACAGGGGTCAGTTAATTTTTTTCTTTGTTGCCATGTTTTGTTTAATGGTTGTGCCATTCTGTTATGACCTACAGTTGAATGTGAATCCCATAAGAAATAAAAGACGTGTTTTGCCTGCTCACTCATGTTTTCTTTACAAATGGTAAATATATTACCAATTCTCTAAGGGTATGCAAACGTTTGAGCCTAACTGTATGTATGTTGTGGTAAAATGGGGGGAAAAAACTATTTGGCCATGCACACTATCGGCAAGTTGGCTACAAGAGGACTACATAGAAGAAAATAATCTATTACCCACTGTAACATATGGTGGTAGATCATTGATGCTTTGGGGCTGTTTTGCTACTAGTTGTCCAGGGGCTGTTCTTTAGAACGAAGGTATGATGAAGTTCACTAATTACCAGGAGACTGAAACTTGGCTGTGGATGGACCTTTCAGCAAGACAATGACCCCAAAAATGCATCACAATCAACACAGAAGTGGTTGCAGGACCACAACATCAATGCCTTACAATGGAATTGAAGAGTACACAAGCGTCAACCTAAGACGATCAAGGATCTTCAGAAACACTGCATGGAGGTTTGATCCAAGATTTGTTCAAAACTTGTCGGACTACAGGAAGAGGCTCAGTGCTGTCATCCACTCCAAGGGAGGTTTCAAAAGAGGCTTGGTGTGGTACGTGAAAATGACATTAAACTTCCAAATTGGTTCCCAACTAAGTTACTCATCAATCAACCTGTTGGAGACCCCTGTAATAAAAGTGTAGTGAAATAAAGAAGTTAAAGTAGCTGATGACTGTACAAGTAGACCAAATATGTCTTTACTTATTGTTTCAATAATATCTAGCTATGAAGGAAGAGACTCAGCTGAATTAAGGATGTTGAGAGAAATAACTTTAACATTTTATTGCAGGTCTCTTGCAGATTTTATCATGCCACAATATTGGACTGGGATGGTAAATCAAAGATTATATTTTCTGAAATAAATGTAGGTTTTCTATAAAATTCAGATTCAGATCATTCAGATGTTCATACTGTATGTTGATAGACTGACACATACAATCAGTTATTATTGATGAACTTTGAGCAAATAAACAAATGTATTAACTCTCTTTGTGTTCAATCCACAACAGCACCAGCATTCCATTTTCCCTCCTAAATCTCAGTCTTATTTGAGTCTTTCAACAAAGGATTATTAAGCTTATTCATTTGGAAAGATATTAAACAAACCAAGCTTTTTTGTTAACTTTTACCTTTTTTTATGACCAATGGTGGTTTAGTCTAGTTGGCTCCTAAAAGGCAGTGTGTGACAGCTGATACATACACACCTCTGCTTTAACTTATGGCAGATTACAAATGTAAACTGCTAGGAAGAGTTCATAAAGGTCAAATGTTTTAAATAAACAGGCACAGCGTGGAAAAAAATAACTGTTTAGGTGTATATCAGTAGAGAGAACATCTTTGTCACTATCTATACTAACTCAAAAGCAGTGCGTGGGGACATTGAGGCACAGCTAGAACACTGCTTTGAAAGACAACAAAATCCAAATCAAAGACAAAAAAATCCAAATCAAAGCATTTTTGTCATAATTTAAAAAGCCGAACTTGGTCAAAATGGTTTTGCCACCTGTTTAAAATAGTGGATGAGTATGTGTCTGTGATGGACATGACATGATGCCGCAATAAGGACGTTACTACTGTACAAGTGTCCAAGTGCAGTCCAGAATGTCTGGGATCTATCTAAAAATGCAGCTGCAGCTTCTAGTATCTCCTCCTTCGACACTGTTTAGCCCTACAGGCTTCGTAGGAATCAATCATCACAGGAATTGGGCCCAGGGTGTTTCATCAACACTGCACAACGACACAGTTGAATGTTTCCCAAGCCAGTTCCACTTATGCATGAATTCAACAGAAAATAACTGGAATACTCTTCACTAAGGGCTTGCGTCTGTCTGGCCACAAACGCCAAGAAAGATTAAGATATCGGAGAAAAGAGGATTCACTTATACTTTACAGTTCACCAGATGTAGGCCGAGTGTTATGACAAATATACTAACCATGAATCCATCAACTTGGCCACTCTAAGACATACTGAATACATCAAAGACTTTAGACATGTGATTGGATATATGAAACAAATACACCACAACATTCCCAATTCCTCTTGTATGGATTCTATGTGGTTTCAATGTTCCATATTATGGCATTTTGTGGGATTACGCCTATTTATAAAGCTGGTTCTAAGATATTTGAAATCTGATTGGCTTAAATGAGATTTACAAGTCCCTGTTATCTGCACTTTCTGAAGTAGACTAATTACTCACTGAAGTACGTGATGTCAAAGTATTAATGCATCAATTGTGACCCCCCTGACCAAATCCAAAAATCTAGTCTCGTACATGAAATCTGTTTCAAGTAGTAACCACGAATTTCTATAAATATTATCTTAAATTTGAAAGACTCCTTTAACCCTCACTTGCCCTAAAAACATCTCACTTAGATGTACTGTGCATTCTACATCAAGTGCCTTTAACACAATACGAGCAGCACACGTTCCAGTGCTGTGAGCTCAAGGAGTAGGCGACTCAGTGAGGTCAGACTTCTGGAGCTACTTCTCTTAAATCCACTGATAGACTACTTCTTGTATTTACTTCCAGCATGTCATCCAGCCCCAGACAGCAAGAGCAGTTACACACACACACACACACACACACCAATAAACACACACATACTCAGGCAAACTAACATGCACCCATCTGCATGCACAGACAGACACACACACACACACAAATACACACAGTCACTAGTCATGTCTTCAGTACATTAAATTGGTTAAGCTGTGTTTCAGTGAGGAGAACAGAGTGCTGTTTGACACGTTTTAATGAAATACCCTGAGGGATGTTCTCTAGCCTCACAGTCTCTCCCAGATGCTGCTCAAGTCATGTATAACAACACAGAAATGTCAACATATTCAACTTAACACAGTCAGCTTAACACATATATATATATAACATGGTCATGTATGACACAATCAGTAGAACAACATGGTCAGTATAACACAGTCAGGATAACAACACAGTCAGGATAACAACACAGTCAGGATAACAACACAGTCAGGATAACAACACAGTTAGGATAACACAGTCAAGATAACAACACAGTCAAGATAACAACACAGTCAAGATAACAACACGGTCAGGATAACAACACAGTCAGTATAACAACACAGTCAAGATAACAACACAGTCAAGATAACAACACAGTCAAGATAACAACACAGTCAAGATAACAACACAGTCAGTATAACAACACAGTCAGTATAACAACACAGTCAGTATAACACAACAGTCAGAATAACAACAGTCAGGATAACAACAGTCAGGATAACACAGTCAGCATAAAACAGTCAGTATAAAAACAGTCAGTAGAACACAAATGTGCTTCAAATATGCTTCTGGTTTATTTGCCGTAAATGAATAGATAATTTGCCATGAACCTAGGATTATGGTCAAATGAGGTCTAGAAATCATGAAAGTCAATACCTTTTTTGGGGTTAAAGAACATTGAACATGATATTAACTGTGACAAAATAAATTGATGCTTCTTGGCATTGGAATGTCCATTTTCATGATGAGGTGTTTGATAACTCTATTGACTACTGCCACAGGGACAGAAAGCCATGGATAAGATGAACTAATGTTTCCCATCCTAATGTCTCTTGAAGGTTAACAAAATAAATATTCATTATAATACATCATTATATGCTAAAATCACATAGGTGGCTATCATTTAACATATTTAATACATTGTAGACCTGCTACCCCTGTTAATGGTATTCAAAAAATATATATAAAACATAGTTGGCCCAGCAATACCAAACTGCCAAGATCGGTCAGTAAATCTGCATTGTTGTGACAAAGACAGTATCCAAAGAAGACTGTAGTGACTATACTGAAAGTCCACACAGATTTGGCACAGTTTTTCCAGTTTTTGGACCCCTACGGAAAACTATTGGCAAATCATTCTGAAGTGAATTTAGCTTTAACATTTAGTATAATTGTCCTACTGAAAGCTGAAGTAATACCCCAGTGATTGGTCCTGATGCATGTTTCACTCAAGGTTTTTACATTGGCTTTGCTCTTCAGATATTTCTTCTGATCTAGACCAACTCCCCAGTTGTTGCATGTGACATGCAGACCCATAATAAGATGCTCTCACCGCAACACTGGAAAATACAGCTAAGTTAAACAAAACAATATCAAATTCTGTTTGGGCCCATACTTGTAAGACAACATGTAACAGACATTAGGCTAGGATCTAATCTAACACACCTCAACACAGAGTACTCCCATGTTAAATAGTCAGTGAAAGTGATCAGATATTTGTCTGGCTAAGAGCAGCTTGTCCTGTTGTAACCTCCCCAACATGTCTGACTGAGGCTGTGACATCACCAACAGATGCCTGGGTCCTGAACTGATCAGGCTGGGGATGGGGGTGGAGACTGGGGCTCTGACATCACCAACAGATACCTGGGTCCTGAACTGATCGGGCTGGGGATATGGGTGGAGGCTGGGGCTGTGACATCACCAACAGATGCCTGGGTCCTGAACTGATCAGGCTGGGGACGGGGGTGGAGACTGGGGCTGAACAGTCCACTGCTGCTGGCACTGACTGATGTGCATTCTGTTAAAAGTTCCATGTAAAGAAGCTGCGTAATCTAAATACATACAGGAATCTCAATAAATACAACTATTGTGCAGGAGGTGTGTGTAACCGCATGTGCAAGTGTATAGTGCATGAATAACTGACTGTGTGTGTGTGTGTGTGTGTGTGCATGCAGTGCTGTGTGTGTGACTGTGTGTGTGTGTGTGTGTGTGCGTGCAGTGCTGTGTGTGTGACTGTGTGTGAGATGGTGCCTCCCTGGTCCATTCCAGCTCTGCTGGCTGGCACTCACTGTGTTTAAAATTTGGTCCCAGAAAGTTTACACAGAGTGTACTTCTGCCTGGCTTTGTGTGACAAGCTTTAACGCACCATACCCATCAGCAGCTAAACAGCCACAGACCTCCCTGGACACACACTGACGCGCGCACACACACACACACACCAACACATACACACCGACACACACACACTGACATACACACACACACCGACACACACACTTTCCATTCATGCATTTCTATTTCCATGCATTCCCCAGCTTCCATTGTTCACTCTCTCTGAAAAGGTCTGTTGACAATTAATATGGACTCTGTCAGACTGAGAGCTAGGAGGCTACTGTGTGTTTGTGGCTTCTCATCTTGTCATGCATCACATTCTTCAATGGGCTGAAAAAGAAGATTACAAACGTATATAAAATTGCAACACTTGAAACTTCTGCTCAAGCGTAAAAGCAGACGTTTCAATAGCACTTCGCACCACACCAAAGCCAGCCAAAGATCATCTGAAATACAGTGTCGCACTGAAATTAATTTACTGAATAAAAATGTACCAACTAGATGAAAACATTTCAATGAGAAAGGGGGCGACAGAGAGAAAGAGACAGAGTGTGTGTGTGTCTTTCGCCTGCTAAGGATTGTACTGTAAGTAGCACAGTGCTCTCAGCAGACATGGCCTAGTGTCCAGTCTTATCACAGGAAGCGGAGTGTCAGTTTTCATCAAGCCTTGGCCCTCCTTGAGACAGCACACCTGCATGCACTATGACAAAACTAAACACATTTTTTTAAACATCTCACACATTCCTGGAACATTATATTCCATCACAGGGAATATAATTCTAATTAGTTTCGGTTGGGGAGTAGGAATATTTAAATGAATAACGTGTTTGGTGTTAACACAAGAGCTGGATTTTAATTGAGGTAAATGTGACCTATGCAGAGTTTATTGTTAAAAGATGATGGGAGAAAATATTCATTTATTATTATGTTTGGTTTTTTTACAGTCGAAGGAAGATTTAGTAGTTAAACTCCCGATATGACGTGATGAGTCAAGAATATAGTACGTCATAGTCCTAGATGAGGAAGGGTTGAGTGTTCTTTATAACTCATTACAGATATTCCTAATAATAACCTGCAGTGCATGAGGACATTTCTGGGAAGTCCTGGCCATACGGAGCAATATTTACATGAGCTGTTAGGAAAACATTCTAGGTGATCCTAAGCAGTGGTGCTACTGTGTTCTACAGTAACCCAGATAGAATCATCTTTGATGTCACAGGAATATAATCCTAAATGAGCATCAGAAGGAACTTACTGTTATATTATCCCTTGTTTCATCTGCCCTCCGTATAATGTCATAATATCGGAAGCATGATCAGTCAAATACAACAGCTTTTATCTCATCACAAAGTCATAGGGGGCGATTTAGAATACACTCTCTCGTCTCCGAACGAATCCAACTTAGTTCAGACACCGAGATCATTGTCCATACAACATCTCCAAATATCCACTTTGAAGCGTGGTCGTGCAGTGTTAAGCCAAATTAGTTAAAAGCTGACAGGGGACAATTGGACTGATTCCACGGTTCAGAAACACTCGTAAAGCGGCTCCGTGTGTACCTTGTTTGATTAATAGAATCCCAAAACCCAGTTACCTAAACTCAAGTGTACATCTGCTTTCTGTTAGTCTGAGCGTATAGTGTGCCGTTGAGCTGCACAATCAGAGTTCACCAGATCTCATCTTTTTCCTTATGTATTCAGACTGTCAGACCTTGTATGTTTTTATCAGACTCTTTCAGGTGTGGTTCCAAGGTGTCTGGCAAATGAGCTGATTTAAAGATATGACTGCCAATGATTATACTTTTATCTTGGCCAACATAATCTACATACATAGAGTATGCTGTTTACTGCATCCATACTTGGCAGTTCTCTTCAGTACTCTTTAATTTTCAATTAGCATTATACTCAGGCTACCCATACTCAATGTGAATATCATCAATCAGAATAATCTGTCTGTCCCGAGGACCTCGGCTCTCTTAAAGTTGATGTAACGGTCTCCTGAAACAGCTCCAATCTAGAGTGAAGTAAAGAGGAAACTGGAAACAGCAACAGTAATTAGGAGTAACATTGAACACATATCCATGACTAAGATCTCCTTCAGTAAGGAAACTTATAAAAACCACAGAAGACCTGGCAAATTCACAGTGCAAGACGAGACTTGGCAAACCCATAACAGAACTGGATTAAAATTGTATTAATATTCCTTCACAAATGTCAGGTGTGCCTGGTGTAATGGAACCAGAATCTTGTAATATATATATATATATATATATATATATATATATATACACACTCACCTAAAATATTATTAGGAACACCAGTTCAATTTCTCATTAATGCAATTATCTAATAAACCAATCACATGGCAGTTGCTTCAATGCATTTAGGGGTGTGGTCCTGGTCAAGACAATCTCCTGAACTCCAAACTGAATGTCAGAATGGGAAAGAAAGGTGATTTAAGCAATTTTGAGCGTGGCATGGTTGTTGGTGCCAGACGGGCTGGTCTGAGTATTTCACAATCTGATCAGTTACTGGGATTTTCACGCACAACCATTTCTAGTGTTTACAAAGCATGGTGTGAAAAGGGAAAGACATCCAGTATGCGACAGTCCGGTGGGAGAAAATGCCTTGTTGATGCTAGAGGTCAGAGGAGAATGGGCCGACTGATTCAAGCTGATAGAAGAGCAACTTTGACTGAAATAACCACTCGTTACAACCGAGGTATGCAGCAAAGCATTTGTGAAGCCACAACACGCACAACCTTGAGGCAGATGGGCTACAACAGCAGAAGACCCCACCGGGTACCACTCATTTCCACTACAAATAGGAAAAAGAGGCTACAATTTGCACAAGCTCACCAAAATTGGACAGTTGAAGACTGGAAGAATGTTGCCTGGTCTGATGAGTCTCTATTTCTGTTGAGACATTCAGATGGTAGAGTCAGAATATGACGTAAATAGAATGAGAACATGGATCCATCATGCCTTGTTACCACTGTGCAGGCTGGTGGTGGTGGTGTAATGGTGTGGGGGATGTTTTCTTGGCACTCTTTAGGCCCCTTAGTGCCAATTGGGCATCGTTTAAATGCCACGGCCTACCTGAGCATTGTTTCTGACCATGTCCATCCCTTTATGACCACCGTGTACCCATCCTCTGATGGGTACTTCCAGCAGGATAATGCATCATGTCACAAAGCTCAAATCATTTCAAATTGGTTTCTTGAACATGACAATGAGTTCACTGTACTGAAATGGCCCCCACAGTCACCAGATCTCAACCCAATAGAGCATCTTTCGGATGTGGTGGAACGAGAGCTTCGTGCCCTGGATGTGCATCCCACAAATCTCCATCAACTGCAAGATGCTATCCTATCAATATGGGCCAACATTTCTAAAGAATGCTTTCAGAATTAAGGCCATGTAGAATTAAGGCAGTTCTGAAGGCGAAAGGGGGTCAAACACAGTATTAGTATGGTGTTCCTAATAATCCTTTAGGTGAGTGTATTTAGTCTCTTCTGGCAACCAAAGAAAACCAAATCACATCATGGACAACCTCATTCAGCCAGACTGGGCAAATCCATTTGACAAACCTGGCAACGAACCACTGTCTATTATCTTACTAACTTAACATGACTCAATGCAATATGTTCAGGTACACTTGGAGCATACAGTAGCATCACTTTATAACATTGCCATTACCATGTCATAACAACTGACATAACTTGTCAAACCATATTTAAACCGGCTGTGAGATACTCTGGGTTATTTTATGGCAAGTTATGACAAAGCAAATTGGTGTAATTGATGTCAGACATGTACCTAGGACAGTACATCTTTGTAAATGATGCCTGACTTAAAAGCACTGATGACAGGCATTTCTGGCTCATATGATTATGCCTTTGGAAATGCTTGTTTACTGTGTTACACAGTATATTAAGCAACACCATAACATAGTCATGACAGGAACATTAATAACCATGACTAGTAAGCAGGTGTAAAACTTACAGCATAAAAAGACTGAGATAGTAAAACCACATTTGGTTTGCATATTTACAAATGGCATCAATGTGTACAAAATAATTAAAACACAGCCAATTTCAGGAAACATGACATAAAATAAACATGTTTAAAAGTAGTCTATGACATAGTGGAATGGTTTATTTTGTGTGGTATTTTTTAACACTAACGTAGGTGACAAGGCCAGAAAATAAATAAAGGTTCAAAATAATGTGTCCTGACTGTCATGAAGATATTAAGATAATTATCACAGCTGTTGTGACATGTTCTGACAAGCTATGACATGGTTATGACCATGTTATAACACGTTATCAATCTAAGCTTCAAGTGATACCACATTTAAAGTGTGAGCATTATTACTTTATAGTTGTTCTTTACTATACAAATTGACAGCCTAAGTGTTACATGTGTATAGTTGTTATTGGTCATACTGTTTTAAGGTTCAACATTGTAGTTCCCTGCTATTCAATCTGACAGCTTGTAGAAATTCCTTTAGCGCTTTCATCACCCCTTCTTCAAATACAAACCAACCAAGGTATTGTCTGATCAATGCACCAGTTAAATTATCCTATCTGATCGTGTCTTGCTATATATTGTGTCATTCCAAAAAAAGATAAAACAAATATTAAATAAAAAATTAAGTAAAGATAAAGTAGAAGGGTAATAAAAAAAACTGTAAATATTGACCACCACGGCCCATTCCTGTTGGTGATGGTTCAAGAAAACACACTTTCTCTACACTAATTGATTACCACTCAAACCACCTGCCTACCGATGACAAGTGTTCGCTCCGCAACCTTTAGCGCTTACAAGTCCAACGCTAACAACACATAGCAGAGGCGATCCACTGATTCACCCCAGGACATTCCTCCAGACAAACATTTACGAGACACAGCACAGGAGCATCAACACTCTGGGCTCTAAACGGCCATATGAAGCCACTTGACAATGACCATGTGTGGAAATATTTCTCCAAATGTCTCTTTTTCATGTGGTTATGAATATGTGTATATCTGAAAATGTAAAAGTCAGCCAGGCAGTCAGGCTGAAGGGAACAGTCTGTGAGATCTGAGCGCTTCGGCTTTATCAGTCCCTTTGAAGGTGGAAAGGAGACTATCAACAAGTTGCTCTTGTTTAATAGGTGTCAAATAGCTGTGAAAAAACACAAAGCACACCTTCAGGAGAGGAACAGCCAAGAAGGGTGAGGAGGTTGCTCTGTTCACGGTTACAATCTTTCAGATGATTTCAGATTGTTACTTCAACTGCAATCATGTCTTTTATACTCTTTCATAGTCCCAGATTTCTGTCAAAATGCTGTAATTGCATCTGTATGTGTGTGTCTATGTTTATACTGAATACACACATACCAACAGGTCTGAATAAGTGTGCTTTTGCATTTGTAATCTAAACATTACCGTAAGGTTGGTAGGCTTTTACACACTCAGTATGTTTCATTTAGATATTTGTTCAAGAGGGACCTTTCTCTACTACTCTGACTGTTTACAGAGATCTAAAGCAGATAAGTCCTTGCAGAATTTACAGCAAGTGATGTCATTATAATCGGAGCCTGCTGTTTCAAGTGTACTTTGTGATAGAATAAATACTTATATTTTAGAGGGAAAAATTGAAAAATGTAAATTCTTCTAGAGCAGATATGCCCAAGGACTAATATGGTGATTGTGTTGTGTGTAATTGGCAAGATCTAGTGATTAGTAAACAGTAAAAAATGTGGCTTCATTTTACTCTTGTTACAAATGTTCCTCTATCTTGCCAAAAAAAATGTAAACCCTGCAAACAAAAAAGTTGTTGTTTGGACGTCCCTAGAACATCAGGAGGTTGTGATATGATCTCCTGGATGTCTTTAGGACGTCCCATATGGAGGGAAGTAGCTCATTAACTCATCATCACCCTGGTTCTTCATTACCATTAGTGAGATGCCTGAGTTTGGGAAATGCCAATTTCCTGATGGAACTAAAGAAGCAATCACCAACATCCGTTCGGGACAGACATGTCGAGTAGCCAATGAGCCCCCTGCCAAATGATAAAAGTTTGCCCGCCCGCCAACAGACGAATTTGCGCATGCCTATCTTTATTTCCTCTTCTGATCAGTGGAATCTGGTGAGTCATCTTACTCTTAACATCCTCAAACCGTGATTATGTAAATAATGGCTAGTTCACTTTCGATTATTAGTTTTGATGATATAATATGAGATGTTGTAATCTCCCTTATCGTAGGCAGACTCAGAGAAACAGTCTACATATCAACCCTTAAAGGCCTGACACGAACGAGAGTGTGCGCTAGAAAAGGCACTGCAACGTCTAGTCGATAACTCCTGAAAGTTTAAGGGAATGCCCAATGTGCAACACTGAATATCATCTGAGTTTGAACAGAACCCATAAGGCAGCAATGCCTCTGGTGGAGTGATCCCTCAAGCCTCCCGGAGGCTGTATCCACTTGCTATTAAATGCCACCACTATCCAATGTGACAACTGTTGAGAAGAGAGGGGCCTCCTCGTGCAGAGAGGTGCTCAAGACAAGAAAAACTCAACTCATGTACACTTTAGTTTATGTGCTTTGCGCACGGTGGAAGTGTCAGGTTGTAAGGTTGTCAGGTTGACAGGTTGTCAGGTTGACAGGTTGTCAGGTTGTCAGGTTGACAGGTTGACAGGTTGTCAGGTTGTCAGGTTGACAGGTTGTCAGGTTGACAGGTTGTCAGGTTGTCAGGTTGACAGGTTGTCAGGTTGACAGGTTGTCAGGTTGTCAGGTTGACAGGTTGTCAGGTTGACAGCCGTAAGCTTAAGGTTACACTACAAATGTTTCAGAACTGGAGTTTTCCCCAGAGAATTCCGGAGGCAGAAATGGTGAACTATACCATGCATGTAGCTCATTTACTTTGCACAGAAGGAACCAGAGATGGAGTCATGAACACAACACTGGAGACCCAGACCAAGACCCAAATCCTGGAGACCCAGACCCAAACCCTGGAGACCCAGACCCAAACCCTGGAGACCCAGACCAAGAACCAAACCCTGGAGACCCAGACCAAGACCCAAATCCTGGAGACCCAGACCCAAACCCTGGAGACCCAGACCCAAACCCTGGAGACCCAGACCAAGAACCAAACCCTGGAGACCCAGACCAAGAACCAAACCCTGGAGACCCAGACCAAGACCACAGCAAAATCAACAATCCATCTCTGAAAGGAACAGAAAGTGTTGAACAGCCCTGCCAATAGCATACAGACCTGGAGGAACATAACCTGGTATAGATGATTAAAGGACACATATGTTACCTCAAAGAGGTCTATGCATGGTCATCCATATATTTCCCAACATTCTGCTGCACAAATTGTCTCTGCAGGTCTCTGGAGGTTTGTTGATAACAAGAGGAAGGGGTTAACAGAGAGGAACACTCAGCAGTTTGAGTCCACGAGACACATCTGACATTACCACAATCCTAAGCACTGTCAAGCAACTCAGTGTTGAGTCTGGCCTCTACCCCCTCGCAGGAATTGCCCCCGTCGATGCTCTGCAAAGGGCTTACGCCTCATCATATTCCTTCTCTGATTTGGGGTATACGAATCTCAGCCCACCTTATCGTAATGTCCTCCACCTCATCTGAGGTCAGGGTCTGGGGGTGAAATGTGCTTTAGTCTATCGGCTCAATGAAGTCAGCCCAGTAGGATACAGCAGGTGTCCCCCAGAGGCAGCATGGAGGCCTGCCGCCTGAGTGTCTGAAAGAAAGGCCCTAGGCACCCAGACAGGCTGTGCAGGCCGGGTGTGGTTTGGAAAACAGAGAAAAACATTAAATTCAAGACATGACTTCTGACAACAGGCCTAGTGAAATGTGTTGTTTTGGGTGACTGTTTTATTTAGAAAGCTGCTGTTGTGTTTATGGGAGCAAATTCATCAATCAAGTGTTGTTGCACACAAGTGTTATAGAGTAGGCTACTACAGGCAGATCCCTGTTGCTTGGCTGAGCATGCAGAATTAAAAGATACTGTATCATTGCGACCAATCAACGCAAATGTAAATGTTGAATCTCACCATTGATTATACCTCCTCAATGCACTATATTTATTGTATTCAACAAAGTTGTATCTAGCGCTGCAGCGAGTAGAGTGGGAGGTATAACCTTATGACGCCTTACGAACACATGTACTGTTGCTCTACTAAAGTCTCTAAGAGAAACAACTTTGATGGAGAGGGCAACACTAAGTCTGGGAGGATTAGCCACATAGGCACTGCAAAGAATGGCCCGGGCAAATGACGAGAAACCTTTTATAACAGGGCAAGAGACTTGACTGGTCTGATCTCCGAAGACCACTGTGTCACGGTCGAGATGAGGCAGGACACGAGGCACAGACCTGATGAACATCCTCTTCCGAGTCTGTCACATGTGCTCAGTGTGAACCTGCTCTCATCTGTGAAGAGAACGGGGCGCCCAAGGCGGACCTGCCAATTCTGCCAATGGAGTTGCACGGCGCTGGGCTGTGAGCACAGGTCCCGCTAGAGGACGACATCGAGCCCTCATGCCACCCTCATGGAGTCTGTTTCTGCCAGTTTGGTCAGAAACAGGCACACCAGTAGCCCGCATGATGAGCAGAAACCGGTCCTGCTGCTGGGTTGATGCCCTTCTACAGCCCTGTCCAGCTCTACTCGTGTAATGGTTCATCTCCTGGTATCTCCTCCATGCTCTTGAGACTGTCCTGGGAGACACAGCAAACCTTCTTGCGACGGCATGCATGGATGTGCCATCCGGGAGGAGCTGGACTGCCTGTGCAACATGAATGGGCTGCAGGTACCGCCTCATGCTACCAGTAGTGACAAAGACACTAGATAAAGACAAAACTAGTGAAGAATCAGTCAGGAAGAATAAGGAGAGAGCAATTCTCTGTGGCTACCACCTGCAAAACCACTCCCTTTTTGCGGGTTGTCTTGCTGTTGTCTCTCTAGTGCACCTGTTTTCAATATCATCTCATCATCTCATCTTCATCCGCTTATCCGTATCGGGTCGCGGGGGCAGCAGCTCCAGCAGGGGACCCCAAACTTCCCTTTCCCGAGCCACATTTGCCAGCTCTGACTGGGGGATCCCGAGGCGTTCCCAGGCCAGTGTCGAAATACAATCTCTCCACCTGGTCCTGGGCCTACCCCGAGGTCTCCTCCCAGCTGGACATGCCTGGAACACCTCCCTAGGGAGACGTCCTGGGGGCATCCTTACCAGATGCCCGATCCACCTCAACTGGCTTCCTTCGACGCAAAGGAGCAGCGGCTCTACTCCGAGTTCCTCACGGATGACTGAGCTTCTCACCCTATTCCTAAGGGAGAAGCCAGCCACCCTTCTGAGAAAACCAATTTCAGCCGCTTGTATTTGCGATCTTGTTCTTTCGGTCATGACCCAGCCTTCATGACCATAGGTGAGGGTAGGAAGGAAAATTGGCCGGTAGATCGAGAGCTTTGCCTTCCGGCTCAGCTCTCTTTTCGTCACAACGGTGCGGTAAAGCGAATGCAATACCGCTCCCGCTGCTCCGATTCTCCGGCCAATCTCCCGCTCCATTGTCCCCTCACTCGCGAACAAGACCACAAGATACTTGAACTCCTTTACTTGGGGTAACGCCTCATTCCCTACCAGGAGGAGGCACTCCATCGGTTTCCTGCTGAGAACCATGGCCTCAGATTTAGAGGTGCAAATCCTCATCCCAACCGCTTCGCACTCGGCTGCGAACCGGTCCAGTGAGTGCTGAAGGTCACAGACCATTGATGCTATCAGGACCACATAATCCGCAAAAAGCAGCGATGAGATCCCCAGCCCACCGAACTGCAACCCCTCCCCACCCCGACTACGCCTCGATATCCTGTTCAATATCATTTGCACTAAAACAACATAATCACTTATGATTCCTAAAAGGACAGATTGATTTCCCTGTAGTTTAATTGACTAGGTGTTATCATGTGATGATTACATGTTCCCATTGAGCAGTGTATACACTTTTTCCTGTGTGCCCACTGAACACCACAGAGACAAGGCCTTGAAATCATCTTATAGGGAGCTGCCATTTTAATATACAATATGTCAGAGGAGCGCAGTTCAAAGATACTATACACCGGCCTCTTGTGATTTACTGTTCTTACAAGAACAGTCAAACAATCAGAGAATTGTGATTCCATTCCTGCTTTGTCTGAGGAAGCACAGAGTGTAAGACTGTATTTCATAAAACAAGCAAACACATGATCACACATGCACTTGCTGCTCTCTCTGACACACATACACACACACACGTTTGTATGGCTATCCTCATGGGGACCAGAAATTAGAAATTGCATGCTCCCTTGCCCTAAACTTAACCCTAAACATAACCCAAACCCTTACCCTAACCCTAACCTAACCCTAATCTAAACCTAACGCTAACCCTAACCTTAACCTCAATAAAGTAACAATTATGCCAAAACTTTACCTAGATGCAATGCCTAAACTTAACACAAAACTTAACCAACAATGCCTGGACCTTAAAGAAACCCAAATTCTAACTCTAAAATGAATTGTAAGTTTGGACCTAAACCTAAACCCTGAGCCAGAAATTGACTTTTGCCTCATGGGGACCGGCAATAGGTCCCCATGAGTCACATTTTTTCTGGTTTTACTATACTCATGGGGACATTTGGTCTCCATGAGTGTAGTTAGACCAAACACACACACACACACACACACTAAGCTATCTAAATGGAAACACCAAAGATGCCCTTAAAAAAAACTACTACTTCAACAAAACTTACCCTGACCCTAATCCTCGGCCTAACCAGTAATGCCAAACCTTAACCCTACCCTTATTTTAACCCTATCCCCATTAGAAACCTTTGCACTCAAAATAACACTTAAGGCAAACAAAATCCTTTTAAAAATGGTTATATCAATCTCCTTGAGCTAACCCTGTCATCCCAATGAATGTTTTTGATTTAACAGTTTGGGGACATTTTTGTCTCTGTTACATAGTGACAGAAACACACACACACGTGCACGCATCTCTCTCTTCACACACATTCAAACACATACACTTCAGATAGGACCTTTCTGTCTGGCATGTTTAATAGCCTTTAGCTAGATGGACATAAAAGAACACTCAGACACAGAGCCACCTTATCTCTCTGCTCTGATTTGTGTTCAGTCTCCAACACAAGCACAGCCTTGGCCAGTGGAATTTATTAAAACTCTACTCCTCTATGGATACCAAACCCTACCTGGGCCCAGAGACAAGGAGAAACAAATAGAGGAAGAAGAGAGAGATAGAGAAGCAAAGGCAGACAGGCAATGAGAGGCAGATGGAGAGAAAGCCATAGAGAGAGAGAAATGCAGAAGCAAAGACAAAGAGGCAGAAGGAGAAAGGGGGGGGCAGACAGATTGGAAGAGAGAAGATCAGATGAGCTGCTGAAAGAAATGAGGAATGATTACTGGGACAAATGAACGCTGAGCAAATACTGTTAAAGATCAAGGAATAATGAAAATATTACAACAGTGATTAACTTATCATGTAAACATCAAGGGAAATTACTTTCCAAAACATTTGATAGGTTTGAATATCTAGATCTAAAGAGGATTGTCATCAGTCAGCTCGACCACTGTGATGTGTTGTTTATCATGCAGATAGGGCCGTTCCATCACCATGACTTACACACACGTCTGACTGTAATAAAGTGAGCATGACTAACAGCGTTTTGACCATTGCCTGGGGAACACCTATAAAACAGCATTATCACAATGTAAATCAGAGATGCCTTATCCTTTAGAGTTATTATTTTCTTCACCCAGCACCTGAGGAATACTGGATATGCGTACACTACTACTAAGATTTAGCCTAAGCAAAGACCTAGCACTACAGTTGAGTTGGCCACAATGTGTGTGTGTGTGTGTGAGTGTGTGTGTGTGTCATGTGCAGCACCCCTGTGTTTACAGGTTCCAGAGTCAGCGATCCACAGCATAACCACAGATACTGGAAAGGGGTCATAGCTGAACAGGACACTCCCGATGGGGAAACAAACAATGAGGTGTCACAGTGAAACCTCTACCCTCTAATTGGCTGCTAATTAGCCAAGAGGTCTCTGGTCTCTGACACAGGATGTCCTTCTGAGAGGTTGTGTCTAACAAGGGTCAGAAGGTTGGAGGCCCAGCATCCACACAATGAACTGTGCTGCCTGGATACCAGGCTGACAGGTGAATTGGAATGGATTCCAGTAGGAACGTCTGTGTTATGTCTAAGCTAGTTTTTAACGTTTTCGTCAGCATGGCTGCGAGTTGTGTAAAAAAACATTGTGTAGACTGGGATATCATAAAAAAAATCTGCAGACATACTGATGGACTCTTTCTCTCTAATGCTCTTAAAAATGGATGACACAATAGCTTAAATGTGAGCAAAGAAAAAAGAAGAAAAAAAACATGCCTCTGATCCGATTTACCTCCAAAAACTCTAAAAACAGTTGGTAAGGAATATTGTCTTCAGATCTGACTCCAAATAATAGTCAGTTTCTTTTAATATCAACCACAATTCCTGTGGTTCCTCAAAGTTACACTACACATGGTAATCTGTTTACTTGAATCCACTGCTGGCTTTGAGACGGTAAACTCACCGTTGTTTTAGTGCAACATACCAAAGACGACCTCTGATTAGTTTCAAATGCCTTGTGCTTTCAATTACCATTTGGCCCATTGGACTGAGTCGTGACGTTTTCACCTTTTTCATGCCCTGATTAATTATTACACATTGTGGATTCATACTCAGTGGCGTAGTCTACTCTATATAATGACATCATGGCTATGGCATGCTGACATCACCAATGAACATCAATATTCAGACTGTGTTGCCTTTATAGAGCGAGGAAGAGCAACTGAGATTGTGAATATCCAAGGCAGGTAGTTCTCTCATTCGTTCATAAAAAAAAAAAAAAGAAAGATTTTATCAATTCTACAATCAACACAGACATCCTAACATTGGTTTAGGCGTGTTTTGCCTCAAAGTGCTTTGAACTCCTAGAAGAGCTCTACATAAATACACTCACTACTTTTTGTAATTACAGCCTAGGCCAGTGACTGCACACCAATACAGTGGCTTCAACAGATCCACAAGGAAACAACGTAAGCAGGGAGGCGCGCAGCCTCACCACGTGAAGACTACCAGTCGGCCATCAAACTGACATTAAACAACAGCGATTTGATATCATGTTCTGGGACAGTGGCAGTGAGAAACCGCTGTGTTCACTCAGAAATGCAGCATTACAAACGTTTATTTTCCCCTCAATCTGCATAACTAAATAAACAGGAGGGACTCACAGCAGGGCCCCGGACTCTGTTGTCAAAGTGACCACGAATGTGATTGTTTTTCTAAAATAAATTACAATGCTAAAGGTTGATTCAGGGTCTCTTAAGGATGTCAGTGTCACTTCATAAATCACAGTGAGTTGAAACTATAGACGTAGCCTAATGGAATATTCCACCCTGGAAATAGCCCAGTAATTGCAGGGGTCTGGAATTTCAATCTGTTCTAATGAGTGTTTCAAACTTACCCTTTTACCTGTCAATCACCCAAATACATTTTCAAAATATAGATATAATGGGTCACAACAATAATGAGGTGTTTTTTTATTATCTCATTGAGTTCTGTTATTTGTTCTGGCTTGTGGTGGAATGTTGATGGAGCTGATGATACTAATTTACCAAAATATTTCTTTCTAGTTGTATTCATCATTGAAAAATACAACCATGATGACTCTGATGAACTCAAAGCAGGCAACCAATTTTCTACTTTGTTTATTACTAGAAAAACTAAATAAGCTAAATAACAGTGATTAGTGTTCCACAACTCTGCACTTGGGTTCATTATCCATCAATAAGATTATCACCATTATCATGCAATGTTATTACCATCAGAATCATGTTCTCAACATATTATAGGCCCTCATCACTTCTAGAAGGAATATATACTATACATATATACTTTACAATACATATACTAACTGATTATTATGATATCTCATATCATCTTCTACTTGGAATAAAGAAGCTATGAGAAGAATATGGCGGAAAAAAGGCCTGCTACAATGTAAGTTACAAACTTAAACACCAATAACCCATAATCGATCTAGGGAGGAGAAGATAGGGCAGAACTTCTTCTTTATTTACATTGCTCTGCGTGCAATATTGTTGGACTGTGTAAATAGTTCTAGGGTGCTGAGACTTGGAGTGTGGACGTTTCCCATTGTGTGACATGTAAACCTGGCATACAAAACTGAACGAAGTCATTAAACCTCAATCAAAGCGAAGGGAATAAAATGTGTCTGCAAAACGAGAGCTTTGAGTTCTACATGTTTATCACAGTGACAAAATGAATCCATGTTATTTCGCCATACGATTGCTGCCACTTTTGCTGCCCACAGGACTCTTGTCACAATGATTGTGTTTTGACGGGGCACAGCGATGGCTGTAATCCCTGATTTCCTATGGCGGCCTCGGCTTGGCAGAGCCCCACGACTAATAGCTTTCTTTTCAAATGACTGCTTTGCTACACGACTTCAGAAGGAAGCAGCGAGCGTGAAATTCAATTACGGCGCACACGCTCCGCGGCCCTCAGCCCGAGATGCTCTAATCCGCACCGTACCCCAGAGGATTCTCCTCAGACACACCCTCCGATCCTCCACTCCCTGGTACCTCCCCCCTGGTTCCCCCCTGATCTATCCCCTCTCCATTCTGGTTTCTATACTTGTTTTCATCTTTCTCTGTCACGTTCTCCCTGCAGGCCTTCTGGCCCTCGGCTCGTCCACTCGCCCCTCAAAGGTTTTTAAGGATCTCTATGCAGACCTGTGCTGTCTCTAGTCATTTACACCTTACATCAGTGACAAATCCAGTTTATAGATACTTTAAGGTAATGTTTCCAGTGGACGTGACTCGTCAGATTGCATTGCCGTAGTTTGGTCTGCAACTGTCAACTTGTGTGGGCCTCAAAACATAAAGAGACCATTGGATACTGATTGGCCACGAGTAAATGCTGAGGTACTGTACTTTGGCTGCCTATGAGGAAGTCAATACACAGGTACATATTTGGAAAGGTCCAAACCAAGCAATCACAACCGATGCTAGATGTTTTGAAGGCTAGACGTTATTCAGTGTTACAGAAGTTGAAGCCAAGACAAAGCTTTTCCCTGGGGATTTACCTCCTCCAGTTGAGTTTGAAATGAAATAAACTGCAGATTTTATTCAGTCTGACCAGAATCATGTACAGTGGATATAAAAAGTCTACACACCCCTGTTAAAATGCCAGGTTCTTGTGATGTAAAATAATGAGACAAAGATAAATCATGTCAGAACTTTTCCCACCTTTAATGTGACCTAAAACGTGAACAATTCAATTGAAAAAACAACTGAAATTACAATAACCTAGTTGCATAAGTGTGCACACCCTTAAACTAATATGTTGTTCAAGTACATTTTGATTTTATTTCAGCACTCAGTCTTTTTGGGTAGGAGTCTATTAGCATGGCACCTCTTTTTTGCAAAACCGCTCCAAATCCGTCAGATTGTGAGGACATCTCCTGTGCACAGCCCTCTTCAGATCAACCCACAGATGTTCAATTGGATTCAGGTCTGGGCTCTGGCTGGGCCATTCCAAAACGATAATCTTCTTCTGGTGAAGCCATGCTTTTGTGGATTTGAAATGTGTGCTTTGGGTCTTTGTCGTGCTGAAAGGTGAACTTCCTCTTTATCTTCAGCTTTCTAACGGACGCCTGAAGGTTCTGTGCCAAAATTGCCTGATATTTGGAACTGTTCATAATTCCCTCCACCCTGACTAAGGCCCCAGTTCCAGCTGAAGGAAAACAACCCCAAAGCACAATGCTGCCACCACGGTGAGGTGACGGTTTCAGTTTCGTGTTCTTTGGGTGACGTGCAGTGTTGTTTTTCCACTAAACATACCTTTTGGAATTATGGCCAAAAAGTTCAACATTGGTTTCATCAGACATATTTTTTTCATTGTAAGAAAAGGCTTCCGTCTTGCCACCCTACCCCATAGCCCATTCATATGAAGAATACTGGAGATTGTTCTCACATGTAGCACACAGCCAGTACTGGCCAGAAATTCCTGCAGTTCCTTTAATGTTGCTGTAGGCCTCTTGGAAGCCTCCCTGACCAGTTTTCTTCTCATCTTTTCATCAATTTTGGAGGGACGTCCAGTTTTTGGTAATGTCTCTGTTGTGCCATATTTTCTCCACTTGATGATGACTGCCTTCACTGTGTTCCATGGTATATCTAATGCTTTGAAAATTATTTTGTACCCTTCTCCTGGCAACAACGAGATCCCTCTGATGCTTTGGAAGCTCTCTGTGGACCATGGCTTTTGCTCTGAGATGCAACTAAAAACATTTCAGAACAGCTGAACTTTATTTGTGATTAGTCAGAGTCACTTTAAATGATGGCAGGTGTGTAATGACTTTGTTTGAATGTGATTGGTTAATTCTGAACAGACACATCCACAGTTATAAGAGGGTGGGCACACTTATGCAACCGGGTTTTTGTAAGGTTTTTTCATTTTACCCCCTCGAAGATTTCAGTTTGTTTTTCAATTGAATTGTTCACGTTATAGGTCACATTAAGAGTGGAAAAGGTTCTGACATGATTAATCTTTGTCTCATTCTTTTACATCACAAAAACCTGGCATTTTAACAGGGGTGTGTAGACTTTTGATATCCACTGTATATCTAATTGTCTGACAAATGTGTTAAATGTAACATATTGCACTTAAAATTAAAAACAAGGTAATCAAATGGGTAGTTAGATGAGTTTCTTTCGTCCAACAAATGAATGACTCTGAATGCATGTGTGTAGGGGAGCAGATACTTTAATGGGACTATGAATAGGGTCTCAAATACTTTATCGACTCATCTTCACAAGGAAATGAAGAATAGAAATCCACATTTCAGAAATCCTACAGTATGAACATTCATACGTTATCTAAAATCTAGAGAGTTATACACAGATTTCTTATGGGCACTATGAACAACAATCAGACAAGCATACCACAGCCCCCCCCCCCCCCCCAACAAAAAAAGGTTACTCATCTCCTGCAAACTATCTGAGACTGAAAGTTTGAATTACACTGTCTCTGGATCTCTATCAGTCTCTTTGTTTGTCTCGCTATCTAACTGTCTCTGTGGTACTCCCCCTTTGTCTCAAACTTTCCTCATTCTCTATGTCTCTTGGCCTAATCACTGGCTCCCTGCTTGAGGAGTGGAAACACTAGTCAGGTCAAGAGCCGACGACAAAGAAACAGACAAGAGGTGGGGGCAGAGATGGAAGGATGGAGGTGGGGAGGACGGAGGGGAGCCCTCATGGCTGACACAAGGATTGGCCAGGATGACTAAGAAATGCAGGGGAGGTTTCCTGCAGAGTTGGGAACAGTGTATCCCATATCCCACTATACTCCCATACCCCGGAGCCACGGAGCCAGGGTGCCAAGGGGCCAGTATGGAGCAGAGCAGGAGTCAGGGAGCGGAAAAAGAAATCACACAGTGTTCCTGTACCCACATACCTTCCTCTTTCTCAGCTAGCCAGCTTCTCTCTCTCTCTTTCATTCTCTCACTCTCTCTCATTCTATCAATCACTCCGTATTTCTCTCTCTCCCTCACTCTCTCTCATATTCTCTTTCGCTCACTCTGCTTCTTCTCTGCAGACAACCAGAACTCTGAGGGGTTCAAGGGTGTGTGTGTGTGTGTGTTTGTGTCAAGTGGGAGCTGAACAGATCAGAGGAGGAACTTGGATGCAGTGGTTAACCACGGATTTGCACTAACGACACACTGCTGCGATTCTGCTGCAATTCTGCTGCGATTCTGCTGCGTTTGTTGAGTGGCAATAACGTTGATGTTGATGTATCGGTCACAGAGGCTGGGAAGTTATGTTGAACTGTTCCTGCTATGGCCTGCAAAACAAAAACACAGACCAACCCCGTGTTCTGATTCTTCTGAAACGGCTAGAGCTGAATTGTTGAATTGTGGACCGTATAAACAAGCCTAAAAGAGCCAATCCACACAAATTAGAAAAGTGCGTAAAATATCCAGACTTAAAAAGATTTAGCTCGATAAGGGACATTATTATTCCCTTATCTTATTTAATGGGAAATCCCATCTTTCAGTTCCCAACAAAAGTGCCACAGAAGGCTAAGAGACTGGGGACCGACGAATGACCTTGTAAGCACCGACCCCCTAAATCTATCTGCCATTCAAAGACTTTCTCCACGTGACCCTTCATCCAATCTGTTTACATGCTTTTATTGGTCTACTGTGGGATTTAGTGGGGACCCTAAAAAAACTCAAACAAGAGGCCTGTGGGACCACTCCAAAACGGGAGGCCTTGGGGAGTAGGGGGAAGGGCTGCTAAAAGGGACTGTGGGGAAATCCCCTGGACAGTGTCTGTGTGTGTGTGTGTGTGTATGTGTGTATATTCCATACAGCCAGCCTGCTCTTTAGTAAAGGAACCTGATGTACTTAACAGCAGCAGAAATAGTCGGAGACCTTTGACTAACTGTTCGCTGTGTCATACCCGTCATCATGTCTGTATGCTTGCGTCTGTTTGTGGACCTTCAGATGGGAAACAAGGCAGACCAGCGTTCTCTGGACGTCCTGAGGGACACTGAGACCCAGACCGACCCACTGGACGGGGATACTGCCAACATGGCATGGCCTGAATACCAGGGTGCCAGCCATGAAACGCTTGGACAGGCCAACCACGCATCCAAGCGCACACACGGAGCAGGGTCAGAAGCCTTGGATGTCTGCCGTGTTTCTAGTTGCATTTGTAATGCAAACCAAGGTCCCCGCGTGTGACTAACATTCAACATCGGACTGCTGTTCTCAGGATTAACGTATGGAACAGTGCTACATTTAACTGCCATATCAACATACATACTCCCAAACGTAAGGTCACCCTCCTATGTACTGTATGAGACTATGGGAAATGCATAGGGCTTGAAGTTACGACAAACTGCCTCAATGCTACAGTGTACTATATTGCACATATTACATTCCCAGCACGTCTGTCAGCATTGCCATGGTATAATAACGTACGGGAAAAGTCATTAGTCATTACGTTAAAACGTAATGTGTATAAGATGATTCCCAGGGTCTTTCAGGTCCCCGTCCCACGGACAGCGAGGTGATCATGCGATGGGTGGTCACTTATTTCGAAATAATAACAACTGAAAAACAGGAAGCGATGTTAGGACCATGGCGTGGCTGTGCCTTTGAATCATTTTCCCCAACAGCAAAAGATCTGAAGCTTCTGAGGATGCGTAGGATTCTGTGTTCTACTCGTCCAGCTGGCCTGCATGCAGGCTCACCTGTAGTGAATTGTGCGCATTTACAGACCCACCACGGTCACATGATCACACCACTGAAATTGCAAGGCTCCTTCAAAAACAGACAGTTTAAAAAAAAAAAAGAATGGGGAAAAAAGAAAGAAAAAAAGTCACCTCATCCTGTCTGATTGATCTCAAACCAATCCCAATCAAAATGAGGCTCAGCTGTGCAGCAAGTGGTTTGGGGAGAGGAATGCACAGCTCTGTCTGTTCTAATAGGCCAAATTAAGAGGTTTCACTCTTATTTTGTCTTCTAAACCACTTATGGGACTTTTCAGCTGGAAAGAGATTTCAGCTGAATGAGCATGTGACTGGAGTGTGCTTTTAATAATGTTGGATAACAGCTGAATCAATATCCACAAGATTGCATAGTTATAGTATTCCACACAACATAACTGAATATAATGTAATAACATTAGATAGCGTTACTGTTAGACAAAAAACACCTGTATTTCTTACGACAAGGAAGATTTAGTAAATTCTCTCATGGAGGGAAAAACTCAATACTATACTATTGTCACGGAACGTGTAGTGGTGGAGAGGAAAGGAACCAGGCGCAGGCAGAGTGGCGGTCCATGTCGTCGTTTCAATAGAAAAGAGCACAGAGCACCGATAACACTCACACAAAACAAGAGGTACACACCAAAACGAAACCGCTCACCACATACGTTACCAACGGAGACAAGGAACAGTGACAGACAAGTGAGGGGAGCAGAGGAGAGACATTTAAACACATACTAATGACTTGATGGGGACCTGGTATGAGCGACAACTGGAGACCAGACAAATGAGGGAGTCCGGGGTGAGTTCATGTACGGGAAACCGAGAAGAGTAGGAGGTGACGGAGCTGTCCGTCACCTCACCGTCACAACTATATTCTAAAGACATATTCTTGTGAAACTGAATAAGCTCTAAATGAATGATTTGCATGTGTTAAGAATGATCATTTATGATTTCAAGAAAATCTAGATGAGGGTTCCACACAAATATAAATGAGTGAAGTAGTGGTAAAGGCCTGATAGTGACTAGTAGATCTAGAGAAGAGGCTTGTTTGGGACAGGGGTTACCTAATGCTGCCTTTGCCTTAAAATAATTTCATGGCATATGTAGCAGAGTGTGCAGAATTATAATAGAAACAACAAAAATATCAAAGGCATTAAAAACGGTTGCGCAATTTTAAGGAATGAATGAAAGAGGGGAAAGTCCAGTGGTTTTACAGACCAGTCCATTAGAAAGCAAGTCAAATGAGTTTGCAAATGTGCCAAGTGCAGTTCAGTTATACAGTAACATGAAGCAGAAGGTCAGCCCTTCAGTGAGCTATGACCCAACAAACAGGGGACGCACTAAGAACCTAAGACTGTCCAGGGAACCACAACACATCCTCTAGGGATGTCCTTGCAGCTCATTTCAGTTTGCAGCCGAATCAAAAAGCGGGAGTTCTGTATTCGAAAGTGCCAATGTGAACTTCTGCTTATTCCTCTCCCTCTCTTTTTCCCTCTCTCTCTCTCTCTCTCTCTCTCTCTCTCTCTCACACTCCATGTCCCTCTCTCTCTCTCTCACTCCATGTCCCCTCTCTCTCTATCTCTCTCTCTCACACTCCATGTCCCCCTCTCTCTCTCACACTCCATGTCCACCTCTCTCTCTCTCTCACACACTCCATGTCCCCCTCTCTCTCTCTCTTTCTCACACTCCATGTCCCCCTCTCTCTCTTTCTCACACTCCATGTCCCCCTCTCTCTCTTTCTCACACTCCATGTCCCCTCTCTCTCTCCCTCTCTCTTTCTCACACTCCATGTCCCCCTCTCTCTCTTTCTCACACTCCATGTCCCCCTCTCTCTCAATCCTTCTCTCTCGTTGTTTAGTCTAGAAGTTTGTAAACAATGTTTTTTAAAACGCTTGGCCTGCTATCCAAGTATTTTTTATACCATTAGCAATACAGTATCTCTTGAGATAATGAATGATGATTAATTTTAATTTCCAAGAAGCAAATGCATGTGGTGTACTATTAATATTTGATATAAGGTCAGCAATTATATAAGCAGTTATCTTTGCAATATGTTATGTGTCTCTGATGGGTGTAGTTTCTATGCTAAATAGATGAACATCCAAAACAATCCCTTCATCCAACCCATGTATTCCCATTGTGTTTGGTAAATGGGTTATTTCTGGTCGCTGGTCATGTTGCACCTGTTAATAAACCAGGGGCACTAGCTGTTTTCTGAGCCTGGGAGGAAAGAGGACAGAAATAGCTTTCCCATGAGCTTTGTGTCTAAAATAAAGAGCAGTTGAAGGGCACACCCACTGCACTGGCAAAACCTCTGTTATGGGAACCATGTCAAACTGTCTGTAACATCTGAACAGAACATATTATACAGAATATAATAATTCCCCTTATTTACCTATCTAATGGTATGGTGATTATCTTTGGTGGGTAAACAAAGGAATTCCTGGTGGTTTGTGTGTGGGTTTGGGATGGAAGTGAAAATACACAAAACCTGCAGTGCTGTATGAAAGACACAGTGGAGGCATGTATAAAGCATCACTGTGCTTATTACTCAGGAACATCTAAATGCATATTCCCATGATACTGATTGGGATGAAAAGAAATGTCTGTCATGCAGATGATTCATGGACATTCCACCAGTAAAAACCTGAAGAAATGTACTGAACAACAGAAGAGAGTGAATACAGACTTTTAAATTACTAAAGTAGAGGTCAATAACACAAATGGACAAACAAAAATGCATTTTCTCAATAAATGATTATAGAATGCATTTGATTCATGCTTCAGAATATGTAGCACTAGCTACCCATTCACTACTGCCACCAATCCACAACTAGCAATTGCTAAAATAAATTCAATGAATTAAATAAATTAAAATATTATTAAAAATTAGTGTTCGACTTCGGAGTATGAAGAATGGACTGTAACGTTGTCTTGGATTCACATTGACAGAATGAACCAGTGAGGTAAGAGGTAAAGGCGACAATAATTACAATATACAGTGGATATAAAAAGTCTACACACCGCTGTTAAAATGCCAGGTTCTTGTGATGTAAAAGACAAAGATAAATCATGTCAGAACCTTTTCCACTTTTAATGTGACCTATAATGTGAACAATTCAATTGAAAAACAAACTGAAATAAAAAAATAATAAAAATAACTACAATAACCTGGTTGCATAAGTGTGGGGATGTGGCTGTGTTCAGAATTAACCAATCACATTCAAACTCATGTTAAATAGAAGTCATTTCACACCTGCCATCATTTAAAGTAACTCTGATTAATCACAAATAAAGTTCAGCTGTTCTAGTAGGATTTTTCAGAAATGTTCTTAGTTGCATCTCAGAGCAAAGGCCATGGTCTGCAGGGAGCTTCCAAAGCATCAGGGGGATCTCATTATTGAAAGATATCAGTCAGGAGAAGAGTAAAAAATTATTTCCAAAGTATTAGATATACCATGGAAACAGTGAAGACAGTCATCTTCAAGTGGAGAAAATTTGGCACAACAGAGACATTACCAAGAACTGGACGTCTCTCCAGAATTGATGAAAAGATGAGAAGAAAACTGGTCAGGGAGGCTTCCAAGAGGCATAGAGCAACATTAAAGGAACTTCAGGAATTTCTGGCAAGTACTGGCTGTGTGCTACATGTGACAACAATCTCCTGTATTCTTCATATGAATGGGCTATGGGGTAGGGTGGCAAGATGAAAGCCTTTTCTTACAAAGAAAAACATTCAAGCCCAGCTGAAATTTGCAAAAACAAACACCAAATCCCCCAAAAGCTTGTGGTAAAATGTGTTATGGTCTGATGAAACCAAGGTTTACCTTTTTGGCCATAATTCCAAAAGGTATGTTTGGCACAAAAACAACACTGCACATCACCCAAAGAACACCATACCCATAATGAAGCATGGTGGTGGCAGCATTATGCTTTGGGGCTGTTTTTCTTCAGTGGAGGGAATTGTGAACAGCTCCAAATACCAGGCAATTTTGGCACAAAACCTTCAGGTGTCCGTTAAAAAGCTGAAGAGAACGAGGAAGTTCACCTTTCAGCACGACAACGACCCAAAGCACACATCCAAATCCACAAAAGCAAGGCTTCACCGGAAGAAGATTAACATTTTGGAATGGCCCAGCCAGAGCCCAGACCTGAATCCAATTGAACATCTGTGGGGTGATCTGAAGAGGGCTCTGCACAGGAGATGTCCTTGCAATCTGGCAGCTTTGGAGCAATTTTGCAAAGAAGAGTGGGCAAATGCTAATAGACTCCTACCCAAAAAGACTGAGTGCTGTAATGAAACCAAAAGGTGCTTTAACAAAGTATTAGTTTAAGGGTGTGCACACTTATGCAACTAGGTTATTGTGAGTTTTTATTTTTTATTTTTCCCCCTCAAAGATTTCAGTTTGTTTTTCAATTGAATTGTTCATGTTATATGTCACATTAAAGGTGGAAAAAGTTCTGACATGATTTATCTTTGTCTCATTCTTTTACATCACAAAATCCTGGCATTTTAACAGGGGTGTGTAGACTTTTTATATCCACTGTACATGATAACCACCATTGGAATTCAAAGCAATATCTCCAAGACATTTAGGCTGCTAATTTACTCAGCTATGGCAATAGCATTTACAGAACACACACAGTTCTTAATTAAAAAGTAATCAGTTGCAAGAGTTTCCACAGAAATTAGTCAACTGTCCTGTAGCTGTAGTGACAGTAGAGCATCCGTTGAACTGAAGCGCAACACACAGACAGAGATTGACCGGTACACCTTTCCATGGTCTTCTCAGGCTGCGCTCTATTTCAAGTCGCTGATGATGACTCTGTTTTGGCCATGACTCGCTTTTTCCACTGCTGCAAAGTTATTCATAATCCTCCCAATAATTCAATGTGGTACAGTAGAGAGATAAAGAGACAGAGAGAGAAAGAAAAGAGGGAATGCACATTTACATGAAGTTCTTTGGAAGTGAATGGCTTTGTCATCCGCTGTAATAATAACATTCAGTTTTCCATGTCTCTGGCCCTCTAGGGAGGCTGTTTACATGGAGAATGCTAAGAGATCCAGAGAGGAGACAACAGCCCAATATTTTCCCTGCCTGGAAAGCCTCGTGGGTGGGCAGGGATTCACCCAGACACCCCCTGATGCACCAAGATCATCCAGAGACGCAGACAGATAAAAAGGGAAGGGGGGGGGGGGGTTGACAGATTTTGTGCCAAATTGCCTCTTTAATGACAAAGTCACGCATGCCTTCAAACCGTTCCTATCTGGAACTAAAAGGTTGTCACTTTAAAGGAGAATTTTGACAAATGAACTGAGATTGTAGCATTAGACAAACAAAACCAACAGGAGACTAAGTGAGACCGTGGAAACCCCCTTTTATCTATGTTGTCCAGTTAAGTGAAGGTATTAACGGCAAGCTCAAATGCTGAAGGACAGTGTTCACAAAGTGAGCGATTCCAATCTCGACTATCTCAAATGTGACGAAAGGCAACGTCACATATATCTCTTTACTGCACATCTGATTGTGATTGTGAATCTAAATATGGTCCATCACTTTCTCAAACAGATTAATAAGCTGCCACAAGAAAAGGCCCTCCTCACATGTTGTATTGTTTTTTGACCTTAAATGCCTGTAGTAGTTAAATAACAAAAACTTTTTGTTACATATCTCTTCAGTGGGAAGGTGCCTGTTTTATCATTCTTGAGAAGACTGTTGGTCTGTCTTTTCATAAGGTACAGTAAGTGTCTTTTAGCTTTGTCAAAAACAAGTTAGTACTAGTAGTTTGATTTAATTACATGTTAGTGTTAAAAAGGTTTGATTAGTAAAAGGCGAAAAATAAAACCAGTTACCAGCTGTTGAATATAATAGTTAACTCATGGGGTGTTGTGGTATATGGCAAGTAAACCATGTCTGAACTGTTCTTAAGCATGATAAATACATACAACTACATACCGCGTCATTTAGCCAATCTGTCACGGTCGTGGGGTGGAAAGGACAGAGGCGCAGACTGAAGGTCACAAGGGTAATCCATGTTTTAATGAAAAGGAAAGAAGGACTCCAACAAAACAAAAAGGCAGCAACCAGTGACGTGGGTATTCCTTACACAGGACAAACAAAACCAAAATGAACCACACCTTGGGGCCTACAAACTAAACTTAAATAGGGTCCCCAATTGGAGGCAATGACTAACACCTGCCTCCAATTGGGGAAACCAAAAAAAGGAGTAGAGGTGGCTAAAGGCCACCTCCTGTCCTGTCCTGGCTATGCCCCGAGCCCAGCGCAGAGATGGCTAGGGGCACAGCCAGGACGTGACAGTACCCCCCCCCCAAAGGTGCGGGCTCCCGACCGCAAGACCGGGACGACCACACCCGGACCGGCGGAGGCTCAGCGCCCGGAGCCGCCGGCACAGGCCGGGGAGGCGGAGCCGCAGGGACAGGCCAGGGAGGCAGAGGGTCAGGAGACGGGAGAGCCGGCGGAGGGACAGGAGCCGGCAGGAGAGCCGGCGGCGGGTCGACAGCCGGCGGAGGAGCAGGAGCAGGAGCCGGGGGAGCCGGCAGACGGTCGACAGCCGGCGGAGGAGCAGGAGCCGGGGGAGCCGGCGGAGGGTCAGGAGCCGGCGGAAGAGCCGGCGGAGGAGCAGGAGACGGGGGAGCCGGCGGGGGAATAGGAGCCGGCGGAGGAGCAGGAGCCGGGGAGGCGGCGGAGGGTCCGGAGCCGGCGGAAGAGCCGGCGGAGGAGCAGGAGATGGGGAAACCGGCGGAGGGTCAGGAGCCGGCGGAAGAGCCGGCGGAGGAGTAGGAGCCGGCGGAGGAGCAGGAGACGGGGGAGCCGGCGGGGGAATAGGAGCCGGCGGAGGAGCAGGAGCCGGGGAAACCGGCGGAGGGTCCGGAGCCGGCGGAAGAGCCGGCGGAGGGTCCGGAGCCGGCGGAAGAGCCGGCGGAGGAGTAGGAGCCGGGGGAGCCGGCGGAGGAATAGGAGACGGGGGAGGAGCAAGAGCCGGGGGAGCCGGAGGAGGGTCCGGAGCCGGCGGAAGGGCCGGCGGTGGGTCTGGAGCCGGCGGAAGAGCCGGCGGAGGAGTAGGAGCCGGGGGAGCTGGCGGAGGAATAGGAGCAGGCAGAGGAATAGGAGACGGGGGAGCCGGCGGGGGAATAGGAGACGGGGGAGCCGGCGGAGGAATAGGAGCCGGCGGCAGGTCGGCAGCCGGCGGAGGAGCAGGAGCCGGGGGAGCCGGCGGAGGGTTGACGGCCGGCAGGGGAGCAGGAGCCGGCGGAGGAGCAGGAGACGGGGTAGCCGGCGGGGGAATAGGAGCCGGTGGAGGAGCAGGAGCCGGGGGAGCCGGCGGAGGGTCAGAACCCTGTGGGAGAGCCGGCGAAGGAGCCGGAGACGGGGAAGCCGGCGGAGGGTCAGGGAGAGCCGGCGGAGGGACAGGGAGAGCCGGGACAGGCGAGGGCGCCGCTGAGGCCGGGACAGGCGAGGGCGCCGCTGAGGCCGGGACAGGCGAGGGCGCCGCTGAGGCCGGGACAGGCGAGGGCGCCGCTGAGGCCGGGACAGTTGAGGGCGCCGCTGAGGCCGGGACAGGCGAGGGCGCCGTGGGACGATGCGGGGGCTCCTGGGCAGGTGAAGGCGCTGCGGGACAAGGCGGCCAGTCAACCGCGGGCTCGGGCGGCGGCGGCCAGTCATCCGCGGCCTCGGGCGGCCAGTCAACCGCGGGCCCGGGCGGCGGCGGCCAGTCATCCGCGGGCCCGGGCGGCGGCGGCCAGTCATCCGCGGGCCCGGGCGGCGGCGGCCAGTCATCCGCGGGCCCGGGCGGCGGCGGCCAGTCATCCGGCGGCTGGCGGCTGAGGCCACTGGGCAGCGGGTGGAGCTGGCGGCTGAGGCCACTGGGCAGCGGGGGGCGCTGGCGGCGCTGGCTGCGGCTCCCAGGCAGCGGGGGGCGCTGGCGGCGCTGGCTGCGGCTCCCAGGCAGCGGGGGGCGCTGGCTGCGGCTCCCAGGCAGCGGGGGGCGCTGGCTGCGGCTCCCAGGCAGCGGGGGGCGCTGGCTGCGGCTCCCAAGCAGCGGGGGGCGCTGGCTGCGGCTCCCAAGCAGCGGGGGGCGCTGGCTGCGGCTCCCAAGCAGCGGGGGGCGCTGGCTGCGGCTCCCAAGCAGCGGGGGGCGCTGGCTGCGGCTCCCAAGCAGCGGGGGGCGCTGGCTGCGGCTCCCAAGCAGCGGGGGGCGCTGGCTGCGGCTCCCAAGCAGCGGGGGGCGCTGGCTGCGGCTCCCAAGCAGCGGGGGGTGCTGGCGGCGCTGGCTGCGGCTCCCAGGCAGCGGGGGGCGCAGGGCGCCGCGGGGTAGGCCGCGGGGTAGGCCGCGGGGTGGTAGTAGGCTGCGGAGTAGGGAGTGGGGCACGCCGACTGGACAGGGGACCACTCGTACCATCCAACCCGTGGCTGGTAGGAGGCACAGGCTGCTGCTTCCTCCTCTGGCCTCCTCTCCTACGGCCCGTCGTCTCCGTCCTCTGCATCTCCTGTAGGAGCTCCTTGACGACCCCCTCCTCCTGCCGGCTGAGGGGCTTGACATCACCCCACTGGTCCACGCCCCATAGCACCCCCCCAAAAAAGTCTTGGGGCGACCTCCGGGTTTGCGCCTCCGGGGGGTCTTCCTCCACTCTCCCATACACCACATCCTCGTCGTCCGGGGAGAGGGAGTCAGCCCCCCAATCGCCTCTCCAGGCATACTCCCCTCTCAACGGGTGTACCGGAGGGGCGTAGCCGGAATAAGCGCAGAGACGCCGAGCTTCCTCCTCCGGCGTCTCTGGCTTCTCCCACAACCACAGGGAGTTGTCCCTGTGGCCATGGCGGGTCTTCCTCGTGCGGGTCTTCCTCGGAAAAAATTAAGAGACCACTGCACCTTTTTCTTTCCTTTCCAAAAATGTTGAAAAGGAAAGTTTTGAGTGAGGAACAGAAGCGTTTAATTTGAGGTGGTCTCTTAAATGTAACCCTTCTGTCCCTCACTCAAACCTAAGTTTTTGTGGAAAGGAAAGAAAAAGGTGCAGTGGTCTCTTAATTTTTTCCAGAGCTGTATCTATAGACTTTAAGACAAGCAAACCTAGACATAGTTAACCTCTGTGAATGCCATAGAAAAATATGCTATGAATATTGTTCTCTTTATTGTGGATATTATAAGTATGCACCCTTCTTGTTTATTGTTGTTTTTACATTTTCAGGTTTGCAAAAGAGGATTAAAAGCAATTGAATTGCTTCTTTAAACATTTCTGCAGGCTCTGTCAAACACTAGGGGATCAGTATCAGGTTTTGCCATAGATTGTCAAGCATATTTAAGTCAAAACTGTAAACTTGGCCACACAGGGACATTCTTTAACTTCTTGGTAAGGAACACCAGTGTAGGTTTGGCCTTGTGTTGTTGGTTATTGTCCCACTGAAATCTGAATTCCTCTCCAAGTGTCTGGTTCAAGACAGAGTGAAGCAGGTTTATCTCTAGGATTTAGCCAGTGTCCTGAAAAAAACCCAAGTCTTTACCAATGTCAAGAAAGCCTGTGCCATAACACAGCCACCACCATGCTAGAAAATAGAGAAAGATACTCAGGGATGAGTTCTTTTGTTGTAGTTGAATTTTCTCAAACATAAGGTATTGCATTCCGGCCAAAACTATTATCTTTAGCATGGTTTATGTCGCAGTATTACTTCAGAGCCTTATAACATGCATGTTCTGGAATATTTGATTGTTTTCTTTTAGTTTATTTCTTTCACTCTGTTTTCTTGTTTATTTTTGTGGATATATTACTGTTGATCTGTTCTATGTGGTATTCTACCATATTAGATTAGATTCAACTTTATTGTCATGGAACAAGTACAAGTACAGTACAACGAAATGCAGTTAGCATCTAACCAGAAGTGCAAATAGAAGAGGGCAGAAATGTACAAGAATATGTATATTGCAAGTGGAATGTACAGTGGGGAGAACAATTATTTGATACACTGACAATTTTGCAGGTTTTCCCACTTACAAAGCATGTAGAAGTCTGTAAAAAATCCAGAAATTCACATTGTATGATTTTTAGAGTAATTAACTTGCTTTTTATTGCATGACATAAGTATTTGATACATCAGAAAAGCAGAATTTAATATTTGGTACAGAAACCTTTGTTTGCAATTACAGAGATCATACATTTCCTGTAGTTCTTGACCAGGATTGCACACACTGCAGCAGGGATTTTGGCCCACTCCTCCATACAGACCTTCTCCAGATCCTTCAGGTTTCGGGGCTGTCGCTGGGCAATACAGACTTTCAACTCCCTCCAAAAATGTTCTATTGGGTTCAGGTCTGGAGACTGGCTAGGCCACTCCAAGACCTTGAGATGCTTCTTACGGAGCCACTCCTTAGTTGCCCTGGCTGTGTGTTTCGGGTCATTGTCATGCTGGAAGACCCAGCCACGACCCATCTTCAATGCTCTTACTGAGGGAAGGAGGTTGATGGCCAAGATCTCACGATACAGGGCCCCATCCATCCTCCCCTCAATACGGTGCAGTCATCCTGTCCCCTTTGCAGAAAAGCATCCCCAAAGAATGATGTTTCCACCTCCATGCTTCACGGTTGGGATGGTGTTCTTGGGGTTGTACTCATCCTTCTTCTTCCTCCAAACACGGTGAGTGGAGTTTAGACCAAAAAGCTCTATTTTTGTCTCATCAGACCACATGACCTTCTCCCATTCCTCCTCTGGATCCTCCAGATGGTCATTGGCAAACGTCAGATGGGCCTGGACATGTGCTGGCTTGAGCAGGGGGACCTTGCGTGCGCTGCAGGATTTTAATCCATGACGGCGTAGTGTGTTACAACAATTGTTGCCTTCTCACCAAGCTGCTTGCCTATTGTCCTGTAGCCCATCCCAGCCTAGTGCAGGTCTACAATTTTATCCCTGATGTCCTTACACAGCTCTCTGGTATTGGCCATTGTGGAGAGGTCTTTTATACAGGTAACATGTTAAAACAGATGCAGTTCATACAGGTAATGAGTGGAGAACAGGAGGGCTTCTTAAAGAAAAACTAACATGTCTGTGAGAGCCGGAATTCTTACAGGTTGGTAGGTGATCAAATACTTATGTCATGCAATAAAATACAACTTAGTTATTTAAAAATCATACAATGTGATTTTCTGGATTTTTCTTTCTAGATTCCATCTCTCACAGTTGAAGAGTACCTATGATAAAAATTACAGACCTCTACATTCTTTGTAAGTACGAAAACCTGCCAAATCGGCAGTGTATCAAATACTTGTTCTCCCCACTGTATAGATGTGCAATCAAGGCAAATGCAGTACAAATACTAAATGTGCAGTCAGGGCCATTGAACTCAGTAACTATTTAAAATTCACCAACAGCCTCATGGTGACATGACTGAGTTGTTTTCTTCCAGTTCTGCAGCTCAGTTCTGATGGTTTAATAAATCATCCACTGCATAATTATCAAGTTAACTCCATTGTTTGTTTGATTTTACTTTAAAATGTTTTGCCCTTTCAAAATAAACATACCCACACATACTCAAACAAACTCACCTACTTCCGTGGATTTTAGCTAGCGATGGCTGAAGTTAAATGAAGTTTGTTATGGTAAAAAGAAAATGGAACCATCTTGACTACATTCAGGGCGAGGAACCTTCTAACATCAAGTTGAATCATAGTGACGTTCTCTTTTACCTGGTCGTATTACTGTTTACACTACCATATAGATGATATTGATTTCACCACCACTGAATGCAGTTTCCTCTCCTCAGATGTTTCTGCACTCTAACTCCTGTCTCTTCTTAACTCCTATTACTTACACTCTCTGGAGAGAATTTATTAACAAAAGCCTCATCAAAGGTCTTCCTCTTCCACCTCTTTACTCTGCTCTAACACTTGTTTATAAGGATCCACATCTGTTATCTTGTATGTTTTCCATAAACAAGACCATGTACCGGACTGGAGATGAACCAGTAAATTGCATTGGATTTTTTTTTGCTTCACTTTAAATCCCAAATATATCTGTGAGTAAGTTTGTCGTTAACACAGAGCTACATTTCTGTACATGTGCATGAGTGGTAGGCAGGGCTGCCTCCAGGCTTTTGCGACATTACAACACATCATGTAAGTCTGCACATTTTTCCATGATGCAGAGTCCAAAAAGATAATTTTTTTGTCATTCTACCCATTAACGCCACTGGGCAGAGAAAACAGCAATATCATCAGATTCAGAATCAGATATAATTAAATGTACACACGAACAATGAATAGGAACAAATACTGAAAATAGACAGAATTCTTGACAAACAATTATATACAATTCATATATAAGAGAATGGGATGTGACTGGTGTGTATCTAATGTACGTGGATCTACAGCTGATGTAACTATTTCCAGTTTCACTTTAGCATGTCTGGATGCAGGGAGATGAGCAGAGTTCTGAGTGCATTGCTCCAAATACAATTGTTGATGTAAAGTGAATAAAGAAGGGATGAGAGAGCATTTATAACATGTCTTGCAATTATACTAATTTTGCCATGACTTACGCCATTTTATATGATATATGTTGTGAACGACTAACAAAATGAATTGGGCTCGCTGGATTTCTGTCACAATTAATACTACTACAAAGTCTAAATTGCTGGCTATGTTAACTACCAGTTTTTACATTAGCATCGATAACTGAGAGCTAATCGAGTGACTAACATAAGATAAAAACTTCAGATGCACAACCGCCTGTGCATTTATTTAATATTGCAAAGTTGGGAACACGGCTGGGTGGTCGGAGGCCCCCTAGTGGCCTGGGCTCTGAGTGACCACTTTGTGGTGCTCGGGTCTGAAGCAGGCCCTGCTGTAAGGCAATACCTAAACTGTGGATAATAGTTTTTTCTTGGAACAAAATGATTTGAAATATTTTAATTAGCTTGCACTGGAGTTGAATTTATGTTTTCCACATTAATCCTAAATAAAGACCTTGTGGAAACCCATTGATACACACCTACAGCACACCAACCTCAGAAGCCTATGCTAACGATTGATTTTATTGTTGACAGAGATCCAAAAAACTCTACATATACCGCTACAGAAAAAATTAAGAGACCACTGGACCTTTTTCTTCCCTTTCCAAAAAAGTCGAAAAGGAAGGTTTTGAGTGAGGGACAGAAGGATTAAAAAAAGGAAAGAAAAAGATGCAGTGGTCTCTTAATTTTTTTACAGATCTGTATATTTCTTCTATGAAATGGTAAACAAATAAAAAAATTTAACATCTCAGATTCTATTCAAAACTCAACTACAAAGCTTTTTACAGTAACTATCTCATCAAGCTTTACTGATGGTTTCATGAACCAAGCACTATCCTTTTCCATGTACAAAATTTAATGTTCACAAACGTTCCTATTCTCACTGTGATTGATAGTAAAAATAAGGTGGCTGGATGCCAACAGATTTTGGAATGAGTGCTCAAATATCTACAGAATGTATTTTTCATTCCCATTTAAACACAAACTATAATCTAACAATTACATGATTATGGCAGTAGGCTGATAACTAAGTAAGGGAAGCATTATGCCAATTATAGCACAGACTTTCTGAACATCTTAAACCCTATTTGCATGAAACACTGTTTTCACAAACAAGCTTTCTATGTCCGACGTCAGAAACAAATCGGTTTCCCAAAAGGAAAAAGGTTATTGTGGTAGGAGGTTTTTTGTTAAACATTGTTGTGCAGTTCTTTAAGTCCCATCAGGTTGCTGAATTCCGATGTGTCCATGCTAAAAAGATTATTAGGGAAATCATATTTCTTGCAAAGAACGTAAAAGTCTAAATTGTACTGACCATTCCCACATTGGCATTACTCAATTGAATTGTCCTCATTGATATGCGATACATTTCTAATTTAAGATATTGGCCCATTGAAGCATAACAACCCGGTCCATCTCAGCGCACCCCAGCTGCAGTTTAGGTCTACTTTTAGCTCCACGATCATATCACAACTCTGGGAACTACAAGAGATGTGTGACCTCAGAACGACCTATGTGATGACCTTTGGCCTAAAGGAACTGGCACATGGCCATATCCCCCATCAGGACAACACACTTTCACAGAGAGGATCTGGAACATTTCCCCACAAGACCCCCCCCAGCCCCCTATTACCCTGGTTGTGGTGCTCCAATCCAGTGATACAGGACACACACACATGTAGATACACTTCTAGATGCTATAACGCCTGCATCTGAGCTTAAACATCTTTCCGGGAAATAGAATGTGAAAAATGCTAACAAAAACATGTAGGAAAAGCAGAGGTTTGTTTCACTGTAGCTTGTTGGATGTTAGAAGTGTCCTGGCGCCATAACATTTGAAAACAAGGCGGCTGCTGTGAAGCTGTGACACGGACAAGGCCTTCTTGGCTGGTCTGTGACATGTCAAAGAAACACAACTCCGTAAATGTCACACAGTGACAGATGAGATAAGTGCCGTGTCTTAATTTGAGCCGGTTGACTAGAACAGAAACACGTATTCCTGCAGCAGCAGGACAGGAGTTGTATCATTATGTGGAAGATGGTTTATCGATATTTCTGTAAGTTACGCCTAATATGACAACACCTACACAAACATTTATACATACAAATACCTCACAAATACACACACACACACACATTCATGCATACAAATACCTCACAAATACACACACACACACACACACACACACATTCATGCATACAAATACCTCACACACACACACACACACATTCATGCATACAAATACCTCACACACACACACACACACACACATTCATGCATACAAATACCTCACAAATACACACACACACACACACATTCAAAATTACTATTCAACTCTCTTTCACACGGGACAAATATTACTCTGATGGACAGGGAATGTGTTGTTTTTAAGGCTTGTAATCACACTGGACTTGAATCCATTATGATGGAAATGACACACAGAAATGTGTCTGTGTGCCAAGGCACAAAATGTTTTTATACTTTCCCCAAAATATGACTAATGAATGAGCATTGTAACTTTCACCAGTTGAGAAGTGTCCAGAACTGTTCTTTGAGCATGATACAATTCTGCTTAACAGCCAAATCCTATAAGGCAAACAATCTATTCCTATAGGATGTCCTTAAAACCACAGGTGAAACTTACCAGGTCACAAGTTGGAAGTCCTCCATCCATGTACATTCAGTCTACAGCACTCTGTCTTCAGACCTGCCATAGACATGATGATATAGTTAATTATGTTGTTAGTGTATAAATATCACTCGATAGTGGGCTATTATCGAATATCATTCATCTGAACCAAATCAGAATGTTGGATTATGAATGGTCTCTTAACATCAGTGGTTGACAATCCAGAACAATTAAGCAAATTGGACAGGATGAGAGCTCATATCAGTCCAGCAGGTAAGAAAATGTGTTGCTGAGGCAACAAGCTGCCAGGTACACACCCATCTAATCAGCTGGTCCACCCATAAACACACAAGAATAAAAAGATACAAATATTTGCACAATTTATGCAAATCCCTTGCTTCACCAGTTTTACCCAGCTTTCACTGGTAGGTGATGGAAAGCTATTGGACTAAGGTTGGTTTGAGAAAACCATAACCAATTTGTTCTGTCATGCTACTTGATGATCCCAAAGTATTGATTTGATGACAATCAGAACAAAAAAAATGCCTTAGAAACCTAACAACTGCCAATGGAGAATTGTCTGGACCTAACTGCTTTGAGCTGGTGCGTCACTAACAGTGAGTAACGACAGCTCCACACACACACACACACGTACACACACACACACACACACACACACACTGCTATACAGTCTCTATTTGACTGTTTAATAGCATTGAATGACCGAGATAACAGGCTGTCAGGAGGCGCCTTTTATTTCCAAGTACTAAGTGATAACAGATAAGGAAGGGTCAGTAGACTGGTGGTTGGAAAATAGAGAAGAAAGAAGGACAGAGAAAGACAGAGAGAGGATGGACGGAAGAATGGAAGAATTCAAATCAACCCATCACTATCATTCAAATCTATCATTTAAAGAATGTATTTCTCATAACATTTCTGAAATTGTCTCTCACACACACACACACACACACAGTATTGCCAAGACACTGATGGACAGACATGAGTAAGTTAACTTCCCCTTATAAGACACAAGATAAAGCATAATATACAGTCACAGTGTACATCTCATGACATTATCACACCACATCAACAAAAGGTTCTGCCCCTTCATGGGCTGCTATCATTCCTTTGTAAGGTCGCTCTTTCCCATGTGATAAGAACTCCGTTAGTTGAGTGGGAAATGACCAGCAGTACAGCAGTGACATTTTTCTCAACCACTCTGATGGCAGCATATGTTTGGATAGGACAACATGCCAATGAAAATAGGGACAGCCTCTGATTTGCATTACCTCATAACACTCTCTCTTACAGAAATGCATGCTATTCAAACTAATAAGAGAGCAGGGAGTGAGTGTCAGGCCATAATGGAAACTAGCCTTCGCTTCTAATATTATAGTTAATAAATATCACAGACAGACATTTCCCTACAGACCACAGATCAGTAGGAATAGAAAAATGACATGTTCCACTAATGCACTCATGAGATCAACACGGTTCTGAAAAGGTCTCAAGTGCTTCTAAAAGGCCCAATATGACATTATCCATATCCTCTCATCCATCCCAGTAGTAGTCATCCATGACAGTTCCCAGGATGGCTTCTTGAGAAACCTCTGCGGCACAACAGCCACTAGCCATCATCCATTGAAGGAATGCTTCCCTTGAAATCAATGAAAGCCTACGACTAGTCATGACCTTTGGCAGCATCAAACACTGCCAAGATTTTGTTTTCAAAATAAATGTGTGTGAATTTAAATAATGATGAGTGTTGGCGCACCACCCAAACACACCAGGCATTTGATGCTGACAGAATAACAGATTCTAAGGCTGCATTCACACATGCAGCACAATTAGGATATTCTGCCCTATTGTGTCCTCTATACTGAAAGAGCTTTGACAGGGGAAAAATCGAATGTGTTTGGTCAAAAGACAGATTTGTGGCAAAAGATCAGAATCAGGCTCCCTGTGCAAATGCAGCCTTAACTAGTTCTATTCTAGGTTCCATTCCTGAAACAGCTTTGAGGAAAGTCAGAACTTTGTGCCAAGACCAGAGCAGGTCTTCACAGCCCTCTGGGTGTGAGTAGCCAAACACACAGCCAACTCTGCCACCCAAAACACACCTCTGCTAACAATATCTCAATTAAAGCAATCTCAGAGTAAATGGTGCATCAAGCTGTAACACCTTGGGTCTGTCAAGGGAATCATTTCACCTACCACAAACAGTCATTTGGGGATGAGTTATGATCCTACTGTAGAAGTTATGAAAAATGACTTTCCATTACACTGAGTAAAACCTGATCATCTTTTTTTTAAAATGAATCTAGGTTTCAGGTTCAGGAACTTCACTAACTTTTAAATAAAGGATTAGGCCTCCCAACACAAACAAATGCATCTAGTGAATGGGGGTGGGGGGGGCGTCGACTATGGATCCATCATTTCCTTATCTTCATGATCCTTCCACCGAATGACAGGCTGACATTCCTCCTCTACCTTCCCCACCCCAGGGCGGTGCATGACCAGTGTCACTAAACGGCCGCTCAATTACCAGCCTAAGTCTGGCCTGGAAGGGGCCAGCCATGACGACGGGCACAACGGAACCAGGTAGCATTCAGGAGGAAACATCGGCTCAGCCAATTAGCCATGAGCTCATTTGTTGCCATAATAGCCATTAATCCGAGTGGTGAGCATTGGGATAGAGCACTGAAGTAGTGAATCCCCCAGGGCTCCTGCAGGGTGAGATGACTCAAAAAGACAGAGGCCCATTAAATCGATCGTTCTTCCACAACATTGTTTTTATGTTGTGGTCTGAACCCTCCTATCAGTATGAAGTTGAAAAGTACATTCACATTCAAGTCATTTAGCGGACAGTCTTATTTAGAATCGAACAGTGAGTGGATACATGTTTATATTTTTACATACTGGCCCTCTGTGGAAGTTGAACACACACAACCCTTGGGTGACTCAAATTTGATTGGACACTGAAGGTGATTCAGGTGTTGTTGTCTGCTAGAAGAGATTGTCTGCGATGACAGTTTGGAACATTAGAAAAACATATCCTCCGAGGCTTGGCATCCTTTCCTAATGAATGGATGAATGAAAGAATTGAAAATGTTTAATGAAATGTTTCTAAAAAATGACAAATATATAACCAACTTATTATCCAGAATAACTCTTGTTACCACGCTATTAGGCCCTAATTTGACCGGTACACATGGTCTGGGTATGATGGTTCAATCTCTCAGTCCTGCACGGATGAAGCATGCTCACCTTTCCAGCCAGACAACCCAGGGTGGAGACCAGACGGCAGACAGACAACCCAGGGGTGGAGACCAGACGGCAGACAGACAACCCAGGGTGGAGACCAGACGGCAGACAGACAACCCAGGGTGGAGACCAGACGGCAGACAGACAACCCAGGGTGGAGACCAGACGGCAGACAGACAACCCAGGGTGAAGACCTGACGGCAGACAGACAACCCAGGGGTGGAGACCAGACGGCAGACAGACAACCCAGGGGTGGAGACCAGACAGCAGACAGACAACCCAGGGTGGAGACCAGACGGCAGACAGACAACCCAGGGTGGAGACCAGACAGCAGACAGACAACCCAGGGTGGAGACCAGACGGCAGACAGACAACCCAGGGTGGAGACCAGACGGCAGACAGACAACCCAGGGTGGAGACCAGACGGCAGACAGACAACCCAGGGGTGGAGACCAGACGGCAGACAGACAACCCAGGGTGGAGACCAGACGGCAGACAGACAACCCAGGGTGGAGACCAGACGGCAGACAGACAACCCTGTGTGGAGACCAGACGGCAGACAGACAACCCAGGGTGGAGACCAGACGGCAGACAGACAACCCAGGGTGGAGACCAGACGGCAGACAGACAACCCAGGGTGGAGACCAGACGGCAGACAGACAACCCAGGGTGGAGACCAGACGGCAGACAGACAAGGACCTGGAACAGTTCCAACTTCCCACTTCCATATCTCTCTTGCTCTTTTCACCCAACTCCCCACCCCTTTTCTCTCTGTTTCTCTCTCTCACACACACTGTCTACATACCCTTTCTCTCCCTGGCTCTCCTCTCTCTTTGTTTAACAACTATATCCATGTCTTGTCATATAGTGGTCCAAATAATACACAACAGCTACAGGAGATGACATCTCACACTAGCCACTACATGCAAACATCTGGTACTAGAGAGGAAAAAAGACTGACTTATGGTTCAGCCTTTGAGACCTACAGATATAAGTAGAAAAGTATATACCTATTATAAACACAAGACAACTGGGAGGCTTCAATCTATCAGATATGAGATTTAAGAGGTTATAATCCGTAGACACCCGTGTTTTAATTACATCACTAGGGTAGCGTTGTTATGGGTTCCGGTAAGGGAGCAAAATGAACTTCTGAGTAGCAAAAGAAAAAACGTGCCATAAAACTGCCAAGCTTTGTCAAGCAAACCGTTACTGATCTCTGTCAAGTAATTACACACTAACACCGAAGTAAATAGCCAAGCCACTAGTATTTCCTCCATGTAAACTGTTAGGAAGTTCAATGCTGGAAAGAATAAAACATGGGTAACCCCTGTTCAGTCATTGGAAATCCAGGCCAAGAAAATCATACCTTTCATTCAGGCTAGTTTTGTTGTAGTTTTGTTGTTTATTTACATGGAGCTGGGGTGTCCAACAAACAGATGAGCCCCCACCCCCCACCATTGCTCATATAGACAGACAAATACAATGTTTGTTTACTTCTGCTGAAACCAAGTCATTGGTGGGGAATGTGGTCTGTTTATGGAGGGATGCCGTTTATGTTTTCTGTGAGGTTGGTACTTAGGCCTCGTAGTACTTATGCCCACACATGTTTGTATTACAGGGCCACTGAAAATCTACAAAAAACAATTTAGAAAACAGGCAAGATAATATTGTGAAAGGTTTAGGCAAATGTAATTAGTAAACAAACAGTGCTTTGGATCAACAAATATTGATTGAAAACATCTGGATAATGTGTGAACTGATTCTGCATGTTGTATTTCAAGACTAGTTCTTTTTGAATCCACAACTTACTAACAAGCAGGACAGCAAATAAAACACCTACAACTCACACATAGCTACATCTAGAGTGCATCAGAGTTACAGAATAACATTAACATGTAAGTGATATATATATATTTTTTTAAAACATCAGTGTCCAATTTCCATAGTTAGCCACAAAGCAAAATGTTCATCTGCAGGTACAGTATCATATATCTCTATTAAATCTACAGGTATCAGATCTCTTTACTCGATCTGCAGGTAACAAATCTTTCTACTGAGTCTGCAGGTAACAGATCTCTCTGTTCAGTCTACAGGTAATAGATCTCTCTATTCTGTCTGCAGGTAACAGATCTCTCTACTCTGTCTGCAGGTAACAGATCTCTCTACTCTGTCGGCAGGTATAAGGTCTCTCTACTCTGTCGGCAGGTATAAGGTCTCTCTACTCAGTCTGCAAGTATAAGGTCTCTCTACTCAGTCTGCAGGTATAAGGTCTCTCTACTCAGTCTGCAGGTATAAGGTCTCTCTACTCAGTCTGCAGGTATAAGGTCTCTCTACTCAGTCTGCAGGTATAAGGTCTCTCTTCTCAGTCTGCAGGTATAAGGTCTCTCTACTCAGTCTGCAGGTATAAGGTCTCTCTACTCAGTCTGCAGGTATAAGGTCTCTCTACTCAGTCTGCAAGTATAAGGTCTCTCTACTCAGTCTGCAGGTATAACGTCTCTCTACTCAGTCTGCAGGTATAAGGTCTCTCTACTCAGTCTGCAGGTATAAGGTCTCTCTACTCAGTCTGCAGGCATAAGGTCTTTCTACTCAGTCTGCAGGCAACAGATCTCTCTATTCTGTCTGCAGGTATAAGGTCTCTCTACTATCTTAGGGAGCTTTCTAATTATAACACCAAATATACATTAACTCACTTTATGAAGTAATTTAAATTGTCTGTTAAATTCTGAGGTATCAGAAAGGGCAAAAATATATTAAAAAGATTTGTTTGATGAAAGAGATAAACCCATTTCAATGATGGTGCCATAAACATTCTAAACAGTATCTTGTGATTGATTTCATGCAATACAGCACGCCTGAAACACCTTTTTGACTAATTAAAGTTTAGTTGAAGTCTAGTTAACGCCAACAATGAAAAAGACACAATTAAACCTTAAAAAAAGGAAATACCAAAACCATTAGTGAATGCACTTTTACCATGAGACCTCTGAAGCCCTACTTGATTACCTGATGGGGTGTAATCACAAAATCTACATACTGTATGTGATTTATACAAAACCATCTGCACAGTCCAGATGGCCTTATCTATAAAGCATTATGGCCACACTCCCTTTACTGACTTTTAAAAGGCATGATGATCAGTGCCTGAATCTCTATAAGGCCAATAAACCTTCATTTATATCTACAGTTTCTTTATCACGTTTATTTCAGAGACCTTATCGGTGTTTGCCACTTTGTAGTTAGTGGACAATGTTTACTAATGTTGAACAGTACTTCATAGGCACTGGGGCCAAACGGCTTAGGCGAAACATGACCACATCACATTAACATGAATGGTAGAATAAATCAAAATTCATTGGTTAGATGTTTGTTGACTTTGGACAGCAAAAGTATTTGCCTTTCTATTGCAATGTCTACAAAGCCGACAGGTAATTATTTACAATGGTCAATTTAGCAATTTTAGGACAAATTAGTTTTAGGACCTAGTACAGTACATGTCACACGAGGAATATCAAATGTTCCATTTATTTGATTGACTGGTACCTTTCCCATATTTGGTGACAGCAGCCTGCCCCCATTTTCACTTGAATTCCATCTTCAGAGAAGTACCCAGGTCTATTAAAAAATGATTCAAAATTTTCAACGAAGAATACGCCCATGCCCTTGGCATTAGCCACAGATAAAGAGACCAAAGACGACTAAAACTCTCAGCCCCAGAACCTCAAGGAGATGGAAATGGGCCTGATACAACAACTTTTTAACCAAGTTCAGAGCATTTTCCAAGAGCAGTAGGAAATTATCTGTTAGCTTCTCAGATTTCACTTACATAATGACAACTGATCTAACGTGCTACACAACTGTTGCCAGATCGGGGATCTGATTCTTGGCGGAGGGCAAAAATCCAATGACCTTCGCTCCTGGAAAATAAAGTGTGCAGATATCTCAGACTGACCATAGAGCTTCCCATTATGACGCCTCCCTGCCGTTGATCTTTCAGAGTCATGGTGGTCAACACAGCTCTAGGCCCTCAATGGGGTTTCTCAGATTCATCCCCTATACATCAGTGGAATAGAAGAACCCACTATCCCTCCGTGAACAGACACACTTCCGGACTTCAAGTCAAAGTGCCCAGGGTTCAGAATCCAGTGCATCAAAACTATCTGATGTCGGCAGAGTATTCTTTTTTCTACCACTGTACAGGTTGAGCAATTACTTCCACAACAGGCAGTAACGTGGTTAGTTTTCCAGTCCCTGGAAAGGAATGAGAAGTGAATAATTCCCAAAAGTCCCTGAAGGAAGATCCTGATAGGGGGGATTCCTTCAGAGCAATGGTCACTCCACCGAAGATAATCATCCCATTGGCGAGACTCCCAATTGTGCAGTGCGATGTGCAGCAATCGGTGTGTAGGAAAACAAGAAGGTAGATGGTTGTGGATTTTCTAGAAGTTAATGCTAATTGCCTACCTGTTTGCTTAGCATAGTAACTACTTCCCTGCTGCTCTCATAAGCAACAAATTGGCCTTGGGTATCCAAAAGGTCTGTCACAATACCCATTCCCAATTTTGCTTAAATTATTTGCTACTCTTGGTACCAAATGAACGAGCCATACAAAACTTGATTATGGGCATCTATAGACAACAGTGCCTTAATGCAATATTTTCCAGATTAGTACCTAAAACAGCGGGACCAGATAAAAACCATAACCTATTCTAGCACATAAATGCATTTAAATCAGTCAAGTCAAGCAAACACTATCAGTACTTCACATTGTGCATACAATTTAAATTGACACTGTGGTGCCACAACAGGTAAGCTACATCCAAAGTTCTCTTGATCTGTTTGACTCTTTGGCACACCTGTTCAGGGATATGAGTCTCACTAACCTGAAATTATGCCCTCATAGGGGTGCAAAAAAAATTATTAATGTAAGCTCATTGGATCATTCCATCCATTTTGTTTGACCAAGACTGTTTGAAAATATGGAGATGCATTTAGTAAAAATCAGGCAAGTGGGGTAAAATATATCATCACTGTAACAAATCAAGAGGTATAAACATGTGCCCGTTATTAAATATTATATACATGCCTTGCAACGTTTCAGGAGCATAAGAAGCAATTTGGCACACACACAGGGGCCAGTCATTTAACACAGATTAAGCAGAGCAGTAGAGTTACCAAATTTGGAACATCCAAATGTGAGAGAGTGGGATCATTTTGATTTTTCTTGTAACAGTTTAATTTTGCTTACAATGTACCCACCCCCATCCTGCTGTATCAGTAATAAGATAACTGAAGCTTACATAGCAGTTAGTTTTACAGTATCGTGCAAAATACTCAGACTTTAACATTGTTTAAAGCCATTTCTACAGAGCAAGTGTTGATTTCATAAAAAAAATAAAAATAACAAATACATAACATTAAAGTAAACAAAGAAATATGAATACAATGACTAGTTAAAAATAATTATATATTTGTTTTAAAGTCAGTGTTTTGTGTGGCCTTTAAATTTGGTAGACTGTTGTGTAATTTTATCAAAGTAGTCTTGGCGTAAATTTGCTATTTCATGTTTTGCCAAAGACTTTGTCTTTTTCATCTTTTCCCTGTCCAAGTGATCCCACACAACGTTGATTATGTTGAGGTTGGGCTATGAGGTCATCTAATACTATGAGTGTTCCATCTAAAGACTTCTGCTCCAAGTACATCTTAATGGTTTTCACAGAGTGTTTGGGGTCAATATAATGATGAAAGATAAAGTTTCAGCTGTAATTAAATGGTTTCTTAGGTGGCCGGAGACCTTAGCACAGTACTCTCAGTCTAACAGGAAGATTGATAGGCTTACCAGTACAACATATAATTGTTCCCAAAAGGTTTTGTGATAAGCTGAAAATACGGCATTGGCCTATGTTGTGTCTTGCGCTACGTGGGACATCAGATCTCAATAACTGAAGTATTTAACATAACCAGTATACCTACCAAATCCTTATGATATATGCAACATCTTGTCAGAAGTGCAACATGACAGTAATATAGACATGTTTTAAAATGACTAAAATCAGTGAAGTTCAAATATATTGTTAAAATAGTAAATTTATGTTGTAGGACTATCCTGTGCAATCCAGGATATGTTGTCATTCTACCTTGGACAACAAAATGTATTTGCTTTCATGGTGGACTGAAATTAATTGTTGACCATACAATTACCTATATCATCATGAGATATACTCTATGGTTCCTTTTCAGTTGGTACAACCTGAAAAGGAATTATACAGTGCACACCTAACTCATTCACTGAACATATTTTTTAATCATGCCTTGAAAAGGTCTGGAGAAGCATCGGCTAATGGGAAACATTGCGTTCCAGGTGCTATAAATACCAGCACAACATTCACAACACTGATCCTTTTACGTCATCGTACTAAGCGGAATGATTCACGATTCTTTGATCAACCATGTAGAATGGGACATCTGTGAACGGATCAGAGAAAGTACTGTCCACTCAGAGAAAGTACCCTGTCATGTAACTTTGCAAGTACTGCTGACTATTCTTCTGCCTGTTTAGCCTGGCTAAGTGGTTGTTAGTAAATTGTTTGGAAACACAAAGTGATAAAAGGCTACCACTATGTTGAGGTGATGATGTGAGGTCCTTAGAAGGGTCAGGGAGCTTGATACATGCTGAAATGGAGGAGCTAACTTCAGGGCAGCAACTTAACCTAGTGTTGGCAGGCAACTTCCCATCTCATAATGCTCAATTTATTGACCGTGCCACAGACAAAAAAAAATAATAGTCCAGTTTTAGTGGTATTTACCATCCACCCATCCAGGCAGTGATGAAATGCAGTCTTCATCTGTTTACTGACTTTGTTGAGGAGAAAGGGAACATGGTCATAGAGTTTCAGGGATCCTACCCCATCGAGGCAGAGGGGATGGAAGACAAAGGTTTTTTGAAGCTTGCCATAATAGACGTGATTGGTGAATAACCTGACACCAAATGAGAACCAACTGGTACACCCAAACCCCTTACATCCAAATAAACTGTGTTTTTAGTGTGACAGGTAGAGGGAGCAGTTTGGTGCCTTAATTGATTACCTGATGGGGGACATTATTATTATTTTTTAAATTAATGTCACACACTGAAATACATACCGAAATATGTACAATACTGTTCAAGGTATTTGGCCAAAGCAACCAAAGATAACATACATTAAAATTCCTTTTTAAAGAAACAAAAAAATATTTTTGAAACCATTTGTTCATACAATTACAATATGCAGTAATTGTCAGTAAACCACTACATTTACCATCATATTAAATGGCTAAAAAGTCTCTCTTGCCACAATCAAAGTAAAAGTGCATGAGTCAACTGTCAGAGACTGCACAAACCTGGTGTACATCGGAGGTCAGGAAGGCAGATGTCTCTGCACTCAGAAAATAATACAAGTCACAACTAATGTTTGTAAGACAACACCTGGGTAAAGACAAAAACTACTAGAACAATGTGCTCTGGAAAAAAGAATCAAAGATGGAATTTTGGATGCAACTGTTTGAAATATATAACAATGCCTTTGAACAATGTCAGAAGAACTTCATACCAACTGTACAGCATGGAGGCGGTGGCATTATGGTTTGGGGCTGCTTTGCTGCCACAGGGCCTGACCAACTTGCCATAATTCCATAGTCAACCAATAATTCCATATTGTACCAGAGAACTGTTGAGGGGAATGTGAGGCCATTTGTCAAAAAGCTGGAGCTGAGTTGCACAGATCTTGTAACAGGACCCAAAACACACAAGCTATGCTACAACAGAAAATGGCCCAAAAATAAGGAATGTTGTGTTACAGAATGTCTGAATCAAAGCCCAGGACTCAATCTTTGATTGAAATTGCTGTGCTGGGATGTAAAACAGGCAATGCTTTCAAGAAAGCCCTTGAAAATGACACTCTTGAAAACTGCACTGTAAAAAGAGTAGGCAAATTATTCCCATTTCTAAATGAATTTGCATCAGCCAAAGCTGACAATAACAGTTATTGAAACTGGGGATGCACTTATTTTATCCACACAATGGAAATGCCTTTCCTGTCTCCTAGCCTGATCTCTCTGCTGTCCTGTCATTTAAAAACAACAACAAAAATTGTGTTACAAAATTGCATTCCACAGAAACCCCTCCTGAACTATAAGTGTTGGTAAGTGTCAAAATCCTTTTTCCTGTTCACTCTAATTTTATATCAAAACTGTATATCATTTGATTTCTTCATAGATGTAATTGAAACAAATATATAGTCAAAATAAAGTAGAACATCAGCCAGCTGACAGTGCCCATACAAAGGATATAAAAAGTTGACACACTCCTGTGAAAATGCCAGGTTTCTGTGATGTAAAAGAACGAGACAAAGATAAATCATATCAGAAATGTTTCCACTTTTAATGTGACCTATAATGTGAACAATTCAAATGAAAAACAAACTGAAATCAAAAAATAAATAAAATAAATACAATAACCTGGTTGCATAAGTGTGCACACCCTCTTATAACTGGGGATGTGGTTGTGTTCAAAATTAACCAATCACATTCATACCAGGCAATTTTGTCACAAAACCTTCAGGTGTCCGTTAGAAAGCTGAAGATGAAGAGGAAGTTCACCTTTCAGCACGACAACGGCCCAAAGCATTCATCCAAATCCACAAAGGCATGGCTTCACCAGAAGAAGATTAACATTTTGGAATGGCCCAGCCAGAGCCCAGACCTGAATCCAATTGATCTGAAGAGGAATGTGCACAGGAGATGTCCTCGCAATCTGACAGATTTGGAGCACTTTTACAAAGAAGAGTGGGCAAATATTGCCACATCAAGATGTGCCATGCTAATAGACTCCTACCCAAAAAGACTGAGTGCTGTAATAAAATCAAAAGGTGCTTCAACAAAGTATTAGTTTAAGGGTCTGCACACTTATGCAACCAGGTTATTGTGAGTTTTTCTTTTTTTAATTTTTCCCCTTCAAATATTTCAGTTTGTTTTCCAATTGAATTGTTCACGTTATAGGTCACATTAATGGTGGAAAAAGTTCTGACATGATTTATCTTTGTCTCATTTTTCTACATCACAAGAACCTGGGTGTGGAGATTTTTATATCCACTGTATGTGCCGTGACTGGTTCTGTTTGTTATAGATCAGCCTGATGTAGTTGATCCACTATCTAAGATACAGGTACACATAGACAAAGACACTCACGGCACCAGTAAATCCTGTGAAACCTTAGAACAACCAGTAACAAATATTTGGTGCAGGTATCAATCTGCAGGTCAAGGAACGTGGAATTTGCGAAGGGAGAGGTAAAATACTCTTAAGCATCTCTGTCCGAACATGGATTACTTCTCATGAACTCAATCCCTTTAAGCTTTGTCACAAACCCGCCAAAGTATTAACCTGATTCAGCTGCAACAATCCATAATGACAACTTAAACCATTTTGCGCACAGTAGCAGAATAAACGTATTAAAGTTTGTGAAGGTGTTGCTGAACTTGGCACGAGCCTATATCTTCACTTCTTCTGGGGCTTTTGAAGCTTATTTCAAAAAAAAAAAATCCTATGAAAATACCACCTTTTCGATGAAACTGAATGTCCATATTAGGTACTAAATGCCTGCTATAAATACTTTATATTAATAATTTTCACATGACAAGTATTAATTACATACCAAATAACTGCCAGACTCGTCTAAAGAAAAACAACATAGACACTAGGCTATCTTCTTTAGTGTGTATTATGCCTGTAAATAGACAGATTGCAATCCTAATATGTCATTAAGACATACCTGTAATGTTGCAGCCAAATGTGACTCTAGCCTGTGTCTCCAGGTGAAGACAGAGGTAGTCTGACAGTGTCCTGTTTGTGTGTCTTCCAGGCAGACAAGCCTGGCTTCAAGTGTCTCTGATGCTAATTCTTCTTTTTTGCTTTCTCAGATGACTGCAACCTGTTATTTGTGAAGAACATTTTATTCAGTTTGAAGCTGAGGGGTTGGTTCAGACTGCTAAATTCTGGTCCTTAAATCTAGTTTAGCAAAGCTTCTTGGAGTTTTGGGGCTCCGTTCAAGGGAAAGTCCCCTTCTACCTTAGCTGTCCAGTATGGTAGGTTCTGTTCTGGATGGCAGTCTCATTCACAATTTATTAGAACACAGTTGACCTCACATCAATTTGACCTCAAAGGTGTTTGCTGCTGAGGGAAATCAGAAGGTCTTTGAAAGAGACAGCAAATTGTTGCATTGTGGCAGTAGATTAAGCACAATATTTAACATACATTAATTATCCATACACCACAAACCCCATAGACGCTTTATTGCTTAATTAGCTGCTTTCTACGGCCACAGAATCATACTGCTAATGTCGATGTGAATAACCTAGGTTAAGGGAGTAAGTGTAATAATTTACTTATCTGGATAAGACTTTATGCCTAAGTGAGTTTATATCATGGTAATAAAACACTAGTGTTCAATTCCACCCAGCCATCAGTCAGACAGGAGGCCCCAGTGCTACAACTACTACTTCAGGTGACAATACAGTCCACTTCAAATCTGACAAAGAGAAGGTGGAGCTGCTTCATGTGGTAAATAACAGAATGTTATGTACTGTATCTCACAAAAGTGGGTACACCCCTCACATTTTTGTAAATATTTGATTATATCTTTTCATGTGACAAAACTGAAGAAATGACACTTTGCTACAATGTAAAGTAGTGAGTGTACAGCTTGTATAACAGTGTAAATTTGCTGTCCCCTCAAAATAACACAACGCACAGCCATTAATGTCTAAACCGCTGGCAACAAAAGTGAGTACACCCCTAAGTGAAAATGTCCAAATTGGGCCCAAAATGTCAATATTTTGTGTGGCTACCATTATTTTCCAGCACTGCCTTAACCCTCTTGGGGATGGACTTCACCAAAGCTTCACAGGTTGCCACTGAAGTCCTCTTCCACTCCTCCATGACGACAACACGGAGTTGGTGGATGTTAGAGACCTTGCACTCCTCCACCTTCCGTTTGAGGATGCCCCAGAGATGCTCAATAGGGTTTAGGTCTGGAGACATGCTTGGCCAGTCCATCACCTTTACCCTCAGCTTCTTTAGCAAGGCAGTGGTTGTCTTGGAGGTGTGTTTGGGGTCATTATCATGTTGGAATACTGCCCTGCGGCCCAGTCTCCGAAAGGAGGAGATCATGCTCTGCTTCAGCATGTCACAGTACATGTTGGCATTCATGGTTCCCTCAATTAACTGTAACTTCCCAGTGCCGGCAGCACTGCAGCCCCAGACCATGACACTCCCACCACCATGCTTGACTGTAAGCAAGACACACTTGTCTTTGTACTCCTCACCAGGTTGCCAGCGGTTTAGACATTAATGGCTATGTGTTGAGTTATTTTGAGGGGACGGCAAATTTACACTGTTATACAAACTGTACACTCAATACTTTACATTGTGGCAAAGTGTCATTTCTTCAGTGTTGTCACATGAAAAGATATAATCAAATATTTGCATAAATGTGAGGGGTGTACTCACTTTTGTGAGGATACTGTATATACTGAGAGTCTATATGCGTGTGAGATTTTGAATGAAATTGACAGTACCTCACATGATACAAATTTAAACTAAGCACAGATCAGCAGTCCAAAACAGATGGTTTACATTTGGGCCTGCTTCTGCATAACCTAAAATACACAATTCTGTGTTTAACACAGTATTTAATCAACAATTACAACATGATTACACGTCATATCAAAAATATGATCTCCGCAAAATGTATATATAATTCAATCTCCTTCACTCTTCAATAATAATTGGATCCACGTGTGAATACATGTAAGGATTTAATAGTCACACATTACACACAAATGCTACAGTAGTACAGGATGTATGTAAAGACAACACAGTTCAATGCACAAATGTGCAAGATACTGTAGTTCTTAACTAAATGTTATGGAACATTTTAAAAACATACGTATTTGTAACAATCGAATAATGCAGGACAAGTTTTACACTGATGTGCGTGCATCACCTCTGCACCCCAAGGTACCACCCACTTTATCCCACTGTCGGAGTCAAAATGATGAAACATCAACACTTGAGGGTGTTAAATGAACGAACGTGTCTCTGAGAGAAGCCAAAGAGAACGCTTATCAGAGGGTGATAAAAGGAGCTGAGACTTCTTTGATTGAATGCCGGAAGACTGGATGGGAAACAGGCCTTAATCAGGAAAACAGAACCTTTTGACGAACTATAAGTGACAGCCTAAGTCCTGCCAACGGAAACTAAACTTGATAAACGGAGACTTTATCTACCCCCAAAGTTAACCCTTTTGACAAATGAGTACATAGAGATGTAGAGTGAAAATGCAAGGTGCGGCAATAATGATAGCAGGTCGTCGTGTGTGTAACCTTCCGTGCCAGTCACACTACTGTCTACATTGCTCAGATCTTAGCTCATCCTCCACTAACAGAGACCTCCTGTAGGTTTTAATAAAACGCTGCTACTGTCAGAGTCACTCTGGCAGGGTGGTTCTTGTTTAATAGTTTTTATCTAATAGTCAACTATGTCTCCAATATGATGATCGAGAGACCGTGTGTGACAAGAGAGAGCCTTATGAAACATTAGTGAAGCACTCAGCCTAAGCCCCAAAGACTGAAACGGCATTCAGTCCATTTAAATGATCTGTCTCCTAATAAAACGTTTGAGATGTGACTTCTCCATTCAAAGCTGCTTTTATCTGGTCCACAGATAGAGAACATTGAATTTAACAAAGCCATGTCCTGCTTCCAAATATATCCAATATAAAAACCACTCCAGGCCCTAATGGTTTACCTCTCCCAGTGATATTCAGCCTAAACCAAGCCTCTCTCTGGCCTCTGCTGGATTTGAGAGGGGGAAACATGAAGCGCAACAATATTGTTACTTCAACTGAGAGGAATTTTTGGGCACTAAATCAAAAGACAAACCCCAAGAGGATTGGGCCACTGGAGACTGTCAAAATCAGACAGACCAACAAACAAACATTCACACACACACACACACACCGTTCTCTCATCTACAGCTCTCTGTTACCAGCTGTCAACAGAGAAAGACAGGACCACCACTTTCCAAAGGTCCGTCTGGACATGGACAAGTTCAGGCTTTATCTCCAAGACAACACATTGACATGGCCATTCATTTCCTCAATGTACAGTACGACATCTGCAGTTATCAGCCTGCCCATTGCTCCTCAAGAGCTTCCCCTTCTTCATAATCAATGGCGACTCCTGTCAAGCTACAGCAATGTGTTTGAGCTTCTGCTGCTTTAAAATGAATGGAATAAATTAGTGGTACCAATGCATTTTATTCTACTTTGACAGTCAAAGTTAAAGTTATTCTGTGATGAGGGGCCATTGATTTTACTGACCGAAATGGTACCAATGGAAAGTTGCCAAAATATCTGACTACATTCAACATTGTAAGAATTACTTCAACATCTACATGTCTTCACTGACAGCATGTAATTCCAAAAGTGCATTTGCATTTAACCACAGAACAGTACCCATAGGCTGTACCGACCAATGTGTGAACCTGGATACTTCCAATGCAAGAACAAACAATACCATTGTCAGAAATTGTGTTTTGCACATACTAGTAAGTAAACCACTTTTTAAGCTATGAAAACCTTTCAACGCACTGCATTAGCTCACATTGCATGGTGCTATCACATTATTAATAGACAAAAGCAGTTTGTTTGGATATCATATCCCCTTGATAATTGAAACCAAATGTTTTGAAATGAAAGTTAAGCCAAGATATAGCCATATTACAGATGAAATGATTGGATGTATTCAGAGTAAATAAACAGGAGATAAGAGAGAGGGAGGTTTTTAAATGCCTTAACCCAGACCTTGCTCCCAGTCAACCTAGAAGCAAGATATCCTATATATTTTTGACATCATAGTAGATTTGTGGATCATGAGTCAATGGGAAAAACACATACAAGGACAAAAATGTATGTTGTTCTCTAGGCTCCGGTACAGAATTAGCTGCTCAACCAAATACTCCAGGCATCTACTCTCACTCTCACACTCTCACACACTCTCACACTTTCTCTCAAAGACAACATACAGTGTCTTTGAAAAGTATTCAGACCCTTTCACTTCAAGTCTATAATTTCAAGTTATTGACTTGAAATTGATAAAATAATTGGTCCACGCACACTACCTAATAATGACAAAGTGTAAAGAATAAATTTTTTGAAATCTCTGTCAATTTGTTGAGAATAGAAAGTTATCATGTACATAAGTATATAGATACTATTGAGTACGTTGTAGAAGCACGTTAATCAGCAAACACAGCTTCTATTCTTCTTGGGTCTGCATCTACCAGCTTTACACACCTGGATTTGGGCAGTATATCTATCTTTTCTCATGCTCTGCCGGATTGAAAGGGGAGCATTACTGAGATGCGTTCTTCAGTTCTCCCCACAAATGTTCAATATACACTACCGCTCAAAAGTATTAAGTCAATTAGAAATGTCCTTGTTCTTGAAAGAAAAGCAAATTATTTGTCCATTAAAATAACATCACATTGATCAGTGTACACATTGTTAATGTAGACACTGTTAATGAAGACAATGTCTACACTGACAATGTTGTCGGTGTACGCATTGTTAATGTTGTAAATGACTATAGCAGCTGGAAATGGCAGATTTTCAATGGAATATCTACATAGACGTACAGAGGCCCATCAGCAACCATCAGTACTGTGTTCCAATGGCACCTTGTGAGCAACCATTTGAGCTCCACAGCTGATGTGTTTGTCTAAGTTATCAGGACAGAGTTGCTGTTGTCATCTAAAAGATATTACCAGCATTTCACAGCATAAAGTATGGACAACACAAATATTTTATTTCTTACTCACCTCGAGATCATTCGCATTCAAGGACGTTTCTAACTTCGTTTCACCAAACACCACAGAAACAATTTCTTCTAACGTAAGAAGTCGTGGCCGCTTTGGCGCTAGCATTTTGAGTAAAGACATTAATAAAACAAAAAAATCAAATGACAACATACCCTGTACTGGTTTCTTATTAATGACAACATCCATGGCAATACAGTAACAGCCTTTTATTAGGTAGATTTTGTGAAATATTTACACAACTATTACACAACACGCTCATTCAGCGACCGCTACAGTAATTTAAAAGACGGCTGTTGACAGCATAATAAATAATTAAACATCGATTCTAGAGATCAAAATATCGATACTGTACAAGAACGAATTGCGATTTTACATTAAATCGTTGTATTGGCACAGCACTAGTTAAAAGGCTAATAAATCAAGGCCACTTGCGATTTTAGCGCCTCTGTAAACTGTTGTGCTGACTGAAGAAGCAAGATAATGGCTTTAGACTAGTTGAGTATCTGGACCATCAGCGTTTATGGGTTCGATTACAGGCTCAAAATGACTAGAAACAAATAACTTTCTTCTGAAACTGAAACTTGTTCTTAGAATAGAAGGATATCCATGTAAGAAACTGCCATGAAACTGAAGATCTCATACACTGTATTTTTGATTAATTTGATGTTATTTTAATGGACAAAATATGTGCTTTTCTTTCAAAAACAAGAACATTTCCGAGTGACCACTACCCTGTCACTCAAGTACATTCACACACTTGTCTTGAACCCACAGTTTTTCGGGTTGTTTTCGTGCCGAAAGATAAATATTTGCCCCAGTCTGAGGTCCAGTGCACTCTGGATCAGATTTCCTTCAAGGAACTCTGTATTTTGCTCAATTAATTCTTCCCTCAATCCTGACGAGCCTGCCAGTCCCTGGCGCTGAGAAGCTTCCCCATACCTTGATGCTTCCACCACCATGCTTCACCATAGGGAAGGTATTAGCCCAGGGGTTCCCGAACATTTTTGTCCGAAGACCCCATTTGGATATCTAAAAATTCTCAAGACCCCAACCATGTGAAGAAAATGTATATAATTGTTATTTTTATTTGAGGCTATGAGAGTCAATTCTAAAACATTCTCCCCCGACCCCATTTTCATATCAGGTGACCCCACATGGGGTCACGGCCCCTAGTTTTGGAACCTCTGTATTAGCCAAATGATGAGCCCTACCTTATTTCTGCAGACCTGATAGTTTCATTTTGATCTCATCAGACAGATATTTTTTTCCTTCATGCTCTCAGAGTCCTACAGGCAGCATGAAATTTGTCTTTTACAGAGAAATGGCTTCTGTCTTACCACTCTAATTGATTAAGTGCTGCTCTGAAGATCTGTTAGAATGGCCTTCTACGTCACCTCCCTGACCAAGGCCTGTCTTGCCCAGTTTTATTTTGTTTTTTTGGAGTCCAGCTCTAGGAACAGTGTGAAATTGTGTTAAGATTGATGGCAATTTGTTTTTATAAATTACAAATGTACCCTATAACATAAAAACCTGCGGAGAAAGTGAAAGGGCTTGAATATATTCCAAAGGCATTGTAAGTGTGTGTGCACATCAACATGTGTAATCATTGTTAACATCTACCATCCAATGTAATCACTGTAAAACTCTTACATACATGTGTTAACACACTGACAGCTAAATTATACATACACATACTACATTAAAATGCACAGTAGCCTATGTACACAGTACACGTCTACATATATAAACATTCCGGCATGTATACAGATTATAGAATAGGTATATTACATATTATGTGCAAACAAACATAGAGACAAAAAACAAACATGTATACCTTGCAATCTCCACTAACTTCTAGATCTGTTTTGCATGTGGAGAATCAAGCAGCTGCTTTTCATAATCAGTAATTGGATTCACTTGTGTTAATTTAGCTTACTACTGTAGCCTTCTTTCATAACTCAGAAATGTGATTATCCACCAGCCTTATGTCCAATTTCCTTTTCAGTAATGACCTACATGGGAGAGCTGAAAGCCCTCACACCCGTGTGCCTAATTTAATAACCTACCACAATAAAGTATGCAAACCACACACAATACTGAAGTCTCACAGCTTTGCATAATGTGAGCAGAGACATGACTTCGGTCCTCCATAACTGACCACAATCCTACTCATGCCACGTTTAAAACAATTGACAGCAGGGAAATGAACAAGTTATGATGTCAGTGATCTTCAGTTCGGTAAGTTAAGGCTCTAGTAGATTGTTGCTCCAGTTTCCAACTTGGATGACCACTCAAAACGATTTTCCCTAGTTGGAGTTCTTTCTTTTACCGAGTACCCTGTCGTAGCAGATATTTAGCAGTTCTCAGATGTATTGAATGTGGCCCGAATACCTGAATACATGAACACCAATACCTACTCATGACACTAGTGGAACAGCCCCTTCATACTAGCTCTAACATATTGGTAATCCATGTTTGCCATGATGTCACTCGCAGTAGTGGTAGTAGGTTCTCCTTTCCAAGTTGAAGATCAGTGACGTCATTAGTTCACTTTTCTTTTCGTAGTTTCCAGTTGTCTTGGAAGCACCAGGTTGCCATGACGTTCAACCACTATATAATACCTGTTTAAATCAACCAACAACCCAATGTACTCTCTCATATTGTCTGTTATTTAGTGACACAGAAGACATACGCCACAATAATGGTATTACCTCACACTACAGCAGCAGACCTATACGAGTCAGACACACTAGAACAAAAATAGAATAGCTGCGCCTATGACTGTATGTTTACCTCAAGAGATCTGAGATGTCGAATTGCGCGAGATTAACTGTCAAATTTCATAATGTAAAAGTGGGGAAAAAACGTCACACCAGTACCCAACTCACTGCATATTTCGTTTATATAAGCTACCGGTAAATCGCTCACTAACACTGCTCGCACGCACAGGTAGACGTTTGTTTCATTAAGCATTGTATAGTGTTTCTAGCAGAACTTAAAAGCAAAGAAATACCTGTGATAACTTGGTGGTAAGGGGGATACCTCTGTTGCATTTTACTGGAGCTTTCGGGAGTGAGGCGAGACTGCTATTGATTGCACTTCATTTTCAAAGTCCATGAAGATGTTTCTATGCGGTTCAACTGCAAGGCGCGCCGGCGCTCAACTCTCACGGAAACAACTGAGTGTCGAGTCAATCCAGGGCCCAGTTTTTCAGAACTGATCTATCCGATTTCGGAAATAGGATTAAATGCGTAGTAGACTACAATAATAAAAACACTTCAGTCGCTATTCAGGTGAGCAATTTGTGTATTTTCAATTTACTGTCTTTTCAGTCTTTTATTATATTTTGAATGTTCTACCATCACACTTAAATAATAAAAGAATAATTTAATAAATGCATTGTTTTTTAGTCATCTAGTATAATTAGCCTACCTTCTGTCTTAACCTCTGGCTGTATCTATGGGTGTTTTTCAAGCTTTCATTATTTGGTCCACTCTATTTTCTCTGTATATGAATAATGTTGAACTTGATGCTGATAACTTCCATATCCACCTTCATCCTGATGACCCGCACTTTCCTGTACTGGCCTCTCACTGAATACTGTGCTGGCCACCCAGGTATATGACTGGACTGTTCACATTTCTGAAGACTGCAATACCTGAAAAGGTGTATTTAATATCAGCTATCCACATCATACAGTTGTGCTCAAAAGTTTGCATACCCTTGGATAATTGGTAATATACACTCACCTAAACGATTATTGAGAACACCTGTTCAATTTCTCATTAATGCAATTATCTAATCAACCAATCACATGGCAGTTGCTTCAATGCATTTAGGGGTGTGGTCCTGGTCAAGACAATCTCCTGAACTCCAAACTGAATGTCAGAATGGGAAAGAAAGGTGATTTAAGCAATTTTGAGCGTGGCATGGTTGTTGGTGCCAGACGGGCCGGTCTGAGTATTTCCCAATCTGCTCAGTTACTGGGATTTTCACGCACAACCATTTCTAGGGTTTACAAAGAATGGTGTGAAAAGGGAAAAACATCCAGTATGCGGCAGTCCTGTGGGCGAAAATGCCTTGTTGATCCTAGAGGTCAGAGGAGAATGGGCCGACTGATTCAAGCTGATAGAAGAGCAACTTTGACTGAAATAACCACTCGTTACAACCAAGGTATGCATCAAAGCATTTGTGAAGCCACAACACGCACAACCTTGAGGCGGATGGGCTACAACAGTAGAAGACCCCACCGGGTAACACTCATCTCCACTACAAATAGGAAAAAGAGGCTACAATTTGCACAAGCTCACCAAAATTGGACATTTGAAGACTGGAAGAATGTTGCCTGGTCTGATGAGTCTCTATTTCTGTTGAGACATTCAGATGGTAGAGTCAGAATGTGGCGTAAACAGAATGAGAACATGGATCCATCATGCCTTGTTACCACTGTGCAGGCTGGTGGTGGTGGTGTAGTGGTGTGGGGGATGTTTTCTTGGCACACTTTAGGCCCCTTAGTGCGAATTGGGCATTGTTTAAATGCCACAGCCTACCTGAGCATTGTTTCTGACCATGTCCATCCCTTTATGACCACCATGTACCCATCCTCTGATGGCTACTTCCAGCAGGATAATGCACCATGTCACAAAGCTTGAATCATTTCAAATTGGTTTCTTGAACATGACAATGAGTTCACAGTACTGAAATGGCCCCTACAGTCACCAGATCTCAACCCAATAGAGCATCTTTGGGATGTGGTGGAACGGGAGCTTTGTGCCCTGGATGTGCATCCCACAAATCTCCATCAACTGCAAGATGCTATCCTATCAATATGGGCCAACATTTCTAAAGAATGCTTTCAGCACCTTGTTGAATCAATGCCACGTAGAATTAAGGCAGTTCTGAAGGCGAAAGGGGGTCAAACACAGTACTAGTATGGTGTTCCTAATAATCCTTTAGGTGAGTGTATGTACCATTTGTAAAGAAAACATGATTGAGCAGGCAAAACAAAAAACAAAATGTTTTGAGTTTTGTGAAAATAAATGTCTGCATACCCTTAGTTCTAAATACTGTGTACTGCCCCCTTTAGCACCAATGAGAGCATACAGTCTTTTGTAAAAGTTGTTTATTAGGCCCCAAATTTTGAAGGTGGTATATGCCCATTCATCTTGGCAAAATGCCTCCAGGTCATGCAAATTCTTTGGTCATCTTGCATGAATCTGATCTGATCGTTGGAGATCTCCCCAGAGTGGCTCGATGATATTGCGGTCAGGAGACTGTGATGGCCCATCCAGAACCTTCATCTTTTTCTACTGTAACCACTAGAAGTTCAACCTGGCCTTGTGCTAAGGGTCATTGCCGTGCTGGAATGTCCAAGCCTTGTTGACCCCTCTCCAAACATAGCACTTATGTTTGTGACCACAAAGCTCTATTTTGGTCTCCGAACTCCAAAATACAGTGTGCCAGAAGCTGTGAGGCGTGTCAAGGTGTTGTTGGGCATATTGTAACCAGGCTTTTTTGTGGCATTGGTGCAGTAAAGGCTTCTTTCTGGCAACTCGACCATGCAGCTCTTTTTTGTTCAAGTAACGACATATTGTGCTCCTTGAAACAACCACACCGTCTTTTTCCAGAGCAGCCTGTTTTTCTCCTGAGTTTACATGTGGGTTTTTCTTTGTTTCCCGAACAATTCTTCTGGCAGTTTTGGCTGAAAACTTTCTTGGTCTACTTGACCATGGCTTTGTATCAAGAGATCCCCACATTTTCCACTTCTTAAGTAATTAAACAGTACTTATTGGTATTTCATAGGCTTTGGATATCTTTTTATATCCTTTTCCCATTTAAAAAGCCACAGGTGTGGGAAATTCCCCTTTAATTGCCATTTTCACCTGTGTGTGTTATCTTGTGTCTGTAACAAGGCCAAACATTCAAGGCTATGTCAACTTTTGATCAGGGACATTTGGGTGATTTCTGTTATCATTATGATTTAAAATGGCGCCAAAAACCTATGTGATAATAAATGGCTTCATATTATAACTTTCTTTGAATAGTCCTATTTTCAAAATCAATGCCAGAATTTCACAATTTCTGCCATGGTATGCAAACTTATGAGCACAACTATATTAAAGCCAGCTGTCAGTTTATGACAGTCAATTACTTTGCACACAATCATTGGTTGATGCATGCAATGGCTGAGAACTGGAACACAACAAATTAAATTGAGAGTGAATGCATTTACACAGACATTTGTTCTATGTATTTGTCTTTTGTCCAATCACTTTAGATCTTAAGACGTCATATTTTTTTTTTGCTGATTTCATTGGTAAAAAGACCAAATAGTGAAACAAATCTACTAATAATTTTTGCATAATTAACCTTGATCCATTCTTTTTTATCAGTATTATGATATTGTGTCTCATATTTAGCCTACGTAAATGTTTTGAAATATAGATTTTCTAATTTAATTAAAATCAGATTTTCATAAATGTATTTGTAATGTAAATAACTAAAGGGGAAAATCCCACTAGAGCACAAACCTTAGAATTAAAGTTTACTTCTAAATCATAAAAATATATAAGCCTATATAAGATGGTTTGATATTTATTTTATATATGAAGAATTTAAAGAAGTAAAAAGTGATATGTGTGATCTTTGATATCTTTGCCTCATCTGTTTGGCATTTCTGTTTTAAAACTACAGCAAAAGTGCAGCAATTCCAGTGTACTGTGACACTTTGGACACAGTAATTGCAGAATATAGTTGCACTATAGTTAACTTTATTTGCAGTATGTGAAGCATAGTGCAGTTATATTGCATTCTAACTGCTGTCACACTATAATAGACTATACTCTTCAAACTGTGTCGCAGTAGCAGTTTTTGTGACCCAGTTGAAAACAAGCACTACCTTGGAGTAGAAGTTTCCTAACAGAAACATGGAAGACATGTATATTGCCCAATAGGATCTCACTAGCTTGTGTTTGTGCTTTGCCCATCTTTCCCTTGTTCTTCCGATTAATCTTCACTAATCACCCATTGGAAATGGTAGCTCGTGATTTAGTTATCAAATCTTTGTCTGCCCAGTCTACAGTTCTTTCAAACAAATATAAGACTTAAGTGGGAACATACCATGGACATGCTTGTGTTGTTTAATGTTGATCACCAGTTCTTACATTCTGAAAGTCTTTACCGTTCGAAGCTGACTCACAGTGGTTAATGTTATTGTGTTTTAGTCTGGAGGGCCAATGCTGGTTACCAGTTCCTGTCATAAAACCTGATGGAGCGGCCAAAGGAAGGATTCATCTCAAAAGGTAAACCAAACGAACGTGCTTTGGTGCTCTGACCCAAAGAGAATGGGGGTCATTGAAGGTGGCCAATAATAGCAATCTGGCTCCACCCCTGAAGTTATTCAACAAAGCCAATCAGACAAGACATTTTGCCTGGATCCCAAATGATGCGCTTTTCCTTATCCCTTCCTCTTATGCCTTCATTTGCATATCCACTTGCGCCTGATAGCTATTTGCACAAAGGTTCTAAAACTGAAGGTGTTGGGGTGACTTAAACCCTTCGGTGATCCATATCATTTCTGTGAAAAATAAATCGTAGGAGTGACTGATGATCCTGCTCATTCAAATCAGTAGTGTTTCCGGAAATTGATGGGGTTATTGGGCAGTAGGAACAGCACCATCTTGTGGTCCGAATCTGTTCATGGCAGCATGTATGATTGGCAATTAACGAAAAAAAGAAATCACAAAATTAAATACAAATGTAGCAAATTGACATTTTTGTCATTTAGCAAACATTCTTATTGAGAGTGACTTGTGGTAAGTGCAAAGGTCAGTGCTGGATAAAAGATGTATCCAAATAATAAACATAAAACATATGTAATTCAATATACTAAATAAACAATTATCTTAGATGCAGCTTCATCCTACTTGTCAAACATAAAGAGCTGATAAAACAGAACCCCAAGAATATATCATGTAATGGTCACCTTGTTTTCCGGGCTTAAATCTGAAAACCTATGGTTTGAATCGAAGAGGGTGGTCCATAACATGGAAATTAAGATTTTGAAAATACTCTGTATGGAGGAACAGATTAAGACCCTCCCAGTGTGTTTCCCAACTTAAGAAAGAGGTTGAAGCTCTATGTAGGAGTCTATCCCCTGCCTCCAGTAAACATTTATAAGCAAAAACCTGGGTTAGATTCCGGCCCACTGCAATTTATTAAGAACACTCTCTTTTCCGTCCCTACCACTTTCTCTCTGTCAATTAAAGTGTAAAATGACCACAGTCAGCCTCAGCATCACTCAGGGGAATAGCCCTCTGAGAAATGGGCCAATGAACTGGGAGGAATGGGCCAGTAGACTGGGAGCAATGGGCCAGTGGACAGGGAGCAATGGGCCAGTAAACTTGGAGAAATGGGCAAGTGAACTGTGGAAATGTGCCAGTGAACTGGGAGAAACGGGCCAGTGAACTGGGAGAAACGGGCCAGTGAACTGGGAGAAATGGGCAAGTGAACTGGGGAAAAGGGCCAGTGACCTAGGAGAAATGGGCCTGTGAACTAGGAGAAATGGGCCAGTGAACTAGGAGAAATAGGCCAGGGAACTGGGGGTATTATTGTCCTTGTGACCACTCTCTGGAGGCCTTCTTATGCCAGAAATGAAAGCTTTTCAGCTCATGTTTTGCATTTATGTTATTGGCTATCCTCAGTCTTTCAAAGCATCACCATTATTACCTTGGCTAGTCTTGCTGGGCATTAACTGAATATATACAATATTTTGATCGATGCTGGTCCATCAAAGCTTTTAAGCTCCAAACACACCCTGGTGGGCAGCATAAAAAAGTATTACTGAAGTAAACTCATTAACAGTCATTCTCATGTTAAGATAATCACTGTAGAAAATGACTTGTAGGACTGACATCATATATTAACCAACTGTTCAAATACAAGACAAGTATGTAGTCTAAACGAGTGACCCTTTTGACTGAATCGGCCAAGTGAATGAGCTAGTTGAATATAAATGCATCATCTGTAATAGTGACGTCACTGCATATTTCTCATGAGTCATAGGCTGCAGGCTAGAAGTCACGGAAAAGAGGGCGGAATTACCTTATGATGTTGTAATTTAACATAGCAAGTCACTTTTTCTAAAAATACCAGCCGAGACAGACAGAAATAGCAGCTTCTATTTTTGTTCGCTGTGTTTCTGTTGGATGCTTTTGTTGGGGGTGTGCATGCGAGCAGGCAAGAGAGAGGAGAATGTGTTGTTTTGTTCCTCATTGTTTTCCTTTGAGAAAAAAAGAAAGAAAGACTAGGAAAGAGAGCAGCTGGATCTGTTGTCAATCAAACTCACTGCAACAAACTTTCCGTAGTTTCCTAAACCAAATTGCATGAAGTTTAAAAGGGTTTCTGAGTACAAAATAAAAGGAAGCAACATATGGAATTATATACTGTGACAATTCTGGAATTCTTGTTCCTTTGTCTAATATAATTGATTAACTTACGTCGATATTACAAAAAATTATTTTCTCCAGATAACATTTCAGTTTAAAACATTTAAAGATTCGGCGAATGATTGCAGCTCTCTTCAAATGAATACTCCATGTTGAAGAAAAGCAAATTCTGTTGTGATATTACATTTTCTGACACTCAAGAATCGACTGTTTGATAAAGTAATTGAATTAGCTCCCCAGAATCTTCGGTTCCCTAATTCTGATCGTTGTGTCATGTGATTGTGATGAGTTCTATCCCCATTCATAGTAAATCTTAATTCTGCTTTCTATGGGCTGTTACAGTACTATCATCGCTATGGTGTGAAGACTTGTCCATCTGTCTCTCGCACTCTCACAGTCTTGGTCTTTCTTTCTTTCTGCGTGTCGTTATATCAAACACTTGTCTCTCTCTTGTTTTTGCTCTAGTTACATGATGTCCAAATGCTACAGTTCTTAAAGGAAGTCTGTCTAGGTTTACTTGACTTTAAAAGCAACTAGCTAAAACCATTTCCCAATGTATATTTCTGAACCAAACGCAGAGTGACACACACAGGAAATCACCCACAACACTGTGTGTCATTGATAAGTTACTGAATTCACCAATGTATTATTTTGACCTAAATTTTAGACCTAAGTCTGAAATGTCCACAAAAGTTAGCCTAACTCACTGCCTTAACGAAACACTTAGTCTCTGGTATGTACTGTACATCAAGGTGGAAATGTTATCTATGATGTAAATTAGTTTATTCAGTCATTTCCAAAAGTGAAAAGTATGAACTGAAAAATACTTTTATTTGTTTGCTAAAACAACAAATAAGCCACAGCTGTATGGCTAGATGATTAGAATAGTGTGTTTTGCCTTCACACTTCCACAGAACATCTTTTTCCCTTTCTTTAAATTTCTGTCTATAAAATAAAATCTTCAACAGTAATACTATCCCACTGTAAACTATACCCAACCTGTATAGTAATAATATCATGATTCAAATGCTTATTTAATCCAGTCTGACAAATATTGATATGAAATTTAATCACTTGGTTCAAGCATTACAACATTCAATGCGGTGCCTCAGCCAGAAGATGTTCAGAGGAAGATGTCCTGATGCCAAGTCCATGACGATCTCTTCCATGAGACCATTTGAAGACTTTTAGATTGACTTGGATATTTTGTCGAGGTCCCAGTGCCAAGAAGTTATGTTGTTCAGGTCAATCACTTTGAGGCTTGGATAGAGGGGTATTCTGCTGTGTTCAGATCAATCACCAAGTCTGGCAGGCTTTGATAGAGGGATGTGCTGCCATGTTCAGGTTAACTTTCTATAGACTGGACAGCAGTTGATATGATTTGTCTGGCTTTAGTGGTATGACCATTTCAGCTTGTTTGCTTAGGAAGAAAAGCTGATCATAATAACAGCATTAGTAATGATGAGTGATTTAGGTGGAGGTGAAACAATAGAAACCATTGTACCTACGGTAGAGTTTGACCAAACCCGTCCATGATGTCATGTTTCATGAAAGCAATAGTACAAGCCATAACATGACCTAGCAATTGGAAACAGGTTTATAGATTTGACCTGTGTGTGTGTTTTAACGTCAATACTGCATGCGTGTGTGTGCGTGTATGTGAGCATCCCTGTGTGTGTGTGTGTGTGTTCCAGCCAGTCAAGTGGCAGCCATGACTCCAATTCTGTCGTTACAATCAACGAAACCCAACCTCACAGAGATATGGCCCAGGAGAGTCTTACTGGACACATCAGTCCTGAGGGTCAGTCTACTGGCCTGCCCATCTCTCTCAACCTGCCAAGCCACCAGCCAAGTTCCATAACACACAGATCTCTGTCAATCATCAACCATGGAAGTGAATTCTGTCCAGTTGGTTCTAATTAGATCCCAGCTCCTAGGATCAGCCCAGCAGATATCCGACTTTTGAACAAATGCTGCAGACCTTCTATAAACAACCCCTCTTCGTTCTGATCAGACTGGGCCACATCAGACTCACACACACGTTTACTCAGCTATTTAAAAAAATGATTGCCCTAACCTTTTACCTGACACTAACCCTTGCCCTAACCATAACTTAACAATTGTATCTAAAGTTCACCATGCCCTAACTCCTAACCCAAAATCACAATGCCTTACTGTAACCCCAATTCTAACCCTAATTTAGTGTTTTCTCAAAATTGTGGTTATTTCCCCCAAATTCTTCTTTTGCTGATTTTTTTATCCTCATTTATATAGTTAAGAAACACACACACACCCCAGACACTAGATCCAGACCTCCCCACTGTTCATCCACACACCCTAGCCAAAACGCATACAGTGTTAACCTTTCTAACTTATAATCTTGTATTATATATTGGTTGACGTCACAGAGCAAGCATCCCTGAAGTTAAGTGTGTGTGCCAGGATAGATGTAAATACAATGTGTCACACCAAGACTGTTAAAATGCAACAATGTCAGAGCTAGCGCTATCGCACTGTCATCTTTCTGGAGCAGCGCTCAAGTGCTTCCATTTCAATATTTACTCAACATGCCATGTTGTCTCTTGCTCCCTCGCCTTCGCTCTTTCTCCTTTCCTTCTCTGTTGTTCATATTCTCTCCCTCCACGCTCCTCTTTGTCCTCTTATTTCTCTTTCTTCTCTCTACTGTCTCGAGCCTCTCTCCTCAATCTCTCCTCCTTTCTTTACATTCTTTTTTCTTACTCTCTATCTAACTCTCTCTCCTCTCCCTGTCCCACCCCCTCCCTCTCCTTTCTTTCCTCTCCTGTCATCTAATCTCCTTTCCTACCTTGCTCACTTGCTCGCTCTCTCTTGCTCTCTTACTTTTTCAATTGCTCCCCTTCAAATCAGTCCTAACAGGAATGACATGTTTCACTTTTTCATTATCAACCCAACAGCATTGAAGGCTATTATCATCTTCTTAGGTTACCCATCCAAAGCCTACAGTTATGAATCTTAATACAGTATATCCGCCTTTGAAGGCTGTATCACACAGCATACTTTAGTGAAATATCTTCATCCACTGTTGTCACACTTTGATCACTAAGGTTGTAGTGAATCAAAAATCTGTTACAAGTGCTTACTATTAAGCGAGTCAAGTAAAGGACAGCTAGGTTATGAGTCTTTCAGAAATGACATATGGTATTATTTCAAGATATTTATGTTATAAGCTCTGCTATTTCGCATATTTCTTTCTATTCCAGTGCTAATAATTTTTGGAAACTCTACCTTATTGTTGTGATAAATAACTCCTTATCACCCAGGTGAAAAGTGGTACTACATTTTCTCCATACTGGGGCTGCCTGAAGTTAAATCCATCGACTGTTAGAAGATCTAAAAGCACTGAAATTAATTCAAGTACAGAAATACTGAATTAGTCTCAGTGCCTTTTTTGATCATACTGAATTTCAAGTCATGATTTGAATTCCAATTAACGAATTGAATCCCATATCCATTTTCTCATTCAAATATTAAAACGAATGTATCGAACCCCACCTCATTCCCCCTAGCCCTCTACGAACCATCCTTATCGCGCAAACAGAACGGCGTCCTGCGATTCAGGCATGCTTCACGGTGAAATCCGTCTCTAGGCCCCGCGGAGCAGTATACTCACTATGGTTGTTCATGGGATGACCTGCTGTGGCAGCCTTGGGTGATCCTGATTCAAGGTAGGGATGTCCTAACCCTTCCTCCCCGCGTTCACATAGCAGAGGATTGTGTTCTCCCTCCCTGCCACCCTGCTACAGCCCCGTTCCGCTACTCACTCCAGTCTATTTATAATCAGCACGGTGTTGTCTGCCAGCTGGGTCCGGACTGTAACCTCCAGGATGGGGCCTCATCACACTGCTCTATTTGAGCTGGTGAGGTCATCTGACAAAGAGTGATTTCTAGAAAATCTGCTTCCACGACATCTGTTGGTTAGGGAGTTCCGGTGGGGACCGCAGCAACAATGCAAGGCATATACAGTTCAACACACAGGCAAACGAATCTGATCATTTGGATTTTATTTCTGTCCCAGTTACCGATACGCGCCATATGGTTTTGGCTGTCGGGTTCATTCTTAACGAAACATTTTCATATCGGGGTACACAAACCGAAGTATAATGGACATGTGGAGTACTCATTAAACAAATGAGTTTAAATTGAGATTTCAGATTGGGTCTGTCTTGCTCATATAACATTGACTATGGCATATGGATTGAGTTCCAATAGTTGTAAAATGGTTTTAAATCCTGCCTGAAATTTTAGATCAAGTGCTCTCATTAGCGGCAATGTATGATTTATTGTCACGAATGCTAACACACTTAAACTGGTTCTGTGAACAACATGCACAGAATAATTTTGCTAAATTCCAGACAGAAAACCATTTACTCTAACCTATTGTATAAGGACTACTCACCTGTTTTCACACAAATCCCTGTCCAATTCACACTTTTTTTTGGCAGAACTCTACACAAAACTGTTTTCGTAAAGCACAATTTTCACAATGTTATCATGTAAAAAGGGCCACCCTGGTAAGCTCATCTTTGGTTTTGGAACAATGGATGACCACAACTGAGAGGTTGAGGAAGAGGGAGATTGAGAGGAGATGGCTGAAGAAAAAGAACAATGATCTCTAAAAGAAATTTGTGACAATGTACTTGACCATGTTCTTGCAAAAACTGGGCTGAGAACATTGTTTGAGCTATGCCACTGTTGCATCAATTGTCCAGACTTTCAGTAATGAAAATAGGTTACTTACTGTAAACTCACCTGACCACTGTGCAGGCCACCCTGTTTTCTGTGTTCTGAATCCGTAAACATTTGTACGCGAAATATTTTGTTTTGTAGAACTAGGAGACACCAGTTGGTTTGGGTTGACTCTGCATGATTTCTAAATGTAATCTTGACTAGATAAATCCAGTCAAGAAGAATAAATCAAGATAATGGCATTTTTCAAGGTTTATCACCATCACCTTATACCTGTCTGAAAACAACTTTTCCTCTTTATCTTCTTGGGTGTTGGTGAATTACAGTGCAACCCCCCCCCCCATGAGTATAAAGTTTAGTTCTGTGTGAGAAGTCTGGGGTTTTGTCAATATGGTGAGAGTCAAGATCAATCAATGAAAATTCATGAAAAAAAGACTCCATACATTGAGCCACATAGTCTGGACAACTGATGAAGTCCATTAATAGTAAATGATGTAAAAAGATGTCATTAGGCTTTTATAGATATGGATGGCTCCAGAGGGACTTTCATCACTAAGCATTCATGTGTTCTTCCAGGGAAACGGAGTGACTTGTTCACTATTTCTCATCATTTATTTTTGCATACCATATAAAGTCAGATTCGGAGGGACGTGGATTGGATTTGACAAGCAGGACACAATGTTATGGGGAGCCATTTCTGTTAGATATCATAATAGACCTTAATGTGTGGCCCACTGTCTTTCACAATAAACAGGATGCGCTAATGACACAACATCAACAAAACAGAATGATTTGGTGCAAATATTCAGATAGGAACAAGAGTTGATTTACCAGTTGTTTGATTTCTCCATGTAACGTAGATGTAGCTACCTGAGGGCATCAGACAGGAGATACACAATGTGTGGCTTTTTCAGATATAATAGGGGGCCGACTACAGGTCCTACAGTAAATTCAAAGACATAAAGATGAGCGGCTGATTAGCATAACCTCAGTGTAAACTCATTACCAGTTGTTTTTTGACAGAAAGACTCTTCTGTGTGATGCTGCGGTAGTGTCATCGAGGTTGCAGGAGCAAGGAACCAGGCGCAGACGGAATGCGGTCGATTTTCAGCTTTTAATAAACACTTAACAAGCACGACCAAACAACAAAATAAAAGGGCTGACTGGAGCAGCGAAACGACAGTACACAATGGCTTTAAAGAAACATACGTTCAAACGGCAACACACACGACGACGACATCAAACACAACAACAATGATCCACAAATGCGGGGAGCAGAGGGGAAACATTTAAACACTAACAAATGATGTGACAGGGACCTGGTGTGCATGGTTAAAGACATGTGACACAAAACAAGTCCACAGGCTAGCTCGTCTGATCCCCTGAAGAGGAGAGCAGTCACACCGTTGGCCCGGGAGAGCAGTTACCTCAGCTCAACACTGAAGCTTCAACACGGTCTGAGGGTGAGCTGATTTGAACCCTTCCGGTCCGGTGTTTCCCCGGTGAATGGAGTGGTTGCCTCGGCGTCTGTTCATTTGTAGTGTGAAGGATGTCTCGCCGCTTAGCGGGGTACCCCCTCCTCCGCTGATGTCCCCACAAGGGGGCCCAAGCCAGAAAGGCCCCTGAATGGCGACACCATTCCACCACAGTATGAGTAGGGCATATGTGGAGTGTTAAGGCTGAGGAGTCAGATGTACTCATCCCCATAGGTTAAACAGAGTAATTCAAGTGCTTAATTAATTCAATGCTTTTGAATGTTGGGCCCCTGGAAGACTAGCGATGGACATGATGTGAGATATTAACAACCCAAATAAACACTCCTGTCCAAAACGTAACAAACTGAATATGCAGCTGGAATACCTTGACTATAGTATACTCTTCTAAAGTGACTCAGCTGTTATAAAGACAGCTTTGGAACTGAGCTATTCTATTTTGTACCTTGATGACCACCATGCTCTATGATCTAATTCAGGAGAACATTCATTAAAATGTAAGAAATGCACACTTTTGAAACATGTTGAAAAAGTCGGCACTACCTCTGATGGATGGAATAGGGTCTACCTAACAATCTAACAATAGCCTAAATTTAGAGCTGATTGGGCAGTGCTGTTCTCCGTGTCTGTGTATTACTGGCTCCAGTCCCAGTTATTACCTCAGTTTTAGCCGTTTTGACTGAGTGCGCTTGAGGACTGGGCTGAGAGCACGATGTCATCCAATCGTAACAAAAACTGTTGGTATGCTGAACCTGGCCCGGCATGGGGTGTAATGGCAAAACAAGCATGATTATTTCAGTCCAGATATATTATACCTTGCCCAGTGCAAACTGAAAACATGCTCATATTATTGCCTGTGTTCACACAGGGTGGTATAGAAGAACAGAGTCCAGATATCTGGGTTGCCTCAAAGCCCCATTCAATAGTCCTAAAATCTTTATTGCATTTTGCATACATCCCACCACTGTATATAAAGAGCATGCTTTTTGTGTACAAGCATAACACATACATTTCTGTAAAACATAAGTCTCCTGAAAACATTGCTAGCAGCCTTTGGACTCCTGAATTCTCCTTGAGCAACTGAAGAGTCTAATGAATATTTAATTGAGTTCAGTAAACATCTGAGAATTCGAAAGTAGAATTCCAGGCCATCTGTCTCTGAGCTGAGTCAAAACTGCAGATCGGTCATGCCTCAATACAATGAATGATCTAAAATACACAAGTCTACATCGTAATGGCTAAAAAGCAATACAATAAACATTTTGGAATGGCCTGGTCAATGTTCAGACCTGGAACATTGTGGCAGGATCTTTAACGTGCTGCACAAATGCTCAGAAAGAACACAAATGTTTCTGAGCTTAAACAGGTCAGTATGGAAGAGTGGGCCAAATTTCCTCAATACCGGAGAGCCATGTGGATATTTAATTGATTGCTTGACCAACATTTGTAACTGTATTTGGAAATATACAGTGCAATTTCTTTTGTATTTTTTTTCACCACTTTATTTTATGGTATACGTGTGGTTGCATGCAACTCAGCTAATGGTGCCACAACTAGTCATGTTGTACAGTTTATTGCCCAGTTGCCTTTCCCTCACATTCCTGCCTCACCTGGAGCCACTTTTACAAATCCATGTTGCTGTACTTCAGTCAACCTCCAATAGGCACATGGCTGGACAATGTACCATACAGTAGCATCATTATAGCAGATTTCTTAAAGAGACTTTTTTTTTTTTTATTAAATCCATTCATACTTGAAATAAAGCACACATGAAATAATCCCATTAAAATAAGATGCAAAATATGTTTGGGGTTAATCATTATGGCAATGGTTTTGACCAGAGAAGATGGTATGTGTCAAATTGTCTGCAATTCACACCTCCCAGCATAGAAAACACATTGTGCGAAACACATTCCTGCAACATGTTCCTCTGGGATAGTAAGGGATTTTTTTAAAATTCTGCATCACTATCTCAAGGGAAATGCAGATATACTGAACTGTGGATAGCGGCGGTAAGTTCAATTAGTGGCGTGGTATATTGTATATCTTGAATAACATCTGAAATCATCAATTCTGTGTGTGTTTTTCTGTAGCTCATTATAGAAAGAGGTGTAGTTGGACGTGCCAGTTCTCTGATGTTTGTCCTCTGTGAGACACCAGATCAGCATCACTTCCTTAGATCAGAAAACCATTCAAGCCATTGAGCTGGACTGTGAGACCTTGTGAGCCTCTGCTACTCTACCTTAGCCACTGTTTTACATGAGTATGTCTGTTTTTTCATCCCTTGCTGTTCATTGAATCCACTTTCATCTCCTGCTCTCTGAAGAACCTCAAGGCAGGTCAGACCCCTGCTTGTTTTCGATGTGTATATACAAGGCATGATGACAATATTGCGCTATGACAGCAATACTCCATTATGACAGCAATACTGATATATGACAGCAATACTGAACTATGACAGCAATACTGAACTATTAGAGTATTATTGCACTATGATAGCATTACTGCACTATGAGTGCGTTACTGCACTATGACAGCGTTACTGCACTATGAAAGCATTATTGAACTATGATAGCAATAGTGCCCTATGAAAGCATTACTGGACTATGATAGCAATACTGCACTATGAAAGCATTACTGCACTATGATAGCATTACTGCACTATGAAAGCATTACTGACATACGGATCCAAAAGGTTGCATTGGTCCAGTATAGCCCATTATTGGATTACTGCAGTTAGAAACCACCTGACCACAAAAGTATTTACAATGTGTTAAATACACATCATATTGGTGAGTAATGTTTTTTAACTGTTCAATATCAAATGCTTTTCAAGCACACTGGACTTATGACTTGTTCGTGCAAACCATTTATTTAATATATTAAAAAGCGTGTATAAAGGGTTTGGAAAGTGTTCAAACAATGAGGCAGACATTTTGATTTATGAACTTTGCAATCAAGCCTCTTTCGGTGTCTTAAGTTCTTTAATATGTAGGCCTAAGCCATTTGTTTACACTTCATTGGATTTCTTTCTTTATGGTTTGTCAGTGCGATGATTACCAGATTTCACACTGCAAATCGCATGTAAGAATTAAATATTAAAACTTGCTGACATCATATTAAAGTTTTTCACAACTGCTAACACACATTTCCTGAATGTGTGCCACATATTTCCGAAACAATAAACATACTTCTCAAAACTCACACAATTTTGACAAAACCCCCGGCTCACAAAAAATAAACATTAAGCTCAAACGCTTCCCTTGTTGTTATATCATGTACAAGAACATGGTCATGTACAGTGCCATTTTTATTCATACAGTACTAACTTCTTAATTGTTGTTGAATAATTATTAATCAACAGGCAATGTTAGAATTGTAAAGATTTTAGTTTTGTTATTGAATGGCAGTGTCTTCTACATGACACCATTGTGACAATGTGCATTACAAAGATAGTTGTGTGTAGAGTTTTTCCCAAAATTGTGAATGGAACAGATTTGTGTAAAAACAGGTGAATAGTCCTTATAGGTTAGAATAAATGGTTTTCCTTGTGGAATGTAGCAAAAATAGTATGTGTATATTGTTCACATAATCCGTTTTAGCGATTGTAAAGCATTTGAATATGAAATACAATGTTGTTCTGTCATGTCTGTCATATTTTACCTTCATATTGTAATGCTTCGGAAAGCTAAAAACAGGTTTCCAGTGTGAAAAGGAACCATTTAAGAAATGCTAAATGTCATATACTCAACAAATAGTTCTTCTTATTTTTTTACAGCCACAACTCTAAAAGCTATGATGGAGTGAGTCTGAGGCCATAACTTAACAGGCATGTGTATTTAAAGGCTTACGACAAACAGTGACAAATAAAATCGAAATGTCTCTCTCGGCTTTCTCCCGGGTGTCTAAACATCATGTAGTCCATGACTTTAATATGCCAAAGGAGTATGAAACATATCCCTTCCAAGCCAACATAAACACACCACTGTTGTTTTTAAATCTACTGGGACATCTCCACACAGCCAAGCTAGGTTGCTCAGCTTACAGAAGAATCAATTTATGATTTGTCTTCAGTAGCTACAAAGGTCTTCACTTCAGTGGTGTGGTAACTTATGGAGCAAGCAGACAATACTGCAAGGATAATTGACCCCCCCCCCAACAACATCCATGGTTGTAGGTGTCCTAACATAGCTAAGGCTTTTGACATCCGACATTGTGTTTGTTGGGGAGTACACAAAGAAGTTAAATGTATTTATTTTCTCATCACTCACACTTCTTTGAATACCATAACTTGCTTAGACACAAATTTCTCGATTAAGCTAAATAAAATGTGTTGTATTGTCCAGAAAATACATGAATGTCACACTTCTAACATTTAAATAATATGAAGGGAGTGTTTGAAATGTAGTACCTGGAGATAAATGGAGAGGATCGTGATTTTTTGATTTCCGTCATGGGGAGGATTTTGTATTTTTTTGATCTATTCCGGGGAGGGTCAAGTCATCAAGGATCTCTATACAGCCAAACCAGGCCTTTCAGTGTTTGGAAATCAGTTGTAGGAAAAAGGTTGGAAAATGTATGGCTCAAGCAAAGTTGTGTCTGAAGGTTACAAAAGGATTTTAGCAACATACATATAGGTGTATTGAGTTAAATATTTAAAGTATTTAAAGTATAACCAATAAGTCGAGGGGTTTAAAATAAATGTCTCCTGTAGTATTCACTTGACATTTCTTGGTTGCATACTATAGAGGTACAGTAGCCATGGTTCATAAGGTGCTAACAAAAGACCTAAAGAATATTATTATTATTATCATTATTGAACGGTACAGATCAGGAGAGGGATATAAAATAACTTCAAATATTACAAGTAACACAGAAAGACCATGTTAAGAAGTAGAGGTATGATCATGTTAATCAGGGAGGCTACCAACAGACCAATGGTAACCTTAAAGGAGGTGCTGTGATTTCTGTCAGGAACTGGGCACTTGCTGCATATTACAAACAGAGTATTCTCCACATGCCTGAGCTGTGGAGTCGGATAGCAATACAGAAGACACTTCTCAAACAAAAGAACTTCCAAGCCTGTACACATTTTGTTAGGAGTCTCATTCAGTCTACAACAAGAATTCCTTATTGTCTGATGAGACCATGGTAGAATTTTTTGGCATTAAAGTCATAAGAATGTCATGATCTATACATTATTATTGATAATTCAATTATAAAGCTGATAAGAAAAAATACAAATGATGGATGAATAAAACTGTGAACTAATATATTACTAACAAAGTAGAATCAATGTATTCATTTTTTCTTTCCTGCTTTCTTTCTTCTGGAATAATGTTGAAATATATTCCATCATTGCTAAATTTGAGTCTATTATTCATGGTTTTTAATACCATTTTGATAATAGGTTAAGCATCTTTTGTGGGAGTACACAGACAACTTTGTATTGACAGCAAAATACACTGCGGCCTTTCACAAAATGAGGGACGGTGTCTGACATACAAATGAATTTACTGCTCACTGCTCTACTAATTGCCCTGAAAATCTTGATTATCAACACTACTTATATTATGTTATATTAAGTACAGCTCGTTAAATATTATTGGCTAGACAATAATTTTGCAATATGTACATTGATAGATACATCAACTTTATTGGTACTACGATACATCTAATTATACTGGTAAAAATGGGATTATAAAAATATAAAAAAAGAAAATACACAACCAACACTTAACTCGCTAAATTCCTAAGCATGCCGCACCTATCCCCCATCTCTACCCCTAGCACAAGGAAGACTCTGAAACCCGAACACATCCTACGTTATGTCCCCCACAGTTCAGTGTCACCTTCCACCTCTTTCCTTTTTGTTCCTTCACTTCATTTGTGGTAAATTGCTGATCCTCTTCCACTCTGTCCACCACCATTGTCATTGCGCCTGGATTCCATGTGTAGGGAACGCCGGCAGCATCTTGCCACTCTGAGTTTTAATTCACTGGAAAGGCTTCATGTCATACTGTGTAATAAACTTTATAGATTATCCAGATTGTCCTGTTCTGGCATTTTGCCCTACTCTGTGGATGTAGTCCATTGAGTGAGTGGGGATGTCATAGTTAATAACAGAGTCTACGGGTGGAATTTCCAGTCCTGTTGATGTCACATCAGTTGCAAACCGCACCGAGTAACTTGGATTTGAACTTGAAGCATTTCTTCTGACTCATCTGTCCATGCAGTCCAATAGCAGTGACTCTGGGCTTCCTGAGCAGCAGCGCCACCCACGGGGCATTGTAACAAATGCTAAGAAAGATCACGATGATGTTTCCTGACTGGCCAGATGACAGTCCTTATATTTGGAGTTTATGAAGAAATATTACTTTTACAGTTTCTATATGGTTGAATATTACATTATATTTGTATTACAGTTTTTCAGAACTATACACATTTTCTCAGAACTATAAACACCCTTACTCCTGAAGTATATTGCCCAAACCCCAGACTTCTCGCACAAAACTAAACAACTAATAATATCTGACATAGTGTATAATTAATGAACAATATTAATGTAATGATTTACCATAATGTGTTCCAGAATACCGGTATAGATTTTTTATTGAAGACTGTAAATTATGTCTACACAGTAGGTTTATTAACAGAATTTGTACAGAAATACCCAAATGCCATAACTGTTAATTTTGTGGGAGCTTTTCCACTGTAATTCACCAAAACTTGAAATTTAGCCCAAGGAGAAAGACAAGAAGGGAAACGTATTTTTTCTCATTGTTAAATATTTTTGATGTTTTAGGTATAAGGATATAGTCTTAAACAATTATTGTTTATTCTGCCTCAGCATCCTATATCTGACCTGGTACAAAATTTGTACCTACATCTCCGACTATATTTCTGACAAGCTCTGTTTCTTGAAAAATGTTTTGTCTTAAACTATTTTTCTTGATTGGATTTCTCAAAACATTTCCTACATCCAAGTTCGATGGCTAGTTCTTGGGCCTTAGAAATCATGCATGGTCTACCACTAACAATTGGCTTCGCCCACTTAAACAAAAAGTACATATTATAGAATAGGAATACAAGTCTCAAGTTCATGTCGTCTTCCTGTACTGTCTTAAGGCATACAGATTCAAAGTAGAGAAAACAGGGTGGTCAGCACAGTACCCAGATAAGTTTACAGGAAGTAACCTATTAATTTGTAAAAGTCTGGAAAATAGATGCCACAGTGAAATAGCACAGGTTTGGCTCTACTCTTGGCCCAGTTTCCCTCATGTTCATTTCAAGAAAAAGAACATGGTCAAGTACAATGTCACGAATGTCCTTGGAGATAATTATTTCCCTTCCATTTCCTCTCCACCTCCCATCCTCAACACAATCATAAATTACTGCCAGTTCCAGGACTCATAACAACATAGATACCACCTCCCTAACAAAATGGCAATGGGAGAACACAATACAAATCCTTTTTAGGAGACACAAATACACTTTTTAAAACAATATATTTTTTTGAAACACCAATGCTGACAATGCCCACATGGTGTTCTGTACAAGTGCTCTGTCAGATTTCTTTTGCCTGGTGCTAGCATCCAATGCACACGTTATAAGTGACTATAACAGATCTCTTGGGGAAACAGCACATTCCTGTTTATCCTGCTTATGCCACACCAACAAACAACATTAGCACACACTTACCAGTATCAATTATTTTTCCAATGTTAATTTCCTTTTGACGGTTGAATTCATGCTCTTTCACTGTTTGCCTAGTGGGTTACATATACAGTAGGCAACAACTGTAAGCGCTGATGTTTTGCACAAGCCATGTAGGCTATACCTTCTCTGTTATCCTGCAACAGAAAACATACAATTTAACACACGATTAAACACATTTATAATTTAAAATCCAATTAAAATCCATTTATAATTTCATTTTGTAATGCAAATTCACGCTTTCTCAACTTTCCACTAAATCTGGTCATTAGTTCTATTAATTCAAGGTGCCACCGTTTCTTCTACTAATGTTCACTCCTTAGCCAGAAATGTATTTATAAAGCCCTTTTTACAACAGCAGTTGTCACAAAGTGCTATACAGAGACACCTGGCCATCCAGATGGACAGATCCATATTAAGCACAGTTAGGCTTCATTGTCATAGTAAACTAGCAGTTATTACAATAGCCATATCTAATAGGAGTAGCTATATGTGTATGACATGATTGCTATCTATAGATCTCCGCAATTGCTGTTCAAAACGTACAGTACCCAAAAGAAGCAATATGTCAATTACCACAACCAGTATTTGTTTAGTAAGAAGCAAGGCACTAATCAATAGAATGAAGTTATTCATTTTCAGCCTTGATAACAATGTTTTCATACCAATGTGCTAAGTAACAACATTAAAATGCGTTCAAACACATATGGCTCAATATTACCTATGATGTAAGATGGCTTGCAAAAATGTATCCATCATATTGACCAGCCAATGTGTTGTGTAATTTAAAGCTAGTTAGCTAGGTAGCAGTACCCCATCTACTGGGATGATGTTTAATAAAAAACCTGCCAGGAAGAAGGTTAGGGGCTGGACCAAAGCAGGACATATTGTCTTCTTTGCAATATGAAAGGAAAAACATGACCACTTTAAACATGAAACGTTAGTACATCATTACACGTTCTGACTTAATAGAGTGCTTTGTTCAGCAGGCAAATCCCATTTCTTCACTCCTTCTTGCCAGTTATCTGTGAAACAATCTCACTGACCCAGAAATCTTTCTAACATGATCAAGGGCATTTGACCACCCCTTTAACTTTACTGATTTCTGGCAACATCGGGCACCTATGCTTTGTATTGCCGATATCACCACATGAGGAAACCATCCAATGGACAAAAAAGCATGCAGAGAGACAGAGAAAAGAGAGAAACAAGTGAGAAGAGAGCAAGAATAGAGAGAGAGAGATCAGAAACATAGAAGAGGGGAAAGAAATTAGAGAAAATAAAGAGTAAAAGTGAGAGAAGAGAAAGAGAAAAGGAGAGAAGATAGAGAAAATAAAAAGAACAAAAAGAGAACAGTGGTGCGAATGAAAGAAAGAAAGAAAGAAAGAAAGAAAGGAAGAGGAGAGTGAAATAGAAGAGAGGGAGGAAAAAGAAGATATAGAGAGAAAGGAGGAGAAATGAAAGACAGAAAATAGAGAAAGTCAGAGAGAAAGTGTGAGAAGAGAAGGAAATTATCCATCACCACAGGTAAACTGTAAACAGCCTAATGACACGTGGCAATATAAAATGGAAAATTCAAATAAACAGCAGTGGGCCTGTTTGGAGGCTGCCCTGGTACAATAGCCCAAACAGTTGGGCATTTGAGTAATCATTACCCAACATAACTCTGAGCAGTGGCTATGTTAAATAAACAGTATACTTGTGGAAAGCATATACAACAAGGCCCACATTTACTTTAAGCAGATTACAGGAATCTGTGAGGTACGGGACACTGGTCTGCCTTGGGGGCCTTGGCATCTCTGACGTCATATCTTTATCAGGTTTAACCAGAGGAAACCTACCATTACAGAGAGGACAACACACTTCTCCTGGCAGCTGAACACCTACTGAATGTCAGCCTGGTCCAGACCTGAATGTTCAGCTAACTCGTCATTATACATGTAAAAATGCACACATTCAGTACATATTAGATACATAGAGGAGGATATACACCACTTCTGCCCAGCACATACACTTCCTGTATGAACAATAAAGTACTGGTAATCTGTTTCACCTTATATCTGGCTTTTGTTAAAGCCAATGACACAGTATCATATTCTCCTTTTATCTCTTTCATTCTGTCGCTTCCACCCCCCCCCCCCCCCCCCCCTCAATTTCATGATATCCAATTTGTGATTGGATATCACAAATTGAAGCCCCTGTGTCATTGCAACAACTCTCAGCATACTTGCAAAAGTTGATGTTAAGATACAAGAGCTTCAAAACACATAGGACTCCACACTGTCTTATCAGGCTGCTCACTCAACCAGGAAATGCAGACACATCGGAGTAAACCCATTCTTCAGTCCTATACTGCACCTCACAGATTTGTGAGGTCCAGACAATTTGCTGTTTGATTGCAACGATATTAATTAACCGAGCCCCAACGTGTCTGGTCGAGTGCACCACCATTGTAATCAACAAGTAGAAATCGAACCCTGGTCTCGAAGTGACACAGCTAAATGCAAGGCAGTGACTTACTGTTGCGCCATTCAGTGGCCCTCTGTACGTCTTTCGGTCTCTGTCTCTCTCTCGCTCTCTACCTGTTTTCCTCTCTGTGCCTCTACCTCTCTGTCTCTCTACCTCTTTCTCCCCCTCCCTTGCCTTGCCTGCGCCGTCCAAGTCTGAAAGACTTGGTTATAGATCCTGAATTGATTTATAAAAGCGTAAACTGGTTTGTGTCCAGGAACATTCTGCACACTGACCTCATGGGTGAATTCCTGAGTTCTAATTGACTCCTAATTGGTGACTGATTACATAGCCATTAAACAGAGTTCAGCAGAAACATGGTCCACCCAAGGGCTACAACCCCTGAGTGGCCTAGTGCTAGCGTTCATGGCTGCCAGATATGTTTCTACAACCCAGGTAAGATGTCATTGTGGGGCTAAAGGTCATAAGAACCACAATTGGCTGTCTCATATAGAGTACTGACATGTTGAAAGCTTTTAGTTGCCTTTGTAAAGAATCCTTAATTGTACAGTTTGATGTTAGCCATTCATGTTGCTTTTGGTGGAGTTTTGTTGTGTTTTTGTGTGTGTCTTAGAAAAAGAAGAAATTGGTAAGACATGCATTGAATTAAAATCTGCAGAAGGCAAAAACCTCACTGGTCACCCCAGGAAATGTGTTTTTGTTCATGTTTTCTTTAAGGAACATACATTTTCTTGTATAGAAAATAGGTGTAGAGTAAAAAAAATACAGTTTCATCACTGTAGATTCCTGCTTTTTTTTCAACCATACTGTACAGTTGCACCTTACAGTACCATACAGTTACACTTAGTACCATACAGTTACACTTAGTACCATACAGTTACACCATGTTGTTATGCAGTCATTAATTGTCCTGGTATAAACTTATGTATCTGCACTGAAATGCACAAGGCAAGATATTTCTTTAAAACAGATTTTAGATTGTTCAGCCACAACATTTCTATGACTGTCTGGCTGAAAGTGTTTATTATTTTCCAGAGAAGAAAATGAAAATTTATCAATATTTACTGAAAATCTTTAATCTAAAATCATCAAATGAGTGATATGTTTTACCGGCCCACTGATACATTACCCAATTATAGATTTATAGGGCATGCCCACTGACCACGGACCAAAATGCATCAGTTCTAATTTGGTTTCAGTGTAGCAACGCCCTCAACCTAATAATGACATCCATGAGCAGATTCCACTGTCCACTCTCTCTCTTCCTCTCTCTTTTAAGAATGATGGACCAAACTTTACTTTGTGCGGGTGATGTGATACACCATTCAGAGATTAATTACCATTTTCAAAGTGGCTTGGAATTTTTGGAATTATTTTGCCTTGATGTACGGTATTGTCCACAAATGTATTGCAGACAAGGGTGCTTTTGACGCTGAATCATCATTATTAAATCACTCTCCAGTATCGTCTGATGTACTACTGTACAGATTTTAGAAAGTTGTTCTCAAATCCAGAGAAAAACAACTTTTGCAGACGGACCTCGGTGAGGAAATAGTTTAAAATGAAAACATTTACTCCTAATATTTAGATGGGCCACAGAAAGTGAAGTGAACATTTTTCCAACCAAAATGCCATTCTGTTAAATTCTTATTGAATATCTTAAATATGCTATAATTTTTCATTTGCTTTCAAAATTTTGACTCTGTTAGGTATTAGTGCAGGTAAATTTCTTGCTGAATCTCTTTTCAAATCTAACTGTGAAGCAATGAAATGTTTAAACTCTTTAAGGTGTAAGGAAGTTAATCTAAATCTGTACAGTATGTACTGTAATCCTCAGTGGCTGAACAATCAAAAATATTTTTTCATGTTTTACTCTAGTAAATGGGACTTGTTGTCAAATGAACCCTGAAGATCATAGGCCTGTCTAATTAACAGCAGAGTTTTACATGCAGAACATCTGAACTGGCCTCTAAAATGTTTCACTACTATGTGTGAAAAAACTCTCATATTTATGTCATTATGCAGTTCCCCAGGCGACCATTACTAACCCAGTATCCTGTTACGGAGTGAAAGAGCCTCCAGCATGTTGCTCTTGGCCTCTCACCAAAGCATGGAATTATGAACATTATCCATCCAGTCATGGAGCCCAGCATCTCTTTAAAACCAGCGCCATCAGTGTTCCTTACACAGATCGGTGCCTTTGTGTGTGCCTTTGTGCGTGTATTTGTGTGTGTGTTTGTGTGTGTGTGGATGTGGTTTTGGGGGGGGCAACATCTTCGGCAGGCCCACCACCACCACCACCAAACCTCTCCATGGAAAGAGTAACACATCTATTTGCAGCTATTTGTAATGCCACATATTTGAATGACTGCAAGGGCCCACGATTATAGCTATGTGGAGAGCATAGATAAACAGTGTTAACTTCCTCTAGCATTGTTATCAGCTTTCTCATACACTCGCTGGCCTGCTCTATAACCCCAGGTCTCCTAATGTGTCATATCCCACTGGAACACTGGAGGATGGGGCCCAAGAATAGCCTGATGTGTGTGTGTTTGTGTGCTGGATGGTGTTTCATAATGCGTGTGTGCATGTGTGTGATAGGATGATGATTACACAATAATAATATGGTGCTTCTCAACAAAGAGACACTGAAGATTCCCACTGTGGAGCCCAGACTCCCCGGGCTTCCATGGAACAGAACGTCGTGCTCTCGTGCTCCAGTCAAAACCCCTAAGATTCCAAATGGTACATCCAAAAATGCCTGCCAACCTATTCCCCAGAGAATAGTGCCTGGACTGGAATGTGACGAGGAACTGAGATGAATGTCAGAGGAACACGGTTTGGCCGAAGGCCGGCTTTAGCAGTGCAGGGAACAGGACTTGAACGAGAGCTGGGGTGGAGAGTGGAAATCAGCCTTGAGTTGCCCCGGGGTATGTTGGGTTTATGTTACATATAACGCGTGGCCCATGTAAGCTGTGCAGAAACAGATGCCGGGGCTGATGAAGAGTGGCACGTCTTCAGCAACCCTAGACTTTGCGTCATGATGCTCGACTACACAGCCAGGAATATACTGGTTCTCTGTGAACGTGAATCACCGTTTCACTCACGTATGTGTAATACATGTCTGGAAGCCAGTGAAGCACGGTCGGGAATTAAAGGAAAATTGATTCTAGCAGAAAATAAATCAACTGGTTCTCCATCATTCTGTGTTCCTGGTGTGCTAATGGTCTACCCTCCCTGGTAACTGTAAGCGTTTTCCTTTGTGAGTGTCCAGTAACTGCAGGCGAGGGTATTGGCTCAGCTTTCACAAGGCGGTCACATTTGACATACATGAAGGCTTGCTTGGAGATGTTACAAACCATCTCCAAGTGTGTGTGTGTGTGTTTGTGTGTGTGTGCGTGTGCGCCTGTCTATGGGTTACGGTTTTCAGTGAGCTATACTTTAGCTCCATCCTATGGCTAATCATAGTACTGATTGTTGGGCAGAAAATCATCTGACTCTTTTCCAGTGTACAGCCAGCCAACCTTGAAATGCACAACTTTATTTGAGAAATAATAATCTGTGGTCAAAGAAATATTCTTAAATTCTCTGTTTGTAGTTATAATATGCTTGTGTAATCTGTCACTTTGCTATGCCTGCTATCCCAGATCGTATGGTATGATGGCAGTCAACGAATTGTGCAGAATGTTGGTGTTACAAAGTGTTCAGGAAAGAAGAAAATAAACCAACTCAACCATTCTGAAATCCTTTTAGCTTGAATATGTAGGCTTGTTGACGCTGCTTAAATTGAGCATGACACAATATCATACAAACTTTAAAGATGTCATTGTCCTGATGTGGAGAAGGAAATGAGGGGTTTATGTGAACAAGGGAACATGGCCTAAACTAATTGGTATTTAGACAAAAACCTTTGAATGAAAACATGCTGGTTTATTCTTCATTGTACCTGGGTGAGGAAAAGTTGTGTGACAGAAGCATTGTCAGGTCAGGTGAGGAACATATACACATTCTCTAAAACATGTTGCTAACCATCTGAGATTACATTTAATTCCTCATGATAGCTTATAAAATGGGCCAGTGAAAGAAACTGGCTTACTATGTCTTTTGTTAGGTTTATACAGTGGATATAAAAAGTCTACACACTCCTTTTAAAATCCCAGTTTTTTGATGTAATAGAATGAAACAGAGATAAATCATGTCAGAACTTTTTTCACTTTTAATGTGACCTATAAAAACAATCGGAATCGTAAGGGGGAAAAATGAAAAATAAAAACCTTACAATAACCTGGTTGCATATGTGTGCACACCCTCTTATAACTGAGGATGTTGCTGTGTTCAGAATTAACCAATCACATTTGAACTCATTACACATGTGTCATCATTTAAAGTGACTCTGATTAATCACAAATAAAGTTCACCTGTTCTAGTAGGATTTTCCTGACATTTTCTTAGTTGCATCTAAGAGCAAAAGCCATGGTCCGCGGTGAGCTTCCAAAGCATCAGAGGGATCTCACTGTTGAAAGATATCAGTCAGGAGAAGGGTACCAAACAATTTCCAAGCATTTAATATACCATGGAACACAGTGAAGACAGTCATCATCAACTGGAGAAAATATGGCACAACAGAGACATTACCAAGAACTCGACGTCCCTCAAAATTGATTAAAAGACAAATAGAAAACTGGTCAGGGAGGCTTCCAAGAGGCCTACAGCAACATTAAAGGAACTGCAGGAATTTCTGGCAAGTACTGGCTGTGCGCTACATGTGACAACAATCTCCCGTATTCTTCATATGAATGAGCTATGGGGTAGGGGGGCAAGATGGAAGCCTTTTCTTACAAAGAAAAACATCCAAGCCTGGCTGACGTTTGCAAAAACAAACATTGAGTCTCCTAAAAGCACGTGGGAAAATGTGTTATGGTCTGATGAAACCAAGGTTGAACTTTTTGGCCATAATTCCAAAAGGTATGTTTGGGGCTAAAACAACTAAGAACACCATACCCACAATGAAGCATGGTGGAGGCAGCATCATGCTTTGGGTCTGTTTTTCTTCAGATGGAACTGAGGCCTTATTCCGGGTGGAGGGAATTATGAAAAGTTCCAAATACCACAAAACCTTCAGGCGTCCGTTAGAAAGCAGAAGATGAAGAAGAAGTTCAACTTTCAGCACGACAACGACCCAAAGCACACATCCAAATCCACAAAGGCATGGTTTCACCAGAAGAAGATTAACATTTTGGAATGGCCCAGCCAGAGCCCAGACCTGAATCCAATTAAACATCTGTGGGGTGATCTGAAGAGGGCTGTGCACAGGAGATGTCCGATTTGGAGCGCTTTTGCAAAGAAGAGTGGGCAAATATTGTCACATCAAGATGTGCCATGCTAATAGACTCCTACCCAAAAAGAATGAGTGCTGAAATAAAATCAAAAGGTGCTTCAACAATGTATTAGTTTAAGGGTGTGCACACTTATGCAACCAGGTTATTGTGAGTTTTTTATTCTTCCCCCTCAAAGATTTCAGTTGGTTTTTCGAGTGAATTGTTTTAACATGGATGTGTAGACTTTTTATATCCACTGTACATGATTTACTAATGAGAGGTTAGGGATTTTAGGCTCTTTAATTTTTTGCAACTTTGTAACCTTTACTCTACCTGACCTTTGAGTGTTGTTTAAAGTAGGAGGAGAGTTCAGTGATCTAGCTTCCAGATTTCAGGCCCTCATAGCATGGTTAACAATATGTGGAAATAGTCAGATTCCTTCCTGATATCTCAAGAGACTGGGAGCTTGAATCAGTAACAGCAGGTTAAGCCTATTAGCTTATATCTTCTTAAGACTGACTCAACAAGTGCATGTTGCCGGAAAAAAGTATAATACATTATTAAATTAATATCGATCTGAGGACTTCAATATATATATATTTTTTTTACTATCAAAGATGAATCTCATCCTGAATATCTCCTTTACCTTTCTACTGCTCTACACAGGTAATATTTTGAGATTTCTTATTGGAACAAAAAAGTCTTTATGAAGAGTTAAGTTCCAAAACATCATACTCAATTATTTTCTGTGTGTACAGCGTAACTGTAAAATAACCTATTGTAGCAGTCCTCCTGTTAGTGACTGGATATATACTATAACCAGTGTTCTGCAACAAAATGTAACCATTGTTTCAATTCAAACAAATTGCGTTAAACAACCCCGTCATAGTGAAAAAAAAAATCAAATTAATAATTTTCAAAGATGAGCATAAATTTTTGGGAATTTAACTTCCTCACCCCTTTTGTCATACATTGGTAGTTATTAAAGTTTTTGTCTGTTCATTATGTTCTGACCAATATTTCAGTGTGGTAATGTAATTAATGAATGTCATCTGGCTTTATTTCCATCAGTGGAGTCACTACAATGCTACACCTGTATGTCTGAGGAATGCAACGAAACAATGTTGCAGACATGCTCCTCAGGAGACATCTGTTCTACTTCCACCAAACAATTGGGTCCTTTAGGTAAATCTGTAATTCAGTCAGTTCTTCTAATGCGTTGTTTTCAGAAGGTGGGGAGGCTTATTACAGTATAAACATAGTCCACAGTTTGTCCTGGTAAAAAAAAAAAATCCTCTGGGTCCTTACATATAAAAGTCAAAGTGAAATCATCAATATCTGTTAGGAACCAGAGTCTCTAAGGAATGTTCAAGCATAGAGGAAAGCTGTGTCTCCCTGGCCACAACAACCATACTGTCAGTGAGTAGTGGATATTCACACGCCTCCAATACGGCTTACTGCTGCAGAACGGACGGCTGTAACCTCAAGACACTCTCTGGTAATATCATACATCATTATGATTCTTTATCAGGTTTCTTCAACAACATGCCTTGTGTAGAGGCAACTATGCATGCATTCCTCTGTTTACTAAATAATGACCATAGTTTATTATAAGCATTACCGTATTATATGCGCATTGAACGACTGTTAGAAAAAAAAAAAGTTGTTTTTGTTTAAATGTACGTTTAAATATGGGTCAACTTGAGTCAGCTGAATCAAATCCACCCATGGGGTAAAATAATTTTGACTATAACTGACGCACGTGCTCCGCGGGTCCTCCTCTTTGGTGCTCCGCCTCACCAGTGTGGGCTACTAACCGCCGGCAAGAGAATGATGGCAAACAACCCAACCCATGCACACCAGATCCCAATTAACCTAATTGCACACCCTATTTCTGTTGCCCTCTTTCTGTTGTCTTTGTGGATTGCTGGTCGTTCCGTGTATTCACACCAATTAAAGGTTACAATCTGTATACTTTTTGCGTGTCTTTCTTTCTCCGCTTTTGTTCAACTCCTTTGGACCATCACAGTAACAATTAATGCAAACTTTTTGAAAACAATCAATCTGCTCAGATTTGTCATAGTGTCTGAATTAGATTCTGTACCTTGTTTTCAACATTTTGGTTACCCCATTGGTAGATTTTTTTTTCCACATTTATTTCTCATTTCACATTTTATTTTAGGTACTATAATTTTCCTCTGTAAATGGGTGTATCTTTGGTTAAAATATGGTACATAACTGAGAGACAACAAAAGCTGAGCTATATGTAAACAAATTGTAATCGAATAATTTATCACACACTGTCTTTAGAGGACAGTAACAATGTTTTCTCTCTGTGGTACAGTGCTCAGTGACAAGCCCAATACACTGCAGTGTTACACCTGTAACAGTAAAGAAGATAGAGTTTGTGACACAACATTAAAATGCATCGGAGTTGAAGACCACTGCTTCAACTTCACAGGTGAGTTTTTTTGTTGTTGTTGTCCTTGATAAAAGTGTCTGCAAAATTATTAAAATGTGTGTGGCCTAAAATATCTTTTAAGGACCTTTTTTGTTTTTTGTGTTGCCAGAGCCCACTCATGATGGAAGTAATGATGAAGAAAATGTCCCCAGCCTGGGCTGCGCCTCTGCTGATTTTTGCAGCTTGTTTGAGACACACTACCTTCCCAATAACTTCCAATGTTGTAAGGGGAATCTCTGTAACAAAGCCCTGGGAATGAGCCTAAAGTCTCCCCTGGTTCTGTTGGGTGTCCTCGTCATTTCACTGGCCTAGGTATTGTTGGGAAAAAAAATTATATCTTGAATTTGTCACTATTTACTCGGTACCGGAATAATGAACCGTTTAATCACTTTGTAAGCCTACCAAACTCAATGTTACTTAGTCGTAAAGTCTTACAAGGTCAATATTTCACTTTTATTTTCTCACTTTCTCATTTCTTAATTTGTTTTTAAATTGACCCTGGCAATCCTAATAAACATGTAACAACCCAAAAAAACACACAGGCTATGTTTTTTTTCTTATTCTTCCAAAGCTGTGGTCTGGAGTATATATTGGCACAGGTATTCATTACTTGAATTTTATGGAGAGTAGACACTCTCACACACATGTATTTTAGAGTTTTGTTTAAGGTTGATTTGACACGTAGGGAGACATGGGAAGGGGGAGACAGAAGAAAAAGGTGGAGACAGGTATTTAACCTTTAAGCGAGGATCTCTATTGAGCCAGGATTGTTATCGCTGGACTGGGCCAATGTAGGAAGTCTGAGGCCATAATGGGTTTTTTGACCAACGGACATCCCGAATTTGACCCTCCGGTTGTATAAGCAAAGTGCAGCATGAGAAGGCTTGACTCAACAGGGGTGTGTACCCAAAATGGAGCAGTGATCCTGGACACTACGGATGCTTTAGAGAGACATTTCAGTTAGTCTGGGCAGAATGTTTCTTATTTAACCCTTTTAGAGAGCAGATCTTTTACGAATTATTTAGAACAACAGTGCTGTTATTTGTTCCAGTTTGACCTGTGTTTGACCTTATTCTAAACCCATCGGCGCATAGGAAGGTGACATTTACACCAGAAGGACGCAGTATCAGCAGCAAAAATATGTTGCGCAAACATTTTTGTTTGGCAGCACATTGTGCTCATATCCATTGAAAATATGGGGCTACATTAAACATGATAACATTACTGATACATATGGGAGATTTGGAAAATGAATGATTAACCTATTTAGATAAACAATGGTTAAAATAGGCTGATCTGAAAGCCTTGAAAACCAACTGGATTAACAAGGTGTTCAGTCCATTTGTACCTGGTAGCTCTCCATCTCGCCATGATGAGGTTCATCCTGACAATCGCCTTCATGTTGCCACTGCTCTACACAGGTAACTTCATTCAATGCCGTCACACTCTCTTACATATTTGTCATTAGATCTTGTATAACCAAATGTTCATGGTATTTTCACAGAGCTGTTGTGTTGAAGTGGATTTTATGGTACTTTATGACAATAAAAATCTTTGTTTGTTTGCTGAATTTTTGATTTGTTAAATAATTTATGAACACCGAGAAATTACTAATTCATTGCTAATCTCGGATGTGTTTTGTTTTCAGCTGACACACTACAGTGCTACACTTGTGAGTTAGGAGATAAAAGCTGTAGCGTAACAACTCTGCAGAACTGTACAGGCGGAATGTGCTCCTCTTTAACAAAAGTGAATGGTCCTTCAGGTAGGTAATTTAGTCTGGAATTTAGTCTGTTCTGGTAATAAAGGGTTGCAATGAATTCCCGACTGAATACACATTCTGGAGTATTTATTATATTTATATTTGTAATAAAAGTACAATTGCACCATATTGTTACAGTCATTGTTTGATCATTGTGAAGTGTTTTAAAACCGCCTCTCAATTTCAGATTCCATCACTGTCTCCAAGAAATGTGTGTATGTCCCTGAAAGCTGTTATTTAATGGGTCAAGTGAACACACTGTCAGTGAATAATGGATACTCAAAAGTCTCCCAGTCGTCATTCTGCTGCGACACAACAGGCTGTAACAAGGACACCCTTCCTGGTAAGAATAAAAACAATGCACATTTAATTGGCATTACATAACATTACACTGATGACATAGCAACTCTTCCTGTTATTATCCGTTGGCTGCATTATAACGGTTGTGAACCTGTGACCTGTGCAGCACTCAGTGACAAGGCCAATCAACTGCGCTGCTACACTAGGATCAATGGTAGCAGAGAGATTTTGCAGTGTGTCGGAGTCGAAGACCACTGCTTCAAATATGATGGTGAGTTCTCTTTGAGAGGCGTGCAATCTCACAAGGTGTTTTAATTTGGACGTGCGTGTCATATCCTTTCTCTGCTTTGCGTTTGGCCAGCGCCCGCTTCTCACGGAGGAAAAGTCGTGGTTTATCAGGGATGTGCCTCCAGCGACTCATGCAGCTGGTCCGAGAAGCCGCCCCAGATTAACCTCAACTGTTGTAAGGGAAACCTGTGTAACAATGCCCTGGGATTGGGACTGAGCTCTCCTTCTCTGCTGCTGGGTCTCCTCATCATCTCACTTTTCTAGGCAGCGGGAGGATTCGGGGTATTTTACCAAATGTCGGAATTGTCTCCACAATCAGTTCTTCAGTACGTCAATGTTTCGGCATATCTATGTGTTAATATGTAGCATCTGTAATTCTAAGAATAATTTTTTTTTCCATCAAATTTCTCATGGGTGGTTTGAGCCCCAAATGATGATTGGTTTAAAGCTGTTTTATATCAGACCGTATGCCACAGGTAGAAGAATGTCCTCTTCCCTTTAAAATTATGTCAGTTAACTGGTTTGTAGGGCGGTTTTGGGGTTTGTTTGATATAGCTAATGTCATTTGGCTCAAAGTGGTATCCAGGCACAGTGCCAGAACCATGTTAGGGGAGATACTGAACATGGCAAAGATCGTGGTTGTTCCTTCTCTCTCAACTTCTTCCTAAATCACTCTTTCACACACCTGAAATCAGTAAAGGGAAAGGAAACAGAAATAAGAACCACCAAACATTTCATGTTAAATGTTAAGTGTTTGATGTTTAACAGTAACCTGATTTAGGAGACAGGTTCTTGGGGTCAGGTGTTTGATAATATCCTATATTCTTGCTGGTCTCTTAGCTTTCTCTGTTGAATATGATACTGAGTTTTTGTCAGGCTTGGTTGATGCTCATAACAATGTGCACTGAATGATTAAATTTTTTTCATTTGTACACTCACAAAACCCTGATAACATTAAATAAAAATACATAACCCGGCAACATCTTAAGTCTCTGTTTATTTTGTATAAATGATTGATTCCACAGTGACTCAGAAAACAGCCGTTCTGTATCAGTGATTAAGAGTCTCTCTATTTGTGGAATGGAAAGGACTCTGGGCTGATCTGGTCATTGCCTTTGGTCTGTCGTAATAATCTTCAAAGAGGGAACTGGGACACCCTAGTTGCTAGGTTCCTGGCACACGCATACATTCAGTTCCTGACATGAATGACCCCCCCCCACACACACACACACCCCCACACACACATATACACACCAATACAGACAAACCATACATGCTCAGTGTGACAAACACACACTTTCTCTCTTTACCAAACATCCAACTCTGGAAATCTGTCGTGTGTAGTCAGGGTTCAATTCCTTTGAATCCAGACGAAAGAACTACTTGATGTTAGGCTGATGATTGTGCTGTGATCCCCACATCAAAACCATAAATGATAATAAACCCTTGCCAGATTATACATTGGTATCAGAATGATGTTTACATGACACAATAATGGAATAACACAAACAGTTCATTGGTGTTTTGTTATTTTTAATCAGGAACAGATAAAGGGCGGCAGTACTTCTCGGATATGGAGTCATTTCCCAGTCGTGCATTATTCAGTGTTTATGGTCAATGCTTTTAACATGTCCAGTTTGCTTTTAGATCTTTCTGTCTTTATAAATTGAAAAGATTATGTATATAATATTTTTCCAAGGAGATATGCCTGGCTGATGGATCTAACTGTGCCTGTGCATTATCACAATGTTAAGGCATGGCAGTTGTATTTCCAGTCATTGGGCTGGTGTTAGTGAGCAATGGGTCCAGAAACACCTACTTTATTCACAGTTAAAACCAGATAAAACCAGTGCCCCCGCTTAATATCATGGGAGTCCCAGAGGCTCTGGGTGGCCACATGTCACAGCATCCATTGAACAACTACATGATGTTTAAATAGGCCACTGAAGTTGTTGGACGATGTAGACTAGGGTTGCTGTTTCCACTCAGCTATGTGGCAGCTATCCAGGCCATAACATCCCACCACCTGTAGGTGCTCTTTATGGCACCTGATTTGCATCTCTGGTGTGTTCCTTGGCTCTAGTCCCAAGACTGCTCAAAACAGTACGAGTATACACTGTTATCTAACCTGAAGGGTAACATTGTCTAATCCAAAAGTAAATTGGAAACCCTTTTTAGAGTAAATAGGCAAATATACACACCGGCAATTACCTGCTACATAACAGCTATTTTATCTGCCAAGTCAAATATCAGTTCAAGGAAAGATTAGCTAAATGTCTGTCTGAGGCATGGTCCTTGTATGGGCTAAGAGCTTACTCTCATTAACCACAGTTATTGGAGGAACATTTCAATGTAAATAAAATGTAAATGACATGTAGATACTTGTCTCTGTTCATATGTGAGACTGTAACATATCCGGCTATTAGAACATGTTAATAGGTAGAACACATAGGCGTGCAGTCCCTTGACCTGGTCAAATCACTGACTAGTCGATTCACTTTTTTCCCAACATGGAGCTAATTAAAAACAGATTTTTCTGGTAAAGTTGGTAACTTCACGCATGGGCCACAGGCTCTAAGTAATCTTCCTGTGTAACACCACACCTGTCTAAAATTGTGCCTGTCTAAGATCACACAGGTACACAAAACGCATCAGTCTCTGACAACACCTCCATTGTTTAGCATTAGCTTAGATATTCATGTTTGGCATTTTTCCAAAGCAATTTTGAAGAAAATCTATCCACAAATCTAAATCAGTTAACTCCATTGACAAAATGTGGGGGTAGTAGGGTGACTAGCTCAACAGATGTTCACCTAACACCAAAAAGGGAAAGGAAATAATAAATCATGTGTCATTTCAAAATAGGTTACTTTTCCGTCTTTGTGACTTCAGTTACCAAATTTTTTACTTTCAGTTCAGAAGTTCATAGTTCAGGTTCTGAATGTCAAACCAATGTGTCTAACAGTCAAACCAAAGGTATTCTCTAATGAATCAGAGTCATGGTTGCACTATGCATCTTTTGCGCATCCATCATAGTTTGTTTCAGTGAGTTAACATTTTTATTCAAAAAATGTCCTTAGAGGATTTTGTAGGATACCGCATTGAGTTTTGTGACCAAGTTAAGCAGTTTGTTGGAAGAATGACATGAGTCATAGCCAAGAGGTCGTTTTTATCCCCCAAGCAACGGAGGGCTCATTAATGCAAACATGCGTTACTATGGAGGCCAGGAACAATCTCTTTATACACAAACTCTCTTACGCCATTCGGGCAGTGGTTTGTAGAATTGTCGAAGACGATAAAAAACAAAAAAAATGGAAGATTCGCCGGCGGAGGACAGGAGATTCGAATTTATACACGAGTATGTGTTGAAGACTCTAAAACTGAAACAGGACCGGTGGCAGAAATGTATTTCCAATGAAGACAATAAACAAGTTATTCACGAGTTCTTGGACAAATCCGACCAAACTACACTGGTTATATCTCTGAGTGGAGCTGGCCACTTGGTACCCGCTCTCGGGTTTCCCTCTACATCGAAACATAAGGCTGTTTATTTCGTCAAAAAGAGTAAAATAGCTCTAACCCCTGACTCGATGAAAAGTCAATTGGTTTATGGAGACCTGTCCTACGCGCCACTTGACCAGTTTTCTGCGCTGGTGGAAGAGGTAAGAAAGAAGTTACACGCTCTGTGTAACACGAAAGGAAGGGGTGCGTTAGAGTTTTACGCCAGTTGGTCCCATTAGACCTTTCCGTATCAAATAATTTAACAAAAACGACAATTTCCTATTATTTTTTTAAGTGTCACTTTTATTTGTAAGTGTTATATGAATAATTTTTATAAATCCATAATTCCATCCAGGTTGTGGTCCCATTGCTGTCCAACGGTAGGAACCACAATGAATGGCCACAGGTGGTATCCCAGGACATTCAGCGCCATGTTAATTCCCTAAAAACCAAAGTGTTTGTAGTGTCTGGCCAGGTCAAAGGCAAGACCCTACTGCCTTTACCACCTGGGGCTGAGAGAGTGGAGCAGGCTGCCATTGAGAGAGAAAAGAGGTAGGCCTATAACAGGGTACATGGACTGATACTTTCTTTTATTATAAAAGGATGTTTTCACAGTTTAGTTTTATAACATGTTACAACGTGTGTGAACGTGTTATACTACCACACTTTCATACAATTTTTTTTAAACTAGATCAGTTTTTCTAGTAATCATCAGAGGAAGAAGTGAAGAGGATTATCTCTGACTAAAATTTGCCACAGCACATTTTCATACATTTCAGGGCTCTGCCTTCTCCGTGGTATGGGAAATAATTAATGGCATAGACATTTTAACAGCATTGCTGGTTATCATGCTTCCAAACGATGAACAGGTAGAAAAATCTCAGCTGTAAACAATTAACTCCAAAGATTAGTAAAAGCCTACATGGAATTATGCACAATCATCCATTTATCTTCATATACTAATAGTGATTGCTAATCGTTTGTTTAAATGGTATACCACTGACATGGAGGGGAGCGTGTGAGACCTACTGAGGTTTTTTTATGGGGTAGATTAACTGAAAGATTGCATGATTAAATCAGCAAGCCAGGGGAGAACGATCTGTCTTTCTCATCATGGCAGTTCCCAACACCTCTCCAATGGGGAGGGATTGGGTTAAATTGGAAGCCAAATCCAATTTATACAGTATACATGCACATTTTCCTCTTCACTTCTACCTGTGGACAACTTGTCCCAGCATCTCTGGTGGAGTAAACAGACCTTACACTAACACGCATTAGTCTTGCTTCCTTCAGGGGGGACGTAGTGGACAAGAGCATTATCCATGCCATAGAGTCAGTGGTAATCGAGTGGAGCCACCAGATCCGTGGGGTCCTAAAGAAGGACTCGTCTGAGCCTCTGCTGGGGGGAGAGATCCCTACACCACAAACTGAGCTCAACTTCTGGAGGAACAGGTCTGTAGGTGCTTATACACAGATAGTTCTCAAACCTCTTCTGAGGGACACACAGATGTTTTGTTTGAAATCCTCCAGATGCCTTTATTCATCAAGTCAAGGATGATTAGGAAAAGTTGAATCAGTGATAATCAGAAGTACATGAAATGGCCCAGGGGTCCCAAGGAGAGGTTTGAGAAACTTGGTGACAGCTGCAGATGTTAAATGGGCTTTATATCATATACATTCCGTTGATTCATTTATAATGTATTTGACTGCTCATTTCAATCGACCCTCTGTGTAGATATGCAGACCTGCAGTGCATCCACTCTCAGTTCAAGTCCTCCAAGGTGACCAAGATGGCCCAACTGCTGGAGGCTATGGAAAGCAGCTACTGGCCTGCCTTTAAAGACATGCTGCAGGACGTACTAGCAGGTAGTTCCAGGACTCATTTTCAACCATATGGCAGATGAAATAATAGCCCACCATGGGTGTGGCTATATGGTGCTGCTGTATTTCTGTCTGACAGTGTGTGTGTGTGTGTGTGTGGGTCTGTGTGTGTGTTCTCCAGCGTTAGAGGAGGCCAGGGACATCTGCGCGTACTTGCATCCGTTGCAGCGCCTATTTGAGGACTTGGAGAATATGGAGTTCCCTGAGGTCAAAGGTCAGATCGGTCCTCTGATGCACGTGGTGTGCCTGGTGTGGTCCAATTCAGGTTACTACAACACCCCAGCACGCCTCATCGTCCTGCTCCAGGAGACGTGCAGTCTGCTCATACAACAGGTGCGTGACATGCAGAATCAGGTTCAAACCTTTATGTGTCTATTTCCTTCCCCAAGGAGTTTTTACTTGCTTCGTTTTCTGAACACCAGTGCTTATCATGGACCAGTTTTACTCAGAATTGAATTGTAATACTCCTTTCATCCATTTGGCTGTATAAAAATGTACTGGATTTACTCAGACCTTTTTGACATGCACACAGGAACACATTTTCTGGAGGAATAACAGGCTGTGCCCATTAACCTATCAGACACCTAATGATGACATTCGAGTGATGCATTCACCTACTTCTCATGGGCAAATCTGAACCTCCGTTTATTTCAAACAAAAAGTCTTCCATCACTCTGAACCATCATTAAAATGTGACTCTAGTGGTAATTAGGAATAACCCCCCTGAATCTTGAAACCTTTTTTCTCACTCAGGCACGGTTGTATCTGAGTCCAGAGGAGGTTCTGAAGGGAGATGTGTCTGAGGGCCTGTTTAAGGTCCAAACCTCCCTAGATGTCCTGAACACCTTCAGACTGACCTATAATGAGAGGAAGGCAAGCCTGAGCCAGTACCAGAGGAACGGCAGGGAGGTCCGACTCTGGGACTTCAACCCACTCATGGTCTTCTCTGGCTTTGACTGTTTTATTAATCGGGTCAAGACCATTGAGGTGAGCTATCAGAGACGTGACACGTTTTCCTTAATCCTTCTTTAATTCCCTTTTTTATTTCCTTTTGATGTGAGATGGAAAAGATTGATAGATGGAAAAGTAAATATGCGGCCAGTACATTGATATAACCTGTAGTGAACTATTTAATAAACAGATCGATAGAGAAATACATATATAGGAGCGTATCAGAAAATGAAAGTGACAGGACAGACAAAATGTCAAAAAATAAAGTACATATTATTATTGTAATGTGATTTAAAAGTAGGGTTTGAAATTACCCCCTAAAAGCCTCAACATCATACAGATATCAGGATTCAGGTCTATGTTTTCCTAACAATGTAGATCCATAAGCTAAACAAATACTATACCGTAGCCGCCAAAGCTAATACGTGATATTACATGGTTGACTTTTAACATGGTTGGTGTACCTCTCTGTCCTCTTCTATAGGAGGTCCTGCTGACAGCGGTGGACCTGCTGAAGTTGGAGAAGGTGGAGTTTGGGGGCATCAGAGGCAGAGCTCTCAGCCATCAGGTCTCGCTGCTCTACCAAGAGTTCCTGGACACATATAAAGTCTTTTCTGAGGAGCCCTACGACTGTCTTGACGTCAGCAACATGGTAAAGTGGAATGTGGGACAAATGCACAGTGTATGAACTCAGATGGAGTCCGTCATTTTCTATGCTACCTGCAGATACGATCGTTATTTGTGAAGCCAACAAGTGTTTATGGGCCGTTTATCTCTGTCGCCACTGTATCGCTCTGAGTGTGCGTGCGGATTGTTTTAGGCGTTTGAGGCAGACGTGCGTGACTTCAGATACAAGGTGGATGATACAGACCGTCGTTTGGGGGCAGTCTTCTGTCAGTCCTTTGATGACGCCTCTGGACTGGAACATGCGTTCAAGGTGGGGAGAGGACACACGCACACAGCCACGCACACGCACACGCACACGCACACGCACACACACACACACACACACACTCAGATACCCTTCTGTCTTCCCTGCAGGTGCTGGATATGTTTGGTAGCCTGTTAGAGCGCCCCCTCATGGCAGCGGAAGCTCAGAACAGATACCCTGTCCTCATCAGCCTGTTTGACAGAGAGCTAGACTGCTGCAAAGAGCTCTTCAAAAAACACACCCAGACAGCTGAGGAACTGGGTAAGAAAGACAGCTTGAAATCCATTGCAATTGCATATCATCATTTCATACTTAGGAATATACTTACAGTAAAATTATTATGACTTTGAAGGACGTGTGGCTATACTAGGTTACATCTTATAATCATGAAAGTATCAAGTTACTGTGCGTTTCGGTGTCTACCCTCTAAAGCTGACAGTGCACTGGTTAGTTGTATGTATTTTCTCCTCAGGTTACACCCCTGTGAGTAGGAACATGCCAGCTGTAGCAGGAGGTCTGAGGTGGGCTCAGCAACTGCAGGAGAGAATACAGATCCCCTTCTCCAAGTTCAGATACATCACCTACCCGTTAGTATTATCTGTGGCTTTTTATATGGGTGTGTATAGGTACTCTTCACTCACAGTTGAAGAGTACCTATGATAAAAATGACAGACCTCTACATTCTTTGTAAGTGGGAAAACCTGCAAAATCGGCAGTGTATCAAATACTTGTTCTCCCCGCATACACAGTATCTCACAAAAGTGAGTACACCCCTCACATTTTTTCAAATATTTGATTATATTTTTTAGGGAGTGTACAGCTTGTATAACAGTGTAAATTTGCTGTCCCCTCAAAATAACTCAACACACAGCCATTAATGTCTAAACCGCAGTGAGTACACCCCTAAGTGAAAATGTCCAAACTGGGCCCAAAGTGTCAATATTCTGTGTGGCCCCCATTATTTTCCAGCACTGCCTTAACCCTCTTGGGCATGGAGTTCACCAGAGCGTCACAGGTTGCCACTGGAGTCCTCTTCCACTCCTCCATGGCGACATCACAGAGCTGGTGGATGTTAGAGACTTTGCGCTCCTCCACCTTCCATTTGAGGATGCCCCACAGATGCTCAATAGGTTTTAGGTCTGACATGATTGGCCAGTCCATCACCTTTACCCTCAGCTTCTTTAGCAAGGCAGTGGTCGTGGAGATGTGTTTGGGGTCGTTATCATGTTGGAATACTGCCCTGCAGCCCGGTCTCCAAAGGGAGGGATCATGCTCTGCTTCAGTATGTCACAGTAGATGTTGGCATTCATGGTTCCCTCAATGAACTGTAGCTTCCCAGTGCTGGCAGCACTCAAGCAGCACTCATGCAGCTCCAGACCATGACACTCCAACCACCATGCTTGACTGTAGGCAAGACACACTTGTCTTTGTACTCCTCACCTGGTTGCCACAACACACGCTTGACACCATCTGAACCAAGTAAGTTTCTCTTGGTCTCATCAGACCAACGGGGCCCGTTGCTGTCCCTGTCCTTGTCCACCTGGTCATACTTCTGACCTAGTCTAAAATCAAATAGCCCGGAGAAATGTATTTATTATTCCAATTGGACTCTTAATATCTCACCCGGCACAGCCAGAAGAGGACTGGTCACCCCTCTGAGCCTGGGTCCTCTCTAGGTTTCTTCCTAAAATTCGACCTTCTTAGGGAGTTTTTCCTAGCCACTGAAATTCAACACTACTGTTGTTTGCTCCTTGGGGTTTAAGGCCGGGTGTCTCTGTAAAGCACTTTGTGACAACTGCTGTTGTAAAAAGGGCTTTATAAATAAATTTGATTGATTGATTGACCACAGGACATGGTTCCAGTAATCCATGTTCTTAGTCTGCTTGTCTTCAGCAAACTGTTTGCGGGCTTTCTTGCGCATCATCTTTAGAAGAGGCTTCCTTCTGGGATGACAGCCATGCAGACCAATTTGATGCAGTGTGCGGCGTATGGTCTGAGCACTGACAGGCTGATCCCCCACCCCTTCAACCTCTGCAGCAACGCTGGCAGCACTCATACGTCTATTTCCCAAAGACAACCTCTGGACATGACGCTGAGCACGTGCACTCAACTTCTTTGGTCGACCATGGCGAGGCCTGTTCTGAATGGAACCTGTCCTGTTAAACCGCTGTATGGTCTTGGCCACCATGCTGCAGCTCAGTTTCAGGGTCTTGGCAATCTTCTTATAGCCTAGGCCATAGGCAACAATTATTTTTTTCAGATCCCCAGAGAGTTCTTTGCCATGAGGTACCATGTTGAACTTCCACTGACCAGTATGAGGGAGTATAAGAGCGATAACACCAAATTTAACACACCAGCTCCCCATTCACACCTGAGACCTTGTAACACTAACGAGTCACATGACACCGGGGAGGGAAAATGGCTAATTGGGCCCAATTTGGACATTTTCACTTAGGAGTGTACTTACTTTTGTTGTCAGTGGTTTAGACATTAATGGTTGTGTGTTGAGTTATTTTTTGGGGTCAGCAAATGTACGCTGTTATACAAGCTATAAACCCACTACTTCACATTGTAGCAAAGTGTCATTTCTTCAGTGCTGTCACATGAAAAGTTATAAAATGTGAGGGGTGTACTCACTTTTGTGAGATACTGTATATATATATTTATATATGATTACAATGATTACAATGTATTGTACCAGTAATGTCATTTGTGGTTTAGCCTGAGTGTGATGTTTGGTTTCCCCCAAGATGTCTGGAGTCCCCAGATGGCCAGAGAGCTGTGCAGAAGTATGAGGAGATGATGCGGTTATTGGACAGGTATTCAACTTCTATGGCTTCATTTGTAATGTGAAGAATGACACTCAACAGAAATTCACCTACTGTATCTTCCATAACCCATTATCTCCAACATACTCTATTGAAAATCCAGTGTGTTTTTTATCTTGGAGTTTAATTGAAAATGCACAGTGTTTGTGTGTAAGTCGTTCTAGGTTGCGGTACACCAGGGCCACAGTGGAATAGCACGGACACATGGAGCTCCGGATGTGATTTATGTTCTCATTATAGCAGTGCTGTTCTGTAGATTATTTCACAGAACTCTTCTAATCTCATACACTCTGTCTCGTCTCACTAATGCCCTGTGAGCAATGGCCCTACACAACACATCCAACACAGAAACCTGAAAACAAATCATCCTGTTAGGTTTAAAAGATGTATGTGTGTGTGTGTGTGTGTGTGTATTGACCTTCCCACACACCCCAATTATTATAAATGATTCCCGTGCGTCACGCGTTCTGTTAATATCGCAGCATCCAATCTAATACGTTGATGAACAACTGCCCGTCACTCACTCCTGGCACACATTAGGGACCTTGTAATGTTAGCATCGCCAGGCCTGCTTCCATATTCCAGTCAGAGCTGTTACAGGCGTTCGCACACACAGACTCTCGCACAAAAGCACAGACACATATACACACACACACAGTCATTACACTTATACTAAACACTGTGATTTATAACTCCAGCCCTGGAGTTTGATTGCCTTGGCGTCTGCCGTGCCACACTCAGGATATGAACCGCCAGCAGAAATCCAATAAGGACCTCATTGCTCTAAAGCCCTGCTCATAATCAGCCTCTTACAGATTGATACAGCCATCCAGGAGCCGGCAGATTGTCTGTTCTCTATAGTGGATGAATCTGTTTGGACCTCCCTGACAGTGCCTTACTTCTCCCCTACTAGACACTTTGTAGGTGGTAGAATCGTTCCGCATCTGTCCTTCTCGGTCCTGTAGGGACAATCATCCTGGTTTAGTCTCTTTCGCATGAAAAAATGTGTTGCTGAACAAGGGCTCTACAGAGATCCCAATGTGTATGGCTTGTCACTGTTCAGTAGGTTGGGCCTGTATCGCAGGTTCTGAGCAGTGTCCTGTAAATGTTGCGCTTGTTGCGGTCCGTTGATTAACCGAACCGCGTGAACGAACCAGGTGCGCAGGTCAACTCTACGACGTGTGGACGGAGACGGTGGCTGAGAAGTCCCAGTACAATCTGAACCTCCCCCTCATTAGCCGAGACCCCAGCACCCGCCTGATCTCTGTCAACTTCAGCCCACAGGTAATGCAAACTCAACTCCGACCAGTTCATGTGCTTTTTAGGGGAACTCTTCCTGTGCAGTAAAGGTGGCCCCGAAGAGATTACCCAAGCCCCAACAACTGAGGGGAAGGGAGGGGAACATGGCATGCCTGGTGTGGTAGGGGGTGGGGGGGTCGTAATGGAGGTCCTTTGAGATCATTTGGTGACGAATTATTACCCATGCTTGTATTCTAAGTAAACTAAACTTTTTGTCCCTCTCCTTGCTCCCTTCTGGCTGCCCCAGTTGGTGTCTGTCCTGAGAGAGGTGAGATACCTGGAGGCCCGGCAGACTGAGTCCATCCCGGAGACTGCGGTTCAGGTGTACAGCCGGAGGGGTCAGCTGTGGCAGCATGTAACCAACCTGGAACTCACGGCCAGGAGATATAACAAGGTGGTGAGCTCAGTGCTGGAGGTGGAAGAACCCCTGGTCTGGGGACAGCTCAGAGACATCGACACGTGCCTGAAACAGGCAGAGGAGGAAATCAACTGGGACAGCCAAGGTCAGAGCTCGTGGATCAGAATCTCAGGGAAAGCGCAGCATTATGGGGGCAGGAATGATTCGGTTCGAAAAGTCAATAATTTCCCTCTGGCCTACATTACAGTACTGGTACACTCTGCAGGAGAATCTCTTCTGACATGCCTTTTTCATGATGTTTTCTTGATCCTTCTCTTTTCTGGGACCAGCCTGAGCACTATGTAATGTCCTGAGCCCCCAGGAGAGGAGATGTGTTTGGAACAGAGGACTAAGCCACAACTGTTCAATCATTGATAGTGTCTGATTCCCACAGTGTTGTCAGTGTTGTGGTTGTACCCAAAGCTCCCCGGGGAACAGGCTGGAGAAGGTTCTTATGGAACAGGCCAATGCACTCCACACAGTCTATGTGGAGTGTCAGGGTCACGGGACAGAGACCTCTTACCAGGCAATGCTCTGTGAGCTACATGTGTTACTGTCAAATTGTACTTTCTTATTTACTTACTGTACCCGAAGCTCTTAGGCTAGTTTTGGACAACAGGAAAACAGGACCAGAAGGCAGATTCCTCAGACTTCCATTGGCTTTAGTAATTTGGGAGTTAACATCTCTGGATGACACAGTACTTTGGAATCAATGTGAAACCTGATCTTTGCTAGGTACACACACTTCAATGTATATATCAGCTTGTAACCAACATTACAGTGAGAAGAGATTGAGTGAGATAAGATTGAGGTTGTGTAAGGAAGACCAGGTCCGTAACCTCATGAACAAGACTCTAATGCGGCAATAAGTAATATAATTCCTCTCTCCCTTGACAAACGGGTATGCGATAATTATTAAAACCGCTATACGAAACGGCCGATTTCTAACAGTATGTTGCTTAAGAAATGATCAGGGAAAACCATAGAAAATGGAATGGAGATGCTTCTTCTATCATGTGCAACGCCATTGGGCCTCATTCACAATTTTGAAATATTAGTAGGGTAATGAGCACATACTACACGTACATCCACCAGTTAACCTTGTCTTTTTACCTGTTCCAAGAACATCCTCCAGATGGCAGTATGCACCCTTTCAGTTTGTCTACCATCTCATTTAGATCCATGCCTGGAGCAGTATCTTTAAAATGTTTATACATTGCAAAGATTGGCTTGCAATCAATTGATGCACTTCTACTATTTATTGTTTCTTTAGTGACATTCTACCTTCTTTAAAGCAGTGGTTCTCAAACTATTTGGTTACAATGCAAAGAAAATTCCGGGACGTTCTGAATGGGTCATAGGCTTGTAGAAATTATAATGGTTGTACAAATAAATGCAGAAAATACAGTCTATATACAAAACAGAGCTGCATCAGCAGAATTAGCAGATTTTGTGGTCAAAATAAGTCAGCTTGCCAAAATTCTTCATAAATCTTAGGAGGAAATGTTCTTCCCTTGTCTAGTTAATTGCTACATTTACAGTAAATGTAACTGCATTTCCTATCTCCAGAAAAACATTTTGGCTAAGAAAATACAAAACCCGATATTAGTTCGCAACGTAAACAAATTGGTTTATTTTGGGTCCAGGGACAAAACCAGTTGAGAACCGCTGGTTTAAAAAATGTTGTGTACTAAAAGAAAATATCTAAGTATAAGATATAACAAATGTTTTACTGATTTAATAGTCACTTGAAATAAATTAGTCACAATGATTACATTTTAAAGGTGTATGGGACATTTCTGGGATCTTTTATTTCAGCTTGTGAAACATGGGACCAGCAGTTTGTGATTGTATTTTTGTCTAGTGTACTTCTTCCGTGGAAAGTCCTTTTGATCGTCAGTATAAAAGCAGTAGTGGCAGTGTACAAATCAGAGAGCCAAATGACCAACTCTCACTGATGTTAAAATAATATTTTCAAAAGCTGTTCATTCACAAACGACCCATCACTAATTCAAAATGGAAATCGCTCTCAGAGACGCCGTCTCGTGGCAGATACAGTTATGCCATATTCAGGTCTCTGGGGGAAACACTGTTCTTAAAAGGAAATTCTACTTGCAGAGATTATGGTGAGTGCCCTTTTACTGTGATTTAATTTCCCTATTGTCTCTCCAGGTATTTGGGAGTACATCCAGGAGTTGCGAGATTGTGTGTCTGACCTGGAGAGAAGGTTCCAGAGGACAAAGGACCATGTTGAGGAGATCCAGGACTGTATGAGGGCCTGGGCCACCCCCCTTTATGACCGCAGAGAGGGCAAGAAAGACACTCTGCTCAGCCTGGAGGACAGGGCCGACAGGCTGGAGAGGTGTTACGCACAAATACGCTCCTCTGGAGACAAGATACACTTCTTGCTGAAGGTGACTTGGCCAGAAAACCTAAAAGTCCATAAGACTTCTAGCAGGGAACCTTTTTTCACCACATTAGGAGTTGTTCACACATGATAAAACATTTGTATAAAAAAACTAAGAAGTTGTTCTCTTTGTTGAATTTGAGCATCTCCAATGTGTGTCAGAGTAACCTGGAGTTGTTCAGAGCAGACCCGGGGTCTGAGGAGTGGAGAGCCTATGTGGACTATATTGACGACATGGTCCTGGACGGATTCTTCAGCAGCATTGAGTGCTCACTCAAGTTCTTCCTCGACAACACCGGTGAGCATCGGTTTACCTCAGATGAGTTTACCTCAGATAAGTTTACCTCAGATAAGTTTACCTCAGATGAGTTTACCTCAGATGAGTTTACCTCAGATGAGTTTACCTCAGATAAGTTTACCTCAGATGAGTTTACCTCAGATGAGTTTACCTCAGATAAGTTTACCTCAGATGAGTTTACCTCAGATGAGTTTACCTCAGATGAGTTTACCTCAGATAAGTTTACCACGGTCTTGGTTCGTCTAACAGTCTTTTGAGTTGAGCTCTCCTCAATGTAAGATATGCAACCTTGAAAGAGATGTTGAAACCACCTCTCCGTAGACCAGCGTGGCGGTGTGGCCCCGCTGTTTGAAGCCCAGCTGGACTTGAGGGTGCCTGAAATGGTGTTCAACCCATCGCTGGAGTACGGAGCTTCCGATAGCTTCTATGACCTAGTGGAGAGCCTGGTCAATGATATCTACAGAACGTCTTCTCTGGTGCCACGTCTGGCCTCGCACAGCAGCTTCCCACACTACCAGGTACCACGGTCTAAAACCTTCCCAAAACATCCTGTTCGTCCATATGTCTTCTGAGTTCCTGGAATATAGAGGACATCTGAAATCCTTCAACCTAGATTTCTGGGTAAAACCTTGGAATATTAGTTGTAAATTGATTCAAAGCCCAAAATTCTGATATATAACCTATGACTTATCATCCCTCTGCGTCCCCACTGAACCAGGCTGACATGGAGGACATGGCTGACCTAGCCGACATGCGACAGCTGCTGATGGAGCGGGTGCAGGGAGCCATGGCAACATGCTGCGAGTACCGCAACTCACTGGAGGGCTACGCATACCTGTACGTGGACGACAGGAAGGAGTTCATGCGTCAGTTCCTGTTGTACGGCCATGCGCTGACCAGTCAGGAGATAGAGGCCCACGCAGAGGACGGAGTCCCTGAGAACCCTCCTACGCTGGAGCAGTTCAGAGAGCAGGTGGATGGGTAAGGGAGGAGCGTGGATGGGGTAAGGGAGGAGTGTGGATGGGTAAGGGAGGAGCATGGATGGGTAAGGGAGGAGCGTGGATCAGGTAAGGGAGGAGCGTGGATGGGTAAGGGAGGAGCATGGATGGGTAAGGGAGGAGCGTGTATGGGTAAGGGAGGAGCGTGGATCAGGTAAGGGAGGAGCGTGGATGGGTAAGGGAGGAGCGTGTATGGGTAAGGGAGGAGCGTGGATGGGTAAGGGAGGAGCATGGATTGGGTAAGGGAGGAGCATGTATGGGTAAGGGAGGAGTGTGGATCGGGTAAGGGAGGAGCGTGGATGGGTAAGGGAGGAGAGTGGATTGGGTAAGGGAGGAGCATGGATCGGGTAAGGGAGGAGCGTGGATCGGGTAAGGGAGGAGCGTGGATGGGTAAGGGAGGAGCGTAGATGGGTAAGGGAGGAGCGTGGATCCAGTAAGGGAGGAGCGTGGATGCACGTGTGCGGCATAAGGATGTGTCTGTGTGTGTGTGTGTGTTGAAATGCTGACTGTGTGTGTGTGGGTGTGTGTGTGTAACTTCAGGTACGAGCGAATCCACGAGGAGGTGCAGGGAATGGAGCCAGTGTGTGTGTTCCACGGATGGATGAGGGTGGACGGACGACTGTTTAAAACTGCTCTCCTCAACATCATCAAGAAGTGGAGTCTCATGTTCAAGCAACACCTCATTGACCATGTCACACACAGGTAGAACCCAGAGGGTCCTGGACAGCCTGTCAGACCTTAATGTTATCTAACTGTACCTTGTCTCTCATTCTGTCTTTCTGTCTCCCCTCAGCCTGTCAGACCTTAAGGTTATCTAACTGTACCTTGTCTCTCATTCTATCTTTCTGTCTCCCTTCAGCCTGTCAGAGCTTAATGTTATCTAACTGTACATTGTCTCTTATTCTCTGTCGTTCTGTCTCTCCCCTCAGCCTGTGAGACCTTAATATTATCTAACTGTACCTTGTCTCTCATTCTATCTTTCTGTCTCCCTTCAGCCTGTCAGAGCTTAATGTTATCTAACTGTACCTTGTCTCTCATTCTGTCTTTCTGCCTCCCCTCAGCCTGTCAGACCTTAATATTATCTAACTGTACCTTGTCTCTCATTCTATCTTTCTGTCTCCCTTCAGCCTGTCAGAGCTTAATATTATCTAACTGTACCTTGTCTCTCATTCTGTCTTTCTGTCTCCCCTCAGCCTGTCAGACCTTAATGTTATCTAACTGTAACCTTGTCTCTCATTCTATCTTTCTGTCTCCCTTCAGCCTGTCAGAGCTTAATGTTATCTAACTGTACATTGTCTCTTATTCTCTGTCGTTCTGTCTCTCCCCTCAGCCTGTGAGACCTTAATGTTATCTAACTGTACATTGTCTCTTATTCTCTGTCTTTCTGTCTCTCCCCTCAGCCTGTCAGACCTTAATATTATCTAACTGTACATTGTCTCTTATTCTCTGTCTTCCTGTCTCTCCCCTCAGCCTGTCAGACCTGGAGGTGTTTATCGGTGTAGCCGAGCAGGGGCTGGGCCACAGGGTGGAGGAGGGTGACTATGATGGCCTGGTCGGGGTCATGGGTCACCTGCTGGCTGTGAAGGAGAGACAGGTTGGCACAGATGCCATGTTTGAGCCGCTCCAACAGACCATCATGCTGCTCAAGACCTATGACCAGGACCTACCTGATGTGGTCTACAGACAGCTGGAGGTGAGGTCTGTCCCAAGGGGAGTCTGCCTCCTCTGGGCATTCATCTGTGTCTCCTGCCTCCAACCCTTTCTTCCTTGATGGCATAGGGTGTTAGTTTGGCTGTTTTAAAAACAAAGGAATAACGCATTCATAGCTGGTTTCTTACAGTTCTACACAATCCGTCATGTTGCCATCAATTTGTTACTTGGAAAGCAAATCTTCCATTCTTATGGACTCTGAGTGACTCACACATTAGAACAGATTCTACTTGACTTTTGTTATTAGTGGTTGTTCCTTCTCAACAATGATCTTGTTAAAAGATATGTATCACAATTAAGAAAGCAGTTGCAAAAACAGTAGTCTAGGAAACACCTTGTTACGCACATTGTCCATCCCTCTCTACTTCCTCTTCCCCCAATCCCCTTTCTGTCCTACCTGTCCGTAGGAGCTCCCAGAGAAGTGGACCAATGTCAAAAAGCAGGCGTTGATAGTGAAGCAGCAGGTGGCTCCTCTGCAGGCCAGCGAAGTGGCCGGGTTGCGCCGGAGATGTGCCGCATTCGACGTCGAGCAGCACACCTTCAGAGAGGGTTTCAGGAAGAACGGGCCCTTCAGGTGATCCGCGCGCAATCGTCCGCAAGCAACGCGCTTCTGTGCTTCACGGGCCACCATTGTATCGATGGCAGATCATTGTTCCCTCGAACATTTGTCAGCCTACAACGGCGCAGTGAACAGTTACAGGCGAGATGCGCACACATTAGACAAGCGTAATTGGATCTTTACACATGCTAATTAACCCACAGGTAGGGCCGCTCCATCATGGTGTCTCATTAATGAATTGCACGTCTGATCGTTCCTCTGTAATAACATTACAGTTCTTTTCTCATTAACATCATTGACACCCGGGGTGTTAACTGTGTGTGTTTGGTGTCGGCCTGGGTTGTCAACCCCATGCCAAACCAGAGTCTACTGGGGCAGAACCCGGCGGGTGCTCAGGCTGCTTGACTCGAGGCCTCTCCCCCCGGACCCCCCGCCCTCGCTCCCGGGTCGCTTACTGTATGTCTCATAGCGAACGCCCTCTCCGTGTGGTCCTAGGTTTGACAGCCAGAAGCCATATGCCATGCTGGACGTGGCCCACACACAGATCCAGGAGAAGGAGGCTGTGATGGCTGGCCTGGTAGAGTCTGCCAGCCTGTTTGAGGTGACTGTCTCCGACTACAGACAACTGCGGCAGTGCAGGTGAGATAGGCACATGTCCCCCACACAGGGCTTCCTGTTCCTAGAGAGTCGTCCCTGCTACTGCCAGAATGTTCCCAGGGCGTGTTACTGAGCTCCACCTGATGTCAGAAGGATTAAGAGGTTTGGAATGAAACTGTCTGACGAATGTACTGACCTCCTGCCCGAGTAAATGGTCGGCTGATGACTTGATAGGCGTGAGGTGGGCCTGCTGAAGGAGCTGTGGGACATGATCGCCACGGTCGACAGCAGCATGTCTGCCTGGAGGACCACCCCGTGGAGAGACATTAACGTCCAGGAAATGGAACTGGAGTGCAAACGATTCAGCAAAGACATCAGGGCACTGGATAAGGAGGTGAGAGAGGAAACACAAACACACGTTATTCTTTAATGTAGGGACGTGTTACACGGACCACGGTGAGAAAAGAAAACAAGCCCATTGTAAAAGAACATGTACATGTCCAGGCAAATCTCTGGCACACCCACTTCCCCTGATGCTCAAGTCTCCTGCTGGTGTTTCCGGGTTGTTAAATCTGAACTTTATCATCAAAACCATTCTCCCCCCACAGGTGCGATCGTGGGATGCTTTCTCAGGTCTGGACAGTAGAGTAAAGAACCTTCTGACCTCGTTGAGGGCTGTGGCAGAGCTCCAGAACCCGGCCATACGGGCCAGACACTGGCACCAGCTCATGGCTGCCACGGGGGTTCGCTTCACCATGGATGACGAGACCACCCTGGCAGACCTGCTGCAGCTCAACCTGCACTCCTTCGAGGAGGAGGTCAGGGGCATCGTGGACAAGGCTGTCAAAGAGATGGGCATGGAGAAGGTGCTCTCTGAACTCAACTCTACATGGACAGGTACGGTGTGGATGCTGAGCCGAGTTACGGTTATCTCAGGTTTATTTTGTGATTGGGTAAATAATTGGTGTGTTGATTGATTGGCAAATTCATGTGTTTGTTGATTGACTAATTGCTGTTATGTCTGATCTAATAATTGGCGTGTTAATTGATTGACTAATTGGTGTGTTGCTTGGTAGATTGACTAATTGATATGCTGACTGACTAATTGGTGTGTTAACAGATTGATTGACTAATTGATGCGTTGATTGATTGGTTAATTGCTGTATTCATTGATTGATTGACTAATTGATGCGTTGATTGATTGGTTATGGATTCCTCTAGGTATGCAGTTCCAGTATGAGCCTCACCATCGTACCCAGGTGCCCCTACTTCGCTCAGACGAGGAACTCATTGAGACCCTGGAGGACAACCAGGTGCAGCTGCAGAACCTCATGTCCTCCAAGTATGTCGCCCACTTCCTGGAGGAGGTTTCGTCTTGGCAGCGGAAGTTGTCTGTGGCTGACGGAGTGATCTCCATCTGGTTTGAGGTGCAGCGAACCTGGACCCACATGGAGAGCATCTTCATAGGCTCTGAGGACATCCGCTCACAGCTGCCTGAGGTCAGCAGAGACAGGCGCACACACACACACACATGCTTACACGCGCACACACACGCACACACATACACACTCGCACACACCCACACACACACACAGGAATTTGGATGCACAAGGCTTTTTGTAGTACCTGAATGTTGATTAAAACCTTCTGCTATTTAAGCAACGCTCCTCAATATTTCCTCTGTGTCTGTATCAAAAGGCATAAAATATATAATGCATAGCCTGAACACCACACTACTTTGTAAATCAGAATACTGTCCTCAATGACCTTAATAGTGATGCTGTTCCTCTGTTTCCAGTATAACAACCAGATGTTTGAAGCTAATATCTCTTTCTGTAATTCACACTCCTCTGGGAATTTCTATCCCGTGGCCGGGCTCCCAAAATACAACGCTCCCCAGGACTCCAAACGCTTTGAAGGGATTGATGCGGATTTCAAAGAACTGGCAAACACGGCCCATAAAACACCCAACGTGGTGGAGGCCACCAATAAAGAGGGCTTGTTTAGCCAACTGGAGGACATTCAGAGCAGGTGGGGGCAGGAGAGGGAGTCTGGGGTGTTGTTGGGAGGTGGGGCGGGAACTGAAAAAAAATGAATTGGAATAGTGATGATTAGAAAAAGGCAGCACAAACTGTATATGACACTACATTCTCTCTGCATGGATTTAATCCCTGACACTTTGTGTGTAGGCTGTCCCTGTGTGAGAAGGCCTTGACTGAGTATCTGGACACCAAGCGTCTAGCCTTCCCCAGATTCTACTTCATATCCTCTGCTGACATGTTGGACATCCTGTCTAATGGAACCAGCCCCCTTCAGGTCAGATCCAGAGAGAATCTGGAAGTGGAAGTGCTGCCGAAGTTTAGCCTTTTAAAGTGTAATCAATTAGATATGGATGAGTCGATCCTAGAACACCAGAAGTCTAATTTAATGAAGGACTATAAGTCTCCACTAGAGGGCAGTGGTGGCCATACTTAGCCAAATCTTTCTCTAGTCGACTGAAGGATACAATCTGTCAATTAAGATTTATCCTTATTTTTCCCTTTCCCTGCCAATGTCCCTAGGTCCAGAAACATCTGTCCAAGCTGTTCGACAACACAGCGAAGATGCAGTTTGAGACAGATGTGGAGGGAAACCCTACTAAGACAGGCCTGGGCATGTTTAGTAGGGAAGAGGAGTACGTCCCATTTAACCAGCCCTGTGACTGCACTGGACAGGTAACTTTGGGATGAGGAACAAGGAGGAACACGCACTGTTTTTACCTTTCTCAGTACAATGTGTGAAACCTTAAATCATGTCAGT